>NC_141698.1:1105725876-1108144876 GCF_964263255.1 Lissotriton vulgaris | reverse complement strand
ATTCCCATACTAAAGGCCAATGGTGCTGCTGTGTCTATGCTTGATCATTACTGCGTCTGGTAATTCATTTTGGACTAAGTTTAATGGCGTCCACGTCCTGAAGTTGCCCTGAGTACACTGGATCCGTTCAACTATGGTATGTTTGTACGTGCGCTCGAACGGAAATGCTTCTAAAGCGTGTCACGCGCGACCTGCAGTGTGTACGTCAACCCGCAGTGCCAGACGTGTATTTAACAAAAACCGAATCATTACACTTTACACAGCTCTGCACGTTTGTATCATGGAATTCAAGCCAATAGGCTTAAATCTTTTAAATGGGAACAAAGAGTGGGGGTTAACTTCTACCCAATAGCAATCTTCCTTTCGCCCCAAGCAGGAGTCTAATGACCCAACATGAGCTGTGTCCTGCCTGCCTCCAGGCCTTCGACAGAGATCACAGATTGGGACTTATTTACAAGCTCCTTGCGCCGCTCGCACATCACTCTTTGTTCATTTTCCAGGTTGGCATTAATCATTTCAGACATAGGGCACAATGCTGTTATGTACTAGCCTGTCCCTTGACAGCACGCTGGGGAATGGTGAATCTTCTTACGTCACAGGGCATGGCAAATCTTTAGCAACATACTTGAAACAGCCAAGACGCACCACATTTTCGGTTCAAGTAGTGTTACAAGAAGCTTGCCAGTCTCCCTGGAACATGCTATGGGCAGACAAAGGAATAATAAATAAGCATTTTCAATGCAATACGTCTTGCATTTACCCGATTTTAAGCTATCGGCATTGTAAATGAAAATTCATTTTATTTATGTTTTTTAACAGATAAATAAAAGGCATTGTCATTTACAATGCCAATAGCTTAAACTAGCGTACATGCGAGACCTATTGCATTGCAAATGCTTGTTCTCTTTTGCACACACAAAACATCAATTCTCAGTGTAATGGCCAGGGACAGCTATAGCGCTGGTGGGGCACAATTGGGTTGCAGCTGAAGGCAGTGTGAGTTTCTCTCAGTGGGGCAGTATGGTGTTCAGTGGGGGAAAGGATGTGGCATTCTGCCGATGACAGAAACTGCAAGGCTCTGAGACAAATGGCTTGTGATAGCACATTTAAGCATATTTGGGACATTTTGCAAATGGCAAAGTTTTCAAATGAATGTATAGTGTTGACCAATAACAACTGAGCGCATGTGTGCATTGTCAATTTAAATAAATGTGGAAAAATACTAGCTGTAGCGTCGTCTTTTGCTTGTGGCAAAAATAAAGGTGGATAAATACAAAAAAAATGCCCGAAAAATAAATATGGATAAATACAGACGGAAATGACAAAAAAATAAATACCAAAAAACCGGGAGCCCTAATTATGATGCTGTGATTGCAATGATTTTAAGTAATCAAGCAATAAAGATGATACACATAAACACTCACTCTTGTCCCTACACATTTTAGTTCATGTTATCCTCCCACCATCTCTGCCACACACTCTCTTCTTGCTCACTTTATCACTCACATCTTCCTACCATTTTTAATTCATGTTTTCCTTTAACCCCTCTATCATTTACTTTCCTCACTACACATTTTAATTCATGCTATCCTCTCACCCCATACGCTTTTAGCTTATGCTATCTTCTCACCCCCCTCTGTCACTCACTCTCATTTATACTTTTTATCTCATGATATCCTCTCACCCCTCTATCACTCACTCTCCTCACTGCACCCTTCAGCTTGTGTTATCTTCCTGCTCACATTATCACTCACTCTCCTTTACACCTTATAGCTTGTTTTATCTTCTCACTCACTTTATCACTCACTCTTCTCTCTACACCTTTTAATTCATGTTATCCTGTCGTCATCTCTATCACTCACTCTCCTCACTGCACCCTTCAGCTTGTGTTATCTTCCTGCTCACATTATCGCTCACTCTCCTCTACACCTTATAGCTTATGTTATCCTCTCACTCCCTCTATTACTCACTGTCCTCCACCATCCTTTAGCTCTTGTTTGCCGCCCATCAAGTCATCACTCACTCTCCCCTCTACACTCTTAGATTATGTTGCCCTCTGCACCCTCTATCAGTCACTCTCCATTCCAGATCTTTCAGCCCATTTGATCATTTCCTCCCTTCATCACTCACTCTACTCTCTACACCTTTTAGTTTGTGTTATCCCCTGCTCCCTCTGTCACTTACTCTCCTCCACCATCTTTTAGCTGATGTTTGCCTCCTCTTCTTGTATCGCTCACTTTCCCCTCTACACTCATAGCTCATGTTACCTCCGCTCCCTCTATCACTCACTATCCACACCTTTTAGCACATGTTATTCTCTCCATCTCTCTATCTCATTCTTAAAGCCTGTAACAACAGCACCACAATGATGTAGTAAGTAGAACGGGTCATTTTACAAGTAGTAGCCCCTACAACAGGAATGCAGCTATCCATCAGCAGGCTTAAGCATAACTGTCTTCACAGGAATGTTTGCAAATGAACCAGAACGTAGAACGCAAGCTAATCCTACATTACAAGTTCTGCTACAAAGCACAACACATATTCCCCCTTATAATTGATTAATGTGAAGACTACATTTATGCACACATAAAGATGTTTAAACACTAATTCAGATACATAATTGGACATAATCTTTCAAGTATGCAGGTGGTCTGTGGCTACTAACATTTCTCAAATTATATTTACTATCATTCGACACTGTAATTTCAACCACAGCATCTCCTGCACCCAATCATGGAGCATTACTGGGTCGCCAAACAGATCTGATCATATCCCCATCAAACATTAAAATGAAAGCCCTATTGCTCTTCTCCTCACCACCAAGACTTTGACCACCACTCTGGTATAAGGCTACACTCTGTTCATGCTTTTGTCATTGCCAAAGATAACTGAGAAACGGTGGACATGTTTGACCTTAAATGGCCCCCTGAACTTTGACAATCCACCTCCTTTCTGGGGACACTGAATTTTCACCCAACCACCCGCTAGGATGCAAGGACTTATTTTCTCCTCTTGAGCACTCTTTCCCCTCTGCGTGTCAAGAACCATTTTTCCTTTCAAGCAGGCAGTAATTAACTTAGATACTGCCAACCTCCCCCTCACAACTCAAATGGAGTCTTCTGTGTGACATCATGAACACTGGTGCTGTGGGTTGCCACCATGTCCATCACCATACTTCTAACTTCACGCCTTCCAGCTAAGGGGATCAGAATCTTACTCTTACATTTTCTGTTCATGCTCTCCACAACACCATTGCTTTGCAGGTTGTAAAACAAGGTGAGATTATGCACAATACCAAATGACTTTTAGAATTTGTACATCTCCCGAAAAAAACAATTGAGTGCCTTTTTCAGTTATAATTAGACAAGGAACACTTTTTTCCGAGAAAATCTACTTCAATAGGGCAATCGTAAATTTGACAATCAACCACTTAGAGTAGACATTCACTACAACCATAGCATATTTCCCCTCACTCCTCTGCCCTCATTGTCCTCGTTGGACCAATAAAGTCTAAAATCAATGTATGCCATGCTCTACCAGAATCAGATGTGATCCATGCCCAATTTGGGCCCAACCTTCAATCATCTTTCACCTACTTTACATATCATACAATTTCAACCCATTTATCTACCTGTTCATCCATCCCAGGCCACCACCAATTTTCTCTCAACCTTTTCCTGGTCTTAGTCAGCCTAAGGTGCCCCTCGTGAGCATTACCTATTACATTTTTCTAACGTCCACCTGGGGATATGAACCTCTATCCTCTCATCAATAGTTAGCCACCACAGAAAGATAATTCCTTGAGAACTTTCAAAGAAGGTCTGACAGCCGTGGATACTGTACTCTCCCATCTATCACATAACACCAACAAATGTTTCACTTCCTGCTTTGCGAAACGCGTGGGTGGCAAACCCACGGAAGCAATGCTAGCACTTTACAGAGCGAAATCTATTGCAGTAGCAAGGTACGGGGCTTCCATTTGGGGATATACCAACAATGTAGAAGCGATCCAGGTTGAAGAAAACAGATTCTTACGTATGCTTCTAGGTTTGCCACAATCCACAGCTACCTTCTCCGTTCATACGGAATTAGGCCAGGGGTATATAAGTGACATTATCAAACAGTCCCCAATCTTGATGTGGTTAAAAATGTGGCTGAACCCTAATTTAACTTTGAACCACACAATCATGAGGGACTGTTTACGCTTGGACAATATGAGAAATATCCCGTGGCTTGCATACATTAAAAATACCCTAAACTCCCTGGGCCGCCCTGATCTACTCTGTAACCCGGATTGTATTGTTAAAGATGATCTGGAATGGTTCAAAGTGAATTTTACTAAAATGAGAGAAACAGAGCGGGAAAGTTGTGAGCTTGTAAAACCCACTGTGAGGGAGCACTATGTTTCTAAGTCCACAATGGCCATCGAACCTTATTTAACGGTAGTGTCAATACCGCTACACCGCTGGTTACTAACCAAATTAAGACTTAATCAGATTCACTTCCTGTTAAATGACTCAAAGGTGTGGGCTAAGCCCGAGGACTTACCTGTCTGCAAATGCGATAGTCACTCTCTGCAGGACACTATACATTTTATGTTTTTTTGCAGCATTTACGCCTTGCCTAGGAAAAAATATATTGTCCCGTTGCTCAAAAACAAGGGGTTTGTCCAAGCCAAACCAGCTCTATTTTATTTAAAAAAGCTAGATTCACCATTAACAATGTTTAGTGTCGCAAACTTCTTGGTAGCTGCTTTTCGCCTTAAAACACGTGCCAGAAACAGACAAAATGACATCATTGGCGACAATTTATGGAATCCTTGAGAAACTGTTGCACTTTTTAAAACTTGTAAATATTTTAATTGTTCAATTTTAAAAGTGACATCAATTTAACGTAACTGTACCCCATGATTATGTATTTTGTGTCTGTGTACTTTTTATGATTCGTCATGAATCGAAATAAAGTTGTTTTGAACTGAACTTCCTTGAGTATTTGAGCTAACACCATTTCCTTGATCCATTCACCCTTTGTGACTGTGCGCTTCCCTTCTAATTCCAATGCATCCTAAAATGAAGCCACAGCACCTTCCTTTTCTTTGGCCTACACTGCTGGCCCATTCACCTCCTACCAATTCAATGACGTTTGGGACAAACAGTTTGCTTGACAGTTTTTCCACCCCTGAATGTGTTCAATAATGTAACAGTACTCTTGGAGCCTAACTGCAAATCTTGCCAATCTGGGCGACCCATTCCCAGGTCCACCTGCTAGCAAAACCTTGATCATGGGTTCACGATCCATATGCAGAAGGAATTTGGTGCCCCACAGATATGTCCTGAAGCATTCAATCCCCAGAGCAGCTGCTAATGCTTTGTGTTCAATCACTGAGTAATTCCTTTCTGAGGAGGTCAAAGTGAGGGAGGCGAAAGCCACTGTTTTCTCTCCCTTGCTGTGGATTTGTGACGAAACTGCCTCAATTGCTATAAAAATGGCATCTACTGTAAGTACAGACTTCAATTTTGTGACAAAAGGCACTGAAATACCTACATTGTAAAAATGTAATTCTTGATCGCTTCAAAGCATTCCTGTTGTTCCTGCCCCCAATTAAATACAGCACCTTTATTTACAACAATCTCACAAACTGCCTTGTCAGAAAATGTATCCACAAACTTGGCATACTACTCAATGAGACCCAGAAAATACCTCAACATATCTTTGTATTTGGGGGAAGGAGCCAATTTTATGGCACTCAATAAATTCTCTTTCAGTTTGACTGCACCCACAGTAATGCTCTAACCCAAGTAATCAACCTGTTTACTAAGAACTTGCAGTTTTCGTCGTGTAGAGTCAAACCAGCATCCTATACTCTGTCCAGTTCCTGCCTCAGAACCATGTAATGCTGCTTTACTGTTTACTGGTTAGGGGATACATATCAACTACTACAGACATACTGATTAAGTGTTCTCAACTCCATACAAAACCTGTAATACCCATCTGACTTCTCTGTAATAACTACCGGAGACACCCAACTTGACCCTTTCACAGGTGCAATAACCCCATTCATCAACATTTCATCAAGCAAATCCATCTCCGCATCACTGGCGACCAACTGAATCATTCTCACCCTGTGTTGCACAGGTACAGCATCAGGTCTTAACACAATAACATCCTTTTATATACATAGCCTTTGAGAAGACCTAATTCCTCATTAAATACTTCTAGTGCTTACTCCAAAATATCAGCCAATGTTAGCTCTTCTACAACCATCACTTGACATGTCCTTTTAGGATTTATAACTGTTAAGGTCGTACTGATGTACCCAACCCAAAATGGGTGGTCCATCCTTCGCAACACACACTTTTCCTGTTGTTTCTCTACCACCAAATTGTATATAACCTACCAAGGGCCATATTATTAAGAACGGCAATAACATTATCGCCGCTTTAGTGACAGGAAATTGCCGCTAAAGCAGTGATAAGGGGCTTGATAATATGCCCTTGTGAATTCCAATAGAAGCCCAGGTTTGATGTCCTTCACCCCTTGTTAGACAGAAATGTTAGTTTTCTGTCTAACAGTGTCATTACCATGTGAGTAGCTATAGATAGCGGATGCTTTGGGCATGGTGCTTAACAAAGTGTGCCTAGGCATTCAGAAGTGTCAGGAATAATAGCAGTATCAGGTACAGTAGTAAATTGGGTGCATGTATCTATCACAGTTTTCTTAAGGAGGCTATATTTAGAATTAAAGGAGGCAGGCAGATTGAATGATTGGCTAAGTAAGGAAAAGGGCAAACGTTCCGATCGTGAAAATAGTTGATGAATCCAGAATAATCCCCTTTGCGTCCAGGTCTTCCAATAGAAGGGCTTATTTCGAATAAGCAGAATTTTGTTGTGCCAGATTGTTGAGTTGAGAAAGGAGTCTAGAGTACTGTGTGCAAAAGGAGAAGTTGATTCCCAGAGTCTGGTGGTGAATTTGACTATGGGAGTGGAGAGGGACTGTGGTTTGCGTGAGAAGGAGAGATATTCTTGAAAGGAGAAGGGGAATTGAGGTCCATAGATGGCAGTCTTCTGTGGAATCAAGCAACCAGAAAGAAGCCTGACGTAAAAGGAATGCTTCTTGATATGCCTGAAAATTAGGAAAATTAACTCCTCCTTCTGTTTTAGGACGGGATAATTTTGAAATAGAAATTCGGGCTTTCTTGTTGCTCCACAAGAAGGAAGAAAGGATGGAACTAACTTTCTTAAATAATTTTGCTGAGATAGGGACTGGGATGTTAGAAATAGTATATAAAACTATGGGGGAAGCATCATATTTATAGTGTCTAACCTACCCCACCAGGATATTTAGACGGGATGCCATTTGGTGGTTTACTCCGAGATCTTTTGAATACATGTATTCATGCATAATGTTACGGTGTCCGTAATTGAAGAGGTAAAGTGTAATCCTAAATACTTAATATGTTTAGGACTCCAAATGACATTAGAAGGGGTATAGTCTGAACTAAAAGTGTATTTTGTTAAGGGCGAAGTCTCACATGTACCATTATGTAATGTGTAGCCAGAAATAAGGGAGAATGACTGTACTAAAAAAGCAGGGATTGAGTCATTTGGTCATGACATAAAAAGCAAAATATCATCAGCGTAAGCTGCTCGTTTAATACGAGAGGTCGATGTTTGGAAACCATGTATATCTGGATTTTGCCGTATTTTAGAGGAAAATGGCTCTAGAGCCAAATTGAAAAGGAAAGGGGATAAGGGGCAAACTCGATGTGGGAAGATTTAGATAAAATATTTTTAAAAAGTTGTATTGTCTGTTATTAATCGCCCCTTGACAAAGCCAGATTGCTCTTTACCTAATAAGTTTGGTAGATAAGAATCTAAGCATAGGGCTAGCGCTTTAGAAACATTTTTGTGGTCAATGTTAACAAGGGAGATAGATCTGTAATTTTTACAATATGTAGAATTTTTACCCTCTTTAGGTATGATGCAATATGCACCTCTGAAAAATATCCAGTGGAGCTATTTATGGAACAAAAATAGTTTAACAGGGAGTACAGTTTCGGTAATAAAAGTCTGGAAAAGTGAAGATAGAATTTGACAGTAAAACCATCCAGACCCGGTGCTTTATCTTTTTTAAGGTGTTGGAGAGCAGTTAAGAGTTCCTGCTGTGTGATATCGAATTCCAAGGAAGACAAGTGGAGTGTGTTGGGTTTTTGGATATTAGAGAAAAATTGTGACAGTGAATGATCAGTAAATTGTGTTTCAGATGCATATAATGACTTATAAAAGAGCGAAATTTCATTCAATATCTCAGCATCTTTAAATTTTAAAATAGAGTATTCATCATAGATGGATTAAATATTTAGTTTGTTGTGTGGGATTTTTAAGTAATTAGGCAGAATTTTTCCTCCTTTATTTTTGCCTCCATGGAATTTTGCACTGGATTTTAGCAAGTATAATGAGGCATTATGTGTTGACTTCTTATTAAATTGCATCTCAGCATTTATGAGAGCTGTTAAACAATCTTTTGAGTAAGAAGTATAATATGAATGCTCCAGTTTCTTTATATCTTGAAAGAAATTATTAATAAGTTTACATGCATTTTTACGTTTCTTGGCAACAAAACCAATAACGAAATCTCTTGCTTAGGTCTTAAAAGCATCCCAGATAGTTGAAAATTCCAGGGACTCATTTTGGTTTGTCACAAAATAATCATTGAAAAGGTGGTAAAGGAAGAGGTGAACACTGGATCTAAAAGAAGAGCATTATTAAAACGCCATCTTCTAGGAGCGTTTACCTTAGGTAGTATATCAAGGCCAATTGAGCTAGGGGCATGATCTGATAAAAGGATAGGACCAATTTCTGCATTTGTGAGGGCTTGTAGAATATTGTGAGAGACAAAAAGTAATGTATTCGTGACTGAGTGTGAAGGACAGTGGAATAAAAAGTGTATTCTCTGGTGGTTGGGTTACATAATCGCCAAGCATCAAGAAGTTTATGCTGAGTGATGGTATGAAAAAACGATTTGTGCGATTTATTAGGAACAAAGGATACTTTGGAATTTCTATCTATAAACGGGTCAAAAATGTGATTACAGTCACCAGCTAGCCTAAAATTATCTTCAATACAATGGGTAATTTACTTAGCCAATGTGGGCCAAAAAGAGGCGTCACCACCAGTGGGGGCATAGACGTTAAGGAAAGAAACTGGAGCACCCTTTAGTAACAATTTAACATTAAGCAATCGACCATCCGCATCGAATTCTTGTGATATAAATTTAACTGGAAGCGATTTACGGCAAAGAATCATAACTCCATTCCGTTTACCATCACCTTGAGAATAGAATACTTCCCCCACCCAACCTTTTTTTAGTTTTAAAGATTCAACATCTGTAAGATGTGTTTCTTGAAGAAATACTATATCAGCGTCTAATTTAGCTAGATGGGTTACAATTCTCTGCCTTTTGATAGGAGAATTTAAACACCTAACGTTCCAGGAGATCAATTTTAATGGCATAACATATTAAAAGAAGAAAAGAAAAAGAAACATTGAGCAAAAGTTCAATTCGTTGAAACAACAGTAGAGGATGTAAAGAGAAAGGAAGAAGAAATAGGTGATCATGTCAGTCATGAGACAAAGAAAGAGAAAAGGATCAATTAATCTAAGCCAAGGATATAAACCAGATGGAAAAATACGAAGGAGAATTGGTTTGATAGACAAGAAGTGAAGGAAGGAAGAATAGGAAAAGCCAGATATGTAATGACAAGTGTATATATGGAAATGAGTAGAAAGGAGAAAGTGGAAATAGTAGAGACACCAAGACAAAAGAAAACAAGTAAATGCAAGAAAGAACAAAAAGAAAACAACAAAAAATAACATACCAACATAAAAAGAACATAGATGTGGGAAGGGTGGAGCCACATGGAGCAGACGATAAAGTATATAGTCCGTAACGTGCCTTTTACCTCATATTCATATAATGCAGAGAAACTAATATAGAAAGAGAAGGGAGGAAAAAATAAAGAAGTACCTCCTTGTTGAGAAAATATGCAGTGAAAGAATGCATAAAAGCAGGTATACCTTATATAAGAAACCAGCTGCTCAGATGCAACTAACTGAAAAAACATTCTGCAAAATGGCGGTCGCAACCACACCCCCTTCTTCTTCAGTATATTTGGGGAGTACTTGTGAATTCCTTTGTAGGCCGAATGGGGTAAGATCTAATATAACCACTTGGTCGGTATACATCATAATGTAGATTTTGCATAGTGATATTTTTGGCGGAAATTGATGACTTGTGTAAAACATTCCGGTAGATCGCTGAGATATAAAGAGAACAGAAGGGGAGCTAAAAGGCAACCTTGCCTAAGACCATTTGGTGTAATTCTTGGATGTGTGTGTCCCTTCTCTTTCCTCATTTGTACCTGACACCATCTTTCTGAGTGGAGTGTAATGATGTAATTATATGAAGCAGATTGTCTGGGATTCCAAATTTTCTAAGTTTACTCCAGAGTGTGGGTCTATCCACTCTGTTGAATGCCATTGTGAAGTCGACAAAGACAGAGTAGACGACCTGTGATTTTCAAACCACGTATTTGTCAATTATTGTTTATAACACTGCTATGTTGTCCATTACAGAGTGTGTTTTTGATTTGAGGGGCTCAATCTAGCTGAGAACACCCACTCTTTAACAAAAAGCACACTTCATCTAATTACAACAGCAGCATGCCAAAAGTGATGGGACACACCATCACTGGCGTTCTTGCGGCCATCTGCTCTTGTGCACAACGTCACCAGGTTCAAAGCTGCCTCCCAATGCTGCAGGGAATAGCTGGACAACTTGTCACCAACTCTTGTAGCCCGTAATAACAGCACCACAACGATGAAGTGAGTTGAACTGTCTATTTTACAGGTAGTAGTCCCTACAACAGGAATGCAGCTATCCCTTAGCGAGCTCAAGCATAACTGACTTCACAGGAATGTTTGCAAGTGAACTGGAACCAAGAACGCAAACTAATCCCACAAAGCTCTTACAAAGCACAACACTCACACTTTCCTCTCTACACCACTTTGATCATTATATCATCTTACTCTCTTTATCCTTTACTCTCCTTCTTTCAAGTTTAAAGTCCTATTATCCTCTCAGGTCCTTCAAGTCCCTGCCCTCTCTTCTTACCTCACCTATTTCTGAAGACAATTATGTATTCATTTTTTTATGCATTGAACAGTTCTATATAGTGCTCCTGTACCATAAGGAATTAGTGAACTTTTAAAAAAGAGCTTGTCTCACAAGGAACCCTGTCAGTACCAGAATCTGGTGAAAATTTCTACTCACTCTCACATATTTATGTAGCTGACCTTAGAGAGCGGCTGCTGACTATATGGTCTTTCTGTAATTTCTTTTTTCTCTTTTTATCTTGTTTGTTGGCGATTCTATCTCTCCTTAAGGCAAGATAAAGCTTTGGTCTTAGGGATTGTGTGGGGGAGGACACGGTACCCCATCATTGCAGGGACTTATGGTCCTTGGGCCTCATGAGATGGGAATGCTGGGAGGGGGGAGGGAAGGGCAGGATAGAAGGGGTGGGGGAAGAAGGGGGGAGAAGTAGGGGGCACGGGGTTTAGGTGACGGGGGTGAAAACGGCATCGGCAGAGGATCTAAATTTGTTTTTGTTAACATGTAAAATGCATGCTGAGAGATTTTCTTTGAAAGCTAGAGGTATAAGAATGATAAGAGACATCAAATTCCGGTGGCCAGAAAGATTAAGATATGTACATTAAATGTATGTGGTTTAAATGATCCCCGAAAACGGCAAGTATTAGCTAAGATTATACAGATATTGAGTATAGATATACTCTGCTTACAGGAAACCCATATAGCATGGGCTAATAGAGAATATTTAAAGAATATGGGGATGGAATTGGTAGTCTGCTTCAAACAATCCGGAGTTAAAAGAGGGGTAGCGATACTGAAAAAGAGGGGGTGGGTGGTTTGTATAAAGACGGCAGCAGATAAATGGGGAAGAAGGGTGATAGCGGAATTCAAGGGGGGGCGGCAGGGGTTCACACTCTGCAACATATATGGACCAAATTTAGATGATCCAGAAGTATTAAACTTTATTAATTTAGAACTGGCCCAATGGACTACCCCAGTTCTATTGTGTGGAGATTATAATGTCAACGTGGGGGCAAGGGTTGATATAGGATCCAATTCAGTATACCTTGGCAAGAAAAAACTTGTATACACTACTTTACGAGGGCTACTTCTGGATCATGGCCTATATGATGTTTGGCATGAAAAGAACCCGAATCACCCAGGGTTTACGTACTTCTCTGCTCCCCACCCAAAATTTGTTAGACTGGATTATTTCTTTATTTCACATGTTTTCTTAACAAACAAGCCAAAATCCAGATCCATCCCAAACTAATTTCTGATCACAACCCAGTTGTATTGGAATTAAATGTTGAAATAGAGGTTAAAAGTGAATCTCCACGATGGTCTTTTGAGAGTAAACTACTATTGGAAGCACAGTACTGTCAATATATGTCTAAAGTAACAGAGGAATTCTTCACTTTCAATAAAGACACAGCAACCCAGGAAATGGTATGGGACACATTCAAAGCTGTGGTCCGTGGGGAGACTCTTAGTTACTCTGGGTTTAAGAGTAAGCAATTCTTAACTGAGCAACGGGAGGATTTTGATGAAATTATAAAAGCTGAAGAGAAGTTGGCAGAGGTGCTAAGACAAGGTGGGGAATCTGACTTGAGTAAACTGGCCCAAAAGGATCTCTCGATTAAAAGAGCTAATGCTTATTCTAAAATAGCCGATTTAATCACCATTTATTATACTCAAGATAAGGTAACAGCATATGAGTTTGGGGAAAATACTGGTAGACTGCTAGCAAAGAGAGCAAGGGAGAAGCAGGTATATAATGACATTTTGAAAATCAAGGATTTAAAGGGGGTTATATAGGAAACTAGAGGAGGTGTTTTGGCTGCTTTCCAAGAGTTTTACCAATGACTTCATAGTGAGGAAGGGTAATCCACTGAATCGAGTTAATACTTAAAGGAAACGAGCTCAGTAGCTTTATTGGAGGCTCAGCGTCTGAATCTCTTGGCACCTCCTGAATGGGAAGAGATGGAGACAGCGATTTTAGGGCTAGCTCTGGGTAAAGCTACAGGGCCAGACAATATTTTCCGTTGGAGTTTTATAGAACATTTAGAAACCAACTTAAAAAAGAACTGGTGGAAGTATGCCAACAAGCTTTTGAGGGGAGAGCTCCACAATCATGGGCGGAAGCAATCATTGTTATTTTTAAACAGAAAGGGAAAAAATCCTGAAGAGATGGGGTCTTATAGGCCAATCTCTTTATTGAATACTGACAGTAAAATCTACTCGAAGCTTATAGCAAACCGGTTAAATGACCTCATGACAGGGATTGTTTCCATAAGACAACATGGTTTTATACAGGGTAGAGGTACAACAGACCATATTAGGCGAATAATATCTTTGCTAGACTGGGCGCAGGGGACTGGCTCTCCGGTCGGGGTGGCCCTGTTGGACGTTCGACAGGGTCACCTGGGCTTTTCTGTGGTCACTGGTGGAGAAGATGGGGATTCCCAGAGAGTTTATTAAAGCAATAAGAACACTTTACTCTCAACCGACTGCGGTTATCCGGGTTTCAGGCTCTCTGTCAGGGTCGGTGCGGATAGCAAGGGGGACGAGACAGGGTTGCCTCTGTTCCCCCTTGCTATTCGCCTTATATATTGATCCTTTTATCCGAAAGCTGGAAAGGAATTCTGCAATTAAAACAGTACAGCTAAATGGCTGTGAATTAAAAGTCCGCGCTTATGCTGACGATATTGCCTTGGTAACGGCGGAACTTAATACGGCATTACCTAATATTATAAAATTAGCGGAGGAATTTGGCAGTTTCTCTGGTTATAAGTTGAATATCGATAAAACTCAGCTTATACACTCTGTGGTAGGATGTCCAGAGAACATGAAGATAGATAAAGAGGCCATATATCTTGGAATTAAAATCACCGCTACTGTTGAGGACATTATTCCTATTAATTTAGATCTTGTAATAGCATCTTCTAATAGAAGCTTAGAAAGGGTTAATAATTTGACGCTTTCTTTACTAGGTCAAAGCAATTTGATAAAAATGCTTATCTTTCCTAAATTCTTATACATATTTCGAGCCATACCGCTGTTAATACCGTCAGGCTATTTTGCCCTTTTATAGAGAATGAGCTCTAGATTTTTATGGGGGTACCGCCGGGCCAGGAGAGCGTTGAAAAGTTGTGAGTTATCTCGAGATAGAGTGGGGTGGGGCATCCCAAATTTTCAACTTTACCATTGGATGGCAATAATGCAATACATGGGCGTACTCTTATTACCGGAAGATCATACAGAGGATTTTCTGACCCCATCGATCTATGAAATGCTCCTGGGCACAGAGGCGAAACAGTGCCTAAATCGGATTATAGAGCCAAGTTACTATAAAAAGACAAAAAAATTCAAGATATTTGATACAGCCTTTTTATTTGGGGATCTATTAAAAGAAAATTTTGGCTCAGTATTAACTTAACGAAATATACACCTTTGCGGAACTGTTCTTTTTTACCTGTGATATTTCAGGATGGGGTAATGTATAGGTGGAATAATTTAGGCATTAAGAAATTGGGAGATCTATTTATAGAGAAGGACTTTGCATCATTTGATTATTTGATGAACACTTACCATATACCTCGCTCAAATTTTTTTAAATATCTTCAGGTACGCAGTTTCTGCTTGCGGAAGTTGTCAAAGTCTTTAATTTTTTGGGGAATATTGAAATTTTAGAAGCGATTAAGCAATGGCAAAGAATTGGGCCTCTGTATCAATTAATCTTGAAAAGAGGGAGGATGATCTAGAGGCTGTAGCGATCAAATGGCAGAATAAACTGAATATCCCATGTGTAAATATAGAGAGAAGATTAGTAATTGCTAGAAATGTTTTAATGAATGGATCACTCATCAGCCAGCACTTTATGTCCGTCTTTGGGCTTTACTATACACCAGAGAAGATAGCTAAATATAGAGTGTAGGGTGTGGGACAAGTTGTAGTCGTTGCAATCTACATGGGGCTGACGCTATACACATGTTTTTTGACTGTCCGAAATTGGCAAGATTTATTGTTGATGTAGAGCACTTTCTTACAGCCGAACTTTCCATCTCAGTCAAATTAACAGCATCTCTAGTCTTGTTTGGTTGTGAAGAAAATGTGGCTAACTTGACCTCGGATTCAGATACTGGATTTGTGTTTATATGTATGTCTGCTTTTCGTTTCTGCATAACATCTGGCTGGCTTGATGAAGAACCACTGAATATTATTTTGTAGCGAAATAAGCTTTTATCGATGTATTATCTTGAAACCGCATTATATAAACTGAAGGGTATAAGAAAGAAGACATTTGGTCGCAACTTATGGTCCCCAGTTACTAACTGGATAGGAAACTGAGAAGTTTCTGTTTTTGCTTTTAGCTCTCAGCTACGATGTGCTCCTGTTTCTGTCTTTTTTTTTCTTTTACCTTGTATTTTCCCTTTTATGGTTTATAGCAATTGTTCTATTGTTTTGTTAACTCTGCTTATCATGGATCTGAACTGTATTATTGTTTCTTTTTGTTTTTTGATGTTGATTGGTTTTTCTTTCTCTGCTGATGCCAAAAAAAACTTAATAAAGAAAATAAAAAAAATAAAAAAGAATTACTGAACTTTCCATTTACCTGTGACAAAATACAACAATAGTGCACAATAATGACAGGGAAGCCAAGTTCGTACAATCATGTTCTGGAAAATCCACCAGGTTCAGTGGGTGGCGCCGTTGTTGAGGTGGAACTAGACAGGGTGAGATTCAGTTGCTGTTATTTCCTTAGTGTTTGCAGACTTGGTACAGTTCATAGTTTGCACTGAGACAGTATCCAGAGGGATGCAGCAGCACCCACACAGTTTAGGGGCAGCTCCTGTGAAATCTTAATATTAGCAGTGGCCACGTAGAGAGTCTACTTTTGCAGACACATATGTTATACAAAATCTCGACTGATAACGAAAGCAGAGGTGTAAGTCATTTTAAACATGATCTTTGCTTCAAGGGAAAACAGTGGAATGTTTTGAGAACTGGCAATCTGTAGTGATATTTATTAGATTGAGACATAATGCATGCTGGTCACAGAAGTCCTACCTTGAAGCTAGTGGGGAGATATGAGGGACACCAGCCAAAATTCTGTTTCCAGAGCCTGGCTGGAGAAGGAGAAGGGCAAGTGTAGAAGTGTTTAGCATAAGTGGAGCAAGAACCTTTATTTGTTCGTGAAGAATTGATCCCCTGCTTGATCACAAACATTAAGAGCCTAAGGTTGCTTAATCACTTCCTCCTTCGTGCAGTTGGAGCGTTCACCAGTTCCTGAATAAGCTCCAGGAATAAACCAGACAGAAGCTCTTTGTCCCTAAAGAGTAAAGTCTGCACCATGTGCATTGGGACCAAAGGAAGAACATGTATCATAAGCCAATATAATGAGAAGAGGGCACATTTTCAGTCTGGGGCCCTGCAGTGCTTTCTACATGCAAAAGCATCATATGCTAGAAGAAGAAGTGCGGTTACCTGTAAGCGTAATGTCAATCAGGCAGTCCTTCCTTCCAACAATAAAGTTGTGAAGCAAAGACATGCCTACCAGCCAAATCAAAAGATCTTTTGCTTGAGGTGCTCTGGAAGCTACCAACTATGATTTAGGATAAAGCAGCAATGTAAAGGTCAGATGACCTTTTCCAGTGAGATCTAAGTCCAGTTCATACCAGTGAAGATGTTCCTGGTGCTAACATCACCAGCATGTTCTCTAATGCATGTTGGTGGAGAGAGCCCCAGAAAGGTGCCAAGTCAAAGCTTCAAGTAAATTTTAGAGAATGGACCTGTTTCACAAGGTAACTATGCATGTGTATTATTATTTATGTGCTTATTCACTCCTGCACCTAGGTGACTCATGTGCTTATTCACTAAGCATGGGCGTAAAATCCGTTCCGCTCGCGGAATTTGCGGATTTTTGGCGAATTCACAATCTGCGAACTCTCGGGAATTTGCCGGAAATTCGCAAATTCGCACGCAGCCGATTTTTTTGCATGGTGATACAATAATGCGGCGCGCGGCGTTCACTTACCGTCATTCAGCGTTTGCACAGTTGTTTTTTTCCATATTTTGCGTGTGCTGCGCCATTTTGGATCTTGCTGCGGGAGTTTGGCGACCGCGATTACGTCATCGCGGCTTGCCACCTTGCACAGCACGCATCCCGAGAGCTCGCGATTGCGAACACGTAGATGCGGCGGGCAGCAACAATCTCGCACTCGCGAAATTGCAAAATTTGCAATTCTGCACAATAAATCCACCAGCAAGCAGCAAAACCCTTCTGAAAATGATGATTTTTATCGGAATAACTCCTCAGGTTGACATTTGCCTGCACTTTTTTTTGCAAGGAGTCCATTTTGGGGGTGGGTGGGAGGAAGGAAGTGCCCCACAGTCTCCAACTTCCTGTTCCTGTCCAGCAGGCTCCTCCCAGTGCTTTCTTCATGTGCTGGTCACTTTCATTTGGATCTTGACCTGGAAGGATTACTTTTTGTGGATGCTGCTGGATATTTGGATTTGAGGCCTTTTTGACTTTCTTTGGATCACTTTTGGATTAGAAATTTCACAAGAAAGTTTGTTTGGGGCATTACAGTTGCTGCAATTACAATTTTGGAATTTTCGATTTTTGGGCTGTTGTTGGGGCCTTTTGCCCAGGGGTACTCAGTGGTGGATGGACTGAGTCTTTCTGTGGGGTCTCTTTAACGTAAACATCATGGAGGGCATGGATGGCATGGGATTGTGCAGATTTTTGTGTGTTTTTCGATTTTTGGGGGTGTTGATGATGGGGACTGGCCATGTGGGTGGGGCCATTTTGAGTGCTGGTACAGGCAGGCCCTGGCCATGTGCTGGGGGCAAGGGCCATTTTGAATGCAGGCAGTGTTCTCAGGCCTGCACCCATTTTGCCTAGCTTTCATCCATTATGCCCAGGGGTAGTGAGTGGTGCATGGGCCTAGTCTTTCTGTGGGGTGTCTTGAATTTAAACATCATTGAGGGCATGGATGGCATGGGATTGTGCTGATTTTTGTGTGTTTTTCGATTTTTTTGGCTGCTGTTGGGGCCTTTTGCCCAGGGGTAGTGAGTGGTGCGTTGACTGAGTCTTTCTGTGGGGTCTCTTTAATGTAAACATCATGGAGGGCATGGATGGCATTGGATTGTGGTGATTTTTTGTGTGTTTTTCGATTTTTTGGGGTGTTGATGGGGACTGGCCATGTGGGTGGGGGCCATTTTGAGTGCTGGTACAGGCAGGGTCTGGCAATGTGCTGGGGGGCAAGGGGCCATTTTGAATGCAGGCAGTGTTCTCAGGCCTTCACCCATTTTGCCTAGCTTTCATCCATTATGCCCAAGGGTAGTGAGTGGTGCATGGGCCTAGTCTTTCTGTGGGGTGTCTTGAATTTAAACATCATTGAGGGCATGGATGGCATGGGATTGTGCTGATTTTTGTGTGTTTTTCGATTTTTTGGGGTGTTGATGGGGACTGGCCACGGGGGTGGGGGCCATTTTGAGTGCTGGTACAGGCAGGCCCTGGCCATGTGCTGGGGGGCAAGGGGCCATTTTGAAGGCAGGCAGTGTTCTCAGGCCTGCACCCATTTTGCCTAGCTTTCATCAATTATGCCCAGGGGTAGTGAGTGGTGCATGGGCCTAGTCTTTCTGTGGGGTGTCTTGAATTTAAACATCATTGAGGGCATGGACGGCATGGGATTGTGCTTTTTTTGTGTGTTGTTCAATTTTTTTGGCTGCTGTTTGGGCCTTTTGCCCAGGGGTAGTGAGTGGTGCATGGACTGAGTCTTTCTGTGGGGTCTCTTTAATGTAAACATCATGGAGGGCATGGATGGCAGTGGATTGTGGTGATTTTTGTGTGTTTTTCGATTTTTTGGGGTGTTGATGGGGACTGGCCACGGGGGTAGGGGCCATTTTGAGTGCTGGTACAGGCAGGCCCTGGCCATGTGCTGGGGGGCAAGGGGCCATTTTGAAGGCAGGCAGTGTTCTCAGGCTGCACCCATTTTGCCTAGTTTTCATCCTTTATGCCCAGGGGTAGTGAGTGGTGCATGGGCCTAGTCTTTCTGTGGGGTGTCTTGAATTTAAACATCATTGAGGGCATGGATGGCATGGAATTGTGCTCTTTTTTGTGTGTTTTTCGATTGATTTGGCTGTTGTTGGGGCCTTTTGCCCAGGGGTACTCAGTGGTGGATGGACTGAGTCTTTCTGTGGGGTCTCTTTAATGTAAACATCATGGAGGGCATGGATGGCATGGGATTGTGCAGATTTTTGTGTGTTTTTCGATTTTTGGGGGTGTTGATGATCGGGACTGGCCATGTGGGTGGGGCCATTTTGAGTGCTGGTACAGGCAGGCCCTGGCCATGTGCTGGGGGGCAAGGGGCCATTTTGAATGCAGGCAGTGTTCTCAGGCCTGCACCCATTTTGCCTAGCTTTCATCCATTATGCCCAGGGGTAGTGAGTGATGCATGGGCCTAGTCTTTCTGTGGGGTGTCTTGAATTTAAACATCATTGAGGGCATGGATGGCATGGGATTGTGCTGATTTTCGTGTGCTTTTCAATTTTTTTTGCTGCTGTTGGGGCCTTTTGCCCAGGGGTAGTGAGTGGTGCATGGACTGAGTCTTTCTTTGGGGTCTCTTTAATGTAAATATCATGGAGGGCTTGGATGGCATTGGATTGTGGTGATTTTTTGTGTGTTTTTCGATTTTTTGGGGTGTTGATGGGGATTGGCCATGTGGGTGGGGGCCATTTTGAGTGCTGGTACAGGCAGGGTCTGGCCATGTGCTGGGGGGCAAGGGCCCATTTTGAATGCAGGCAGTGTTCTCAGGCCTGCACCCATTTTGCCTAGCTTTTATCCATTATGCCCAAGGGTAGTGAGTGGTGCATGGGCCTAGTCTTTCTGTGGGGTGTCTTGAATTTAAACATCATTGAGGGCATGGATGGCATTGGATTGTGCTGATTTTTGTGTGTTTTTCGATTTTTGGGGGTGTTGTTGGGGACTGGCCATGTGGGTGGAGGCCATTTTGAGTGCTGGTACAGGCAGGCCCTGGCCATGTGCTGGGGGGCAAGGGGCCATTTTGAAGGCAGGCAGTGTTCTCAGGCCTGCACCCATTTTGCCTAGCTTTCATCAATTATGCCCAGGGGTAGTGAGTGGTGCATGGGCCTAGTCTTTCTGTGGGGTGTCTTGAATTTAAACATCATTGAGGGCATGGACGGCATGGGATTGTGCTTTTTTTGTGTGTTTTTCGATTTTTTTTGGCTGCTGTTGGGGCCTTTTGCCCAGGGGTAGTGAGTGGTGCATGGACTGAGTCTTTCTGTGGGGTCTCTTTAATGTAAACATCATGGAGGGCATGGATGGCATTGGATTGTGGTGATTTTTGGTGTGTTTTTCGATTTTTTGGGGTGTTGATGGGGACTGGCCACGTGGGTGGGGGCCATTTTGAGTGCTGGTACAGGCAGGCCCTGGCCATGTGCTGGGGGCAAGGGGCCATTTTGAAGGCAGGCAGTGTTCTCAGGCTGCACCCATTTTGCCTAGTTTTCATCCTTTATGCCCAGGGGTAGTGAGTGGTGCATGGGCCTAGTCTTTCTGTGGGGTGTCTTGAATTTAAACATCATTGAGGGCATGGATGGCATGGGATTGTGCTCTTTTTTGTGTGTTTTTCGATTGATTTGGCTGTTGTTGGGGCCTTTTGCCCAGGGGTACTCAGTGGTGGATGGACTGAGTCTTTCTGTGGGGTCTCTTTAATGTAAACATCATGGAGGGCATGGATGACATGGGATTGTGCTGATTTTTGTGTGTTTTTCGATTTTTGGGGGTGTTGATGATGGGGGCTGGCCATGTGGGTGGGGCCATTTTGAGTGCTGGTACAGGCAGGCCCTGGCCATGTGCTGGTTGGCAAGGGGCTATTTTGATTGCAGGCAGTGTTCTCAGGCCTGCACCCATTTTGCCTAGCTTTCATCCATTATGCTCAGGGGTAGTGAGTGGTGCATGGGCCTAGTCTTTCTGTGGGGTGTCTTGAATTTAAACATCATTGAGGGCATGGATGGCATGGGATTTTGCTGATTTTTGTGTGTTTTTCGATTTTTTTGGCTGCTGTTGGGGCCTTTTGCCCAGGGGTAGTGAGAGGTGCATGGACTGAGTCTTTCTGTGGGGTCTCTTTAATGTAAACATCATGGAGGGCATGGATGGCATTGGATTGTGGAGATTTTTTGTGTGTTTTTCGATTTTTTGGGGTGTTGATGGGGACTGGGAATGTGGGTGGGGGCCATTTTGAGTGCTGGTACAGGCAGGGTCTGGCCATGTGCTGGGGGGCAAGGGACCGTTTTGAATGCAGGCAGTGTTCTCAGGCCTGCACCCATTTTGCCTAGCTTTCATCCATTATGCCCAGGGGTAGTGAGTGGTGCATGGGCCTAGTCTTTCTGTGGGGTGTCTTGAATTTAAACATCATTGAGGGCATGGATGGCATGGGATTGTGCAGATTTTTGTGTGTTTTTACGATTTTTTGGGCTGCTGTTGGGGCCTTTTGCCCAGGGGTAGTGAGTGGTGCATGAGACTAGTCTTTCTGTGGGGTGTCTTGAATTTAAACATCATTGAGGGCATGGACGGCATGGGATTGTGCTTTTTTTGTGTGTTTTTCGATTTTTTTGGCTGCTGTTGGGACCTTTTGCCCAGGGGTAGTGAGTGGTGCATGGACTGAGTCTTTCTGTGGGGTCTCTTTAATGTAAACATCATGGAGGGCATGGATGGCATTGGATTGTGGTGATTTTTGTGTTTTTTTCGATTTTTTGGGGTGTTGATGGGGACTGGCCACGTGGGTGGGGGCCATTTTGAGTGCTGGTACAGGCAGGCCCTGGCCATGTGCTGGGGGGCAAGGGACCATTTTGAATGCAGGCAGTGTTCTCAGGCCTGCACCCATTTTGCCTAGCTTTCATCCATTATGCTCAGGGGTAGTGAGTGGTGCATGGGCCTAGTCTTTCTGTGGGGTGTCTTGAATTTAAACATCATTGAGGGCATGGATGGCATTGGATTGTGCTGATTTTTTGTGTGTTTTTCGATTTTTTGGGGTGTTGATGGGGACTGGGAATGTGGGTGGGGGCCATTTTGAGTGCTGGTACAGGCAGGCCCTGGCCATGTGCTGGGGGCAAGGGGCCATTTTGAAGGCAGGCAGTGTTCTCAGGCTGCACCCATTTTGCCTAGTTTTCATCCTTTATGCCCAGGGGTAGTGAGTGGTGCATGGGCCTAGTCTTTCTGTGGGGTGTCTTGAATTTAAACATCATTGAGGGCATGGATGGCATGGGATTGTGCTCTTTTTTGTGTGTTTTTCGATTGATTTGGCTGTTGTTGGGGCCTTTTGCCCAGGGGTACTCAGTGGTGGATGGACTGAGTCTTTCTGTGGGGTCTCTTTAATGTAAACATCATGGAGGGCATGGATGACATGGGATTGTGCTGATTTTTGTGTGTTTTTCGATTTTTGGGGGTGTTGATGATGGGGGCTGGCCATGTGGGTGGGGCCATTTTGAGTGCTGGTACAGGCAGGCCCTGGCCATGTGCTGGTTGGCAAGGGGCCATTTTGATTGCAGGCAGTGTTCTCAGGCCTGCACCCATTTTGCCTAGCTTTCATCCATTATGCTCAGGGGTAGTGAGTGGTGCATGGGCCTAGTCTTTCTGTGGGGTGTCTTGAATTTAAACATCATTGAGGGCATGGATGGCATGGGATTTTGCTGATTTTTGTGTGTTTTTCGATTTTTTTGGCTGCTGTTGGGGCCTTTTGCCCAGGGGTAGTGAGAGGTGCATGGACTGAGTCTTTCTGTGGGGTCTCTTTAATGTAAACATCATGGAGGGCATGGATGGCATTGGATTGTGGAGATTTTTTGTGTGTTTTTCGATTTTTTGGGGTGTTGATGGGGACTGGGAATGTGGGTGGGGGCCATTTTGAGTGCTGGTACAGGCAGGGTCTGGCCATGTGCTGGGGGGCAAGGGACCGTTTTGAATGCAGGCAGTGTTCTCAGGCCTGCACCCATTTTGCCTAGCTTTCATCCATTATGCCCAGGGGTAGTGAGTGGTGCATGGGCCTAGTCTTTCTGTGGGGTGTCTTGAATTTAAACATCATTGAGGGCATGGATGGCATGGGATTGTGCAGATTTTTGTGTGTTTTTACGATTTTTTGGGCTGCTGTTGGGGCCTTTTGCCCAGGGGTAGTGAGTGGTGCATGAGACTAGTCTTTCTGTGGGGTGTCTTGAATTTAAACATCATTGAGGGCATGGACGGCATGGGATTGTGCTTTTTTTGTGTGTTTTTCGATTTTTTTGGCTGCTGTTGGGACCTTTTGCCCAGGGGTAGTGAGTGGTGCATGGACTGAGTCTTTCTGTGGGGTCTCTTTAATGTAAACATCATGGAGGGCATGGATGGCATTGGATTGTGGTGATTTTTGTGTGTTTTTCGATTTTTTGGGGTGTTGATGGGGACTGGCCACGTGGGTGGGGGCCATTTTGAGTGCTGGTACAGGCAGGCCCTGGCCATGTGCTGGGGGGCAAGGGACCATTTTGAATGCAGGCAGTGTTCTCAGGCCTGCACCCATTTTGCCTAGCTTTCATCCATTATGCCCAGGGGTAGTGAGTGGTGCATGGGCCTAGTCTTTCTGTGGGGTGTCTTGAATTTAAACATCATTGAGGGCATGGATGGCATGGGATTGTGCTGATTTTTGTGTGTTTTTACGATTTTTTTTGCTGCTGTTGGGGCCTTTTGCCCAGGGGTAGTGAGTGGTGCATGAGCCCAGTCTTTCTGTGGGGTGTTTTGAATTTAAACATCATTGAGGGCATGGACGGCATGGGATTGTGCTTTTTTTGTGTGTTTTTCGATTTTTTTGGCTGCTGTTGGGGCCTTTTGCCCAGGGGTAGTGAGTGGTGCATGGACTGAGTCTTTCTGTGGGGTCTCTTTAATATAAACATCATGGAGGGCATGGATGGCATTGGATTGTGGTGATTTTTGTGTGTTTTTCTATTTTTTGGGGTGTTGATGGGGACTGGCCACGTGGGTGGGGGCCATTTTGAGTGCTGGTACAGGCAGGCCCTGGCCATGTGCTGGGGGGAAAGGGGCCATTTTGAAGGCAGGCAGTGTTCTCAGGCTGCACCCATTTTGCCTAGTTTTCATCCTTTATGCCCAGGGGTAGTGAGTGGTGCATGGGCCTAGTCTTTCTGTGGGGTGTCTTGAATTTAAACATCATTGAGGGCATGGATGGCATGGAATTGTGCTCTTTTGTGTGTGTTTTTCGATTGATTTGGCTGTTGTTGGGGCCTTTTGCCCAGGGGTACTCAGTGGTGGATGGACTGAGTCTTTCTGTGGGGTCTCTTTAATGTAAACATCATGGAGGGCATGGATGGCATGGGATTGTGCAGATTGTTGTGTGTTTTTCGATTTTTGGGGGTGTTGATGATGGGGACTGGCCATGTGGGTGGGGCCATTTTGAGTGCTGGTACAGGCAGGCCCTGGCCATGTGCTGGGGGGCAAGGGGCCATTTTGAATGCAGGCAGTGTTCTCAGGCCTGCACTCATTTTGCCTAGCTTTCATCCATTATGCCCAGGGGTAGTGAGTGGTGCATAGGCCTAGTCTTTCTGTGGGGTGTCTTGAATTTAAACATCATTGAGGGCATGGATGGCATGGGATTATGCTGATTTTCGTGTGCTTTTCAATTTTTTTTGCTGCTGTTGGGGCCTTTTGCCCAGGGGTAGTGAGTGGTGCATGGACTGAGTATTTCTTTGGGGTCTCTTTAATGTAAACATCATGGAGGGCTTGGATGGCATTGGATTGTGGTGATATTTTGTGTGTTTTTCGATTTTTTGGGGTGTTGATGGGGACTGGCCATGTGGGTGGGGGCCATTTTGAGTGCTGGTACAGGCAGGGTCTGGCAATGTGCTGGGGGGCAAGGGGCCATTTTGAATGCAGGCAGTGTTCTCAGGCCTGCACCAATTTTGCCTAGCTTGTATCCATTATGCCCAAGGGTAGTGAGTGGTGCATGGGCCTAGTCTTTCTGTGGGGTGTCTTGAATTTAAACATCATTGAGGGCATGGATGGCATTGGATTGTGCTGATTTTTTGTGTGTTTTTCGATTTTTGGGGGTGTTGTTGGGGACTGGCCATGTGGGTGGAGTCCATTTTGAGTGCTGGTACAGGCAGGCCCTTGCCATGTGCTAGGGGCAAGGGGCCATTTTGAAGGCAGGCCGTGTTCTCAGGCCTGCACCCATTTTGCCTAGCTTTCATCAATTATGCCCAAGGGTAGTGAGTGGTGCATGGGCCTAGTCTTTCTGTGGGGTGTCTTGAATTTAAACATCATTGAGGGCATGGACGGCATGGGATTGTGCTTTTTTTGTGTGTTTTTCGATTTTTTTGGCTGCTGTTGGGGCCTTTTGCCCAGGGGTAGTGAGTGGTGCATGGACTGAGTCTTTCTGTGGGGTCTCTTTAATGTAAACATCATGGAGGGCATGGATGGCATTGGATTGTGGTGATTTCTGGTGTGTTTTTCGATTTTTTGGGGTGTTGATGGGGACTGGCCACGTGGGTGGGGGCCATTTTGAGTGCTGGTACAGGCAGGCCCTGGCCATGTGCTGGGGGCAAGGGGCCATTTTGAAGGGAGGCAGTGTTCTCAGGCCTGCACCCATTTTGCCTAGTATTCATCCTTTATGCCCAGGGGTAGTGAGTGGTGCATAGGCCTAGTCTTTCTGTGGGGTGTCTTGAATTTAAACATCATTGAGGGCATGGATGGCATGGGATTGTGCTCTTTTTTGTGTGTTTTTCGATTGATTTGGCTGTTGTTGGGGCCTTTTGCCCAGGGGTACTCAGTGGTGGATGGACTGAGTCTTTCTGTGGGGTCTCTTTAATGTAAACATCATGGAGGGCATGGATGACATGGGATTGTGCAGATTTTTGTGTGTTTTTCGATTTTTGGGGGTGTTGATGATGGGGGCTGGCCATGTGGGTGGGGCCATTTTGAGTGCTGAGACAGGCAGGCCCTGGCCATGTGCTGGTTGGCAAGGGGCCATTTTGATTGCAGGCAGTGTTCTCAGGCCTGCACCCATTTTGCCTAGCTTTCATCCATTATGCTCAGGGGTAGTGAGTGGTGCATGGGCCTAGTCTTTCTGTGGGGTGTCTTGAATTTAAACATCATTGAGGGCATGGATGGCATGGGATTGTGCTGATTTTTGTGTGTTTTTCGATTTTTTTGGCTGCTGTTGGGGCCTTTTGCCCAGGGGTAGTGAAAGGTGCATGGACTGAGTCTTTCTGTGGGGTCTCTTTAATGTAAACATCATGGAGGGCATGGATGGCATTGGATTGTGGTGATTTGTTGTGTGTTGTTCGATTTTTTGGGGTGTTGAAGGGGACTGGCCATGTGGGTGGGGGCCATTTTGAGTGCTGGTACAGGCAGGGTCTGGCCATGTGCTGGGGGGCAAGGGACCATTTTGAATGCAGGAAGTGTTCTCAGGCCTGCACCCATTTTGCCTAGCTTTCATCCATTATGCCCAGGGGTAGTGAGTGGTGCATGGGCCTAGTCTTTCTGTGGGGTGTCTTGAATTTAAACATCATTGAGGGCATGGATGGCATGGGATTGTGCTGATTTTTGTGTGTTTTTCGATTTTTTTGGCTGCTGTAGGGGCCTTTTGCCCAGGGGTAGTGAGTGGTGCATGAGCCTAGTCTTTCTGTGGGGTGTCTTGAATTTAAACATCATTGAGGGCATGGATGGCATGGGATTGTGCTGATTTTTGTTTGTTTTATACGATTTTTGGGGGTGTTGTTGGGGACTGGCCATGTGGGTGGGGGCCATTTTGAGTGCATGTACAGGCAGGGCCTGGCCATGTGCTGGGGGGCAAGGGGCCATTTTGAAGGCAGGCAGTGTTCTCAGGCCTTCACCCATTTTGCCTAGCTTTCATCCATTATGCCCAGGGGTAGTGAGTGGTGCATGGGCCTAGTCTTTCTGTGGGGTGTATTGAATTTAAACATCATTGAGGGCATGGATGGCATGGAATTGTGCTGTTTTTTTGTCTGTTTTCGATTTGTTTGGCTGCTGTTGGGGCCTTTTGCCCAGGGGTAGTGAGTGGTGCATGGACTGAGTCTTTCTGTGGGGTATCTTTATTGTAAACATCATGGAGGGCAAGGATGGCATTGGATTGTGGTGATTTTTGTGTGTTTTTCGATTTTTTGGGGTGTTGATGGGGACTGGCCATGTGGGTGGGGGCCATTTTGAGTGCTGGTACAGGCAGGGTCTGGCCATGTGCTGGGGGGCAAGGGGCCATTTTGAATGCAGGCAGTGTTCTCAGGCCTGCACCCATTTTGCCTAGCTTTCATCCATTATGCCCAAGGGTAGTGAGTGGTGCATGGGCCTAGTCTTTCTGTGGGGTGTCTTGAATTTAAACATCATTGAGGGCATGGATGGCATGGGATTGTGCTGATTTTTGTGTGTTTTTTGATTTTTTTGGCTGCTGTTGGGGCCTTTTGCCCAGGGGTAGTGAGTGGTGCATGAGCCTAGTCTTTCTGTGGGGTGTCTTGAATTTAAACATCATTGAGGGCATGGATGGCATGGGATTGTGCTGATTTTTGTTTGTTTTTACGATTTATGGGGGTGTTGTTGGGGACTGGCCATGTGGGTGGGGGCCATTTTGAGTGCTGGTACAGGCAGGGCCTGGCCATGTGCTGGGGGGCAAGGGGCCATTTTGAAGGCAGGAAGTGTTCTCAGGCCTTCACCCATTTTGCCTAGCTTTCATCCATTATGCCCAGGGGTAGTGAGTGGTGCATGGGCCTAGTCTTTCTGTGGGGTGTATTGAATTTAAACATCATTGAGGGCATGGATGGCATGGAATTGTGCTGTTTTTTTGTCTGTTTTCGATTTGTTTGGCTGCTGTTGGGGCCTTTTGCCCAGGGGTAGTGAGTGGTGCATGGACTGAGTCTTTCTGTGGGGTATCTTTAATGTAAACATCATGGAGGGCAAGGATGGCATTGGATTGTGGTGATTTTTGTGTGTTTTTCGATTTTTTGGGGTGTTGATGGGGACTGGCCATGTGGGTGGGGGCCATTTTGAGTGCTGGTACAGGCAGGGTCTGGCCATGTGCTGGGGGGCAAGGGGCCATTTTGAATGCAGGCAGTGTTCTCAGGCCTGCACCCATTTTGCCTAGCTTTCATCCATTATGCCCAAGGGTAGTGAGTGGTGCATGGGCCTAGTCTTTCTGTGGGGTGTCTTGAATTTAAACATCATTGAGGGCATGGATGGCATGGGATTGTGCTGATTTGTGTGTGTTTTTTGACTTTTTGGGGTGTATAACTGATGTTCCTCTGTCTTCCATTGCTTTTAGGTGCACAAGAGAACCACCAGTGCCAGGAAGAAGTCCTGCAGCGGTGTGTGCAGCATAACGTCATACGACGTCACGTGTGGCCACAGACAAGACAACTCTGCAACTCGTGCAACTGCGGCCTGCTGTTCTGACATCTGAAGAAGATGGCCCCAAAAAAAGTTCCCTGTAGCTCCTCTAGCAAGAAAGTTGCCAGTAAGGAGCAGAAGAAGCAAGTGGTGCCACTTACCAAGGAGACTGGTGTGCCGCCCGCCACATTTTTGGGGAAAAAAAAGTATGCCTGCAGCAGCAGCGGGATCTGCTGGGGACCAAGCTGGGAGCAGCACCCCCGCTCCATTGGGCTCAGTGCCACCACCACCATGCCAACTTAAGTCCAAGCCCTTGAGTGCTTTAAAGGCAGCCAGTATAGTTGTTCAATCACCATCGACCAGTGATGTTGGCTCATCGCAAGAAAGTAGCAGCATCCCTCAATCAACACAGGTTGTTGTAACTCATCTGACGAGTGTTCAACAACCACAGCCGCAACAACAACCACATGTGAAAGTACAAGCCCAAGTACATGTGGAAGGAGAGGCAGCGCAAGGAGATGCACAAGCAGAGGTGCATGGAGCGGCACAAGTGCCCACAATAGTTGTTCCTCCCGAAGTAGGAGCACATCAGGAAATCGACATTCAAGCCGAGGTATCATTTGAGAAAGCCACTCCTCCTGATCATTCATTATCTTCCAGATCTCTAGCAAGGAGAAGATCAAGGATGGTGTCTACATCTTCTTCAAGCCCCCTTCCTTCTGATGATATGGATCCAAATTGGGAACCACTACTGCCGTCTGAGAGTGAGGCACACCATGATCTGACAAAGGTAGCTAAGTGTAAAAGTAAGGTCCCCGAAACTCTCGTACTTATGGAGTGTGATGATGACGCTGAACAAAAAGTGGTGTATACTACTGCTGATGAAGACTCTCACGACGACGACGCAGTCATCATAAACGTCACTGCAGCCCCAGCGGGCATGCAGCAAACAGACATTTTGACCCTAGCCCGAAAAGCTGCTGAGGATGATGTTGTCGACGAGGCAATGGGACCACCATCATTGCAGTTAAGTAGTACACCACCACCTACCGCTTCCATATTTTCTCGCCAGAAGGGACCTCCATCCACCTCGACCTCCATTTCCTCACTTAGTGGTGCTGCAAGTGCACAACATAGTAAAGTTCGGCAACACACATCCTCCACCTCATCTGGCATTAGCATGACCAGTATCGCCTCCTCCGCCCCCCACAGACATTTGAAGTCCGCAGTTTGGGACTTCTTTAGTGTTAGCACAACAAGGGAAAACATAGCCATTTGTAGCATTTGTAAGCTTGGAGTTAGTCATGGTAAGCTTGGTACCAACTATGGTACCGGAGGCCAGAGAGGTCATCTTGAGAGACAACACACTGTCAAATGGCATGCGCACCTAAAGGAGATCAAGGAAGCCCGAATTGCAAGTCAAGAAACTGTATCCATTGATGTTTCATCTGATGATGACAAGGAGGAAGAAGCGTCAAACATTTCTTCACTTACACCGAGTACCCCTGTCAGCAGCACACCCCCTGCAAGATATATGAGCCACACTAAGAGTGTGGGAGAGAGTGAGACACCAATGCGAAAAAGTTCATCATCACCGAGCGTAACTAGGTCGAAGAAGTCATCATCATCATCATCCCGTAAAATGGTCCAGCCCACCATTAGAAGCATGTTGTTTTCAGATATGCCATTTGAACGCAACCACCCAATGACGCGTCTGTATAACACTAAGCTGGCTAAAATGCTAGCTCTGTACCTTCTCCCTTTTTCTTTTGTGGAAGGGGTTGGTTTTCTTGAATTAGTGGCAACGCTCTGCCCTAAATGGAAGGTTCCTAGCCGGTTCTATTTTGCCAGAGTTGCGGTTCCAGCACTACATGAAGATGTGCTGGAGGTGATTGGGGCAGCTTTGCAGAAGAGTGCTGTTCACACTATACATCTGACAACAGACATGTGGACCAGTTGCACAGCCACTGATTACATGTGCATCACTGCACACTGGGTCTCTTTTTCAGGGGTTACAGCAAAGCTAAGGGCAGGTGTTGACCCGGAAAACGTTTTTAAAGCTGCTCGGAAACATGCAACACTAGCCATGTTTGGCATGGAGAGAAGTCATACAGGAGAAAACATTTTGCAGGAGTTTAACACAAAGGTCTTTCAATGGCTGTACCCAATAAAACGCAAGATTGGTTATGTTTCCACGGATAATGGCACCAATGTAGTTAAGGCCATGGATATGGATAACTATTTCAGAGTGCCGTGTTTGGCGCACTGTATAAACCTGGTTGATAAAAAAGTCTTGAGTGAAGAAAGTCCAGTGTGCGAGTTACAGACCACCTGCCTAAGAATGTGCCTACATTTCAACCATTCTTTTAAGGCCCGGAAGCATCTGAGGCGCCTGCTACATGAACGTAAACTGCCAGTGAAAGCACTCATCCAGGAGGTGGCAACAAGTTGGAACTCAACCTTCTACATGCTTGAGCGTCTGTTTGAGCAGTGTGCGGTAGTCGATCAGTATTTCTTTACACAGGGTGCAGCTACGAAGGACCTGAGGATACATGCGGAGCAATGGAAGCTAGTTCAAGGCCTGACAAACATGCTTCATCCTTTTAGGTCTTCACGCGTGCAGTCAGCAGGGAGGACTGTAATTTGGGAAAAGCTATCCCATTGTTGCGCATGCTAGAGCACCAACTGAAGGTGGTGTCTTTCTACGTTTGAAAAAGATGAAAAAAAGCAAGAAGCTTTTGATTTGGCGGAGAAATTATTACAGCGCCTACTTTGCGATGAACGTCTTCAAAAGATCCACACAGAACAGCATCACATTTGTGCTACTATCCTGGATCCATGGTACAAAAAGGCACTGGCAGGCAGAGTATTCTTTCCTTTTGATGACGCAGAAATTACAAAGTACAAACATTGGCTAGCTGTGTCAGCCACTCGGTTTGAAAGAGAACGGCAGGAAATTGAAGGAAAAGGCAGTACATCAGCATCAGCAGGCCATCCGGAGTCAAAAGAATCCACATCTGCACCTGTGGCTGTGGCAGAAGTGAGCGATTTTCCCTGTCAGCCGTTAAAGACACCAGCAACCGGATCCTCTGCACCAGACACAACAGTAACATTGTGTGAAGAAGAGGATTGGCTAACTCAGCTTGTGTTTGCTTCTCAAAAGGTCCCAGCAAAAAGTAAGCAAAGTGGAGGAACCGTGGAGAACCTTGAGTCGATGGTGCAGGACTATCTGAATGACTCAACAGAGGTCTATGTTCATGATGACCCATTGGCGTATTGGCATGGGAAAAAAGAATTGTGGCCAGATATCACCAACCTGGCTATAAATTACTTGTCTTGCCCACTCGCAAGTGTGTCTTCTGAACGTGTTTTCAGTGCTGCTGGTGGCATTGTAACTTGCAAAAGGACCCGCCTCTCGCCCAAAAATGTGGAGAGGTTAACAATGATCAAGATGAATCAGCACCTCATACCACCAGATTACAAACTACGAGAATACACGCAGGAAGAAGACGAGGAGGACACCAACTTAGATGAGGAAAGTTCTTCTCTGTTAGGTTACCTACTCCCGCCTGAATTCGCAGAGTATGAGGACGAACTCTTCTTCCCTGACACTGAGCCTGAAAATGAGCCAATGAATCAATAACTTTCTTTTTCGTCCTTATTCACTTTTATTCCTGTGTGTCTGTCTTTCTTTGTTTTGCAAAATCTATATAAAAAAAACCTTTAATCACCTAATAAAAAAACAAGCCCATCAGCATAACTGTCTTCACTTATTTGCTTATTGATTTGAAGGTGCCGCAGTCTGCATTCCTCAGGTTCACAAGTTCACAAGAACATGCTCCTCTATCCTCCTCCTCCAGACCCCTATTTCCCTCAAAGCAGATGGCTGGATTACGCCCAATGAAGAAAGACTCTGCACTTGTGGGGGTGTTCTACTTCTTTGCGGGTGAGTTGACGGGTCTGGGGCCATTGCTGGGAAGGTCTTGCGCTTTTGATCACTTGCCTGTCTTTGGGGTGATGTTTGGCGGGCTTTTAGGTTGTTGTGGGTGGGTTTTGGGGTCTGGGAGCACTGCTGACACGGTCTAATGAGGATTGCATTTGTTTTTCAGGAAATCCATGGTGGAAAAGGGAGTTAGGGCTTAGCTGCACAGCGCGTTTGGACAGAATTCCAGGTAGTAGGCCCATTTTTGCTTTTTGCAAGTTGGGGTGTTCTGTTTTTTGCGGGTGGCTGCAGGAGTCTGGGGCCATTGTTGGGAATGTCTAATACTGGATCAAAGTGGTTTGGACAAAATCGGTGGTGAAAATCTTTTCGCGTTTTTGCTGACTTGCTTGTCTTTGATATGCTGTTTGGGGGGCTTCCTGGTGTTTGTGGGTGGGTTTTCGGGCCTTGGAGCAACGCTGGGTATGGATACTTTTGATTGCAAGTGGTTTGAAGAAAATCCATGGTGGCAAAGGGGAGTTAGGGCCTAGCTGCAGAGCGCGCGTGGAGTGATGTTGGAAATTTGCCTGAAAATTACTAAGTCCCCATTTTTGTAGTTTTGCTTTTTGGCTGTTTGGGGGTCTTCTACTTGTTTCTGCCTGGGTTGACGGCTCTGGGGCCATTGCTGGGAAGGTCTAATACCGGATAAAAGTGTTTTGGAGAAAATCAGAGTTGAAAAAGTTTTTGCCTTTTTGCTCACTATCATGTTTTTGGGGGCCTGTTTGGGGGGGGGTTCCTGGTGTTTGGGGGTGGGTTTTGGGGTCTGGGAGCACTGCTGGCACAGTCTAATGTTGATTGCATTTGTTTTCCAGGACATCCAAGGTGGAAAAGTGGAGTTATGACCTAGCTGCACAGCGCGTTTGGACAGAATTGAAAGAAGGCCGAAAAATATTGTAAGTATGAGATTTTCCATTTTTGCTTTTTGCCTGTTTGGGGGTGTTGTGCTTTTTTGCGGGTGGGTTGGCGGGTCTTGGGGCATTGCTGGGAAGGTCTAATACCGGATAAAAGTGGTTTGGAGAAAATCAGAGTTGAAAAAGTTTTTGCCTTTTTGCTCACTATCATGTTTTCGGGGGCTTGTTTGGGGGGTTCCTGGTGTTTGGGGGTGTGTTTTGGGGTCTGGGAGCACTGCTGGGTATGGATACTTTTGATTGCAAGTGGTTTGAAGAAAATCCATGGTGGCAAAGGGGAGTTAGGGCCTAGCTGCAGAGCGCGCGCGGAGTGATTTTGGAAATTTGCCTGAAAATTTCAGTCCCCATTTTTGTAGTTTTGCTTTTTGGCTGTTTGGGGGTCTTCTACTTGTTTCTGCCTGGGTTGGCGGCTCTGGGGCCATTGCTGGGAAGGTCTAATACCGGATAAAAGTGGTTTGGAGAAAATCCATGAGGAAAAAGTTTTCGCATTTTCTGACATTTCGCTCACTTTAGCGTTTTCGGGGGCCTGTTTGGGGGGCTTCCTGGTGTTTGTGGGTGGGTTTTGGGGTCTTGGAGTAACGCTGGGTATGGATACTTTTGATTGCAAGTGGTTTGAAGAAAATCCATGGTGGCAAAGGGGAGTTAGGGCCTAGCTGCAGAGCGCGCGTGGAGTGATGTTGGAAATTTGCCTGAAAATACTAAGTCCCCATTTTTGTAGTTTTGCTTTTTGGCTGTTTGGGGGTCTTCTACTTGTTTCCGCCTGGGTTGACGGCTCTGGGGCCATTGCTGGGAAGGTCTAATACCGGATAAAAGTGTTTTGGAGAAAATCAGAGTTGAAAAAGTTTTTGCCTTTTTTCTCACTATCATGTTTTCGGGGGCCTGTTTGGGGGGGGTCCTGGTGTTTGGGGGTGGGTTTTGGGGTCTGGGAGCACTGCTGGCACTGTCTAATGTGGATTGCATTTGTTTTTCAGGAAATCCATGGTGGAAAAGGGGAGTTAGGGCCTAGCTGCACATCGCGTTTGGACATAATTGAAAGAAGGCCGAAAATATTCTAAGTATGAGATTTTCCATTTTTGCTTTTTGCCTGTATGGGGGTGTTCTGCTTTTTTTGTGTGGGTTGGCAGGTCTTGGGGCATTGCTGGGAAGATCTAATACCGGATAAAAGTGGTTTGGAGAAAATCCATGCTGAAAAGTGTTTTGGTACATTAACTTAGGGCTCGTTAGGGTTAGCACTAGCAGCAGGATTGCATGTGTTTTGAGGTGTTCTAGATTTTTGCAATTGAGTTCTGGGGTCTTAGAGCACTCGTGGGAATGTGTAATTTTGGTTGCAAGTGGTTTGAAGAAAATCCATGGTGGGAAAGGGGGGATTCGGCCTAGTTAAAGAAAGCGTTTGCCACTATTCTTAACTTAGGGCTCGTTAGGGTTAGCAGTATTGTATTGCATGTGTTTGGGCAGGGGGCTGTTTGTGGGGGGGTTTGCGAGTCTTGGTGCGATGCTGTGTATGGATATTTTTGCTTGCTTGCAAGTGGTTTGAATACAATCCACAGTGGGTAAGGGGGGTTTTGGGCCTACTTTACTTTCAAAGTACGTCTTGTCACCATTTTCTACTAGGCCTCGTTTTTTGAGATCTGATTGGGGGTCTTCTACATTTTTGCGACTGGGTTTAGTAAGGGTCTGGGAGCACTGCTGGGAAGATCTAATTTTGTTCTAAAACACAGTTTACAGTACACCTAGCTTGAGGGGAAAGATCCGGAAAAATTATTTCGCCCATACTTATTTATCCTTCAAAAGGAGACTCAGATAGAGTACGCACTTTCAAAAATATTGTAATGTCTATTAGGAAACTCAAAGTGTGACTTCTTGCACTACACAGCGTACATACCTTATATTTATTTGTCAGTGGGGTTCTAATATCACTTCCTGTTTTTCCATCAATAATTACAGGCCGGGTCTCAGCCTGTACAATGGGAAAAGGATGAAGTCAGGCTTCACATTAGCGAGCCGCAATTTAGCATCCGCCAGGCAGGCAGTGGACAGGGTGTCTTCTGGTCACCAACATTGATGGACGGAGCGTCAGATGGAATGGAGGAGTCACGCTAATAAGAGGAATGGTTAGATGCATCTTACAATTTCCCAAATTCAACAGGACAACTACAACAACATACAGATACAGTATCCGTTCTTTTCTAATTATCTTTTAAGTAATGTTATTGCTGTGTACTTCTATGAGTGTGACTCTGCATTTCTTTGATCTCTGCTTCTAAATTCATCCCTACAGCCATTGTATAGGTTTTACTTCTGCTATTTTTCAAACCTAATTTAATGTACAAAGTGTTTCTCTGAGTGCAGAGATAGGCAAGTGAAAACGCATAATTATTACTGCATCCCTGTACTGTCACATTCTTTCATTCACGGTTGTCGAAAGTACTACTTACTTTTCAGTAACCATGCATGCAGTAGTGCATGCACTTCCTTTATGTCACTTAAAAGATGTATTGTTAGCTTTGTACCCAAAGATTTGTTTATCTTCAATTATTGTTTGTCCATGCTGTGCTTTTTTTTCTTCTCTCAACAAAACTTTCCCAAAAACCCCCATTCCCATCCATTTTCCAAACCCTAACCCTCTTCCCCCGGGCTGTGTGGTTTTGATTGATGTTTGACTAAATGACAGCAATAATTCCACACACTTGCTGGGGAGGATAAGGTAATAGCAACAGGCTGGTGAAGGAATCCGAGGATATATTCTATTCTTACTCAGCTTGACACTGAGTCACTATTGGCAAATGAAAACAGATTTTCATGTGCGCCATCAACTTGATTGGTCATCAAGAACGTCCTCCTCCTAGACGTGGCAAATTATTGCGCTGCTGTGTCCTTCACCGTCAGTACTATTTCTTGTAGTAGTAGCCAATGTCAAAGAAATTTAACGCAAGTACTAGTTATACTTTCAATACTTTACCATTTGTTGGACAAAATTGTGGCACTGTTCTAGTGTACTGTCACCTGCTATATTCCCTATTGTACCGTTCTAATGCTACGGTAAGGACAAACAAGGTTACATTTTCTTTTTTTTCAGATGCTGCAACTGACACTGTGTAACACCACAAGTACCACCGCAATGATGACATTTCATCCGCCCAGGATTGCCAACCTTAATCGCCATTTCGCGTGCAGCCAGCCCGGTGCCTAGCCCTATTTCCAACACAAATTACAGGTAAGATAAGCGTTTGGGGGGAGGTAGTATAATGGAGTATTAGGAGAGACGAGAGACTGACGGTCCTAGGACTATTAAATTCACTTACTCTGTGAGAGGCCCTTACTTTTGAAAACATTTGGGCCATTAGTACTTACACAACTTGAATCAAGATGCCACTTAAGTTTGAGGACTGTTAAACCCCCACCCACCAGCCTCAAAAGCAGTAAAAAACATGTATGCGAAGATAACGTTTAAAGTATATTTATATATCCTTAACATAAATATTCTCCCGCAAGACCCAACCCACCCCCCTCCCGAACCCCAACGAATGTCCCTGAAAACTAAGTCTAAAAAAGTAGAAAACCCAACTCCCAATTCCCACCCCCCAGAAGTCTTTAAAAAAGGGACAAGGGACAGTCTCCTCCTACTGCTGGCTGCTGTTGACTTTTCGGGCCGGGTCGGCATGCTCCTTGCGGAGGGTCTCGAGCAGGGTTTTGGTGCTGAGGAGCTCCTGCTCGAGTTAGGAAACCCTCAGGGAAAGGTGGTGCATCCTTTTTTTGTAACTGCCGTGGGGGGCAGCTGATTTCGTTGCTGCTTGGCGGTGGTGGGTGGCTGCGGTACCCCGGCTCCGTGCCGCTGAAGACCTGCTGCGCTGACTGGCTGACCCAGGGAGGGCAGAGGAGGATGCAGGTGTCGCCGTGGATGCTGTTGGCGTACTCTGCGTGTCCTCCTTCTCCTGGGCCACCAGCCGCCGATATTCGGCGACAGTGGCCTCCAGCCTCCGTTGCCGGACCCTTTTAACAAGCTCCTTCAGTGTTGGTTAGGAAGGAGCATCTATATGAAGAAAGAAAGACATAGTCTGTAACCAATGCTCTTTAAGATTAACACAAAATTATTCAGCAAAAAGTTGTGTCACAGTAGAACTAGCAACTTGCAAGCGCAGTACATAACTATTGTGGCCAGTATCTATCTAACCTCCCACTTCTTCATCCTTGCTCTAACATTAGTGGGAGTTTAAGGAATCAATTCTACGAGCACTATGGGCTCACTCCATTAGAGTCGACTATGACATTACACCAGTCTTATTCTTCTTCTTCCCTCTTGTTTAGCAAAATTGGTGCGTTAACTTCTGCAAGCCGGCATAATGCCAGCGCTGTCAACTTGCACCCGAGAAAAACAGACGCCCGCCATGATGAGTGAGACAGTCTTGCGTTACTGTACCAGTCCAGTACATGCAGGTAGTGATGCTCTTACTTTTCTATTACAGGTGGCACTGAGAATACTCTGTTACAAGGGCTACTGCTTAATTAATTTAACTTTCACCCTATAGTGCCAATGAATACTAGAAAAGGAAAATGAAGAAGATAAATCGTCTGATTATCTATCACTGCACATGGTATGTATTTGCTTACATATGGGATGACTTTAGGTGCTTTGCTTTTTATAATGTGAACAGTGATACATCCACACATGAATGAGCGAGTTCTACTAAACTTATTAACAGAGGTAGTGAGTGGCCATCGTAATAGCCGGATATATATACCGTGCTTGCAATACAAGCTACTGCTACTATTCATGGTAGTATTCGGACAAAATTACAACTTCTTTTCCTTGCCTTTCCTACACTGGGACGGACGTGCGGGTGCGGTGTTACATGCTCTTCAAAGTAACACTTAGTTCATCCAGTGACCGTCTACTCTCTCTAGATACACATATGCTATCTAAGAGTCAGATAGTACCATGATCCTGGCATCCATCCATTCAAACTATATGTCAATGATTCTTCTTCATGTCTCTCATCTGGACAAACCTTACGTTTTCTCACTGGGAGCACACTATGCAGTCTGAAATCTCAATAAGTAAGGAATAGAAGAGCTTACCACTGCCCGCCACTACCGTGGCAACCCGCACAGCAGTTTGGTCCGGCACTTGTACGCCTCCTCCCCAGAACTCCCCTCCTTGACCTTCGCGCTGGGACCAGCACCAGATGTTCCACCTACAAAGTACATTTAAGAAGGTTAGATGTCATAGACATACACAACTCAATGATTCAGCACCAAAAAGAAAAATTAAAGTTCAAACCAGGTGAGGGCTCGGCTCGCCCATAATAAATGTGTGAAATAAATCACTATAAGCACTTTTCCATTTTTAATCAACCGTTTATGTTTTATGACAAGCTTGATTTTAATAAATATTTTTACTTTTAATAAAGCTTTAAAACTTAAATAGACTCTGTCGTTTTTGGTCATGAGTGAATGAGCAAAGGTTTTGCAATTTGCAAGCATGAGTCCGTGCCTCTGACACTTCTGGACTCTGACTCCGTACTCTTGTCCTGCGTTGGATAATCATCATTGGGGATCAATCATCGATGAATTCGGGAGCTAAATGACTCTGCCACACTATCTAGTCAGTAAGGAGATTGGGGGTTCTTCAAAGTCTGATATCACTGAGGTATGTGGAAAGTCTACCTGCGCCTATTATAATTGATAAACAATGCACTATTTAGTGTCCATAGTTCTGTTTGTGCAGATTTGTCCCTGCAACAGTAGTAGTATGGATTGTCCTCCTATCCAAACCAAAAGTAAAGTAGTATCTTATTCTTTCTTGGTGGTCATTCACCATTTTATTGTTCGTAATTGTCAAAGCATAAACATTTAGAAGACTTGAAAAGACATGATGGACAATCCCAGAGGACTGTATTCAGTGCATAGAGCTATTGCTGACTTGAATGGGAGTTTCGTTTTACACCTTTTGCCAAATGTGCAATCTTAGTTACTTACACAGAGAGACTAATACGAATAATCTAGTAATACCACAGGGAGTCATAGTCGAGGCAGGATAAGAATTTAGATACAGTCTACAAGAAGATCAAAGACGATTCAGAAAAAATTGAATGAGGAAAAAATAGGTACTCTATATTAAAATTGCGAAGTGACAGACAAACTCCATCGTGATTGCAGATCAGCGACAACACTAAAAAGTTTCCTACTACATTAACCAGTCATTAAAATACTCAAACTTTCAATCCACCACCACTGTCTGAAGGAGCAGATTTACAAGCCCCTTGCGGCTCTTTTGCTCCAATGTTGCGTGACTTTTGTGACGCAGCGGCAGAACAAAAGAGACGCCATGGTGCGGCGTATATTAACAATGGGACGCATATGGGAGATGCATCCCGTTGTAAAGCCCTGCGCCATCAGGGGGCGTTCCAGCACAATGGAGACCGTTCCTGCGCAGGAACGCATCCTAAAAGTGGCTGAGGGAAATCTACAAGATTTCAAATAGTCACTTTTAGGACAATGATGCGTGACTCAAACCCTGCGCCTGCTTGAAGCAGATGTACGGCTTGACGCAGCATTTGGGAGATAGGGCACCCCAGAGCATTGCTGGAGCTGCGCCATTGTTGCGACGCAACTCCAGCATTGCGCCGCCTTTACGGCACAGATGCGTAACGCTTCGGTGACGTTTTGGGCCCATGGTGCGCCGCATTGTAAATACGGCGCACCATGGGTGGTGGTGGCCTGGCGCACAATTACTGGCGCATCCCTGCTACTTAGAAGGGATGTGCCGGTAATTAAAAATCTGACCCCTAGTGTCTAGCATTATGCAGTTCTTTAAACTACACTCATACCTAATTTCTCAGGCCAATGAAATGAACACAAAATCGAAAATAAATAAGCATAGTAGCAACGCTACTGAGAAGGAGAGCAGTGCACCTGAAATGCACAGAAGATTTTGAAATATAATTTACCTACAATGTAATCAGCAGCATTATTGCTCTTGGTAAAAAACAAAAATGTGCAATATAATAACACACAGAGCAGGAGAAAACAGAGTAGTGAAGAAATAGCTTCTACTACTCAGCAAGCCCAGGGATCTCGAGGCCGAGCAGGTCAATCAAGTGGCGTGCCCAGTCCAGGAGATTCGTCCAACGGTGGGTGGCCTGGTTGTAGGTGCGCCGGACCTGAAAGTGTTGGTACATGGCCCGGCACCCCTTCTCCCACCGCTTCCGGCGCTCCCGGATCCTGTAGCTGCTAGCGATCTTGCCGCCTGCCATGATGGTCCTGGGGAGGCGGCGCTGGACATAAAAAACTAGTGTGGCAACCTCCTCCGCGCTAAAGATCTCCCGGGCTGTGACCTGCTCCCCCCTCAAACGCCCGCACGGGAGCCGGGCACGGGGTGCGGGACCTTTCCCCTTCTCAGGTTGCTTCCCGGCTCCCTTTACCATGGTCTGGGCAGAAAGGAAGGTAAATAATAAATAAGAAATAGAATAGGGAAGAAGAAAAGAAAAGAGTTTAAAAAAGTAGTTTAAAATTAACCAAAAGTAGCAGAAAACACAAAAATATAGAGCTAGAAAAATAGAGGGATAGATAATAAGTAAAATAGATAAAAAAGAACTTTAAACAAGCAAAGGATGGCAGAGATTGACGGAGGATACAGAAAGCATGCCCAGAACCATAGCAATGAATGAGAAACAAGATGGCCTCGCCCGTTCAGGACTGCGTGGGTAAGTTCGCGCAAGATTTCCCTCGCGATCACACGCAAACTTGTACTAACGGGCCGCACACTTTGCGAGATTACACATAGCGCCCGGAAACGGAAATACGTCATGCAAACAAGATGGCCTCGCCCGTGAACGACCGTGAGGGTAACTTCGCGCCGTTGCGCTACAAGCGGTTCGCTAAAACGCACAAAATCTTGCGAACTAACACGCCGCAAAAAAACAAATCGCATATTCGCACGAACTCGCGGCTTCCGAATTTGATCTCGCGCAAATTCACGCCCTGCAAATCCTGCGAAATTGCAGAAAAACGAGTTTCGCAAAACTGAAAGCACTCAGCAGGTGCAAAAGTTCAAACTCATCATTAGTGACTAATCCCTGTAGTGCTTCCTGAGGGGCCCCTCCAGAGTTCAGTTGCCTACTTGCAACTATTCTATGACCCTGTTCTGACCCTCACCGCAGGCTCATAGAATAGCTACAAGTAGGCCACAAAGGTCCTGTGAAAAAAAATTGCACTGCAACAAAAAGCAAATTACAGATAAGGAAGCAGGTGCCAGACTGGAAGTTCAAATTCAGTGACACATTAATCAACCCCAAATTAATTCATGTCAGTTGAAGCAGGGCAGGTGTGTTTTTCCCCCCATAATCTACAGTGATGAACCAGAGGGTGGCAGTGATGTACCAGAGGATGGCATGGGTGAACCAGAGTGGCAGTGGTGAAACAGAGGGTGCTGTGATGAACCAGACGTAGAAACTACATAGTCGCAACTCGCGACCGTTGCGAGCTGACAAGTAAGTTCGTGTTTGCGAACTGGTACAAAACCCTTGCGAACTGGCAGACACCCTTGCGAACACAAAAAAAAGAAAAAATCAGCGAATTCACGAGAGTTTGTGGATTTGGCGGATTGCGAATTCGTGAATACGCGAATTCGCAAATCGCGAATTCGCAAAATTCACCCATACTAATTATTCACTCCTGCGCCTAGGTGTAACTATCCTCTTATTTTCTATTCAGGATTTTGAAGTGCAGATTTTCACTTAGGTGCTGATTTTCATTCTCCAACCCTTGGAATGAGTGCAGTGGTGGCTGCCACCAAGTAGCACGGGCGGGGCAGGGGCGGGATAGAAAAATACATTTTTTTAAAAATACTTACCTTGCTCCTGGACTGCCGGCTTGCGTCATCCTCTTCTGTTTTTGCTTGAAGAAGGTAGCACAAACAGGTTCCCCCAGAAATGCAGCATTATGATTGGTCTGAGCGCTGTGGTTCAGCACTCAAACAAGCACTGGAAGCCTGGGCATGTTCCTCACCAGGTTGTGCATTACAGCCTGGTGGGGAACATGCAAAGTGCGAATAGCTGTTTGGCCAGGCCAAGCAGCCGGCCAAGCAGTCATGCCCACTTAAATGTTCAGGGCTGTGAACTATAAGAAGGCCAGGAAGAACAATTGGTTCCTGGACGGCCAAAAATTGGATCAAGTGACGTGTTACAAGTACCTGGGTGTCTTATTGGATAGCAGAGGGTCGTTTAAACCTCAATTAGAGACGCTACACCGAAAAGGAACCATGAGCTTCCTCTCGATGAAACCCTTGAAGAAGCTTCTGCCTGACCACACGCTCGACCCTTTTCTGCAGGTACTGAGAGCTCGTCTCCAACCGACATTAACATATGGGAGTGAACCTACTTTTGGAAAAGACGCTCTGACACTTGACAAAGTAATCGCCAGAACCTACAGATCAATTTTCCAGCTTCCTAGTTATGTCTCATCAGCGCAAATCCGTCTGGAGTTTGGGATACAAAAGCAAACAGTGGAAAGAAGGGGCAGCTTCATAAAATGCTGGCACAAGATCAGAAACGCAGAGCCAGGCACCCTAAATTCCCACCTCTGGACTGAACTGCAAAGACGAGAACGTTCACACGCTAGAGAGTATATGACGGAATCTCTAGAAAATCTCGAGCTGACCAGCCTTTGGAACAGCCCAGTAGACCACAAAAACTTTAAAAAACTAGTAACAAAAGCAACTAAAATAACATCGCTGCTGGAAGACAAAGAAACGCTGGCAAAAAGGGCACATGGATGGATAGTCTTAAATGACTATAAAACTCTAAAGCCTCAAGTGTATTTAGACCAGGGATTTAAACAGAAGATCAAGGAAAAATTCCTAAAGCTGCGATTAGGCAAACTCCCAATTCTCCCTCATCTGGCTCCATGGAAGAGGATTCAGGACGACCAATCTTGCCGACTCTGCAATACAGGTCCTGAAGATCTAGTCCACACAATATGTATTTGTCCCAGTTTAATGGACCTAAGGAGAACACTACTACGCGAAATATGGAATCAGAAGGGGATTAGGTCCTGCCGACAGGCAGTCAAACTGTGTTTCAATCCGCAAGAGACCCAACTAAACTGCAGAACTACAAAATACCTCGACGCAGTGGAAAAAAGAATTAAGGAAGCACAAAAAGATGAAAATGAGTAATAGCCAGACAGTGCCCTGTGCATTCTTGGGTTCGCGACCCAAATGAAGTACATTAACTGACTAACCAACTACACGTACTACACAAATAATTTTTAAATGTTTGACAACCAATTTTTATGTATTTTAAATTGTGAGTTTTAATTAACTGTGCAATAAATTTACCTTACCTTACCTTACCTCGCTTAAATGTTCACCACTCCTTTCCTTGTTGATTGTGACTCAGCCAAGCCCAACTCCATAAACCGTAAAAGTGAAACGATAATAACACAGTCTTATTATAATTTTCTTTTTCTTTTATCCGCTGCTTAAAATGCAGTGGGGCGAGGCTCCTCCGCTTTAGAGGAGGAGCTGCTGCTGAATGAGTGGGTGGAGCCTACTCACATTGTGTTTTTAACTAAAATCGAATGAAAATGTACTTCATGATCATCTTTTATGTGCAGTCTATTTGGCCGAGACCTCAGCCACCTTGGTAGGGACCACGAATGGAAGAGAACAGGCAAATACTGTAAACCAAAACCTCATACACCTCCCACTAGTTCACTTTGAAACTTGTATGCATAGCTCACTCCCAAGCCCCTGTTTTTACCCTTTAGATTGCATGCCCTAGCAGCCATCAGGAACCACCATCAGCCTCAAGTCTGCAGACAAAACTGAAGAGTAAAATTAACTGTTATGAGAAGGAGACATCCCCTGTAGAGAAACCTGTGGTTTGAACACTACACACAACTACATAGTCTTAATCCTTTCACTCTGAAGTGTGGAAGGAGGTCTTGTGCCAGGAGGTCAGGGACTGTTAATGGATTGGGAGAGGAGTTATGCACCACTGGGGGACATGGCAGCATGGGACAAGCCTGTCCTCTCAGCTGTGTGCTCTGACCTACTATATGTGGCCTATTGCAGACAACCTTAATTTAATGCCAGGTAAGAATTCAACCCTCTCTCTTTCCATAAAAGTTATACTACAGCCATTCTCGTAACTCTGTCCTGAATTTCAGAAATTAGCATGCATGCCTTTACAATGCATGTTTTACAATGTGTTGACCATACCACACATCATGGTACTTTGACGCACATGCAGAATGCTAACGATCTTTATATCTATCTGTCTATCTATCTATCCATCTATCTATCTATCTATCTATCTATCTATCTATCTAGCTATGCATCTATCTATCTATAAATCTATCAGTGTTTGGACAACATATTGAGTTAACAATATCGTTTTTTGAGGTAAGTAATAATCTTTTATCTATAACTAATGTTTTTAATATTGTTTTCACTAATATAGTGGTTAAAATATAATATTTTAATGATATATTCTTTTTATGAGTTGTTTTATATAAATGTTATTATTTGTTTTTAAAATGCAGCATGTAATTTTAAGTGATTTAGAATTTTTCATGTAATACTTAGTGGTTTATAGCGTTGGGTTGTTGCATTTTTTGTGGGATATGGTGGGCAGTTAATTAGGTAATAATTAATAATTATTTAATACATTTTAATTAATTATATGATTGATATTTATAATGTAAATTATGTAATACAGAGTTTGTTTTAATTATGTTATTTGGGGACTGTTACCTTTGTTGCAGCATAAGTAGGAGGTTAATTAAGTAATAAAATAATTAACAATTAATTGTTAATTCATTATTTAATTGATGTATAACTATGTATGTATGGAAAACATATATTTTACTTATCTGTGGGCTGCTAAGTTTCTAGGGATGAAGGGTGGCAAGTTAATTAATAATTAATTATGAGTAATTATGTGTTAATTAATTATTGAATTGAAATGTCAATAGGTAAACTGTGGACTACTTATTTATTTTATATTCATTTTTTTATCTGTGGAATGCTACATTGCTCAGGGTCTCGGGTGGGAAGTTAATAAATAATAATTGAATAACATTTATTTATTGATTGATAAGAATTTTTTAAATATCTATAAATTGTTTAGGTGTTTTTAGTCTTGTAAATACATATGTATTTTTTATGTTAATTTGTATTTTTTATATTAGGAGTTTATATTAGGAGTGATGTCATCAATTATATCATCAGAGATCTCATCAGTGATGTCATCAGTGATGTCACTGGCCATGTCATGATTAATGTAATATGTGAGGTCATAAGCAGTGCATAGCTGGGGCACAAGTTATAATTAGTTCAGGTAACTATAACTTCAAAATGTTTACGGGTTTTGTTCATGTATAATCTGGACCTAACTATAGCGTCCTGTTTTTTCAGTACATTTTTTAAAATTCTATTTCCTAACTATAATGTCCCTGTAACCTTTGGGGTTTTTCAATATATACATATATGTACTACGTACTAGTCGGTAATTATAGTTAGGACCTAGTTTCTATAGGAAAAGCTTTCTTTGTTTTCCAATAACTTTGGCGCCATTTGGCAAATCTTCACAAATGTTTTCAATGTTTTGCGTTGATTTGTGCAGTGGAGAGAAAGAGGCGGGATCCCATAATACTTTTTTCCCATGCAATATCCCAGAAAGATTTTGAACACAACTACAGCCAGAACTGCTGAACAGAATTACACTAAGTTTAGGAGAAAGGTAGCTCTTGGCTCATCAAGAGCCCTTTTTGATATTTGGCGTATATCTGTTCAATAGTTTTTGTGATAATAAAGGAAAAACAGATTTGCATACCTTGGGATGCGAACCCTCTGTGGATCTCCCTCAGTGAATCCGTGAAGTCACGCGCCACCAGCAAGACCTTGATGAGAGCAAATTTGTGGCCGCTATTTTATGTATCTGGTAAAGGGTCCTTTGGACTGAAATGTAGGCTGCAATTTATATGAAGGGGTCATGGTAGAGGTTCCCTGACCCCATGTTCGTGTTACATAGGTGCCAAAGTAGGCATGATGGGAAAGAAATTGACCACAAACTTGTTTTACCACGTGCAGGATTCGCAGCTCCTCCGCTAGACTCAGCGTGTCCTCCATGTATGTCTGTTATCCATCTGCGGACCCCACATACGTTTAAAAAAGATGTATATATGCTCACACATCCTGCTCACAGACCCACACAGACACTCGCACATCCAGTTACAATCCCACAGACATTTTTAAACCCTTTCACAGACCCACACATACACTCACACACATCCTCACAGTCCCATGGAATACTCACCCACCCAGTCACAGTCCTGCATAGACACTCATGCACCCACCTACAAACCCACAGAAACACTGACACAAACACTCACACACGCAGTCATAGATCCTATGTGGACCTGTGAATCCACTGCAAATTTACATGGGGGGGGGCGCACTGAGTGTCACGGAGGATTCGCAGATCCATGGAAAAGGACCAACCAAATTGGGCTTCTTCACAGGAAAAATGGAAAGGGGTAAAGAAACACTGACCATTTAGAAGTGGTATAATAAAAATGAAAGATGAAAGGAAGCCTGTGATTTTTTAACTTCAACAGCATAAGTAAAAGCACTGGGTGAAGTGTAGCCATTGTAGCTGCTTTTCTACTGAGAGAGGACTTGGTTTCACCAAAGAGGTTTTATAGGTATGTTGATTAAGTTGTATTATATAAAAGTATATTTAGATGAAAAATAGTGTAGCTTCTAGACACTACACTAGAAGGGAAAATAGAAGTGTGCTTAAGTGACATTATTATCTAAAAATACAGTGTGCAGGAAAGGAGAAAGAGGGATTTGCATAATGAAGGAATAATACATTGATTTTGACAGTATGAATGAATGTGTTTAACATAAGATGTGGATCCTTGCCTATAGTATGTAATTTAATAGTTTGTAATTTGCACACACTTGCACAGTGAGTTAGGCACTTATAGACCCAGATATGCTCCCACAAAATCACTTCTGTTCTATCACTTACATAGCCAGACAGTGACTGCAACACTCAGTCACACAATCATAAAACTATTCATACACGCATTTACTCGCCTGTACATCCAGGTTTGAGTACTAGTTCACCCCTAGAGCCTGGGAGGACATTTGCAGAATGCAATCTGCACCACATGAAGATTACTTCAGCACTCTTGAGAAGAGAGAATCCTGATTGTAGTTGACCCTAGAATCAGGGCCCTTTAGGGTGGTGTATCGGAGAGGGGCAAAAGGAGTACAGAAATGACTGACCAAAGGCTCCAGAGGAGAGAAGGGATCCCCTACAGATAGAGAGTAGTTCCCTATTGGATTTGACACAACAGGTTTTGTCTCTTCCCAAACCCAGTCCCCTGAGGAGCTCAAGGATCGAAAGGGTGGAAGGGACCTGAGGATGCAGCTGGCACAGCTGGCTAAAGAGTAGAAAAATGCTGAGGCTGATAGTGTCTTGGAGGAGAGGAGGGTGTTGTGAAAGCTTTGGGCCTACGAATACTAAATGGTAGATCCCCAACAGATTCACCCCGACATGGTCCGGCTACACCTATAACACCAAATCCTGCATCGACTATACCATGGCATCATTGAATATTTTTAGTAACCTTACTTCATACCTTTTAATTGATGTTTCAGAGAGCGATCACAGTCAACAAATTATCACTACTTCATTTGCAAATAAAAAACATCAAACTTATTTAACAATGCAAGGTAAAATTGGAACTATTAATTATAGGAAACTAAACTGGGAAACAAATAAAAAACAACTGACCAGTGACTAGGCCCTAAAACTGGCTAGGGAAATTCTGGAAGAAACATCTCCTACATCAATAGTTGAACAATGGGCCAGTTTTATTTCCAAACTACCTACTCATAATGGTAACCATAATGGCTTCGGAGACAGTTATGTGACTCACTGACCATTTAGAAGTGGTATAATAAAGGGGGCAAGATGGCCGCTGAAGCTCTGTGGGAGTAAGTCGCACTCAGACCCCTCTCCTGCCGATGCATAAACTCAGGCTCTAATGGAGATACGAGAGCAGTATGCAACCCGCATCTTGGATTCAGCAAGCAGGAAGTCTCCACGGAGGATTTGTTAGCCTTACACGCATTCTCGGGAAGGCAAAATCGTGGTACATCAAGCTCCTTAAAGTATTTATGGCAGACATGGGGACTCGCGGCAAAGAGAAATTGCAGCAGCAACTACCCATACCCGGCGGAACAAACAAAGAGGCATTACAGAAGGAAGCGGGAAGAACGGGTACTATCCCGAAAACAAAAGTGCCACCTACTAGCAAAAAAACAACCCCCACAGTCTCCACGTTAACAAAAACACAATTGCGCAAGCTGGAGAGAGCCAGCGAGAAGGAGAAGGGGCTCAGCCAAAACAAAGACACGCGAGGCGCCAATATCACACCAGCGGCACGGGACACAGTGGAAAAAAGGAAAAATGATACTGTATATCGGCAGCCATCGGTATCAGAGGTCTTCAGCGCCAAAGCTCAATCAGAGGCATCAGGAACACCAGGAGCTTCCACGGCAACCCTGCTAAACACGGCAATCATGCCGCCCGTCGGAGTTGGTCAAAGCGTCCTCGAGGACGCAAGCGGAGGTGTTGCTAAGCAACCAGGGATCACGGAGCTCACGCTTCCAGCGGAGCGTCATGCAACGGCTCAGGCAGACGGCACTGAACAGGAACAGGAACAGGCACAGGGGATGCAAGACGAAGATCGGGACTTGGCAAAAGAGGTGAGAGAGGCTGCTGGCGGGATGTCAAATACAGGGCAAATGCTAGAGGCCCTTATAGAGGTGGAGGCTGAAATACGAGAGGAGCAGGCTCAAGCTAAAAATAAAGATAGCGCTGCGCTGGGGGAGGACAATGCGTGTCATAGACTGCATAGCAATATGGCAGAGGTGGACTTTACAGAAGGGGCTGATGGGGACAGGTTCTTTTCTGTCCCTGAAGAATCGGAATCGACGCTGGCAAGCAGCGATGAAGAGAGAGACTCTTCAGACTCATCCTCAAGCTCTGATGCTAGTGGTAGCTCTAGGGGGAGAGGCACGCAAAAAAGGCGTAAAACGACATCCAGAAGGGCAGGCTCCCCCCTGAGCACACACAAGGGAACACACAAGAAGCTTGTATGGGACTACTCCGCTACCTCCAATATCTATAAAGAAGATGAGCAAGAGATACAAAATGACGGAGGGAAATTGGATTTAATGTTTGCCACACTAAAACAGATACAAATGGAGGCTAGGGCTGAAAGTCGGAGGGCCAGGCATGACACTAAAAAAATCCAAGCCTCAATCAGGAAAATAAATAAAAAGTTTGAGGAAGTGGAGGAGAGAGTCATCGGAGTCGAAGAAAGAACTGGCAGATTAGAGGACGAGGTAACTGATTGGCAATCATCTAGAGAGGAACAGACTAAGATCGTGGAGGACTTACAGTGGAAGGTGGAGGACTTGGAGAATCGTCAGAGGCGCAATAATGCCAGGCTCCTTGGAATAGAGGAAGGGATGGAGGGGCAGGACCCCAGAGGCTTTGTCATCAAGTTACTAAAGGGAGCCTTCCCAGAGGTGCCATGGAACTGGGAACAAGAAGTGCAGAGAGCCCATAGATACCAACTTTTTGTAAGGAAAACCCACAAAGAGGGCTCAGGAGCTCTCCCCAGGGCTATGCTAGTATTTTTTGGCAACTTCCTGGCAAGGCAAGAACTAATGGAAAAAGCCAGGCCTGATGCTAAAAAAACGGTGGAAGGAATAACTTTCTTTGCTAGACCTGACTTTTGTCACGTAACAGTGGAAAGACGTTGGAGGCTCAGACAGTTGATCACTGCATTTCAGACTCAAGGAGCAGAGGCCTATCTAATGTTTCCAGCAAAGTTGAAGGTTATCTCAGCGGGCCGCACAAGAATGTTTTTTTCTGAGATAAAAGCGGGGGAATTTCTGACAGAGTTAAAAGAGCAAGTGGGTGCCAGAAGGAAATAGGCAGAAAAGGGAGCAGAAGGAGCTCAAAATTACGAAAATACAAATGTTGGATAACTTACCGAGCCTGATAGATAAGAGTAGTATTAGACAAGAGGGGAGGAGAGGGGGAGCGACTCTACAACGCTAAGCGGACACGCATAGGTCAGGAGTGACCTATTTGCCTGTCACAGGGGGGGTGGGGCAGCAGTTGGGGCGGGGGGTTTAAAGGGGGGGGGAGGAGGGAGGGAAGAAGTCACTGGTGGAAGGTGGAGGTGTAAAATGATACAGATTTGTAAAGTTTCCAAGGAAGCAGAAAGAAAATGTACAGATAAAGATAAAATAGTAGTTGAGGTGCTGGTAAAAGCAAAATTAAAATCATGGTAGTTAGGATAATGACAATTAATATCTGTGGTCTAAATAATAAGGAGAAAAGACAGAAGCTCTCTGCGCTGTTGCGATATTGGAGAATTGATATAACTTGTTTACAGGAAACACATGTAGCAGCTGAAGATAAATTCTTGCTTGATCAGATGGGCCTTGAGGTTCTTGCTAGCACAGGACAAGAGGGGAGAAACAAGGGAGTAGCAGTTCTGGCTAGAAAAGGTGCTGTTAAAATTAAAAGGAAAAAAGAGGATCCTGAAGGGAGATGGGTAATGCTAGACATAGAAACAGCCGCAGGAAGATGTACACTGTCCTCACTGTATGGTCCAAATGAAGATGAGCCCGAACTATTTGATTTTATTGACAGTGAGTTAGCATTGTGGCCGGAGCCTGTGATCTGCTGTGGGGACTTTAATATCAACGGATTGAACGGAGTAATAGGCGTGAGTGGAGGCAGGTACCAAGGAAGGAAAAAAAAGGTGCACAAAGCAGTACAAAACCTTGCTCGTCATAATGCGCTGGTGGATACGTGGCTGGAATTTAACCCTCTAGGTGTAGGCAGCACTTTCTACTCAGCACCACACCAAACAGTAGCCCGACTGGACTATTTCTTTATCTCTAGTTCATTAGTTAGCAGGGCTAAAATAGAATGTCTCCCCAGAATAATGTCAGACCACAATCCGCTGGTTCTAAGCTTAGCAGTACCACAAAAAGCAGAAAGGACAAACTCGACATGGACGTTCGAGAGAGGATTGCTGAAGGAGGAGGTGTACATTATAAGGATGCAAGAATGGATAACCCAATTCTGGGATATAAATAGGTATTCAGCCTCAGCAGACATGGTGTGGGATAGTTTTAAAGCAGGAGTAAGGGGGGAGACACTAAGCTACACCCTGGTAAGAAGTAAAAAGGAAAAGGAGAAGGTGGAAGAGGAGATCAGAACTCTGATGGGCTTGGAAAAAATGCTAGTAGATGCAATGGAAAGGCAAGACCCTATTGAACAGATCTTAGTGACTATGGAAGTGCAGAAGTCAGAAACGGGGATTACTTTGGCACAGAAAACAGCAAGGAAATACCTGGCAAATAAAGAGAAGTGTTATGAATGTAATGAGAGGGTGGGACACTTGCTCGCAGTTAGAACCAGGCAAACGTTAGCAGCGGGCGAGATAAAAGAAATTAAGGACTGTACTGGGGTAATTGTCAATAAAGTGGAGGAGGTACAGGAGGTATTCAGAAGGTTCTATGAGAGGCTATATGAACAAGATAAAAACAATGAAAAGATAGAGGCAGAAAGCCTGGAATACCTAATGCAAGGTCTACAGGAGGGGCTGAGTATTGAAGAAAGGGATAAGCTAGACACACAACTAACGGTCCAGGAGATAAGAGATGCGATATTTAGCTTACCATCTGGTAAAGCAACCGGACAAGATCAGATCCCGGTAGAATTCTATAAAACTTTTTGGGATGTGCTAGCTAAAGATATATGGATAATTTGTTGTTTGGCACAGGGGGGCAGAATAGTTCCTCAATCTTGGGCGGGTGCGGATATAATAGTGATCCTGAAAAAAGATAAACCCCCCACCGAACCAGGCTCCTATAGGCCGATTACACTGCTTAATGCTGATGCAAAAATATTCTCCAAAGCACTGGCCAACAGGTTGAGTAAGGTAATAGAAAGAGTGGTCTCCCCTACACAACATGGCTTCATACCTGGCAAAGGAACTACTGAACACACCAGACAGCTGATCACTATTCTGGATGCTGCAGTGGCCTCAGGAGACCCTGTCGCGGCTATCTTTTTGGATGCCGAGAAGGCTTTTGACAGGGTCTCTTGGGCGTACCTATGGAAGGCTATGGAGTGGGCTGGTATAGGTCGAGGATATATAACCGCAATCCAGGCACTTTACAAACACCCTAGTGCTAGGATACGTATTAATAGATCCTATTCCAATGCAGTACAGATTAGACGGGGGACTAGGCAGGGATGCCCAGCTTCACCTTTACTATTTGCAATATATTTAGACCCCTATCTAAGAAGGCTTACGCAAAATAGGGGGATAACTCCAGTTATACTGCATGAGAAAGAGTATAAATTATTTGCCTATGCAGATGATGTGGCTGTTATAACGCCGACACCAGAGGAATCATTGATGGAAATAGAACAGGAGGCAAGGAAATTCGGGGAGGTGTCCGGATATCTAATAAACAGGGGAAAAACACAAGTAGTTCAGAACAGACACACTACATTTGCAGACGCAAGAGTTGTTTCAGACACAAAGTATTTGGGGGTTAGGGTGACTGCAGACTTAGAAAAATTAGTAGAGATAAATCTGGAACCATTGCTAGGTAAGGTCAAAAGCAACATGGAGAGGGTCAATAACTTACACCTGACTCTTATGGGCCGAATTAATTTTATTAAAATGGTTACTTTTCCGAAATTTCTATACTTGTTCAGGGCAATTCCACTATTCATTGAAGGTATATGGTTCAACAAAATAGAATCAATAGTAAATAAATTAATTTGGGCACAGGGGAAGACACGTAGAGCATATCGTTTTTTGACATTATCACGTGAGAGGGGAGGTTGGGGAGCACCTGATTTTAGATGCTACTATTGGGCAACAGCACTACAATACTCTAAAGGATTATTAGGTGGAAGTGCTCAGCAGGAAGAGAGAAAATGTCCGGCGAATGTATATGAAGCACTTTTAGGAAAGGCGGCAGAAAATGCCTTAGTTACAACTGTGGACTTCGCATACTTTAAACACACAAGATTTAAGACTCTGAGCGCGATATATAAAGTTTGGAGAGCAATAAAGAAAAAATTGGGACTGGGAAGGTATAACAGATATCTAAGGCTTTATATGAATAACGATCTTCCACTGGAAATTTTTAGAGACACAGCTATGAAAGAGTGGGACGAAAAAGGGATTAAGAAATTGGGGGACTTAATGGATTCAGGAGGAGTATTCTTAACGTTCCAAGACATACAGTACAGGTATAAAATAGCTGGGAATAGCTTTTTCAAATATTTACAAGTGAGGAGTTACTTTCATACAAAAGTGGGGGGAGCAGGAGGGATGACAAGCTGCAGGATAATGGATTACCTGGGAAGCAGCCTTTTGTGTTCAATAAGACAGTTGTATGCAGAGTTACAGGTCTACAAAATAGACGACAGAGAGAAATACAGTAACAAATGGAGAGAACAAGTAAGAGCCCGACCGGAAGACCTACAAAATTCCTTAGACCTTGGTCGAACTATTTTGTGCTCAGCCACACTTCAAACCCAACATTATAAAACAGTCTATTCACTATATCACACACCCGCTAGAATTGCCCAATGGGGGGGCTCCACCAGAATAATATGCCCACGATGCAACTCAACACATGCTAATATCACACATATGTTCGCACAATGTCCGCAACTATACACCTTAAAATTGGCAATAGAGGAGTTTCTGGAAAAGTCGTTGGGAATAAAAACTAAACTAACTGATGAATTGATAATATTGGGCATAAGTTTAGAAGAAAATATAATGTACCCAGAATTCCTATTTATGGTTACAGCAGTATACAGGATAGCTGTTGCAAAAGCGTGGAAGGAGAAATCAGCACCGTCATTTCAGATCTGGATAGCAAGATTACTATCTACATATAATTTAGAGAGGGCTATATATGATAGAAAAGGCAGAAAGGCAAAAGCTCTGGGGGGTAGGATATGGTTCCCCATCGATCAATGGAAGAGTGGAAAAAGCTAAAAACATGCTTTCTTTGCTACTTTTGGTATCATTTGTGAAATATGCACGGACTATAAGATTATTATATATGACGTATGATCTACCCTCTTTCATGTTTAGTGTGAGAATTTGCATTTATATAATTTTCTAAAAACACAAATCTGTACTTGGCTTAAAAACTTTCTGTAATGATAAAAATGTGCTGGTTGTAACAGAAAAAAGGGGGGGGGAAATTTGAATAAAGACATTTAAAAAAAAAAAAAAAGAAGTGGTATAATAAAAATGAAAGATGAAAGGAAGCCTGTGATTTTTTAACTTCGACAGCATAAGTAAAAAAACTGGGTGACGTGTAGCCATTGTAGCTGCTTTTCTACTGAGAGAGGACTTGGTTTCACCAAAGAGGTTTTATAGGTATGTTGATTAAGTTGTATTATATAAAAGTATATTTAGATGAAAAATAGTGAGTGTATGTAAGCCGAAAGAAAATGTGTAGCTTCTAGATACTACACTAGAAGGGAAAATAGAAGTGTGCTTAAGTGACATTATTATCTAAAAATACAGTGTACAGGAAAGGAGAAAGAGGGATTTGCATAATGAAGGAATAATACATTGATTTCGACAGTATGAATGAATGTGTTTAACATTAGATGTGGATGCTTGCCTATAGTATGTAATTTAATAGTTTGTAATTTGCACACACTTGCACAGTGAGTCAGGCACTTATAGACCCAGATATGCTCCCACAAAATCACTTCTGTTCTATCACTTACATAGCCAGACAGTGACTGCAACACTCAGTCACACAATCATAAAACTATTCATACACGCATTTACTCGCCTGTACATCCAGGTTTGAGTACTAGTTCACCCCTAGAGCCTGGGAGGACATTTGCAGAATGCAATCTGCACCACATGAAGATTACTTCAGCACTCTTGAGAAGAGAGAATCCTGATTGTAGTTGACCCTAGAATCAGGGCCCTTTAGGGTGGTATATCGGAGAGGGGCAAAAGGAGTACAGAAATGACTGACCAAAGGCTCCAGAGAAGAGAAGGGATCCCCTACAGATAGAGAGTAGTTCCCTATTGGATTTGACACAACGGGTTTTGTCTCTTCCCAAACCCAGTCCCCTGAGGAGCTCAAGGATCGAAAGGGTGGGAGGGACCTGAGGATGCAGCTGGCAGAGCTGGCTAAAGAGGAGAAAAATGCTGAGGCTGATAGTGTCTTGGAGGAGAGGAGGGTGTTGTTAGCTTATGTCTGTCAAGAAGGTGAACTTGAAGGCTCAACAGCTGTTAGAATCTAGCAAAAATGGTGGAAGAAAAACTACTTTATCCATTTCAGAAGAAATAATCCATATACCCAGAGACTTGAGGCCTGACTGTAATGAGAAGGGTGATATAGACAGGTTTTTTCAGGCATATGAAGTAGCTCTAGAGGTACAGAGGATTTCTGAGGAGGTTTGGGGAGCAGGCCTTTGAAGTGAATGAATGAATGAATGAAATATTATTTGTAACGCGCAGCTATGCCCAGTGGGCGTCAAGGCGCCTAAACCAAAATATAAAGCTGATAGCAGACAGAAACAGAACCTACTGGTATGCCTTAATAAAGAGCCAGGTTTTCAATGACTTCCTAAAGAGATCAAGGGAAGGAAGTCGTTTGATTTCGAGGGGGAGTGAGTTCCAAGTAAGAGGTGCCAATATGGAAAAAGCTTTGGACCCCCATCTGGCCTTCTTGGCTCTGGGGATTACCAGTTGGTGTTGCTCGCTGGAACGTAAACATCTACTCGGAACATATCTGATAAGTAATGAACCAAGGGCATCAGCCGAGCCTGCAGTTAGAGCCTTATAGGTAAGGCAAAGGAGTTTGAAAATGATCCTTGACGGGATGGGGAGCCAGTGGAGGTTCTTCCTCGCTAGGGTCATAGAAGATAACCAGGGCAAAGCGAGAGCAAACCGCGCTGCCGCGTTCTGTATGACCTGTAGACGCTGGAGCAAGCCCTTGTTGGCCCCGGCGTACACTGCGTTACAGTAGTCGAGCCTTGAGCCAACAAGGGCAATCACCACCTGTTTCCGCGCCTGTGGGGACAGATAGTGTACAATCCTTTTCAGGGTCTTGATGACACCCCAACAGGTCGCCACCGTTCTATTCACCTGTAGCTCCATGGAGAGCTGGGTGTCAAAGATGACCCCTAGGTTTCTAGCAGATTTGGTAGGTATAGGGCAGCTACCTAGAGAAGGAGGCCACCAGTCATCTGACCATATGTCCTGGTCCTTGCCAAAGACCAGGACCTCTGTCTTGTCCCCGTTCAACTTCAGGGAGTTGGAGACCATCCACTCTGCAACAAGTTGCATGCAGGCCCTGAAGTTAGAAGCAGTTTCAGTGACAGAGTGGGTCAGGGATACCATAATCTGCGTGTCGTCAGCATACGACACTACCTCCATCCCCTGAGATCTTACAAGTCTTGCAAGGGGGGCCACATAGATGTTGAACAGGGTCGGACTCAATGCCGACCCCTGTGGCACCCCACACTGCAAAGACTTGGCAGGGGAGAGGTATTCACCTAGCATGACACGCTGCTCTCGATGTTGTAGAAAGGAGCTCAGGAGACTGAGCGCTGGTCCGACTACCCCTGCCTCCCTTAACCTAGATGTTAAAGTCAAGGGAGACAGGGTGTCGAAAGCTGCTGAAAGATCAAGCAGCACCAGTACGGTGGTAAGACCCAAATCTACTTTTCTGCGGATGTTGTCCATGACTTTTGTCAAGGCAGACTCCGTGCTATGTAGCTTTCTAAAGCCATGTTGGGACCCATCCAGGAAGCCAGAGGCGTCGAGGAAGTTCGAAAGATGGAGATTCAAGTGGGTCTCCAACATCTTAGCAGGGGCTGGCAGCAGAGAGATGGGTCTAAAATTTTTCAGCACTCCAGGGTCTAAAGTGGTCTTTTTCAGAAGCGGCTTTACAATGGCTCTCTTCCAGAGTGATGGAAAAGTGCCCTGTTCCAACGCTCCATTCATTACCTCAAGCATAGAGGGAAGAATTATCTCTCTGCAGTTTTTAAGTACCTTGAGGGGCAGAGGGTCAAGAGGGGATGAAGATTTAGTTTTATCCAGTAAGCTACTGAGATCTTCTAGCGTAAGAGCCGGGAAGTGTTCAAGGGATGGAGGGGAGTCTACATTCCAAGCTTCCAATCGTGTGATTTGCACGGAATCCTCCAAGCTGAGTAAGTTCCTCTGCGCCTTTAGGGCTATGTAGATATCGTCTATCTTATTATAGAAAAAGTTCGATATATCATCACATAGCTCCTGGGAAGCAACGACTGGATCAGGAACCTGAAGAGAGCAAAGGGAGTCTACAATTTTAAAAAGCTCTTTGGAGGATGTTAACGAACAGGTTAAGTTGGAAAAATAGTCCTGTTTTTCCTTGATGATTCGCTTTCTATACTCCCGTAGTAGACTCTTGTAACCTTCTCTATCTTTTAAATCCCAAGATTTACGCCAGCCACGTTCCTTCTGTCTACATTGTTGTCTGAGCAGCCTCAGATCGGCAGAGAACCAAGGGGCAGATGGCTTCTGTCTAGCTGCAAATTTCAGGGAAGGGGGGGCTAGCTCATCAGCAGCTTTGATAATGACATCAGTTAAATCTTGAGCCGAGTCATCAACCTTCTGTTTAGTTGAAATACTGATGTTGCGGAAAAAAGGTGCAAGTGCTTCCTTAGTAAAGTTTTTGAAGCTCCTTTTAGATTGTTTTTTACCAGTGTCAGCCGTGACATCAGGACAAGGAATGTCTAGAGAAAGCGGGACTGCTAGGTGATCTGACCATGTAATTGGTACCGGTAAACCGACTTCAAGTCTGGAATCGTTGGAGAAGATCCCATCAAGGATGTGCCCCGCCTGATGGGTCGGGTGGAGAACAAGTTGGACAAGATCACAAGCCTCCAAGGAATTAAGCAGGGAAGAGGTATCTTTAGATGCAGAATCCTCTAAATGGAAATTAATGTCACCCAAAATGGTAAAATGAGGCCTACCAAAATAAGGTTCTAAAATTCTAAAAAGTTCTGGGCAAAAATTGACTCTGGACCCGGGGGGTCTATAAAGCAGTATGCCGGAGAAAGAGCTCACCGGAGTGTGCGTAATACAAAAATAGAGTGCTTCGAAAGGATCTGTGGAGACTGATAAAGGTTTTATTATGCAGGAGAGAGTAGATTTAAAAAGAATGGCTATTCCACCTCCTCTACAACGTTCTCTGTCTAACCTTAGAAAGGAATAACCTTCAGGTATAGCCAGGAGAAGATCATGACCAGCGGACTCAGAAGCCCAAGTTTCTGTAACAAAAACCCAATCTGGATTTCTCAAGCTAACGAAGTCATGAAATTCGATCCCATGTTTAATCAGAGAACGAGCATTGACCAAAAAACCCTGTTTGGGTTGAGAAATATAGCTGGTGGACTGAGGAGGGGTGGTACGAATAGGGGATTGACTAGGACAAATAAAAGAGCTGTTGCACGAGGGACAAAAACGAGCCCGGCTCAGAACTTCAGGTCTGAGCCGGTGATGGCAGCAAAGTGCACGAGGTCTAAGAGAACAAAGGGTATTGTAGAGATTCTCTGGTGGAGGGGGAGAATGAACGACGGAGAGCCCAGGGTCCAGCCCGTCCTGCAGCGCGTCCTCAGCGCGGACGGGCGCAGACGGGCTGAACTCTGGCGTAACTCCGGCGTCAGTCTGGCGTATCCGCTGCGCGTCTGCATGACTCTCTTAAGTATCCGCCTAGCGTCCTCCTGGCGACTAGAGCGCGATACCAGCCAATCAGCGATAGTGTTAAGCCATCCCTATCCAAGATGGCGCTGAAAACGGACCTGCGCCGGGAAGCGGACCCGCCAAACAGCGGTGGGTGTCCCAAGTTAAATGCAAGTAAGGGCCAGGTGCAGCGAGCGCTATTAAAAACAGGGGATAATAAATGAGGAATAAAAATAAATGAAAAACGAGGCAATATTAAAAACGAGCAGCAGCTCGGTTCCTGCAGTGCATTAAGCGCATGCACAGTTCAACTGTCAGCTAGAAAGAGAGAGCAGAGGGTTTACCTCTCTTAAGTATCCGCCTAGCGTCCTCCTGGCGACTAGAGCGCGATACCAGCCAATCAGCGATAGTGTTAAGCCATCCCTATCCAAGATGGCGCTGAAAACGGACCTGCGCCGGGAAGCGGACCCGCCAAACAGCGGTGGGTGTCCCAAGTTAAATGCAAGTAAGGGCCAGGTGCAGCGAGCGCTATTAAAAACAGGGGATAATAAATGAGGAATAAAAATAAATGAAAAACGAGGCAATATTAAAAACGAGCAGCAGCTCGGTTCCTGCAGTGCATTAAGCGCATGCACAGTTCAACTGTCAGCTAGAAAGAGTCATATTCATATTCCTGGTGATGGAAGGGACACCCTACTGCACCCTAGAGAAGGAGAAGAGTTTGAGGTATCCCATCATAAAGGAGATACTTGTCAGTAACTATGAATTCACCCCAGAGGAGGGCAGGTTGAGAAACAGGGGCAGTCAGAAACTGTGTCACCAGTCCTGGGAGATTTTTGGGGGTTCTTTTAAAAATGTTTGTAAAATGTACTGTTGTTTTTTAAGTAGGTTTTTCTAACAGTTGTATACCACTCTTCACTGATACCTATTACAAAGCAGCGCTGTGTTTCCGCTTTGCTGTGCCATGCAGCCTGCAGTCAGGTTGCAGATTGCCGCTGCATTCTCCTGCCTCCCTGCTTTCCCTGATGGCTGCTGCTCTCCCCGACGGCCGACGGCTGCTGATGGCTGCTGATTCCTGCTGCCGCCGCCACGTTCCCACCACGCCATACTACCTTGCCTTGCCGCTCAGTGGCTATTTGCGGTCGGCAGTTGGCGGTTTTAGCTGTTGACCGTTTTTCCTATGCTTGGAGCAGGTTTTGGGAGCAGACAGGCCTGGGTGGCTTGGGAGACGAGCCGCTGCGGCGTGACGGAGCCAGCGAATTGTGCTCTGTCTACTTTGGTGCTTCTGGCAGAGGTGAGTCGAAAGGCATCCATCAAAGGAATCCCTCAAAGAGAAGGGGGGAAAAGGAATAACGGCACTTGTTGGAGGAGGTGAGATGTCCCTAATCCCCAGTCTCATTTCTAACTGTTTTCTTGGTTGACAAAATGCGGCTTGGAACATTAAAGAGATTGGCCAATTACAAGTGCAAGTGCAAACCAAGTATATTACACAAAGGTTCAACTCAATTCAATATTCAATATACAATACAAGCTTGGGAAGTTTTCTAAAGTGTGCCAGTGTTAGAGGACCTAGCACTATTGCTATTTCTCTTGATTGTCGCTGTTCGCTTCCACTACCGTTGATTATCGCTGATTATCACCAGCCACCGCCGGTTACCCTAGTGAGGAGGCCGGCGAGGGGGCCGGTGTGGGGGCCATAAAATCTAGCGACCCCTGTCAAATTTCAGCAAGATAGGACAAATACTGTTATATAATTGTTGTATAACCTATATGGTTGCAGAATATATTGTTGTTTGGCTTGGATGATCTGCTCGTCCGGGTGTCTGGGTGTTGATTGGTACTTCATACTTTATCTTTTAAACGTTCTATCAAGAAAAAAGCCAAATGCGCTCTGGGAAGGAGAGGTCAATTGCTCCCCCGGCGTGTAGGACACGAAAATTTAAAGCTCCAAGTGTATTAAAAAAGTCTAAAGCTCATCCTAGGGAACTAAACTAGACACTTATATCGCCGATTGCAAGAATGTTTGAAAAAAGCTCTAAAATTCCCCAAAAGTTTAACTTTCTAAATGATCCAACAGGAGCTATAATGTCAATGCAATCCTATCCAGCAGTAGGAAACCTCTAATCACCTATGATTCCTATTATTAATCATGCAAGTATGATGCATCAATTGGGACTACAACAAGGTTTAGAGGAAACAATTGATGCCGACAGCGAAGCTAACAATTCAGCTAAATTAGTAAATCAAACACCTTTGGAAAATATTAACCATGACTCAAAATGCATAAGTGATCTACAGGAAGGGGTCCCTGTAGAGAACAGTATAGAGGAAATAAAAACTGAGATCTTATATGTTGATTGCTCTAGGGAACCAGGTATAGTAACCATGTCATCGTGGATGCCTATAGAGGTTAATGTTGAAATAAGGAAAAACACTGTCCCAAGTATGGCGTCGACCATTAATAATCATAGCATATTGGATGATTTTCAACAGAAAGGTTGTTTGAAGGAAATTGAAAAAGAAATTGCTTTACCTACATTGGAAATAGCTATGCAACTACTTGATGAGGAAAAAATAGGTCTCCAAACATTGTGTAATGAACAGAATACCCATACAAAAAAACCATTACACCTGTTGTCTACAGTCTCTGTGAAACAATCTGATAGAGCAAACTTAGGCATTGGAATGACACAACCTATGAGAGCTAGAACAAACTTAATTCCAAACCATTGCAAACGGTTCAATCTGATGGCTATAATAGGACAAGTGAGAAAAATTCCTGTACTATAGACCAGAAACCGCGGCTGAGTAAAGGCACAAAAACTAATGATATTCAGGATCTGGGTGAAATTTGGGATATTTTTTATCACACCTCAACACTTATTCTTGAGGCTCTCTCGCTTCAGACTAACAAAATGGATATTCAAATTGACATCCTGGGAGCAATGGCAAAAGCGGTCGCAGGAATAGATCATAAACTAGCTGACCTTAACTGCTTGATAACCAGAGCTCAAGCAGATCAATCCACCAACTATTTGGAATGTCCATGTGTGCCTATAATTAATAAACTTACAACCATACCAGAAGTTATTAATACTATAATAGAGGAGGCTAAGGCAACACTTAAATGGGATCAAAGTCGGAAAAAAGGTGTTAATGAAGGAATAAATTCCATAACAGAAAGGAAACATATTAAAAATGATTGTTTAACAATCCAAAGTGAGTCTGAAGTTAAAAATCATTCACCTATCACAACACTATCTTATTTCCAAGTGGACTCCGAAAAAAACAAAAACAGGAAATGTAATAATCGACTGTCGGAAAAATATATTGGGCATAATGATGATGAGAATAAAAATGTTCTTGACTTATACCCGGTCAAAATGACGAAAAGGGATAGAAAAAAATTACGGAAAGCAAGAAATAAACCAAAAGCGCAGGATCAAGAAGACCAAGGGTCCTATGAAGGAACATTGAAACATAAATTGAGTAAAACAAATATGGGAGTATTACCATTAAACGGAGCAATGATAGATATAGGTAATGACGTGCTAACAAAATCGATTGTAACAAAAACAAGGTACTACAATATTTTTACACAATACAGAAAAGGCAGCAACTTGACTAAAGACTCGTTAAATAAAACCCCAACAGATAAGAAACCTGAAAAAGATATAGCTTATCTTGTAGGGGGAACAGTCGATCTTGCTCGGGATAAAGCCTCTAAAATCTGGAAAAATTACACACTAAATAAGCCTCTTGACCTTATGATGGAAACTAACCTTGGGAAAACAACGCTGACAAAGGAAACATTGAGTGGTACCCAAGAAAAAAGTGGCCTCACAATCAGTTCAGCAAAACATGAAATAGATAAAACAGTGTTTGGAAAAAAAGGATTCTGCTTCACTGAATGCTGAACAGCAAACATTGATACAAACTCTAAATGTAGAAACAAATATCAAACCACTTTTGCTTACTGAACCGTTGAACCAAACATTGACACAAACTCTAAATGTAGAAAGAAATATCAAACAACTGGTGAATCAAATATCGGAACAAATTCTAAATGAAGTAACAAATACAAAACAACTTTCATCTATGGAATCAGTGAAACCGTTGGAACCAATTGATCTTATAGAGGAAGAAAGCGGGAAAAAATAGTGGTAGTTAGAACTGGAAGTAACAAACCTCTCATAAACATAATTAGAAAGGAACGGAATACAGACATTGAAAGGGTTAAGGGTAATCAGAGGAAGGAACAACTAATCTTCAAGCCTGCATACAATTACAGAGGTCACCAAAGTATGCTAAATAGAGGCAACCTTTTGTGTCTGTTCAAATCGGTTCCATCTCTTGTAAATTTGACTACTAAAGAAATAGATTGTGTTGGATTCCTACAAAATCCAGATGGCCCATTAACGGTGCTGACAGTTACATCCCCGGCTGTAGCGGAACAAATTATGAAGGAAGAGTATATCTTTTGTAACTGGGGAATAATGATCAGTAAAATTAGGCCGAGAGACTACCCAACACTACTTTTAAAAGCAGAAAACTTCCCATGTTCTGATAATGGAATAAAGGGGCAGTCACCCTTCTCTGTCCTAAAGATTCCAATTCAACAAATAGATAGAGGAGTCGCAAATCTATCAGAAAACAAAAGGGAAGAGAAGAAAGTCAGGATAACTGATTCATGGATTAATATTGCCCTACACGGAACTAACAAACAATGACAAGTAAATCCGAAAAAAACAGTTGGCGATTTAAAGAATAGCAATGCAGCTATAACAATTTGCTCCTGGAATATAAATGGTGTAGGCAAAAAATTGGATAATATATCTGAATCACTTAAAAAGTACCAGATAATTTTATTACAGGAGACTTGGGCCATAGCCCCGTTTATAATCCACGGTTTTAAAGGATACTATGAACCGGCTATTAAGCAAAGTAATTATGGTCGCCCTTCAGGCGGATTAGCAATTTTTATATCAATGGAGTTAAATCTGGAACATATGGAACTAATTAAAAACAGCTGGAATGTTCAGTGTGTCCTGCTGAAATATAAGATTCTAGAACAAATAAGAAAGCTAAAGTTGATTGATATATATATTCCCCCAACACCTTTATCTAGAAAGGCCATGTGTGCTACTATCTCCACCTACTTGATAGAGCAAAGGATAGAGGACCCCTTTTGGGATTTTATCACAGGTGATTTCAATCTTAATCTCCTAGTACCATTCCAAAGAGATGAGGTGACGCATTCACAAGATCATCAATGGTTAATTCCGGCACAAGTTGTGAAAAACTCAACTAAACAAGAAAAAAACTAAATAGGACTACATTTTCTGAAAGATATGAAAGCATTGGGCCTACGAATACTAAATGGTAGATCCCCAACAGATTCACCCCCGACATGGTCCTGCTACACCTATAACATCAAATCCTGCATCGACTATACCATGGCATCATTGAATATTTTTAGTAACCTTAATTCATACCTTTTAATTGATGTTTCAAGGAGCGATCACAGTCAACAAATTATCACTACTTCATTTGCAAATAAAAAACATCAAACTTATTTAACAATGCAAGGTAAAATTGGAACTATTAATTATAGGAAACTAAACTGGGAAACAAATAAAAAACGACTGACCAGTGACTAGGCCCTAAAACTGGCTAGGGAAATTCTGGAAGAAACATCTCCTACATCAATAGTTGAACAATGGGCCAGTTTTATTTCCAAACTACCTACTCATAATGGTAACCATAATGGCTCCGGAGACAGTTATGTGACTCGAGCAGTAAAACGGGTAAATCATATTAACCTTCCGCATACAGTACAAAGAATGAAACGACTTGGAAATCGACTAAGGAGGGACCGGTCAAAATTCCCCAATAAGGAAGAAATTAAAAGTGCTCTAAAAGAGATAAATCAAAAATTAAGGAAGTTAATTTGGAATGAAAAAATGGCAGCTAACAGTAACCTTTGGTCTCAAATTTTTCAGGCAAGTAACCAAGGAAACTCAAGAGAGTTTTGGAGGATGATATATAGCCTAACCAGGCCCGACAAAGCTGTAGTCTCATCAGTACTAACTGCCACGGAACTGGAGAACTTCTTGGGGCTGCATCTAAATCCGCAACCTGTGAAACCTGGAACCAAAGAATACTGCTCATGGAAGGTAACTCCAATTCCAAGCCAAGATATGGATCTTAATATAATGCATGAGCAAGTTGTTAAGTTAATAAAGAGGCAGAAAGATGGAGCACCAGGCCCAAATTTTATACCCTTTTCCATTTACAAAGAGGATCCAGATGGATGAGCAAGACATCTTGTAAAAGTCTTCAAAGAAGTAGTCAGGAAAGGGGTGATACTGGAAAGCTGGAGAGGGTCCTTAATATTCCCCATTTATAAAAAAGGAGATTGGGCATCGCCGGAAAATTATCGCTTAATAACCTTAAAGGACACCGACTCAAAGTTATTTGCATGGCTTCTATTATCATCCTTATCTGATTGGGTAAAGAATAACAGCGTTCTCCCGCCTAATCAAACAGGCTTCATCAAAGGATTAGGAACTGCTACCAACATCTTAGTATTATCTAATTTAATCGATAAAGCAATTATAAAAAGACAACCTTTATACTTGTGCTTTGTTGATTTTAAATCAGCTTTTGATTTTGTAGATAGAGAACACTTATGGGGAAAGCTACATGCACAAGGGATACCGCCCCTATTAATACACCTGATCCGTCTTCTGCATATAAAAACATGGGCAAGAGTATGTATTGGTAATGGCCACTCATTATCAAAGGAAATACCAATGTTAGGTGGAGTGAAGCAAGGGTGTGTACTGGCTCCTTTGTTATTCAATTTGTTTTTAGCTGACTTGACTCCGGCCCTGAACAATGTAAATCCTCACCCACCAAAGCTCGCCGAAACTCATATATTGAACTTGCTCTATGGTGATGACGTTATTCTCCTAAGTAATACTAAGGTGGGCCTACAACGGCTAATATCACGAACACAGGAATATGCGGTGGAAAACAAAATGTCATAAATTAATCTACATCCAAAGTTATGGTTGTCACAAACAACACAAAAAGGCAGTGCAAATCAAAATGGTTCTTGGCGAAGGAACACTTGGAGCAAGTCAAAACTTAGAGGTACCTGGGAGTAATATTTAACGACAATGGTAACTTTAACCCCCAAAAAATGGATATCACCAGGAAAGCTAATGCACTAACAGGTACATTCGCAATAATCAAAAACTCTACAAGTAATTTAACTTATCAACCGCTTCTTAAAGCGATATCGTCGAAACTGTTACCTTCTTTATCTTACGGCAGTGAGGCTCTAAACGGAAAAGATGGAATAGGTATTAATACTGCTATCACTAAAACCTTCCGCTCCCTTTTTCGTTTACCAATAAATGCCTCCCAAGCCCAAGTAAGGCTGGAATTCGGTTTGAATAACCAATTATATGCACGGATGGGACATATAATTAAGGTATGGAATAGAGTAAAAAATGTTAAGGAGAAGTTAATTTCCCAGCTTTTATGGAAAGAAATGGAGGGTAACAAAAAATTATCTGCGTGGAAATACCTGGACAACGCTCTAGATGAATTTGGAGTTAGAGGGATCTGGACCACTGCTATAACCCAGAAATCCTTCAAAAAAGTGGTGAATAAAAACCCCCCATGGCCATCACCTCGGATAGGCCCTCAGCATATGAGGCGAGTTCTGGGACCCTCCACAATTGAGCCCATAACAACAGGGGCCGTAGTCTTGCCTGATCTGCAATCGATCTGCATCCCAAATCTAGTAATACAGGGACTGTGGGTGTGCTCAAAGGGAGGGCTATTAGGTCTTTCAAGAATTTGCTCTCCGCTTTGGCTAGTACCTCTAAATTACAAGTACCCCACAGCTAAGCCCCATATAGTGCAGCGGTAACTCCTCTAGCTTTATATATGTCAATAACAGGGGCCATACAATGTTTGGGGGAAGAATGCAATGTTTGGGGGAAGAATACCTGGACAACGCTCTAGATTAATTTGGAGTTAGAGGGATCTGGACCACTGCTATAACCCAGAAACCCTTCAAAAAAGTGGTGAATAAAACAACGGATTACTTATCATTGATAACCGACAAAGAGACCCTTATTAAAAGGAAACATGCTTGGTCCATAATAAATGGCTACAAAAAAAAGACACCTCAGCAGTATCTGGACACAGCATGGTCGTGGAAAAGCAAAAATATTTTTATTAACGCTCAATTTGAAATATGGCCAGGAGAAACACATGTACTACCATGGAAAAAACTCAAAAATAACATACAGTGTTGATTGTGCAAAATTGGTGAGGAATATATTTTACATCTCCTGTGCATCTGTCCAGAACTAAAAAACGAAAGACTAACTTTGCTAAAAAGGTTATTCAATAAAAGAGCGATAAGAACTTGTAGACTAGCACTGATTCGATGTCTTTGTCCAAATGATCTGCCCATTAATTCTGCTTTAGCAAAATTCTTAACAATTGCACTGAAAAAGTTAGAACAACATATCATTGTTTTTTAAAATGACTACATTTTTTCAATAACTTTTATCCATACGTACTTGTTTTATTTAAAAAAGTTTTTTAAATGTTTTTGTATACATTTTAAAGATTTAATGTCATTTACAAAAGATTTTAATGAAGTAACGTACTTTAAAAGTACATATTGAGCATTCATCCCTTGTAAAGATTTTAAGTAATCAATCAATAAAATAAAATATTAATACCAGTTGTATACCGTTTTTTTTCCAAAGAGAACTGGGAAGGTTGGTTGGTTGGTTGATATGCTTTATTTCGATACATAGAAATATCTTAAAAGCAGTACATACAATAGGAATTAAAAAGGATATACAGTAAATATACATAGGGATACATCCATAAGATAAAAAGACAATAAAACATTGGAATATGTACAATTAAAAAAGAATTGGATTAGTATGTACAATTAAAAAGGAATTAAATGGATACAGAAAGCTTATTTAATCTAATCAACCAAGACCATTATAAAAATTTTGAGACACCACAAACTACAAGGGGGGTGTTGTCTGTTACTAAAATACGTAGGGCCACTGAGTATTGGCGAGTGCTAAGTGATCTACACACAGGTTTGAGCCAGCGCTTTCTTGAGTTACAGTAGTCTGGACATTCAAAAAAGATGTGGGCGACCGTCTCCACCCTCGAGGAACATAGGGCACAATAGGGGGAGTACTGGGAGGTAGATTTCCATCTCAATGTCAAATGGCCTACTAGTAGGGTGGCCACCCTAAACCTGAAGTACAGAGCCCTATCAAATGCGATGGAAATCAAATCAAGATAGGGCTTGTAAGCCACCACGTCTTTGATTTGTAAGAAAGCTGCAGTGGAATTACAGTGTTGTGGGTTGCTAATAAGTTTAGAAGAGACCCAGTCCCAGTATAGTTTTTTCAAGGTGGCTTTGGGTGGGGCAGAGCGAGTAACCCATGCTTCGCCCAATCCCAACGCCCTCAGAAGGCTTTTGACATCCCTCAACCACTTTATCTTATGCCAACCCCCCATGGCCATCACCTCAGACAGGCCCTCAGCATATGAGGCGAGTTCTGGGACCCTCCACAATTGAGCCCATAACAACAGGGGCCGTAGTCTTGCCTGATCTGCAATCGATCTGCATCCCAAATCTAGTAATACAGGGACTGTGGGTGTGCTCAAAGGGAGGGCTATTAGGTCTTTCAAGAATTTGCTCACCGCTTTGGTTAGTACCTCTACATTACAAGTACCCCACAGCTCAGCCCCATATAGTGCAGCGGTAACTCCTCTAGCTTTATATATGTCAATAACAGGGGCCATACAATGTTTGGGGGAAGAACGCAATGTTTGGGGGAAGAATACCTGGACAACGCTCTAGATGAATTTGGAGTTAGAGGGATCTGGACCACTGCTATAACCCAGAAATCCTTCAAAAAAGTGGTGAATAAAACAACGGATTACTTATCATTGATAACCGACAAAGAGACCCTTATTAAAAGGAAACATTCTTGGTCCATAATATATGGCTGCAAAAAAAAGACGCCTCAGCAGTATCTGGACACAGCATGGTCGTGGAAAAGCAAAAATATTTTTTTTAACGCTCGATTTGGAATATGGCCAGGAGAAACACATGCACTACCATGGAAAAAACTAAAAAATAACATACAGTGTCGATTGTGCAAAATTGGTGAGGAAAATATTTTACATCTCCTGTGCATCTGTCCAGAACTAAAAAAACGAAAGGCTAACTTTGCTAAAAAGGTTATTCAATGAAAGAGCAATAAGAACTTGTAGACAAGCACTCATTCCATGTCTTTTTCCAGATGATCTGCCCATTAATTCTGCTTTTGCAAAATTCTTAACAATTGCACTGAAAAAGTTAGAACAACATATCATTGTTTTTTTAAATGACTACATTTTTTCAATAACTTTTATCCATACGTACTTGTTTTATTTAAAAAAGTTTTTAAAATGTTTTTGTATACATTTTAAAGATTTACTGTTATTTACAAAAGATTTTAATGAAGTAACGTACTTTAAAAGTACATATTGAGCATTCATCCCTTGTAAAGATTTTAAGTAATCAATCAATAAAATAAAATAATAATACCAGTTGTATACAGTTTTTTTTTCCAAAGAGAACTGGGAAGGTTGGTTGGTTGGTTGATAAGCTTTATTTTGATACATAGAAATTTCTTAAAAGCAGTACATACAATAGGAATTAAAAAGAATACACAGAAAATATACATAGGGATACATCCATAAGATAAAAAGACAATAAAACATTGGAATATGTACAATTAAAAAATAATTGGATTAGTATGTACAATTAAAAAGGAATTAAATGGTTACAGAAAGCCTATTTAATCTAATCAACCAAGACCATTTTAAAAATTTTGAGACACCACAAACTACAAGGGGGTGGTGTCTGTTACTAAAATACGTAGGGCCACCGAGTATTGGCGAGTGCCAAGTGATCTACACACAGGTTTGAGCCAGCGCTTTCTTGGGTTACAGTAGTCTAGACATTCGAAAATGATGTGGGCGACCGTCTCCACCCTCGAGGAACATAGGGCACAATAGGGGGAGTACTGGGAGGTAGATTTCCATCTCGATGTCAAATGGCCTACTGGTAGGGTGCCCACCCTAAACCTGAAGTACAGAGCCCTATCAAATGCGATGGAAATCAAATCAAGACAGGGCTCGTAAGCCACCACGTCTTTGTCTTGTAAGAAAGCAGCAGTGGAATTAGTGTTGTGGGTTGCTAATAAGTTTAGAAGAGACCCAGTCCCAGTACAGTTTCTTCAAGGTGGCTTTGGGTGAGGCAGAGTGAGTAACCCAATCCCAACGCCCTCAGAAGGCTTTTGATATCCCTCAACCACTTTATCTTATGCCAACCCCCCATGGCCATCACCTCGGACAGGCCCTCAGCATATGAGGCGAGTTCTGGGACCCTCCACAATCGAGACCATAACAACAGGGGCCGTAGTCGTGCCTGATCTGCAATCGATCTGCATCCCAAATCTAGTAATACAGGGACTGTGGGTGTGCTCAAAGGGAGGGCTATTAGGTCTTTCAAGAATTTGCTCTCCGCTTTGGCTAGTACCTCTAAATTACAAGTACCCCACAGCTCAGCCCCATATAGTGCAGCGGTAACTCCTCTAGCTTTATATATGTCAATAACAAGGGCCATACAATGTTTGGGGGAAGACGCAATGTTTGGGGGAAGAATACCTGGACAACGCTCTAGATGAATTTGGAGTTAGAGGGATCTGGACCACTGCTATAACCCAGAAATCCTTCAAAAAAGTGGTGAATAAAACAACGGATTACTTATCATTGATAACCGACAAAGAGACTCTTATTAAAAGGAAACATGCTTGGTACATAATAAATGGCTACAATAAAAAGACGCCTCAGCAGTATCTGGACACAGCATTGTCATGGAAAAGCAAAAATATTTTTATTAACGCTCGATTTGGAATATGGCCAGGAGAAACACATGCACTACCATGGAAAAAACTCAAAAATAACATACAGTGTCGATTCTGCAAAATTGGTGAGGAAAATATTTTACATCTCCTGTGCATCTGTCCAGAACTAAAAAAATGTAAAGATTTACTGTTATTTCAAAAGATTTTAATGAAGTAACGTACTTTAAAAGTACATATTGAGCATTCATCCCTTGTAAAGATTTTAAGTAATCAATCAGTAAAATAAAATATTAATACCAGTTTTATACCGTTTTTTTTCCAAAGAGGACTGGGAAGGAAGAACAGGCTTCAGACTGTGAAAACATAAAGGTTCAATGGCAAGTTAAGAAAATAATTGAATATTTCTGCTGACAGTAATTTCCACATCTATGTGATTAGAAACACAGTACTTGCTGCTTTATCCTTTTTCCACAGTGTCATTTGATATGCTACCTGTAATATAATGTTGTATGAAAGACAGTACAGACTCATTTGTGTCTGTTACAAATGTAGGTGCATCTTTTACCCAGAACAGCAGATGAATATGACGAGCACCTCTTGCGTAGGACTCTTTTTGATAAAAGAAATCAGTAATTTTTCTAAGATGTGGATTATTTGTTTTTCAGATAAAGGACTGTATAATTTCAAATCTGTACCTAAAGCACCTACAAAGATTTGACAGATGCATGCTGCAAAGTTCTCCTGGTGTCTTGACTAGGATGGTTTTAAATTTATAGTTAGCTTGTGTGAAAAAGTCATGTAAGTCATCCCATATATATTTTGCACAGCTCAGAGTTTAAAGCCAAGTTCTTTTTTGTACAATGTTTGAAGAAATTCGGACACAAAATGTCCATGCAACATTTCCATTTCTTTTTTATCTCCCAGACATTCATAAAACATATCTCTTGTAAAGAAGCCTCGCCCACCCCTCTATTTTCCGAGAAGGCACAAACATGGCCTTTTCTCTTACGTTGGCCAGGCCGATATTGGATCTTAAATCAACCCTGTACCTCACACACTAAAACACCATGCAGTTCTTCCAACATCAGAAACTGCATTTCTCATTTCACGAAGACAGATAAATAATACAGCCGACTTCAACTATACCTTCCCAAAAACTCATATGAACTACCATATTCACTAATCCCTTTCCCAGCATGTCTCTGACCTCATTTCTCATTTGCACCTTCACTACTCAGTAACCACTATTAGTGTTGTGGCTGCCAAAATACAAAGCAGAAACCCTTTCCATATCACACTCGAAAATGTCACCATATTACTGAAAGCATGCATGCATCTCTCTGTGCCTTTACATACAAAGAGATGTATACTTGTCTTTTATAAGTTTTGCATCTTACGATACATGACACGTGTGGAAATGCAAATAGAAGCATATACATTCCTCAGGAAAGTCAAAATCCTAAAACAAATACTGGAGCAATAAACAATAGGCCACTATGTAACTTGCAACAGCATGCAACGTATATATATATATATCAGTGAAAGTGATGGCGACTTTTCTCTGCTGGTCAGAGGCCACTAGTAGCCCATTGAGGGTCTAAGTGGTATCTTTCAATGCACATGGACCTGTGTTACCTTCCTTTTCCAAACATATGGATAGACAGATTTAGGGAGGGGAGGAAGGTGTGGGGGTGAGGGGGGTCAAGGGATTTATCATTTCCAGTCTCTCTATCTGCCGGCCCTGTAATATACGCAATTCACCACGAGCAGGAAACCTCACAACTACCTTCACTTATATTCACGTATTCTTTACGAGTGTAAGCAAACCCATGCACCAAGTGTCCTGGCAACATTACATTTTTTTCTATCTCCCTGAAATAAATAAAGCATGTGTCTTCTAAAACTCCCCCCGCTCAAGTATATCCCAACAAGGAACAATCTGCAAACGTGGGCCTTTTCCTTTACATTCCACAAACAGATTCTGGACTCTAATTCATCCCAGTACCTCAGACAAAAGACCATAGAGTTCTTTCAACTTGACACACTACACTCATATTTCATTAAAACTTTTATTTGTTGAAATTTACAACTTACAAACAAATTTAAAAAAGTTCAACCAATTTTTTTACTATTATTTGATATTATTTGATACATCCAACTGTCCATAATTGCTTTTAAAAACATGAAAGGCAGGTGAGGTGTTGTTCAGTGATTGCATAAGCTCTTTTGTACTACTGTAGGGCATTCTCTGCCTATAACTAAACTGTGTTGCAAAATACATACATACTCCTCTGGGGAAAAAATAACTTTAAAAGTACTGCCAATGCTTCCTTTGTAGATCACTAAATGGATGAGTTCATAGATAGTACTTCAAGAAATTCATCTCTGCATACATAGCACCTCAGTGAATGCTTGAATGCAAAATTACTCCCTCGCTCATTGCATAACTGCATGAGTAATCCATGATTGATTTAATTTGTACGGTAGTAGTGCCTACTTGATTCTATGAGTCCATGGCTACTGCCTATGTGAATATATCAGTAAAAAGATAATACCTATCTGTTTACAACACTGCATGGAAACTGCCTGAGTAAAAAGATGACTGAGAGTAATTTTGGGGTCATTGTGGGAGTGCATGGGTAGTACCTGAGGGAATTGATGACTGCTTTTATACTGCTTGAGTCATTAGTTAAGTGCTAGAATAGAAACGGGGAATTTGCATAGTTGTGTTGCAAATCTCTGATTGATTGATGTCTGTATTAGGGGTGGGCGGAATTTGCATAGTCGTGCTACGCAAAGTTCAGCGAAACGGTAAAAAAGCTTGTTCCACCCATTCGCAATGCTTTTTTCCTGTTCGCGAACGCTGCTTGCATGCTCGGGGGAAAAATCTCCCAAACACGCATTTTTAAAGTGCGAACCAGGCAGAAAATCCTGCGAAGCCGCGGATAGCGGAATTTTTGGCAATTCCTAGTTCTCCGCATAACACAAAATTACCCAAATTCCACGAGCGGAACGGAATTTACCGCCCAGGCCTCGTCTGTATAGCACAGCCTCCATGATCGCATAAAACATACCCTGTTCATACATTTAACTTCATAGAAACTACATTTATTCATGTTTTGGATTCCTTGATTTTACATTTTGCTGTCAGAATGAAGATAAGTACATTTTTCTAACAGAGAACCACACTGTTCCGTTCAATATTCTTTAGTTTGTACACAAATTAAATTAAACTAAACCTGTAACTTTCTGCCCCTAATTTAAGCTGCTTTTAAACTAACTCCAGTAGCTGCTGTTATTCCCATGCTCAATGTGCTTTTCAAAAGCAACTCTCTTATTCCAAATAACCGCAAGTCCTATTGCCTACAATCAGGCGTTCCATACATACCAACTCTTTCACAATGTGTAACAAGTTGCACCAATGTGTTCTATCCTCCCCCACATGCATTGGAGATAGTTTGCTCTGGCCTTCCATTCCTACTTTGAAAACAGATTTTAATTTTAAACACTAACACAAACCGGCACTGTTTCAACAACAAGTGACTCACACATCAGCTCGTGAGACCTTCAAATAGCAGGTGGCTAAACCACAAACTGACATTGACTCACTTCTCTATACCAGTATTCCGCTACATTTTGCTCAATTTATATGCCAAATATTTAATCACTCTGAAACCGAAGGCCTACCACATTTTTTAAACTAGTCGACTCCCGCCTTGTTATATCTTTTCAGAGTATTTTTATAGTAAAACTGGATTTCATTCATTCTAATTCTGTGAGCGCATTTGGCTTGTTCCCTTGCTGATCATGCTGGTTTGCGCAGTGCTTGTTCTTCAGCTCCTACTGTGAAATGGCTACCCGTCCTGTGCATCAACTCGATCCATGCCAATTGCACCTGGACAGTTGTCAGGACAAGGTACTTGTAAATCTTCACAGGAGCAGAATGACGCAAGAGCCCAATGACCTACTCAGAACTCTCCCTGCTAGGTTTTCTAGTTCCGTCACAAGTAAGTTCTAAGGGGGGAAAGGGGAATGGACAAAGAAGAGACTGCTCCCAGGATCTGCCTTCTCTGTGTTCAGCTACTTCTGCTTCTTACTGGTCTGTCAACATTTCACAATCATTTTTATACTCACTGCAATTTATAACTGTTGTTCTTTCTTTACTTTTAATATATAAATTCATATCTTACCAGAATATCTTGGGTAGCTCGCTCCTCTTCTACTTCTCACTTTTTTTTTATTAACTTTGCATAAATGAGAAGTCTTCACTTTACTCTCTTCTTGTATTTCTAGTATTGCTCAACACTGTATTATTTCTGAGCCCCTTCTACCAGAGAGGAAATAAGGTAAGTGTTAATGTGTGCTTTTATTATTATTCAACAGATTTCTCAGCTTTCCCTTATTCCACCTCACTTACTATGAAGAGAGATTAGTGAGGAATTGTACTGGGGGTTCTGTTCTGCCTTGTCGTTTCTTTAATCTTCTTACTTGCAGAAAAGAAATGTTTCAAATTATGGAGTTCTTTAGCTCATATATAATTCACTGCAATTATTGCCTTTTAAACGCTCCTTCTTTTTGACCCTTGGTAATAGTTGTCCTTGAGAAATATTACTATGCCTCAATTATTATATCTTCAAGGTATTTATTTATTGGGGAATTTTAGAAGTGAATATTTGCTTCTAAATTCAGGGTCTTTATTTAGTTTAAATGCAGAGGACACGAAGCACTAATCACATCTGAAATCATTCTCCATTCTTTAGCTTAAATGAATTCACCAGACAAGACCTGTGAAAAGAGGTCACGGCTTTTGAAAACGGAGGAAATAGAATATCTCTGTTTATTTTTCAGGCCTTTCAGCTTTCCTAAACTTGTAGAGTTATTTTAATTGTTTCCTGTCAGACACGTCTGCGTCTGACTGAACTGTAACTCTTGACTGAAGTTAAAAGAAATAAGCTCAACAAGAAGCTCACTTCTTTCATTGAGGTTTTTGGAAATGGAACTGCCAATTTAACGTTTAACATGAGACAAGACAATAACTTTATACTGTGACTTCTATATTAGTTCACAGAGAATTTCTTCTACACTAAATTGTTTAAATGCACTAACCTTTAATCAGAAGGGAATATAAGGGTACCAACGAAGCTAAACCCGTATTTTCCGCAACCTACCCTAGCTAGCTAACTTGACGCAGGAATTTCTGATGCTCTTCTTCTAATCTCTTCAGTGAAGTGTGCAGTAGTATGTCGGAGCATACTTCACCAGCTATTCAGAGGCTTAAAAGACTAGACCGCTTACGGCAGAATGCTGTCGCAGTATGTGCATGTTGGCAGCCATCTTGGAATTCCTACGATGCCAACATGCACTCCAACTTAAGGAATTAACAGGCTTTTTGGAATCTTGTGAAGAGGAGATGGTGGCCAGAACTGCGTTACAGGGAGGAAACCTCCCGTGAGTCCTGACAGTACCCCCTCCCATCAGGGTTTCCTTCAAACATGGTTTAGCAGGGAATTTTGCATGAAAGGCTTTAATTAATCATCAGTACTCTTTTCCCAAGTGCGTTCATCAGGTCCAAAACCCCGCCAATCAATAAGGTAGAAAAGTTCATTAAGAATGAGGTCTGAGTCCAAAATTCATTTATCTTCGTACTCTGTCTCAATATTTTCTAATCAGGGTATCAGGAGGGGAGATCCTGCGTAACCCCGGTTGAATAGGTTTGAGGAGAGAAACATGGAAGACTGGGTGAATCTTGGTCGTGTTAGGAAGAGAGAGTTGGTAAGTGACTGGATTTATGACTTTCTCAATTGGATAAGGACCCATAAAACGGGGCTGAAATTTACGGGGACCCTTAAGTCTAATATTTTTTGTACTCAACCAGACTACATCTCCTACATTAAGCTCAGGTTCTTTTTTGCGTTTTCGATCAGCGAAGTGTTTGTAACGATCTTTCGCAATCTACAAATTCTGTGTTACTGAATGATGGATCTTAGTTAATTGTTGGGCAATATCTCGAACAGCAGGAACATTAACATCATCAAAATCGGTATGAGAATTAGGATGTCTTCCTGAGTTTATAATGAAAGGGGAGTGGCCAGTGGATACATTCATAGAATTATTGGCATTATTGTAGGCAAATTCTGCAGTCCAAAGGTGAGCAGGCCAGGCCAACCTCCTCGTCCAGCAAATAAAGTCTAAGGTGTTGTTCTAAATCTTGGTTAGTGCGTTCCGTTTGACCACCGGTTTCAGGGTGAAAACTGGTGGAATACCGATGTTCAATATTAAGACCCTTGGTGTAAGCTTTCCAAAATCGTGAGAGGAACTGGGAGCTCCTATCTGAAATGAGGACCCTAGGAATCCCATGAAGACGGATAATATGCTGATTGAAAAGTTGGGACAACTGCTTAGCAGTAGGTGTGCCTTTAAAGGGTATATAATGACCCATTTTGCTAAAAGTGTCAATCACCACAAGAATGGTATCATACCCATGGGCAGGTGGGTATGATACCACACTTGAGGTTTTTCCGTGGAAATGGAACTGTCAATTTAACGTTTAATATGAGACAAGACAATAACGTTATGCTGTGACTTCTATATTAGTTCACAGAGAATTTCTTCTACAATAAATTGTTTAAATGCACTAACCTTTAATCAGAAGGGAATATAAGGGTACCGACGAAGCTAAACCCGCATTTTCTGCAACCTACCCTAGCTAGCTAACTCGACGCAGGAATTTCTGATGCTCTTCTTGTAATCTCTTCAGTGAAATGCGCAGTAGAATGTTGGAGCACACTTCACCAGCTATTCAGGGGTTTAAAGGACTAGACCGCTGACAGCAGAATGCTGTCGCAGTATGTGCATGTTGGCAGCCATCTTGGGATTCCTACAATGCCAACATGCACTCCAACTTAAGGAATTAACAGACTTTTTGGAATCTTGTGAAGAGGAGATGGTGGCCAGAACTGTGTTACAGGGAGAAACCTCCTGTGAGTCCTGACAACAGTGAACGGAGGCTGCAACTTTTTGAATGCTAGCCATTGGCGATATTTGGCATCAGATATAGGCTGAATTTCCGCTACGTGTATTTCACATGCATGCAACCTCTCTTCTACTGTCTCCAGAGCCCCTTTGAATGTGACCTGCATGTCTGCCTCTCTACTACTTAATGTGATGCCCTGGATTATCAACAGTTGCTGCGACCATTTCTGGCTCATGACCAGGACTGTTCCGGAGACACACGCTTGATGGTTGCGTTTCATAATGCAAGAAGGGGGAGATGGAGTACATGGGCTCAGGTGCAGTGCCTCTTGTAACAGACTATCATCTAATATCATGCAAGTTGCCCTTACGTGCTCCTGCTTGCAGAAGATTTTGATGACCATGTCTGTTCTTTTGACTTGCTGATTTGGATGGCGACCCTCTTTGCTTGGAGAGGTGCAGATGACCTTTTAGAGCTGATTGCATATCATGGTGCTTCTGAGTTCTTGAACTTCGACGGATCTCCATAAGTGCACATGGTAACCCAATTTGATTGTCTCTTATTTCTACACTTCAAGAACACTGTTTCTTTCCTTTTTTCTCATTTCGCTTTTCCTTCCTTTATGGATTTTCAGATATTGAGTTTATTTACGAACTCCCCTTTACAGACTTGGTTACGCTACTTTTATGTTTGCGCTCTGTTTGCCTGGGTGTTCCAGAAGTAGCCAACGAAACGGGCGACTTGGCCGTTGGGGACATAACTATCTTTATTAAAAGTTATGTAGTCTGCAGACAAACCTCTGAGATGTTCTATTTCATAATAATACATCTTTTTTTGCAGGGAGTGAAATGTTCCTCAAGATATTTTTTTCTCTATTCTCTTTTTCTGATGACATCTCCCTTTATAAGGTATCGTTTCACTACTATACTGATTATAATTCTATCAAACAGTTTCATTTTTCTTGTGACACATATACTGCACATTACGCCATGTTCTTTGAAATACATTTTTCAAAATGTTTCATGTCTGTATCATATATTACAAATACAATACTGACAGTTAATTCCTGTCCCACCATGTCTTTAACCTCATTTGCCTGTTGCATCTTCACCTCTCAGCAACGACTAACAATGTTGGGACTACCCAAATGCAAACCAGAAACCCTTTCCATGTCCAGTTGAAAGTCTCACCATATTACTGAAAGGATGCATGCATCTCCCTGTCCCTTTTCCTAGTGGCATCACACTTACAACAAACATACAAATAAATCTATACCTGTGTTTTATAGGAATCGGATCTTCCGATACATAACTGTATGAAAATACATGTTTAAGCATTGAGATACCTCAGCAAAGTTAAACTGTTAAGACGAATCATCGAGCAATCTAAATTGGGGCAGTATGTAAGTTGCAACTGTGTGCAGATTTTTCTATAGCATAAAAGTCGATTACAACTTTCTCTGTGCTCCTCACGTGCCCCCAGCAGCCCAGTGACATTCAATGCAGATGGGCCTCTGTGACCTTCCTTTTATAAATGAGGGGAGAGAAGCCTAACAATTACCTTAACTTATATTCACGTGTGCTTCACCAATGTGAGCAAAACTATGGGGCATATTATCAAGAAAGCTCGATACATTATCGCTGCTTTTATCAGCAGGAAACTGCCGATAAAGCAGCTATAATGGGCTTGATAATATGCTCCATGGAATTCCAATCGAAGCCCATGTTATATGTCCTTCACATCTAACATGGACTTCGATTGGAATTCCATAGAGCATATTATCAAGCTCATTATTTTTTGAGGGGAGCGAGATGTGATTTTGCCATTCCTGATAGGACTGTATTCCCATAGTCCAGTCTTGACAACACCAATGCTTGGGTGACCTGTTTGAGATCACTGGGCGGAATGAAAGGCTTTATTGTGTCCAGTAGCTTTAGTTTAAGGAAAGCGCTCTTAGCTGCATTCTTGATGTGGATGGTCATGTCCAGTTCCGGGTCTGTCGTGATGCCTAGTGATTTGACAGAGTCGGCCAATGTGAGGTTGCCAATGAGCGCATCAATGGCTTTTAGCCATTCAGCAATTTGGGGGTTCTCCTCTTTGTTCGAGATGAGGAGTATTTTGGTTTTGTCGGGGTTTAGTTTTTGGTGGTTACATGACAGCCAGTGTTGAACATCTCTCAGTACGTCATTGAGTCTTTGAATGTCTCTGATGGAGTCAGTTTCCAAGTAGATCTGGGTATCGTCAGCATAAAGATGGAAGTGGAAGTGGCTTTTTTGAGTAGTTTGGTGAGAGGTTCCATGTAGATGTTGAAGAGTTGCTTTGAGACCTCTGAGCCTTGAGGGACTCCCTTGTTGACTGGGTGAAGGTCGGATGCAAAGTTTTAGATTTTTTATTTTTTTAGTGCGATTGTGTAGGAAGGAAGAGAACTATTGGAGGCTCAGCTCACCAAGTCCAGATCTTTCTAGGAGAGCCCTAATGAGGAGTTTGTGGTCTACCATGTCGAATGCTGCCGATAGGTCTAGGAGAATGAGGAGGCAGCATTGGTCACAGTCTAGTGGTTTGTGGACATCATTGATTATGTTGAGGATCGCGGTTTCAGTGCTACAACCTTTTCTGAAGCCAGACTGATGGAAGTCAAGGAGGTTGATGTTGTCCAAGTGTTGGGCTAGTTGTTGGAGTATGCATCTTTCTAGGATTTTGGACAGAAGAGGAAGGTTAGAGACAGGTTTAAAGTTATTCAAATCCTTTATGTCAGGGCTGTGTTTTTTCAGCAAAGGCGTGACTGGTCCCACTTTAAGGCAGTCTGGAATGACTTCATTTTTCATGGAGCTGTTTATGATCGTGCGTCAGAGTGGAGCTAGGGAGCACTACAGCTTTTTGGTAAGTTGAGGGGAATGAGGTCTAGGCCATGAGATGAGGGTTTGGAGGTGGAGATAAGATTGATTATCTTTGTTTCCTGAATGGGGCAAAAACTTAGCCAGGATTTGGTAGAGGGACAAGGGGCAATATCATACGCCCCGGACGAGCTGCTCTTTGTGAGGAGGGTATTGTTGGTGTCCAGTGAGAGTTCGATCCTAGTAATCTTGTCATTAACCGCATCGCTGCAGCGACTTTTCCCGCTGTGTGCGGAAATTTTGAAAAAGCTGCGTTACATGACGAGATCAGCTCGTCATCAGCACACGACCGCCGTAGCTGATCGTCTTCAGCAGCAAAGAGGTTAAAGAAGTTGGCGAAGTTGTCGCAGAGTTCTTTGGACGCCTGTATTGAGAAAGTAGCGGGCTTGGAGGTTTGTTGCCTGATGATGTTATAGAGCTCTTTGGGTCTTTTTTTTTGCGCTGTCCCGCACTGAACGGGAAAACATGGATTTCTTGTTCTTGATGTGATTGTTTTACTTCCTAAGAGCTGTTTTGAGTTGTTCGTGGAGGTTGGTAGTAGGGTTACTCCTGCAGCTCCTTTCTTTGGCTCTTAGTTGTCTCCTTTCAAAGTGGATGTCAATGTTGAACCATGACTACTACAATAGGAGCTCAGGGGGAATAACAGGACACCCAGCTAGCTAATAATGACTAATTATGGTTCCTATATGGGCCATTTTTAATGTGGGAAAGCTTACAGCAAGGAATGAAAGTTATTAGAAGCATGTAAGCTTTACCAATTTTTAATTGGTGAGAATTATCTCTTATATTCTCATGGGGTCCTGTTACAGTGGCACGATTTTGGCATATTTGTAGAAAGTAGAATCACATCTAGGTTCTCTTTCATTTTTTGTTTCATTGGATTGAGGTCTTCTGTTTATTGCACACATATTTTCCCTTTCTTTTTTGGAAAAACGGTAACCTATGATGATAAGTGGGGTTTGCTGGCGAGTACCAGTCAGTTGTCCTCCCTTGGTGTTGCAACCGTGAGGTGCCTTTTTTCCTTTCCACACTTTTTCAGTTTATGGGTGGATGGTCGATGGTAGTTTTTATGTTGAATTGGGATACACTACAGCAAAATAACCATATATTAATGTGGTAGGTGAGGTCTAAAAAGAAATAAACCTTCCTTACATTAGAAATAGAAGAGTACTTTGTGTATCCGAGTAAGGACAGCCACTCATTGATTTGATATAATGTTGAACCATGACCTGGACAGAATGGCTTGGCTTTTTTTTTAGCTTTAGAGGAGCTAGTTGGTCAAGCATAGCCAACAAATTTGAGTTGTAAAGTGAGGTGAGTTTGATTGTGGAGAGGTGGTCATTGGCGTTGGGAAGGAGCAAGCTTGTCCTTTCTTATGGGGCTACCATGGGAATCTGGGTGAGGATTCTAGCCCATTTGTTGGGGGTCTTGCACAGGTGGCTGGGACAGCATTTTTTTGTTGATGTGAAATAAGATCATGTGATGGTCCGACCAGTCCACTGGGAGTATATGGTTGATCGTAATTGCTTCTCGTTGAGCGATAATGGCATCCAAGGTTACTTCTTTGTTGTGCATTTTCTCTGAGCAATGTTGGGATAAGTTGTTGTCACAGAGAAGATTGGATAATAATTGAATTAGCGGGTTATTGTTGGCAACCCCGAGTGCGCAGTGAGCAATCAGGTCGAACAGATGCTCCCCGAATGCCGAGGTGTTGCCTGCTAGGTGATAGAGAAGGTGGCAGAGTAGTGCTCCATCATCCTTAGTCTTTATATTGGTGGTAAGACATTTAAAGGTGTTGTACTTGCATGAGTCCATTTCCATGATGGCGATGTTATCCTTATGAATGATAGCTACACCTCCCACTCATTGGTCTTTTCCGTCTTTGTTAATAATAGAAAAACCTAGGGGCGCAAGCATATCTAAGTATGGTGAGGAGAGCTCATTGAGCCAAGTCTCCGTGATGAGCGCAATGTCAATGTCCTGTGAGAGGATGGCTTCTGCTAGTTCGGTTGCATGCTAAGAGGCCGATCTGCAGTTAATGAGCATGCAATTGGTGAAAAGCTCTTTTTCGCTAGGGTTCTTTCCCTTGGGGGCCCTAGGTAAGGTGGTGAGAATGGGTGGTCTAGGGGGTTTCGTGAAAGGATGGTCTCTTTGGAAACCAGTGATCACTTGGATCTTGCATTTTGGGGAGTCAGTAGGAGGGTGCGTTGTATGATGAGGCTAGATCGGCCACTTCTTCGAAAGACATTGCGGCTTTGGTTCTAGTGGGTCTTGATATCATGGTCTCAGTGTCTGTATTTATGCGTCTCTGTAACCTGGGCGCCGGGGCTTTGTTTCCTAAGGTTTTCTGTGAAAGGGTCTCAGCGTCCGTTCTTGAGGGTCTCTGTATCCGTGTCTCAGGGGTCGGTAAGGGCCCTATAGGGAGCTTAGGGTGGATGGAGCTGGACGGAGAGGGCACCCTGGGAGGGGATTGCTGGGGGCATTCAGGCCTTGTCGAGGTTGGTAAGGATTTCATTCAGGCCCCGGGATATAATTTCTTGCTGACTTTCTAGTAAAGCGAGACATTGCGCCATGATGTCGTAGGCAGGGGGTGAGGGGATCTTGGGAAGGGTTGTCCTGTGAAGTGTAGGTTGTGTTTAAGTTATGTTGCCTATTACTACTTGTGTAGAAAATTTAATCTCCTTTTGGGACCCTGGGTGGGGGGTGCATTGGGTCATGTCGAGGTTTCGACCTCCTGAGGTCTGAACAAGTGCTAGTGTGGTTAAATGTCGGTGTCGGCAAGGCGGGGACATGGTGTTGAGGTGGGTGGATCATATAGGAAGTTGAGTTTGGCGTTCCTCTGGGAGTTGGAGATCACGATTTGTGGAGGCACTGGAGTGGGAGGTGACTCGGGGGTGGCGGGAGGTGGTGGCTTGGGGCGAGGTGGTGAATGTTTGCTTCCCCTGGTGTGGCAGGTTATCTGGGGGTGGGAACTGAGTCAGGAATGGTCGAGACAGGTGGAGGAGAGTGGCTCGGAGTTTAGGAAAGAGGGAGTGAAAGCCTCTAATTTCTCATTGTTTGCCTGTATCAGGACTGTGACGTTAGTGTAGATGGTCACAGATGTGACCTCGCCCCTTGACGAGTGATAGGGAGCAAGGTCATTCGTTTACAGCTATGCGAGGTAGTTGTGGTTTTAGAAATGTAGAGTTTTCTTCTGAAAGTGGAGTTCCAGTCATCTGGTCTTTCAGTGTGGAAGATGAAATCCATCTTAATCTGCCCTTTGGAGGAACAGTGATATGTGTCCTGGAATAGGGTAGATTTGTGCTGTCTAATCGTCTCTGTTTGAAATTTCTTCTCGCTTTAATAGAGAGATTGGGAGGGAAGCTAATAGTGAAGGAGTTCACGTCATGAGGTTTCAAGTGGGTCGATATGGGTTGGTTGGAGTGAATTCGCATGCCCTATGACATTGTAGGGTTTCAGAGAGGGGCGGGCCGTGCATCTGAAAGGCAGTCTATGATGAATGGTGTGTTTGGACGGATCAGCTAGAGGTTAGTTAAAAATTGTCACCTTAAGTTGGGTCAGGGAGATTGGATTAAGAACTGTGCGGCCCCTTATTTTCCTGCAAGTGCTGATCAGGGGTTATTGTCTTCAGGAAGCCATCATTTTGGGGTCAGGCATCCGAGTCTGTTTTGGACTGGTCTGTGCCTCCTTAGTTAGGGTGACCAGGGGTACCGGATTTGCCCGGACGGCCTCGCTTTTTCACCTGCTGTCCCGGCAGATTTCAGGAAATGTAGCTTCTGTCCCAGTTTTTAGAAAGGGGCGACTGAAAACTGTAGGAGGTGCTTTTTTATATTTTACAAATCAGGGATACTTAGCAGTTGTTTAAAACTTGCATTTAATGGATTTTCTAACTGCCTGTTCTATAATTCTCTGCCAAGGAGTGCTGTCATTCCATGTGCTCACTTGAAGCAAAACTGTAGTCCTTCTTCTATATTCTCGAAATGCCCTGGTTTTTGTCTTTAAAATTCTGGTCACCCTATCCTTAGTGGGTTTTGCTGCATGGGACATTCGCCATGTGGCTTTATTTTCACGTTGAGGAACCACATCAGCGGGGATGCGTCAGTATTTTGTGCAGCCTCTTGGTCTGGATGCATTTATTGTGATGCAGAGGGTGGCCATTTTAAAAGGGGCAAAGCGCTAGAAGCACTGAAGTATGAGAGGCCCGAGAGGCTGCGTGGAGGCAAGATTCCTCTTCATTGCGGGAAAAAAGGCAGTTGGACTCTTTTTAATTGATGGCCCTTGCAGCTGATGGGTGTATTTATTGAAGGGGAAAAATCCTATCTTTAGATAGAGAAGGATCTCCGTGAGTCAGAATCGGCCATACTGAGGCCAGGCAGATTCGATTGGCAGAGCGGGGCTCCGTGTAGGTCTTGCACGATGTATTGCAGCCGTCCCAGGTTTCCTCTGGTCTGCTAGTGGCAGTAGGAAGCCTCGGTTGGCATCGTTAGGGGCCCGCAGCTCAGCGGGCCCTAGCAAACGGTGTGGAGGGGGGCTTGAGTTGACATGGGGCGGCCATTATAGAGTCAGTCATCATACCTGGAGGGTGCTACTCTGTGGAGATCCGGCATGGAATTTGCTCCGGTCTGGGTCCTGAAAGCTGTGCCCAGGAGTTGGCACTCATCAGATATGGGACTCTTGTGAGTCCAACGCGGTGCTGATCAGAGAGCGCTTGGTGGGTTCGTTCACGGTGGAAACCTCATCAGGACCGATTGCTGTCCTGGAAGCACCGGGCGAGGGACATTATCTCCATGTGAGTCTGGTCACAGCCGTTTCAGCTGTTTGGACTGTTACAGTTCTGTTCCAGTGAGTCCAGCTTCTTGGGGGGGTGTTGGATTGGGGGGGGATACTTGGGATTTCACTGAGACAGTGACCCTGAACCCGGGAGCCTGATTTCAGAGCTCTTTCCCCCAGCCATCTTGCATCCGGCCAGCTTCGATAAGTGTTTTATAGGTATCAGATGTTCCGATGCATAACACGTGTAAAAATACATACAGAAAGGGACGTGCCATTCTTAGTCTCTCGATCTGCCGGCCTTCTAATGTCTGTACATTCTGCACGGCGAGGGAGTGTGACCGTTGCCTTCACTTATATTCAAATATAGCTCACCAGTGTCAAAAGTCTGTGCACAATGTCTGCACGCAACATTTCAATTTTTTTTCATCTCCCTCAACTTAATAAAACATGTGTCTTCTAATACCTCACCTCCCCAGTATTTTTCGACAAGGCAAAATCTGCAAACATGCAACATTTCCTTTATGTTGTCTGGGTCGATTTTGGAACCCAAATTAAGCCTGTGCCTCACTTTCAAAACCATACATTCCTTTGAACATGAGAAACTACACTTCGTCTTTCTCGAAGACACCTAAATATACATGGGGTACTTGTTCACCAACTACTCACACTCTATCCACATTTTGTAACAAATGTGAAACAGCACACTTCGGTAATGCTATGTTATTTTAAAAAAATATATATTTTCAAACTTAAAAATATTGCCTCAAAGACTTAACCGCTACTACACAATATAACACACCTTCTTAATTTGTAACTCACCTCTGTAGTTGGAATGCAGATTTCAAATTTCACAAACCCTTGCAATATTTTCTTTCTCACACAATAAATGTAATTCAAGACTCTCATTAAGAATAGAACCAGTAATGGCAAACTCTCCCTCTCTTTCCACAAAGAAATAGATGTAAATAGCAAATCAAAATCCTTCTTTAATTATTTCACAGTGCAAAACACATTTCTATTGGTTACTCATATTAACCCTCTCTAACTCTCTTCTAAAATGCCCCAAACTGGTTCTCTGATTTTGTGGTCTGGAGACTCCCCCACACTGCGGCATCGCCATACAGCCCCGAACCCTTACCACAATTCAGAAACCTATTTCTAATAATACTACCGTAAAATTTGAACAACACACTACTTCTAAACATGCTACTCATTTCCATAACCTAACTTTAATAGCTTATTGGTTGTAATTAATTTTGCATTTAATATTTTAATACCACAGTTATTTCTACTCTTCCCTCAATCACCTTAATGCCAGTTTCCATACCAACAGTTTCTGCAACATTCAACAGCCGGTGCAGTTCACAAGTTCACTATATTTCATCCCAACAGTTTCTGCAACATTCAACGGCAGGTGCAGGTTACTTGTTCACCATATTTCATCCCAACAGTTTCTGTAACATTCAACAGCAGGCGCAGGTTACAAGTTCACCATCTTTTTAAGTTGAGCCCAGTACCTTCCACATGCAAGTAGCAGGTGTGGTCGACTTCTGCACATGTGATCTTATCCGATGTAGTGTATCTTTCAAACATTTTTTATTAACCAATCAGAAACATACTTTTTCACAAAGCTAACATGCACCCTAGTTTTCACTGCACAATGTTCTTCAACAGCCAATCAGTTATCTTTTTTTTTTTAAACCTTCTTCTCCACCTTTGAACATATCTCTCATTTTACCAACTGACTACATGAGTTACAGACATCTTTTGGTTCCTTCCAGCCATACCTTCAAAATGCTAGTATGGATCGTAGGACAAAGATAAGTATTCGGGTGCAAAAGATATGCTGAACACAGACGTATTGACAAAGACCTAGCTTTACAAAATGTCGACATTAAATGGTTTGCACAGAGAGGATTAAAGTGGCATCAATTGTTGCCTTTGAGTAGAACCTCTTTGCATCTCCAACACCCTGACCTCATGATTGTGCACTGTGGTAGCAATGACCTGGGCAATTTGACTGGGATATGTCGGGAAATGCTCATGAAGGAAACCTTTTCACAATTGATGTTGCTTTTCCCTCAAACTGTCTTTGTGTACTCCTATATATGCCAAAGACAGAAGTGGAAATGGTCAAATCAATTCTATCCTCAGATTGTGAAAGCTAGGAAGAATGTCGATAAAGCTGTGTCTGCATACCTCTGAGAACATAGAATGGGGACCATCTACAACAACAATCTATGCTTTGATATGCATGGCTTATACTGAAGTGATGGAGTTCATTTCACAGATCAAGGAAACAGAGTTTTCTCAGCAACATGAAGCTGTGCATCCATACCTCCACTGTGAGTGCCTCCCTTGGCTCTGTGGACTCTCTCAGCGGGTTCGCAGAGACTCCAGAGTATAAATATTGGATCTTTACCCAACAAGTGGAGAAGGAGTGCTTAGTCAAAGGGCACAAAAGGGCAGGGGGCTAGGCGATGTAGCAGGCAAGAGGAGCAAAGGAAGTAGACAAAGAAAGAACGAGTACTAAATGGGAACAAACAGCATGAGTTTGGGGGACACACTGTTTTCTCTCTATGGCCATGAATTTGCCCCATCTCTAAGGTAAAAGCCTAGCACAGGCCATTCCAGAAGCGTTGCCATCCAGGACATGAAGCACACAGTTAGTAATTCGAATTATTTTTTCACAGTTCACAGAAGTTTATAGTACGCTGCACATCAGCAATCCAGATGTTTTCATATTAAGTTCTTGGGTGCAGAGGACGATGCTCAGAACTAACAGTGTTTAACCCAGTCATCATCCAGGGGAGATAGTTCAGAATTAATGAGGCTGAGGGAGAAGATCATGAACCCAATGAAGGCCAACTTGTGGACCGCAGGATTCTCTGTAGAGGAGAGATAAGTCAAAGGGAGCAGGCATTAGTTCTCCAGGACGTGGAGCGATAATGATTCCAGTAGGCCACAGCCACCAGGAAGCAGGGTGCAGAGTGGAAGCCAATGCAGAAGCACCAAACATACCTTTGTGGGTTCCCCCCAATCGAAGGGCTAATGGAGTAGAGATAATTCAGAACCCCAACCTCATCAGATACCATGTGCGCTCCTCCGGTGCTGTACTCGCTGAAACTGCTGCTCCTATTTGGTGACTGCGGTCGGCGTACAAGGTAGAGACACGATGAATCGCCCCAGGAGACAAAGAAATCTTCCTTCGGGTGTGCTATGCCGCCATCTTAGACGGTTGATTGCGGTACTGCTATTATGCTTCCAAACACCACTTCTGGATATTTGAAAACAAAGCATGAGACTCCGGGATCGAGAACTAGCAGGTTTTTAATGCAATAAATGTCTGATGAGTTGTATATTTTTTAGGAACCTAAAGCTTTTAATTTCTGCAGACTCAGGTGTGGCATACAAATGCACAATGAGGCTGATAACAGTCCTGAAAAAGTATTTTCCATATAGACCCATCCCAAAACACATTGGCCCTGTTTGCACAACAACTTGATCTTACTAAGCTAGGAAATGGTTGGAAGGCTAGAAACCGATGGCAGGCCTTGTAATGGAAGTGTCCCATGCAACCAATGAGACCAAGTCATACAACGGCTTTCCATGCAGAAATACATTATGATATCTCAAAATATTAAAGTTGATATTATTAGAAGTAGTTTCTGTTGCTGTTTAAAACAAACAAATGTATAGTTATGATACGGATTTAGCAGTTACATCAGCCTTAATTTAGCTAACAGTTCACAGTCTGTGCCAGATGCTATCAGAGTGCTAAAGAAACTAAAATCTATTCAGGTGTAGCCTTTGGTAAAAAGAGACCGCAAGTACACTTGTGGTACAAAAGGGGGTGGTGATGGACGGAGCATCTGAATCAATCAAACACTCACACCCAGTCAAAAGATCTGGGTTTAATCCATCACCATTCTTTAGCCCACTCTGCCACCCCAGTTCATACATGGCTATATGCAAATCAGTCTGACCCTGTGCCTCATGGGAACAGTCCAGCCCGAACTGCCAAGCCATGACTTCCCTGGACCGGAAACAAGCTTCCGAGGACCGGTTTCTGGCATTCCAGCCGTCTTCAGCCCGGCTTGCTTGAATCCAGTGGCAAAGTGAGCAAGGGACTCACGTCTGAGCATCTGAATCAATCAAACACTCACACCCAGTCCTCAGAAGCTTGTTTCCGGTCCAGGGAAGACATGGCTTGGCAGTTCGGGCTGGACTGTTCCCATGAGGCACAGGGTCAGACTGATTTACATACAGCCATGTCTGAACTGGGGTGGCAGAGTGGGCTAAAGAACGGTGATGGATTAAACCCAGATCTTTTGACTGGGTGTGAGTGTTTGATTGATTCAGATGCTCCGTCCATCACCACCCCCTTTTGTACCGCAAGTACACTTGTGACACTGAGGTTTAGCACTCACCCTCCGCTGTTGTAGCCTTGCAAACAGAATCTGAACATAACTGGTGATTCACGAAGGATCAGTCGAATAAATGCAGGAATAAGAAGAATAAAGATATGTTCAACAATAAGTCACCTTAAATGTGTTTCCTAGCTGTCTGTAGATTAAGACTGCGTCTGTGCTGGGGTTCAATAAAATCTCCAGGGATTCCGGTTGTTCCAGTTTTACGTTAGCTGTGCTCCACAAAGTGCAGCTGATATTCCTGCATCAAGATTGCTTAGTGATCCCTGTTTGTGTGAGAAAAGTGCTACATAGAGAGATTCCAGTTTCTGGGATAAGCTTTGACGTGTGTCTTTATTTTACTCCTGGTGCTAAAACGATAGTGCTCCAAGAGTTATTCCGGATACCCCTATGGTAGACATATATTTGTTTCACAGCTTATTGGTAGCCCTGGTTTGACATATGGATTCTCATGCACCTGTATATCAGTGCCCTCAACTCTTTCTCACTCAGATGTCAACACTACGAAGCTCGGGGGCATATTATAAAGGGGGGCGATAGGCAATTATCGCTGCTTTAGCAGCCGTTTTTGGCCGCTAAGCGGCGATAATTCTATTGCTCTATTAGCATGCTGTCGCTAACAATTAGTTAGCGCCAGCTTGTAGGCGATAGAGAGCGGTTTGGGGCCCGCTTTGCATGTCAGTGATATTTATCGCTAATGACATGCAAAGTGGGCATACCCAACCTGTTAGCGAGTGAAAGCAGTCGATAACAACGCTATCACCTATTACCAACACAGGCGTAGCGATGGAAATATTCGCGCTAAGCGCAAATATCTCCAAAAACTAACACCTGCTCAGACCAGTTCATAGCCTGCATATCCAATGGGAGGTGGATATAATGGCTAAGACCCTGTTAGCGATAATGCGTGAATATCGCTGTATTCTCAGCGATATTCACGCATTTCGTGGCTTTCGCCGGAAATATTATCGCTTTTGAGATAAACGTTGCTAATAGCACGTTATCTCAGCGATAATATCTGGCGATGCACGGCGATAAAAAAATAGCCGCTAAGCCTACTTAGCGATAAATATCGCTAGTTGTTGGTAATATGCCCCTGGATTCGTAAGACAACACAATAGTGGTTGACCCTTTATGCTTCCACATGGAAACCGGTCCTGAGGAGACCTTCCAAGAGCACTCCAGAGAGTAATACCTTAGAATATGAGAATACATTCTCAAATATACCAAGTGGGAACACAAAACACTGCATTCTAAGTGGAAACTGCAGCATCTGTTCTTCTTCTTATGCTCAACTGGCCAAGAATGCCCTCAAGTCTAGGGTCAGTAAGAAACATCAGTATCAACGTCATAGGAATGGTCTTGCACTGGTGGCTGACCTGGTCCACATAGTGCAACTGTGCAGTCCTGACTCTGGCCCTCCATGTCTGCAACACAACTTAATTGGTTTTGTGGAGGGGAGGCACGCCCAACTTATCCTCATTGGTACTGCTTGATGGTGTCTCACAGCTGCTGCTAAGGGAAGTGCTCTGCGTTTTGCCAAATGACGAAAACTTCCAGCGATCTAGCTTGAGCTTATTGGCAGAAGGCCTTGGCCGAGGCGCAAACTCTAGTGTCTTCGGCCTCTCGACCATGGACTCCTTTTCAGGAACATTACGTCGGAAAGGCGGAGGGAACACAGAGTGGGGTTCTGGTAAACGGGGCACTCCAGTCTGATTCCAACCTGTGTCCTTGGGAAGCGGCATGCTGCCATCTGACGGCGTACTCCTAACAGTCTGCATTATCTGTTGGATGGCTCCATCAGATGGAGTGGGCCAGTGCCCTCGAGATACAGTTGCCATGGCAGCCGTCACATGGGTAGGAGTCAATGACTGTTTTGTTTTTTGAAGCCCTCCATTTTAAGGTCCACAATAAGGTTGGCATTCTGCCCCTTCAGTGCTTCCGGGCTGGGCTCCACAGCGACTGGCATCTCGTACACGTTCACATCATCACTGTCAGAACGGATCAGCGACTTAGTTGAGGTACAGTCAGAAATGGAAGACAGGGACAGGAGGGTGACTAATGTTGAGAGCTCTTGGGAAGAGAGAGCAGACTCATCTTTCTTGGATACAATGTGGCTTGAGGGACTTGTGCTACGACGAAAGCGTCCTGTATGCTGAAAAAGACAGCCTCGCTTCTTCTTCTCATCTTTGGCGCGGTGCTCTTCCTGCAGCACTCGCTGCTGCCCCAGATCCAGGATATCACTCTCAAGGCCGACAGATGCCAAGATGGAGGCACAGCCCAGGAGTACCAAGTCATACTTTTTACTGTGGGAGCTGCGCTTATGGCTCTCTGAGATGACACTTGATGAGGATACCGCCTGACCTGTATCATCCGAAACTATGCAGTTATTGGCATCGCTTTGGATAGGCAGGCTGAGGTAGGACTGGTTGGAGTAGGGAGACGGGGGCGCAAACCCTTCAACCTCTAGGTACTCCTCCATTTCTGGGAGGCTTACAAAGCCTGTTGTGATTGGCACATGCTTGGGCGACTTCCCAAGGTTGGGGACGCTAAAATATCATTGCTTGCTTCCTTCACTGAGTGACTTCAACCTGTCTTCTCCTCCGATTCTCTCCTTCTGCAGGGTCGAGCTAGGTGTTAGATTTCTTTAGTGTGTTGTTGATTTCTTCAATTGTTCTGGTGCTGTAAAAATGCTTTTCAGCTTGTTACTTGGTGCAAGCTTTGCTGCTCAGAGCCACAGAAACCCAGGGTTGAGCGTAGGGTTTGACTAAAGAAACATAAGTTTCCTAAAGTGGTTGATAAGTGAGTTACATGATGAGGACACACCCCCACACCATATAATAATACACTTTGTTTCCTCACAATTCTTAATGGGTACAATGTAAAGAATTCTACGGCACACATTGCTAGACTCATCACAAAATTCTTGTGTTACATTTATGTTAAACACAAACCAGGAAGTGGTAATAGTAGGGTTGATTTTCCTTCCAGGCTACCCATAAATGACCTTGAACCCCTGTATGGGGAGAAGGATGTGGACATGTGCTTTATGGTGGTAGTGACATTCCTAATACTTGTGTGTACTCTGAAGAGGGATGGAAGAAAGCATGTGAGTAGGATGAACTTCTGCTTAAAGTCAAAAATCTTGTGAGTAAAGGTTGGCCACAGGAGATAAATAGCCCTGCCGGATTACAACAATTCTCTAAAATAGCTGATGAGTTAACCACAGAAGAATGATACTGTGTTAAGAGTAGATAAGTTGATACCACCTGCCAACATTCACATGAATCTGGTAAAGACTGCTCCTAATGATCATTTGGGTACTCCTATGACCAAGAGAAGGTTTAGACCGGAAACGAGGTTGGCGGCGGCGCCCTATCTGGCCGAGCAGACTTGCCTATTTAAACTGGAGCTTGGCAGGGGGCAGCGGACACGCCGATTGTCAGGTACAGATAAAAATTTAAGCTCTTTGGCCTGTTCTTATTTTTTAACTTTTTAAATCTCACTTGCCATTACTAATCTGGAAGGCATACTTCTGACACTTTTGCTTTGAACTAAAAATTATTCAGGACACTTACCCCACGCCGCCTTCCAAGATCTCCTCTCTGGTACATCACGGGCTTGCTCGTTGCATGGAGAGAGGTAGATCTGACGGATTGCGATCAGGGGCAGTTCCAGGCACAGAACACACTTCCAGTTTCACCGAAAACGAGGTTGGCGCTTTAGCTGGCCGAGCAGATTTCACCATTTAAACTGGGGCCTGACACGACGCGCAGCGGACGCGCGCAGTGGGGGCGCGCGCCAAAGGCAAGCCCGTCTGCGCCTGTCCGTTGCCAGGATCCCTGGTCATTTTAAGCCTGATACCCCAGATATCTCCTCTAAAACTTTACCTGAGCTCCCCTACACAAGAGAATTCCTGCTAAAGCTTAGACCAACCTCCCACATATGCCCCCTGGGAAAATGGCCTGAAGGGCCTTTTTCATGCAAAAAATGTAAGTACCAGCCTAGTCCTTTCCAGAACAGTAAAACCACAGCTAACTCTATTGATATTAAACTACCTTCTATTGCCGAGGCACGGCCCTACACAAGCCCCCTGGCAATCACCACATGGAAAGGCCTCCTAGCAAACGTTAGAACTCTCCCCCGACATGCCACTGCCATTTGGGATCTCTTAAAGGACACTAACCCAGATTTGGGATTTTTCACTGAAACGTGGATTAAACCCTCTGCGGTTCCTGCAATCGCTCTAGCTCTTCCACCTAGCTTTCGCATTCAAAGACTTGATAGGCCTGAACGAGTGGGCGGTGGCATAGCCATAATTCACAAAGAACAGATACCAGTTACCACTCTAGACCAGTTCTGTTAGGAACTATTCAAATGCCTTATCTTTAAGGTGGAGCTACACCCCCAACAGTGTTGGAAAGGAGCATTGGTTTATAGGCCCCCAGGCCCAATAAAAGACTTTAATAGTCTCCTTTTAGAATTTATCTCCCCCCATATTGTTGCCCCCGCGATTTCTTACTGCTAGGAGATTTTAATATTTACAGTGAGGACCTAAACAACCTAGACGCTAGAACTTGCCTAGAGGATTTGGCCTCCCATGGGCTTCTCAAGCTCAACAATGATCCCACTCACCTAGCGGGGCACACCCGCTCACTTGATCAGATCACTCTGTCGCTAACTTCCGTCTGACAAGCCCCTTCACCTTACCTTCTCCCATACCCCTTACTGATAGATGGTATAGACCTTGGCATAAAATCGAAGCTCAACACCTTGTATCTCCTTTCCTGACATGGGACACTGACACCCACAATCTCAATGTCAAACAACAATTGCAGCACTTTAACAACATTATTTCCAGCGTTCTGGATAAAGTGGCACCCTTAAAACCAGCTACCCATCCCCCCAAAAGCTCTACTGATACTACTGAATGGTACTCCCTGGCCCTACGTACCGAAAAGAGTGGATGCAAAAAACTGGAGCGTACCTGGAGATTCACTCATTTCGAACAAGACAGAATTAAATACAATGCGCCTTAGCAGTGTACCACAATAACATTAAAATGGCACGCAAAATGCACATTACTCAAAAATTGGAGAAGCCTGGATCCAATTCCAGGGAATTATTTAAAATCGTCAAAGCCTTCTCTAGCTCATCGCCATGTGATACTGCGGAATCCCCCTCACAGTCTATATGCAACGATGTGGCGGAACATTTCATTCTTAAAGTTGATTCCATTATCAGAAAATTATTGCGGCTAACACCTCTACCCTTTCCCCCACGGCCTGTCCTCCGGAAACTTATGCCACATCTGCCCAACTTCACACCTTCCCCCAGCTCCACACGAAGGAAATTACTTGCCTTATAGAATCTATGAAATCTGGCTCACCCACAAACATCATCCCTGCCAGGATTTCTGCCAAATTTGCGGAACAACTAGCTCCCTCGATCTGCTCTATCCTAAATTGCTCCCTTAGGGAAGGCCACCTTCGGCATGGAAGGATGCACAAATCAGACCCATATGGAAAGATCTCAAGGTCCCGACCACCGAAATCAATAACTATCGACCCATATCCCTTCTACCACTACAGTCAAAACTCATCAAGAAACACATTAATAGACACATGTCCAATTATTTGGAAACTTATCAATTACTAGATATCTCCCAATCAGGATTTCGGGCTAAACATAGCACAGTGTCCGCCCTTATTGAGGTCACTGATAATATACGTATGGCTGCTGACAAGGGACAAGCGGCAGTTTTGGTGCTACTTGACCTGTCAGCAGCATTTGATAACATTTCACATCACATCCTTCTGGAAAGGCTCCAAGACCTAGGTATTCAGGGGCAAGCGTTGAGTTGGATTACTAACTTTCTTACAGATAGAACACAAACAGTTACCATGGGATCCTTTACATCTGCCACGACCAAAGTGAGCAAGGGAGTCCTGCAGGGATCCTGCCTAAGCCCAACTGTTTCAATATATATATGTCACCCCGCTGGCCAGACTCATGAGATCTTTGGGATTCACTCCAATCTCATACGCTGACGAAACCCAGCTCCTTCTAACATTTGAAAAAAACACACCCAACATCGATCTGCTGTTCTCCGAGGGCATTAAATCTATCGCTGCTTGGATGCGTAACAACTATCTACAACTTAACGGGGGCAAATCAGAGATCATGTTGTTTGGAGGAGCTACCACTCACTGGTCACCTACTTGGTGGCCGGAAGAGCTGGGAAGTGCCCCACTCCCAAAGAAGTGGTGAAGAACTTGGTTGTCAGGATTTTATCATGGACTCACACATAACACACATGGCAATACCATTGCAGGTTCCTGCTACTATATTCTGGGCCTCCTGTGGAGGATTTTTCCAATCTTACCTTCCTCCACTAAAAAACCCTAATACAGGCCCTGATATCGAGTAGACTTGATTACTGCAATGCTCTGCTGTTTTCGGCCAACGAAAGTTAATAAACTCCAGGTGGTGCAGAATACCGCTGCCCGACTCACCAACAACGACCCATTCAGAACACCCTCCGGACCACTTCTCAATCAACTTCACTGGCTCCCCATAAAGAAAACGGTAAAGTTCAAAATAGGCTGCATTATTTACAGGGCTCGTAATGGCAAGGGCCCCAAGTATCTCACTAACAAGCTCTCCTCCTATATACCAACATGTAATCTCAGGTCCAGTAGCGAGCATTAGCTAACCATCCCCAGAATCAAAAAGGCTCGTAGTGATGGCAAATCTTTCTCTTACCTTGCCCCCCGATTCTGGAATGGTTTGACTTTTCCGTTACGCTCAATTTAGAAAAATGCTAAAAACCCACCTCTTCTAATTCCTCCCTCTAGTTCTGATGTTCCTCCATCTGAAGTGCCGAGATACCCTCATGGGTGATTCAGCGCTATACAAATCAATAAATATCAAATATCAAATATTGGGGTCCTTTAATGGATGATGGTATTGATGGAGAGGTCAAAGATGTGTGGCATGCAGAATATGGAGAAAATAGAAAACGTGCTCTCACCTTTTGGTTCCTATTTAACTATATGGTGGTCCTTGGAAGAAGATTGGCATAGATCTGGAAGGACCTTTTAATTTTTGCCACAGCAGTAGATGGCCTGAAGTATACTTTGCATCAGATCCATCTTCTAAAAAAGCTGTTGAATTTTTTAGGGATGTGTTTTCCAGATAATGTTTTGCAGAATTTCAAGGGGTAAGTCCTAAGCTGCTCACCCATGCACCTGTCACCTACTGCATGGGGAGGAAAGGGATAACCAGGAGTGAGGTTGATTGTTACTGTGTCTCCTGTGGTGAATAAATGAAAAATGGTAACTCTGTGAAAAAGGAAATATTTTCTTCAAAGGACACCTGCATAATAAGTAACTCAAAGAAATGTATTTTTCTTGCAGCATTTCCCCCCGTTTCTTTCGACATTACTTCGCCATTGTGTACACCATTGAGAAGATTAACAAGAACCCTGACCTTTTACCCAACATCACCCTGGGCTTTGAGGTCTTTAATTCATATGTCAACGAGGCCAAAGCGACACTGAGCACCATGGCCCTATTATCAGGGAGAGAGGATCCGGCCCCAGTTCCTAACTACAGATGTCGGTCCAGAGGGGTCCTGGCTGCTGTCATCGGTGACATGTTACCACCCACATCTGTTGCTATGGCAACCATCACTGGGCTCTACAGGTACCTACAGGTAAGAGGAAGTTTATTTATATGACATGCTATAACATTCTGCCCGCTGATAAGCAATGCACAGCACATTTGTGTTTCATTTTATATACATATTCATTAAGGCGTAATAGTAGTTTGTCATGGTCTATTTTATTACAATATTTGTAGATTGTCGGGTTCGTCATAGAGTGTTCATCTGAGAAGCCATCTGGGCACCCTAATTCAAACAAGATGGATGAATGGTCAGTCCAGTATATTGGTAGCACCTCTCTAACCATAATGGTTGGGTCCGATGTAAAGATTCCATCCAAAGTATGTCCTGCTATGTGAGTTCCATTTTTGTACCCTGAAGTCCCTACAATATCTGAGAGGGCTGCAGTGTCTTTGTGTGACTCATCTTCTAAATAGAAATTGAGATCACCCATAATGATGAAATCATTCAAGCATAGTTCGGATTCTAACAAAGAGTGAATATTACTCGTGAATGTACTCCTGAGTCCAGGAGGGCAGTATAAGAGAAGGCCCTTTAAGCTTTTTTGAAGCTTAATTTCTAATAAAAATTGAGGCACTGTCCCCAACGAGATCGTCAAGCCATCCGCCATCCGCCATTGGCCAGTGATGTGCTTTAGTGGTGTGTGGTGGAATATTTTGAATAGCTCATGTCTATGTCTTCCTTAGGTCAGCTTTGGCACCATTGATTCAATCTTCTATGGAAGGAATCAGTTCCCATCCTTTCACCACACTGTCCCCAACAAGATCTACAAGCCACGCACCATCGGCCAGTGATGCACTTCAGTGGAGTGTGTTGCAATATGTCTCATAGCTCATGTCTGTGTCTTGCTTAGGTCAGTTATGGTGCCATGGATCCAATATTCAATGAAGGACATCAGGTCCCATACTTTCACTGCACTGTCCCCAATAAGATTCACAAGCCACGAGCCATTGGCCAGTGCTGCTCTTTAGTGGAGTGTAATGCGAAATGTCTCATAGCCCATGTCTATCCCTTCCTTAGGTCATCTATGGTGCCGTGGATCCAACCTTCAAGGAGAGGCATTGGTTTCCATGCTTTTACCTCGCTGCCTGCAATGAGATCAACAAGAAAAACACCATCGGCCAGTGATGGGTGTTGCAGTGTGGTTCAATATGTGTAATGGCTTATGTTTAAGTCTTCCTCAAGTCAACTATGGTGCCATGGATCCAATATTTAATGACCTACGTCAACTTACATCCTTTACCACATTGTTGCCAATGAGGTCCACAAGCCATGCACAATTGGCTAGGGATCCGTTAGTGGAGTGTGGTCAATATGTCTAACAGCTTATGTCTATGCCTTCCCTAGGTCAGCTATGGTGCCAAGGATCCAATCTTCAATGACCTGCATTGGTTCCCATCCTTTTACCGCACTGTCCCCAATGAGATCCACAAGCCACGCTCCATCAGCCAGAGATGCGCTTTAGTGGAGGGTGGTGCAATATGTCTAATTGCGCTTGTCTATATCTTGATTAGGTCAGCTATGGCACCATGGATCGAATCTTCAATGACAGACATTGGTTCCCATCATTCTACCGCACTCTTTCCAAAGGGATCCACAATCCACACACCTTCGGCCAGTGATGTGTCTTAGTGGAGAGTGGTTCTATATGTCTAATAGCTAATATCTTTGTCTTCCTCACATCATCTATGGTGCCATGGATCCAATCATTCAATAATAGGCATCAGTTGCCATCCTTTACCGCACTGTGCCCAATGAGATGCACAAGCCACACTCCATCGGCCAAGGATGCACTTTAGTTGAGTGTCGTGCAATATGTCTCATAGCTCATGTCTATGTCTCCCTCAGGTCAGCTATGGTGCCATGGATCCAGTCTTCAATGACAGACATCAGTTTCCATCCTTTTACCGCACTGTTCCCAATGAGATCTACGAGACGCGCGCCATCGTCCGGCTGCTCAAGCACTTTGGCTGGACCTGGGTTGGGATCCTGACATCAGATGATGACAGCGGCAGGAGGGCCGGCGAGGAGCTGGAGAGAGAGATCACCGGAAGCGGGGGATGTGTGGCCTTCTTACAAAGACTTCGTAAGCCCCCTTACACCAAGTTTGAAGAGATGAAGCGGATTGTTCAAACAATCCGTGTTCATTCTGTCAATGTGGTGATTGTTCACTGTTCGAGAGGTTACATGGATCCAGTCCTCATTTGGTACTTGAAAGACCTGCCTGCCAAAGTTTGGATCGCTTCTGCAATCTCATCACATTTGAAAGAGTTTAGTTATCACCCTGGAGGGAATGCTTTCAATGGCTCTCTTGAATTTTCCATTCCTAAGGGACAGATTCCTGGACTGACAGATTTCTTGTACAGTGTGAAACCTTTAAACTTCCCAAACAATTCCATGTTTGTGGACTTGTGGGCGCTAACATTCCTGTGTGCTCCTGCTTTGCCAGATGGGACTTTTGCCTATGAATCCTTCTTTCCTCGGTGTAAAGGGAATGAGACAATGCGAAAGTTGAACCTCTTTAAATATGATGCTTACAATTTCTACAATACATACAGTGTTTACACTGCGGTCTATGCAGCTGCTCACGCTTTACACAACATGATCTCAGCCAAAGCCAACTCAGGACATTCCTCAGTTAGTGAAGGTCTGAGGAAGGACTTCCAACCATGGCAGGTAGGAGAGGCACTTTTTTATTTCTAAATATGTAAATATTTATCAACCAAATATAGTTGGACCGAAATAGTGCACATTTTAAGCGATTCCTCAAAAGATAAACTACTTTATGTAATTGGCATTTGGTACAGTGCTGCCTGTCATGCTGAAGTCACTTCAGGTCCTCCTGCCATCGACCCCTGCGACGGGTCTCCTGTCCAGCTTGCCCGCAGTCCACTACCCTCTGCTGCCTTAGGTTTGTGCCTCTTCTGTTCATTTTCATCTCGTTTTCTGCCTTCTTTTCTGCTTGCTTCTCTGCCCTCTAATTGTGCCTCTCTCTGCTCCTTCTGCCCATGATTTTGCCTCTTTCTGCTCTTTTCTGACCTTTATTTTTCGTCTTTCTGCTCATCTCTCCCTGTTTCTTCCTTTCTGCTTGTTTCTGACCTGGCTGTTCGATGGAGACGTCGCATTCACAGCGCCCAGATACCTCTAGGGGTGACAGTGCTCCACTATACACATGCTAATTGATTGACTTCTGGCCCCCGTCCTAACTGGAAAATACAGATCCATGATTCAAATACAGCGCATCAAGCCTTTACAACAGCAAGTGATGCAAACTGGGGCAGAGGCTTTAGGAGGGATTAATGTCCAGTGCAAACCTGGACATGAGTTAGAAAGTTGTCCTAAAGTAAGTGATAGTAGCACTTTATATGAGGTGGCCTTGCAAGGTGGTACATGGGCATTCCCATAAAACAATCCATGGAATTTGCCATAAACAGAACTTTGCACCAATATTGTATGTCTCCTATAGGCGGGCATAAATTGGAGAAAAGGTTTCTTTTCTCAAAACATGTTCAACTTTGCATGCGTGCTGCACTGTACAATGCACATACAAACTTCAAAAAAGTATTCCAGTTGGCAAAAGCACTGCATGTTGTACAGGAAGAGTCTCCTTCCAGTAAGAACTATGCTTGACATTAAGCACACACCCTAAAGAGAGAAAGAGTGTGCACATTGGCACAAGGCATCCTTAATTGAAGTACCACATGGGGAGGGGGGGACAGCACCACGCCTTAGTACATTTGGTGCAGTTTTGCTCCCTGAGGTCAACACAATGAAATGCAGCAAATGTAGTTGCTGGACTGGATGCATGAAAACATAGTGAATCTACTCCTTTGGGTCCAGTCGGTTGCTTGTTCTTAGTCCTATTGCATTCTATTACTGAATATTTTGGGAATCTTTACATTTTGAAATGTGTTTTTTTATGTTGGTAATTTAGGGGCCAATTTATGAAAAGGCATGCAGTGCAGCAAATCAAGTCAAGCGAGGCTTGACAGGAAAAGCGCAGGATTGTGTCATATTTAAGGCAATACGGACATTCTTACTTTTTCCCCTGTGCTGGTCCTCTTTTGGCAGCCTAGGTCCAAAGCAGGCACCATTGCACCATGGTGCAAGGGTGCATGTTTCGCATGCATTATTGTTTTTTTGCAAAAATAATCCTGAGTGGCACATACCTCTGTATGTGTGTTGCAGAATGCAGCACACACAGAAAGAGGAAGTAACAAGGAGTAATCCAGATAATTCTCATTGCTACACCTCTCCTGGGGAGGCGTATCTTTTTGGTGCATTATTAGGTTTACTAGTTCCAGCAAATATGAAAATGCGTCAAAAACCATGGGAGGTGTGTGGGGACACCCACGCAAAGCCTATGGAACTACTTCCAAAGGCAGAGTAAGGGAACACAGCAGATTTATGGAGCCACTCAGGGCAACACAAAGTGGCTTGCATGGCTTTATAAATCTAACCTAAAGTTTGTGTCGCTCTTGCTCCATATTTCGTGGTGCAGGAGTGATGCAAATAAGTTCATAAATAGGCCCCTTAATTGTGTCTTAGTAACAGGAAAAGGGCATTTAGGCTCTCGACTCCCAATATACCTTTGCTTGCTTCTGACATTTACAAGGGTGTTGCTGGATGAAACTTGAAGTTGTGTGCTGTTGCAAGCAATAAGATGCTGACCCTAGCAGGTATCCCAGTTCTTTGCTCTAGCTAATCGAGACTAAAATGCACTCAATTGTAAAATAGATATTTGATCCTGCCAGTGGTAGGTTTTCAAGGCTTTTTTATTGTCAGCTTGGTCCTGAAGAATCTATCCTATGATTTCCCAGTCAGAGCGGAGACTCTGCAGGATGCCCGCGGTCCCTGCAGGGGACCCCGTAGGAGGGCAGCCCCCCGTAGTACCTTTGAGGGCAGCAGGAACCTGGGGGCGGCGCTGGCGAGCCGCCGGCCTAGGGGCCGTGGCAGCAGGTATAAGGGGTCCCCCCGCCCCTCCCGACGTCCTCTTGCTGCTGCTCCCCTACCAGACGGGTCGCAACTAGGGAGGTAGCTCCCAGGCCTCTCCATCTCCTCGGCCGATACGTAGCTCCCCCCCTCCCCAGCAGGACTAAGGTCCCCCCCCCCCTACACCGAATTGGACGTCGACCTCCTGGATCTCCTGGAGCTGTTCTGAGCAGTGCGGTGAGTGCAATACTCCTCCCCACCCCTTTGGGGGCTAGGCTGCTCCACGGACATTGCTGTGGCTGCGGCCGCCTTGGGGACAGAACAGCTCCATGGGCTAGGCTGGAGGGGGGGGGCAGCTGTGGGGGCGGGCACCCCCTGCCTTCCGTTCTTCAGTGTTGTTGGGTGGCATTAGAGATGCTCCAACCCTCACTGGTGAGGGGGGGCTTGGTAGGGCCTCTAGCTGGCGCGGTTACGGGGCCTCTGCTCAAGTGAGTGATGGTGCTGAGCCCCGAGGGGGCCTGTCTTGTGTCCTGCCTTTGGGAAAGAGCTGAGAGAGCTGTCGGGTGATCGGCACAGTGCGCATCCTTAATTTTGATTGCTTTGGGGATGCAGCTCAAAGGTAGAACGCACGCTTCGCATATATGAGGCCTCGTGTTCAATTCCCGGCAATTCCAGATTCATATCTGTATTTCACGTTAAGTGACTTATCTTTCTTTGCCTGATTTGTTACAGTTATCTGAGCTGCAATTTTCTTCACCTTCTCCGAGGCTAACGCCTGGCTGCTAGGAACGTTTGATGCTGCTCCAGCATCAAAGTCGCTTTATCGCGAGGTTAGTGTTGGGGGCCTGGCTTCACTTCCCCCTCTTCCCGGCCTACCGTGGGTCCCTCCACTTGGGGGTTTGCCCGTGGGGGGGGGGGCACTGTCCCAGCTCCTGCACAACCTGGCACAAGTTTAGACAACCAGAGGCCGTGTGTGTCGGAGGTAGAGGAGCGGGACAGGGGTGGGGGAGGTCAGGATTGAGGACCGCAGGCAGCAGCTGCTTCTCGTTCTGACACTGTTATTGTCTAGGCATCCATGCCGCAGCTCTTTCTCGGGGGCTAGGAGTCCTCCCCCACCCCCCTCTTCTTCTCGGCGGGCTAAGAATCCATGTTTTCCTTGAGGATCGCTGAGCTGGCAAGGCCGCTTCCTTGCATTTAAAGATAGAGCCTTTTTCTGCGCCTACCCCAAGGTGACCTTGCTGCGACTGTCTCGGGGGGCTAGTCCTCCTCCCCCATCTTGCCTCAAAGTAGTTCAGGCCTTTGCACCCTTCGGGGCGTAAGCAGGTCATGAGGGGGTAATCATTTTCTATGAACTTTTATTCATTAGGTAGCCTTGCAATGATTATTTTATGTTGCGCAGCAAAGAGGACACACGAATCAGAGCTGGACTTGCATTATAAGAATTCATGTTGTCCAACTTAGAAACAGTGAATTAACGTTTAATGATTACATGGAAAAGTTTTGTAACTGCTGTAAATGTACACCGACGTAGATGCAGAAATGTTCATGGCAAACATGCGACCAGAAGCCTCGAATTTTCTCTTGCAGAGGCGTGACTCGTAGGCCTCCCGTTTCATTTACACACAAGTTAATTTAGGGTGGAATACTTTTCAGTTCGCTTCATTAGCAGCCTCTGTGGCGCTATCTTTAGCGCATTCGGCTATTAACAGATGGGTTGGTGGTTCGAGCCCAACCTGGAACAAAAAAAATTCCTTGTTAACTCCAGCTGGTAAATTCATGCTCAAATGTTGGTGCGCTGCTAATTCATCCATTACGCCTCCCAACTTCTACTAGTAAGATAAGAGAACTATTGTAATGATCTTTATGTAAGACAAATGCATCCGTGAAATGTGCAATTTATTCTTTCGCATGGCAATGTTTTGCATATGTGCGAAGTTCAAGTTTATTCATGCATTCGGCAAATAGAAAACATATATAGGTGGCATTTACATATGCAACAAACCTTTGAGGATAAGGCACAGATCACAGCGGGGAGGGGGCCTGGCACTCTCAAAGGATCCCAAACGATGGCCGCCTCGCGGCAGGGTGTCTGTAGGTCAGAGGAACAGCCCGCATTATTTGAAACGTGGGCGAGGCGGCTTCGCGGCAGGGCGTCCGTAGGTTAGAGGCCCTGCACCGAATGTTATTTAGAAGCGGGACAGAGGCGGTCTGAAGCTAAGTCAGCGCTAGGGGAAGTATGGCCGGGCCGCAATGGCTGTGGGTGTACTGCCTCCAGCGATGGCCGCCTTTATAGGGCAAAGGGATTCACGCAGTATTTATTAACAGCAGATGCATTCGACACTGTCTGCCACCGCACCCTAGTACAGCGCCTCAGCAACGTCGGAATCCAGGAGAAGGCTCTGGAATGGATCATCTCCTTCCTCGACGGAAGAACACAGAGAGTCCGCCTACCACCGTACAAGTCAGAGGCCACCGAAGTCATCTGCGGCGTCCCTCAAGGATCCTCGCTGAGCCCCACCCTCTTCAACATCTACATGAGCCCCCTCGGGGCCATCGCACGCCAACACAACCTCAGCATAATCTCCTACGCCAACGACACCCAGCTGATCCTCTCCCTGACCAACAACCCCGCCGCCGCCAGAGCCAACCTGCACGAAGGGATGAAAGAGGTAGCCGAGTGGATGACAACCAGCCGCCTGAAACTGAACTCAGACAAGACGGAGGTCCTCATCCTGGGCTCCTCACCCTCCGCCTGGGACGACTCCTGGTGGCCTCCCGCCCTGGACACCGCACCCAAACCGACAGACCACGCACGAAACCTGGGCTTCATCCTGGACTCCTCCCTCTCCATGACCAGACAAGTCAACAACGTCTCCTCGGCGTGCTTCAACATCCTACGCATGCTACGGAAGATCTTCTGGTGGATCCCCACCGAGACCAGGAAGACCGTCACCCAGGCCCTCGTCACTAGTCGACTGGACTACGGCAACGCCCTCTACGCCGGTACCACCGCCAAGCTCCAGAAGAGACTCCAGCGGATCCAGAACGCCACAGCCAGACTCATCCTCGACATCCCACGAACCAGCCACATCTCCGGACATCTGAGAGACCTACATTGGCTTCCAGTCAACAAAAGAATCACCTTCCGCCTCCTCACCCACGCACACAAAGCCCTACACGACCAAGGCCCGAGCTACCTCAACAACCGAATCAACTTCTATGCTCCCAAACGCCACCTCCGATCAGCCAACCACTCCCTCGCCGCCGTCCCCCGCATCCGAAGAGCGACTACAGGAGGAAGGTCCTTCTCCTACCTGGCCGCCAAGACCTGGAACTCCCTCCCGACCGACCTGCGCCTGACCCAAGACCACCTCTCCTTCAGGAAGAAGCTGAAGACCTGGCTGTTCGAGCAGTAGCGGCACCCCCCTCCCCCCAGCGCCTTGAGACCCTACGGGTAAGTAGTGCGCTCAATAAATGTCTTTGATTGATTGATCCGGGGCAGGCCGCGGTGGGTTTTACAGCGCTGAAGGGATGCGTGCACAGAAAAGCACTGCGGATAAGAGTATCAATGGACATATCTCCCCTGGTTGACAACCCGTAAGTTTCATTGGAGAGTATTAAGGACATGGTAGATACAAATATATTTTCATACGAGGAAAAGAGTATTAAGGACATGGGAGATACAAATATATTTTCATACAGGGAAAACAGTGCCTCATGGAAGCCGGGGCGCGGAGGAAAGACTTAAAATGACTTCGGGGGCACTATGGCCGGGCCACAATAGCCTGCGGTGAATGCGAACACTGCTTCGGGCGCTCATACGCCCAGTTCACTACAATTGGGCGGAAACAACAGATGCTAGCAGGGCCATTTCCAAATGTCGGTGCCGGATGCCGGTTAACTCAGTTTGGGAGAACTGGTGCCAATAACGGCACGGTCGCGGGTTCAACCCCCGTTCTAGAAAATATGTAAATTTTAGAAACAATTCGTTATTAACTACTCAAGGTTGCAGCGGGATGAAATTGCTTAGCGGGTCGGCATGTTGTGCAAGTATGACAACTGTTACATGCAAAGTGGCATAATCTGTGAGCTATAAAGTAGTAATTATTTCGTTCGCCTAACACGCGTCAGTTTGCGTTAGTGGCGCGCTTCAGCCGCACCACGAACAACGATAATGTCAGTTACCTTGGCAGCATTGGAGTTCATGCCCCACCCGCGCATTAACCCAAGGTGCTAGTAGCATTAGCGGCCTGGCATCCCTGCCCTTGTACCATGACCCAGGGTCCCAATTGCACACATGCTCACAGGGATGCTGCCATCATGAAGTATTTGTTATCATGCGCACGGACCTTTTACGGTACGATAAAATGGGGGGTATGCATGCAGAATAGGTAGTACGTAGTTAATGTCCCCGCTCACAGCGCGAGTGAGCGCATGTGTTAATCAGTGTTCCTTATTCAGGCAGAGATGGACTAGCGACCAAGCGGACCACGGGAACAAGGGTGACTCACACAGTTAAGAAGGTAAGTGTGAGAGGGGAAGTCCTGGGGTGCATTGACGCTCCAAGAAAGGGCGGAAAAAAGGGATGACACTAGGGGGATCGGCCGACATGGTCACGGTCCTCTCGGACAGCCTCAACGCCCCTGGGGCAGGGAAGAGCAATTTTATATGTGCCTTTTATCATAGTAGAGGCAGAGAGCAGCATGGGATGGGCAACTGAGCTGGTCATTGCCCGCAACACTGACTCTGGGTACCTCGATTTTCGAATTCAGTAATCAGACAATTAAAGATACAACCAATGTGCTCACCGCCTACGCACTACACTGGCGGCGATGAGCTCATCCCTCACCAATACTTTAGTATCTACTAGCCTCGGCCAATTCCATGAGCAGGAGCAGCACAGAGCCAGCGATGTCTCAACGCCTGGTGCATGCTCCCGGGATGACGGCTGCCTTTTAACCCACATCGCTGCTGTGGTTATTTTTCCCCTGTGCTGGAAATTGCCATTTTGCTGGTGTCATGACGAGCTCAGCTCGTCATCAGCACAGCTCCACTGTGCCTCATGACGAGCTGAGCTCGTCATGAGCATGGAAGGGGTTAATATTTAGAAAGACTAAGGTTCAACAAAAGCAGCAGGTCTCAGGTCTCTCAGTGACAGCTGCAGGACGGTCAAGATGCTGACTCGGTGTATCAACTAAACAAGAATTGGGGCAGAGCTCACACATTCAATAACTCAGCCATCTATACATTGACCTCCGTGCCTTCAGCACCTCATGTCACTCATGCGTTAACTGTACTTATTTTGAACCATTAATGCTTGTAATAACTGCCACACACATATAATATTGTCATGAACTCTGGTAGTCTCTTGTGGTAGACGTTTACGGTACAGGAGAACAAAAAATGTGCTCTAAACCACGTCAAGGGCTGGTTTGTACACAGGTTAAGTTTATGTCAAACTTCTACCATACAAAATCATTGGCGGAAATGGAATCTGGCTGAAACCGTGGCTACAGAGAGGAGGGCGTTGTACCGAGTGAAGGGAGCACCTTACACCCGTTAAATATAGACAGGTACAACCTCTCCGCTTAGTGTATGCTCCGTGTCACACAGCTGCAGAGGGAAACGGTCTAGAACAAGGTCCCTCTTCAGTCTGCAAACTCTAGCTCGCGCTCCGAAGTGAGTTTGCTTTCAAAGAAATCCCTGTAGAAATCTAAAGAATGAAGTGGAAAATAGCCAGCCCAGATGAAAGGACGGTGTCTGATCAGTGACTCCCATGAAGTTACGTTCAGTTGATCTGTTATTAAGTGAGAAATCAAATACGAAAGTATTGGATAAACATCCTTGTAATCCAGTGCCAGTTACCAGCCTCGCCGCTCTTTTCAAGTCTCTCCCTCCCCCAGAGATGCGGCTGCTCGCGCTTTCCCAGCGTGTCTTCCCCTCAACAGATGTCTGATCCTCGTGCCAGAGGGTCAGAATCTGGCCGGCTCTCATGGGCCTCTGTTGAGCGTTCCAGTCGATGGCCCACATCCTCAATCACTCCCTGAGGTCGTTCTCGCGTCTCCCAGAAGGGTGTTAACTGCGGCCAGCCAGAGGTATCCGACATCCAACCCACTCAGAAGGTCTTTGGCCTTTTCTGATGGAAATTCGCACAGTATGCGCCATGCTGAAAGGCAATCAAGGTAATCGGTGCAGCCAAACTGCTGCTAATGTGATCTGCTTCTCCAGCTCTGACAGTGCAGAGATCATGCTCTTTAAAGTATGAAAATCCTTCCCCCTGAAGGTGAAGGCTGCTGAGGCTGCAGGCATACCTCGACATGAAACTGATATTAAAGCTCCGTTTTAAGAATGTATGAATCACTGCGTCACAAGTAATCAGACCCAAGATTTACTCTAACATACTCTTGCTGATGTGCAGGGAGTTACCGTTAAGAGTTGCTGGAACTTAGGATTTAGCTGAAAATATACTGCAAGGGACATTATGGGCAATTTCAACGTTGATGTCTGGGAAAAAGAAAAGATAAGAAAAGGATTCTTTTGGTTTATCGTGTCCAAAGTTCAGGGAATTTGGTATTGTTTCTGTTACAAAGAGCAATGCAGCATTAACAGCCTAGCAACCTTCTAGTAGTCATGAGAGATTTATTAATACACACTTTTACGGTTCATTGATTTGAAAATATAATACAGACCTAGATGACATCTATATGAAATTGGGGGGTAAACCTCCGTTAAAGCAAAAGCAACACAAAGCAACAACGGACACATTTTCAAACGAAATGCAATTGCCCAGAGAGGACCTATCACTTATCCTACTAACTGTATAAGCAGATTTATTAACAGATTTCTATCCATAATCGTAGAGGCAGGAAAATGTACCATGTCATATCTTGGCTAAATTGATCATTGCAAAACATGACAGTAGTAGAATAGTCACAACACACTAGAGCAAACAAAACTAGTAAAAGGCAATGCGATGCACCATTGAAACCAGCAATTACAGAAAAAGGCACCTCTGGTATCAGCACAATGACTCCACCAAACACACTTCCATGAATACATTACAAAGCATATTCCCAGTCCACATCGAGCCACACCAGCATCCCCAGACAGCTCCCGTTCAATAAAAATAGAACTACTTTGTCAATACAGATGCTGTATATTATGTTGTGTTGAATTACATTCAAAGCTCAAAGTTATGTATGGGTTTCTTAGCCATGCTTCTCAAGATCCATCTCGGAGGACTTGGTTATAATGCACAATAGATTGCCTGCGTGCAAAAAGTGGAACCATCTACAATTTACATTAGCTCTTTCTGAATGCTCAGGTAATCATTACATTATTTTTTTTAAAAGCTCCAGGAATTTTGGAAGTCTCCTCCTTGCCTGAGTCTCCCGGGTGATTGTTCTATTGCCTATTACTGAACACCATTATTGTCCTTTCGCTTGACGGCAGATTTGCACACTTAGGGGGCTCATCATGAGGAGACCGTCGGGACAGGTTCTGAATAGACAAGTGCTTTATAAGCAACCCTGGAAATATAGTGGTCAATGCTCCCCGTCCACTGAGTATTGTCTATGCCGTAAACTTAGGGTGTCCACAGCCGCTGGCCAGTTTAGACGAAATAATTCGGGTGGACAGGGTTCCGTCAGCCCAATTGACGCACGGTTTGCATTGATCTTGTATGGGCCTCATGGTTCTCCTAAGGAAGTAGGCGGATGAGCCTCTTTACACAGAATGACCAGCAACCAAGGGCAACAAGGTGATGACCTTGATATCTATTGTATAATAGGGTTTTAATCACAGATGGATATCCTTATAAAATAGCAGGGCCTCATGCAATTGGAGAGTTGTAATTCCTGATATGGGGCGTTATCAATTCAGAAGGCCGTCTTGTTCATCTCTTAAGGGTTTTGGGTTAGGAAGCAAAGTAAGAGACTAGTTATAAAGTGGCATAGTTGGGGTGTGCCCCCCAAATCCTATGCTTTTATTTTCAGCCCTATTCATATTTGAAGTTGAGTTTCTTTGGGATTCCTAATGCGCATAGCTACCCGTGGGCATCCCAGCGCGGTGACTCGTCAGACTAGATTCAGGGGCGGGCGAGTCAGGGGAACCGTTTCATAACCAGTTGTTTACCCATTCAGGTATACATTTCTAGTCGCTACTAAGTATGGCCAGACCTTCCTTTATCATATGCCAATCATCTTGGGATCATGCGACCTCTGGAGGTCGGAGATGACTCCTGGACCCATAGGGTAGGGAGCTAGATTTCGAGAAACGTGGAAAGTAGACTGCAGGCTAGTAAATGCAGGCAGGAGGAAACCCCTGGAGATACGGGGGTTGGGATTCTTTAGGCTTGGCCATACGAAATCCGTAGGTTGCTGGGAATCGGTTGGGACCCACTGGTCAAAGTAGGCATGGCGATATCCTTGCTGGACCTAGGGAAAGCTCTAGAGGCAGTGGGTTGAAAGTAGCTGAGATCCAAGGAGCTAAGGGTGGGGGCTCTGGGTGCAGCGGAGGCCACACCCAGGGCTGTGGAGTAGTCACAGGGCAATCCCAAAACAGGAAAGGCGCAGGAACAGGACCTGAAGCCTCCAGTGCCAAGTGCACCGTGCATAAGTCATACATGCTTCAAGGGGTCCTTATTGGGAACTTGGAGTACGACGGCACCCCGTTAGTCCTTAGGGCGGTTGTAAACCTGAGCAACCGGGGGCTTGCCATATCGCGCTCCGCCCGGCTGGGGAAGGTGTGAGTCACTCTCCCTTGCTCAGTGGGCGGAGTTATGGTGGATGATGGGTTCACCAGTGGGAGGAGTAAGTCCTCCCAGGTACAACACCGGGCTATGGCCGCTGGTGTTTCTTTGGCTACAACTTCAGGCGCACTGCAACGAGGGGTTGCGAGGCGGACGGGATTGCCTGTAATATAACCCACCTTTTATTTATTTAAAAAATAAACCTGCAGCTCCTTTTTCCAAAACATCACTGTGTCTGTAGTCATTTTATGAAAGCTGTGGGATGCTGTGGGTGGCGGCGTAACGATAAAAGTACTATGCAAGATGCCTGTGGTCCCTGCAGGGGACCCCGTAGGAGGGCAGCCCCCGTAGTACCTTTGAGGGCAGCCGGGCAGCAGGACCCTGGGGGCGGTGCTGGCAAGCCGCCAGCCTGGGGGGCGGGGCAGCAGGTATAAGGGGTCCCCCCGCCCCTCCCCACGTCCTCTTTGCTGCTGCTCCCCTACCAGACGGGTCGCAACTAGGGAGGTAGCTCCCAGCCTCTCCATCTCCTCGGCCGATAGGTAGCTCCCCGCCTCCTCCAGCAGGGCTAAGGTCCCTCCCTTACACCGAATTCCCCTCCCTACCACTCACCCGCAGTAAGGATGTGAAGTGGGGGCGGGGGGGACTGTCATTAACATTGTCATTAACATTTGTCTCTTGTTGCAGGTGGAGTTACAGGGCAATCCCAAAACAGGAAAGGCGCAGGAAGAGGACCTGAAGCCTCCAGTGCGAAGCGCACCGTGCATAAGTCATACATGCTTCAAGGGGTCCTTATTGGGAACTTGGAGTACGACGGCACCCCGTTAGTCCTTAGGGCGGTTGTAAACCTGAGCAACCGGGGGCTTGCCATATAGCGCTCCGCCCGGCTGGGGAAGGTGTGAGTCACTCTCCCTTGCTCAGTGGACGATAGGTTCACCGGTGGGAGCAGTAAGTCCTCCTGGTTACAACACCGGGCTATGGCCGCTGGTATTTCTTTGGCTAAAACTTCAGGCGCCCTGCAATGAGGGGTTGCGGGGCGGACAGGATTGCCTGTAAGATAACCCACCTTTTATTTGTATAACAAATAAGCCTGAAGCTCCTTTTTCCAAAACATCACTGTGTCTGTAGTCATTGTGTGAAAGCTGTGGGATGCTGTGGGTGGCGGCGTAATGATAAAAGTACTATGAACATAGCAGGGGCAGTAAGAGGCACAGGAGCAGAGCGGTGCCGAGATAGGAAATGCCAAAGCGCCGAAAACACTGTAAACTAAAACAGAGGTTAGGGGGCTGAGCGCAGCTGACTGCAGAGGGCAAGCCCGGGTCTCCCGTGGAAGCGGCCCAGCTAGGCTGGCCGCGGCTTGGGGCAACGGCGAGTGCTCTCGCCCGGCCCCCATTCACCTCCACCATGCTGAGCAGCCCAACCACGCGGGGTTAGCTGCTCTGGGGAAAAAAATAAAACACGTCAGACACCAATTACCAGCCCCGGTAGAGTTATGGAGGGGGTGGCTGGAGCAGCAGGCGAGGAAGGGGGGAGTGGAAATACAGGGAGGGTACAGGGGGGATCTGGCCTCTCACCCTAACAAGGAGCCGAAGCCTAACCCCATGAGCTAATGCCCCAGCCTCAGCTTCACCCTGATACCAGCACACCAACTCCACAGCACTGCAGCAGCACAGCCCCCTACCTCCAGCCTCTAAGCCTAACAAGCTCAACAAGCCTAACAGCCAGGATCACGGCCCACATCCATAGCCCCCCGGGCAGCCTCCTGGTCAGCCTGGATACCCAGATAGCTTACCCAGAAATCAGAGCAGGATCAGTTTGGCAGGAGTCTGGGGCGGAGTATAGGGCACCAGCAGGATATACGCACACCAGCAGGACAACAGCAGCAATCCCACAGCCAAAGCAGTCCCACAGAGCCAACCTTCCAGAGATGGGTAGGACTTCACCTCAATAAAAAAAAGACCCCACTCAAACACAATCCCGGCTCTGCAAATCCACAAAAGCCTGCTGAGCCCTAAGCACTGAGGCCCGAGCCTCTGAGGTAACATCCTCCAGCACCACAAGCCCACATTGGTTGGCCGCAGATGAGGTCAGGGAGAACCAGGGTGGCTGCTCCACCTATGCCAGGGGGGGGAGAAAAGGAAGAAAACAGAACTCACGCCCCAGTGCTCAGCACAGGGCAAAATCACCACTAATAGCAACTGATCCGGAGCTAAATGAAACAGTATCACCAAGTGGCTGAACTCATTCAATTCAACCTAAAATGTATACAAAATTCAGCATTCAACAGGATGCTGGACCTGTTCTTTGCTCAAGCAACGCCAACCTCAAAGGACTGCAGTTCCCCCTGTTACCCCAACAGCCGCAGCTGCCTTCTCCAACCACACTGCCACAAGAGGAGACTCGCCAGTGCAATAAGGACCAGAAGAGACCACCAGCACCTAGTAAGGTAATGGCAAACCAGACTACTCCAAATCTTTACCTCACCGTCCAAGAGGCTGGAAGCTCCAGGGTATTCCCCTAGCCTGACTTGCACCAAACAGCTGGGGACCCCAGGTGACATGCCTACTATTACATAAAAAATTCTGTTCCCAACCCAGCTCCCAGGGCGCCCAGGAGTCCCTATGCAGGCCGAACAGCACCAACAACAAGTATGGCACCAAGCAAGGCCTCTGGTTGCAGTTCATGTACCACAACAGGGTACCGACGGAGAGAGCGGGCCCCTTTCCCTGAGTTGTTGCCAGGTGGAGGTGGGTCTACTTATCCATCGCTTTGGATAAGTTCCAGTAGTACCAAGCAAATATACATTGGAATACTGGTTTTGTATTAACAAACTTATTTGTCTTTTATATTTTCCTATATTTTCATCACGCTTGCGGCAGCATTGTTTTTATGGTCCTGATGAAACCCTGATACTGTATGATCATTTAGGCTGAAATATGTCGACCGACCTTGCGAACTTTGCAGTCTAATTCACACTGCTTTTTAACCCTAACAATTTGGACAAGCCATTAAAAAGTTTTTTGTACCAAGTTAGGTAGTTTTAGACATCACTCCTCTCTGTTCTATACCATCTAGCGCTGCACCCTCACAACACCACCCACTCATATATGGGATTTTAGCATCCTTGTACATCTCAGGATACATAATAAAAACATCCCAGAGCTCCTGCCGCACAGTAAGGGAGTTGTAGCCTTCAGTGGAACTAGGATTTTCCAATGGGAGGAGAAGCCCATATGATGAAGCATGCCACCTATGGTGGGTGAAGGCATTTGTCCTGAAAGGACTCGCTCCCCAAAGGAGCTTTTTTGAGAGACACACCTTCTAAGATAGACCCGAGAAGTATAGTGTTGTGACCAAGCCTGGAGCTCCAACAAATTCAGCTTCGGACCCAGCATCAGCATTTGTCTTACCATCGGACATAGACTGGGGCCTGTGTGCCCGGCGCGTGCCCCAAAAGCACCTAGCCCACAGGATCACTTACAAGAAGTCCCCTTACAAGAGGAACTAAACCGTAGAAGGAACTTGCAGACTCTAGTGCCGGAGCTCAGTGCAGAGGCCAGCTGGGCTTTGATCAAATATGAGAGCACTGCCACAGGAGACACAGAAAGTGGATTGCAGGCAGATCAAGCATCAGACACCATTTTCAGTCTAACTCCGATCAGAGCGAACAGAATGAATAGTATCCCAGCATACTCAATGTGGCTGGCAAACACAAACGTATCAACGCCAGCATCACTACCAGCACAATCATGGCCACCATTCCTCCCAGGTGGGCTCTTCGAAGGGTCTCCGACCCAATCCAGCAAGAGGAGGGGAAGGCGATCCTCCCCTACTTGAATACACAAGAATGGAGGACATTTTTACCACCTACTCGCCAGATCTGCAACCGAGAGCGCATCAGCCCAAGGAGCTTCAACAGATTCCGCGAAGCATCAGCCAACCTCTAAGAGATATGACTAAAAATGAGCCCAAGAGGGCGTGACCCCCAAAGAACAAGCTAAAGAACAGTCTGGCAGCACCTGGGCCTCTCTTTTAAACACTATACAACTGGCCGTCGAAGCACTCCAGTATAAGTCTGAAAAGATGGACATTTGGCTTTCACTACTTGTTGGACTTGGCCCTCTCTGCAGGGTCATCCCCGAACTTTTTGCCTTCCTCCAATACTCTCTCTGACCTGTTTTTGTTGGTTTAATAACTCTGGGCACTTTACCACTGCTGACCACTGCTAAAGTGTATATGCTCTCCCTACTGTAAATTGTTATATGTGATTGGATTCCATGATTGGCTTATTTTGTTTACTGTCAGTCCCCAGTAAAGTGCACCAGGAGTGCCAGGGCTTGTAAATGCAAATGCTGCTGGTGGGCTTGCAGCACTGGTTGTGCCACCCACATAAGCGGCCTAGTAAAATTTGTCTAAGGTCTGCCATTGCAGAACCTGCGTGCAGTCTGGTACTGTCATGCTGCCTGGTAGAGTGCACCCACTTGCCAGCTCCTAAACCTTCCCTTTACTTCATGTGAGTCACCCCTAAGGTAGGCCCAAGGGCAGGGTGCATTGTAAGCAGAAGGTAGGACAAGCCCTGAAGTGTGTGGCATGTCCTAATAGTGAATTACAGCCATTTTTGTTTTTCACTATTGTAAGGCTACCTGTTCTCATAGGCCAGAATGGGCAGCTGGAATTATTACACTCTATAATCCCAACAGACTCAGAGAGCATGGTAGAAAGTGGAGAAAGTGGAGAAGTGTGGCACAATGGTTAGAGCGACAGACCCTGATGCAGAAGTCTGGCCCGGGACCAGGGTTCAATACCTGCCTCGGCGGGTCTTGGGCTCAATTTCCTCAGACCTGTTAATTCTCGCCTCAGTGCCTATTCTAATCATGGGTCTCACTCTGCAACTCTGGGCAATAGCTTGCTTAATCTCCACAATGGCCCCATCAACGCTAGGATGCCTGGCTTCAACTTGGGGGTGCCCAGGAGTGGGCACTTCACAGGGAAAGGACATGAAGGGTTCCTCAGCGGTATTTGTACAAGCGCCGAGAGGCCTCTGGGTAGTCGTGCGCTATACAAGTACCTCTACATTTACATTTACAAAGTCAAGTTTAGTATGCCTGAACTCTGAATAATAAAATACTTCTTTTAATAAAGTTTTTATTTTAATATCCTGTGTTTGCAAATGCTACTTTTAGAAAGTTAGACTTTGCTTGCCTGACTATTTCAGCCCGCCTCTGCTAAGATGTGTATCTGCTGTCTGGTTTCTGTGAGTGACAGGGCTGGGGGATTCCAGGAGACAGGCTTGGCAGTCAGATGGTGAATAGAGAGATTACACCAGGATGGGTGGGAAGAGTGTGTCATATAGCTACTTCTTTTCTACATACTGTGTTAAGTTAGCATGAGTTTATTAAATGTTTGCACGCCCTTTTTCATTCTTGCTTCACTTTTGCACATGACACATAATTGTTGTTTTATCTTTCAACCCAGAAGAGCTTCGTCATTTACTAGAGAAATAATATGTTATTGCTCTGATATCAGTTTTGTTCTGCACTCTGTCTGCACAGTGAGTGCTGAAGGCTACACGGATAACTTAACCCAGTGTTTTTGTAAAGTCTGATCTTCGCACCCCTATAGAGATAACACACACGCTGCTGCCAAAATCTGGCGCTAGGCGAGTTTTATATTGTTGTGCTGAACGCACAAAAAGACACTTGATGTGCTTCGCATGCAGAGAGCTGGTGGAAGATGATGTGATCCTCCTGCCACTGAGATTTTGAGGTATGGGCCCGCCCTGCTAAAACCCAAATGAGACCTTCATAGATATAAAATACAGTGCTAAATAGGAAGGGTGTGAATTAGACGTTGTTAATTTCTATTCATTTCAGCATCTTAGTATGCTGTCACCATTCGCCTTTTATGGTCTGATAACTATGCTGATATCTTTGTTGCTTATATTATGTTTGGTAGTATTATACAAGATATTGCGTTTGAGAACCTTGCATTAGTAAATAAATATTTCAAACATGCACGTGTCCTCTTTTACTCCACGTTCTGGTTTGTGATGATTATATAACGAAAGAGTGTTCATGTGTTCCACGATACCTGAGGTAATCTAAGTTCATGTTCTGGTCTGTCTAAGCATTGGGAGTTTGTTATGACCAATGAGACACTGTAGCTAGCTCGGTAAGGGGATTTTAGGTACTGAGGTGAGTTTTGGGACATCCTAATTCACCGAGGTTCCAGGTCTCTATGCACAGTTCTGTAGGAGAACGGAATTCCCGCTACATGGTGCCCATACGTTGTTGGCCTTATATCATGACACTCGAGTAGTATATCAAAGGTCAAAGGTCAAAATGTTTATTGCATAATTAATTAAAATCATTACAATTTCCACATGTCAATATTATAATACAAAAAGTAATTGCTACTAAAAAGAAGATTAAACTCTTCCTTTGTTAAATGATATAACACAATTTTAAAACAAGATTCCTCAGGTAAACTCCCACTGGCATTAAGAGGTCAAAATGTTTGGTTCATGTTAGTGCAGGGTTTACCGGTCTTAGGGATCAGGGCAGAGTTATTACACCGCTTATATCATCATGTCCTTGTTCCACAAAACTCAAGCATTTATTCACTTCTGCCAGGAATTTTGTTCCCCGGCATGCTAAAATGATTGAACTCCCTCCTAGCCAGCAAGTTACAGCTTGCCTACAGGTACGAATTTTTAACTCGTTACAGATCTGTTTCAATAATCTTCGACGTTGTACCAGGAGAGCCGGACAAACGCACAAAAAATGGGCTAATGTTTCCGTTTTGTAGCCACAAAGTCTACAGCTCTCAGTCTGGTGTTTCCCTTTCCAAGAAGGTGCTAAGTCTTTCGAACTGTGCATACCCATCCTGTAGGCCATAAAGGCTCTTTTTATGTGCACATTAAAATGAGAGGTTAAATATGCAAGTGGTCGTCCGGCTTTGAAGGAGTTGATTATGGTCCAACCATGTCGCCGCTTGAGCAGTAACGCTTTGTCCTCTTGAAAAGATTTCGACCTTGCTGCCTTATTTGCTAGTCTACTTATTGTTGCTTTGTCCGTCACAGATTCCCAAATTCCTTCCAGCCCCAGCTCATTTACGCAGGTTTTCAGGTATTTTCCCCAAGGACAAGGGGTTCCAGTTGCTCCTTGATTTTTTATAGCTTCCCAGTTTAACCAATCCATCGAATCCGGATCTGCAGATCTTAATTTGTGACACAGTTTTATGAAGCCGCTCATGCTCCTATATCTCTGGTTTTGCAGACCGAATTCCAGCCTTACTTGCGGTGCTGAAGCACTATTAAGGAGGTTGAAAACTGCTTTGTAAATTTTTGTTTGGAGCTCGTTTAGCAGGTCTGCTTCCTTGCCACACCAGGTGACGAGACCGTAAGATAATGATGGTAATATTTGCGTTGACATGACCTTCAGGAGGTGACTGAGATTTGGGCAATTCATTTTTACTTTCAGCAATCGGTAAGCAAAGATTAGTTTTTGTGCTTTTGCTCGAATTGCGGTTTTGTGCTCTGTTAGTTTTGCTCCCTGGGATATTGTTACTCCAAGGTATTTATACGAGCCTTGTTCGTTCACCTTTGTCCCGTTAAATGACCATGTGTAACTAAGTTTTTTTTGGTCCACTAAACGTACTACTTTTGTTTTTTCTTTGTTTATGTCCAATCCTTCTTGTCTTAGGTACTCTGCTAAGATGTTTAAAGCTCCTTACAGACCCACTGGAGTTTTGCTCAGCAGGACAATGTCATCTGCATATTGCAGACAGGGAATTCGCCGGTTTGTCAATGAGGGTGGATGCACCTCATCTGTGTCCAACACTGTTGCGAGATCAGAAAGGAATAGATTAAAAAGGGTGGGCGCTAGAACACAACCTTGTTTTAGGCCCTGGAATGTTGGTATATCCCTCGTTGTATACGCTCCGTCTCCCAATTTAACCTTTGCCCATGTATCTTCGTGCAAAGCTTTTATTGCCTGTATTAATTTTAAAGGCAACCCCCAACGCTGCAATTTTTCCCATAGGCGCTCTCGATTTACTCTGTCGAATGCAGATTTGATGTCGACAAAACAGGCGTATAATCGTTCGCCCTTTACTGCTATTCTGTCCATTAAAACTGACAGGCAAGTTAAGTTGGTGATTGTCTCCATGTCCCTCCTAAATCCCGTCTGGAACCAGGGGATTCTCTGAGATTCTTCTATTCAATCTTGCAGCTTGAACAGGATACAAGAGGCATAGAGCTTGGCTTCCACATCTATCAATGATATTAGTCGGTAATTTGTTGGGTTACCATGGTCGCCTTGTTTAAAGATTGGGTGAATCACGTTCCCCTTCCATGATGCAGGAACCTGTGTGTCACGATAGATTTGGTTAAACAATGGTGTCAGCATTTCCGCCCAAAATTCCGGATCATGTATAAAAATGGCATTGGGCAGTCCATTCGGACCTGGTGCTCCTTCTGTTAAAAGTTAGGCCGCAAACGTCAACATTATCGGCGCCATCTTGCCCTTTTTGAGCCCATTTGTGCGCGTAAGCGGCAGCCATTTTGAGCACCATGGCCTCTCTGCCCCTCGCTGATAGCCAGCGCGTCTCTCTCTCTCTCTCCTAACCTCGCAGGCATCCCCCACACGCTGACAACCCCCGCTCTCACATGCCTTGGGTCATAAACCCCTCTTCAGCGCAGCTCTGCCTCAGAATCCCATCCTGTTCCCAGCGCGACACCTCCCTTCATTCCTTTCATGGTTCCGGGTCCTTTGATACAACCCCCTTTTCCTGTGCGCCCGTTTGTCTTCCTCGTTCCCAGGCCGCCACCTGGCCCTGCGGATACTGTTTATTGCCCCCCCGTACAGTAGGAAGCTTCCCCCCATCGAAGGACCCTCAAGCTGATCAAAGCCCCCACCCTATGAGATCCGATCAACCCCACACATTCCGTGAATCGGCGGAATGTCCAGCTGCGCGATAATCATCACCTGTTGTGACTGGGGTGGGGACTCCAACTGTAAATGTGTGTGGGAACGGGCCTGAAGGGGAGATTCTGAGGATGTCTTTCCGTACATCAAAGGGTTGACAGAGATGTGTTTCATGCAATAAAGTAATAAACTCGTGTATAAGAGGCCAGGCCTCAGAGATGCGGTTAGAGCACCTCGAGAAGATACCCTGTTGTCTGATTTGACGTGTTCTGCTCCGTCGGAATAAAACTTCTGTTTCCTGCCTTCCAGTCTCCAGCGCCTGCCTCTTTGTTTGGTAACTTGAGTGGGTATAGAGGCGGTTAACGCCGGGCAACTCTGAAAAAGGTCTTCTGCCCGTACCTTTTTCTACAATTGGCGTCCCAAACGTGGGGCCCATCAGCGACTTGTGGATCCAGTGGGAGAGGTCCTGACGACAGAGTGAACGACTGCAACGATCGGGAGTGCACCTGTCCGATAGACCCTCGTCTGACAGCCGATCATCCGAACTTCACTGGTTCCGAACAGACCTCTCTCGAATGATCTACGGTCCTGACTGGGAACCATCAGGAGTGCCGCGAGGATCGCGAAGAATAGAGGACGATCGGGCGCTGGATTCGGAAGACAAGAAACTGTCCATGCGGTCCGGGTAAGGTCGTGTAAACACGACGAATTGCGAAATGATTGTTTGATTGTTTGGAAAATACTAGTATTACTCTTTGTTGATGTGTTTGGAGATTCGCTGTCTGCAAACGGAGAAACAACAGGCTCTCTCTTTGCAAGCAGTGAAGGATAGGTAACGCAGACTTTTGTCCCCATTGTAATCCGTCATGCCTATCTTTCTCCCCCACTGATTGATTGTTTGAACCCGAACTACTGTTCGTGGATTGTTCTCTGGAGATTGTTTCTCCCCCACTGATTGATTGTTTGAACCCGAACTACTGTTCGTGGATTGTTCTCTGGAGATTGTTTCTCCCCCACTGATTGATCGTTTGAACCCGAACTACTGTTCGCGGATTGTTTTCTGGAGATTCTCTGTCTGCAAACAGGGAAGAACAGGATCTCTCTTTGCAGGTAGTGAAAGGGTAGGTAACGCAGACTTTTGTCCCCGTTGTCACCCGTCGTGCCTACTTATTCTCCCCATTGATTGTTTGATTGACCGAACATTGACTGTTCGATATTGGTTCATGAGGTATTCACCGCCTGCAAACAACGTAGAATAGAAATATTCTGTCTAGTCTTTGCACGCAGTGATAAGATAGGTAGTGCTGACTTTTTGTCCCCGTTGTAATCCGTCATGCCTGTCTTCTCCCCACTGATTGGTAGCCTGTTTAGCCCGGACCGCTTATTAGAGATGAACCATCCGGCTCCACTGGAAGGCACCCCTAATAAGGACATGTTCATGAAGCATGGACTGATCGCTATAGCTTATAGCAAGCTGTGGCATAAATATACGAAAAAGGATCGAGAAAGTCAGTGGCCACTGATAGGATCCTTCGATGAGGATAAAATAAGTGCGCTAGAAACAGCCCTTGGTAAAAACAAGACAACGCCCACTATGCTTGATAGTCTCGGCATGTGGCGCAAAGAAACCGAACAACGTAAAAAGAGAAATGAGAGTAGGTTGGGAAAAGAGCTGCAAAAGGCAGCCCACCTAGCTGCTAAGAAACTAGAAGAAGAGATTAAGTAAAGAGAGGAAGCCAACCAGAAACCAGAGATAGAAACATCAAACCAGTGTCCGGTTAGAACGCCCTCCACGCTCTACCCTGAATTACCCTGAATTACCCTCGAAACATCGAACCAACGATGATCTTTTGTTAGGACCTCCGATCATCTATATGCCCCCTCCATACGCCCCTTCCCAACCCTTAGCACAGCACCCACCACCCCCAGGCACAAACGAGAGTAGCGCCACAGCTTCGGCCCCCATGACCTCTGTGCCGGCCGAACTCCTTGTATTAGATACTACACAAACGACAACGTTAGGTGACCCTGAGACCCGAAGGGTTGGTTCTGCAAGAACAAGCAGATTAAGCAAAGATGAGCGAGCAGGGATTGACAAGATAGCAAGGACACTGGTAGAAAGAAAGGAAGATGAAGAGTACATCACGGATATGTTTAACTCGTATACAGGGAGTCACAGACGACATTTTACCGTACGACTGTGTTACCATGTCTTGAATGCATACGAGGACCGATATCGAGACAAAGGTCCCGAGAGCCTAACGACTCTGTACCGGAAGGTCGATATCAGGGATGAGGGCGAGTGTGATGTGACGGACCTCCTTATGCGTACGCTTGAGGTTTTCCGCCACCTCACTGAACAAGAATCGGGAGCTAAAACCACGACATCCGTAGCGACCGAACCACAAACTGAGCAATCTAACGCCATGATGCCGATACGAGAGGCTGCCCCTTACTGGGTTCCTCCACGAGGTGAAGGGACTAACGATGATGCAAACCACAAAGATGCAAAAGGAAGGGTAGTGTACAACTGGGTCTATCAGCCATGGGACCGGCAAGAGATTCTGACCTTCCGGAAATCTCTGCCTGACCTACGTAAAAACCCCACTGCCTTCTATACTGAATTAGGTACAGCCCTAGGTTCAACGATTATGACCCTGGCTGACATTGACTTGTTTTTCGGGTTATGTCTACCAGCTGATGTGTGGAAGCAAATCCGGAAAGTCGACCACCTTGAGCTGTTTGGACATACCTGGTCACAACTCGATGGCATTGATAAACAACGAGAACCTGGACAAAAGCCTTTGAAATCCATTTTAGACCTCCCAGATAAAATCGTACAGAAATTAAAAACCCTGATTCCAGAAAAGAAAGTGGACTGGTCGATAGTAACGGCCTGTCGCCAGAAACCCCAGGAGGATGTATCGGACTACTTCTCCCGGTTTGAAACCGTGTTCTCCGATTACAGCGGCCAGGACATGACCACTGCAACCGGACACCATCTGTTTGTCCAGAATTATGTTAAGGGTTTGTCACCAGAGATCTCCCAGAAACTGCAGGCCAGCGAGAGTAGTTGGGCAGCCTCCAAACCTGCGGCTATCCTCCAGATGGCCCAATATTATGAACATCAGAAAAATGAAAACGATAGAGCAACAGAGAAAAAGAAGAAAGACTTGAAAGAGAGGGTGATGATTGCACAACTGCAAGGGGTGACTATAGGACGAGACCACTACAAGGAAAACTATCAGACGAACGTCCCTAAGACTGCACCTCCCAAGGACTGCACTCCGACTGCCCACATTGGACGTACAGACATTAGAGAGGACCAGTGTGCTTTCTGTAAAGGAACAGGCCATTGGAAATCCCAGTGCCCGGTTCTTTTGAAAATAGTCAGAAATAAAGACCCCAAGGACATAGCAAGTGGACCGAGAAATAGGGGACAGCTGCGAGGGCCCCCAAATGACACGACTAATGACAGATCAAGCAGACCAAATACATTTGATCGACCCAGACAGAACCAGTGCCAGCAATCTGACTACGATGACGCCCACGACTTTGCATAGGACTGCAGAGGGCAAGGGAGGGATCCAGTCGAGCTCTATGTTGACCAGCAAGGCCCTTATGTCACTGCTAAGGTCTTGGGTACAAAGTCTCCATTTCTGGTAGACACTGGCGCAACACGTAGTGCGTTATCTAAATGACTGATTCCAAGGGCACCCTTGTCTGGCTCACTTATAATATCGACAGGTTTCGATGGAACGCCCTCCACTAACCCTTTGTCCGCTCCGATCCTCTTCGACTTAGAAAACAACACCACTGACACCACGTTTTTGCTTTCCTCCAATAGCCCTGATGCCATTATGGGACTTGATTTATTGAAACACTTCCGAGCGACAATTAGATGTTCTCAAGACGGAGTTCGAGTTTTCCTTTACGACAACCCCGTTCTGCTTAGACATTGCCCTCCCCGACACATGTTTTCCATCACTGACGCTGACGCATCCCTGCTTGACACTCTGCCTCCGTATCTGTGGGCCAAGACAGATTCGGACGTAGGGCGCATGATGATCGACCCAGTACACATTACTGTCCGACCGGACGCAATACTCCCAAAACTTCCACAATATTGGATATCGCCCGACGGCGAGAAGGCATTGGTAAAGATCATTCAGTCACTGATAGACGCAGGAGTGGTAGAGGAAGTAGTTAGCAACGTTTGCAACAGTCCTATCTTGCCCATCATCAAGAAACAAGGAGAGGGAGATGAGAAAGCATACCGCTTTATCATTGACCTTCGAGAGATCAACAAAGTGGTTGTACCCCAGTACCCCGTAGTCTCAGACATCACCACCATCCTGACTTTGATTCCTTCTACTGCCACCACCTTCACTGTCATTGACCTCAAAAATGCATTTTTCTCTATCCCCATTCACCCAGACAGCCGATATCTCTTCGGCTTCACCCTAAAAGCCCGCTCATATAGGTTCTGCCGAGCACCCCAGGGCTACACAGAAAGCCCTAGCATCTACAGCCAGGCCCTCAAGAGACAGCTGGATCAAGTCCAGTTACCCGATGGAGTGGTGTTAGTGCAATACGTCGATGACATCCTTTTGGCAGCCGACACCACTCCATTAGCAGTCACAGCCACCATTCAACTCCTGCACTTCCTTGCGGAAAACGGCCACAAGGTCTCCAAGAAGAAGTTGCAATTCTGCCAACCCCAGGTCACTTACTTAGGCCACCTTTTGTCCAAAGACGGAAGGAAACTCACTCCTGACCGGATCCAAACCATTCTCGAAACTCCTGTCCCTAAGACTCAGAAACAGGTTCGCTCCCTACTAGGCCTCACCTCCTTCTGTCGACAATGGTTGCCAAAACCTTTAGCCTAATAATGATTCTACACAGTTCCACTCTAGTTGTCAATTCTGGGACTGTAAATTCCTCTTTCGCGCAATCCTTTATCACCGGTCCTTCCGTGCCTGGGTTGTAGATTTCCAACTGGCCATTCTCTGCTACGTTTGTTACCTGCGTATTATTTGGAAGACCAACTGTTCTTGTGCAGTAAAGGGATTGCACATGTTGAGACCAAGTGTCGGCTCCTACTCCCGCTTCTTGAAAGAGTTTTTGTCCTTTATTTAGGTCATTGATAATGCTTCAAAATTCACGACTGTTGGGATGTTTTCCGGCACTTAACAGTCTATTCCATAACTACTCCTTATGGGCAGATTTTGCAATGTATAAAGCCTTCCTGTAGGAACTTCTGGCTTCTGTCAGAACCCCTTTGTTTGTTGGTAACCCCAGCTTTTTATTCCACGCGAGGTGACGGACAACATTTGCTACCCTCCTTTTCTTTGTTCTCAGTTTGTTGGTAAACCAGGGCTCCTTTTTAGCGGTGGATTTACTCCGTACACCTGAAGTTGCAGGAAATTTGTGAAGAAGGTCCAGGACCAGTAGCTCCCAATTTTTTACAAGGTCCTCCTTTTTTTGCATCCCTAATTCGGATTTTCGAGCCATTGCGGCACAATGAATTCTTTCCAACATTTCTCCTCTCCATTTTAGTTTCTTTAAGTTGAATTTAGTGGCTTGGTGAAGCAGACTTGCTAATTTCGGTGCCGAGTTTGGCGCAGTGTTTAGAGAGGTTATTTGGGGGAAATGGTCGCTTTCTGATCGTTGGACGATTTTGAAGGTCTCGATGACTGGGATTAATTTGTCACTTACTATTGTATAGTCTATTGTTGAGTGGACCCTACCACTCAGGAACGTGACGCCAGCCGGCCTGTCCCCCGTCATGTTGCCGTTTAGAACTGTCAGACCCAGCGCTTTTGGGTCAAAGGCTAACCCAATGCCTCCTTTGGGCGGTCGCTTGACTTCTTTTGCCCTCAATTTTCCATTGAGATCACAGTTAAAGTCCCCTGAGATTAATAGAGGACATCCTTTATAGGTTTTTTGCATCGTTTTAATCAGCAACGTCAGGCACATTTGTTTACCTTGTTGTAGCTTACGGTCAGGATGGATATAAACATTAAAGATTATAATTTGCCATTTTTTGTGCCCGGCTGACGTAGATTCCGTGATTCTGATCACTTGTACCCAGTTTAGGCCTACATCCAATGCTTCTGAAGACCAATCAAATTTTTGAGTGATATAAGTTGATAAACCACCCCGAGGGTGTCCAAACTTTGAGTGTCTTTCTGCAGGGATGTAGTGGGTCTTAAAGCCTGGTATTACGCTTGGAGCTAGTTTCCATGTCTCCTGAATCAGGATTATGTCTTGGTTGGAAAAAAAGATTTGGGTATCATGGTTCAGCTCCATTTCGTGGAAACCATGTACATTCCATGTGCATACCGAGACATTTGTTGAAGTGGTTTTGGCACTCTACGCTTCCACCCTCCTACGTGGAGACCGGGAAGAATTTTTCTCCGTTTTAGGGACTCTTTTTACACAGGAATCTTGGGACCCAGGACCAATCTGTTGTGTCCCAACCGGGCTGCCTATTTGGGTGTTTGTGGTCTGTCAGATTTACCTCTTCAGCTACGCTTGCATCGGCTGGAGAGGTAGCACGGGCTTCTAATAGGCAGGAAAACGGAAGGCGTTTATCCCCGATATCCTTTGTTTCTTTATTGGTGATTTTTTGTAACGGAAAAGGATATTTTGGGATTATGTTTCTTAAAAGCGAAATTCCCCAAGATTCGAAGTGATCTCTAGTGGAGAGTATTTTGTCAGCAATGGCTTTTGAAGCCCACGTTGTGACGGTGACATCAGATTCTATGTGCTGGGGGATTCTTTTGAATTCAACGGACAGGAGGTCCTGAGAAGTTATCTCTTTTAACTCCTCTATTTCCTGGAATAATCTTAGCAGATTGCCCCGGTTTAGGAAATCCTGAAGCCCCTTTGATGAGTATTCCGGAATGAATGTTAATTTGTGGGGTGTTATTTCAGAATGGAAAAGGATTTTTTTATCGACTTTAGACTGTTGGGGCTTTATAAATCCATTGGATTTCGGAGATAATGCGGAGGACTCTTGCCCCTGGTCCGTAATTGCTGACGACGTCAAGTTGGTTGTGCTTTGATTTGTACCTGGGTTTTGATAAACCTTTGAAGGAAAATTATGCCGAGTTTGAGTTAGGGCACAGGTGCGGTGTTTTTCCGTAATGGTAACACACATGCGGGTAGGTACGGTTTTTGGCTGTGATCCATTTGATTCTCCTGAGTTATTTTTTAAAATGGGTCCAGATTTCTGACAACTAGGCTGTTTTCCAGTAGGCTGCGGACTCTTATTGTTGGCCTGGTTAGACTGACCATGTCCCCCTGTATGGTTGCCCGTGTTTTTTCTGGGCCTTGTTTGCTCAGGTGTTCCATTTTCGGCGGTTCTTTCCGTATGAGTCCAGATGTTTTTCGGTACTGACGGATTTTCCGTAGGGCCACTAGGAGCTTCGGCTAAAACCAAATTTGTTATGCTGTGATCGTTAACAGATGTTGTGGGTGAGCTCTGCCTGGGGTTATCCACCCTCGGTGGAAGTTGGGACTCTTGATTCACTGACATCTGGGTTGAGCCTGTCTTGCCGTCTTGAGGCGTGGCAGGACAATCGGAATTTAAGACCTGGGCAGAGTTTACGTTGAAAATTGTAAACAGCTTCCCTGGATCTAAGGATTGTTGCTGTTTATACTTTAGTCTAGCTTTCCTGGCCTTTTTCTTTTGTCTCTTTGTTACTATTTTGTCCTCTTTGACGGCAATTTTTTCCTCTTCACTTATAATTTGGGAAGACGATATTGGTTCCTGTTCTTGTGCTGATCTTTCTATCCCCGCTTCCCTTGAGATGTGGTCTGAGACCTTCAGATGATTACTAGTTGAATGCTCCTTTGAAATTGACCTGCTGCGGAAATGTAGTTTTTCTGGGGACAATTTTGTGATCTTTTCAGCTGTGTTGTGCTTTTGCCTTACTTCCCGCAGAATATCCGTCAGAATTGCTGGCAAACTTGCTAGTTTTTCAATTATTAAACCACAACCGCAGCAAGGATGTTTTTTATTAAACTCTGGTTGGGCTACTAGTTTCCCTTGACTTCTTAATAGGGAGGTAAGTGCATCCATTTTTGAGTTTAAGCCCGCAATGTGGCCTGCCACCAAAGTGATAAGGTCTATCTGCACCTCCATTTTATTTGATTGAAAGTTCAAAGCTTTTATAGCTTGATCTAGAGAGTTTAGTAGTGACTGAGTCCAAATGGGCGATTGATCTTCTTGAGACACAATTGCCACTTTTGAATCAGTGTCCATCAGACTGCCTGACGAGATGGTGATTGGAGCAGAAGGATTTATGTAAGGATAATTTATTGACTTGTTTGTACTGTTGTTTATGGTGCAGTCTTGGAAGTTTCTTTTTTCTACTGGCCCTCGAGGGGTAGACATCGCCGGACCTAGACTCGGATGTAAATTTTTCAGACTTGGCTCAGATTGTAATGGTTTGCCTTGGGTTTCTAGGTACATTGAGATCCTTTCCGTTAGTTCTTCCAGTTCTGTGCCATTTGATAAAAACAATGGTTTTTGCCATGGATCAGTTTCGAACATGGATTCTGCGTGTAAATTTGCCTGGCCTTTTGGGCCCTCCTTAAAACTCTTCGAACTATTAGGATCTTTTACTTCCACCACATCGGATGATGTTGGGCTGTCCTGGGGTCTTATTGGACCTTTAGGATTTTTTACTTCCACCACCTCATTTGGGATTATAATGTCAGTTGATGTCCTGCTATGGACCTTTGTGGTGTCTACCGCCATAGTGTGCTTATGAGTTTCTGAGGGATCACTCTCCCCTGCGTGGGCATTTGAATGGTGTACTTGTGCGGCAATTGTCAGTTTGCTTCCCTTAGGAGAGAAGCCCTTGGATAATGTACAGGGCTCGCTCATATTTGACTTGTTGTTATCCCAGGAAGGTAGAGCACTAATTGGCAAAATTCGATTTGGTAAATTGCTTGCTTCAACTGATGACGTGTAGATTGCTGCAATTGGGTCCTTTAAGTAGAAGAATTTTAAGAGCCCTGACTTGTTTGAGATTTTTGACGTTGTTTCCGGGGTGGGTACTGAGACCAACCTCTCCCTTTGGTCGGCTTGTGCCCCCGAAGGTATATCCCCTACATTTAACTTCTTTAGCTTTTTCATGGTCCTCTTATTTTCCACCGGGTGTCGCGTTCTCCCCGACCTCATTGTGCCCTGGTTGGAGGACTTAGACCATTTCTACTTTGTTTTCACTTTAATCACCCTCTTCCTGCGTAGGTGGGATACAGGAACTACAGGCGCTCGCCGTCTGGGTACCTCTGGTGGGCACGCCGCAGTGGTGTGTTAGCGACAGCGAGGGGACCGTGTTGGATTGTTATCCTAGCTCAGTACGACGTAAGCACGTCACAGTGGTGTGTCAGCGACAGCGTCGGGACCGTGTTGGATTATTGCCCCAGCTCAGTACAGCGCTAACACCCATGTCAGCTCTCCCACCCTGCAATCACACCTACTCACGGTCACGGTTTGTGTGGTCTCTGGTCTCTGGCTCCCTCCTCCTCTGGCTCCACCCCAGGCCACTGGTCAACGTCTCTCAAGCGAATGAGTGGCTCCGGAGGTGCAAGCAGCTGTGGCCACAGTTCCCCAAGTTTCACCACGGACTGTGACCAGACCGCGATCTACAACCGACGTCCAAACATCAACTCTCTGCACATGCGCAATAATCAGTGCACGAGTCCTTTTGCCCTCCGGCTTGTCCACCGGCGCCAGCACCAGTTCTCTCTCTCGCTCTCCCCGGGACCCTTCTTCAGCTTCACAGCTTCTCGGCTTTAGGCTTCTGGCTCAGCTTGTTGGTGACCAAGCCGTTCAAAGGTCAAACATTGCTGGCTCCCCCCTCCGCTGTGGAGGTGTTGTCGCAGCGCTTGGAAACTCAGCGCTCACACCTTCCTACAGCGCCTCAGCGACGGGGGCTGGGTTTGGTATCTCGGCGCTTGGGGTAGCGCTCGTGCCGCCTGTGGCACCTTATCCCTTATGCCTTGCTGGAGACTCGTGATGGCAGTGGGGGAGGGGGAGGCGGTAGCAGTGGCGGAGGCGGTGTTGTTTTCTCAGCGCTTAGAACAGCGCTCACACCTGCCTTCAACCCGCCTGCAGCCGCAATGCCCCGTCCTACCCCCGTCCTGTTCACGGATCGCTATGCAGACTGACAGACCTTATGGTCAGGCTGGCAGGCGGATCGAAGCCGGCCCGCTCTGCTCCGCTACTCCGCTGTACCTTTCCCTGAAAGGAATCTTTTTCTTTTCCTTTTCCTTGGGTCCCGAATCCCGCAGGTCGACAACGGGTGGAGACAGCAGACGCCTGCACCCGTCTCGTTCGTTCGGCGAAAGATGGCGATCTGGCATTCAGTGACTCTCGGGCTCCCTCCAGTGGCAACTCAGCAAATCAGTCCCAAATCACCTGGCGGGGCCCCTGAATGCCTGAATGGACGAGTAGTATATCATTCAATCCTTAACCCCTTCACTGACGTTTCCGGAAAATAGTAGTGTCGGAAAAACCTACCTATTTTTGAAATAGGTCTTTTCAAGCTTGATTCTTACTAAAACGGTTTCCTTGAATTACTACCCAGTTGTCCTACATAGTTTGCTTTCTTTTTTCTCATTCCTGTGCTGTCATGGCCCAAGCCGTGGACATTCCGCAGCATAGTCGCATTGCGGTGCGAGATCATTTGCAGGCTTACAATGTGCCTTTGGAAGGCTTGGCTGTGATTATGGTGGTGAGTGCGGAACATGCTTACCCTTACAAACTCTTTTATTCGTGGGTGACATTTTCAGGCGTATTCCACACGTACACTCCCACGGTTGTACCTAATGAGTTTACTCCGTACAGAGCACAGGAAGTACCTATTGATGTTTGGCAGCATGGAGTTTGGTTTGGTGGCGCCCTACCCCATTCTTTAACCGCTCCGAGGTTAGGTCCTTTGTCCATTCCAGGCGCTAGTTGGCCTGTTTTGGTTGGATTTACTCCTCATCCTCTACACGGCAATTGTAACTTGGGTGAACTGCGTCGACTAAATGTAGTTGCGATTGCTGTGATTAGAGCCTTAGTGCATTACATGGGCCGTAATCTTCCGGGTGGAGCCCCGGGGGGTGCGGCGCTTCCGGCAGGGCAGGGTGGTTTGAAAATCAGTCCTGTCATGGTCAATGCCGTTATGGGCAAAAAGCCCCAGGAAAAGGATGATTCTCCTTTCTGGCTGGCCGAGAAGTTTGACCAGCTGGAAGCTGTATTTCCCAAATACGACTCCTGGTGAAAAACACCGGATTCTTACGCTTAGTTTGCCGAAGGATTTGGCCCCTGAGCTCGTTGACTGTGAGACCTGGGGTAAGACTTTTGCGGCGGTCTATGCTCGGTGCTACGGCACCCCGTCTATGTCCGTGCTGTCTTCGGTCCTTAAACGTGTTCAAGATGATCACGGACCTGAATCTGCGGTCGAGTTGGGCAGGCGCCTGTGTGGCACATTTGATGTAGTTTGCGATCTGATCCTTGCTAATGTCAAGGGGGATGCAGTGAACTTTCAGGTTGCTAACGTGTTGGTGGCGCTTCCCGAGGCCGAGAAACCCCGACAGTTAGCAAAGATTATTGTGGCGGCTTATAAAACCGTGGGTCGCAATAGTAAGGGTGTTAAGCCTTTTTCTGTTAAAGATAAAAAGCAGCCCCAGGGACAAACTTTGTAGACGGAAGTTCAGCCCAAGTCCAAAAAACAAAATTGACCTAAAAAACAGAAACAGGGAAAGCCACCTCAACAACAACAAACACAGGTTTCTCGCCCTGCGCCTCCGTTGCCTACACAGTCGGAATGTGTTTATGACTTGCGCGACCGCGCGACGATTAAGACTCCAGATAGATTTCAGGCTTCTGACCAACGCTCTCCTCGTTCCTTTCAGGACTCATCGGCTCTGACGACCGGTGGTGGAGGGGGCGGCAGGGGTCGGGTTGGCCAGATTGGACGTGACCAGCCCCGCCTGAGGAACGGTGCAGAAAAGCAGGAAGGCTCTACGCCTAGGAGACCACAGTTTGCCAAGAAGAAAGTCGCAGCCTTAACAGCGCATCGATATGCCCCAGATAGTGAGAACGCTGCTTCGGAATCTGACGTGGGCTCTGACCTTGCTGGACAGCGCGGCGGAGATTACCATAGTGAGAGAGGCGCTCCGTCCACTACTGAAGGTGACAGCGACTGATACTTATGTTGTCATTGAAACAGCTGACACCAGAGTTGCTCCCCCTGATAGACATTTTGAAATTGTCCTGTTAATTGAAGGTGACATACAACGAACCATTAAAGGGGTATTTTGGGAAAATCTTTCGTCTACATATTTTGCTTTCGGAGGCTGACTGGCCCCCACCTTTTGTGCTCGCAGCTCCGCGAGGGGAGGAGATGATCCTCCCCAGTTTCGCCAACACAGTCTCGAAAGAGAATGCGCTGCATTTTGCAGAAGAGTGGGCTCTAGCTCTGGCACCGGCTGTGTACCGCAATCAGTGTGGTTGGGATAAATTGTCCCCGAGCCACGAGATTGCCTTACGGTCTCAGTCGCAGCCTCAACCTCAATTTCCTATACGATGTGAAGCGAAAGCTTCCGTCGCGGCAATCCTTGAACAATTGGAATATCAAGGTGTAATTGAAACGTGTGTGTCACCGATGAATAACCCTCTTTTTACTGTAAACAAGCCTGACGGTTCGTATTGTTTGGTTTTGGATTACTGGCATTTAAACTTGCATTGCCGTAACTGTGCAGTACAGAATACTCACAGCTCTGCTCTTGTGAATAGTCTTGTGCTTAAGCGGTTTAAAACCACGCTTGACATTTCTAATGGTTTCTATGCCCGCCAATTGGATGCTATGAGTTCCCAATGGACCTGCTTTACTTGCGGCGGTGTCCAAAAACACTTTCGGCGTTTGCCTATGGGCTACAGGAATGGTCCTGGTATTTTTTCTGCCCGGATTGTCTCTCTTTTGGAGAGAATCGACCCGGATGCTTGTTCGTATGTGGATGACATATATCTCACAGACGACGAACTTTGGAAGCATCTGTGTCGTGTAAACGGGATTATTTGTACCTTTGCAAACTTAGGTTTCAAATTCAACTTTTCAAAATCGCACATTGCAGGGTACACGGTGTTGTTTCTGGGCTACGAGCTTCACAATGAAGGAAAGGGATTGGCTCCTCACCTCCTGGAGAAATGCGCACAATTGCGCGCTCCGACAGCACTGAAAAAATTACAATCTTTACTCGGCTTTTTGAATTTCGGGAGAACTTACATTCCGGAATATGCCCATCGTATCAAGCCTTTGTATGCTTTGATACAACCATCATTTTACAAATCATGCTGGCTGCCTGAGCATTCGGCTATACTGCAGTCTTTACAGGCTGATCTGCACGCTTCTAAATCCTTACTGACTCATGATAATCAGACCAACCTGGTGATAAGAATTATCCCTGGGACGGTAGGTTTCACGTACCTGACTTTTAATGAAGGAGACACAGTACCTAATGCTTACAAGTCACACTTGTACACTTCGGCTGAATTGCGCTTTTCCACTGTGGAGAAAGTTTTGACGGCTGTGCAGATGGCTATTCTTAAAGAACGTGCCCTGTCACAGGGAAAGCGCATGTTGGTTGTTACCCCGTGTCCTGCCTTGGAGGCAGTCACAAAAGCCAGTGTACCTAATTCTAAAGTTTTGCACCCTCGGTGGAATCAATGGGCTGCGTCCTTGACATCTCCGGATGTCACGTTTATCTTTGAGGCCACATTACAGTCGCAGGAGTACTTACAGTATGAATTCGTTCATCCAGCTCCTTTAGCAATGTGACCCCTGGAGGATTTCCATTGCATCATTTGCACCGATGGTTCGGCGCAGGTTGGGCATGGCTCTAAACATGCCTACGTTTCCTGCATGCGCCATTGTGGTCGGTGCCATGGTGAACGATGAGTTCAAGTCCAGTGTCGTGCACACGCAGACACTTGGAGACTGCACTGCACAATTAGCAGAGCTTCGTGCTCTGATGCTTGCATTGGAGTACGCAAATCCTAGGGTGACTACTCTTATCGTAAGTGATTCTTACTACTGTGTCCAGTCTTACAATGAGAACTTAATCTTTTGGATTCAGAATGAATTTCATGATTCCAAAGGTGGCACAATAAAACATAAAATGATCTGGGTCCAAGTGGCTGAGCTTAAAAAGCAGTTGCCACTTGTGTTTGTGATTCATACTCTCGGCCATCAGCGTGTGGGAGTCCACGCTGTCGGAAATTCACTTGCTGATTAAGCAGCGAAGTCGGCAGTATCGAAATATTTAGTTGTAGCAGTTACACGGTCCAAAAGTGAAATAGATGATGACATCTTGGCGGCAGTTGCTGCCACTGAGAAGGGAGGTAAATATCCTGCGGGGGGTTCCCTTCGAAGTACACGTACCACTTAAGTCCCGACAAGGTTCCTTATGTGAAAATTCCTGATTTTGGCGAACGTTTGATTCCCAACTCGGATTGCAGAGCTACTTTGATTACAGCGGCTCATGAAGGTGTGGCGTCTGCGCATGCAGGTGTCTCAGCCACTGTAACTCAGCTACAACAGAGGTTCTGGTGGCGGGGACTGTACAAACAGATGCGTGATTACGTCCTTCAATGTGACATTTGTCAGCAGATCAAGCCTTCGACTGCTGCACGTCCGCCACAGACACAGTTGTACATTTCTAATAAACCACTGGGATGCGTTTATTTAGATCACTGCGGTCCTTTTTCTTCTGATACTGCGTATAAGTACATCTTAGTAGCAGTTGATTCATGCACACGCTTTGTGTGGGTATGGCCCCATCGCAGCGCTGATTCATGGACTTTCATAAGAGATTTGCGGATCTTTGTAGGGATTTTTTCCTGTGGTACTTTCCATTCGGATTAGGGTCCAGCTTTCGCCTCTAAGGCGTATAAGGATGCTATGATTTCGTTGGGGGTCCAAGTCAAGTTTTCGTCTCCATACAGACCTGAGGGTAATAGTGTAGTGGAACGAATGAACCGTGATTCAAAGCAATCTTTCACAGCTCGAGTTATAGGCACTGGCAGAAACTGGCTGGCCCATCTCAATGGCGTGCAGCGTGCTCTTAATAAACTCCCTAGAAGGTCTCGGGGTGGGCGGACCCCGTACAAAATGCTCTTTGGTATCAAGATGTATGTCCCTGACCTCGACGGTCTAGACTGCGTGGCCCAAGCCACAGCCTTTTACGTAGATGAACATTGCAATGTTTTACAGGATCTACAAAAGACCAGAGACAGCCTTGCAAAGGAACAGTTGCCCTCCACGTCGGATGATGCGTTGCAGATCCCGGTAGTTGGCTGGCTACCCAAAGTTGGAGAACTGGTTCGAGAGAAGATCGATAACAAGAAAGAATTTGGTCCTTCCTATCGAGCACCGGTCCCCGTTCTTGGAGTGAAGGGCACAAGAACAGTCATATTACCACCACTTCCAGGTCGTAAGGAAAACAGGTTTATCTCTATTGACAAAGTCAAGATACACAGGGTGGCCGATTCTTCATAGCATGACAGCGGCAGTCTCCTGTCCTTCGATGGTGAGAAATTCTGTTTTGGCCATTACTGCAGCTGCTGAGCCAGAAGTGGCCCTCGAGATGCCTGTCATTTCCAATCCTTTACTGAACACTTTCCCCATTAATAACATTGATGACCTCGATTATGCCTATCCTGCTGATTTATCTATGCCTGACTTACAAACACGTTTGGCCACAGACTCAAGATTCTCATTTGACTCTGCTTCAGTGACTTCGACAAAACCCTAACATTGTGCAATTTATGCCTCTTTATTCAAGAAACATTTTTTGGTTCCCCCTTGGACATATATTTGGCTAGTACTTATTTCAGTATACCTTTTTATGTCATTTGGTTTTGTGTTTTATTTTTTCCGTCTCATGGATGGACACTATGTCGAGGAGAGAACATGGATTCGGCATCTTAATGGAACTTTGGCCCCCTTTTCCTTTTCACATTCTGCACACAGACTAAAAAGAGGCTTGAACTTTGTTAACATCACAGCTTGGCCGGTTCCTGATGGGATTATGTGGGATGCAGTTAAATTTCAAATTCATGGCCCCACTGAAGTGTTTAATGTCCCAAATGTACTGAGAGTAAACATGGGGGATGTGGTAAAACAAAACATACGTTCTGATGATTGGAATGTTCAGGCCGTAGAATGATTATTCTCTGATTTAAAATCTTATGCTGCCTTTGATTCTGAAGATTTAAATTTAGAATCTGCTAATTATGGTGATTTATTTTGCTTTCAACATTTTGGTAACCATTTTCTGCATAAAACAAGTTCCAGAAGTGGTACTGTGAATTACACACAGTGGGAACATTGCCCAGCACCATTACAAGGCAGTTCCAGTACATTTTTGAAGAAGTACACTTACTTTGCCGACTTTAATCAATCAAGTCCTGAGTCCTTTTATTTTAAGATGACACAGAAGCCCATGTCTAAAGTTAGACTTACCGATACTAAATTATTGTATTCAAAGTCCTTTCTAGAAAAGTTAGCTGTAGAGGGCTACGAGCTATAGAAGGAAACCATTGAACTTAAATCGGTTTGGGGTTCTAGAAATTGGCAGGTACAAGGCACTGAGGCTTTGCACCGTGCATGTTTCATTCCGAATCACATGTTGTTTTTGAATTCTACTATTTCTCAGACAACGTGCTTTGGATTGGCTACTTCAAAAAAGTTAACCACCCCTGCTGTCCCAGATTTGGAAAAATATTCCGGTTGGGATAAGTTCACAAAGTTTTCCATTCGAGAGTTGCAAACATTACTACATAATGCATCCTTTAATGTGTCCAGTTTTGATCCAAAGGGTTGGCTACTGTGGCACAGAAGCTCTGACTCTTGCAAGCGTCGCTTTATGGGTTTAACTGAAGGTTTTACACAAGTCAGGCCTGATCCATGTTTTGATCCTGACCACACTGTTACAACATACTCAGTTGGCAAATTATGTCAGAATTGGTTACAAACATTCTACATTAGCTGCTGTTAAATTACATCTATCTAAGCAAACTGATGATGTGGATCTAAATGATTTTATAAAAGGCCCGGCTAGCGGTGGATCTAAACGTTGGATTTATGCTGTTTACAATGAAAGCTGGAAGCTTTCACAAATTGAGGCTGCGAAGCGCCTGAGGGCTATTGATCAAGCTAATTTAGAAAAGGTGCTTGCAGTTGTCGATAACAGTATTAACATGCTTTCTTCCCGCATATACACGTTGAATAATATTGTTTCTTCAGTGGTTGATATTGTAAATGATGAGGTATCTGTTTTATACCATGGCCAGAATCAATTGCGTTCTGTAATGCAGTTTGCGTGGACTCTGCAGACTCTTAAGTCTGGCTGTGTGCCCTGGAATTACATGAACGTGTCCTCCCTCTTTACCCTATTTAATTTTACTGACAAACAGTGCATGCTTTCTATGCGAGATGCATCATTTTCCATGTTACACATTGAGAGGTTGGAATCTTTACCGTTCTCTGTTGCTGAGGCCACTGATGCAGCGTGGCTTATCCACGGATTAATTACATTACCATTCGCCTTATACAAATTCACTAATTGTATGCGATATGTTGCAATAGGGCGTTATGAACCGTTAGGTGGTGCCTTCCTCCATGAGGCATGGTCTCTTCCTTTCACATATAGGTGCCTGAAAGACGGTAAAGAAGTTTATTTTAATGGGGAAGAATACACTGAGTCCCCTGACCATTCATTAATATGCAGACACATCCAGTTACATGGTTCCTGTAACCAGGAACGACCTAATCTAGCCTGTGTGTTAAAAGGGACTCCTGTTCCCGCAATTGTTCCCACGTTTACACTTCTGGCAAATGGTAGTTATTTGCTGTTGAATAACGAGGAGTGTTGTGGTTTAATTGTTGGTATCGCTTATGTGGTAACTGTATCGGAACGTGTTGTGTGCTGCAAAAACGTTCTGTATCCCCCTACGCATAGGAATTCAGATGTTTACATCTGGCCGTGCATTCCAACCTTGAAGGCAGAGTTCAATGGTATGACTAGAATAAGAGCCCTTTCTCAGAAAGAGGTGGCCCTGAGTTCGGCCCGAGAAACATTCGTCCTTCACAAAGCTAACACACGCACAGAAGTGCAGGCGCTTTTAAATACTGATTTACCGTTGCATTTCAGCGAGCTGGTTCATCAAATCTTTAATGCCTCCTCCACTTCCGGCCTTGCTCACTTTTTTAAATTAGTTAGCAGCGGTCTTGTGACTTCATTTGAAAAAATATTTGGGGTCATCCCTGCTTTCTTTCATTCTATTTTTTCGAGTTTGTTTGGTGGGTTCTCTGTCTTGTTGGCTTTAGCTGCAGGCGTATTGGTGATATTTTGTTTTATTAAACATGGATGCCCATCCTGTATTAGGAGCAGAAGAGCCCCTCCTGTTGAGGAAATATAAATTTTATGGTCAAGTTGTGTTCCCTAGCGCGTACCCCACCGTCTCCATGTACCAGCTTAAAGTGCATGTAACTTCCCTCCTGTGCCAGCTATGAAGACGCAAATACATTTGCGTCCAACGTCAACATGTCCTCTTTCAGACCCACCCTGAATGGGTTAATTAGTCCGTTCCTAAGTATGCTATGCCAACGTCTTTTTGTAGTGTACCTTACACGTTTTTATGCTCTGGCAAAGTAGGCCCTGAATTTCTGCCTTCGAACCATTCTGGCTTCTGACTCTGAAAGCCTCAGCCCAGGCTGCCTCTGTACCCGTGAACTCTGACTTACTCCCAGCGCGGCCCACCGAGCTCAGCTCAGCCTGCTGCCTGCCAAGACTGACTATAACCTTCGAGTTATCTGTTCCGCTCCTCGAAAATACATTTCTGCCTACTAGCTTCAGTAAACATCCCCCTCAGCTGCAGGGCAAAGGGCCAACCTGTCTCCGTGCAAGTAATTCATAGCCTCTGTTACCATGCTCCCATGAAAGGCCCATGCCCCCACGCTTCTCATGTAGACACTCAGGCGCATATACACGCACTCACAGTCAGTATAGAATAGCTTCTGCCCCAGAGACCTTTCCCGTCCAGATAATATGGTTCCCAAACATCAGATATCAGATATGATAGATATGATAGAAGTACAAGTTGATCTGACATGCCAGACTTCTGTCTCTTTCCGTCAGTGTAAATGTCAAGTCCCCTGCACCCTCCAGTCTCACGTCAATCACACGTCATGCAGCTGTGTGCGCATCCAAGCTTCCGATTTCTGCTGACATTGCAACATTTCTGTTAGTGCCACCCCTTTTGTGACACCTACCTGTGACGTTTCCAGCACACACCTCCAGTTCACGCCTAGTCCACGCCTTCTGATTACGTACTAGTAACACGTGGATACTGTTATCTTGTCTTCTCTCAGCTGTTACGCCTACTGCATTGCTTTCTATGATGTAAATTAAGTATATAAGCTATGTACTGTCAATAAAATGTAGCGCTCTATCCCTTCTTCCACCCCTGTGGTGGGAAGAACATGATATCCTGGTCTTGACCATTCCTTTTTGAGGAATAAAACCCCTAAGAACTCTAACACCACGGACTCTGGTTTTTTCTTTCCGATTTGAGTTATTATTGATTAAGTACTTACCTGCATAGAAATTAAGACGGTAAATTATATATTTACATCATTTTGGCGCCCGAACAGGGACCCCTCCCCCACCTCACGCGCCGGTTGGTGCGTTGCAAGCTCTGTCCCCTGCCATCAGTTAGACGGAAACTACGCGTACCGGCAGGATTTCCTGCATCTCCCTCTGGCCCACGGAGGTGACGAAGACTGCGATCAGTACCCAGACGAGGCGGTGAGGAGTGCGGAGGATCTCGACCAGAGCCTAGCCGAAAGAAGCAAGGTCCGAGGTGTCAAGAGGCCCACCAGTTTTCCGAAGTTTTCCGAAGTCTTCCGAAGTGTCGAGTCAAGTCCAGTCGAGTTTTCCGAGGCCTTCTGTTTCCGTGCTTCCCGGTGAGTACCATTGCTGGGACGTATCTAGACAGGTTTGGGTACACAAGTCCGGTCTGCACTGTTTTTAGACAGTGTATCTGTACTGTTTAGCAGTACATCCGTTATTCAAGTTTCTGCGCTGTTTTAGACAGTGTATCTGTGCTGTTTAGCAGTACATCCAGTATAGAGGGTAGTCATATATGTCTGAAATGTCTTTTTTCATGTGATTAATGTCGTGGTATGAGTGTGACTGTTTTTGTGCATTATTGTGTTCTTGTATAACCAGCTATATTCAGCAATAAGTAGTAAGGATTGAGCACTCAGTATTAAGTAAACAAGATGCCGTTTTTCGACAAATTAAAGCAGATAGGAACTAGGAAAGGGATACTAGAGGAAGCAATTCCTATCCCCCCTAGGGACACTCCAGGAAACTTTATGTACCACAAACATGGCTTAGATGCCATATTGTATCTAGATTTATGGGCCGACTATACTAAGCATCTAGACGAAAGACACAGATGGCCTGTTACCGGAACATGGGATGCCGAGTGCATCATGAAGGTAGAGGAAGCACTATGGAAAAAGAAAGCCAGACAATCTCAGAAAGACGCCATAGAGTTTTGGCGTAAGGAATCACATAAGCGTGCTGAAAAAGCACTACGTAGAGAAGACAGACTTAAAGAATCAGACAAGGCCCAAGAAAACGAGTTAGTTACCGAGGGGATCCGAGTAAAATCAGAGCAAGTAGACCGCGCACGAAATAACTTCGTAAACGGTATGTATCTCGCGGCCGAGGGTTCGCCTGAGGCCATTTCGGAAATACCGAAAAATCTGCCGACACCATTAGTTCCAACTAAAGTAATGCATAAGACTACTAAAGACATATTCCTGAATTCCTATCTAGAGGATGTAGCCCCCGCTTACACCAACCTCCCTGTCCGCGCCCTGCCTAATGACAGGGACGGGGGTGGTAACCCGCCCCAAGATCATATTCCGCCAGTACCACAACAGAATGCTCCTGTTCCACCACCTCCACCACTTCCTGCACTTAAAGTTGATCTACCGAAACCACTTCTACCTGATCCTACTAAAAGACAAATTCAAGTTCAGATACAGACTCCGCCGAGAGATAATGCCCAAGTTTCCGCCTCAGGGGGTGCGGCCGGGGGTCTTCAAACACCGCCGTTAACACGCAGGTTGCAGCTCGGAGATTTGCGGAATCCTTTTACGTTCAAGTCACCCCGCCTTGACATATTCAAAGAAAACCTTTCAGTTTGCAGATATGATCCAGTACCCGGTAAAGACAATATAATGATGATGGCATCACTACGGTTAAGATCTGCTACTGATTTCCTGCTGTGCTATGCAGGAATGAAGGAGCGCCTAGATAGAATATATGAGTTTATTCAGACGGGGAAAGACCCTGACAGTATTCAGGAGGCCATGGAGCGTCAGAAAGTTGACGTTCAAGCACAGATACTACGTTTTTTCATAAATTGCCTAATAAGAGAACGAGACAGGCCTGGGACAGATCAGAGTGAATTAGATGCACTAAACAAGTGGGGTCAAAATATATCTGAAGGAAAACATGATAAGGGGACTTGCATAGCCAGTATGTACAAGAAGATTAGAAAAACAGTGATAGAAATACACCAAAAAGAGAAAGAGAAGGATTCCTCCGAGGAGGAAGAAGAACTTGAAGAACCAGAAAAGACTACAGATACTATAGCGTATGTAGGTAAGGGAACTTACCTTAGGAAAGGTATCCGTCCGGAAAGTAAGAGAGTTTTTCTCTCTGCCTTAACAAACCCGAATTCTTCTGAACATCAGTTCCAGGAGACTGATAAAAGACTCCGAGACCGAGTGGGGTACCACATACTCAATTCTATGGATGAACAAGAACTAGCCCGGTCAGCCATATTATGGGCTGAAAATCCGGATATGTATAATGATGACACAGTAGCGCAGACATTTCTGAACCTCTCCCCAGACAAGCAGAAATTAGCAGGTGTATACATGATTCAGCACCTCCTCACGAAATACAGAAACCAACATTCTGATCCAGGTCCCTTACATGAAACATTAGAAGCACTACTCATGGATAGATGGAGAGGTCTCAGTACCAAGTTAATACAAATAATTCTAGAACAACGACATAGATATAACACTTTCATAAGCTCTGAATATGTTCCCGCTCCGACCCCAGAAAGGAAAATGTATCACATGCAACGCCTGAGTGGCATTGAAAGTCAGAACCCCTTACGAGAAGTGCACCCAGTTATGGGTGAGGATCATATCTTGAAACGTGTATATGTACACACGCCACTGACCAAGTTAGAACTGTTAGAAATGAAAAAACTAGTCCCGAGCCATGATAAAGACCCTGCAGGTTTTCACAGAGAGCTTAAAGACATGTTACTGATGGGGGATTACACATATGAAGATATCATGAAAATGTTAAAGGTACTGCTGCCCACGGGCATCTACGAGAAACTGAAGGAAAAAGAATGGGAGGTGGGAGAGAAAAAGATTGTATGGGCAGAAATAGAAGACGAAGAGAACAAACGTGTCCCAGGGGTAGGCCTTGGGGACAAAACTAAAGCATTACCAGGTTTGATAGTACAGGTTCTGCCAAGATTACTGACAACTAGAAAAGAAGACTGGGATGCAATTTCAGCATGTAAACAGAAACCCGACGAAGATACTAGTGACTTTTATTCAAGATTCGAGAAATGTTTTATTATTAATAGTGGTCTTAAACCAAGTAGCGAGTCGTACCCGCATCTTTTTGTATCAAAGTTAGTTGAGAATTCCCTGTTAGCAGTCAAAAATCGTGTATACAAGGTTGAGAGTACATGGCAAGCAAATACGCCATCCCAGATGTTACAAATGTTACAATATCATCAGAATAGAATTAGAGAAGAACAGGATCAGGAACAGAAACGTATGAAAGACACGAAAATGAAAATGTTAGTAGCCCAGTCGGTCCATACCGACGGAAACAGAAAGGGTACGAACCAGACAGGTCATGCCGCAGGTCCCGTTAAAGGGACATGCAATTATTGCAAGCAGCCAGGTCACTACGTACATGAATGTCCAGTCCTGAAACATAACATAGCAACAGGTAAAACTAAAGAGAGACCGCATCCACCTAGACAAGATCAGGTCCAGCAACAGACTTCACAGAATGTACAGCCCATGCAGAACACACAGCCTATGCATGCTACATCTCATACAGCACAGACAGTAGCGGTACCACAGCCCACTGCCTCGACTCAACAAGTTTCCCAACAGATGTACCAGTATGCCCAATCTGCTTATCCAGAGTATCAACGATACACATGAAACAGCCTAGAGAGGGAATTTGGCTTGCCTCTTATTGAAATTCCTGTAGATCAAGAAGGTCCTTATGTACACAGTCAAGTATTGGGAAAAGATAGAAAGTTTTTAATTGACACAGGGGCAAGCCGCACAACGATCAGTCATAATGAAGTCCCAGGGGCACCCCTCTCAGGCTCACAGAATGTTTCCCTTGGTTTTTCAGGACAGCCTATTGTAAATGAAGTATCTGAACCAGTTCCCCTGGCTGTGGGTCCATTATCACGAGTTACAGACTTGTTACTTACGAAATCATGTCCAGAAAATCTGTTAGGAATTAAAACATTGAAGGCTCTAGGAGCTATAATCTGCTGTTCCCCGGAGGGAGTTAGACTCTTTCTACGGGATTTCAAGGGTCATTATGTGTTGCGAGGATTCGATGTCAGATTAAGAAATGTACCAGATCACCTGTGGGCAAAAGGCCCAACTGATGTAGGTTGTATGCATACCACACCATACCGTGTTACACTCAAGACAGGAGTTGTTCTACCACGAATCAGACAATACAAGTTACCCCCCGATGCTGTAGTGGCTTTACTGGAAATCATTGAAAAGCTCATAGCCCAAGGAGTGGTCGTAGAGACCGACTCCAATATCTGTAATTCACCCATCATTCCAATTCTGACCCCAATGCACCGCCAGTATATCGGCTGGTGATTGATCTTCGAGAGCTGAATAAATGTATTGTACCACAGTACCCTGTGGTCCCCGATATCTCTTTCCTATTGACTGCTATTGATTCAGAAGCAACGTTCTTTACTGTAATTGATCTCAAGAACGCTTTCTTCAGTGTACCTATTGATCCAGAGAGCCAATATCTCTTCGGATTCAGTTTAAATGGACGAAGCTTCAAATTTTCCCGCGCACCTCAAGGATTCACAGAAAGCCCCAGCATCTATAGTCAAGCACTGAAAAGACAACTAGACTGTATTCAAATGCCAGTTAACACCGCTTTACTGCAATACGTCGATGATCTATTGATCACCGCACGAAGTGAGCCCGAATGTGAACAAGCATCACTGACAGTTTTACATTTTCTGGCAGACAAGGGACACAAGGTGTCTCCTTCGAAGCTTCAATTCTGTGTTCAGCAAGTTGTGTACTTGGGTCACTTGCTGTCCAAAGTGGGGAGACAGCTCACTCCCGATCGCATTCAGTTAATTGTAAATATGCCACGACCCCAGACACAAAAGGAAGTGCGGGCCTTCATAGGCCTCACCTCGTACTGCAGACAATGGATTCCTCAATATGCATTTCTAGCTAAACCACTCATCCAGTTAACGACGCAGGAGGCAGCGACTTCGACTGTCCTCCCTTGGACTCAGGAACATACACAAGCCTTTGAGGAATTAAAGAAAGCATTATGTCAAGCACCAGTTTTAGCGACACCATGCTACAGCAAACCGTTTACACTTTTTGTTACAGAACGTGATGGTACAGCATTGTCTGTTCTCACTCAAGACCAAGCAGGTTCACATAAGCCTTGCGCTTATTTTTCAAGTACATTGGATTCAGTAGCCCAGGCACTCCCTGCGTGCTTAAAGTCAGTAGCAGCAACAGCGTTAGCAATAAGACAGAGCGATTCGATTGTTTTAGGACATCAGTTAACAGTACAAGTTCCACACTCTGTAGAGGTTCTGTTAAACAGAACCCAGACTCAACACTTGACTATAACACGACTGACAGGTTACGAATTAACGCTATTCCAGCCACACATAGAAATCAGACGCTGCAGCATTCTGAACCCCGCAACACTGTTACCTACAATTATGACAGATCCAGTCCCGCATGATTGCATAGAGATCATTAATGCAGTAACAAAGCCCAGACGAGACTTAACAGATGTTCCATTGACAAATCCTGACCTGACACTTTATGTGGATGGTTCATGTATGCGAACAAGTACAGGAGAATTAGTGGCCGCATATGCCGTGACCACTGAAACCGAAGTAAAAGAAACACATCGTATTGACACACTGTCTGCTCAAGCGGCAGAGCTTATTGCTCTGACCCGAGCCTGTATACTAGCCAAGAACAGAAATGTCAACATATACACTGATTCCCGTTATGCGTTCGGAGTTGTACACGACTTCGGCATGTTATGGCAAGAACGAGGTTTCCTGACCTCTCATGGTGCCAAGATCCAACACGGTCCCCTCATTCAAGCACTGTTAGAAGCAATACATCTGCCTTCAGGCATATCCGTCATGAAGTGTAAAGCACATACTAAAGTCACAGATTCTGTTTCCCAGGGTAACGACCTGGCAGACCAGACAGCAAAACATACAGCATTGACTCACACTCAGACAACTGACATAACAAAGACAATAGGATCGACAAATTGTATGACAGTCAGGGATCCCACACTAGATGTTATCGATATTCAGACACATGCTACCCCAGAAGAAATAAAGAAATGGATTGAACTAGGAGGGATCCAGACAGATCAAGGTTGGATGACGAAGGGAAAATCTACATGGTTTCTCCCTGACTCTATGGTTCAAGTCATGGTTAATACAGCACATAGTCCAGCACATCTAGGAGAAAAAGCGATGTTAGACAGTTTACAAAATCTTTGGAGCAATAAACACTTACGAGCAGCAGCAAAACAGAAAGTGCGTACTTGCATGATCTGTTGTCAGTTCAATCCAGGTAAAAGCGTCCCTGTAGAGCAAGGTGGATTCCATCCTCGCGATCACCCTTTTGAAGTCCTCCAGATGGATTATATCCAGATGGACCATTGTCGAGGATTCAAATATGTCCTCGTAATTGTGTGTGCTCTGTCCCGTTGGACCGAAGCATATCCAGTCCCAGATTATACGGCCCGACCACTGCCAGGCAGTTGGTTCGTGAATTCTTCCCACGGTACGGCATGCCTCGTGTCGTGTATTCAGATAACGGTCAGCCATTCTCATCCGAATTAATGAAGCAGGTTTCCTTGCTGCTAGGATATCAATGGAAATTCCATTGTGTCCGACATCCCGAAGCCGCAGGCCTTGTAGAGAGGCATAATCAGACATTAAAGACCCGTCTTGCTAAAATATGTCAAGAGAAAGGGGTCGACTGGATAGTCGCCCTGCCAGTGGCACTGTTCTATATGAGAATGGTTGCCCATTCGAGATCAGGACTATCCCTGTACGAAGTGGTCTTTGGTAGACCACCGAATATGTGGGGGACGCCCATTCCTAAGAAAATGACTGATGTTGATTGTAATATGTTGACAGATTACCTTGCCTCCTTGATGTCTGCACTCCAATCATGTCGTTCACAGGTTGCCGCAGCCTTCCCTGACAACACTGATGTAAAGCCGCATGATGTCCGTCCAGGCGACCTGATTCTCATAAGAAACTTCGACAGGAAAAGTCCGCTGGAGCCCCGCTGGAAATCGCCGAAGACCGTTCTACTTACTACGAGGACAGCGGTGAAAGTTGAGGGCAGGAAGGGGTGGATCCACATGAGCCATGTTAAACTGTGCAATGAACTGAAATCCGACCCAGGCTCATCCACCCCTTCCAAAGACTGTATCGAGCCCAGTGACTTTAAGGTTTCCGAACGAGAGAAAACTCCCCAAGAGGAGTACCGACTCAAGCTTCGATCTAACAAGTCAGACAGTTTAATTGTTTAAGTCCTCCCCTAGGTGAATCGGTTAAATAGTTTCGGACATGTATCCCCTAGATCGAGATAGAGAGAGAGAAAGACAATTCAAGAAACGTACATACTGCAAGTCACTGCAGAGTCACTGTATAGTGACATTGTTAATAATGTTTTTTCTAAGTCTGCTGATAATAGTTGCAAGTATACTTCTCCCTATCTATTACCCTATTTTCAAGCGTGAACAATCTGCTTACAATGTCTCTGCTGAACATTCTTTTAGCGAGTTACCTCCACATGAACTCTCCTACAGACTTGCGCTGCGCAACAACACATTCATTAGTATGCTTCATCATTCCCATCAGACTAATAACGCTACAAACTGCTGGATATGTGGCCGACTCCCTCCCTACCAGAATTACAAGGGAGCTCTGCCCCTCTTTCCGTACCCGTTCACTCACAATGGCTCCTGTGGTGCATGGTTTAAAATAATTAATTCCTTAGATCCTGATATTGCTGTTTTCGATGGGGGCTGGGTTTGGGGAAACTTGAACTTGGTCCTGCTCGACGTCTGTTACCCTGATAAAGAGGGACTCCCCACCAGAATAGGAACTGATCTAGAGAATGAAGTGTATGGATTAGGTAATTACACAATTAACCTTATGATTCTCACCGTTGAAGCCGAAGCTGCACCAGTTCTGCCCGTTATGTCAGTACTACCAGTCACTGGTGAATTATGTGTCAGGAAGAAAGGTTCAGTACACTTAGGCCATAGTAAATGTACTACTGTGGTCGAATTCAGTGATTATGGTAAATCGTCCTTTAAAGCTATCAGTCATTCCTATTTTGTTTGTGGTCATACCGCATACATACGCCTACCTCCCGACTGGGATGGTACCTGTTATATTGCATTCCTTCTGCCACCTGTTTTTCTAGCTCCTCCTGATTACCACAGAAATACAAATCTAGTAAAGAATAGACTCAGAAGAGATATCCCACTTGTCGACTACACAGAAACGGCATGGGAACAGTACACCGATTTTAATAAAGGATTCTTTTTCTTTTTAGGACCTGTTCGAAATAGTAAACTAATACGCAGATTAACTAGAACACTTGAAGCAGTAGTGAATGAAACTGCCTCCGCCCTAGGTAACTTAACCGAAGAGCAGTCCGCCATGCGGGTTGTTGTCCTTCAGAATCGTCTTGTTATTGACGTCATCTTGGCAGATAGAGGTGGAGCCTGTAAGGTCATCGGGTCAAGTTGCTGTGTTTTCATTCCAGAAAACGCGCCATCTGTATACAAAGCTATTACACGTCTTCATAAAATTGCTAATCTGATACATCAGAATCCAGGCACCTGGACTTGGTCCGGTTGGTTCTGGACAACGTTAACCGCTTGGGGATGGAAGATCCTATCCTTCCTAGGCATTGGCCTAGTCCTAGTATTCAGTTGCTGCCTGTGCCTGCAGTGTGGGCCAGCGATTTGTGGACTGTGTGCCACGTCATGCATTGAACATTCCAGTCTCCTTTCAAAACGCAAAAGAAAGAAAGAGGAGCAAATGATGTTACAAGAACAAACTGATCGGTTCATGAGGATCGATATATCATGAAGGGTCCATAGGGAACAAGGAGGGAATGAGGAAATATAAATTTTATGGTCAAGTTGTGTTCCCTAGCGCGTACCCCACCGTCTCCATGTACCAGCTTAAAGTGCATGTAACTTCCCTCCTGTGCCAGCTATGAAGACGCAAATACATTTGCGTCCAACGTCAACATGTCCTCTTTCAGACCCACCCTGAATGGGTTAATTAGTCCGTTCCTAAGTATGCTATGCCAACGTCTTTTTGTAGTGTACCTTACACGTTTTTATGCTCTGGCAAAGTAGGCCCTGAATTTCTGCCTTCGAACCATTCTGGCTTCTGACTCTGAAAGCCTCAGCCCAGGCTGCCTCTGTACCCGTGAACTCTGACTTACTTTTGTATCAAAAAGGAGGGAAGCACGGAGTTAGGACAATTGTAAACGGGGTCCAATGTATATGTCCCAGATAGACTAACCAACAAATAATAATACAGAGTTCCCCGGGCAAAGTCAACTAAATGACTGGCATGAGCCTCTCTCTCATCGAGTCAGGCAGAAAGGGTGAGTGTTGTGAACCCTTTTCGGAATTTTTAGGGATACCTCACACAGGTCACCGGTTGGACTACATTTGTAATCCCACCCGGTGATCGTCCAGCGTCATCATCGGTATCCTGCCCCTGCGACAGACTGGCGGTGCAATGCCTGTCGGGCAACAACAGATGTTGCACTTTGGCGGGGATCTTCTATTCCTTCGCCAAAGGGTGTGTGGGTGTAAGGGGCCTAAAAAAGGGGGAAAGGGTTTATGGTTGTGCAAAAGTGAGCGTGGGTGAAGTTAAAAAAAGTCAGTAGAGTCCAAAAGGTAGATTTTTAATGGCATGGCTCACTGCTTTATTAAAATAATAAGGGGTATTGAGGCGGAACAATCAAGGTAGTAGAGCCTCATTCAACCCTTAGTGAACAAAATGGTCAACATGTTTCTCGCCACGAAGGCAATTCGTCAGGACCAAAAAATATAAACAGTGCTCATATAATTGCAGGGGATCCCTCAGTGATCAGAGGGATCCAGTATACGACCTGGTGTGTGTCGTATGGCAATCCTTCGTCAGGACCCTTCCCAGAACTAAATGGGAGAGAGGAGAAGAAGGGTGTCATCAGAAGATTCTATGTATCTCTCTATGTCCCTCGGTAGAACTTACAAGCACCTTTGACATGCTAGTATAGTGTAGCGAGGTGTCGATGGGTCTCTAGAGGCCCCATCGTGCAGAGATATGAGAGTGAGAGAGAGGCAGCAAGCCATTGTGAAGAACGTGGAATTCTCGCGTTCTGTGACTGTTAGGAGTATACAGTAGGTGGGCATGCCTGAGGTCTGCCCTAGGAAGTGGCATGCATAGTAGTATATATCAGACACATTTTGCTGAGACACATCATGCGCTAAAAATCTTGTGATATAAACGGCTGTCACTTAAGCCAATAGCACACGTGATTTCAAGCAGTGTTTGAGACAACATTTGGGGAGAGAAAAAACAATATTTATATATTTCCTTGAAAAATTCAAAGGTGAACACTAGATGGCGTCAGTGTGTTACAGGAGACTAAACCTTATCGTGAACCACCAAACATGCCAGGATATTATAGCGTTAACGAGCCTAGTGATGATCTTACCCGTATTCTTTACTAGGGAAGCTCCCTCGCGCTGACCTGGTGGGGCCAGAACTTGGTGTGAAACACCTGAAGGGAGTAAGTATTGCCGCCGAGTTAGGGGTTGGGCGGTCAGCGCGTCTCACCATTTTACCCGCTTAGAGCTCGGTCCCTGCCGCGGCGCTCGGATGGAACTGCAGCTCTGTCCAAAACTTTAAACAAGAGGCCCAGACCCTGCAACATAAGCTCCAGGACAGAGGTTACCCAACACGGTTGTTGAAGAAATCGTTAAAACGAGCATTGAACAACAACAGAGATGCCCTTCTCGAGGTTCACCCAAAAGAACAAGATGACACTATCACCTGTGTCACCTCTTACACCAGGCATTCGTCGTTCATCAAAAAAGCGGTGACCACACATTGGGGTATCTTGAACTCTGCAGGGATGGAACTGGCACGACCACGGTTTGCCTTCAAGAGGACCGCGAACCTGAAGGACACACTGATCCATACCCGCCCAAAGAAATCGCATACTCGACCAGTCAGGACTCTGTGGGATCTTCCCCCTGTAACTGGACACTACAGGTGTGGTTCCTGTGTAGTATGCCCTCAAACGATCCAAGGTAAAACTATTGAACTCCCAGGGGATTTTATCTGGACAATAAACAAACACACCAACTGTAACAGCTCGAGATGTATTTATATCTTGGTGTGCCCCTGCAAAATGCTGTATATCGGGATGACGATGCGTCCCGTCAAACAACGCATAATGGAGCACAATAGTAATATCCGATGTACCAAAACACACACCAGGCTTTATGACCACTGTAAGGAACACAAACACACCACTGAAGACATACAGTGGACTGTCCTAGAATGCCAACCGGGAATGAACCAACAAGCCCTGTTCAGATTGGAGCAGAGATGGGTGCATCGTCTACATACCGATGAGAATGGTCTAAATGATGCGGTGCCCTGGACAATGCTCACCAGATAGCTGAATGCTGGGACCACGTTGTCCTTATTATGCCAGACACTTTTCAAACCAAGAAGTAGAATTACCCCTGTCTCTGCTATCAGCACAGAGGGATCTGTAGTTGTACCTACTACTATCTCCCTAGCAATATCAACAGTATGTCTATACTACTTCCCCCTTTCAAGATGGCACCCAGCTTTTCTTCCCTCCTCGCTATACAACGAGGGAATCTTCGCTGTTCAGTCACGGCATTCCGTTGCCTGGCAATACGCCCTGAACACGCCCACTCTAATGGCCGCACTCCCCGGTCTTAACCAAAGGCTCCGGGACGCTGCAGCTCCACCGGCTGTCCTGCGGTATCGTCCGAAGTGGGAGGGGTAGGTGCCTAGACGCCCTCTGCCTAGAACAATCAGGTAAGGCGCAATGCTCCGTGCTACGACCTCCGCGAGCGTTTCCATCCGAGCGCCGCGGCAGGGACCGAGCTCTAAGCGGGTAAAATGGTGAGACGCGCTGACCGCCCAACCCCTAACTCGGCGGCAATACTTACTCCCTTCAGGTGTTTCACACCAAGTTCTGGCCCCACCAGGTCAGCGCGAGGGAGCTTCCCTAGTAAAGAATACGGGTAAGATCATCACTAGGCTCGTTAACGCTATAATATCCTGGCATGTTTGGTGGTTCACGATAAGGATTAGTCTCCTGTAACACACTGACGCCATCTAGTGTTCACCTTTGAATTTTTCAAGGAAATATATAAATATTGTTTTTTCTCTCCCCAAATGTTGTCTCAAACACTGCTTGAAATCACGTGTGCTATTGGCTTAAGTGACAGCCGTTTATATCACAAGATTTTTAGCGCATGATGTGTCTCAGCAAAATGTGTCTGATATATACTACTATGCATGCCACTTCCTAGGGCAGACCTCAGGCATGCCCACCTACTGTATACTCCTAACAGTCACAGAACGCGAGAATTCCACGTTCTTCACAATGGCTTGCTGCCTCTCTCTCACTCTCATATCTCTGCACGATGGGGCCTCTAGAGACCCATCGACACCTCGCTACACTATACTAGCATGTCAAAGGTGCTTGTAAGTTCTACCGAGGGACATAGAGAGATACATAGAATCTTCTGATGACACCCTTCTTCTCCTCTCTCCCATTTAGTTCTGGGAAGGGTCCTGACGAAGGATTGCCATACGACACACACCAGGTCGTATACTGGATCCCTCTGATCACTGAGGGATCCCCTGCAATTATATGAGCACTGTTTATATTTTTTGGTCCTGACGAATTGCCTTCGTGGCGAGAAACATGTTGACCATTTTGTTCACTAAGGGTTGAATGAGGCTCTACTACCTTGATTGTTCCGCCTCAATACCCCTCATTATTTTAATAAAGCAGTGAGCCATGCCATTAAAAATCTACCTTTTGGACTCTACTGACATTTTTTAACTTCACCCACGCTCACTTTTGCACAACCATAAACCCTTTCCCCCTTTTTTAGGCCCCTTACACCCACACACCCTTTGGCGAAGGAATAGAAGATCCCCGCCAAAGTGCAACATCTGTTGTTGCCCGACAGGCATTGCACCGCCAGTCTGTCGCAGGGGCAGGATACCGATGATGACGCTGGACGATCACCGGGTGGGATTACAAATGTAGTCCAACCGGTGACCTGTGTGAGGTATCCCTAAAAATTCCGAAAAGGGTTCACAACACTCACCCTTTCTGCCTGACTCGATGAGAGAGAGGCTCATGCCAGTCATTTAGTTGACTTTGCCCGGGGAACTCTGTATTATTATTTGTTGGTTAGTCTATCTGGGACATATACATTGGACCCCGTTAACAATTGTCCTAACTCCGTGCTTCCCTCCTTTTTGATACAATTCTTTGCGTGCCTCGTGCACGGGAACTTCTTTTAAAGGTTACCATTTGGCGAATAAACTACCCGCCACTTTGGACCACCTTGAGACAACATTTCTAGTGAGAGCACTACATTTATTTTGACTATAACCTGACTCTGATTAGCAGACATCCTTAGCACCGCATCTGGACCTCTACACGACCATGGAGGACGTCCCAGGGCTCAGCTTCAATGAGGACACTATAGCCGAGGCATTAAGAACGACGCCATCAATCCTTACCAATCCGCCAATCGCAACATCTGGTGCTTCCTCCGATGAATGGACCACATTGTCGGAGATGAAAAAGGAACTCATCAGGATTACCATTCATGGAATCATGATGACAGAATACTTGAGGAGCAATATAGCACCGCATGGTTTAATTGTAAACATAATTCCAAGACTTTTTCTGGACGACAAACGGTTCAAAGTGGATTGGTGTCAAGTATCGTGGAAGTGCACCAAGGACCTTCTCTTTCTGATCAGTCAAACGGCGAAACGCCTATCGGATGCACTACAAGAGAAAATCTCTGCCATGGAAGCCACCATGAAAAATGCAATATCCAAGAATAATAAGACAGCATTCACGACCAAACTCTCGGAAATAAACCAAGAGATGGCAGATCACCACGAGTTTTTACTGAAACAAAAAACAACCAAACTCGAGAAAGATATTGCAAAATTTGCGAAAGAGAAAGTATACCCCTACTTGAAGGATGATTTCAAAGGAAACAAGAAAACCTATTCTTCTGATGATAACTCAGGGAGTGATGCCAGACGTGGATCGACGAGCAGTGACTCTAGTGGCGGGTATCCACCTAAAAATCCTCGACCACCCCGTGCATGGCAACAAGGCTATCATCAAGGCCCAGTCTTCCACGGGCCACCACATATGGCACCCCCATGGCAGTACCCCTTCTACCCACAAGGCCCCCCGCAATTCTACCCCCCTAATCCGCCACCTTTTCAAGGCAGAGGTTGGGGCAGAGGAAGAGGGCGAAAGCGAGGCGGGCAAAAGGGAGTGCAGTGGCAGGACCAAACACCAGCACCAGCGGCAATGGAGACCAGGAGCATGGCGTCCAGGGGGAGACGAGCCTAATTGTCAATCTATCAAACAGAACTCTGACACCAACCGAGACGAAAGTCTTAGAGAAGGGTCTTGGATTTGTCCCTACACCAACCCCTGATACATTCCAAGAGATGATCGAGCTCAAACAATTTTTCAGGAAGATTCGCCTTCGGGCTTTTTTCGAAAACCAACCTGAGCTTCCGGATCTTGACACGGGCCTGAGAAAACCTTCCACCTTTACCCCCAATGACGGGATGGTACCACCCGAAGTTCTAACTTTTGAACGGGCGGTCCTGAGGAGCATGCGGGACATACCCCCGACCAAAACTTTTCATAATCTGTCCAATGCAGAACGACTAGCATCTAATGATCTAGGTCGAGACGAGTCAATCGTCATTAAGCAGGCAGACAAGGGGGGCGCCACGGTCATACAGAATTACGATGATTATGATCGTGAGTGCAGGAGACAACTGGCAAACACTAATCACTATAGACCACTCCTGGAGGACCCAACCAAACGACTCACCACCACTATCATGGGCCTTGTCATTGAGGGGGAGACTAATGAGTGGATTAGTAAGAAGGAGGCAGACTTCTTGGTGACACTGGATCCTGTCACCCCTTACTTTTATACTCTCCCCAAAATACACAAGGGCATCTCTCCGGTCCCGGGGAGACCGATTGTTTCAGGAATTGGGTCACTGTTAGAACCGCTTTCGCAATTCTGCGATGCTTTTTTTCAACCTTTTGTCAAACAGATACCATCTTACCTGCAAGATACCAGGGACGTACTCCGTCTGATCGCAGATATTGATGGGAGAGAAGACACTGACCTGCTGCTCACCCTCGACGTGGAGGCACTATACACGAATATTCCGCAACAAGCGACCCTGGAAGCAGTCGATTCATTGATGCGAGAAGAAGAATGGCTGTCCCCAACACCGATAGCTTTCATCATGGAACTTGCCCATATTGCTCTGACCGAAAATTTCTTCAGGTACGAGTCCCAGTTATACCATCAGGTCCGGGGGACCTCTATGGGTTCTACCTTCGCGCCGAGCCTGGCGTGCATCTACATGGCCTCGTTCGAAAAGAAGTACATCTACCCCCAAGAGCATAACCCATACCGAGAGAACCTCACTCTCTGGCGTCGCTATATTGACGACATCTTGATCTTCTGGAAAGGGGACCGTCCGAGCTGTGAAGCCTTCTGCGAATGGATCAATCTACAAGACCCTTTCCTGAAATTTACCGGCACCATCTCAGAAACATCAATACCTTTTCTCGATCTAACCATCAATCTAGAATCGGAAGCAATCACTAACTCGCTGTACAAGAAGGATACTGACAGAAATAGTTTACTCCTCTACCAAAGTCACCATACAAAAACTCTGCGAGACAATTTGCCTTTTGGGCAATTCCTTCGAATACGGAGGAACTGCAGCTCTGTCCAAAACTTTAAACAAGAGGCCCAGACCCTGCAACATAAGCTCCAGGACAGAGGTTACCCAACACGGTTGTTGAAGAAATCGTTAAAACGAGCATTGAACAACAACAGAGATGCCCTTCTCGAGGTTCACCCAAAAGAACAAGATGACACTATCACCTGTGTCACCTCTTACACCAGGCATTCGTCGTTCATCAAAAAAGCTGTGACCAACTCTGCAGGGATGGAACTGGCACGACCACGGTTTGCCTTCAAGAGGACCGCGAACCTGAAGGACACACTGATCCATACCCGCCCAAAGAAATCGCATACTCGACCAGTCAGGACTCTGTGGGATCTTCCCCCTGTAACTGGACACTACAGGTGTGGTTCCTGTGTAGTATGCCCTCAAACGATCCAAGGTAAAACTATTGAACTCCCAGGGGATTTTATCTGGACAATAAACAAACACACCAACTGTAACAGCTCGAGATGTATTTATATCTTGGTGTGCCCCTGCAAAATGCTGTATATCGGGATGACGATGCGTCCCGTCAAACAACGCATAATGGAGCACAATAGTAATATCCGATGTACCAAAACACACACCAGGCTTTATGACCACTGTAAGGAACACAAACACACCACTGAAGACATACAGTGGACTGTCCTAGAATGCCAACCGGGAATGAACCAACAAGCCCTGTTCAGATTGGAGCAGAGATGGGTGCATCGTCTACATACCGATGAGAATGGTCTAAATGATGCGGTGCCCTGGACAATGCTCACCAGATAGCTGAATGCTGGGACCACGTTGTCCTTATTATGCCAGACACTTTTCAAACCAAGAAGTAGAATTACCCCTGTCTCTGCTATCAGCACAGAGGGATCTGTAGTTGTACCTACTACTATCTCCCTAGCAATATCAACAGTATGTCTATACTACTTCCCCCTTTCAAGATGGCACCCAGCTTTTCTTCCCTCCTCGCTATACAACGAGGGAATCTTCGCTGTTCAGTCACGGCATTCCGTTGCCTGGCAATACGCCCTGAACACGCCCACTCTAATGGCCGAACTCCCCGGTCTTAACCAAAGGCTCCGGGACGCTGCAGCTCCACCGGCTGTCCTGCGGTATCGTCCGAAGTGGGAGGGGTAGGTGCCTAGACGCCCTCTGCCTAGAACAATCAGGTAAGGCGCAATGCTCCGTGCTACGACCTCCGCGAGCGTTTCCATCCGAGCGCCGCGGCAGGGACCGAGCTCTAAGCGGGTAAAATGGTGAGACGCGCTGACCGCCCAACCCCTAACTCGGCGGCAATACTTACTCCCTTCAGGTGTTTCACACCAAGTTCTGGCCCCACCAGGTCAGCGCGAGGGAGCTTCCCTAGTAAAGAATACGGGTAAGATCATCACTAGGCTCGTTAACGCTATAATATCCTGGCATGTTTGGTGGTTCACGATAAGGTTTAGTCTCCTGTAACACACTGACGCCATCTAGTGTTCACCTTTGAATTTTTCAAGGAAATATATAAATATTGTTTTTTCTCTCCCCAAATGTTGTCTCAAACACTGCTTGAAATCACGTGTGCTATTGGCTTAAGTGACAGCCGTTTATATCACAAGATTTTTAGCGCATGATGTGTCTCAGCAAAATGTGTCTGATATATACTACTATGCATGCCACTTCCTAGGGCAGACCTCAGGCATGCCCACCTACTGTATACTCCTAACAGTCACAGAACGCGAGAATTCCACGTTCTTCACAATGGCTTGCTGCCTCTCTCTCACTCTCATATCTCTGCACGATGGGGCCTCTAGAGACCCATCGACACCTCGCTACACTATACTAGCATGTCAAAGGTGCTTGTAAGTTCTACCGAGGGACATAGAGAGATACATAGAATCTTCTGATGACACCCTTCTTCTCCTCTCTCCCATTTAGTTCTGGGAAGGGTCCTGACGAAGGATTGCCATACGACACACACCAGGTCGTATACTGGATCCCTCTGATCACTGAGGGATCCCCTGCAATTATATGAGCACTGTTTATATTTTTTGGTCCTGACGAATTGCCTTCGTGGCGAGAAACATGTTGACCATTTTGTTCACTAAGGGTTGAATGAGGCTCTACTACCTTGATTGTTCCGCCTCAATACCCCTTATTATTTTAATAAAGCAGTGAGCCATGCCATTAAAAATCTACCTTTTGGACTCTACTGACTTTTTTTAACTTCACCCACGCTCACTTTTGCACAACCATAAACCCTTTCCCCCTTTTTTAGGCCCCTTACACCCACACACCCTTTGGCGAAGGAATAGAAGATCCCCGCCAAAGTGCAACATCTGTTGTTGCCCGACAGGCATTGCACCGCCAGTCTGTCGCAGGGGCAGGATACCGATGATGACGCTGGACGATCACCGGGTGGGATTACAAATGTAGTCCAACCGGTGACCTGTGTGAGGTATCCCTAAAAATTCCGAAAAGGGTTCACAACACTCACCCTTTCTGCCTGACTCGATGAGAGAGAGGCTCATGCCAGTCATTTAGTTGACTTTGCCCGGGGAACTCTGTATTATTATTTGTTGGTAACTCTGACTTACTCCCAGCGCGGCCCACCGAGCTCAGCTCAGCCTGCTGCCTGCCAAGACTGACTATAACCTTCGAGTTATCTGTTCCGCTCCTCGAAAATACATTCCTGCCGACTAGCTTCAGTAAACATCCCCCTCAGCTGCAGGGCAAAGGGCCAACCTGTCTCCGTGCAAGTAATTCATAGCCTCTGTTACCATGCTCCCATGAAAGGCCCATGCCCCCACGCTTCTCATGTAGACACTCAGGCGCATATACACGCACTCACAGTCAGTATAGAATAGCTTCTGCCCCAGAGACCTTTCCCGTCCAGATAATATGGTTCCCAAACATCAGATATCAGATATGATAGATATGATAGAAGTACAAGTTGATATGACATGCCAGACTTCTGTCTCTTTCCGTCAGTGTAAATGTCAAGTCCCCTGCACCCTCCAGTCTCACGTCAATCACACGTCATGCAGCTGCGTGCGCATCCAAGCTTCCGATTTCTGCTGACATTGCAACATTTCTGTTAGTGCCACCCCTTTTGTGACACCTACCTGTGACGTTTCCAGCACACACCTCCAGTTCACGCCTAGTCCACGCCTTCTGATTACGTACTAGTAACACGTGGATACTGTTATCTTGTCTTCTCTCAGCTGTTACGCCTACTGCATTGCTTTCTATGATGTAAATTAAGTATATAAGCTATGTACTGTCAATAAAATGTAGCGCTCTATCCCTTCTTCCACCCCTGTGGTGGGAAGAACATGATATCCTGGTCTTGACCATTCCTTTTTGAGGAATAAAACCCCTAAGAACTCTAACACCACGGACTCTGGTTTTTTCTTTCCGATTTGAGTTATTATTGATTAAGTACTTACCTGCATAGAAATTAAGACGGTAAATTATATATTTACATCACTGTCACTGTTGCGCAACCGGATGCTTGATTACTATGGCACCCTGCCGCTTGCGACTTTAAGCACGGCATTTGGATTATCGTTTCGATTTTCCTATTTCACATGTGTCCAGCCTGTGTTTCATTGCCTGAGCTGCGATTTCGACTGGGCCCTTGATTTGTGTCTCTGCTTGACGGTGTCTCGTGACGTCGATTTTAATCATCTGATGAGCCCCGTAGTTACTCACAAGTTGGTTTGTTCTGGCGAAAGGATTATGGCCTTGGCAGCGATGCATGGACTAATGGGTCATTGGGATGTACTCGCAGCAGCGCATGAGTTCTTGGCAAGGAGCTTTCTTGAGAACCCACCAAGTTACTCTCTGATGGTAATAGAGGATCCAGTGATGGAGCAGCACGTATGTTCCTTCCCACTACTTAATTGGATTGCTGAACTGTTTTAGGATGATGACAGTGATTTCATGTTGGAGGCTGTGGCTGCATATTTTGCATATTCAGTTCTATCGTGAGATGCCATGGAGTTTTTTACTTATTTCGGCAAGTGCATGTTTATATTTTGGGACAGTGCCTTTTTTCTTACGTAAATTTTTTTTTATACGTCCCAGACCTATTGACTTATATTTTCAAAGGTTGGAACAATTACGCTTGGCCCCTATAGGCCTTCATGTACACGTTTGGAGAATAGATTAGCTCATTAATATTGAACTCTGTTTTCGGGTTAAACCCCTTCCTGGTTCTGATTTTACATGATTTCTGACAGTGCTCTGATCATTGGGGGAGTGTCATATAGCTACTTCTTTTCTACATACTGTGTTAAGTTAGCATGAGTTTATTAAATGTTTGCACGCCGTTTTCATTCTTGCTTCACTTTTGCACACGACACATAATTGTTGTTTTAGCTTTCAACCCAGAAGAGCTTCGTGATTTACTAGAGAAATAATATGTTATTGCTCTGATATCAGTTTTGTTCTGCACTCTGTCTGCACAGTGAGTGCTGAAGGCTACACGGATAACTTAACCAAGTGTTGTTAGGTCTGATCTTCGCACCCCTATAGAAATAACACACATGCTGCTGCCAAAATCTGGCGCTAGGCGAGTTTTATATTGTTGTGCTGAACGCACAAAAACACACTTGATGTGCTTCGCATGCAGAGAGCTGGTGGAAGATGATGTGATCCTCCTGCCACTGAGGTTTTGAGGTATGGGCGCGCCCTGCTAAAACCCAAATGAGACCTTCATAGATATAAAATACTATGCTAAATAGGCAGGGTGTGAATTAGACGTTTTTAATTTCTATTCATTTCAGCATCTTAGTATGCTGTCACCATTCGCCTTTTATGGACTGATAACTATGCTGATAACTTTGTTGCTTATAATATGTTTGCTAGTATTATACAAGATATTGCGTTTGAGAACCTTGCATTAGTAAATAAATATTTCAAACATGCAGGTGTCCTCTTTTACTCCACGTTCTGGTTTGTAATGATTATATAACGAAAGAGTGTTCATGTGTTTCACGATACCTGAGGTAATCTAAGTTCATGTTCTGGTCTGTCTAAGCATTGGGAGTTTGTTATGACAAATGAGACACTGTAGCTAGCTCGGTAAGGGGAATTTGGGTACTGAGGTGAGTTTTGGGCCATACTAATTCACCGAGGTTCCTGGTCTCTATGCACAGTTCTGTAGGAGAACGGAATTCTCGCTACAAGTGCCCCTTGACTCTGAATAGGGCTGTGCTCTGCCACCACAATGCTGGCTCCACCTTCGGCAGAGCGTCTGATGTCTCTGCCCTGCTCACTGAAAGAAAAAGCCAGAGTCACCACAACAAAGTGCTCCAAAACTGGGATGAACCAGGCTCAGGCCCCCTGGACTGCAAGAACAAAGGATTTTCAGTATAAATGTAGGAGCCCTGCTCCTAAGAAACTAGATCCTGTTTACGCCAAGAAGAAACTCTGCCCGAAGAGAAGGACCTGGGAAAGCTGCATGGAGGACTACTGTCTCTAGCCTGAGAGACTGGCCTGTGGTGGGAGCCTTGCTGCAAGAAGGAGAGAAGACAAAGACTGAGAAAGACTTTATTTCAACTTGTGCATTTTATTGAACAATCTCCAAGGGCTTGCGTGTGAGCTTGCCCCTGAACTGCACCCCAGGAACATTGGGCGCTACCCCTTGAAGGAGAAACTGCTGCTGGTGTTGCCTGTCCCTTCAGTGCTGCCAACGGAAAGTTGAGTGTGCGGTGCCCCGTCATCGCGCACTCTGAAGCGCCTGTGCAACCCCCTGTCCTGCCGAGCAATGCGACTTCTGCTTGGTCACGTCACCGTCTGCAAAGTAAAGGTCAGCCCCGTCTCACTCGAGCGCTGTGACTGTGCCCCTCCGAGCCGTAGCTTGCAACGCAAGAAAGGACCCGTCCGGTCCGAGCACCGCGACCCTGTGGCCCCCGAGCCGTGTCTCGCATCATAAAGACTGATACCTGCCTGTGTTTGCTTCCCCCATGTGGCGTCCTGCTGATCGCGCCCCGCTGCTATGACTGAGCAGCTGCGGCGCGTAGTGCGGTTGTTGGTCGTCCCGTGCTTGGGATCGCTCCGCAACCTGCTTCAAAATCCGCCGCTTCCCCCCTTCAGGATCGAAGCGTACGATCGCATCTCAAGCCAGCCCTAAAACGCATCGCTGCCCTGACCGCACCATGACTACCGAGCCTTCGAGCCGTAGCTCGCCCCGCATCAGGAAGGCACCGTGACGTAGGACGTCTGGCCCGGCATCGTCCGCATCGAACTCTTCACGGCCCAAAGGTACTGTGCCTGTGTCGCCCTGTCCGCTGCGCCCCGGACTGAAACGTCCGCGAAGCGCACATCATCTTGGAAAGCCTTGTTTTGTTAAGTGCTGTGAGCGTCGCACCGGAGTGCTATGACTCGCACCCCCCTGTGTCTATCGGCCGCACCGTACTCAGCGTAGCGCAAGGCGCTTGAGATTCGGCACGGTCTTGCTGTTCGCACCAAACCCAGTGCACAGGAGCCCTACAAAGCACACAGAAGTCCCACGAAGCGCACAACCTGTTGTTGTAACATCGCTAAAGAACTGAACATTGCATTTAAATATTGTTGCACCGTTTTAAAAGTTACTGGAATAGTTTGAAAACGTATTAAGCCTGTAATCTAAGCCTGCTTGAAAGTTCAAATATAAAGAGCTATATTTTTACATAAGAACAGCCTTGTGTCTCTCTATGGTGTGTTGATTAGTTACTGTGTGTATTATTACAAATGCTTAACTATACATAGCCTTGTCTGCTCGCGCCACGCCACCTAGAGGGTGAGCAGGGGTTATTTCTAGGAGTAGTCCTTGGCCTTGACTAGAGCAGAGGGTCCCTGCTTGTCACAAGTGCATACCTGTGCCAACCAGAGACCCCCACTTTTAACACTACTAAACACCTTGACTCCAAGGTCGTTGGCTGACTCCCTCTGTGGCTACAGGGACACAAGGAGCTGCAAAAGGCCATTTTCCTGAAGTGCCCAGCTGACTAATAGCAACTGGACCTGGACTGGAACCTGCTCTTGGCCTCTGCTCAAGTGGGTCCTGTGCCTAAGTGGTGTCCCTGTGGTCTTCCAAGAATTGTGGGCGTCAGTGGGACCTCACGGCAAAAGTGTCCACTTTCAATGGAACTTCATCAAATACAACTCCAGGCATGCCACACTGGAGGAGTTTGAGCTCCATAAAAGAAGGGGATTATTTAGAGTTTGGCAGAGACTAAACTCCATCACAGTAGCAACGGAGTACCCTTCCAGCCAATCCCTTCTTCTGCTCATCTGATATAGAGGTGGACTAACTGACAAATTTACACTGACAGAGTACAATTTACTACATTAAACTCTCTTCAGTTGGCCTGATGCAGATAAGCCATCTGACCATCTACCTTATTTTTAGAGAGGGTAGGTGGATGGCTTTTAGGTTATTCTTCAACAAAGAAAACTAAATGAAGAACATCAACTGAATTGCTCCATGAAGATAATATATCTGACTTCTGGCTCTCTCCCTCAAGGATGATTGTTGTGAATCTCTGTCATCCACTACTGTTTCGATCAATGGTAAAAGTACCATTGGCAAAACAAAGTGCATCATACTAATCTAGGGTACTATTAATCTTTTTCACTGTTGCTGGTTCCTTGTCCCAGTTGCTTCAAACAGCTTTAAGATCTGGCTCAGGTGGGTTTTAGGCCTGCTCACAGTATTAAATGCATCTTAGTGGCCACCTTCCATGACCATTGGATCCCGGGTAAAGGCCTAGCAAGATGCTTTTGTTTATCGTTGTGGCTTACTAGTGGCACTGTAATTGAGGGCATTTCGTTGTGGGTACAGTGCCACTTCATTTTGCTAAGTTCGCCACTCAATGACTTTCACTTTTTGCATTACGACTTGAACTTGGGTCCGCTCCTTTGTTTTACTCTTCTGCTCCTTCAGTAATGATCCTTAGTTTACTAATCCTGGATTGCAACACCACCTCTTTCCAGAAACAAACTAAAGAGGCCAAAGGCCAGTGGCTATCTACTACCCTTATGCCCTGGGGCCTTCCTCCCCGGTACTGATGTTTCTTTTGTTTCCCCCTCGACTTGCCAAAGTACTTGTGGCTTTGCTTACCACCTTGGTGCTCTGGGTGGTTGAATTATTTAGAGTCCCTTACACTTTACCCAAAAAGGGAGGTTATAGCATGTATTCCGTCTTTCCTTTCTCAACCAATGGGGAGTCTACATGCACCAGATTATGCTCTTTTAAACATAGGAAATGCTTCTTTACATCCTCTGTCCCTCAGGAATTAACAACCAGCAAACACTTAGTAAAGCTTGCTCACTAAAGTGGCAAGGACAGAAGGTTTGGGTAGTTTACGGCTCACATCTGCAGAGATGTAAATGCATTGAGCAAATCTCATTGTGTAATACTAGCTAGGTAACACATTCATTGGGGTTATGGGAGTGTGCAATATGTGTACACACACTTACATCATCTAAAAATGGCTAAGAATAGGACTGAATGAATGATGAGATTTATAAAGCGCAGGCCTACTCCGAGGAGTGTCCCAATACTGGAGGTCAGAAAGCTGTGGAAAACAGAAATAGCCACTGAGTGAAGATGTGAATTGGTGAGTATTTAAAGCTTTTTAAAAGGCTGATTCATGTGGCATATTGAGCAGCACAAGAGGAAGTTGATTCCAAGTAGCTCCGGCTAGAAAAGAGAAGGAACGGCCTCCAGTTCTTGACCCACTGAATAAAGGGACAGTGAGAAACGTGGAGCGCAGGTCTCTCAAGGGGACATAATGGTGGAATTGAGATGCAAGATATTTTAAGCCTTGAATATGAAAAGCATGATAGGTGATCTTAAGAGTTTTGAAAAGAAACCAATTATCTTCTTTAAAGGAAGCCTGTGTCATTTTTGCAGATGTTGAGAAATATGATCTTTTCAGGAAATACCCAAGATCAAATGTTTTTGCACAAAAATGCATTTTGATCAAACTATCTAATAAACCAAGATAAAGTACATTGACAACGTCCAATGTGGATGTGATTAGTGATTGCAACACTAATTTGCATGCAGACATCAGCAAAGAAAAACAATAGTTTGCATAGGAATCTCAGAAGGGAAAAGCAAGAAGCGTCTAAGAGTTTAACCTCAATATTAATTTACTAAAGAGGCAGAATTCAAAGGTGGCGGCAGTCTGAGGGCCAGCGATCTAACATCCATTCATCTTTTATATGGTCAGACAGAAGTATCCCCGTTTTAGCCCCATTGCAAAGCAGACGGTTAGCCTTCAGCAGCAGTGAGGCTAAGGAAAGGGGTGGAAATATCAACCTTTAGGAGAGGCTGAGTGTCATCTGCATAAGAGATGTTCTTTAGGACAAATGATTCAAAAGCTTTGCCAATGGAGCTAAGTACATGTTAAATAGACTGGGGCTTGGTGAAGATGCCAAACCTCAATTTCTTTGCAGAAGAATGGAAAGGGACCATCCTGACGGATTGCTCCCTCTTTAAAAAGGATTTAAGCCACCTCCAGGCCTGATCAAAGATCCCAATATCAGAGAGGCGTTGTAATAGGATTTCATAAGAAACTGTATCAAACGCTGCAATCAAATCCTAAAGGATTAAAATATCACCTCTATTTTGCCTATTTCTGCTCGTTTTGCCCTTTATTTTGCCTCTTTCTGCTAATAACAGACTTTGATTTTGCCATCTAACTTAAGACCAGGATCACTTATTTGGTGGAAGAGGCTGGAAGAGGCAGAGTCTAATGGTTACATTTGCACTAACACAGTAGGATCCCTTATTTCTATACACTTCCCAAGACCCACAAGGACCGCACCCCACCACCAGGACGCCCAATTGTTTCAAGGATAGGCTCCCTCCTTTAAACCGTTGTCGCGCTTTTGCGACTTCTTCTTAAAACCCCTGGTGCAAAATACCTCCACCTATTTAAAGGATACAAAAGACCTCCTAATCCTATCGAAAGACTTCAGCTTTTACCAGAAGCCAATCTCATGATAAGCCTAGTTCTGGAAATGATGGTACATCAATGACGTTTTCATGATTTGGGAAGGCCAGTTTTTGGAATGACTTAATGGATGTGACGCAAACTTAAAATTTACAGATTCTATGGGTACTAGACATATTACCTTCTTGGATGTCACATTTTTGGCTGAAAATGGTAAACTACAACAAAGACTTACTACACACCCACAGCTAAAAACACTTTATTGATGTATAACAGCTTTCACCCAAGGGCTCTGGGAAATAATTTACTGTATGTCCAGTTATTAAGACTCAGAAGAAATTGCTGCAGAGTGGAAGACTACCATGATGTTCAGGCGAAGGCACTCAGAAAAAGTAAGGGACCGAGATTATCCAGAAAAAAGCATCAGGCCCACCCGGAACAGAGCACACCAAAGAAACAGAGATTTTTGGAAGGTTACCTTAAGAGGGACACGGCGATGCCTTTAACAAGTGTCACAACTTACAGAACTATATCAAAATAAGTGACCAAAATAATCAATACACATTGGCGCATTTTACAATCAGGTAACCTCAAACGGGAAAAACATTTGTTGTCATTTAACAGGGCTAGAAGCTTAAAAGACCATCTTGTCTCAACCCGATGAAAAAATAAACCCTGAACAACAAATAAATACAGTGTTGAACAACTGGGGCCTGCCCAATGTGACTTGGCACTATGCTTGTGGTAACTGCAGTGTCTGTCATCTTACCAGCACTACCAGGACTCTGAACCTCAAACCAGATAAGAATTGAGTTTTTAAAAAACACATACTAACTGCAACTCTGTCATTGTAACATACATGATTGAGTGTCCCTGCCAGTTGCACTACACAGGCATGACCAGCAGGAAAATCAAGATCAGGGTCTGCGAACATCGCAGCAATGTACGATATAAATGCAATACTACAAAAATGACGGACCATTTCCTTAAGAAAGGCCATACAACTAATCCCTTACGATGGATCATAATTGAACAGCTTGAGCCTAACCAAAATGACCTACAGAATCAACTTTTTGAAAAGGAGCTGTGATGGATTTATCAACCCACAAACATGGATTAAACAATAACATACCATGGAATGCCATCACCTTTGTTACGCTATTGTCTGTTTCTTTGCACAGACAATCCTCTACTGGCATGAAAGGAATGATTTGATATGAACCGGCACAACCGACATTGCATGCCAGATTTGCTTCCTTTCCAAGCACCCAAAGGGCTAATATAGGGGGCACCGTCAACCCTGAGCAGTTGAGCCTGGCGCCCGAATGTCGTAACATCACCAAGCGAGTTTACGTGGCGTCACACCAGCTCTTAGCCTCGTGCGGCCTGGGCCGCAACATCTCAGCACCCCGCACAGTGCCACAGCAGGCAACGAAGCAGGCGGAAGACCTTGATGAAGTAAGTGGGTATGTGTGAGGACTGCCGATTATGCGTAATCTTATTTGAATACGGCCATGGCTGACTGTTATGTCGGGGCCCTAGGCCCTCATTGTAGTAATCACTGCGACACGGACACACAGAAAGTTAGCTGGTTAATGAGCCTCGAGCACGTGCACTCGGCTCTCTTTATTGACTGTGTCACGTGATGTTGTGACATCAGTGGTGGGTGGGTGTTAAGTGTTTCATTACACTTTCAGCAACTAGACTGTGCCTGCTAGGATACAACATTCCTCCCAAACTTTGATAAAAATTAAGGAAAGACAAAAGTCCGAACCTGTGGGAGAAAATACATAAATATACAATAATTACAAATTTACACTGAGCCTCTGCAGCGGCTTGCTTGATGACGACGGTGGAAATTGCTGCTGAAACTTTAGTTCTTCTTAGCTTGACGTCCTGGTTCTCGGTAGGCGTGCTCTTCTTTACTTGCTCCGTGGAAGTGTGTAGGTCAGTCCACTGAGATCTTGCTTTTGAGGGTGACGCCAAACAGGATGACCAGATGTTAGACTTGAAGGATGTTGTCTTCTACTGGTCCGTCGGTTTCTTCACTGTAGGCAGCTTGGCTTTACATTACAAAGGATGGAGTGTTTGAAGGGCATTCTTCTCACTAGGACGCCCCTCTCTCGGGTGTTCTCCTCCCACGAGATGTCCCGGAGGCCCTTTTCATCAGGTTTCCACTGGGCCGGGTATTCATCCACAGCGTTGCTCCAACTCCACAGTCTGCGTGTGAATGGGGGAGACGATGAGGGTACTACCTCACAAAGTCCGTAGCTCCACCTGAAGGGTAGTTGTTGACTCCTGCCTTCGTGCACAAGTTCCTCTTCTCCCTGGGACGTGCAGGTGAGACGGCGATGGATCCATCTCTCGTGACGGGGCCCTCTGCCACCGGTGTCCCTGAGGCCTTTGCCCCTTGGATCTCCATGGGCTGGTGTGGATTGGTCAGTTCTCCTTGTTCAGGCCATCTGAGCTCCCTCCGCATCCAGGTTTCTGCTCGATCCCAAAGGTGGGTGTTGCCAATGGTCCGGCCTGTGCTCTCCTACCGTCCACGGGTCGTCAGGGTCTTGTGAATAGGTGCCTGTTCTTTTCCTGGTGCCATCAGTGTTCTCCTGGACTTATGGGTCACTGTACACGATGTTGTGGTGTGTCACCTATTCTTGTTGTAAGTGTGTGGACTTGTCACACCTCTCCTCACCTTTTCCAGATGTTGTCCTTGATGGTGTTGTGCCACATGACTTCTTACTTCATTTTCTTTTCACGACACAGTGCGGTCACCTTTCTATCTTTGTCTTCCTGACCAGGCTTCTTCAAGTAGCTGTTTCCCTCTGGTCTTGCCCTGGCTTTAGGACACTGTCTTCCCTCCACTCTCCTGTGACTGGACCGGTCATTACGATCTTCTTTCTTGCCTCCTATTACTTCCAGTTCTTGTTGGTGTTGCGTCCGTCTCTCCGGGTCTTCTTTCGGACTTTATCCTGATCTCTCAGTTCACAGACGTCTTCTGGCAGGACGTCTTCATCCTGGCAGAATACCTTTGCTGCGCCTTTACGGCGGGTCAGCATTCCGGCGACCTGTTGGCAGGTCGGTTTTCTTCTTTTTCCTTCTCGGGCGACCATCTGGGTGATCGGCTTTTGTTTTGCTGCCAGATGGGGTGGACAGCTTCCTCTTTGTGATTCTTCTCGCAATCCATGATCGTTGGGATCGCCATTTGCTTCCGCTGCAGTGCTTTTGCGTTGCCGCAGTTTTGTCTGCGCTCTTCGTGTGCTCTGCTGTTTCCAGAGGGTTACTTCACCGCTCCATGGACCTTCTCCGGTGGGTGCACTTCTCGTGCGCGCTGCCGGTGAGGATTTTTAGCTTCTTGGCGTGGTGATCTTGCATCACTCTTTCATTGCACATCATTGTGCACGGCACTTGCAAGTTTGTGCTTCACTTCGTACCGTCGTGGTACATCTTCAGTGTCGCTTTGTTCCTTGCTCTTCTTTATCTTCCAGTGCTTTGGGTACTTGCTCCATACTTCTTCTAGTACTTGAGGTGTGGCTTCCTTCTTATCAGGCGCTATCCTGTACTGTCCGCGTCTGGGGTACACTTGCGCTCTTCCATCAGTTGCCTTTGAATCTTGCTGCTTGCAGTGGACGTTGTGCATCTCCCTCGCTGTCCAGCGTGGTGATGTTGTTTCTCCTGCGGTTGCAGTGAGCACCTGTGGCCACAGCCGTCACCTCAGCAGTGATGATGGGTCTTCGTCTTCGTCTCCATCTCTGCAGGCTTGCTTTCTTTCCTCTTGTGCTCCTTGGCTTGTCTTAGGCTTGTTGGTTCCTTTTGCTTCTTCTGGTGCAATTTCCCCCAGTATCCACTAGATGGCCATGTAGGATTTAGATTCCCTGCAGCAGCAGCTTACTTTTTTCTTGGAGATTCCTTCTTTCCTGTTGTTGTTGCTTGGAGTCCCGGGCGTGCAGGACCTGCTGTTACCATGAAATGTGCAGGACAGGAGGGGGCTGGAGTCTCTGCTGACCAGAGGTAAGTGTATTTTTTTTCCTTTTATTTTCACTTGGAGACAGTAGGCACAACTTGGGAGCTGCACCGATTGAGGTGTGCCTGTGTATTGTTCAGTTGCACACAGCGCTGGCTGCTTGCTGGCTGTCCGTCCCTGCCAGCTCTCTGGTGTGTCTCCCAGTGTCCCCTGTCCTTGTGGCCACATGGGGGTGCGTGTCACTGCCTTGTAGATCTATCGCAGGTGGGCTCCACATCGTTTGCTCACGCCCGGCAGCTCTGGGATGTCTTCGGCGGTTTGGGCGCCAGAGGGCATACACCATCCCTTGGTGCACTCGGCCCCACACAGCAATCTCTTCCCCATTTACATCGGCGCTGGCCACCCACGGAAGTATTCCCTTTTCTCTGACCCCGCCCGCAGCAGTCCACCACGCGCTGCGGGTGCTTCGTTTGTCTTCACCTGCGGCCGTAGCCTCGCACCGCACATGCTGTGCGGCGGGAGTGGGGGACGCTACAGGCAGGCCACGTGTGGACTCCGCTGGCCCTGCCTTTGCTGCAAGTTCACTTTCGGCCGTCTCGTGCTCTGGCCATGCAGGTGGGCTCCTCTTGCAGGCAGGCTTTACTCACATTGCGAGGGGGGTCGGGAGGCAGTTAGCTACTCCCTCCTTCCCCCTCGTCATTCCTGGCAGTCACGGAGGCGGGGTGGACTCCCGCGGACCTCCGGTCGCCCTGGTCAGTCTCGGGCAGCCTGCGGGCTCACCTCGGGTCCGGCTAGCGTCGCGGGTGGGCTCCTCTTCATTCATGCATGCCCGGCAGGGCGTCGCTACAGTTGCGGATGGGCTCCACAGGCCTTATTGAACTTGGGGCCGCTGCTCGCTCCCAGGCTCACCTTCGGCCGACGGGCCTTCCTTAGCTGCAGTCGTGGCGAGTGGGCTCCGCCCGGCCAGCACTCCTCTCCGGTGGGGGTCAGTCACGGCCATTGCGGGTGGGCAACGCATGGTCCTCTTCCCTTGTACGCTTCCCTCAGCACTGCAGCAGTCGAAGGGGCCAGAGAAGTGCGGGGTCGGCTCCCGATCACCTCCTCCTCAAAGACTAGGCCCGGGGCATGGCACCTGCCCTGTGGGCCACTCGGCGGCCGGAGCTGCTTCCTCCTTGGGGGTGCCCATAGGCAGGCTGCATACACCCCCCTTTTCCTTTAGCATTGACACGCCGGGGTTCTGCCACTCCTCGTCGCCAAATGATATGTCGGGGCCCTAGGCCCTCATTGTAGTAATCACTGCGACACGGACACACAGAAAGTTAGCTGGTTAATGAGCCTCGAGCACGTGCGCTTGGCTCTCTTTATGTCGTGACCTCAGTGGTGGGTGGGTGTTAAGTGTTTCATTACACTTTCAGCAACTAGACTGTGTCTGCTAGGACACAACAGCTGACGTTTAATGCATAATGCTTTGTCACTAATGGTTTGTTGATAACCATTAAATGTATCCTGACAGAGTGCGACGATAGGCACCGCCTCTCACCGGGATCCATCTTGCTTGAATTATCACAACAATAGTAGGTGGAATGCATATTTTTTTATAAAGGGGCAAACAGTCAAATCAAACCAAATAAGCCTCTTTGTGCACTGTGTTTATTGTTACCACGATTCATGTTCTTTGCCTAACCGTGAGACTTTGTAGTATGAATGTGTGATTCAATCGTGTAAAAGTATGTTTGGAGTCGCCAAGAATGCCACCTGACATGCATGAGCACCTACCTCATTGATCATGAACATGCCTGATGAATAGGAGCGAATTGCACTACAGTATGACCGGCACACCGACATTTTTTCACACACAGTTCTGTGGTTGTGAAGGTAAAGGTTGCATGCGGCTTAAAACTCAGCACAAGACTTACAGCACGTTGCATGAGGTTTAGGGTGCATTGAAAACGCACGCTGCACCAAACTCTGCATCCACCCTAACAATTGATTTTTTTTAAAACTATGATGTATGTCTCTTTTGATTTTCTTTCAGATATACTACTTTGGGTGCAAATCTTAAGTTACGAATCCACACCACTTATGCACACCTTAGGATGTGTGCTTTCCCTTTACTTGCCTAGGGTTTCCTCTGCCCCTGACAGCTATGGTCCTGAAGAATGCCTTCTTTCATACATTTGATTGGCTGAAACATGTAGACCATTAACAGATGTGTGAAATATTTTTTTCTCTTTCACATCCACCTTTGTTTTTAATCCTACCCCAGGAACTCACTATTACATTCATCCTGATATGGAAGAGTATCCTGGAGGCAGTTTTTAGAATCATGCTCACTAATTTTACTGGTTCACTAAGAAAAATCCCATTTCACTGTAATCAGGCGTCGCAGCCCACCTAGGAGACATTTGGCCCCCAACATAGGAACCCAATGAAGTTGGTGGATGAGGGTTCTTTATAAAATCCTAATGTATTTTTCCTGAGAGGCTACTAAATGTACAAGGGATGCTAGTTAATGATATGGTATTCAGATTGTTCCTATTGTTTACTATAGGTATCTAGGGGAGAAGGACAAGCAGTTTTATCCCCACTCTCTTTTCTGTTTGGTGTAAGAGAGCAAAAATGTGCCATATCTACTACAATTTGCTGCATTTCTGCTCACTCCCTGCGCTCGAACCAATCCAGGCCCTCATACAACATGCTGCAAGGGGGCCTGTCTTAAGAGAAGTGTTGTTTATGTGACAGAATGAACACCTTGCTGCACAAAACCAATCCTTTGGGTTATTTTTATCTTCATACGTGTGCTGCAGATTACAGAAAAAGGAAATACCGAAGATAAATAAAGATATTGCTCCTCGTTATGTCTCACTTGGAAAAACATACCATTTTGACTCATTCCAAGGTTCACAATTCTTTTAGCAAATGTGGGATTGCACCAGTATCCATGGGTGGATGCAGAAGATTGCCCATGTCCCACTCATGAAATGCTTTCTCAATGCAGGATACAGCAAGGCAGCGAGTTGGGCTGCTGTGCATTACTCAGGATTTACTAAGCCATTTAAAGCCACGCAAGGTGGCTTTGTGTGGCTTAGTAAATCCCCTTCTAGGGCTCGCGTTGCCTTGCGTCACCTAGCATGGCACAAGAGGAACACAAGCCCTGTGTAAATCGCCCCCTTTATGACCATGTCCTGCCACACCTATCCTGACACTGTACACTGTATGACTCCAGGGTTTGCCATCATGGCATGAACTACTGCTGCGACACCTATCACTTCAATCGCACCCACCTGCTGAGTGAAAGTATCCAATGCCCCTTCGACAGGTACCGTGTGGTCTCTATCACTGAAGCCATCTTGTTATTTCTACAGCGCTATTACTCCCTCAACCTAGCATGGTAGCAGCTCTTCACTGCATCTTCTGTCTGCAGGACTACACCTGGACAACTGCAGTTGTCATGAGCTGCATTGGGTTGGTCACTTTATGATATTCGACCCCCCAAACGTGCTTTATTCACAACGTCTGCAAAAATGGTATGCCTATATGTAGCAGCTAAGTCATGCCCTTCCCAATGCTATAGGTATTATTGCAGCATAGTGTTATTTATTCGCTGTGTCCGCTTCTCTGTGTTCTTACAGTTACATCATTACATGAAGAATCTTCATTTTAAAACTTCCTCTGGTGATGAAATCTACTTTGATGATCAAGGGAATCCTCCCACGCGCTTTGACATTTCCAGTTGGATTTTCTACAACTTCAGTTATGCTACATGGACCAAAGTGGGAAGCTTCCATCTAAACCCTTCTGGGGAAGAACAGTTCATCATTGATGACAGAGCCATTCGTTGGAACCCCGACTTTAAACAGGTAATGGCTTCTGTCTGATTTGGGGACAAACTTGGATAAAAGGTGAGAAACGTGAAAAAAATGTGGATGTGAAAGAACAATATTGATCAAATGGAAAAGTAATTGTTGCTTCATTGACTGTCTGTATCAGCAGGTGAACCACAATAAATCTCAGTTTAGCTGCCCAACTATACTCTGAGGGGCTTATGTACTCATTTTTGGCTCAGGGCAGCTCAACAAATCACTTTGCTGCTCTTCCCTGCATCCAGAGAAAAAGGCAGGATGAGATATGGCACATTCCTGTGCTTTCTCACTGCACTGGTGCATAATTGGCTGCCTAGCTCTAATGCAGACACCCTTGCACAAAGGTGCAAGGCTGTCTGCGTTGTAGAAATTATTGTTTTTGTGCAGACAGGAAAGGACACCTTCCTGCACAAAAACAATAAATGGAGGCATTTTCCTCCTTCGATGTGTGCTGCACATTACAGCACACAAAAAAAGAGGAAACAATGAGGAGAAATAAAGTTCTTTTTCCTCATGCATTCCCAGCATTACAATTCCTTCTCAATCTGGGGCAGCGTAAAAATCTGTGGGTGTTGCGTGGGAACACCCACCGAGTTGCCATGGAATGCCTCTTTAATGTAAGTGTGGGCCGAATATTCGTTCCGCTCGCGGAATTTGCGGATTTTTGGCAATTTCGCGATCCGCAAATCTCGCGAAATTGCAGAAAAATCAGCAAATCCGCGAGCGGGACGAATTTTCCATGAAGCACTTACAGGGTTACAGCAGGTGCCCAAGTTGAAGCTAATTTCTTTGTAAACATTTACAAAATGGTTACAAAGAAATTAACTTCAACTTGGGCACCTGCTGTAACCCTGTAAGTGCTTCCTGAGTGGCCCCTCCAGAGTTCGTTGCCTACTTGAAACTATTCTCTGACCCTGCTCTTACCCTCGAAGCAGGGTCAGAGAACAGTTACAAGTATGGCACAAGGCTCCAGTCACAAAAATTAAACCTCAACAGGAAGCACTTACAGATAAATAAAGCAAGTGCCTGAGTTGAAGCTCAAATTCAGGAACGTTTTAATCTGCCCAAAACATTAGTGAGCACGGTCGAGGCTGGGCAAGTGTGCTTTAACCCCATCTCTGCCGTCGAAAATTAGCTCTAATACTCGAGGGAGGTCTTCGCATCCATGAGTTTCTCGAGCACGATCCCCTTGTAGTTACTGTGACCATGAGGCTGCTTACTCCTCACCTGCTGCCCTGCTCGCTCTCTGACCCTTAACACAAGAGGCATGTGAACACGCATAGAAGCCTCGGGTCTTTGCATCAATGAGTTTCTCGAGCGTGATCCCCGTGTAGTTCCTGTGACCAGGAGGCTGCTTTCTCCTCACCTGCTGCCCTGCTCGCTCTCTGACCCTTTATACACAAGAGGTATGTTAACACTGCATAGTAGCCCCGCCCGTTCGGCCCCACACAACACACTAGCGGTATCAAACGTCTTCCCGCCCTTTCCCCACTATTATGGACAGCTTTGTCCATCATAGTGGCATCTTCATGGATAACTATGCAGGGCAGGATTCATTCTGGCACGCGGCTCCTGTAAAAAAAAATTAAACCTGAACAGCAAGCACTTACAGATAAATAAAGCAGGTGCCCGAGTTGAAGCTCAAATTCAGTAATGTTTTAATCAGCCCAAAACATTAGTGAGCAAGGTCGAGGCTGGGCAAGTGTGCTTTGACCCCATCTCTGACGTCGAAAATTAGCTGTAATACTCGAGGGAGGTCTTTGCATCTATGAGTTTCTCAAGCGCGATGCCCTTGTAGTTTTTGTGACCAGTAGGCTTCTTTCTCCTCATCTGCTGCCCTGCTCGCTCTCTGACCCTTTACATAAGAGGCATGTGCGTACGCATAGAAGCCCTGGCCGTTTGGCCCGGCCCACCACACACTAGCGGTATCAAACGTCTTCCCACCCTTTCCCAACTATGATGGACAGCTCACTCAAGGGACCTCAGCGCCTTTTGGCGTGGTGGCAAAATTACAGGCACACATGGTCACTGGAAACAAGTCTTCTGGCCCTTTACGCACCTGCAGTGTTGGAAAAGCACTATACATTTACCCAACGAGGTAGCACTTAATGATTAGCCAGTACTCCAGTTGAGTAGAGGTATTGCACAAAACGGTGGCATCTTCGTGAATAACTATGCAGGGCAGGATTCATTCTGGCATGAGGCTCCTGTCACAAAAATTAAACCTCAACAGGAAGCACTTACAGATATAGCAGGTGCCCTAGTTGAAGTTCAAATTCAGTAACGTTTTTAATCAGCCCAAATCATTAGTGAGCACGGTCGAGGCTGGGCAAGTGTGCTTTAACCCCATATCTGCCGTTGAAAATTAGCTGTAATACTCAAGGGAGGTCTTTGCATCCATGAGTTTCTCGAGCGCAATCCCTGTGTAGTTCCTGTTGCCAGGAGGCTGCTTTCTCCTCACCTGCTGCCCTGCTCGCTCTCTGACCCTTTACATAAGAGGCATGTGCACACGCATAGAAGCCCCGCACCACACACTAGCGGTATCAAACATCTTCCCACCCTTTCCCAACTATGATGGACAGCTCACTCAAGGGATCTCTGCGCCTTTTGGCGTGGTGGCAAAGTTACGGGCACACATGGTTACTGGAGACAAATCTTCTGGCCCTTTACGCAGCTGCAGTGTAGGAAAAGCACTATACATTTACCCAACGAGGTATCACTTACTGATCAGCCAGTACTCCAGTTGAGTAGAGGTATTGCTCAAAACGGTGGCATCTTCGTGGATAACTATGCAGGGCAGGATTCATTCTGGCACGAGGCTCCTGACACAAAAATCAAACCTCAACAGGAAGCACTTACAGATATAGCAGGTGCCCAAGTTGAAGTTCAAATTCAGTAACATTTTTAATCAGCCCAAAACATTAGTGAGCATGGTCGAGGCTGGGCAAGTGTGCTTTAACCCCATATCGGCCATCTAAAATTAGCTGTAATATTTGAAGGAGGTCTTTGCATTCATTAGTTTCTCGAAGCCTGATCTCTGTGTAGTTCCTGTGGCGAGGAGGCAGCTTTCTCCTCACCTGCTGCCCTGCTCGCTCTACGATGCTTTACACAAGAGGAATGTGCACACGCATAGAAGCCCCGCACCACACACTAGCTGTACCAAATGTCTTCCCACCCTTTCCCAACTATGATGGACAGCTCACTCAAGGGACCTCAGCGCTGTTTGGCGTGGTGGCAAAGTTACAGGCACACATGGTCACTGGAGACAAATCTTCTGGCCCTTTCAGCAGCTGCAGTGTATGAAAAGCACTATACATTTATCCAATGAGGTAGCACTTACTGATTAGCCAGTAGAAAGTACTCCAGTTGAGTATAGTGCAAATTGCAAAACAAATCTGCGATTTCACAGGAAAATCCACAAATTTGCGGATTGTTTTGCGATTTCGCGGGAATTTGGGCACCGCAGATCAGCAAAATTCGCCCATACTTACTTTAATGAAGAGTAAGGCAACACAGCGACTTTGCCTTACTCCATATCTACAAGGCCATGAAAAGCCACATGGCGTTGCATGGCCTCGTAGATATGGGTCAGCACTCTGTGCCACAGCTGCATCAAAAAAGTGTCACTGCTCTATTTAGAGGCAGAACAATGTTGGGTTTCGACCACACAGCCTAAATTGGCTCAGATAGTAGAAACATTTGCCTGCCGGCTTGTCTTCCACGTGACCACCATCTTACAGTAACAGATGCAGATGCCGTACAGGGCAAACAAATGTCACCACAGATCTCTGGGCTAAAATGTCAAGCTTGGCGACCCATGGCAGGGGAATTGTTTAATGACACCCTTACTCAAGGACAATGTTGGAAGTAGTGTTTTCTGGTTGTCTGAGATAAAGATCCAGCCATGCAGAATCCACCACATGCATCAAGGGCGGCTGATTACACTCGTTGTATAACCAGTGCTCACCCTTGGGTAGCTTGGCACTAAGCAGTCAGGCTTATCACAGAGGCAATGTGTAAAGCTAAGTCAAAGCAGTAACTCGCAATAAATACCCCACGCTGTACAAAATAGATTTCACACATGACGTCTGTAAAAATTGTTTGCATTTAACACATATATGCAATCAATGCAAAATAAACATCATGTACTTTGGGGCATCAACCACACTTGGAATTATTACTAGAAGTACCGGTAGGCCCAGGCACCATCTGTGCAAGTGCATACACACACGCCTGCAAAGACAGGTGGGACATGTAGTCCCTAGCGCCATTGCTGCAAGTGCGATACTCAAGTCTGCACGAGCAGGCTGAACACATAGCCCTGGCACCATAGGTGTCCCTGCACAAGCACAAGTATGCAATGGCAGGTTGCACATGGGTTTACCCACTATGGGGCAAATGTGCTCACACATGCCTGCGATGGACACATAGCCACTAACACAAAGGGTGCAAGGGTACACACTCAAGCCAGCAACTGCAGTCTTGGTACATTGTTGTCATAGGTATGCACACATTTTCATGCAATGACGGGTCAGACACTTATGTAAGAGCACTCCTATAAACCTGCAGTGGCAGACTGGACACATATTCAAACCAGCACAGGGGCCCATGCGCACTCCCAGGCATGCAATGACCATTGTATACACACAGGTCTGGTATGGCAGACCGGCTCATGTCTTCGAACATCATGTAGATGCAACTTCCTAACATGTTGCAGTAGATCACACATAGTCACAGATGAGTTCAACAGAGATTTATTGTAGATAAACTACACAGTTCTTCCTGACCCTCATCTCAGTGGACTAGAGAGCATAGTGAAGACACATCCAGCCCCAACAGCTCTCAGTACAGTTGAATACAGAGAAACCAGCAACAGTGCAGCCAGGCAACCCATCAACATTCCATAAGGTGACACCTGAGCTAGATCATAGAATACAGCACTGAAGCAATATAATCAAGAGAATACAACATATCCCCCTTTCTCAATAAACAAAAGTAAGAAACAATATAAACAGAAACAAAAAAACAAAATAAAAAAACACTAAAAACTATAACTATTGAATACTTTGTAAGTGAGCATAAAGCAGATACTCTAAAACATTTTCAATAATTTGTAAGTAAATACAAAGCAGAAACTCTAAAACATTTTACATGTGGTATCTCCTAGGAACAATCCTAGATCTTGAACTCCTTCTGAAAGACAAATCAGAAGGTACACCAACCTCCTGACCAAGAGGCACAGAAGCAGGATATGAAGGAACATTGTTAATTTTTACAATCTTACCAACATTCCACCATTTTCCCCCTTCAACTTGCACAGAATTTCTGCCAACCCCGGTAACAGAAATGGAAGAACCACATTTGCTCTCACCCTTCTTCCCATGTACTGGGGACTTAATACGAGCAAGATCTCCAACGACCACAGGAACTGTGTTGACCTCTTTTTTACTGTCAAACCAAGACTTCTGTTTGGACTGGGTGTTGGAGACATTTTCTCGAACCAGATGCATGAGACTGTCAATATCAGGAACAGACGTGATCCATTTGTTCATCCATGCGGGCTTAAAGCTAGTGTTGGGCTTTTTTCCCCTTAACAAATCAAAGGGAGAAACCTAAGTTGTAGAGTGAGGGGTGGTCCTGTAGAACCAAAGCATACTGTTGAGAGAATTAAGAATATCACAGTTACAAGATCTGGCCTACTTAACACAGCCCCCCACAACTCTGTTAATTTGCTCAACCAGCCCATTAGACTGGGGGTGATAAAGGGAACTCCTAACATGTTGAATGTTGCATGGTTTCAAAAAGGATTCAAATTCATTCAGCACTTGTAAATTCAGTGCATTATCCGTCACCATGGTGTCAGGAAACCGCTCCCTCAAAAATACATCTTTAAGAAAAAGAATGATGTTACTGGTAGAGGCCTCCTTAACAAGTTTCATGTCAGGTCATTTTGAAGCATAATCAATTAACACTAAAACAAAAAGACACCCTCCAGGTAAAATTTCCAAAGGTCCTGTGACATCCACACCTATTCTGGACCAAGGTCCAGAGGGAAACTCAATAGGAAAGAGAGGTGGACAGGAAACCTTTAAACCTTTGTCAGCAGAACTACAGATGCAACATGAATCAACAGGATCTGATGCCAGATAAAAATCTAAATAAACATAAAAACTCCTAAAACCAGAAGGGCACTCCTAAAGACTACTAAACGACTACTAAAATACTCCCAAAGACCCCCAAAGACTCCTAAAAGACTCTTAAAAAATTCCTGCAAAAGACCCCTACCCGCTAAACATCCAGCCGAAACACCCTGCAGGTACACAGAACCATTTCATTATTAAATACCAGAACAGTGGCCCTGATAAAGGCAGCCCAGACACAATCAATATTGTCATATGCGTTTTAATTCAGCATCATCAAGAAGAGCCTTATAAGTGGCCGCACTACCTAACTACCGAACGCCTTCCGTCCTTTTTCCGATCTATTCCCCGACGGCAAGTGTCCCACAAGGGGCAGATGGGCTTGGGAGGTTTGGGAAAGTCAGCGCAAGCGTGAGGTAGATGTGAGAGTGATCAAAGTGGCTACTAGTAGCCTGGAGATTACACCATTCCTACGCAACGAGTAAACTTGTACCCAGGGATCTCAGGAAAAACAAGCAGGGTGAACAGTGAACCATACCGCGTGTACGCAGGCATAAGAGCGGCAAACCACGCTGAGATAATAACGCCATATGTAAATCAGCAAATTAGCAACCCTGAGCAGACCAGAAAAAAAATCAAGTTGGAGAATTTTGGAGAGTCGGAGCGAAGTGACAAAAAACACACTGTGCGGAAATACACGCAAGCCTTCAGAAGGAAACAAAAATAGTCCAGCGAACAGTGAACCTGCAAAGTAAGATCTCAAATACTAATTCAAATAGGCTGCTGGACAGAATATCGGATATTGGATTATGCGGTCAAGAAAAATTCGACAAACTCCAATACAGAAAATAAAAAGAAGGTTGGTGTTAAAAGAAAAAAAGAAACAAGGAAACAAAAGCAAGTCAGAAGAGTCGCTCGGAAAAGGACAAACAGGTCTCATACCAGTCCCCATGGTAGAGCCTTTCAAGTTTGGGGAGGAAAAACCAAAGTACAATTTTCACTTCTTAAAAGAGCAAATGGCAGCAACTCACACCATAAGCGAAGAAGTAATAACCCAACAAAGCCCTATAAAATCACCTTGTTTTACTTTATCAAGCAAAAGACACAAAAAGAGAAATGAATCAGAAACAAGTCCGGGCATCAATTTCAAAGAAAAATCTACAATAAAAAATTGGCTGATAAAAAGTACAGCACAAATCCATGTACCTCTTAGCCAAGCGATGTCCACACCAAACAAAATAACCACAGAGGGCAATTAAAAAAGCTTAATACTTATCAACCAAAATAAATTAGGATCTCAAACAAAATTGCAGAGAAGCATACAAAAAATTGACTGGTCAAAACCTTTCTCAATCTTTGAAGAAGCAGAACTCCAGAAAATGCTCAAAGAAAACACACATAAGGAGGTGGAACTAGAGCAACATAGTCACGAAAAATTGAGAGAATCTGAAAATCTGGAAAGTAATGAAAATGGATATAAAAGGGAATCAACATCTTCTCCAAAAATACTTACATCAAGTCCAATCAGACAACCGACCAGTAAAATTCAGGTGTCCGATGTAGCAACAAACTGAAGCACAGTCCACACTCTGGGGGGATGCTTTTTTAAAAAGCTTACAACAAGCAATCAACGCATTGAATTTTCAATCAAACAAACTCGATGTTCATGTAGATCTGATGAACTTAATTGCAACACATATAGTGGGAATAAATTCTAAATTGGATAAAATCTCGTTGTATCTAACAAAAGAAAAGGAGGAAGATAAACAATTGAAAGCTAAGTTAATGGAACAAAATTGTGTCTGTGGGGATATAATAGACAAACTGGCATAATTACCTGACATTCTGAAAGAAATACTAGCGGTAACACATTCAAAAAACAACAAAGGAGATAATTCTAAAGACGAGGTCATAAAAACTGGAAAACAAAATGGAACAATTTCCTCAGTTGAAAAGGAAAAAACCCTAAACGGATCAGAAGAAAATGAACCAACAAAGATATGACAAGATGAAAATAAAACAATGGGGTCATCAGGCACAATAGAACCCCTAACCAAAAGACAGCGCAAACGGGCAAGGAAGGCAAGGAGAAATGCTATTAAAATCACGCAAGGAAAACAGATCTTTGCCATTTTTGAACAAAAAAAGAAAGAGGCCCCAAACGACCATTTCATAGTATGTGAACACAGTTGATGTATGTGAGCTGGTTGGGCCGTTGTTTGGTGTTCACTGCTGCTGAGAGCCGTTGGTCAGGCGTGGCAGTGAGCCGGGAGCCGGTTGCCGAGACATTGCTGCAGAGACACCGCGGGCATCTACTGCCGAAGCCCGGCAGGGAATTGCGGGGGAATTGCTGCTCACTATTTTTCTGGTTTAGAAAAGGGGGTGGTGATGAACAGAGTGTCTGAGTTAAACAGACCACTCTTACCCAGTCCAAAGATCAGGGCTTGATCCATCACCGTTATTTATCTCACTGCCCCATCCCAGCTCAGAACCTGGCTATATGCAAATCAGTCTGTCCCTGGCCCAGTGCATCATGGGAACAGGGCAGACTAAACTACCAAGCCAATTCTTCACCAGAAAGGAGACAAGCTACCGGGGACCGGTTTCTGGCATTTCAGCCTTCTTCGGCCCGGCTTGCTTGAATCCTGATGGAGCAGTGAGAAAGGGACTCATGTCTGAGTATACCCTGCCACACCTATAGTGGCCAAAAACGATTTAGAAAAGGGGGTGGTGATGAACAGAGTGTCTGAGTTAAACAGACCACTCTTACCCAGTCCAAAGATCAGGGCTTGATCCATCACCGTTATTTATCTCACTGCCCCATCCCAGCTCAGAACCTGGCTATATGCAAATCAGTCTGTCCCTGGCCCAGTGCATCATGGGAACAGGGCAGACTAAACTACCAAGCCAATTCTTCACCAGAAAGGAGACAAGCTACCGGGGACCGGTTTCTGGCATTTCAGCCTTCTTCGGCCCGGCTTGCTTGAATCCTGATGGAGCAGTGAGAAAGGGACTCATGTCTGAGTATACCCTGCCACACCTATAGTGGCCAAAAACGATTTAGAAAAGGGGGTGGTGATGAACAGAGTGTCTGAGTTAAACAGACCACTCTTACCCAGTCCAAAGATCAGGGCTTGATCCATCACCGTTATTTATCTCACTGCCCCATCCCAGCTCAGAACCTGGCTATATGCAAATCAGTCTGTCCCTGGCCCAGTGCATCATGGGAACAGGGCAGACTAAACTACCAAGCCAATTCTTCACCAGAAAGGAGACAAGCTACCGGGGACCGGTTTCTGGCATTTCAGCCTTCTTCGGCCCGGCTTGCTTGAATCCTGATGGAGCAGTGAGAAAGGGACTCATGTCTGAGTATACCCTGCCACACCTATAGTGGCCAAAAACGATTTAGAAAAGGGGGTGGTGATGAACAGAGTGTCTGAGTTAAACAGACCACTCTTACCCAGTCCAAAGATCAGGGCTTGATCCATCACCGTTATTTATCTCACTGCCCCATCCCAGCTCAGAACCTGGCTATATGCAAATCAGTCTGTCCCTGGCCCAGTGCATCATGGGAACAGGGCAGACTAAACTACCAAGCCAATTCTTCACCAGAAAGGAGACAAGCTACCGGGGACCGGTTTCTGGCATTTCAGCCTTCTTCGGCCCGGCTTGCTTGAATCCTGATGGAGCAGTGAGAAAGGGACTCATGTCTGAGTATACCCTGCCACACCTATAGTGGCCAAAAACGATTTAGAAAAGGGGGTGGTGATGAACAGAGTGTCTGAGTTAAACAGACCACTCTTACCCAGTCCAAAGATCAGGGCTTGATCCATCACCGTTATTTATCTCACTGTCCCTCACCACCCCTTGTTTTAAATATTTTTGTCCACCCTAAGCGTGGAAGGGTATTCCCAGATGTGAGACCCTTGCTCATTGCACCATCAGGATTCAAGCAAACCGGGCCGAAGACGGCTGTAATGCCAGAAACCGGTCCCCGGGAGCTTGTTTCCTTCCCAGTGTAAGAATTGGCTTTTGTAGTTTGGTTTGCCCTGTTCCCATCATGCACTGGGACAGGAACAGACTAATTTGCATATAGCCAGGTTCTGAAACTGGGATGGTGCAGTGAGCTAAAAAACGGTGTTGGATCTAGCCCTGATCTCTTGACTGAGTGAGAGCTTTCTGCTTAATTCAGAGACTCTGTCCCTCACCACCCCTTGTTGTAAATATTTTTGTCCACCCTAAGCGTGGAAGGGTATTCTCAGATGTGAGACCCTTGCTCATTGCACCATCAGGATTCAAGCAAACCGGGCCGAAGACGGCTGTAATTCCAGAAACCGGTCCCCGGGAGCTTGTTTCCTTCCCAGTGTAAGAATTGGCTTTTGTAGTTTGGTTTGCCCTGTTCCCATCATGCACTGGGACAGGAACAGACTAATTTGCATACAGCCAGGTTCTGAAACTGGGATGGTGCAGTGAGCTAAAAAACGGTGTTGGATCTAGCCCTGATCTCTTGACTGAGTGAGAGCTTTCTGATTAATTCAGAGACTCTGTCCCTCACCACCCCTTGTTGTAAATATTTTTGTCCACCCTAAGCGTGGAAGGGTATTCTCAGATGTGAGACCCTTGCTCATTGCACCATCAGGATTCAAGCAAACCGGGCCGAAGACGGCTGTAATGCCAGAAACCGGTCCCCGGGAGCTTGTTTCCTTCCCAGTGTAAGAATTGGCTTTTGTAGTTTAGGTTGCCCTGTTCCCATCATGCACTGGGACAGGAACAGACTAATTTGCATACAGCCAGGTTCTGAAACTGGGATGGTGCAGTGAGCTAAAAAACGGTGTTGGATCTAGCCCTGATCTCTTGACTGAGTGAGAGCTTTCTGCTTAATTCAGAGACTCTGTCCCTCACCACCCCTTGTTGTAAATATTTTTGTCCACCCTAAGCGTGGAAGGGTATTCTCAGATGTGAGACCCTTGCTCATTGCACCATCAGGATTCAAGCAAACCGGGCCAAAGACGGCTGTAATGCCAGAAACCGGTCCCCGGGAGCTTGTTTCCTTCCCAGTGTAAGAATTGGCTTTTGTAGTTTGGTTTGCCCTGTTCCCATCATGCATTGGGACAGGAACAGACTAATTTGCATACAGCCAGGTTCTGAAACTGGGATGGTGCAGTGAGCTAAAAAACGGTGTTGGATCTAGCCCTGATCTCTTGACTGAGTGAGAGCTTTCTGCTTAATTCAGAGACTCTGTCCCTCACCACCCCTTGTTGTAAATATTTTTGTCCACCCTAAGCGTGGAAGGGTATTCTCAGATGTGAGACCCTTGCTCATTGCACCATCAGGATTCAAGCAAACCGGGCCGAAGATGGCTGTAATGCCAGAAACCGGTTCCCGGGAGCTTGTTTCCTTCCCAGTGTAAGAATTGGCTTTTGTAGTTTGGTTTGCCCTGTTCCCATCATGCACTGGGACAGGAACAGACTAATTTGCATACAGCCAGGTTCTGAAACTGGGATGGTGCAGTGAGCTAAAAAACGGTGTTGGATCTAGCCCTGATCTCTTGACTGAGTGAGAGCTTTCTGCTTATTTCAGAGACTCTGTCCCTCACCACCCCTTGGTGTAAATACTATTTTTCTGGAGCAGAGCCGAGCAGAGATGGGCTGTCCGGGAGACGGGGGCCTGGGGGAACCCGAGTGGACCGCGGACTGTGGGCTACGAGACCCCGCCCCCAACCACAGCTTCGCATGGTATCAGAGCCGCATGGTAGAGAGACAGAGCGGCTGAGCGGCTGAGCAGCTTGTGAGTGACTGAGAGAGGAGGGAGATCTGCCCGCTGCCCACATCTGCCCACATCTGCCGAGTTTGCTGAGCTTGCCGGTCAGTTGGTCGCCCGGACAGCAGTCAGCTAACCGGAGGTGAGCCCTAAGCACCACAGTACATTGTACAATTGAATTGTTGAACTGTCACAGGTGCAGCTACTATTGACCTCCCAGGACTTTCTGGATTCTCTGTTCTTATAGCAAGTTGCTATTTGCCTGCCTGGACTGTTGCTGCACTCACCGGCAGGTCTGTACTCTGCTTGCTGCCTCTTGCTGACTCTTGTGCTACTTGTGCCGGACACCGTGCCACACCGTGCCACCGTGCCACACCTCGCAGCCCCCGCTTCGCGGGGGCCGCTCATGCCGCCAACTCAAGAGGACTTTGTCAGGAGATTGCCATTATCGTTACAGGCGCTGCCTGCCCCGTCTTCTATCCCCGCAAGAGCCAGACGGGACTGCGAGGACCAGGATTTCGTGCGGCGCTGATCGCCTGCACCTGGTCATCTTCCCGCCTCCTCCTCATCTGTGTATTTAATCAGGGTATAGAAATTCCGCGCCAGCGGGACGCGTGCGAGACGAAGGCAGGACGAAGGGCGGACCCTCTGAGACCCTCAGAGACCGAAGCAGGCCGGCCGGGCCCACCTATATTCATTTTAATCCAATTCACAAATTTGTCCCTACATATTTGTTTGCTACTCTGCTCTCTAATCGCACATTATTTGCTGTGCCATCGTTTGCAACTGCATAGATTTTATTATCTGCATAGATTTTATCATCTGCTCTTTATTTTCTTCTATATGTGTTATATGCTTCACTAGTACCTTTTTGCACTTTGCCAATACCTTTTCCCCGCGCATATACTATTCTTCTCCTTAAATTTATTTATATTAACTTCTATATCACGCTATGACTGCTAGAAAACTACGGTCAGGGAGAGTGTTGGTAGGAAGGACTTGTACCAAAACTAAATCCAACCCTCTCCGCAATAAGAGTATTCATGCATCACAGCTGAAGGGAAAATGCCAGCTATTTAATCTGTGGGAAAGGGTTAAGGAAAAAATCCCACAGTAGAGGTGCGTTTGGAATTTCCTTTGGAGAAAGACAATACTGTTGTACGCAAATCACTGTTAATGGTTGATGACGATTCAGGAGAGGGGACTGCAGGGGGAACTGGGGTTGTTGAGAATTTGATATCTACTAAGATCCAAAGTAAATCTGTATTGCCTACTACTGATGTTATTGTAGAGCTGTGTCCTAAAACAGTGAATGCTGATTTGCACAAATCTATTCTGACCTCTAGGGATACAGGTTTAAATGACGCTAATGGTTCCACTCAGATGAAGGTACCAAGGAGTGGGGATAATATATTGATGTATTCTGATATGGAGGTATGTAGGAGATACATGTCGGAGGACTCTAGGCAGATCCATGAGCCTCTTAAGACTCCGCTGGCTGCTGTCCCCTCTGGGCTCCATTTGTTTAGCAGCACACCTTCTATTCAATCTCAATGCATGACTTCTCATTCTAGCATCTTCATGAGCCCAGAGATGAACCTTACCGGTATTACTCCCATTCCCGTAACTAAACCAGATAAACCCGTCTCTGACACCCTACTCTCCTTAGAACGGCTACTCTCTTCAATTCTATCTCTTTTAGAAAAATTTGTAGGGGGGTCGGATTGTGTCTTAGAAACGGTCAATGAGATATTGAAGGTTCTACTGAATAAAGCTTCTGGTAAGCAAACTGGAGGGATTGCTGATTTAGGGCTGTTTGGGGCTGGAATGAATGTAGATTATGCAGAGGGAAAAATGTCCCCAGTTAATCCTATAACCTCAGATCAAATCATTCCAGGTGAAAAATTCTACCCATTGTTGAAAAGGTGAAATCTTTGTTACTGAGCCCCCCTTTAGGAAACTGTGTAGCAATTCCTGACCTGGAAATAAAAGTAGCGGAGGTGCCTATGCTCAAGGTAAATTAAGTTTCTTCCTCTGTTCTGGTACCTTCGGCCCCAGATAAGGAAATTGTAATTCAGCCCCAATCAAGGGTAGATAAAGAATTCTTATCTATTTTTACCTTGGAGAGGGAGGAGAAGGAAAAAAATCGAAAATTGGGCGTCCCAAAAAAGATCAAAGGTAAAAAGAGGAAACCTACTCGCAGATTTGGAAGAAAGAGGCGGAGAAGGATTCATTTTGAGAAGCAGGATGTTAGAGGTGATATCTACTCGTCCAATTCGGAAGGGAATCATGAAGAAATGTTCTCACTTGAGGAAAAAATTCCCTCGGTGTTGGATAGGGAGATACCGGTAGGGCATGGCGATCTCTCATCTAGATGTGCGGTTTCCAATTTGGGAGTCCCTAATGCTGATGAGGGGAAGCCTAGTATGTCGGCGCCCATCTTGGAATTAATTAAACCGGTCTCTGGTGCCCCTTCCGATTTTGTCCCTTGTATAAAAAAATGCTTTGGTATGGAGGGAAGGGAAGAGGCTTCTAAAAGTTCCCAAGCTGCAATTGAAGAGAAAAGCGTTGACACAGTTATTTTGGATTTCCTCCCGCTGTTTGATACTGATTTGATTTTAAATAGGGCCCGTCTACTTAAAAGTTTTGAAGAGCTAGAATGCCTTGAATTGGTTAATTCAAATGACATTAACCTGGTACCAATCCGGAGATTGGAAATTGGAATATTGACTAGGGTGAAATTCTATTCTAAGCTCATTGCCAATCTCGTTGTGAAGCAGTCTGAGTTTTTTCAAAGTCGTGGGATTGATGTTATTCCCATCTTGGGGGGCCCACGGAATGGCTTATTAGCAGGGGAAAGGATTTTTCCTCCCCTCAGTCGACTGGGTGGTCTGGCTGGCTTTGATGATCTAAAAATCTGTGTCTCTAAAAATACACGTCTTGTCTCCAGTGTAAATTCCCCTCCTGTTATTTCCCGTGGAGATATAGTTGAGGAGAGCGCCCAATGGAATTGGTTACCTGGTGTCCTTTCTAGTAGGACAACAGATAACATGATCTCCCTTTCTCATCTTTAGTTGTGACTTAAAGATATTATCGTGGAACGCCGCAGGTATAAAAAACAGCCCAGATAAACTTCAGTTCCTCCATTCTTTTGATGCTAGCGTGATTTGTCTCCAAGAGACTTAGTGTGTGGATAGAACTCCTGCTGGAGGGGGCTATATTTCTTTGGAAGGTATAGCCATTCCTTCCAGGAGAGGTCATGCCAAAGGGGGCATTGCTTGTCTCTTATCTAATCGGATCAAGTGGAACTTCACCCACTATTTGGATTCAAGTAACCTCTTTCAGGCGGTAACATTGTTTGGTCATGCTGAGCTTGGGGCGGCCAAATCTATCACGCTGATAAATGTGAACATCCCTCCAGATGCTTGCTATAATGTAATAGTGAAACAGGTCTTTTCTTACATAAAGAGTATTAAGGCCAAAGCACCTGCAACCCACATAATTTTAGTGGGCGACTTTAATTGTAAGGTCTCTAATACGAGTCTAGCTCTGTTAAGAAACAAATATAAAGAGGAATTATTACAGATCCCACAGGCTCTATTCCCTGGTAACATCAAAACAGATAAGTGAGGGAAATTGTTTCTGGAAGAACTGGCTGAATTGGAGGGGATCATCATAAATGGTAGGCTTCCCTCTGACATTCCAGCAAGTTTTACTCACAAAACCAATCAGGGTGAGTCTATTTTGGACTACGTGGCTGTGGATAATGATTCCTTTTATCTCCTAAAAGATCTGATAGTCACTAAAACCCTAAACAGCGATCACAATGTGATAACCCTAACTGTTAATATGAATCCACCTAAAACGGATCCATGGTCGCTTGATGGTGATCTGGTTAGTTTTAGTGGTAAAACAGGGAGATGTTTCTGGAATACAAGGGCCCTAAGGAGCTTGTCCATTTCACTAGATAAAACTGTAAAAGAACGTCCTAGTTGGAAAGGGTCGGAAATCTCATATTTTGTGGGGTTTATGAAGGAGGTAGTCTTGGTCGCAAGAAAATCTAATTCACAAAGAAATATGCTTCCTGTCCCCAGTTCCATACGCCTGCTTAATAAAGAATTAAACACACTGGTTAGAGAACAATACTTGAATAGGTCCACAGAAAGGTCTCGCAAAATAACCTTACTAAGGAGAAGGAGAAGGAGAATAAGGTTAAAAATTTAAAAAGAGAGGGAAGATTCCCTATGGATAAAGTTAAGGGAGGCTGTAAATAGAGGGAATGTACGACTATTTTGGTCTCTCATTGGTGAGGGTTGTGGAACAAGAATCAGGTCCCTTCCCCCTCCTATTTCCGAGAACGTTTGGGTGGGTTATGTCACGCAGTTATATGCTGGTAATGGGCCTGTTGAGGATGACAGAAGGGTGGGCGATGTCGGACCGTTGTTTGAGCCGCCCTCTGAAAAGATCATCGAATTAGCCATAAAGTACTTGCGTTCGTCCGGCGCCATGGGCCCTGATGAGCTCCCGTTTTTGGTGTTAAAACAGGATGCTGAATCATGGAGCAAAATCTTATTTCCAGTATATAGATATTGCTTCCTACATAGGGGGAGTATTCTGGTACCCCTGTTTAAGAAGGGGGATAGGAATGTGCCCCAAAACTATCGACAAATAGCCTTGCTTGATGCTATATGGAAAGTATTTACGAAATGTCTTTTAACATTAATATCCGACTGGGTAGATGGGGGTCAGTTGCTGCCATTGGAGCAAACGGGTTTCCGTAAGTGTCACAGCACAATGGATAATTTATCCGACTTGCAGATAATTTTGGATAAATACATAGGGGCTCGAGGCAGAAGAGTTTATGCTGCGTTTATAGATTTCTCCACAGATTTCTCCACAGCATTTGACAAAGTTGATCGCCCCCTGCTGTGGAGGAAGCTATCTTCTCTCGGAATGCCCTCACTGCTCTTAGATTTAGTTAGGGATCTCCATACTGATACCTGGTGCAGGGTTTTATTGGGTGGCGAAAGAGGGCTATCCCTGGCGATACCCACTGCAAATGGATTGAAACAAGGATGTCTATTATCTCCATTATTATTTTCTCTTTACATCTCAGACTTACCTTCGTTTTTGTCTTCAAGTGATGGTAACGCCCCAGTATTAGGGGGCTCTCCAATTGTTTGTATGCTATATGCGGATGATATTCTGATATTGGATTTAACACCGAAAGGTTTGAATAATCGTCTACAAGCACTTCACATATATGCAGAATATCATCACCTGAAAATAAACGTAGCAAAAAGTAAAATCATGTGTATGGCAGGTAGGAGAAAGACGAAATATGAGAACTTTAGGTGGATGGTGGGAGGAGACAGGCTGGAGGTGGTGAATTCCTATGTGTTCTTAGGAAAGATAATATCTGCCAATTTGAGCGATAAGGATCATGTTGCTAACAATTCTCGAAAGGCTCTGGCTCAGGGTAAAAGTCTGAGTGCTTTATATTGCGCGACCGGGAAAAGACATTTCCCTTATTTGCTAGAGGTCTTTCGCGCAAAGATTTCAGCATCCCTGCTCTATGGTGTTGAATTAATTGATTTGGGGCAATGGAGTTTTCTGCATACAGTAGATGGAAAAATCCTCCGACAATTAGCCTCAGTTAATACTGCCTGCACAACGGCCGCTCTTAGATTAGAGTTTGGAATCCGTAGTAGTTGGGTGCAGGCTTTAGCAGGGATTGTTCGCTGGGTGTCGTGCCTGGCTCGGGGGGGACCTGGGACCATGCGGAGTCTCATGAAAAAAGAATTGTTGGGATCCTTAAAAGAACACTCTAGAATTGTGAGGAATTTCAGAAAGGCAGTTGAATACCTTCAACTAGATGAATTAACTTTATTCACATTGTCCCTAGGCCAGTTGAAAGCTGTTTTAAAACTGGCCACTTGGAAACTGAGTTTTAGCCTAGACAGGGTGGCAATTCTTGCAAAAAAGGCCCCTCACCATTTATAGACTCTTGCCTATATAAGGAAATGCAACCGTACGTGTCATGGAATATACCTCACGGTATACAGCGTTTTTGGTTCCTCTTGAGGCAGGACCTCCTTCCTTTAAATAATTTAACATCTAGATGGTATGGGTCCCCTGCAATTTGTCATCTTTGCAATATGTCCACCCAGGATATTGTACATGTTCTCTTTATATGCCCAGCCTTGCGGACATCACGTAGGAAGTGGTTTAGACATATATGTTTAAAATTGGGTCTCTTGTCGGCGAGGTCTTTTTTAAATGCTTTGTACAATCCGCTTAATGAAATGTTCTGTTTTAATATATTTAACTTTTTTAAATGTTTTCTAGATATTTATTAGAGGGCTTGGGAATCAAATGCCCAATAGTATATGCTTTTCTATCTTGTCATGTAAAGTATGTGTATGTAAAAATATATGTTGTATTTCTTTTATGTGGATCTCTTATGAGTTCCAAAACATAAATAAAGAATTGAATTGTGTGGCGGCAGCCAGCCACTATACAAGTTCTAAATGCGAAACAAATGTGACCAGTTCGTAGAAATTTCTGTCAAAGAAGTTGGCAACCAAGAGGTAAACACAGAAGAAGCGGAAGAGTACTCAAAATGTCAAAGGCAGAACGAAATATTATCAATTACGCAAGGAAAACCGAAGGACGAGGAAAAAGCTAATACAAATATACGGAATAAAAAAATAGCTAAAGTAAATGAGATAGTAAAAATAGATCACGGTGTGGCCATAGAACAACAAAAAGCACAGGTAAATGCATCAACACAAAAACACGAGCATGAATTACCGGCACAAAATTGTTCAAAATGGCAGACAGGAGGAACCTCGTCACACAGTCTGAATATAATGGAAAAAGAACAAAGCCAAAAAACACAAGTAGATCAAGCAAGGGAAACAAACACACGCCCAACCATAACGGTAGGAAAAAAAGGAAGAACATGCAATGACTTGCATGGAACCCTACCAAATGACAAGTTGGGGCAAAACATATGTAACGCACCAACAGATCGAGAGTAAATGAATCTTCAAAAAGTGGCGACATTGGTGGACTCCAGTCGACCTGAAAAAACAACTATGGAAAGACAATACGGACAAATATTATATATTCGACTTGATCAAATAGAGGGAAAAAGAGAAGTTTATCAAAACCGAAATTTCGAAACGGCAAGTACAGAAACAGACTGAAAATTACTATTTAAGCCAGAATACCAAACAAGAGGGAAACTGGACACGCTGAATCGGGGGAATATACTGAGATTGTTTGAAGAGCTACCGAAATTAAGGGGAATAACAACAAGTGACCTCAAATCAGTAGAATTTATCCAAACAAACAAAGAGAAAGATGAGGAAATAAGTAGCACCACGTGGGCATCAAAAGATATAGTGGAGCTCATCTTTTCGACAAGGACATAGTTTGCAGAATGGGGAATAACACTAGAGCACCAAACACCAATAAAGTACCCATTCCCTTTATTAATAAATAAGGTTTCCCAATGCAATAACACAAAGGAAAAAATGTATACAATTCTGAAGGGAGCAAGAAATAAATTAATCACGGAACAAGATCTGCATTGCACAAAAATAAAGCAGTTGAACCATGGGGTGAAGGAAGATAAAGACTGGTCTTGGTTAGCACAAGCCCTAAACTCTCATCGATCCTGATGGAAGTAATTTTGTCCAAAACAATCAAAAGCAAAATATCAAGTTAGACCAGAAACCAAGGAGGAGAATAAAAATTTGCTCGTGGAATGTACATGGTTTTAAAGAAATGGCTCAAGATCAAGAGACTATAGATTTCCTGAGCAATTTCGAAATAATACTTCTCCAGAAAACATGGAACGAAATTCCGAGGCAAATTATGGGATATGAGGAACATCATGTAATGGTGGAGAAATTTGCAAAGTACGAACACCCAAGGGGAGGATTTTCCACTTTCATAACAAATTACCTAAACTGGAAAACTGAATCGCTCGATTCAGGGGAGAACTGGATACAAGTTATCAAATTAGAGAATAAAGGAAGCAAAGACAGTTTAGGATGGAAATTACTGATCATAAATATATACATCCATCCAGATAAGGCCACAAAAATAAAAAAACTACTAACGCTATTAAATTTGGTAAAAACTTTACAAAAAACCCACCAATTCCATGAGATGTTTATCTATGGTGATTTCAATAGTAATATAAAAAAAGCCATGCAGGACAAAAATAACATCCAAAAGATATGGAATGAGCTGGAATCACTAGGACTAACGATCTTAAATGGAAACATGAAGGGAGATCGAGCTACAATAACCACCTTCTCCAGTGGAAAGAAAAATTCCACACTAGATTTTACTCTAATTAGTAATGATCTAATAAAGATGGTAGATCACTTTGAAATAAGAACAGGACCGGAGAGTGATCACTTTCCACAAGAGACTACACTGAGAATAAACATCGAAGAAAAAACAAAGTAGAATTTCTTGCCGCTATTCCGGAAATACACAAATTGAAGAAACTCAAATGTAAGGGTCCCATAAAATATGATAATGGAAATGGTGCTCAAACGAGCAAAAATTATGGAGACCATTGAAAATCTATCACTCGAAAGAAAATGGGAGAACTTTCATGAACTTGTGCTAGGAAAATTCTCGTTAAAAACATCAGTAAAATATGGACAAGAAGCTAACAAAGAGCCATGGTACAACACTAAATTAAGAGATAAAAAAAGGGAAATTGCGAAAATTCTAAGAACAAAGGCTGCAGAAAAGAGGTTGGGAAAAGAAGTAGACAATAACGAAATACTGAAAATGAGGAAAGAATATAAAGAGGAATGCAGAAAAGCGAAAAAATTGCACATGGAGAGAATCTGGGAAGATTTGCTAAGGACAAGCAAACTACCAAATAGTGTTGAATTCTGGAATATAATTAATAAATTATCAAAAGGAACGGGTAGAGTGTATAACATTGGAATCAGTGAAACAACATGGGTTCATTATATTGAAAGCCTATATAACATTCACAGGAATCATCCCCACAAAGAAGTAAATAAAGACTTCAAAAAAAGTTTAGATCAGAAAGAAGCAGAAACCGGACAAAGAAAAAATGATCAGCATGAAAGTACTAACCTAGAAGAACTAACCCTTCTAACAACAGTTTAACAAACAACCACCTTGATAAAAAAAACTGAAAGCGGAAGGAGCAGCAGGCCCCAATGGGATTCCAAACACCTTATTCAAATATGATCCCGATTTTTGTGCAAAATACCTGACGCCGCTATTTAATCATCTATATAAAGAAAAAAAGATACCGCAGTCCTGGCAGGGTAACATCTTCCACCCAATATACAAAAACGGGTGTGGAATGGAACCCGGGAATTACAGATTGATAGCACTAATTGATGTAGAGGCAAAGCTCTTCTCATCTTGTATATTGATTCACCTCCAAAAATGGATAAATGAAAACAAAATAGTACCAAAATTCCAAACGGGTTTTATGGAAGGTACGGGTTGCACAATTAATCTTTCAGCACTGGCACTGCTAATAAAAGGAGCAGGAAAAAAGAAGACCGGACTACTAGCATGTTATATAGATCTGAAATCCGCCTTCGACAGAGTTCCAAGACACCGCCTATGGAAAAAACTTGAAACATGGGGTCTTCCGCTGACTTTAATTGACATTATAATAGCTTATATAGTGGAACGTGGGCAAAAGTAAAGCTTGGCGATGGGAGACGAATATCCGCAGAATTAAAAATAAGAAATGGCCTCAAACAGGGCTGCGTGCTCTCTCCAAGCCTTTTTAACATATATTTGGCAGATTTAGAAAGTCATCTGCAGAACGTGAATGGACACCCACCAAAATTGGCCAACGATTGCATCCAGTTTTTACAATATGCAGACAACATTGTGGTTTTAAGTCAAACACCGATAGGTCTCCAAATAATGATATCCGAATAAACGGACTACTTTGAATGTGAAGGTCTGGAATTAAACATCAAAAAAACGAAAGGGGTGAGATTGGCGGGCTCAAGTAGACGATCATTCAAGTGGTATACAAAGGACAAACATATCGAGGAAATAACATCATACAAATACTTGGGGGTCACAATAAGCAAAAATATGTCCTTATTACATCATAAAAGAAACATCATTGCAAAAGCACAGTCACTGAGTTTCGCCTACAGAACACTTCATAAGAAATTGCAATGCCCGTCACACGACCATCTCCTAAAAGTAATGGCAGCCCAAGTATTACCATCTCTCTCCTATGGGCTAGAAATATGGCACGGTAAAGAAATTAATATTTTAAACACAATCCAGACCAAAATATATAAATCAGTGTTTAACCTTTACAAAGGATCAGCTCCAGGACAAATAAGACTGGAATTTGGCTTGCAAAATCAAATACATCAAAGGAAAGCGGTCCTAGCAAAATGGTGCTGGAAACTCAGATGAGCAGAATTGGGATCACTAAATAACCTATGTTGGCTAGAAATCAAAAAACAATATGACCAACATGAACCCAATTCTTGGGGTGGCGATCTGCGCACATCCTTAGTAACCCTCAAAATAGAGGAGATCTGGAACAGCCAACTGGAAGAAGCATCCTTTAAAAAGATTTGCAAACTAAATGCAAAAGCTCTATCGCTGATAGAAGACAAAAAGACTCTGGCCAAACGTCGACACGCATGGACTGTATTGAATTCGTATAAACGATTAAAACCGCAACCTTACCTCGTGGCACACTTTCGTTTATCTTTAAAAATGAAATTTATGGCTTTTAGACTGGGCGACCATTTTTCCAAAGACTTGATCCCGTCATGGAAAGATACACACCAGGGGTCAAGATGTAGACTATGCGGGTACCATACAGAAACATTATGTCACCTACTGTGTACGTGCGAGTCATCAAAAGACGAGAGAAGTACTTTGTTGAAACCAGTCCTAAATATGTTTGAGATCCGCACCTGCAGGCAGGCTGTTATCAGCTGGATGGGAGCTGGTTCAAACATTTTAATATGTCGTGGGGTAAAATTTATGAAAATAGTAGAGACTTTGCTTTTAAAAGCTGAAACCACCTAAAAACGGGGTCTGGAAAATAAGGTTTTACTTTTTAAGAATCAAAAAATATATTTTAAGAAAATGAATTTTATCCTTTTTCTATTAAATTGAAATTTGTACATGTATACTTTATGGTTGTGATAAACCAAATACAGTTAATTTTTGACTGACTGACTGAATCAACAGGATCATTAATATCACTGTCCATCGAGGGCCACCAAACAAACTTCCGTACCTATCGCTTGGTGAGCGTGGATCCCAAATGACCCTTGTGGGCTTTGACAATAATGTTCTTTCTGAGACTCCAAAGGACAATACGCTTATCACCTTGTGATAATACACCATCTTCCAGTGAAATCTCAGATTCTACCTTCCAGAAAGGCTGTATGCAATTAGGAAGGGCACGCTCTCTGGGCCAACCTGACTTAACAAACCCACATACTCGTTGTAAAATCTCATCATCGGGAAGAGCTTTAATCCAATTGTCTGCAGAATCAAGCCCCTGCTCGGATAAGTCGAGTGAGGTTACCAGGCAATTGTCAGAATCTTCCTCCACAACATAAGAAGGAATTGCTCCTTCCTTGTTATTATCAATGGGAAAACGAGACAGATAATCTGCTCTGAAATTCCTGCTCCAGAAACATGAACAACTTCAAACTGGTACTGCATAAGGCGAGATACCATACGTAGAATCCAAGGTGAGTAGCATTTGCCGGTACCAGCCCCAAGAATGGAAATGGGAGGTCTATGATCAGTTCTCAATAAGATGCGCTTATCCAAAATATAGGGTCAAAACTTTTTGATGGCCCACAAGCAAGACAAAAGCTCTTTTTCGAAGACTGAGTACTGAAGTACCCCATTTTTCAAAACCCGGGAGGCAAATGCGACTGTGTTCTCTGCTCTTGAAGTATTTTGTGTCAGAACAGCCCACAGCCCCACTTGACTCGCATCAACAGTTATGCAAAAAGACAACTCTGGGTCAAAAGGTTTGAGTGCACTACTGTTAGAAAGGTAACACTTAACACACTGCAGGGCAGACTCACATTCATCAGACCATTCAAACACCAAACCCTTGCAAAGAAGAGAACTGATGGGCCGTACAAGAGTGGTATAACTTTGAATAAAACTCCAGGAGACCAAGTAGAGACTTGACGCCACTCTTATCAGATGGCCTCTTGATTCAATCCAATACCTCATTAGAGTCATAAAGTGCCTCAAAATGGGAAACCCACTGGGCCTCTGTGATATTGCTTTCCTGGACCTCATTGTCCTCACCACAAAAAAGGGCGTGTTAATGATTGCCCAAAAACTTGAGGTATCCTTTAGCACCTCCATGGATAATAGCGCATTCCATGCCTCTGACTTAATCTCTACTTTCCGGATGTACACTGCTCTCTTGTACTGCTTCCGTAGTCTGACTATCAGAGCCCTATCACAAGGTGATTTTTTCAAGGCTAAAACTAAGGAGCGATGGGTACGCGAGCAGTTATCGTCAAACCATCTTAAGCCAGACATGGTTCTTGGTTTGGTATTGACGGTTAAGTCACGTGCTATCTGCCTGCAGATACCCTCAAAAGATCCGAGGACTGCATCCTTAGTACTCAAGGGGGCTGTACAAATTGTACTATTCCCTATACTTTTCTCGCATAAATCCATTCAAAAAGGGTCAGGCATAACTTTGGACCATCTCAGTCTCCTCCCCTGGTCACGTGTTACCACACTCCTAGGAACCAAGTTTTTACCTCCTTTGCCCATTATGCCACAGCTTTTGTCCAGTTCTAAAATGACCGAATTATGATCACTAAAAGGTGATTCCCGGGCATTGTAAAAGACTACCTTGGCTAATAGCGTGGGCGGCAGGAAAATATAATCAACAATGGTGTCTCTAGCCCTAGATTTAAACGTGGAGCACCGTTTATGATTATCAACAAAGCCAGGTTCAAAGAGATCAGCTTCAGTCAAGAGGGACTCTAGACCCTCGCCCCTTACTGAGTGTTCAAAATGGGGAGTCGTCGCAAAATTAAAACCATGCCCGTCAACAATTGAGCACTGCAAATCACACAAATGAATATTAAAATCACCCATAAGTAGTACATAATAAAAAGTGGATTGCTTTGTTCTATAGTCTTCTAAAAAAGATTTCAAGCTGCACAGATGTTGGTTCGTAGAATCACTCTCTCCTGAATTATAAAAATTCACAAACAATAACTTTGGGTAATTTAACTTGCAAACTTCTACTATCAGGGAATTAGCATAGTCTATCTCTATCCTCTTTGTGTACCCCATTAATTTCAGAGAAAAAAGTAACATAAGACCACCCTTTGCTCTTCCTGCTGGGGCTAGTCGGGCAGGTAAAAAGTGAGAACTAAAACCATCCAACCAAAAATGTTCCCCCCTATCCTAAGTCTCCTGAAGAGCGATTATATAGAATGTTTTAATAAAATTTAGCCAATTTGGATCATCTCTTTTGGACCTTTGGCCTGCGATATTCCAGCTCATAATTCTACAATTAGTGGAGTTTTCACTCCCGATATCAACCTTAGCCAGGTAATTTAGGCTTAGGACAGATGAGCAAGCCTCAACCCCAATATCGCCACCAACAGAATTACTAGAGCTTACTTCTGATATACATTCCTCATTCTCCTTTAGTCAGTCATTTGTATCCAGCTGGGTCAGTGGGGAAAATCTATTTGAAACAGGTAGGCCTTCCTCATTAGGCCTTAACAATAATCCTGACATTTAGTTGATACCTCTGCCGCTCTACCTGAACTTACAGGTCCAGGGACGAGACTTGTATTTGTTGGAAACTGACCCATCAATGACCGATGAGTGCTGTTAGCCCTTGTCCTGACAGCATATGCATCAGTAGCATCCCAAAAAAACCTGTTGACTATGTTCCGTTTATTAAAATTAACTATGATACAGTCGCCAGGAACTTGCTTGGGTCGACTACCCACCCAGGACACCCGTCCGGCCATTATGATGTGATTCTAGATCTCAGGTTGTCCCGAACAATAATTATCGCACCAATTTTTGCTTTGCGCAACAAAGCCGCTGTTGATTCATTATCAGAGGCATTTAAAGGAGGTACCCCAACAAGAATTGCAGCCAGAGGAGTAGCTTTTGGAGGGAGATCAATTCTAGTATCGCTAAAGGTTTGATGTTTCTAAATATGAATACGGTTCACCCTATCTACTATATATGGGCCCCTCGATTGCAAACAATAGTAATCTTTGTTGCTTTTTAACTTGGTGGAAGCGTTTTCTGGAGAATTATGAAACGCTTTCATAAGAATAGTATTTGGCGCTTTTACTTAAGAAAGTTGATTAGTCGCTTTTCTTTTTGATTATGGTCTTGGCATTTAATAATTTTGTGATTAGGAGCCCACTGGCTAGAATGAATTCTCATTAGGAATGAGAAAGGAATTTCAAGTTAAGCTAAGGCCTCTTGACATTGTTAGTTATCTGTAATTGTTAATCCTCACAATATGCTGTATTAACTTTAAGAACCTTAGTCTGTGTACGGTGCCTATGTTTCCTTGAAAACACTGTTTAACATAAAAAGCCCTTGCTTAATGGAACTCTAAAAGGGGACTAAAGCACAACAAAGAAGAATATTAAGGTGAGAGTAAAATATTGAGATAGGCTATAGAGAAAGAAAAAGGGACAGGGACTATTTTTCTTTGTAACATTCCTCCTCTCTTAATTTTCAATCCTTTTCAGAAAGAGTTGTTTCTTGCATTTTAATCACAACAAACATTCTGAAAAAGACATACCACAGCGTTTTAGGATTTAATCTGTCTTAACAAGGTGATTCACACTTAATGACCTTTGAAATTGTTGTTATAAAAACTAGATGTATACAGGGATAATATAAGTTTATGTTTATTTCTTAGAATTACCAAGACACAAGTGACTTCCTATTAAGAACCAGGCTGGTCCAGGAGCGAAGTTGCTGTGTCTTCTCTTTTACTCTGTGTTGTTAGTCGTCCCACTCCCCTTCCCTTTCAGAGTATTTGCTAGCACCACTGTTTATTTCAGTGAGGCTGCGATATAGTCTGGATGGGTTGAGGAATAGGCTTCATCATCACCCTGTCAACTACCTGGATTTCAGGTGAGTGGTTCAACAAACCCAACACTGGGTGATATTTCTGGACCATTTGGGGGGTCATAAACAGGAGGAAGGATTAAGGCTTTTTGGTTGATGTGGAATAAGATCATGTGGTGATCAGTCAACTGGAAGAATGTTGTCGATCGTGATTGCTTCCCGGTGGGCAATGATGGCATCTAAGGTCGTTCCTTTGTTGTGAGTTTCTTCCGAACAGTGTTGGGAAAGATTATTGTCACAGAGGAGGTTATTGAGAGATTGAATTAGAGAGTTGTTAGTTTCATTCCAGCGTAGGTTGAGATCACCCAGGATTAGGTAGTTAGTGTCTTTAAGTGCGCAATGGGCAATCAGGCCGGATAAGTGTTCCCCAAATGTGGGGATGTTGCCTGGAGGGTGATAGAGAAGGTGACAGACTAAAGGGCTGTTGCTTTAATGATGACAGAAAGACATTCAAAGAAGCCGTACTTGAGGAGTCAGTTACAGCGATGTCTATGTCGTCCTTATGGATGATGGGTACACCTCCACCTCGTTGATCTTTTCTATCTTTGTTGATGATGGTGAAACCTGGGGGCACAAGCATATCTAAACAAGGAGGGGAAATCTCATTTAGCCATGTCTCTGTGAGGAACGCAATATCTAGATCATGAGAGAGGATGGCTTCTGCTAATTCCATTGCATGTTTGGGAGCTGATCTATAGTTAATGAGCAGGCAGTTAGTGGATAGTTTCTTTTTGCTAGGATACTTTCCTCATGGGGCCCTGGTATGGAGGAGAGGGAGGGCGGGGGTCTTGTGGCTTTTGAGGGGGGTATTCTCTTCTGAAGCCTGTGATCACTTGGATATTGTATTTAGGGGAGGCAGTAGGAGGAGAGTCGTATGTGGAGGCTAACAGCCATATTCATCAATCTCCCGTTTTGCGAGGCCCTAATAGCGAATTATAGCGATTCGCTATTAAGGACTCGCAAAACGGGATTCATGTAGGATTAGCAAAAAGTTTTGCGATTCCTACTGATTCCTTATTTGCGATTAGCAAATTGCTAATCGCAAATAAGGAAAAACTCCCCATTCATTCCTATGGGCCAAAAGGCCCATAGGAATGAATTGGGAGTATTCCTTATTTGCGATTAGCAATTTGCTAATCGCAAATAAGATTGTGATTTGAAGGATGCCAGGGGTGTCCAAAGGACACCCTGTAGCACCCCTCAAATGCACATTTGAACAGGTGTTGCGCACACACATGTCCAGAGGACATGTGTGTGTGTAACATGCCAAAGAAAAAAATGCACTAAAGTGCTTTTTACTCTTTTTTCGCAATTTACCACGAAGTCAGATTTCGTGGTAAATTGCGACCAAATATTGCGAATTCGCAATTTCAAATAGGGTGATGAATTGGATTTAAGGAATCTCTATTAGAGATTCCTTAAATCCAATTCCTCGCAAATATGCGATTTCGCAAATAGCGATTTTTGCATTTGGGATGATGAAACCCAAATGCAAAAATCGCACTCGCAAATGGCCAGATTCTCAGAATCTGGCCATTTGCGAGCGCAATTCAGTTTGATGAATATGGCTGTAAGTCCGCTGCTTCTTCCGTGGACATTGCTGCTTTGGTCCTAGAAGGTCTTTGCATCTGGGTTACAGCATTCTTAATTGGGGGACTCTGTAGCCTGGACAAGGGGGATTTGAGTCTAGTGAGGGTCTGTAACGGGATCTCAGCGTCGGTTTTTGTGGGCCTCTGGAGCTGGTTTTCGAGGGCTGAAGAGGGCCCAGAATGGGGTTTTAGGAGGTTAGAGTTGGTCAGTGGAGAGGGCCTGGTATGGGATTGCTGGGGCATTCGAGCCATGTCTAGGTTGATTAGGATCTCGACAAGGCCTCTGAATATTATTTCTAGCTGACTCTCTATTAGGGTCAGCCGGTGCATTATGTTTTCCGGGGCAGGGGGCATGCAGTTGTGGGTAGGGACAGCCCTTGAAGTGGGGGGCAAGATCAAATTGTGGAGTCCAATGCTAATTGGGTCGCCCAGACTGCCACTGTCCACGACCCTCAGTAGGGGGTTGAGTCGAGAGCTCTTCCTCAGTGGTTCTACAGGATTGAAAAGAGGGTCAGTAGACCAAGCTCATGGGATGGTGATGGAGCGTAGGGGAGGGGAGTCTGAAGGGGTGAAGGGGTCAGATCTACCTCAAAATATTGACGGTCGCAATTAGTAGGAAAGGAGGAGTGGAAGGAGCTTCTAGCGGGGCGCTGAATAGTCTCACCAGGGGAGTGGGAGTGGGTATTTGCCTCGCCTGGTGGGGAAGGATGCCCGGGGAAGGGGTTGGGGTGGAGCAGATCGAAGGGAGTGAAGATGGATGGAACGGGATAGCAGCGAAGAGGAAGTCGAAGGCCTCAAGGTTCTTGTTGTTAGCCTGTATCAACACTGTGCCGTTTGAGTAAATGGTCACTGTTGTGTTCCCGTTTCTAGTAGTCTGGTTAGGGAGAGAGGTCGTCAGTTTACAGCTATGTGTGGTGGTCGTCGTTTTATATATGTGAAGTTGCAATCTTAGTATAGTGATCCAGTTCTCAGGTCTGTCCATGTGGAAGATGAGATCCATCTTTACCTGCCCTTTGGAGGTGCAGTGGTAGGTGTCCACAAATAGTGTTTCAGAGTGTTATCTGATTAGAATGTGTTTGAGGCTTCTTCTCGCTTTGATGGAGAGCTTGAGGGGAAAGACAATTGCAAAGGCGTTCACGCCTAGCGGTTTCGTGTGGATCATGGGTGAGTTGACGGAAATTGGGATGCCCGGTGATGTTGTTTTGGTTTCGTGTGGTTGGAAGTCACCTGGGGGCCGTAGCCGCCATGGGCGTTGAGGGATTCGGTAGGTAGATAAGGCTGCAGAGTAGTGGATCATTGGGGAGTTCGAGGGCAGCTGTCTTAAGATCAGGTGAAGGGTGGTTGGAGGGCAGAGATTCGGTAGGGAGATTGAGGTGAATACTGCCGGGGGGTGAAAACGTCACAAACAGAGCAGGTACCTTTGTGTGGGCCAGGAGTCACCAGCCTCCCTGGGGTCGTCAATGGAGGGTCAGGCAGTCTTTGGGCTCCATGACGATGCCCCGAATCCTCATCGAGGATCTAAGAGGGTCAGGTACTTTGTTGGTTCGGGTTGCGCTCCAATAAGCGACCTAGGCACGATCCTGAGCTGCCCCAATAGACAATCTAATGCCACTTTCCATTTGCTGAGATGGACTGTCGGTGGCCATCTTAGGGCCAGACATCAGCTCAGTGCCAATCGGGCTCCTCATCAGGCTTCCTCCTTGGAATATCAGAGGAGGGAGGAGCCAAGCTTCCATCTGATGAGAGCTTCGATGTGCAGGAGCAGGAAAACTGCAAGAAACGGGGCTGTATGCATTGAGACCTTCAAGCGAGTTCCACAGTGTCGGCCATCTTAGGGCCAGGCATAGATTCCATGCAGATCCGAAGCGAGTCGGGGGTCCTTATCATCTACCTTCTCGGTAGGTCAAAGGGGGTGGAGCCGTGTCTTAATCCGAATAGAACTCCAGTGAAAAATGTGACAAAAAAACGGCAGGGAACGGAGCTTAAAGAAGTAGGTCCATCAGGCGTTGTTGATGGTGTCGGCCATCTTAGGGCCAGGCATCACCATCGAGCCCGAACCGAGGCGGAATCAGGGAACCTACACAGTTGCATTGCAGCCAGAGCACACACGGGATGGAAGGGGAGCCGTGCCCAAATCACCTGCGTGCTCCAGTGAGCGGGGATGAGAGCCAGAGTTTCACGGCACTTGCTGAAATGGGCGGCCCTCCAGGGCTCAGTGAAGCGTCTGCACCAATCCTCATTGGCCCTTCATCGGCACCGATCCTCGTTATTCACTCTTTGGGGAGCGCCGACTCCGGAATGCTGCTCCGAGCCTGGGGTGTCCTCGCGGCAGGACTCCTGCGGGATAGATCGCTGGCTGACCTGGAAGGGTCAGGCAGGGGTGTCCGCCAGAGGTGAATTTTGGCTCCCCTGCTTTTTACACTTTATAATAATGACCTGGACAAGTCCTTAGTGAAGGCGTCCTTGGATATTCCACGTGTAGGAGACTGTCCTATCCCGTTTCTCCTATAAGCGGACAACGCTGTCCTTTTAGCCCGTACTGCGGTAGGTCTACAGCGGCTCTTAAACGCTTTTGCAGTCTACATGCAGTCTTTGGACCTGGTAGTAAATATTGGAAATTCACACATTATGTCAACAGGTAACAGAGCTAGACAAGTTAAATCTTTTTAGTGTAATCAGTTGGAAGTTTCTTCGGTGTCCTCTTTTACTTATTTAGGGATTTTATTTGATGATAGGTCCTCCTAGTTACCCCAACAATAAAAAAAAAATGCAGTTATTCAATCCTCCTTAGGTTTACTAGGGTTTGCACAGCGTTTGGGGGCCAGACCCATAGAGGCCATTTTAGAGGTATATAGAGCTAAATGTCTGGCCATTGCAGCCTATGGCTCCTCCTTCAGACAGCGGAAAACACCGTTTTACGTAGCCTCCTGTCTGTACCACAATCAACCCCTACTTTTGCTATGCTTCAAGAACTGGGGCTAGGCTACGTTTCTGATATTTTGAGCACAGCTCCATTGCTCTTCTTGTCAAAACTTGGCTAAATCCCGAATTAACCCTGAATCACCAGATCTTAAGGGATTGCGTCAATTTAGACAAGTCTAGTGAAATTAAGTGGATGTCTGATGTGCAGTGTATGTTGTCTAAAATAGGGCGGCCTGAATTATTTGAAGCACCCAAAAAGATCCGGAAGGAGGATGTGAGTTGCGTGAAAATGAATTTTAAGAACTTGTTGATGTTAGAGCGGGAAGAACAGGAGCTGCGCAAACATTTAGTTAGGGCACATTTTGTATGTTGTCTAAAATAGGGCGGCCTGAATTATTTGATGCACCCAAAAAGATCCGGAAGGAGGATGTGAGTTGGGTGAAAATGAATTTTAAGAACTTATTGATGTTAGAGCGGGAAGAACAGGAGCTGCGCAAACCTTTAGTTAGGGCACATTTTGTGAAAAAAACAACTATTCTTATTGAACCCTATTTGGTATTGGGGAATGAGCCTTTCCATCGATGACTCCTAACTAGGTTTCGCTTCAATTTGATTCATCTCTCATTGGGGGATTTTCCGGGGTAGTGTAAACCTGAGGATGTAGATCCCTGTCAGTATGACAACTTTTCACCCCAGGACACCTTATATTTTATGATGTTTTGTCATTTTAATACTGACATTCGTAGGAAATTTTTTAACCCCATTTTGAGAGGAAGGGGCTTTTTAGAGGTCAGACCAGCGTTAGTCTATTTACAGTTGCTGAGTAACCCATGTGACATTATTTATATTGCGTGTTTTCTTGTGTCTGCTGTAAGGCTCAAGAAAAACAGAAACTTCATTATGAGTTCTGCTTAAACAAGATCAATTGGGTGAATGGGAATTTTTAAATTGTGAATATCCTGGAAATTCTGTAAATTTGTATTTGATGATCTCATAAGTGATACTGCTTTTATTTATTCTATTTTAATGTGTTTATTGTCTGTTTTGTATTGTACTTTTATGACTTTAATTAATTAAATAAAGTGGATTGATTGATGGATAGCAAATCTGGGCCATAGTGCATTCACTTCCGCCGCAGCAGCTACATGAGGTTTATGACACCATCTGCAGAGAGGACCCAACATTCTTGAATAGCAGAATACAATAATATTCAGGGTGCTGAGCAGGCAGGCATTTACAGATGGTCAGAAGCCACTTGTTTTCAAGGGATTGTTTGTTTGAGTAGAAGGATATAATCCTGAATATGCAGCAAACAATGAATAAGACATCAAATGTAAGCATGGGCGAATTTTGCGGATTTGCTGTCCGAGAAATCTTGCGAAATGGCAAAAAAAATCTGCGATTTCGCAAAAAAATCCGCGAACTTGCGGATTTGCACAAATATACTAGAGTACTCTTTCTACTGGCTAATCAGTAAGTGCTAGCTCGTTGCGTAAATGTATAGTGCTTTTCCTACACTGCAGCTGCATAAAGGGCCAGAAGATTTGTCTCCAGTTACCATGTGTGCCTGTAACTTTGCCACCACTCCAAAAGGCGCCGAGGCCCCTTGAGTGAGCTGTCCATCATAGTGGGGAAAGGGCGGGAAGACGTTTCATACCACTAGTGTGTGGTGTGCGGGGCCAAACGGACGGGGCTTCTATGTGTGTTCACATGCCTCTTTTGTATAAAGGGTCAGAGAGTGAGCAGGGCAGCAGATGAGGAGAAAGCAGCCTCCTGGTCACAGGAACTACACGGGGTCGCGCTCGAGAAACTCATGGATGCAAACACCTCCCTCAAGGATTACAGCTAATTTTCAATGGCAGAGATGGGGATCAAACACACTTGCCCAGCCTCGACCGTGCTTACTAATTTTTTGGGCTAATTAAAACGTTACTGAATTTGAGCTTCAACTCAGGCACCTGCTTTATTTATATCTGTAAGTGCTTCCTGTTGAGGTTTAATTTTTGTGACAGGAGCCTGGTGCCAGAATTAATCCTGCCCTGCATATTTATCCACGAAGATGCCACTGTTTTGTGCAATACCTCATCTCAACTGGAGTACTTTCTACTGGCTAATCAGTAAGTGCTACCTCGTTAGGTAAATGCATAGTGCTTTTCCTACACTGCAGCTGCGTAAAGGGCCAGAAGATTTCTCTCCAGTGACCATGTTTGCCTGTAACTTTGCCACTGCACCAAAAGGCGCCGAGGTCCCTTGAGTGAGCTTGCCATCATAGTGGGGAAAGGGCAGGAAGACGTTTCATACCGCTAGTGTGTGGTGTGCGGGGCCAAACCGGCGGGGCTCCTATGCGTGTTTACATGCCTCTTGTGTATAAGGTCAAAGAGTGAGCAGGGCACCATATGAGGAGAAAGCAGCCTCCTGGTCACAGGAACTACATGGAGATCGCGCTCAAGAAATTCATGGATGCAAAGACCTCCCTCAAGTATTACAGATAATTTTAGACAGCAGATATGGGGATAAAGCACACTTGCCCAGCCTCAACCGTGCTCACAAATTTGTGGGACTGATTAAAACGTTACTGAATTTGAGCTTCAACTCGGGCATGTGCAAAAAAAATAAAAAAATCTGCCCGCAAACGGATTTGCGGATTTTTCGACAATTTTGCGAGATTCGCGGATCACGAAATTGCCGAAAATCCGCAAACTCCGCGAGCGGAACGGATTTTCCGGCCATACTTAATCAAATGCTGGTTTCAACCTTTTAGCCATGTTATTCATCAGAATCCAAAGGTGTTTGCTCATCCCTCTAATCGTTGCCTGTGCTGAAAGTTGGATTTGTCTAATGAAACTGGAAAGCTGTCATCATCTCTTTTGCTTGTAAACTTGTATATCCCCCTTGGGAAGTCACATGCTATTTTAGCCGATTCCATTCTTTAATTGGTTCATAGCATTAGTGTTTTGGATTACTGTGGCCAATAAAGTCCGCTCTGCTAGCAGAAGTTGTGGAGATTTGTTAGCTGCGTATTACGTTGAAAACAGAGAATTCATGCAATAATTCTGACTCCGTCACTTTGCGGAGTTAGCTACGGCACCCACAACACTTTGATAAAACAACTTTACCTTTACATGCAAAAAAAGCATATAACCAATTCACAAAAGTGAACTTTTGAAAAATACCAGGCAATGAGAGTCGTGATGATTTTGGGTTCACCTCAACCTAAGGGGAGGGCAAGCAGATGCCTTGAACACAAAGAGCATTTAACAGAGTGTACTTTTTCTGTCAAGAGTATTGTACTGTATTGCCTAAATTGATTTCTTTGCATATTCGCGCTATATCAGATCTTGACACTCATAGTAGAGCATTGTATTCAGTTCTGTTATGGCGTATGTGTACTCAATAAGGTTGTGTATATTCTCAGTGGATGGGTTTTTGTGTTAGATCTGTCCTTTACACAGTTTTAGACCATCTGAGGGATACCTCATGGATCCACATGTGTTAACTTTGTATGGATGAAACAATTTATCTTTCAACGGTCATGGTATTTTTCTTTTTTTCGCTTTAATATTGTTGCAATGAAGATGAGGATTAATTGCTGTATTCTTTATGCGGATCTCTGCTGAGACAAAATAAAATAGAAAATGTATGTAACTGCATATACCTATTATCAAATATTTGGCAGATCATCTTTGTCTCTTCTCCTTCAATTGAACTGAATTGCAGTGAATTGATGCTTTGACATGTGCCCCGTATCTCTCACTCCCTGGATTCCTCTCACTGATGCAATCACATGTGCCATGCATTTCCTCCTCCAAGTATCCCTCACACTGATACACTCACATGTGTCCCACATCTCTCAGTCCCTGGATCCCTTGCACTGATGTAATCACATGTGCCTGCATCTCCTCCTTTATGAATCCCTCACACTGATGCAATCACATGTGCCCCACATCTCTTCTCCCTGGATCCCTCACACTGATGCACTCACATGTGCCCCACACCTCTCACTCCCCGGATCCCTCACACTGATGCTATGACATGTGCCCTGCATCTCTCACTCCCTGCTTCCCTCACACTGATGCTATCACATGTGCCCTGCACCTCCCCTCCATGGATCCCTCGCACTGATGCTATGACATATGCCCTTCATCTCTTCTTCCTGGATCCTTTGCACTAATGCAATCACATGTGCCCTGCATCTCTCACTCCCTTCATTCCTCACTTTGATGCAATTAATGTGCCCCACAATTTTCATTTGTGGATCGCTCACACTGATACGCTTGCATGTGCCCTGCATCTCCTCCTCCCTGGATCCCTCTCTCTGATGCAATCACATGTGTCCCAAATCTCTTCCTCCAAGTATTGTTCACACTGATGTAATCACATGTACCCCTCATCTCTCACTCCCTGGATCCCTCTCTCTGAGGCAATCAAATGTGCACCAAATCTCTTCTTCCAAGTATCGCTCACACTGATGCCATTGCATGTACCCAGCATCTCCCACTCCCTGGATACCTTGCACAGATGCAATCACATGTCTCCTGCATCTATTCCTCCTATATCCCTCGCACTGATGCACTCACATGTGCCCCGAATCTCTCACTCCCTGGACCCCTCACACTGATGCAATCACATGTGACCCTCATCTCTTCCTCCAAGTATCGCTCATACTGATGCACTCATATGTGATCCGCAACTCTCACTCCCTGGATCCTTCACATTGATGGTATGACATGTGCACTCCATTCCTTACTTCAAGTATCGCTCACACTGATGTAATCACATGTACCACTCATCTCTCATTCCCTGGATCCTTCTCTCTGAGGCAATCAAACGTGCACCAAACCTCTTACTCTAAGTATCGCTAACACTGATTTTATCACATTTGCCCTGCATCTCTCACTCCCTGGTTCCCAGGCGCTGATGGACTCACATATGCCCGCATCTCCTTCTCCACCGATCCCTCACCTGATGCTATCACATGTGCCGGCTTCTCCTCAACCATGGATCCCTCGCACTGATGCTATGACATTTGCCCTGCATCTCCTCCTCCATGGATCCCTCACACTGATACAAGTACATGTGCCCCACATTCCCCCCTCCATGGATCCCTCACACTGATGTCCTACATGTGCCCTACATCTCCTTCTCCATTGAGCTCCCTCATTGAAGCTATCGCATTTTTCTTCTGTATTTACGAGGCATTTCATAAATGTATATTTTCGTGATTCATTCAGTTAGCATTCAAATGTCAAATATATGCTTCAAATGAAACATTGCTTTAACCTCATGCGCGCTAGCGGAATTCCGCTCCTGCGCTGAGATTTTTTAAATCGCACTTTACGTGACGAGCTGGGCTCGTCATCAGCGTGCGAGGAGGCTACGCCATGACGAGCCCAGCTCGTCATCAGCCTGGAAGGGGTTAAATATGTACAGCACCATTGCATTTATGCATCCCAACTGTTTAATGCATTTTTTAGAAATGTATTTTAGATATATGTGTAGCACTTCTTTTGTAGATATATTTTAGAAATGTTAAACATGTTTAGGATTTAGTAATGTCGTTCATACGAAAGTGGAGTGGGTGTTGTGTGTCGATTTAGATACTGTATATAGATTTCCTGATTCATGCCCTTATATAGAGACAATCCACATTGCCCTTATATAGGCATAGAAATCCAGCCCTTATTTAGGCATTGCTCATGCTAACCAAATACAGGCATGGTCAACTACATCTGATCCTCTTTGTCACAATGAGTTCTTGGAAAACCAGACTCTTAAGCCTTTGGGACTTCCTATTGCCTGGATATTGATTTCTCCAAGAACTCATTTATTATGCATGACCATCTATTCCTTAGGTGTCCATTCATGACGTTCTTATGCCCGACTTGTACCTCAATACTAGCATTCCTAAACACCTTCAAGGTATAAATATACCTTCACTTGCTATGGCAAACCACAGTGCGGTTCGACTACCTACTTGCACCTGTCGGCTGGCCACAACAAGTCCAGAAGGAAGTCAAGTCCCCAACTGATGCACTGACCAGACGCTGCCTTCCTCCTCACGGAGAATCCAGCTCCAGTGTTTCTGGCTCCCCTTGCGGGGTGTTAGAGATTGAGTCCCGGGAAAGAGATACCAACCTCTCTCATTATAAGGTATGGAGCTGACTAGAACATTTGACAATTCTTAGAACAACTAAATTAAAATAAAATATAGCTAAAACAGCACCTACTTTTTCCTTCGTACTAGACTTAGGTTAGGTACACTGGGGTAGGATTATTTTAGAAGCACAGTTGAGTATTTTAGCCTGTGATATTTATATATGTATTTTTATATATGTCATAGCTGCAGATCATGCTATTACAGTATTATTTTATATTACTGCTAACGCTATACGTTTTATACTTCGCATTCTGTCTTACGATTGTAGCAGTTCATATCTCTTGCATGAGAAATAAGACTGTTCAATAAACCCTTTTATTGAAACACCTGTCTCTCTATTTCTATGCAACTCTGTGGAAACAAAGCATGCATGATTGACTCAGTGAAATAGTTATCTATTGTTTCCACGACTCTGAAGATATTTTTCCGACAAAGTTGTCATGTTTATGCGGTTGTCAGAGACTAATCCCTTCTTGTTCATTCGAGAAAGTTTCTAGTGAACTCTGAGGTAGTTGGCAGACACAAGTAATTAAGTTTAATGTACTCGATAGAGACAAACTGACCGCAGTCATATGTCAAATCTATAGTGTATATTATTCCAATGCACAGAGCCTATATGGGATATAGGAACTACATTACACCATCACCCCATCCATGGATCCCTCGCAAGGATGCTTTCACATGTGTCCGACATCTCCTGGTTAATTTCTCACATATGCCCTTCTTCCCTTCCTCTCCAGGTCCCTCACTCTGTGTGCAGTGAGAGCTGTCCTCCTGGGTACAGGAAGGTCCCTCTGGAGGGCCAGCCCATCTGTTGCTACAACTGTGCCCCCTGCTCAGAAGGAGAGATTACCAACAAGAGTGGTAGGTGATAAAACACTGCATGCAAACCAATAGTCCTTTCCAAAGAACTAAATTAGAAACCTTACACTTGTAAATTACTCACAAGTGTAAGTTACCTTTGTGAATTGTCTCCTTAGATGGTATTTATTTAGTTGACATACATTTGAACAGACTGATACCTTTATTTTAGGATCTGCCGAAGCCAGGACTAGTCCATCGTCATTAAGTAAACCAAACCTCAATCTCTTTTTCTCCCCCTCTCTCTTTAGGTCTCTCTCCCAACCAGTGCTGGCCTTAGGGTAATGTGACCAGCGTCATTGCGCCATATGCCAAGATCAAGGGTGCACCCCCTGCATGGCAGGCTGAACCCATACAGGAGTAGCCTGCAGAGATCTTTGTATGCACAGGCTTTTTCAGGGGATAATTTCAGTGGCTTGATAACTCTACAGGTCAAAGCACTGCAGGGAGAGACCTGCTATTTGTCTAGTCACAGTTTTGACTCATGATATAGTAGCTCAGAGTGGTAATATTCCTGCTGCAAAGAACAATGTGGGATGTGCTGTACACAGATTAGTATTTTCTGGGTATAGCTAAGTGTGTTATTGCTTTTTTCACAGAGATCATCATCTTATTTTGAGTTCATAACTAACTATTCTTCTAATATAGAACAGTAAGCAATGAAGTGGCAACAAAATGCTGCCTGCAAATAGAAAGGCGTAGGTTCAGAACCTTATTGTTTATTCCCCTCAATCTATCATTATTCTTAGGTTGTAATCACTGTGTTACACTTATGGAGCTCATTTTCTAACAGTTTGTTCCTGGTTTGCATCAGAAATGTGGTGCAAACCTGTTGCAAAGTATTATTTTGAGGCTTACTTTTAGCGCAGATCCTGAATTGAGTTGGACAGTAGCACTAATTAATACAAACACTATGAGCTAGTGTATGCCATGGAGGCGTACCATGTGTCGCCCATGAATGTTATCACAAATGCTTATCTACTAGCTTTAACAGAAAGGGATATGCATAAAACAATCACGCATGCTCAAGGCAGGCGTAAAGTTGGAGAAAATATTTCCAAATTTGCAGGTGTGCTGCGCCATACATTAGGCATACAAAGTAGTAACATGTTAAACTTTGTCAAACATTGAATTTTGTGCTGGAGGGGTACACTTTCAGTATGCATTGGCTCAAGGAAGTCTAAGGTACACCAGCACTAGAGGACATAACAACGGCACCTTATCTTAATAGATAACTTTGGTTGCTCCTCATGGTAAAAAATGCTTTGCTAATTAGTTGAGGAGGGGTTTAGGGAAAAACAAACATTCACCCCCCAAAGGAGTAAGCCCATTGGTATTCACAAACGGCACTTCAGTAGTTACCTAAGCCAAAAGAGCCAGAAAGCATTCCAGTTCAGCCTGGAGTAAGCCCAACACCACAAATGGCCAACCACTGGTACTTCAACAACTGCCTAGCAATATTAACAGAGACAGGAACTTATAGTCAAAACCATATAGCAAAAAATGTTAAAAAAATAATGTATTTAGAATTTTAAAACATTTGTATAGCTAGAATGTAATGATACAGAAATCATTTATTATTTTGAAATAAATATGTGTTTATTTTAAAATAGAATTAAAAAGTTTCAAGCTTAACAGAAAGCATACTTTTAATTATTTAACAATCTAGCTCTTTTATTTTCAATTAGTATTAAACAAATTTAAGTAAAACATGAGTTTAATGAATGTAAATTACATTTTAATTAGAAATATATTTGTAATACATTAAATATTAATAGCCAAACTAATAACATATTTAGATAATAATTGTGTGTACTTTAAAAGACACACAAAGCCACACACACTTATGCACATAATTAACTGACAGTAAGCAATATCACTGGATTAACCACTAACCTTCGGTTCCGGAGCAGCCTGCTGCCTTACGTAAAGTGCTTCAATGTCTTGTTAGGGGTGATAAGTGCTATATAAATGCAATTACAATAATTTAAAAGTCAAAATAATGTAAATATTTTTTAAAAAATCCTATGAGGTGTTATATTAAGTCCCTACCACAACTATTTTCTATGGGAGTATGTTCCAGAACCTGTGAATGGCCTTGTGTGGTGCTGAAGTTACTCCAAGGGTCGGCTGGTGTAGATTTGTAAGGGTGGGTGGAATTTGCGTAGTCGCGTCATGCAAATTCCTGCGAAATTGTAAAATATCTCCGCAAGCACACAGAAGTTCCACGAACACGCAGAATTGCTTGTCCCGCCAGTTTGTGATGTGTTTTTGCGTGCTTACGGGGAAATATATCGCTAACTTTCCCATGCAGTTGCTAATGGGTGCAGCCAACTCGTTTTTCACTTGTCCCGCCTGCTCGGGATGCTTATTTCCTGTTCAGGGTCGGGTATTGCGTGCTTCTGCCTGTTCACAATGAGTATTTCCTGTTCGGTAACGCGTATTACGTGTTTGCGACACTTTTTTCATGCTCGGGGAGAAATATTGCGCAAACTTGCCCATGGGGTCACAATGGGCGTGGCTATATTGTGTTTCACTCTATTGTTATTGTTCTGGGCCTGCTTTTCTAACCTCCCTCTATCTTTGCAATCCTTTGTTTCTGTACACTTTTTTAAAAATCTTTTCCATTTATTATCTATCTCTCTATATTCCTGAATCTATATTTTGAGTTTTTAAAACTTTTTTGTGACTTTTTCTATTACTTTTTAACTCTTTTTCTATAACTTGATTTTTTCATTTCTTTTACTTACTTTTCTAATTCCTCCCTTTTATTTTCCACTCCCCTGAGTCCCAGAACCATGCCTAAGGGAGAGAGCAAGGGCAACAAGGGAAAGGGCAAGGCTGCCCGCAGCCGCAACCACCCTCCCTGTGGAAGGCGGCACCCTCAATGGGTGCAGGCACATGCCTTATTTGATGAGGTGGAGGTGGCCGCACTTGTTTTGTTTGTGCAATGCCACCTTCTCTTAACCCTAGCTGGAGGCTGCAGGCCTGGGTCCAGGTACGGGCTCCGGGAGCATTGCCGGTGCGCCGGGCAGTGTTTCGCTGCTCTGGTGTCCAGGGCACCGATACCCAACTGATGCACCGGTGGTCCGATATCCTGGACCGGGAGCAGGACCTGCTGGACCTGCTAGGAGTGGAGGTCCCGGGGCTTGGTGAGTAGCTGTTTAATATTACTACTTTGTGTTCTTCTGCTATGTGTTATGTATTATGGATATATTTTCTTTCCAAACAGCAAGAATGCTGCTGCTTACATTGGAGGTAAATTACGTTTAAAAATCTTCTGTGATTGTTATGACACAGGTGCTCAGCGTTACTAATCTTACTTGTTTGCAACTTTGCACCCGCTTGGCCTGATTATGTAAGAATTTACTTTACAGAACTTAAGTTAGTTAATGATAGAGAGACTCTAGTCCTTTTTTTGTCCTCCTGCCACTTAGAATAGATAGTGGTGGATTGATAGGTTTAGTTACTTTAGTATTAGCTGTCATTTTTTAGTAGTCTGCCTGACGCATCCTCTGTCTCATCACATGCTGCTGAGTGCTGCTTACCCCAGTCCTTAGTAGAATCTTTTGAAGTTTGTTTAGTCAGTGGTAATAGGCTTATCACTAGCTGAACATCAGAAGCAACCAACCAACACTTTGGTGTATGCAAAATGTATGCATGTGTCCTTCATCTATGCATTATTGAGGGCTAAAATAAATGGAAATGCAGACTTAGTGAAACATTGGCCCATCTGGAATAGGTGGGCTAGGTCAGGTTTTACTTAGGCTTAGCTAGTATTCTAGAATCAGAATGGAACACTGGATTAGTGTTCATAAATGATAAGTAGATAGACAGTCCGTGAATCCTGCAATACTACTAGTCGATAAGATTAAATAGGTCAATTTTATTGCAATTGTTGTTTCCTAAAATGCTTTTTGAGTGTTTTTTAAATATTTTATTTGTTTCACACCAATTATTAATGTTTGTCTCTTTCTTTATTGTATGTTACATGATCAGCACCCAGGGGCAAGAAGACGGGATCAGAGTCAGCGGGACAAGAGCAAGATACCTCCCAGGGCCAGGACCGCTCCTCTACCAAGGGCTCTGCTGCTGGCCCCAGTTAGCCCTCCAGTGGTTAATAATAATAATTATATTTCCCCCAATTTCCCTAATTTTTACTGCACCTTATTTTTTCTGAACTATTATTTCGGTTTCCTAATTCTATTTTTTACAAAATCTTCTTTGATCTAGACTATCTGTTTCTAAATTCTTGTTATCCCTGCCTCTAACTGCCTCTGCTATGACTCTCTGTCCTACTAATATTAGTCTGTCTGTAGCTAAGCTTGCCCAGTTGGCCACTCTTTTATTTAAAAGGTTTTAAATAAAACTCAGATTCACCAATAGCTATAGCCACTGAGTCAAGTCCTTTGGGTTGTCCTCTTCTAGTCTTCTAAATCTTGAGGCTTTTCGACAATTCTCACCGACAAAATGCTCAACCAGATTTTTTTTACTATTTTTGATAGGATAGTATATAATGTTAATGTTGTAGGGATTCTGCACATACAGAAATATGCACAAGAAAATAGGACGTTGCTGATGGGAGGTTGGACCTTCCTCATACCTAAGTCAGAACCCACAATCCCCTGACCAACTAGCTATAGTGTCTCATTAGCTCCCTGAACCCCTGAAGATACCCAATGATTAGACATCCTAGAACATGACACTCACAACCTTTCAGAGTCACTCACTTGTGTAAGCCCACACCAAATACCACAGAGTCTATGTAAGTTCAAAAGGTTTATTTTCAACTAACAAGCTCTGTATATTGTTCTCCAATGCAGTATACGAGCAGCACCACAAGCATAAGATTAAAACAATAAACATTGTTACAACTACAAGTCCATAGAAGACAAAAGATCTCTGAGCGAATTCTGGGAGACCCCTCCCTTAAAACCACGAAGTACTGGTTACATCATAAGCCCAGAAAAGCTCTGGTTCATAGAAGAACATCTTCTACCTGTTATGAAAAAAATTGTGCGCATCAGTATAATGCAAGCATTTCTCAATCATGCAAAAAAGTGTAGCTTGTTATGGCTAAGTAATACGGACTGACCAGAACTCCATGACAAAGTGGCTTGTTTTTTTACCTTGTGCGCAGCTCTCAAACAGAAGCAGTATGAACTCATGTGGGCTCATAGGCCTCTTACACAACAAGCTGCGAGGTAACGTGCCCAAAAGACACAAAGCTAAAATGGTTGCATGGCTCAGGCTAACTTTTCAAAGAGTAGACTAGAATGACTCTAGGAACCATATAACACTACTAGTGTCTACTCTACTCTAGTACCCGATTTGTGCAAGTGATGTATGTTGTATATGTATGTATTAACTTTTTTTCAATCTTGCTAGTGAAAAAGAATAAATAGGTGGAGGTGTAAGTAGCGTCTAAAAAATGTGTAATGTTTTTTCTAGGCGTACTATCAACCACCAGTGCCGGGGCCAGCGGCGATGGTGACGCAGCCATTTCAGAGGGAGCAGGAGATGCTGCACCTGCAGGAGCTACAGGGGGTGGGCCAGCAGCAGTGGCTGGTGGTGGTAACTTATATTTCTTACTTATTGACATTATACTCGCTGCAAGGGTGTACACTCACTGTACTGTTGAGACTTAATAAGTCTGCAGTTGTAGTGAACAACAGTTGAAGAAGACACCCTTTACATAGCATTATCAATAGGATTAGCGGCGGGACTTGAGTAACCAATGGCCTCTTCTATATGACTTGAATTCAGCTGTGAAAGGTTTATGGAGAAGACTAAAACTCAGATCAGATGACCTTGATGGATGTGTTGAATGAAAAGGGAAAGAAGGGTGGAAGGAGGAAGGACGGACAAGATGTAAAATGACTGGCAGAGAAGGATACTTGGGAAGCATGCATAGGTGGCAGATAGGAGGAATCTGATGAACGGGTGGTTGAAGGATGGGTGGAAGGTGAAAGAAAAGATGCCTGCCTGGGTGGGTGAAACTGTATGGGTGGCTAGAATTGTCAGTGGTTTTTGGGTCAAACTCAAAGCCAAGGCAAGCAAGGAAGGAACAATGATAGACATTTACTTTGAATGGATGGATGCCTGGATGGTATTCATCATAGATAGCATAGGTGGAGACTGTCACTGGGTGAAGAGTCATAGTTTGAAGAGAATGTAAAAGAAACCGCGCCAGAGTAGCAAAGCCGATGAGAATATAAGTTGTATTATATTTATACTATAGCATACACTGTTAATGTTTTGTGGGGATGGTTACTGTTTTACGTCACATGGTTTCCTTCCTTGTTGCTGCAGGGCAGCAGCCAGTGTTTGATTTAAATAATATGCCAATTTTGTAACACATAAACAGATGGATGCGGTACCACTCACTGAGTAACTTGTTCTACTAGTACTGTTAGGCTCTCCTCCTAGTCCATTATTATACATCCCCCAAACTTCTTTTCTTACCTGTGATTGATGTTTAAGTTAGGCAAAGCGATGGCTGCATGACGATGATGGTTTGGTTTCCCAAGAGAATGGAGATGCCATGGTTGTGGTGGTAGTAGGAGACACTGGCGGTAGCATTTGCAAAAAAGAAAATGAGACAGTAAGGCGCCTGAGAGAGACTCTGGGAGTAGTAGTAGAACAAAGTAAATAAAACATAATGGTGGCGGGATAGCCTAGTACAACCAGTTAGAAACTGTAGTTGTGTCGAGTCACAAGCATAACCTTTAGTGCTGTTGATTAATCTAATCGATGCCGGAAATTAATTATGATGGATTAGGTTCCTTTGGAAATAAATTGACTTGCATTTTAAATATACTGAGCTTGGGTGGGCAAGCAGAAGAAGATCCTCGCCCTGCCTTGAAATTGAATTAGTGTTGCTTTTGCCACATTTGTGGTGTACATTTAATTTAGTCACGCCTTAATAAATCACACAGCCCAAGGGAAGAAGGTTATGGTTTGATGAGTGGTTGGGAAGGGGGGTTTGGGGAAAAGTTTGATAAACAAAAACACTACGCATGGACAAACAACAAAACACAATCTTGGCAGACAACCATATCCATAAATCTGTTAAGGGAGAAAAAGGAAATGCATGCATTATGATGATATTGATAACTTGATGGTTAATAATAAGTAAAGTAGTACTTACTAACTACTATTTGACAATTACACAGTACAGGGCAGCAGTATATCAAGCAATGTAGCTTGCCTGTCTGCCCTCAGAGAGACCAAAATTACATACAGTTTCTGTTCTGTTGTACCCGGCTTACTTTTAAAGATAGCAAAGAAAATTGAAAAATAGCTATAGGGATGAATTCTAAGCAGAGAGAAAACAAAACATAATAACAACAACACACAGCCGTAAAGATTGAAGGTAAAAAAAATTAATCAAATTATTTAAAAGATGATGAATGTTGATACTGTTACTGTATTTTGTTATCCTGGTCAAATTGGGGAGTGGCATCTCGGCATTCCTCTTGGTCCTCCCTTCCATGGACGCTCCGTCCATCAATCTTGGGTGATGCCACTGCCTGCCTGGTGGATGTGGATTGGTAAGGTAAGTGTGAGTTGTTTTTCCCAGTATAGCACAGGGTAAGGTCTGGCCTGTAATTGTAGATGGAAAAACAAAAGGGATATTAAAAAATTAAGGAGATAAAAAATGCATAAATTACGGTGGAGTGCAACAAGAACAATTTCAGTGGCGGCATGGGTAGGATCGATTATGTCTACTCTGTTTCCACATTAACCTACAACTCCAACAGGACAGAGCAGGCCCACGGCACCCGTGACCCATCCTCCATTTAGCATACATTTTTTGACAGAGGCAGACAAAGCACATATATAGCAACATAGCATTTATTCAAATTAAGTGACTAAATCAATGCACCGCTGTCAGTCATACCACTACACCTGACACGATTCCACCACTGCACAGACATGTAGGTCTGGTGTCGTTATTGTTGACTTAGTTACCTTTTATGCCACTCATGAAATGCCCTGACTTATTTCATCAATCATCTCCAATCCTACTGAGTGACTGCGAAGATATAGGTCACTGTGGTCATCATCATCGTGTTGTCCAACTCAGTGTGCAGTGTACAGAGTGAGTCCACATTCCATATTCAAAATGCAATGGCTCGGACTGCAGTAGCAGTACAATTTTGTTATTAAAAAACAAGAAGGGAAACATTGACTTGAGTTGATTTTAGTGTGTACTGATACTGACCTTGCTATTTTGAACGTCGTGGCTGGACCCTGGTTGCTGCCTCTTTTTTCACCACCATCAACCCTCTCCACTCGCCGGACCCGCTGATCGGGTCCCGCAGCGCGGGTCCTGCAGCGCATTGCCATCAGCGGGAGCTGTTAGAGGGGCTGCACAACTGAGGAGGAAATTTGTGGGCTGTGTGGCGGCGGAGCAGGGCTGCGAGTGTTAAAGCAGGGACTCCATCTCCCAGGAGTCCCTGTGCGCCCAATCTCTTCCACCTGGGCCGCTCTCCCTGCTGGACACGCCCCCTGCCCACCGAGGTAAAAGTGGTTGCCTGCACCGTTCCGGTGAGATACTGACCTTGCTATTTTGAACGTCGTGGCTGGACCCTGGTTGCTGCCTCTATTTTCGCCACCATCAATCCTCTACCGCTCGCCGGACCCGCTGTGCGGGTCCCGCAGCGCATTGCCATCAGCGAGAGCTGTTAAAGGGGCTGCTCAACTGAGGAGGAACTTTGTGGGCTGTGTGGCGGCAGAGCAGGGCTGCGAGTGTTGAAGCAGGGACTCCATCTCCCAGGAGTCCCGGTGCGCCCAATCTCTTCCACCTGGGCCGCTCTCCCTGCTGGACATGCCCCCCGCTCACCGAGGTGAAAGTGGTTGCCTGCACCGTCCCGGTGGGATACTGACCTTGCCATTTTGAACGTCGTGGCTGGACCCTGGTTGCTGCCTCTTTTTTCACCACCATCAACCCTCTCCACTCGCCGGACCCGCTGATCGGGTCCCGCAGCGCGGGTCCTGCAGCGCATTGCCATCAGCGGGAGCTGTTAGAGGGGCTGCACAACTGAGGAGGAAATTTGTGGGCTGTGTGGCGGCGGAGCAGGGCTGCGAGTGTTAAAGCAGGGACTCCATCTCCCAGGAGTCCCTGTGCGCCCAATCTCTTCCACCTGGGCCGCTCTCCCTGCTGGACACGCCCCCTGCCCACCGAGGTAAAAGTGGTTGCCTGCACCGTTCCGGTGAGATACTGACCTTGCTATTTTGAACGTCGTGGCTGGACCCTGGTTGCTGCCTCTATTTTCGCCACCATCAATCCTCTACCGCTCGCCGGACCCGCTGTGCGGGTCCCGCAGCGCATTGCCATCAGCGAGAGCTGTTAAAGGGGCTGCTCAACTGAGGAGGAACTTTGTGGGCTGTGTGGCGGCAGAGCAGGGCTGCGAGTGTTGAAGCAGGGACTCCATCTCCCAGGAGTCCCGGTGCGCCCAATCTCTTCCACCTGGGCCGCTCTCCCTGCTGGACATGCCCCCCGCTCACCGAGGTGAAAGTGGTTGCCTGCACCGTCCCGGTGGGATACTGACCTTGCCATTTTGAACGTCGTGGCTGGACCCTGGTTGCTGCCTCTTTTTTCGCCACCGTCAACCCTCTACCGCTTGCCGGACCCGCTGCGCGGGTCCCGCAGCGCATTGCCATCAGCGAGAGCGGTTAAAGGGGCTGCACAACTGAGGAGGAACTTTGTGGGCTGTGTGGCGGCGGAGCAGGGCTGCGAGTTTTGAAGCAGGGACTCCATCTCCCAGGAGTCCCTGTGCGACCAATCTCTTCCACCTGGCCCGCTCTCCCTGCTGGACACCCCCCCCGCCCACCGAGGTAAAAGTGGTTGCCTGCACCATCCCGGTGGGATACTGACCTCGCTATTTTGAACGTCGTGGCTGGACCCTGGTTGCTGCCTCTTTTTTCACCACCGTCAATCCTCTACCGCTCGCCGGACCCGCTGCGCGGGTCCCGCAGTGCATTGCCATCGGCGGGAGCTGTTAAAGGGGCTGCACAACTGAGGAGGAACTTTGTGGGCTGTGTGGCGGCGGAGCAGGGCTGCGAGTGCTGAAGCAGGGACTCCATCTCCCAGGAGTCCCTGTGCGCTCAATCTCTTCCACCTGGGCCACTCTCCCAGCTGGACACGCCCCCCAGATATTTCCCTCCCTATTTTAGACGGCCACTAATCCCGCTGCGCGGGAGTGCGCGAGAGTGCACCGGGTTAAGCCCGGGCAAAGGGCGGGCCCTCTGAGGCCCTCAGAGGCTGATGTAGGCTGGGCTGGGTCCCCTCCCTTGGAATATCCTATGAAATAGGTCTTTTATCTAAGAAGTTTGTTCTAACAACATTCTTTGAAATATTGCAATTATAGTAGGATTTGCAATTTGATTTGTCTACTTACATCTTATGGTCCCATTTCTCTATCATAGTTTCCGTTTGGTGTATAATACTATTGATTTATAGCTTTTGGTGGAGCTTTTTTGGGTTTTGAAATGACAGCAAAAAAATTAAGGCAAGGGCATGTATTAGTGGGTAGGTCATGTTCTAAGACAAAATCAAATCCCCTGCGTAATAAAGATACTTCTGCTTTACAGTTAAAGGGTAAATGTCAATTGTATAGTTTATGGGAAAGGGGAAAGGATAAAGCTTTGTCTGAGGGGTTAAAACCTGAAGAAATTAAGGGTAAAGACGAAGAGGAAGATATATTCTTAATAAAAGATAATAGTGAACTGCTGTTGAAGGAAAGGGGTGTGTGGATGCTTTCCTGAGGGAATCGAAACTTGCCTGCATTCTGTGACGACCCCCATGCCTGGCTGCTGCCACTCGCCGGTTCCTCCCTGCCGAGACGCTAGGAACAACAGCGTCGCAGGTTGAAGGAACTCACCTCCCGAGGGGGCACTGCAAACGCGCATAGGAGCGCGTCATCACCCTGCGCCAGGCGCTACAAAGCGGGACTCAGCCCGCAACGCGGGACGCCCGGGGCGAAGCCCAGGCAAAGGGCGGGCCGTCCGAGGTCGGCCAAGGTTGGGTTGGGCCAGTGACTCTGCCCATTCTTCTACAGGCCTGCAGACAATCACAGTTCTTCGGATCCATCGACCTCCAGGTAAAACATTCACCCCTTATTTAGCTTCTGAGTCTTGTTTTAGCGCCAAAGCCATCTGCATACATGCCTGGTAGAAAGTTAACACCAGCCACTAACACTATGGAGAACTACCTAGTCCAGGTAGTGGCGAAAATAAATAGTGATAGAAGGTCTTCTTTGGGCTTGGATTCATCTACACAATCTCCATTAGTAGACAAAGAGACAGAGGACTCCTTTGATCTGTTAAATAGTAGCCTCTCTGGAGTGGCACATGCTTCCGCTCAGGACACTGTTATCATCCAGCCCAGTGGCATAGTAGCCAGTACTGAAGATAACAGTGATAACGAAGTAGTGACTGTGAGCCCTACGACCTGTGAGCCCATCATCCCTTCTACTGTCCCTATTCCGGCACCGAGGGTTTCAGGGGCCAAACGAAAAGCTATACAAAAACGGGTGGGATTAAGGTCAGCTAAAAATAAAATTGCAACACCACCAAGGAAAATTTCTGACGAGGAGGAGGATGATCTGACTGAGGAAACCTATGTGACCTTCTCTAATGTTCAATTCCAGAAATTTTGCAGTTTGATAGACACAAAAATCAAAGGGATAGTTAAACTTTTGATAAGCAAAATTGATAAACCGCCGAGGTAACTAAACTGGAAGGTCTTCTTGGAAAAACTCTGGGTGAAGTGGGGAAACTCCCAGAAGTCATTACGTCCAGTATTCAACCTTTGGTTAATGACATTCAATCGATTAAATCCAACGGACTGATTCCTACTGTTCCCCCAAACCCCCCAGTAGCTCCACTGATAAACCCACCGGATAATACCTTTGGTGCTGTACCCTCTGCCCATCCTAATGGTGAACCTAATACCTCGAAAGGGTCATTTGAGCTGGTGGTGGAAGCTTCGCCACTAGTTCTTGTACTAGCAAAAGTGCCCCCTCTGGCTCCTGGTGAAGTTGAAACAGCATCATCACTTCTAAATAAATCTTTATCTTGGCTAACTAATAACATGGCCATATCTCCGTGGGGCAAACAGCAATTAGCTGAAGAGCTGGTAAACGCAAGAAGAGTGGAGTGGATTGGGAACAGGGAAAAAAAGTTCAAGGGTGATTGCGTTGTGCTCAATCTCTCTGACCCTGAGGTTCTACCAAACATCTTGCCTAACATTTTTCCTCCACAGAGACGATCTACTTCTATTGTTCCATTGACTCTAGACTTCTTTTACCCCCGGAAAGGCAGAGGCCCCAATCCTAGCACCTTAAGAACAAAATGGAACGTCGTAACCAAAAGGGGCAGTAAGAATTTTGGTTCCGTAGAGTGGGGTCTAGGACTGGAAAACAGATTTTCTGCTCTTTCCAATCTAGATGCTTGTGATTGACAAATAACTAATTGTATGCCTCCGCTGCAAAATTCTTCAGCCGCTTGCACAATAGGGGGGCATAGTCGAGCTATAGGTACACCAAATGAGTCATGTAATCCTGATGCTTCAGTAGGACTAACTTATCCAATTGTAAATGACAATGTTAATGTTGATGCAAATTTTAATGGGTTTGATCACAGTCCTGAAATAAGTGCGGAGTATGCCTCCGGGAACTTACTCTCTTGGAATGTGGCGGGGCTCAGTTCCAAAATGGACTGTGGAGAATGGTTTGTATTTGTTAGCAAGTATGATGTTTGCATTTTTCAAGAAACATGGGCCTGTGATCCTGTTCTTGCCTTGGGGTATTTGAATTATTATGTACCGGCCATTAAAGGTCCCAAAGGGAGACCGATGGGAGGACTCACTATATGGGTCCGTCAGTCCCTGAAGATCTTAGTAAAAAATCTGGAGCTTAATCATAAAGATATTCAGCTCATTAGACTTACGAGGGACTCATCCACCTCTATTGATATTTATAATTTATATGCTAGAGGAGGAAGTGCTGGTAAATCAGTGGTCCTATCGTCTCTGTATAATTACCTAGATATCCACTCTTCTGGGAACAACATTATATTGGCAGGAGACCTAAACCGTACTTTTGAACCCCTTGATACTGGTGAGGCTTTTTTAGGTGCGGAGAAAGATAAGATCTGGGAAATCCCTGCACTTGACCTAACCCCAATAACTCGCTGGACCGAGGATATCTTAGGTTTGAATTCTATGTGCCTTGAACATGGGTTAAGGGCTCTGAATGGTCGTACTAAGTCAGACAGAGTATCAGCCATGACTTTTAATAATGGAAGATCCAAGAGCCGTATTGACTATGTTATATGCAGTATGTCCCTATGGTCATCTATTATTGATATGGAGGTCAAGGAAAGGCTCGAGAGTGACCACAACCCTCTTTGTGTTCTCCATAAATGGTGGCTGTCTGATGTTACTGCTCCTAGTGCTTCTGTTGATCCCTTACCCCCGCTGATTGTGCCTACAAATGACTTACGCAGGCTGAGGTGGACTAGTATTAAAACAGATCAGCTGGTTCTGGAAAAATAAGTATGGCAACTGACAAGGCTATCATGGCCCTTGAGGATGAAGCTGGGCTCTCTCCTAGCAAAAATACTGTCACCAAGGTCCATGAAGTTCTTTTTAATGAAATCAAAGGCCATTTTCTGAAACCGGTAAATAAAAAGAAGATCTGTGCCTATAGACCTGCACGATGGTACAATCATGAATGTAGGCTGGCAAGAACCTCCTTGGGTGATGCTATCAAAAACAAAAATCTAGAGGCTATTAGATCTGCCAGGAAGCAATATAAACAGTGCATAGCAAAAGCGAAAAAAGATTGGGATGAGGCCCACTGGAATAACTTAAAAAATGCAAGCGATCGAAAGGACTCTAGGCTATTTTGGCATATAGTCAAATGGGGACATGACAGGTTAGAAGAGGCTAGCACTAACAATGTCCCTCAGGACGCATGGGTTAAGTTCTTTAGCGAACAGTATGCCTCTAGAGATCAGGCAGTGGATAGAAGATGTCTGCATTTTTTACCAACTGTGGACGACATCTTTACCAAGAACGAAATAGTTACTGCCCTTAATACTGTTCGAAGTGGACGGGCCCCTGGTATTGACGGGGTTCCGGCAGATGTTTTTTTGAATGACACTGATAGATGGTGTAAATATATTCATTTGTTAATAAATTTGATCACCAGAGGGGCAGATATCCCAGCAACCTGGCGGGGTGCTGTAATCATCCCTATATATAAGAAAGGAGATTGAGCACTGCCCGGTAATTATCGCCCCATTAGTTTAATAGACACCATTCAGAAAATAGTGGGGCGAGTAATTGTTAATAGGTTGCTCGATTGGGCTGATGAATGCATCATTTTATCCCCCTTCCAGGCTGGATTTCGCAGGGCAACCAGTACTGTGGATCAAGTCTTCCATTTCCAACTGATACAGTGGAAGACCGTGGTGCTAGGCGGAGGTAGCCTGTATGCAGCATTTGTTGATTTGTGGGCTGCCTTCGACCTGGTACCTAGGGCAAAACTGTGGAAAGTGCTTGAGACACTAGGGGTCCCTGGGGATCTGTTTATTTTAATTATGCGACTGCATGAGGGCAACTATGCCAAAATATGATGGGGAGGATATGGGAATGACACTGCCGAATTTCCTGTTGAGCGCGGGGTTCGTCAGGGATGTTCAATGGCCCCTACTTTGTTTACCCTTTTTATTAATGGTATTGCTTCCCGCATGCAATCTCGGGCTGTGGATGCCCCTTCTCTTGCTGGTGAGAAAGTCCCTATTTTAATGTTCGCCGATGACACCTTACTTTTATCAAAAACCCCTAGTGGTTTACAAAAAGCATTGGCAATATTTGACGAGTTCTGTGCTGACCACGGACTTGAGGTGAATGCGTCCAAGACAAAACTCATGGCTTTTAACCCACATAGAAATTTTAAATCAAAAATTACCATGAGTGGTCGCACCCTGGAAGTTGTAAAATCCTTCACTTATTTGGGGATCTTGATCTCCAATGACAATAAGTGGCATCAACATCTCAATATTGCTACATTAAGGCATAAGCAGATAGCCGGCACTATAATCAAGGAGCATAAGAAGTCACTGACAAAACCCATCAAACCACCCTTGATAATATATGAGGCAAAAGCAATTGGGTCTGCTTTGTATGGTGCGGAGTTATGGGGGTATGAAAATCTCCATGAACTCCAACTATCTGAAAACAAATTTTTGAGGTCGTTGACAGGTACCCCACAGAGCAGTCCGCTATTGCCCCTGCGTTACGAGTTAGGTAGAAGAGAAATTACGGAAAAGGCTAAACTACGTCCGATACTATTCTGGCGTAGACTTTGGACTACGCCAGAGCTCTCCCACTACGCTGAAGGGTTCATAGATGTTATTAAAGCTGACCATTATAATAAAATCAGATGGTTTAAAACATTAAAGATTGCATTGTTCAACCTAGGACTATATGCCTTATGGACCGATCCTGCTGGGGCTTTATTTCCCTCTAAGTCTGTTTTAAAAGACATTTTTTGGGAATATGTTGCCAATAGGAGTATGCTCAATACTAATAGTGGGACCATGGCCACTAGTTACCTAGAAGTTAAAATGTACCCCATTTATGAAAAGTATTGGGATTACATAACGAACCCCTTGGACAGGAAATTGCTATTTCAATTGAGGGTAGGCTCGCTCCCCCTTCGTGATTTAACAACTAAATGGAAATCTGGGGGGAAGCATTTTGTCCAGCCTGTGGGGTAGGAAAAGAAACTCTAGGTCACTTTTTGTTTTGTTGCCCAGTATATTTTGCCCCAAGGCGAGCCTGGTTGGCTCCTATGTGTAGGAATTTAGGCACAAAAAGTAGCATGGTGGCACTGCCTATTGTAAAATCCACTACTGAAGAATGGATCAATATTGCAATTGCAAAGTACTTGGGGTGGGCGTGGGTTTTAAGGCAGAGACTGTTGGTAAGTTAACTACTCGCCATCAAGTTGATCAGAGACTGCTAGACAGTTGTCTATTCTCTGTAACTGCTTAGTAATAGCCATAGACTGCTAAACTAATGTTTATTCTCTGTAAATCTTTTAGCTGACCAGAGACTGCTAGACTTTTGTCTATTCTCTGTTTATGCTTACTTAATGTGTCATCGGCTTGAACTTTGAACTTTCAATGGAATGAATTCTTGAGGATTTTTATATTGCTATTATGAATATCATCCCTCTGGTATTTTTTAACAGTAATGATTTTTGCACCTGTATATATGATGTGTCATTGTTTTTAATTGCCTAAATTGTGTAATAGTTTTTAATTGTTTAAATTGTGTAATGTGCTTTGTCTGATTGACTATGTAAATTTAATTGTTGGAATTTGGAATTTAAAAACATTTATAGAGCGCTCGTATACTAAAGCAGTTTCTTGGCGCTGGGAGCTACAGTGGTAAAAACAAACAAACGAGGGACGCGGCTAACCAGTAAATGCTTGCTGGAACAAGAGGGTTTTTAAGGCCCTACGATATTCCATATAGGATGGTAGGAGTCTAATTGAAGGGGGAAGGGCGTTCCAAAAAGTGGGGGCCAGAACTGTGAATTTCTGACCACCGGCTCTTTTCTTTTTAAAACGGGGTACTACTAGCAGGCCCAAAGAAGAGGAACGAAGGGCTCTCGGCGGGCAATAGTTTGTAACGGCAGAGTTGATAAATGCCGGAGCTGTGCCCGCTCGGGCTTGAAATGTAAGGCATCCTAATTTGAACAGAGCCCGTTGCTTGATAGGGAGCCAGTGAAGGTTTTTTAAAAGGGGGGTGGAATGGTGTGACTTAGCCAGGCCATAAACCAGGCGGGCTGCCTGGTTCTGGACCAGCTGTAGACGGTGAAGGGCGTATGCGGGGGCACCATTGAAGACGATGTTCCCATAATCAATTTTTGACAGTACCATGGCCATGACGATCAGTTTAAGTGCTGACACAGAAAAAAAACGGGAAATTTTCCTAATAGTCCGTAGGGAAAAGAAACAAGAGGAAACAACTGAACTAATATGTGAATGTAAGGTGAGTTGGTGATTAAGAGTAATGCCCAGTGTTTTAACTGAAGGGGAAGGAATGGGAGGGGTGCCTAAGGATGGGGGCCAAAAAAGAGGTGACCATGGATTTGCGACCCCGCCCGTCAGAACCAGCTCCGTTTTGTCCGGATTTAATTTGAGATGGTTAGTATTCATCCAATCACGGATGAATAGCATCACGGACTGGAAGCTGGTTTGACCTGGCGAGGTCGGGGAAAAATCAAAGATGAGTTGGAGGTCGTCGGCGTAATTGTACACCGCGACCTCCATGTGCTGTAAAGCAAAAATAAGGGGAAAAATATATAAATTAAAAAGTAGAGGGGACAGCGAAGAGCCCTGAGGGACCCCGCACGTGATTTCACGAGAAGGGGCAGCAAATTCTGCCAGATGGACAGACTGGGAGCGACCAGACAGGAAGGACTCCAGCCAAACCAACGGGGGGCCCTCGATGCCCGCCAACCTGACACGGCGTAAGAGGATGGAGTGATCCACCGTGTCAAAGGCGGCGGACAGGTCTAATAAAACGAGGGCCTGAGGTACGCTGGAGTCCAATCCCTCCCTGAGTCGGTCCAGAACTGAAATGACCACCTTCTCTGTGGAGTGGCGGGGACGAAAACCCGCTTGGCAGGGAGCAAGATAATTACTATCCTCGATAAAGGAGCTAAGGACCTGCGTGAGATGGGACTCGGCAATCTTCCCAAGGAAGGGGAGGAGGGAGATTGGACGATAATTAGCCGGGACGCCAGGGTCCGCCCCTGGTTTCTTCAGTATCGGGATGATTGTGGCGGCCTTGAAAGAAGGCGGGACAGTACCCTGTTCAAATGATTTATTTAGCAGGGTGAGGGCAGGGGAAGGGCAATCTAGAAAGATCTGGCTTAATATGTGGGCTGGGCAAACATCAGCGGGGGAACCAGATTTCACCCGTCTGAGAAGAGGTGGAAGTGAATCCAGAGTCAGGGGGGGAATATGAGCCAGGGACTGGCTATTGATAGGAATAAAGCCCTCACAAAAGGACGGTGAGGGAGGGGGAATGTTTGCCTTAATAATGGCCACTTTTTCTATAAAAAAAGTCGTTGAGAGAGTTACATAAAATCTGTGAGGGGGGGACTTTAGTCTGAGTCCTGTCGGAAGCCGCAAGTTCATGGACCATCGCGAAAATCTCTCGAGGCTGATTCTCTGCCGCCAAGATGCGTCCAGTGTAATAGTCTTTTTTTGCGACTGTAATATCTAGTTTATATTCAGACAGGGCTAAAACATAGCGCTGTCTGGCTAATGGGCAGTAGGCACGACGCCAGGCGCGCTCGGCTTGTCGCACTGCAAGTTTCTTGGCTTTTAGAGCTGGGCCAAACCACTTATTAGCATTGTGAACACGGTTAATAGTTACCCGTTTGAGGGGGGCTATGCGATCACAAGTTGTAACAAGCCAATCATCTAGTGTGGTAGCATGAGAGTGTAAAGACAGACCCTCAAAGGTCGGAAGGGAAACGCGGAGTGAGCTGCACAAGGTGGAGATATCAACTCGACTCCAGTTCCGGGTCAAAATGTTTTTAGGTTGGCGAGAAGGGGCTGGGATGTTGAGAGCCAGCGAAAAAGACAAGAGGTGATGGTCTGACCAAGCGCATGGTAATACCGAGGGCGTCGAAATGGGGATGTTAAGAGACCATATCTGGTCGAGTATGTGCCCCTGCCTGTGTGTAGGGGTATGGACATGTTGTAAGAAATTCAAGCTGAGGAGCAAGGCCGTAAATTCCTTAGATAGTGCATCCTCAGCAGAATCACCGGGCCAAAAATTAAAATCTCCAAGGACCATCACTGAAGCATTGTTGATGGACAAAGTGCCAAGGAGTTCCTGCAGTGCAGTAATAAAACCAGGCGAGGGTTGGGGAGGGCGATAGACCAATACACAAGTAAGGGGAGTTTCAAAAGAAGTGGACCGGGCGACCAAGCAGTCAGATGTTGCCAAGGAAGAGGAAGCCAGTGTCTGGAAATGTAGCCCCTCGCGCGATATTAAAGCAACCCCACCACCCATTTTCCCATTTGGTCGGTCAGCACGGAGGGCAGTGTACGAAGGAGGAAGGGCCGCCAGGACGTCGGGGAGAGAGTCCTGGCGGTACCACGTTTCCGTTAGGAATAACAAGTCAGGGCTCTCCGTTTCCAACAAGTTGAAAATTTCCGTTTGATGTCGCACTGCAGATCTAGTGTTCAGCATGACAGCGGAAATAGTGGGGATAGGGACAGGGACACATAGGCTGGGGGCGGCCAGTGTGGTAGGCGAGAGGTCAGGCCTGAGGCCAGGCAGGTAAGCATCAGGGCGGGCAATGCCGTGTGCTATGATACATGCAAGTGTAGTCAGATCTAATGAGTAGCCAGCATGTAAAGAATGTAATACCTGCGAGGAGTAAGTACGGGCATGATGGTCTAGCCCTGGTCCCGGCCTGGCGCGGACGGGCGCAGACGGGCAGGACTTTGGCACGACTTCGGCGCGAAGTCGGCGCTCCCGCTGCGCTCGTCCGCTGCGCTTCCGCCATTGCATCATTTAAGTGTAGAAAAGAAAACCACTAGCCCGCTGACCTGCCAGTCGGCCAGCAGGGCGGAAGTGAGGATGAGGGGGCGGAGGAGGGGTTTTGTGCTCGTATGGTCACCGCCGCTACAATCGGCACAAGCCGTGGCGGATCGGTGCCTAGAGCCAAAGAGCATTTTATTATATGTTTGTATGTCTTGCTTTTATGAGTAATACTCGAATAAAGCACTTTTTTTGTAAACCTTTGATAATAGTAATCAGGTTGATGCTTCGGCAACGTCACTATCTGAGAAATCTTCTTCTGATACTGCGGTGGGAGGCCCTCCTGATTCCCATGATCCACAGAGGCAAGTAGAGATTGCTTCTGGGGTGCCCAGATTAAACAATATTATACCCTCCTACGGAATTTTTATGAAACCAACTGAGGTGTTAGTGCATAACCCCTCACTACACCCTAAGGAGGATCCAAAAGTCTCTCTTGGTTTGTCTTTTCCCCCTATATCTGTGGGGGATGACTTTATTCTTCCTGATATAGATATAGAGACTCAGAAGAGGCAGTCCGACATTGTACACAATATAGTCTTGGATCATATCAATACCCAAGATGTATTAGCAATGCCAGGGCTTCAACTTTATAGTAGTACTCCCTCTAATAAATCAGAGTTTTCTATATCTCAGGTAAATTTTTCATCAAGCCCCGTTCTTAATATGAATAATATTCTCCCTAGTTCTCCTACTGGAAATGACAATATAATATCCAAATCTTTGCTCTCCCTAGAACACCTACTATCTTCCATCTTACTATTATTGGAAAAATGTGTCGGCGGCTCAGATTGTGTCCTAGATACGGTAACCCAGATACTTAGGGTATTACTAAATAGTAAATATGGGACCGAATCTGGTTCGCATCATGAGTCTGCTAACTCAGATGTGAAAGTGAGTAAAGATAAGAAGTCCATAAATGAGTCCGAAGGTGTACCTTTAGCCTTAGACTTAGTTCAAGTTGATCAAAATAAGAACTCTCAAGATTTCAATGGAAAAAAATAGGGGTTATCTCGGGGAGTAGTCCGGCTGGCAAATTACAATCAGCCGGTGGTAATTGTATTGCCGAACTTGATCAAGAAATAGAAACCCTGACGACCCTGATAAAATGTTAAATAAAGTCCTATTTCCAATTTTTACACCACAAATAAATAAAGAAAAAGGGGTTATTATGGTAGATTTTTCAAATAAGGAGAAAAGGGCAGTAATAGTCAAGCAAAAAAAGCAAAGAGAAAAAAAGAGGAAACCAACCCGTAGATTCTTTAAAAAAAGACAGAGGGAAATTAATTTTGAAGACAACATAGAGATTTTGTCTGAAAAAATTTCTCCCCAAGACTCTGTGTCTAATTTATCTCAAGAATTAATTGGTCAAACTAAATCCGACAAAGTAATCATGACTATTGATTCCTGCAAAAAAAAAAAAAAAGTAATCCCAAACTGTCTTCGGTATTTAAATATTGAAATAAATAAATTGGTTAGGGATCAATGTCTTTCTTATACCCTTGAAAGATATCATAAAATAGTTCTTTTAAGAAGAAGGAAAACGAGGGTGAAGGCCAGACTGAAGAGAGAGAATGGAGATTCCTTGTGGATTAAACTTCGGGAAGCTACTTATAGGGGTCAAGCTAGGATATTCTGGTCGATAATTAGTGAGGGTTGTGGTCTAAGATCTAGACCTTCCCCAATCTCTATAGATGAGCAGATTTGGGTTGAATACATCGAGCAATTATATAGTAGTAATGGTTTGACCCGTGAAAACGATACACTATACGAGGTTAATCATCTTTATGGCCCACCGTCAGAGAAGGACATTGAACTAGCAATTAAGGGCTTGTGTTCTTCGGGCGCGATGGGTCCGGATGAGCTCCCTATCTCGGTGATAAAACAACAGAGTGAGCTATGGAGTAAAATTATTTTTCCAGTTTTTAAATTCTGTTTTGCTAGTGGAACTGTTCTCCCCTCCTGGAAAGGGAGCATATTAGTCCCCCTCTTTAAGAAAGGAGCTAGAGACTTGCCTCAAAACTACCGTCAAATTGCTCTTTTAGATGCTATAGGCAAGGTTTTTGCAAAATGTCTTCTTAACTCGATTAATGATTGGGTGCTTAAGGCTGAAATCTTACCCGATGAACAGACTGGGTTTAGGCAAAGGCACAGTACTTTAGATAATCTGACTGCAATGCAGGTCATAACTGAGAAATATGTCAAGGTTCGTGGAGGGGGAGTTTATGGCGCCTTTATTGACTTCTCCACAGCCTTTGATAAAGTGGATAGATCTTTGCTGTGGAGAAAGTTATTCGTTCTAGGGATGCCACCTATTTTCATTAAATTAGTTTGAGCCTTGCACTCAGACACCTGGTGCAGAGTGTTGATGGGTGGGGAAAGAGGGTTATCTAGAGTAATTACTACAGCAAATGGGTTAAAACAAGGTTGCCTATTGGCTCCTCTGTTGTTTTCCCTGTATATAGCTGATCTCCCCCAGGTTTTATCTGCAAGTAAAGGTATTGTTCCGATCTTGGGGGGTGCCCCAATTGCATGTCTAATGTATGCAGACGATATAATGATCCTGGACCTTACACCAAAAGGTTTGAACAGTCGCCTGCATGCTCTATATAAATATGCGGAGGCGCATCATCTGAACATAAATATTGCAAAAAGTAAAGTAATGTGCTTAACGGGTAGGAAAAAGTCAAAATATGCAAACTTTCACTGGTCTGTGGTGGGACAAAGATTGGATGTAGTACAATCTTATATTTTCCTTGGAAAAATAGTCACTAGTAATTTAAGTGAAAAAGCACATATAGCTAATAACACACGGAAAGCTATTGTCCAAGGGAAGAGTTTGATTTCACTTTATAAGGCTACTGGCAGAAGGCATTTTGCGACGTTGCTGGAGGTATATCGAGCAAAAATTCCAGCATCACTACTTTATGGTATGGAAATTGTTGACATGAAAAGTTGGAGCTTTTTGAATGCAACGGAAGGCAAAATTCTACGTAGTTTAGCTTCTGTCAATACAGCAAGCTCAACAGCCGCCCATAGACAGGAATTCGGCTTACGTAGTAGCTGGGTTCAAGGTTTATCGGGGATAGTGTGCTGGGTTCTCAACCTGGCAAAGGGAGATCCTGGCACTTTAAGGTATTTTATAAAAACTGAGTTATTGGGAAATTTTAATGAATACTCGCTAATTGTAAAGAACTTCAGAATTGCTGCTGATCTTTTGCAATTAGATGAATCAGTTTTATTCACTTTATCGGCGTATCAGCTGAAATCCATCCTGAAGTCGGCCTCCTGGGAATTAGGTTTTAGATTGGATAGGGAGGCTTGTATAGCGAAGAAAGGTATTTCTCCAGCCCCTGACTCTTGCCTAATGAGGAAAGCCCAACCATATGTTTTTTAGAATCTCCCTCACGGAGTTCGGCATTTACTGTTTTTATTGAGGCAGGATTTACTTCCTTTGAACTCTCTAATGTCCAGATGGTATGGCTCCTCATCTTTATGTGACTTCTGTAATATCAAAACTCAGGATATGTATCACGTTATCTTCGTGTGCCCGGCACTAATGGTGCATAGGTGCAAGTGGTTAAAACCTATTTGTCTTCAACTAAGTATTCTTTCAGCTACTGCTTTCCTTGATGCTATTTACAACCCTCCAAATGAAATGTTCTGTTTTAAATTGTATAACTTTTTTAAATGTTTCTTAGCGATAAATTAGAAGGTTACAAATGTCTATGTCTCTTTGTATTGTATTTATGATTATATGTCACTGCATTAAATTTGTTAATTCTTTTATGTGGATCTCATCTGAGTTCTGAAATCATAAATAAAAAAATAAAACTTGTGTGTAGATAAATTATAGTACACAATGAATTCCCTTCATGCACAACAAACAACAACAACACAAATCACTCAGTCAGCAACCAAGGCATTGCATAATTCATTACCTGTTCCTTCTCATCTTAAATTAAGGGGCAATATCTCTCAGCTTGGAAAAGAGGATAGCTATAGTAGTCATCACGTTCCACTTAGTTATTTTGGAGGGGCTGAACGAGGCAACATTTTCTTTTTTCTTCTATTCTACATCCAATCATCATCTGTCTTGAGGGAAATGGATTTAGGGCAAGTCAGGAGGATAGAGGAGCAGGACTCGGTAGAGTGGACTTCAGTGAAATGCATACAGCTGCAACTGCAATATGGCAATAAAAAGACTAGAAGATGGTGGAAATGGCTTTGTTGTGATTCTAAGTTTTTAACCAGAAAGACTGATACACACAAATAAAAGTAAATAAGGGAGGAAGAAAGTAAGAAGTTCAAGCCTAGTTGTCAGGGAAGTATGGCTCGTCCTCAAACTCTGGGGGTTCAACCAGAAGTAGGTAATCTTCATCTAACACACTACTTCTGTCATCTAAGTTGCTGTCCTCCTCTTCCTGCATTGATTCATGTATTGTGTAATTCGGTGTTATAAAGTGCTGATTCATTTTGATCATGGTTAATCTCTCCACGTTTTTGGGTGAGAGACTGGTCCTTTTCACTGTTTCAATGACACCAGCAGCACTGAAAACACGTTCAGAAGAGACACTTGTGACAGGGCAAGCCAGATAGTTTATTGCCAGTCTGCTCAATACTGGTCATTGGTTCCTTTCCCCATACCAATACCGCAATGGGTTTTGATCAATGCAGACCTCTGTTTGGTCATCCAGATAGGACTGGACCATCCACTCAATGTTCAGGGGTGTTACAGTTTGTTTGGCCCCTTTTGTCTTTGCATCAGCACTAGACCTAACAAGCCCTTGCTGTAAATACCAATCCTATGCAGAATTATCTGGGGCTGATGATCCGGGTCTTGCTCTTTTTGTCAATAGTGTTGGTGACCGCTCTGAACCAAACGCACTGCTCTCAGACTCTAAAGTGGAACTTGACACTGGATGCCCTGCTGCAGCACTTGTTGTGGGTTTGAGTAGCGGGCCTTTAATTGCCAGCCGTTCATTTTCAAACTGACTGGCTACCACTGCTATCCAACTTTTGTACACGGCAACATCCACTTCTGAAACAGGAATTCATGTCTTACTGTTCAGAGCCGATTTTTTACTGTGGATCCAGAATTGTGGCACAAGTGTAATGTTGTTCAGACACCATCTTAGTTTGCACCCTTGTATTTTCAGCTGACCTACGGGATAAGCTCTCCACCAACTCATATGCTTCTTTTTTTTCCTCCACACCTATGTTCGCTTCAGACACCTACTTCAGCTGTTGCTGTCGCATGTGCAACAATGGGATAGCTTGGCCCACAGTACAGTCCTCCTTGCTGACTTCACATTTGAAGACCTTGAAAGGAAGAAGCATCTCTGTCAGGCATTTAACTAGGTACCATTGGTCCATCTGAAGGGTCATGCCTTGCACCGTGGCATCCCCTCTTTGCATAACATATTCATTGATTAGTCTGTACTGCTCAAACAGACGATCAAGCATGTAATAGGTTGAGTTCCAACGTGTTGCCACCTCCTGGATGAGTGCTTTGACTGGCATTCTATATTCACGTTTCCAGGCTTTAAAAGAATGGCTGAAATGTGTTCCTATTCTTCGGCAGGTGGTCGGTAAGTTGTTGACTATGGCGTCTTTTTTCAGAAAGTCTTGAACAATAATGTCAATGCATTGCACCAAACATGGGACCCTGAAATAGGCACCATCCTCCATGGCCTTAAGTACATTACTGCCATTATCTGTGGCAACAAAACTAATGTTAATCCCTCTTGGGCGCAGCCATTCAAAGACCTTGCTGTTAAACTCCTCCAAAATGTTTGCAGCAGTATGAGATTTCTCCATGGCGAACATGGCTACAGTTGCATGTTTCCGAGTAGCATTAAAAATCTCAGGAGTGTCAAGAAGACCTGCTTCAGATAACTTTTCTCTAACCCCACAAATGATATCCAGTGTGCAGTGATGCACATGTAATCAGTGGCTTGGCAACTGGTCCACATGTCTGTTGTCAGGTGGATATTGTGAACAGCACTCTGCTGCAAAGCTTGTCCAACCAATTCTATCACATTATGATGCAGTGCTAGAACAGCAATTCTTGCAAAATTAGACCGGCTGGGAACCTTCCATTTAGGGCAGATGGCTGACACAAATTCAAGGAAACCCACCCCTTTCACAACAAAAAAGGGGGAAGGTCCAGCGCTAACATTTTAGTCAGCTTCGCATTGAACAAACGTGCCGTTGGGTGGTTGAGTTCGTACTGCTCTTCTGACCTAAGCATGCTGTCAATTGTAGGGTGGAATATTTTCCTTTGTGGTGCAGCTATCTTGTTGAACCCAGTTAGGCTCAACTATGCACTTTTTTCATTGTATTAGTCTGTTGCCTTGGCGTCTCAGCCTGACTCTTACTACGGTGCCACTGAGATGTTGCTGAGGATGTGGGCGGTACCACCACTCTGCTTGAGACAGGGCTAGAAATGTCTCCCTCTTATTCACTTTCCACTGCGATCCTATCTTCTTCTACTTCTTCATCCCCACCAACAGCAATTGGTGCAGTTTTACTTTTTTGTAAGTGAAGTAGGTGAGCCTCCCACTGGATGATGTGGTGTTTTTTTAGATGACTTGTTTGGCCTCCGGAACCATAGTTTTTTCCAAGCTTACCCTAACAGCGTGCCGACAAATTGAGCATTTAGCAATGTTCTCTTCCGTACTACTAACCAAAAAGAAGTCCCAAACTGGGCAGGTGTACTTTCTGGTGCTGCTGGAAGTGCCACTTTCAATTCCAGATGAATTGGAGGGGTGGCGTGGAATTTGACTCTGCACTTACAGTACCACTATCTACTGAGGTGGTGGTTGACCTTGATGTAGGTCCCTGCCGGGCCTTTGCAAATGCAAATATGGAAGCTGGAGCTGGTGTTACCTGTCTTAGTTGTATCGTGCTACATCCCTTGCAGCAATTTTGGATAGGGTAATAATGTTGGTCTCCATCTCCTCTGGACCAGGAGTGATGTTTGTGATGACTGGCTTGTCATCATCATCATCCCCCTCTTATACATCTACTTCCATACCTCTAAGGCTTTCTGGAACCTTCCTTTTCACTAGCCTTGTCTTGTGGCATGCAACACTCTCAGACTGAGCTGGTGGATTCCAAGTGGCATCTATATCATCAGAAGTGGGGCTTGAAGACAAAGTTGATGGACTAATCCTCCTTTTCGTTGCTGCGGATCTGGGATACATTGGATCTTCTGAAAGAGTGGCTTACTCCTCTTTATCTGTAGGAAGCTCGTTTTCCCGAACATCCCCTACTTCCGGAGGAACAACTACTATTGTGGGTTGTTGTTGTGGCTGTTGTGGAAGCTGTTGTGGCGGCTGTTGTGGTGGCTGTTGTTGCGATTGTTGTAGCTGCTGTTTTGGTGGCTGTTGTGGCTTCGGTGTCTTCAGTTGGAGGAGGTGTTTCCCGCTAGCGTGTAGCCTCTGGTGATGCTCCTCCCCCCAGTGATGGCGTCTTTGATGGTTTTGGCGTGGTGAGAGCGGACGCTGAAGGCAGGAGCTGCAGATGAATTTTGTTCGCGCTCCTTTGAATTTGTATGAGCCGGTCGTGGAGTGGCTGCAGTATTGGCTGTTCAGCAGCTTTTCTGAAATTCTTCGGAGTGCCGTCCTCATCTGTATCTAGAGCGTGGATGCTCGCGGCAAGAAACTGACTCACTGAGACCTTCTCATTCCTTCTTCGGAGGCTCTGGTTGCGGGAGGCGGCTTTGTAGGGCCCCGCAAAATTTTGGTATATTGGCCAGTTGGTGCGGACGCTCCCGGACGGACTTTTCCCATTTCTCCCATTTTGCAGCTGCTGTCTAGTAGCTCTGTTTTCGGAGAAGTGGAGTATGGGGTGGTTTTTATGAGAAACTGTGATATAAAAGCGCAGGAAAAACATTGGAAGAGAAGCTGGAGAATCCAAAAAGCTCTGAAAGTCAGTTAATGGAAAGAAAGATTGAGGCAGGAGGAGAGCAGCAGGTGGGCGGTGCTAATGGTGAGTGCTGATTAGGGGGAGACCAAAGCCAAGCCTTACCTGCACAGCCCGTGGCAGGTGCACAGAGGGGCATTCCATCCGACACCAGCGCCGTGAGGGGAACGGCCGCGCTGACCAGGAAAGCCGTGAGGGGAACGGCGGTAGTTCCCATCAGGGAACTACAATACCCAGCAGCCCCGGGACCGGCGCACGAGGGAGGAGTCACCTTAGTTCTTGTGCCATACACCAGGAACATTGACCAAAGGTACTGTTACCCATTGACTATTTCCGGTCCTTCTAATAGGCCCCTTCCAAGGTTGTCGATATTGACTTAGTACAAAACATTCTTATTGGTAACAGCCGCCACGCTATGTCTTGCAAAGGGGACCTTAGAAACCTTTCCTCCCAGGGTGACCTGCATAGCGGAACAATGGATTTGTATTTTAAGCGTGTTATACTGCCCATTGCAAGTGAAATAGATAGAATAGAACGATCCCCAGTCCTGGACAGCTCTTTCACTCTGGGTTCTCCGCCTCAGATTGCTGATATAGCCCCGGCTATATCATTACTGGATGAACTTAATCAAATGTGCAAATCCTCATACGCCCCTCTGGTTTCAGAAAAAGCTCCTATTTCCCCAATATCTATGCCTAATCGTGGGTCTAGCTGCTCTTCCCAATTAACTCACACTCCACAGGTAACGCCCCGCATAATACAACCAACAGCAAACTCTCTACCGGCAATCCCCAACCAGGTGCTCTCTGCCAAAAGGAAGAGAGATGAGGCTAAACACGCGGGCAGTCAGGCTAAATTACAAAAATTACATCGTAATTCACCTTTACCCAATACTCCTAGTACTGCGACTTTGAAAGCACCTACACAGGCCTCCCTACTGTTGGAGCTCGAAACCATGTTGAAGTCAATCATAACTCCGTTGATTGATAAAATGACTAGCCTAGAGGACAGGCTTAGGGGTGTTGAGGAAGCTATAAAAGTTAAGGCAATAGTTACTAAAACCATGGGAGGGCCCGTACAATCACAGCATCCAGCCCCTATAGAAACGGCAATCTCTATCACACAAAGCAAGATCTCCTGTAAACAATCAGTTGCTCCACATATGAAACCTGTAAATATCCCAAAAGCCGCCATGCCATCACAGTCTTTTTACCCTAGGGCTGGGCAGAATAAAGAGAAGTTATCTCATAAAAGAATAGCGTCTAGTCATGACACTTTACCGCACAAAACTAACCACCTACATCTGCCACCAGAGGCAGCCCCTATTGTGTGTGTCCTCTCAGGAATACCTGAACTCCCAAAGGGAAAACTTGAGAGACAGCAGGACCTAAGGAATAAGGTAGTGTACTGGCTCACCAAAAATAGACCTCTGCCCCCCAATTTAGACGGGACTATATTAAGTGTTCGAAGGGTGGGCTGGTTAGGACCTCTCGCAAAAAACACTGTGGGCGACTTGGTACTCGTAAAGTTTAGAAATAAATATGTCGTACCATACCTGCAATCTTGGCAGCCACAAATAGGGGATGGTCCTATATCCGTTTGGAGTTTAAGTGAATTTTACCCCAGAACATTATATGTCCCGTCATAATGTCAGACAACATAGAGTAATTCCCAGATGGCGAGAAGTGGTCTTGTATTGAGTGGCCACCTCTCTCCTGTTTTTATCAACTTGTTAATTCTCCATTTTGTTTGTTGATTAGCCGATTCATTCTATTGATTTAATTTATTTTTAAATTCATCTAAATATTTTTATGAAATGAAATGAAATGTTTTAATGTATTGGTGTATTTTTATGTATTGCTGTTGCTTTTATGATTTTTCATACTGAAATCGAATAAAGCTAATCAATCGAATCGAATCGGCTTCGGTGTTGCCCACTTATCTGCTGAGTTTCCTCCTGCATTGGTTGGGTACTACTTTGCGATAATGACATTTCAACAACACTGCTCATTGGTAGATTGGCTACTTCTGCGACACTCTTGGGCTTGGGCCTAGGTTTGTGGGGTGGGCCCGCTGATGCAGAGGTGCTGCTCCCAGCTTGGTCCCCGGACACCGCTGATGCAGGTGTAAGTTCTTGTTTCCCAAAAAACATTGTGAGCGGCACACCAGTCTTGGTAAGTGCCACTTCCGTCTTCTGTTCCTTTTTCTCACTTGCAACTTTCTTGGCACTGGAAGACCAGGTAACTTTCTTTGGGGTCATCTTCTTCCGATGTCAGCAGGACGCTGTTGCACAAGTTGCAGACATGTCTGTGGCCACACGTCACGTGACGTGCGCAGCAGGACTTCTGTCTGGCAGTACAATGGGTGATGATGACACCTCCTCCTCTGTCTTTTTGTGCATCTAAAAGCCAAGAAGCCAGGAGAAGAACATCAGTAAAATGTTGCATATGTTGTTGTGGTTCAATTACTACTACTACAAACAAAAAATATAATATATAACTTAGTGTGTGGTGGTCATACTTGTTAGTGTTATATTATTACATTTTTTTTAAAACTGTTTGAGTTAAAAAAGAAACATAACAGTGTAGCCATTTGTGAGATTGTAACAACAAGGGCTTTCATGGTATACGTACTGTGTACACTCAGGAAGGATAGTAAAGAAGAAGAACAAAAACAAAAATACAAATGAAATGGAAGTGGAACCTGTTTGTGTGGTATTAAATTATTTGCTCATCACGTCATTGAGGGAGCTGCAGCTGGCAAATGGATGGATGGAAGCAGTAAGCCAAGAGGAACATAGGAAAGACATGCAGGCATATATGGCAAAAGCAGCACACTCCTAAAGTACCACCACAAAATGGCCACCAGCCACATGGACACTCACTGTCACAAGCAACAAGCAGGAGGCCTGGAAAACAATGAACTGAAACAGGCCTATAATAGCCAGGCAAAGGAGACATGCTAAACAAGAACTCTTTAATGCAATAAAATTCAAAAACAAAAATCCACAGGGCTAAACAAGGTGTGCAAGGTAAACAACACAACACACCACAAACAACAAAGGCATTTATTTAACACAAACCAAAAAAGTGAAATACCCCAAAAATCTAATTTTTGCAATACAATACAATGCCATTCATGCCCTAAATGATGTTTAAAATAAATTCAACACTCACCAAAGGAACAGTTGTTTCATCATGCACCCATCATGACTAGCTCTGGGCCTACAGGCTACCCACAATAAATGTTTTTAAAAAATGATGAAAAGTCTCAACATTGTAGTTGCAACAAATGCTATGCCCGAATCAAACCAACTTACTTGTACAATCTGAAACCCAAAAGTCCTCAAATCCAATGATACATGATGCAGCAGACACAAAGAGTGATCCTTCCAGCTCCAAATCCAAATGAAAAATGAACAGATTTACAAAGCACTGGGAGGAGCCTGCTGGGCAGGAACAGGAAGTTAGAGAATCTGTGGCACTTCCTTCCTCTCCCAAATAAACTTTTAATAAAAAGGACTCCTTGCCCAAAAAAGTACAGCCAAATGTCAATCTGAGGAGTTTTTTCATCCAAATCATCATTTTAGAGAAGGTTTTATGCTACACAAGATATTATTCTTTTCCAGATTGCAAATTTTGCGTGTTCGGCATCGCAAGCCTCACCAAACTGCCACCGCATGTCAGATGGCATGTCTGAATGACGTGTTCGCGATAGCACACTCTTGTGGTGTCCGTTGGCACGGCGAATGACATGTTCGTGATCCCACACTTTCGCGGAATTGCGTGGCCGGCTACCAAAATCTTGTGTTGCACGTGAACGGATAGGAAAACTCATCGGTGAATGCAGGGATCCCGCTAAGCCTCTATTGCTCGCAAAAACAGATATTTAAAGCACGAACAGGGAAATAATTCTGCTAAGCTGCAGATCAGGGAATTTTTGGTAATTCTGCATTGTACTGGGAAAGCGGAATTGCCAAAAATCTGCAAATTCCCGAGCGGAGCAGATTTTACCCCCCAGGGTTATACATTTGCTGCTGTTTTGTCACCCGTAGTATGGTAGCAACTTCAGAAATTTAATTTGTGAATAACAATGGTCTTAGGGCCTGAGTATGAGTTTGGCGGTGCTGGAGCGGGACCCCCCACTCCTGCACCACCAAACCTGAGGTGAACCCACCAGATTAGGAGTTTTCACCTGGTCTGGGGGTGTTTCTTTGGTGTTCCCACTTTGGTGCCTATTTCATAGGCACCGCAATGGTAATGTCTAAAAATGTACTGGCACGTCATGAACTGGTGCCCACTCTGCATGCGCCCCCGGCCCAGAGGCACTTTTGTTTCCTGGAGGTAGAATCACCATTAAAACTGTGGTGGAGAGGAAACTCGTAATATGCTTGCCGGGACAGCGACGTCCCACCAGCATATTGCAGCCTAAAGACCACTGCACCATCAGGGATCCCTGCCGGTAGCAGTGATCTCAAGTTGACCCGACTGCACTAATTGTAATAGGGCGGTCAAAAGATTGCAGTTGCCGCACCCCCGCAGTTGTTGCACCCCCGCAAGTCTGGCAGTCCATGGACCACTAGACTCGTAATAAGGCCCTTAATCTTTTGTGGGTATGTTATGTATTAGCTCGTCCCTTCATAAACATTCCCTTACCTGTTCCTAATCCCCTCCTTGCCCCTCCCTAAACGCCCCTTGTGTAGGCCCCTTCTGTGTGAAGCACGGAATATAAAAAGGGAGCACCATACCTGAAGGAAGCAGAAGGAGGGAGAGTAGAGCTTGCACAAAAGTTTTGTCTCTAGGGTGTCAAGTGTAGCACTCAGTTTCTGTTGCACACTACAGAACTATGCACACTCAGCACACAAACCTCATCTGCTGTCCAGTACAGGGCACACTAAGGCCACAGATCTTAAGTTTCTGCAGTAATGTACGGTATTGTGCACACTCAGGGCACAGATTTCAGTTTCTGCACCACAGTACAGCACCTTGCACAGTCAGAGCACAAACCTCCATTTCTGCAGCACCGAACCATGCATACTCAAGGCACAGATAAGCAATTTGCAGGTGCATAGCTTTGGGGGGAGTGGGAGATGATTAGTGTCTGATCCCCCCCCCCCAAAATAAATACATTATTGGCTTGGAAGTTGGGCCTGGGGATCCCTGAGTGGGTCTGCTATCTATGTATCAGGTTTTTCTTGACACCCTTATTTAACCTCTTGCATGCTCATGACGAGCTCAGCTCATCATGAGCTACAGTGCTCCTGTGCTCATGATGAGCTGAGCTCGTTATGGCCTTTAGAACGCTGGCACGCTGGGCTAATTTCCCTGCTGTGCAAACGTTCTAAAGAAACGGGTGCGGTCGTGACGAGCTCAGTTCGTCATGAGCATAGGAGCACTGTACTGCATGACGAGCTGAGCTCGTCATGAGCATGGGGGCGCTGTGCGTGCCCCACCCCCCAGCACAGCAGGTAAATGTGCGCAGCAGTAAAGGGGTTAACTAAAAGGGTTTAACTTTTCCTTTATTACTTTGATGCCCTTTCCGATTCGCTGATATGCTGGCAATCTTTAGACTCCCATGAGCTGTGCTCTGCAGTATTACATTTTTATTAAATCTGCATTTTTTATTAGGAATAGATATGCAATTTAATATATTGTTCCTGATATAGGGTTTCAATTTTCATGTATCTTGTGGTAGACATTTTAAAAGTTATCTGTTGGATTACTTTTTGGTAGAAAAAAGGGGTTTGTTTGGTTTTATCTTATACTATGCTTTTATGCCCTTTGGCCGAATAAAGTTTTTGGGACTTCACTTGAGTTTGCCATTTGCACCGCAGGAGCGTCACAAAAAGTCACCATACAGTGGTGCACGTGCTCATAAAAAAGCCCCATATTTCTTAATATATCACATTCGGCGTTTGATTTGTTTGTTCCTATTTTTCTCCCTTTTCACCTATTAGTAACTATCATACTTTAAGACTTAGATTCATAGCTTGTCTGTATGAGCTAGCACTATGATTACATTTTACTGAAAGTGAGCCGACCTTTTATCATATCTCAAGTCGCTCCTTTATGTACACCATTTTGCTATCAGTTATCTCAGCTGTTGAAATAAGAGTATGTGTTGCAAGATATTGGCATTGAATGTTATTGTACCGCATCTATTAAAATGTTAATAAAATATGTCTTGAAAATGATGGTGCAGTTCTGCCCTCTTCAGGTGATGCAGTGCATCAACTTTGCTTGCTGCACTGCACTGTGTTGCGTCAATCCTTTTTAGGTCGAGCTGATACAGCGCACGTGGTGCGCTGCGAGGCCTGCTGTATTTGAGTATAGAAGTGAAACACCACCCACTCCCCACACATATTTTTCATTGGCTTCTGTCATTGTCCTTCGTAAACGCTGGCTTCTGGTTCATTAATAGGCTTGGTAGCCGCACCTAAGTACAGTCTTGTCTTCATTCGTAACCACCCAAGAGGACTGGCCCTTTTACTTCTGTTGTTACATGGTATGTATTATTTAGTCTTTAAGCACTATTTTTTAATGGGTTTCTCCTACTGCAGAAATGACATGCTTTCCTGCAACAACAGCCACTCTCTCGCTCCTTGGCTACAGCTCCACCCCTTCCCCCCTCACTGCCCCAACCACCTCTTTGAGCTCTGTTTTTTTTTTCTTTTGATTTCTCTTCCTCCCACTTGACTACGCATTTTTCAAAATTTACATTAGTAGGATTAATTGATTTGATGTTGAGCTGATGCGGAGACTCGAACACTGGTCCCCAGCTCCTGAGCCAGTAGCTCTGACTGCCAAGCCTCTGGGGGCAGCGCAATATTATCTATGTTTGCTTATTTTACACTTTAATGGCGGCCGCGCCCCTTTCCTTAAATGACCCGAGTCTAAGGAAAGGGGCGCGGGTGCCATTAAAGTGAAAGCAAGGGATGGGGAGAATTTACAAAAAGAAGCATTTGTTTGTTAACTTAACACACAAATGTTTTTTTTGTGTAAAAGCACCCCATACTGTGGTTACACTTTATTAGTGGCCACGCACCTTTCTTTAGACATGGCTCGTCTAAAGAAAAGGGAATGACTGACATTAAAGTTGAAGTTAGAGCGGTGCATGAGCATTTTTACAAACAATCATTTGGAATACTATAGGTGAAACTCTTGTAAATGCGAGACCTATTGCATTGCAAATGCTTGTTTAAATAGGCCCCTTAGTCCCCAGTTTATTAAGAAGTAGCAAATCTTCATCCATAGACATACTCCCTAAATGGATGACCTTTACTACTTTTTAGAATTCACAAACATTGGACGCACTATGCCAGTTTAAGGTATCCAGGCACTCTACTGGCAATCAAACACCCAAAAAGAGACTGGACAAATGAATGCAACCAGACTAACTACTAGCAATCCCTGGGGTAGCATTTCAAACCATTGCTTTTCACCCACTTTGCATTTCTAGGCAGAGGTTTTGATTTAGGATTTAGCACATGGAGCAAAGGCAGACAGAGTAGCGGAGGACATTTCGGCCTTTACTCCGCCCACCTTAGAGATGTTAGTCAATCTGGTGGGCACCTCTATACATTCACAGTTCCTGAAGACGAAGGGAAAGTTTAACGAACAGCTCTTCCAGATATAAGGGCCAACCGTCAGACTTTTCCAAATATATATTGTTCCAAAATTCTTTTTTATTTAGTTTATTTTTCTTTATTGAACAATCTAAACAATACATCATAAGATAAGCCAGTACGTCATATAGTCAACAACATAGTAGAATGTGAACAATATATCATAATACAGAAGAAAAATACATACAAAAAAATGAATAAATCACGAAAAAGTTAATATACGTAGCAATATTATAATAGAAAAAAAAATGTAGAAGGCGAATAAAAGAGAAGGAAAAAGACGAGAGTAGAAAGAATCAAGTGTAATAATTTGCTCTGCAATAGGTCTCGCATTTGCAAGAGTTAAAGCTATTGGCGTTGTAAATGACAGAGGGCCTCCGTACTCATGTTGGAGGCCCGCCGTTGTGGGGGAGTCTCCACACCCACGGTGGAATCTTCACAAAGAGAATTCTCATTGCGGAGATTCTGCCTTGAGTGCGGTGAGTCCCCAACGATTGTGGGGCCTCCACCACGAGTGCGGAGGCCCTTTGTGTATCAGGCCCAATGTTGTTTACGTGTGTGTACCAGTTTGGAGTGCAGTGTCCTTTGGGACCTCGTAAGTGTTTAGGGATGCAGTATATTACCCTGGGTGCTGTGCCACCAGGGATTGAATAGCTGTACCATTACTACACAGGGGGCCATGCAGTCTGATTCAGGAATACGCGATTGTCCCGCCTACATCTTCACAGTGCCTATTGTCATCAGCTGGCATTTTATTATAAACGCAGGATGTCCCTTATTGTTTTTTAATGCACATGTATACTCAAAAGTCAACAAATTCATAAGCAACAACTGAAGTTTGTGGTAAGACAACACAAACATGGCAGACATATGCCACAGCAATCCTGAACAAATACCAGATGACCCCAAGCAGCCTAAAGTAATGGGGCTGTAGAGCACCCGAATGGCAGCATACTATATTGCTTAGGCCTCCTCAAATCCATGCAACAGATGAGGAAATCTGAACATAAAATAGACACTTAAAGACATTAGGACAACAGCTGACTCATCTCGTATCTTGGTTTCAAAAGAGGCCTCTTTTTGTTATCCTGCATACATAAATGTATCCTGGGTATATTATTGTTTAGCTCTCCTTGCCTCAGTAAAAGAAATTACAATTTCTTAGGTGCACCTAGATCCGGACAGAGTTCAGAGTGACTGACGTTGAAGCAATTCCAGGTGCACCGTTCTGCAGAGATAGGTCTTGGTTTCCTCAGATAGCAGATGCCATTGGGTCAGACTGGTGGACTGTAGCATAGACATACACACTGTGAGTGAAAATGGACCATGTCTGAAAGAAGCTGTAATTGGAAAGCAGCGCAGCTTCCAGGATGTTTATAGCGATTTCACAGCCAAGGGCTGATAGTGTAGGTAAAATGTACACATTTTAAATCACGAGTGCGCTTTTATATATTGCTCTTATATAGCAGCACATTATGTAAACGTACTCTGCAGGGGCACAGGAACTATTTCCTAACTCAGTGGCTGCCATCCTAACAGCTTTGTGGTGGATTAAAGACAGATTTGATTCTACAAGGCTCATCGTCCAAGCTTTGCTTTTACCTGCCGTGTGGGACTTCTGAGGATACCGGAGGGATTCTGCTGCCGTGTTTGATTTTGTGGAAATCAGAGGGTTTTGCTGAAACTGTTCACGGCTCCCGCTCCACGGGTGCCGTTCACGGGGCTAGGTTTTGGAATCTACACACACCGAGGGACTGCGAGGACCAGCAGGCTATTCCAGCCACACCTGCAGCCTCTACCCTGGTGGTCACGCCCCCCGGTTGGAACACTAAAAATCGCCTCATTTGTCCCGCGATGCGGGACGCGCGCGGGACCCGCCTGGCTAAGCCCGGGCAAAGGGCGGGCCATCTGTGGCCATCCGGGGGGCTATCCCCCTAACATTCTGTTAGCAAGGGTTGTGGCCTAGCTTATTTGTGCTACAATTAATTTGTATTCTTCATGTGACTTTTGTGTGTGGAGAGCAAGGGTTTATTATCTCCCTTACGCAACTACTTGTTTAGCGTGTAACTCTTCTCTTTTATATATTCCCAGTTATTCCAGTTAGTCTATATGTACCTTAAGACAGAATCCTTACAATGTCTAATATCGGAAAGGGGAAAAAAGTGCTATTACAAACACTGGTGGGTCCATTACTAGGACCATGGATGAGTTTATTACTAGGGCTGCTGTTGCGTTGGATCGAGAAATAGCCCTCACTGAGAAACGGTTGTCTACCGATCCCTTCCATCTTAAACGCTCCTCGTTAGGCACCATTAGGGACACAGCCAGCCCTGTGCAGACTCTTGTCTCTCTAACCTCGCCAGGTAATCCGGGGGTAACTGGTCTGGGTGAGGGGGAATCTGATTTATCAGGTGCTTGCACCTCGGTGGCACTTTCTATCATGAGTTCCCTATCGGAGGTTAGCCCCCCCCAAAAATTAAATAATACACAAATTTCACTTACTAAACGGGGGAAAAGGAAGCGTGGGGGGGGTCCACAAAAGGGCAGATGTCCTAAAGTTACAAAAACTTCAAATAGTAGAGGGCATCCGCCCCTCTCTTCCAGCCTAGTTCTGATATAACGACAACCATTCACGACGGGCTTGGGAAGCATCCCCCTGACTTGTCTTCACGTCTGTCATTGCTTGCAGAGCTTCCTGACAATATTTTTGATAAGATAGAGCACTTGATGAAATCGCTGATGCTCCCCTTGTTTGAAAGAATCAAGTTAGTACTTGAAAAATTGGGGAAATTGAAAAACACTGTTTCGGCGTTTTCCAATGCTGCTCGAAGTTGTTTATTGTTTCCTAACTGCTGGGATAAGGGAGGATCTGAGTTAGCTTCGGTAGGTACTATCACACCATGCCCTATCACCATTCCTCACATTGCCCCCCCCCATCCAAAACGAAGAGGTTGGAAGATGTAAGGAGGGGCCAATTATGATAAGCCCCCCACCAGTACAGGTGTGTTTGGGTGGGAAGGGGTTGGAAGCAAGTATAGTGGAGGGCGAGGTTTCCTCTCAAGATAAGACGGACCTGGGGTCCAAAGGAAGAATGAGAAAACATCCCTGTATTGGCCTTCCACCTGATTCAGCGGCTTACACTGTAATCTTGTCAGGGGTACCTGAGATCTCACAGGACAAAATGGAGAGTCATAGGGAGCTGAAAAATAAAGTTATTTTTTGGCTTAGTAAATTCAGACCCCTCCCCGCCCATATTAATGGTTAAATTCTGTTTGTTAGGAGGGTAAGCTGGTTGTGTGGCAGACTAAAGGATCGGGAAGGGGATTGCATAATTGTAAACTTTAGGGACCCTAGGGCAGTAAAGTTTATATGTAATGAGGGGGATTTCAGTAGGGAGGGTATGATTAATACGCACCATCTAAGTCATTTCTATCCTCGTTCAACCTCTGGAATCCCCCTGATTTCATGCAACTGGTCCGATATGCTCCCAAGACATCCTAGGTCTGCATATAGGCAGTGGAGAAGTGTGGATCACCGGTTAGAGGAGGCAGACCCAGACGCAGAGGTCAGACCCGGGACCAGGGTTCAATTCCCGACACGGCAGGGTCTTGAGCACAAAATGTCCACGGACTCGATAATTCTCGCCTTGGTGCCTACTCGAATCATTGGTTCACACTCTGCAACTCTGGGCAATAGCTTGCTTAATCTCCACTACGGCCCCACCGCGATGGGATGCCTGGCTTTCACCTTGGGGATGCCCAGTAGGGGTTAACGCGCAGGGAAAAGTCAGGACGGGTTCCCAAAGCAAGTGCCTTGAGACCTTACGGTGAAAGGCGCTATATAAGAAAGTATGATTTATTTATTTATTTTTATTGTCATCTTCCACGGGTCCACTATCTTAATCCCCACTTTAAGTACCCAACTGCTACCTTTAATCGTTTCGCTCCCCTGACACTCTGGAGGAAAATGACTGACTTAAGGATGGTAAGGCTGTGACTATGTACGCCTCTACAGGGAGCCCGTCGCAAACCATAGGGGATGTAGGATGTAGCTTAAGATCAACGTCTAATGAGGTTTTCCTTTCCCCATCTACTCACCCTAATAATAATAATACTGTTATGGCGAGTGTTGTTTTAAACTCTAGTGGAAGTTGTTTGGAGGGGTCTGGTAGCCCCGTTCTCCCCCTGACAAATGCTAAATTTACAACAAAGGTTTCTTTCTGGAACATAGCAGGCCTGGAAGCTAAATTGGGCCTACCCGATTGGTCCAATTTTATTGAAGAATCTGATATATGGTCCTTCCAGGAAACATGGGGTCTGGCCCCCTTATACCGCCTAGGCTATTTAAATTACTCTAAACCAGCAACTAAGGGTACTAGGGGTAGACCGGTGGGTGGACTGTGAATCTGGGTACGCCAATGTGAGGGTGTCACCGTGGCGGAGATTCCGATTAATTGTATGGATATCTTGGCAATTAAGATTAGTTCCACAAAGGGCCTTAATATAAGTATCATCAATGTATATTCAAGGGGGATTGCAGGGGGGAGATGTCTGCATACTATTTACCTATTAGAGGAACTTCTCAGCTTCTTATCGAACACTGATAATAGGATCGTGATGGGGACTTTAAAACCTGTTTCGAGCCCCTTGGTATGGACGATGGGAAGTGCTCTGAGGTTGAAGATTCCACGTGGGGGATCCCACAGTTGGAGCTTCCTCTAGTTAAAAAATGGACGCAAGCGGCCATGTACATGAAGGGGTTGTGTTTAGACAAGGGTTTGCGGGCGGCCAATGGTAGAACCAAGTCTGACAGGCTAGGGGCAATGACCTTTGATAATGGCAGATCGAAGTCACGTATAGACTATATATTGGGTAACTTGGGGTTGTGGTCAACTATAGAGGATATGATGGTAACATTTAGATTAGAGAGCGACCATAACTCCCTAGTCCTGTCCTTGACTGACACTAGTTCTATTGACTCTCCCATGGCTGAAGTCCCTGTAGTTCAGGGCAAAGTCTTATTAGCCAATGATGAACGCAGAGTGCGATGGCCAAAAATCCTCCTGAATGAGGGCTTATTGTCTTCTATTAGGCATTTGCTAATTTGTACTGTGGATAATCTTAAAAACTTTAAGTCCCAGGAGGAGTTAAATGATAACATCACCGGTATACATAATGTCTTATTTTCTGAGCTTAAAACCTTCTTTGTCAAAAGTATTCCACAGGAACTCCAAAAGCAAAGAACTGAGATCTAGTACATAGTATGACAAAGGCTGTAGGCAGGCACAACAAGCTTTGCTCATAGCTATTAAATCCATAATACCGGCAGCCATCCGCAACTGTAGGGCTTTATACAAAACTGCCCAACTGTATGCCAAGAGAAGCTGGGATGAGGACCGTTGGAGGGGGCTTCTCCTGACTTGCAATGGGCGCAATATGACACAGTTTTGGCATCTTCTGAAATGGGTTAACCATTCCATGGAGAATGTTCCTTCATCCTTCGTGGAACCGCAGCAGTGGGTTTCTTATTTCGAAAATCAATTTAAACTTAAGTTTAGGCCAATTGTTGTAATTCTGCCGTCTTTGCAGGTTGAACTACTGATTTTTACCTCTAGTGAAGTGGAAGCTGTTTTAATTAACATCCCAAATAGCAAAGCTCCAGGGCCCGACTGCATACCAGCAGACCTTATTAAACATGCACAAGATGTCTGGGTTCCTTATTTGACCATGCTGGCAAATGCTGTTGCAAGTAGAGCAACGGTACCCGATTCTTGGCTAGGGGCAGAGATTTTGCCTATTAATAAGAAGGGCGATCGCTCTGCCCCGGCCAATTTTTGGCCAATCAGCCTTATCGATGCAATACAAAAGATTGTGGCCCGTTTACTTCTGGGACGTATCCAGGGCTGGATGGCTGACTCTGAGATATTAACTCCACTACAGGCAGGCTTTCGGTCCCATATCAGCACACTAGACCAAGCATTCAGGGTTATGCTCCTGTATTGGAAAGAGGTCTTGCTTGGGGGTGGCAAGCTTTATGCGGCCTTTGTAGACCTGCGGTCCGCATTCGACTTAGTCCCAAGAACTAAGTTGTGGGAAGTTATATTGGGGTTAGGTATGCCGAAAGCAATGGTGGCACTTCTTATCAGTTTACACAAGTGTACATATGCCAAAGTCCGTTGTGGGAAACCTGGGGAGGTTACTGATAGATTTGAGGTCTCTAAAGGAGTAAGGCAGGGGTGTGTGTTGGCCCCTACCTTGTTCTCCCTATTTATCAATGGGGTTATCAATTATTTTTTCAATTGCCTGACCGATGCATCCACTCTTGCGGGCCAGAAAGTTCCTCTTCTCATGTTCGCGGACGATACGCTTTTAATATCGAAGACGCGACAGGGGCTTCAGCTTGCACTGTCTCGCTTTGAGCTATTCTGCCGTGATCATGAGTTGGAAGTCAACGTAGGGAAAATGAAGTTTATGGTCCTACGTTCTACTAAACCTGTCAAAGCTAAGGTTACAATGGGTGGGGTTACTCTTGATCAGACTGCTGTGTTCACATACTTAGGGGTTACCTACTGTGAAAACATGAGTTGGAAACCACATATAGATCTTTTATCCCTCAAGCATGCCCAACTAGGCGGTGCCTTGTTGAGGGAACACAGAAATTCCCTAACTAAACCTTTGGCACCATTGATGAAAATTTATGGTTCCAAGATTTTACCGGCCATTATGTATGGAGCCGAACTATGGGGTTTTAGTGATATGATTCAACTTAGAGTAGCACAAAATAAATTCCTATGGTCTGCAATTGGTTTACCGCAATCCTCACCTCATATCCCCTTCTTATATGATCTAGGCTGCAACCCTGTTGAGGATATGGTACGGTTTAGACCACTGGCGTTTTGGCGACGTATGTGGTCGACACCGGAACTGTCCATGTTTGCTAGGGCTCTTGCAGAAGTAAAAAATCTACCCGGTTCATCTAGGATATCTTGGCTGAGTGAAATCAAGGTTTCCTTGATTGATATGGGGTTGGGGTCCCTTTGGGATGACCCTGCCTCCGCTGTTTTCCCGTCCAAGAAACTCTTCAAGGAACTGTATTGGAGCAGGGTTCATGAAAAGAGATATTTATCTGCTCTGGGTAGGACTAAGACAGCATTGTTTCTGGATATTAAGGATGTTACGGTCTATGATGATTATTGGGACATCATTACAAAACCATTAGATCGCAAATTATACCATCAGTTAAGGGTGGGCCCGCTCCCGCTCCGAGGGCTAACGAGCTCTTGGATCCCACCTACTACTGACAAATGTCCCGTTTCTACAGATATGGTGGAAACAGTAGATCACCTCCTCTTCTTCTGTCCCTTGTAATCATTGCCTTGAAGAGTTTGGCTGGCACCGGTGTCCCACGCAATTGACCTCTGGAACCTACTCGACACCACTTCGCCGGACGTCGCCTTCCTTACAGAAACCTGGATGAACGCTTCGTCAGCTCTCGACATCGCCATAGCCATCCCAGAAGGCTACAAGATCATCCGAAAAGACCGCATCAACCAAACAGGAGGAGGCATCGCCATCGTCCATAAGAACACCATCCGCATCACAACCAACTCTGAGGACACCCTCACAGCCGCCGAACACCTTCACTTCCAAATCCACATCAACCCCAAGACCACACTTAGAGGCACCCTCATCTACAGGCCACCAGGACCTCGCACCCAATTCAGCGAAGACATCACTGACTTCATCAGCCCCCACGCCCTCCCCTCTGAGGACTACATTCTACTGGGAGACCTCAACTTCCACCTTGAAAAGAACAACGATAGCCACACCACCACCCTTCTGGACAACTTCGCCAACCTCGGACTCAAACAACTTGTCGACACCCCCACCCACTTGGCCGGGCACACGCTCGACTCAATCTTCACCTCCGGCAAGCACATCTCCTTCAATCACACCACAACTCTCCACTGGACGGACCACAGCTGCGTTCACTTCAACTACAAAAAGACCACAACCCACAACCACCCACAACCATTACCCCGCAGAAACTGGAACAAAATCACCACCGACCAGCTCTTCACATCGCTCCACCAAAACCCCCCCGACAAATCACTGGACCCAAACCAAGCAGCCACCGACCTCACACAATGGATCACCCACTGCGCTGATGAATTAGCACCCTTGAAAAACATTCATATCAAGCAAGGTAGCAAAAAAGCCCCATGGTTCAACGAAGACCTTAAGAAATCCAAGAAGACCTGTCGCACCCTAGAGAAAGCCTGGCGAAAAAACCCAACCACTGACAACCTAGCCACCTTCAAGAACGCCACCCGCAAACACCACCAACTGATCCGATCCGAGAAATCAGCATTCAAGGATCGACTCGACAACAACTCCCACAACAGCAAGGAACTATTCAACATCGTCAAAGAGTTTACCAACCCCACCGCCGGCACCAACGACATCACCCCCTCTCAAGGCCTCTGTGACTCTCTAGCCTCATTCTTCCACAACAAAATCGCTGACATACATAACAGCTTTGGAAACCAATCCACACCCCCCTCCTCTGAAATAAAACCTCCTTCCAACAACCTTTACGCCTGGAACCCAATCACCACTGAAGACACCATCCGCTTGATGAACTCCATCCACTCAGGATCGCCAACCGACCCATGCCCCCACCACATTTTCAACAAAGCAGACTCCACCATCGCACCCCACCTCAAAGAAGTCATCAACTGCTCCCTCGATTCTGCTACATTCCCGGAAACCTGGAAACATGCCGAACTCAGCGCCCTTCTGAAGAAACCCACAGCAGACCCCACTGAACTTAAGAACTACCACCCCATCTCCCTCCTCCCATTCCCTGCCAAAGTCATTGAGAATATTTAACAACAAGGGGTGGTGATGGACAGAGTTTCTGAATTAAGCAGAATACTCTCACCCAGTCAAGAGATCAGGGCTAGATCCAACACCGTTTTTTAGCTCACTGCACCATCCCAGCTCAGAACCTAGCTATATGCAAATTAGTCTGTTCCTGTCCCAGTGCATGATGGGAACAGGGCAAACCAAACTACCAAGCCAATTCTTACACTGGGAAGGAAAAAAGCTTCCGGGGACCGGTTTCTGGCATTTCAGCCATCGTCGGCCCGGCTTGCTTGAATCCTGATGGTGCAATGAGCAAGGGACTCACATCTGAGTATACCCTTCCACGCTTAGGGTGGACAAAATATTTAACAACAAGGGGTGGTGATGGACAGAGTTTCTGAATTAAGCAGAATACTCTCACCCAGTCAAGAGATCAGGGCTAGATCAAACACCGTTTTTTAGCTCACTGCACCATCCCAGCTCAGAACCTGGCTATATGCAAATTAGTCTGTTCCTGTCCAAGTGCATGATGGGAACAGGGCAAACCAAACTACCAAGCCAATTCTTACACTGGGAAGGAATCAAGCTTCTGGGGACCGGTTTCTGGCATTTCAGCCGTCGTCGGCCCGGCTAGCTTGAATCCTGATGGTGCAATGAGCAAGGGACTCACATCTGAGTATACCCTTCCACGCTTAGGGTGGACAAAATATTTAACAACAAGCGGTGGTGATGGACAGAGTTTCTGAATTAAGCAGAATACTCTCACCCAGTCAAGAGATCAGGGCTAGATCCAACACCGTTTTTTAGCTCACTGCACCATCCCAGCTCAGAACCTGGCTATATGCAAATTAGTCTGTTCCTGTCCCAGTGCATGATGGGAACAGGGCAAACCAAACTACCAAGCCAATTCTTACACTGGGAAGGAAACAAGCTTCCGGGGACCGGTTTCTGGCATTTCAGCCGTCGTCGGCCCGGCTTGCTTGAATCCTGATGGTGCAATGAGCAAGGGACTCACATCTGAGTATACCCTTCCACGCTTAGGGTGGACAAAATATTTAACAACAAGGGGTGGTGATGGACAGAGTTTCTGAATTAAGCAGAATACTCTCACCCAGTCAAGAGATCAGGGCTAGATCCAACACCGTTTTTTAGCTCACTGCACCATCCCGGCTCAGAACCTGGCTATATGCAAATTAGTCTGTTCCTGTCCCAGTGCATGATGGGAACAGGGCAAACCAAACTACCAAGCCAATTCTTACACTGGGAAGGAAACAAGCTTCCGGGGACCGGTTTCTGGCATTTCAGCCGTCGTCGGCCCGGCTTGCTTGAATCCTGATGGTGCAATGAGCAAGGGACTCACATCTGAGTATACCCTTCCACGCTTAGGGTGGACAAAATATTTAACAACAAGGGGTGGTGATGGACAGAGTTTCTGAATTAAGCAGAATACTCTCACCCAGTCAAGAGATCAGGGCTAGATCCAACACCGTTTTTTAGCTCACTGCACCATCCCAGCTCAGAACCTGGTTATATGCAAATTAGTCTGTTCCTGTCCCAGTGCATGATGGGAACAGGGCAAACCAAACTACCAAGCCAATTCTTACACTGGGAAGGAAACAAGCTTCCGGGGACCGGTTTCTGGCATTTCAGCCGTCGTCGGCCCGGCTTGCTTGAACCCTGATGGTGCAATGAGCAAGGGACTCACATCTGACTATACCCTTCCACGCTTAGGGTGGACAAAATATTTAACAACAAGGGGTGGTGATGGACAGAGTTTCTGAATTAAGCAGAATACTCTCACCCAGTCAAGAGATTAGGGCTAGATCCAACACCGTTTTTTAGCTCACTGCACCATCCCAGCTCAGAACCTGGCTATATGCAAATTAGTCTGTTCCTGTCCCAGTACATGATGGGAACAGGGCAAACCAAACTACCAAGCCAATTCTTACACTGGGAAGGAAACAAGCTTCCGGGGACCGGTTTCTGGCATTTCAGCTGTCGTCGGCCCGGCTTGCTTGAAGCCTGATGGTGCAATGAGCAATGGACTCACATCTGAGTATACCCTTCCACGCTTAGGGTGGACAAAATATTTAACAACAAGGGGTGGTGATGGACAGAGTTACTGAATTAAGCAGAATACTCTCACCCAGTCAAGAGATCAGGGCTAGATCCAACACCGTTTTTTAGCTCACTGCACCGTCCCAGCTCAGAACCTGGCTATATGCAAATTAGTCTGTTCCTGTCCCAGTGCATGATGGGAACAGGGAAAACCAAACTACCAAACCAATTATTACACTGGGAAGGAAACAAGCTTCCGGGGACCGGTTTCTGGCATTTCAGCTGTCGTCGGCCCGGCTTGCTTGAATCCTGATGGTGCAATGAGCAAGAGACTCACATCTGAGTATACCCTTCCACCCTTAGGGTGGACAAAATATTTACAACAAGGGATGGTGATGGACAGAGTTTCTGAATTAAGCAGAATACTCTCACCCAGTCAAGAGATCAGGGATAGATCCAACACCGTTTTTTAGCTCACTGCACCATCCCAGCTCAGAACCTGGCTATATGCAAATTAGTCTGTTCCTGTCCCAGTGCATGATGGGAACAGGGCAAACCAAACTACCAAGCCAATTCTTACACTGGGAAGGAAACAAGCTTCCGGGGACCGGTTTCTGGCATTTCAGCCGTCGTTGGCCCGGCTTGCTTGAATCCTGATGGTGCAATGAGCAAGGGACTCACATCTGAGTATACCCTTCCACGCTTAAGGTGGACAAAATATTTAACAACAAGGGGTTGTGATGGACAGAGTTTCTGAATTAAGCAGAATACTCTCACCCAGTCAAGAGATCAGGGCTAGATCCAACACCGTTTTTTAGCTCACTGCACCATCCCAGCTCAGAACCTGGCTATATGCAAATTAGTCTGTTCCTGTCCCAGTGCATGATGGGAACAGGGCAAACCAAACTACCAAGCCAATTCTTACACTGGGAAGGAAACAAGCTTCCGGGGACCGGTTTCTTGGCATTTCAGCCATCCTCGGCCCGGCTTGCTTGAATCCTGATGGTGCAATGAGCAAGGGACTCACATCTGAGTATACCCTTCCACGCTTAGGGTGGACAAAATATTCAACAACAAGGGGTGGTGATGGACAGAGTTTCTGAATTAAGCAGAATACTCTCACCCAGTCAAGAGATCAGGGCTAGATCCAACACTGTTTTTTAGCTCACTGCACCATCCCAGCTCAGAACCTGGCTATATGCAAATTAGTCTGTTCGTGTCCCAGTGCATGATGGGAACAGGGCAAACCAAACTACCAAGCCAATTCTTACACTGGGAAGGAAACAAGCTTCCGGGGACCGGTTTCTGGCATTTCAGCCGTCGTCGGCCCGGCTTGCTTGAATTCTGATGGTGCAATGAGCAAGGGACTCATATCTGAGTATACCCTTCCACGCTTAGGGTGGACAAAATATTTAACAACAAGGGGTGGCGATGGACAGAGTTTCTGAATTAAGCAGAATACTCTCACCCAGTCAAGAGATCAGGGCTAGATCCAACACCGTTTTTTAGCTCACTGCACCATCCCAGCTCAGAACCTGGCTATATGCAAATTAGTCTGTTCCTGTCCCAGTGCATGATGGGAACAGGGCAAACCAAACTACTAAGCCAATTCTTACACTGGGAAGGAAACAAGCTTCCGGGGACCGGTTTCTGGCATTTCAGCCGTCGTCGGCCCGGCTTGCTTGAATCCTGATGGTGCAATGAGCAAGGGACTCACATCTGAGTATACCCTTCCACGCTTAGGGTGGACAAAATATTTAACAACAAAGGGTGGTGATGGACAGAGTTTCTGAATTAAGCAAAATACTCTCACCCAGTCAAGATATCAGGACTAGATCCAACACGGTTTTTTATCTCACTGCACCATCCCAGCTCAGAACCTGGCAATATGCAAATTAGTCTGTTCCTGTCCCAGTGCATGATGGGAACAGGGCAAACCAAACTACCAAGCCAATTCCTACACTGGGAAGGAAACAAGCTTCCGGGGACCGGTTTCTGGCATTTCAGCCGTCGTCGGCCCGGCTTGCTTGAATCCTGATGGTGCAATGAGCAAGGGACTCACATCTGAGTATACCCTTCCACGCTTAGGGTGGACAAAATATTTAAAAACAAGGGGTGGTGATGGACAGAGTTTCTGAATTAAGCAGAATACTCTCACCCAGTCAAGAGATCAGGGCTATATCCAACACCGTTTTTAGCTCACTGCACCATCCCAGCTCAGAACCTGGCTGTATGCAAATTAGTCTGTTCCTGTCCCAGTGCATGATGGGAAAAGGGCAAACCAAACTACCAAGCCAATTCTTACACTGGGAAGGAAACAAGCTTCCGGGGACCGGTTTCTGGCATTTCAGCCGTCCTCGGCACGGCTTGCTTGAATCCTGATGGTGCAATGAGCAAGGGACTCACATCTGAGTATACCCTTCCACGTTTAGGGTGGACAAAATATTTAACAACAAGGGGTTGTGATGGACAGAGTTTCTGAATTAAGCAGAATACTCTCACCCAGTCAAGAGATCAGGGCTAGATCCAACACTGTTTTTTAGCTCACTGCACCATCCCAGCTCAGAACCTGGCTATATGCAAATTAGTCTGTTTCTGTCCAAGTGCATGATGGGAACAGGGCAAACCAAACTACCAAGCCAATTCTTACACTAGGAAGGAATCAAGCTTCTGGGGACCGGTTTCTGGCATTTCAGCCGTCGTCGGCCCGGCTTGCTTGAATCCTGATGGTGCAATGAGCAAGGGACTCACATCTGAGTATACCCTTCCACGCTTAGGGTGGACAAAATATTTAACAACAAGGGGTGGTGATGGACAGAGTTTCTGAATTAAGCAGAATACTCTCACCCAGTCAAGAGATCAGGGCTAGATCCAACACCGTTTTTTAGCTCACTGCACCATCCCGGCTCAGAACCTGGCTATATGCAAATTAGTCTGTTCCTGTCCCAGTGCATGATGGGAACAGGGCAAACCAAACTACCAAGCCAATTCTTACACTGGGAAGGAAACAAGCTTCTGGGGACCGGTTTCTGGCATTTCAGCCGTCGTCGGCCCGGCTTGCTTGAATCCTGATGGTGCAATGAGCAAGGGACTCACATCTGAGTATACCCTTCCACGCTTAGGGTGGACAAAATATTTAACAACAAGGGGTGGTGATGGACAGAGTTTCTGAATTAAGCAGAATACTCTCACCCAGTCAAGAGATCAGGGCTAGATCCAACACCGTTTTTTAGCTCACTGCACCATCCCAGCTCAGAACCTGGCTATATGCAAATTAGTCTGTTCCTGTCCCAGTGCATGATGGGAACAGGGCAAACCAAACTACCAAGCCAATTCTTACACTGGGAAGGAAACAAGCTTCCGGGGACCGGTTTCTGGCATTTCAGCCGTCGTCGGCCCGGCTTGCTTGAACGCTGATGGTGCAATGAGCAAGGGACTCACATCTGACTATACCCTTCCACGCTTAGGGTGGACAAAATATTTAACAACAAGGGGTGGTGATGGACAGAGTTTCTGAATTAAGCAGAATACTCTCACCCAGTCAAGAGATTAGGGCTAGATCCAACACCGTTTTTTAGCTCACTGCACCATCCCAGCTCAGAACCTGGCTATATGCAAATTAGTCTGTTCCTGTCCCAGTGCATGATGGGAACAGGGCAAACCAAACTACCAAGCCAATTCTTACACTGGGAAGGAAACAAGCTTCCGGGGACCGGTTTCTGGCATTTCAGCTGTCGTCGGCCCGGCTTGCTTGAAGCCTGATGGTGCAATGAGCAATGGACTCACATCTGAGTATACCCTTCCACGCTTAGGGTGGACAAAATATTTAACAACAAGGGGTGGTGATGGACAGAGTTTCTGAATTAAGCAGAATACTCTCACCCAGTCAAGAGATCAGGGCTAGATCCAACACCGTTTTTTAGCTCACTGCACCATCCCAGCTCAGAACCTGGCTATATGCAAATTAGTCTGTTCCTGTCCCAGTGCATGATGGGAACAGGGCAAACCAAACTACCAAGCCAATTCTTACACTGGGAAGGAAACAAGCTTCCGGGGACCGGTTTCTGGCATTTCAGCCGTCGTTGGCCCGGCTTGCTTGAATCCTGATGGTGCAATGAGCAAGGGACTCACATCTGAGTATACCCTTCCACGCTTAAGGTGGACAAAATATTTAACAAAAAAAGGTTTTGTGATGGACAGAGTTTCTGAATTAAGCAGAATACTCTCACCCAGTCAAGAGATCAGGGCTAGATCCAACACCGTTTTTTAGCTCACTGCACCATCCCAGCTCAGAACCTGGCTATATGCAAATTAGTCTGTTCCTGTCCCAGTGCATGATGGGAACAGGGCAAACCAAACTACCAAGCCAATTCTTACACTGGGAAGGAAACAAGCTTCCAGGGACTGGTTTCTGGCATTTCAGCCGTCGTCGGCCCCGCTTGCTTGAATCCTGATGGTGCAATGAGCAAGGGACTCACATCTGAGTATACCCTTCCACGCTTATGGTGGACAAAATATTTAACAACAAGGGGTGGTGATGGACAGAGTTTCTGAATTAAGCAGAATACTCTCACCCAGTCAAGAGATCAGGGCTAAATCCAACACCGTTTTTTAGCTCACTGCACCATCCCAGCTCAGAACCTGGCTATATGCAAATTAGTCTGTTCCTGTCCCAGTGCATGATGGGAACAGGGCAAACCAAACTACCAAGCCAATTCTTACACTGGGAAGGAAACAAGCTTCCGGGGACCGGTTTCTGGCATTTCAGCCATCCTCGGCCCGGCTTGCTTGAATCCTGATGGTGCAATGAGCAAGGGACTCACATCTGAGTATACCCTTCCACGCTTAGGGTGGACAAAATATTCAACAACAAGGGGTGGTGATGGACAGAGTTTCTGAATTAAGCAGAATACTCTCACCCAGTCAAGAGATCAGGGCTAGATCCAACACTGTTTTTTAGCTCACTGCACCATCCCAGCTCAGAACCTGGCTATATGCAAATTAGTCTGTTCCTGTCCCAGTGCATGATGGGAACAGGGCAAACCAAACTACCAAGCCAATTCTTACACTGGGAAGGAAACAAGCTTCCGGGGACCGGTTTCTGGCATTTCAGCCGTCGTCGGCCCGGCTTGCTTGAATCCTGATGGTGCAATGAGCAAGGGACTCACATCTGAGTATACACTTCCACGCTTAGGGTGGACAAAATATTTAACAACAAGGGGTGGTGATGGACAGAGTTTCTGAATTAAGCAGAATACTCTCACCCAGTCAAGAGATCAGGGCTAGATCCAACACCGTTTTTTAGCTCACTGCACCATCCCAGCTCAGAACCTGGCTATATGCAAATTAGTCTGTTTCTGTCCCAGTGCATGATGGGAACAGGGCAAACCAAACTACCAAGCCAATTCTTACACTGGGAAGGAAACAAGCTTCCGGGGACCGGTTTCTGGCATTTCAGCCGTCGTCGGCCCGGCTTGCTTGAATTCTGATGGTGCAATGAGCAAGGGACTCATATCTGAGTATACCCTTCCACGCTTAGGGTGGACAAAATATTTAACAACAAGGGGTGGTGATGGACAGAGTTTCTGAATTAAGCAGAATACTCTCACCCAGTCAAGAGATCAGGGCTAGATCCAACACCGTTTTTTAGCTCACTGCACCATCCCAGCTCAGAACCTGGCTATATGCAAATTAGTCTGTTCCTGTCCCAGTGCATGATGGGAACAGGGCAAACCAAACTACTAAGCCAATTCTTACACTGGGAAGGAAACAAGCTTCCGGGGACCGGTTTCTGGCATTTCAGCCGTCGTCGGCCCGGCTTGCTTGAATCCTGATGGTGCAATGAGCAAGGGACTCACATCTGAGTATACCCTTCCACGCTTAGGGTGGACAAAATATTTAACAACAAGGGGTGGTGATGGACAGAGTTTCTGAATTAAGCAAAATACTCTCACCCAGTCAAGAGATCAGGGCTAGATCCAACACCGTTTTTTATCTCACTGCACCATTCCAGCTCAGAACCTGGCTATATGCAAATTAGTCTGTTCCTGTCCCAGTGCATGATGGGAACAGGGCAAACCAAACTACCAAGCCAATTCTTACACTGGGAAGGAAACAAGCTTCCGGGGACCGGTTTCTGGCATTTCAACCGTCGTCGGCCCGGCTTGCTTGAATCCTGATGGTGCAATGAGCAAGGGACTCACATCTGAGTATACCCTTCCACGCTTAGGGTGGACAAAATATTTAACAACAAGGGGTGGTGATGGACAGAGTTTCGGAATTAAGCAGAATACTCTCACCCAGTCAAGAGATCAGGGCTAGATCCAACACCGTTTTTTAGCTCACTGCACCATCCCAGCTCAGAACCTGGCTATATGCAAATTAGTCTGTTCCTGTCCCAGTGCATGATGGGAACAGGGCAAACCAAACTACCAAGCCAATTCTTACACTGGGAAGGAATCAAGCTTCCGAGGACCGGTTTCTGGCATTTCAGCCGTCGTCGGCCCGGCTTGCTTGAATCCTGATGGTGCAATGAGCAAGGGGCTCACATCTGAGAATACCCTTCCACGCTTAGGGTGGACAAAATATTTAACAACAAGGGGTGGTGATGGACAGAGTTTCTGAATTAAGCAGAATACTCTCACCCAGTCAAGAGATCAGGGCTAGATCCAACACCGTTTTTTAGCTCACTGCACCATCCCAGCTCAGAACCTGGCTATATGCAAATTAGTCTGTTCCTGTCCCAGTGCATGATGGGAACAGGGCAAACCAAACTACCAAGCCAATTCTTACACTGGGAAGGAAACAAGCTTCCGGGGCCCTCTTTTCTGGCATTTCAGCCGTCGTCGGCCCGGCTTGCTTGAATCCTGATGGTGCAATGAGCAAGGGACTCACATCTGAGTATACCCTTCCACGCTTAGGGTGGACAAAATATTTAACAACATGGGGTGGTGATGGACAGAGTTTCTGAATTAAGCAGAATACTCTCACCCAGTCAAGAGATCAGGGCTAGATCCAACACCGTTTTTTAGCTCACTGCACCATCCCGGCTCAGAACCTGGCTATATGCAAATTAGTCTGTTCCTGTCCCAGTGCATGATGGGAACAGGGCAAACCAAACTACCAAGCCAATTCTTACACTGGGAAGGAAACAAGCTTCCGGGGACCGGTTTCTGGCATTTCAGCCGTCGTCGGCCCGGCTTGCTTGAATCCTGATGGTGCAATGAGCAAGGGACTCACATCTGAGTATACCCTTCCACGCTTAGGGTGGACAAAATATTTAACAACAAGGGGTGGTGATGGACAGAGTTTCTGAATTAGGCAGAATACTCTCACCCAGTCAAGAGATCAGGGCTAGATCCAACACCGTTTTTTAGCTCACTGCACCATCCCAGCTCAGAACCTGGCTATATGCAAATTAGTCTGTTTCTGTCCCAGTGCATGATGGGAACAGGGCAAACCAAACTACCAAGCCAATTCTTACACTGGGAAGGAAACAAGCTTCCGGGGACCGGTTTCTGGCATTTCAGCCGTCGTCGGCCCGGCTTGCTTGAATCCTGATGGTGCAATGAGCAAGGGACTCACATCTGAGTATACCCTTCCACGCTTAGGGTGGACAAAATATTTAACAACAAGGGGTGGTGATGGACAGAGTTTCTGAATTAAGCAGAATACTCTCACCCAGTCAAGAGATCAGGGCTAGATCCAACACCGTTTTTTAGCTCACTGCACCATCCCAGCTCAGAACCTGGCTATACGCAAATTAGTCTGTTCCTGTCCCAGTGCATGATGGGAACAGGGCAAACCAAACTACCAAGCCAATTCTTACACTGGGAAGGAAACAAGCTTCCGGGGACCGGTTTCTGGCATTTCAGCCGTCGTCGGCCCGGCTTGCTTGAATCCTGATGGTGCAATGAGCAAGGGACTGACATCTGACTATACCCTTCCACGCTTAGGGTGGACAAAATATTCAACAACAAGGGGTCGTGATGGACAGAGTTTCTGAATTAAGCAGAATACTCTCACCCAGTCAAGAGATCAGGGCTAGATCCAACACCGTTTTTTAGCTCACTGCACCATCCCAGCTCAGAACCTGGCTATATGCAAATTAGTCTGTTCCTGTCCCAGTGCATGATGGGAACAGGGCAAACCAAACTACCAAGCCAATTCTTACACTGGGAAGGAAACAAGCTTCCGGGGACCGGTTTCTGGCATTTCAGCTGTCGTCGGCCCGGCTTGCTTGAAGCCTGATGGTGCAATGAGCAAGGGACTCACATCTGAGTATACCCTTCCACGCTTAGGGTGGACAAAATATTTAACAACAAGGGGTGGTGATGGACAGAGTTTCTGAATTAAGCAGAATACTCTCACCCAGTCAAGAGATCAGGGCTAGATCCAACACCGTTTTTTAGCTCACTGCACCGTCCCAGCTCAGAACCTGGCTATATGCAAATTAGTCTGTTCCTGTCCCAGTGCATGATGGGAACAGGGAAAACCAAACTACCAAGCCAATTCTTACACTGGGAAGGAAACAAGCTTCCGGGGAACGGTTTCTGGCATTTCAGCCGTCGTCGGCCCGGCTTGCTTGAATCCTGATGGTGCAATGAGCAAGGGACTCATATCTGAGTATACCCTTCCACGCTTAGGGTGGACAAAATATTTAACAACAAGGGGTGGTGATGGACAGAGTTTCTGAATTAAGCAGAATACTCTCACCCAGTCAAGAGATCAGGGCTAGATCCAACACCGTTTTTTAGCTCACTGCACCATCCCAGCTCAGAACCTGGCTATATGCAAATTAGTCTGTTTCTGTCCCAGTGCATGATGGGAACAGGGCAAACCAAACTACCAAGCCAATTCTTACACTGGGAAGGAAACAAGCTTCCGGGGACCGGTTTCTGGCATTTCAGCCGTCGTCGGCCCGGCTTGCTTGAATCCTGATGGTGCAATGAGCAAGGGACTCATATCTGAGTATACCCTTCCACGCTTAGGGTGGACAAAATATTTAACAACAAGGGGTGGTGATGGACAGAGTTTCTGAATTAAGCAGAATACTCTCACCCAGTCAAGAGATCAGGGCTAGATCCAACACCGTTTTTTAGCTCACTGCACTATCCCAGGTCAGAACCTGGCTATATGCAAATTAGTCTGTTCCTGTCCCAGTGCATGATGGGAACAGGGCAAACCAAACTACCAAGCCAATTCTTACACTGGGAAGGAAACAAGCTTCCGGGGACCGGTTTCTGGCATTTCAGCCGTCGTCGGCCCTGCTTGCTTGAATCCTGATGGTGCAATGAGCAAGGGACTCACATCTGAGTATACCCTTCCACGCTTAGGGTGGACAAAATATTTAACAACAAGGGGTGGTGATGGACAGAGTTTCTGAATTAAGCAGAATACTCTCACCCAGTCAAGAGATCAGGGCTAGATCCAACACCGTTTTTTAGCTCACTGCACCATCCCAGCTCAGAACCTGGCTACATGCAAATAAGTCTGTTCCTGTCCCAGTGCATGATGGGAACAGGGCAAACCAAACTACCAAGCCAATTCTTACACTGGGAAGGAAACAAGCTTCCGGGGACCGGTTTCTGGCATTTCAGCCGTCGTCGGCCCGGCTTGCTTGAATCCTGATGGTGCAATGAGCAAGGGACTCACATCTGAGTATACCCTTCCACGCTTAGGGTGGACAAAATATTTAACAACAAGGGGTGGTGATGGACAGAGTTTCTGAATTAAGCAGAATACTCTCACCCAGTCAAGAGATCAGGGCTAGATCCAACACCGTTTTTTAGCTCACTGCACCATCCCAGCTCAGAACCTGGCTATATGCAAATTAGTCTGTTCCTGTCCCAGTGCATGATGGGAACAGGGCAAACCAAACTACCAAGCAAATTCTTACACTGGGAAGGAAACAAGCTTCTGGGGACCGGTTTCTGGCATTTCAGCTGTCGTCGGCCCGGCTTGCTTGAAGCCTGATGGTGCAATGAGCAAGGGACTCACATCTGAGTATACCCTTCCACGCTTAGGGTGGACAAAATATTTAACAACAAGGGGTTGTGATGGACAGAGTTTCTGAATTAAGCAGAATACTCTCACCCAGTCAAGAGATCAGGGCTAGATCCAACACCGTTTTTTAGCTCACTGCACCATCCCAGCTCAGAACCTGGCTATATGCAAATTAGTCTGTTCCTGTCCCAGTGCATGATGGAAACAGGGCAAACCAAACTACCAAGCCAATTCTTACACTGGGAAGGAAACAAGCTTCCGGGGACTGGTTTCTGGCATTTCAGCCGTCGTCGGCCCGGCTTGCTTGAATCCTGATGCTGCAATGAGCAAGGGACTCACATCTGAGTACACCCTTCCACGCTTATGGTGGACAAAATATTTAACAACAAGGGGTGGTGATGGACAGAGTTTCTGAATTAAGCAGAATACTCTCACCCAGTCAAGAGATCAGGGCTAGATCCAACACCGTTTTTTAGCTCACTGCACCATCCCAGCTCAGAACCTGGCCATATGCAAATTAGTCTGTTCCTGTCCCAGTGCATGATGGGAACAGGGCAAACCAAACTACCAAGCCAATTCTTACACTGGGAAGGAAACAAGCTTCCGGGGACCAGTTTCTGGCATTTAAGCTGTCGTCGGCCCGGCTTGCTTGAAGCCTGATGGTGCAATGAGCAAGGGACTCACATCTGAGTATACCCTTCCACGCTTAGGGTGGACAAAATATTTAACAACAAGGGGTGGTGATGGACACAGTTTCTGAATTAAGCAGAATACTCTCACCCAGTCAAGAGATCAGGGCTAGATCCAACACCGTTTTTTAGCTCACTGCACCATCCCAGCTCAGAACCTGGCTATATGCAAATTAGTCTGTTCCTGTCCCAGTGCATGATGGAACAGGGCAATTCAAACTACCAAGCCAATTCTTACACTGGGAAGGAAACAAGCTTCCGGGGACCGGTTTCTGGCATTTCAGCCGTCGTCGGCCCGGCTTGCTTGAATCCTGATGGTGCAATGAGCAAGGGACTCACATCTGAGTATACCCTTCCACGCTTAGGGTGGACAAAATATTTAACAACAAGGGGTGGTGATGGACAGAGTTTCTGAATTAAGCAGAATACTCTCACCCAGTCAAGAGATCAGGGCTATATCCAACACCGTTTTTAGCTCACTGCACCATCCCAGCTCAGAACCTGGCTATATGCAAATTAGTCTGTTCCTGTCCCAGTGGATGATGGGAACAGGGCAAACCAAACTACCAAGCCAATTCTTACACTGGGAAGGAAACAAGCTTCCGGGGACCGGTTTCTGGCATTTCAGCCGTCGTCGGCCCGGCTTGCTTGAATTCTGATGGTGCAATGAGCAAGGGACTCATATCTGAGTATACCCTTCCACGCTTAGGGTGGACAAAATATTTAACAACAAGGGGTGGTGATGGACAGAGTTTCTGAATTAAGCAGAATACTCTCACCCAGTCAAGAGATCAGGGCTAGATCCAACACCGTTTTTTAGCTCACTGCACCATCCCAGCTCAGAACCTGGCTATATGCAAATTAGTCTGTTCCTGTCCCAGTGCATGATGGGAACAGGGCAAACCAAACTACTAAGCCAATTCTTACACTGGGAAGGAAACAAGCTTCCGGGGACCGGTTTCTGGCATTTCAGCCGTCGTCGGCCCGGCTTGCTTGAATCCTGATGGTGCAATGAGCAAGGGACTCACATCTGAGTATACCCTTCCACGCTTAGGGTGGACAAAATATTTAACAACAAGGGGTGGTGATGGACAGAGTTTCTGAATTAAGCAAAATACTCTCACCCAGTCAAGAGATCAGGGCTAGATCCAACACCGTTTTTTATCTCACTGCACCATCCCAGCTCAGAACCTGGCTATATGCAAATTAGTCTGTTCCTGTCCCAGTGCATGATGGGAACAGGGCAAACCAAACTACCAAGCCAATTCTTACACTGGGAAGGAAACAAGCTTCCGGGGACCGGTTTCTGGCATTTCAGCCGTCGTCGGCCCGGCTTGCTTGAATCCTGATGGTGCAATGAGCAAGGGACTCACATCTGAGTATACCCTTCCACGCTTAGGGTGGACAAAATATTTAACAACATGGGGTGGTGATGGACAGAGTTTCTGAATTAAGCAGAATACTCTCACCCAGTCAAGAGTTCAGGGCTAGATCCAACACCGTTTTTTAGCTCACTGCACCATCCCGGCTCAGAACCTGGCTATATGCAAATTAGTCTGTTCCTGTCCCAGTGCATGATGGGAACAGGGCAAACCAAACTACCAAGCCAATTCTTACACTGGGAAGGAAACAAGCTTCCGGGGACCGGTTTCTGGCATTTCAGCCGTCGTCGGCCCGGCTTGCTTGAATCCTGATGGTGCAATGAGCAAGGGACTCACATCTGAGTATACCCTTCCACGCTTAGGGTGGACAAAATATTTAACAACATGGGGTGGTGATGGACAGAGTTTCTGAATTAAGCAGAATACTCTCACCCAGTCAAGAGATCAGGGCTAGATCCAACACCGTTTTTTAGCTCACTGCACCATCCCGGCTCAGAACCTGGCTATATGCAAATTAGTCTGTTCCTGTCCCAGTGCATGATGGGAACAGGGCAAACCAAACTACCAAGCCAATTCTTACACTGGGAAGGAAACAAGCTTCCGGGGACCGGTTTCTGGCATTTCAGCCGTCGTCGGCCCGGCTTGCTTGAATCCTGATGGTGCAATGAGCAAGGGACTCACATCTGAGTATACCCTTCCACGCTTAGGGTGGACAAAATATTTAACAACAAGGGGTGGTGATGGACAGAGTTTCTGAATTAGGCAGAATACTCTCACCCAGTCAAGAGATCAGGGCTAGATCCAACACCGTTTTTTAGCTCACTGCACCATCCCAGCTCAGAACCTGGCTATATGCAAATTAGTCTGTTTCTGTCCCAGTGCATGATGGGAACAGGGCAAACCAAACTACCAAGCCAATTCTTACACTAGGAAGGAAACAAGCTTCCGGGGACCGGTTTCTGGCATTTCAGCCGTCGTCGGCCCGGCTTGCTTGAATCCTGATGGTGCAATGAGCAAGGGACTCACATCTGAGTATACCCTTCCACGCTTAGGGTGGACAAAATATTTAACAACAAGGGGTGGTGATGGACAGAGTTTCTGAATTAAGCAGAATACTCTCACCCAGTCAAGAGATCAGGGCTAGATCCAACACCGTTTTTTAGCTCACTGCACCATCCCAGCTCAGAACCTGGCTATACGCAAATTAGTCTGTTCCTGTCCCAGTGCATGATGGGAACAGGGCAAACCAAACTACCAAGCCAATTCTTACACTGGGAAGGAAACAAGCTTCCGGGGACCGGTTTCTGGCATTTCAGCCGTCGTCGGCCCGGCTTGCTTGAATCCTGATGGTGCAATGAGCAAGGGACTGACATCTGACTATACCCTTCCACGCTTAGGGTGGACAAAATATTCAACAACAAGGGGTGGTGATGGACAGAGTTTCTGAATTAAGCAGAATACTCTCACCCAGTCAAGAGATCAGGGCTAGATCCAACACCGTTTTTTAGCTCACTGCACCATCCCAGCTCAGAACCTGGCTATATGCAAATTAGTCTGTTCCTGTCCCAGTGCATGATGGGAACAGGGCAAACCAAACTACCAAGCCAATTCTTACACTGGGAAGGAAACAAGCTTCCGGGGACCGGTTTCTGGCATTTCAGCTGTTGTCGGCCCGGCTTGCTTGAAGCCTGATGGTGCAATGAGCAAGGGACTCACATCTGAGTATACCCTTCCACGCTTAGGGTGGACAAAATATTTAACAACAAGGGGTGGTGATGGACAGAGTTTCTGAATTAAGCAGAATACTCTCACCCAGTCAAGAGATCAGGGCTAGATCCAACACCGTTTTTTAGCTCACTGCACCGTCCCAGCTCAGAACCTGGCTATATGCAAATTAGTCTGTTCCTGTCCCAGTGCATGATGGGAACAGGGAAAACCAAACTACCAAGCCAATTCTTACACTGGGAAGGAAACAAGCTTCCGGGGAACGGTTTCTGGCATTTCAGCCGTCGTCGGCCCGGCTTGCTTGAATCCTGATGGTGCAATGAGCAAGGGACTCATATCTGAGTATACCCTTCCACGCTTAGGGTGGACAAAATATTTAACAACAAGGGGTGGTGATGGACAGAGTTTCTGAATTAAGCAGAATACTCTCACCCAGTCAAGAGATCAGGGCTAGATCCAACACCGTTTTTTAGCTCACTGCACCATCCCAGCTCAGAACCTGGCTATATGCAAATTAGTCTGTTTCTGTCCCAGTGCATGATGGGAACAGGGCAAACCAAACTACCAAGCCAATTCTTACACTGGGAAGGAAACAAGCTTCCGGGGACCGGTTTCTGGCATTTCAGCCGTCGTCGGCCCGGCTTGCTTGAATCCTGATGGTGCAATGAGCAAGGGACTCATATCTGAGTATACCCTTCCACGCTTAGGGTGGACAAAATATTTAACAACAAGGGGTGGTGATGGACAGAGTTTCTGAATTAAGCAGAATACTCTCACCCAGTCAAGAGATCAGGGCTAGATCCAACACCGTTTTTTAGCTCACTGCACTATCCCAGGTCAGAACCTGGCTATATGCAAATTAGTCTGTTCCTGTCCCAGTGCATGATGGGAACAGGGCAAACCAAACTACCAAGCCAATTCTTACACTGGGAAGGAAACAAGCTTCCGGGGACCGGTTTCTGGCATTTCAGCCGTCGTCGGCCCTGCTTGCTTGAATCCTGATGGTGCAATGAGCAATGGACTCACATCTGAGTATACCCTTCCACGCTTAGGGTGGACAAAATATTTAACAACAAGGGGTGGTGATGGACAGAGTTTCTGAATTAAGCAGAATACTCTCACCCAGTCAAGAGATCAGGGCTAGATCCAACACCGTTTTTTAGCTCACTGCACCATCCCAGCTCAGAACCTGGCTACATGCAAATAAGTCTGTTCCTGTCCCAGTGCATGATGGGAACAGGGCAAACCAAACTACCAAGCCAATTCTTACACTGGGAAGGAAACAAGCTTCCGGGGACCGGTTTCTGGCATTTCAGCCGTCGTCGGCCCGGCTTGCTTGAATCCTGATGGTGCAATGAGCAAGGGACTCACATCTGAGTATACCCTTCCACGCTTAGGGTGGACAAAATATTTAACAACAAGGGGTGGTGATGGACAGAGTTTCTGAATTAAGCAGAATACTCTCACCCAGTCAAGAGATCAGGGCTAGATCCAACACCGTTTTTTAGCTCACTGCACCATCCCAGCTCAGAACCTGGCTATATGCAAATTAGTCTGTTCCTGTCCCAGTGCATGATGGGAACAGGGCAAACCAAACTACCAAGCAAATTCTTACACTGGGAAGGAAACAAGCTTCTGGGGACCGGTTTCTGGCATTTCAGCTGTCGTCGGCCCGGCTTGCTTGAAGCCTGATGGTGCAATGAGCAAGGGACTCACATCTGAGTATACCCTTCCACGCTTAGGGTGGACAAAATATTTAACAACAAGGGGTGGTGATGGACACAGTTTCTGAATTAAGCAGAATACTCTCACCCAGTCAAGAGATCAGGGCTAGATCCAACACCGTTTTTTAGCTCACTGCACCATCCCAACTCAGAACCTGGCTATATGCAAATTAGTCTGTTCCTGTCCCAGTGCATGATGGAACAGGGCAAACCAAACTACCAAGCCAATTCTTACACTGGGAAGGAAACAAGCTTCCGGGGACCGGTTTCTGGCATTTCAGCCGTCGTCGGCCCGGCTTGCTTGAATCCTGATGGTGCAATGAGCAAGGGACTCACATCTGAGTATACCCTTCCACGCTTAGGGTGGACAAAATATATAACAACAAGGGGTGGTGATGGACAGAGTTTCTGAATTAAGCAGAATACTCTCACCCAGTCAAGAGATCAGGGCTAGATCCAACACCGTTTTTTAGCTCACTGCACCATCCCAGCTCAGAACCTGGCTATATGCAAATTAGTCTGTTCCTGTCCCAGTGCATGATGGGAACAGGGCAAACCAAACTACCAAGCCAATTCTTACACTGGGAAGGAAACAAGCTTCCGGAGACCGGTTTCTGGCATTTCAGCCGTCGTCGGCCCGGCATGCTTGAATCCTGATGGTGCAATGAGCAAGGGACTCACATCTGAGTATACCCTTCCACGCTTAGGGTGGACAAAATATTTAACAACAAGGGGTGGTGATGGACAGAGTTTCTGAATTAAGCAGAATACGCTCACCCAGTCAAGAGATCAGGGCTATATCCAACACCGTTTTTAGCTCACTGCACCATCCCAGCTCAGAACCTGGCTATATGCAAATTAGTCTGTTCCTGTCCCAGTGGATGATGGGAACAGGGCAAACCAAACTACCAAGCCAATTCTTACACTGGGAAGGAAACAAGCTTCCGGGGACCGGTTTCTGGCATTTCAGCCGTCCTCGGCCGGGCTTGCTTGAATCCTGATGGTGCAATGAGCAAGGGACTCACATCTGAGTATACCCTTCCACGCTTAGGGTGGACAAAATATTTAACAACAAGGGGTGGTGATGGACAGAGTTTCTGAATTAAGCAGAATACTCTCACCCAGTCAAGAGATCAGGGCTAGATCAAACACCGTTTTTTAGCTCACTGCACCATCCCAGCTCAGAACCTGGCTATATGCAAATTAATCTGTTCCTGTCCCAGTGCATGATGGGAACAGGGCAAACCAAACTACCAAGCCAATTCTTACACTGGGAAGGAAACAAGCTTCCGGGGACCGGTTTCTGGCATTTCAGCCGTCGTCGGCCCGGCTAGCTTGAATCCTGATGGTGCAATGAGCAAGGGACTCACATCTGAGTATACCCTTCCACGCTTAGGGTGGACAAAATATTTAACAACAAGGGGTGGTGATGGACAGAGTTTCTGAATTAAGCAGAATACTCTCACTCAGTCAAGAGTTCAGGGCTAGATCCAACACTGTTTTTTAGCTCACTGCACCATCCCAGCTCAGAACCTGGCTATATGCAAATTAGTCTGTTCCTGTCCCAGTGCTTGATGGGAACAGGGCAAACCAAACTACCAAGCCAATTCTTACACTGGGAAGGAAACAAGCGTCCGGGGACCTGTTTCTGGCATTTCAGCAGTCGTCGACCCGGCTTGCTTGAATCCTGATGGTGCAATGAGCAAGGGACTCACATCTGAGTATACCCTTCCACACTTAGGGTGGACAAAATATTTAACAACAAGGGGTGGTGATGGACAGAGTTTCTGAATTAAGCAGAATACTCTCACCCAGTCAAGAGATCAGGGCTAGATATAACACCGTTTTTTAGCTCACTGCACCATCCCAGCTCAGAACCTGGCTATATGCAAATTAGTCTGTTTCTGTCCCAGTGCATGATGGGAACAGGGCAAACCAAACTACCAAGCCAATTCTTAACTGGGAAGGAAACAAGCTTCCGGGGACCGGTTTCTGGCATTCCAGCCGTCGTCGGCCCGGCTTACTTGAATCCTGATAGTGCAATGAGCAAGGGACTCACATCTGAGTATACCCTTCCACGCTTAGGGTGGACAAAATATTTACCAAGGGGTGGTGATGGACAGAGTTTCTGAATTAAGCAGAATACTCTCACCCAGTCAAGAGATCAGGGCTAGATCCAACACCGTTTTTTAGCTCACTGCACCATCCCAGCTCAGAACCTGGCTATATGCAAATTAGTCTGTTCCTGTCCCAGTGCATGATGGGAACAGGGCAAACCAAACTACCAAGCCAATTCTTACACTGGGAAGGAAACAAGCTTCCGGGGACCGGTTTCTGGCATTTCAGCCGTCGTCGGCCCGGCTTGCTTGAATCCTAATGGTGCAATGAGCAAGGGACTCACATCTGAGTATACCCTTCCAGGCTTAGGGTGGACAAAATATTTAACAACAAGGGGTGGTGATGGACAGAGTTTCTGAATTAAGCAGAATACTCTCACCCAGTCAAGAGATCAGGGCTAGATCCAACACCGTTTTTGAGCTCACGGCACCATCCCAGCTCAGAACCTGGCTATATGCAAATTAGTCTGTTCCTGTCCCAGTCCATGATGGGTACAGGGCAAACCAAACTACCAAGCCAATTCTTACACTGGGAAGGAAACAAGCTTCCGGGGACCGGTTTCTGGCATTTCAGCCGTCGTCGGCCCGGCTTGCTTGAATCCTGATGGTGCAATGAGCAAGGGACTCACATCTGAGTATACCCTTCAACGCTTAGGGTGGACAAAATATTTAACAACAAGGGGTGGTGATGGACAGAGTTTCTGAATTAAGCAGAATACTCTCACCCAGTCAAGAGATCAGGGCTAGATCCAACACCGTTTTTTAGCTCACTGCACCATCCCAGCTCAGAACCTGGCTATATGCAAATTAGTCTGTTCCTGTCCCAGTGCATGATGGAACAGGGCAAACCAAACTACCAAGCCAATTCTTACACTGGGAAGGAAACAAGCTTCCGGGGACCGGTTTCTGGCATTTCAGCCGTCGTCGGCCCGGCTTGCTTGAATCCTGATGGTGCAATGAGCAAGGGACTCACATCTGAGTATACCCTTCCACGGTTAGGGTGGACAAAATATTTAACAACAAGGGGTGGTGATGGACAGAGTTTCTGAATTAAGCAGAATACTCTCACCCAGTCAAGAGATCAGGGCTAGATCCAACACAGTTTTTTAGCTCACTGCACCATCCCAGCTCAGAACCTGGCTATATGCAAATTAGTCTGTTCCTGTCCCAGTGCATGATGGGAACAGGGCAAACCAAACTACCAAGCCAATTCTTACACTGGGAAGGAAACAAGCTTCCGGAGACCGGTTTATGGCATTTCAGCCGTCGTCGGCCCGGCTTGCTTGAATCCTGATGGTGCAATGAGCACAGGACTCACATCTGAGTATACCCTTCCACGCTTAGGGTGGACAAAATATTTAACAACAAGGGGTGGTGATGGACAGAGTTTCTGAATTAAGCAGAATACTCTCACCCAGTCAAGAGATCAGGGCTATATCCAACACCGTTTTTAGCTCACTGCACCATCCCAGCTCAGAACCTGGCTATATGCAAATTAGTCTGTTCCTGTCCCAGTGCATGATGGGAACAGGGCAAACCAAACTACCAAGCCAATTCTTACACTGGGAAGGAAACAAGCTTCCGGGGAACGGTTTCTGGCATTTCAGCCGTCGTCGGCCCGGCTTGCTTGAATCCTGATGGTGCAATGAGCAAGGGACTCACATCTGAGTATCCCCTTCCACGCTTAGGGTGGACAAAATATTTAACAACAAGGGGTGGTGATGGACAGAGTTTCTGAATTAAGCAGAATACTCTCACCCAGTCAAGAGATCAGGGCTAGATCCAACACCGTTTTTTAGCTCACTGCACCATCCCAGCTCAGAACCTGGCTATATGCAAATTAGTCTGTTCCTGTCCCAGTGGATGATGGGAACAGGGCAAACCAAACTACCAAGCCAATTCTTACACTGGGAAGGAAACAAGCTTCCGGGGACCGGTTTCTGGCATTTCAGCCGTCCTCGGCCCGGCTTGCTTGAATCCTGATGGTGCAATGAGCAAGGGACTCACATCTGAGTATACCCTTCCACGCTTAGGGTGGACAAAATATTTAACAACAAGGGGTGGTGATGGACAGAGTTTCTGAATTAAGCAGAATACTCTCACCCAGTCAAGAGATCAGGGCTAGATCCAACACCGTTTTTTAGCTCACTTCACCATCCCAGCTCAGAACCTGGCTATATGCAAATTAATCTGTTCCTGTCCCAGTGCATGATGGGAACAGGGCAAACCAAACTACCAAGCCAATTCTTACACTGGGAAGGAAACAAGCTTCCGGGGACCGGTTTCTGGCATTTCAGCCGTCGTCGGCCCGGCTAGCTTGAATCCTGATGGTGCAATGAGCAAGGGACTCACATCTGAGTATACCCTTCCACGCTTAGGGTGGACAAAATATTTAACAACAAGGGGTGGTGATGGACAGAGTTTCTGAATTAAGCAGAATACTCTCACTCAGTCAAGAGATCAGGGCTAGATCCAACACCGTTTTTTAGCTCACTGCACCATCCTAGCTCAGAACCTGGCTATATGCAAATTAGTCTGTTCCTGTCCCAGTGCTTGATGGGAACAGGGCAAACCAAACTACCAAGCCAATTCTTACACTGGGAAGGAAACAAGCGTCCGGGGACCTGTTTCTGGCATTTCAGCAGTCGTCGACCCGGCTTGCTTGAATCCTGATGGTGCAATGAGCAAGGGACTCACATCTGAGTATACCCTTCCACGCTTAGGGTGGACAAAATATTTAACAACAAGGGGTGGTGATGGACAGAGTTTCTGAATTAAGCAGAATACTCTCACCCAGTCAAGAGATCAGGGCTAGATATAACACCGTTTTTTAGCTCACTGCACCATCCCAGCTCAGAACCTGGCTATATGCAAATTAGTCTGTTTCTGTCCCAGTGCATGATGGGAACAGGGCAAACCAAACTACCAAGCCAATTCTTAACTGGGAAGGAAACAAGCTTCCGGGGACCGGTTTCTGGCATTTCAGCCGTCGTCGGCCCGGCTTACTTGAATCCTGATGGTGCAATGAGCAAGGGACTCACATTTGAGTATACCCTTCCACGCTTAGGGTGGACAAAATATTTACCAAGGGGTGGTGATGGACAGAGTTTCTGAATTAAGCAGAATACTCTCACCCAGTCAAGAGATCAGGGCTAGATCCAACACCGTTTTTTAGCTCACTGCACCATCCCAGCTCAGAACCTGGCTATATGCAAATTAGTCTGTTCCTGTCCCAGTGCATGATGGGAACAGGGCAAACCAAACTACCAAGCCAATTCTTACACTGGGAAGGAAACAAGCTTCCGGGGACCGGTTTCTGGCATTTCAGCCGTCGTCGGCCCGGCTTGCTTGAATCCTAATGGTGCAATGAGCAAGGGACTCACATCTGAGTATACCCTTCCAGGCTTAGGGTGGACAAAATATTTAACAACAAGGGGTGGTGATGGACAGAGTTTCTGAATTAAGCAGAATACTCTCACCCAGTCAAGAGATCAGGGCTAGATCCAACACCGTTTTTGAGCTCACGGCACCATCCCAGCTCAGAACCTGGCTATATGCAAATTAGTCTGTTCCTGTCCCAGTGCATGATGGGAACAGGGCAAACCAAACTACCAAGCCAATTCTTACACTGGGAAGGAAACAAGCTTCCGGGGACCGGTTTCTGGCATTTCAGCCGTCGTCGGCCCGGCTTGCTTGAATCCTGATGGTGCAATGAGCAAGGGACTCACATCTGAGTATACCCTTCAACGCTTAGGGTGGACAAAATATTTAACAACAAGGGGTGGTGATGGACAGAGTTTCTGAATTAAGCAGAATACTCTCACCCAGTCAAGAGATCAGGGCTAGATCCAACACCGTTTTTTAGCTCACTGCACCATCCCAGCTCAGAACCTGGCTATATGCAAATTAGTCTGTTCCTGTCCCAGTGCATGATGGGAACAGGGCAAACCAAACTACCAAGCCAATTCTTACACTGGGAAGGAAACAAGCTTCCGGCGACCGGTTTCTGGCATTTCAGCCGTCGTCGGCCCGGCTTGCTTGAATCCTGATGGTGCAATGAGCAAGGGACTCACATCTGAGTATACCCTTCCACGCTTAGGGTGGACAAAATATTTAACAACAAGGGGTGGTGATGGACAGAGTTTCTGAATTAAGCAGAATACTCTCACCCAGTCAAGAGATCAGGGCTAGATCCAACACCGTTTTTTAGCTCACTGCACCATCCCAGCTCAGAACCTGGCTATATGCAAATTAGTCTGTTCCTGTCCCAGTGCATGATGGGAACAGGGCAAACCAAACTACCAAGCCAATTCTTATACTGGGAAGGAAACAAGCTTCCGGGGACCGGTTTCTGGCATTTCAGCCGTCGTCGGCCCGGCTTGCTTGAATCCTGATGGTGCAATGAGCAAGGGACTCACATCTGAGTATACCCTTCCACGCTTAGGGTGGACAAAATATTTAACAACAAGGGGTGGTGATGGACAGAGTTTCTGAATTAAGCAGAATACTCTCACCCAGTCAAGAGATCAGGGCTAGATCCAACACAGTTTTTTAGCTCACTACACCATCCCAGCTCAGAACCTGGCTATATGCAAATTAGTCTGTTCCTGTCCCAGTGCATGATGGGAACGGGGCAAACCAAAATACCAAGCCAATTCTTACACTGGGAAGGAAACAAGTTTCCGGGGACCGGTTTCTGGCATTTCAGCCGTCGTCGGCCCAGCTTGCTTGAATCCTGATGGTGCAATGAGCAAGGGACTCACATCTGAGTATGCCCTTCCACGCTTAGGGTGGACAAAATATTTAACAACATGGGGTGGTGATGGACAGAGTTTCTGAATTAAGCAGAATACTCTCACCCCGTCAAGAGATCAGGGCTAGATCCAACACCGTTTTTTAGCTCACTGCACCATCCCAGCTCAGAACCCCGGAAGCTTGTCTCCTTTCTGGTGAAGAATTGGCTTGGTAGTTTGGTCTCCCCTGTTCCCATGATGCACTGGGCCAGGGACAGACTAATTTGCATATAGCCAGGTTCTGAGCTGGGATGGTGCAGTGAGCTAAATAACGGTGATGGATCAAGCCCTGATCTTTGGACTGGGTAAGAGTGGTCTGCTTAATTCAGACACTCTGTTCATCACCACCCCCTTTTCAAAGTCATTGAGAAAGCAGTTAGCAATCAACTCGCCGCCTTCCTCGAATCCAACAATTCCCTCGACCCTTCACAGTCCGGGTTCCGAGCCAAACACAGCACTGAGACCGCCCTCATTGCAGCAACAGACGACATTCGAACTCTTCTGGACAACGGAGAAACAGCTGCCCTCATACTACTAGACCTATCTGCAGCCTTCGACACAGTATGTCAAAGCACCCTTATACAACGCCTCAGCAACATCGGAATACAAGGAAAAGCACTGGACTGGATCACCTCGTTCCTTACCGGAAGAACCCAGAGAGTCCGCCTCCCCCCTTTTAGATCAGAAGCCACCCCAGTTATCTGCGGCGTACCACAAGGATCATCTCTCAGCCCCACCCTCTTCAACGTATACATGAGTCCCCTGGCAACCATAGCGCACCACCACAACCTCAATGTCATCTCTTACGCAGATGACACCCAACTGATCCTCTCCCCCACCAAAGACCCAAACACCGCCAAAACAATCTTACACGAAGGAATGAAAGAAGTAGCTGAATGGATGAAGAACAGCCGTCTAAAACTAAATTCGGCCAAAACTGAAGTCCTCATCTTAGGCTCATCCCCCTCTGCCTGGGACAACTCATGGTGGCCTCCGGCCTTTGGAACAGCTCCCATCCCCACGGACCACGCACGGAACCTGGGTTTCATCCTAGACTCCTCCCTCTCGATGACAAGACAAGTCAACGCCGTCACGTCATCCTGCTGCAACATCCTACGCATGCTCAAAAAAATCTTCCGCTGGATCCCCTCTGAAACTAGAAAGACGGTCACGCACACACTGGTCACTAGCCGACTGGACTATGGAAACACCCTTTTTGCCGGAATCACAGCCAAACTACAGAAAAAACTCCAACGCATCCAAAACGCCGCAGCCAGACTCATACTTGACATCCCCCGCCAAGCTCACATTTACGGCCACCTTAAAGACCTACACTGGCTCCCCGTCAACAAGAGAATAACGTTCCGCCTCCTCACCCACGCCCACAAAGCCCTCTACAACTTAGGACCCGATTGCCTCAACACACGCCTGTCCTTTTACACCCCCTCCCGCCAACTACGATCGTCCAATCAAGCCCTTGCCACAATCCCACGCATCCATAGATCCACCATGGGAGGGAGATCCTTCTCATACTTAGCGGCCAAAACCTGGAACTCTCTCCCCACCCACCTCCGCCTCTCTCAGAACCACCCCGCCTTCAGAAAACAACTAAAGACTTGGATATTCGATAAGTAAAATACACACCTCCCTCAAGCGCCTTGAGACCCTCTGGGTTAGTAGTGCGCTATACAAATTTCGAACTTGAACTTGAACTTAACTGCTTGTAGAATCTTGAGATCTGATACCATGGAGTGTATTGTTATAGGGGTATCTAAATGTATCAGTGGGCTTGATCTCTTCGGCTTCGGTATCTGAGGTCTTAACTCACTGTGTCTACACTGTGTCACTATGTTAGTCTGAAGGTTGTGTATTTTTACTACTCTCCATGTATTCTTCTTTTTAGTCTATATATGAATTGTAACAGTCATGTGTCTTTGTACTTATATTTAATACTTTTTTAACAGGTTCTTAGAATGTATTGGATTTATGTATTTTATGGTGATATTTTGATGATGTTATGTTTTATATGCTGTCTTTTATGATGTAAAATCGAAATAAAGACTCTTTGACTGTTTCTACAAGGACTCAACCCTCGTGCTGCAGATGACACACTCAAATCACTCCACTTTATGGAATGTTCTGACCACTTATTGGAGCCACATCTGGAGTGTTGAATCCGGTTCTTATGCCACCTTTATAAGCCTTTTGTACAGCTGTGAAAGGTTCATCTGGAGTGTCCTGCCCAGTTCTGGGGACCAGTCTGGAGTCATTTCTGCATCCCCAGCTACAGTAGTGTGTCCTTTTGAAAAGGCTGCATTGTTTTTTTCTGGGTGGGGACTATGGGGAAGGGACATAAATTATAATCACAGCTTACAAAGGCCGGCCGGCCTCCTTTTAATGTTGCATGAAACACCTGTGACTCTTACTCAACACTCTGCAGTTTTGACATCAGAAGGGTGTTAGGTAGATTCTAATATCTAGTGAGTGCCCCTCAATGGTGCAACCTTTTAGCCCTCTGCCTTGTCTAGGCTCTCCTGTAAGCCCTTGCGAATTATTATGATGTGCACAACATGGGTCTCTAATTGAGCAAAGTCCCTGGAAGCCATACATTGTTTTATGAGTAACTAGCAGCCCGTCCCGACGTTGTCCGGGTATGAATTGCTGCCGGACAGTAGTATATTGTTTTGTAGGATTTCGTTTTGATAGCATTTATTATCTGTGACCGGCCTGTGAAACGCTCCGATTCACAGTGCACTGCTGATGCACTTAAGAGTGCGTGTTCAGTAGTGTGTGAACTCGAGCTTCCCTACTTTTTTTTTTCCTTGCAATATTATATAGCGCGAACTCGACAACATGGCATGAGCACAATTTACATTGCAGAAGAACACATTCATGTGTGGTATGCACTGGGAGACAAAGCGATTTGCCTGGAATCACAGGATGTTGAGCTGATGCCGAGATTCGAACGTAGCTCCCCAGCTCTAAAGTTCGCAATTCTAGAACTTGTGGCGGGAGGTGTGTCTAAAAGTGTATGGCGGTGCTGGCCATCAATGAGAGAGACCTGTGCATTTTTCAAATGGGTGGTGAAAAAATATGAGTATGTTGCTGGAGATGTGGGCCGCCATGCCTCCAATGTACTTACCGGGGGAGGGTGAACACCCATTATTCTGCAACTTTCTTTCCGCATACCATCACTCCGCATACTTTCATTATGAAAGTACCATGACTCCGCAATGGCATTATAACGCATGCATTACATTTTATATGCGTTTACCACGCATACATTTACAACATAATTCGTTGTAAATGCATGAATGGTAAAAGCATGTTTTTTTTTCAAGTTTGGATAAGGTAAGTATGGGTATAGGGGTATATGCTTTGGGGTACTGAGGTATATGTTTTGGGGTGTTTGGGTCTTTTAAGGGTTCAGATATAGTTTTGGGGTATGGGGTACAGGTGTAGTTTTAGGGCTAGGTATGGGTTTTGGGGTACAGGGGTATTTTTAGGGTTCAGAGCTAGGTTTGGTTTTTGGGGTATAGGGGTATTTTTAGGGTTCAGGGGTAGGTTTGGGTTTTGGGGTACAGGGGTATTTTAAGGGTTCAAGGCTAGGTTTTGGGGTACAGGGGTATTTTTAGGGTTCAGGGATTGGTTTGGGTTTTGGGGTACAGGGTATATTTATAGGGTTAAGATGGGTTAGTGTTTAAGGGTGTTATGGTATTTTAAGGAGTACCGGTGGGTTATGATTATGGGGTGTAGGGGTATTTAAAGGGAGCAGGGTGGAATTAGCACACGATATGAGACATGGCATGAAGGGCGGAACGTACCACACGCCCCCAGCGTTTCTCACGCCCCCAGCACACGCCCACAGCACAATGCAGACACGCCCACAAGGGACTACTTTGCTGGCATGGTTCTTTTACCTTTTAAATGTATATGGTGGGCGTCTGCATATCCTATGTCCTTCTGCTGCAACTGCCCTTTCCAACTCTGTATTGGGTGTTGTGATTGGTGCTGTGGTTCCTGAGATTACCCGCCTCAAAGGTTTAGGCTCTCTCTTTATTATATTAGTTTGGATTATTGAATTCTAAATGAATATACCTTTTTTATAAAAGGCAGTGCCATTTTTAATGACCAATTGCATTGTAAATGCTTTGTTTACCACGGAATCGAGGCGAATACGTTTTGCGTTGTCATGTGTCCCTTAACCGCGCCTCTACTTCTTAGATTGTATGAATTACCAAGCATTCTTTAACTGTTTGTAAGTTGGCCCGTTCATGCGAGTGACTCGCACAGCTGCTTATGTTGACAGGCCTCGCTGTTCTGAAATTTAGCCCTGATAATAGCGAGTGAATATTAAATTGTGCGCACGTTTTCCTCCCGTATGGTTTGATCTATGGCAGAAGCCGGTATAAGATTTCCTCATACTCATTTTAAAATGTAGGTTAAGCGTTTGGGATCATATGATGTAGCAAATTATTAATTTCCGTCATACATGAATTGTTCGGATTCCACTGCAAGTTTGAAAGATGGCTTCTTTTCCTGCAGACAGCTCTGTATATAAAATGTCTAAACAGAAACTCTCAGTTTCATGTGGTGCTACATTTTAAGACACCCCCCCCTTCAGCCAGCCCCATCACTCGATAGACAGGAGGGAGGTATAGGCAGTGCAGCAACACTGTCCAAGCCATCTCCACTAAAAGCCTCGCTCAGACAGCACAGTATCGGGGCCAAGTATCATGTCCATCTGTAAGTGCTGCAGTGCTTACCTGTTATGGGATCAAACACATTGACACACGCTGTGGAAAGTGAACAATTTAACAGGATGTTGTCAGAGATGTTCTCTCTGGGTACAATGGCACAATGCTATGCCCTGTTGTCAGTTACTGCATTTAGTTATGACTACCAATCACAAGTGATGTGACAGGGAGATGCCCTGCAAGTGAAGGGGGCTTCAGAGGCAGCAAAGGCAACTGAAATGCAAAGGCCCTTTCATGCAGAACACACAGTACAGCAACTTACATAATCATGTATGGTTGGATGGAACTTGACAGAGGCATGGAAGAACGCCATGTCGGACTTTGACTATATAGTATTAGTACTGTTCTTTGCTGCGTTTTTCTCTTCATTGCAGAGGGTACTATACTTATCCGCACAGATCCAAACATGTGTATTGTTATGCTGTTTGCATACAAAACGGAAGATTTTGAATTTGTTTTGATTTGCTTTAACATGCCAAGGAGGGCTTTTCTGCAAGCCAATTTATTTTTGATGCAACATGAAGGTTGAGTTCCTTGCTACCTTCTCAGATCTCCTCTGTAACCAGGACAGTTTATTGCTTGCGATCGCTCTCAAAACGCATTTGTGGTTCATCTCTTAAGGCTGGTGGATTTCCTGTTGCACTGACACTGATCGGTTCTTCGTTTCTCACGAGCCAATGATGAAAAGATAACGGGAGTTTTCACTCGTTTAGATGCATACGACTCAATATATTGTCCATTCTTTTGAAGTCTGCATCTTGCTTTGAGTCTCTGTAGCTCCGGGGGTAGGAGGGTTAATCCGGGCATCAGTCCCTGTATTCCTGCACACTTTTACCGATTTCGAGTAACCACAGGCCTGTTTTATTTATTTTTCTGAGTTGTCGAGGGGCCTTCTTTTTGCCTGTTTATTCATTTATTTGTAGCCCGTCCCGACGTTGTCCGGGAGCAAAAGGCTGCTTCTGGGCCCCGGCCGCCCTGACGTTAAGGCTGCTTCAGGGCCCCCTGCAATACTGACACCCTTACCTCTCTTCCGTGCTCCTCCCGCCAAACGCGTCTTTACTTTTCCTCCCCACGACTGTACTCCTCACGCTCCTGATGATTTCAGCACGTTCGTGCACACGGCCGGCGCTACTTCCAAGGGACTATTTTTTTAGTAAGGTATATTTTTTAAAGAACGTATATTTTTGGGGGTTATATAGCCTATGTCACTCTGCAGACCCTGCTAATTCCAATGATGTATTGGGTGTTTGGATTGGCGCTGTGGTTCCCGAGTTTACCCGCCTCAAAGGTTCCCAGTTCTTACTTTATAATAGTAGTATAGATTATTTTGCCACTGATTGTTCATAAGTTGCAGAACTGAAATATGACACCCTAAATAAATCAATACCATTACAATAAAATCTGACATTACAGGCTCATTCTGTGTGAAAATGAGCTTGGTCTGCTGGAAGATGGGGCCAGAGTGAGCAAAGCCCGCACATAAGATCCCCCAATAGCCTCGTTCCTATAACTGTAGCCCCAACCAAACAACCCCGGCTACAGCTCGGACTCGGATTTCAAGATGAAAGTGCCCTGCACATATTCCTTCAGTACTGGGTATTATAAATGCTGAAATAATCCATTATTGGTAGAACAAATGCTACTGCTTTTTAGAAACTGTTAAAGGGCTGAAGTTTGGCACAATGCGAAATTCCAGAGCGGTTCTCCCCCAAACCTCTAACTGAGGCGTGCAATCAGTTTCAAGTGTTTGTTACGAGACAGGTCTAAGCTGAGGAAGTTCACGTGATTTGAAGAGTTCCACAGAGTGAACAAGTGAAAAGGCTGAGATGTTTTGGTTTCCGACCCAAAAGAAGTCACCACGTGCCCTGTTTCATGCCTTTCTTTGGTCCTGCAAGTTGTCTGAGCAGAAAATAGGTCTATGCCATGGTGTAAGTCTTTAGGTAGAAAAGAGGGGAGTGCAAACGATGACACTTCTGAGCCACCGAACGCCAACAATCATTCAAGCAGGGCTGGACTGACCAGCCAGTGGCTGTGAGCTAGGGCAGTGCTTTTTGGGCAGGATAGGTAACAATCACCCCACCCTCACACTCGCCACCTCTCACCCAGTATTAAGAACAAATGGACGCTTGATGCTAACCAGGAGAACTGGGGCTATTATTTGTGCAGAATTCAAATCTATTTATGGGCCATAATTAAACAAATGATTGGGCACCAAAGGGCCACCACTGTTTGGCAGACCCGTCAAGCCAGCTACAGGGGCAACGTGATCCAGCGCCTTGGCAAGCATAGTGGGCGCTATGCAAATGTTCATAGCATGCAATAAAACCTTGTCCCTTACTTTACACCCAGACAAGGCCCACACGTCACAGACCTGATGTAGAAAGTTGAACATTTGAAACTCAGAACCCTTAAAATAAAGTGTTTTTTTGTTGCAGATTTATATAGCACGGAGTGCTTTACATGACCACCAGTTACGTTACACAAGGATACATTCATTTTTGTTACGCACCGGGAGATTAAGTGATTTGCTCAGAATCACAGGATGCTGAGCCAACGCCGAGGCTCAAACCTGGTTTGCCAGCTCCACAATCGGCAGCCCCGGCCATAAGGCCACATCCTCTCCCTCTCTGCAATTTTGTAAAGCACAAACTCGACCTGAAGGAATTGGACCGCTTCACATGCATTCCAGTACTCTTTCTGAAAACATCTCAACACAGAAATAGAAACTGTTTGCACTTGGAAGGCGAAAAGATGCAGGGGCATAATAGCAACAAACTGCAATAAAGATCGCAGGGCGCGCTAAGTGCGATTTAGCTTAACGCCTGCTATTGCTGGATCCGATCGCTGAGATATTGTGTTAGTTACAACACTTTAGTGCCAACATCAGCCCATACCCCAGCCCGCTAATAACAATTTCCCATAATAACAGACACCAAACAATGTTTTGTTGGAGAAAGTTGTTGCAGCTTTATTTGCATAAACATTATGCCAACATGGGTTATCTTACGGGCGATCCAGGGTCAGGCCGCCCCTCGCCACCTGCCCACCTGATGAGCCATAAACTCCCTGTGGTGTTAACCACGGGGTGTTGTCAATTTTGGGGGAAGGGTTAGCCCCTCCCACCGGCAGACCTCCAGTCCACCCCTTACTCACGCCCCTCCCCTCTATGGGGGGCAGAGCGTTGAAGGCAACCTCCGGTTGCTCAGGTCCACAACTACCCGAAGGACTAACGGGGCGCCGTCACTCCACCAGGATCCCACCGAGGATCTCCCTGGGGATAATTAGCTCTCGCACCCTTACTGTGCTCCTGTAGAGGGTACCCTTCTGTACCTTCCAGCGTTGGATCGCCCTGTAACTCCGCCATGGCTCTGGGTGTGGCCCCCGCCGCCCCATAGCCCCCCACCTTTCTATTGTTCTTTTATTTACAACCTGCCGCTACCAACGCTTCCGCTAAATCTAGCAGGAAGAGGTCCATCCCCACTTTGGATAGGTGTATGCCATCTTCTTCAAAGCACCCTGTGCATTTTGCATGTAGCAACCCATGCCTGACAAAACCAAATCCTCTTTGCTCTGTGAATTTGGGCATTGCGCTGTTCACCCGCCTGCGCGAGGCCTCCATTGCCTCCCCTGACCTTGCGCCCCACCAAGACAGCCTCGGGGTAGTATCGGACCACTATATCTCACAGGTCCCCAGCGAGTTGCTCAATTCGCCCAAAGTGCTCCTCATCACGTGCAGCAGGCCCCTGGGCCCAAGGCAGAAGCTTTACACATTGTTCATTGTGTACACCAACCAAATTCTTCAAACACTGCAAACATGATTACACCGACTCCAGGCCGCACAACAACGGCACATCAAAATTCGAGGTCAGTGCCTAAACCTGCCTCTTAAGAACGTATGTATTTCTTGAAGCAACTTGACTCCCAACGCCCCACTTGTTTTATGTGTTCCACTGGCAAGCCTGCCTGAAAAGCTGTGGTTGCTGCCCCATTCTAAAGGAGTTGCTACAAAAGCGCTTGCCCTGGACCTTGTTGCCTGAGAATTCCAAACACACCTCCATTATGCACTGTATTTGGTCAAAGGGGTCCCATCAGCATGCATCAGGAGGTAACCCTCGCCAGGGGGGCGCAGCACCAGGTAATTCGCAACTAGCCGCACCGGGCAGTACTTGGCAACTTCCAACCTGTTCAACAATATAACTTTTCCTGCCCCTTCCTGGTCCGTTTTAGATCTCCTCAACCTTAAAGTCAGGACCTCGTCTGTCAGGACTGCATCCTGTCTGCACAAGGCTACTCCTGATGCGTCCTGTTTGGATCTTGCCACTAGCTCCCCCATTCTAAATGCACCCAAGAAAGCCAGCGCAAAAGTTGCTGAAAAGAGAGCTACTTCAAAAGCGGAGTGAGTGGCCCTATATACCTAGTTACCTACATCCTGTTCATTCAGAAGCCTCCCTTGGCCAAGCAAGGACATGTCCTCTCCTCCTCTGAACAGCAATGCGGCCCAGCAACCAAAATCCCTTATCAGTCCTGCTGCTCCTCAGGACTGAGAACTGTATCAGTAATGTCCCTGAACCTCTCAACTAACACTGCAAACTGTGCTCTGGAGATTTCCGTATTAGTGCTACAACCCCCCAATTTCAGCACTGCCAAGGCCCATCGCACCCTCCTCGGAATGGCTCACTCGCACCCACTGCACACAGAAAGGCCTATTTATGTGTAGCCCATAACCTTGCATTTATTCCTAACAGTGTATCAGGGTTCTGTTGAAACATAGTTTGCTTGACTGCCGAGTGCACATAGCTCCATCCCGGATATGATTTTTCTCTACTCCGTTTCCGGCTGCCAAGCTGCTGACCTTGCCCGCCCCAACCTTGGGCGAACTATAAGAGGCTATAATGCTATCCACATAAGCAGCTGCTGTTGCTAATGATGGTCCCATACAGAACAGGCAAACTAGATGCTGTACTGTATCATTTACACAGGGTGCAGCACCCCTTGGCCCATCACATCAACTTCACAACCCCGGAGCAAGACTGAGCTGGCTACCCCAGGTCGATGCTACACACGCCTTACTCTAAGGAGCTCTACCCAACGGAGCACATGTCCCCCAAAACTGATCCATTTGTATCCCACAGCAGTGTGTCAAAAGAAGCGAACCAGGCCCCCTTATGGCTAAAAGGATGCCTCTTGGCGGGCCCTAGCCACGCTTATGGAAGTCTAGACTTGACAATACTGTTTCCCCTGACCACCTGGGCAGGCCTTCTCCCCTTGTGGTTACCCCTCCTGTCACCTATGAGCTGAGGCCAGCAGTTTCAGAGGTACTTGAGCACAACTGGGGCTGATGTGTAAGGGGGGCATGGTAATTGCACAACCGCTACCCTTAACACTGCTTCTACTTCCCCTACAAGAAGTCAGAACCGGGTTGTTACCTTGCCCCCCAAGAGCACTTAACCAGGAACAGCATTCAGGCTCCGAGACAGGAGCACCCTTGACCATTCCTGCTTCCGTTCCCACTTGTCCTTCTCAGAGTGGTGCCTGTGTACTTGATCCGATTGTCCTGAAATTAGAAAACAGGTTACACTCCAATCCTGGACGTGCTGACCCAGAGCCCCACACACTGGCCCCAGTGTGTTCTTCATTTGTTCCTGCTCTGAGCCCTGGCAAACCAGCTTGCTAGGTGTGTTTTGACCATTATAGAACGAAACCCGTGCGTTTCTGGAAGAAATAACAAATCCATGAAAAAAGCCCCTAACAAGCATTGACAGGTCCGCCTATTGCTCGCTCGATTGCCAGGATCAGAGCCCCTTACTTGCGCACCAGTTGCTGTACAAACGAACACGTTCCCTTATTGCACATGGGATGCGTGATATGCCCGGATACACCAGTTGTGTAAAAGAAAACGTATTTCAATTTTTGTCACAGGTAATGCATGATTTGCCCACACTCTGCCACTGCTTACAGAGAGAACACCCCAATTATTGCCCAGTAAAACAACAAATTGCCCAGCCGCCTCATTTGTTTTTTCAAGATATAACATCCAATTATTGCACAAGGGCTACCTATTATGCACAGACTCACCAGTTAACTACCAATGTATTACTTCCATGGGGTGTAACCTGCGGGCCCCACAACAGGGACAGTAATGACACCTGGAGAGAACCTGGGAATCCCAGACCCTAGCACACTGACATCAATGTCCCCCACGCCACCGAGGCCAAGCTTGTTTGTCAGTTACGAGAACAAGTTACCCACAATACATTCTCGTAAGGAGTTGGGTGGGGCACATACTTGCGTACCTCCAGCGGCAGTTGCAGAAGTGTAGTGTCTTGAAACTAAGTCAATTATTCCCATGATAAGTCGGATAATGGCCATTGCACTTTGGAGTGTGTGATTTAGAGTCACTTCTTAACTCGTCCCCTTACTATCCTTCTCTACTTGTACTTTGTAGGCTTTTGTAACTTGCACACATGTCACCTTATCTCCTGTAATGCACCGATTGCTACCTCTTGTATTTTTTGATCCGAGTCAAATTGTCCACGGGGCCCGTCCATGGGCGAACAAATAACTCTACACACTACCAAATGTAGGAAAAGCTCTATACAGTCACCGTTAATTGGACAATAAATCCAACACCCAGCTCTCTCCCTGTGCTGTGGTTTAAAATATCACAAAAGGGGGTGGTGATGGACGGAGCATCTGAATCAATCAAACACTCACACCCAGTCAAAAGATCTGGGTTTAATCCATCACCGTTCTTTAGCCCACTCTGCCACCCCAGTTCAGACATGGCTATATGCAAATCAGTCTGACCCTGTGCCTCATGGGAACAGTCCAGCTTGGCATTTCGGGCTGGACTGTTCCCATGAGGTGCAGGGTCAGACTGATTTGCATATAGCCATGTCTGAACTGGGGTGGCAGAGTGGGGTAAAGAATGGTGATGTATTAAACCCATATCTTTTGACTGGGTGTGAGTGTTTGATTGATTCAGATGCTCCCTCCATCACCACCACCTTTTGTACCTCTTGTGGTTTAAAATATTGCATATTCAAGGGGTTGCTTTGACACCTACACCATCAGATCCACAGGGACTCAAAAGGTTGTGACCATGCACACACTCCCGGTGAAGGTATATAATGATGGTATATAAAACACATCTGTGACACACAAATTCTGTGCATTCACGCACAGTGGTGACGTGCTCAAGAGATACCAAATGATCCCCATGGCACATTGCTGTCACACAAACCCCCACACCCCACACGACCGCCAAACGTAGTGGCGCACTCAACCAACCGCAGAGGCTGTCATACACTCACCTCACATTCCCACTTAACAGTGCTGTACATAGTCACACACAAAAGCTGTGCCAGAACCACACCGCATTGTGTGTATGCCCATAGCATCCAGCCTTCTAGTCCCAGCACAATCCGGCTGCGGGCCCTTGACAAAATGACGCCCTAACCCCAGTAAACTAAGACTCAGTTTACACGCAAAATACATGTAGGCAGCTGACAGGTGTGCAAGCCCTAACTCGGTCGTCCGTGTCCCAGCCCCAATACTTTAGCACCAGTTGTTTTACAAGGGGGAATCTGATTTATGACACTGGAAGAACAGGATTACCCCCGAATCACAGGATGTATGCATGTCGGTTGCCAGGCATCAAACCTGATGCTACCACTGCAGGTACGCCCAGGCCCAAGAGCGACAGCTCCAATGGTGTCCCATTTTATAGTGAGAAGCCAAACATAACCAGGGTACACTTGGACTGTGCTATCATAGATAGTGTGTCCAACCATACCTGCTCCAGATCAAATCCCAAAGTCCTCTTTGTCGTCTAATTCTTTGCCAACGGACAATCTGTAATTAGAAAAACACGTTAGCCTCAAACCACACCTGTTTTCCGTTACATCAGGCCCACTGACCCCAGTGCGCCAACACTTGTTTACCCATGGTCACTCCCGTGACTTTCCATGAGGCATGCCCCGGCATCCTCCTCTGACTGTTTGCCTGCCTGGACATAAAGTAAGACGTAAATAGCCCCAACCCCGCCCAACCTACACATCATACCAGGCACCGGGGGGCTGGACGGGCTACGAGAAAATGCAATAAAAATATTCACATGGGTTTTGTGTTATTTCTGCCATCGCATCCGTATCATTGCCAAGTGACATCAAACCTACAAGAAGAGTGCAAGAAGGCTTATACCTGGCTCTTATGATGGACATTCACCTCAGCAGTAACATTGCATGTGTACATAGAAAAGCTTCCACTTGCCACTGTTCATCCAACTTTTACCATTTGTGCATCTTAACGAACACATGTAACCCCAAGTGCAACCCCCGCTAAGCCAAATCTAATTCTAGGTAAAGCGCTCTGACACCTTCGGGTAATTTTCACTCTAATAAACTCACAAATAAATAACCTAGGCACAGCTCCCGCCAACGGCGTGAGGGAAACAGTACATGGCTTACATAAATTGTGCTATTCTTCTGTGAAGCGCTTGTACACCATCGGGTGATATTCGCGCTGTATTCACCCGTATTTAATCATCAACGCTCCAGATTAGCCGCAATGTTTGTTCTTGTGTTTGAGTGTCCTTCATTTATTGGTATTATACCTCTACTTGCACTCTGTACTCCCTTGTGACCTGCACACATGTCACCCCTTCCTCCTGTAATGCACCGCTTGCTTCCTCTTGCATCCCCGTATGATTCACGATTGTCACCCCTGCCTCACGCAATGTCACGTCCGCATGTGTAATTTGTTCACCCGTACTTGTTCTCATGTATCAGTTATGTTCCCATCATGAAGCGCTGTGACACCTACGCGTAAAGTCTGCAGGATATAAAAATGCGTAAAAATCAACAAATAAAAAGTCCCCGGCAGTGCCTCCTCCCGCCCCCGCACATGCAGGCTCTGTCCGCGCCCCGCCCCTACAAAGCTCAACGCGGGAGGGGGCATGGGTGTAAGCCGCATAAGTCGTGGCTCCCAGGGACGCACGCATGAAGGATGCCACGCCGACCTGCCCGCCGCTACCCCGCCCACGCCGGCAAGGAGCCGCAGGGTTCCCCCCCTCACAACGGGCCCAGGAATGCACACACAGGGAGACCGGCAACAAGGGACACAGGCAACAAGGGGCACAGACAACAAGGAGCAGCAGCGCGCGCACCAGTCCCTGGACAACAAGGCAAGAAGGGGGCAGGGGGACACGGCACCAGGAGGCAGGTAGGACAGAAAAGCACTGGGAAGCAGGGATCGCAACCCCCCCCTCCCCCCCGAGAGACCCGCAGGCAGAGGGACGGCCATGCGGCCACACCACACCACCTAAGATCAACAAACCTATATATATATATATATTGTCCACCTCAGCTGTGCCTCATGCCCCATGTGTGAGGAATGGCCCGCGCTGCCCACCAAACTTACTATCCCTCCACACGACGAAAGGCCTCTGGTACACAAAATTCCCCAGCAGCAGAAGCATAGCTCATCGCTGTACGTGAACCTCTACACCATTTGGAAGCGTAATTTACTGCTGTTCTGTGCAAGACAATCAGGCCTCCGAAAATGCAAAGCCCGGCCCTAACTGAAGTATAGACCCCGCATGCACCCTTCAAGATACCTCCCACAGCCTGCCAGACCAAGCCCATGCACACCCCCCTCCCTCCCACCGCAAAGGCACCGACCGAAACCCGCCCCGGTCCCACCCCACGCAACCGCAGCTCACCCCCGCACCCAAGGAGGCCGCACCCTACCACCAAGGACCCAAGGGAAACCCAGGAGCAGGGAGAGGGAAGGCGGGGCTGGAGGAAAAACCACTCACCTCACAAAAACAGTGTCCGGGCAGCACCGCTCATCGGGGTCAAGGGGTGGAGGATCCGTCCACGAGGTCGACCAGGGATTAGAGAGGGTGCCAGGCCCATGACCCCAGGCCATATACCCTCGGCCCCGCCCTTCCCCCGCCGGATGTGACATCACTGGGGACCCTCCAGGTCGCAGACACTAGACCACTCCTTGGGGTCTGTGCCATCATGTGGCATTAAGGGTGGCCGCTCTCTTAGGTGGCCGCCTTCCGTGGCCCGGGGCAGCCTGGCAATCTCCATGGCGATGTGAAATACGGCGATAGCCGCGAAATGCAGGATTATCACTGGGAATCCAGCGATAATCCTGCAGCGATAGGGGAATTCTTACTGATAACCGCCATTAGCGTGGCTTTAAATATCGCTATGGGTGTCCTCGGCCATATTGTAAATACGGAGAAGGACAGTTAGCGATCATTTTCAATCTCTTTTTGCAGGGAACGCCTACTTTGCATCTCATTATAGATGTCAGGCTTGAACAAAATGGAACCTGAATCAAGGAAACACACGCTAGCGTGTCCTTGTAAATAATGCAATATAATTATTGCCGCTTTTCGCCCGAAAACGGATGCTAAAGCAGTGATAATTATATCGCCAGCCCTTGAAGATATGCCCAGTGGTTGGTGCTTTTAAGAGAAATGTCCGTTCTCCACATGATTTTCACCTCGCTGTCTGTGAAATGTCATGCACATGAGTGTGTGCCAAGAGAAGACTGTGAATGCGCTGCAGTGTGGGTTTGGGGTGCCCAGCATGTGACAGCAAAGCGGGCAACAACAGCCTCTGGGTGCTGTGCAGTGTGTACAATAAAACGTGCTCAGTGAGTAAAGTGGGACTGTGTCTCAGAATAGAGACTGGACCTGCCCCAGCCTTGATGGCTCTTCCAAACAACCGGCTGCCAAACTCTCTGGTATTAATTCCCAATGTCTGTGTTTCTAATTTAGGGGGCAGAGCAGGATGGGCCATTTTGCAGACAGCAAGGAAGTGGCACTAATTAGGTGATTAAGGGTAATGGGGGAGAACCAGCAAAGCAGCACTTAAACATGTGAGGACTGTCACTCCCATATGAGATCGCTTCTGTGTTCGGGGCAGAGCACAGAAAAGGGGATAAACCTTGTGACGTGGCCCATTAAGCCGTGCAGTAGAGAATGGAGTGGAGAAAACACTCCCTCACCCACAGATGGTCACTACAGTAAGGGCACAAGCCACAAAAGACTAAGGGGCATATTATCAAGCCCAATTTCGCTGCTTTAGTAGCCATTGTCAGCCAAAAAGTGGCGATTTATTTATCCCTCTATTGTCAAGGACACGCTAACGTGGTTTCCTTGATTTAGCAGCAGTCTTTTCTCCACTTTGCATGTCAGCGATATACATCACTAATGATATGCAAAGTGGACATTCCTCCCTAAACCTACATGGAAACAGTCGCAGATACAACTACTCACTATTTACAATGCGGTCCCGGACCCGCGACGCGTTAAAAAAAGTCACGCTAAGCGGGGTTATCGCAGGATTTTAACACCTGCTTTATTCTTGGCTTAACTATCATTTGCATCGGAGGTGGATTGAATGGTTAAGTGCACACTTGCCTATTATCAAGCTGTTCAGTAGCGATGTACAATTAGCGCTGCATTGCCAACGTTATTGCCAGTTGTCGCCATCTATCACCGGATTTTACATCGCCTGTGACCTAAGCATTGCTGATATGCTGCTAACATGGCGATGTATTCCAGCGATAGACGACGAAAACGAAAAATGCGCTTAGCGCGTTGAGCAATAAATATCGCTTATCCCTGTTTATATGTCTCAAAATGTCACTGCCCACACTCCCTGCTTACATTCACCCAGTTTGCTTGGGGCAATGAAGAGCATAATAGCTCTTGAGGATACCGCAGTGGAAGAGTTAAGGTGCTAGCTCCCACTGCACCTCCAGACTTCTCAGTGGTTCGAGAGAACGACAAGCACCCGTCAAGCCATTGTTTTTGCTCTATAGCCAAGCCCATAAACACAAGCACTGAGATGGAATGCTTGAACACAAGGCTCGGTGTGGGCTCAACATCCTGTGATTGTGGGCAATTCACTTAATCTCTCCGTGTCTGCAAAAAATATGAATGTGTCATTGTGTAACGTAAATGGTGCTCATGTAAAGCGCTGCAATAACTTCGGGTTGAGTTTGTTCTATATAAAATCTTAAAAAAATAAAAACAACAAGAGCCTTTAGAGAGAGCTGCAGTGCTACTAATGTGTGGTGGGACAGTCAAAAGCGCTGCAATACCTTTGGGTACATAAAAAATTGTTTAAAAAAATTAAATAAAAAGAGCCTGCAGAGCGAGCTGCTTCGCTCCTAATGTGTGGCGGGACATTCAAAAGCACTGCAACACCTTTGTGTTGAGTTAGCGCTATACAAAACAAATTGACCAAAAATGAAACAAAATGAGTCTGCAGAGCGAGCTGAGCACACCGAGTGTGTGGCAGGACGGTTAACCATCAATGAAAGTTTTTAAAAAGTAGTTCCAAAACAATAGCTAAAAAGTGGCTACCGGTAGGCTTACAGTAATAGGCCGGTGCTCCCGGGGAAGGTTAATCACCAGAAGAGGCATGGCGTATGCAACCCCTTGTAGAGACTATGGTTGCAGGCAATGGCAGGCCTATGGGCGGGCAGAAGCCAACGATGTAGATGCATCATGTCTCGGTTCGAGACAGCACGTGCACGCCGTCTTAGAGCTGAGACCAAAAAAAGGATAGCAGGTTCATGTTGAGACAGAATTCTAACACAGTAAGTGATAACAAAATATCCTAATAAAATATGAGTGAAATATAACATGAATAATAACTCATAACATAGATGAAATTAATCAAAGAAGGTGTTTAGTCCTGTGAAGACATAGTAGCATTAACAATGAGACCATGAGATAAATAATTGGTAACTGGTTACTACAGTTTGTCACAATTAAATTCTAACTGTTAAGAGTTCAGATTACAAATGTGCAGTCTGTGGTTGTGACATACTAAATTCCACCAACAGTTAACAGAAATATATTCTTCGGATTTCCAGTTAGAGGTAATGACCTGTAAAGCTATTGCTATTAAGAGGTCTAAAAGTGTCCCTAGCAATAGGCTATAAGACCAAACAGAGAGTACCCCTCCCAAAACAATATCTCTAATTAAAAAGGTGAGGGGACATTGGTAGGAACTTAAGCTTTTTGCCAAATATGAGTTCAGAATTTTGAAAAACAGGGCACATAAACCATCTGCTAGTATGAACCACCATGTGCATCACAACCCCAGCAAACATCTTGCTAAATGAGTTTAGTTTTGAACAGAAAAACTTGAGTGTAAGTAATTGATTACAGAAAGAAAACAGAGTTTGTATTCAAACAGTGGAGAGAGCTGTACAATTCACTTTGGCACAGATTTGATCGCAAGTGGAAACTGGACAAATACAATATAACTCCAATCCACAAAGCTTTATTAGGAAACAGATATGTCCATATTGGGTGGTCTGAGCAATTTGTATATGACATCAACTTTTGAGAGAAAATTCCTAGAAGTAGGGCTATTCTACACATCAGGAGACTCAAGGCTAGAAGAGGTGAGTGACTCAATTGCAATGTGGAGGAGACCTTTAAGACCTTTAAGCTCATTATATTGTGTAAGCATTTTATTTGAGAGATTGTATGTGCTGGATAGTTCTGAAAAAGAAAAAATAGAGCTTTAGTAATTGGTGAACTGGTGAAAATGCCCGAATAAGCCCACTTTTTGCACAATATGTTTTTACCATTTAATTTAGGAATATATTAGATGAGACTGCTGGAAAACGGATCAAATTTTGATACATTTGAAATCATAAATGGTTTCAATAGAGAACAAGAGTGTGATACAGCAGACGGCAACCAAAACCTAGGTGGATTAGACATAAAAATAATATTTGTGTGAGAAAAACGAAAAACGATAGCCCACTCTACATAGAGGTATAACTTGACAATGTTGCAGACTGGATCCACTAAACAAACTTGAATTCGTTTAATTTCATATGCCCTGTGATGAGTGGAGAAATCCAGACAATTAACAGCTCTACACTTGTGAGGACCTTTTCATCAATCTAGGGAAATTCTAGGCTTTGTACCATTCCAAATAAACTTAGATATTATTCTATCAAAGGTAGCAAGACTATTTAAACATTTTTAATCAGCATTACCACAGGAAAATAGTTTACAATTGTGAAAACGATCATCTTGATTATGTTAGCGTGACCCCACCAAGATAAAAATAAGGGAGACCATTTTTGTGCAAGTTTACAGACTTTACTATTTCATCTGCATTTATTTTAGGAGTATTGATAGTTGAAATACTATACCATATCTACAAGCATTAGATCTTAGTAATATTCAAGGATGAACCTGCTGCAACAAATGGCTCTTTAATTTAATGTTTATTAAGAGGCATAACCTTAGATTTTTCTCCATTAAGTTTAAAACCAGAAACCTCTGAGTTTTAGCTCTGTGAAGAAAGTTGGTATTGATAATTCTAGTTTTGACACAAACAAAAGAATATGATCTCAAAAACTCTTAAACTTTTTTCTTTGAAAGAGAAATCATTTTAATACTAGAATAAAGCGTAAAGGAAACATAGGACATCACAGTCCAGTACCCCTATTCTGGGGAAAATAAGGGGATTGGACATCATATACTATTACTGACAATTTGGTATAAGAATACAGTAGTGACATAAACTCTAAAGAGTTGAGACCAAAACCATGCCACTTCAATGGTTCCATTTGAAACTGCCAGTTAACTCTGACAAAAGCTTTCTCTGCATTGAGAATAGGTACGGCAGTAGGAAGGTCAATTTTAGAAGCTTTGTTAATAATATTTATTTTAAGTCTGTGAATTATTGGCTATATTTCTATTTTTAACAAAACCAGAATTTTCCAGGTCAATAAAGACCTGTAAAAGCTAACTAATCTAAAGGCCAGTGCTTTGGCAAATATGTTATAATCAGTATTGATGAGATAAATAGGTGCTGTAGTACTTGCATAAACAGAAATCTAGTCGTTTTTAGGTGCCATACAAATCAGAGCCTCAGAAAAAAATCCTACACATCCATTAGAAATAGAGAAGTGATTAATCAGTTTATATAGCATAGGAAAAATAATTTATGAACATTTCATATAAATTCTATTGTGAATCCATCTTGATCCGTTTCTTTCTCGATTGGGAGAACTTTAACAGGAAAGTAAAACGCTTCAATTATAAGTTGGTTTTCTAGAGGAGACAAATCTCTATTAACTGTATTCCTTTTCTTAAGCCTAGAGAAGTTGGAATTAATAAGCACCTCAGAAGAATTAGTCTCAGGAGAGTATTCTCAAAACAAGCTTCAATATCAGAATCTCTGACCATTTGCTCGTCCAATTTCTTTACAATAGATTTGACAACTGACATCTCCCTTTTGCACTTCAGATAATTAGCAAATAAAGAACCAGCTCTATTCCTTCCACGATAATAGCTAGCACTAATTTTCAGAAGAACCCCATAAGCTTTTTCAGTAGTGTGTTTGAACAGTATTTTTGCCACCATCAACACATCCAGATCAGCTGTAATATTTTTGAAGAATCCCACACTGGGGAAACCATACCAAGTGGTAGGCACATTGTAAGAATTCTATATTTGTCTTGGGATCCCGAGTGGGGAAACATTGCTTCAAGCTGATTTGCTTTTTTGCAATCCGGAACAGAATTTCCTCCTGTCTGGCGGGAACTTTACCCATAATTGTGTTGATAGTGACTGAACTAATTACAGGCACAGCTTACTGTGGCTGTACAGCTTGAACAGCCCTTGCTGGGATAGTTGGTATTGTAAGCATTACAAACTGTGTTAGTTGTCTAAATAGTCTAATTAGACCTGTATACAGGGTACGAAGGTCTACAACATTTAAAGGTGCTATGTTTGGATATGGTGTATAGCCATCTAGGACAGGCCAAGTCATTCCCTCATTGTTGAGAGAACCCATTCTCACATTGTCTAGTGGAAGGGCGCCTTGGAACTAATTGCGATGTTCAGATATGTTAATGCTAGTTCTAAACCTTTATAAGCACTGTATTGAGTTGGTAAAGCAGCGGTAGAGTATTTGTGAAATGTGTGTTAAGTGCCATTGACTGCAGGAAAGTAGACCAAGAGTAGATACCTCTGCGTTTTGTGCTTTCTGGGCCTAAACCACGAAGGTAACATCTCCACCCCCAACAGGGAGCCCTTGTTGCATTAATAATGGTATAACTGCATGTTGGCAGTTAACAGGGATGATAGCTGTTAGTGCCATATTTAATTAATGTAATTCAAAGAAAGGAAAATACTATAGTGGGATACATCTTTTAAAGGTTCAAGCATGAACAATCTACGGACTAAAATGTCCTATTAAGCTAAGGAGGATTAAATCCCGAACAACACAGATATCTCTGTATGTGGTAAAAGGGAGACCTTAGGCACACACAAGAGCTACTCTTGAGACCAATTAGATAAGTGTCTGACCTAGAACGTTGGTATCACCATGTTATACTTTTTCTGCAAATTAAGTAGGACTGTGTATCCGGGTAACATAGACTTAAAAATATGTGAACTCAGTTGACACATACTATCAGAGAATGTTGGCCTGGATCCTAGATAGCTCAGAGTGCCCGATGTGAACCCCTAACCTTACCCGGGTAGCAGATGGTATCAGCGACCTAAAACATGACCACTCTTTATTCCCAAGGAAATCATGGAAACCGATCAACCCTTCTGGTTTTTTACTTTTGCATACCCAATGTAAACACAAGAAATATATGAATTGGATTTGTAAACATTTATTAAAACAATCACAATATTTCATAGAAAGAGCGTGCTGCAATTATTCAATCAGTCAATCAGGATTTCTAAAGTGCTGGTTATCACCTGATAGGGTATCCAGGTGAATATTATTAGGCAGAAGAATCAAAGCATTGTTAACCAGCATTACACATGTGTTGAAAAATATAAAACGTTCAGCCATTATAACATGACTATGATTACACTCCTACTTATACCTGCCTACACTATCCAGTGTTTAGTGGGAGTACCCTATCCCCCCCCCATACCAGATCTTGATGTAGTAGGAAGCCGGCCTGTGCAGAACAGGCTATCAGCCTTTGCAGGACAGAACGTCAAAGTCAAAAGGACTGCAACTCAGTCACAGTGCATATCGTTCCAGGAAAATCCCAGCAAAAGTATTCCTTCGCCAAACATGATGTAGAGGCCATTTATGTAATAAAAGCACTGTTCTAATCTCATAGTGTCAAGGCCGGAGCATGGATGCAATGGTTGGTCTGAGCCGTAAAGCTGCCTCCAACCGGACAATCTAATACAAGGATATTGTGTTCTTTGCGCTTAGCCTTGGACAGAGTGTACAAATAAGATGATAATGCATCCTAGGAAATAAACAGCGTGTATAATAATTTCTCAGTACATTAACATGTAAGCACAAAATATGTAAAAAGTCTTCAATAGAAAATGATGTCAAGATAAAACTTGAAACTAAAATGGAGACTGGGCACGGGATCTGTTATATGTCACAACTGTCTGACTGTTTGAAGCTGGTCCTGCCCACTGATCTTGTACCCTAGTGGCTTCCACTGGACTTGACATGCAAGTGACCGGGTGTCACTAGTGTGTTTCCCCATTGATCTCAACATTATCATTTAGCAACAGTTAAATGCACTGAATCATTTTCACAGCTCTGAGGTCCAGCACACCCACAACCACCTGACTCACCAGAGGTCCGACATCCTGGACCGGGAGCAGGATCTGCTGGACCTGCTAGGTGTTGAGGTCATGGGTCTTGGTGAGTAGATAATTATATTTATACTACTATTGTATATGTATTCTGTTCTGTGTTATTGCACATATTATTTTTTTCCCTAATAGCAAGAATGCTGCTGCTGCTTACATGCAGGTAAGTTACTTTAAAATTCTTATATTATGTGATTGTTATTTTACTAGACAGGTGCTCAGCACTATTATTCTTAACTTTGCACTCGCTTTGGCTGATTTTATATAAGAGAGGTTAGAGAACTTAAGTTAGGTAATGTTAAAGAGACTCCTTTCCTTTGTCCTGTAACTAAGATAGTGATGGTAAGTAGGTAGATAATATAGTTAGTTACTTAGTATTAGTTGGTAATTTTTTTGCAGTCTGCGCGATGCATCCTTTGTCACATGCTGCTGACTCCAGTCCTTAGTAGAACCTTTTGTAGTTTGTTGGTGAGTGAATATTATAGCAACTCATCAGGACATCAGCAGCAACCAACAAGCAAATTGGTGTATGCAATACGCATGCGTCCATCTATGCATTTCTGAGGACTAAAATAAAAGGAAATGGAGACTTAGTGAACAATTGGTCCGTCAAAAGGGGTTGATTCATTGATGATTGCAAATAAGATCGGAAGTTAATAGAAGCACATATAATTTTGGGAAATTCATTCCAATGTGTTTGGAATAGGCAGGCTAGATGGTACTTAGTTTTGGATTCTGGAATCGGAATGGAACACTGGATCAATAAATAAAATACTTAGGCAGTCCGTGATCGCAATTGTACTAGTCGATTAGATTAGATAGGTACATTTTTATTGCAGTTGTCATTTCCTGTCCAAAAATCTTCTTTGAGCGTTTTTTAAAATATTTAATATTTGTTTCACACCAATCATTTTTTGTCTCTTTATTATGTCTTACATGCTCAGCAGTCAGGGGCAAAAGAAGACAACGGGGTTAGAGGGTGGGGCTGGAGATTCCTCTCAGGACCAGGATCGCTCCTCTACAGAGGGGTCTGCTACTGGCCCCAGTAAGTCTTCCTGTTGTTAATATTAATATTTATGTTTCCCTAACTTTTTCTGCACCTTATTATTTTTTTAACTATTACTTCTGTTTTCTAATTCTATTTTTTACCGAATTGTTGGATCTATCCGTTTCTACATTCTTCTTATTCCTGCATTACCTTCCTACTTAGTTATTATAATTCTAGTGTCTGTTTTTTTTTACATCAGTCTAACTGCCTCTGCTCTGTACTACTATTAGTCTGTCTGTTGCTTGCCTCGTTGGCCACTCTTTTTCTTTTTAAAAGGTTTTAAAACTCAGATTCACCAATAGCTCTAGCAACTGAGTCCAGTCCTTTGGGCTGTCCTCTTCCTGGGAGCCTTTTCGAAAATTTTGACCAACAAAATGCCTACCCAGATATTTACTATTTTTAATAGGAGAGGAAATACCACTGCTATCTGCTCTACTCTAGCGCTCGATTTTTACTAGTGATGTGTATGGTGTATGTATGTATTGTATTTTCAATCTTGGTACTGACAAAAATAAAATGGGGGAGGCGTATATGGCATCTAAAAAAGTGTCATGTTTTTTCTAGGCGTATCGACCACCATGGCCAGCGGCCGGGCAGGCGACACCAGCCAGGAGGGAGAAGATGTGGCAGCTGCAGAGGTTTGTGAGCCAGCAGCACTGGTGGGTGGTGGTAAGTTATATTCCTTACTTATTGACAATACAAACTTGCTGCAAGGGTGCACACTCGACTGTTGAGTTGTCGTGAAAAATGGTTGAAAAAGACACCCTTTACTTAGCAATAGCAATAGCATTCGCTTCGGGAGTTGAGTAACTAATGGCCTCTTCTATCTGACTCCCACTCCGCGTTTTATGAAGAAGGCTAAGAGTCAGAGGACCTTGATGGATGGGTTAAACAAGAAAGGGAAAGAAGGATGGAAGATGGAATTACGGGCGACATGTAATATTATATATATGACTGGCAAAGAAGGATGCGTGGAATGCATAGGTGGGTGATAGGAATCAGATGCATGGGTGGTTGAAGGATGGCTGAAAGGTGAAAGAAAGGAGCCTGCCTGGGTGTGTGGAACTGTATGGGTGATAGGAAGCTTCCAGGGGGGCTTGATGGGTCAAAAGCAAAGACAAGCATGAAAGGACGCATGGGTGGTGGTTTAAAAAAAAATTACATAAGCATGTTGTTAGTGAAAGGTTGGTTGGGAGATTAAGAAGAATGATAGCCATTTTTACTTTGAATGGATGGATGCCTTGATATGATTCAATCATAGCATAGGTGGAGACTGTCACTGTATGAAGAGAAAGTAAAATAAAAAAAGCGCCAGAGTAGCATAGCCAAGGGTGAAGAATACAATAAGATTAGAAGAAAAACAAGCCTTTGCAATGCAATCGGTATCACCTTTGGGACCTTATATGTATTTAGCTACGCAGCACATTAGCCTAGGTGCTGAAACATCGACTGTTATTTAACATGGAGGGAAAGTAAGCACCAAACTGCATGACATGCTAAGTATTGGAAAACATAGAGAGAAATAGTGCCTTTCAGCTGGAAATGGTATAGTCCAAAGCTCTGTTTTTAATATAAAATCAGGGCCTTCGGTCGTTATATCACTGAAAATACAAAATTTGAAAAAAAAATCATTGTCTATGGGTGCTCGTGGAAGACAATTTCTATGGACTGGAATCTAGAGGATGCTAAAGTGATTCTGGTATTTTACTGACCTCTGTTGGTCAACAGAGGTCAGTTGAATTGAGGCCGTTGAACAATCAGAAAGCAATTCTGGTATTTTACTTACCTCTACTGATTGTTTTCTATCAAGACAGTTAAATAGAGGCAGCTGAACAGAAAAAATTCTCAAAGCAAAAGCAGACAAATCCTAGGGATGATCTCAAGACCCCACAAAGCACATACACATATAAATATATACTAAAGTATATACTATAGGTCTTGAATGCTCGACCTAAAAATATAATGCTGGAAGAGCAATGCAAAGAAAAATGGAAGAATTGCTGGGAAAAGAAACAAGTACTGTTTTTTTCAAGGTTTTTGGTTCAAGGTTGTATTTCTGAATATTCCCTTAACTCACAGTAGTTTGCAAGTACAGCATTTATAGTGTGTATGTATGTACCCATATACATCCATTATCAATCGCCTCCCTCCGACTCCGAGGCCAACTCCCTACCTATGTCTTTTTCAACCGTGTCAGCCTACCATTGTGGCCCCATCGGCTGCATGGTTACACAATCAATCAATTGTACCTCACGTCATCCCTATATAATCATTTAGATCAGATATCACCTGCCTTGTTGCAGTAGTCAGGGTGAAAGTGAAATTGAGCAGTTGCCATTGATGTAAGAGAGTATGGCCATAATAGAAAAAAAAGACAATTCTGTAGTTGTAGACTACAGCGGCCCGACCTACAGACAGTAGTAAATAAAAATAACGTGAGTCTGCGACACAAGCATGCTTAGGGTGCAAGCTGATGTACCTGGCATGGCTACAAGGTTAATTTAGTTAAACAAGAGAGAGAAGAAGAAGACTTGTCTACTCCATAGTGCCTAGTAATGCCTGAAAATCCCACAAATGTTAGAGACTGAGTAAATAGGAGGATACCACAAATGTTATGAACTGTACTTGCTACTGCTACTGTGCCACTATAATTTTATGTATATCATTAATTTTGTGTTACTGTTTTGCTAAGACTGTTGGTTACAATTATATTTTTTCTTTCTTGCTATAGCTACTCCTTTCCAATTGAACAACTAAACAGGAAGGAGTTAGCAGCCCTGGCCCAGCAACGGAAGCTGGAGGCCATCCGTACTAAATATCTATCAGCAGCTGGTGGTTCTGGCGGAGGAGGAGGAGGAGGAAGTGGCTGCAGCTGCAGCTTTCTCCAATGCCTCAAGCCCTTCCCAGGCCCCCCCCAGTGCCTCCAGTAGTACAGCATTTTGGTCTGACAGCTGCCTGCTCCACTTCTTTGAACACTGCTGCCCACTCTTGTGCATGCAACTGTAAGGCATTTAAGCACTGCATGCTCCTCCAGATGGCGCTCCTAGAGGAGTGGATAAAGGCTCTGAAGAGTAACAAGATCCGGCGAGCCCACCACTAGAGCTCTATCACCTTGCCCCTTTTTTAATCTTTTTTTTGTTGGGTGGGAATTGGGCGTTGGGGAGCAGTTGGAGTTTATGAACATTGGACACTTAAGGACATTGGTGGGTTAGGGAGAGGGGTAATTCAGGTGTTTTTTCTTTTTCATTAGTTTCTGTGTTAGGGGAATACATTATTTATAGTTTACATATGATTTAAATGTTTTGTTAGGGGGTTACCCTTGTACTTCAAATGGTGTCCTTTCCTGAAGCAGGGCCGCAGCCAGTTTTTTAAATAATCTGCCGATAGTGTAACACACCCTCACTTGCGACTTGTCCTACTAGTACTGTCAGTCTCTCCTCCTAGTCTATGCAGTCTGCAACTAAAACCCCTATGGACTCAGGATGGAATGGGTATGTGAATTAATGACTTAAGTTCCATATTATTAATTATCCCTCCCCCAAACTTCTTCTCTTACCTGTGGTTGATGTTTATTTATACTTAGGCAAAGCAATGGCTGCATAGTGATGGTTTGGTTTCCCAAGGTCCCATTGTGGTGGTAGTAGTAGCAATAGACATTGCAAAAAAAGAAAATGAGACAGTCAGTCATCTGAGGGAGACCCTGAAATGAATAGTAGACGTACAGTACTCAAGAAGACTGCCAAACAAGAAACTATGATGATGATAAGCAATGCTAAAGTAAAATAAACCAGAATCCCTGGAGGGCTATCCTAGTACAAGTTACAAACTGAAGTCGACTATAGCTATGAGGATGAAGAGGACAAGCGCCTTGGTAACCTTTAGTTCTGGAACTAGGAGGATGATTGATGATGAGTCAATGCTGGCAATGAATTATATTATTATGATGGATTATTTATGTTCGTGTGGTAAAAATATTGAATACTGTGTATTTGTAGTCACTCTAATAATGCCAGTGTGGGCTAATGTGAAGTATATACACTTTGAGCAAAAGAAGATATTTGCCCTGTCTTGAGTTAGTGTTGCTTTCACCACATCCACCCCAGCAAGTGTGTGATCAATATTAACCCTGGGTGAAGGATTTCGCTACGCCTAGGAAGTGGGCGTAGTGTTGCCTACTTCGCCCTTTGCAAAGTAGGCGTAGCAGGCAAAACTACGCCCACTCCGTGGGCGTAGCGAAGTTGTCCGCCACCCGCCTCCCTCCTGCCCTCCCGAACATAGCTAATTTAAGTATATGCGCAAATAAAAATAAATAAAAAGCTCTTACCTTATCCGCTGCGTCCCGGGGCTCCCCCTGCTCGTTCACGCCGCCGTCTTGATAACCAATGCGCATGCGCATTTCTCGTGGTTAATGCAAACTGGTTATCAAGACGGCGGCGTGAACGAGCAGAGGGAGCCCGGGACGCAGCAGATAAGGTAAGTGCCTTTTATTTATTTTTATTTGAGCATATACTTAAATTAGGTATGTAGGGGAGGGGGGCATGCAGCGCATAGTGGGGCTACGCGATGTGCAAAGGTGGGCGTAGTTTCTCGCCCACTTAGTGTAGCTTTGCGTAGCCCCACTATGCATACTATGCCCAGGGTTAATCAATATTGGTGTAATTTAGTCACACTGCAATGTAAATCACAGAGCCTGTGGGAAGAGGGTTAGGGTTTGTTGAATAGTTGGGAAGGGGGTTTGAGGGAAAGGTTTGACAAAGACAAACACTACACTTGGACAACACACAATCTTGGCAGCCGACATCATGAATCTGTTAAGGGAGAAAAAGGAAATGCATGCATGATGATTATGATGACTTGAATTGATGAGTAGTACTAGACTAGTAGTACAGGGCAGCAGTATATTATTAAGTAATATTATTATGCAATTGCTTGGCTGTCTGCCCCAAGAGAGTTACATTCAATTTATATTCTGTTGTAATGGGATTCCTTTTAAAGCTAGCAAAGAAAATTGAAAAATATCTTTTGAAGTCAAATACATGCAAACATATTAAACATCAACAACACACACAGTCATAATGATTGAACAGAAAAAAATGAATCAAATAAAATGATATTATATTTACGGTCAAACTGGTCGTTGCATTTCGGCATTTCTGTTTGTCCTTCCTTGGACTGTCTGCCTATCAATCTTGGTTGCCTGCCTGGCAGATGCAGTTAGGTAAGGTAAGTATGAGTCATTTTCCCAGTATAGCATAGGGTAAAGTCTGACCTGTAAGTGTAGATGGAAAAATAGAAAGGATCTTGAAAAATCAAGGAGAAAAGTAAAGTTATACTGCATAAATTATGGAGGAGTGTAACAAGAAATCTTTCAGAGGTGGCTTTGCTAAATCATGTCTACTCTGTTTCCAGCAGTTACCCCTAACAACAGGAGAAGGCCCGCCCACCCAACTTCCACTTAGCTTAGATTTTGAGCTAGACAGCACTGAGCACACATACACACACACACAACAACATAGCATTTTCCAAATTAAGTAACATAGTCAATGCACTGCTGTCAGTCATACCACCACACTCACCTCCACCACTACACAGACATTTAGGTCTAGTGTTGTTGTTATTTACATTTTTGGCCACTGCAGGCAAATGCCCAAGTTTTTTATCCCATTAATCATCTCTGATCCTACTGACTGACTGCTAGTCGGGTATGGTTATCATGGTGTCCAACTCTGTAGTGTCCCAAGTGAGTCCGAAATCAATAATGCAATGGATCGGCCTGCAGCAGTACAATTTTGTTATTGAAGAACAAGAAGGGAAACATTGACTTGAGTCGTTGTTTTTGTGTGTAGATTAAATACTAGTAGACATCATGCACAACAACACAAACACCAATCACTCAGAGTCAGCGTGCAATGTATACCATCATTTACCTGTTCTTCCAGTGCTTTCTGTTAGGCTCAGAAAGGAGGATAGATATAGTCAAGTTCTTTGGAGGGACCTGACGAGGCAGATACACATTTCACATTTGTTGTACTATTATCCATCCAATGTCTGAATTGAGGGAAATGTATTTAGGTTGAGTCAGGAGCAGGACTGGGAGGAGTGGACTTACTTCTTCACTGACTGCACACAGTTGCAACTCCAATACGGTAATACATGAGTAACATGGTGGTGATGGATGTGTTGTGATATGAACCAGAAAAACAATGACACACACAAATAATAAAAGTAAATAATATTCCTTAGCTATATCTTTTTGGGGTGCTTTGTTTGAGACATCAAAGCAAGAAAGAAAGTAACTCAAAAGCCTAGTTGTCAGGGAAGTTGAGCTTGTTCTCAAACTCTGGTGGTTCATCCAGAAGTAGGTCATCTAACACATTACTTCCATGGCCTGAGTCGCAGTCATCATCTTCCTGCTGTTCTACTTCAGGTATTGTGTAATCGGGTGCTATAAAGTGCTGATTCATTTTGATCATGGTTAACGTCTCTACATTTTGGGGAAAGAGACTGGTCCTTCTCACTGTCAGAACGGCACTAGCAACACTGAAAACACACTCAGAAGAGACAATTGTGACATGGCAAGCCAGATAGTTTATCGCCAGCCTGATGATACTGGCCATTGGCGCCTTTTCCCATACAATACAGTAATGGTATTTGATCAAAGCAGACCTCTGTTGGGTTATCCAGGTAGGCCTGGACCATCTGCTCAATGCTCATGGGTGCTCTGCTTTGCTTGACCTCTTTTTCCTTCGCTAAAGCACTGGACATAAGCCTTGCTGTAGAAACCATTCCTGTGCCAATTTTGGGGCTGATGCTCCTGTTCTTGTTGTTGTTGTTGGTGTTGTTCATGGTGTTGTTGGTGGTTTTGCCCTCAGGCTCTGTAGCTGAACTTGAAGCCAGCTGCCCTGTACAACATCGTTAAAGAGCTCTCCAACCCCAACGCCGGAAACAACGACATCACCCCTTCGCAAGACCTCTGCAACTCCCTCGCCTCCTACTTCCACAACAAGATCGCGGACATACACAACAGCTTCAGCACTCAACCGACGCACGCCACGACCGAACCACCGCCCCCCACCACCACCCTCCGCGCCTGGACCCCGATCAGCACCGAAGACACCGTCCGCACGATGAACTCCATCCACTCCGGATCTCCTACCGACCCCTGCCCTCACCACATCTTCAACAAAGCCGACGCTGTCATTGCACCCCACCTGCGTGACATCATCAACACCTCCTTCGACACCGCTACCTTCCCGGAGAGCTGGAAGCACACCGAACTCAGCGCTCTACTAAAGAAGCCATCGGCCGACCCCACCGACCTCAAGAACTACCGCCCCATCTCGCTGCTCCCGTTTCCTGCAAAAGTCATCGAGAAGACCGTCAACAAGCAGCTGGTCGCCTTCCTCGAGACAAACGGATCACTCGACCTCTTGCAGTTTGGCTTCGGGGCCAACCACAGCACCGAGACCGCTTTGATCGCAGCCACCGATGACATCCGAGCACTGCTTGACAATGGAGAAACAGCAGCCTTCATCCTCCTAGACCTCTCCGCGGCCTTCGACACTGTCTGCCACCGTACACTAGTGCAGCGACTCAGCAATGTCGGAATCCAGGAGAAGGCACTGGAGTGGATCATCTCCTTCCTCGCCGGAAGGACACAGGGAGTCCGCCTCCCCCCGTTCAGATCTGAAGCCACCGAAGTCATCTGTGGCGTTACTTAAGGCTCCTCGCTCAGTCCAACCCTCTTCAACGTCTACATGAGCCCCCTCGCAGACATCGCACGCCAGCACAACCTCAACATCATCTCCTACGCCGACGACACCCAGCTGATTCTCTCCCTCACCAACGACCCTGCCACCGCCAGAGCAAACCTTCACGAAGGGATGAAAGAGGTAGCCGAATGGATGAAGAACAGCTGCCTGAAACTGAACTCGGACAGGATGGAAGTCCTCATCCTGGGATCCTCACCCTCTGCCTGGGACGACTCCTGGTGGCCCCCCGCCCTAGGCAGCGCACCCAAACCAACAGACCACGCACGCAACCTGGGCTTCATCCTGGACTCCTCCTCTCCATGACCAGACAAGTCAACGCCGTCTCCTCGTCGTGCTTCAACATCCTGCGCATGCTACGTAAGATCTTCCGGTGGATCCCCACCGAGACCAGGAAGACGGTCACCCAGGCCCTCATCACCAGCTGTCTGGACTACGGCAACTCCCTCTACGCCGGAACCACCGCCAAACTCCAGAAGAGACTCCAGCAGATCCAGAACGCCTCAGCACGACTCATCCTGGACATCCCCCATCGCAGCCACATCTCCGGACACCTGAGAGACTTGCACTGGCTCCCGGTCAACAAGAGAATCACCTTCCGACTCCTCACCCATGCACACAAAGCCCTACACAACCAAGGCCCAGGATACCTCAACAGCCGCCTCAACTTCTACGCTCCCAAACGCCAGCTTCGATCGACCGGCCACGCCCTCGCTGCCGTCCCCTGCATCCGAAGAGCCACCACAGGGGGACGGTCCTTCTCCTACTTCGCCGCCAAGACATGGAACTCCCTCCCGACCCACCTCCTCCTGACCCAGGACCACCTCGCCTTCAGGAAGCAACTCAAGACCTGGCTGTTCGAGCAGTAGCGAACCCCCCTCCCCTAGCGCCTTGAGACCCTCGGGGTGAGTAGTGCACTATATAAATGCTTTGATTGATTGATTGATTGTTGTTGCCTGGAGTAGTGGGCCTCTCATTCCCGGCTGTCCTTTTTCAAAGTGACTTGCTTCCACACCTATCCAAGTTTTGTATTTGGCAACATCCCTGGCTGAAAAAAGAATGAAGGTGTGTAGTAAGGGTTTGTACCATGGATCCAGAATTGTGGCACAAATGTATTGCTTGGATGACGCAATGCCTCTTTGCACCCTTGTATTTTCAGATAAGCCAAGGTTTAAGCTCTCCACCAACTCATATGCTTCTTCTTTTTCCTCCACACCTGCGTACATTGCAGACACTCCCTTCAGCTGTGCCTCTAGCATGTGCAACAATGGGATAGCTTGGCCCATAGTGTAGTCCTCCTTGCTGACTTCTCGAGTGAAGACCTTGAAAGAAGTAGCATCTCTGTCAGGCATATAACTTGGCCCCATTGGTCTATCTCAATGATCATGAATTTCACAGTAGAAACCCCCTTTGCATGATATATTCAATGATTGGTCTGTACTGCTCCAACAGACGTTGAGGCATGTAATAAGTTGAGTTCCAATGTTTTTGCACCTCCTGGATGAGTGCTTAAACTGTCATTCTGTTATCACGTTGAATGATCCTCAGCTGCTTCCGGGCTTTAAAAGAAGGGCTGAAATGTGTACAGATTTTCTGCAGGTGGTCAGTAAGTTGCTAACTTGTTCTTCATTTTTCAGAAAGTCGTGGACAATGATGTTAATTCAGTGTGCCAAACACGGGACCCTGAAATAGCTACCATCTGCTATGGCCTTAACTATGTTACTGGCCTTGTCTGTGGCAACAAAACCAATGTTAAGACATCTTGGCTGCAGTCATTCAAAGGCCTTGCTGTCAAAGTATTCCAAATTCTTTGCAGCAGTATGAGATTTCTCCATGGTGAACATGGCTACAGTTGCATGTTTCCGAGCAGCATTATAAATCTCAGCTGTTTCAACAACTTCTGCTGCAGATATCTTTCCTCCAAACCCTTACAAAACATTGCCAGTCTGCAGTGATGCACATGTAATCAGTTGCTTGGCGGCTGGTCCACATTTCTGTTGTCAAGTGGATAATGTGAACAGCACTCTGCTGCAAAGCCTGTCCTGGCAATTCAAGCGCGTCGTGATGTAGTGCTGGAACAGAAACTCTGGCGAAATAGGATCAGTTGGAAATCTTCCATTTTGGGCCGATGGCTGGCGCAAATTAAAGAAAACCCACCCTTCCACAAAAGAAAAGGGAGGACGTCCAGCGCTAACATTTTAGCCAGCAATCGCGATGTACAAACGTGCCATTGGGTGACTGCGTTCGCACTGCCCCTCCAACCTAAACATGCAATTAATGGTAGCCTGGATATATTTTGTTTCTTCTGCCACTGATGCAGGTGACTTCTTGACGCTAGATTTTAGGCTCAATACACGTTTTGTCATTGCTGTACTCTCTTGCATTGGACCTCTTGGTGTCCCAGCCTGACGCTTGTGCCATTGCGATGTTGCTGGTCAGGATGTGGGCGGTACCACTGCACTGCTGGGGACAAGGCTGCTATGGGTATCAGAGAAAATGTCTCCCTCTTGTTCACCTTCCACAGTGGGTGCTGGTTTTTGGTTGCTAAGGTGCACCTCCCACTGGATCGAATGTTGTTTTCTCAGGTGCATTGTTTGGACTCTGGTACCATAGCCTGTACCAAGCTTACCCCAACTAACACCTTCTCCACAAAGGAGCATATAGATAGCAATGTTCACCAACTTCTTGCTAACCAAAAAAGTCCTAAACTGGGAGGTCAATGTACTGGTGCTGCTGGTGCCACTTGCAATGTCGGATGAACTGGTAGGTGGGCATGAGATTTGACTCCCTGCAGTACCTACTTCTATTAAGGTGGTTGTGGTGGTTGCACGTCGCTGCTGGTAAAATATATAAGGTTGAGATGGTTTTGGTGATATTATCTGTGTTGGTGGTATCCGTGCCACATCCCTCACAGCAATTTGGGATGGGAAAATGTCAGTCTCCACTGGGGTGGGGGGTTTATGGCCATGATGACTGGCTCATCATAACCCTCCTCTCTTACATCTACATCCATAACTCTAAGCCTTTCTGGAACCTTACTTTTCCCTGGCATTGTATTGTGGCGTGTCTCACTCTCAGACTGAGATGACTTCCAAGTGACGACTAAATCATCAAAAGGGGGGCTTGCAGAAGACGTTGATGGACTAATCCTCCTTTTTATTGCTGGGGATCTGAAAGACAATAGATCTTCTGAAAGAGTGGCTTGCTCTTCTTGTTTCTCTGCAGGAAGCTCGATCTCTTGAACTGCCCCTACTTCCGGAGGAACAACTACTATTGGGGGTGGGGGTTGCAGCTGTTGTTGCCCACTTATCTGAGTTTCCTGCATTGATTAGGTACTACTTTGCGATAAGTCAATTTCAACATCACTTCTCGTTATGCGTTGGACTCATGATTAGACTAGCTGCCTCTGCCACAGACATGGGCTTGGGCCTAGGTTGGTGGGGTGGGTCCACTGATGCGGGGGTTCTGCTCCCAGCTTTATCCCCAGACCCCACTGCTGCAGGTACAATTTTCAGTTTCCCAAAAAAGGTCTTGGGCGACATACTGGTCTTGGTAAGTGGCAGTGCCTTCTTCTCACTGTCGACTTTCTTGGTACTGGACCTGGTACCTTTCTTTGGTGCCATCTCCAAGAAATCAGCAGCACACAATGGCACAAGCTGAAGAGATTTGTGGGATCACACGTCACTTGACGTCATGCGCAGCAGAACTTCTGTCTAGCAGTACAATGGGTGATGTTGTTGTCTCCTCTTTTGTGCACCTGAAAGCAAAGAAGCAAGTAGAACTTCCGTGAAACGTGGCATTCAGTGTTGTGGTTCAATTACTACTAGTACAAACAAACAAATATAATATATAACTTAGTGCATTGTCACACTTGTTAGTGTTATTAATATTATTAAATGTATTACCTCGGTTATTAAAAGAACATGACAATACAGTGAAGCTATTTGTGAGACTTTGACAACAAGGGCTTTCATGGTGTACTGTACACTCAGGAAGGATAGGAAAGAAGAACAACAACATCACTGCTCGTTATGCGTTGAACTCATGATTAGACTAGCTGCCTCTGCGACAGACATGGGCTTGGGCCTAGGTTGGTGGGGTGGGTCCACTGATGCGGGGGTTCTGCTCCCAGCTTTCTCCCCAGACGCCACTGCTGCAGGTACAATTTTCAGTTTCCCAAAAAATGTCTTGGGCGACATACTGGTCTTGGTAGGTGGCAGTGCCTTCTTCTCGCTGTCAACTTTCTTGGTACTGGACCTGGTACCTTTCTTTGGTGCCATCTCCAAGAAATCAGCAGCACATAATGGCACAAGCTTAAGAGATTTCTGGGATCACAAGTCACTTGACGTCATGCGCAGCAGAACTTCTGTCTGGCAGTACAATGGGTGATGTTGTTGTCTCCTCTTTTGTGCACCTGAAAGCAAAGAAGCAAGTAGAACTTCAGTGAAATGTGGAATTCAGTGTTGTGGTTCAATTACTACTAGTACAAACAAACAAATATAATATATAACTTAGTGTGTTGTCACACTTGTTAGTGTTATTAATATTATTAAATGTATTACCTCGGTTATTAAAAGAACATGACAATACAGTGACGCTATTTGTGAGACTTTGACAACAAGGGCTTTCATGGTGTACTGTAGGATAGGAAAGAAGAAGAACAACAACAAAAATGCAAATGTAATGGAACTGGTTTGGTATTGTACATCACGTGGGATGAATTCAGGGAGCTGCAGCTGACAATGGATGGAAGGAGTAAGCCAAGAGGAACAAAGGAAAGTCATGCAGGCCTATGTCAAAGGCACACTAACTACCACCACAAAATGGCCCCCAGTCACATGGTCAATCACAGTCACAATAAGCAGGAGGCCTGGAAAACAATGAACTCAAGCAGGCCTATATGGACACGGGGAGGCTCAGCTAAGGGAAATGCTGGCCCACTATTACAAACACACTCACATACTGGCCAGACAAAGGAGGCATTCTAAACAACACAGTTTAATGCGACAATGCCGACACGAAAATGCACAGGGCTAAAAAAGGTTTGCAAGTCACAAAACAACCACACATGAAACGAAGTGAAATACCAAAAAAAACATTTTGCATTTCAATCCAATGCCATTCATGCCCTAAATGATGTTTAAATTCAACTGACACCACATAAATAGTTGCTTCATGCACCCATGAGTAGTTCTGGGTCTGTTGGTTGGAAAGCTCATTGGCAGACAATGCCACATAGTGAATCAATTCGAATCAATGACATTGCAAATTTATTAGAAAATGCAGTGAACTGTGCTGCATTTTTTGCACGATAAAAGAAGAAAAAAATGCATGCACAACAACAACAAGGCATGGCCGCCACAAAGAAAGCTTGCAGGCCTAAAGCAGTGGCATACTGTCTGCCTTCACAATATGCCTGCCAGCCACATGGCCAGGCCACACCACAACAACAAGAAAGGGAAGACAGACAATGTAGGCCTATGGTAAAAGTACACTGGCTGCCTTCACAAAATAGCCACCAACCACATGACTAGGCCACACCAAAACAACAAGAAAGGGAAGACAGACAATGCAGGACTATGGCAAAAGCACACTGGCTGCCTTTTCAAAATGGTCAACAGCCACAGGGCCCCTCTATCACAACAAGAACCAGTAAGCCAAGAGTAACAAAGGAAATATGTGTGGGCCTATAGCAAAAGCACACTAACTACCAGCACAAATGGCCACCAACCACAAGGTAACTCACAGTCACAAAAAGCAGGAGGCCTGGAAAACAATGAACTCAAGCAGACCTATTACAAAATGGCCCCTGGACACACAGAGAGGCTCAGCCAAGGTAAATACTGGGCCACTATTACAAACACACTAACACTCTAGCCAGACAAAAGAGGCATGCTAAACACCACAGCTTTAAAACCTTCGAATCTCATGACGAGCTCAGCTCGTCATGAGCCACTGTGCTCGTGTGCTCATGACGAGCTGAGCTTGTCATAGCCTATAGAACGCTCGCACGCTGGGCTAATTCCCCTGCTGTGCGAACGTTCTAAAGAAACGGGTGTGGTCATGATGAGCTCAGCGCGTCGTGAGCACACAACCGCCGTGGCTCATGACAAGCTGACCTTGTCATGAGCACAGGGGTGCTGTGCGCGCCCCCCGCCCTCAGCACAGCATGGGAATTTGCCCAGCTGCGAAGGGGTTAATGCAACAATGTCAAAACGAACACAACAACCACACATAAAAAAAGTGAAACACTAAAAAAACACTTTTTGCAATTCATTCAAATGCCATCTGTTAGACCTGGTATCATTGGTGTGAGTCTCCCTTCCATTTATTCTGATTGCTTCCCCTGTTGTTGATCTGTTTGCTGGTTTTAGATGCTTTCGGCATTGTGCCACTGCTATTCAGTGTCACTGTGCAAGTGCTCCCTATGTTAAATTGATGTACTAATTAGTGACTCCATGATTGGATTATTTGATTTACTTGTCAGACCCTAGTACAGTGTGCCATGTGTGCCCAGGGCTTGTAAATCAAATGCTGCTGGTGGGCTTGCAGCACTGGTTGTGCCACCCACAGGAGCAGCTTGTAAAGTGTAATGTAATGGACATTTCTACCGCGCTACTTCCACTCCAAGGAGTATCTTGGCGCTTACACAACTCAGATGGAAAGTTGGAAAAGGAAAAAGATGTCCTAATCTCTTCACACACATTACACCAGAGTTCGGCAAGTGTGTCTGAGGACTGCCATTGCAGAGACTGTGTGCAGTCTGTGACTGCCATGTCGACTTGGCAAGTGCACCCACTTGCCAGCCCTTAAACCTTCCCTTTTCTTCATATCAGACACCCCTAAGGTAGGCCCAAGGGCAGGGTGCATTGTAAGGATAAGGTAGGACAGGCCCTGGTGTGCGTGGCATGCCCTAATAGTGAATAACAGCTATTTTCCTTTTTCACTATTGCAAGGCTAGCTATTCCCGATAGGCCAGAATGGGCAGTTTGATTATAACATCTTATATTCCTAACTGACTCAGGGAACTAGGTAGAAATTCGAGTTTAGTATGCCTAGACTCAGAATGATAAAATACATATTTTAGTGAAGTTGGTTTTAAAAGTCTGTTTGAAAATTCCACTTTTAGAAAGTAGGTATTTTCATGCCTATCTATCCAAGTCTGCCTCTGGTAGGTTGTGCATTCCTTGTCTGGAGTTTGAGTGACAGGGGATGGGGGATTCCAGGAGACAGGGGAGTCAGCACTAGGCTGAATAGGGAGATCTGCATGTAGATGGGTGGGAAGATTGGTACCTGGGACATGAATAGGGCTGTGCCTTCCCTCCACAATGCTGGATCCACCTCCCGTGGTGTGTCTTATGTCACTGGCCTATACTGTGAAAGGAAAGAAGGAGTCTTGTCAACAAAGTGCTCCAGGACTGACCATAACTGATTTGGACTAGGCAAAGGCCTCTCTGCCTTCAGAGAACAAAGAGAATATAAGTATAAATATGGAGACCCAGACCCTAAGACCTTAGATCATTTCTGGGAACAAGACAAACCTTTTGCCAAGGAGAAGAACCAAGGAAGCTGCAGGAGTTTGGACTGCCCCTCTGCCAGTGTGCTGTTTGCTGGGTTGGCCTGCAGTGGTCTCTTCATTGCCAAGGTAAGGAGAAGGAACTTTTAAATAACTTTCATCATCTTGCAGAATGTTTCTCCAGGGGGTTGAACTTGTGCTTGCCTCCTGCTGAAGTCTCGGGCTACAAGACTTTACCACCAGCTCCCCTCTGAATTTCCTTGCTGGGAATTCTTTCTGCAGAAGCCTGCGTGTCGCTGGGAGCTGGAAGCGCAACTCAATTAGAAGAAGCTTATCGCCACCGCAGCTGTTGTCATCGCATCGCTTGAAAAGTGTGCCGCCGCTGCATCCCGAGAAAAGCGTGTCTTCTTCGCAGCTGTTTGCCATCGCATCACCGGAGAAGCGTGTCGCCACCTCAATGGCCTCCGTCGGATCAACGGAGAAGCGTGACGCAGAGCCTGTCGTGGCTCCAAAGTACAGAGTTGGCCGCACAGCCGTCGGGAGTGCACGCATCATCTTCACGTCGTCGCATCAAGGGCGCCATCTTATCACAAAATACCGGATCGTCGCATCGCATTGAAGCGCCATCTTGTCGCATCGCAACCGGAATGCATCACGAGAATCTGCGCATCACCTCCTCTTTGGTAAGGAACGAGACGCATACCCTACTCCGTGCGAGCATTGAGGTGCGATGCATCATCTCCCCCAAAGAAAGGAACCAACGCATCTCCATTCCTGCACACCTTTTATTTGTTTTGCTTTTCGCATCCAGGTGCTTTTGTGAGAACTTTGTCGCATTCATCATCATCTTGAATTCAGTAACATCTACCATCTTTAAGTCTATTTTAAGTACAGTTTTGTGGATTTGTTGTTGTTTATGGTCTTGTGATAAGTCTATATAAAGAATACTTATTTTTATAAAAACTGTGTGGTGTCCATCTGTAGTGTTTTCACTGTATTACTGTATGTGTTCACAAATGCTTAACACACTACCTCTGAGATAAGCCTGTCTGCTCGTGCCAAGCTACCAAGGGGGAGAGCAGGGGTTATCCAGTAGTGTAATCCCTTTTCCCAAACTTAGAAGCAAGGGTCCCTATTTGGTCAACTGTATATATCATTGCCAACTGGAGACTGTGGTAAATATTTGATTTACCGTCTTAATTTCTATGCAGGTAAGTACTTAATCAATAATAACTCAATCGGAAAGAAAGAGGCAGAGTCCGTGGTGTTAGAGTTCTTAGGGGTTTTATTCCTTAAAAAGGAATGGTCAAGACCGGATATCTTGTTCCTGCCACCACTGGGGGTGCAGGAAGGGATAGAGCAATATTTTATTGACAATACATAGCTTATATACCTAAGTTGCATTATAGAAACCAATACAGTAGGCGTAACAGCTGAGAGAAACAAGATAACAGCATCCACGTGGCAGTGATACGTAATTAGAAGGCGTGAACTAGGCGTGAACATGGAGGTGTGTTCTAGAAACGTCACATGTAGGTGTCACAAGTAGGTGGCAACAAAGCAGAAGTTTGTAATGTCAGCAGAAATCTGAGGCTTGGATGCGCGCGCAGCTGCATGACGCGTGATTGACGTGAAACTGGAGGGTGCAGGGGACTTGACATTTACACTGGCGGAAAGAGACAGAAGTCTGGCATGTCAGATCAACTCGTACTTCTATCATATCTGATATCTGATGTTTGGGAACCATACTATCTAGAGGGAAAGGTCTCTGGGGCAGAAGCTATTCTATACTGACTGTGAGTGCGTGTATAAGCGCCTAAGTGTCTGCATGAGATGCGAGGGGCATGGGCCTTCCATGGTAACAGAGCTATGAATTACTTGCACGGAGACAGTGAGGCCGGGCCCTTTGCTCTGCAGCTGGGGGAATGTTTACTTAAACTAGTAGGCAGGAATGCATTTTCGAGGAGCCGAACAGATAATTCGAAGGTTGAATACAGTCTTGGCAGGCAGCAGGCTGAGCTAAGCGCCGTGAGCCGCACAGGGAGTAAGGCAGAGGTCACGGGTACAGAGACAGCCTGGGCTGAAGTATTCGGAGTCAGAAAGCAGGAAAAAAGGCTCGATGGCAGAATTCAGGGCCTACTTTGCCAGAGCTGACAAAAGTGTAAAGTACACCACAAAAAGACGTTGGCATAGCATACTTAGGAACGGAGCATTCAACCCATTCAGGGTGGGTCTGAAAGAGGACATGTTAACGTTGGACGCAAATGCATTTGCGTCTTCATAGCTGGCACAGGAGGGAAGTTACATGCACTTTAAGCTGGTACATGGAGACGGTGGGGTACACGTTAGGGAACATTACTTGACCATAAAATTTATATTTCCTCATTCCCTCCTTGTTCCCTACGGACCCTTCATGATGTATCGATCCTCATGAATCGATCAGTCTGTTCTTGTAACATCATTTGCTCTTCTTTCTTTCTTTCACGTTTTGAGAAAAAACTGGAATGTTCAATGCACGATGTGGCACACAGTCCACAAATCGCTGGCCCACACTGTAGGCACAGGCAGCAACTGAATACTATGACAAGGGCAATGCCTAGGAAGGATAGGATCTTCCATCCCCAAGCGGTTAACGTTGTCCAGAACCAACCGGACCAAGTCCAGGTGCCTGGATTCTGATGTATCTGACTTGCAATTTTATGAAGACGTGTAATAGCTTGGTATACCGTTGGCGCGTTTTCTGGAATGAAAACACAGCAACTTGACCCGATGACCTTACAAGCTCCGCCTCTATCTGCCAAGATGACGTCAATAACAAGACGATTCTGAAGAACAACAACCCGCATGGCGGACTGCTCCTCTGTTAAGTTACTTAGGGCGGAGGCAGTTTCATTCACTACTGCTTCAAGTGTTCTAGTTAATCTGCGGATTAGTTTACTGTTTTGGACGGGGCCTGTGAAGAAAAAGAATCCTTTATTGAAATCTGTGTATTGCTCCCATGCCGTTTCAGTATAGTCGACAATCGGGAGATCTCTTCTGAGTCTATTCTTTACTAGATTTGTATTTCTGTGATAATCAGGAGGAGCTAGAAAAACAGGTGGCAGAAGGAATGCAATGTAACAGGTACCATCCCAATCTGGAGGTAAGCGTACGTATGCGGTATGACCACAAACAAAGTAGGAATGACGAGTAGCTCTAAAGGAAGATTTGCCTTGATCACTGAATTCGACCACAGTAGTACATTTGCTATGACCTAAGTGTACTGAACCCTTCTTACTGACACATAAATCACCAGTGACTGGTAATACTGACATAGCAGGGAGAACTGGTGCAGCTTCGGATTCGACAGTAAGAATCATAAGGTTAATTGTATAATTACCTAATCCATATACTTCATTTTCTAGATCAGTTCCTATTCTAATGGGGAGTCCTTTCTTGTCAGGGTAACAGGCATTAAGCAGAACTAAGTTCAGGTCTCCCCAAACCCAGCTCCCTTTGAAAACAGCGACGTCAGGATCTACGGAATTAATTATTCTAAACCAGGCACCACAGGAACCATTGTGAGTGAACGGGTACGGAAAGAGAGGCAGAACTCCCTTGTATTTCTGGTAGGGAGGGAGTCGGCCACATATCCAGCAGTTTGTAGCGTTGTTAGTCTGATGGGAGTGATGTAACATACTAATGAATGTGTTATTGCGCAGCGCGAGTCTGTAAGATAGTTCGTGGGGAGGTAATTCACTAAAGGAATGTTCGGCAGTGACATTGTAAGCAGATTGTTCACGCTTGAAAATAGGGTAGTATATAGGAAGCAATATACTCGCAACAATAATCAGAAGACTTAGAAAAAACATAATCAATAATGTCACTATACAGTGACTGCGGAGTGATTTGTAATATGTATGTTTCTTGAGTTGTCTCTCTCTCTCTCTATCTCGATCTAGGGGATACATGTCAGAAACTATTTAACCGATTCACCTAGGGGAGGACTTAAACAATTAAACTGTCTGACTTGCTAGATTGGAGTTTCAATTTGTACTCCTCTTGGGGAGTTTTCTCTTGTTTCGTAACTTTAAAGTCACTAGGTTCGATACAGTCTTTGGAAGGGGTGGACGAGTCTTTTTCTGGCATCAGTTCGTTACACTTTTTTATATGGCTTGTATGGATCCACCCCTTTCTGCCTTCAACTTTGATAGCGGTCCGCGTTGTAAGAAGGACGGTCTTCGGCTCTTTCCAGCGGGGCTCCAGCGGACTTTTCCTGTCAAAGTTCCTAATTAGGACCAGGTCGCCGGGACGGACATCATGCGGCTTTACATCTGTGTTGTCCGGAAAGGCTGCGGCAACCTGTGAACGACATGATTGGAGTGCAGACATCAAGGAGGCAAGGTAATCTGTCAGCATATTACAATCAACATCAGTAATTTTCTTAGGCATGGGCGTCCCCCACATATTCGGAGGTCTGCCAAAGACCACTTCATACGGGGATAGTCCTGATCTCGAATGGGCAACCATTCTCATGTAGAACAGTGCAACGGGCAGGGCGACTATCCAGTCGACCCCTTTCTCTTTACAAACTTTAGCAAGACGGGTCTTTAATGTCTGGTTATGCCTTTCTACAAGGCCAGCGGCTTCGGGATGTCGGACACAATGGAATCTCCACTGATACCCTAGCAGCAGGGAAACCTGTTTCATGAGCTCGGATGAGAATGGCTGTCCGTTATCTGAGTACACGACACGAGGCAAGCCGTACCGTGGGAAGAATTCTCGAACCAGCTGCCTGGCAGTGGTCGGAGCAGTGTAATCTGGGACTGGATAAGCTTCGGTCCAACGGGAAAGTGCACAAACAATTACGAGGACGTATTTGAATCCTCGACAACGGTCCATCTGGATATAATCCATCTGGAGGACTTCAAAAGGGTGATCGGGAGGATGAAATCCTCCTTGCTCTACAGGGACACTTTTACCTGGATTGAACTGACAACAGATCATGCAAGTACGCACTTTCTGTTTTGCTGCTGCTCGTAAGTGTTTGTTATACCAAAGATTCTGTAAACTGTCTAACATCGCTTTCTCTCCTAGATGTGCTGGACTATGTGCTGTATTGATTATGATTTGAACCATAGAGTCGGGGAGAAACCATGTAGATTTTCCCTTCGTCATCCATCCTTGATCTGTCTGGACCCCTCCTAGTTCAGTCCATTTCTTTATTTCATCTGGCGTAGCATGTGTCTGAATATCAATTACATCTAGTGTGGGATCCCTAACTGTCATACAATGTGTCGGTACTATTGTCTTTGTCATATCAGTTGTCTGGGTGTGAGTCAATGCTGTATGTTTTGCTGTCTGGTCTGCCAGGTCGTTACCCTGGGAAACAGAATCTGTAACTTTAGTATGTGCTTTACACTTCATGACGGATATGCCTGAAGGCAGATGTATTGCTTCTAACAGTGCTTGAATGAGGGGACCGTGTTGGATCTTGGCACCGTGAGAGGTCAAAAAACCTCGTTCTTGCCATAACATTCCGAAGTCGTGTACAACTCCGAACGCATAACGGGAATCAGTGTATATGTTAACATTTCTGTTCTTGGCTAGTATACAGGCTCGGGTCAGAGCGATGAGCTCTGCCGCTTGAGCAGACAGTGTATCAATGCGATATGTTTCTTTGACTTCAGTTTCAGTGGTCACTGCATATGCGGCCACTAATTCTCCTGTACTTGTTCTCATACATGAACCATCCACATAAAGTGTCAGGTCTGGATTTGTCAATGGAACATCTGTTAAGTCTCGTCGGGGCTTTGTTACTGCATTAATGATCTCTATACAATCATGCGGGATTGGATCTGTCATAATCGAAGGTAACAATGTTGCGGGGTTCAGAATGCTGCAGCGTCTGATTTCTATGTGTGGCTGGAATAGCGTTAATTCATAACCTGTCAGTCGTGCTATAGTCAAGTGTTGAGTCTGAGTTCTGTTTAAAAGAACCTCTACAGAATGTGGAACTTGTACTGTTAATTGATGTCCTAAAACAATTGAGTCGCTCTGTCTGATTGCTAATGCTGTTGCTGCTACTGACTTTAAGCACGCAGGGAGTGCCTGGGCTACTGAATCCAATGTACTTGAAAAATAAGCGCAAGGCTTATGTGAACCTGCTTGGTCTTGAGTGAGGACAGACAACGCTGTACCATCACGTTCTGTAACAAAAAGTGTAAAAGGTTTGCTATAACATGGTGTCGCTAAAACTGGTGCTTGGCATAAAGCTTTCTTTAATTCTTCAAAGGCTTGTGTATGTTCCTGAGTCCAAGGAAGGGCAGTCGAAGTCGCTGCCTCCTGTGTTGTCAACTGAATGAGTGGTTTAGCTAGAAATGCATACCGAGGAATCCATTGTCTACAGTACGAGGTGAGGCCTATAAAGGCCCGCACTTCCTTTTGTGTCTGGGGTTGTGGCATATTTACAATTAACTGGATACGGTCAGGAGTGAGCTGTCTCCCCACTTTGGACAGCAAGTGACCCAAGTACACAACTTGCTGAACACAGAATTGTAGCTTCGAAGGAGACACCTTGTGTCCCTTGTTGGCCAGAAAATGTAGAACTGTCAGTGATGCTCGTTCACATTCGGGCTCACTTCGTGCGGTGATCAACAGATCATCGACGTATTGCAGTAAAGCGGTGTCGACTGGCATTTGAATACAATCTAGTTGTCTTTTCAGTGCTTGGCTATAGATGCTGGGGCTTTCTGTGAATCCTTGAGGTGCGCGTGAAAATTTGAAACTTCGTCCATTTAAACTGAATCCGAAGAGAAATTGGCTCTCTGGATCAATAGGCACACTGAAGAAGGCGTTCTTGAGGTCAATTACAGAAAAGAACGTTGCTTCAGAATCAATAGCAGTCAATGGGGAAGAGATGTCGGGGACCACAGGGTACTGTGGAACGATGCATTTATTCAGTTCTCGTAAATCAATCACCAGCCGATATACTGGCGGTGCATGGGGATCAGTACGTTTAAGAATCGGAATGATAGGGGAATTACAGATATTGGAGTCGGTCTCTACGACTACTCCTTGGGCAATGAGCTCTTCAATGATTTCCAGTAAAGCCACTACAGCATCGGGCGGTAACTTGTATTGTCTGATTCGTGGTAAAACAGCACCTGGTTTCAGTGTAACACGGTATGGTGTAATGTGCATGCAGCCTACATCGGTTGGGCCTTGTGCCCACAGGTGATCTGGTACATTTTTCAATCTGACATCAAACTCTCGTAATACATAGTGACCCTTGAAATCTCGCAAGAAAAGTCTAACTCCTTCCGGAGAACAACATATCACTGCTCCTAGAGCCTTCAATGTTTTGATACCTAACAGATTTTCTGGACATGATTTCGTAAGTAACAGGTCTGTAACACGTGATAATGGACCCACAGCCAAGGGGACTGGTTCTGATACCTCATTTACAATAGGCTGTCCTGAAAAACCAAGGGAAACATTCTGTGAGCCTGAGAGGGGTGCCCCTGGGGGGGATAGGAATTTCTTCCTCTAGTATCCCTTTCCTAGTTCCTATCTGCTTTAACTTGTTGAAAAACGGCATCTTGTTTACTTAATACTGAATGCTCAATCCTTGCTACTTAATACTGAATACAGCTAGTTACACAAGAACACAATAATGCACATTAAAAACAGTCACACTCATACCACGACATTAATCACATGAAAGACATTTGAGACATATATGACTACCCCCTATACCGGATGTACTGCTAAACAGCACAGATACACTGCTAAGAATAGTGCAAGAACTTGAAATAACTGATGTACTGCTAAACAGTACAGATACACTGTCTAAAACAGTGCAGACCGTGTTTGTGTACCCAAACCCGTCTTGATACGTCCCAGCAATGGTACTCACCGGGAAGCACGGAAACAGAAGGCCTCGGAAAACTCGACTGGACCGGACTGGACTCGACTCGACTCGACACGTGTATACTTCGGAAACTGGTGGGCCTCTTGACACCTCGGACCTTGCTTCTTTCGGCTAGGCTCTGGTTGGGATCCTCCGCACTCCTCACCGCCTCGTCTGGGTGCTGATCGCAGTCTTCGTCACCTCCGTGGGCCAGAGGGAGATACAGGAAATCCTGCCAGTACACGAAGTTTCCGTCTAACTGATGGCAGGGGACAGAGCTTGCAACGCACCAACCGGCGCGTGGGGTGGGGGAGGGGTACCTGTTCGGGCGCCAAAATAATGTGGTAAATATTTGATTTACCGTCTTAATTTCTATGCAGGTAAGTACTTAATCAATAATAACTCAATCGGAAAGAAAGAGGCAGAGTCCGTGGTGTTAGAGTTCTTAGGGGTTTTATTCCTTAAAAAGGAATGGTCAAGACCGGATATCTTGTTCCTGCCACCACTGGGGGTGCAGGAAGGGATAGAGCAATATTTTATTGACAATACATAGCTTATATACCTAAGTTGCATTATAGAAACCAATACAGTAGGCGTAACAGCTGAGAGAAACAAGATAACAGCATCCACGTGGCAGTGATACGTAATTAGAAGGCGTGAACTAGGCGTGAACATGGAGGTGTGTTCTAGAAACGTCACATGTAGGTGTCACAAGTAGGTGGCAACAAAGCAGAAGTTTGTAATGTCAGCAGAAATCTGAGGCTTGGATGCGCGCGCAGCTGCATGACGCGTGATTGACGTGAAACTGGAGGGTGCAGGGGACTTGACATTTACACTGGCGGAAAGAGACAGAAGTCTGGCATGTCAGATCAACTCGTACTTCTATCATATCTGATATCTGATGTTTGGGAACCATACTATCTAGAGGGAAAGGTCTCTGGGGCAGAAGCTATTCTATACTGACTGTGAGTGCGTGTATAAGCGCCTAAGTGTCTGCATGAGATGCGAGGGGCATGGGCCTTCCTTGGTAACAGAGCTATGAATTACTTGCACGGAGACAGTGAGGCCGGGCCCTTTGCTCTGCAGCTGGGGGAATGTTTAGTAGGCAGGAATGCATTTTCGAGGAGCCGAACAGATAATTCGAAGGTTGAATACAGTCTTGGCAGGCAGCAGGCTGAGCTAAGCGCCGTGAGCCGCACAGGGAGTAAGGCAGAGGTCACGGGTACAGAGACAGCCTGGGCTGAAGTATTCGGAGTCAGAAAGCAGGAAAAAAGGCTCGATGGCAGAATTCAGGGCCTACTTTGCCAGAGCTGACAAAAGTGTAAAGTACACCACAAAAAGACGTTGGCATAGCATACTTAGGAACGGAGCATTCAACCCATTCAGGGTGGGTCTGAAAGAGGACATGTTAACGTTGGACGCAAATGCATTTGCGTCTTCATAGCTGGCACAGGAGGGAAGTTACATGCACTTTAAGCTGGTACATGGAGACGGTGGGGTACACGTTAGGGAACATTACTTGACCATAAAATTTATATTTCCTCAAGACCCCCAGTCCTTATGCGTTAGTCTGCAGCGCTGGGAGGCCTCAGGGTAGCCATGCGTGATACAAGTCCAAATTCATTCATTCATTCAGTTCTAACACCATCCATGCCCTAAACGATGTTTAAATTCAACAGACACCAAAGTAACAGTTGCTTTATGCACCCATGAGAAGCTGTGGGCCAACAGGCTGGAAGGCCTATTGGCAGACTACAGGGCTAGTGAATTAAAATAAATATTGCAAATAATTTTTAAGATTCTTTATTAGAACTTTAGGTAGCACAAACTAGACCCGAGGCCTCAGGTATCAAAGCGCTCTACATGAGCACCAGTTTCATTACAGATGAACAAATTCAATTTTTTTAGGCACTGGGTGATTAAGTGATTTGCTCAGAATCACAGGATGTTGAGCGCCGTTGCCCAGACTCTAACCCGGTTCCCCAGGTCCGAGGTGGACAGCTCTAGCCATAAGGCTACATCCTCTCCTTTTTTATTTAAAAAGTTGGAGAAAATATAGTGAACTGTGCAACATGTTTCCTTTATAAAAGAAGAGAAAATACTTACAAAGAAACAACTTGGCTCCGACTGAAACTAAAGGCCACCAACCACAATACATTTTTGAAAAATTATGAAAAGTGCAAAAACATGTAGGTGCAATGCCCCAACCAAACAAACAACACCAATTTTCCAACTCACTTGTGAAATTTCAAATTCAAAAGTCCTCAAATCCAATTATATATGATGCCGCAGACACAAAGAGTGCTCCTTCCAGCTCCAAATCCAAATGAGAAGTGAACCGGAGATGGACAAAGCACTGGGAGGAGCCTGCTGGGCAGGAACTGGAAACTGGAGACTCTGAGGTACTTCCTTCCTCTTAAAAAAAAGTTACAAAGAAAAAGTACTTCTTGCACCAAAAAGTACAGCCAAATGTCAATCTGAGGAGTTTTTTAAATCCAAATTGTCATTTCAAGAAGGTTTTGATGCTGCTCGGGAGAAACCACATTGCAGATTCTGCGGGTTTGGGATCCCGTTCTTCTCAAAACTTCTGCCGGAAGTCCGATTGCTTTCCTCGAATGATGTGTTTGCGATCGCACACTCTCGCGGGACCATGCGGCTGGCTACCAAATCTCGTGGCACTCACAAACTGATGGCAAATCTCATCGGTGATCGAAGGCACCTAGTAAGTCACTGCCACTCACGTGAAAATGCATTTTGGGCAATCAAACACACAAAAAAACCTCTGCTCCATTGTGGAGTGCAGCTTTTCAGACAACTCGACGTTCAACGCTGAGTTGCCAAAATCCGTAAACTAGCGAGCAGAGTGGAGTTTTACACCCAGGGTTAGTAATTACCATACAACTCATAATGAGAGCCCATGTGTCATCCAAGACAGCGCTTTGGATCAGTAGTTGCTACTGGAGGTGCTCAAATCTAATACCACTGGCAATGACATTCAACAGCTGTTGCAGGGATTCTGCACAAACACAGAACTCTGTGCAGGAATATGGTACCTTGGTGTATAGGGACTGATTCTTCCCACCACCTTAGTACCCACGGATGCAGGACCAACTAGCTATAGTTTCTCACTTGCTCCCCTACTCACTCCAAGAGAAACACATGATTAGACACCCCAGATCACAACACTCCCAGATCTCTCTGGAATCGCTGTAACAAGATACACCTTTTCACCCACTCTCTTGTACTTGTCCACAATAAGATTTGACAGAGACGTGAAACTGTTTAAAATATTTATTTTGCCTTGCTTACCGGGGAGTTTCGGGGAGTTTCGGGAGGTGAGCTGCCCACGCTACCTGCGTCTGCTACGCTTGGCGGAAACACCTCTCCCGGACCCCAAAACACATACCCGTAAGCGCACAGGCCCCACGCGCGTGGCGTCCACTGACTGTTGAGGGTGGTTCACGACCTATAGCTGGATTCCGGACATGGACAAGGAGAAGGGAGGGCTGGGGTGGGGTGGGTGGCGGGGTTGTTTACAGTTCTTTGTTTCTCGTGTTTTCTTACAATGCACTAGCACTGACCAGCTTGCACCGTTGTAGCACCTCTTGAGACGCGGCCGGCCCATTGGGTTGTAGGCGGCTTGCTGTGTTAATAAGATGATGTACCCGCTGGCCCTAGGTGGGGTATCCGCGGGGTCGCTGATCTCGGCCTCCCTAGAGTGGTGGCGGCCCTTACAGAAGTCGCTGAGGTGCATTTTTTTTTGCCTATGCTCAATAAAATATTTAATACATAAAATATTTATTTTAACCAACATGCTCTAACATGCAGTGTATGTGTCACAATGAGCAGGAAAATGCATAGTACAAATATAGTCAGCATAGCAGCTAGTCAATACATCATGAAGGCAGATGTCATCATTCACCGCATCGCTGCTGCGGTGATTTTTGCGCTGTGCGGCTGTTTTCCCTTTTCCGCGTTACATGACGAGCTCAGCTCGTCATCAGCACACGCCACCCGTGGCTGATGACGAGCTGAGCTTGTCATCAGCATCAAAGGGGTTAAAAGACTATACTGCCTAACCTCCCTCCCCTTGCTAAGAAGAAGTATTATTATATAATAAAAATATCTCAGCCTATAGATGGTAAATCTAAATCATAGGTGCTGTCTCTCTCTTCTCCGTGGAATGGTCCCTCTCCAAGTGTGTCTCACCTATTCCTTTAGCCTACTAAAAAAAAACAGTACGCTGTCCAATCAACAGCTGCATCAGTATGTTTTGTCTAAGGGCTAAGGTCTGGCCAGAACAAAATAACAAGGGGCATTGCTGCTCGTCAGTCAAAATCCCAGGAACCTGCAGAGAGTGAACACAGCGATGAGTTCCCATGTGAAAGTAGTTATTGAAATATTGCACAAAAAAAAGAAGTGTAGTAATGTGTGCAAAAGCAGCAGTCCAGCTGCGAAGAGCTCATTCTAACTTAGTGGAAAACGACAATGTCCCTATGGGCCACATGACACAGCTGTGATTCATCTCACTTGCAAAATGGAGCAAAACATGTGGGTTGCAGTGTTAGCCTCAAAACATGAACTTGCTGTACATGGAGTAACTGCAGTTACCTTCATACAGTAATTTTTCGGGCAGCCTGTAATCCGAACTTAGAGGTGACTGAGAGGCCAGTGAAGCATACACAGACAAACACAGGGGCACTCATGCATACATATATTTGCCCACACACCCGGGTCCACACAAATACACTTGCAAATATGTACATTTCTGCACACAAGCACCACAAACTGTGCTACCTTTCTTAAAAGTACCCTTCTGCTTGATCTCTTCATGTTGCTCTGGCCTACCTTGTCTCTCATCCCACTCAGCCAAAATCTGCTGATGATTGGTGCTCCTAGGAGAAAGGAGGAGCTTTGAATCTCCCAGAGGAGGAGGGGGTGTCAAGTGTGTTTGACTGGCAGGATGGAGCAAACAGCAGCAAATTTTATGACAACCTTTCTTATTTGAATGTTTTTTTCATTGTTCATTAAAGTCAATAAGGGATATTTGTATCCAAATTGCATTGTGGCTTTTACTATGTATGAATTGGTCTATTGTTTTACTGGTTTTATGAAATATTTATATATACATATATTTTTTTGCTGTTGTAATTTTTTAAAGATGATTGTCTCTTTTGTATTGATTGTATGGCAATATGCTATTGTTTAATTTCAAAAATTGGTATTGTCCTAAAATGATGAAATTGGGTTGTTCATACTTTTATGATATTTTATATCGAATAAAGTCATACAACAACAATTGCATTATTAATTTGCATTTAGATATTTACTTGTTTGAGTTTTTTAGTTTTCTTACTTGACATTTAATACTAGTTTGTCAACACATGTTTATCCCTTTTTTAATATTGTTTGCATGGACCTTAAGTCATTTATCTCTTAATAGTATTACATTGTGTGTGTTGACTCATGCGCTCCTAGCCTATTTAAGTTTTCACATGAGACTTGGCTGAAGCTACTAAACAAAATCATACATTAATTTTCACAATAATTTCATAAAATGCCTTAAACACTCACTTTTGAAGGGAGACTTTTTGGCACACCAGTCAAAACAGAGCATCCCACCTTTGTGACTAAGGGACAGGTCTGAGCCTCACTATGGGCCAGATTCTGATGTGTTTTGAAAAGCTGCCTGACAAAATTAGTTCGGAAATGATTTCTGACCAACTCAGATCGGGAGAGTCCAACCGACAGAGTACGATGCATCCGGATGCTTCCAGATACTATTTGGTTGGACTCCCATTAACTTCAATGGGAGCATATGTACCTAACCACATTGTAATTTGACCCTCGGTTGGAAAGACACGTTCCCGATCCTATTCGGAAGGAGCAAATGCTGTTAGGAGACATTTTTGACTCTACTGCTGGGTATCACCTGGCAGATGACCAGGCCTGTGACTCTTCCCTTCCTCTTTGTCACCTCCCTTTCTATGCTTCAGCCAGTCATGTCTACTTTGGTGAGACCGATAAGCATCTGTTTAAATTGATGAGCACATTGTTGCCCCTGCCATGCCTTGGCACATTCAGCAGTATGAAGGTACTGTTTCACCTTGAGGGCACATGAATCATAGTAATGGCAGGAGCTCCTAATAAAAGCATAGCAAACAGTTTTACACAGGATCATTTGGAGAAGAGGACCTTGCAAGACTCCGTGAGAGTTGTGGGACTCCTGAATCTAGAAGCCAATGCAGCCCACCAGAACTAAATTACCACAAGTCTATAACACTGAAGAAATTCCCCCTACAGACTCCCATTTTCAAGAAGTGTTGCAGAAACAAAAAGTAGAATATGGTATTTGCATTCATAAAGTGTGAAGAAATCCCTCCTAAGTGGGTCTCTCGGCGCCTATGCACTCTCAAACATGACATCAATACCAAAAGGAATTAGAAGAGATAAGTTTTGAGGAATTGTTTTAAATTAGCAAAGTCCGGGAAGGCTTGTATGGACAAAGGTAACTAGTTCCAGTGATGGGGCCAAATAGGAAAAAGATCTGCCCCCATATGTGACAGTACAGATATGGCTGGGTTGAAGCAAGAGTTGCCCACTGGATCTGAGGTTGCACATGGGTATATAAAACTGTAACTTCTTCCATACCTAGAGTAGACTGTTTCCACAAAGGGACTTATGTATGAGACCAAGGAGTTTAAAAAGGGTGCACTTTTTTAATCAGGAGCCAATGCAAAAATGTCAGTGTGTCAGTGTGTACTCCGAAGGGGAGTGAGAAGTCAAATTGCAGATCATGCAGGCAGATGTGTTTTGTACCACATGAGGTTATGAGAGCTTAATTTGCCTCAACTAGAAGGGCAGTTCCATAGTGTAGGCGACATACAATAAGTGCCTGAACAGTGTATTCCCTAGACTGAAGAGGTAGCCATTGAAAAGCTCTTGTGAACAGTCACATAATTCCAAAGCAGGTCCCAAAGATAGAATGTACTTGTTCTTTTGTAGAGATGACATCATCAATCAGTATGCCCAGACTTCTAGCTAACTTTTCTAGATCAGGGCCTGGCCCCAGTTCCAGTGGCCACCAGTGTTCAGATCAAAAGAGCAGAATTTCAGTCTTTCCTCTGTATAATTGAAGGCAATTGGAGGACATCCAGAGGGCTAATTTCTTCATACATTCCCTGAAACTGATTTTAGTAGATTCAGGAGGATATTATAAGCTGTGTGCTGTCCGTAAATAAAATTACTTCGAACCCGCAAGATTGTGTCACTTAAGGCCAGGGGTGCCACACGGATATTGAAAATGGTGGGGCTCAAAGATGAGCCCTGGGGTACCCCCCTGTCGAAGGCCAAACCTGGGCTTTTCCTCCAACACCAACCTCAACCAGTCGTTGGACTGGAATAAAATGTGAGATGTTATAGAATGCTGCTGATAGATCTAGTAGTACAAGCTTGGCTTCATCCAGGAAGGATCTAATGGTGTCCAGAACATACACCAGTGTAGTTTCTGTACTTTGGAAAGCCCGACAACCAGATGGGAAGGGTCTAGCGGAGAGTGGGTTTGCAAGAAAGACATCATCTGGTTGTTAACAACAGACTTCATCATTTTTCAGCGAAAAGGAAAAAGTGATACTGGTCTGTAATTTGCAAGGTCTGAAGGATTTGCTGCGGGTTTCTTTACAATAGGTCTCATCTTTCCATTTTGTGTGAATGTTTTTCATATTCAGGGAGTGATTAAACAGATCCATAATAGTAGGAAGGAGTCCTGGGGCTAAGGTCTCCATGAGCACGATTTGATATTTTAATCTGGACCAAGATTTGCTAAGGGGACACTACATCAAAATATTCCAGAAGAGTGGGATGATTAGACGATGAAGAAGCAGGTGAAGTCCTCCGTGCCTATGTGAGACCATTTGACAGAGTGGCATAAAGTTTTCGAATTTGTTCTTCAAAACGATTGACAAGGTCATCAGAAAGAGACTGAGATGCTAGGATAGATTGAGCACATGTCAAATGTTTGGTAAATTAATTTACAATCATATATATTATTCCTTTGTCGTGTTTCCAGTGTTGTTAATTCTGTCCACTTTATGGGACTTCCTAGTTATTTTGATGTTTCTTTGGTAAATGTCTACGGCTTCTTAGAGACTTGTCTGCACAAGTTTGATTGGTTTGCGACTTGTGTTCAAACTTTCTACAGACGGCTTTTTCTGCCTTTGGAGACTCTGAGAGCTAGGGAGACATGGCAATATAAGTTTTGAGGTGGGTCATTTTTTGGGAGTGATGATTTCTAATGCCTGCCTCCTCAAAATACTTAAGAGGAAGATTAATATATCTGTGAGTAATAGGGAGGGAAGCAGTAAAATATGAAGTAAAGTACTGGAGACACCTTTCTCCATGGTTCGATTTTTCTAGGTGCTACGGTTCTGAGGTCTAGGGATTCTCCCACATTGAGATGACAATTGATAGAGAAATGGTCTGGCCAGATCTTAGGCATTGGAGATTCGATCTGTATGTTAGGAGAGTTTGTGAAAATGAGATGCAATGTGTGCTCATCTATGTTTGTTGGGCCTACTACATTTTGATAGAGGCCTAATGAAATGACACTGTTGCTAAGGTTTATAACGTTCACTAGTGTTTGAGAAGAAGTAACACATTTGCAAAAATCCAAAGTTTACCTGTGCTCATTTCCTCAGTGTCCAAACATATTAGACTTTTGTGGTTTATAGTTAGATATTTACCTATATAAGGGGCTGAATGTTTATAGTGGAAATGTTATTTCAAGCAAAAGAGATCTGTGCATTGAGGTACTGGGGTTCAAGAATAAGGAGATGAGTCATTTCAAGATCTACTACAGTGGAGGGGCCTTGATGTTTATGAGGCGCACATAAGGTCAGGAGATAAGATTGAAAAACTGGTATAGTCACATAATGTAGCAGTAGGGGCAGCATTTCCACACCAGCAGCACCAGGGGCCAGACTGATGTTACAGGTGCAGCTACACGATCCCTTCTCTGAAGACAGTTGTAAAATTCCATCATAATCATTAAAATATGGGTACTATTTTATTACTTGAGGACATGCCTCTGTGAAAAGGAGAAAATTACAAAAAACAATTTGATGCACAGAATGTAGATCAATGTCTTACATTCACCCCAGTACAAGGATCTGGGCCTAAATCCATCGTTTTTTGCACTCCACACCACCCTGGGTCAGATAATGGCTTTATGCAAATCAGCTCTGACCCTGTGCCCCATGGGAACAGTCCAGTCCGAACTACAACAGCCATATCTTTCCCAGACCGGAATCAAGCATCCGAGGACTGGACCGGTTTCGAGGTAACACCTCTCATCAGCCCGGCTAGCTTGACTCCAGTGGTGTGGAGGCTCTGGGACCCACGTCTGAGCTACCCCAGTACACTCAGGGAGAAAATTACAAAAAACTATTTGATGGACAGAATGTAGATCAATGTCTTACATTCACCCCAGTACAAGGATCTGGGCCTAAATCCATCGTTTTTTGCACTCCACACCAGCCTGGGTCAGATAATGGCTTTATGCAAATCAGCTCTGACCCTGTGCCCCATGGGAACAGTCCAGTCCGAACTACAACAGCCATATCTTTCCCAGACCGGAATCAAGCATCCGAGGACCGGACCGGTTTCGAGGTAACACCTCTCATCAGCCCGGCTAGCTTGACTTCAGTGGTGTGGAGGCCCTGGGACCCACGTCTGAGCTACCCCAGTACACTCAGGGAGAAAATTACAAAAAACAATTTGATGGACAGAATGTAGATCAATGTCTTACATTCACCCCAGTACAAGGATCTGGGCCTAAATCCATCGTTTTTTGCACTCCACACCACCCTGGGTCAGATAATGGCTTTATGCAAATCAGCACTGACCCTGTGCCCCATGGGAACAGTCCAGTCCGAACTACAACAGCCATATCTTTCCCAGACCGGAATCAAGCATCCGAGGACCGGACCGGTTTTGAGGTAACACCTCTCATCAGCCCGGCTAGCTTGACTCCAGTGGTGTGGAGGCTCTGGGACCCACGTCTGAGCTACCCCAGTACACTCAGGGAGAAAATTACAAAAAACAATTTGATGGACAGAATGTAGATCAATGTCTTACATTCACCCCAGTACAAGGATCTGGGCCTAAATCCATCGTTTATTGCACTCCACACCACCCTGGGTCAGATAATGGCTTTATGCAAATCAGCTCTGACCCTGTGCCCCATGGGAACAGTCCAGTCCGAACTACAACAGCCATATCTTTCCCAGACCGGAATCAAGCATATATATAAGGGGCTGAATGTTTATAGTGGAAATGTTATTTCAAGCAAAAGAGATCTGTGCATTGAGGTACTGGGGTTCAAGAATAAGGAGATGAGTCATTTCAAGATCTACTACAGTGGAGGGGCCTTGATGTTTATGAGGCGCACATAAGGTCAGGAGATAAGATTGAAAAACTGGGATAGTCACATAATGTAGCAGTAGGGGCAGCATTTCCACACCAGCAGCACCAGTGAAAATACAATATGGAGACTTTATCCAAGCAGTAGGGGCAGCATTTCCAAACCAGCAGCACCAGGGGCCAGACTGATGTTACAGGTGCAGCTACACGATCCCTTCTCTGAAGACAGTTGTAAAATTCCATCATAATCATTAAAATCTGGGTACTATTTTATTACTTGAGGACATGCCTCTGTGAAAAGGAGACACTTCTTGTCACCTGCGTGCATGCCCCTATTACAGACCATTACACACTCATGCATACTTTTATGTAGTCAGGAAGAGTGTACACACATTTTACAGACAGTGGGGGTCAGTAAAATACAGGGGTGGCACGGTTTGCGGAGGTTTTGAATAAAAAATAAAAAAACACTTACCTGATTTCGCCCACGTCTCTCCCACATCAAATGAGTCTCTTCCGGGGACGGGGAAGCACTCAGGCTCCTCACAGCCTACGACAACTCTGCAATGCATCGTTGTGATTGGTAAATACCCAGAATCCCCTGAGCCAATCATAACGCTGTAATGCAGCATTGTTATTGGTCTGAAAACCGTGGTTCGGTGCTCAACTAGAGAATGGGGTCCTGGCCATGTTTTACATGCAGGCCGTAATGCAGCCTGCATAGCAAACATGCAAAGTGAGCATGAATGTTTGGCTGGCCTGGTCAAACATTGATGCACACTTTACAGAGTATACAACCACTCCTCCTACCTGATGTCAGGGGAGCCAAGCCTCGCCCCGCTCTAGCCTGAACATACAAAAAATAAAATGAGAATAATTTCAGTTATGATCATTTTATTTTTTTGTTAGCCTTAGCGGAGGAGCCACCAGCCAGTAATTCTGGTACTATTCCTAGGTTTGAGAAGGATTGTCTAACACGCTCAAGAGTTGGAGAGTGACCACCTCAAGCTGTCAGTTGGTCCTCAGACTGTCCTCCTGGCAGCTTCTATGGAGATGCTTGGTCAATGTGTTTTTGATAATGAGTTGTGTATGTCGCACAGACAGTACACCCACCTACAGGTGCATAGCTAGCCATAGGAAAGGTCATAATAACATCAGGCTTCTCGACAGAGACGGCCCTTCTGAGAGCCACTGAAACGTTGAGACAGGGAGCGGATGCTGGGCACACCATGGCACTGGTGATGCTTGATCTCAGTGCCGCTTTTGACACTGTAGCACACTCCATCTTGCTGAAGTGTCTTAGCGATGGTGGTGTAACCGGGGCTGCCTTGGGATGGCTAAAGTCATTCCTCACGGGCCGTTTCTTCCAAGTCCAACTGGGGTCTGCCCGCTCTGCTGAAATGGCACTGGACCAGGGGGTGCCTCAGGGCTCTGCCCTGAGCCCCACCTTATTTACCTATATATGGCCCCCCTGGCCAGGATCGTTCAGGCGTATGGAGTGGAATTACTATCATACGCTGATGATACCCAACTGCTGTTATCTCTGTCCCAAGCCCCTGCAATGACAGCATCCAACGTTAAGGACTGTATGCAGGCTCTGGCTAATTGGATGGACTCCCACTGCTTAAAATTGAATGGCTCTAAAACGGAGGTGTTGATAGTGGGTGGAGATAGTCTTAGTTGGTCATCAGAATGGTGGCCGCCATGTCTGGGTCCCACCCCGGTACCATGTGAGGAAGCAAAAAACCTAGGGGTGCGGGTTAATCCCACCCTGTCTTATGAGTGACATATCCGACGTCTAGTCGGTAAATGCTTTGGTGTTCTGAAAACACTGAATAAAACGCTGGACCTACTCCCCCTGCCAGCCAGACGGACCTTGATTCAAGCGCTGGTTACTTCCCGGATGGACTATGGGAATGTGCTATTCCTGGGGGCCACCGAGAAAAGTTTGGGGTGATTACAAGTCCTACAAAATTCGGCCGCACGTCTGGTTCTCAGACGATCTAGGAGAGCGGCCTCCAGTCGGGCTCTGGACATCCTGCACTGGCTGCCAGTTAAGAAAAGAGTCCAATATAAATGCCTCCTGATGTGCCATCGTATTGTATGGAAGAGGGCCCCTTCTTATTTGGATAACCTAGTGTGCAGATATGAACCCTCGAGGGCTCTTCGCTTGGGAGGCTCGGGTCAGTTGGTGGTCCTGCGGGCTAATAAATCAAGAATGGGAGGGTGTCCTTTAGTGTAATGGCTGCCCGCAGCTGGAATAAGCTCCCTCTGGAGATGAGACTAGAGAGCGCGGAAGTCAAGTTTAGAGCATTACTGAAAACGCATCTGTATAGGCTATAGGGGCACGTCGGGCGGGCAGTCTATGCTAAAGCATCTAGCTCTTCCTTACTAGCGCGGGGACACACCGGGAAGGTGTTACCAGGCGCTTTATAAACTGTTTATTATTATTATTATTATCACTGTGTCACATTCCATTCATCTATATCATTTTCCCTACTTGAAGGCATCTTCTGTAATACTGACCAATGTTCTTTTCATGCAGATATGCCAAACTGCCTATCATGCCCTCAAGACCAGTGGTCCAATCAGAAGAGAGATTCCTGCATTCAACGGGTGGTAGAGTTCCTGTCCTATGAGGATCTGCTGGGAGTTGCCCTAACCTCCATCACAAGTTTGTTCTTCATCATCACTACTGTAGTGCTGGGAAGCTTCATTAAATACGGCAACACACCTCTGGTTAGAGCCAATAATCGGAATCTCAGCTACATCCTCCTCATCGCCCTCATGCTGTGCTTCCTCTGCTCTTTTTTTTTTATTGGACACCCTTCCAAGCTGTCCTGTCTTTTCCGTCAAACTACCTTTGGGATAATTTTCACTATTGCTGTTTCTACAGTTTTAGCAAAAACTCTCACAGTTATCATTGCTTTCAATGCCACAAAGCCGGGCAGTAAACTCAGAAAATGGGTGGGCCTTCGATTGTCCATCTTTGTAATGCTTGGCTGCTCACTTGGCGAGGTGGTGATCTGCACTGTGTGGCTCCTTCTCTATGCTCCATTTCCAGACACTGACACCAAATCAGAAACTGGGAAGATGATCCTACAGTGTAACGAAGGTTCTGTTGTTGCATTCTTTGCTGTGGTTGGTTATGTGGGATTCTTGGCTCTTCTGAGCTTTGTTGTTGCCTCCATAGCTAGAAAGTTACCGTCTACGTTCAATGAGGCCAAGTTTGTCACCTTCAGCATGCTGGTGTTCTGCAGCGTCTGGGTCTCCTTCATCCCAGCGTACCTGAGCACCAAGGGCAGGTACATGGTGGCCGTGGAGATCTTTGCCATCCTTACTTCCAGCTCTGGACTGCTAGGCTGTATCTTCATCCCTAAAGTCTACATCATCCTCCTTAGGCCTGAGCTGAACACCAAGGATTATCTAATGGGAAAACAAGTAAACACCTGAGACTTATAGCACAATAATGAGTGGCAAATTATTGACCTGCAACATTACCAAGTACAGAATATTGGCTAGCACGGTGTCTTCAATGTAGGTATATATAAGTGTGTATTTACATTTACTATTCTTAACTTCACATCTATGTATCTTGACAACATATATGTAATCAAGGCACATCGGTGTAGAGTTAAAAATATTAAGGGGCTTATTCAAGTAGGTTTTTTGTCGCCCTTTCGCCATGCACCGGGGCCCAAGGGTGATGCAAAACCTCTGATTTATCAAGTGACGCAAGCCCACCTTGCTTTGGCCCGAGTGGCTTGATAAATCCAGAGAAAACAGTGCAAATCACTGCATTATGTTACTCTACCCGGGGAAGGCACTCCATGGGTGGAGGGTCCCTCGCATCCACTCATTGATTCTGAAGTATTCCCATATTTATCATTACTGGTAGACCTGGGAATGCGTCAGAATGCTTCACCTTCCCACATGAGGCCTATCAAGGAGAAATATCTGTATTTCTCCTTGTTACTCCCTCTTTCTATCTGTGCCTCATTTAGCAGCACACATAGAAAGAGGAAAATACCTCGGGGATCGTTTTCGTGCAGGAAGGTGTCCATTTCTGTACAAATGCAATCCTGCTTACAACGCTGGCACCCTCGCACCATGGTGCAAGGGTGGCTGCATTGGTGCCAGGCAGCACATTGTGTGTGCACCAGCACTGGGAAATGAAAAAAAATGCACCAAATAGTGTTAAGTACAGTGCCTTCCTGCCCTTGCCCTATCACGCAGTGCAGCACAGAGAGGTGACGTGCTGTGCTGCGTGAGATCTTAGTAAATATGATCCTAAATCTAGACTTACCAATGTACTTGCATTGACAATACAGCTGCAGACCCCATCCTGACTTGATATTTTTGCAGGCCAATATTCTGCACTTAACTTTGTGCTAGAAAATCCACTGAAGAACGAGCAAATAGGTGTCATGTTGCACTGGGGTACTTTCACAGTACATCATTTACACTCAGCTAGCTTGGTCTTGTACACATCATAATTTTACTGCCTTGAACATGTGAGCCTTGAGGGAATACTTTATCAGCTTAGCATTCTAGCAATAAAAGCTTTACTCCTGCGAGAGATGATTTCAAATATTTTAATGTGTCTATCGTTATATTTTTGCGCTGAAACAAAAACTGCGCTTTGCAAAACTATATTTTGCTGTGCTTGTGAAAACTAGGTGCAAACTAGACATAAACTCCATTTTGAATTCCAAGGCAGCCATGATGTGCGTTTTCATGTCTTCTCTGTGTTGACATGCTGTTCTTGAATAAGGCTAGAGGAAGACTTTACAACATTTCAAGGCTCCTTCTGTCTACACTACTGTGGTCCACTTTATTTTTTTGAGATTGTAAGTGTTAAGTTTAGCTTGATTTGTACTGAGACTTTTGAATGCATTAGGTATTAATCAACTAGGGGGTGTGTGGGATGGTGTTAAATCATACTGCATTACATGTTGTATGCTCTTTGCCAATTGTGCATTATGACGCAAACACCTTATGCTGACAATGTGATTTTCATTGTGAAATTTGCTACAAAAAGAGTTGTTTTTGGATGTGAGCCATGTCCGGTTTGCCCTGACTTTAGAGCGTGGACTCACATTAGTCTTTCTCCTGATTATGACTGAATATTTTACTCTAAAGTTTAACTTCATGTCATTCTCTTTGCTGCATTTGATGGAGTATCATGCCAATAATTACCTATATTGATTCAGTGTGGATTTTTGACTATTATTTTTGGCTTCTGTATTGCACTTTATTATTAGATAAACCTTCATGCTTGCAAAACCTTCTACAAGGCTCAAGTCCCTTCTTGATTTAAGGCTTATTAAATCAACTAGGCTGATTTATTTGCTGTCTGTTATCTGGGCACATTGCTTCATATGTTCTTGAGTTTAACACAGTCCTGGATCCTGCACAGGTGCTTTCTCTTAGATTATCTGATAAGATAGGGTCAACACTGCCTTGAATTATTATTATTATTATTATTAGATTAGGAGGTCTGTTAGTGGCTACATTAACTGCATATTATTGAGAGGGGGTGTGTTGCAGCTTCTATTGGTAATTCTAGAAATGTTCAATGGTGTTACAAAAGAATGAGATGGTGTTGCCTGGTCAGCTTGAAATGGCTGTCCGAGAGGATGTACCATCTGCCACAGTGTTTAAGAAACTGAATAAAAGCTCCTTCCCTTAAGCTGGTCCCATCGTGGTGCTGCAGCATTACAGAAGCAGAGTCAGTGCTTGATGATACTGAAGACCCACAAGGGGATTGCAATTGCTGCTTTCTTTTCTCTTTCATGATGACATAGGGGTGAAGAACAAAGCCAGTGACAAGTCAACTCATCATTGCCTCACAGTGTGACAATTATTGTCCAGGTAGTGTGTTTTGTTGTGTTTCAGTGTGACAACACTTGTTCAAGTTTCTCATAACTACACTGAAGCACAGTAACTATGATGGAGGTCCCTCCAAGGAGTATTTCTGTAAGGTGCAGAAGGAGTGTCCTACTCTTGTGTTACACATTTTTATCTTGTTCTATGGCATATGCTTGTTTACTATAGAAGCCTGACCGCCCCCTATCCTCGCACCTCCAGTGTGGTGATTCACCAGGACCTATATGATCCACGAGTCATGTCTACTTCAGCAACAGCCTGCATGCCTGTTCCAGGTTGCTAGAGGTGACGAGCTGGGTGGTGTTGAGGGTGGCTTCTGTTACTTTGTTCCAGTTGCAATCAGAGGAGCTGAGGGGCTTGGTGCAGTTAGCATATTAGCATGAGGTCATTAAGAAAACTTGTAGGCCAGATAGTGACATAACTATGAGCTGTGAATGACTATGGTGAGGTTAGCGTACTTGCACTCCTCCAGGCAGGAAAAAGGGGAAGCAAGTGGATTCCATAAGGTCTACTGAGGGGATAGAGTTCTCTTGACTGAGGCCAGAGACCTCACATAAGGGGCAAACATGCCCTAGTGTCTAGTGGGTTTTCTACACCTCCCCCCCAGAGTGGCAGATGGGGGTATATTACCCCCACAGAGGGCAGAAAGGTTTTTTGCTTTGTTTTTTTAGGGAAACGGTATATGGTGGGCAGCCCCAACCCCTATTCCTTTTGCCCTGGCATCTAGTGGACATTTTTACCCTCTTCACAGGAGGGCGGATTTGGGGTAATCACCCACATCTACCCACCAGGGTTCAGAACGACTGATGCCCCATTTTGCTGTGGTGGGGCATGGTCTTGCCCATGGTGAGCAGCCCCCACCCCTATCTTTAAAATAAATCTTTCCTTGGTGTCTAGTGGGCTTTTTGTTCCCCACCCCCAGGGGGGCAGATCGGGGGTAATTACCAGCAAACACCCATCAGGGGGGAGAAAGGCTGTAATCATCAAAAGTGCTAGAGGGAGCAAAAGCCTTTGCCTAAGGTGCTGCTGATGCCATCCCAGGTGTCTAGTGGGTAGATCCCTGCAAGAGGATCACACTAATGTGGTGATCCCCAAGCAGGGACGCCCGCTTCCCCGCCTCTTCCGATCCGGTCCTTTCCTGCCGCTGCTTTCCTGCGGCCCCGGCCCCTGCACACCCATTTGCCTCCCTGCTCCTGGCTCCCAGCTGCTCCTCCCTCCCAAGCCACCTCATATGCAGGCCGCGAAGCAGCCGTGCAGCGGCCACTTGCAGCGGGTGCGCCGAAGGCCTGCCTAAGGCAAGCCCGTCTGCACCCGTCCACGCCTCGATCACGCCCAGCGCCAGAACCCCTGGCACCCGTGACCGCCACAACACCCGTCTCCACTACACCACCAGCACCCTCCATGCACTCAACACCGGACGATCACGCACCTGCTGCCTGGCCACCCCGAAGCGCACCCTAGGACCATTCTCCTGCCAAAACTGCAGCTGCACCAGCATCAGGCCCGACAAACCTCCCGCTAAACAAGACAACTACCTGAGATGCATCCTCCTCAACACCCGCTCCGCCAGAAAACACGCCGTTGAACTCTGGGACCTACTCAACACCTAAGCCCCAGACGTCACATTCCTGATGGAGACCTGGCTGAACTCCTCCTCGGCACCCAACATCGCCATAGCCATCCCAGAAGGCTTCAAGATCACCCGCAAGGACCACACCAATGGAGTAGGAGGAGGTATTGCCATCACCCACAGAAACACTCTCAACATCTCGACAAATGCCGATGACACCCTCAGCACTGCCAAACACCTGCACTTCCAGATCCACACCGACCCCAACACCACCCTAGAGGAACACTCTTCTACAGACCCCCTGGACCCCGACCACAGTTCTGCGACTCCATCGCCGACCTCGTCAGCAGGCACGCCCTCGCCTCCACAGACTACATCCTCCTCAGGGACCTGAACTTCCACCTTGAGAACAACAACGACCCTAACTCCTCCAACCTGATCGACAACCTCAGACTCAGACAACTCGGCACAACACCCACCCACGCCGCCGGCCACACGCTGGACCCCATCTACTCAGCCACCCCCCACATCTCTTCAACCATTCCACCGAACTCCACTGGACTGATCACCTCTGCATCCACTTCACCTTCCGGAAACCCTTCACACCCCACCGCAACCAACAGATGCATAAACGCTGCTGGAGCAAAGTCACCGATGACCAACTAACCACCACCCTCACCCAAAGCCCACCCACAGGCCCGACCGACCCAGACACCGCAGCCTACAACCTCAGACGATGGATCGAAGACTGCGCCAACACTCCTCCCACAATCAACAAACCCTCCACCAGCCACACCAGGAAGAAAGCAAGCTGGTTCTCCGAAGACCTCCAGGCATCCAAGAAAACCTTCCGAAAGTTAGAGAAGAACTGGACCCGCGAACGAACTCCGGAAAGCTACGCAGCTCACAAGGACGCCAACCGCAACCACCACCACCTCACCAGATCCACCAAGAGAGCCTCCTTCAAAAACCGCCTAGACAACAACGCACACAACAGCAAAGAGCTCTTCAACATCGTGAAATAACTCTCCAACCCCAACTCTAGATCCAACGACATCCCACCCTTGCAAGAACTGTGCGACTCACTTGCCACCTTCTTCCTCCACAAATCACAGGCATCCACAATAGCTTCAACACTGCAACCGCCCCTGCAACCACCGGGACCTCCACCTCCACCCCCACTACCACCACTCGCACCAATCTACCTGACCTCCTGGACCAGCATCGACTACAACGATACCATCAAGATCATGAACTTCATACACACTGGATCCCCCGCTGACCCATGCCCACACCGCATCTTCAGTAGGGCAAGCACAGTCATCCCACCCCACCTCCAGAAAGCCATCAACATCTCCCTCGAGACAGCTACCTTCCCAAAGGACTGGAAGCACGCCGAAATCAGCACCTACTGAAGAAACCTACGGCTGACCCAAAGGACCTCAAAATCTTCCAACCCATCTCCCTGCTGCCGTTCCCGGCGAAGGTCATTGAGAAGGCCATCAACATACAACTGACCAGGTTCCTCGAGGAAAACAGCATTCTGGACTCGCCCCAATCCAGATTCCGCTGCAACCACAGCACCGAGACAGACCTCCTAGCCTCCACCGACGACATCAGAACCCTGCTAGACAACGGTGAGACTGTGGCCCTCATCCTCCTGGACTTGTCAGCCGCCTTGGATGCGGTCTGCCACCACACCTTACCTATACGCCTCCACGACACTGGGATACAAGAGAAAGCCCTGGACTGGACCACCTTCTTCCTCTCTGACAGAACACAGAGCGTTCGCCTCCCCCCCTTCCGCTCTACAGCCACCAAGATCATCTGCGGTGTACCCCAGGGCTCATCCCTCAGCCCCACGCTGGTCAACATATACATGGCCCTGCTCGCCCACATCGCCCGCCTGCACAACCTCAACATCATCTCCTACACCGACGACACCCAGCTGATCCTCTCCCTCACCAAAGACCCTCAGACAGGCAAGACCAACCTCCACAAGGGAATGATGGCTGTTGCCGACTGGATGAGAAACAGCTGGCTGAAGCTGAACTCAGACAAGATGGAGGTCCTCATCCTCGGATCCACCCCCTCTGCATGGGACGACTCCTGGTGGCCTACCTCGCTAGGACCTCACGCTCACCGACCACACGCGCAGCCAAGGGGTCATCCTCGATTCCACCCTCTCCATGACCAAGCAGGTCAACACCGTCTCCTCCTCCTGCTTCAACACCCTCTGTATGCTCCGCAGGATCTAAAAGAGGATCCCCATCGAAACTAGAAGGAAGGTCACCCAGGCCCTCGTCAGCAGCAGACTGGATTATGGAAACGCCCTCTATGCAGGAGCGAAACTCCTCAAACAGCTCCAATGCATCCGCAAATCTGATCCTCGAAATCCCGCGCCGCAGCCACATCCCACCCCACCTGAAAGACCTACACTGGCTCCCCGTCAACAAGAGGATAACCTTCAAGATGTGATAGTACTGGGCTAGAAAAAATTCCCATCAGCCCACCCATATGGTGGAGTATCGTCACGTGGGAGATGTATCATGAATCCAAATCTCAATCAATGCACCTAATGATGATGCGGAGATGGATTTTGAAGATATGTTCTTAGACCACAGTGCTTCACAGGTAGTGCTAAAGGAGTGCAGTGCAGGTGAGAAATTATGTGAGGGAAAAGTGAAGATAAAATTGACTCATAGGACCAAAAATGAGTTTAATGGGTATGGTCCTAGGGTCAAGCTTAAAAACAACGCCTGATAGTTTTAAATAATAACTATATATTGGCATGGTATATCAAGGTCGACATGTTTCAGCTAGATGGACAATTGGTCCAATGTGGAAGGGGTACGACACATACCTCAACGGAGAGACCCTCGAGCGAGGGTTCCTCGGGTTCTAATCCTCCTGCGTCTCTGACAACCAGGAGTCCTTCTTCTTTGTTTCCCCTGCAGGCACGCAACCAGCGGATCCAACCCAGGCTCGTCCCGGAAACGGAACCTCCCGAGCGCCTTGACCCCGGAAGTCCCGAACCGGAAGCAGCCTACCGGGGAACCGGAAGTCCCACCCCCATCCCAGGGCCCGGAACTATAAAGGACGCCGAAGAAGAGAGGAGAGCGTTCCCGATAGCCGACTCGTGGCAGGAGACAGCGCGCAGAGAACCATCGAGAGAGAGAGAGAGGAGGGCGAGGATCGAAGGCGGAGAGTTGGAGGACGTCTGGACCGAGGAGTGGTGGAGTCCTCAGGAGGTGGCTGGAGAGCGGCCGTAACTCGCGGGAGAGTTACGGCGGGGCACGTGAGTACCGTGTTACCGTCTCCGTGTTCCCCCCTTTTGTAGAAACCTGTAGATATTTGTATAGATCTAGTCCTCACTGTTAGAGCACCTCTGCACTGTATATAAACTAAATTAGAGACACTTCACTAGTAAATCTTGTATAATATTCCCTACACCCCCCCCTTCACCAGCGCACCTCCCTTCTACCCTCTCCCTTCTTTCCCCCCCCCCTCTGCATCCCTATCCGCTCCCTTCCTCACGGTTCTCTCTTTTCCCCGCACGCCCCGGTGTTGGTAACGGTACCAGAGAAGTCTTTACCAAAGGACTAACCCCTGCTTCTCTATTTTCCCTCCGAGGTCATCCCAACGCCCGGAAGACGTGAAGACCTCTGGAAGATCCTCTGGACCACGTACCGCTGGGAGCCGACCAAAGCTACACCCCGGAACTCTTTATGTATATGCCCACGTGCTTTTGTCAAAGAGAACAATAAAAGAGCTACCATAGCCCACTATATACGGCCTCCACGCCTGTTATTCCGGCCCGCAGCAACCCACAGTCCACACCTGGTGTCAGAAGTGGGATCCGGAAGCATGGAGGCCGCCGTGAAGCAACTCGCTGAAAGCCAGGAACTCCTAGGGAAGATGATGGAGCGGTTTCTGAAGACCGCTGAGGATGACCGAGGCCAGCTGCACGATGTCCTGAAAGACCAGGGCACCTCTCAAGATCGAGCCCTTGGGAAGCTCGTTGACGTCATGGGGCAATCGAGACCAGCAACTGCCCTACCCTCGGTGGTATTACAGAAGTACGTTCCAGGAGAGGATCCGGACTTCTTCTTTACGAACTTTGAGCGCTTGGCTGAGGCCGCTGCTTGGCCTGTTGACCGATGGAGCCACTACCTTGGGCCACTGCTGACGGGAGAACTCCAAGCGGCGTTCCAACAGGCCAATATTCAAGGGCAGACCCCGTACCAGGATATAAAAACGTGTATCCTTGAGCGACTTGGGATTGACGACGAGACCTACAGGACAAGGCTGCGGCAGGTACGCGAAGGACCGCAGGAAACCCCCAGGGCCTTGTCGTTCCGCATCCAAGACCTCACCAACCGCTGGCTGAAACCCGCCACATCCACCAAAGACGAAATCCTTGCCAAAATTTACTTGGAACAATTTTTGGCCTCCCTGCACCCAGCTACGCAGAAGTGGGTCCGTCAGCACTCGAGACTCACTTTAGATACCGCCGTGGAAATCGCCAGTGCCTTTAGCCGGGCACAGGACTTTCAGAAGAAGGACGAACATCCTGCACGAACGGTCCATCCTCGACCCCCGAGGCCGTTAGTACCCCGAAAACCGGAGCCTATTCCTTTTGTTCCCTTCCCGGTGACCCCAAGACCGAACCTTCCTGGCCCTCAATGCTACCACTGTGGGGGTTATGGACATATTGCACGGTTCTGTCCTCAAAAGGAAGAACCGATGGAGGTCGGCCTTACCCGGAACTATGTGTGTCTTACCCAGGAGGCTAGTCCACCTCCCTTCCGATGTCCGGTAAGGATCGACGGACATCCAATGATGGCTTTAGCTGATTCAGGTTGCCGGCAGAGCGTGATACGACCGCAAGAGATGCCCAATCCTCTGGGGCCGATGACTGGCACCGTAGACATCCAATGTGTACACGGTGATACCCGGAGATATCCCACCACCCGGGTACAGGTACAACAGTACTCGGGAGAACGTAGTCCCCTTAATGTGGGCCTAGTACCCAACCTGCCGGAACAGGTAATCTTGGGCAGTGATTACCACGGACTTCCCCGACTGTTACACGACGCCACCAACTCCTTGGAGAAATGGTGGTCTGAGGCTCCTTTTTCCCAAAATCCTCCTCCTGTAGAGCCCGCAACCAAGGCTCCGAAGACAAAAGGGCAAAAGAAGAAAGAGAAAAGGACCTACGCTGCTGCATATCCGGTGCAGGTGGAACCGCATCCTTGGGAAAATGACCGAGAGTTCCGTGCAGCACAACAAGAAGACCCGGTACTACAGGACGCCTGGGGACGAGCCCTTGATAATGAGGATCCCTTGCACGTATGTCCCTATTTCTTTAAACGAAACGGTCTATTATATAGGAAAGGTGGACCCCAACAAGAATCCCAGCTACTCGTTCCAGGTCCCTTTCGTGAGAAGGTACTGTTCTTAGCACATAGCCATTTGTTAGGAGGCCATTTCGGGGACGACAAAACCGGACAAACGATACTGGAGAAATTCTATTGGCCGGGCATACATAAACAAGTGAGTCAATACTGCAAAGAGTGTCCGGTATGTCAAAAGAACAGTCGATATCGGCCTCCAAGAGTCCCCCTTCAGCCGCTCCCCCTTATTGATGTCCCTTTCACCAGGGTGGGGATGGACCTGATAGGCCCCATGTTACCCTCGAAAAGTGGATGTCGGTATGCTCTCGTTCTCGTGGACTACGCCACTCGGTTCCCTGAGGCCATCCCGTTAAAACATCCCACCACTCAGAACATTGCAAGAGCCCTGGTAACCATCTTCACCCGAGTGGGTTTTCCCCGAGAGATATTAACGGACCAGGGTACCCCATTTGTTTCATCGCTCATGCGTCAGGTGTGTTCTCAACTGGGCATAAAACAAATAAGAACTTCTGCCTATCACCCCCAGACCGACGGGCTTGTAGAACGGTACAACGCGACTCTAAAGACCACTCTCAAGAAGTTGCTGGGACTAGAAAGCCGTCGCTGGGAGGAAATGCTTCCGTTGGCCCTCTTCGCTATCCGCTGCAAGGTCCAGAGCAGCACAGGGTACTCCCCCTATGAACTCCTCTACGGAAGACCCCCGAGAACCCTCCTAGATATGGCTCGGGAAGCCTGGGAAGCCGAGCCTGACCGTACCCGACCTCTGCCGGAATATGTTGCCAACCTTAAAACTCATCTGGGCCAGATTAGGGAAATAGTGAGGCAGAACCTGTTGACCGCCCAGGCCACACAAAAACGGCAATATGACAGGGGAGCCAAACCCAGAACCTTTGTTCCCGGAGACCTAGTGCTACTTCTTATACCCTCATCCGACCACAAACTGCTTGGACAATGGCAGGGCCCTTATCCGGTGACGAAACAGGTAACCCCTGTTACATATGAGATTGAACTGGATCCTGTCCGTAAACAGAGGCAAATCTACCACATAAATTTGCTCAAGAAATGGGAGGGGCCTCAACCTGTACTCTCCAGCATGCTCAACCCAGGGGATCCGCTCTTCATAAAATGTGTTGACCCGGAACTACCGCCAAACAAAAGACAAGACCTCAGGAAAATCCTATCACCCATACAAAAGGTGTTTTCCACTTCTCCGGGACACACCACAGTCATCGAACATGCGATCCATACAGAACCAGGAAAAGTCGTGAGACAACGTCCCTACCGCGTCCCAGAGGCCCGCCGCAAAGTCATCCAAGAGGAAGTACAAGAAATGATGAAAATGGGTATTATCGAGCCATCAGTTAGTTGTTGGAACTCCCCCATCGTGCTTGTTCCAAAACCCGATGGCTCCACACGATTTTGTATTGACTTCCGGGAAGTCAATAAAGTGTCAAGTTTCGACACGTATCCACTACCCCGAGTAGACGAAATGATAGAACGCATTGGACGGGCTCGCTATATCAGTACGCTGGATCTCTGTAAAGGATACTGGCAGATCCCCATGAAGAGCGAAGATAAAAAGAAAACGGCGTTCTCTACGCCGGACGGACTATTCCAATTTCGAGTTATGCCCTTCGGGCTTCACGGGGCCCCAGCAACCTTTCAACGGGCTATGAACATTGTCCTGCAACCACATGCCCAATACGCAGGAGCTTATCTTGACGATATAGTCATTTATAGCAATGACTGGCCTGAACACCTGTCCCATCTCGAACGAGTAATCACGTCCCTGGGTGAATATGGGTTCACCATTAACCCGGCTAAAACTACTCTGGCGGCCCAAACCGTGAAGTACCTGGGTTACCTCCTCGGGAAGGGGGTCATACGACCTCAAGATAATAAAATAAAAGCCATTCAGTCCATACCCTTCCCCCAAACCAAAAAGGACCTCCGGGCCTTCCTTGGGCTTTTAGGATACTATCGGAGGTTCATCCCAAACTTTTCTCAGACTGCAGTACCCCTGACCGATCTCCTGAAGAAAACCCCTGGAACAGAAACCCTACTACGACAACCCTCCCCTCGAATGTTGACAGCTTTTCAGAACCTGAAAAATGCACTGTTATCCGAGCCAGTTCTCATCAGTCCTGACTACACACAACCCTTCGTTCTCCAGACTGACGCCTCAGAACAGGGACTGGGAGCGGTCCTCTCCCAAAAAGATCGGTCAGGCATAGAGAGGCCTATCCTCTACCTCAGTAGGAAACTCTTTCCCCGTGAGATGAACTACGCGGTAGTCGAGAAAGAAGCCCTTGCAATTAAATGGGCCATTGAGAGCCTGCGTTATTACCTAGAAGGGCGAGAGTTCATTCTGTACACGGACCACGCACCCCTAGAGTGGATGGCACGCAACAGGGGACACAATGACAGGGTGCTACGCTGGTTTCTATCCTTACAGCCCTACAGATTCCAGACCAAGCATAGAAAGGGGGCCGAGCAGGGAAATGCAGACTACCTATCCAGATATCCCCCACCTTCCACCCCCACAAGAAGGATAGCTAGGGAAAGGGGATGTGGAAGGGGTACGACACATACCTCAACGGAGAGACCCTCGAGCGAGGGTTCCTCGGGTTCTAATCCTCCTGCGTCTCTGACAACCAGGAGTCCTTCTTCTTTGTTTCCCCTGCAGGCACGCAACCAGCGGATCCAACCCAGGCTCGTCCCGGAAACGGAACCTCCCGAGCGCCTTGACCCCGGAAGTCCCGAACCGGAAGCAGCCTACCGGGGAACCGGAAGTCCCACCCCCATCCCAGGGCCCGGAACTATAAAGGACGCCGAAGAAGAGAGGAGAGCGTTCCCGATAGCCGACTCGTGGCAGGAGACAGCGCGCAGAGAACCATCGAGAGAGAGAGAGAGGAGGGCGAGGATCGAAGGCGGAGAGTTGGAGGACGTCTGGACCGAGGAGTGGTGGAGTCCTCAGGAGGTGGCTGGAGAGCGGCCGTAACTCGCGGGAGAGTTACGGCGGGGCACGTGAGTACCGTGTTACCGTCTCCGTGTTCCCCCCTTTTGTAGAAACCTGTAGATATTTGTATAGATCTAGTCCTCACTGTTAGAGCACCTCTGCACTGTATATAAACTAAATTAGAGACACTTCACTAGTAAATCTTGTATAATATTCCCTACACCCCCCCCTTCACCAGCGCACCTCCCTTCTACCCTCTCCCTTCTTTTCCCCCCCCCTCTGCATCCCTATCCGCTCCCTTCCTCACGGTTCTCTCTTTTCCCCGCACGCCCCGGTGTTGGTAACGGTACCAGAGAAGTCTTTACCAAAGGACTAACCCCTGCTTCTCTATTTTCCCTCCGAGGTCATCCCAACGCCCGGAAGACGTGAAGACCTCTGGAAGATCCTCTGGACCACGTACCGCTGGGAGCCGACCAAAGCTACACCCCGGAACTCTTTATGTATATGCCCACGTGCTTTTGTCAAAGAGAACAATAAAAGAGCTACCATAGCCCACTATATACGGCCTCCACGCCTGTTATTCCGGCCCGCAGCAACCCACAGTCCACATCCAAGCTTTCTTCAGGACCAGGCGATATTTTTCCAACATTCATACCGCACCGCCAATGTGGTGACAACACCAAGTGGGTCCAGCATTTAGTGGATAAGGCATCGCGCTCCTGCAAGGAGTTAATGCTCCTAGCTATCAAAGCTGAAAAAGCATTTCATCGGGTGCATTGGCATTACTTGAAAGTGATGATGGTCAATTTTGGCATAGGAGAGAGAGTCCAGGCTTGGACTCTTAGCAATGATGGCACTCCTCGGGCGACAGTGCGAGTTAATGGCACAGCCTTGCTTCCTTTTCTATCAACAAGGGGACTAATAGGGGTGTTCACTGTTGCTCCTGTTGTTTGTGTTGTAAATAGAGCCATTGGCGCAGAGAGTACGAGATGATTTAAACATCATCAGGATGCATTTAGGAATTAGGAGCATACCACCAGCCTCTACGCTGATAATGTGGAAGTGGCATTGGAAGGTACTACTGGCCTTCCCAGTAGAACAAGCGAAGTTTAGTGAAGCCGAAGGCTTACGCATTAATCTTCAGAAATCACAAGAGCTTAGCCTTTTGATTTGGACTGACATGCTGACCCAACTAACCACCAGGTATCCCTTTCGATGGACAGAGAGCTCTATATCATGCTCAAAATTACCATGCTGCCACAAGTACTTTATCTGTTCCAAACTCTACCATTAGCACCCCAGTAGGCATATTACAAGCCTTGCAAAAAGAAGCTAATTCCTTTTTGTGGGAGGGTAGGTGGAGGCCGTGGTCGATGAGTCGTGACCAGGTCTATCACTCGGGCAGCCCAGTTTCACTTTCTGGTGGAATGGAGTCACTCCAAAATGGAGAGGCACTGGTGTTTTATAGATTGAGTGGTTGTGGGTGACCACCTCTGTAAAATCCCTTTCCTGCCCAGACACCAGAGGGTTTTGGGTTTATATTCCTCTCCCATTACTAGATCCAGGCTTGGTGTCTGGGACCAGGTAGCTGCCCGCAGCAGACTGACCTTCCCATCGCCAATGATAGCCATACTTGGCAACCAGGAGTTTACCTAGGGGTTCCACCACTCTACATTTGCAGCTTAGCAGGTGGACAGTTGCCAAGCAGTGAGCCACATGCTTGATGCAGATAGGCCCCTCTCTTTTGAGCAGCTCAAGACAGATTATGGGTTAGTAGGAACAGAACGGCTGCAATATATGCAAATCAGTCACTGTGTCACCTACCCCGACATGCAACATGGTGCACAGCATGCACTCACTCACTTTGAAAGGTGCTGCTGGCTAAATACATGGACAAATGCCTTATCACTGAACTATACCCTAACTTACAGCACACACCTGCCAAGGCAAAAATGTTGGGGCAGACACGTTGGGCGCAAGAACTAGGTTAAATTTTAACTCACAAGGAGTGGGAAGAGATATAGTGTAGTGTAGTTCCTATATCCCTGATAGGCTGTGCGCATTGGAATGATAAATACATATAGTTTTGACATAGTACTGAGGTCAGTATGTCCCTATTGAGCGCAATAAACTTAATTACTTGTGTGTGCCAGCTAACTCAGACATCACTAGAAACTTCTCGAATAAACAAGAAGAGATTAGTTTCTGACAACCGCATAAACATGACAACTTTGTTTCCCTTTAGAATCGGAACAGTCTCAGAATTGTGGAAACAATAGATAACAATTTTACTCAGTCAATAGTGCTTGCTTAGTTTCTACAGAGTTTACACAGCAATAGATAGACAGGCTTTTCAATAAAATGGGTTTATTGAACAGTCTTATTTCTCGTGCAAGTGATATGAGCTGCTACAATCGTAAGACAAAATTCGAAGTATAACACGTACAACGTTAGCAAAAAGATAAAATAATATAGCAGGGTTTGTAGCTATGACATATATTCATAAAAATGCATACATAAATACCACAGGCTAAAATGTGAATACTCATCTGGTGCTTCTAAAATAATCCTACCCCAGTCTACCTAACCTAAGTGTAGTAAGAGGGAAGAAGTAGGTATTGTTTAGCTCTAGTTTAGTTTAGCCAAGAGTTGACAAAAGTTTTACACAAAGAAAAGGGTTGAGGCAAAGAGAAGATGCACCTGCTTTAACCTGTGGCTTGAGAGTCGTGATGATGGTGCTTGTGAATCCAAGGAACACAACCTTGTCTGTTCCTTCAAGGGTAAAACCCACAATGCAATGAAAGATAAGGAATCAGCACCCATCCAAGAAGTGTTTCATTCTTTAAATGCAAAAGTCCATAATACGTATGAGAGTCCTGTGATAAATTTGGTAAGATTTTTCTTTTTCAAAGTTCTTTATTTTCACAAAACAGGTCAGGAAAAATCCAAGAACACAAATGGATTCCCTTCTTAGCCGACACGTTTCGTCTCACACATTGAGACTTCTTCAGGGCTCTGTAGTCCCTGTCTATAACCTCCTTGGGCCTGTGCTGCTGTTCTTGTTGAACTTGTTAAACAGAGAAGGGCATGGTGGCCAGCACAAGTTTTAACATTACAGGTAGGACAGCATCTCCTGGGTGATGTTCTAACTTGTGCTGGCCACCATGCCCTTCTCTGTTTAACAAGTTCAAGCACAACAAGAACAGCAGCACAGGCCCAAGGAGGTTATAGACAGGGACTACAGAACCTGCATGAGCTACATTTTTGTAAATCACGTCCTCAAGATACAAAGATTACTCTCCAGCCTCCAAGAAATTAATTTAATCTGCTGCTTTCAAGAAACAACAACAAGATGTACTGAATGTTGATAACTATTCGTTTTTGGAGCCCTGAAGAAGTCTCAATGTGTGAGACGAAACGCCTCGGCTAAGAAGGGAATCCATTTGTGTTCTTGGATTTTTCCTGACCTGTTTTGTGAAAATAAAGAACTTTGAAAAAGAAAAATCTTACCGAATTCCGGATTCATTTATCACAGGACTCACATATGTATTATGGACTTTTGCATTTAATGAATAAAACACTTCTTGGATGGGTGCTGATTCCTTATCTTTCAAAGAGTTGACAAAAGTTTCTCTAGGTTCTAGGAGGGCGCTAGAGGGCGCACTGCTGCATGGCCGCACTTGCGTGAGGCTCCAGCAGCCTGGCCTCTCTATCCGCAATTTATCCTTTCTCACTGCACGCACGCGTGAAAATCCCCACGGAGGGGCGGCTGGCCACTGTTCACACTCGGTGAAAATTTGGTGGCTCTACTCCCAGGAGCCCCGGAGTTGCGACATGCGGAACCCCCCTGGGTGCACTGGACATGAGGTGACGGAGCCCACTGTCGGCCCCTTGAACTAGGCGAGCCCGGGGATCACCACGAGGCAGGTAGGCCTCTTGCACTTCGTAAGCGGCGCGCCTGGGGCTGACACTGCAGCGGACGACAAGCAGAGGCTGAAGGTACGGGCGCCACGCGCTAATTGAAACGTGGGAGCTGTGAAAGCGGGACGCACCCGCTGGTCTCCCACTACGGCCAAAATCCATAATTGCCGTATCAGGCGAGACTTCTTGGCGCCATAACGGACTGGCTGAGGGGTGCAAGAGGGAGGCCTGAAACGCCCGGTAACCTACCTTGCAGTCACAATACGCGGCCTCGGAGCCTGCTTGTTGCCGGTGCCCCAGCGAGCAGACGGCTCGGATTGCCTGGCACTCCTGCTCCTACCCTTTGGGCGCTACATCTTTTGGCTGCCATTCCTGCGTTTCGTCTGTGAGGCCTGTCTGCTCCTGCACTGTACTCCTACTCACTGGGAGCCACCCCGCAAAAGACAGCTAAGCTTCCCCCAGTGATTGGCGCGTCAACTGCGAAATAGACATTGCTGCACCGCACTGCATAGGGCGGGATCACTATATCCTCTGTCAACCTCCCTCCAACGGTGGTGCAAACGACACATAGGCGCAGACAATTCGTATTCATCTTGCCGCCATGGGGAAGCCGGACAGTCGCCAACCCAAACTGCAGTTTGACACTGGGGCGCAGAAAAAGGCAACAAGACACACTGGAGACGTGGTGCCACCCCGTAGCCCGGTAACGGAGGCCTCGACTTCGACCCAGCTGACCCCAGATATGGCCACTATCCTGCAAGAAATGCGGCAGGGCTTTGCGACGGTGGTCGACAAAGTAGATAGACTCACATCTAGGATGGATGGCATAGCCCAAAAGATGGATGTCCATGAAGAACGTATATCTGAGGCGGAACGCAGGATATCGGCACATGATGACACGACCGCGGCTCATGATACTCGCCTTGCCAGGATGGACAACGTCCTGAGGGTAATCGCTGCCAAGAACGAGGAATTGGAAGCTAGGAGCCGGCGGAATAACATTCGAGTCACGGGCATTCCGGAATCGACCAACACGGGGAGGATGGAATTATATGTCGAGAAACTGCTGTCGGCAACCGTCGGGGCAGAAGCTCTGTCGGCTCACTTTATTGTGGAACGTGCACATCCCTCCCTTGGGCCTCAACCCCAACCGGGGGCCCCGCCGCGACCCATAATTGCACGCCTACTAAACTACCGAGATCGCGATGCGGCGCTGAGAGCAGCCAGAGCAAACCAAAATCTGGCATATGATGGCGTGCCCTTCTCGATATACCCTGACTTTACCCCGGTAGTCCAAGAACAGCGACGGAAATTTCTTGCAGTTAAGAGGAAGCTTCGTGATTTGAACATTGACTATGCTCTCCTATACCCGGCCAAGTTGCGAGTCACGCACCAGGGTACGCAGCACTTCTTTCTCAACCCACAACAAGTCGATGACTACATTAAATCCTTGCCCAAAAGATCCAGGAGACCGGCGGACGCTGAAGACTTAAATGCATCTGGTCCTGAGTAGGTGGCGACTGGCTCGCTTCGGATACTCCTTCTGCAATTGGTGGATCCGTCCTCACTCCCCTCGCTGCTGGGGGGAAATCATCCGGCTTGGAGTTGGCTGCAGCTGCCCCTGGGGTTCCATGGACGGGTGCTGAAACGCAGGTGGTAATGTATGCCAGGCCCCACCCCCCTCATCCCTCTCTGCTCCACGGGTGAACCCAGGAATGGACATGCACGGAGTGGGATGGCTGGGGGTGGTAGACCGTGCACCTCTGATGACCCCCAATGGGTGTTCCCCAATGACATTGACTTGGTTGCTTGTTTGTTGGTTGCTATATAGCACTGTTTTGGTTTATGGTTGGGGGGCGGGACTGGGACACTGGCGAGTTGGGGTGGCTTCAGTGGGTGGGGGGTGGTGGACAGACTATCAGGTAGAAGGGACTAGCACTAGGCGAAGTAGATCTTCCGTTAGAATTGCTGGACTGCTTTGTTATGTATGGTTACATGCTGTGAACTGTTTGTCCTTTTTACGACTGGGTCTGATGCCTGGAGTTATCGGGGGAGATGTGGGGGGAGGGATCTGCTGGGGTTACTGTTGGGATTCAAGTTTTGACATGTGCATGTTGTGGTCTGAACTCACATATTTGCCCTTTGGAGGGCTCCGTGATTATGGCCGGGGGGTACGGGGCGAGATGGGTGTACTGCACGATATTTATGGCGGAGCCATGGCGGAGGGGTTGGAGGTGATTCTTATCTGCTTCAATTTCTGCTCCCGTTTGAGGGCATAGGACTGGTCCGAATGTATGATGTTCTGTATATTGAGGAGGTGGACTTGGCAGCCTTCCATGCTTTGATCCTGCAGTTATGGTATTACACGTCTTCATGGATGAAACACGCCTCAATGTGATTACTTGGAATGTGAGAGGGCTGGGAGATCATAGGAAGAGGAGACAAATATTGAGCTACCTGGATCGCCATAATGTTCACATTGCTTTCCTACAGGAAACGCATTTTGCGCCCCACAAATCGCAAGCCTTTGGGAGCAGGTGGGCTTCTCACTCGATCTTTGCTAACTACTCCTCATATGCACGAGGTACGGCCATACTAGTTAAGAGGTCCACACCTTTTCGGCTGGCTGGCTCCAAGGTAGATCCCCAGGGGAGGTACTGTGTACTATGGGGTAGGCTGGGACACATGTCGGTGACACTTGTCTGTTGTTATGGGCCCAACACGGATGACCCGCAATTCTTTACCTCACTGTGGGCAGCGATAGTTGAGACAGGACCACAACACCTCATATGGGGAGGAGATTTCAACATGACCCTGCACCCCCCCTAGATAGATCACACCCTGCCCCACACCACTATACTAACGGGCGCGAAGTCCTTAGAGCGACTATTGCTGGTAACAATCTCATTGACGCCTGGCGGTCACACTGCGGGACTAGAGAGGAGGGTACACACTTTACAGTGCAAGCTAGGTCATGGGCGAGACTTGACTATTTCCTCCTAACCTCACAATTGTACACAGCACTGATACATGCATCACATCTCCCCAGGACATACTCCGATCACTCCCCCGTTTTGATCACGTTGGCTGGTTCTGAGCTTGGCCCCCCAGTGTCGGCGTGGCGAATGCAGCCCGCTATGTTGTTAGACGCGATATTCCAGGAGGAACTCCGTGAGGAATGCCTAGATTTCTTTAGACGCAATAAAGATTCAGTGCAAGACGTTGAGACCATATGGGATGCCTTTAAAGCCACACTCCGAGGCTTATGTATATCGAAGGGCTCGGGAGTGCTCAAGAGCATACTCACTCGATTACGCAGCATAGAAGCTGACTTACGCAGTGCTGAAAGCCGTCTTAGGACACATCCTGACAATGCGACCCTCGCTACCATCCGCGACAAATTGTCAGAATACTCTGAGGAGGCTGCTCGTGAGGTGAAGTTTAGGAACAAGTTCTGGGTGGCCAGGAGGTATGGAGAAGGGGAGAGGCCTGGGAAAGCTCTAGCAGCGACGGTCAAACTGATGCGATCGCCGAAGATAATATTAGAATTTGAGACGGCAGAGGGGCTGGTACTTAGAGACATCACCCAAATCCTTAACGAATTTGTGCGGCATTACAGTACACTATACTCCACTAGCAGACATAATGAACTCACATTGGATGACTATCTGGCAGATGTCTCCTTGGGTTGGTTGAGTGATGCGCAGAGAGCCTTCCTGAACGCCCCTTTTGAGTTGGATGAGGTCAGGGAGGCTATCATGGGCATGAAGTCGGGTAAGGCCACTGGTTTAGATGGCGTGCCTATAGAATTCTACAAAACATTCATCGACTTCATGGCACCGGTGTTGCGGGAAGTCTTTGAGGACGCATTGGAGGTGGGCCATCTCCCTGCCTCCATGAGAGTCGCCCTCATTACGTCGCTGCTTAAACCAGGAAAACCCGCCTCAAGCTGCGACTCTTACAGACCTTTGTCCCTGTTAACCTGCGACGTTAAAATTCTCGCAAAACTGATTGCGACACGCATAGGCCTCCTCCTACCTGCTCTTATCCTTCCGGACCAGTCCGGATTTGTCCCTGGTAGGGCGACATCGCATAATCTCCGTACCTTTTTTTCGGTATACGACTCCGTCCATGAGGATCTCCCAATGGCAGCCATCTTTCTAGACGTCACCAAGGCGTTTGACTCGCTCGAATGGGACTATGTGTTTCAAGTCCTTGAACGCATGGGTTTCCCACCTCTATTCATTTCTTGGATTAGATTACTGTATACGCAACCAACTGCCAGAGTACTCATCAATGGGAAACTATCGTCAGCCTTCCCGATTACCAGGGGGACAAGACAGGGGTGCCCCCTGTCCCCCCTTCTATTTGCCATAGCCACCGAACCCCTGGTGGCTAAATTACGACAGCATCATCAGGACAGGGCGTTGCGCTGCTTTCAGAGACAATTACTTGTCTCTATGTATGCTGACGATATCACCCTCTATGTTCGCCACCCAAGCGATAACTTACATCCCATACTCCGTGAATTCATTCGGTTTGGGGCTCTCTCGGGGGTTCAAATCAACTGGAAGAAATCATGTATCTTCCCCCTTACTGCCTCGACAGTTCAATTCCCGCTGGAATTCCCACTTGCCTGGAGCACAGGGGATTTTAAGTACCTAGGTATACATGTGGAAAAGAGTAGAGAAGAACTGATGCGTGCGAACTATGGCACTGTGATGGACAAGATGAGCGACAGTATATCTAGGTGGATCACGCTCCCTCTCTCCATGGCGGGACGTGCCTCATTAGTCAAAATGGTCATACTCCCTCAACTTTTGTATTTATTCTTGAATATTCCGTACCACCCCGGATCTTATTTTTTCCGTTTGTTGCGTTCAGAATTGCTCCGACTAGTGTGGGGTGGTAAAACGCCCAGACTAAAATGGGAGATCCTTGTCCGGCCATTCTCACAAGGGGGATTTGGCATCCCTGACTTTGAGCTCTATTACCGGGCTGCTCAGGCCCACTATGCGTACTTTTGGGTGCGCCAGCAAAGATATATGCCTCAACTGGCAGCTGAGCACTGGTTGGCACACCCGATCCCTATTGAAGGCGCGCTCTACTCCCAGGTTGAAGGCAGGGACAGGACCCCTTCCACTGTGTCGAGCACGGTGACAGCATGGCACTCTATTGTGGCTAAGCTGGACTTGCACTTCCTGTACGCACCGAAACTGCCGCTGGCCTATCACCCACAGCTGCCGCTCCTACAAGAGGCTGGCTTTCAGAAACTATTGAAAAAGATTAGTGTCACTACGTGGGGAGACTTATACCTAGATGGCGTCTTCCGAACTAGGGAACATTTATATGAAGGTATCCACCCAACACCTCTGGACTTGTTTTATTATGTCAGGCTCAGACACGGACTGCAAGCTATCATGCCTGATTTCCCCTGTGAGCCCCCGGTGCTACCTCCCTTGCAAAACATGCTGCTTCACGACCATCCCATTAAACTAGTGTCTGCACTCTATAAATCTATACGGGCCAACATGACATACACTGCTCTGCCCGCTAGGCAGAAATGGGAACAGGATCTAACCTTGACTTTCACGGACACACAATGGGAATTTTGCCTACAGCAAACTGAGCGCATATCATCTAACAGTTGGTATAGGATAATCCACTATAAATTTCTGCACAGGCTGTACCACACTCCAGCGCGTCTACACAGATTCCAGCTTAGGCCTACAGATGCATGTGACAGGTGTAGGGCCCCAGGGGCTGATTTCCTTCACCTTGCATGGGGATGTCCTGAAGTGAATAGATACTGGACTCAGGTATTTCAGGCCCTTTCCAAAATGATACACATGACGGTGGATCCATCCCCATTGGTGGCCCTTCTGGGATATGTTGCACCTCTCCAAGCAGCTCACCGCAAATATGTGGCACTGGCTATGCTTCTGGCTAAACGCAGGGTGGCCTGTAGATGGGGGCGGGGAAGAGCGCCCAAATTCAAGGATTGGTTGAGTGATATGGTGTACTGCCAGGAACAATTGCATACCTATTCTGAACTATTGCCGCCTGCTTCCAGGCCTACTGATATATGGGCCCCGTTACAATGTTATTTGATAACTGATCCGCCCGAAGATGACAGCGATTGAAGATGAGCGGTAGAGTTCCTTCGATGATGTGTCTTGGTCTTGCAATGTAGCACCTGGACTGCTAGATATGGCATGATGTGTTTGCTGCTTCCTCCCTTCCCCCCCCTTTCCCGCCCGCGACTGACAGCAATTGCAGTTGGGAAGTAATGATCCTTAGATGATGCTATTTTGGACTTGCGATACAGCCCCTGGGCTACTGTATATGGCATGTTTTGTCTGCTGCTTCCTCCCTTCCCCCCCCCTGTTTTCCCCCCCCCACTCTGTCCCCCTCCCGGCCCCCCCCCGTTCAGGACCCTATGTGGGAATCTCTAACCTCAGCGATGTCCCCTGAGGCCTGTCCGCCCGCTGCTTCTGATACTGTGGCTCAGCCTTCCCTCTTGTGTGGTCTCATGACTCTGCCACTCTGACAGCCCTGTGCCTGTCGAGATTAGCTATGCCCGCCTGGATGCCCGTGTGCCCCCCCCCCCCCATCATTCTTGAGTTTGTATAGACACTGCACATGTCAATGGTTATATAAAAATTCAAAAAAATCGAGACTCATTTATTTAGCTGTGAAGACGCGGCACTTGTCCCTTAGATGGAACTGTTGGCAGAATTGTTTTTAGCACACATACATGTCAAAAATGATTTGTATTTATGTATGCACTGATAGCGGCCGGCCTCCGGGTTGTTGGCGAGACGCTGTGTATTCCTGACAATGCTCAATAAAAGTCTTGAACCAAAAAAAAAAAAAAAAAAAAGTTTCTCTAGGTTTTAGTCTGCTCCATACCTTAGAATGAGAGAGAAATGAGAGAGGTTGGATTCTCTTTCAGGGTCTCGATCTCTAACACCCCACAAGGGGAGCCAGAAACACTGAATCTGGATTCTCTGCAAGGAGGATCACAGTGTCTGGTCAGTGCGTCACTTGGGTACTCGATCTCCTTCCGAACTTGCCGTGGCGAACTGCATTGTGCAAGTATGCAGCCGAGCTGTGCCATACCGTGGTTTGTCAAGGCAAGTGAAGGTATATTTATACCTTGAAGGTGTTTAGGAATCCAAGTATTGACGTAAAAGTCGGGCTTAGGAACAACATGACTGAACCCATAAGGAATAGATGTTCATGCATAATAAATGCGTTCTTGGAAAATCAATAATCCAAGCAAGGGGAAGTCCTAAAGGCTTAAGAGTCTGGTTTTCCAAGAACTAGTTATGACGTGGCTAGACGGATGTAGGTGACCATGCCTGTATTTGGTTAGCATGAATAATGCCCAAATAAGGGTTGGATTTCATGGCCTAAATAAGGGCAATGTCAATTGTGCCTATATAAGGGCATAAATCGGGAAACCTATATAAGGTATCTAAATCAACACACAACACCCACTCCAGTTTCGTATGACTGGAAGTATTAAATTCTAAACATGCTAAAACATATCTAAAATAGAGTTTTACATGAAATGCAAAAAACATGTTTAAAACATATTTCTAAAAATGCATTTAAAACTGTTACGATGCATAAAATGCAATGGTGCTGTACAATTTAAAGCAATGTTTCATTCAAGGCATATATTTATAGTGAATGCTTAATGAATAAACATGAGTGTATACATTATTATGCAATGACTCGTAAATACAGAAGAAAAAAGCCAAAACCATTTCATGTCAAGTTACATAAAACAGTTGTTATTGACAAGCTGACATATTGTCTCTGGAAGCTATTCAAAGAATTCTATTCTCTATGAATAGTTCTGCTATAAGAAGATTACTGTCCCAAAAATGAAAAATACAAATTTGGAGAAAACAAATTAATCATAGGAAAAAAGTTCCAAAGTTAGTCTCTGTTTTGAAAAATGAAGGTCAGATTCAGAGTCTTTCTGGTACATTGTGTGCCAAATCAAAAGTCAGTGCATGGGGATAGAGAAAACATGAAATCTTTTAATACTGTAGACATAAAGTCATCTACCGTTGTAGGTGAAAGTTTGATTACCTTGTTTAGAAGATTAACTGCACATAGATGTAAACCTCGCCTTCAGCATTGGAAGCATCAGCAATGTTCGTTTCCGATGTTACTTGTGTGCCTGTTGACACCACTTGTACCTCAACAGTAGCAATTTGTGTCTATTAGATCCCAATGAATGCTGTAATCAGGATTGGTAGCCACTCGGGACAACATAGAGAATGGGCCATTACAGGGTCCAGCAGCGTATTAACATCCGTAGGCATGACTGATGGGAGTGTTAGACAGATGTCTAGCGTGCATTCTTCACCGCAAAGCAGGCAGCGTTGAACAGGTAAGATGCAATCTTTCCAGATTGGTCTGAATGACAGAAACCATGTGGTATTTAATTGTTGTAGATGAGGTACACCTAGAATTTGGACGATGCGCTAACCACACTTCATCTCCAGTAGAGAGCTCTCCACAGTGAATTTGGTGTCGCTGGTCATTTGGCTTGCCATATCGAAGCAGTAGTAATAAAATTAGCATCCCTGCTAAAAGGAGCGGCAGTCTTTCAAACACAGAGTACATGAAGTTTGGAATGATTCCGAGGGTTTCTTTGGCCGAGGTCAGTGGCACTGTTTGTTGCAAAAGAATGGCTTTCATTCTGCTTAGAGTATCAATTTGTATAGAAGAGATGTTAAATGAAGGCCATAAAGGCGACTCTCTGGCTGTCTCTATTTGAGGGACAGGACTTTCATACAGCAAGTGACGCTGGATGTAACCGTTACTATATATTGGATACCTGGCAACATGCCACAGCAGCTGTGATCATTCAACATGAGGTAACTTCCATTTGAAAGTTGTCCAAAAATTGGATTAATCACTGTAGCTGGTGAGCTTTTCGGGTGACAGGATAAGTTTGTAGGGGAACCGTCACAGGCCCCGTGTAAGTTAATACCCTGACAAAGAAGAGAACTGCTTAGTGTGTTTTCAAAGTTAGTAACGCTAAGAAACACTTCACGCCCTCCACTCCAAAATCTGTGTGTGTAAGGCAAATCCCAGGATGTCTTGGTGTATTTTTACCCGACATTTCATATTTGCCTGCTGGTATATGTTTAAGGCAATACTGAAAATGGAAAGTTGTTACAGGCAGAGGAATTTTACCATGTATGATCCACTCAGTAGCTTGTTTCTCTGCCACTGTGAATGGTAATTGTTCCAGTTTCTCAATGCTCAGCACCGTACAGTCTGCTCCCCTTTGTGGAAGTTTGATCTGTTTATCAGTGAGATTGAATTCTGAAAACAGTGACGTAGTGGTGATTAAATGCAAAGGCACATAGCCTGCACACAAGTTTTGTATCATCCAGCCTAATAGCATTATGGAACGTAATTGAGACTGACCATGTTGCAACATGACCAAGTCAAGTTCTATGATGTCTATGGCAGAAGATACAATGCTGTCCAATGAATATATCCTGGATGACAGAGTCGTTAACCCATTGTCTACCCTACACTGTATGTTGTTACTACCCCCGGATGCAGTTTTTGAACATAGCGTGGGTCTGGCCTGCTGATAGTGAAACCCTGTGCTTTGTTCAGGAATCAATTTTGACAGTTGTTTATGTCTGTGGGTAAGAGCAACCATTTGTTCCAATCTGGATCTGATCTGTTGTGATGCAAAATAGTATGTACGTCGACCTCCCCCTGCGTAGTGCTATTACTTGCAGGTGCAGGTATGGACGGAGCGTTCATGTCTTTGATCTTGGCTATCCCAAGGCAAGATGTTTGTTGGACAGTGTCATTCAAAAACGTTATTTGCTCAGGGATGATACAGGCTCTACCCCTTGCACTTGCCAATCTTTTGTACCCCAGACAGATTTTTTCTCAATGTTGTCTTTCCAAAAGTCGAAACCCTATCTAGACAGTTGTGCAATAAAGGCTGCAGATTAAATCTGTTTTGTATTTGTTAACATATTTTTCATTCCTGTCTTGTTCACATTTTTAAAATAAAACGTTTCTGGGTTTGACAAGTTGAACCCTGAAAAGAATGTTAATTTCTTTGCACTTTTATGCAAGAAATGATGACCATAATGGTTATAACAATATAGCAGTTCATAGCCTGATGACCCCTCTAAATATTCATGATTTGTGAATACTGCACACATTTCTTGATCAGACATCATGTTATTAACAGTCTCGATGTCGCAATCATCAGAAAAGGTACTAGAGGTAATAAAGTCACTTAATGAAATCTTAAACAAGTGTGGAATCTTCAAGAGTTCCGACTGGTCAAAAATGTCATATTCGGTTTTGTCCCAAAATATACCATCTGGTATAGGAATGGCTGTGATGTTCACTGCTGACAAGTCTCTTGCTTCACGATGGAATGATTTGTGTGGCTGGAGAAGTAAGATCTCTTTGAGTTGCTGTGTCCATTTGAATATATTTCCCATTTATCAACATACCCAGAGCTATTACCAGAGCTAACCAAAGTAAAAAGAAAAATATTCCCAAAACAATCCATAGATCAATCCTAGGTGAAACCAGATAAGTCTTTTTCAGGTGATGAAAAAAGTCAGTTGCTTGTTCTTTGAAGGTTCTTTGTGCTGGCGTTGTTTCAGGTTTGCTGGGATCCTCAGAAAACGTATACAAGTTAATGAAATAGCCTGATGCTGTTAGGGTGTGCTCCCAACAAACTGCTTGCCCTTTCACAGTCCATTGAGGCCAGAATGAAACTTGTAAGGAATTAGTTAATTCCTAAGTGTATGTCTAGTATAGAAACAATGCCCGTTCTTCAAAACTATGTATTTGTTCACATCATGATTTTACCAATGTTTCTTTGTGCAGTGCTGCCCGGTTTCAGGATTACATGACTATTTATTTGTACACATTATGATTTTACCAATGCTTCTTGAGCAGTTCTGTCTGGTTTGAGGATTACATATGCAAAACTATTGACAGCCTTCCTCACGTGTAAACAGACAACTTCTTTTCCGCTGTTTACACGTGTATTAAACCGACCCCACCCTCAAGCGCTTATAAAAGGCAGCGCTCGTCTTGGAAGCTCTGCTTGTGTTTGTCAGCAGCAGCCCAGCTCACCTGCACTCCAGCTTCATCTGACTTACCATTGGCTTTGTCTGCAGCGCTCCTCGGCCGAGGTGACTCCGGGTCCCGGGCAACATCCGCGTAGTCCAGCTTTCCTCTCCCTCGTCATTGCTGCTTGTTCCTTCCGGCTCGCGTCCCTCGAAGACCCGGAAACTCTTCCCGCAACCTGTTATGAAAACAAAGAACGGTAATCAACACCCAAGAAAAGACTTGGCAAACTGTAAGTACTTACCCTGATTAATCCTGATACAAGCAAGAGAAAAGAAAAAGCTTAGTCGCAAGAGACTTGATACCACGAGAGCAAAACCTAGCACAGGAACCCCGGACAATAGACTTTTGAGAAGAGATCTTGTTAAGAGTTTATTCTGCTGCATATCTTAAAGGTTATGAGACAGAGAGGCTCTGTTTAAAAGACTTGAGTACATTTATTATGTGAAGTTCAATATTGGACAGATTACTAGCGACATTAACAAAGTAAGCAAGCAGGAATAAGAAAACATTAAGTGGCAATTGAATTGCATGTAAAGTCATATGATATTGTTTTCTCTCTCTCTCTCAGTTTTATTTTCTCCTTAAGGAAGAGAGACATTATGGCTGAGATACCCGCCACCCCCTCTCAACACAATCCCCAAAGGATGGGACACCGGAAACGGTTCTGAACTTTTGGAAGACGGGAGGGAGTGACCCTCCCGGCCGTATTTATTAAAAATATGAAACAAAATTAAAACATTAAAATAACAGTTTCATATTAATGTACAATTTCATTTCCACATTGCGATGTTTGGCTAACCTTAACATATTCTCTAATACAAAGGTTCTCCTAGCCGAACTAACATCCTACAAAACATTTAACTTGAAATTGTACATCCTAACGTTTAAGGGCCAACGGCAAGGTCGTAACCGGTGTCAGGATCCCTAAACCAGACATATCCCCCTCACTTGTGAGGGGCGACCGCACAGAGGTGTACCTCAAGTGCATTTACCAATTTCCCTTGACTTGACGGGGGCCCCAATAAACTCGACGCCATTTTAAAGGTCGTCCGAGGACACGTGTGAGGTATCTAGAAGGTAGCGTAGACCCCCTCCCAAACCCCACACAACTTACCACATCTGCCGTCGCAGATGTCCTGGCCCCGGGAAATTCCCCAGGAGGGGGCTGTAGCCCCTCCTACCCAGGAAGGGGCCTTGACCGCCTTTCCTTTTCTTTCGGCGGCCCATCCTTAGAAGGTACCGCCTCCCCGTTGAGGGGCCAATGGCCACCTCCCTTGAGCGCTCCCATCCGTAATGGGTGACGCCCACCCCATAGGGATCCTCCAATTACTGCTCACCGATCACGACCTTACCGCCCGACCAAAATAAATACGACAATTCTAACTAAACTAATGAATTACTAATTACTAAAAGACAGTAACAATTACCACCTATAAAAAGGCATGATTACTGATCAACACTATTGCATCATTTACTTTATTTGCAAAAACAAACTACAATATGACTATTCTTTATTGCATATTCAAAGTTATCACGACCATCATCACAACCTGCAAAAAATTAGCGTTACCACATCAAACTTTATTCAAAACCACTTGCTGTCCTCAGGGGCTGGTGGGTGGGTCAAAATTGGCTCTTCGTTCCGTCTCGAGCTCACGTGCAGCGAGGAGGTGCAGCTTTAGAGCACAGGAACAAGAGGATGCTTTCTTGGCTTGTTGCTCCTTTTATCCGTCTTCAGGGCGGGCGTAAACCCGCCCCTGCCTGCCCCAAAGGGGCGTGGCCGGCCGCGTCAGTGTCTAGGCCAGCCCACTCCAGGGCGGGAAAAGAGCGCGCCCCGGCTACGCCGCTTCGGGCATACCAGCCGAGACGCGCCTCCCGCCCAAGATGGCTTCCCCGGGGGATCGTGGTACTCCGCCATACGTTCGGGGGGACCGAATGGTCGCCCCTTTCCATATGGCTGAGATACCCGCCACCCCCTCTCAACACAATCCCCAAAGGATGGGACACCGGAAACGGTTCTGAACTTTTGGAAGACGGGAGGGAGTGACCCTCCCGGCCGTATTTATTAAAAATATGAAACAAAATTAAAACATTAAAATAACAGTTTCATATTAATGTACAATTTCATTTCCACATTGCGATGTTTGGCTAACCTTAACATATTCTCTAATACAAAGGTTCTCCTAGCCGAACTAACATCCTACAAAACATTTAACTTGAAATTGTACATCCTAACGTTTAAGGGCCAACGGCAAGGTCGTAACCGGTGTCAGGATCCCTAAACCAGACATATCCCCCTCACTTGTGAGGGGCGACCGCACAGAGGTGTACCTCAAGTGCATTTACCAATTTCCCTTGACTTGACGGGGGCCCCAATAAACTCGACGCCATTTTAAAGGTCGTCCGAGGACACGTGTGAGGTATCTAGAAGGTAGCGTAGACCCCCTCCCAAACCCCACACAACTTACCACATCTGCCGTCGCAGATGTCCTGGCCCCGGGAAATTCCCCAGGAGGGGGCTGTAGCCCCTCCTACCCAGGAAGGGGCCTTGACCGCCTTTCCTTTTCTTTCGGCGGCCCATCCTTAGAAGGTACCGCCTCCCCGTTGAGGGGCCAATGGCCACCTCCCTTGAGCGCTCCCATCCGTAATGGGTGACGCCCACCCCATAGGGATCCTCCAATTACTGCTCACCGATCATGACCTTACCGCCACAGGCCGGATAGTTGACCGGCTATCCGGACCCCCCACAACACTCCTGCCTAAAGGTCATGTATTAAAGTTTTCAACCAAGCTATCAGGTCTCCTATGAGTAACTCGTTCCCCATCCGAGACAAATGAACACCATCCCCCAAATACATACTGTCCCCTTTAATACAACCATGCGAAATAGAATGCAGTGTACTTGAACGGAACAGTCTACTCACTTTATTATTAATTTTCCTTACTGAATGATTCAGAGCAGAGACCGAAAGAGCCCCCCGCCACACTTTCTGTGGGATCATATGGGACCATGCAATTGTGCACCCTGGAACTCTTCTCGCTAACCAACTTACTGTGGAAAGCATCGCCTCAAGAAGAAGTCGTCTACCAGTGGTCACCAAATCATTGCCCCCAAGATGTACTATGACTACAGACGGCGGTGACCCTGTCCGCCCTAACAAACCCTCGAAAAATGATCGAAACTGGTCAATACAGAGCCCGCCCTTTCCGTAGAAGGACACCCTGTACCCGTATTCCCCAGCCACGTGAATCATGTCACCTGCTTTGAATACGTCCGCGGCACGCCTCACGTATGAGTGGCCCACGACCCACACCTCCTTTTTCGCAGCCGGTGATGTCTGACCGCTGGCCCGGTGTTGGGTTGACTGCACAGTCCGCCCCGCCTCGTAGGCTCGCGCAACTGAAACCAAACAAAAACAAGAAGCGTGAGTACATCATTACAGCTTCACAACATGTGCAACCGCACATACCTTTTATAACAATTCGAGGACCAACGCCCCACACGTTTTACTTGATCGACATTCAGACCCCTGGCTGTAGCCTCGGTAGCAGCCCCTATCCGAAAGGAATGGGTCCCAAACTCGCCGGGGTTCATGCCCGCGGCAGAAATCTACATCGCAAGCACCCGCTGAAACTGAAACTTCGTCAGTGGGGTGGCGTCAGCGTGTCTCAACAAGGTCCCCCCCCATGATGCCACCCTTTGCGCCAAATATTCCTCAACGCAACCCACCGGGCACATGGATGACCCAGGAATCCTTCGTATCAGTATGCAGTCCCCCATCGAACCCTGATCGGTCTTGGACTTGACAAATGAGACAGTCATTGTCTCCCCCCTGACTTGGACATGCTCTCGGCACAGTCCCCCCATGGTATCCTGCTTGTTCCTTGCCACTAGTTCGCTTACCCGCATAGCCCCATGGAATGCTAGCTCAAAAGCGGCTCGGAATAACACTGCTTCATACTGGGATGAACATGTTGCAGGAAGTACAGATAACAACAAAGCCAACCTATCCAGACCTATCGGGCGCCTTTCATCTACTCTGCGACCCTCAAGGCGTTGCCACCCACGTAGCGCTTTTTGCACAACGAAAGACGCAGTCGGGTCCTGGATCCCATGAGCCCTTGCCATAAAGGAAATGGTGGCCCGATGCCTCTGGGCCGTAGCCACTGATTTGCCTGCCTGATGTAAGGACAGCAGAAAATCCACTACCAGTTCTTCCTGGCCCCAAAGCTCCCTCCTAGCATCCTCCACAAAGGCCCAGTAGGATCGGAACGCCCCTTGGTATGCCTTCCTCGTCCTGGGTGCTAAACTCTCTCCCACGAGGTTCTGTAATTCGGGGCACCGAGAGACCAGAGAGCTTCGGGGAAGGGTGCCGCCACCGGGTCCGCTGTGGGCAGAAAACCCCAGAAGGCCTGCATACGAAAACGAGAAAGCGCATCAGCCGCTTTATTCATTACCCCTGGCACATGTCTTGCTCTGAATAGTACATTCAATTGCATACACAATAACACAATTTCTTTGAGCAATCTCAGAATCCATTTGCATCGTGCTGCCTGGCTGTTGATACACTCAACCACGGTCATGTTATCAGACCAAAACACCACAGAGTGATCTCTGAACCCTTCGGGCCAAGTTTTCAGGGCCACAAGAATGGGAAAAAGTTCCAAAAAGGCAATGTTACTTGTCAGTCCACACTCATGCCACCATAACGGCCATTTTTGAGCCGACCATCGTGTGCCGAATATGGCACCAAAACCAGTGCTCCCTGCCGAATCTGTCCACAGCCCCAGCTCCTCGGAGGACACCGCCGGTTTGTTCCAGACAATTCGACCATTGAAATCCGCCAGAAATGCCAACCAAATGCGCATGTCCTGACGAACCTCTGCCGATAACCGTGTGCGATGATGACCCTCCTTCAGGCCGACCATGGCTTGAGCGATCGAACGGGAAAAGGGGCGGGCCATCGGCATGACTCTCAGAGCGAAATTCAGCTGTCCCACCAATTGTTGTAACTGATGCAGCCTGACCTTGGACTCGCTAATACAAGCTTCCAGGGTAGCCCTGAATCTTATCACCTTCTCTTTAGGTAATCTAAAACAACCTTCCACAGAGTCGAGTTCGATCCCCAGGAACTCGAGGCAAGTCGAGGGACCCACAGTCTTACCTGGTGCCAATGGCACACCGAAATGCTTCATTAAAGTACAAAATTCATTCAAAGCCTGTCCACATTCTAGATCCCCAGCCGCCCCCAGAAACAAAAAGTCATCGAGATAATGCATGACATGCTGAAAACCCGTCCTCTTTGTGAAGACCCATTGCAGAAAACAACTGAACTTTTCAAAATATGCACAAGATATAGAGCATCCCATCGGCATACATCTATCCATGTAATACTGACCCTGAAACATGAAACGAAGGAGACGCTGATCGTCTGGGTGTACCGGGAGCAACCGGAACGCTGACTCAATATCCGACTTTGCCATCAGCGCCCCGGGCCCTAGGCGATTCAACATGGCCACGGCCTCGTCGAAAGATGCGTACCGCACCGAACACACATCCGGGTCTATTGCATCATTTACGGACAGGCCACGTGGGGCTGATAAGTTATGTATCAGTCGGAACTCACCCGGGTCCTTCTTAGGGACCACCCCCAAAGGAGAACAAACAAAGTTAGCACACGGTGGTTCATCAAATGGACCGGCGACTCGACCTCGAGTAACCTCTTTCCCAATCTTTTCCTGTACCACGGTCGTATGTTGCAAGACCGATATTTGATTTTTACATTTTCTTACACCCCGAAACTCCCCAACTGGGATGCGGAAACCATATGAAAACCCGTTCCTCAACACCCCAGCGGAAGCGTGATCCGGGTATTCGCTGAGCCAAGGAATCATTGCCATGGTATCAACCGGAGTAGGTAAAGGCGCCCCTCGGACTATTTTAGACCTGTTTGGCGCCTCCTCTCCCCCCGTTATCACCCGTTTTGGCTCTGCACATGGACTCCGGATGGGATGGCTGCCCACACCCTCCACATTCGTGACGGAATTTACATGACCCCTGGGGCCTCGTACATTTACCTCTGTTGAAGTTCCAACAAATCCCCCTTTTACCAGTGTTGCCGTTCGGCCTCGAGTTGTGTTCGTTACCTGTACTTGATCGAAAGGGGGTCCCGGCATATTGGTGGGAGGATTCACCCCCGCTACTCCCCACTAATGGTACTTTTAACATACCAGTACTCTCCATTTTTGACCATGAAACAGAATCGTAACAATCCCAAGTTAATTTTTTATCGTGTTCCTTTGCTTTTCTAAAAATATTATCGTAACAGAACCACTGATTGCCACCATATGATACGGAATATTCCATGATCTGTGTCTGGTATATCGGCAATTCGGACAGCAACTCAGGTCTACGTTCGCCCACGATGGAGGTAAAGATTCCCCACGCCTTCCCCCAAGTGCCAATGTTTTCATCAACTTTAAAGGCGGCCATCTTTGCGCGCCAAACACTTGGATGCATGAGCTCCTTTTGGCTCTTAACATGCTCCATCTCATAATGATCGGTAAGCAACGAGAAGATGTTTACATACTCATCTGCCCATATCTTCTCCTTAATAGCCAAAGGGACATGTTGACCCAACTTTTCTCTTCGTGAAGGTGCAGACTCATCCCTCGCAATCGGCAATGGCCGCTTACCTGAACCGGAAGCTGTATCTGCGGCTGGACCTGTTCCTGGTGGTTTTCCTCCTGCCGCAGCCGGCGTGATAACTGGCGATGATGCCTTCGCCGCCTCCCTCGTTTCACGCAGTTGCTTCATCAACACCCGTGCGTCGTCAGCCGTGGCGCCCTCGCTTTCTTCTCCCAACCACGCTGCTAATTGTGCTGCCAGCTCTGGCGGCATATCCTCCCCGGACACGGGGGTGATCACCACGGAAATCGGGTTCCCCCCTGCCGGCACCGGAGTTGGCTCTTCGAGTGGGGCACAGGGAACCGGGATGTCACCCCCAGCTGCCCCCCTTCTGGGCCTCTTGCCTTTTCCTCCCGGAGCGGCTCCTGCCAAGGGTCGTTTCGGTCCCCCTTCCCCATCTCTATCCGCCATCCGTTTCTTCAGATCGGCACTAGGGCGGGCGTAAACCCGCCCCTGCCTGCCCCAAAGGGGCGTGGCCGGCCGCGTCAGTGTCTAGGCCAGCCCACTCCAGGGCGGGAAAAGAGCGCGCCCCGGCTACGCCGCTTCGGGCATACCAGCCGAGACGCGCCTCCCGCCCAAGATGGCTTCCCGGGGGGATCGTGGTACTCCGCCATACGTTCGGGGGGACCGAATGGTCGCCCCTTTCCAAAATCTTCCTAAAGAGGCCTATCTGGTGTGAGAGAAAACACCCGATGAGAAAGGTATACTTGTGTTAAACTTGCTGGGATAAGAGATATAAAGTACCTGCATGATCATTTTGTGTAAAAGTGTTACAGATGTAAGTCATTGAGTAATAGGTATTTTCTTTTTCATTTTATGTTGAAGCTTGCGCTCCACAGACAAGATCTTCCTGATCATTAAGGGTGAGCGGGAAATCCGTTACGCTCGCGGATTTTGCGGATTTTTGGGAAATCCGCAATCCGCGAATTTTGCGGAATTCCGCAAAATCCGCAAAAAAAAATCCGCGAACGTAACGGGTTCAAAAGTTGAACCCCCACTAATGCAACTATTTTACAATGGCGCCAGCAAGCTGCCAGCGCCGTTGTAAAATTGTTACAAAGTTAGCTTGCACAGGAACCACTAGATAAAACGAAGCAGGTGCTGCTTTATTTTATCTAAGTGCTTCCTGTGCAAGCTAACTTTGTAACTATTTTACAACGGCGCTGGCAGCTTGCTGGCGCCATTGTAAAATAGTTGCATGAGTAGGCTCACTCAAGGGACCCCTGCGCCCTTCGGGGCGATTGCATAGTAATAACACACACATGGTCGCTCGAACTAGTTGATGCTCAAATTCAGTGACTCATTCATTAGCCCAAAAACAATCGTGAGCGTCGTCGAGGCTGGACAGGTGTGCCTTCTTTCCAAATCTACTGTGGAAAATCAGCTGTGATGCTGGATAGGCTTTGCATCCTTGACTTTCACGAGCGCAATACCCGTGCTGTTCCTGTGACCAGGAGCTTCTTTCTCTTCATCTGCTGAACTGATCTTTCTCTGACCTTTTATTCACACAAGAGGCACATACCCTACTGGGCACATTGTGTTCGCACGGGTTTCTGCAAGTTCGCACGCGTTTTGTACAATTTCGCAATTTGCAAAATTGTACAAAACCCTCGCGAACTTGCAGAAACCCGTGCGAACATAAAAAAAAAAAATCTGCGAGGATTCGCGGATTTTGCGGATTTTCGCAATCCGCAAATTTGCAAATCCGCAAATTCGCGGATTGCCAATCCGCAAAATCCGCTCATGCCTACTGATCATCACTACTCAAGATAGAAATATAGGAAGCTCACGAGGGTCCGAGGAGCAGTGTTTTCTTTTTTTATTTAATCCACTTCCCCCTTCCCTTGGGCTTCTTTCACTATCACATATTGCTAAGCTGTGTGGTGGGATAGAGGATAGAGGTTTGAGGGAGGGTGAGAATAATCGTCTCATCCTTCGAGCAGAACTAACTGGAGGTGCAGGTGAGTGAGACTTTGACAGAGGCAGTTCTGTCAATTGCATCAGGATTCGTTGAACTCACTGGAACCAGTTGATCACTTGTTACTTCATTGCAGACAGGTGTATCAGGACGAACTGTTATTTGGATCTCAAGAGGGATACGTTCCATAGCATTGTTGCTTAGTCATTCATTTCTCACTGTAGAATCTTCAAAGGTGATGAGTCTCTCAGTTTGAACATCTTGGATTGTAGTTAGAGGAGTGCGTATGCTACATTGTCGGAGTCCACTTGGCCTACTGCTTAGTATCGGCACATAGTGTGGTTTGATCAGGTCGATGAACACTAAGCTTTTCTCCTTTTTACCAGCAAGGGGCGGCAAAAGTATTGTTCTTGATCCGTGGATTGCTAGGACAGGTACTGGTTGTCTGTAAGAAGGCCCAAATTCCTTCTTGTCCGCGATCTTTACTCTGACTAGATAACCAAACTTTTGGATCCAGACAGGCCTTGCGGGACAGCTGGATTTTCCACATTGGGGGTTGTCTTGAGGAACATGTTGCTTTGTTTTGATCTTAGTTCATTTAAGTCCTGTAAAACAGCCAAACGATCTTTTGCATCAAATTCCTTTTTTTCCACCACTGTCCCTTGCATGTCAAGGTCCGGTCACAACATTCTAGTCCCAAATAGGACCTCATATGGAGTGACACCCCCTAGAGAACTTCTTGGCAAATTATTTAATGAGCGTTGGACCCCATAAAGATGTTTGACCCACCCATCACCCGAACCTAATACCTTAGCTGTTATAGACTGCTTTATCCCATTTTTTTCTTTCCACAACTGAATTTCCCCCATGATGGAATGGGGAAGAGAACCACAATGCTACACCCAAACTGGCCATGGCTTCTTTGTAAGCTCGAGAGGTAAATGCAGTGCCCTGGTTAGAGTGTAGTGTGCCTATTGCGTATGTGCCGATAAAGACTCGCAATTGTTTTATAGGAGTTTGAGCGTCAGCCGAGCACTGAGGCCACATCCACAGGAACCTTAAACATGTATCCACTGTGACCCTGATATATTTATAGTTACCATCCCTCTGTAAGGGACCGCAGTGGTCCAGGAAAACACAATTACAGGGGTGTCTGCGCATGTCGTTTCACAGTAGAGACTTTCATCTTTTGGCATATTTCACAATCCAAAACATAGTTACGGGTCTGTTTCCTAATGCCTGGCCACTAGTACCCCTGCTTTAATAAAGATACTGTGGTGTAAATACCTGCATGAGCAGAGGCGAGCCCTTCATGTGCTGCTAGGATTAGTACTAATGTATGTTCCATGTTTGGAATTACCCTATCTTCCACTCCAGGGATTCGAGCAAACGGAACATTGTTCGCGTCTATTACATATGAGTATTAGAGTGGAAACTTTTTAGGTAATGCTGCACCGCTGCCTTTGCTTGATGCTTTGAGAGCCAGTAATATTTCACTGTCTATTTTCGTTTTTGAACAAGTGATTGCAGCTATGGAAGCCGTTTGATTTGATATTGATTTTATTAGCCTGTGCTAGGCTAGTTGTCGCCCGGTCCTGGATCTCTAGTGAACCCCCACATGTTATGGAGTGGTGGGCTCTTGTTAAGGAAATTCACACAATGGAAATTGCGCCGGCCAATTTAAGAGTATCCAGGTCATGGACAAAAAGGGAAATGATTTGAGGAACATTCCGATGATGTATGGAACTGTTCGGTCCAGCTCTATGATGCTTTTTTTATGTTTTTGATTATGTATTCCTACTATTCTAATGTTTTGCTTCTTTTTCGTATATAATGTATGTCTCTTGTACAGCTACGATGGGGAGAATTACTCTCATATCATTTTGATTTGCATTTGTAACGTTTATGTACTATCTTTCTCTTGCAATAATAAATAAAAAAGTAAAAAAAAAAAAAAAGGAAGCCGTTTGCGCAGCCCCCTTCGCGGCTTTATCAGCCAATGAATTCCCTTCAGCGTGAACGCCATCACGTTGATGGCTCAGGGTGTGTATCACATGACTGTTTTGTAGTCCGTTTTGCAACAGAACTACTTGTTCCCAAAGCGTTTTATGCATGATTGTGCCACCTTTTGCATCTTTGAAACCGTAAATATTCATTATACGATTGAACACAGTAAAAAGAATCGCACACTATGAGTGTTGGGAATTCGCGATCCATATTTTCAAGTGCCATTATGAATGCTTGTAGTTCAGCTCACTGAGCTGTACAATCTCCTAGAGATTGCGTTTTTGGGACCATCGGTCTAAATTTGCCATTGCACATAAGACCTTTAACAATCGCACATGCTGCACTATAAGCTTGTTTACCGTCCGTAGTGGGTTGTGCAGATCCATCAGTATACATTATACATTCATACTGGTCAAGAGGGAGAATTTCAGTAGGCAGAGGACATTCGTGTTTGTATTGTAGGAATGCTTGTGTTTTCAAATGTAGGATCAAAAACGCATTCAACATCAGTTGCAGCAAGAGAATTAACCCATGGTATCCATCTTTGATGTAAAGCTTTTGCATTCAGAATGCTCGCTTTTGTGACTGCCGGTACAAGTGTCACGACCATAATGCGTTTTCCCTGTGCTAGGGCTCTTTCTTTTGCTACAGTGGTTTGAGCTGCTGTCAGAATTTTTTCTATAGAAGTGAATTTCATTTCTGCTTGTGTGTACACATGTGATTTGTATGCAAATGGTACTTTTTCACCTCCATTAAAAGTTAAGTAGGTGAATCCGCATTGACCCGGAATGATTCAGATCATGACACTCTGACCAGGGCCCTGCGTTTAGCTCTCGAGCTTACAAAGAAGCCATGGCCAGTTTGGGCATAGCATTGCAGTATTCTTCTCCATTCCATCCTGGGGGAAATTCGGTTGTGGAAAGAAAAAAACGGGACAGAAAGCAGTCTATAACAGCCAGGGTATTAGGTTTGGGGGTGTGGGTAGGTCAAACATCTTTATGGGGTCCAACGTGCATTAAGCAATTTGCCAAGAAGTTCTCTAGGGGGGTGTCACTCCATATGAGGTCGAATTTGGGACTAGGATGTTGGTATCTTACCTCGGTTGTCATGTGGTGGAAAATAGGAAAATTGATATCAAAGATTGTTTGGCTGTTTTACAGGACTTAAATGAACTAAGAGTGAAACAAAGCAGCGTGCTCCTGAAGCCAACCACCACTGGGGAAAATCCAGCCGTCCCAGCGAGGCCTTTATGGAGCCTTCTTAAAGACAACCAGCTGTCCTAGTAATCCACAGTCAAGAACAGTACTTTTGCCACTTCTTGTTGGTAAAAAGAAGAAAGGATTTGTGTCCATCAACTTGATCAAACCACACTATATGCCCGATACTAAGCAGTAGGCCACGTGGACTCCTACAATGTAGCCGACGCACTCCTCTAGCTACAATCCAAGAGATTCATCACCTTTGAAGATTCTATAGTGTGAAATGAAGGGCTAAGCAACAAAGCTTTGGAACTTGTACCTCGTGAGACCCAAATAACAGTTCGTCCTGATACACCTATCTACAACGAAGTAACATGTGATCAAGTGGTTCCAGCGATTTCAATGAATCCTGATGCAATTTCAACCATTCACAGAACTGCCTCTGGCTATTTCATTAACTTTGATACGTTTTTTGAGGATCCCAGTGAACCTGAAACGATGCCAGCACAAAAAACTTTCAAAGAACAAGCAACAGACTTTTTTTATCACCTGAAAAAAACTTAGCTGGTTTAACCATGGATTGAACTATGTATTGTTTTGGAAAAAATGTTCTTCCTACTTTGGTTAGCTCTAGTAATAACTGTGGGTATGCTGATAAATGGAAAATGTATTCAAATGGACACAGCAAGTAAAAGAGTGAACTTAAATCTCCAGCCTCACAAATCATCCCTTCGTGAAGCAAGAGACTTGTCAACAGTGAACATCACAGCCTTTCCTATACAAGATGGAATCGTTTGCGACAAAGCAGAATATGACATTTCTGGCCTGTTGGAGCTTTTGAAGATTCCACACTTATTTAAGATTTCATTAAGTGACTTTATTACCTCTAGTACCTTTTCTGATGATTGGGACTACGAGACTGTTAATAACATAATAACATAATGTCTTATCCAGAGATTTATGCAGTATTTACAAATCATGAATATTTAGAGGGTTCATCAGACTATGAACACATGTATTGTTATAACCAGTATGGTCGTCATTTCTTGCACAAATCTGCGTCACCTAGAAATGTATTTATGTATAACCAATGGGAACATTGTCCTACACTTCCAAAGGGTAGCTCAAAAACTTTTGCAAATAAGTTTCCATATTTTTCAGGGTTCAATATATCCAATGCAGAAACATTTTACTTTAGGAATGTGAACAAAACAGAATGAAAAGTGTGTCATTCAATACAAAACAGATTTATTCTGCAGCCCAACTGTCTAGACAGGGTTTTGACTTTTTGAAAGACAACATTGAGACAAAATCTCTCTGGGGTATAAAAGATTGGCAAGTGCAGGGGGTGGAAGCTTTGTTTAGAGCCTGTATCATCCCTAAGCAAATAATGGGTTAGCCAAGGTCAAAGACATGAACACTCCGTCCATACCTGCACCTGCAAGTAATAGCGCTACACAGGGGGAGGTTGACGTACATATTATTTTGCATCACAACAGATCAGATCCAGATTGGAACAAATGACTACTCTGGCCCACAGACACAAGCAACTGTCAAGATCAATTCCTGAACAAAACACAGGGTTTCACTATCAATAGGCCAGACCCAGGATATGTTCAAAGACAGCATCCTGGGGTAGTAACAACATACAGTGTAAAGAAACTATGCCTAGATTGGCTACAGAAAGCTACACTACAGGATGTAAAACAACACTTATCTTTACTTGAAGAAGGTGCAGACTTTAGGGAATTCTTGCTAGGACCAAGAAAACCGCGTCAAAAACGTTTCATATACGCCGGCATCTATGCTACTTATAACGAAATATGGAAGATTACCCAAGCAAAGACTGCAGAACGTATATGGGAAATTGATCGTATTAATTTAGAGAACTCTCTCCCTGTAGTAGACAATGGGTTAATGACTCTGGCGTCCAGGATATATTAATTGAACAGCATTGTGTCTTCTGCCATAGACATCATAGAACAAGACTTGGTCATGTTGCAACATGGTCAGTCTCAATTACATTCTATCATGCTATTAGGCTGGACACGACAAAACTTGCATGCAGGCTATGTGCCTTGGCATTTAATCAATACTATGTCACTGTTTTCAGAATTCAGTCTCACTGATAAACAGATCAAACTGTCACAAAGGGGAGCAGATTATACGGTGCTGAGCATTGAAAAACTGGAGAAATTACCATTCACCGTAGCAGAGAAACCAGCTACTGACTGGATAATACATGGTAAAATTACTCTGCCTGTTACAATTTCCCGTTTTCAGTATAGCCTAAAACATATACCTGCAGGCAAATATGAAAGGTTGGGTAAAGAATACATCAAGACATCCTGGGATTTAACATACACACATAGATGTTGGAGTGGGGGGTGTGAAGTGTTTCCTAGTGGTACTAACTGTGAAAATGCACTAAGAGGTTCTCTCCTTTGTCAGAGTATTGACTTACACGGGGCCTGTGATGGTAACACTACAGACTTATCCTGTCACCTGCAAGGCTCACCATCTGCAGTGATTAATCACATTGTTGGACAACTTTCAAATGGAAGTTACCTCATGTGAAATGATCACAGCTGATGTGGCATGTTGCCGGTATCCCATTTGTAGTAATGGTTACATACAAGGTCACGTGCTGTATGAAAGTATTGTTTCCAAAAATACAGTCAGCCAGGGAGTTTCCTTTAAGGCCTTCACTGAACATCTCTTCAATACGAATTGATACTCTAAGCAGAATGAAAGCCATCGTTTTGCAACAAACAGTGCCACTGACCTCGGCCAAAAAAACCTATGATCTACAAGTCATAAGGACTTCTGGCGAGATACATGCCATTTTGAATATGAAACTGCCCTATACATTTCTCAAAAATGCTGGGACGTATTTTAAACATGTCTGATATGAGCAGTATTGTACATGTATTTAAGAACGTGTGTGCAGGACTGTCAGCCCCTTTTCAAGCAGTCCTCAGAATAATTCCAAAATTTGTGCACTCTGTGTTTGGTGGACTGCCGCTCCTTTTAGCGCTCATTGGAGGGATCCTGTTTTTGCTGTGATATGACAAGCCAAAACACTTTGTGTTCCTATTTCTACTCCCCAATATGTCTGCCACAAAGAACTGGGCATTAACTTTATTGAAGACTTTGTTCGTGCACGCCCTGCCCTCTTCTGGCTTTCTATTTGGAAGAAGTTGAACCCTGCGGCACTACACACAAAAGATATTATCACCGATTGTTTGAACTGTGATAAGTGCATGGACATTCCCTGGCTGTCGGGAGGGTATAATAGTCTTAGTAGCATTAATCAAGGGAGTATTTTCAATAACTAATACTGCTAATGTCCTCCCACCTAAAAACGACTTGCGACATTCCTTATACACACTGTACGCCAGGGAAAGATCACACAGGGAATCTCTGAAGAAAACTGTCTCCTCTTACTTGTCTTATGCTTTTTTGATTTCACCATTGTCCCGCTATCTGACACACTCGATGAATCACTGGGAGCGTGGCTTATTATTTCCCCTCCGGGCTGGCACTATTAAATTTGCACTTTGTTTCCCCCTTGGCCATCATAATGAACTTGATTCTCTGCCTTGCCCGTGTGATGGCATAAGCGGACAATCTGTATTGCACTTTTTATTCTTTTGCAAATTTTACATTAAATATATTAAATGTTTTTTTAATTCCGTATTTTAGAAAATGTAAACCTATTAGCTTGGAAAATGCTTATTTGATGATATTAACTCTGTATGAGGATGAACTTATCTTTCGCACTAGCCCTTTTTTGCGTATAGCCGTTCGAGCAAGACAGACGATGTTTGATCCATAATTTCGGCCTTTTTGTATATGTATCATGGTGATCCTTTTATTTTATTATTATGGTATTTTTAATGTATTGTTTTTGACTTCTTATATACTGTACTTTTGTGGATACCTGGATATCCGAATAAAGTTTTCTGACTGACTGACTGACTGACAAGCCAAATCACCAATGACACCCAGTTCACCGTGGAGAGATCTCTACTGGAGATGAAGTGTAGTGAGCGTATCATCCAAATTTTGGGTTTACCTCGTCTATGAGAATTAAATACCACATGGTTTCTTTCATTAAGACCAATCTGGCAAGATTGCATCTTACCTGTTCTATGCTGCCTGCTTTGCGGTGAAGAATGCGTGCTAGACACCTGTCTAACACTCCCATCAGTCATGTCTCCGGATGTCAATACTCTTCTGGACCCTGTAATGGCCCATGCTCTGTGTTGTCCCCAGCGGCTACCACTCCTGGTGACGGCATTCATTGAGATCTCCCAGTCGCAAATCGCTGCTGCTGAGGTACGAGAGGAAACAACAGGCACGCAGGTAACATCCGATACAAACATTGCTGATGCTTCCAATGCTGAAGGCGATAGTTCACATCTATGTGCGGTTAATTTTCTAAACTAGGTATTTCAACTTTAAACTACAATGGTAGACAATTTTTTGTCTACAGAAATAGAAGAGTACATGTTTTCTCCAAGCCATAACACTGACTTTTGATTTTGGCACACAGTGTACTGAGAAACTCTGAATTTGACCTTCATTTTTTCAAAACAAGGCACTTACTTTGGAAATGCTTATAGTAGATTTATTCATAGAGAACAGAATTCTTTGAATACTTCCAGAGACAATATGTAACCTTGTACACAACAATTGATTTATGTAATCTGACATGAAATGGTTTTGGCCCTTTTTCTTCTGTATTTAGGAGCCATTTCATCATGTGTATATATATATTTATGATTCATTCATGTAGCATTCAAATATCAACATGTGCTTAGAATGAAACATTGCTTTAATATGTACAGCACCATTTCATTGTATGCATAGCAAGTTTTAATGCATTTTTACAATGTATTTTAGACATGTTTAAAGCACTTCTTGTGTAGTTATATTTGAGATATGTTTAGCATGTTTAGGATTTAGTAATGTCGTTCATACGAAAGTGGAGTGGTTGTTGTGTGTCGGTTTAGATACCGTATATAGATTTCCCGATTTATGCTCTTATATAGGTACAATTCACATTGCCCTTATTTAGGCATAGAAATCCAGCCCTTATTTAGGCATTGCTCATGCAAACCAAATACAGGCATGGTTAACTACATCAGCAGAGCCTATCACGGATGTAGGTGACCATATCTGTATTTGGTTAGCATGGATAATACCTAAATAATGGTTGTATTTATATGCCTAAATAAGGGCAATGTGAATTGTGCCCATCTAAGGGCATATCTCGGGAATCCTATATACGGTATCTAAATCGACACACAACAATAGTATATGGTGAGGCACACAGCGCAACACTGCAAGAGTAGATACTGCTATCAAGATTGCAACCTATTGGTATCTAACCTGGCCCACCTGCCTGGGTCAATAGCAGCCATAGGTCAGAGTGTTAGGGGTGATTCGGAGTCCCTAGTACACTGCTTCACCTCCCATGGGAAGTTCAAAGGTCAAGAATTGCTGGGGCAGATTTAGATGACATAGATAAACACATTGATACACTGCTGCTGTGCTTAAATAACCCTGGGTCTCCCAAGCCTGCTGACTACCACTCTAAGGGGAAACATATTTGGCTTGCCCTGGGGGCATCTCTTCAGGCCATTCTATCCCAGTGGGATAAAGAGAAACCTTCTACGCACACTGCTTGGCTACATTGGATGTAGCGCATATTACGCATGGAGTGCTGGATGCGAGTGCTAACCTCCCACTCAGACACCTATCCAGATCTATGGAAACTGTATATTAAATTACTTTTCACCAAGTTCTATGACTTAATGTGTCCCAGATATCTATGTATACTGCACCTGGTTGAACAGGTTGACATAGCCTGACGCAGGGAGAGACAGCCAGTGAGGAGAAATAGCTAGACCAAGCAGGGTAGCTACAATATAGTGGAGTTAGTACAAATGGAGGTGAGGGAGGGAAGTGAGCTATGTTTTTGTACGTGTTGATTATTCTACATTAGTACTGCCTGATAGGAGAGTGCCAAGCAAGCCCCTCTGTTATGTGTGGGACTATATTTTTGAAAGCAATAAAATACATGTGAACCATAAAAACATATCAAGTTTGCTTCAATGCTGCGTTCTTCTCTTATAATGCTTTATTATTCTTACCACAAATACTAGCCTACTTCTAAACATTCTTATTCGTGTTGGGATTGTTTCAGCCTTACTGTTAGGTCAGCCATTTTCTTAAGATGTTTTCCACTTCGAACGCGACTTACACCTTTTCGTTTCTCAGTTGGTGTTAAAGTTTTATTCTTATTTACATAATTTTCCACATTTTTACAATCAATGTTTTAAGAACCTCATTAGTTCTCTTACCAGCAGTTGTTTTTTCCCTACTAAGTTCTATCTGTCATCTCTTTTTTGCAGGCAGGACTGTTTCTTTTGTGTTTTTCTCCTCTGTTCTTTTCTTGCCATTGTAATGTTTTCTCTTTCAACACAAGTAGATATCTGAAAACCAAACACAGTACTCATTTAAGTTTACATTATAGACTATTAAACTGCATACCTCAAACAACTAAATGCCTTCATAATTTATTCTATCAATGTTTATTTCCATTCCAGAGTTAATAAATGCAGCACCTCTACTTCCTCTCAAACTACATGTGTTACTACTAAGCACATAGCACCTTGCCTTATGGGCTAATGATGGCTTACCCTAGGAGTCACATATATGGTAGAAATATGCAACCAGCTCCCTCATGACCTATATAACTTTTATTTGTGTATACAACATTAAATAAGGACTGCACATGATTTATACACTTTGACGCTTTAACCAGTGATTTATCATCATTTTTTATTCAAAAATACATGTACATTTTTTTCAATTTTCCTTTGTTTTTCTACATACAACATCTTAAAAATATCCATTTACATTTGCGTTTAGTATTTTAAGTACATGAATATGCGCACCTAAGCATCACAGGAGCAATTGTGTTCTATAGATATAGACCCCTGTACAATTATAAATACTTAACTTTCATCAATTCTCAAACTTACTCAGTCACACCTAAACAACATTCTCACATCATCCAATATCAACCATTGCTCATATTTGCATCACAGGGAGACCTAGAGCTAATTTGTCACCAGTCCCTATTGAAGATCTAAATTCAATAGGGTTTATCAGAAGGTCGACACACGTTACGGCGGGTTGGAAACAAACAATGGATCACCTTCCTCAGGACCATGCCAAATAAACTGACAACCATACAGGGGAGCGATGAGTGTAGTGATGCACCTTCAGAGTCAAGGAGACCACGTTGTCTGGTATGGCACACCTGAAGCCATCTTGATTGGAATAAAGTGGTAACTCTTAAAACATTTAATTTAAAAAGGAACAAAATGAGGGGGTATATTTTGCCATAGAAAGTATGATTAGTGCTGCAGAAAGAAAAATTAGGGCACATTTTGGTTGACTTCTCAAATCCTCTTCTATTTCATTAAAAAATTCAGACATGCAGTCTCCCAAGATGGCCACCAGAGACAAAAGAGCCTAAATGTAGCCCAAATATCACCCAGATGTAGCCCATGTATAAACCAATTACAGAATGTCCCAGAGTGTTCTAAAGAACAACTAGAGCACTAACAGTCTTACTTATGACAAAAGTATGGCACACCAGAAGCAATCTTGATTGGAATGAAGTGTTAAGTCTGAACACATTTAATTTAAAAAGGAACAAAATGAGGGGGTTCATTTTGCCATAGAAAGTATGATTAGTGCTTCAGAAAGAAAAATTAGGGCATATTTTGAGTGACTTCTCAAATCCTCTTCTATTTCATGAAAAAAATTCTGACATGCAGACTGAAACATGCATCTTGAATACCAGCAGCAGACTTCCCTGGTGAGCAGTAGCTTTACTACAGTGATCTAATGAGCAACTAGAGTGCTAACATTCAGAATTCATGGCAAATGTGTGACACATCTGAATGCCTACTTGAAGGAACCAAAGTAAACAAGCATTGAAAATGCAATAGATCTCGCCCACGTTTAAGTTAAAGCCATTCTGTTTGTAAAGAGGTGGCTTTTTAGCTTTGCTTTTATTAGTGTTTTTCAAACTTTCATGTAAATAACATGCATATGTATGCATATATGTATATGTATGCATGCATTTATATTTGTATTTATATAGATATGCAGATTATATATGTATATATATTTATATATACACATACATATATATAAATGCATATGCATATATATGCATATATATATGTGTAAATGTGTGCGTGTAGAAAGAGGTAGAGAGGTAGATGTAGAGGTAGAGAGGTAGATCGAGAGAGGTAGAGAGAGGTAGAGAGGTAGAGAGTAGAGAGTGAGTAATAGAGAGTGGAGAGTGAGTAGTAAAGAGTAGTAGAGAGCAGTAGAGAGAGTAGCAGAGAGTGAGTAGTAGAGAGTAGTAGAGTGAGTAGTAGAGAGTAGTAGAGAGTGAGTAGTAGAGAGTGAGTAGTAGAGAGTAGTAGAGAGTGAGTAGTAGAGTGAGTAGTAGAGAGCAGTAGAGAGTGAGTAGTAGAGAGTAGTAAAGAGTGAGTAGTAGAGAGTAGTAGAGAGTGAGTAGTAGATCGTGAGTAGTAGAGAGTAGTAGAGAGTGAGTAGTAGAGAGTGAGAAGCAGAGAGAGAATAGTAGAGAGTAGTAGAGAGTGAGTAGTAGAGTGAGTAGTAGAGAGTAGTAGAGAGAGAGTAGTAGAGAGTGAGTAGTAGAGAGTAGTGGAGAGTGAGTAGTAGAGTGAGTAGGAGATAGTGAGTAGTAGAGAGTGGTAGAGAGAGATTAGTGGAGAGTGAGTAGTACAGAGAGAGTAGTAGAGAGTGAGTAGTAGAGAGTAGAGAGTGGTAGAGAGTGAGTAGTAGAGAGTAGTAGATAGTGAGTAGTAGGGAGTGAGTAGTAGAGAGAGAGTAGTAGAGAGTAGTGGAGTAGTAGAGAGTGAGTAGTAGAGAGTAGTGGAGAATATTCCAAAGTTTGGCACAGCACCACTTGCACAACAAGTCCAATCAAATCTTATCACTTAGAGTCCTTATTGAAGCGCTGAATCCTGGTGTATATTCAAATGCTTTTATTTTCCTTAAGTTTATGTACTAAGTTTATGTACCACAGCAAGTACAACAGAACTTCTTCAGGCGTTCTTATTTCCTTCACGTTATGTCGGTATCTAGTTGTCATATAACTAGATATTTCTTCCAAATGTTAGAGGAGACGAAAGTACATTCTTATTCAAAGTGACTAGGTATCAGTTTTACCCACACAATTCGGGCAGACTTGAGTAATTTATAGCATCCTCAAAGTCAGTCTTTCAAAAATTCCAAAGTATAGGACATGATAATCCAAATCCAAATGTTTCTCAAGAAAAGTCATTTTCAATCATTCGGAATATCGCGCCTGGGAGGTCCTTGTGGGACCCCCTGAGCAGGCCTAGGGGGTCAGGGTGCTTCTACCCTGCTCCCTTTGCGTGTTATGCACCTTTGTTTCACTGTTTTCTTGTGCCTTCGTTCTACCGAGGCACAGGATGGCTGCCAACACTTCCTGGTTTGGAGTGTTGACAGACAGTGGCAGCCAATCAGCATGCCTTCCCGAGAAAGCTGCATGCTCATTGGCTGTCAACACTTCTAACCAGGAAGTGTTGGCATCCATCTTGTGCTCGATAGACAAAGGCAAAAGAAAGCAAAAAAACAAACGTGAAGAACACAAAAAGGGGGCAGGGTAGATACACCCTGACACCCTAGGCCTGCCCAGGTGGTCCCACAAGGACAAAAAAGGACCACATTTTCTTTTTAAAAACCTGGTCTGTTTTTTTAAAAATTACCCCTCGGGGGGACCAAATCGCGGGGGCATAGTGATAAAGAAGTGTAGGGGGTCCACAATCCCCCCCCCACACTTCCTCGGGGACTGACGCCCCTGGGGCAAAGCAACGCAGCCCCTTGGCGCATACTGGAGGCTCCTGGTGGGCTAATTGGCCCCCAGGGACCCCCAGTATGCAAGGGGAATTAGTTCCTACTCTGCAAACACGCGAGGGGTTGCGCTGCAGAGAGGTGTAAAAAAGAGTGTGGCCTCATTACACCTCTCTGCAATGCAGCCCCCTGGCGCATACTGCACCTTCCAGGTGGGCTAGTTGGCCCCCAGGGACCCCCAGTATGCAAGGGGAATTAGTTCCCCCTCTGCAAACACGCCCGGGGGCTGCGTTGCAGAGAGGTGTAAAAAAGGGTGTGGCCTCATTACACCTCTCTGCAATGCAGCCCCCTGGCTTATACTGGAGGCTCCTGGTGGGCTAGTTGCCCCCCAGAACCCCCAGTATGCAAGGGGAATTAGTTCCTCCTCTGCAAACGCGCCAGGGGTTGCGCTTCAGAGTGTTGTAAAAAGGGGGCATGCCCTCTGAACACCTGCCTGCAAAAATGTAGTAAATAAGTATAAAAAAAAAACAAATTCATACATATAAAAATTGTCATTTAAAAAAACGTCGAAATTCAATGCAAAAACCATAGGTTTCAGGCCTTATATAGTTAGGAATTAGCATTTAAAAAACCTTGCACATTCAATTAAAAAAACATAGGTTTCAGGCCTTATATAGTTAGGAATTAGCATTTAAAAAACCTTGCAAATTCACTGAAAAAAACATAGGTTTCAGGCCTATGTAGTTAGGAATTAGCATTTAAAAAACCTTGCAAATTCACTGAAAAAACCATAGGTTTCAGGCTTTATATAGTTAGGAATTAGCTTTTAAAAAACCTTTGAAATTCACTCAAAAACTATGCGTCCGTCCGCGATCATTGAGGAGGAGGGGACGTCCGCATGGGCAGCGGAGTCCCCTCCTGTGCGATTAGGATGTGACCGCCAGGGAGGCGGTCACATCCTCTATTTTTAACATTGCGGCGGGTGCGGCTTCAAGCTGCACCCGCAGCAATGTTAAAAATGCACGCATTGCATTTGCATGCAGAAAGAGGCAGGCACCATGCGGTGCCTGCCGCTTTCTGCATACAAATGCAGGGGGGTACCATAGGTACCCCCCATGTGCACCCCCCACCCCCCTTCACCTAGGGGGCCCGCAACGGGCCCCCGCAGTGAAGTTACACATGCTTTTCCACGGCGGAAAAGCCGCCGCGGAAAAGCATGTTTGCAGGCACATACTAATCTGGCGGACGGTGTCTGAGAGACACCGTCACCAGATTAGTCCTTTTCCTCCGCGGTTGTAAGCCAACCACGGAGGAAAAGCTGCGGACGGAAACCAGGACCCACCAGCCATCCTAATGTGGCGGTGGGTCTTTGGTGGGTCCGCTGCGGATTTTCCGCATCCTCCGGGCCAGCGGTGGCTTCCGCCGGCCCGGAGGATGCGGAAAATCTGCAATCATAATGAGCCCCTATATGTTTTAGGGGTGTTATAGTTAGCCGCACATTCCACTCATACAAAACCATTGAAATTGCTCCTATATAGTTAGTTGTACTAACTATATTTCGCACACCCGCAATCCACTGCTGATGATGTCACATATTACATCATTCATGACATGGTCAGTGACATCACAGATGACATCTCAAATGACATCAATGATGACATCACTGATGACATCATCCACGTGACAATCACATACACCTTTTCATACACTAGTAAAATCTTTCATCACTCTTTGTAAAATACAGAGTATCATATTTGAATCCATTGACACAGCAATACAAGTATTTAAAAACCCACTCATTGATTCCTAGATGTATACACACATCTAATCACTCACTTACATCTAATCACTCATACATGCTGTCAATGAAAAATAGAACACTATCAAAAATACTTATACACCTATATCGACATTACACACCAGCACACAACCTATTCACATATGAAGCTATCCTACTGACTTATGCAAACAATGGATCATACTGTAATGATTTCCAAGCAGTTTCCGCTGGAGCGTCAGGAATCCGGAGAGTAATCCTCAGCCTTCCCCTACGGCCTTTCGACTCTATCAAACACTAAAGTATCGAATGGCTCGCCAGAGGAAAACAGGGAAACAAAACAAGGAAAGGTTGTGGAAGACAATAGAGCTTGGCAGTGGACTTCAGAATGGACGCTTGGTAACAGGCAAGCTGTAAAAGGAAGAAATGTATTAAGGTCTATACTTGATAACCACACCATATATATACACAATGTCTATTATACACATTTGACCACCACCTACCACAATTAAACGTCTGGACTTTAGGACATATTGGAAGGGTAGAATAAGGTGTTCGTTTTCTGTTGCAAAACAAGACAAAAGATTGTAAAACTCTTTCCCACTCTATACTAATAAGTGTAAGCACATGATGTGGAAATATCACTCTGCTATTCTTTGGAGTAAACTGGAAGAACATCCAATTCTTCTGTAAGTCTGGATACGAGTTTGTGAGCCTCTACCATATATCTTGCATCAGGTTATCTGTCATACAATAATTGCAATTAGGTCTCCACTCACGTAAACCTCCAGATATATAGTAAGAAAAGGCAGTGCACAGCGCTGTTACCGTGATTCTTTGCAGAGGAACTTCGAAATCACACCACACTCTGGTCCACGCAAGAGCCCGAAAAATAAAGTATATAACGTCAGAGGGAAGGATGTATTGGGAATGCATACAATGGGAGTCAGCATTAGGCGGGAATCAAAATGTAGAATAAACTGGCAATGCCCAGCCGGATGGCGGGGAGAATCCCGACCACCGGGCGAAGCACCAGGGCATTGGGAGAATGGACTCGAACTCTCTAAATGAGCTTAGCGGTGCCCAGCCGGATGGCGGGGAATAGACCCGGCCGCCGGGCAGAGCACCTGAAATAGGAAAGAAATGGCAAGCTGTACCCGGCCAGATGGCGGGGAGAATTCCGGCTGCCGGGCGGAGCACAAGGAAAGGGAAATGTGGAAAGAGAACTAATACGAACAAAATTGTAAATGCGGACGCCAGGACGGGTAGACGTCAAAGCGACAGTGAAACAGAAAGTACGGCACAAGGTAGAAGCTGCATGAAAACACCCTCACAGAGGAGGCAGGAACCAAACAGGAAGAACAAACGACCAACAGGAAACCGGAAGTCAGGCAAAACAATTTGGGACGGAACCCACAGCAGTAAGGGCTAGACGCAAGAACGCAAAGCGGCGTTCCGATGTTGTGCACGTCTTTAAATAGTGTCCTGCATTAAAGTTACAGTACGAGTGGGATGTCGGAGCATGACAGCACACTCCCCCCTCTATTTTTAACATTGCGGCGGGTGCGGCTTCAAGCTGCACCCGCAGCAATGTTAAAAATGCACGCATTGCATTTGCATGCAGAAAGAGGCAGGCACCATGCGGTGCCTGCCGCTTTCTGCATACAAATGCAGGGGGGTACCATAGGTACCCCCCATGTGCACCCCCCACCCCCCTTCACCTAGGGGGCCCGCAACGGGCCCCCGCAGTGAAGTTACACATGCTTTTCCACGGCGGAAAAGCCGCCGCGGAAAAGCATGTTTGCAGGCACATACTAATCTGGCGGACGGTGTCTGAGAGACACCGTCACCAGATTAGTCCTTTTCCTCCGCGGTTGTAAGCCAACCACGGAGGAAAAGCTGCGGACGGAAACCAGGACCCACCAGCCATCCTAATGTGGCGGTGGGTCTTTGGTGGGTCCGCTGCGGATTTTCCGCATCCTCCGGGCCAGCGGTGGCTTCCGCCGGCCCGGAGGATGCGGAAAATCTGCAATCATAATGAGCCCCTATATGTTTTAGGGGTGTTATAGTTAGCTGGACATTCCACTCATACAAAACCATTGAAATTGCTCCTATATAGTTAGTTGTACTAACTATATTTCGCACACCCGCAATCCACTGCTGATGATGTCACATAGTACATCATTCATGACATGGTCAGTGACATCACAGATGACATCTCAAATGACATCAATGATGACATCACTGATGACATCATCCACGTGACAATCACATACACCTTTTCATACACTAGTAAAATCTTTCATCACTCTTTGTAAAATACAGAGTATCATATTTGAATCCATTGACACAGCAATACAAGTATTTAAAAACCCACTCATTGATTCCTAGATGTATACACACATCTAATCACTCACTTACATCTAATCACTCATACATGCTGTCAATGAAAAATAGAACACTATCAAAAATACTTATACACCTATATCGACATTACACACCAGCACACAACCTATTCACATATGAAGCTATCCTACTGACTTATGCAAACAATGGATCATACTGTAATGATTTCCAAGCAGTTTCCGCTGGAGCGTCAGGAATCCGGAGAGTAATCCTCAGCCTTCCCCTACGGCCTTTCGACTCTATCAAACACTAAAGTATCGAATGGCTCGCCAGAGGAAAACAGGGAAACAAAACAAGGAAAGGTTGGGGAAGACAATAGAGCTTGGCAGTGGACTTCAGAATGGACGCTTGGTAACAGGCAAGCTGTAAAAGGAAGAAATGTATTAAGGTCTATACTTGATAACCACACCATATATATACACAATGTCTATTATACACATTTGACCACCACCTACCACAATTAAACGTCTGGACTTTAGGACATATTGGAAGGGTAGAATAAGGTGTTCGTTTTCTGTTGCAAAACAAGACAAAAGATTGTAAAACTCTTTCCCACTCTATACTAATAAGTGTAAGCACATGATGTGGAAATATCACTCTGCTATTCTTTGGAGTAAACTGGAAGAACATCCAATTCTTCTGTAAGTCTGGATACGAGTTTGTGAGCCTCTACCATATATCTTGCATCAGGTTATCTGTCATACAATAATTGCAATTAGGTCTCCACTCACGTAAACCTCCAGATATATAGTAAGAAAAGGCAGCGCACAGCGCTGTTACCGTGATTCTTTGCAGAGGAACTTCGAAATCACACCACACTCTGGTCCACGCAAGAGCCCGAAAAATAAAGTATATAACGTCAGAGGGAAGGATGTATTGGGAATGCATACAATGGGAGTCAGCATTAGGCGGGAATCAAAATGTAGAATAAACTGGCAATGCCCAGCCGGATGGCGGGGAGAATCCCGACCGCCGGGCCAAGCACCAGGGCATTGGGAGAATGGACTCGAACTCTCTAAATGAGCTTAGCGGTGCCCAGCCGGATGGCGGGGAATAGACCCGGCCGCCGGGCAGAGCACCTGAAATAGGAAAGAAATGGCAAGCTGTACCCGGCCAGATGGCGGGGAGAATTCCGGCTGCCGGGCGGAGCACAAGGAAAGGGAAATGTGGAAAGAGAACTAATACGAACAAAATTGTAAATGCGGACGCCAGGACGGGTAGACGTCAAAGCGACAGTGAAACAGAAAGTACGGCACAAGGTAGAAGCTGCATGAAAACACCCTCACAGAGGAGGCAGGAACCAAACAGGAAGAACAAACGACCAACAGGAAACCGGAAGTCAGGCAAAACAATTCGGGACGGAACCCACAGCAGTAAGGGCTAGACGCAAGAACGCAAAGCGGCGTTCCGATGTTGTGCACGTCTTTAAATAGTGTCCGGCATTAAAGTTACAGTACGAGTGGGATGTCGGAGCATGACAGCACACTCCCCCCACAATGCACCCCCCCGGGTTTGGGCTTGTCAGGATGTCTCAGATGGTACAAACGTACCAGCCGAGGGGCGTGTACATTATAAGCTGGCTCCCATGTGCGCTCCTCGACTCCATAACCCTTCCAATGAATCAAGTACTGGAGGTTCTTCCCCAATCTGCGTGAGTCCAGGATAGCCTCAACCTCATGTTCCTCAGTATCTTGAATGGTTATAGGAGTGGGTTTTTAGGCAGTCTGGTACCCGGTTCAACCGGCTTCAATAGTGAAACATGGAATACCGGGTGAATTTTGAATGAACGGGGCAATTCCAATTTCATGTTCACTGGATTAATCATTTTGATCACCTTATAGGGACCTATACATTTGGGGTTGAACTTGCGAGGACCACCAAGCGCAATGTATCTCGTGGACAGCCACACCTCATCCCCGGGTGTGTAGATAGGTTCTAACCTCCTGTGTAGATTTGCTCCCTCTGTGTATCTCACCTTCGCCATATCTAGACTGTCTAGTGTATTCTTATGTACCCTCTGTAGTCTTCCAACCAGATCAGCTGCTGCTGAGTTGGACTGTCTGTAGGTATTCCTGAAGGCAACAACTTAGGGTGGTAACCATAAGAGCAAAAGAAAGAGGTGGCATTAATAGAGGTGTGTGGTCTGTTGTTGTATGATATTTCAGCTAACCATACAAATTCGTCCCAGTCTACTAGGGACTGCAAAACCTGATTCCTTATGTACTGTTCAAAGCATTGGTTAACCCTCTCTGTCTGCCCATCTGACTGAGGGTGGTGACTAGAGGACAGTCTAACATCTATTTGGAGCAAAGAACATAAACACCTCCAAAAACGTGATACAAATTGGGCCTCTCTATCGGAAACCAAGACAGAAGGGAAACCATGGAGACGGACTACCTGTTGCATAAACACAGAAGCCAATTTAACAGCTGTGGGCAATCCCTCCAAAGGTACAAAATGAGCCATTTTCGTGAATAAATCTACCACGACTAACAAGGTATTATTCTTCATCTTGGTGAGTGGCAACTCCACTATAAAATCAAGGGACATGGTATGCCAAGGGCCTGGCGGGGAAGCTAAAGACATGAGTAACCCTACTGGGTTAAGGTGAGATACTTTGCTCTGAGCATATACATGAGTTGTTTTGACAAAGGATTCTATGTCTTTAAGCATACTAGGCCACCAAAAACGTCCATGCACAGCTTTGGTTGTCCTCTTGATCCCTGGATGGCCTGCCACGGGATGAGTATGATACCACTTCATAACCTGTTCTTGCAACTCATGGGAGGGCAATACTACTCCTCCCTGTACACAAACATAACCTTCCTTTGTAGAGGTTTCCTGGGAACCCACTAGGGCATGCATGTCCACTGTGGCCTGACTCTTCTTGACCTGATTCACAAAATCCTCTTCCGTGAGTATGCCCCCTATGATGTTTGCTCTAGGAATGACATAGGGCTGCTCTATTGATCCTGTAGGGTGATCGAAACCCAGTCGGGATAGGGCGTCCGCCTTGCCATTTCTTTTCCCTGGTCTGTAGTGGACGGAAAAGTCGTATTCGCTGAAGAACTGAGACCAGCTTAATTGTCTCATGGACAGACCTTTAGCCGACGTGATATATTGTAGGTTACGGTGGTCTGTATACACTACAGCAGGATATCTAGCGCCCAGTAGGTATTGCCTCCACTTCTCAAATGCCTTTTTGATTGCTAGGAGCTCTTTGTCTCCTACTGCGTAATTGTATTCAGCAGGGGTGAATTTGTGTGAGTAGTAGGCTACAGGATGACACTCTCCTGGCACAGGATGAGGTAATTGAAATTTTTATGGTCAAGTATGTCCCCTAACGTGTACCCCAACGTCTCCATGTACGTGTTTCAAGTACATGAAATTTCCCTCCATGACCGAATATGAAGACGCAAATACATTTGCGTCCAACGTTAACATGTCCTCTTTCAGATCCACCATGAATGGATCGATAATTCAGTTCCTAACCATACCATGCCAACGTCTTTACATGGTACACTTTTACGTTTTTCCTGGCTCTGCTGAGCTAGGCCCTGATTTCTGTCTCCGAGCCCTTTCTGCCTCTTGCCTCTGAAAGCTGCAGCATGAACACGTATCCCTGACCTCTGCCTTACTTCCTGCCAAGCGAAGCGGTGCCTGGCTCAACCTGGCCTGCCTGCCAAGACAGTATTTTGCCTTCAAGTTATCTGTTCAGCCTCCTCGAAAATACATTCCTGTCTAGTGATTTAGGTAAACGTCTCCCCGGCTGCAGAGCAAAGAGCAAGTCTTCCTGTCTCCATGCAAGTAATTTACAGTTCCCGTTGCCATAGTAGGCCCATGGCCTCGCACGTAGGCACGTAGACATATATGCACGCACTAGCATTCAGTATAGAATAGCCTCTGCCTGAGAGACCTTCTACTCCAGATAATACATCCTCCAAACATAAGATACCAGATATGTTATAGGTCCAGGTCGTTCTGACATCCCAGACTTCTGTCTCCTCTACTAGTGTTAAAGTTCTCCCTGGTTACACGTCTATGTCACGTCATGCTAGCTGCGCGCGCATCCGCACTTCCTGCTGACTTTGCAGATTACCTCTGTGCATACACCCACTTATGACACTTTCTGTGACGTCTACATTACGTTCACATTATACGCCTCCGTGTACGCCTATTACACGCCTTCTTTCACGCCCCCCTGTTACGCACATGTGTTCTTATCTTCTCTTTTCCACCTGTTACGCCTACTGTATTGGATTCAATGATGTTACTTTACTATATATAATGTGTAATGTTAATAAAACGCTGACTGTCCCTTCCCGAACCCTAATGGTGACGGAACATGATCTCCAACCTCGAGGTTTTCCATTAAAACCCGTATGACTCAGATACCACGGACTCTGCCTCTCATTTGAATGAGCTGTCTTGTAATGATAATTATACGGAAAAATTGACTAGGTAAATTTATTTACCAGATAATTTGGCGCCCGAATAGGGACCCCTCCCCCACCCCACACGCCGGTGATGCGTCGCAGGCCTTGCCCCCTGCCACAGCCGTGACGGACACCTATGCGCATCTGCAGGTTTTCCTGTATCTCCCTCAGGCCTACGGAGGTGACGGAGACTGCGGTCGACATCCAGACGAGGCGGTGAGGAGTGCGGAGGATCCCGACCAGAGCCCAGCCGAGAGTAGCAGTGTCCGAGGTATCCAGAGGCCCACCTGTTTCGAAGTGTCGAGGCGCATGCGCAGTAGCAGTACCGGTAGAAGTCCAGTCCGGTCCGAGGCCTTCCAGTTCAAGTATTGCTCCCGGTGAGTACCGTTGCTAGGGACGCATCTAGACGGGTGCATTAGTTTGTGTCCGGTCAAGACAGGTCTGGGTACGCAGTCCTGGTCCGTACGTGTTCACTTAGGTGAGCGCGGTATGACGTGTCTCTTTATGGGACCGGTCTGTACTGTTTTAGCAGTGCATCTAGTAATTCAGTAATTCAGTGATTCAGTATTCAAGTCTTCTAGCATTATCTCACGCGATTCCAAGTATTGTGTTTTATGTACTAGACAGTATCTATACGAAATGTTTTAATGTATTTTATGTCGTGGTATGAATGACTGTTTGCTTTTCATTACTGTGTTTATAGTGTTCGAGACAAAGTAGAAATGCCGTTGTTCTCAAAGTTACGTCAGATAGGAACTAGGAAAGGGATACTCGAAGGAGCAGTTCCTGTCCCGCCTAGGGACACTCCAGGATATTTTATGTACCACAAGCACGGCTTAGACGCTGTGTTGTATTTAGATTTATGGGTGGACTACACCAAGCATCTAGAAGAGAAGTTCAGATGGCCTGTCTCAGGGACATGGGATGCCGAGTGCATCATGAGAGTAGAGGAAGCATTATGGAAAAAGAAAGCCAGACAATCTCAGAAAGATGCCATAGAATTATGGCGTAAAGAATCACATAGAAGAACAGAAAAAGCACTCAGAAAAGCAGAAAGAAGTAGAGAAGAATCCGAAAAAGCCAAAGAAAAAGAGTTACTAGAAGAAGGAGAACAGGTCAGATCAGAACAATTAGACCGCCAAAGAAATGCACTCATTACAGGCATGTATCCAGTTCTTGCCGAGGGCCTGCCCAAAGCGACCCCGGAAGTACCCTGTAACTTGCCACCACCATTGGTTCCGACTAAAGTACGTCACCATAAGACCGCAGCAGATATTTTCCTTTCTTCCTATTTGGATGATGTAGCTCCCGCATATACCAACGTACCCGTACATCCTGCTAATAATAATCTGCCACAGCATATTCCTACTGATCAAGTCACGACCCCTCCAAGTCCAGGATTACTTCTCGCACCTGTTGTCACTTCCCCTTCTGCTGCTGCCACTGGTCCCCCTATTCCTGGTCCTCTTAACCCTTTTGCTACAGATACGACTCAGTCGTCCCCGTTAAATGTACCTTTCCCACACGCAATGACGTCAAGTCATGCTCATGGTTCTGCCTCAGGAAGTGCTTCAGGAGGTCCCTATCACGCCCCGCCACAATTACATCGAGTGACAATGAGAGAGTTAGCTACACAGCGTACTCCGGCAGCGATGCCCCATGAAAAACTTAAACAGTATCTAACGGATTGTAGATATGATCCAGTACCTGGCAAGGCAGGAGACATGATGTTAGCCTCGTTACGTCTACGACGTGTTACAGATTATCTGATGTTATTACCAGAAATGCCAGAACATCTAGACAACATATATCATTTTATTAGAACAGGAGAGAGACCAGAATGTGTTCGAGAAGCCATGGCATATCAGAAAGTTGAGACACAAGGTTTACTATTACGATTCTTGATTAATTGTTTGATAAGGGAACAAGATCAGACAGGTGTTGTTAAGGAAGAGATGAAAGTACTGACAAAATGGAGTCAAAATATCGCGGAAGGCAAACATGACAGACAGAAATGTATAGATGCTATGTCTAGAAAAGTCCGTAAAGAAATAGTAGCCATACATACCCGACAGAATGCCGAAAGGGCAGCTGAGTCAGATAAAAACGAGTCCTCAGAGGAGGAAGAGCCAGAGAATCCAGACTCATCTCAAGATATAATAGCGTACGTAGGTAGAGCGAAACTCCCTAAACAGTATCCTTTAAGTAGTCCTTTTGACAGACCCATTCGTCTAGAAAGCAAGAAACGTTACCTTTCCCCGAAACCAGAGCAATGTTCTCTTGAACATATATTCCAAGTTACTGATAAAATCCTGAAAGAAAGAATAGGTTATCATGAACTCACTACCTTACGTGATCAGGAACTAGCCCGTTCAGCAGTCCAATGGGCCGGGGATGACAGTATATATAAAGATGATCTAGTAGTGCAAACGTTTTTAAGTCTTACTCCAGAGGAACAGCGATTGGCTGGTATATACATGACCCAACATCTCATTACACTGTATGAAAACCAACAATCTGATCCAGGTCCATTGTATAATCTATTGCAAGACTTACTCCTGAGAAGATGGAGAGGCCTAGGTACCGATTTAATTGATATCATTTTAGAACAACGTCATAAATATAGAACGTTCCTAACTCCACGTCTTGTTTCCGTTCCACCCCCAGTTAGACAGCCATATCACCTAGACAGACAGAATCCCGTACGAGAAGTACACCCAATCCGGAAGCCAGATGATACGCTTGAACGAGTGTTTGTGTACACTCCTTTGACTAAAATGGAATTATTGGAAATGAAGAAAATTGTACCTTGTCACGATAAAGATCCTGCAGGTTTCCACCGTGAATTGAAAGACATGTTACTGATGGGTGATTACACATATTCAGACATTCTTAAAATGTTAAAAGTATTGTTGCCAGCAGGGATTTATGAAAAACTGAAAGAGAAGGATTGGGAGGTGGGAGATAAAAAGATTAATTGGACCGAATTAGAAGATGAAGAAAAAGGACGTACCCCAGGTTTATGTCTTGGGGACAAAACTAAAGCATTACCAGGTTTGTTAGTACAGGTTTTGCCTAGATTATTGACAGTTAAGAAGGAAGATTGGGATGCAATCTCAGCCTGTAAACAGAAACCAGACGAAGACACTAGTGATTTTTATTCTAGATTCGAGAAATGTTTTATTATTAATAGTGGCCTGAAAACAAGTAGCGAGTCATTTCCACATCTTTTCGTGACCAAATTAGTTGAGAATTCCTTACCCCAGGTTAAGAACAGAGTATTGAAAGTTGAAAGTACATGGCAAGCTAATACGCCTTCCCAAATGTTACAAATGTTACAGTACCACCAGAATAGAATCAGAGAAGAACACGATCATGAACAGAGACGCATGAAAGACACTAAAATGAAAGTATTAGTTGCCCAGTCTGTTCCAGCAGATGGTCAGAAGAGGGGTAACATGCAGAATACACAGACTAGTCGTCCTATAGGTCCTGTTAAGGGAAATTGTAATTATTGCAAGCAGCCAGGTCACTTTATAAGTGATTGTGCCGTTCTGAAACACAATATTGCTACAGGCAAAACGAAAGAAAGACCACGTCAGCCTAGACCAGAATATGTTCAACAGAATATTCAACAGAATCCGCGACCTGCTCCAAATCATGCACAGCAACAGACAGTAGCTGTTCCGCAACCTCAACCCATTGCCGCAACACAACACGTCACAAAACAGATGTACCAGTATGCACAGTCAGAGTATCCAGATTACCAACAGTATTCATGAAATAGCCTAGAGAGGGAAGTAGGTTTGCCTCTCATCGAGATTCCTGTAGATCAAGAGGGTCCTTATGTACATAGTCAGGTATTAGGAAAAGACAGAAAATTTTTGATTGACACAGGGGCAAGCAGAACTACCATTAGTCATGACGAGGTTCCAGGGGCACCCCTCTCAGGCTCACAGAATGTTTCCCTTGGATTTTCAGGAAAACCTATTGTTAATGAAGTATCGAAACCAGTTCCCCTTGCAGTTGGTCCATTGTCCCGTACTACAGATTTATTGCTTACGAAATCATGTCCAGAAAACTTGCTTGGTATTAAAACGCTGAAAGCTCTAGGAGCTGTAATTTGTTGTTCTCCGGAAAGAGTGAGATTGTTTTTACGGGACTTCAAGGGTCACTATGTGTTGAGAGATTTTGATCCCCGATTACAGAATGTACCACAGCATTTATGGGCACAAGGTCCGACTGATGTAGGTTGTATGCATATCACTCCATATCGTGTTACACTCAAGCAAGGTGTTGTTTTGCCCAGGATCCGACAATACAAATTGCCACCTGAGGCTGTAGCAGCCTTATTGAAAATTATTGACGAGCTTATTGCTCAAGGAGTAGTCGTAGAAACTGACTCCAATATTTGTAATTCTCCAATCATTCCGATTCTCAAACGTACTGATCCAAATGCACCTCCAGTTTATCGTCTAGTGATTGACCTTAGAGAGCTTAACAAATGTATCATACCTCAGTTTCCAGTGGTCCCAGATATTTCATCCCTATTGACTGCTATTGATTCCGAAGCGGCGTTCTTTACTGTAATGGATCTTAAGAATGCCTTCTTTAGTGTTCCCATTGATCCGGAAAGCCAGTACCTTTTCGGATTCAGTTTAAATGGCCGAAGCTTTAAATTTGCACGTGCACCTCAATGGTTCACGGAAAGTCCAAGTTTCTATAGCCAAGCATTGAAAAGACAACTTGACAGTATCCACATGCCTGCTAATACTGCCCTACTTCAGTACGTCGATGATCTATTGATCACCGCCCGAAGTGAACAAGAATGTGAACATGCATCTCTGACAGTCCTGTATTTTCTGGCCGACAAGGGACACAAAGTGTCTCCTTCGAAGCTGCAATTCTGTGTTCAGCAAGTTGTGTACCTTGGTCACTTGCTGTCCAAGAGGGGGAGACAGCTAACACCTGACCGCATTCAGTTAATTGTACATATGCCACAACCCAAGACACAAAAGGAGGTACAGGCCTTTATAGGCCTCACCTCTTACTGTAGACAATGGATCCCTCAGTACGCATATCTAGCCAAGCCCCTTATACAGTTGACAATCCAGGAGGCAGCGTCATCGACTGTCCTCCCTTGGACTCAGGAACATACACAAGCTTTTGACGACTTGAAGAAAGCCGTATGCCAAGCACCTGTTTTAGCAACACCATGTTACAGCAAGCCTTTTACACTTTTTGTCACAGAACGCGATGGTACTGCATTGTCAGTACTCACCCAAGATCAAGCTGGTTCACACAAACCATGTGCTTATTTCTCCAGTACATTAGATCCAGTAGCCCAGGCTCTGCCTGCGTGTTTGAAATCAGTTGCAGCGACAGCTCTAGCAATTAGACAAAGTGATTCCATAGTACTAGGACACCAACTGACAGTACAAGTTCCACATTCCGTGGAAGTTCTTTTAAACCGAACACAGACTCAGCACTTGACTATAGCACAATTGACAGGTTATGAATTGACGTTATTCCAGCCACACATAGAAATCAGACGCTGCAACACACTGAATCCTGCTACACTTTTACCGTTAAGTACAACAGACCCTATGTCACATGACTGTGTGGATGTCATTAACACTATGACGAAACCCAGACAAGACTTGACAGACATCGCATTACCAGATCCAGACCTGACACTTTATGTGGATGGTTCATGTATGAGAACAAGCACAGGAGAGTTAGTGGCCGCATATGCAGTGACCACCGAAACTGAAGTCATAGAAACACATCGCATTGACACCCTGTCTGCCCAAGCAGCAGAGCTCATCGCTCTGACCCAAGCCTGTATTCGAGCCAAGAACCTGAAAGTTAACATATACACAGATTCCCGTTATGCATTCGGAGTTGTACACGACTTCGGAGTCCTTTGGCAAGAGAGAGGTTTCTTAACTTCCCACGGGACCAAGATACAGCACGGTCCCCTCATTCAAGCTCTGTTAGAAGCAATACATTTGCCTACAGCCATAGCCATCATGAAGTGTAAAGCACATACGAAAGTCACAGATACCATTTCCCAGGGTAACGACCTGGCAGACCGAACAGCCAAACATACAGCTCAGACTCATACTCAGATTGATATGACAAAGACAGTAGTTCCAACGCATTGCATGACAGTTAGGGATCCCGCACTAGATGTAATTGACATACAGACACATGCTACCCCAGACGAAATCAAGAAATGGACAGAACTAGGAGGGATCCAGACGGAACAGGGATGGATGACGAAGGGAAAAGCCACATGGTTTCTCCCCGACTCTATGGTTCAAGTTATCATTAACACAGCACATAGTCCTGCACATTTAGGAGAAAAAGCTATGTTAGACAGTATTCAAAACCTTTGGTTCAATAAGCATTTACGAGCAGCAGCAAAACAGAAAGTGCGTACTTGCATGATCTGTTGTCAGTTCAACCCAGGTAAAGGCATTCCCGTAGAGCAAGGTGGATTTCATCCTCCTGATCACCCTTTTGAAGTCCTCCAGATGGATTATATCCAGATGGACCGTTGTCGAGGATTTAAGTACGTCCTCGTAGTTGTATGTGCACTTTCCCGATGGACAGAAGCATATCCCGTCCCAGATTACACTGCCGTGACCACTGCTAAGCAGTTGGTTCGCAAGTTTTTCCCGAGGTTTGGTTTGCCTCGTGTCGTGTATTCAGATAACGGACAGCCATTCTCGTCCGAGCTCATGAAGCAAGTTTCCCTTTTGTTAGGTTACCAATGGAAGTTCCACTGTGTCCGGCATCCCGAAGCAGCTGGATTAGTAGAGAGACACAATCAGACTCTGAAAACACGTCTTGCCAAGGTCTGTGCAGAAAAAGGAGTAGACTGGATAGTAGCCCTTCCAGTTGCTCTCTTCTATATGCGAATGGTAGCTCATTCTAGGACAGGGCTATCCCCGTATGAGGTGGTTTTTGGCCGGCCACCGAATATGTGGGGGACGCCTCTGCCCCGTAAATTAACCGATGTTGACAGTAATATGCTGACAGATTACCTTGCCTCCTTGATGTCTGCACTACAATCATGTCGTTCACAGGTCGCAGCAGCCTTTCCAGACAACACCGAGGTGAAGCCACACAAGATCGTCCCTGGTGATTACGTGTACGTTCGTAATTTTGACCGGTCGAGCCCTCTGGAGCCCCGCTGGAAGGAACCTAAGATCGTTTTGATGACCACAAGGACTGCCGTGAAACTCGAAGGCAGAAAAAATTGGCTCCAATCGAGCCACGTCAAGAAATGTTATGGACTTCCGCCAAAAACTGTTTCCCAGGACTGCCGCATTCCAATCATTGATACTAAACTCCCCCTGGTAGAGAAAACTCCGTCCCAGGAGTACAAATTAAAGTTGAGGTCTAGTAAGTCAGACAGTTTAATTGTTTAAGTCCCCCCCTGGGTGAAGCGGTTAGACAGGTTCCTGACATGTACAAGCTAGACCCCCATAGTGAGAGAGATAGACAGGAGATCAAGAAACAGAAATATTGCAAGAATCTCCGAAGCAGATGTATTGTGACTTTACTTGACATGTTTTTTCTGAGTCTTACGATTATATGCCTAAGCTATGTGTTACACGTATATTTTCCTATACATGCACATTCTTCTTTCAATGATACTACAGACCACACCTTTAGTGATCTGCCCCCGCACGAACTTTCTTATCGACTTGCACTGCGCAACAATTCTTTCATCCGTATGTTACATCATTCTCACCAGACCAGCAATGCCACTAATTGCTGGGTATGTGGCCGACTCCCTCCCTACCAGAAAATGATGGGAGGCCTGCCTCTTTTTCCTTACCCGTTTACACATAATGGTTCATGTGGTGCATGGTTTACATTAATGTCCTCGTTAGACAGTAAGTCCAAAGTTTCCCAAGGTAATTGGATATGGGGAGACCTGAATACAGTTATGAATAAGGCATGTTTCCCAGACAAGGAGGGTCTTCCCCAAATGACAGGTACCGATCTAGAAAACGAAGTATATGGATTAGGTAATTTTACACTTAGCCTCATGATTTTAAATGTCCAGTCAGAAACTAGTTCGAACTTACCCTCAATATCAGTGTTACCAGTGAAGGGTGACCTATGCGTTAGAAAGAAAGGTTCAGTACATCTAGGACACAGCGATTGTAATACAGTTATTGAATTCAGTGATAAAGGCAAGTCTACATTCAAAGCTTCCCGACATTCCTATTTCATTTGTGGCCATACAGCTTATATACGTTACCTCTAGACTGGGATGGTACTTGTTACATTGCATTCCTACTGCCACCTGTTTTTCTAGCCCCACCTGACTACCATAGAAATTCTCATCTCATTCATGTTAGACCCAAGAGAGATCTCCCGATTGTCGATTACACTGAAACGACATGGGAACAATACACGGATTTCAATAAAGGATTCTTTCCTTATTTAGGAACTGTCTCAAATAGTAAACTGATACGTAAATTGACCAGAACCCTTGAAGCAGTAGTGAATGAAACTACTTTTGCCCTAGGTAACTCATGGATGGACTCATGAAGATTGATATATCCTGAAGGGAACGTAGGGGACAAGGAGGGAATGAGGTAATTGAAATTTTTATGGTCAAGTATGTCCCCTAACGTGTACCCCAACGTCTCCATGTACGTGCTTCAAGTACATGTAATTTCCCTCCATGACCGAATATGAAGACGCAAATACATTTGCGTCCAACGTTAACATGTCCTCTTTCAGATCCACCATGAATGGATCGATAATTCAGTTCCTAACCATACCATGCCAACGTCTTTACATGGTACACTTTTACGTTTTTCCTGGCTCTGCTGAGCTAGGCCCTGGTTTCTGTCTCCGAGCCCTTTCTGCCTCTTGCCTCTGAAAGCTGCAGCATGAACACGTATCCCTGACCTCTGCCTTACTTCCTGCCAAGCGAAGCGGTGCCTGGCTCAACCTGGCCTGCCTGCCAAGACAGTATTTTGCCTTCAAGTTATCTGTTCAGCCTCCTCGAAAATACATTCCTGTCTAGTGATTTAGGTAAACGTCTCCCCGGCTGCAGAGCAAAGAGCAAGTCTTCCTGTCTCCATGCAAGTAATTTACAGTTCCCGTTGCCATAGTAGGCCCATGGCCTCGCACGTAGACACGTAGACATATATGCACGCACTAGCATTCAGTATAGAATAGCCTCTGCCCGAGAGACCTTCTACTCCAGATAATGCATCCTCCAAACATAAGATACCAGATATGTTATAGGCCCAGGTCGTTCTGACATCCCAGACTTCTGTCTCCTCTACTAGTGTTAAAGTTCTCCCTGGTTACACGTCTATATCACGTCATGCTAGCTGCGCGCGCATCCGCACTTCCTGCTGACTTTGCAGATTATCTCTGTGCATACACCCACTTATGACACTTTCTGTGACGTCTACATTACGTTCACATTATACGCCTCCGTGTACGCCTATTACACGCCTTCTTTCACGCCCCCCTGTTACGCACATGTGTTCTTATCTTCTCTTTTCCACCTGTTACGCCTACTGTATTGGATTCAATGATGTTACTTTACTATATATAATGTGTAATGTTAATAAAACGCTGACTGTCCCTTCCCGAACCCTAGTGGTGATGGAACATGATCTCCAACCTCGAGGTTTTCCATTAAAACCCGTATGACTCAGATACCACGGACTCTGCCTCTCATTTGAATGAGCTGTCTTGTAATGATAATTATACGGAAAAATTGACTAGGTAAATTTATTTACCACAGGATCTGCCTGAGATAAAACGCCTCCCACTGCCACTTGGGAGGCATCCACCTCCACCACAAAGGGCAGGGCTGGATCCGGATGTCGCAAGACTGGAGCACTGGTAAAGGCGGTTTTCAGTAGCCGAAAGGAACAATCAGCCTCTTTGGACCATAAGAATGGGACCCTTTTTTTAACAAGGCCGTAATGAGCGCCACCAGGGCCGAGAAGCTCTGAATAAACCGTCTGTAGAAATTGGCCAGACCCAGGAAACTTTGGATTTCCTTTACGTTACGAGGAGCAGGCCATGAGAGAACGACATCCACCTTAGTTGGATCCATTCTGAGGCCCCAAGGAGAGACGACATAACCCAAAAAGGGAACCTCCTGAGTATGAAATGTGCATTTCTCCAATTTGCAATACAAGCGGTTATCTAGTAAACGTTCCAATACTTTTCGTACATGTTGTATATGTTCTGTCATAGAAGGAGAAAAGATCAGCAGATCATCTATATATGCTATCACATAAATATCAGAGGCACTCCACACCACTTGGTGGTGTGGAGTGCAAAAAAACGATGGATTTGGGCCCAGATCTTTTGACTGGGGGAGTGTGTGACAATGATCCACATTCAGTCCATCACTTGTTGTTTTTGCAATTGCCGCCCTAAGTGCGCTGGGGATGCCCAGACGTGGGTCCCAGGCACTCCACACCACTTGGAGTCAAGCTAGCCGGGCTGATGAGAGGTGTTACCTCGAAACCGGTCCGGTCCTCGGATGCTTGATTCCGTTCTGGGAAGGACATGGCTTTTGTAGTTCGGACTGGACTGTTCCCATGGGGCAACAGGGTCAGAGCTGATTTGCATATCGCCATTGTCTAACCCAGGGTGGTGTGGAGTGCAAAAAAACGATGGATTTGGGCCCAGATCTTTTGACTGGGGGAGTGTGTGACAATGATCCACATTCAGTCCATCACTTGTTGTTTTTGCAATCACATAAATATCAAGCATGTCTTTTAGTACATCGTTTATAAAAAAACTGAAACGCAGCAGGGGCATTACAAAGCCCAAAGGGCATCACAAGGTATTCAAAAAGACCGAACTTAGTACAAAAGGCCGTTTTCCACTTGTCCCCCTCCTTGACACGCACAAGATGATAGGCCACACGCAGATCCAACTTGGTAAAAAACTGGGCAATGCGTGTTCTGTCAAGGAGGGAGGTGATAAGAGGCAGAGGATAACGATTTTTTATAGTGACATCATTCAGCTTACGATAGTCAATGCAACAGCGAAGACCCCCTTCTCGTTTAGGGATGAAAAACAAAGATGAAGAAGCAGGGGAACGAGAAGGCCGAATAAAGCCTTTCGCAAGCATGATGTCTCAAATACACGTTCTTTTTTTCTGTAAGGGCATAAACTCTGCTACAGGGAATTCTTGCCCCTATCTCCAGATCAATACGGCAGTCGTAGACCCTGTGTGGAGGAAGGATTTCGGCTTCTTTAACGTCAAAGACTGTCTGTAAATCATGATAACAAGACGGTAAGTCTGAGACAATATCACTCTTTTCGATACAGATGGATACCTCTTTGACAGCTGCCCCTAAGGGATGTGAACAAGTAACAGGAGGAAACGTTACAGTAGAAGTCTCCCAGTTTATATCAGGGATATGAGACCTCAACCAAGGGATGCCCAGGAGCACTGGAAATTGTGGAGAACAGATTAAATCAAACATTATGTCTTCCTGATGATCAGGTTCTATCTTTATGTGCAACTGTACTGTGCGATGAGTTACAGGTCCAGAGACATGGGAGCTGCCATCTATTGTGGTAACCTTACTAACTATCTCTTTCTTAGCACGGGGTATCATTTTTTCCTTTGCCCACTCCACATCCATATAGTTCCCAGATGCACCGGAGTCTATCATTACTAGAACATGCAGTGCATACTGTCCATGAGTCAGGTACGCAGACACATATAAATGATTAGTGGGTGTTATTGTGTAATCAGAGGAAGAGACTGTAAGGCCAGACCTACCCGGGATCCTCGTCTCACAAGATCCCAGGCTTTCTAGTTTTCTGAGTACTTTGATTGTGTGGGTTTGATAGGACATGCTTTAAGAAAGTGACCAGCTTTGCCACAATATAAACAGAGCCTAAGTGTTCTTCTTCTTTGTCTCTCTTCGGGCGTTAGCGGACCTCTTACAATGCCTATCTGCATGGGCTCACTGTCCTCACTAGTCTTCTCTGGAGTACTCTTTTTCTCCTAAATAGGGACATATCTGGCTTCGAACTTTCCTCTCTCTTCCTTTCTTGTATTGGGTGTTCTATTTTAACAAGTAAATCAATAAGATCTGTACAGGATGCAGGTAAGTCAACTATCTGTGATAGGGCATCTTTTAGGTCGTCTCTCAAACCCCTATAAAACAATGTGCTGCGTTTCTCTTCAAGCCAGTTGGATTCAACCACCAACCTGCGGAATGATGTTATGTATGCAACAAGATCTTGATTCCCCTGTTTAAGGCCTAACAACTCAGTATCAGAGGAATGGGTGTACATGTGTCTGTCAAACAATTTACGGAATTCCCTCTTGAATGCTGTATAACTATGCAATAGTGGGTCATTTCTGTCTACCGAAGGTATGGACCAATCAGCCTCAGAACCACTTAGATAAGATATTATAAAAGCTACTTTAGCCTGGTCAGAGTGAAAGCAATTAGCTTTACAAAAAAAATGCTACTGGCATTGACTAAGGAATGCTGTGCATTGAGCCGCGTCCCCAGCATACCTTTCACGGGGTGCTAGAGGAATGGAAGGAGGAGTAGTGTTCTGTACTACTGATGGCCCTCCACCCGCAGCTCCTGTGGTTTGTTGTCGTTGGAGAGTATCTACCCTGGTAATTAAGGCCTGTGTTTCAGCCTGCAAATTCCCCAACATGCCGGCAACATCTGCCAGGGAGACCGCTCCTAGATCCATGACACTCGGGCAGAACACACCACGTGGGCTTTGCGTTCTGTAATGATTTCCAAGCAGGTTCCGCAGGAGCGTCAGGAATCCGGAGAGTAATCCTCAGCCTTCCCCTACGGCCTTTTGAATCTATCAAACACTAAAGTATCGATTGGCTCGCCAGGGGAAAACAGGGAAACAAAACAAGGAAAGGTTGGGGAAGACAATAGAGCTTGACAGTGAACTTCAGAATGGACACTTGGTAACAGGCAGGCTGTAAAGGAAGAAATGTATTACTGTCTATACTTGATAACCACACCATATATATACACAATGTCTATTATACACATTTGACCACCACCTACCACAATTAAACGTCTGGACTGTAGGACATATTGGAAGGGTAGAATAAGGTGTTCGTTTTCTGTTGCAAAACAAGACAAAAGATAGTAAAACTCTTTCCCACTCTATACTAGTAAGTGTAAGCATATGATGTGTAAATCTCACTCTGCTATTCTTTGGAGTAAACTGGAAGAACATCCAATTCTTCTGTAAGTCTGGATACGAATTTGTGAGCCTTTACCATGTATCTTGCATCAGGTTATCTGTCATACAATAATTACAATTAGATCTCCACTCACGTAAACCTCCAGATATATAGTAAGAAAAGGCAGCGCACAGCGCTGTTACAGTGATTCTTTGCAGAGGAACTTCGAAATCACACCACACTCTGGTCCACGCAAGAGCTCCAAAAATAAAGTATATAACGTCAGAGGGAAGAATGGAGTGGGAATGCATACAATGGGAGTCAGCATTAGGCGGGAATCAAAATGTAGAATAAACTGGCAGTGCCCAGCCAGATGGCGGGGAGAATCCCGGCCGCCGGGCGAAGCACCAGGGGATTGGGAGAATGCACTCGAACTCTCTGAATGAGCTTAGCGGTGCCCAGCCGGATGGCGGGAAATAGACCCGGCCGCCGGGCGGAGCACCTGAAATAGGAAAGAAATGGCAAGCTGTACCCGGCCGGATGGCGGGGAGAATCCCGGCCGCCAGGTGGAGCACAAGGAAAGAGGGAATGTGGAAAGAGAACCAATACGGACAAAACCGTAAATGCGTACACCAGGACGGGTAGACGTCAAAGTGACAGTGAAACAGAAAGTACGGCACAAGGTAGAAGCCGCACGAAAACACCCTCACAGAGGAAGCAGGAACCAAACAGGAAGAACAAACGACCAACAGGAAACCGGAAGTCAGGCAAAACAATTCGGGACGGAACACACAGCAGTAAGGGCTAGACGCAAGAACGCAAAGCGGCGTTCCAATGTTGTGCATGTCTTTAAATAGTGTCCTGCATTAACTGTTAACTATATATCGCGCACCCGCAATCCACTGCTGATGATGTCACATATTACATCATTCATGACATGGTCAGTGACATCACTGATGACATCAATGATGACATCTCAAATGACATCACTGATGACATATCATTTGACATTACTGATCACATCACTGATGATATCATCCATGTGATAATACTATGACCCTCTTCAGACTCTAATATAACCTTAGATACACTTAGTGTAAACAGACACTCACAGACTGTCACTCACCCATGGAGTTACTCACACACCTAGTCAGTCATGCAAAGAATCAATCACACCTCCATTTCCTCAACTATACAGTTATACACACCTTACTTATTCAAACATATACTAACACATATTTACTCTCTTATACAATCCCTGATACAAGTTCACAATGATCCATACAGCCACTCACACATTCACTGGCTCTTATGCACAGTTATTTATATATGTCAACTCTCACATGTACTGTGTTTTACATATGTACTTACTTTGACATGTAGCACTGAGATATCCATTCACTCACCAATACACTCATGCACACAGTCAACCGCCCATACAGCTGTTTCCACATGCACTTTTGAACCCAGACATCTAGTGAATCAACTGCTCACACATCTATGCACAGAGTCATACACCTCCCAGCCAACCACACACACACTCAATCTCCCATACAAATACTTCAGCAACCAATCAATAACCCATATAGTTACTCATATAGCTACTGATCAACACATGCAGCAGTTTACAGAACAACAGACATAATGATGCACAAATTAAGACAGTTTAGTCACTAACCCATGCACTCAGTGAGACACATTTAATCACTCACTCATACAGTCAGTCATGCACCTACTAAATCCTTCATCCAGACACTTATACATCCACTCATTCTTCAATATGTAAGACATATTTTAACTTTACAGAAACATACAGTCACTGGATGTTGTCATCAGTGATATCATCAGTGATGTCATTTGAGATGTCATCATTGATGTCATCAGTGATGTCACTGACCATGTCATGAATGATGTAATATGTGACATCATCAGCAGTGGATTGCGGGTGCGCGATATATAGTTAGTGCAACTAACTATATATGCGAATTTCAATGGTTTTGTGTGAGTAAATTAAGGTTTTGAAAATGCTAATCCCTAACTATATATGGTCTATAACCTATGGTTTTTTCAGTGAATTTTCAAGGTTTTGTAAATGCTAATTCCTAACTATATATGGTCTATAACCTATGGTTTTTTCAGTGAATTTCAATGGTTTTTTAATAGCAAATATCAAAAGATGTAAAATGTATTCTTATTCTAATTCAAAAATATATTTTATATTTTTGTAATATTATCTTTATATTTATTTGTTAGCTTAATAAGGTTCCGCGACCCGCTTGGCGAACCGGTAAACGTTCCATTAGCGCAACCACCGCGTTAGAAAACGATATCGTGAGGCGTCGCGTAAGCGCGACGTATTGCGTTACCGCGTAATACGTCTTATGACGCGCCGCGTTAGCGCACCCGGAAGCGTTCTGGAACGCAAACCAAGGCGCGAAGCGCAGCTACTCGGAAGCGATCCGGGTCGCGTTACGGGACGCGTAACGTAAGCATAACGGGTCATGTGACTTGAAAATAACACTTTTTATTGGTTGATTTCATTTTTTATTAATGAATGATGTAAAGCTAGGTCATGTGACCTAAAAATTACACTTTTCATTGGTTTAGAACATTTTTTTTTCCAAAATGATGAAAGCCCCCTCCTATTTTTCTCACTCTGACTTTCAACTTTGTGAGAGGAAGAACTATTTTCATTATTGGAAGATGGCTTCAATTGTAGCTGCAGATGGTGGACCCCCACCACCACCAAAACCTCCTAGGAAGGATGGACCACCTCCCCAGTTTATTCCCAACCCTGAAGAAGAGGAGGAAGAAGAAGAACAAGATGTACATCAAATAAAATGTTTCCCTGAAGAGCCCCGGAAATCACACTGCAAGGCCAATTTTATTTGGCAGTTTTTTTCATTTCCTGCAGGCCAAAAAAAAGTGAATGCTGGTTATGTTACATGCCTGATATGTAAAGAACCTCTGTCTCGAGGCACGGATAAAAAGTAAAGCTTTGGAAACTATACAATGCATCGCCACATGCAAAGGTGGCATCCTATAAATTATAGTATGGCGGAGGTGCGTAACCTAAGTGAAAATCCACCAACTCTTGTGGCCACCACCTCATCCCATAAAAGTCTTTCGGGACCAGAGGCGAGGGAGATGGTCCCCGCTATTCAAACTAATTTTCAACATATCAAGCTGGTGTGCATTTATTGTGGGGGTTTGCTTTGTTACGGCGAAATGAGCTTTCCATTAATGAACAGAGCATTTGAAAATCACAAGTGCTCAAAACGCCGCAGAAAGTGATTTTTTTTGTTGCTCCTGTTGAGCCGTTTCTAATGCCTGTTTTTCGTTCTTTCCCCTGAAAAAAACCCCAAAAAATATAAAACCGTTCAAAAAATACAAAAAAAGTATTAAAAGTGTTCTGAAAAATAATTAAAAAAATAAAAAACAACAAAAATAATAAAAAAAAGTTCTTTTAAGAACTACCTTCCCTTTATGAAAAATTTCTAGAATTCTAGAAGTCAATCATTCTTGTTTCCTTATAGTACGCTCCCCGGACCGCTTTCCGGTGCACGTACCGGGCGCACCCCACAAAAAAAACGATGTTTTTTTTTCTTTTTGCCCCGCGGGGCCCTTTTAAAGCCTCCACATCAAACCTAGGGGGTCAGGGAGGATCTACTATGCCCCCTTATGGTCATTTTCCTCTTCGTTTTGGCCTCCTCTTGTCTCTCGATCCTACCGAGAGACAAGATGGCGGCCGCTCAGGACTGTTTAGAATGTTGACAGACACCGGAGAGCCAATCAGCTTCGCTTCGCAAAGCTCCGTTACGCGAAAAGTACGCGAACTGGTGCGCTACCCGGGAAGCTGTCACAGATATATCTGTTTTTTTGAACGTTAATTTCTCAAAATCCACTGGAGCACATATATTGAGACCCAGCAAAGGCACATCGGGCTAACAGTCCCTACAATTTTGCCAAGTTTCGTGCAAATCCATTCAGCCGTTCGAGCTAAAAGTGAGGCCAAACGCCCTATGGAAAAATGAATGGGTAAAACGCGTTTTGAGACCCCCCTTTTTTCTCGGCCCCCCCTTGACGAAACGCCCCCAAATTTTCAGGGGCTTCTCAGAAACAAAATGTGCCATTTTCCTGTACATTTCAGCCGATTCCGTGCACAAACGCCAAAGTTATTAGACATAGAATTTTCAAAAGTTCCATAGAGAAAAAATCCTAACTAAATATACCTACTGGCGACCGCCAGTAGGTAATTACCTACTGGCTATCGCCAGTAGGTATATATAGTTAGGATTAATTCCCTATGGGATTTCTGAAAATTCTATGTCTAATAACTTTGGCGTTTGTGGACGGAATCGGCTGAAATTTTCAGGAAAATGGCACATTTTGTTTCTGAGCAGCCCCTGAAAATTTGGTGGGGTTTCGTCAAGGGGGGGCTGAGAAAAAAGGGGGGTCCCAAAACGCGTTTTTTGCATTGAGTTTTCCATAGGGCGGTTGGACTCACTTTTAGCTCGAACGGCTGAATGGATTTGCACGAAACTTGGCAAAATTGTAGGGACTGTTAGCCCGATGTGCCTTTGCTAGGTCTCAATATATGTGCTTCAGTGGATTTTGAGAAATTAACGTTCAAATCAAGATATATATCTGTAACAGCGCTCTGGGCAGCGATCCGGTCCGCTTACTTTTCGCGAAACGGAACTTTGCGCGCAGAAAGCTGATTGGCTCTCCGGTGTCTGTCAACATTCTAAACAGTCCGGAGCGGCCGCCATCTTGTCTCTCGGTAGGATCGAGAGAGAAGAAGAGGTGAAAAACGAAAGGGGAATTTAATGAAAGGGGGCAAGGTATCCCCCTCTTGACCCCCTAGGAATGTTGTTGGGGTTATTAAAGGGTCCCGTGGGGAAAATAAAAAAAAAATGATTTTTCACGGTAGAAGCGCGGCCGCGAACTGGTAGCGAAACGGGAATTCGCCATTTTGTGCTTCGTTAATTAAATTACTAGTTATAAGTGGGTGCGGGAGACGTATCCTAATCCCCTATGTTTCCTGAGGGTGGCTGAGGAGGCTGATATATGTTGATACATCTCTTCCAGCGGCTGTGCGTGAGCTTTTTTTTTTTTTTGCTGCGTGACAGTCCGGAGCGGCCGCCATCTTGTCTCTCGGTAGGATCGAGAGAGAAGAAAAGGTGAAAAACTAAGGGGGAATTTAATGAAAGGGGGCAAGGTATCCCCCTCTTGACCCCCTAGGAATGTTGTTGGGGTTATTAAAGGGTCCCGTGGGGAAAATAAAAAAAAATGATTTTTCACGGTAGAAGCGCTTCACGGGCCGCGAACTGGGCCGCAAACTGGTAGCGAAACGGGAATTCGCCATTTTGTGCTTCGTTAATTAAAGTACTAGGTATAAGGGGGTGCGGGAGACGTATCCTAATCCCCTATGTTTCCTGAGGGTGGCTGAGGAGGCTGATATATGTTGATACATCTCTTCCAGCGGCTGCGCCATCTTGCCTTTTTTCGAATGCCACAATTTTGTCGTGCACGGCAGCCATTTTAGATGCCAGGCTGGTCCCAGGCTATCACCTAACCCTGCGGATGTAGTTTATGGCCCCAGCTGTAGAGAATTCAGACATGCCAATCCTCCTGATTCAGGCGTGTGACTACTGATTTCAGTGCTAGTCTCCCGCCTCCCGATTTCTGCAAGCAAAAACCCGGGGGCATATTACGAACAACTAGCGATAATTTTTGTCTCTAACTTGTTTAGAGACAAAAATTATCGCCGCACATCGGCGATTTTTATCGCAGATAAACCTTGCTATTATCGCAGAAAAGTCAGCGATATTCATGTATTATCGACCTAATGCTCTTAGCCATGTTATCCACCTCCCATTGGATAACATGGCTAAGAACTGCTCAGGGCAGGTGTTAGATTTTGGAGATATTCGCGCTTAGCGCGAATATCTCCAAAAGTTGGTAATAGAAGGTAGCGATGTTAGGGACTGTTTCCAGTCGCTAACATCTTGGCACGCCACTTTGCATGTCATTAGTGATAAGTATCACTGACATGCAAAGCGGGGCCCAAGATGGTCGCTATCTCCTTTTAGCTGTCACTAACTGGTGTTAGCGACAGCTTGGTAATAGGGAAATAATTTTATCTCCGCTTTCATGGCTTTTAAAGCCAAAAAAGCGGAGATAAACCCCCTTGATAATATGCCCCACGATTCCTTGGGGGTTTCAGCTGACAGGGCTTGGTATTGTGTTACATGGTAATTTTTCCATGAAACGTCAGAGGGTCGATGCAGGGGTTCTAGAAGAGGTGATAAACCATTTAAGCCTCATGAACAAGCGCATGGTCTTTTAAAGATTTGTGAAGTATTCGGGGCGACGGTGTGTGTGTGCCCTCTTTCAGGAGCGGGCGGGGGGGCACTGCTAGCAACTTGCCAGGTCAGGTAGTGTTCAACACGTGCATCACCCTTTCTCTGCCTGCTATTGCGCTCCATGCTTCGGAAAGGTAAGAAAAAGAACGTGCATTTGAGTTTGAAATGTCCGATCCTGCAGCAGCACACTTCCAAAGCCCACACATGACAATAACCCGATTCAAGGCCCCATTCACCCGTTTTTAAAAAAATAGATAACACTCCAACAAAGTAAGGTTATAAAACTTTATTAACTACTAACTTTAACGAACGGAACAAAAACTAAAAACATTTAAACATTTCTCAACACAAAAAGCAACAATGGTTAGAAGCTGTCTTTTGTGCGAATAGTCCCAAGGCAGCACAACGTGCAGAGTTCTGGACGGCACCCAGGTGATGTCGCCTGGGTGCCGCACTGGTTTAGGGATCCTACAATGCTGCTCCGAAAATTGGCGTGGGGCGTCCCGGGTGGGGCGGGGGGAGGCCTCGTCAGTAGCGGTCTGTTGTGCGAATAGTCCCAAGGCAGCACAACGTGCAGAGTTCTGGACGGCACCCAGGTGATGTCGCCTGGGTGCCGCACTGGTTTAGGGATCCTACAATGCATCACAGAAAAACAGCGTGGGGCGTCCCGGGTGGTGCGGGGGGAGGCCTCGTCAGTAGCGGTCTGTGTCCAGTGTCACATGGCTGACACAACATGTACGACAGGCACCCAGGTGATGTCCAGTAAACTGCCGCACTGGTTTTGGTATCCTACAATGCTGCTCCGAAAATTGGCGTGCGGCGGCCCGGGGGGGGGGCGTGGGGGAGCCAGCGTGAACGGGCCTCCCCAGGTGGCGGCCATCTAGCTGAGTTGCGCTCGCTCTTGCGGCCACAGCGTCTCGCTCACCATGTTGTTGAGTTGCTCCCACTCTTGCAGTGCAGCGATAGGCGGCTGCCACATGGCTCTTAAAATGGCGGACAGCTCCTCGGTTTTAGGCCTGGTCCACTGAAATGGCCCTGGGACACTTTGGAACTCGGACGCTTGCCTGCTAGGGCTTGGGCTCCATTCTCGAAAAGCGTCCCCTCAGCCGTGAAGATTGTATAAAAGTCTTGGGGGCCCCCGACTCCCGCAGGCTTCCGGTGGGGAGCGGCTGCCATGATTGCTCGCGGAATGACCACGACGGAGCCACGAGATGGTGGTGCTCTCATGCTGACGCCAGCTTCAGTCTGAATGATCCAGAAACAAGGTGGGGCTTTCATCGTTTGGGAAAAAAAAATGTTCTAAACCAATGAAAAGTGTTATTTTTAGGTCATATGACCAAGCCTTCCATCTTTAGGAAACCAAAAGTAAAATGAACCAATGAAAAGTTTTATAAACAAGTCACATGACCTGTTATGCGGCATAGGGCTACAAAAACCGTAGAAAATCCGTTGGCACGTGAGGCGGCGTCAGTAGCGGACCGATGTGCGAATAGGCCGAAGGCAGCACAACGCGCTGAGATCCGGATGGCACCGAGGTGGTGTCAAGCAAATTGCCGTACTGGTGTGGCCATCCTACAATGCTGCGCCGAAAGACGGCGTGTCCAGCTGAGTTCCGGTCACTCTTGCGGTACAGTGAGTCGAACGCGCCGAGATCCGGATGGCACCGAGGTTGTGTCCAGCAAGTTGCTGCACTGGTGTGGCCATCCTACAATGCTGTGCCGAAAGTCGGCGTGGGGTGCCCCGTTGGCTTATGAGGTGATGTCAGTAGTGGACCGATGTGTGAATAGGTCGGAACCAGCACAAGGCGCCAAGATCCGAATGGCAAGTCCTGGATATTGAGTGCCATAGTTGAGAGTTCTGAGCTGTGCTTGTAAGACTATCTGAAGCTTATTTGCACCTGCTGCAGTTTCACTGTTGCCCAAGGTGGTGTCCAGCAAATTGCTGCAGTGGTGTGGCCATCCTACAATGCTGCGCCGAAAGACGGCGTGTCCAGCTGAGTTCCGGTCACTCTTGCGGTACAGTGAGTCGAACGCGCCGAGATCCGGATGGCACCGAGGTTGTGTCCAGCAAGTTGCCGCACTGGTGTGGCCATCCTACAATGCTGCGCCGAAAGACGGCGTGACCAGCTGAGTTCACTGACATGCAAAGCGGGGCCCAAGATGGTCGCTATCTCCTTTTAGCTGTCACTAACTGGTGTTAGCGACAGCTTGGTAATAGGGAAATAATTTTATCTCCGCTTTCATGGCTTTTAAAGCCAAAAAAGCGGAGATAAACCCCCTTGATAATATGCCCCACGATTCCTTGGGGGTTTCAGCTGACAGGGCTTGGTATTGTGTTACATGGTAATTTTTCCATGAAACGTCAGAGGGTCGATGCAGGGGTTCTAGAAGAGGTGATAAACCATTTAAGCCTCATGAACAAGCGCATGGTCTTTTAAAGATTTGTGAAGTATTCGGGGCGACGGTGTGTGTGTGCCCTCTTTCAGGAGCGGGCGGGGGGGCACTGCTAGCAACTTGCCAGGTCAGGTAGTGTTCAACACGTGCATCACCCTTTCTCTGCCTGCTATTGCGCTCCATGCTTCGGAAAGGTAAGAAAAAGAACGTGCATTTGAGTTTGAAATGTCCGATCCTGCAGCAGCACACTTCCAAAGCCCACACATGACAATAACCCGATTCAAGGCCCCATTCACCCGTTTTTAAAAAAATAGATAACACTCCAACAAAGTAAGGTTATAAAACTTTATTAACTACTAACTTTAACGAACGGAACAAAAACTAAAAACATTTAAACATTTCTCAACACAAAAAGCAACAATGGTTAGAAGCTGTCTTTTGTGCGAATAGTCCCAAGGCAGCACAACGTGCAGAGTTCTGGACGGCACCCAGGTGATGTCGCCTGGGTGCCGCACTGGTTTAGGGATCCTACAATGCTGCTCCGAAAATTGGCGTGGGGCGTCCCGGGTGGGGCGGGGGGAGGCCTCGTCAGCTGAGTTCCGGTCACTCTTGCGGTACAGTGACTCGAACGCTCCGAGATCCGGATGGCACCGAGGTGGTGTCCAGCAAGTTGCCGCACTGGTGTGGCCATCCTACAATGCTGCGCCGAAAGTCAGTGTGGGGTGCCCCGTTGGCTTATGAGGTGATGTCAGTAGTGGACCGATGTGTGAATAGGTCGGAAGCAGCACAAGGCGCCCTGCACTGTTGAGCTTTTTTCAATGCCTGTTTTTTGTTGTTTCCCCTCCATCAAAAACAAAAAAAAATATATAAAACTGTGCAAAAATACAAAAAAATGTTTAGAAAAGCAGTGCTTGTAAGACTGTCTGAAGCTCCTTTGCACCTGCTGCAGCTTCACTATTGCCCTGGTGTGGACAAAGATCGCCCATGACTTAGGCTGATTGAGAGTTTGTAGAAAAATGGCTTCAGATTTTCCACATATTACTCTTCAACATTCTTCCTAAATGTAACAATGTGAGACTCACTAGGAGAACGGCTGTTTATCTTTCCTTTCAAAATGCTGCCAACAATATTTTCTGAATGGAAGACACCATCTTGTAGCATAAAGGGCCGAAAGGGGTTCTGGTCTGGCCGATTGTTGGTGAAGACATTTTGACTATATCTTGGACCTGCCCGGCCTCGCCCAAAATGGCGCCGGTATAAATGGGACTCGTAACTCCTTGCCCGCAAATGTATATCTAGAAAATGTTATTGTAAGTGGCCCTGTCTTATTTTAATTACAAAATGTACGTCCACCGATTTCGCAACTGTTAGACACCTTAGTTCTTGCAACCTAATGGCCCGCTCGTTACGTTCCTCTACAGTGTAAATGTCTCCTCATCATATACGATTTCAGTTTGCTCCGTGGCCGGCCCACGTGGTTATAGGCCCGTATTTGTATACTGATATTTTCACAATAAAGGTTTTTAAAACAAAACACGGTAGTAGTATTTACATTGGTAAAGTTTTTACTTTTAGTCACTGTTTTCGAATCAGTAAAAGGCAAGTGAAATAAAGCAGTCCAATTACATGACGGATAAAAGGTATAATATGTAGGAACGCAGTAAAGATAAATGGTCAAGGGCAGTTGTGTTTTTCATTTCTGCAACATAAAGTGATCGATAAGAATCTGATAATCAGGCGTATCGGCGACTAAGACAGCAGGCCGAGTCTCTCTTACTCAACGGCTCCGTCATGGAACGAAGAAACGCCCTTTTTCTCGAAAAAGGAATATATTTTACTTGCAGGACAGTTGTAAATTTTCCGGGAAAGTACATTAGCCTGGAATATTATAACATATGTTTGAAAAAAAAATAATGTTCGAAAAAAATAAAAAGCGTAATTTTTAGGTCATATGACCAAGCTTTTCATCATTAAATTAACAAAAGTAAAATGAACCAATGAAAAGTTTTATTAACAAGTCACATGACCTGTTATGCTTACGTTACGCGCTGCGCGCCGCGCCTCGGATCACTTCCGGGTGCGCTAACGCGGCGTGTCATAAAACGCATTACGCGACAACGTAGGTCAAGAATATAGTCTAAATGTCTCCACCAACCAGCGTTAAGAACACAACCCCTTTCAGCAGTCCAAAAAGTTCTGTTAAATGACAACAGAGGGGACAGGCAACAAGAACCATCAGTCAAAGAGGGGAGGGCAAATTCTTCTCTTCCGGGTCATGTTGGGGCGCTACCGGAACTGATCGAATTGGTAGTCTATAGTGTTTCTGGATGTTTCAGACTAAAGCTGGCGTCAGCATGAGACCACTACCATCTCGTAGCTCCGTCGTGGCCATTCCACGAGCAATCATGGCAGCCGCTCCCCACCAGAAGCCTGCGGGAGTCGGAGGCCCCCAAGACTTTTGTAGAATCTTCACGGCTGAGGGGACGCTTTTCGAGAATGGGACCCAAGCCCTATCAGGGAAGCGTCCGAGTTCAAAGGTGTCCCAGGGCCATTTTAGTGGACCAGGCCCAAAACCGAAGAGCCGGCCGCCATTTTGAGAGTCCTGTGGCAGCCGCCTATCGCTGCACCGCAAGAGCGGGAGCAACTTAACTACATGGTGAGCGAGACGCTGAGACGCTGTAGTCGCAACAGCGGGCGGTAAACAGCTGAATGGCGGAAGAGGCACAGTGTAGCAAAAGCGGGCGGAATGGCAACTGAAACGGTAAAGGGGCGCCCCACTACAGCGTGTCTTCAGGTCAAACGGATTGTGGGACAAAGTCCAGAATAGAAGAGTCATCAAAAGGCAAAAAGTTCCGCCGGACCCCGGGAGCCGGCCGCCTATGTCGGGGGCGATCTCAGGCTACACCAGTGCTATAAGACTTGGGGAGGGGGTCGGAGCCAAGCGTCTTCTCCGAGTCCGTGTCATCACACCGCCCCTCGGGGGCTTCCGTCAAGCGGTTTAGGGAGGTACCATATAACATTGTTTTCAAATGCAGTCAGGTCCACAAACGACCCTCACTTACTTTGGAATAGTGAAGCTGCAGTAGGTGGAAATAAGCTTCAGACAGTCTTACAAGCACTGCTTTTGTAAACATTTTTTGTTTTTTTTGTATTTTTGCACAGTTTTATATATTTTTTTTGTTTTTGATGGAGGGGAAACAACAAAGCACAGGCATTGAAAAAGGCTCAAACTCAGAACTCTGAACTATGGCACCCAATATCCAGGACTTTCCATCCGGATCTTGGCGCCTTGTGCTGCTTCCGACCTATTCACACATCGGTCCACTACTGACATCATCTTATAAACCAACGTTATGTAAATAGTTATTTAATAAAATGTTTTACCCTGTTTCTTTGCTGGTGTGTTGTCTATATTTTTAATATTTGCATAGGGTTTGTCGTTATTTTGGGCGGGGTGGGTGACGGAGCCGAGCTGTCTTGCAGCCCTCATGGTGTGGAGCTCAGTTCATCTCACTATTTTCGTATTTCTCATGAAGGGTTGTTCCTAATATTTCTATTTTAGCGAGGTCAAAAAGAGATCCAATTAGTGTCCTACTGATTTTGCTCGATTACTTTTATTTTTTTACACGATTTTTCACGATCTGCAAAGACTAAACAGAGTATTGCGACTTTGTGCTTGTTTGTAAATAGAGAATGAACCAAAGAGAACCAATTCTAAAACAGTAAATGCTTGGATAATAATCAATCAAATGGAGAGACAAGCAGGCAGGACGGATTACAACGGGGGTAAAGGCCTGCGTTAACTACTCTTCACTATCTGCAAAGAGAGAGTACTACTAAGAGAAAAGAGGGGAGGGGGGCAGCGTTCAAAGCACATCAGCGTGCATAAATACGAAAATGTTTTTATCTATCACGTACTTTACATTTTAAAGCTTTTCATATTTGCTATTAAAAAACCAATGAAATTCACAGAAAAAACCATAGGTTATAGTGGATATATAGTTAGGAATTTGCATTTACAAAACCTTGAAAATTCAATGAAAAAACCATAGGTTATAGTCCATATATAGTTAGGAATTAGCATTTACAAAACCTTATTTTACTCGCATAAAACCATTGAAATTCCATATATAGTTAGAAGCGCTAACTATATATCGCGCACCCGCAATCCACTGCTGATGATGTCACATATTACATCATTCATGACTTGGTCAGTGACATCACTGATGACATCACTGATGACATCTCAAATGACATCACTGATGACATCACTGATGACAACTCAAATGACATCACTGATGACATCTCAAATGACATCACTGATGACAACTCAAATGACATCACTGATGACATCTCATTTGTCATCACTGATCACATCACTCATGTGATAATACAATGAACCTCTTCAGACTCTAATATAACCTTACATACACTCAGTATAAACAGACACTCACAGACTGTCACTCATCCATGGAGTTACTCACACACCTAGTCAGTCATGCAAAGAATCAATCACACCTCCATTTCCTCAACTATACAGTTATACACATCTTACTTATTCAAACATATAATAACACATATTTACTCTCTTATATAATCCCTGATACAAGCTCACAGTGATCGATACAGCCACTCACACATTCACTGGCTCTTATGTTCAGTTATTTATATATGTCAACTCTCACATGTATTGTGTTTTACATACGTACTTACTTGCACATGTAGCAATGAGAAATCCATTCACTCACCAACACACCCATGCACAGTCAACCGCCCATATAGCTGTTTCCACATGCACTCTTGAACTCATACTCCTAGTGAATCAACTGCTTACACATCTATGCACAGAGTCACGCACCTCCCAGCCACCCACACACACACTCAGCCTCCCATTCAAATACTTGGGCAACCAATCAATAACCCATATGGCCACTCTTATAGCTACTGATCAACACATGCAGCAGCTTACACAACAACAAACATACTGATGCACAAATTAAGACAGTTTAGTCACTAACCCATGCACTCAGTGAGACACATTTAATCACTCTTTCATACAGTCAGTCATGCACCTACTAAATTCTTCATCCAGACACTTATACATCCACTCATTCTTCAATATGTAAAACATATTTAAACTTTACAGACACATACAATCACTGGATGTTGTCATCAGTGATGTCATCAGTGATGTCATTTGAGATGTCATCAGTGATGTCATCAGTGATGTCACTGACCATGTCATGAATGATGTAATATGTGACATCATCAGCAGTGGATTGCGGGTGCGCGATATATAGTTAGCGCTTCTAACTATATATGGAATTTCAATGGTTTTATGCGAGTAAAATAAGGTTTTGTAAATGCTAATTCCTAACTATATATGGACTATAACCTATGGTTTTTTCATTGAATATATATATATATATATGTATATACATATATATATATATATATATATATATATATATATATATATATATATATATATATATATATATATATATATATATATATATATATATATATATATATTACCTACTGGCGGTCGTCAGTAGGTAGTTATAGTTAGGATTTTTTTCAATGTTAAATCTCAAAATTCTATTTGGAATAACTTTGGCACCGGTTGACGAATCTGCCTGAAAATTTCCTGAAAATTGCCTCGTCGAGCTCCGGTCCTTCCTTGAAAGTTTGGGGGGGGATATGTCAAGCGGGGGCCGAGATAAAAGGGGGGTCCCAAAACGCGTTTTCCCTATGTTAATTTCCATAGGGCGGTCGATTTCACTTTTAGCCCGAACGGCTGAATGGATTTCCACCAAACTTGGCAAAATTGTAGGGACTGGTAGCCCGATGTGCCTTTGCTATGTCTCAAGATATGTGCTCGAGTGGATTTTGAGTAATTTAGGTTCAAAAAAATATATATATCTATAGGCGCTCTCCGGTGCGCGCACCGGAGAGCGCTCCAGGTGCGCCACGTGACTTGCGCGCAGAAAGCTGATTGGCTCTCAGTTGTCTGTAAACATTCTAAACAGTCCGGAGCGGCCGCCATCTTGTGTCTCGGTAGGATCGAGACACGAGAGGTGGCCAAAACAAAGGGTGAAATGACCATAAGGGGGCAGAGTAGACACCCCCTGTACCCCTAGGTTTGATGTGGGGGCCATTAAAGGGCCCCGCGGGGTCTCACCCTTTTTTTTTTTTTTTTCGATTTTCGCGGGGGAAGCGCCTGGTACGCGCACTGGGAGCGTATCAAGGAGGGTACTATGGAAAAATAATCACTTCAAAAAATTGTATGTTTATTAATTGTTTTTTTTTATTTTTTTATTTTATGTAAGTACCTACATGTAGGTACCAATGAAGAGACTTAAATTTAATGTACACCATCTCCTTTGTAGACATCTTGCATGTTGTTATTGTATTTTTTGTGGTATATGGAATTCATAACATAGTTTGCCTGGAAAGCAGAAACAGATCTTTTAAGCACTCCCTGAGAATTTCTAGGGGATCATGAGTAGTCTATCCTGCTCCCTTATGAAAATGAGGTGTAAAATATACATAGGAGATAATATAGTGGGAGAAAGGTAGTAACTATGAGTAAACTTACTATGTAACAGAAAAATAGTTGAACAGTATACTATAAGTCTCACTTTATATTTTAAACATTTTTGGTAATACTTTATGAATTACATATAAAAATGAATATTGTCTCAAACAATTTAAAATTATTAAATATAAATTTATTCCTCTGATTCTTTTTCATAATTTAATAAAATTTCTAACATAATATTGTCCGGAATTTCCTCATAATTATAAGTACATGATTCCATTTGTTCCAAACATTCTATTAACTGTTGATCCAAAGAGTCATCCATGAAATCTACTTCATCTTTTTGCTCTTCTGGTTTTTCTACCTTTATTTTGATAGAAGTAACATTTGCTTGATTTTCTCCTTCCATTTTCTTTCTGAAAATTGCATACAAATTAACTATATTAGTAGAGTTAGGGTACTGTATACCAGAGAAGCCTAACTCAATCCATAACTATTACAGAGAAGTCTATCTCAATCTATAACTATTACAGAGGGATAGTATATAACTAACAGAATATTTTTTTAGAAATTTACTTAAAGTGTACAATATACTTCCATAATAACAATTTACCTTGGAGAAATCAGTTGAAGTTGTCAGTGTAATTTGTTCTCAAATGTACTTCTGGAAGCAGTAGTCAAAATGGCTGTGTTTCTCTCTCTTCTTTTATATATATTCTTGTACTTAACCAAATGAAACGTCAGGAAATAATCGTAGAAAATGAGAGAAACTTTTTAATTGGTTGTAAATTCTAACATTTCATATGTGTTTTTGTCATGTAATTTACCTCAGGATATTTAGACAGGCCTGTAGCCTAAATGTCTCAATGGAATTCCACCAAGTTTGGGTAAATGGTAGGGACTGCTATGTAGTAGGGCCTATTCTATATTTGATGAAAGTGTCTCCAGTGGTTTTTTTGTAAATTGCTTTCCCACCTTTTTTTATCGAGCGCTTACCGGTGCGCGCTCCATTACGCGCACCGGCAGCGTTATGGGAGTCCTCCATTTTGTGTTTCGGTACAATCGAGACACAAGATGGAGGGTAAACAATGTTCGGTATGGGTAGAAGGGGGCACGGTAGAGACTTCTTGACCCTCTAGGTTTTCTGAGGGGGGCTTAGGAGGCTCATAAAGGCCCAAAAAAAAAAAAATTTCTTTAATTTTCCACGGGGGAAGCGCCTGGTACGCGCACCGTTAAGCGTACCGGAAAGCGTACTTTGGTGAAAAATAGTGAAAAAAGTTAGAAAAAGATAAACGTTTTGAATGATCAGAGGTAGGGTAGCTCTGAAAAGAGCTTTTGGGTTTTGTGGTTGATTTAGGTACCTACAAGTAGGTTCCAATGCACATTCTTAAATTCAGGAGGAATATTCTATTCCCTTCATCTGAGAAGTGCACACCATCTCCTCTGTAGATGTCTTGCATGTTGTAACGCAAGTTATTATTGTATATTGAACCCATTCCATAGTCTCTCATGTAAGCAGAAACAGATTTATTCACATGTTTCCGTGCTTTCTCAAATTGTGGACAAAATTGGTTGGACCAGTTCCATTTCTGTCTTTGGCATATATTGGAATATACCAAGGCAGTTTGTGGAAAAAGTGTCATTAATTGATCAAAGGTGTCCTTTAAGAGCATTTCCAGACCAACCCCAGTCATAGTGCCTAAATCATTTCCACCACAGTGCACTATTAAGAGGTTAGGGTTTGGCAGATGCAAAAAGGTTTTCACCAATGGTATCAATTGGTGACATTTTAATCCTCTCTGGCCAATCCACTTGATTTCCACATTTGATAAATCAAGGTTGTGAAAATGTCTGCTATCTGCATACCTTTGAGCCCAGTGGATGTAGCTGTGTCCAAGGATCCAGACAGAAAACATGATGAGAGAAGGTTCTGATGCAGTCAGATGATGTGTGGGAATGAAATGGCAGTTGGAACAGTAGGAGTTTACAAAAAAATAATTGTGAAGTTTCACTGCTTTTGAATCAGAAGCAATGATTGGTGGATTCAGATAGTTGAAAACTTAAAGTTAGGGTGCATGGTTGTGTTGTGTTAAAGAAGCAATTTGAATGGTTAAAAAAAAGTCACTAAAAGCTAAAATACTCTGGATAGGCTGGTGTATTGAGAGGTCAAACATCCTTGCTGAGTTAATTTGCAACATTGTACAATAAACTTTTGAACCTGAGAGTTCAGTTAGGAGGGAGTTGCTATGGTAACAGATAGAAAGATCTGAGAGGGGGAAGGGTGTTGGTTTGAAAATAGTGAGGGAAAACTTTTGATTGGTTGAATTAAGGCATATGTGTACAAAGTTAGAGATTTTCTATGCCAGTCTTGGTTTCAGTGTATTGAGTGCACACTTTTTGCTCTGCTAAAGAGAAATTGGTGTGTGTGTCTGACACTGTTTTCAATCTCCCAAAGCTTTTGTAAAGGTAAGTAATGATTTATTTAATTTAGATAGAGACTTGTTTGCTCTATGGAGAATATTTAGAAGCAGATAGTTATGTTTTAGAAGTCAAATGGTATGCTAGTATATAAGTCCTGTGTTGTGTTTCTTATATGTTATTGAAAAATCGATTTTTGGGTGCAATTGATTGGTATTTGCATTTGGCCCTTTTTTATGATTGCCTTGTGCAGCTGATGCATCACTTTAAACATGGGTAATAAGTGACGCACTGGTGGCGCAAGGCCTTCATAAATAAGGCTCTGACTTTGTTTGCTGTTGATTTGATTTTGGATTTTTGATAATGCTTGATATCAACATTTGAAAGATAAAGGATTTGTATTTGGGGAAACAGTGACGTTTCAAAAGTGATATTATGTGCTTGTACATAGGTTGTGCGCAGTATTTTTTAAATGTTACTCAAAAATCGATTTTTGGGTGCAATTGATTGGTATTTGCATTTGGCCCTTTTTTATGATTGCCTTGTGCAACTGGTGCATCACTTTATACATGGGAAATAAGTGACACTCTTGTGGCGCAAGACCTTCATAAATAAGGCCCTGACTTTGTTTGCTGATATTGAGTGGTTGTACATAGGTTCTGCGCAGTGTTTCTTACATGTTATTCAAAAATCGATTTTTGGGTGCAATTGATTGGTATTTGCATTTGGCCCTTTTTTATGATTGCCTTGTGCAGCTGATGCATCACTTTAAACATGGGTAATAAGTGACGCACTGGTGGCGCAAGGCTTTCATAAATAAGGCTCTGACTTTGTTTGCTGTTGATTTGATTTTGGATTTTTGATAATGCTTGATATCAACATTTGAAAGATAAAGGATTTGTATTTGGGGAAACAGTGACGTTTCAAAAGTGATATTCTGTGCTTGTACATAGGTTGTGCGCAGTATTTTTTAAATGTTATTCAAAAATCGATTTTTGGGTGCAATTGATTGGTATTTGCATTTGGCCCTTTTTTATGATTGCCTTGTGCAACTGGTGCATCACTTTATACATGGGAAATAAGTGACACTCTTGTGGCGCAAGACCTTCATAAATAAGGCCCTGACTTTGTTCGCTGATATTGAGTGGTTGTACATAGGTTCTGCGCAGTGTTTCTTACATGTTATTCAAAAATCGATTTTTGGGTGCAATTGATTGGTATTTGCATTTGGCCCTTTTTTATGATTGATTTGTGCAGCTGATGCATCACTTTAAACATGGGTAATAAGTGACGCACTGGTGGCGCAAGGCTTTCATAAATAAGGCTCTGACTTTGTTTGCTGTTGATTTGATTTTGGATTTTTGATAATGCTTGATATCAACATTTGAAAGATAAAGGATTTGTATTTGGGGAAACAGTGACGTTTCAAAAGTGATATTCTGTGCTTGTACATAGGTTCTGCGCAGTATTTTTTAAATGTTATTCAAAAAACGATTTTGGGTGCAAATGAATGGTATTTGCATTTGGACCTTTTTATGATTGCCTTATGCAACTGGTGCATCACTTTATACATGGGAAATAAGTGATACTCTTGTGACGCAAGACCTTCATAAATAAGGCCCTGACTTTGTTTGCTGATATTGAGTGGTTGTACATAGGTTCTGCGCAGTGTTTCTTACATGTTATTCAAAAATCGATTTTTGGGTGCAATTGATTGGTATTTGCATTTGGCCCTTTTTTATGATTGCATTGTGCAGCTGATGCATCACTTTAAACATGGGTAATAAGTGACGCACTGGTGGCGCAAGGCTTTCATAAATAAGGCTCTGACTTTGTTTGCTGTTGATTTGATTTTGGATTTTTGATAATGCTTGATATCAACATTTGAAAGATAAAGGATTTGTATTTGGGGAAACAGTGACGTTTCAAAAGTGATATTCTGTGCTTGTACATAGGTTCTGCGCAGTATTTTTTAAATGTTATTCAAAAATCGATTTTTGGGTGCAATTGATTGGTATTTGCATTTGGCCCTTTTTTATGATTGCCTTGTGCAACTGGTGCATCACTTTATACATGGGAAATAAGTGACACTCTTGTGGCGCAAGACCTTCATAAATAAGGCCCTGACTTTGTTCGCTGATATTGAGTGGTTGTACATAGGTTCTGCGCAGTGTTTCTTACATGTTATTCAAAAATCGATTTTTGGGTGCAATTGATTGGTATTTGCATTTGGCCCTTTTTTATGATTGATTTGTGCAGCTGATGCATCACTTTAAACATGGGTAATAAGTGACGCACTGGTGGCGCAAGGCTTTCATAAATAAGGCTCTGACTTTGTTTGCTGTTGATTTGATTTTGGATTTTTGATAATGCTTGATATCAACATTTGAAAGATAAAGGATTTGTATTTGGGGAAACAGTGACGTTTCAAAAGTGATATTCTGTGCTTGTACATAGGTTCTGCGCAGTATTTTTTAAATGTTATTCAAAAAACGATTTTGGGTGCAAATGAATGGTATTTGCATTTGGACCTTTTTATGATTGCCTTATGCAACTGGTGCATCACTTTATACATGGGAAATAAGTGATACTCTTGTGACGCAAGACCTTCATAAATAAGGCCCTGACTTTGTTTGCTGATATTGAGTGGTTGTACATAGGTTCTGCGCAGTGTTTCTTACATGTTATTCAAAAATCGATTTTTGGGTGCAATTGATTGGTATTTGCATTTGGCCCTTTTTTATGATTGCATTGTGCAGCTGATGCATCACTTTAAACATGGGTAATAAGTGACGCACTGGTGGCGCAAGGCTTTCATAAATAAGGCTCTGACTTTGTTTGCTGTTGATTTGATTTTGGATTTTTGATAATGCTTGATATCAACATTTGAAAGATAAAGGATTTGTATTTGGGGAAACAGTGACGTTTCAAAAGTGATATTCTGTGCTTGTACATAGGTTCTGCGCAGTATTTTTTAAATGTTATTCAAAAATCGATTTTTGGGTGCAATTGATTGGTATTTGCATTTGGCCCTTTTTTATGATTGCCTTGTGCAACTGGTGCATCACTTTATACATGGGAAATAAGTGACACTCTTGTGGCGCAAGACCTTCATAAATAAGGCCCTGACTTTGTTCGCTGATATTGAGTGGTTGTACATAGGTTCTGCGCAGTGTTTCTTACATGTTATTCAAAAATCGATTTTTGGGTGCAATTGATTGGTATTTGCATTTGGCCCTTTTTTATGATTGATTTGTGCAGCTGATGCATCACTTTAAACATGGGTAATAAGTGACGCACTGGTGGCGCAAGGCTTTCATAAATAAGGCTCTGACTTTGTTTGCTGTTGATTTGATTTTGGATTTTTGATAATGCTTGATATCAACATTTGAAAGATAAAGGATTTGTATTTGGGGAAACAGTGACGTTTCAAAAGTGATATTCTGTGCTTGTACATAGGTTCTGCGCAGTATTTTTTAAATGTTATTCAAAAAACGATTTTGGGTGCAAATGAATGGTATTTGCATTTGGACCTTTTTATGATTGCCTTATGCAACTGGTGCATCACTTTATACATGGGAAATAAGTGATACTCTTGTGACGCAAGACCTTCATAAATAAGGCCCTGACTTTGTTTGCTGATATTGAGTGGTTGTACATAGGTTCTGCGCAGTGTTTCTTACATGTTATTCAAAAATCGATTTTTGGGTGCAATTGATTGGTATTTGCATTTGGCCCTTTTTTATGATTGCATTGTGCAGCTGATGCATCACTTTAAACATGGGTAATAAGTGACGCACTGGTGGCGCAAGGCTTTCATAAATAAGGCTCTGACTTTGTTTGCTGTTGATTTGATTTTGGATTTTTGATAATGCTTGATATCAACATTTGAAAGATAAAGGATTTGTATTTGGGGAAACAGTGACGTTTCAAAAGTGATATTCTGTGCTTGTACATAGGTTCTGCGCAGTATTTTTTAAATGTTATTCAAAAATCGATTTTTGGGTGCAATTGATTGGTATTTGCATTTGGCCCTTTTTTATGATTGCCTTATGCAACTGGTGCATCACTTTCTACATGGGAAATAAGTGACACTCTTGTGGCGCAAGACCTTCATAAATAAGGCCCTGACTTTGTTTGCTGATATTGAGTGGTTGTACATAGGTTCTGCGCAGTGTTTCTTACATGTTTTTCAAAAATCGATTTTTGGGTGCAATTGATTGGTATTTGCATTTGGCCCTTTTTTATGATTGCCTTGTGCAGCTGATGCATCACTTTAAACATGGGTAATAAGTGACGCACTGGTGGCGCAAGGCTTTCATAAATAAGGCTCTGACTTTGTTTGCTGTTGATTTGATTTTGGATTTTTGATAATGCTTGATATCAACATTTGAAAGATAAAGGATTTGTATTTGGGGAAACAGTGATGTTTCAAAAGTGATATTCTGTGCTTGTACATAGGTTGTGCGCAGTGTTTTTTAAATGTTATTCAAAAAACGATTTTGGGTGCAAATGAATGGTATTTTCATTTGGCCCTTATTTATGATTGCCTTATGCAACTGGTGCATCACTTTATACATGGGAAATAAGTGACACTCTTGTGGTGCAAGACCTTCATAAATAAGGCCCTGACTTTGTTTGCTAATATTGAGTGGTTGTACATAGGTTCTGTGCAGTGTTTCTTACATGTTATTCAAAAATCGATTTTTGGGTGCAATTGATTGGTATTTTCATTTGGCCCTTTTTTATGATTGCCTTGTGCAGCTGATGCATCACTTTAAACATGGGTAATAAGTGACGCACTGGTGGCGCAAGGCCTTTATAAATAAAGCCCTGAGTTGCTATTGTATAAACTTAAATATGTTGCAATTTATTGTTTATATTGTTTGCTTTTTGACATTACTTTGTTGTTTGCTAATAGTGGTCTTTCATGTGTTTTTTTAACAGAACAACAGATTCAAATCAACTTCTGAAAAGCAAGCAAAAATGCCTTCAAGGCAAAGAATTATCAAAAATACCATACGGAAAAGGAGAACATCAACAACAGAGTTTATGGAATCCTCTACAACAACTACTTCAAAAAACACCAGAAAAGCTTCTGGTAAGCCAATTAAGTCTTTTCTTCGCAACATATGTCGTAGAAAAAAAAATGATATTGCTAATGTGAATATACAGAAAAAGTCAACAAATCTAAAAAGGAAGCAGAGGCCCACAAAAAATGTCTCGATTGGAGCAGGAGAGAAGAGAATGGATAGCAATAGAAGGGTAAATCTTTTTAAGGACATTCGTAGGCGAATGTTTCGCAATAGGGTAGTTTTAAATTTGCTAAAAAATGATAAGAAAAGTAAACTGAGAGCTGCTTTTTACAAGAAAAAGAAAAGTGTAGAAAAGATTGTTGATCAGGCTTTTGAAGTTCAGAAAAAATTATTTATTTTAATAATCAATAGAATTAGGATACTTAATAAGGCCATTGATGTTTTCAAATCGAACAGTAGATGGAAAAGAATTATTAATCGGAGTAATTTTTGTGAAGTATTTTCTGGTGAATGGATGCATAGTTCAAGTTCTGAGCCTTTTTTCAATGAGGAGAGTTACTTTCAGGAAAATGATTTGGTGCATGCAGTTGACACCAGTGGTCGAGCATATGAGGTGAAAGATGGTTGTGTGATGGAAAAAGAGAAACTTGTATCTAGAGATGCAGAAGAGGTGTTAGCTGATGAAGTTTTAGGGAGACGTACTAAGGGTCCAGTGTACACATGGAAATGCAGTAGTATTTGTAGTGTGCGACAGGAATCAATCGATTTGCTTCGAAATTTCTTACGTACATATAGTAAGAAAAGTCTCAAACAAAAAATGAAGATCTTTCAAGAGTTAGATCCTTGCAGAGTGAGAGAAAGCACAGGTTTGCATGGGCATTCACTAGCTTGTCTTTCTAGAAAAGTTTGTCGGAGTGTTTTTCATCATTTTAGGATGTTAGCAGTGCATCAACGTGAGGAAATTAGTGAGAAAGTTGTATTATGCAAAAAGTCCCGCACTTAAGCTTAAACAGTTAAACAGTGCTCTTTTGCATGGATCTGAAGTTGATGTGAAGACTATTTGTGAAGAAATTGAGTTTTGTTATTTTGGGAACAAAGAGGACAGTGTAGAAATAGATATAGTAATGGATGGTAATGCAGAAGATAATGGACAGATTTCAAGAATTGAAAAGTTGGATGAGGAAATTATCAAGTTTAAGGTGAAATCAAGTGAAAGGCCTAATTTAACTTGTGTGTGTTGTCGACGGACTCATTATAAGATGCAGACTAGGTTAGTTGATTTATATGCAAAAAGTAAATTGGAAAATAATAGTGAATGGAAGGATTTTGTAAGTTATTTGTTGGTGGAGAATTCTTTTGATTTGAGTTTGGATCAGCGTATTTGTAATTATTGTTTAAATAAATTAAATGAAAATAAAATGCCTGCTAGAGCAGTTTATAATAATCTTCAGTTGATAGATATTCCTTCTGAATTGATGGATCTAAATACTTATGAATCTATTTTGATTCAATGTGTCCATCCTTTTCAGGCTATTGTACGCATGGAGCCTAAGACAGGGAAATTACCTGCATCACATTTACTGAGAGGATTAAAGGGAAGAGTTGTTTATTTGCCTCTAGATGTAAAGAAAAATATTGATACAATTGGTGCAGAAAGAGTAGAAGAAGATCCTTTAGTTATTCTAGTTAATGGGGTTCCAACAAAGAGTAAGAAAATCTGGCAAGATTTAGTGGATGTTAAAAAAGTCAAAAAGGCAACGTTGTATTTGGTCAAAAACAATGAGTACTACAAAGATGTAAGTGTTGGAGCAGAGGAAACAGCTATAGAAGAAGATAGTGATTCTTCAGTTGGTCAAATTGAAAAAGTTGATGTGTCTAGAAGTGAAGAAATATATGAACATTATACTGTTCATCCTTTGCATTCCAAAGAAGTAATGGGAAATGCAATTGACTTGTTTCAAATGAAAGCAGCAAAAGGAAGTCCCATTAGTGTATGGGAAGAAAGTTTGGAAGCTCGTTGTTTTCCACAATTATTTCCAACAGGTTGTGGTGGACGATATGATGATCGACCAGTTCAAATTCCTGCAGCTGAATACCGGACTCTAAGATTATATGCTGAAGATCCAAGGTTTCGTCAATGCATCCCATATTTATTTCATCTACTGTTTGAAAGTGATTTGTCTGGGCTTTCTTATGCAGTTAATCATATATTAAAAAGTGGAGCTCATTTGCAAAATGTTTGTGCAAGGGACTTTATGGAGAAAGTTAATCTGCAAGACAGTATTTTGGAATCTCAGCTAATCAATCTCATGGCATGTCAACGTGGAACCAACGAGTATTGGTTTCGTCGTCATGGAGAATTGAAATGTATGCTAAGAAACTTAGGAACTCCTACATGGTTCCTCACTCTTAGCTGTGCTGAGTATGCATGGGACGATTTACTTCAATTTCTACGAGAGGCAAATAAAAACATACCAAATATAGAATTGAAAACACCAGGAGAACTGTGTTCTTTAGATCCAGTGAATGTTTGCAGATATTTTAATCATAGATTTGAAGCTATGATGTCTTTTATTACCAACAAAAAAAATCCTCCCCTTGGAGAGGGTTTGGATTTCTTTTGGAGGAAGGAATATCAAGCGAGAGGTGCTCCTCATATACATATGTTGTTGTGGATTAAAGATGCACCCAAATTTGGATCAGATTCAGATGAAACAGTGATGAGTTTCATTGAAGAGTATTCAACATGTGCTGTTCCAAAATCTACTGAAGAAAACAATTTAAGGCAACAAGTTTTACGTTTTCAATCTCATCGTTGTGGAAAGTACTGTCGTCGAAAATTTAAAAACAAGGAAAAGTACTACACGAAATGTCGTTTTGCATTTCCTCGACCAGTGATTTCTAAGGGAAGAGTAAATAATTTGATGTCATCTCTACGACATACTGTGACGAGGAAATCTCCCAAAAATACATACAATTTGAAAAGAAATGAAGAATCTAAGTACATCAACGATTACAACCCAGTGATTTTGTCCATGTGGAATGCTAACACGGATATTCAGTTCGTTGCTGACAACTCTATTGCTGTGGCTCGATATGTGACATCTTACATCACAAAAAAAGAAAAGACAGAACTGAAGGAAATGTGGGAGGACATTTCACATGAAAAAAATCTAAGCAAGAAATTATACAGTTTCAGTCTGAAGATGTTGTCGCATCGAGAAATTGGAGCATATGAATGTTCTGATCGGTTATCATCAGCAAGTCTCTATGCCAAATCAAGAACAATCATTTGGGTGAGTCTTGGTCTTGCTGCAACACGAAACCGAGTTTTGAAATCTGTACAAGAAATTGAATATTTGGCGGAGAAAGAACCAAACAGTACAGATATTTTGAAGACAAATATGTTGGATACATACTATCCAAATAGAAGTACTCACCTTGAGAACACTTGTTTGTATGAAGTTCTTCAAAACTACAGTTATAAGAGGAACATCACAGAAGATATCAATAATGGAAAATATGCACTCATTGGCTATGAAGGATGTCTAGTGAAGCAGAAAAAAGGCCATTTGATTAATCATCGAAAATTGAGTTGTGAAGTTCCAGACAAAAGAGAATTTTACTATTTAGCTCTTTTGCAACTCTTTAAGCCATGGCGTACAGAAGAGGAACTACTTGGAGATTTTCTCTGTTATGAAGACTCTTTTAATGCAACTAAGGATACCATAGAATGTCCTATTTTTCTAAATTATCTGCAAATGTTGAATGAAGAAATGGAGCAAGAAACCACAATTGCTGAAGAGATAGCTAGAAACAGTTCTCAAGATAGTCAGAGTTCTACTTCATTGAGCCAGGATCCACTAGGGGGACCAATTATCCAAAATGAAGCTGCCACTGCCATGGATGAGGTGGAAAGAGCTATGGAACAAGCTCAAGAGGATGGAGTTAACTTAGAAGATTTGGTAAAGCAACTAAACATTGAGCAGAAAAAGATATATGATGAAGTCACAGAGCAGATTGAACATGGATTCAGACATGAGAAAAAAGAGTGCTCATGTATATTATTTGACCCTGTCCGACTGTACGTAAGTGGAGAAGCGGGGACAGGAAAAAGTTTTCTAATTAAAGCCATTGCAAGTTATCTGCAGAAAAGGACTGATTCACCACTGTCTTGTGTTGTAACTGCTCCAACTGGTCTGGCAGCACATAACATTAAAGGGATTACTCTACATCGTTTACTGATGCTGCCAGTTGAACATGATAATAAATTGCATTACAACAAGTTATCTGGAGATGCGTGTTCTGAAGTTTCAAGAGTCTTGAAGAAAATGAAACTTCTTATCATTGATGAAGTAAGCATGGTCTCAAATCTAATGCTTGCTTTTGTGCATTTGCGAATGCAAGAAATTCTTAAAACAGAGTATGATGTGTTATTTGGAGGAAAACACATTATTGTTTTTGGAGATCTATTGCAGTTGACTCCAGTAAAAGGACAACCAGTGTTTAAAATGCTCACACATGAAGATACCAGGAAGTCCCTTGGAAGCATTGGAAATGTTAATATTTGGCTAAATTTTAAATATGCTGAACTGCTTCAAAATATGCGACAGGCCAAGGATGAAGATTATAAAAATATTCTACAAGATGTAAGAATTGGAAAAGTGACTGAGCTTGGGAAAAAAGCTTTGCATAGTCGATTAATTTCAAATTTGTATCCAAATGAAAATATTCTTCCAGAGAATATTTTAAAAAAAATGACTGAGAAGAAATCTGGGATATGTTTGATGCCAACTCTGCAAGAATGTTCCATCTTCAACAACAAAATGTTAGAGTTAGAAAATGAAGAGATTGTGAAACTGGAAGCAATAGATAAAATAGAGCATATGGGTGCAACAATTGTTTTGTCTGAAAATTTGAAAACTAAATTGGATTCATTGGAGAAAAGTATTTCAAAAACAGCTGGTTTTGAAAAGACTCTGAATGTGTGTTTAAATTGTCATATCATTTTGAGAAGGAATTTAAATGTTGAAAGAGGTCTGGTAAATGGAGCAATGGGTTATGTTGTTGATTTTGTGAATTACAGAAATAAAGATGGAATTGAATTTTTAAAAATAAAATTTGATGGCATTGAACAAGTACAACAAATAAGTCGTGGTTCTGCTAGATTTTTACTTGTAAAAGACTTATATGTTCGCCGAAAACAGTTTCCTGTTTGTTTGGCGTATGTGGTGACAATTCATAAATCTCAAGGTTTAAGTGTAGATGGTGCTTTGGTGAACATTGGAAGATCTGTGTTTAAAGAGGGTATGGCATATGTGGCATTATCACGAGTCAGAACTTTATCAGGATTGTACTTGATTGCGTGTGATGAGACAAAGATTTCTGCAGATCTAGATTGTGTTAAAGAATACAATAGGTTAAGAAGAGAGTATGCTCCACATTTGCCTCAATATCCTCTGTTTGAAAAACGTGTGGTAGGCCGAAAAAGAAGAAATGAGGATAATTGTAGTGAGGTAGTTGCAAAAAGACAAAAAGTAGAGAAAACTGTAATTGAAAACAGGAAGAAAAAGAATTGTGGAGAAAATGTTGTTGGATTTCAGTTTGAAAATAGTTCTGGTGTCAACTGCTATGCTAATGTAGTGATTAATGTTGTTTTTTTTCTTAAAAGTTTACAAGAACAGATTGTTGAAAATCGGGATCAAAGATTGTGTGGTTTATTGAATTCTGTGTTTGAGAAATGTAGCAGTGTTACAGCACAAATAGAAAGTGTAACAGAAATTCGAAATATTTTAGATATGTGTTCTGGTCAAGATAAACTTTCACAGAACATTCAGCAGGATTGTCAGGAATTTTTATTGTATATGTTTGGTGTTTTGGAAGATGAAGGTGTAGATGTAGATAATCTTTTCAGCCTTTCTTATCAATGGCAGCATGACTGCCACAATTGTAGTTTATCAAGTACTACTAGAATAGATACTGAAAAATGTATATATTTGACTTTATCTGACTGTAAATCAGTGTCTTTTAAAAATCTAGTTAAAGCAGCAGATCATAATATGGTGTGTACCCAATGTAACTGTACAATGCTGTCCACATTATTTATACAAAGTTATGGGCAGTATATCATTTTAGTTTTCCAACGATGTAGACCTGATGGAACTAAATTGACAACTTCTATCAAAAATTTTGTAGCTTCTCAGTTATCAATTTCAGGAAGAACCTTTACAACTGAAGCAATTATTTATCATGATGGTTCTTCGACAACCTCAGGACATTATACATGCTACTTAAAATCTGAAAATGGATGGAGTTACTGCAATGATTCTCATTTAACTTATAAACAACGTTTGCCTTATGACTCTACAAATTCTTATCTAGTGTTTTTAAAACCAAAGTTTTAGTAAAGGGAATTGGCCTTTGAAGACGGGAATAGATAATAAAAGTTAGTTAGTTAGTTAGTTAATCTAATATTTTAAATTATTTATCTCATGTAGATACTTTAAGTGGATCTCAAAGTAAAAAATACCGATATATCAGACACAAATTGGCCGTGAGGAAAGTGTAAGGTATGATGTTCTTAGATCTTTTTTCATAGGAAGTCGATGAAATGGAAGTTATAGAGCACAGCAGACTTTTTTTCCACCAAAAGGACCTTCACTATCTTCTATTTGGCCTCACGGAAAAGTAAGTTAATCAAAGATTAGTGTACATATATGAGATGTATGTTTGAATGGTTTTTTTTAAACACAATCTTTTAGATTGTGTTTTTTTTTCCCGCTGTTATATGATGAAGACTTTGAACTCACTAATTTAAGTGAAATTCAATATATTCTGAGAACAGCAAAAATGGAAAGGGGCGACCACTCGGTCCCCCCGAACGTATGGCAGAGTGCCTCGATCCCCCCGGGAAGCCATTTTGGGCGGGAGGCGCGTCTCGGCTGGTATGCCCGAAGCGGCGTAGCCGGGGCGCGTTTTTTCCCGCCCTTGAGTGGGCTGGCCTAGACACTGACGCCGCCGGCCACGCCCTCGGGGCAGGCAGGGGCGGGTTTACGCCCGCCCTGAAGATGGATAAAAGGAGACGCAAGACCAGAAGACATCCTCTTGTTCCTGTGCTCTGAAGCTGCACCTCCTCGCTGCACGTGAGCTCGAGACGGAACGAAGAGCCAATTTTGAGCGTTTTAATCGTTCTTGTTTGTTTTTCAGTTACTTTGTTGGAGAATGCCGAAGAAGGTTGGAAAGCGCATGAATACCGACCAGATGCTGCGTGTTCTCATGAAGGAGATGTCCGAGCTAAAGAAGCGGGTGGACAAGAATGAGGAAAGGGGTCCAAAACGTCCTTTGGCGGGAGCAGCCCCGGGAGGGAAAAACAAGAGGCCCAGGAGGGGGGCAGCGGGTGATGAGATCCCCGGTCCCAGTGCCCCGCTCGAGGCCCCAATTCCCGTGCCAGAGGAGGGGAATCCGATCACCCCCGTGTCCGAGGATGATATGCCGCCCGAGTTGGCAGCACAATTGGCAGCGTGGTTGGGTAAAGGTAACGAGGGCGCCACGGCTGTCGAAGCGCAGGCGCTGATAAAGCAATTGCGTGAGAAACGGGAAGCAGCCAAGGTGCCCGTGCCGGCTGCAGCAGGGGACAAGACACCAGGGACGATTGCGACCACAGAGGCAGCGTCAGGTGCAGGTAAGCGGCCATTGCCGATCGCGAGGGATGAGTCAACACCCTCTCGGAGAGAAAAGTTGGGGCACCATGTTCCTTTGGCAATTAAGGAAAAGATTTGGGCGGGGGAGTATGTGAACATTTTTTCATTGCTTGTTGATCATTATGAGGTGGAGCATGTAAAGAGTCAGAAGGATCTCATGCATCCGAGTGTTTGGCGCGCAAAAATGGCCGCCTTTAAAGTGAATGAGAATATCGGCAATTGGGGCAATGCCTGGGGAATCTTTACATCAATCTTGGGGGAACGTAGACCTGAGTTGCTTTCCGAGTTCCCAATCTACCAATCACGAATCATGGGGTACTCGACATCGCACCAGGGTAATCATTGGTTTTGTTACGATAATATGTTCAGAAAAGAAAAGGAGCATAATAAAAGTTTAACCTGGGATTGTTATGATGCCTTGACTTGGGATAAAATGAAAGAGTCAGGAATGTTGAAAATGCCGTTGGTAGGAAGTAATGTGGGCGAATCCTCCCGACAATATGCGGGGACGCCTTTTCGATCAGGTTCGGGTGCCGACGATCACTCGAAACCTACCGGCAATACAGGAAGAAAGGGTTTCTGTTTTAATTACAACAGAGGTAAATGTACGAGACCGCAGGGATCGTGTAAATTCAAACATGAATGTAGTGGTTGTGGGTCGTCCCATCCTGAGGCCTCGTGCAGAGCCAGAACGGGTGATAACGGGGGGAGAGGAGGTGCCAAACAGGTCTAATATAGTCCGAGGGGCGCCTTTACCCACTCCCATTGATACCCTGGCAATGATTCCTTGGCTCAGTGACTACCCGGATCGTACTTCTGCTGGGGTGCTGCGAAACGGTTTTTCGTATGGTTTCCGCATCCCGGTAGGGGACTTTCAGGGTGTGGATAAGTGTAACAATCAAATTTCCGTCTTGCAGCATACAACCGTAGTACAGGATAAGATCCGGAAAGAGGTGACTCGAGGTCGGGTCGCTGGCCCGTTTAGTGTACCCCCGGTCCAGAATTTTGTTTGTTCCCCCTTAGGGGTAGCCCCCAAGAAAGACCCTGGAGAGTTCCGACTAATTCATAATTTATCGGCTCCACGAGGTTTTTCCGTAAATCGACCCAGAAGTGTGTTCGGTGCGGTACGCATCCTTTGATGAGGCCGTAGCCATTTTGAATCGCCTGGGGCCCGGGGCGCTGATGGCGAAGTCAGATATCGAGTCAGCGTTCCGATTGCTCCCGGTACACCCAGACGACCAGCGTCTCCTAGGTTTCATGTTTCAGGGTTGTTATTACATGGATAGGTGTATGCCAATGGGGTGTTCTATATCCTGTGCTTATTTCGAGAAATTCAGTAGTTTTCTACAATGGGTCTTCACAAAGAAAACGGGTTTCCAAGATGTAATGCACTACCTTGATGATTTCCTGTTTCTTGGGGCTGACGGGGGTCTTGAATGTGGCCGGGCCTTGGCCGAATTTTGTGTGTTGATGAAACAGTTTGGTGTGCCATTGGCGCCGGGTAAAACAGTGGGTCCTACGACTTGCCTCGAGTTTCTGGGGATCGAGTTGGACTCCATTGAGGGGTGTTTCCGTTTGCCAGCCGAGAAAGTGTTGAAGTTCAGGGCTGCGCTGCAACTGTGTATAAATGCATCAAAAGTTACGCTGCAACAATTACAGCAGGTGGTGGGACAGTTGAATTTTGCCCTGAGGGTAATACCAATGGCCCGCCCGTTTTCCCGTTCAATTGCCCAAGCGATGGTTGGCCTTAAAGAAGGCCATCATCGCACGAGACTATCAGCCGAGATCCGCCAGGACATGCGTATTTGGTTAGCATTTTTGGCGGATTTCAATGGTAGAATCGTCTGGAATAAACCAGCCGTGTCTTCTGAAGAGCTGGGGCTGTGGACAGATTCGGCGGGAAGCGTAGGTTTTGGCGCCATTTTCGGCACAAAATGGTCGGCACAAAGATGGCCGACATGGTGGCATGAGAATGGTCTGACGAGTAATATTGCTTTCCTCGAACTGTTTCCCATCTTGGTGGCCTTGAGAACATGGCCTGATGGGTTCAAGGATCACTCTGTCATATTTTGGTCTGACAATATGACCGTGGTCGAGTGCATCAATAGTCAGGCAGCACGTTGTAAACTGATCTTAAGACTGCTTAAAGAAATTGTTTTACTGTGTATGCAATTGAACGTGCTATTCAGAGCAAAACACGTTCCAGGGGTGTTGAATCAGGCGGCTGACGCACTGTCTCGTTTTCAAATGCAGGCTTTTTCGGGTTTCCTTCCCTCAGCGGACCCGGAGCCGGCACCATTTCCCGAAGCTCTCTGGTCTCTCGGGGCCCCGAACTTCGTCACCTCGTGGGAGAGAGTCTAGCACCAAGGACGAGGAAGGCATACGAAGGGGCGTTTAGGGCCTATTTAGCCTTTTTGGGGACTGTTAGAGAGCGACTTTGGGGTCACGAGGAATGGGTAGTGAATTTCCTGTTGTCCTTACGTAGGGCTGGGAAATCGGTGGCTACGGCCCAGAGGCATCGTGCTGCCATTTCCTTTGTTGCCAGAGCACACGCTATCCAAGACCCTACAGCGTCTTTCGTTGTGCAGAAAGCGCTGCGTGGGTGGCAACGCCTGGAGGGTCGCAGAGTGGATTTAAGGCGCCCGATAGGTTTGGATAGATTGTCCCAGTTGTTGGCTACACTCCCTGCCACATGTTCATCTCAGTTTGAGGCGGTGCTGTTCCGAGCCGCTTTTACGCTAGCATTTCACGGGGCAATGCGGGTAAGCGAACTAGTTGCGAGGAACAAACTGGATGTGGCGGGGGGTTTGTGCCAGGAACACGTTCAGATCAGGGGAGAAACAATGACTGTCTCCTTTGTAAGGTCCAAGACGGACCAAGATGGGTTGGGTGACTGCGTCATCATACGCAGGATTCCTGGGTCCTCCATATGTCCGGTAAAGTGTTTAGAGGATTACCTAGCACGAAGGGTGGCATCATGGGGGGGGACTTTGTTAAGACACGCGGACGCCACCCCACTGACGAAATTTCAGTTTCAGCGGGTGCTTGCGATGTCAATTGCCGCTGCGGGCTTGAACCCGGGCGATTTTGGGACCCATTCCTTTCGGATAGGGGCTGCTACGGAAGCTACAGCCAGGGGTCTTAATGTTGAACAAGTGAAACGAGTGGGGCGTTGGTCCTCCAATTGTTATAAAAGATACGTGCGGTTGCACATGTTGTGAAGCTGTAATTATGTACTCTGTACTCACGCTTCTTGTTTTTGTTTGGTTTCAGTTACGCAAGCCTACGAGGCGGGGCGGACTACGCAGTCGACCCTACACCGGGCCAGCGGTCAGACATCACCGGCTGTGAAAAAGGAGGTGTGGGTCGTGGGCCACTCATACGTGAGGCGTGCCGCAGACGTATTCAAAGCAGGTGACTTGGTTCACGTAGCTGGGGAATACGGGTACAGGATGTCCTTCCACGGAAGGGGCGGTCTCTGTATTGACCAGTTTCAAACATTCTTTGAGGATTTGTTAGGGCGGACAAGGTCACCGCCGTCTATAGTTATAGTACATGTTGGGGGCAATGATTTGGTCACCATCGGTAGACGACTACTCCTGGAGGCAATGCTTTCCACTGTAAGTTGGTTGGCGAGGAGAGTTCCGGGGTGTACGATTGCATGGTCCCATTTGATTCCACGAAAGGTGTGGCGGGGGGCTATCTCTATACCTGCTTTGAATCATTCCGTTAGAAAGCTTAACAATAAAGTGAGTAGGTTGTTCCGTTCCAGGACATTGCATTCTATTTCCCATGGCTGTATTAATGATGACAGGATGTATTCGGGGGATGGTGTGCATTTGTCTTGGGTGGGGAATGAGTTATTCTTAGGAGACTTCTTAGCATGGTTAAAATCTTTGAAACATGACCTTTAGGTAGGAGTTTTTGTGGGGAGTCCGGATAGCCGGTCAACTATCCGGCCTTGTGGCGGTAAGGTCATGATCGGTGAGCACTAATTGGAAGATCCCTATGAGTGGGCGTCACCCAACACGGATGGGAGCGCTCGGGGGAGGTGGCCTTTGGCCCCTCAACGGGGAGGCGGTCCCTTCTAAGGATGGGTCGCCGAAAGAAGAGGAAAGGCGGTCAAGGCCCCTTCCTGTGTAGGAGGGGGTACAGCCCCCTCCTGGGGAATTTCCCGGGGCCAGTGACATCTGCGACGGCAGATGCGGTAAGTTGTGTGGGGTTGGGGGGAGGTCTACGATACCTTCTAGATACCTCACACGAGTTCGAACGACCTTTAAATGGCGTCGAGTTGATAAGTGCCCCCGTCAAGACAAGGGAAATTGTAGTAGTTGCACGTGAGTACGCCTCAGTGCGGTCGCCCCTCCCAAGTGGGGGGGGTATGTCTGGTTAGGGATCTTGACACCGGTTACGACCTTGCCGTTGGCCCTTAAACGTTAGGATGTACAATTTCAATATTTCAAGTAAATGTTTTGTAGGATGTTAAATCGGCTAGGAGAACCTCTGTATTAGAGAATCTGTTAAAGTTAGCCAAACATCGCAATGTGGTATGAAATTGTACATTAATGTTTAACCGTTTTAATTTTTTGTTTTAATAAATACGGCCGGGAGGGTCACTCCCTCCCACTTCCAAAAACTTCAAGAACTGTTTCCGGTTTCCCTCATTTGGGGATTGTGTTGAGAGGGGGTGGCGGGTATCTCAGCCATATGGAAAGGGGCGACCACTCGGTCCCCCCGAACGTATGGCAGAGTGCCTCGATCCCCCCGGGAAGCCATTTTGGGCGGGAGGCGCGTCTCGGCTGGTATGCCCGAAGCGGCGTAGCCGGGGCGCGTTTTTTCCCGCCCTTGAGTGGGCTGGCCTAGACACTGACGCCGCCGGCCACGCCCTCGGGGCAGGCAGGGGCGGGTTTACGCCCGCCCTGAAGATGGATAAAAGGAGACGCAAGACCAGAAGACATCCTCTTGTTCCTGTGCTCTGAAGCTGCACCTCCTCGCTGCACGTGAGCTCGAGACGGAACGAAGAGCCAATTTTGACCCACCCACCAGCCCCTGAGGACAGCTAGTTTGTTTTAATAAAGTTGATCAGTTATTCTATTTCGTTTTCAGGTTGTTTTGGTGTTATGTTGATATTTAGTGTGTAATAAAGATTGGTGGAATTTTCAGGTCGTGTGATTAAAGAATTTCGGATTTAAGGTCCATTTAGTACAGGTTTTTTCGGTCATAGTGGCCAATGTAGTTTCATTTAAGTAGCATTCGTCGTATTTATTTCGGTCAGGCGGTAGGCGGTAAGGTCATGATCGGTGAGCACTAATTGGAAGATCCCTATGAGTGGGCGTCACCCAACACGGATGGGAGCGCTCGGGGGAGGTGGCCTTTGGCCCCTCAACGGGGAGGCGGTCCCTTCTAAGGATGGGTCGCCGAAAGAAGAGGAAAGGCGGTCAAGGCCCCTTCCTGTGTAGGAGGGGGTACAGCCCCCTCCTGGGGAATTTCCCGGGGCCAGTGACATCTGCGACGGCAGATGCGGTAAGTTGTGTGGGGTTGGGGGGAGGTCTACGATACCTTCTAGATACCTCACACGAGTTCGAACGACCTTTAAATGGCGTCGAGTTGATAAGTGCCCCCGTCAAGACAAGGGAAATTGTAGTAGTTGCACGTGAGTACGCCTCAGTGCGGTCGCCCCTCCCAAGTGGGGGGGGTATGTCTGGTTAGGGATCTTGACACCGGTTACGACCTTGCCGTTGGCCCTTAAACGTTAGGATGTACAATTTCAATATTTCAAGTAAATGTTTTGTAGGATGTTAGATCGGCTAGGAGAACCTCTGTATTAGAGAATCTGTTAAAGTTAGCCAAACATCGCAATGTGGTATGAAATTGTACATTAATGTTTAACCGTTTTAATTTTTTGTTTTAATAAATACGGCCGGGAGGGTCACTCCCTCCCACTTCCAAAAACTTCAAGAACTGTTTCCGGTTTCCCTCATTTGGGGATTGTGTTGAGAGGGGGTGGCGGGTATCTCAGCCATATAAATAATGTAACATATTGTAGAAGTTATTGTGTAGTTTGCATTGTGTAATTTATATTGTGTTCACATTGTCTTACACTCATTTTCTTTTTCACCCTTATTTACCTCTCTTTACTAATTTACACTCTTTTTTCATCGCTGTTTCTTTACTGCACTTCATTCACAACTTCTCAATCTAATAGGCACTGTCTGCATTTCCTCTGTTCCTTCCACCACTTTTTATCTTTTTCATATTCTCTCAGTACCACTGCTTTAGTTTCCTAACCCTCTCTTTCTTTTTCTCCATTTTTTTTTCTTTCGCACTCATTGTACTGTAGTTCACTTAGTTCTTCCTTTTGTCTTTCTGTGTACTTACTCTCTCACTCCTGTTTTATCCATCGTTCTATACTAACTTCATTCCTTTCATCCCTTCACTCTGTGACTTCACTTCACTCACTCTCAATCATCTTCTATTCCTCTTTTTTATTTATAGTTTCTCAATCAGACTTCTCTCCTTTTCACTCATTTTTCTTTTACTTTCTTATCTTTACTGATTTTGTTTTGATATCTTACATTCTTTTAGTATCTTATTTACCTTTAGGAATTTGTTCTCTTCTATTTCTTTTTCCTTTTTTTTTCTCTTTCTACATTACTTTCTTTCTGTTTTTGTATCCTTCACTATTGCTTCATTTCTTAGTAAACTTTTGTAGATTTTTAAACCTCATGAACTGTTTCTTCTATTTTATTATATATTTTTAAGTAATTATAACGTGTTTTTTCTTTTATCTTTCACAGATACAAGTTTGCATTGATTATATGGTAAGTGTGTTTACAAAATCTTTTTTGTTATCACCTTTGGTTTTATTTTCACTATTTTTCTCTCACCCTACCTCACCCCTGTTTCCTTACTTTGCTTCCCTCACTTATTCTTTTCTTCCATGTTTACTTCCTACCACATTCAACTTCTTTCAGTACCTCTGCCTATGCACACTCCTTCACTTACCTTTTTTACTGGTTCACTTAGTCCCTTTGTAACACTCCTTCTTTTACTCTCTCTCTTCTTTCTCTCTATTATTCCCCATGTCTTACCCTTATTCACTTACATGTACCCTGTTCCACCCCTCTTTACTTATATTCACTGCTATTTACTTTCCCTCCGTCACTACTATTCCTTTCCTCTGATTCCGTCACTACCTGTCATTCCCATACTTAACTGTCCTTCCTTTTACTTTCATCATCCATTTACATTCTCCCAGAACCTCTGCTTTAGTCTTCTTCCTATTTCCTCTCTTCTTTTGCTCCCTTATTCATTTTTCTTTTCTCAGTTACTTCCTCTTACACTTTTTATCTGTCTTACTATCTATTACACAGTCCCTCTGTATTCCTCCCTTTAGCTCTCTTTCTCTTAACACCACTCTCTCTGTCCCCATTCCTTATGGTCACTCCTTCATTATTTTTTTTTTATTTTTTTTGTTGGTGCGCTGACGGTACGCGCACCGGGGCGTTCATCGGTACGCGCACCGGGAGCGCTCCAGAGTCAAATATAAAAAAAAAAGTAAAATACTATTTTAAAATAAAAATATTATCTTAATATACATTATAGTGTTCATTTTTAGAAAAACATACCTTTCTCAGCTAAAGACATCTGTGAAAAAATAAGCTTAGAAATTCACTAAAAAGTACATAGGTATGAAGCCCTACAAAAAGTTAAAAATTAGCATTAAAAAAACCTATGAAATGCACTGAAAAAGCCATAGGTTTCACACCAGTTATAGTTAGGAATTAGCATTTAATAAACCTATGAAATTCACTGAAAAAACCATAGGTTTCACACCAGTTATAGTTAGGAATTAGCATTTAAAAAACCTATGAAATTCACTGAAAAAACCATAGGTTTCACACCGGTTATAGTTAGGAATTAGCATTTAAAAAACCTATTAAATTCACTGAAAAAACCATAGGTTTCTCACCAGTTATAGTTAGCTGGAAATTTTACTGATATAAAACCATTGAAATTCCCACGTTATAGTTAGTCGGACTCACTATAATTTGCGCGTGCAATGCACTGCTGATGACATCACATATTACATCACTCATGACATGGTCAGTGACATCACTCATGACATCACTGATGACACCATCCTTGTGACACAGTGACAGACCTCCTTTCACTGTAAAGTAACCTTTGAAACACATATACAAAAATAGAAACTAACATTAACAAAAAAGTGGATATACCCATACCAGTTACAACAACCAATTCAGTAATTTCACCATTTATATACAAATTCACACATTCACCAACAGTTTTATGTATTCACTCATACATATACTCACTCATCATATGTAGTGATACCCCTATTCATTCTGTTACACACCGACAGTCATCAAAAACTTACTCATACATATACTCACACATGCAAATAAACTAATAAACATCCATTTATTTGCATATACAACTATACACACATTAGCACATTACTTCTAAGGAAACTTACACATACTTACTCTCTTAAACAATCACTTATAGAAACACATACTTATTTAAACAGGAACTCTTTCAATCTCTCACTCTCACATATACTTACTTATATACATCAATGCTCATATATACAAGATTAAAACATATGTAGTTACTCATAAAGACACTAGTGAGAGAGGCATTCACTCTCTAACACACACATATACACACTCATCCACCCATACAATCCTACACAAATGCTGTCTTCAAAACACATACAAACAGTGAGTCAGTCATTGATGCATCTATGTGCTAAGTAACAGCCCCACTAAACCATACAGACACTCATACTGATACTAAAAAAACATCTAATAACCCATATACACACACATGTAGCTACTCACCAACCCATGCAGCCACTTATACACAAAGTAAAACACTGATACATATATTTAAATATTTAAACATTACTCGCTAATATATGTATTCACTAAGATACACTTAATAAGCCAGTTAACCAATCAATTTTTTTTAAAAAAACATCCATTTAGACACTTATTTAAACATTTATTCTTCCATCGACCTTAACATATACATATATAAAATATATTTATTTTTCAGAATAATACACATTCACTGGACGATGTCATCAGTGATGTCATGAGTGATGTCATCAGTGATGTCATGAGTGATGTCACTGACCATGTCATGAGTGATGTAATATGTGATGTCATCAGCAGTGCATTGCACGCGCAAGTTATAGTGAGTCCGACTAACTATAACGTGGGAATTTCAATGGTTTTATATCAGTAAAATTTCCAGCTAACTATAACTGGTGTGAAACCTATGGTTTTTTCAGTGAATTTAATAGGTTTTTTAAATGCTAATTCCTAACTATAACCGGTGTGAAACCTATGGTTTTTTCAGTGTATATATGTATATATATTCACTGAAAAAACCATAGGTTTGACACATGCTATAGTTAGCTGGACATTTCACTCATATAAAACCAATGAAATTCCCCGTTATAGTTACTTCAGCTAACTATAACTCGCGCGCCCGCAATGCACTGCTGATGATGTTACATATTACATCACTCATCACATTGTTAGTGACATTACTCTTGATATCACTGATAATATCTAGTATCTGACATATGCTGCCTACAACATATAGGAATAGTATGTCACTGACTCTTGCATGAATGGAATATGTAAAATCTCCTAATGTAGCATATTAACACTTAGACACTGAGATACTTTTGGTAATAATAAAGAAACAATAACCTATATAGATATAATGTATCAGTGATAAAGCTACTCATCAACACATTCAGCCACTAAAATAGACACTGATAGACAGACACAGATAGGTATATATTTAAATATTACTCAGTAACCCATGTACTCATTAAGATATATTTCGTCAGTCAGTTATAGAATCTATTTTTCACCTAAAAAACAACCAGTTATACATTTATATACCACATTTTTGTTCAACCAACTTTCAGATCTACATATATAAAATATATGTAATTTTTAAAACTAACCTATTTAATAGATGATGTCATGAGTGATGTGATGTGTGACATCATCAGCAGTGCATTGCGGGCGCGCGAGTTATAGTTAGCTGAAGTAACTATAACGGGGAATTTCATTGGTTTTATATGAGTGAAATGTCCAGCTAACTATAACATGTGTCAAACCTATGGTTTTTTCAGTGAATTTCATAGGTTTTTTAAATGCTACTTCCTACCTATAACGTGTGTAAAACCTATGGTTTTTTCAGTGAATTTCATAGGTTTTTCAAATGGTACTTCCTAACTATAACGTGCGTAAAAACCTATGGTTTTTTCAGTGAATATATATATATATATATATATATCTCTCTCTCCTCCTTATGGCTCCCTCCTTTCCCAAGTAGGCGCTGCAAATGTGGTCGCGTCACTCCCGCAGTTGAGCCCAACTGCTTTCTATTGCCACAATATTTCTCCCCTTCGAGGAAGAAAACACGGAGTCGCATTCAAAACAAATTCCAGCACTGCACTGCGGTTAAATTTCTCTTGTGATTTTATTGATCCATGGGGTCAAAAACAAAAAACCAACGCGTTTCGACAGCGTCCGCTGTCTTATCACCGTGAACAAGACAGCGGACGCTGTCGAAACGCGTTGGTTTTTTGTTTTTGACCCCATGAATCAATAAAATCACAAGAGAAATTTAACCGCAGTGCAGTGCTGGAATTTGTTTTGAATGCGACTCCGTGTTTTCTTCCTCGAAGGGGAGAAATATTGTGGCAATATATATATATATGTATATATATATATATATATATATATATATATATTACCTACTGGCGGTCGCCAGTAGGTAGTTATAGTTAGGATTTTTTTCAATGTTAAATCTCAAAATTCTATTTGGAATAACTTTGGCACCGGTTGACGAATCTGCCTGAAAATTTCCTGAAAATGGCCTCGTCAAGCTCCGGTCCTTCCTTGAAAGTTTGGGGGGGATACGTCAAGCGGGGGCCGAGATAAAAGGGGGTCCAAAAACGCGTTTTCCCCATGTTAATTTCCATAGGGCGGTCGATTTCACTTTTAGCCTGAACGGCTGAATGGATTTCCACCAAACTTGGCAAAATTGTAGGGACTGGTAGCCCGATGTGCCTTTGCTATGTCTTAAGATATGTGCTCCAGTGGATTTTGAGTAATTTAGGTTCAAAAAAATATATATATCTATAGGCGCTCTCCGGTGCGCGCACCGGAGAGCGCTCCAGGCGCGCCACGCGACTTGCGCGCAGAAAGCTGATTGGCTCTCATTTGTCTGTAAACATTCTAAACAGTCCGGAGCGGCCGCCATTTTGTGTCTCGGTAGGATCGAGACACGAGAGGTGGCCAAAACAAAGGGGGAAATGACCATAAGGGGGCAGAGTAGACACCCCCTGTACCCCTAGGTTTGATGTGGGGGCCATTAAAGGGCCCCGCGGGGTCTCACCCTTTTTTTTTTTTTTCAATTTTCGCGGGGGAGCGCCTGGTACGCGCACCGGGAGCGTATCAAGGAGGGTACTATGGAAAAATAATCACTTCAAAAAATTGTATGTTTATTAATTGTTTTTTTTTATTTTTTTATTTTATGTAAGTACCTACATGTAGGTACCAATGAAGAGACTTAAATTTAATGTACACCATCTCCTTTGTAGACATCTTGCATGCTGTTATTGTATTTTTTGTGGTATATGGAATTCATAACATAGTTTGCCTGGAAAGCAGAAAGAGATCTTTTAAGCACTCCCTGAGAATTTCTAGGGGATCATGAGTAGTCTATCCTGCTCCCTTATGAAAATGAGGTGTAAAATATACATAGGAGATAATATAGTGGGAGAAAGGTAGTAACTATGAGTAAACTTACTATGTAACAGAAAAATAGTTGAACAGTATACTATAAGTCTCACTTTATATTTTAAACATTTTTGGTAATACTTTATGAATTACATATAAAAATGAATATTGTCTCAAACAATTTAAAATTATTAAATATAAATTTATTCCTCTGATTCTTTTTCATAATTTAATAAAATTTCTAACATAATATTGTCCGGAATTTCCTCATAATTATAAGTACATGATTCCATTTGTTCCAAACATTCTATTAACTGTTGATCCAAAGAGTCATCCATGAAATCTACTTCATCTTTTTGCTCTTCTGGTTTTTCTACCTTTATTTTGATAGAAGTAACATTTGCTTGATTTTCTCCTTCCATTTTCTTTCTGAAAATTGCATACAAATTAACTATATTAGTAGAGTTAGGGTACTGTATACCAGAGAAGCCTAACTCAATCCATAACTATTACAGAGAAGTCTATCTCAATCTATAACTATTACAGAGGGATAGTATATAACTAACAGAATATTTTTTTAGAAATTAACTTAAAGTGTACAATATACTTCCATAATAACAATTTACCTTGGAGAAATCAGTTGAAGTTGTCAGTGTAATTTGTTCTCAAATGTACTTCTGGAAGCAGTAGTCAAAATGGCTGTGTTTCCCTCTCTTCTTTTATATATATTCTTGTACTTAACCAATGAAACGTCAGGAAATAATCGTAGAAAATGAGAGAAACTTTTTAATTGGTTGTAAATTCTAACATTTCATATGTGTTTTTGTCATGTAATTTACCTCAGGATATTTAGACGGGCCTGTAGCCTAAATGTCTCAATGGAATTCCACCAAGTTTGGGTAAATGGTAGGGACTGCTATGTAGTAGGGCCTATTCTATATTTGATGAAAGTGTCTCCAGTGTTTTTTTTGTAAATTGCTTTCCCACCTTTTTTTATCGAGCGCTTACCGGTGCGCGCTCCGTTACGCGCACCGGCAGCGTTACGGGAGTCCTCCATTTTGTGTTTCGGTACAATCGAGACACAAGATGGAGGGTAAACAATGTTCGGTATGGGTAGAAGGGGGCACGGTAGAGACTTCTTGACCCTCTAGGTTTTCTGAGGGGGGCTTAGGAGGCTCATAAAGGCCCCAAAAAAAAAAAATTCTTTAATTTTCCACGGGGGAAGCGCCTGGTACGCGCACCGTTAAGCGTACCGGAAAGCGTACTTTGGTGAAAAATAGTGAAAAAAGTTAGAAAAAGATAAACGTTTTGAATTATCAGAGGTAGGGTAGCTCTGAAAAGAGCTTTTGGGTTTTGTGGTTGATTTAGGTACCTACAAGTAGGTTCCAATGCACATTCTTAAATTCAGGAGGAATATTCTATTCCCTTCATCTGAGAAGTGCACACCATCTCCTCTGTAGATGTCTTGCATGTTGTAACGCAAGTTATTATTGTATATTGAACCCATTCCATAGTCTCTCATGTAAGCAGAAACAGATTTATTCACATGTTTCCGTGCTTTCTCAAATTGTGGACAAAATTGGTTGGACCAGTTCCATTTCTGTCTTTGGCATATATTGGAATATACCAAGGCAGTTTGTGGAAAAAGTGTCATTAATTGATCAAAGGTGTCCTTTAAGAGCATTTCCAGACCAACCCCAGTCATAGTGCCTAAATCATTTCCACCACAGTGCACTATTAAGAGGTTAGGGTTTGGCAGATGCAAAAAGGTTTTCACCAATGGTATCAATTGGTGACATTTTAATCCTCTCTGGCCAATCCACTTGATTTCCACATTTGATAAATCAAGGTTGTGAAAATGTCTGCTATCTGCATACCTTTGAGCCCAGTGGATGTAGCTGTGTCCAAGGATCCAGACAGAAAACATGATGAGAGAAGGTTCTGATGCAGTCAGATGATGTGTGGGAATGAAATGGCAGTTGGAACAGTAGGAGTTTACAAAAAAATAATTGTGGAGTTTCACTGCTTTTGAATCAGAAGCAATGATTGGTGGATTCAGATAGTTGAAAACTTAAAGTTAGGGTGCATGGTTGTGTTGTGTTAAAGAAGCAATTTGAATGGTTAAAAAAAAGTCACTAAAAGCTAAAATACTCTGGATAGGCTGGTGTATTGAGAGGTCAAACATCCTTGCTGAGTTAATTTGCAACATGGTACAATAAACTTTTGAACCTGAGAGTTCAGTTAGGAGGGAGTTGCTATGGTAACAGATAGAAAGATCTGAGAGGGGGAAGGGTGTTGGTTTGAAAATAGTGAGGGAAAACTTTTGATTGTTTGAATTAAGGCATATGTGTACAAAGTTAGAGATTTTCTATGCCAGTCTTGGTTTCAGTGTATTGAGTGCACACTTTTTGCTCTGCTAAAGAGAAATTGGTGTGTGTGTCTGACACTGTTTTCAATCTCCCAAAGCTTTTGTAAAGGTAAGTAATGATTTATTTAATTTAGATAGAGACTTGTTTGCTCTATGGAGAATATTTAGAAGCAGATAGTTATGTTTTAGAAGTCAAATGGTATGCTAGTATATAAGTCCTGTGTTGTGTTTCTTATATGTTATTGAAAAATCGATTTTTGGGTGCAATTGATTGGTATTTGCATTTGGCCCTTTTTTATGATTGCCTTGTGCAGCTGATGCATCACTTTAAACATGGGTAATAAGTGACGCACTGGTGGCGCAAGGCCTTCATAAATAAGGCTCTGACTTTGTTTGCTGTTGATTTGATTTTGGATTTTTGATAATGCTTGATATCAACATTTGAAAGATAAAGGATTTGTATTTGGGGAAACAGTGACGTTTCAAAAGTGATATTCTGTGCTTGTACATAGGTTGTGCGCAGTATTTTTTAAATGTTATTCAAAAATCGATTTTTGGGTGCAATTGATTGGTATTTGCATTTGGCCCTTTTTTATGATTGCCTTGTGCAACTGGTGCATCACTTTATACATGGGAAATAAGTGACACTCTTGTGGCGCAAGACCTTCATAAATAAGGCCCTGACTTTGTTTGCTGATATTGAGTGGTTGTACATAGGTTCTGCGCAGTGTTTCTTACATGTTATTCAAAAATCGATTTTTGGGTGCAATTGATTGGTATTTGCATTTGGCCCTTTTTTATGATTGCCTTGTGCAGCTGATGCATCACTTTAAACATGGGTAATAAGTGACGCACTGGTGGCGCAAGGCTTTCATAAATAAGGCTCTGACTTTGTTTGCTGTTGATTTGATTTTGGATTTTTGATAATGCTTGATATCAACATTTGAAAGATAAAGGATTTGTATTTGGGGAAACAGTGATGTTTCAAAAGTGATATTCTGTGCTTGTACATAGGTTGTGCGCAGTATTTTTTAAATGTTATTCAAAAATCGATTTTTGGGTGCAATTGATTGGTATTTGCATTTGGCCCTTTTTTATGATTGCCTTGTGCAACTGGTGCATCACTTTATACATGGGAAATAAGTGACACTCTTGTGGCGCAAGACCTTCATAAATAAGGCCCTGACTTTGTTTGCTGATATTGAGTGGTTGTACATAGGTTCTGCGCAGTGTTTCTTACATGTTATTCAAAAATCGATTTTTGGGTGCAATTGATTGGTATTTGCATTTGGCCCTTTTTTATGATTGCCTTGTGCAGCTGATGCATCACTTTAAACATGGGTAATAAGTGACGCACTGGTGGCGCAAGGCCTTCATAAATAAGGCTCTGACTTTGTTTGCTGTTGATTTGTTTTTGGATTTTTGGTAATGCTTGATATCAACATTTGAAAGATAAAGGATTTGTGTTTGGGGAAACAGTGACGTTTCAAAAGTGATATTCTGTGCTTGTACATAGGTTGTGCGCAGTATTTTTTAAATGTTATTCAAAAATCGATTTTTGGGTGCAATTGATTGGTATTTGCATTTGGCCCTTTTTTATGATTGCCTTGTGCAACTGGTGCATCACTTTATACATGGGAAATAAGTGACACTCTTGTGGCGCAAGACCTTCATAAATAAGGCCCTGACTTTGTTTGCTGATATTGAGTGGTTGTACATAGGTTCTGCGCAGTGTTTCTTACATGTTATTCAAAAATCGATTTTTGGGTGCAATTGATTGGTATTTGCATTTGGCCCTTTTTTATGATTGCCTTGTGCAGCTGATGCATCACTTTAAACATGGGTAATAAGTGACGCACTGGTGGCGCAAGGCTTTCATAAATAAGGCTCTGACTTTGTTTGCTGTTGATTTGATTTTGGATTTTTGATAATGCTTGATATCAACATTTGAAAGATAAAGGATTTGTATTTGGGGAAACAGTGACGTTTCAAAAGTGATATTCTGTGCTTGTACATAGGTTGTGCGCAGTATTTTTTAAATGTTATTCAAAAAACGATTTTGGGTGCAAATGAATGGTATTTGCATTTGGACCTTTTTATGATTGCCTTATGCAACTGGTGCATCACTTTATACATGGGAAATAAGTGATACTCTTGTGGCGCAAGACCTTCATAAATAAGGCCCTGACTTTGTTTGCTGATATTGAGTGGTTGTACATAGGTTCTGCGCAGTGTTTCTTACATGTTATTCAAAAATCGATTTTTGGGTGCAATTGATTGGTATTTGCATTTGGCCCTTTTTTATGATTGCATTGTGCAGCTGATGCATCACTTTAAACATGGGTAATAAGTGACGCACTGGTGGCGCAAGGCCTTCATAAATAAGGCTCTGACTTTGTTTGCTGTTGATTTGATTTTGGATTTTTGATAATGCTTGATATCAACATTTGAAAGATAAAGGATTTGTATTTGGGGAAACAGTGACGTTTCAAAAGTGATATTCTGTGCTTGTACATAGGTTGTGCGCAGTATTCTTTAAATGTTATTCAAAAATCGATTTTTGGGTGCAATTGATTGGTATTTGCATTTGGCCCTTTTTTATGATTGCCTTATGCAACTGGTGCATCACTTTATACATGGGAAATAAGTGACACTCTTGTGGCGCAAGACCTTCATAAATAAGGCCCTGACTTTGTTTGCTGATATTGAGTGGTTGTACATAGGTTCTGCGCAGTGTTTCTTACATGTTATTCAAAAATCGATTTTTGGGTGCAATTGATTGGTATTTGCATTTGGCCCTTTTTTATGATTGCCTTGTGCAGCTGATGCATCACTTTAAACATGGGTAATAAGTGACGCACTGGTGGCGCAAGGCTTTCATAAATAAGGCTCTGACTTTGTTTGCTGTTGATTTGATTTTGGATTTTTGATAATGCTTGATATCAACATTTGAAAGATAAAGGATTTGTATTTGGGGAAACAGTGACTTTTCAAAAGTGATATTCTGTGCTTGTACATAGGTTGTGCGCAGTGTTTTTTAAATGTTATTCAAAAAACGATTTTGGGTGCAAATGAATGGTATTTTCATTTGGCCCTTATTTATGATTGCCTTATGCAACTGGTGCATCACTTTATACATGGGAAATAAGTGACACTCTTGTGGTGCAAGACCTTCATAAATAAGGCCCTGACTTTGTTTGCTGATATTGAGTGGTTGTACATAGGTTCTGTGCAGTGTTTCTTACATGTTATTCAAAAATCGATTTTTGGGTGCAATTGATTGGTATTTTCATTTTTGCCCTTTTTTATGATTGCCTTGTGCAGCTGATGCATCACTTTAAACATGGGTAATAAGTGACGCACTGGTGGCGCAAGGCCTTTATAAATAAAGCCCTGAGTTGCTATTGTATAAACTTAAATATGTTGCAATTTATTGTTTATATTGTTTGCTTTTTAACATTACTTTGTTGTTTGCTAATAGTGGTCTTTCATGTGTTTTTTTAACAGAACAACAGATTCAAATCAACTTCTGAAAAGCAAGCAAAAATGCCTTCAAGGCAAAGAATTATCAAAAATACCATACGGAAAAGGAGAACATCAACAACAGAGTTTATGGAATCCTCTACAACAACTACTTCAAAAAACACCAGAAAAGCTTCTGGTAAGCCAATTAAGTCTTTTCTTCGCAACATATGTCGTAGAAAAAAAATGATATTGCTAATGTGAATATACAGAAAAAGTCAACAAATCTAAAAAGGAAGGAGAGGCCCACAAAAAATGTCTCGATTGGAGCAGGAGAGAAGAGAATGGATAGCAATAGAAGGGTAAATCTTTTTAGGGACATTCGTAGGCGAATGTTTCGCAATAGGGTAGTTTTAAATTTGCTAAAAAATGATAAGAAAAGTAAACTGAGAGCTGCTTTTTACAAGAAAAAGAAAAGTGTAGAAAAGATTGTTGATCAGGCTTTTGAAGTTAAGAAAAAATTATTTATTGTAATAATCAATAGAATTAGGATACTTAATAAGGCCATTGATGTTTTCAAATCGAACAGTAGATGGAAAAGAATTATTAATCGGAGTAATTTTTGTGAAGTATTTTCTGGTGAATGGATGCATAGTTCAAGTTCTGAGCCTTTTTTCAATGAGGAGAGTTACTTTCAGGAAAATGATTTGGTGCATGCAGTTGACACCAGTGGTCGAGCATATGAGGTGAAAGATGGTTGTGTGATGGAAAAAGAGAAACTTGTATCTAGAGATGCAGAAGAGGTGTTAGCTGATGAAGTTTTAGGGAGACGTACTAAGGGTCCAGTGTACACATGGAAATGCAGTAGTATTTGTAGTGTGCGACAGGAATCAATCGATTTGCTTCGAAATTTCTTACGTACATATAGTAAGAAAAGTCTCAAACAAAAAATGAAGATCTTGCAAGAGTTAGATCCTTGCAGAGTGATAGAAAGCACAGGTTTGCATGGGCATTCACTAGCTTGTCTTTCTAGAAAAGTTTGTCGGAGTGTTTTTCATCATTTTAGGATGTTAGCAGTGCATCATAATAACGTGAGGAAATTAGTGAGAAAGTTGTATTATGCAAAAAGTCCCGCACTTAAGCTTAAACAGTTAAACAGTGCTCTTTTGCATGGATCTGAAGTGGATGTGAAGACTATTTGTGAAGAAATTGAGTTTTGTTATTTTGGGAACAAAGAGGACAGTGTAGAAATAGATATAGTAATGGACGGTAATGCAGAAGATAATGGACATGTTTTCAAGTATTGAAAAGTTTGATGAGGAAATTATCAAGTTTAAGGTGAAATCAAGTGAAAGGCCTAATTTAACTTGTGTGTGTTGTCGACGGACTCATTATAAGATTCAGACTAGGTTAGTTGATTTATATGCAAAAAGTGAATTGGAAAATAATAGTGAATGGAAGGATTTTGTAAGTTATTTGTTGGTGGAGAATTCTTTTGATTTGAGTTTGGATCAGCGTATTTGTAATTATTGTTTAAATAAATTAAATGAAAATAAAATGCCTGCTAGAGCAGTTTATAATAATCTTCAGTTGATAGATATTCCTTCTGAATTGATGGATCTAAATACTTATGAATCTATTTTGATTCAATGTGTCCATCCTTTTCAGGCTATTGTACGCATGGAGCCTAAGACAGGGAAATTGCCTGCATCAGATTTACTGAGAGGATTAAAGGGAAGAGTTGTTTATTTGCCTCTAGATGTAAAGAAAAATATTGATACAATTGGTGTAGAAAGAGTAGAAGAAGATCCTTTAGTTATTCTAGTTAATGGGGTTCCAACAAAGAGTAAGAAAATCTGGCAGGATTTAGTGGATGTTAAAAAAGTCAAAAAGGCAACGTTGTATTTGGTCAAAAACAATGAGTACTACAAAGATGTAAGTGTTGGAGCAGAGGAAACAGCTATAGAAGAAGATAGTGATTCTTCAGTTGGTCAACTTGAAAAAGTTGATGTGTCTAGAAGTGAAGAAATATATGAACATTATACTGTTCATCCTTTGCATTCCAAAGAAGTAATGGGAAATGCAATTGACTTGTTTCAAATGAAAGCAGCAAAAGGAAGTCCCATTAGTGTATGGGAAAAAAGTTTGGAAGCTCGTTGTTTTCCACAATTATTTCCAACAGGTTGTGGTGGATGATATGATGATCGACCAGTTCAAATTCCTGCAGCTGAATACCGGACTCTAAGATTATATGCTGAAGATCCAAGGTTTCGTCAATGCATTCCATATTTATTTCATCTACTGTTTGAAAGTGATTTGTCTGGGCTTTCTTATGCAGTTAATCATATATTAAAAAGTGGAGCTCATTTGCAAAATGTTTGTGCAAGGGACTTTATGGAGAAAGTTAATCTGCAAGACAGTATTTTGGAATCTCAGCTAATCAATCTCATGGCATGTCAACGTGGAACCAACGAGTATTGGTTTCGTCGTCATGGAGAATTGAAATGTATGCTAAGAAACTTAGGAACTCCTACATGGTTCCTCACTCTTAGCTGTGCTGAGTATGCATGGGACGATTTACTTCAATTTCTACGAGAGGCAAATGAAAACATACCAAATATAGAATTGAAAACACCAGGAGAACTGTGTTCTTTAGATCCAGTGAATGTTTGCAGATATTTTAATCATAGATTTGAAGCTATGATGTCTTTTATTACCAACAAAAAAATCCTCCCCTTGAAGAGGTTTTGGATTTCTTTTGGAGGAAGGAATATCAAGCGAGAGGTGCTCCTCATATACATATGTTGTTGTGGATTAAAGATGCACCCAAATTTGGATCAGATTCAGATGAAACAGTGATGAGTTTCATTGAAGAGTATTCAACATGTGCTGTTCCAAAATCTACTGAAGAAAACAATTTAAGGCAACAAGTTTTACGTTTTCAATCTCATCGTTGTGGAAAATACTGTCGTCGAAAATTTAAAAACAAGGAAAAGTACTACACGAAATGTCGTTTTGCATTTCCTCGACCAGTGATTTCTAAGGGAAGAGTAAATAATTTGATGTCATCTCTACGACATACTGTGACGAGGAAATCTCCCAAAAATACATACAATTTGAAAAGAAATGAAGAATCTAAGTACATCAACGATTACAACCCAGTCATTTTGTCCATGTGGAATGCTAACACGGATATTCAGTTCGTTGCTGACAACTCTATTGCTGTGGCTCGATATGTGACATCTTACATCACAAAAAAAGAAAAGACAGAACTGAAGGAAATGTGGGAGGACATTTCACATGAAATAAATCTAAGCAAGAAATTATACAGTTTAAGTCTGAAGATGTTGTCGCATCGAGAAATTGGAGCATATGAATGTTCTGATTGGTTATCATCAGCAAGTCTCTATGCCAAATCAAGAACAATCATTTGGGTGAGTCTTGGTCTTGCTGCAACACGAAACCGAGTTTTGAAATCTGTACAAGAAATTGAATATTTGGCGGAGAAAGAACCAAACAGTACAGATATTTTGAAGACAAATATGTTGGATACATACTATCCAAATAGAAGTACTTACCTTGAGAACACTTGTTTGTATGAAGTTCTTCAAAACTACAGTTATAAGAGGAACATGACAAAAGATATCAATAATGGAAAATATGCACTCATTGGCTATGAAGGATGTCTAGTGAAGCAGAAAAAAGGCCATTTGATTAATCATCGAAAATTGAGTTGTGAAGTTCCAGACAAAAGAGAATTTTACTATTTAGCTCTTTTGCAACTCTTTAACCACATGGCTGCTAGGCGTTTTCCCGTCCTGTGCTGCAAATTGTTGTTTTTCATTGTTTTATGACGAGCTGGCCTTGTCATCAGCGCACGGCAGGTAAGCGCCATGACGAGCCCAGCTCGTCATTAGCTTCGAAGGGGTTAAGCCATGGCGTACAGAAGAGGAACTACTTGGAGATTTTCTCTGTTATGAAGACTCTTTTAATGCAACTAAGGATACCATAGAATGTCCTATTTTTCTAAATTACCTGCAAATGTTGAATGAAGAAATGGAGCAAGAAACCACAATTGCTGAAGAGATAGCTAGAAACAGTTCTCAAGATAGTCAGAGTTCTACTTCATTGAGCCAGGATCCACTAGAGGGACCAATTATCCAAAATGAAGCTGCCACTGCCATGGATGAGGTGGAAAGAGCTATGGAACAAGCTCAAGAGGATTGAGTTAACTTAGAAGATTTGGTAAAGCAACTAAACATTGAGCAGAAAAAGATATATGATGAAGTCACAGAGCAGATTGAACATGGATTCAGACATGAGAAAAAAGAGTGCTCATGTATATTATTTGACCCTGTCCGACTGTACGTAAGTGGAGAAGCGGGGACAGGAAAAAGTTTTCTAATTAAAGCCTTTGCAAGTTATCTGCAGAAAAGGACTGATTCACCACTGTCTTGTGTTGTAACTGTTCCAACTGGTCTGGCAGCACATAACATTAAAGGGATTACTCTACATCGTTTACTGATGCTGCCAGTTGAACATGATAATAAATTGCATTACAACAAGTTATCTGGAGATGCGTGTTCTGAAGTTTCAAGAGTCTTGAAGAAAATGAAACTTCTTATCATTGATGAAGTAAGCATGGTCTCAAATCTAATGCTTGCTTTTGTGCATTTGCGAATGCAAGAAATTCTTAAAACAGAGTATGATGTGTTATTTGGAGGAAAACACATTATTGTTTTTGGAGATCTATTGCAGTTGACTCCAGTAAAAGGACAACCAGTGTTTAAAATGCTCACACATGAAGATACCAGAAAGTCCCTTGGAAGCATTGGAAATGTTAATATTTGGCTAAATTTTAAATATGCTGAACTGCTTCAAAATATGCGACAAGCCAAGGATGAAGATTATAAAAATATTCTACAAGATGTAAGAATTGGAAAAGTGACTGAGCTTGGGAAAAAAGCTTTGCATAGTCGATTAATTTCAAATTTGTATCCAAATGAAAACATTCTTCCAGAGAATATTTTTAAAAAAATGACTGAGAAGAAATCTGGGATATGTTTGATGCCAACTCTGCAAGAATGTTCCATCTTCAACAACAAAATGTTAGAGTTAGAAAATGAAGAGATTGTGAAACTGGAAGCAATAGATAAAATAGAGCATATGGGTGCAACAATTGTTTTGTCTGAAAATTTGAAAACTAAATTGGATTCATTGGAGAAAAGTACTTCAAAAACAGCTGGTTTTGAAAAGACTCTGAATGTGTGTTTAAATTGTCGTATCATTTTGAGAAGGAATTTAAATGTTGAAAGAGGTCTGGTAAATGGAGCAATGGGTTATGTTGTTGATTTTGTTAATTACAGAAATAGAGATGGAATTGAATTTTTAAAAATAAAATTTGATGGCATTGAACAAGTACAACAAATAAGTTGTGGTTCTGCTAGATTTTTACTTGTAAAAGACTTATATGTTCGCCGAAAACAGTTTCCTGTTTGTTTGGCGTATGCGGTGACAATTCATAAATCTCAAGGTTTAAGTGTAGATGGTGCTTTGGTGAACATTGGAAGATCTGTGTTTAAAGAGGGTATGGCATATGTGGCATTATCACGAGTCAGAACTTTATCAGGATTGCACTTGATTGCGTGTGTTGAGACAAAGATTTCTGCTAATCCAGATTGTGTTAAAGAATACAATAGGTTAAGAAGAGAGTATGCTCCACATTTGCCTCTATATCCTCTGTTTGAAAAACGTGTGGTAGGCCGAAAAAGAAGAAATGAGGATAATTGTAGTGAGGTAGTTGCAAAAAGACAAAAAGTAGAGAAAACTGTAATTGAAAACAGGAAGAAAAAGAATTGTGGAGAAAATGTTGTTGGATTTCAGTTTGAAAATAGTTCTGGTGTCAACTGCTATGCTAATGTAGTGATTAATGTTGTTTTTTTTCTTAAAAGTTTACAAGAACAGATTGTTAAAAATCGGGATCAAAGATTGTGTGGTTTATTGAATTCTGTGTTTGAGAAATGTAGCAGTGTTACAGCACAAATAGAAAGTGTAACAGAAATTCGAAATATTTTAGATATGTGTTCTGGTCAAGATAAATTAAATCTCCAGTTACCTCCATGGCTAAAATCAAACTCTACGCAGATGATATCATGTTACTTATTAAACTGGATTTGGAATCACAGACCCATATTTTTCAAATTTTTGAAGAGTTCGAATCTTTAGGAGGTTACCCGGATTAATAAAAAAAAGACAGAAATATTGGTATGTGGGGGTGCAGACCCAGTTCTTCACAAAGATTTACAAGGTTGTATTAATTCAAAACCGAAAAGATATCTGGGAATTTGGTTCTCTTCCAATATCTTGGATTTATATACACTTAATTTCATACCATTAATAAAAAAAGTTCAATCTATGTTTGCTCGATGGGACCCGTTGCCTTTGACTATTCTTGGCCGCATCAATTTAATTAAAATGTCAATCCTTCCTCTTTTTAATTTTTTGTTCGCTTCAATTCCAGTCTATTTACCAGGTACTTTTTTCTCCAAAATAGAATCTATGTTTTCCAAATTTATTTGGGCAAAAAAAACACCCAGACTAGATATACGGACATTAACTGCAGAAACTGATTATGGAGGTCTTTCCTTTCCAAATTTGAAAGATTATTACTTTGCTTATTTTGCACAATATCTAGAGAGATTTAAAAACAGGAATGCAGCTACTAGTTGTTTTATAAATTTTTTCTTTGATCTGATATGTTCAGAAATTCAAATTCCATCCCCTTTGTTCGTTCTGAAATCTCCCAAATTTGTGCGGTATAAAATTCTAAATTGGTTTTTTAAACGACGCAATGCAATGATTAAGAGATATTCACTTCCACCCTTTCATTTACTAACTCCTTTATTTGGAGTGTTTTCCTTTTTAAAGATCAAAATCAATCCCACTGTTATAGAAAATTGGGACCGGGCCGGGTTCAGAACATTAGCAGACTTTTTGGCCAGCGGGACTTGGCTCTCTGTTAATGAGATGGCAGGTCAAATTGCTGGAAATTTTTTACTCATGGGCTCCTATTCTAATTTAATTTATCCTATGTTGGCACAATTAGATCCCGGTATCATTTCGAATTATACTTCTACTCTTGTTTTAGATCTGTTTGTTAATAATTCGGAGAAGAAACCCGGTGCATGGAAACAGTGTCTAATTCAAAGTCGGGAGGGAGAGTTGACTGCTAAAGCAATTCGTAAATGGTACACTCAGGAAAATTTCATTCTGTCACCGGAAATATGGAAAACTATTAATCAGTTTAATTTCTGTGTACTACGTGGTGCCAATTGGCGTCGGATGCTGTTTTTTAGCAAGTGGCTATTATATCGTACCCCAGTAATAATTGCTAAAATGTATAATAATGCATCTGCTTCCTGTTTCAGACAATGTAATTGCGAACAAGCCAATTGGTCACACATTATAGTATTTTGTCCCAAAATTAAGCATTTCTGGGAAGAAATTATTGGTTTTTTAAAAACTTGCTGTATGTTATCAGTCCCATGTAATGCAACAATGTTATTATTTGGTTATGATCCTGATTGTACATTTTCAAGTCACCTGGCAAAATTGATATATATTATAATGGCTGTGGCTAGATCTTTATTATTGCAGAATTGGCTTTCAACCTACATCCCGACGCTACAGGAATGGCTGGAAAAAATGAAAAGGGTTAGGAAAAGCGAACTGTTATATGCTCAAAGAGTTGGGGGCATTAGAAAATTGGATCAAATATGGGGATGTTTTTTGAGTAAATTGGTGTGACGTTTTGTTAAGTTGAAATCAAATGGAAATATTTATTTTGTTGCGAGTGTCAGTATTCCTTGATCTATGCTGCATAAAACCTGAACACAACTTCAATAAAAAGAATTAAAAAAAAAAAAAAAAAAAGATAAATTTTCACAGAACATTCAGCAGGATTGTCAGGAATTTTTATTGTATATGTTTGGTGTTTTGGAAGATGAAGGTGTAGATGTAGATAATCTTTTCAGCCTTTCTTATCAATGGCAGCATGACTGCCACAATTGTAGTTTATCAAGTACTACTAGAATAGATACTGAAAAATGTATATCTTTGACTTTACCTGACTGTAAATCAGTGTCTTTTAAAAATCTAGTTAAAGCAGCAGATCATAATATGGTGTGTACCCAATGTAACTGTACAATGCTGTCCACATTATTTATACAAAGTTATGGGCAGTATATCATTTTAGTTTTCCAACGATGTAGACCTGATGGAACTAAATTGACAACTTCTATCAAAAATTTTGTAGCTTCTCAGTTATCAATTTCAGGAAGAACCTTTACAACTGAAGCAATTATTTATCATGATGGTTCTTCGACAACCTCAGGACATTATACATGCTACTTAAAAATCTGAAAATGGATGGAGTTACTGCAATGATTCTCATTTAACTTATAAACAACGTTTGCCTTATGACTCTACAAATTCTTATCTAGTGTTTTTAAAACCAAAGTTTTAGTAAAGGGAATTGGCCTTTGAAGACGGGAATAGATAATAAAAGTTAGTTAGTTAGTTAGTTAATCTAATATTTTTAATTATTTATCTCATGTAGATACTTTAAGTGGATCTCAAAGTAAAAAATACTGATATATCAGACACAAATTGGCCGTGAGGAAAGTGTAAGGTATGATGTTCTTAGATCTTTTTTCATAGGAAGTCGATGAAATGGAAGTTATAGAGCACAGCAGACTTTTTTTCCACCAAAAGGACCTTCACTATCTTCTATTTGGCCTCACGGAAAAGTAAGTGAATCAAAGATTAGTGTACATATATGAGATGTATGTTTGAATGTTTTTTTTTAAACACAATCTTTTAGATTGTGTTTTTTTTCCCGCTGTTATATGATGAAGACTTTGAACTCACTAATTTAAGTGAAATTCAATATATTCTGAGAACAGCAAAAATAAATAATGTAACATATTGTAGAAGTTATTGTGTAGTTTGCATTGTGTAATTTATATTGTGTTCACATTGTCTTACACTCATTTTCTTTTTCACCCTTATTTACCTCTCTTTACTAATTTACACTCTTTTTTCATCGCTGTTTCTTTACTGCACTTCATTCACAACTTCTCAATCTAATAGGAACTGTCTGCATTTCCTCTGTTCCTTCCACCACTTTTTATCTTTTTCATATTCTCTCAGTACCACTGCTTTAGTTTCCTAACCCTCTCTTTCTTTTTCTCCATTTTTTTTTCTTTCGCACTCATTGTACTGTAGTTCACTTAGTTCTTCCTTTTGTCTTTCTGTGTACTTACTCTCTCACTCCTGTTTTATCCATCGTTCTATACTAACTTCATTCCTTTCATTCCTTCACTCTGTGACTTCACTTCACTCACTCTCAATCATCTTCTATTCCTCTTTTTTATTTATAGTTTCTCAATCAGACTTCTCTCCTTTTCACTCATTTTTCTTTTACTTTCTTATCTTTACTGATTTTGTTTTGATATCTTACATTCTTTTAGTATCTTATTTACCTTTAGGAATTTGTTCTCTTTCTATTTCTTTTTCCTTTTTTTTTCTCTTTCTACATTACTTTCTTTCTGTTTTTGTATCCTTCACTATTGCTTCATTTCTTAGTAAACTTTTGTAGATTTTTAAACCTCATGAACTGTTTCTTCTATTTTATTATATATTTTTAAGTAATTATAACGTGTTTTTTCTTTTATCTTTCACAGATACAAGTTTGCATTGATTATATGGTAAGTGTGTTTACAAAATCTTTTTTGTTATCACCTTTGGTTTTATTTTCACTATTTTTCTCTCACCCTACCTCACCCCTGTTTCCTTACTTTGCTTCCCTCACTTATTCTTTTCTTCCATGTTTACTTCCTACCACATTCAACTTCTTTCAGTACCTCTGTCTATGCACACTCCTTCACTTACCTTTTTTACTGGTTCACTTAGTCCCTTTGTGACACTCCTTCTTTTACTCTCTCTCTTCTTTCGCTCTATTATTCCCCATGTCTTACCCTTATTCACTTACATGTACCCTGTTTCACCCCTCTTTACTTATATTCACTGCTATTTACTTTCCCTCCGTCACTACTATTCCTTTCCTCTGATTCCGTCACTACCTGTCATTCCCATACTTAACTGTCCTTCCTTTTACTTTCATCATCCATTTACATTCTCCCAGAACCTCTGCTTTAGTCTTCTTCCTATTTCTTCTCTTCTTTTGCTCCCTTATTCAATTTTCTTTTCTCAGTTACTTCCTCTTACACTTTTTATCTGTCTTACTATCTATTACACAGTCCCTCTGTGTTCCTCCCTTTAGCTCTCTTTCTCTTAACACCACTCTCTCTGTCCCCATTCCTTATGGTCACTCCTTCATTCTTTTTTTTTTCTTTTTTTTGTTGGTGCGCTGACGGTACGCGCACCGAGGCGTTCATCGGTACGCGCACCGGGAGCGCTCCAGAGTCAAATATAAAAAAAAAAGTAAAATACTATTTTAAAATAAAAATATTATCTTAATATACATTATAGTGTTCATTTTTAGAAAAACATACCTTTCTCAGCTAAAGACATTTGTGAAAAAATAAGCTTAGAAATTCACTAAAAAGTACATAGGTATGAAGCCCTACAAAAAGTTAAAAATTAGCATTAAAAAAACCTATGAAATTCACTGAAAAAACCATAGGTTTCACACCAGTTATAGTTAGGAATTAGCATTTAAAAAACCTATGAAATTCACTGAAAAAACCATAGGTTTCACACCAGTTATAGTTAAGAATTAGCATTTAAAAAACCTATGAAATTCACTGAAAAAACCATAGGTTTCACACCGGTTATAGTTAGGAATTAGCATTTAAAAAACCTATTAAATTCACTGAAAAAACCATAGGTTTCACACCAGTTATAGTTAGCTGGAAATTTTACTGATATAAAACCATTGAAATTCCCACGTTATAGTTAGTCGGACTCACTATAACTTGCGCGTGCAATGCACTGCTGATGACATCACATATTACATCACTCATGACATGGTCAGTGACATCACTCATGACATCACTGATGACACCATCCTTGTGACACAGTGACAGACCTCCTTTCACTGTAAAGTAACCTTTGAAACACATATTCAAAAATAGAAACTAACATTAACAAAAAAGTGGATATACCCATACCAGTTACAACAACCAATTCAGTAATTTCACCATCTATATACAAATTCACACATTCACCAACAGTTTTTTGTATTCACTCATACATATACTCACTCATCATATGTAGTGATACCCCTATTCATTCTGTTACACACCGACAGTCATCAAAAACGTACTCATACATATACTCACACATGCAAATAAACTAATAAACATCCATTTATTTGCATATACAACTATACACACATTAGCACATTACTTCTAAGGAAACTTACACATACTTACTCTCTTAAACAATCACTTATAGAAACACATACTTATTTAAACAGGAACTCTTTCAATCTCTCACTCTCACATATACTTACTTATATACATCAATGCTCATATATACAAGATTAAAACATATGTAGTTACTCATAAAGACACTAGTGAGAGAGGCATTCACTCTCTAACACACACATATACACACTCATCCACCCATACAATCCTACACAAATGCTGTCTTCAAAACACATACAAACAGTGAGTCAGTCATTGATGCATCTATGTGCTAAGTAACAGCCCCACCAAACCATACAGACACTCATACTGATACTAAAAAAACATCTAATAACCCACATACACACACATGTAGCTACTCACCAACCCATGCAGCCACTTATACACAAAGTAAAACACTGATACATATATTTAAATATTTAAACATTACTTGCTAATATATGTATTCACTAAGATACACTTAATAAGCCAGTTAACCAATCAATTTTTTTTAAAAAAACATCCATTTAGACACTTATTTAAACATTTATTCTTCCATCGACCTTAACATATACATATATAAAATATATTTATTTTTCAGAAAAATACACATTCACTGGACGATGTCATCAGTGATGTCATGAGTGATGTCATGAGTGATGTCATGAGTGATATCACTGACCATGTCATGAGTGATGTAATATGTGATGTCATCAGCAGTGCATTGCACGCGCAAGTTATAGTGAGTCCAACTAACTATAACGTGGGAATTTCAATGGTTTTATATCAGTAAAATTTCCAGCTAACTATAACTGGTGTGAAACCTATGGTTTTTTCAGTGAATATATATATATATATATATATATATATATATATATATATATATATATATATATATATATATATATATATATTTTCTCCATCACACTCGTTTACTTAAACGAAAGTAGACGGCACTAATGAGCTGTGGTTTATGTTATGTTATGTTATGTTATGTTATATTGATTTATAATGCGCACAGATACTCCAGCCAAGGAGCGTCCCGGCGCAGAGACAAGGAGAAACATAACACAACAGGGAAATGAAGGAGTAAAAAGAGGCAGTGATTTAATGGCAAACCCCCTGCCCCCAAGACAACAGACGCGTTTCACCAGTAAGGCTTCTTCAGTGTCAACCCAAGCATCAGAAAATACACCATTTTATCCCCACCTCTATTTCAAAATAGACAGAGGACTAAAGCCCCGAGTTCTTAGTGGCGGCCATCTTTCAATATGTTACAATGTAAAAACATTGCCAGAAGAAAACATTCAACTTGTAATACATGGAGAATAGTGTCAAATAAGTGCTTGTGCGATTAAATTAAAAACATATTTTTCTACAACCATAGATATACACAGTATATTATATACAAAAACGCATGTTAACCCATTATTATTATAAAAGAGGACAGGCTAAAAAGATAGTCACTTTCGAATTGAGACGTAAGTATCCATATTGACAGTTTCAATTCATGAACGTTACATTTTTCAAGAGACACTTAGCATGGTTATAATTATGTTTAAAAACTGTGACGGTTCTATCACGGTGCTAGTCTCATTTCAAAAGTCCAATTCGTTATTATATACACATCATTATAAAAGTGCTACCTCTAATTCAAGGGTTGTCTCAATAAATAACATGCCAACATTTTTTTTGCACTATATGTGCAATAATGGTTGTAATAATTGTTGTTTGTTTATATTCTTTAAAGTTTCATCATAACCCTTTCGTTTCTTTTATTTTTTCTTCTTGTTATCTCGCCCTGTATGGGCAAGGATGTTAATATGACCTTATATTATGGTCCCACAGTTCTGGGTAAAAGAGAGACTCGGGGATGTTATCGGTCTACATCTGTCTATGTTTTAGTTCTTACTTATACTGTATTGTTGAGATGTTATAAGATGTCACGAGAGGACCCCGTTTTTCAGTATTCGGACCATGTTGTTATTCGAGGTGTACCCACAATTTTTCATCATTATTCAATCTCCTTGGCTGCATAGTCTGGAGATCGATGATGTATTTGGATTCTAATGCCCTTAGAGATCTAATTTTATCCCCTCCTCGTTCCTTATTCTCAAGTTGGTCAATGAGAAAAAAGGTCAATAGATCCCTATATATATATAAAAAATATATATATATATACAGTCGAAACGCGTAATGGCGGACAGGCTCGCAACATACTTTAATAAAGCACACTGTTGTTTAGCACTAAAGTTGGGTTCAGCTCTTCGTTCTTTTTACCGATTGTCTACGATAATTGGTGGCGCAGGCTGGTGCCGGGACGAGCTCTGTCTCATATATATATATCAGCAAAGTCTTCAAACCTCCACTCACAGCGGCGAAAGAAGAGACAGACCCCACGCTCTCCAGGCAAGATGTTTATTTAATCCTTGTGCCTTCCAAAATGCAACATTTCGACAACTGACGTAGTCTTGTTCACACACCACATTGCACAAAGTGGAAACTTTTTTTATCTTATGCAGTGAGGACACACCCTTCCGGGCCCCACCTCCCAAACGTGAGTCACATGGTTGAAACATATGAAAAAAAGCCAGAAGCACAACCTAATTTAAAGGAACAGTGAACTTTAGCGCTATGTTTTTGTAACATTGTTGCACTTTAACGCTATGTTTTTGTAACATTGTTGCATCAATAATACAAACATTCATGCAAGTCTATTGATGTGCTCACATTGATCGCTCAGTGATTGTGTACACATAATTGTATATACAATAGCGATTTAGCTGAATGTCAGAGATAACCGCATGAATGCGCAGAAATCTTATGGACTTTGCCTAAGAATAATAATATGCATGAATGCATAGTATGGATCACATAAATCACACAGGTAATTATATATACAGTGGCATTTTAGCTGAATGTTAGAAATAACCGCATGAATGCGCAAAAATCTTATGGGGTTGCCCTGATAATAATAATGTGCGTGAATGCATTAAAACTTCACAGAACTCCAAATAGACTATAGGATTATTGACTGTCAAGGGCATGCAACATAAATATACAGATACAAATCATAGCGGTGCCATGTAGTTTGTTGCTCTAGCATAAATCAACCAAAAATATTGACCTAAAAACACCAAAAACAGCACCTTTGTGTAGGAAACACATATATATACATTTTAGTCCCATTATATGTATTCGAAAAAATATATATGTTGTTCATTTTTTCAATATCATAACTATATAAGAACTATTTACAGCAAAAATGTGTATGAAAAAAGAGTGCTAGAGTGAATATACAGTGTAACAAAATCATCAAAAAAAGAACTTTCCCAAGTGTTTGTTTAAAAAACTGTGCTGTTCAGAAAACTAAGCAGCCAGACCTTTTTTAAGAGATAGGACTACAGGATACCTAAAATAGGTGCTGGAATACAGGATTTCATATATATATACACATTATATACAATTCTTCAATTGTTCTCACGTTGTATCCATTATATGAATTTTCTGCAGAGTGTCTGTACAAAAACAGTGTTCCTACAGGAAGTTGTGCAGGTCCTCCGTCGCATTCAACCCATTTGGTTGTTTGCTGTTGAGTTTAATTATATACTGCGTTTCTAACCGGCGTAGTATTTTGTCACGGTCACCTCCTCGTCTCAGGGGGGCAACGGCGTCAATGATATAATAGGTAAGACATGACAGATCCCTGTTATGCCTGCTGTTAAAGTGACGCGCCACCGGGTATGCCCCATCATGATTGACTATGGCTCTAAGGTGCTGCAGTATTCTGACATGCAACTGTGCACCGGTACTGCCCACATAACGTAGGCCACACGTACAAGTTAGGACATATACCGCAAATTCCGTATGGCAGTTGTAATTGCCTTGAATTAAAAATTCAGTATCTGAAAACGGAGTGCGGTAATGAGTGGTATTTTGTCCAAACTTGCACGCCCGACAGGAGGATAATTGGTGGCGCAGGCTTGTGCCGGGACGAGCTCTGTCTCATATATATATATATATATATATATATATATATATATATATATATATATATATATATATATAACAGGAACTTCGTCCGCATACCATCCACTGGCCATGAAAGACGAATCGGACCCAAGTAGGTAGTTTTGCTAGTCTTTATTCAGTGCTACTATTGATCGCCATGACGCGTTTCGGGCCCTGGAGCCCTTGATCACATGACATGGACAGTGGAAACCCGTGATTTTAAAGTGCATATTAGGGTCACATGACCCTGGGCCTATAGACATAACCAACAGACTGCTACCTAATCCACAAAGTTTTACTCACAGTCGCAATAAATTGTATACAGTATACATAAGAATACTCTGCAATGCTGCTAAAATTCAAATGCCTCATCGTTTTTGTTATTATTCTCCAATTAAAACCCAGAATTGAATGTTTGTGCAAATTTCGCGGTAAATAAATAAATAAATATTTATATATAAATAATAAATATTAAATAAATCCCATTTCATTAAAATACATCAAATGTAAAAATATGGCTAATATTTTATATACATATATGCTTTTACCCAAATAAATACAGAAAAGCATTTTAAATTCATTAATACAAATTCAAAAATGTGCAAAATCTGCTATATCTGTGCAAAACAAGCAACTTTCCTTTCTTCTGGGTTACACAAAGAGGAGAATTTTGAGAATAAAAGCCCCAGTGGGCTTACTGTGTATGTGGATAACTGCGTCCATACTGCCCATAAACAAAAATATACTATCATATGCACAAATTAATAAAAGTGGTAACATTCTTTACTCCCTTGTGACTAAAATCCTAATCAATAAAATATTTTTCTAAAGCAGTTTTCTGTTTGTATGACACACCCCACTAGTTTTATCCTTTGCATCTCTAGTGGTAATGGCCCATGCTTATATATCATTCCCTTGTTTCAATCTATAAGCATGTGTACAGATCCTCAGTTGCATTCAGACCATTCGGTGTCTTGGTATTCAAATCAAGAATATATCTAGTCTCAAGCAGTCTCAAGCGTGACTCTCTGTCTCCTCCTCTACGCAGTGGCATCACCATGTCAATTGCATAGTAGCTGAGGCAATTTAAATCTCCATTGTGGCACAGATTGACATGTCTGGCCACTGGGTAGGCTTCATCCTTATTGGTAACTGCCCGCATGTGCTGGAGTATGTGTTTGTGGACCTGTAACTTTGTACTGCCCACGTATCTTAGCCCACACGCACACTCCAGCACGAATGCATTTCGGCCGGATTTGGCCTTTGTCAGCGCCTGCAGTGTGTGAAATAGGAAGTCCCAGAAGTCCTGCAGTGGAAATACACCCCACCGCACACCGATAGGTGCAAAATGTTAGCTCCGCCCCTCACAGGTAAAGTTTTTAGCTGGTCCGGGGAGGTCCACGGACTACATGACCCAGGATGCACTAGCAGATCCAAGGTAAGTGTAGCTGAGGGGCGTTGATCCAAGTGTCCAAAATAGCGAAGGTTGGGGTCATCGCAGGACAGGACATGCACAAGAAGTTGAAGGTGCCGCCTCGCGTCCCCACCCCACAGACTGGAGACCAAGAAGCAAAGTTGCTGGGGCGGGAGAACAATGTAGCCCGCCCGGCAGAGGCGGAATGCCTCATTAAGCCGCATCAATTCACCTGGACATCCGGCGAACTTGGAGATTTTCACTACCGTGAAGAAACAGAGACAGCCAAGACTGGGTCCAGATTCTCCAAGCCACAGAAAGTGAGTGGGCTCCTGAACACGCTTCTGGCACACGCGTGAATTTGAATAAAGAAAAGTCTCCTCTCAAAGAAAGAAGCGGGAGCCTCAGAGGGGATTAGCAAGGCGACACACTTTAATCTTCAAAGAATGGCGAATGCATTTCGGCCGGATTTGGCCTTTGTCAGCGCCTGCAGTGTGTGAAATAGGAAGTCCCAGAAGTCCTGCAGTGGAAATACACCCCACCGCACACCGATATGTGCAAAATGTTAGCTCCGCCCCTCACAGGTAAAGTTTTCAGCTGGTCCGGGGAGGTCCACGGACTACATGACCCAGGATGCACTAGCAGATCCAAGGTAAGTGTAGCTGTGGGGCGTTGATCCAAGTGTCCAAAATAGCGAGGGTTGGGGTCATCGCAGGACAGGACATGCACAAGAAGTTGAAGGTGCCGCCTCGCGTCCCCACCCCACAGACCGGAGACCAAGAAGCAAAGTTGCTGGGGCGGGAGAACAATGTAGCCCGCCCGGCAGAGGCGGAATGCCTCATTAAGCCGCATCAATTCACCTGGACATCCGGCGAGCTTGGAGATTTTCACTACTGTGAAGAAACAGAGACAGCCAAGACTGGGTCCAGATTCTCCAAGCCACAGAAAGTGAGTGGGCTCCTGAACACGCTTCTGGCACACGCGTGAATTTGAATAAAGAAAAGTCTCCTCTCAAAGAAAGAAGCGGGAGCCTCAGAGGGGATTAGCAAGGCGACACACTTTAATCTTCAAAGAATGGCGAATGCATTTCGGCCGGATTTGGCCTTTGTCAGCGCCTGCAGTGTGTGAAATAGGAAGTCCCAGAAGTCCTGCAGTGGAAATACACCCCACCGCACACCGATATGTGCAAAATGTTAGCTCCGCCCCTCACAGGTAAAGTTTTCAGCTGGTCCGGGGAGGTCCACGGACTACATGACCCAGGATGCACTAGCAGATCCAAGGTAAGTGTAGCTGTGGGGCGTTGATCCAAGTGTCCAAAATAGCGAGGGTTGGGGTCATCGCAGGACAGGACATGCACAAGAAGTTGAAGGTGCCGCCTCGCGTCCCCACCCCACAGACCGGAGACCAAGAAGCAAAGTTGCTGGGGCGGGAGAACAATGTAGCCCGCCCGGCAGAGGCGGAATGCCTCATTAAGCCGCATCAATTCACCGGGACATCCGGCGAGCTTGGAGATTTTCACTACTGTGAAGAAACAGAGACAGCCAAGACTGGGTCCAGATTCTCCAAGCCACAGAAAGTGAGTGGGCTCCTGAACGCGCTTCTGGCACACGCGTGAATTTGAATAAAGAAAAGTATCCTCTCAAAGAAAGAAGAGGGAGCCTCAGAGGGAATTAGCAAGGCGACACACTTTAATCTTCAAAGAATGGCGAATGCATTTCGGCCGGATTTGGCCTTCGTCAGCGCCTGCAGTGTGTGAAATAGGAAGTCCCAGAAGTCCTGCAGTGGAAATACACCCCACCGCACACCGATAGGTGCAAAATGTTAGCTCCGCCCCTCACAGGTAAAGTTTTCAGCTGGTCCGGGGAGGTCCACGGACTACATGACCCAGGATGCACTAGCAGATCCAAGGTAAGTGTAGCTGAGGGGCGTTGATCCAAGTGTCCAAAATAGCGAGGGTTGGGGTCATCGCAGGACAGGACATGCACAAGAAGTTGAAGGTGCCGCCTCGCGTCCCCACCCCACAGACCGGAGACCAAGAAGCAAAGTTGCTGGGGCGGGAGAACAATGTAGCCCGCCCGGCAGAGGCGGAATGCCTCATTAAGCCGCATCAATTCACCTGGACATCCGGCGAGCTTGGAGATTTTCACTACCGTGAAGAAACAGAGACAGCCAAGATTGGGTCCAGATTCTCCAAGCCACAGAAAGTGAGTGGGCTCCTGAACGCGCTTCTGGCACACGCGTGAATTTGAATAAAGAAAAGTCTCCTCTCAAAGAAAGAAGCGGGAGCCTCAGAGGGGATTAGCAAGGCGACACACTTTAATCTTCAAAGAATGGCGAATGCATTTCGGCCGGATTTGGCCTTCGTCAGCGCCTGCAGTGTGTGAAATAGGAAGTCCCAGAAGTCCTGCAGTGGAAATACACCCCACCGCACACCGATAGGTGCAAAATGTTAGCTCCGCCCCTCACAGGTAAAGTTTTCAGCTGGTCCGGGGAGGTCCACGGACTACATGACCCAGGATGCACTAGCAGATCCAAGGTAAGTGTAGCTGAGGGGCGTTGATCCAAGTGTCCAAAATAGCGAGGGTTGGGGTCATCGCAGGACAGGACATGCATAAGAAGTTGAAGGTGCCGCCTCGCGTCCCCACCCCACAGACCGGAGACCAAGAAGCAAAGTTGCTGGGGCGGGAGAACAATGTAGCCCGCCCGGCAGAGGCGGAATGCCTCATTAAGCCACATCAATTCACCTGGACATCCGGCGAGCTTGGAGATTTTCACTACCGTGAAGAAACAGAGACAGCCAAGACTGGGTCCAGATTCTCCAAGCCACAGAAAGTGAGTGGGCTCCTGAACGCGCTTCTGGCACACGCGTGAATTTGAATAAAGAAAAGTCTCCTCTCAAAGAAAGAAGCGGGAGCCTCAGAGGGGATTAGCAAGGCGACACAAGGCATCATCTCTGATGTTAATGGTCCCGATGAAGTGGGTTGGTTTCTTTGGAAGGTGGTCCTTGACGACTGGGGGAGGTTACTGGCCAGTTCCCTGAGCTCTGCACGACAGTAGTTGTTTGGGTGCTTTCGGGTCATATGACGAATCATGGTATAGTTACCAAATGAATATTTTTTGTTTGGGTTGCCCCGTGAAAGTTCTTCATTGCAGATTAGGCAAGTTACCTTGGCCGCATTCACTTTTTTTTTGCCCTCTGGGATTGAAAAAAACTCACATACAATGTGTGGCTTGGGTTTGTATGGGGTATTTTCTTCAGGCAGCCATCTTCTCCTCCCCTCCTCCTCTTCCTCAACCTCCTCCTCCTCTTCTTGACCACCAATATAATTTGGAGCTGGTCCTGTTGGTGGTGGTGGTGGTGGTGGTGGGGCAGATGCACCAGCTGCTGCTGCTACTGAAGTCATTATTAAGATCAAAAAGGTACAGAGATGTACAAACAGGTCTTCCTCAGTCAAAGGACAAAGTCAGAATAAGGAAAAAAGGTGGGGTCTTTCATCATTTGGAAAAAAAACTGTCCTGAACCAATGAGAAGTGTTATTTTCAGGTCACAAGACCAGGGGCTTCATCATTATGAAACTAAAACTGTTATGAACCAATGAAAAGTGTTATTTTCAGGTCACATGACCCGACGCGCTTACGCTACGCGCCCCCGGGCGCGCCCGGGGGCGCTCCGGGTTGCGTAGCGTAAGCGCGTCGGATGTTTACGTTGCGCGATCGTATTCGCTCGAGTACTTCCGGGTGCGCTTACGCCGTGCGTATCACGCGGACGCGGCTACGCGATACATCACGTTCATGTTTTCGTTCGCGATATTGGCGCTAACGGGACGCTCCCCGGAGCGCGCCCGGGGGCGCTTTATAAAAGTACGCTTTTCGGGGCGCTCTCCGGGAAGCGCACCGGGAGCGCTCCAAAGCAAAAAATAAAAAATAAAAAATTGGGAAAAATTGTAGGGACTGGTAGCCCTATTCTTAAGTGGTTTTTACGAAAATTAACTTTGAAAAAATATATATTGTGCTACATTGGGCTATATATATGCCAAAATGTAGCCCAAATGTAGCCCAATGTAGCCCAAAGATGGCCACCAGAGACCAAAAAATCCAAATGTAGCCCAAATATCAGCTAGATGTAGCCCAACTGTAGCCCAATGACAGAATGTACCAGAGTGTTCTAAAGAACAACTAGAGTGCTAACAGTCTTATTTATAAAGTGAGACTTATAGTTAGGAATTAGAATTTAAAAAACGTTTGAAATTCACTGAAAAAAACATAGGTTTCACACCAGTTATAGTTAGGAATTAGCATTTAAAAAACCAATGAAATTCACTGAAAAAAACATAGGTTTCACACCAGTTATAGTTAGGAATTAGCATTTAAAAAACCTATTAAATTCACTAAAAAAAACATAGGTTTCACATCAGTTATAGTTAGCTGGAAATTTTACTGACATAAAACCAATGAAATTCCACGTTATAGTTAGTTGGACTCACTATAACTTGCGCGCCTGCAATGCACTGCTGATGACGTCACATATTACATCACTCATGACATGGTCAGTGACATCACTCATGACATCACTGATGATACCATCCTTGTGACAGACTGATAGACCTCCTTTCAGTGTAATGTAACCATTGAAACACATATTCAAACAATAGAAACTAACATTTTCAAAAAAAATGGAGATACCCATACCAGTTACAAAAACCAATTCAGTAATTCCACCATCTATATACACATCCACTTATACACCAACAGTTTTATATAGTCACTTATACATATTCTCACTCATCATATATAGTGATACAACAAACATCTGTTATTTCAGCGCCAAGAGGCCCGTAGTGGTGAACGTGCGCTTTACAAATACTCATGTTATGTTATGTTATACACATATACATCCTGTTACACACCGACAGTCTTACAAAAGTTACTCACACACATACTCACACATGCAAATAAACTATTGAACATCCATTTATTTGCATATACAGCTATACATACATTAGCACATTACTTCTAAGGAAACTTACACATACTTACTCTCTTAAACAATCACTTATAGAAACACATACTTATTTAAAAAGGAACTCTTTCAATCTCTCACTCTCACATATACTGACTTATATACATCAATGCTCATATATACAAGATTAAAACATATGTAGTTACTCATAAAGACACTAGTGAGACAGGCATTCACTCACTAACACACACATATACACACGCATCCATACCATACAGTCCTGCACATATGCTGTCTTCAAAACACATACAAACAGTGAGTCAGTCACCAACCCATGCAGCCACTTATACACAAAGTGAAACACTGATACATATATTTAAATATTTAAAAATTACTCGTTAATATATGTATTCATTAAGATACACTTAATAAGGCAGTTAACCAATCAATTCTTTTAAAAAAAAAACATCCATTTACACACTTATTTAACCATTTATTCTTCCATCGTCCTTTACAAATACAAATATAAAACATATTTATTTTTCATAAAGACACACATTCACTGGATGGTGTCATCAGTGATGTCATGAGTGATGTCACTGACCATGTCATGAGTGATGTAATATGTGACGTAATCAGCAGTGCATTGCAGGCGCGCAAGTTATAGTGAGTCCAACTAACTATTACGTGGAATTTCATTGGTTTTATGTCAGTAAAATTTCCAGCTAACTATAACTGATGTGAAACCTATGTTTTTTTTAGTGAATATATATATATATATATATATATATATATATATATATATATATATAAAACTGCTCCCAGGTTCTATCCACGTTCAATTCTCGAACAATTGACGAAGGCTAAGCGCCGAAACGCGTCTTGTCTGTGCTGGGTTGCCAATAAAGATCTATTGGTACCATAACCCCCACCTGTGAGTGCTGTTTCTTGTTCGAGAATTGAACGTGGATATAACCTGGGAGCAGTTATTTCGTTGGCGGGCACACCCCCGCCTAAAGAGCACCCGCTCGTGAGTGCAGCAGGCTGGTGGACCTGGGAGCGATATATGTTTATATATATATATATATATATATATATATATATATATATATATATATATATATATATATATATATATATATATATATATATGATCATTGAAATGATTGAGGTGTGCCTCACAAATAATTATTTTTTGTTTCAGTTTTTCAGCAGTTAAGAGGAGTAGCGATGGGGGCCTGCTTCTCCCCCAGCTACGCGTGCTTGCACATGGGGCTGTGGGAGGAGCAGGTCCTTAGAGTTGCCTTTGCTGATACAATGAGGAACAACATAGTGTCACTATACAGATTTATTGATGACCTCTTTCTAGTATGGAGGGGATCAAAGAGTGAGGCTGAACAGTTTATCTCAGAGGTCAACAAAAACAACTTGAATTTGAGGTTCACTGGGGTGATTAGTGAAAGCAATGTTAACTTTCTTGATGTGGAGGTACACATTGAGGAAGGCCAATTACAGACAAAGTTGCAACGCAAAATAACATGCATCAAGCCACCATCCTGCTCACCTGATCCGAAGCATCCCCTATGGGGAGATGCTGAGGATCAGGAGAATATGCAGCACAGAGGAGTCATGCTTAGCAGCGCAAGTAAGCAGTAAAGAAAGATTTTTGGCAAGGGACTATAATGTTGAATACAAATGAAAAAGCTATGCAAGGGGCCAACAAACCAGGTATCGTCACCGAGGTGGAGGGGGATCCGGATGGAACCCGAAAGGTGACGAGTGACGAGAATGGCCAACCAAGACGGATCACAGCGTACAGTCGTCAACACAGGCAGTTGCATAAAATCATTAGCAGAAATTGGCCCATCATCAGGGGGGATCCCGTGATAGGTGGAACTCTGGCTAAACATCCAGTGATTACTTATAGTAGAGCCAGGTCAACGAGCGACATGCTTGTGAAGAGTAGCCCTGAAATAGCCAGTAGGACAACTGGCTGCATAAAAGCAAGGGGTTCATTAAGTGTTCCACATGCAAAGCTTGTACCATGGGGAAGAATAATGTAAATTGATATTTGTATAGCGCACTACTCACCCCCAAGGGTCTCAAGGCGCTTGTACGAATACCGCTGTGGAACCCATCCTGGCTTTCCCTGTGACGCGTCCACTCCTGGGCACCTCCAAGGTGGAGGCCAGGCATCCTTAGCGTTGTGGGGGCCGTTGTGGAGATAAAGCAAGCTATTGCCCAGAGTTGCAGAGTGGGACTCCATGATTGGAATAGGCACCGAGGTGAGAATTATCAGGTCCGTGGAATTTTGAGCCCAAGACCCGCCGAAGCGGGGAATTGAACCCTGGTCCAGGGCCAGAGCTCTGCATCAGGGTCTGCCGCTCTAACCATTGAGCCACACTTCTCCGACTACATACACGACCCCATTTACCGAGGAGCCAATCCCTATAACTAAAAAAATAACATGTACAACTGACTTCGTCGTGTATGTGCTGGAGTGTGCGTGTGGCCTGCGGTATGTTGGAAGTACCAAGCTGCAGATCCACAAACGCATACTCCAGCACATGCAGGCGGTCAACAACAGGGATGAGGCTTACCCTGTGGCTCAACATGTTAACATATGCCACAAGGGAGACTTAAGCTTCCTCAGCTATTATGCAATAGACTCCGTACCGCCTCTCCGCAGGGGAGGAGATAGGGAAGCACGCCTGAGATTACTGGAAACTAGATATATTCTAGAACTAAACACAAAGACTCCCAATGGCCTCAATGCCACAGAGGACTTATACACCTGTCTGTAACAATAATAAATTAGGGAAGAGCAACTTTTTAAGAACCAGAAAATACTTACAAAAGAATGAACATTGATAGTGAGAGTCGTTTTAACATCACACTGATATTATTTTTTTTTATTGTAAAAAATAGATTTTAGACCTTTTCACAGGGTGTTAGGTAAAAAATGTAAAAAACTTGGGGATTTTAAATTCACCTCTTTATAATTTTGACTCCCAATAACGCGCGACAGGAACTGAACCACTATGTAAGGCCAGTGCAGAGGCAGTGATCGTGAATACCAATTTAAAAAGCCCACTTGGGCATTATTACATCTCTCTCCCCACCCACCACCCTCTCAATATTTCTCCTGATAAAAACACTGTTGTTTTTCTTGCACAGGTCTCGATGCAAATTTTGCACACAGTTTGCTTATTTACACAAATGAGTAATTTATATACCATATAGGTATTACCAAAACAAGATTTTTATACAATTAATGTATGACAAAAAATGTTGGTTTTATCTGATATATATTTATTTATTTAATTATTTATTTATTTAAGCGAGTTTTGCACATCAGGAGGTATTTTGCACTAATAATTATAATGCTGTACATTATAAACTGCATTGTAAGGTTAGGGTGTCGATATGGGAAAAAACAATTGAGTTAAAATTATACATGTGTATTCAATGAAAACTATATGCGCTGTATAACAAAACACCTTGCATTCAATGGGTTAAAGGATGAGGCTGAAGTCTGCTGTTTATCTCTACAGGCCCAGTGGTCAGATGATGTCTGCATGCACGATAAAAACACAAATATTGGCTGACCGTGTCATGTGATCAAGGGCTTCAGGGCCCGAAACGCGTCATGGCGGATGGAGTGATGCACTTAATCAAATAAAATAAGCAAATTTACCTGACTGGGTCCGGTTCGTTATTTTGCGGCAAGCAAACAGAAAAACGAAGTTCCTGTAATATATATATATATATATATATATATATATATATATATATATGCAAAACAAACACGTGCACATTCGGTCACGTAAGCCAGACCACACCAGCGATACTGCAAAGAAAATGTTTCTTTATTAAAGGATTTAAAATGGCATGACGCGTTTCGAGTGCAGGACTCTTTCTCAAATGCCGTTTTCTGCACACAGGTGGGTTCGTTAGGTTTATATAACGGGGCTGTAGACATTGAAGGAGGACTCAGTCCATTATATCCAGATTCTAAAGGAGACAGTTGCACTTTTTTCTTACTTTTTCCATTCGTAAAAGTTTTGTTATTTCAAGCCCAGTGGCAGAGTCTATTTGACATCCATTCATTTCAAAGTTCGTTGAACCCACGGTGGTAAATTACTGGTTCACTTTACTATGCTGGGACTTCAATACCCATAGTGCATCACAACTGCTCCGTTCATGCTTTACTGGTTCTCAATGCTGATCTCGGCGAAGCCTCACCTTATGCATCAAGAGCTGGGTGCAATTCATGCCTTCAAAAGGAAAGTTCCGTTTCCCAGTCAAGATGCGCAGGTAAGTGATTCACTACCACCATGGCAGAAGAGGTCTTCAGTACGCCGTGTTGAGGTTAATTCCTCCACAAATCCTAGCTGCTGACAAGTTCAGTTACTCCGTTTGGAGGCGGGCCACCATCAGTAGCCCTTCCATCACGCACATCATTTCTGTACCTTTCGCAGCCGGGGGGCTCCCGATAAGCTTCTCGCTTCCTCCCAGTAATCTGACAAAGGGGATGCCTCTCCCAAGCGGATCGGGGCTGGATCTCGAAGTGTGTCAGACACTCCAGTTGTATGCAAAACAAACACGTGCACATTCGGTCACGTAAGCCAGACCACACCAGCGATACTGCAAAGAAAATGTTTCTTTATTAAAGGATTTAAAATGGCATGACGCGTTTCGAGTGCAGGACTCTTTCTCAAATGCCGTTTTCTGCACACAGGTGGGTTCGTTAGGTTTATATAACGGGGCTGTAGACATTGAAGGAGGACTCAGTCCATTATATCCAGATTCTAAAGGAGACAGTTGCACTTTTTTCTTACTTTTTCCATTCGTAAAAGTTTTGTTATTTCAAGCCCAGTGGCAGAGTCTATTTGACATCCATTCATTTCAAAGTTCGTTGAACCCACGGTGGTAAATTACTGGTTCACTTTACTATGCTGGGACTTCAATACCCATAGTGCATCACAACTGCTCCGTTCATGCTTTACTGGTTCTCAATGCTGATCTCGGCGAAGCCTCACCTTATGCATCAAGAGCTGGGTGCAATTCATGCCTTCAAAAGGAAAGTTCCGTTTCCCAGTCAAGATGCGCAGGTAAGTGATTCACTACCACCATGGCAGAAGAGGTCTTCAGTACGCCGTGTTGAGGTTAATTCCTCCACAAATCCTAGCTGCTGACAAGTTCAGTTACTCCGTTTGGAGGCGGGCCACCATCAGTAGCCCTTCCATCACGCACATCATTTCTGTACCTTTCGCAGCCGGGGGGCTCCCGATAAGCTTCTCGCTTCCTCCCAGTAATCTGACAAAGGGGATGCCTCTCCCAAGCGGATCGGGGCTGGATCTCGAAGTGTGTCAGACACTCCAGTTGTATGCAAAACAAACACGTGCACATTCGGTCACGTAAGCCAGACCACACCAGCGATACTGCAAAGAAAATGTTTCTTTATTAAAGGATTTAAAATGGCATGACGCGTTTCGAGTGCAGGACTCTTTCTCAAATGCCGTTTTCTGCACACAGGTGGGTTCGTTAGGTTTATATAACGGGGCTGTAGACATTGAAGGAGGACTCAGTCCATTATATCCAGATTCTAAAGGAGACAGTTGCACTTTTTTCTTACTTTTTCCATTCGTAAAAGTTTTGTTATTTCAAGCCCAGTGGCAGAGTCTATTTGACATCCATTCATTTCAAAGTTCGTTGAACCCACGGTGGTAAATTACTGGTTCACTTTACTATGCTGGGACTTCAATACCCATAGTGCATCACAACTGCTCCGTTCATGCTTTACTGGTTCTCAATGCTGATCTCGGCGAAGCCTCACCTTATGCATCAAGAGCTGGGTGCAATTCATGCCTTCAAAAGGAAAGTTCCGTTTCCCAGTCAAGATGCGCAGGTAAGTGATTCACTACCACCATGGCAGAAGAGGTCTTCAGTACGCTGTGTTGAGGTTAATTCCTCCACAAATCCTAGCTGCTGACAAGTTCAGTTACTCCGTTTGGAGGCGGGCCACCATCAGTAGCCCTTCCATCACGCACATCATTTCTGTACCTTTCGCAGCCGGGGGGCTCCCGATAAGCTTCTCGCTTCCTCCCAGTAATCTGACAAAGGGGATGCCTCTCCCAAGCGGATCGGGGCTGGATCTCGAAGTGTGTCAGACACTCCAGTTGTATGCAAAACAAACACGTGCACATTTGGTCACGTAAGCCAGACCACACCAGCGATACTGCAAAGAAAATGTTTCTTTATTAAAGGATTTAAAATGGCATGACGCGTTTCGAGTGCAGGACTCTTTCTCAAATGCCGTTTTCTGCACACAGGTGGGTTCGTTAGGTTTATATAACGGGGCTGTAGACATTGAAGGAGGACTCAGTCCATTATATCCAGATTCTAAAGGAGACAGTTGCACTTTTTTCTTACTTTTTCCATTCGTAAAAGTTTATATATATATATTCACTGAAAAAACCATAGGTTTCACACCAGTTATAGTTAGGAATTAGCATTTAAAAAACCTATTAAATTCACTGACAAAACCAGTTATAGTTAGCTGGAAATTTTACTGATATAAAACCAATGAAATTCCACGTTATAGTTAGTTGGACTCACTATAACTTGCGCGTGCAATGCACTGCTGATGACGTCACATATTACATCACTCATGACATGGTCAGTGACATCACTCATGACATCACTGATGACACCATCCAGTGAATATGTGTCTTTCTGAAAAATAAATATTAGTGAGTAATGTTTAAATATTTAAATATATATATTAGTGTTTCACTTTGTGTATAAGTGGCTACATGTGTTGGTAAGTAGCTACATGCGTATGTATATGGGTTATTAGATGTTTCTCTTAGTATCAGTATGAGTGTCTATATGGTTTGGTGGGGGTATTACTTAGCACATAGATGCATGAGTGACTGACTCTCTGTTTGTATGTGTTTTGAAGACAGCATATGTGCAGGACTGTATGGGTGGATGAGTGTGTATATGTGTTTGTTAGTGAGTGAATGACTGTCTCACTAGTGTCTTTATCAGTAACTACATATGTTTTAATCTAGTATATGTGAATATTGATGTATATAAGTGAGTATATGTGAGAGTAAGAGATTGTAAGAGTTCCTGTTTAAATAAGTATGTGTTTCTATAAGTGATTGTTTAAGAGAATAAATATGTGTAATTTTCAATACAAGTAAGGTGGAAGTGTGTGTATAACTCTATATTCAAATAAATGGATGTTCAATAGTTTATTTGCACGTGTGAGTATGTGTGTGAGTAACTTTTGGATGACTGTCGGTGTGTAACAGGATGTATAGGTGTATCACTTCATATGATGAGTGAGTATATGTATGAGTGACTATATAGAACTGTTGGTGAATGACTGGATGTGCATATAGATGGTGGAATTACTGAATTGCTTGTTGTAACTGATATGGGTATCTCCATTTTTTTTTTAAATTTCAGTTTCTATTTTTGAATATGTGTTTCAAGGGTTACATTACAGTGAAAGGAGGTCTGTCACTATGTCACAAGGATGGTGTCATCAGTGATGTCATGAGTGATGTCACTGACCATGTCATGAGTGATGTAATATGTGACGTCATCAGCAGTGCATTGCACGCGCAAGTTATAGTGAGTCCAACTAACTATAACGTGGAATTTCATTGGTTTTATATCAGTAAAATTTCCAGCTAACTATAACTGGTTTTGTCAGTGAATTTAATAGGTTTTTTAAATGCTAATTCCTAACTATAACTGGTGTGAAACCTATGGTTTTTTCAGTGAATTTCAAAGGTTTTTTAAATGCTAATTTCTAACTATAACTGGTGTGAAACCTGTGGTTTTTTCAGTGAATTTCAAAGTTTTTTTTAATGCTAATTCCTAACTATATAAGACCTGAAAGCCCACCAGGAATCTCCAGTATGCGCCAGGGGACTGCATTGCAGAGAGGTGTAATGAAGCCACAACCCTTTTTACACCTCTCTGCAACGCAGCCCCCGTGCATGTTTGAAGAGGGGAAACTAATTCCCCTTGCATACTGGGGGCCCCTGGGGGCCAATTAGCCCACCTGGAACCTCCAGTATGCGCCTGGGGCTGCATTGCAGAGGTGTAATGAGACTATGCCCCTTGTTACACCTCTCTGCAACGCAGCCCACTGCCGTGTTTGCAGAGGGGGAACTAATTCCCCTTGCATACTGGGGGTCCCTGGGGTCAACTAGTCCACCAGGAGCCTCCAGTATGCGCGAGGGAGCTGCATTGCAGAGAAGTGTAATGAGGCCACACCCTTGTTACACCTCTCTGCAATGCATGCCACTGGCGCCTTTGCAGAGGGGGGACTAATTCCCCTTGCATACTGGGGGTCCCTGGATCATATCTGCCCAAACACCGATATTCCGAACGATTGTAAATGACTTTTCTTGAGAAACATTTGGATTTGGATTATCATGTCCTATACTTTGGAATTTTTGAAAGACTGACTTTGAGGATGCTATAAATTACTCAAGTCTGCCCGAATTGTGTGGGTAAAATTGATACCTAGTCACTTTTAATAAGAATATACTTATGTCTCGTCTAACATTTGGAAGAAATATCTAGTTATATGACAACGGGATACCGACATAACTTGAAGGAAATAAGAACGCCCTGAAGAAGTTCTGTTGTACAGAACGAAACGTTTCGGCTGGCTGTGGTACATAAACTTAAGGAAAATAAAAGCATTTGAATATACACCAAGATTCAGCGCTTCAATAAGTACTCTAAGTGATATGATTTGATTGGACTCATTGTGAAAGTGGTGCTGTGCCAAACTTTGGAATATTCTCCACTACTCTCTACTACTTACTCTCTCCCACTCTCTACTACTCACTCTCTACTGCTCTCTACTACTCACTCTACTACTTACTCTCTACTACTCTCTACTACTCAGTCTCTACTACTCACTCTCTACTACTCTCTACTACTCACTCTACTATTCACTCTACTACTCTCTACTACTCACTCTGCTACTCTCTCTACTGCTCTCTACTACTCTCTACTACTCACTCTCTACTCTCTATTACTCACTCTCTACTCTCTACCTCTCTACCTCTCTACCTCTACACCTCTACCTCTCTACCTCTCTCTACACGCACACATATAGACATATATGCATATATATATGTGCATATGCATTTATATATATGTATGTGTATGTATAAAAAAAACAACTAAACATTTTTTTTTCTAATCAGCTACTTTTAAAACTGTCATTCTTTTTCCCCATGGTACACTCCCCGGTACGCTCCCCGGTGCGCGTACCGGGCGCTCCCCCCGCGAAAATCAAAAAAAAAAAATTTTTTTTTTGCCCCGTGGGGCCCTTTTATGGCCCCCACATCAAACCTAGGGGGTCAAGGGGGGTCTACTCTGCCCCATTATGGTCATTTCCCCCTTTGTTTGGGCCACCTCTTGTGTCTCGATCCTACCGAGACACAAGATGGCGGCCGCTCCGGACTGTTTAGAATGTTTACAGACACCCCAGAGCCAATCAGCTTTCTGCGCGCAAGTCGCGTGGCGCGCCCGGTGCGCGTACCGGTGCGCTTACCGGAGCGCTGCTATAGATATATATATTTTTTTGAACCTTAATTACTCAAAATCCACTGGAGCACATATCTTGAGACATAGCAAAGGCACATCGGGCTACCAGTCCCTACAATTTTGCCAAGTTTGGTGGAAATCCATTCAGCCGTTCGGGCTAAAAGTGAAATCGACCGCCCTATGGAAATTAACATGGGGAAAACGCGTTTTGGGACCCCCCTTTTATCTTGGCCCCCGCTTGACGAATCCCCCCCAAACTTTCAGGGAAGGACCGGAACGCCGCGAGGCCATTTTGAGGAAATTTTCAGGCAGATTCGTCAACCGGCGCCAAAGTTATTCCAAATAGAATTTTCAGATTTAACATTGAAAAAAATCCTAACTATAACTACCTACTGGCGACCGCCAGTAGGTAATATATATATATATATATATATATATCTCATCACCAAACTTAGTTCAAATTCGGAGGGCGCATTTTTGCACAGCTAGTGCAAGTGGCTGGGACGGACTTTCCCCGAAAAATCATCCACCATCAAAAATGACACTTGCACTCGTCCAGAGTTTGAAATAACAGGTTTAATTCAAAAAGCCATTGCCAATAACAGCGCTTTCCTCCACCAAAAGTGGTGGAGGAGAGCGCTGTTATTGGCAATGGCTTTTTGAATTAAGCCTGTTATTTCAAACTCTGGACGAGTGCAAGTGTCATTTTTGATGGTAATATATATATATATATATATATATATATATATATATATATATATATATATATATATATATATATATATATATATATATATATATATATATATATATATAATATATATCCTTATGAAAACGGAGTTCCTTAGCGAGCACGGTATGTTGTAATGTAAAAAGCATCCAGCAGCAGCACCGCGTGATGCGGCCGCGATGCTTTTCTACTTAAACAAGTTCTGCCGTAACGAGCGGCTTGCCATTCATCTGACAGCGGAGTAGGAGGTAGGAGCTCTCTCTTTCTTGAGAACATTGACACTATACGCCCCCTGTTAACGTTCTCTGACCTTGAGAGTGATTAACGCCGGTAGCTGTTTAGCACTTTTCTCAATGAGATCTATTGCAATAAGCGGTCCGATCTGTGCACTACTTGATGCCGTGCATTTAATATACACTGTAGACACGTTAGCCTTCCATACAGCTTCCGTCTCACATACATGTTGAGGCCAGGCTTTTCGCGTTTTTCCAATATACCGCGCCATAATGGGACAAATAGTTCGTTCCCACTCCTACACATAGTAGAAGCAGCAGACAATGATATAAACCATATGGGTGCCAAGTATTTCATTAGAAGTAGTGGGGATACGTTTCTCACCACTTTCTCCACTTTGTTTTGTCCAGGATGAAACTTGGTTGACTAATCAGCAACCGATGACGGGAGATCTATTGACAACGTTAAGCAACTATACGACTGAGACAGAGGACACCCTGACAAACTGAAAAGTTATTAGTCAGAACCAACGTTGCACGTCCTAGTAAGTCCCCCCACCTCACTATGATTAATCACACAGGACAACAATTGTCCCGTCATATAACAATAGATTACATTCTTTTGCAGATATTGAAGGAGCATCTTCGCTGCCCGCCTTCAACGGCCATACACAACCGTTCTTTCAAGTAGGTATAATTATTTGATACCTACTCCTTGATTCACCGAATTGCACACCAAATAGGTACTCGCAAATTGCGTGCACAATTTTTAAGGGTGTAAGGGTTCCAGAGGGACACCCTGTTGCACCCCTGAAATGTGCATGTGTGCACATGTGGCACATATACAAGCCCTAAGAGCATGAATGTGTGCCACATGGCACTTTTAAAAAAGCAAAAAAGTGCTTTTTTAAAGGAAATCGCAAATTACTACCAACTTGAAATTGGTGGTAATTTGTGATTCCTTAAGGCAATATCGCAATTTGCGATACCTACTAGCATAGCATTATGGAATCCCAGATGGCGATTCTCTAAAGGCTTTTTTTTTTTTTTATCCTCATTAGCCTCATAGCCACCCATATACCAAAATGAAACTCAAAACGATACGGTCCATGGGCTTTTATCTCATACGCTGACTTTAACTTTAATGGCTTGTGCTGCCGCCCAGTAGATATTAGGCCTATAACTTCATACTAGCCGAAAAGCCCCGAGGCTTCAATCTTCCGGCAGCTGCTACCTTATCTGTATAGCCTTCAAAAAGGCCGCCAGCGAGATAGGCCAAGACCTTAATCATCGGATTTTTATTGTTTCCCCCCTTAACCAAAGTGTTGTAAAAAAGGTAACCAAAATCTGTGCTTTCTCCTTTTCTGACCCAAAGAATCTAATTTAGCAAAGTATCTCATAGCTTTTACCCAGTCTAATAGAGTTGGGGATGTAGGTGAAACCCATAATTTACAGATCTCCCTGCGGGCAAGCAAAACTCCATAGAACACCAATTTGACCTTGTCTGTAATATTCTTACTTTGCAAATCATATCTTCCAGTAATAAAAAGTTCAGAGCTTACCTCCATGTTTACATCAAGCACCTTTGACAAGCTTTTACTTACATCCTCCCAAAAGTGTCTGTTATTTGGACATTGGACAAACATATGCAGATCGTCTACGTTGATACTTCTGCATTTAGGGCATTCCACCATACCTCCAGCCTTGAATTTCGAAAGCCTTCGAGGAGTCCAGTAAGCTCTGTGAATAGTGAACAAAAGATTTCTCCTTAAATTCGCAGATTTGACTATTTTATACAACATAGCCATCGTTACTTGCCATTGTTCTTCTGTAGCGATGTCTGGCAAGCAATCTCCCCACAGAGCCTCTGGAAGCTGGAACACGCCGTCTTCAGTTTCCAACATTGCCCAATACCATAAAGCAACTTCTTTCTTGTATGCTTGACTAGAGAAAAGTTTATCTTCCAAATCATTTTGTCCGGCCAATATCAACCTCCAGTTTACTTGCCCAACTTTGTATCTGGAGGTACTTGAATTTTGAAAATCCCTTCCCCCATGTAGCCTCGCCCTGGCCCCATTCGATCAGTTTTCCGCCCGGAAATAGATCTCCCCAACAGACTAGCCATGCTGCTCTGAGCGGTGTAGCCAAGGCATCCTGAGACCAGAGTGGAGAGCCTGGGGCTTCCCATATTGGTGCCCTATGTCCATAATAGGAGAGCCTCATAATCCTCCTGACATTATACCACAATTCCGCTGCTTCCCGCAACATTTTCAACCTTACTTTCTTAAAGAATTTGGGGTCAGAAAATGTACACATAAAGCCCTCCTTGTTATAGTTACTTTTATCAAGCATAACATAAAACATGATTCCAACATCTGTATCCTTTAGAACTCCTAATAAGATCCTAAAATTCTTTAACTAAAAGCCCATGAATATAACATAAAATCCGGGGCAGCCAATCCACCTTTACATAGTCTCCTCCTGAGTTTTTTCCAGGACAAGCGGGACCCTTTCATTGCCCAAATAAACGAACAAACCTCACTTTGGAGCCTCTTGATCCAGACTGTGTTAAATAGCAAAGGTATTGTCTCAAACAAGAAGGTCATCTTTGGAAGAATCATCATCTTTACCAAATTGGTACGTCCGTATATAGTAAGTGGCAGGTGACCCCAGCTACGCAGAGTAGAGCTTATTTCTTTTTGTATCTTCTTAAAGTTGGTTTTAGTCAGGTCTGCTATGTCATGGGTGATCCTTACCCCCAAGTAGCGTATGTCTTTTTTTACTATTATGTCTTCTGTATCCAAATTCCATGACATAATTTCAGTCTTATCCTGATTGAGTTCATATCCAGACACCTGACCAAACTCCGTAGTTATTCTGTATAAGCTCGGCAGTGAATAATGCAGATTGGGGGTATAAATAGTAATGTTGTCTGCATACAGACCTATTTTTTTCTCCCATCCTTCTACTACAAATGGTGATATGCTGTCTGAATTCCTAATCCTAGAAGCAAGAGGCTCAATATATAAATTAAATAGTAGTGGGGATAGGGGACACCCTTGCCGTGTACCACGCTGTACCTTAATAGATTTTGTTAAAGTACCATTTACCGGGACCTTCGATGTGGGGGAACAGTAGAAAGATAATATAGTGTTGGTAAAACTTGTGCCTAAATCAAGGTGCCCCAAAAGAACCTTAAAAAAAGACCAGTTAACACGATCAAAGGCTTTGGCAGCATCAAGAGCGATTACTGCCAATGGGAGCCTATAGGTTGTTGCAATATCTAGAGCACCTATCAATTCAAATGTGAGATCCTTTAAAAATCTTCCCCTGATAAAACCCTTCTGGTCCTCATGAACTATCTGTGTTATGACTAAACTTAGCCTATCCGCCAATATCTTAGATTCTCTAAAGGTTTGCACAACATAAGGGATCGCAATGTGAGAAATTCCTTATTTAGCGAGTAGGTATTTGCCTTTCTACATTTGACAAAGCCAAATTGGGATCACAAACATAGAGTGTAGTGCTGCAGAGAGAAGTGGTGTAGAGTGGAGTGCTGTATAGTTCAGTGTCATAGAGTGGAGTGCTGCAGGGTGCAGTGGCATAGAGTGGAGTGATGTAGACTAGAGTGGCGTAGAGAACAGTAGCATAGAGTGTAGCGTTATAGATTTGTAGTGGTGCAGAGTGGCATAGACAACAGTAGCATAGAGTGTAGCGTTATAGATTTGTAGTGGTGCAGAGTGGTGTAGAGTGCAATGGCGTATAGTGTAGTGGTGTAGAGTGGTGTTGAGTGCAGTGGCATTATGTAGAGTCGTGCAGAGTAGAGTGCCATGGCATTGAGTACAGTGGCATAGAAAGCAGTAGCATAAAGTAGAGTGCTGCACAGTAGAGTGCAGTGGCGTGTTGTGGGGTATAGTAAAGTGGCCTGGTGTAGAAGACATTAGCGTAGAGTGTTGCAGAGTACAGTGATGTAGAATGAAGTGACGTATAGTGCAGCAGCATATAATTCAGTGGCATACAATGCAGCATCATGGAATACACTGGTGTAGATTAAAAGAGTACATTGTAGAGTAGAGTGGTGCAAAGTGGAGTGGTACAGAGTAGAGTGGCATGGAGTGCAGTGCTATAGAGTGCATGTTGTAGAGTTGAGTAGAGTAGAGTGATGTGGAGTGGCATAGAGTGTAGTGGTGTGGAGTGGTGTGAAGCACAGTGCAATGGTGTTGACAGCAGAATACAGAGAAGAGTGGTATAGAATGCCTTGGTATATAGTGCAGTGGCAGAAAGTGCAGTGGCGGAGAGTGCAGTTTTGCGCATTATAGTGTCATAGAGTGCAATGGTGTGGAGTAACATTGAGTGCAGTGACATAAAATGCAGTAGATTGAAGTGCAGTGGCATTGGGCCCGATTCACAGAACTAACTTAAGACAAAATCCTAAACTTACTACTTTTTGATTTTGTCTTAAGTTTGTCTTAAGACAGACATAAGACAGACTTAAGTTAGGATTTTCTCTTAAGTCTGCCTTAAGACAAACTTAAGATAAAATCCTAACTTCTGTGAATACCAAAAGTAGTAAGTTTAGGATTTTGTCTTAAGTTAGTTCTGTGAATGGTGCCCATAGAGTCCAGTGGCATAGGGGCCAGTGGTGTGGAGTACAGTCGTGCAGAGTAGTGTTGAGTGTCCTAGAATGCAGTTGTGTAGAGTGCATTGGCTAGAGTGCACTGGTTTATAGTAGAGTGGCGTAGAGTGCACTTGCATAAAGTGGAGTGGCGTAGGGGGAAGTAGAGTGCTGCAGAGTTCAGTGGTGTAGAGTAGATTGTTTCAGAGTAGAGTGAAGTGGCATACTGTGTAATGGCATTGAGTAAACAGAGTGCATTGGCATAGCGTGGAGTGTTACAGAGGGTAAACATCGTTTACCACGATGTTTTCACAACGCAGTACCTTTAGCACACATCCCTTACAACGCAAGTCATTACCACGACTTGCGCTGGAGGGCGCTAAAGGATTAAAAATAGTTAATTTACTATCCCAACACCTTCCCTAGGGTCCACAGGGACTGGTGTTAGAATAGTAAATTAAACTATTCGAAATCTGCACCCCCAACGCAAGTCGTGGTAACGACTTGCGTTGTAAGGGATGCGTGGTAAAGGGATGCGTTGTGACGGTACGCGTTGTACCGTCATACATCCGTTACAGAGTAGAGTAGAGAGGCGTAGAGTAATTTGACGTTGAGTGCAGTGGCGCATATTGGAGAGGTTTGGAGTAGAGTGCATTGACACAGAGGGCAGAGGGTGTGGAGTGGTGTAAAGTGGCATGGTGCAGAGTGGAGTGCAGAGGTGTGTAGTGGTGCAGAGAAAAGTGGAGTGGCATAGAGTGGAGAAGACATGGTGTGGTAACACACTGCCGGTACAGATAACACATTTTTAAGTTTACATTTGCACAGATAAACAGTTTTACTAAAAACATGTTATGGTGCATAAACGATAATGTGTGGAAATGGAATCACCTACTATAATGTTTTTTTTTATCATAATAAAATATTGTTTCCTACACAGTCCACAATTAACAAAAAAACAAGCTTCATTTGTGTTCCTAATTCTGATATATTCTGAAATGCTTGCACAGTTTATTTAAATGTTGCTGTGTGCTAGACAAAAAAAAGCTTTCCTACCCATGGGATCCCTCAAGATTGTCACATAAATCCCCTTACTTTGAAGTCAGAGAAAATAAACAAAACACCAAGCTTCCTTGGAAGACAGAGTCTGACATTTGACCTTGGTCTTTGAATGCACAGTTAATGTGACAATGTGACAAGATAAGAAGAAGATTTACAGGCCTGTTTATAGAAAGGAGCACTCATGGAAGAATACAAGGGGAGTTGATGTGAAAAGCCTTTGCTCCCTGGATTGACAAACTCACTCTAGACAGCCTAAACCCAGCAAATTGAAAGCCAGAAAATATGAGTTACAAATCACAAAGTCAATGGTAAGCAACAGGTTGAATGCATTCCCCACAAAGCTTTTTGAATATCCCCATGATGTCTTTAGCAAACCAGACAGCTGTGTTGCCAAGTAGGCTTCGATCTAAAAATTAAGCAAAACTCAAAACTCCCCAAGCAGTTCCCCAACAGAGACAAGTACAACAATATTTAACACCAAGAGAAAAAGTTTAAAAAGGTTTAAAAACAGAGGTATACGCAGTTAAAAAATCATGTACAAGGGCAGATATTTGCTTCAGCTAGTATGACATTTCCAGGTCCCTGAAATATAATTTCACACTAATATCATTACAAATAAATCAAAATATCAATTTTCATTTAAATATAGTGTATAGTGGTAAATCTTAAATATTTTAACATATGACATTAAAATAAATTAGGTCTAGCTAGTTTAGGGAGAGTATAGGAGACTCAGGTAGGTACGTCAGACAATAATAATAAGGAAAAAGCACTATTTACCTTATAAAGCCCTCACCCACCGACCTAGTCGGTGGCATGCTTCATTATCGGGCCCACCACAGTGGCACCGAATGTGCTCCGGGTGTGCTGCAACGCCAGGTGACTGCGGAGAAATGTGAAGTTTAAAAAGCTATACAGGAGGTCCCAGCACCCGAGGGCGCCGCAGAAGGACGAATAGGTCCAAGGAGGAACCAGACCGAACTACTCGGTCTCTTTCTCTGCCAGGCGACCCCTGAGGCTTTTTACAAGAAATAACAGATAAAGCTTGAGGGAATCCCCCTCTAACAGTTACAGCGCCTTAGTGTGCGCTACACATAGCCAAAGGAATACACAACTACTTAATTTAAGTTTATTATTGTTTAATCTGCACCTTTTCACATATCCTATTGGTCCTGAGGAAAGCCAGCTTAGAATTTAAAAGGCACTGGCTGAAACATGTAGACCACACTGGACGTTGGAGGTCATCATAGCACTCCTATCTACGTCCGCTTGCCTTTTTAACCTGCTAACAGAGGCCCAGTTTATTAAAAATTGATAACACTCGGGTGCTGGGACCTCCTGTATAGCTTTTAAAACTTCACATTTCTCACCCTTTTTCACTGCACACTCAGCAATATACCAGCTCCGCAGTCACCTGGCGTTGCAGCACACCCGGGGCACATTCGGTGCCACTGTGGTGGGCCCGATGATGAAGCATGCCACCGACTAGGTCGGTGGGTGAGGGCTTTATAAGGAAAATAGTGCTTTTTCCTTATTATTATTGTCTGACGTACCTACCTGAGTCTCCTATACTCTCCCTAAACTAGCTAGTCCTTATTGATCTATACATATAACCCAGGGGATACGGGCTAGCCTACCTAGTCCTCTCTCTCCCATTGATTTGCATATTAAAATAAATTAAACAATGTAATTTAATACATATAAATATATACGCATATAAAAACAAACACGCATGTATATATATATATTACCTACTGGCGGTCGCCAGTAGCTATATATAGTTAGGATTTTTTTGAATAGGGATTTCTGAAAATTCTATGTTGAATAACTTTGGCGTTGCTGGACGGAATTGGCTGAAATGGTCAGGAAAATGGCACATTTTGTGTCTGACCATCCCCTGAAAGTTTGGGGGGATTTCGTCAAGCGGGGGCCAAGAAAAAAGGGGGGTCCCAAAACGTGTTTTTAACATTGAGTTTTCCATAGGGCGGTTGGACTCACTTTTAGCTCGAACGGCTGAATGGATTTCGACAAAACTTGGCAAAATTGTAGGGACTGGTAGCCCGATGTGCCTTTGCTAAGTCTCAAGATATATGCTCCAGTGGTTTTTACGAAAATTAACTTTGAAAAATATATATTGGGCTGCATTAGGCTATATATATGTTAGAGCCCAAATGTAGCCCAATGTAGCCCAATGTAGCCCAATGTAGCCCAAAGATGGCCACCAGAGACAAAAAAAAACAAATGTAGCCCAAATATCAGCCAGATGTAGCCCAACTATAGCCCAGTGACAGAATGTCCCAGAGTGTTCTAAAGAACAACTAGAGCGCTAAGAGTCTTACTTATGACAAAAGTATGGCACACCTGAAGTCATCTTGATTGGAATAAAGTGTTAACACTTAAAACATTTAATTTGCAAAGGAACAAAATGAGGGGTTTCATTTTGCCATAGAAATGTTATATATATATATATATTCACTGAAAAAACCATAGGTTATAAACCATATATAGTTAGGAATTAGCATTTACAAAACCTTGAAAATTCACTGAAAAAAACATAGGTTATGGACCATATATAGTTAGGGATTAGCATTTACTAAACCTTATTTTACTCACACAAAACCATTGAAATTCGCATATATAGTTAGTTGCACTAACTATATATCGCGCACCCGCAATCCACTGCTGATGATGTCACATATTACATCATTCATGACATGGTCAGTGACATCACTGATGACATCACTGATGACAACATCCAGTGACTGTATGTTTCTGTAAAGTTAAAATATGTCTTACATATTGAAGAATGAGTGGATGTATAAGTGTCTGGATGAAGGATTTAGTAGGTGCATGACTGATTGTATGAGAGAGTGATTAAATGAGTCTCACTTTAGTTAGTGACTAAACTGTCTTAATTTGTGCATCATTATATCTGTTGTTCTGTAAACTGCTACATGTGTTGATCAGTAGCTATATGAGTAACTATATGGATTATTGATTGGTTGCCCAAGTATTTGTATGGGAGAGTGTGTTTGTGTTGGGGTGGCTGGGAGGTGTGTGACTTTGTGCATAGATGTGTCAACAGTTGATTCACTAGATGCATGGATTCAAAACTGCATGTGGAAACAACTGTATGGGTTGTTGACTGTGTGCATGGGTGTATTGGTGAGTGAATGTCTATCTCAGTGCTACATGTCAAAGTAAGTACATATGTAAAACACAGTACATGTGAGAGTTGTCATATATAAATTACTGTGCATATGAGCCAGTGAATGTGTGAGTGGCTGTATGAATCATTGTAAACTTGTATCAGGGATTGTATAAGAGAGTAAATATGTGTTAGTATATGTTTGAATAAGTAAGGTGTGTATAACTGTATAGTTGAGGAAATGGAGGTGTGATTGATTTTCTGCATGAGTGACTAGGTGTGTGAGTAACTCCATGGATGAGTGACAGTCTGTGAGTGTCTGTTTACACTGATTGTATCTAAGGTTATATTAGAATGTGAAGAGGTTCATCGTATTATCACATGAATGATATCATCAGTGATGTGATGAGTAATGTCAAATGAGATGTCATCAGTGATGTCATTTGAGATGTCATCAGTGATGTGATCAGTAATGTCAAATGAAATGTTATTAGTGATGTCATCAGTGATGTCATTTGAGATGTCATCAGTGATGTCATCAGTGATGTCATTTGAGGTATCATCAGTGATGTCATGAGTGATGTCATGATGTCATCAGTGATGTCATTTGAGATGTCATCAGTGATGTCATCAGTGATGTCACTGACCATGTCATGAATGATGTAATATGTGACATCATCAGCAGTGGATTGCGGGTGCGCGATATATAGTTAGTGCAACTAATTATATATGCGAATTTCAATGGTTTTGTGTGAGTAAAATAAGGTTTAGTAAATGCTAATCCCTAACTATATATGGTCTATAACCTATGGTTTTTTCAGTGAATTTTCAAGGTTTTGTAAATGCTAATTCCTAACTATATATGGTCTATAACCTATGGTTTTTTCAGTGAATTTCAATGGTTTTTTAATAGTAAATATCAAAAGCTGTAAAATGTATTCTTATTCTAATTCAAAAATATATTTTTTATATTTTTGTATTATATTTTTTTTAATTTAAATATTTATAAAAAAAAAATGTTTTGTTTCGCTGCCGGTCCGCGAACCAGGCAGCTTCCCGTTAGCTTCAATTTGTTCCGAGACCCGGTCCGCCAACCGGTAAACGTTCCGTTAGCGCAAGTACCGCGTTAGAAAGCAACATCGTGACGTGTCGCGTAATCGCAACGTATCGCGTTACCGCGTAATGCGTCTTATGACGCGCCGCGTTAGCGCACCCGGAAGCGCTCCGGAACGCGAACCAAGGCGCGAAACGCAGCGCCCCGGAAGCGATCCGAGGCGCGGCGTGGAGCGCGTAACGTAAGCATAACAGGTCATGTGACTAGTTTATAAAACTTTTCATTGGTTCATTTTACTTTTAGTTTCCTAATGATGGAAAGCTTGGTCATATGACTTAAATTTAACACTTTTCATTGGTTTAGAACATTTTTTTTTCCCAAATGATGAAAGTCCCACCTTTTTTCCTCACTCTGACTTTCATTTTTATGAGAGAAAGACCTACATTGACGACCTTACAAATGGCTTCAATGATTGCTGCAGCTGGTGGACCCCCAGCACCACCACCACCACGTCCAAGGAAGAGAGGACCACCTCCTCAGGTCATCCTCCAACAAGAGGAGGAAGAAGAGGAAGAAGAGGAAGAGGAGCAAGGGACAAGGAGGTTTTTAAAAGAACAGCCAAGGAGGTCCCATATAAAAGAAAATTTTATTTGGCAATTTTTTTCATTTCCCCCACATCAAAAAAAGGTAAATGCCCGGTACGTTACTTGCCTGATCTGCCACAATGAACTGTCCAGAGGAACCAAAAAAAAATACAGTTATGGTAATTATACCATGCATCGCCATATGGAGAGGTGGCACCCGATAAATTACAGTGCTGCCCAAATACGTGATCTGGTGGATAACCCCCGACCTGCCAGTACATCCACCAATGAAGAGGCAGTGATGGGATCAGAGGCAAGGGAGACGGTCCCAAATCTACAGATGAACTTTGCCCAAATGAAATTAACCTGTTTAACTTGCGGCAAATTAATTTCCTGTGGAGAGAGGAGTGTGACTCTAATCAATAGAGCTTTTGAACATCATCAATGTACAAAACGTCCCAGAAAATAAATTTTCTTTTTTTTTTGTTGCTCCTGTGGAGCCCTTTCTAATGAATCATTTTTGTGTCCCCCCCCCAAAAAAACAAAAAAAAATATAAAACAACAAAAATAATAAAAAAAAGTTATTTTCAGAACTACCTTCCCTTTATGAAAAATTGCTAGAATGTTTAGCACTCTAGCAACCTCTATTTCTTTTGATTCGCTTCCCGGTTCGCGCGCCGGTACGCAAACCGGAAGCGAACTAAAAAAAAAAAATGTTTTAAAAAAGAAGAGTAAGTAAACAGAGAGTAATGTTAAAAGAAAGACAAATAGAGGGAGTAACACACCGTTACTGTTGAAAGAGGGACTGAGAAAAGGAGTGGAAAGAGTAGTATAAGTAAGTAATAGAAAAAGAAATGAGGGAAGTAGCAAAGGCAGGAAACTGAAGGTTAAAGAAATGAAGCAGTGGAACTAATAAAAGTTAAATTTGATAGAGATGTAACATAAAGAGTACTAAACACTTACCTTATAATTGTCGTTAATTTAGTCAATTGTAATTTTTATACTTTTAATCTGTGTAAGAAAGAACACACATTTTTAAATTAATAGAAGGTAGTAAAAAAAGAGTGAGCATGAGACAAGATGAATACATATTATAAATCACAATTCAAAGTACAAAATTAATTATACATATTTAATGGTTTATTTTTGCTGTTCTCAGAATATATCAAATTTCACTGAAAACAGTGAGTTGAAGGTATTCATCATATAACAGCGGGGAAAAAAAACAGGGGTGTATTTACAAGGCCCTTGCACCACTTATGCATCACTTTTAACATGTACACTGTGGAGCACCATGGGCCAAAAACAACACATATGCATCATGCATCTGTTCCGCAAAAGCGACGCATTGCAGGAGTCACATCGCAAGTAAATAGATTCTCATAAATTTTAAAAGCATTCCTTTTCCTTAAAAACGATTTTCTGATCATAATTTGAAAACACAGCACAGCTCCTATGTACAACCACACCTTGTCAGTACTAATACTTTACATTATCTGCAATTACAATTGGTAAAAGAATGCAAAATCTTCTTTGAAAACATAATGCAAACACTTGACTCAAAACATCATTTTAAATGCACAGCTGGCTTTCTTATTTTCTCAAAAAAGCATACTAGTCTCTATCTAAAATAAAGAAACAATATCTCACCTTAACAAATGCTTTTTGAATTTCAAAACAGTCTCAGAAACACACCAATTTTTCTTTAGCAGAACAAAAGGTATGCACTCCAGAGGCTGGAACCAACAAAGGCACTGAAATGCTGATATTCATCACACATATCTCTCATGTCAGCCAATCAAAACTCTTCCCTCACTTTTTTCAAATCAACACCCTTCCCCCCTCTGCCCTTTCTGCCCTTTTTCCATAGCAACTACCTCCTGCCAGACCTCTCATGTTTACAAGTTCACACAACAATGTTTCAAATGAACTCTGAACTCTCAGTACACCTGCTAATCCACTGCAATCTTTCATAACATCATTTTTTATTAACCATTCAAATTACATCTTTCAAAGAACACATCCATGCACCCTAACTTTCTGTTTTCAGCGATGGAAATCCACCAATCACTGCTAATGAATCATTAGCACTCAAACTCCACAGTTTTTTTTCTTTACAAACTCCACTGTTTCAACTGCCATTTCATTCCCACACTTCATCTGACTGCAGCAGAACCTCCTCTCGCCATGTTTTCTGTCTGGATTCTAGGACATAGCTACATCCACTGGGCTCACAGGTATGCTGATAACAGAAATTTACACAACCTCAATTTACAAAATGTGGAAATCAAATGGATTGGCCAAAGAGGATTGAAATGTCACCAATTGATACCATTGGTGAAAACCTTTTTACATTTGCCAAACCCTGACCTCATAATAGTGCACTGTGGAGGAAATGATTTGGGCACTTTGACTGAGGTAGGTCTGGAAATGCTCTTAAAGGACACCTTTGAGCAATTGATGGCACTTTTTCCTCAAACTGCCTTGGTATATTCCAATATATGCCAAAGACAAAAATGGAGGTGGTCCAATCAATTTTGTCCACAAATTGAGAAATCGAGGAAGCATGTAAATAAGTCTGTTTCAGCTTACATGAGAGACCATGGAATGGGCTGCATCTACAACAATAACTTGCATTACTACATGCAAGATATCTACAGAGGAGATGGCATGCACTTCTCAGATGAGGGGAACAGAGTTTTCATACAAAATTTAAGACTGTGTATTGGTACCTACTTATAAGTACCTAGAACTTACACAGAACCCAAAAGCTCTTTTCAGAGCTACCTTAACTTTAATTACTCTTTTAAAATTTTGAATGTACCTTTTTTCACTAATTTTCACTTATGTTCGCTTCCCGGTTCGCTACCAGGTTCGCGTACCGGCAGCTAACCGCGCAAAAAATTCACATTTTTTTTTCCGACATATATGAGCCTCCTCAGCCACCCTCAGAAAACCTAGGGGGTCAGGATACGTCTACCGTGCCCCCTTCTACCCATTCTGAACATTATTTACCCTCCATCTTGTATCTCAATTCTAACGAAACACAAAATGGAGGACTCCCGTAGCGCTGCAGGTTCGCGCACCGGGACACGCACTGACAAGCACTCGCTCAAAAAAGGTGGGAAAGTAATTTACAGAAAAACCACTGGAAACACTTTCACCAAATATACATTAGCTCATACTACATACCAATCCCTACCATTTTCACAAATTTGGTTGGAATTCCATTTAGCCATTTAATATGTAGACCTCTCTAAATTCCCTGAGGCAAATTACTTCACAAAACACATCGGAAGTGTTGAAATTGACAACCAATTAAAATGTTACTTTCATTTTCTACTTTTTTAACCTAACATTTGATTGATTATTACCTGAATATATATAAAGAAAGAGAGAAAAACACAGCCATTTTGACTACTACTTCCTGAAGTACATTGCAAGAACATTTTCATTGACAACTTAAACTTGTTTTTGAAAGGTAAGAAGTTATTTTAAAAATTTGAAATGAGAACTATGTTATGATAATTTGTTAAAACGTTTTCAGATAGTTATGTAGTGTCCCGCTGTAAGAGTTAGAGTTGAGATAGGCTTCTCTGTTATAATTATGGATTGAGTTAGGCTTCTATGGTATAATTATGAATTTACTTAGTCTTCATCACAGGCACTTTTTAATAGTTCTACTTCCTGCCTGAATCCATACAGTGCCCAAAGATAACTTCACTGTTAAAAACTCACAAGTACCTGCCTGAACTTTAACCCAACAGTAACCTATCTCTACTGATATTTTTATTTTTTATGCAATTTACAGCAAGAAAATGGAAGCACAACAGAAAGAAAATAATATTTCATTTCAAATAAATATTGAAAACAATCCAAATGAAGAAAAGGATGAAAATGACTTTTTGGATGACACATTAGACGAAGAATTAATTGAATGTGTAGAAGAATATGAATCATGGAATGAAAAGGAGGACATACCTGATGAATTGATGTTACAAATTCTTTTAGATTTTGAAAAATCTGAACAATCAATTTAAATTTTAAAATTAAAAATTGTTTGAGACATTATTCTTTTTTATATGTAAATTATGAAATAGTACCAAAATAGATATAATATAAAGTGAGACTTAAAATATACTTTACAACTTTTTTGTGTTACATAGTAAGTTTGCTCATAGTTACTTCCTTTCTCCAACTATATTATCTCCAATGTGTATTTAACATCTCTTTATCATCTCCTGCCTCCATATTGTTTCGGCTTTCCAGACAGACTATGGTATGAATTCCATATACCACAATAACTTCTGAAACAACTTGCAAGATATCTACAAAGGAGACAGCGTTTATTTATTTTTAGACTCTGCATTGGTACCTACATGTTGCTACGTAAATTAAAGAAAAAAAAAAAAAAACAACAAAACGAACAATCAATAAACATACAATATTTAAAAAGTTTATCATTCTTGTTTCCTTATAGTACGCTCCCCGGACCGCTTTCCGGTGCGCGTACCGGGCGCACCCCACGCAAAAAAAAACGATTTTTAAAAAAAAATGTTTTGCCCCGCGGGGCCCTTTTAAAGCCTTCACATCAAACCAAGGGGGTCAGGGAGGATCTACTATGCCCCCTTATGGTCATTTCCCCCTTCGTTTTGGCCTCCTCTTGTCTCTCGATCCTACCGAGAGACAAGATGGCGGCCGCTCCGGCCTGGTTAGAATGTTGACAGACACCGGAGAGCCAATCAGCTTCGCAAAGTTCCGTTACGCGAAAAGTACGCGAACCGGAGCGCTACCCGGGACGCTGTCACAGATATATCTGTTTTTTAAAACGTTAATTTCTCAAAATCCACTGGAGCACATATATTGAGACCTAGCAAAGGCACATCGGGCTAACAGTCCCTACAATTTTGCCAAGTTTCGTGCAAATCCATTCAGCCGTTCGAGCTAAAAGTGAGGCCAAACGCCCTATGGAAAAATGAATGGGAAAAACGCGTTTTGGGACCCCCCTTTTTTCTCGGCCCCCCCTTGATGGAACCCCACCAAATTTTCAGGGGCTGCTCAGAAACAGAATGTGCAATTTTTCCGAAAATTTCAGCCGATTCCGTCCACAAATGCCAAAGTTATTAGACATAGAATTTTCAAAAGTCCCATAGAGAAAAAATCCTAACTATATATACCTACTGGCGACCGCCAGTAGGTAATATATATATATATATATATATATATATATATATATATATATATATATATATATATATATATATATATATATATATATATATATATATAAAAAATATTACCTACTGGCGGTCGCCAGTAGGTAGTTATAGTTAGGATTTTTTTCAATGTTAAATCTCAAAATTCTATTTGGAATAACTTTGGCACCGGTTGACGAATCTGCCTGAAAATTTCATGAAAATGGCCTCGTCGAGCTCCGGTCCTTCCCTGATAGTTTGGGGGGGATACAATAAGCGGGGGCCGAGATAAAAGGGGGGTCCCAAAACGCGTTTTCCCCATGTTAATTTCCATAGGGCGGTCGATTTCACTTTTAGCCCGAACGGCTGAATGGATTTACACCAAACTTGGCAAAATTGTAGGGACTGGTAGCCCGATGTGCCTTTGCTATGTCTCAAGATATGTGCTCCAGTGGATTTTGAGTAATTTAGGTTCAAAAAAATATATATATCTATAGCAGCGCACCGGTGCGCGCACCAGGGAGCGCTCCGGGCGCGTGATGCGAGGTGCGCATGGAAAGCTGATTGGCTCTCGGGTGTCTGTAAACATTCCAAACAGTCCAGAGCGGTCGCCATCTTGTGTCTCGGTAAAATCGAGACATAAGAGGTGGCTAAAACAAAGTGGGAACTGACCATAAGGCGTCAGGGATAGACCCCTTTGACCCCCTAGGTTTGATGTGGGGGCTATAAAAGGGCCCCGCGGGGCATTTAAAATATTTTTTTTTTTTCGTTTTGCGCGGGGGAAGCGCACGGTGCGCGCACCGGGGAGCGGCCCGGGGAGCGCACTATGATGAAAAAAGGTGACAGAGTTTTCAAAAAATGAAGTTTTGATTTAGAAATTGGAGGTAGTTCTAAAAAGAACTTTTTTTTTCTTCTTTTTGTTGTTTTATATTTTTTTTTTGTTTTTGGAACTTTTTGAACTTTTTTTGGCTTTTCAAAACAGTTTTATATTTTTTTTTGTATTTTTTAGGGGGAGAAACAAAAAAAGGGAATTGAAACTGGCTCAACTGGAGCAAAAAAACAAAAAACCCAAAAAATTATTTCTTTTTGGGGCACTTGTGATTATCACCTGCAAGGACGATGAGCTTAACACTTTGTTCCCCATAGGAGATAAGCTTGCCACAAGCAGTACAAGTAATTTTAAAATCAGCAAATCTCGGCTGAATGCAAGGCATCACCTCAGATGTTTCTGGTTGCGAGGAAGTGGGTTGTTTTCTTTGGGAGGGGGTCCTTGATGACTGGGGGAGGTTACTGGCCAGTTCCCGGAACTCTGCACGAGAGTAGTTGTTTGGATGCTTTCTTGTCATGTGCCGAATCATGGTATAGTTACCAAAAGAATATTTCTTGTTTGGGTTGCCCCGTGAAAGTTCATCATTGCAGATGAGGCAAGTCACCTTGGGAGCATTCACCTTTTTTTCCCCTCTGGAATTGAAAAAAACTGCCAAACAATGTGTGGTTTGGGTTTGTAAGGTGTATTTTCTTCTGGCAGCCATCTTCTTCTCCCCTCCTCCTCTTCCTCTTCCTCCTCCTCCTGTTCTTGACCACCAATATAATTTGGAGCTGGTCCTCTTGGTGGTGGTGGTGGTGGTGGTGGGGCAGATGCACCAGCTGATGCTACTACTGAAGCCATTATTTGGAGCAAAAAAGTAGAGAGAGCAACAAACAGGTCTTCCTCAGTCAAAGGACAAAGTCAGAATAAGGAAAAAAGGTGGGGTCTTTCATCATTTAGAAAAAAAAACTGTCCTGAACCAATGAGAAGTGTTATTTTCAGGTCACAAGACCAGGGGCTTCATCATTATGAAACTAAAACTGTTATGAACCAATGAAAAGTGTTATTTTCTGCTCACATGACCCGACGCGCTTACGCTACGCGCACGGGGGCGCGCAGCGTAAGCGCGTCGGAAGTTTACGTTGTGCGATCGTATTCGCTCGAGTACTTCCGGGTGCGCTTACGCCGTGCGTATCACGCGGTCGCGGCTACGCGATACGTCACGATCATGTTTTCGTTTGCGATATTGGCGCTCACGAGATGCTCCCCGGAGCGCGCCCGGGGGCGCTTTTCAGAAATACGCTTTTCGGGGCGCACTCCGGGGCGCGCTCTGGGAGCGCTCCCCCCAAAAATTAAAAAAAAAAAAATGGGATAATTGTAGAGACAGGTAGCCCTATTCTGAAGTGGTTTGTAAAAAAATTAACTTTATAAAAATATGTATTGTGCTACATTGGGCTTAATATATGTTAGAGCCAAAATGTAGCCCAAATGTAGCCCAAAGTAGCCCAATGTAGCCCAAAGATGGCCACCAGAGATCAAAAATTGTAAATGTAGCCCAAAATTCAACTAGATGTAGCCCAACTGTAGCCCAATGACAGAATGTACCAGAGTGTTAAAAAGAACAACTAGAGTGCTAACAGTCTTATTTATAAAGTGAAACTTATAGTTAGGAATTAGCATTAAAAAAACCTTTGAAATTCACTGAAAAAAACCATAGGTTTCACACCAGTTATAGTTAGGAATTAGCATTTAAAAAACCTATTAAATTCACTGAAAAAACCATAGGTTTCACACCAGTTATAGTTAGCTGGAAATTTTACTGATATAAAACCATTGAAATTCCCACGTTATAGTTAGTCGGACTCACTATAACTTGCGCGTGCAATGCACTGCTGATGACATCACATATTACATCACTCATGACATGGTCAGTGACATCACTCATGACATCACTGATGACACCATCCAGTGAATATGTGTCTTTCTGAAAAATAAATATTAGTGAGTTATGTTTAAATATTTAAATACATATATTAGTGTTTCACTTTGTGTATAAGTGGCTACATGTGTTGATAAGTAGCTACATGCGTATGTATATGGGTTATTTGATATTTTTAGTAGTATCAGTATGAGTGTCTATATGGTTTGGTGGAGGTATTACTTAGCACATAGATGCATGAGTGACTGACTCTTTGTTTGTATGTGTTTTGAAGACAGCATATGTACAGGACTGTATGGGTGGATGAGTGTCTATATGTGTTTGTTAGTGAGTGAATGACTGTCTCACTAGTGTCTTTATCAGTAACTACATATGTTTTAATCTAGTATATATGAATATTGATGTATATAAGTGAGTATATGTGAGAGTAAGAGATTGTAAGATTTCCTGTTTAAATAAGTATGTGTTTCTATAAGTGATTGTTTAAGAGAATAAATATGTGTAATTTTCAGTAGAAGTAAGGTGGAAGTGTGTGTATAACTCTATATTCAAATAAATGGTTGTTCAATAGTTTATTTGCACGTGTGAATATGTGTGTGAGTAACTTTTGGATGAATGTCGGTGTGTAACAGGATGTATAGGTGTATCTCTTCATATGATGAGTGAGTATATGTATGAGTGACTATATAGAACTGTTGGTGAATGAGTGGATGTGTATATAGATAGTGGAAGTACAGAATTGCTTGTTGTAACTGATATAGGTATGTCCATTTTTTAAAAATTTCAGTTTCTATTTTTGAATATGTGTCTCAAGGGTTACTTTACACTGAGAGGAGGTCTGTGACTGTGTCACAAGGATGGTGTCATCAGTGATGTCATGAGTGATGTCACTGACCATGTCATGAGTGATGTAATATGTGATGTCATCAGCAGTGCATTGCACGCGCAAGTTATAGTGAGTCCGACTAACTATAACGTGGGAATTTCAATGGTTTTATATCAGTAAAATTTCCAGCTAACTATAACTGGTGTGAAACCTATGGTTTTTTCAGTGAATTTAATAGGTTTTTTAAATGCTAATTCCTAACTATAACTGGTGTGAAACCTATGGTTTTTTTCAGTGAATATATATGTAGTTAGGATTTTTTTTAATAGGGATTTCTGAAAATTCTATGTTGAATAACTTTGGCGTTGATGGACGGAATTGGCTGAAATTTTCAGGAAAATGGCACATTTTGTTTCTGAGCATCCCCTGACAGTTTGAGGGGGTTTCGTCAAGCAAGGGCCGAGAAAAAAGGGGGGTCCCAAAACGTGTTTTTAACATTGAGTTTTCCATAGGGCGGTTGGACTCACTTTTAGCTCGAACGGCTGAATGGATTTCTATGAAAATTGGCAAAATTGTAGAGACTGTTTGCCCAATGTGCCTTTGCTAGGTCTCAAGATATGTGCTACAGTGGATTTTGAGAAATTAACGTTGAAAAAAATATATATATCTGTGACAGCATCCCGGTTAGCGCCCCGGTTCGCGAACCAGACGAGTAACGGAACTTCGCGAGGAGAAGCGGATTGGCTCTCCGGTGACTCTCAACATTCTAAACAGTCCGGAGCGGCTGCCATCTTGTCTCTCGGTAGGATCGAGAGACAAGAGGTGGAAATAAACGAAGGGGGAAATGAATGAAAGGGGCAAGGTAGACCCCTCCTGACCCCCTAGGATTGATGTGGGGGCTATTAAAGGGCCCCACGGGGCATAAAAAATGATTTTTTTTCAATTTTTCGCGGTGGAAGCACTACCCGGTACGCGAACCGGGTAGCTCACCGGTAGCGTAACGGGAGTCCGCCATCTTGTGTTTCGGACGAATTTAGTCACAAGATGGAGGATAAACAATGTTGGGAATGGGTATAAGGGGGCACGGTAGACATATCCTGACCCCCTAGGTTTTCTGAGGGTGGCTGAGGAGGCCCATATATGTAAAAAAAAAAAACCTTTTTTTTCAAATTTTTACACGGTTAGCGCCCGGTCCGCGCACCGGGTAGCGTTCCGGAAAGCGTAACAAGGGGAAAACCAAGGGAAATAGTAAAATATTATTTTAGAGTGCTTTGAGGTAGGGTAGCTCTGAATAGAGCTGTTGTGTTGTGTGGGTGATGTAAGTACCAACATGTAGGTACCAATGCAGAGTCTAAAATTCAATGTACACCGTCTCCTCTGTAGATATTTTGTATGTTCTAATATGGGTTATTTAAATGTAAATGTGTGGAAAAGCACTTCATGCTTTAAAGCAATTGTATTTTTGAACTGATTGTTCTTTCCTCTTGGTACTCCTCTTTGGTTTTTTTTCCCCACACTCTTCTTCAGCATGATAGTTGATAAATGCGTTCCCTCAAAAAATGTATATACATAAAAAAATTATATTAAATACATATAAAATATATTTTTCCTTTAAAAGAAGAATACATTTTACAGCTTTTGATATTTGCTATTAAAAAACCATTGAAATTCACTGAAAAAACCATAGGTTATAGACCATATATAGTTAGGAATTAGCATTTACAAAACCTTGAAAATTCACTGAAAAAACCATAGGTTATAGACCATATATAGTTAGGAATTAGCATTTACAAAACCTTATTTTACTCACACAAAACCATTGAAATTCGCATATATAGTTAGTTGCACTAACTATATATCGCGCACCAGCAATTCACTGCTGATCATGTCACATATTAAATCATTCATGACATGGTCAGTGACATCACTGATGACATCATTGATGACATCTCAAATGACATCACTGATGACATCACTGATGACAACATCCAGTGACTGTATGTTTCTGTAAAGTTAAAATATGTCTTACATATTGAAGAATGAGTGGATGTATAAGTGTCTGAATGAAGGATTTAGTAGGTGCATGACTGACTGTATGAGTGAGTGATTAAATGTGTCTCACTGAGTGCATGGGTTAGTGACTAAACTGTCTTAATTTGTGCATCATTATGTCTGTTGTTCTGTAAACTGCTGCATGTGTTGATCAGTAGCTATATGAGTAACTATATGGGTTATTGATTGGTTGCCCAAGTATTTGTATGGGAGACTGAGTGTGTGTGTGGGTGGCTGGGAGGTGTATGACTCTGTGCATAGATGTGTGAGCAGTTTATTCACTAGATGTATGGGTTCAAAAGTGCATGTGGAAACAGCTGTATGGGCGATTGACTGTGTGCATGAGTGTATTGGTGAGTGAATGGATATATCAGTGCTACATGTCAAAGTAAGTACATATGTAAAACACAGTACATGTGAGAGTTGACATATATAAATAACTGTGCATAAGAGCCAGTGAATGTGTGAGTGGCTGTATGGATCATTGTGAACTTGTATCAGGGATTGTATAAGAGAGTAAATATGTGTTAGTATATGTTTGAATAAGTAAGGTGTGTATAACTGTATAGTTGAGGAAATGGAGGTGTGATTGATTCTTTTCATGACTGACTAGGTGTGTGAGTAACTCCATGGATGAGTGACAGTCTGTGAGTGTCTGTTTACACTGAGTGTATCTAAGGTTATATTAGAGTCTGAAGAGGTTCATCGTATTATCACATGAATGATGTCATCAGTGATGTGATCAGTAATGTCAAATGAGATGTCATCAGTGATGTCATCAGTGATGTAATTTGAGATGTCATCAGTGATGTCATCAGTGATGTCATTTGAGATGTCATCAGTGATGTCATTAGTGATGTCATTTGAGATGTCATCAGTGCTGTCACTGATCATGTCATGAATGATGTAATATGTGACATGATCAGCAGTGGATTGCGGGTGCGCGATATATAGTTAGTGCAACTAACTATATATGCGAATTTCAATGGTTTTGTGTGAGTAAAATAAGGTTTTGTAAATGCTAATTCCTAACTATATATGGTCTATAACCTATGGTTTTTTCAGTGAATTTTCAAGGTTTTGTAAATGCTGATTCCTAACTATATATGGTCTTTAACCTATGGTTTTTTCAGTGAATATATATATATCCCCCCATCTCTCTATTCTGTTGGTCATGTTAATTGTAGCTATTCCTTACCAGTAATTGATAACAGCTAAATATGTAATTTGATGACAATATGAAGAGTGTCCATGAGCTTCTTCTTTTAAACCTGGAATTTTATCTCTTTCCATCATCACTTTTTATACCTCCCTTTCTTTGGTTGCACCAATATCACTTAGCACTTTATAATTGGGATTGCGTATTTGCAATACTAGGTCGTCCAATCCTCCTAGGATTTCATCAGGGGCTAAGGATAGTTTCACTATCCATCTTGAACTAGTTCAGCACTAGCACTTCAAATGATGTATGTTCATATATAATGCAACGTGACATTATTGCATTACATTTCAGCCAGACAGCTTGATTACGAATTCACAGCTAGATACACTAATACTGTAGTAATATTTATTTATTTATGCAACACAAATAGTATTAAATGACTTTTTGTATAAGGTCTTTTAAACAATTTTAACATATTTATATGTTATTTATTTTGTGCATTGGTGTCACGAATTGAATTGCTATATGTATACATTTTTTAGTTGTATTGATTTAATAACATCATGCTGCTAGCTTATTTTGCACAATCTAAACGCATTTATGCGGTTATAAATGTTCGTTGTCATTTGAACAAATTGAAAACTTTTTTTATGTGCTCAGTAAAATGTGCTGCTAAGTGTGTAAAAGGCCGTTTTTGCAAAGCTACCAATTTTGTACACATGTAAAAAACCTCACATTAGAAGTCTATTTTCTATGTTTACCACTAGAGCACGTGGTGTTATCATGAAAGAAAAAAATGAGTGTGTGCCCTATTTAAAGTGAACACTACTGCATGCCCGCTATGTGATCAAGGGCAGTTCCCGCCCGAAACGCGTCATTCCTACCTGAACTGCGAAATGGATAATAAACGTTTGCTGTGAACACTCTGCAAGCCGGAATGACCACGACGGAGCCACGAGATGGTGGTGCTCTCATGCTGACGTCAGCTTCAGTCTGAATGATCCAGAAACAAGGTGGGGCTTTCATCGTTTGGGAAAAAAAAATGTTCTAAACCAATGAAAAGTGTTATTTTTAGGTCATATGACCAAGCCTTCCATCTTTAGGAAACCAAAAGTAAAATGAACCAATGAAAAGTTTTATAAACAAGTCACATGACCTGTTATGCGGCATAGGGCTACAAAAAGCGTAGAAAATCCGTTGGCACGTGAGGCGGCGTCAGTAGCGGAACGATGTGCGAATAGGCCGAAGGCAGCACAACGCGCTGAGATCCGGATGGCACCGAGGTGGTGTCAAGCAAATTGCCGCACTGGTGTGGCCATCCTACAATGCTGCGCCGAAAGACGGCGTGTCCAGCTGAGTTCCGGTCACTCTTGCGGTACAGTGAGTCGAACGTGCCGAGATCCGGATGGCACCGAGGTGGTGTCCAGCAAATTGCCGCACTGGTGTGGCCATCCTACAATGCTGCGCCGAAAGACGGCGTGTTCAGCTGAGTTCCGGTCACTCTTCCGGCACAGTGACTCGAACGCGCCGAGATCCGGATGGCACCGAGGTGGTGTCCAGCAAGTTGCCGCACTGGTGTGGCCATCCTACAATGCTGCGCCGAAAGTCGGCGTGGGGTGCCCCGTTGGCTTATGAGCTGATGTCAGTAGTGGACCGATGTGTGAATAGGTCGGAACCAGCACAAGGCGCCAAGATCCGAATGGCAAGTCCTGGATGTTGAGTGCCTCAGTTGAGAGTTCTGAGCAGTGCTTGTAAGATTGTCTGAAGCTTATTTGCACCTGCTGCAGCTTCACTATTGCCCTGGTGTGGCCAAAGGTCGCACATGACATAGGCGGTCGGCTCCCGAGGTCCGGCGGAACTTTTTTCCTTTTCCTTTCTGCTTCTTTTCCTACAATCCGTTTCATCTGAAGACACGACCAGGTCCCTGAATGTGTGCAGGGGGACGCTATTGATTGAATGAAAATGGCGGCTTGACACAAAGCTGACTCAAGCGTTACTGTTGATGCTATACAGACAAAAATTGGTTTTCAGTTTGTACATTCTTCAGGTTTTTTTTTTCCATCCAAGTCTGATTGAGAGTTTGTAGAAAAATGGCTTCAGATTTTCCACATACTACTCTTCAACATTCTTCCTAAATGTAACAATGTGAAACTCACTAGGAGAACGGCTGTTTCTGTTTCCTTTCAAAATGCTGCCAACAATATTTTCTGAATGGAAGACACCATCTTGTAGCATAAAGGGCCGAAAGGGGTTCTGGTCTGGCTGATGGTTGGTGGAGACATTTTGACTATATATTGGACCTGCCCGGTCTCGCCCAAAATGGCGCCGGTATAAATGGGACTCGTAACTCCTTGCCCGCAAATGTATATCTAGAAAATGTTATTGTAAGTGGCCCTGTTTTATTTTAATTACAAAATGTACGTCCACCGATTCCGCAACTGTTAGACACCTTTGTTCTTGCAACCTAATGGCCCGCTCGTTACGTTCTTCTACAGTGTAAATGTCTCCTCATCATATACGATTTCAGTTTGCTCCGTGGCCGGCCCACGTGGTTATAGGCCCGTATTTGTATACTGACATTTTCACAATAAAGGTTTTTAAAACAAAACACGGTAGTAGTATTTATATTGGTAAAGTTTTTACTTTTAGTCACTGTTTTCGAATCAGTAAAAGGCAAGTGAAATAAAGCAGTCCAATTACATGACGGATAAAAGGTATAATATGTAGGAACGCAGTAAAGATAAATGGTCAAGGGCAGTTGTGTTTTTCATGTCTGCAACATAAAGTGATCGATAAGAATCTGATAATCAGGCGTATCGGCGACTAAGACAGCAGGCGGAATCTCTTTTACTCAACGGCTCCGTCATGGAAGGAAGAAACGCCCTTTTTCTCGAAAAAGGAATATATTTTACTTGCAAGACAGTTGTAAATTTTCCGGGAAAGTACATTAGCCTGGAATATTATAACATATGTTTGAAAAAAAAATATTGTTCGAAAACAATAAAAAGCGTAATTTTTAGGTCATATGACCTAGCTTTTCATCATTAAATTAACAAAAGTAAAATGAACCAATGAAAAGTTTTATTAACAAGTCACATGACCTGTTATGCTTACGTTACGCGCTGTGCGCCGCGTCTCGGATCACTTCCGGGTGCGCTAACGCGGCGTGTCATATAACGCATTACGCGACAACGTAGGTCAAGAATATAGTTAAAATGTCTCCACCAACCAGCGTTCGGAACACAACCCCTTTCAGCAGTCCAAAAAGTTCTGTTAAATGACAATAGAGGGGACAGGCAACAAGAACCATCAGTCAAAGAGGGGAGGGCAAGTTCTTCTCTTCCGGGTCATGTTGGGGCGCTACCGGAACTGATCGAATTGGTAGTCTACAGTGTTTCTGGATGTTTCAGACTAAAGCTGGCGTCAGCATGAGACCACTACCATCTCGTAGCTCCGTCGTGGCCATTCCACGAGCAATCATGGCAGCCGCTCCCCACCAGAAGCCTGCGGGAGTCGGAGGCCCCCAAGACTTTTGTAGAATCTTCACGGCTGAGGGGACGCTTTTCGAGAATGGGACCCAAGCCCTATCAGGGAAGCGTCCGAGTTCAAAAGTGTCCCAGGGCCATTTTAGTGGACCAGGCCCAAAACCGAAGAGCCGGCCGCCATTTTGAGAGTCCTGTGGCAGCCGCCTATCGCTGCACCGCAAGAGCGGGAGCAACTCAACTACATGGTGAACGAGACGCTGTAGCCGCAAGAGCGGGCGGTAAACAGCTGAATGGCGGAAGAGGCACAGTGTAGCAAAAGCGGGCGGAATGGCAACTGAAACGGTAAAGGGGCGCCCCACTACAGCGTGTCTTCAGGTCAAACGGATTGTGGGACAAGGTTCAGAATTGAAGAGTCATCAAAAGGCAAAAAGTTCCGCCGGACCCCGGGAGCCGGTCGCCTATGTCGGGGGCGATCTCAGGCTACACCAGTGCTATAAGACTTGGGGAGGGTGTCGGAGCCAAGCGTCTTCTCCGAGTCCATGGCCATCACACCGCCCCTCAGGGGCCTCCGTCAAGCTGTTTAGGAAGGTAACATATCACATTGTTTTCTAATGCAGTCAGGTCCACAAACGACACTCACTTACTTTGAGAATAGTGAAGCTGCAGTAGGTGGAAATAAGCTTCAGACAGTGTTACAAGCACTGCTCAGAACTCTTAACTATGGCACCCAACATCCAGAACTTATGCCACTTGAGAATGGTAGTGACATCGAAGCAACTCAGGGACCAAAACCATTAACGTATGAAAATCTTACTTGGGGAGGGGGCAGGAGCGAAGCGCCCCCTCCCAGTCACGGCCACCACACCGTATGTTGAAAATTTGAAGCCATCGTTCTACAAAGTCAACCAAACTTGGATTGAAAAATCTAGAAAAATGTACAAACTGAAAACCAGTTTTAGTCTGCATAGCATCAGTAGCAACGCTTGAGTCAGCTTTGTGTCAAGCCGCCATTTTGATTCAACAAAGCACAGGCATTGAAAAAGGCTCAAATTCAGAACTCTGAACTATGGCACCCAACATCCAGGAGCTTGCCATCCGGATCTTGGAGCCTTGTGCTGCTTTCGACCTATTCACACATCGGTCCACTACTGACATCATCTTATAAACCAACGTTATGTAAATAGTTTTTTAATAAAATGTTTTACCCTGTTTCTTTGCTGGTGTGTTGTCTATATTTTTAATATTTGCATAGGGTTTGTCGTTATTTTGTGCGGGATGGGTGATGGAGCCGAGCTGTCTTGCAGCCCTCATGGTGTGGAGCTCAGTTCATCTCACTATTTTCGTATTTCTCATGAAGGGTTGTTCCTAATATTTCTATTTTAGCGAGGTCAAAAAGAGATCCAATTAGTGGCCTACTGATTTCGCTCGATTACTTTTATTTTTTTACACGATTTTTCACTATCTGCAAAGACTAAACAGAGTATTGCGACTTTGTGCTTGTTTGTAAATAGAGAATGATCCAAAGAGAACCAATTCTAAAACAGTAAATGCTTGGACAACAATCAATCAAATGGAGAGACAAGCAGGCACGACGGATTACAACGGGGGCAAAGGCTTGCGTTAACTTCCGTTCACTATCTGCAAAGAGAGAGTACTACTAAGACAAAAGAGGGGAGGTGGGGGGGGTGCAGCGTTCAAAGCACATCAGCGTGCATAAATACGAAAATGTTTTTATCTATCACGTACTTGACATTTTAAAGCTTTTCATATTTGCTATTAAAAAACCAATGAAATTCACAGAAAAAACCATAGGTTATAGTGGATATATAGTTAGGAATTTGCATTTACAAAACCTAGAAAATTCAATGAAAAAACCATTGGTTTTAGGCCATATATAGTTAGGGATTTGCATTTACAAAACCTTATTTTACTCGCATAAAACCATTGAAATTCCATATATAGTTATAAGCGCTAACTATATATCGCGCACCCGCAATCCACTGCTGATGATGTCACATATTACATCATTCATGACATGGTTAGTGACATCACTGATGACATCACTGATGACATCTCAAATGACATCACTGATGACATCTCAAATGACATCACTGATGACAACATCCAGTGACTGTATGTTTCTGTAAAGTTAAAATATGTCTTACATATTGAAGAATGAGTGGATGTATAAGTGTCTGGATGAAGGATTTAGTAGGTGCATGACTGACTGTATGAGTGAGTGATTAAATGTGTCTCACTGAGTGCATGGGTTAGTGACTAAACTGTCTTAATTTGTGCATCAGTATGTCTGTTGTTGTGTAAGCTGCTGCATGTGTTGATCAGTAGCTATAAGAGTGGCTATATGGGTTATTGATTGGTTATCCAAGTATTTGAATGGGAGGCTGAGTGTGTGTGTGGGTGGCTGGGAGGTGTGTGACTCTGTGCATAGATGTGTAAGCAGTTGATTCACTAGGTGTATGAGTTCAAGAGTGCATGTGGAAACAGCTATATGGGCGGTTGACTGTGCATGGGTGTGTTGGTGAGTGAATGGATATCTCAGTGCTACATGTGCAAGTAAGTATGTATGTAAAACACAATACATGTGAGAGTTGACATATATAAATAACTGTGGATAAGAGCCAGTGAATGTGTGAGTGGCTGTATGAATCACTGTGAGCTTGTATCAGGGATTGTATAAGAGAGTAAATATGTGTTACTATATGTTTGAATAAGTAAAGTGTGTATAACTATATAGTTGAGGAAATGGAGTTGTGATTGATTCTTTGCATGACTGACTAGGTGTGTGAGTAACTCCATGGATGTGTGACAGTCTGTGAGTGCCTGTTTACACTGAGTGTATCTAAGGTTATATTAGAGTCTGAAGATGTATTATCACATAAATGATATCATCAGTGGTGTAATCAGTAATGTCAAATGAGATGTCAGTGATGTCATCAGTGATGTCATTTGAGATGTCATCAGTGATGTCATCAGTGATGTCACTAACCATGTCATGAATGATGTAATATGTGACATCATCAGCAGTGGATTGCGGGTGCGCGATATATAGTTAGCGCTTATAACTATATATGGAATTTCAATGGTTTTATGCGAGTAAAATAAGGTTTTGTAAATGCAAATCCCTAACTATATATGGCCTAAAACCAATGGTTTTTTCATTGAATTTTCTAGGTTTTGTAAATGCAAATTCCTAACTATATATCCACTATAACCTATGGTTTTTTCTGTGAATATATATATATATATATATATATATATATATATATATATATATATATATATATATATATATATTACAGGAACTTCGTTTTTCTGTTTGCTTGCCGCAAAATAACGAACCGGACCCAGTCAGGTAAATTTGCTTATTTTATTTGATTAAGTGCATCACTCCATCCGCCATGACCCGTTTCGGGCCCTGAAGCCCTTGATCACATGACACGGTCAGCCAATATTTGTGTTTTTATCGTGTATGCAGACATCATCTGACCACTGGGTCTGTGGAGATAAACAACAGACTTCAGCCTGATCCTTTAACCCATTGAATGCAAGGTGTTTTGTTATACAGCGTACATAGTTTTCATTGAATACACATGTATAATTTTATCTCAATTGTTTTCTCCCATATCGACACCCTAACCTTACAATGCAGTTTATAATGTACAGCATTATAATTATTAGTGCAAAATATCTCCTGATGCGCAAAACTCGCTCAAATAAATAAATAATTAAATAAATAAATATATATCAGATAAAACCAACATTTTTTATCATACATTAATTGTATAAAAATCTTGTTTTGGTAATACCTATATGGTATATAAATTACTCATTTTTGCAAATAAGCAAACTGTGTGCAAAATTCGCATCGAGACCTGTGCAAGAAAAACAACAATGTTTTTATCAGGAGAAATATTGAGAGGGTGGTGGGTGGGGAGAGAGTTGTAATAATGGCCAAGTGGGCTTTTTAAATCGGTATTCAGGATCACTGCCTCTGCACTGCCCTTACATAGTGGTTCAGTTCCTGTTGCACGTTATTGGGAGTCAAAATTATAAAGAGGTGAATTTAAAATCACCAATTTGTTATATTTTTTACCTAACACCCTGTGAAAAGGTCTAAAATCTATTTTTTACAATAAAAAAATATAATATCAGTCTGATGTTAAAACGACTCTCACTATCAATGTTCATTCTTTTGTAAGTATTTTCTGGTTCTTAAAAAGTTGCTCTTCCCCAAATTATTATTGTTACAGACAGGTGTATAAGTCCTCTGTGGCATTGAGGCCATTGGGAGTCTTTGTGTTTAGTTCTAGAATATATCTAGTTTCCAGTAATCTCAGGCATGCTTCCCTATCTCCTCACCTGCGGAGAGGCGGTACTGAGTCTATTGCATAATAGCTGAGGAAGCTTAAGTCTCCCTTGTGGTAGATGTTAACATGTCGAGCCACAGGGTAAGCCTCATCCCTGTTGTTGACCGCCCGCATGTGCTGGAGTATGCGTTTGTGGACCTGCAGCTTGGTACTGCAGGCCACACGCACACTCCAGCACATACACGATGAAGTCAGTTTTGCATGTTATTTTTTTAGTTACAGGGATTGGCTCCTCGGTAAATGGGGTCGTGTATGTAGTCGGAGAAGTGTGGCTCAATGGTTAGAGCGGCAGACCCTTATGCAGAGGTCTGGCCCGGGACCAGGGTTCAATTCCCCGCCTCGGCGGGTCTTGGGCTCAAAATTCCACGGACCTGATACTTCTCGCCTCGGTGCCTATTCCAATCATGGAGTCCCACTCTGCAACTCTGGGCAATAGCTTGCTTAATCTCCACAACGGCCCCCACAACGCTAAGGATGCCTGGCCTCCACCTTGGGGGTGCCCAGGAGTGGACGCCTCACAGGGAAAGCCAGGATGGGTTCCACAGCGGTATTCGTACAAGCGCCTTGAGACCCTTGTGGGTGAGTAGTGCGCTATACAAATATCAATTTACATAATTCTTCCCCATCGTACAAGCTTTGCATGTGGCACACTTAATGAACCCCTTGCTTTTATGCAACCAGTTGTCCTTATTGGCTATTTCAGGGCTACTCTTCACAAGCATGTCGCTCATTGACCTGGCTCTACTATAAGTAATCGCTGGATGTTTAGCCAGAGTTCCACAAATCACGGAATCCCCCCTGATGATGGGCCAATTTCTGCTAATGATTTTATGCAACTGCCTGTGTTGATGACTGTACGCTGTGATCAGTCTTGGTTAGCCATTCTCGCCACTCGTAACCTTTCTTGATCCATCCAGATCCCCCTCCACCTCGGTGACGATACCTGGTTTGTTGGCCCTTTGCATAGCTTTTTCATTTGTATTCTACGAATAGCCCCTTGCCAAAAATCTTTCTTTACTGCTTACTTGCGCTGCTAAGCAGGACTCCTCTGTGCTGCATATTCTCCTGATCCTCAGCATCTCCCCATAGGGGATGCTTCGGATCAGGTGTGCAGGATGGTGGCTTGATGCATGAAGGACAGTGTTGCCCGCAGTCATTTTGCGGTGCAACTTTGTCTGTAATTGGCCTTCCTCAATGTGTACCTCCACATCAAGAAAGTTAACATTGCTTTCACTAATCACCCCAGTGAACCTCAAATTCAAGTTGTTTTTGTTGACCTCTGAGATAAACTGTTCAGCCTCACTCTTTGATCCCATCCATACTAGAAAGAGGTCATCAATAAATCTGTATAGTGACACTATGTTGTTCCTCATTGTATCAGCAAAGGCAACTCTAAGGACCTGCTCCTCCCACAGCCCCATGTGCAAGCACGCGTAGCTGGGGGAGAAGCAGGCCCCCATCGCTACTCCTCTTAACTGCAGAAAAACTTGATTCTGAAACAAAAAATAATTATTTGTGAGGCACACCTCAATCATTTCAATGATCATATATATATACATATATCGCTCCCAGGTCCAACAGCCTGCTGCACTCACGAGCGGGTGCTCTTTAGGCGGGGGTGTGCCCGCCAACAAAATAACTGCTCCCAGCTTCTATCCACGTTCAATTCTCAAACAAGAAACAGCACTCACAGGGGGGGGTTATGGTACCAATAGATCTTTATTGGCAATCCAGCACAGACAAGACGCGTTTCGGTGCTTAGCCTTCGTCAATTGATCGAGAATTGAACGTGGATAGAACCTGGGAGCAGTTATATATATATACACTGATAAAACCATAGGTTTCAGGCCTTATGTAGTTAGGAATTAGCTTTTAAAAAACCTTTGAAATTCACTCAAAAAACTATGGGGCATATTATCAAGGGGGTTTATCTCCGCTTTTTTGGCTTTAAAATCCAAGAAAGCGGAGATAAAACTATCTCCCTATTACCTAGCTGCCGCTAACACCAGTTAGCGACAGCTAGTAGGAGATAACGACCATCTTGGGCCCCACTTTGCATGTCAGTGATATTTATCACTAATGAGATGCAAAGTGGGCGTGCCAAGATGTTAGCGACTGAAAACAGTCGCTAACATCGCTATCTCCTATTACCAACTTTTGGAGATATTCGCGCTAAGCGGGAATATCTTCAAAAGCTAACACCTGCCCTGAGCAGTTCTTAGCCATGTTATCCAATGGGAGGTGGATAACATGGCTAAGAGCATTAGCTCGCTAATGCATGAATATCGCAGACTTTTCAGCGATATTCATGCTTTGCGGCGATTTTTACCGCATTTGCGTTAAACCTTGGTAATACCAAGGTTTATTTGCGGTAAAAATCGCCGCAGCGCTGCGGTAAATTTTTGTCTCTAACCAAGCAATAGCGATAATTATCGCTATTGCTTGGTAATATGCCCCTATAAGTTTTAGGGGTGTTATAGTTAGCTGGACATTTCACTCATACAAAACCATTGAAATTGGTCCTATATAGTTAGTTGTACTAACTATATTTCGCGCACCGCAATCCACTGCTGATGATGTCACATATTACATTATTCATGACATGGTCAGTGACATCACTGCTGACATCTCAAATGACATCAATGATGACATCACTGATGACATCATCCAGTGAATGTGGTTTGCTTCGTTATTTAAATATGCATTATATATATAGCAATTTGCATTGAAGTATGAGTGGATATATAAAAATAAATATTTGGATGGTGACTTTAACAATGTATAGTGTCTCACTAAATATAGTGTATTGTGACTAAACTGTGTGAATATCTGTATCACTTTGTCAGTTGTTTTGTAAACTTGTTCTCCAGTTGGTTACTAGCTATGTGAAAGTCTATATCAGGTATTGATTAGTTAATTGAGTATTTGTATGGGAGAGTGAATGTGTGTGTGGTTCGGTGGAGGGTGTGTGACTGCCCAAAGATGTGTGAATAGTTGATTCAGTAGATATATGAAGTTAAAACTACATGTTCTAACAGTTGTTTGGGTGAGTGAATATCTTTATGGGTGTGGTGATGAGCAAATATATTTCTCAATGGTACATGTCCAACAAACTAGAAAAATAAAAGGCAGTGTATGTGTCAGTTGTTGTATATAAATAAGTTTACAAAAGACTCAATGATTGTGTGAGTGACTGTATGGATAAGTGTATACTTGTAATAATGATTTTATAATATACTAATTATGACTTACTATCTAAATGAATAGATGAAGTGGTGTTTGTATAAGTGTGTAGCGAACTAAGTATGTAAGTATGTGTCATGCCCCAACATCCCACTCGTACTGTAACTTTAATGCAGGACACTATTTAAAGACCTGCACAACATCGGAACGCCGCTTTGCGTTCTTGCGTCTAGCCCTTACTGTTGTGGGTTCCGTCCAGAATTGCTTTGCCTGACTTCCGGTTTCCTGTTGGTCGTTTGTTCTTCCTGTTATGTCATGCGGCTTCTATCTTGTGCCGTACTTTCTGTTTCACTGTCACTTTGACGTCTACCCGTCCTGGCGTCCGCATTTACGGTTTTGTCCGTATTGGTTCTCTTTCCACATTCCCTCTTTCCTTGTGCTCCGCCCGGCAGCCGGAATTCTCCCCGCCATCCGGCCGGGTACAGCTTGCCATTTCTTTCCTATTTCAGGTGCTCCGCCCGGCGGCCGGGTCTATTCCCCGCCATCCGGCTGGGCACTGCTAAGCTCATTTAGAGAGTTCGAGTGCATTCTCCCAATCCCCTGGTGCTTCGCCCGGCAGCAGGGATTCTCCCCGCCATCCGGCTGGGCACTGCCAGCTTATTCTACATTTTGATTCCCGCCTAATGCTGACTCCCATTGTATGCATCCCCACTCCGTCCTTCCCTCTGACGTTGTATACTTTATTTTTGGGGCTCTTGCGTGGACCAGAGTGTGGTGTGATTTCGAAGTTCCTCTGCAAAGAATCACGGTAACAGCGCTGTGCGCTGCCTTTTCTTACTATATATCTGGAGGTTTACGTGAGTGGAGACCTAATTGTAATTATTGTATGACAGATAACCTGTTTCAAGATACATGCGTATCCAGACTTACAGAAGAATTGGATGTTCTTCCAGTTTACTCCAAAGAATAGCAGAGTGAGATTTACACATAATGTGCTTACACTTACTAGTATAGAGTGGGAAAGAGTTTTACTATCTTTTGTCTTGTTTTGCAACAGAAAATGAACACCTTATTCTACCCTTCCAATATGTCCTACAGTCCAGACGTTTAATTGTGGTAGGTGGTGGTCAAATGTGTATAATAGACATTGTGTATATATATATGGTGTGGTTATCAAGTATAGACAGTAATACATTTCTTCCTTTACAGCCTGCCTGTTACCAAGCGTCCATTCTGAAGTTCACTGCCAAGCTCTATTGTCTTCCCCAACCTTTCCTTGTTTTGTTTCCCTGTTTTCCCCTGGCGAGCCATTCGATACTCTAGTGTTTGATAAAATCGAAAGACCGTAGGGGTAGGCTGATGATTACTCTCCGGATTCCTGACGCTCCTGCGGAACCTGCTTGGAAATCATTACAGTATGATCCATTGTTTGCATAAGTGAGTAGGATAACTTCATATGTGAATAGATTGTGTGCTGGTGTGTAATGTCGGTATAGGTGTATAAGTATTTTTGATAGTGTTCTATTTTTCATTGACAGCATGTATGTGTGATTAGATGTAAGTGAGTGATTAGATGTGTGTATACATCTAGGAATCAATGAGTGGGTTTTTAAATACTTGTATTGCTGTGTCAATGGATTCAAATATGATACTCTGTATTTTACAAAGAGTGATGAAAGATTTTACTAGTGTATGAAAAGGTGTATGTGATTGTCACGTGGATGATGTCATCAGTGATGTCATCATTGATGTTATTTGAGATGTCATCAGTGATGTCACTGACCATGTCATGAATGATGTAATATGTGACATCATCAGCAGTGGATTGCGGGTTTTCGAAATATAGTTAGTACAACTAACTATATAGGAGCAATTTCAATGGTTTTGTATGAGTGGAATGTCCAGCTAACTATAACACCCCTAAAACTTATAGTTTTTGAGTGAATTTCAAAGGTTTTTTAAAAGCTAATTCCTAACTATATAAGGCCTGAAACCTATGTTTTTTTCAGTGAATTTGCAAGGTTTTTTAAATGCTAATTCCTAACTATATAAGGCCTGACACCTATGGTTTTTTCAGTGAATTTGCAAGGTTTTTTAAATGCTAATTCCTAACTATATAAGGCATGAAACCTATGTTTTTTTCAGTGAATTTGCAAGGTTTTTTAAATGCTAATTCCTAACTATATAAAGCCTGAAACCTATGGTTTTTTAATTGAATGTGCAAGGTTTTTTAAATGCTAATTCCTAACTATATAAGGCCTGAAACCTATGGTTTTTTCATTGAATTTCGACGTTTTTTTAAATGACAATTTTTAAATGTATTATTTTGTTTATTTTTATACTGATTCACTAAATTTTTGCAGGCAGGTGTTCAGAGAGCACGCCCCCTTTTCACAACACTCTGAAGCGCAACCCCTGGCGCGTTTGCAGAGGAGGAACTAATTCCCCTTGCATACTGGGGGTCCCTGGGGGGCAACTAGCCCACCAGGATCCTCCAGTATAAGCCAGGGGGCTGCATTGCAGAGAGGTGTAATGAGGCCACACTCTTTTTTACACCTCTCTGCAGCGCAACCCCTAGTGTGTTTGCAGAGTAGGAACTAATTCCCCTTGCATACTGGGAGTCCCTGGGGGCCAACTAGCCCACCAGGAGCCTCCAGTATGTGCCAAGGGGCTGCGTTGCTTTGCCCCGGGGGCGGCAGTCCCCGGGGAAGTGTGGGGGGAATTGTGGACCCCCCACACTTCTTTATCACTATGCCCCCGCGATTTGGTCCCCCCGTGGGGTAATTTTTTAAAAAACAGACCAGGTTTTTAATTAAAAAAATGGTCCTTTTTTGTCCTTGTGGGACCACCTGGGCAGGCCTAGGGTGTCAGGGTGTGTCTACCCTGCCCTCTTTTTGTGTTCTTCACGTTTGTTTTTTTGCTTTCTTTTGCCTTTGTCTATCGAGCACAAGATGGATGCCAACACTTCCTGGTTAGAAGTGTTGACAGCCAATGAGCATGCATATTTCTCGGGAAGGCATGCTGATTGGCTGCCACTGTCTGTCAACACTAGCACAAGATGGATGCCAACACTTCCTGGTTAGAAGTGTTGACAGCCAATGAGCATGCAGCTTTCTCGGGAAGGCACTCCAAACCAGGAAGTGTTGGCAGCCATCTTGTGCCTCGGTAGAACGGAGGCACAAGAAAGCAGTGAAACAAAGGTGCAAAACACGCAAAGGGAGCAGGGTAGAAGCACCCTGACCCCCAGGCCTGCTCAGGGGGTCCCACAAGGACCTCCCAGGCGCGATATTCGGAACAATTGAAAATGACTTTTCTTGAGAAACATTTGGATTTGGATTATCATGTCCTATACTTTGGAATTTTTGAAAGACTGACTTTGAGGATGCTATAAATTACTCAAGTCTGCCCGAATTGTGTGGGTAAAATTGATACCTAGTCACTTTGAATAAGAATGTACTTACGTCTCGTCTAACATTTGGAAGAAATATCTAGTTATATGACAACAGGATACCAACATAACTTGAAGGAAATAGGAAACGCCCTGAAGAAGTTCTGTTGTACAGAACGAAATGCGTCGGCTTGCTGTGGTACATAAACTTAAGGAAAATAAAAGCATTTGAATATACACCAAGATTCAGCGCTTCAATAAGGACTCTAAGTGATATGATTTGATTGGACTTGTTGTGCAAGTGGTGCTGTGTCAAACTTTGGAATATTCTCCACTACTCTCTACTACTCACTCTCTACTACTCCACTACTCTCTACTATTCTCTCTCTACTACTTACTCCCTACTATTCACTATCTACTACTCACTCTCTACCACTCTCTACTCTCTACTACTCACTCTCTTCTACTCGCTCTCTACTACTCACTCTCTACTAATCTCTCTCTACTACTCTCTACTACTCACTCTCTACTACTCACTCTACTACTCACTCTCCACTACTCTCTACTACTCACTCTCTACTACTCTCTCTATACTACTCTCTACTACTCACTCTACTACTCACTCTCTACTACTCTCTACTATTCTCTCTCTGCTACTCACTCTCTACTACTCACTCTCTACTACTCTCTACTACTCACGCTCTACTACTCACTCTCTACTACTCTCTACTACTCACTCTTTACTACTCTCTACTACTCACTCTCTACTGCTCTCTACTACTCACTCCTACTCACTCTCTACTACTCACTCTCTACTACTCTCTACTACTCACTCTCTGCTACTCTCTCTACTGCTCTCTACTACTTTCTACTACTCACTCTCCACTCTCTATTACTCACTCTCTACTCTCTACCTCTCTACCTCTCTCTACTAGTCTCTACCTCTCTCGCTCTACCTCTCTACCTCTACATCTACCTCTCTACCTCTTTCTACACGCACACATATATACATATATATTTGCATATATATGCATATGCATTTATATATATGTATGTGTATATATATCAGACCCTCCAGAATATCGCAATTTCGCGATTTGCCGCAAAATCGGCAATTTTGAAAAAATGCCACGATTTTTACAAAAGTGCCCGCGAAATCGGCATTTTTCTAGAAATCGCAGCATTTTTACAAAAGCCGATATATCCTGGTATCCTGGGGGGGTCTGCTTTAACTAGTGGCTATCGCCTGTGGATTGGGTAATTTACTGTACCTGGCGTGTTTGTGGCTGTCTGGCTGCCTCTCCAGCCAACCTAAAAGCCGTCACCACCGCCTGCTGGTTTGCACATTGGTCAAAGCTAAGGCCGCCTGCTGTTTCTGCACTGATGGCTCGAGCTAAGGGCGCCTGCTCTTATCCCCCGGTACTGACGGCCAGGTGCTGGCTCTTTCGACAGGCCTTCCTTCTTTTCTTCGTGATGTTCACAAAGAGGGAGAGGTGCTGATCTCCAAGGCACATATAATACCCGCTAACTCCCTGATGGTTTTATGAGAAATATATACAGGGCTGTTATGTTTCTTGTTACAAGGTTTCAGAGAGATTAATCAAACGGCATTCTTATCACAAGGTTATAAATCAGTGGAGGGGGAGATCTCGAGGGGGCGGGGTCGTTGTGTAAACTACTCAATAAACAAACCCTTTTAGCGCCTCTTGAGCCTTGAGTAGCGATGTACTGTTATGCCACAGTGCCTCTCTTTGCAGGTGCCCAATTAAAAGCCTCTCTGGTAAACAATTAATTGTGCAGTGCATTTAATGTTAAAACCAAGCATTGATTGGTAAAGAATAACGATCTCATCTTTACGCTTTTGTTGAGGAGCAGCAATTTTTGGGGGGATTCACTTGTTTTTGTTGAATTTTCTCAAACAAAAATATTTAAAACTTTCTGGAGTGGTTTTCCACCGTTTCCTTCATGACAACACTCTGCGATCTGCTGCACCACCAACAAGCAGTGTCCTCTGGAACAGAAAGTACGCGCGGGCGCCAAAATAATAGTGGCCTCTATTCGCAAATAAAACAGCATAACTGTCAAGGCTTCAGATTGCTATGTGTGACATTTTCATACTTTCAGTGTGAATATGAGTTACATTTCAACGATTATGAATGACACTTTCTCACAAGCAAATCAAGCAATGAAGACGAGGGGAAACATAAATATCAGAAATTACGCCCATTTAAGCAATGAGAAACTTATGGGGCCGATTCCCAAAGGTAATCTTAGACAAAGGTCTAACTTTATGACTTTTAGTATTTACAGAGATCGTTTGCGAGTCGTATCTTTACATCCGCAGTTGGGCCGGAATCTGCGCACATGGGCTGCACTATCCGCACCCTGGCCGTACTCTCCGGCGTCACGTTGTAAATACGTCGCACCATGGTGCATCTTTTGCGCCGCCGCTGCGTCACAAAAGTGACGCAACGGCAGTGTAAAAGCAGCGCAAGGGGCTTGTAAATCTGCCCCGAAGTGTCTACATTGTAAAGAAACCAAATATACATAGCTTCATGTTGTTAAATAACTAAAAAAACTAAGATATCTGTGTTTGTTGTAGGAAAAATGGCCACATAAAATGCCGCAAAATTTCCACTAAATTTCCATATTTGTGCCGCTAAATTTCCATTTTTGTGCCGCTAAATTTGCTAATCCATGCCGCTATATCCTGGGGGGTCTGATATATATATATATACATACATATATAAACATATATAATCTGCATATCTATATAAATACAAATATAAATGCATGCATACATATACATATGCATACATATGCATGTTATTTACATGAAAGTTTGAAAAACACTAATAAAAGCAAAGCTAAGAAGCCACCTCATTACAAACAGAATGGCTTTAACTTAAACGAGGGCGAGATCTATTGCATTTTCAATGCTTGTTTACTTTGGTTCCTTCAAGAAGGCATTCAGATGTGTCACACATTTGCCATAAATTCTGAATGTTGGCACTCTAGTTGCTCATTAGATCACTGTAGTAAAGCTACTGCTCACCAGGGAAGTCTGCTGCTGGTATTCATGTTCATGTCAGAATTTTTTTAATGAAATAGAAGAGGATTTGAGAAGTCACTCAAAATGTGCCCTAATTTTTCTTTCTGAAGCACTAATCATACTTTCTATGGCAAAATGAACCCCCTCATTTTGTTCCTTTTTAAATTAAATGTGTTCAGACTTACCACTTCATTCCAATCAAGATGGCTTCTGGTGTGCCGTACCTTTGTAATAAGTAGGACTGTTAGCGCTCTAGTTGTTCTTTAAAACCCTCTAGGAGGCTGCAGTAGAACACAAAGGAATCAACTGACAGTCTCTGTCCTTGTTGGATGTACATGTTTTACTGAGAATGTCTGACTTCATTCTCACATGACTGAGAAAGATAATGTGAATTTACAGAAAATATGCTTTCAGCTTAGCTTATAGATCCCCTTCCAACCCACTGTGGGAAAAGCAGGAGATAATAGTTGTCTTTCAAACATGATTCATGATATCCCAACAGAAGGCTTTTTCACATGGTAAAATCACCTTAGAACAAACCACAATTTCTAAAATTAGAATGGTACCATCAACAAAGGATTTATAATGTAACTAAAGTCCTAAAACCTTCTATTAACTGCAATGCTTTTTAATGAGGTGTTATCATGTATATTGGTCCCAAGATGGCTGCCAACACTTCTTGGATGAAGTGCTGACAGCCAATCAGATCTCACTATGAGATGTGTGGTTAGGCTCTGCCCAGATATATATACGTTTTTCCTCTTGATGTTCTCAGGAACTACTGGAGGGATTTACACAATTTAAACAAAAGGCACTTCTGCGTACCAGTCCCTACCATTTTGCCAAGTTTGGTGTAATTCCATTCAGCGGTTCGGGCTGTAGCTGTGTCTGAACGTCCTATGGAAATTACCATGGGGAAAACACGTTTTGGGACCTCCCTTTTTTCTCTGCCCCCGCTTGACGAATCCCCCCGACACTTTCAGGGAAGGAGTGGAGCGGAGCTGGCCTAAATTTGGGAAAATTACACACAAATTCCTCAACCGGCGCCAAAGGTATTCCCAATAGAATGTTGCGGATTTCCTATGGAAACTAGGTCCTAACTATATATACCTAGTAGGTAATATATATATATATATATATATATATATTCACTGAAAAAAACATAGGTTATAGACCATATATAGTTAGGAATTAGCATTTACAAAACCTTAATTTACTCGCACAAAACCATAGAAATTTGCATATATAGTTAGTTGTAATAACTATATATCGCGCACCCGCAATCCACTGCTGATGATGTCACATATTACATCATTCATGACATGATCAGTGACATCACTGATGACATCACTGATGACATCATCCAGTGTTTGTATGTTTCTGTAAAGTTAAAATATGTCTTACATATTGAAGAATGAGTGGATGTATAAGTGTCTGGATGAAGGATTTAGTAGGTGCATGACTGACTGTATGAGAGAGTGATTAAATGTGTCTCACTGAGTGCATGGGTTAGTGACTAAACTGTCTTAATTTGTGCATCATTATGTCTGTTGTTCTGTAAACTGCTGCATGTGTTAATCAGTAGCTATATGAGTAACTATATGGGTTATTGATTGGTTGTCCAAGTATTTGTATGGGAGACTGAGTATGTGTGTGGGTGGCTAGGAGGTGTATGACTCTGTGCATAGATGTGTGAGCAGTTGATTCACTAGATGTATGGGTTCAAACGTGCATGTGGAAACAGCTGTATGGGCAGTTGACTGTGTGCATGAGTGTATTGGTGAGTGAATGGATATCTCAGTGCTACATGTCAAAGTAAGTACATATGTAAAACATAGTACATGTGAGAGTTGACATATATAAATAACTGAGCATAAGAGCCAGTGAATGTGAGAGTGTCTGTATGAATCATTGTGAACTTGTATCAGGGATTGTATAAGAGAGTAAATATGTGTCAGAATATGTTTGAATTAGTAAGGTGTGTATAACTGTATAGTTGAGGAAATGGAGGAGTGATTGATTCTTTTCATGACTGACTAGATGTGTGAGTAACTCCATGGATGAGTGACAATCTGTGAGTGTCTGTTTACACTGATTGTATCTAAGGTTATATTAGAGTCTGAAGAGGTTCATCGTATTATCACATGAATGATATTATCAGTGATGTGATCAGTAATGTCAAATGAGATGTCATCAGTGATGTCATCAGTGATGTCATCAGTGATGTCATCAGTGATGTCACTGACCATGTCATGAATGATGTAATATGTGACATCATCAGCAGTGGATTGCGGGTGCGCGATATATAGTTATTGCAACTAACTATATATGCGAATTTCTATGGTTTTGTGCGAGTAAATTAAGGTTTTGTAAATGCTAATTCCTAACTATATATGGTCTATAACCTATGGTTTTTTCAGTGAATTTCAATGGTTTTTTAATAGCAAATATGAAAAGCTGTAAAATGTCAAGTACGTGGTAGGTAAAAACATTTTGGTATTTATTATGTGATGTGCTTTGAACGCTGCCCCCCCTCCTCTTTTCTTTTAGGAGTATTCTCTCTTTGCAGATAGTGAAGGGTAGGTAACGTAAGCCTTTGCCCCCGTTGTAACCCGTCGTGCCTGCTTCCCTCTACATTTGATTGATTGTTATCCAAGCATTTACTGTTTTAGAATTGGGTGCTCTCATGCTGACGCCAGCTTCAATCTGAAACATCCAGAAACACTGTAGACTACCAATTCAATCAGTTCCGGTGGAGCCCCAATGTGACCCGGTAGAGAAGAACTTGCCCTCCCCTCTTTGACTGATTGTTCTTGTTGCCTGTCCCTTCTCTTGTCATTTAACAGAACTTTTTGGACTGCTGAAAGGGGTTGTATTCCGACCGCTGGTTGGTGGAGATATTTTGACTATATTCTGGACCTGCGTTGTCGCGTAATGCGTCATATGACGCGCCGCGTTAGCGCACCCGGAAGTGCTCCGGTGCGCAAGGCGCAGCTTCCCGGAAACGATCCAGAGCGCGGCGCGCAGCGCGTAACGTAAGCATAACAGGTCATGTGACTTGTTAATAAAACTTTTCATTGGTTCATTTTACTTTTGTTATTCTAATGATGAAAGGCTTGGTTATATGACCTAAAAATAACGCTTTTCATTGCTTTCGAACATTTTTTTTTTCCCAAATGATGAAAGCCCCACCTTTTTTTTCTCACTCTGACTTGTAAAGCAAAGGACCCAGATGCATTTACAGTTTATCACTAACAATGTTCCAGGCTAATGTATTTTCCCGGGAAATTTACAACTGTCCTGCAAATAAAATATTCCTTTTTCGAGAAAAAGGGCGTTTCTTCGTCCCATGAGGGAGCCGTTGAGCAAAAGAGGCTCGGCCTGCTGTCTTAATCGCTGATAGGCATGAATATCAGATTCTTATCGATCACTTTATGTTGCAGGAGTAGAAAACACAACCCTTGACCATTTTTCTTTACTGCGTTCCTGCGTATTATACCTTTTAACAGTCATGTAATTGGACTGCTTTATTTCACTTGCCTTTTACTGATTCGAAAACAGTGGCTATTATTCAAAACTTTACCAATGTAGGTACTACTACCATGTTTTTTTTAAAAAACCTTTATTGTGAAAATGTCAGTATACAAATACGGGCCTATAACCACGTGGGCCGGCCACGGAGCAAACTGGAATCGTATATGATGAGGGCACATTTACACTGTAGAAGAACGTAACGGGCGACCCATTAGATTGCAAGAACTAAGGTGTCTACCATTTACGGAATCGGTGGGCGTACATTTTATAATTAAAGTACGACAGGGCCAGTTACAATAAAATTATCTAGATATACATTTGCGGGCAAGTACCATGGGTGACGTTAATTCGAACTTTCAATAGTACAGTAATCAATAACACATCAGAACTTAATATCAATAGGGATGTCAAAATGTTCAATCAATTCTCGGCCCTGCTCGCCATGTGCTTCAAAACTGCAGACGTATCTCGTGATATCAAGGTTGGGCAACCAGTATACAACAAGGAGTTACGAGTCCCATTTATACCGGCGCCATTTTGGGCGCGGCCGGGCAGGTCCAGGATATAGTCAAACATAACAAATGAGGCTGACGTCTCTGAAGCAGTTGACGCACAGCAGGACATAGCAAATTAACATGAAGTCTCTGAAGCTGTTAACTCACTGCAGGACAACACAAGTGAACCTGAAACCTCTGGAATAATTGTCGCTCAGAAGAACAACACACAAAACTCTGTAGTGTCTGAGGAAAGTAAAACAGAGAAGGGCACTGTAGTTTCAGACACACTTAACACTAATGACTTAACAAAGATATCGTCTGTCTATGAAGCAGCTGTCATGTTCACAGAATTGACAAAGAAGTGTGCAGACACCAATGCTATTAAGAAACACAAGGAAATCCCTAACGCATCTGCATTCTCGGAAGAGGTTGACACAGATGACATCTTAAGGAACAAAGAAAGACAAATTAAGGATGAGGAAGTTGTCACTTTATTTTTTTCATCAGCTAGCGACAGCAACAAACACATTGTAATGGAGATTAGAGAGGCTACGGATGGGTGAATAAATTATCAAAAGAAATGGCGACTCCCCCCTTTAGCAGATTAGCTAAATCTTTGCGTAATTTGGGCATAAAAGTTATATTATTGGAAGTAGATGGTTATAGTTCTGGTAAATTTCCATTCAGAGTCTCCTACACAGCACCACTCTAGGTGAACACTACTTTATGTAAAACCTGGGACATAGCACTCATTGGAATGTTTGTGATCTTTCCTGTTAAGTTGCATCATAAGTTATTTTAACCATTCCATATAAAGTCATGCATAAAAATGAATACACAGACACAAATAACATGTGTATCCAAAAACAAAATACAAATTTCGGCCTTATTTATTGCCTCTAGTTTTCAAAGGCAAATTTCTGTGGAAAACATGCACATTAAGGGTTGCCTTTCCTTAAACCTTTGTTTTTAAAAAAAAATTGGAAGAAACAAAAAGTCTTCCCTTCCATAAATAACCCAAGACTTTTATTTTGTTATGGCAAGGGAACGAAATAGAGAATAAACTATAGTTGGTCACCATGGGGTTTAAAGAAGGGATGGTTCTTCACCAGATTAGATATTTACCCAGACCCTCATTCTCCAATGTGATGAACTAGGCTAAAATTCTTCTGGTGCCTGCACCCTGTCACAGAATATCACCCCAAAACATGGAAGCGCCCAAACACCAGATTGAGTTGAACCCCACAGTAAGCCTTATTTCTTCAGGGCCTCAGAATTTCTTTTGCTTTGCTCATGGAAATTGTGGGATATAGGAGAGATAAGGTGTCACCATTAAGAAAGGGTAGTATTTAAATTTGCATATCAATTATGTTTAACCTTTTAGACATATGATATGCTAGCTTGAACTTATGCTTTACATTTGAAGCCGAATTCAACAGCTTAAGTAAGTAGGTATTCGTAGTTGTAACTTTAAAGGGTGATCTAGCAAGCTGTAAAGATTTTCTAAAACTGTGGGGCGTATTTAGTTTTTTAATGTACATGTTTATGAAACGATTACACAAAGGAAACATTTGTGAGTTTTAAATTTCCGGAGAAGTATAATTCACCAATAGTTTTCTCGTAGATGTTTTTCCATTAACAATCCCAGTTCCATCACCCGCCCAGGATATCACTACTGTTCCCCATGTCATAAAACCTTAGGATGTTCAATAACTGAAACAGCTAATATGGGTTTACTTACAGGGGACATCTTTTCTTCTGTTTTGTAAAGTAAAACTATTGTGAACGCAAGTATTATACACAGTAAGTGTTTAATATAGCATTTGTCAGTCATTGGCTAAGCAGCTAGGACCTGTTCACTCTTGACACCCCAGGTGCTGTGTATGTTGCACTATAGTGCGGCATCGGGTACATTGTTCTATTTTTTTCTACAGCACCCTCAGTGCATGAACAACTATAGCAAGAGTAGAAAATATAATCATTGCATTTTAGTCTAGACTTCATTTTATGTGTTTTGATTGCAAATTGGAGACAGTTTGCATTGATATGCTTTGGCACCAATGTTCTACTTTTTTATTAAAGTTTTTTTGCTGAGAAAAAAAAAAAAAAAAAAAATGTCTCCACCAACCAGCGATCGGACCAGAACCATTTTCGGCAGTCTAAAAATGTTCCGTTAAATGACAACAGAAGAAATAGGCAACAAGAACAATCAGTCAAAAGAGGGGACGCTTTCGTGAATGGGGCCCATTCCCTAGCAGGCAAGCGTTCGAGTTCCAAGGTGTCCCAGGGCCATTTTAGTGGACCAGGCCCAAATCCAAAGAGCTGGCCACCATTTTGAGAGTCCTGTTGCAGCCGGCTATCGCTGCACCACAAGAGTAACCGCAATTCAGCTAGATGGCGGGTGAGTCACTGTACCGCAAGAGCGGGCGGAACTCAGCTGGAAGGCGAGTCAAACGCTAAGAGGCACCCCACTGCAGATGAGGTGCCTCCACCTGGGGAAGAGGGAGAGGCCGGTTTGCGCCGCCTCCCCCCCACCCCCTGGGCACCCCACGCAGTCTTTCGGCGCAGCATTGTAGGATGGCCACACCAGTGCGGCAACTTGCTGGACACCACCTCGGTGCCATCCGGATCTCGTCGCGTTGTGCTGCCTTCGGCGTACTGTAGCAGCAAGAGTGACCGCAACTCAGCTGGACACGCCGTCTTTCGGCGCAGCATTGTAGGATGGCCACACCAGTGCGGCAACTTGCTGGACACCACCTCGGTGCCATCCGGATCTCGGCGTGTTGTGCTGCCTTCGGCCTACTGTAGCAGGAAGTGCGGGTGCAACTCGGCTGGAAGGCGAGTGAAACGCTAAGGGGCGCCGCACTGCACATGAGGTGCCTCCACCTGGGGAGGCGGAATAAGGCCGTTCGCGCCGCCTCCCCCCGGGCACCCCACGCCGTCTTTCGGCGCAGCATTGTAGGATGGCCACACCAGTGCAACTTGCTGGACACCACCTCGGTGCCATCCGGATCTCGGCGCGTTGTGCTGCCTTCGGCCTATTCGCACATCGATCCGCTACTGACGCCGCCTCATGGGCCAACGGGTTTTGTATGCTTTTTATAACCCAAAGCCGCATAACAGGTCATGTGACTTGTTTATAAAACTTTTCATTGGTTCATTTTACTTTTGGTTTCCTAATGATGAAAGGCTTGATCATATGACCTAAAAATAACACTTTTCATTGGATTAAAACATTTTTTTTTTCCCAAACGATGAAAGACCCACCTTTTTTTTCTCACTCGGCAATCAAAAAAGGTTCCGTTAGATGACAACAGAGGGGTCAGGCAACAAGAACCATCACTCAAAAAAGGGGAGGGCAAGTTCTTCCCTACCGGGTCACGTTGGGGCTCCACCGGAACTCATCGAATTGATAGTCTACAGTGTTTCTGGATGTTTCAGACTGAAGCTGGCGTCAGCATGAGAGCACCACCATCTCGTAGCTCCGTCGTGGCCATTCCGCAAGCAATCATGGCAGCCGCTCCCCACCGGAAGCCTGCGGGAGTCGGGGGCCCCCAAGACTTTTGTAGAATCTTCAAGGCTGAGGGGACGCTTTCGAGAATGGAGCCCAAGCCCTAGCAGACAAGCGTCCGAGTTCCAAGGTGTCCCAGGGCCATTTTAGTGGACCAGGCCCAAATCCGAAGAGCCGGCCGCCATTTTAAGAGTCCTGTGGCAGCCGCCTATCGCTGCACTGCAAGAGTGGGAGCAACTCAACTACATGGTGAGCGAGACGCTGTAGCCGAGCGGGCGATAAACAGCTGAATGGCGGAAGAGGCACAGTGTAGCAAAAGCGGGCGGAATGGCAACTGAAACGGTAAAGGGGCACCCCACTACAGCAGACGAGCCTCCACCTGGGGAGGCCCATTCACGCCGCCTCCCCCCCCCCCCCCGGGGCGCCCCACGCCGTTTTTCGGAGCAGCATTGTAGGATACCAAAACCAGTGCGGCACCCAGGTGACATCACCTGGGTGCCGTCCAGAACTCAGCACGTTGTGCTGCCTTGGGACTATTCGCACAACAGACCGCTACTGACCATTGTTGCTTCTGTTGTAATAAAAAAAAATTTAAGGTGTTTACTGTTTTGTTGCGATGTATATATTTATAAGTTATTAAAGTGTTATAATCCTACTACTTTGTTGGAGTGCTATATATTTTTAATGTGACACATAATTGTGAAGACTTTGATGTACAAAAAGGCATCCCTGGAATCTTCCGCTTCAGGCTCGGTCCCACACACCCTCACAGTGAGAATCCCCTCCCCAATCACAATACCGGATGGTTATCAGATAGTAGGAACGCGTGTGGTGTGACGGATCTCATCGGGTGGGGGCCTTGATCTACTGTAACTCCTTTGAAGAGGGGTGATTCTTTACAGTTGAGGCCATAAACTACATCCGCAGGGCTACGTGATAGCCTGGGACCGGCCTGGACAATCAGACACAAAGGAAGAGGAATGTCAGAGGGTGCGGTGGGGAATAGGGTGAAAGGGTGGTGTCGGGCGGGCACAGGGTGTGATTCTCAGGGAAGAGCAGCACAGATGGGGGGAGGTTTATGGCCCATGCATAAGACAGAGAGTGGGGGTGACCAGTGCATGGGGGAGATGCTTGCGAGGGTGGGGAGCCATGCTGAGGATCGGCGGCGTGCAGAGAGTGGGTCTGGTCAAGGCATCTAAAATGGCTGCCGTGCACGACAAAAGTGTGACATTGGAAAAAAAGCAAGATGGCGCAGACAATGTTTATCAATACGAATTAATTTATAACAATTATTTTTAAAAATATATTTACTCGCAGTGACAAAATGGCGGTCAACACTTCCTGATTTCCTTCGAATCGAACGTTAACAGACGTCACGATCGGCGGCGTGCAGAGAGTGGATCTGGTCAAGGCATCTAAAATGGCTGCCGTGCACGACAAAAGTGTGGCATTGGAAAAAAAGCAAGATGGCGCAGACAATGTTTATCAATACGGATTAATTTATAACAATTATTTTTAACAATATATTTACTCGCAGTGTCAAAATGGCGGTCAACACTTCCTGATTTCCTTCGAATCGAACGTTAACAGACGTCACGCAGCAAAAAATGCTCACGCGCAGCCGCTGGAAGACAAGTATCAACATATATGAGCCTCCTCAGCCACCCTCAGAAAACATAGGGGGTCAGGATACGTCTCCCGTACCCCCTTTTACCCATTTCTCACATTGTTTTTCCTCCATCTTGTAATTTAATTAAATCGAAACACAAAATGGCGAATTCCCGTTTCGCGTCCCGGTTCACTACCCGGTTCGCAAACCGGAAAGCGCTTCTACCGCAAAAAAATCTATATTTTTTTATTTGCCCCACGGGACCCTTTAATAACCCCAACATCATTCCTAGGGGGTCAAGAAGGGTCTACCTTGCCCCCTTTCATTAAATTCCCCCTTCGTTTTTCTCCTCCTCTTGTCTCTCGATCCTACCGAGAGACAAGATGGCGGCCGCTCCGGACTGTTTAGAATGTTGACAGACACCGGAGAGCCAATCAGCTTCGCTTCGCAAAGCTCCGTTACGCGAAAAGTACGCGAACTGGAGCGCTATCCGGGACGCTGTCACAGATATATCTGTTTTTTTAAACGTTAATTTCTCAAAATCCACTGGAGCACATATATTGAGACCCAGCAAAGGCATATCGGGCTAACAGTCCCTACAATTTTGCCAAGTTTCGTGTAAATCCATTCAGCCGTTCGAGCTAAAAGTGAGGCCAAACGCCCTATGGAAAAATGAATGGGAAAAACGCGTTTTGGGACCACCTTTTTTCTCGGCCCCCCCTTGATGAAACCCCCCCAAATTTTTGGGGGCTGATTGGAAATAAAATGTGCCATTTTCCTGAAAATTTCAGCCGATTCCGTCCACAAACGCCAAAGTTATTAGACATAGAATTTTCAAAAGTTCCATAGAGAAAAAATCCTAACTATATATACCTACTGGCGACTGCCAGTAGGTAATATGTGTGTATATATGTGTATATATATATATATATATATATTCACTGAAAAAACCATAGGTTATAGACCATATATAGTTAGGGGTTAGCATTTACAAAACCTTCAAAATTCACTGAAAAAACCATAGGTTATAGACCATATATAGTTAGGGATTAGCATTTACAAAACATTATTTTACTCGCACAAAACCATTGAAATTCGCATATATAGTTAGTTGCACTAACTATATATCGCGCACCCACAATCCACTGCTGATCATGTCACATATTACATCATTCATGACATGGTCAGTGACATCACTGATGACATCACTGATGACATCTCAAATGACATCACTGATGACATCACTGATGACATCTCAAATGACATCACTGATGACATCACTGAAGACATCTCAAATGACATCACTGATGACATCTCATTTGACATTACTTATCACATCACTGATGACATCATTCATGTGATAATACGATGAACCTCTTCAGACTCTAATATAACGTTAGATACAATCAGTGTAAACAGACACTCACAGACTGTCACTCATCCATGGAGTTACTCACACACATAGTCAGTCATGCCAAGAATCAATCACACCTCCATTTCCTCAACTATATAGTTATACACAACTTACTTATTCAAACATATACTAACACATATTCAATCAATCAATCAATCAGTGACACTTATAAAGCGCGCTACATACTCGTAGGGTCTCAAGGCGCTGGGGGGGGAAGGGGGGGTGCCGCTACTGCTCGAACAGCCAGGTCTTCAGCTTCTTCCTGAAGGAGAGGTGGTCTTGGGTCAGGCGCAGGTCGGTCGGGAGGGAGTTCCAGGTCTTGGCGGCCAGGTAGGAGAAGGACCTTCCTCCTGTAGTCGCTCTTCGGATGCGGGGGACGGCGGCGCGGGCGTGGTTGGCTGATCGGAGGTGGCGTTTGGGAGCGTAGAAGTTGACTCGGCTGTTGAGGTAGCTCGGGCCTTGGTCATGTAGGGCTTTGTGTGCGTGGGTGAGGAGGCGGAAGGTGATTCTTTTGTTGACGGGGAGCCAGTGAAGGTCTCTCAGATGTCCGGAGATGTGGCTGGTTCGTGGGATGTCGAGGATGAGTCTGGCTGAGGCGTTCTGGATCCGCTGGAGTCTCTTCTGGAGCTTGGCGGTGGTACCGGCGTAGAGGGCGTTGCCGTAGTCTAGTCGGCTGGTGACGAGGGCCTGGGTGACGGTCTTCCTGGTCTCGGTGGGGATCCACCAGAAGATCTTCCGTAGCATGCGTAGGATGTTGAAGCACGCCGAGGAGACGTTGTTGACTTGCCTGGTCATGGAGAGGGAGGAGTCCAGGAGGAAGCCCAGGTTGCGCGCATGATCTGTCGGTTTGGGTGCGGTGCCCAGGGCGGGAGGCCACCAGGAGTCGTCCCAGGCGGAGGGTGAGGAGCCCAGGATGAGGACCTCCGTCTTGTCCGAGTTCAGTTTCAGGCGGCTGGTCGTCATCCACTCGGCTACCTCTTTCATCCCTTCGTGCAGGTTGGATCTGGCGGCGGCGGGGTCGTTGGTCAGGGAGAGGATCAGTTGGGTGTCGTCGGCGTAGGAGATTATGCTGAGGTTGTGTTTGCGTACGATGGCCGCGAGGGGGCTCATGTAGACGTTGAAGAGGGTGGGGCTCAGAGATGATCCTTGAGGGACGCCGCAGGTGACTTCGGAGGCCTCTGACTTGTACGGTGGTAGGCGGACTCTCTGTGTTCTTCCGTCGAGGAAGGAGATGATCCAATCCAGCGCCTTGTCCTGGATTCCGATGTTGCTGAGGCGCCGTACTAGGGTGCGGTGGCAGACCGTGTCGAATGCCGCAGAGAGGTCTAGGAGGATGAGGGCCGCTGTTTCTCCATTGTCCATCAGGGCTCGGATGTCATCGGTGGCGGCGATGAGGGCGGTCTCGGTGCTGTGATTTGCTCGGAAGCCGGACTGTGAGGGGTCGAGGGATCCGTTCGTCTCGAGGAAGGCGGCCATCTGCTTGTTGACGGTCTTCTCGATGACTTTGGCTGGAAACGGGAGGAGCGAGATGGGGCGGTAATTCTTGAGGTCGGTGGGGTCCGCTGTTGGTTTCTTGAGTAGAGCGCTGAGTTCGGCGTGTTTCCAGCTCTCAGGGAAGATGGTGGTGTCGAAGGATGTGTTGATGATGTCTCGCAGGTGGGGTGCGATGACAGCGTCGGCCTTGTTGAAGACATGGTGAGGGCAGGGGTCGGTCGGTGATCCGGAGTGGATGGAGTTCATCGTGCGGATGGTGTCTTCGGTGCTGATCGGGGTCCAGGCGTGGAGGGTGGTGGTGGGGGGTGGTTGTTCGGTCATGGTGTGCGTTGGTTGGTTGTTGAAGCTGTTATGTATGTCCGCGATCTTGTTGTGGAAGTATGAAGCGAGGGAGTTGCAGAGGTCTTGCGATGGGGTGATGTCGTTGTTTCCTGCGCTGGGGTTGGAAAGCTCTTTCACGATGTTGAAGAGTTCCTTGCAGTTGTGTGCGTTGTTGTCCAACCGGTCCTTGAATGCTGTTTTCTTGGCGGCGCGGATCAGCTGGTGGTGTTTCCGGGTGGCAAGTTTGAAGGCGGTCCTGTTGTCCGGTGTCGGTTCCCTTCTCCAGACTTTCTCGAGGGCTCGGCAGTTCTTCTTGGAGCTCTTGAGTTTGTCGGTGAACCATGGGGCCTTCTTGCTGCCGGGTCTGCTAGGCGGGGTCCTCAGTGGGGCGAGTTCGTCCGCGCAGTTGCTGATCCACTTCGTGAGGTTGTCGGCGGCTTGGCTGGGGTTTGCTGAGCTGGCAGGAGGGTGCTGGTTCAGGGAGGTGGCGAGCTGGTCTGCTGTGATCTTGTTCCAGCTTCTGCGGGCTGCCTGTTGCTGGTGTTGGTGGGTCGTCGTTCTCTTGAAGGTGAAGTGGACGCAGCTGTGGTCCGTCCATTGAAGCTCTGTGGCGTGGCTGAAGTCTATGTCTGTGCTGGATGAGAAGACTGCGTCGAGTGTGTGTCCGGCGAGGTGGGTGGGGGTGGACACCAGTTGCTTGAGTCCCAGGTTGGTGAGGTTGTCGAGCAGGGTGCTGGTGTTGCAGTCGTTGTTGTTCTCCAGATGGAAGTTGAGGTCTCCCAGGAGGATGTAGTCGGCGGAGGGGAGGGCATGCGGGCTGACGAAGTCGGCGATGTCCTCGCTGAATTGTGTGCGTGGTCCCGGGGGTCGGTAGATCAGGGTGCCTCTGAGGGTGGTGTTCGGGTTGGTGTGGATCTGGAAATGCAGGTGTTCGGCGCTGGTCAGGGTGTTGTCGGTGCTGGTCGTGAGACGGATGGTGTTCCTGTGGATGATGGCGATGCCTCCTCCCATCTGGTTGGCGTTGCGGTCCCTCCGGACGATCTTGTAGCCCTCTGGGATGGCGATGGCGATGTCGGGAGCTGAAGAGGCGTTCATCCAGGTCTCCGTGAGGAAGGCGACGTCAGGGGCTGTGGCGTCTAGAAGGTTCCAGAGTTCGATGGCGTGTCTGTGGACGGAGCGGGTGTTGAGCAGGATGCACTTGAGGTGGGTGCTGCTGGTGTTCGACTTGGTGGGTGCTGGCGCGAGGCTGGTCCGGATGCAGGTGAACTTGCAGGCGTTGCAGCTGAAAGGTCCGTGGGTACGTCGTGGAGTGGCTTGATGGTATTCTGGGAGTCGGCCGGTGTTGAGAGCGGTGAGGGTGGCGGCGGAGTACGTCAGGCGGGTCGGTCGGGGTCTTCGGAGGCCAGGGGTCCTGGCGCTGGGTGCGGTCCGGTCGCGGACGGGCGTAGACGGGCTTACCTTTGGCGCGCCTTCGGCGCACAATCGGCGCGCCCGCTGCGCGTTCGCACGGTCGCCATATAAGGCGAAGTGCGCGGGTGGGCGGGGCAGCTGGGAGGCGGGAGCGGGGAGGGAACAGAAAGGAAAAAGGGGCGTGGTCAGCGGTGGTGGCGGGAAGCGGGGAGCGGGGAGGGAAGGCGGAGGGCGGCGAGGTAGGCGGGCAGACAGGCAGGAGAACGCAAAGGGCTGAAACTGACTCGAAAAAAACACAGGCACAAATGTCAGACAAAAACAGCTAACACGGGAAGAAAATGCAGTCAAACAAGCACAAATGATAGACAAAACAAAGCAAAACAGAGGCCAGCGGCGTCAGCCGGCAGCGAGGCAGGCAGCGAGGCAGAGGGCAAGGCGAGGGGGCACACACAGCAGCTGGTGGCCGTGCGGCGCGGGGGTGTCCCACAAGTGGGTCACACTCACCTGCGTCGCACGGTCGCCATATAAGGCCAAGTGCGCGGGTGGGCGGGGCAGCTGGGAGGCGGGAGCGGGGAGGGAACAGAAAGGAAAAAGGGGCGTGGTCAGCGGTGGTGGCGGGAAGCGGGGAGCGGGGAGGGAAGGCGGAGGGCGGCGAGGTAGGCGGGCAGACAGGCAGGAGAACGCAAAGGGCTGAAACTGACTCGAAAAAAATACAGGCACAAATGTCAGACAAAAACAGCTAACACGGGAAGAAAATGCAGTCAAACAAGCACAAATGATAGACAAAACAAAGCAAAACAGACGCCAGCGGCGTCAGCCGGCAGCGAGGCAGGCAGCGAGGCAGAGGGCAAGGCGAGGGGGCACACACAGCAGCTGGTGGCCGTGCGGCGCGGGGGTGTCCCACATTTACTCTCTTATACAATCCCTGATACAAGTTCACAATGATCCATACAGCCACTCACACATTCACTGGCTCTTATGCACAGTTATTTATATATGTCAACTCTCACATGTACTGTGTTTTACATATGTACTTACTTTGACATGTAGCACTGAGAAATCCATTCAATCACCAATACACTCATGCAGACAGTCAACCGCCCATACAGCTGTTTCCACATGCACTTTTGAACCCATACATATAGTGAATCAACTACTCACACATCTATGCACAGAGTTACACACCTCCCAGCCACCCACACACACACTCAGTCTCCCATACAAATACTTGGGCAACCAATCAATAACCCATATAGTTACTCATATAGCTACTGATCAACACATGCAGCAGTTTACAGAACAACAGACATAATGATGCACAAATTAAGACAGTTTAGTCACTAACCCATGCACTCAGTGACACACATTTAATCACTCACTCATACAGTCAGTCATGCACCTACTAAATCCTTCATCCAGACACTTATACATCCACTCATTCTTCAATATGTAAGACATATTTTAACTTTACAGAAACATACAGTCACTGGGTGTTGTCATCAGTGATGTCATTGGAGATGTCATCAGTGATGTCATCAGTGATGTCACTGACCATGTCATGAATGATGTAATATGTGACATGATCAGCAGTGGATTGCGGGTGCGCGATATATAGTTAGTGCAACTAACTATATATGCGAATTTCAATGGTTTTGTGCGAGTAAAATAATGTTTTGTAAATGCTAATCCCTAACTATATATGGTCTATAACCTATGGTTTTTTCAGTGAATTTTGAAGGTTTTGTAAATGCTAATCCCTAACTATATATGGTGAATTTCAATGTTCTTTTAATAGCAAATCTCAAAAGCTGTAAAATGTATTCTTATTCTAATTCTAAAATATTTTTTTTATATTTTTGTATTATATTTTTTTAATTTAATTTATATTATAATTTAAATTATTTTTTATTGTTTCGCTGCCGGTACACGAACCGGAAAACTTTCCGTTAGTGCAAGTACCGCGTTAGAAAGCCACATCGTGACGCGTCGCGTAATCGCAACATATCGCGTTACTGCGTAATGCGCCTTATGACGCGCCGCGTTAGCACACCCGGAAGCGCTCTGGAACGCGAACCAAGGTGCGAAACGTAGAGCCCCGGAAACGATCCGAGGCACGGCGCGGAGCATAACAGGTCATGTGACTAGTTCATAAAACTTTTCATTGGTTAATTTTACTTTTAGTTTCCTAATGATGGAACGCTTGATCATATGACGTAAAATTAACACTTTTCATTGGTTTAGAACATTTTTTTTTCCCAAATGATGAAAGTCCCACCTTTTTTCCTCACTCTGACTTTCATTTTTATGAGAGAAAGACCTGTTTCTGCTTGTTCAGTCATGGCATCTGTAGTAGCTGCAGCTGGTGGATCCCCACCACCACCACCACCTCCAAGGAAGAGAGGACCAACTCCACAGGTCATCCTCCAACAAGAGGAGGAAGAAGAGGAAGACGAGGAACAGGAGCAAGGGACATGGGTGTTTTTAAAAGAACAGCCAAGGAGGTCCCATATAAAAGAAAATTTTATTTGGCAATTTTTTTCATTTCCTCCACATGAAAAAAAAGTAAATGCCAGGTACGTTACCTGCCTCATCTGCCACGATGTACTCTCCAGAGGAACCGAAAAAAAATATAGTTATGGTAATTATACCATGCATCGCCATATGGAGAGGTGGCACCCGATTAATTACAGTGCCGCCCAAATACGAGATTTGGTGGATAACCCCCGACCTGCCAGTACATCCACCAATGAAGTGGCAGTGATGGAATCAGAGGCAAGGGAAACGGTCCCAAATCTTCAGAAGAACTTTGGACAAATGAAAATGACATGTTTAACTTGCGGCAAATTAATTTCATGTGGAGAGAGGAGTGTAACTCTAATCAATAGAGCTTATGAACATCATCAATGTACAAAACATCCCAGAAACTAAATTTTCTTTTTTTTTTGTTGCTCCTGTTGAGCCCTTTGTAATGAATAATTTTTGTTTCCCCCCTCCAAAAAAAACAAAAAAATATAAAACAACAAAAATAATAAAAAAAGTTCTTTTCAGAACTACCTTCCCTTTATGAAAAATTGGTAGAATGTTTAGCACTCTATCAACCTCTATTTCTTTTGATTCGCTTCCCGGTTCGCGCGCCGGTACGCGAACTGGAAGCGAACTAAAAAAAATGTTTTTTTAAAAAAAAGACGAGTAAATAAACAGAGAGTAATGTTGAAAGAAAGACAAATAGAGGGAGTAACACACAGTTACTGTTGAAAGAGGGACTGAGAAAAGGAGTGAAAAGAGTAGTATAAATAAGTAATAGAAAAAGAAATGAGGGAAGTAGCAAAGGCAGGAAACTAAGGGTTAAAGAAATGAAGCAGTGGAACTAATAAAAGTTAAATGTGATACAGATGTAACGTAAAGAGTACTAAACACTTACCTTATAATTTTCATTAACGTAGTCAATTGTCATTTTTATACTTTTAATCTGTGTAAGAAAGAACAAAAAATGTTAAATTAATAGAAGGTAGTAAAAAAAGAGTGAGCATGAGACAAGATGAATACATATTATAAATCACAATTCAAAGTACAAAATTAATTATACATATTTAATGGTTTATTTTTGCTGTTCTCAGAATATATCAAATTTCACTGAAAACAGTGAGTTGAAGGTATTCATCATATAACAGCGGGGAAAAAAAACACAATCAAAATGATTGTGTTTAAAAAAGCCAAATAATAAAACTAATCAGAAATCAGAACTCCTCAAAAGTAACTTACTTTCTATGACGTCAAAGGATGTCCAATGAACAGCTTATACTCTGTTGTGCTGTTACTATTTTCTGCCCGCCACTTTCTGAAAGATAAACTCCATCGATTTAAGAAAAATTAGACATACAAAGCAATTTAAAACAGCACACTAAATTACAGCAACACCTCGAATCATTATAGTCCAGTTACCTACCCTAAATTCTCACTTCAGAAAACAAGTCAAAAGGCAACATTGCTTCATACTAAAATGATAACCATAGCCGAAAGACTAGCCTTTTTTATATTTCAAATAAGCTGTGTAATATCCTGATGTTGTCAAAGGACCATCATAATATATATTAGCTGCAGTTGCAAATGTTCTTCCTGAAATCGATGACTGTGTAGCCAAAACATTTTTAATTAGACTTAACAACTTTTTTTCATCCAGTTTATGTAGTTGAAATTGTAAAATGACATTTCACCCATAAGTTTCCATAAATAATATGGACAGCATTGCAGACTTACATTTCCTCTACTCCTTATTTTGATCTGCTGCTTGACTTAGCTTATAAACACAAACAGTTTTCGCTCTGTACTACAATTATCCACAAGGCCATATAGAGTAGGAGCCATTAGAACCTCTGGAAATTCCTCTGACCAAATCCCAAGATTCCTTTCCTAAAATGTTGGTTGTAAGAACACCAGGTAAGAATTTTGACGGTGGAAAGGCAATCTTTTTTTGAAAGTTAAAACAGAATCATTACAGAATGACCAGCCGTTTCCAGATTTTAAATAAGCTGTGTAATGTCCTGAAGTAGTTGAAGGACCGTCATGATATATAATTGCTGTACTTACAAAAGTCCTTCCTGATATTGACAACTGCGAAGCCACAAAATTATTAATTAAAGTTGTCAATTTAGTTCCATCAGGCCTACATCGTTGGAACATTAAAATGACATACTGGCCATAACTTTGTAAAATTAACGTGGACAGCATTGCAGACTTACATTGGCTACACTCCATGTTTTGATCGGCTGCCTTTACTAGCTTATTGAAGGATACTGATTTACTGTCAGGCAAAGTTAAATATATAAATCTTTCTGAGTCTACACTAGTAGTACTTGATAGCCTACAGTTCTCGCAATCATGCTGCCATAGATAAGAAAGGCCAAACAGATAATCTACATCTACACCTTCATCTTGCAATACATCAAGCATATACATTAAAAACTCCTGACAATCCTGCTGAATATTTTCAGAGAATTGTGTTTGACCTGAACATTCGTCTAACAGATAACGAATTTCAGACACACTTTCTACTCTTGTTCTATCAGCGCTACATTTCTCTAACACAGAATTCAACAAACAGCATAAACTTTGTTCCGAATTGATCACAATCTGTTCTTTTAAAGTCTCTAGTGAAAAGAGAACATTAACAACTAAATTAGCATAGCAGTTGACACCAGAACTATTTTCAAATTTAAAACCAACAACATTTTCAACAGAATTCATTTTATTCCTGCTTACAATTTTTGGTTCATTGACTTTTGGTCTTTTTGCTTCAACCTCCCTACTATTACTGATATTTCTTCGTTTCCGGCCTACCACACGTTTCTCAAACAAAGGATATTGAGGCAAATGTGGCGCATACTCTCTTCTTAACCTATTGTATTCCTTAACACAATCTAGATCCGCACAAATGTTTGTGACATCACAGTCAATCAAGTACAATCCCGATAAAGTTCTGACTCGTGACAATGCTACATAAGCCATACCCTCTTTGAACACAGAACTGCCAATATTCACTAAAGCAGTGTCTACACTTAAACCTTGCGATTTATGAATTGTCACTGCATATGCCAAGCAAACAGGAAACTGCTTACGGCGAACATATAGGTCTTTTACAAGCAAAAACCTAGCTGTGCAACGACCAATTAGCTGTACTTCCTCAATGCCATCAAATTTAATTTTTAAAAATTCAATTCCATCTCTACTTCTGTATTTCTCAAAATCAACAACATTACCCATTGATCCATTTACCAGACCTCTTTCAACATGTAAATTCCTTCTCAAAATGATACGGCAATTTAAGCACACATTCAGAGTCTTTTCAAAACCCGCAGTTTTAGATATAGTCTTCTCTAATGAATCCAATTTAGATTTCAAATTCTCAGACAAAATAATTGTTGCTCCCATATGCTCTATTCTGTCAATAGCTTCCAGTTTCACAATCTCTTGTTTTTCTAAATTCAACATTTTGTTGTTGAAGATGGAACATTCTGCAAGAGTTGGCATCAAACATATTCCAGATTTCTTCTCAGTAATTTTCTGAAAAATATCCTCTGGCAGAACGCCTTCTTCTGGATACAAATTTGACAGTATTATTATTATTATTATTATTATTATTTAAAATTTTATATAGCGCGCAGTTACCCTTGGGCATCCCAGCGCTTTTCCAGACAACATCAGATGGTACAGACGGCAAGATTAACGCACTCAAGCAGGAAACAAAAAGGTTTTAAGACCTTTGCGAAAACGCAGTGTGCAGGTCTCGGCGCGTAATTTTAAAGGGAGCGAGTTCCAAAGCTTTGCCGTGTTGAATGAGAATCTTCTCCCGCCCGTGCGGGCCTTTTTGACTCTGGGGACTAGCAGGAGATGTTTCCGATCAGATCGCAGCGTTCTGCTTGCTTTGTATGGGGTCACTAAGTTCTTTAAGATGAGGGGGCCTTTCCCTAAGAGGATTTTATGGGCAGTACAGAGTGCCTTAAAATTCACTCTCTCCCGCACTGGAAGCCAAATGCAGCGCCTTCAATGCCGGTTTCGCTGATTGCGTCCTTGGAACATCCATAAGCAGCCTTGCCGCTGCAATTTGGACCTGCTGAAGAGTCTTGAAGGTGGATTCAGGGGCGCCCAGAAAAATGGCGTTGCTGTAATCCAGTCTAGATGTTATCAGACCCTGAATCAACAGCTTCCTCGATGTAACCGGTAGGAGAGGGAAGATTTTACGAACCGACCGTAGCAGGGCGTAACACACTCCTGCGGTTTTCTTAGCTTGGGTGCGAAATGACAAGTCTGGTTCTAGCCAGACTCCCAAGCTCTTAATCACCTCTTTGGGGACAGGGAGGTCTCCCATGCAGCTCGGCCAGCTAATCGAAGGGAGAAGAGGAGTTTTACTCCCAAGCAGCATTATTTCCGTCTTCGAGCCGTTCAACTTGAGGGCAGATTCTTCCATCCAAGTATGAACGTCCGACAGACAGGAGTGCAGAGTGTCCGGATTGTCAGCCAGTTGGGATAAAGAAACCACCAGCTGCGTGTCGTCAGCATAGCTGACGATTTTGATGTCATATGGGGACACTATGTCCTCCAGGGGGGCCATATAAACATTAAATAATGTAGGGCTCAGGGAGGAGCCCTGTGGCACTCCACACTGGAGGGGGATCGATTTAGAACTCTCACAGCCATCCCAGACCTGATAAGTTCGTCCGGTAAGAAAAGATCTCAGCCACTGCAGGGCCACCCCGGACACCCCTACCTCAGCCAGCCGCCGAATCAACACCTGATGGTTCACGGTGTCAAACGCCGCACTGAGGTCCAGGAGGATCACTGCCACTGACCCTCCTGAATCAAGAATACGTCTAGTTTCATCGACGACCGCCAAGAGGGCCGTGTCGGTGCCCTGACCTGGGCGAAAGCCGGTTTGCGAAAGCCGGAGCAGTCCATTCGACGCCAAGAAGGCTGACAATTGTTTGTTGACCAGCCGTTCAGCAATTTTGCCGAGGCCCGGCAACAGAGAGATGGGCCTAAAGTTGGACAGGATACCTCGCTCACTGATACTGGGCCAAAGGAGTCAAGGTGGAAAGCTGTCTCTCTGTCCTGAGTTCCTAAAATCTGCTTCCCAATATCCTGAGACAGCATGGGCTGGGGCAGGGTGTTTAAGATCTTCGCAATTTTTGTGTGGAAGAACTCGGCGAGCTCCGTGCATTTTTGTTTGTCATAAGTGACAGCCGGCTCGGGAACTTTGAGCAGTTCTTTAACCTCTTTGAAACTCTCCCTAGAAGAACTAGAGGCAGATTTGATACGATCTTCAAAAAATAGGGCTTTCGCCTGTCGAAGAGCGGACTTATAGCCCCTCATTGCGACAGGATATTCTTCTCTCCTAGATAATTCCCGTTTCTTCCTCCATAACCTCTCCAGCTTTTTACATCCCTTCCTGAGGATACGAAGTTCTACAGAGTACCACGGAGCAGAGCCTACTCTTTTCTCCCTCTTTTGAACTCTCTTTTTGGGAATGAGAGCGTCCAAAGAGGCAGATAACCAATTGTTAATGTTGGCATCAGCCTTAACTGGGTCCGACTCAGAAGGAAGGGGCATATCTTCCAGCTTGGAGGTCCAGTCATTAACCGTTAATCTGGACCAGGCTCTGTCGACCAGAAAAGCCTGCTTGGCACTTGTAGGCGGTGAATCAATTTGCCAAAGTGCTGATACCAAGAAGTGATCGGACCACGGGAGGGGATGGGCAGGCCTAGCTATGAAACGGGGAATGTTGGAGAACATTGGATCAAGTAGGTGTCCCTTTTCGTGCGTGGCCCCGGAATTAATTAAGACCAGCTCACACTCTTTTAAGTCGCCCTGGAGATCTTGGGCTGCTGGGTCAGTGGGGTTGTTAAAGTGGAGATTAAGATCACCCAGCACCATGAAATTAGCTGTAGATGAGGCCAAGGTCGTCACTGATTCCACAAGGGAGCCCACAAAATTACCCAGAACGCCCGGGGGCCGATAAATCAGTAAGCCTGATATCGAAACTGTGGGGAATATCTGCAAGGCGAAGTGGCAGCTCTCACAGTCCAGGAGTGAGCCGTTCTGCGCCCTGCATACAAACGAGCTCCTGTATAAAATAGCGAGGCCGCCCCCTCGTAATCGTGCATGTAAAGCTTCTTTCCCAAGCTCAGTCACTTTCCCGATTCTAACATCTTGTAGAATATTCTTGTAATCTTCGTCCTTCACCTGACGCATATTTTCACGCAGCTCAGCATAATTGAAGTATAACCATATGTTAACGTTGCCAATGCTCCTTGGTTGTCCTTTCACTGGTGTCAGCTGCAGAAGATCACCAAAAACAATGATGTGTTTGCCACCGAATAACACATCATACTCTGTTTTAAGAACTTCCTGCATTCTCAAATGCACAAAGGCAAGCATGACATTGGAAACCATGCTTACTTCGTCAATGATACGAAGTTTCATCTTCTTCAACACTCTAGATACTTCACAACAAGCATCCCCAGATAACTTGTGGTATTGTAATTTGTTATCATGCTCCACTGGTAGCATCAGTAGCCGATGCAAAGTAATCCCTTTAATGTTATGAGCTGCCAGTCCAGTTGGAGCGGTCACAACACAAGACAGCGATGACTCAGTCCTTTTCTGCAAATAACATGAAATTGCTTTAATGAGGAAACTTTTTCCAGTTCCTGCTTCTCCACTCACATATAGTCGGACAGGCTTCAACGACGTATATGAGCACTCTTTCTTCTCATGACTTAATCCATGCTCAATTTGGTTGGTAACTTCGTCATATATTTTCCTCTGCTCAACGTTGAGTTGTCTTTCCAAATCTTCTAAGTTAACCGCATCCTCCTGAGCATGTGCCATGGCTCTTTCCACTTCAATCATGGCTGTAGCAGCTTCATTTTCGATAACTGGTTCTCCTAGTGGATCCTGACTCAATGAAACAGAACTCTGACTGTCCTGAGAACTGTCTCTAGCAATCTCAGCTGCAATTGTTGCTTCCTGCTCGATTTCTGCATTCAACATTTCTAGATATTTTGGAAAAACAGGACATTCTATGGACTCCTTGGCTGCATTGAAAGAGTCTTTGTAACAGAGGAAATCTCCAAGCAGTTCCTCTTCTGCACGCCAAGGCTTGAAAAGTTGCAAAAGAGCTAAATAGAAAAACTCTTTTCTGTCTGGAGATTCGCAATCCAATTTTCAATGATTTACCAATTGACATTTTCTTTGCTTGACCAGACATCCCTCGCTTCCAATTACAGCATACACTCCTTTATCAATATCTTCTTTGATGTTCCTCTTGAAAACGTAATTTTGTAGAACATCATACAGACAAACATTCTCCAGGTGACTGCTTCTATTTGGATAATATGTATCCAACATGTTGGTCTTCAAAATATCTGTACTGTTTGGCTCCTTCTCCGCCAAATACTCAATTTCCCGTACAGGTTTCAGAACTCGATTACGCGTTGCAGCAAGACTAAGAGTCGCCCAAATGATACTCCTAGATTTGGCATAGAGACTTGCTGAAGATAACCGGTCAGAACATTCGTAAGCTCCGATTTCTCGATGCGACAACATCTTCAGACTGAAACTGTACAACTTCTTACTGAGGCTCTTTTCATGGGAAATATCCTCCCACATATCCTTCAGTTCTGTCTTTTCTTTTTTGGTGATGTAAGACGTCACATACCGAGCCACAGCCATACAGTTGTCAGCCACAAACTGTATATCTATGTTAGCATTCCACATGGACAAAATCACTGGGTTGTAGTCGTTAATGTACTTGGACTCTTCGTTTCTTTTCAAATTGTATGTGTTTTTGGGTGATTTCCTCGTCACATTATGTCGCAGCGAAGACATCAAATTGTTAACTCTTCCTTTTGATATCACCGACCGTGGAAATGCAAAACGACATTTGGTGTAGTACTTGTCCTTGTTTCTGAATTTACGACGACAGTACTTTCCACAACAATGGCTTTGAAACCGTAAAACTTGTTCTCTTAGACTTTTGTCTTCATTTGTCTTTGGAACAGCACATGTAGCATACTGTTCTATGAAACTCATCACTAAGTCATCCGGATCTGTTCCAAATTTGGGTGCATCTTTGATCCATAGCAGCATATGTATATGAGGAGCTCCTCTTGCTTGATACTCCTTTCTCCAGAAGAAATCCAACACCTCTCCAAGAGGTGGATTTTTCTTGTTCATGATGAAAGACATCATAGCTTCAAATCTATGATTGAAGTACCTGCATACATTCACTGGAACCAAAGAGCACAGTTCTCCGGGTGTCTTGAATTCGATATTTTCAATGTTTCCATTTGCCTCTCGTAGAAATTCAAGTACGTCTTCCCAGCCATACTCAGCACAGCTGAGAGTGAGGAACCATGTGGAAGTTCCTCAGCATACATTTTAAGTCACCATGACGACGGTACCAATACTCATTAGTACCACGCTGACATGCCATCAGATTAATCAGGTGAGAATCCAAAATACTGTCTTGCACATTGACTTTATCCATAAAGTCCCTTGCCGAGATATTTCGCAGTTGTACACCACTTTTCAAGATGTGGTTCACTGCATAAGACAATCCAGAGAGATCACTTTCAAACAGTAGATGAAATAAATAGGGAATGCATTGACGAAACCTAGGATCTTCTGCATACAATCGTAAAGTCCGGTATTCTGAAGCAGGAATTTGAACAGGTCGCTCATCATATCGTCCTCCTCGACCTGTGGGAAATAACTGTGGGAAACATCGAGCTTCCAAACTTTCCTCCCAAACACTAATGGGACTCCCTTTGGCTTGTTTCATTTGAAACAACTCAATAGCATTCCCCATGACTTCCTTGGAATGCAAAGGATGAACACTATAATGTTCATATATTTCTTCCTTTTTAGAGGCTTCTACTTTCTCAATTTGTCCAGGACACAAATCGCTGTCCTCTTCTTCACTTACTTCCTCTTCTGCAACATATACATTCTTGTAGTACTCATTATTTTTTATCAAATACAATGTTGCCTTTTTGACTTTCCTAACATCCACTAAATCTTGCCAGATTTTCTTACTCTTTGTCGGAACACCATTAACTATGATAACCAGAGGTTCCTCTTCCACTTTCTCTACTCCAATTGTATTAATGTTTTTCTTCAAATCTAAAGGCAAATAAACAACTCTTCCCTTTAATCCTCTCTGTAAATCTGATGGATGCAACTTCCCTGTCTTTGGCTCCATTCGTACAATAGCCTGGAAGGGATGGACACTTTGAATCAAAATAGATTCATAAGTATTTAAATCCTTCAATTCAGAAGGAATGTCAACTAATTCCAGATAATTATAAAACGCTCTAGCAGGCATCTGGTTTTGGTTTAATTTGTTATAGCAATAAGTACACATACTATGATCCGCTCCCAAATCAAAACAATTTTCTACCATCAAGTATGTGACAAAATCCTTCCATTCACTATTGTTTTCCATATCACTTTTTGCATATAAATCCACTAACTTAGTCTGATTCTTATAATAAGTCAGTCGGCAACACACACACGTGAAATTAGGCCTCTCACATGTTTTCACCATAAATGTGGAAATTTCCTTGTGAAACTTATGTGTACTGAAAATCTGTACACTGTCTTCCACATTACCTTCTTCTAGTGGTTCAATATCAACATTGTTCTCTTTACCAGCAAAGTAACAGAACTCAATTTCTTGACAAATATTCTTCACATCTACTTCGGAACCATGCAAAAGAGCTCTGCTTAATTGTTTAAGCATAATTGCTGGACTATTAGCATAATACAACATTCTAACTAATTTCCTCACTTTATTATGATGCACTGCTAGCATCCTGAAATGATGAAAAACACTCTGGCATACTCTCCTAGAAAGACAAGCCAGTGAATGACCATGCAAACCTGTCACTTGTCTCACTCTGCAAGGATCTAATTCTTGCAACAACTTTATTTTTTGTTTTAAACTTTTCTTATTAAATGTCCGTATAAAATCACAAAGCAAATTGATGGAATCCTGTCGCACACTGCAAATAGAACTACACTTCCAGGTGTACACTGGTCCCTTAGGACGTCTCCCTAAAACCTCATCACTTAACACCTCTTCTGCATCTGCAGACACAAGTATTTCTTTTTCAACCGGAAGACCATCTTTTACCTCATTTGCTCGACCACTGCTGTCAACTGCATGCACCAAATCATTGTCCTGAAAATAACTCTCCTCATTAAAAAATGCCTCACTATTTGAACTATGCATCCATTCTCCTAAGAAAACTTCACAAAAATTATTTCGATTAATTTCTCTCTTCCATCTACTATTTGATTTGAAAACATAGATTACCTTGTTTAGTTTCCTAATTCTATTAATTACCAAAATAAATAACTTTCGCTTAATTTCGAAAGCCTGATCAATAATTTTCTCTACATTTTTCTTTTTCTTATAAAATGCCACTTTCTGTTGGCCTTTCTTAAATTGTTTTAGCAAATTGACAATTACCCTGTTGCGGAACATTCGCCTACGAATGTCCCTGAATGTATTTTCCCTTCTACTGCCATGCACAGAGTTATCTCCTGCTCTAGCAGAAACTTTTTTGACGGGCCTTTCCTTTCCATTTAAATTGGCTCTCTTTTTCTGGACTAAAACTTGTTCTGTAGTTATAGTTTTGTTTCTACAAATGTTTCTAAGGAATGATTTCGTTCTCTTACCCGGAGCTTTCTTCGTGCGTTGAGGTGATTTTAATGTAGAGGACTGCTGCAAGCATTTAGTAATCTGCTGTCTTTGACGTTTCGTAGCCTTTCGGATTCTATCCTTAGACGGCATTGTCTAATTTCTAAATAATCTGCAGTTGAATATGTGGTAAAATATAATAAAAAATGTTATTAACCACTATTACCAAACAGTAAATCAATAACAGTAAGGATTTGATTCAGCAATGCTATAAAGATGATTCAGTGAAATCTTCTTAATTTAACTGTGATAGTGATAGTATTACAGGGGTTTCATGCAAATGACTGCCCACCCTGCAACAAAAACCCCACATTAAACTTTACGCACATTAAATTGTGTACTTACCTGCAATAATACATATGCCAGTGTTTAGGTCCCTCCACCCTGCCCCTCCCCCTCCCCGCCTCCCTGCCCCACCGTAACTCCCTCCACGACCCGCGGCTGCTATCTTGCAACATAGTGCTTCTTGTAAATCACTACTGCATTATAAAAGTGACGCAACAGCAGCACAAAATAGGCGCACAACCATCATAAATCTGCCCCTAACACTTTAAATGATTGATTCAGGATGACGATAAGGTGTGGACTATCTAGAAGTTTGTTTGAGGTGAGGCCTACTCAGGGTTGCAGATGAAATTTAGACTTGTTAAAGAGTACAGAGGTGATAAGACATGTACAGGCCTACCAAAGAAGTGAATCATGTCCACTGCACTCTTGAACAAAGGCCAGACCTCCTCTATCTCCCTGAACACGACTAAATATCATCTGCACAATGTGATTCGTAATGTTAGGAAACACAAGTGATATAATTGAAAAACGTGAAAATATTTTTGCACATTTAACAATCACATCACCTGTATTTCTTCAGATTACTTATCTCATTATGCAGATGTAGTCTACGTCCTATGTAGAAGCACACCCTATCAATACTTAAATTACCCAAGCACACATGGGAGCGTATTTACAAGGACCTTGCTCCAGGGGAAATGTCTTAAATTAAAATTGGAAAAATTACATAAAAGGGACTCAAACGCCTTGTAAATATACCCCAAACAACCTATGAAACACTAGCAGTACATATCAAGAAACCTAATTGATTTCAAAAAACGTTTTTAAACCTTTTTTGTAAAACAATTATATACCTACATTCATGGGGAACTGACTTAAAATGCCCTAATACACATGAAAACGTTTTTTTAAGGTCCTTGCACCTTTTTTTCAATAACTTTTAACATGGCTATGTAACTCAAACAATCAAAATCAAACTTTTTCAAGCACACATGGGGGCGTATTTACAAGGACCTTGCACCACGGGGAAAGTGACTACAAATAACCAAACACACAATGGGACGTATTTACAAGGCCCTTGAACAAGGGGGAAGTGACTTGAAATGGCTAAGCACACATAGGAGTGTATTTACAATGCCCGTGCAACACTTATGCATCACTATTAACATGTACACTGTAGAGCAGCATGGGACAATAACAACACAGATGCATCATGCATCTGTTCCGCAGAAACGACGCATTGCAGGAGTCACATCACAAGTAAATAAATTCTCATAATTTTTTAAAGCATTCCTTTTCCTTAAAAACGATTTTCTGATCATAATTTGAAAACACAGCAGAGCTCCTATGTACAACCACACCTTGTCAGTACTAATACTTTACATTATCTGCAATTACAATTGGTAAAAGAATGCAAAATCTTCTTTGAAAGCATAATGCAAACACTTGACTCAAAACATCATTTTAAATACACAGCTGGCTTTCTTATTTACGCAAAAAAGCATACTAGTCTTTATCTAAAATTTAGAAACGATAACTCACCTTAACAAATGCTTTTTGAATTTCAAAACAGTCTCAGAAACACACCAATTTTTCTTTAGCAGAATAAAAGGTATGCACTCTAGAGGCTGGAACCAACAAAGGCACTGAAATGCTGATATTCATCACACATATCTCTCATGTCAGCCAATCAAAACTCTTCCCTCACTATTTTCAAATCAACACCCTTCCCCCCTCTGCCCTTTCTGCCCTTTTTCCATAGCAACTACCGCCTGCCAGACCTCTCATGTTTACAAGTTCACACAACAATGTTTCAAATGAACTCTGAACTCTCAGTACACCTGCTAATCCACTGCAATCTTTCATAACATCATTTTTTATTAGCCATTCAAATTACATCTTTGAAAGAACACATCCATGCACCCTAACTTTCTGTTTTCACCAATGGAAATACACCAATTGCTACTAATGAATCATTTGCACTCAAACTCCACAGTTTTTTTTCATTACAAACTTCACTATTTCAACTGCCATTTCATTCCCACACTTCATCTGACTGCAGCAGAACCTCCTCTCGCCATGTTTTCAGTCTGGATTCTTGGACATAGCTACATCCACTGGGCTCACAGGTATGCTGATAACAGAAATTTACACAACCTCAATTTACAAAATGTGGAAATCAAATGGATTGGCCGAAGAGGATTGAAATGTCACCAATTGATACCATTGGTGAAAACCTTTTTACATTTGCCAAACCCTGACCTCATAATAGTGCACTGTGGAGGAAATGATTTGGGCACTTTGACTGGGGTAGGTCTGGAAATGCTCTTAAAAGACACCTTTGAGCAATTGATGACACTTTTTCCTCAAACTGCCTTGGTATATTCCAATATATGCCAAAGACAAAAATGGAGGTGGTCCTATCAATTTTGTCCACAAATTGAGAAATCGAGGAAGCATGTAAATAAGTCTGTTTCAGCTTACATGAGAGACCATGGAATTGGCTGCATCTACAATAATAACTTGCGTTACTACATGCAAGATATCTACAGAGGAGATGGCGTGCACTTCTCAGATGAGGGGAACAGAGTTTTCATACAAAATTTAAGACTGTGTATTGGTTCCTACTTATAAGTACCTAGAACTTACACAGAACACAAAAGCTCTTTTCAGAGCTACCTTAACTTTATTTACTCTTTTGAAATTTCGAATGTACCTTTTTTTCACTAATTTTCAATTATATTCGCTTCCCGGTTCGCTACCCGGTTCGAGTACCGGCAGCTAACAGCGAGAAAAATTAAATTTTTTTTTTCGACATATATGAGCCTCCTCAGCCACCCTCAGAAAACATAGGGGGTCAGGATACGTCTAAAGTGCCCCCTTCTACCCATTCTGAACATTATTTACCCTCCATCTTATATCTCAATTCTACCGAAACACAAAATGGAGGACTCCCGTAACGCTGCAGGTTCGCGTACCGGGACACGCACTGACAAGCACTCGCTCAAAAAAGGTGGGAAAGTAATTTACATAAAAAACAAAGAAGACACTTTCACCAATTAAACATTAGCTCATACTACATACCAATCCCTACCATTTTCACAAATTTGGTTGGAATTCCATTTAGCCATTTAGCATGTAGAACTCTCTAAATTCCCTGAGGTAAATTACTTCACAAAACACATTTGAAGTGTTGGAATTGACAACCAATTAAAATGTTACTTTCAATTTCTACTATTATATCATGACATTTGATTGGTTATGTACCTGAATATATATAAAGAAAGAGAGAGAAACACAGCCATTTTGACTACTACTTCTTGAAGTACATATCAAGTACATTTCAACTGATAACTTGAAGTTCGATTTGAAAGGTAAGATATTATTTTAAAAACTGAAGTATGTTCTGTACTGTAAGCTAATTAGGAAAACATTTTCTGATAGTTAAATACTATCCCTCTGTAATACTTATAGAATAAAATAGACTTCTCTGTTTTAGTTATGGATGGAGTTAGACTTGTCTTGTATAATTAAGAATTGACTTAGAGTTTATTTCATAAATTTTTTCATATTTCTACTTCCAGTTTGATACCATACACTGCCCAACGAAAAAATCACTGTTTAAAAAAGCAAACTACCTGTCTGTACTTAAACCCAACAGTGCCCTATCTGTACTGATATATTTTTTTAAAATTCATTTTACAGCATACAAAATGGAAGGAGAGCAGAAAAATAACATGGAAATTGCAGAATGCAACCAAGACAAAGAAAATGATTCAGAATTATTTGATCAATCAATGGACATAGAACTTCTGCAATGTGTTGAAGCTGTGGATTTGTTAATTGAAAATGAGTCAAAATCTGACCAAGAATTATTAGAAGTTTTTTTTAATTTTGAAAATAAATCAGAATAATAAATTTATATATAATAATTCAAAAATTGTTTGAGACAATATTCATTTTTATATGTTTTTTTAAAACTAGTAGCAAATTGATTTTATTGTAAAATCAGACTTTAAAAATACCGTGCAACTTTAAGTTTGCTCATAGTTACTTCCTTTCTTCCACTATATCATCTCCAATGTATATTTAACATCTCTTTATCATCTCCTGCCTCCATGGTGTTTCTGCTTTCCTAACAGACTACGCTATGAATTCCATATCCCTCAATAACTTCTGAAACAACCAGCAAGATATCTACAAAGGAAACAATGTATTTTTATTTTTAGACTCTGCATTGGTACCTACATGTTGCTACGTAAATAAAAATAAACAAAAAAAAACAACAAAACGAACAATCAATAAACATACAATATTTTGAAAGTCAATCATTCTTGTTTCCTTATAGTACGCTCCCCGGACCGCTTTCCGGTGCGCGTACCGGGCGCACCCCACGAAAAAAAACGTTTTTTTTTTTTACCCCGCGGGGCCCTTTTAAAGCCACCACATCAAACCTAGGGGGTCAGGGAGGATCTACTATGCCCCCTTATGGTCATTTGCCCCTTCGTTATGGCCTCCTCTTGTCTCTCGATCCTACCGAGAGACAAGATGGCGGCTGCTCCGGACTGTTTAGAATGTTGACAGACACCGGAGAGCCAATCAGCTTCGCTTCGCAAAGCTCCATTACGCGAAAAGTACGCGAACCGGAGCGCTAACCGGGACGCTGTCACAGATATATCTGTTTTTTAAAACATTAATTCCTCAAAATCCACTGGAGCACATATATTGAGACCCAGCAAAGGCACATAGGGCTAACAGTCCCTACAATTTTGCCAAGTTTCGTGCAAATCCATTCAGCAGTTCGAGCTAAAAGTGAGGCCAAACGCCCTATGGAAAACTCAATGTTAAAAACGCGTTTTGGGACCCCCCTTTTTTCTCGGCCCCCCCTTGACGAAACCCCCCCAAATTTTCAGGGGCTGCTCAGAAACAGAATGTGCCATTTTCCTGAACATTTCAGCCGATTCCGTCCACAAACGCCAAAGTTATTAGACATAGAATTTTCAAAAGTCCCTTAGAGAGAAAATCCTAACTATATATACCTACTGGCGACCGCCAGTAGGTAATAACCTACTGGCGGTCGGTTGGTTAGTTGAAAAGGCTAATCCCTAACTATATATGGTCTATAACCAATGGTTTTTTCAGTGAATTTTCAAGGTTTTGTAAATGCAAATTCCTAACTATATATGGCCTATAACCTATGGTTTTTTCAGTGAATTTCATTGGTTTTTTAATAGCAAATATCAAAAGCTGTCAAATGTCAAGTACGTGATAGGTAAAAACTTTTTCGTGTTTATGCACGCTGATGTGCTTTGAACGCTGGCCCCCCCCCCTCTTTTCTCTTAGTAGTACTCTCTCTTTGCAGATAGTGAAGAGTAGTTAACGCAGGCCTTTACCCCCGTTGTAATCCATCGTGCCTGCTTGTCTCTCCATTTGATTGATTGTTATCCAAGCATTTACTGTTTTACAATTGATTCTCTTTGGTTCATTCTCTATTTACGAAACAAGCACAAAGTCGCAATACTCTGTTTAGTCTTTGCAGATAGTGAAAAATCGTGAAAAATCGTGTAAAAAAATAAAATTAATCGAGCAAAATCAGTAGGCCACTAATTGGATCTCTTTTTGACCTCGCTAAAATAGAAATATTAGGAACAACCCTTCATGAGAAATACGAAAATAGTGAGATGAACTGAGCTCCACACCATGAGGGCTGCAAGACAGCTCGGCTCCGTCACCCACCCCGCCCAAAATAACGACAAACCCTATGCAAATAATAAAAATAAATACAACACACCAGCAAAGAAACAGGGTAAAACATTTTATTAAATAACTATTTACATAACTATTTTATACTTTTTATTGCCCGATCCGGCTAGCTCAATCGATCGAGCATGAAACTCATGCACTCTGATAGCAAGCGTTGCTACTGATGCTATGCAGACCAAAACTGGTTTTCAGTTTGTACATTTTTCTAGATTTTTCCATCCAAGGTTGGTTGAGTTTGTAGAACGATGGCTTCAGATTTTCAACATACGGTGTGGTGGCGCGGACTGGGAGAGGGCGCTTCGCTCCTGCCCCCTCCCCAAGAAAGATTTTCATACGTGAAAGTACGTTAATGGTTTTGGTCCCTGAGTTGCTTCAATGTCACTGCCATTCTCAAATGGCATAAGTTCTGGATGTTGGGTGCCATAGTTCAGAGTTCTGAGCAGCGCTTGTAACACTGTCTGAAGCTTATTTCCACCTACTGCAGCTTCACTATTCTCAAAGTAAGTAAGGGTCGTTTGTGGACCTGACTGCATTTGAAAACAATGTGATATGGTACCTCCCTAAACCGCTTGACGGAGGCCCCCGAGGGGCGGTGTGATGGCACGGACTCGGAGAAGACGCTTGGCTCCGACCCCCTCCCCAAGTCTTATAGCACCGGTTTAGCCTGAGATCGCCCCCGACATAGGCGGCCGGCTCCCGGGGTCCGGCGGAACTTTTTGCCTTTTGATGACTCTTCTATTACACAATACACAATCCGTTTGACCTGAAGACACGCTGTAGTGGGGCGCCCCTTTACCGTTTTAGTTGCCATTCCGCCCGCTTTTGCTACACTGTGCCTCTTCCGCCATTCAGTTGTTTACCGCCCGCTCTTGCGACTACAGCGTCTCGCTCACCATGTAGTTGAGTTGCTCCCGCTCTTGCGATGCAACGATAAGCGACTGCCACAGGACTCTCAAAATGGCGGCCGGCTCTTCAGATTTGGGCGTGGTCCACTAAAATGGCCCTGGGACACCTTGGAACTCGGACGCTTCCCTGATAGGGCTTGGGTCCCATTCTCAAAAGCGTCCCCTCAGCCGTGAAGATTCTACAAAAGTCTTGGGAGCCCCCGACTCCCGCAGGCTTCTGGTGGGGAGCGGCTGCCATGTTTGCTCATGGAATGGCCACGACGGACCTACGAGATGGTAGTGCTCTCATGCTGACGCCAGCTTTAGTCTGAAACATCCAGAAACACTGTATACTACCAATTCGATCAGTTCCGGTATAGCCCCAACATGACCCGGTAGAGAAGAACTTGCCCTCCCCTCTTTGACTGATGGTTCTTGTTGCCTGTCCCCTCTGTTGTCATTTTACAGAACTTTTTGGACTGCTGAAAGGGGTTGTGTTCCGAACGCTGGTTGGTGGAGACATTTTGACTATATTCTTGACCTACGTTGTCGCGTAATGCGTTATATGACACGCCGCGTTAGCGCACCCGGAAGTGATCCGGGGCGCGGCGCGCAGCGCGTAACGTAAGCATAACAGGTCATGTGACTTGTTAATAAAACTTTTTATTGGTTCATTTTACTTTTGTTATTTTAATAATGAAAAGCTTGGTCATATGACCTAAAAAATACGCTTTTTATTGATTTCGAACTTTTTTTTAAAAAACATATATGTTATAATATTCCAGGCTAATGTACTTTCCCGGAAAATTTACAACTGTCCTGCAAGTAAAATATATTCCTTTTTCGAGAAAAAGGGCGTTTCTTCGTTCCATGACGGAGCCGTTGAGTAAAAGAGACTCGGCCTGCTGTCTTAGTCGCCGATACGCCTGATTTTCAGATTCTTATCGATCACTTTATGTTGCAGGAGTGGAAAACACAACTGCCCTTGACCATTTATCTTTACTGCGTTCCTACATATTATACCTTTTATCCGTCATGTAATTGGACTGCTTTATTTCACTTGCCTTTTACTGATTCGAAAACAGTGACTAAAAGTAAAAACTTTACCAATGTAAATACTACTACCATGTTTTGTTTTAAAAACCTTTATTGTGAAAATGTCAGTATACAAATACGGGCCTATAACCACGTGGGCCGGCCACGGAGCAAACTGAAATCGTATATGATGAGGAGACATTTACATTATAGAGGAACGTAACGAGCCGGCCATTAGGTTGCAAGAACTAAGGTGTCTAACAGTTGCGGAATCGGTGGACGTACATTTTGTAATTAAAATACGACAGGGCCACTTACAAAAAAATCATCTAGATATACATTTGCGGGCAAGTACCATGGGTGACGTTAATTCGAACTTTCAATACTACAGTAATCAATAACACATCAGAACTTAATATCAATAGGGATGTCGAAATATTCAATCAATTCTCGTCCCCGCCGGCCATGAGCATCAAAACTGCATTCATATCTCGTGATATCAAAGTTGTTCAAACAGTACACAACAAGGAGTTACGAGTCCCATTTATACCGGCGCCATTTTGGGCGAGGCCGGGCAGGTCCAAGATATAGTCAAAATGTCTCCACCAACCATCGGCCAGACCAGAACCCCTTTCGGCCCTTTATGCTACAAGATGGTGTCTTCCATTCAGAAAATATTGTTGGCAGCATTTTGAAAGGAAAGATAAACAGCCGTTCTCCTAGTGAGTCTCACATTGTTACATTTAGGAAGAATGTTGAAGAGTAGTATGTGGAAAATCTGAAGCCATTTTTCTACAAACTCTCAATCAGCCTTGGATGGAAAAAAAAATCCTGAAGAATGTACAAACTGAAAACCAATTTTTGTCTGTATAGCATCAACAGCAACGCTTGAGTCAGCTTTGTGTCAAGCCGCCATTTTGATTCAATCAATAACGTCCCCCTGCACACATTCAGGGACCTGGTCGTGTCTTCAGTTGAAACGGATTGTGGGACAAGATGCAGAAAGGAAAAGGAAAAAAGTTCCTCGGGAGCCGGCCGCCTATGTCATGTGCGACCTTTGGCCACACCAGGGCAATAGTGAAGCTGCAGCAGGTGCAAATAAGCTTCAGACAGTCTTACAAGCACTGCTCAGAACTCTCAACTATGGCACTCAACATCCAGGACTTGCCATTCGGATCTTGGCGCCTTGTGCTGGTTCCGACCTTTTCACACATCGGTCCACTACTGACATCACCTCATAAGCCAACGGGGCACCCCACGCCGACTTTCGGCGCAGCATTGTAGGATGGCCACACCAGTGCGGCAACTTACTGAACACCACCTCAGTGCCATCCGAATCTCGGCGCGTTCGAGTCACTGTACCGCAAGAGCGGGAGAAACTCAGCTGGACACGCCGTCTTTCGGCGCAGCATTGTAGGATGGCCACACCAGTGCGGCAATTTGCTGGACACCACCTCGGTGCCATCCGGATCTCTGCGCGTTCGAGTCACTGTACCGCAAGAGTAACCGCAACTCAGCTGGACACGCCATCTTTCGGCGCAGCATTGTAGGATGGCCACACCAGTGCGGCAATTTGCTGGACACCACCTCGGTGCCATCCGGATCTCGGCGCGTTGTGCTGCCTTCGGCCTACTGTAGCCGCAAGTGCGGACGCAACTCAGTTGGACGGCGAGTGAACAGATAAGGGGCGCCCCACTGCAGCCGAGGAGCCTCCATCTTGGGGGAGACGCACAGCCCCCACTGACTGACGCGACCTCACAGGCCAATGGGGCGCCCCACGCCGATTTTCGGCGCGGCATTGTAGGATGGCCACACCAGTGCAGCAACTTGCTGGACACTAACTCGGTGCCATCCGGATCTCGGCGCGTTGTGCTGCCTTCGGCCTATTCGCACATCAGTCCGCTACTGACGCCGCCTCACGTGCCAACGGATTTTCTACGCTTTTTGTAGCCCTATGCCGCATAACAGGTCATGTGACTTGTTTATAAAACTTTTCATTGGTTCATTTTACTTTTGGTTTCCTAAAGATGGAAGGCTTGGTCATATGACCTAAAAATAACACTTTTCATTGGTTTAGAACATTTTTTTTTCCCAAACGATGAAAGCCCCACCTTGTTTCTGGATGTTTCAGACTGAAGCTGGCGTCAGCATGAGAGCACCACCATCTCGTGGCTCCGTCGTGGTCATTCCGCGAGCAATCATGGCAGCCGCTCCCCACCGGAAGCCTGCAGGAGTCGAGGGCCCCCAAGACTTTTGTTGAATCTTCACGGCTGAGGGGACGCTTTCGAGAATGGAGCCCAAGCCCTAGCAGGCAAGCGTCCGAGTTCCAAGGTGTCCCAGGGCCATTTTAGTGGACCAGGCCCAAAACCGAAGAGCCGTCCGCCATTTTGAGAGTCCTGTGGCAGCCGCCTATCGCTGCACTGCAAGAGTGGGCAGAAGTCAACTACATGGTGAGCGAGACGCTGTAGCCGCAAGAGCGGGCGCAACTCAGCTGGATGGCCGCCACCTGGGGAGGCCCGTTCACGCCGCCTCCCCCACGCCCCCCCCGGGCCGCCCTACGCCAATTTTCAGAGCAGCATTGTAGGATACCAAAACCAGTGCGGCAGTTTACTGGACATCACCTGGGTGCCATCCACATCTCAGCGCGTTCTGCTGCCTTGGGACTATTCGCACTTCAGACCGCTACTGACGAGGCCTCCCCCCGCACCACCCGGGACGCCCCACGCTGTTTTTCTGAGCTGCATTGTAGGATCCCAAAAACCAGTGCGGCACCCAGGTGACATCACCTGGGTGCCGTCCAGAACTCAGCACGTTGTGCTGCCTTGGGACTATTCGCACAAAAGACAGCTTCTGACCATTGTTGTTTTTTTTGTCAAAAAATGTTTAAATGTATTTACAGTTTTTGTTCCGTTCGTTATATTTAAAAGTTAATAAAGTTTTATAATCCTACTTTGTTGGAGTGCTATATATTTTTAAAAAATCGGGTGAATGGGGCCTTGAATCGGGTTATTGTCATGTGTGGGCTTTGGAAGTGTACTGCTACAGGATCGGACATTTCAAACTCAAATGCACGTTCTTTTTCTTACCTTTCCGAAGCATGGAGCGCAATAGCAGGCAGAGAAAGGGTGATGCAAGTGTTGAACACTGCCTGGCCTGGCAAGTTGCTGGCAGTGCCCCCCCGCCCGCTCCTGAAAGAGGACACACACACACCGCCGCCCCGAGTACTTCACAGATCTTTAAAAGACCATGCGCTTGTTCATGAGGCTTAAATGGTTTATCACCCCTTCTAGAACCCCTGCATCGACCCTCTGACGTTTCCTGGAAGAATTACCACGTAACACAATACCAAGCCCTGTCACCTGAAACCCCCGAGGAATCGTGGGGCATATTATCAAGGGGGTTTATCTCCGCTTTTTTGGCTTTGAAAGCCAAGAAAGCGGAGATAAAATTATCTCCCTATTACCAAGCTGTCACTAACACCAGTTAGTGACAGCTAAAAGGAGATAGCGACCATCTTGGGCCCCGCTTTTCATGTCAGTGATATTTATCACTAATGACATGCAAAGTGGGCGTGCCAAGATGTTAGCGACTGGAAACAGTCCCTAACATCGCTATCTCCTATTACCAACTTTTGGAGATATTCGCGCTAAGCGCGAATATCTCCAAAAGCTAACGCCTGCCCTGAGCAGTTCTTAGCCATGTTATCCAATGGGAGGTGGATAACATGGCTGAGAGCATTTGCTCGATAATGCATGAATATCGCTGACTTTACAGCGATATTCAGGCATTGCGGCCGTTTTTTATCGCATTTGCGATAAACCTTGCTAATAGCAAGGTTTATCTGCGATAAAAATCGCCGATGTGCGGCGATAATTTTTGTCTCTAAACAAGTTAGAGACAAAAATTATCGCTAGTTGTTGGTAATATACCCCCGGGTTTTTGCTTGCAGAAATCGGGAGGCGGGAGACTAGCACTGAAATCAGTAGTCTCACGCCTGAATCGGGAGGGTTGGCATGTCTGGATTCTCTACAGCTGGGGCCATAAACTACATCCGCAGGGCTAGGTGATAGCCTGGGACCGGCCTGGCATCTAAAATGGCTGCCGTGCACGACAAAATTGTGGCATTGGAAAAAAGGCAAGATGGCGCAGACAATGTTTATCAATAAGGATTCATTTATAACAAAATATTTTATCGCAATGACAAATTGGCGGTCAACACTTCCCGATTTCCATCGAATCGAACGTTAACAGACGTCACGCAGCAAAAAAAAAAAAGACCACGCACTGCCGCTGGAAGACATGTATCAACATATATGAGCCTCCTCAGCCACCCTCAGAAAACATAAGGGATCAGGATACGTCTCCCGCACCCCCTTATACCTAGTAATTTAATTAAAACGAAACACAAAATGGCGAATTCCCGTTTCGCTACCAATTTGCGGCCCAGTTCGCGGCCCGAGAAGCGCTTCTACTGTGAAAAATCATTTTTTTTTAATTTTCCCCACGGGACCCTTTTATAACCCCGACATCATTCCTAGGGGGTCAAGAGGGGTCTACCTTGCCCCCTTTCATTAAATTCCCCCTTCGTTTTTCACCTCTTCTTCTCTCTCGATCCTACCGAGAGATAAGATGGCGGCCGCTCCGGACTGTTTAGAATGTTGACAGACACCGGAGAGCCAATCAGCTTCGCATCGCAAAGTTCCGTTTCGCGAAAAGTAAGCGGACCGGAGCGCAGCCCGGAGCGCTGTTACAGATATATATCTTGTTTTGAACGTTAATTTCTCAAAATCCACTGGAGCACATATATTGAGACCTAGCAAAGGCACATCGGGCTAACAGTCCCTACAATTTTGCCAAGTTTCGTGCAAATCCATTCAGCCGTTCGAGCTAAAAGTGAGGCCAACCGCCCTATGGAAATTAACATGGGGAAAACGCGTTTTGGGACCCCCATTTTTTCTCGGCCCCCCCTTGACGAAACCCCCCCAAATTTTCAAGAGCTGCTCAGAAACAAAATGTGCCATTTTCCTGAAAATTTCAGCCGATTCCGTCCACAAACGCCAAAGTTATTAGACATAGAATTTTCAAAAGTTCCATAGACAAAAAATCCTAACTATACATACCTACTGGCGAGACGCCAGTAGGTAATATATATATATATGTGTATATGTGCGTGTATGTGTGCGTGTGTGGGTATGGGTGTGGCAGTTGCCATATTAAGTAGTTACAGTTAGGATCTAGTTACCATAGGAAAAGTATTTCTGCCATGCTTATAACTTTGGAACCGTTTGACTAATCTTCACAAATGTTTCAAAGAAAATGTGCTTCACTTTGTCTAGTTGTGGATGGAAAGCTTCAAGTTGATCCATTAAGTGAGGGCTGAGAAAAAGGAGGATTAAAAAAAAAGTGTTTCCGATGTTAATTTTTTTTCTTCTAGTGATCCTTCTGATGATGATTTTGGACATTACTATAGCCCAAACTGCTAAACCGACTTGCACCAAATTTGACAGAAATCTAGATCTTGGTCCAGAAAGCAAACTTTTTGTGATTTTGTGTAAATCTGTTGGGTAGTTATTGAGATATTAATGGAAAGGAAATATAAATATCTGGATGTGCAAATCTATTGCGAAGCTTTGTGAATCCATGCGCCAAAAGCAATGCCATGAATGATGGGTCGACACCTGAGTAGAAATTTCCGTCACCATTTTAAATATCAGGTGACAGCCCCCAGTTGCAAAAATTGAGATGTATTGTATTATAGGGGTCAGGGTAGAGGTACCGTGACACAATGAGTGCAATAAAGGGGTCTGTGAGGGGCCCCTGATGGGCTGGAAGACACCCCAGATGTATTTTTTTTTTTCAACACACAGGGTTTGTGAATCTACCCCAATGCTCACCGGGGCTCCCCATTCACTACTATTGCAAGTTTTCTAATTCTGCTGAATTTTCTTTCTAAAATACACTCACACATACTCTCTCACATACTCATACCTCATACACCCACTCACATACTCACTCAAACACTCGCACACCCACTCAGACACTGTCATACCCACTCACAGACCCCCCTCACACACTCAAACACCCTGTCACAGAGCCACTCAGACACTGTCATACCCACTCACATACCCACTAGCACTCATGCACACCCACTCAGAGATCCAGTCAGACACTCACAAACCCACTCACCAACGCACATAGACGCTCACAAATTCATGCACAGACCCACTCAGACACTGTCCCACTCATTCACAAACTGACTCTGACACTTATACACCAACTCACAGACCATCTCAGACACTTTCATACCCACTGGTAGACTCACATAGACCCTCTCATGCTCACTCATAGATGCGCTAAGACTTTCATGCACCAGTTCACAGACCCACTTGGACACTCGCAAACCCACTGGCAGACCCACTCTAACACTCATGCATCCACTCAAAGACCAAATCAGACTCTGTTTCAGTCACACAGAGACCTACTGAGACACTCAGATACCAACTCAGACACTAGCCTTACTGATATACTCACACACCAACTCATAGACCCACCCCAACAATCATAAACTCACAGACCCACAGAGATACTCACATACCCACCCACTCACAAACTAACTTGGACACTGATACACCTACTCATTGAATCACTCAGACACTTCTATAGTGACTTACAGATTAAGACAGTCACACAGCCACTCACAAAACTACTCAAACACTTATGCATACATTCACAGACACTCACACCCACTCAGAGACTCACTCAAACATTAATTCACCCACTCACATACCCACTCAGACACTGATCCAACCACTCAAATACTCACTCCGATACTTATACACCCACTGGTATACCCACTCAGATTCTCTCACACCCACTCACAGAGCCACCAGGAACCTAATGTACCCACTCGGAGACTCACTCAGACACTATTACACCCAGTCACAGACCCACTCAGACACTCATGCATAAACTCACAGACCCACTCATACATTCATGCACCTACTCACAGAGCTACTCAGATACTTTCACACTCACTCACAGACCCAGTCAGACACTGTCACATCTGCTCACAGACCCAGTGAGATAATCATGAACCCACTCATAAACCCAATGAGACCCCCACACACCCACTGACAGGCCTATTTGGACACTCACACACCCACTCACAGAGCCATTGACACACACACTGAGTCACTCACAAAGTTGTGAATCCTAAATGTACTTCTTTGTATTGAATGTGTGCCTTTGTTTTGTGGATCCGCGATAGATTCACAAATCTGTTAACTGGGTGTGAGTGTTTGATTGGTTCAGATGCTCCGTCCATCACCACCCCCTTTTGTACCGCTTGTTCGCCATAAGTTGGCAGGGTATGCTCAGACATGAGTCCCTTGCTCAGTTTGCCACTGGATTCAAGCAAGCCTGGCTGAAGACGGCTGTAATGCCAGAAACCGGTCCTAGGAAGCTTGCTTCCGGTCCAGGGAAGACATGGCTTGGCAGTTCGGGCTGGACTGCTCCCATGAGGGACAGGGTCATACTGATTTGCATATGGCCATGTCTGAACTGGGGTGGCAAAGTTGGCTAAAGAATGGTGATGGATTAAACCCAGATCTGTTGACTGGGTGTGAGTGTTTGATTGGTTCAGATGTCCCGTCCATCACCACCCTCTTTTGTACCGCTTTGTTCGCCATAAGTTGGCAGGCTATTCTCAGATGTTAGTCCCTTGCTCACTTTGCCACTGTACTCAAGCAAGCCTGGCTGAAGATGGCTGTAATGCCAGAAACCGGTCCTAGGAAGCTTGTTTCCGGTCCAGCGAAGGCATGGCTTGGCAGTTCGGGCTGGACTGTTCCCATGAGGCACATGGTCAGACTGATTTGCATATGGCCATGTCTGAACTGGGGTGGCAGAGTGGGCTAAAGAACGGTGATGGATTAAACCCAGATCTGTTGACTGAGTGTGAGTGTTTGATTGGTTCAGATGCTCCGTCCATCACCACCCCCTTTTGTACCTCTTTGTTTGCCATAAGTTGGCAGGGTATGCTCAGACGTGAGTCCCTTGCTCACTTTGCCACTGGATTCAAGCAAGCCTGGCTGAAGACGGCTGTAATGCCAGAAACCGGTCCTAGGAAGCTTGTTTCCGGTCCAGGGAAGGCATGGCATGGCTTGGCAGTTCGGGCTGGACTGTTCCCATGAGGCACAGGGTCAGACTGATTTGCATATGGCCATGTCTGAACTGGGGTGGCATAGTGGGCTAAAGAATGGTGATGGATTAAACCCAGATCGGTTGACTGGGTGTGAGTGTTTGATTAGTTCAGATACTCCGTCCATCCCCACCCCTTTTGTACCACTTTGTTCACCATAAATTGTCAGGGAATGCTCAGACGTGAGTATGAAGATCGACACGAGTTACGGTGGGTTGGAAATAAACAATGGACCACCTTCCTCAGGACCATTCCAAATAACCTGACCATATAGGGGAAGCGATGAGTGTAATAATGCATCTTCAGAGTCAAGGAGGCCACGTTGTAAATATGCCACTCTATTCTTGGATCTAATTATTTCGCACAGCCTCTATCCAATATGTTTAGATTAGGAGCTCCTTGTATATTAATTCTGTGCTCCTAGAGTATCTTCAGCAGTGGTATGATCTCCACAATATGATGGCTCCGTAGTTATCTATCAGTAATATGGAGTATGGGCGATGGGGTAATTTCTTCATGACGACCATGTCAGAAAAAAATGCCACTGTGTTGTGCCTCTCGCATTAGTTGAACGGTGTGGTGATCATACCACTGAGGAAGATACTCCAGGAGCATATAGGTTAGAGACCTGGAGAAATAATTAGATTGACGAATAGAGTGGCATATTTACAACGTGGCCTCCTTGACTCTGAAGGTGCATCAATACACTCATCGCTCCCATGTATGGTTGTCAGTTTATTTGGCATGGTCCTGAGGAAGGTGATCCATTGTTTGTTTCCAGCCCGCAGGAACGTGCGTCGACCTTCTGATAAACCCTATTGAATTTAGATCTCCAATAGGGACTGGTGACAAATTAGTTCTAGGTCTCCCCGTGATGCAAATATGAGGAATGGTTGATATTGGATGATGTGAGAATGTTGTTTAGGTGTGACTGAGTAAGTTTGAGAATTGATGAAAGTTGAGTTTTTATAATTGTACAGGGGTCTATATCTATAGAACACAATTGTTCCTGTGATGCTTAGGTGCGCATATTCATGTACAAAAAAATACTGAACGCAATAGTAAATGGATATTTTTAGGATGTTGTATGTATAAAACAAAGGAAAATTGAAGAAAATGTACATGTATTTTTGAATAAAAAATGATGATAAATCAATGGTTAAAGCGTCAAAGTGTATAAATCATGTGTAGTCCTTATTTAATGTTGTATACACAAATTAAAGTTATATAGGTCATGAGGGAGCTGGTTGCATATTTCTTACATATATGTGACTCCTAGGGTAAGCCATCAGTAGCCCATAAGGCAAGGTGCTATGTGCTTAGTAGTAACACATGTAGTTTGAGAGGAAGTAGAGGTGCTGCATTTATTAACTCTGGAATGGAAATAAACATTGATAGAATAAATTATGAAGGCATTTAGTTGTTTGAGGTATGCAGTTTGATAGTCTATAATGTAAACTTAAGTGAGTACTGTGTTTGGTTTTCAGATATCTACTTGTGTTGAAAGAGAAAACATTACAATGGCAAGAAAAGAACAGAGGAGAAAAACACAAAAGAAACAGTCCTGCCTGCAAAAAAGAGATGACAGATAGAACTTAGTAGGGAAAAAACAACTGCTGGTAAGAGAACTAATGAGGTTCTTAAAACATTGATTAGAAAAATGTGGAAAATGATGTAAATAAGAATAAAACTTTAACACCAACTGAGAAACGAAAAGGTGTAAGTCGCGTTCGAAGTGGAAAACGTCTTAAGAAAACGGCTGACCTAACAGTAAGGCTGAAACAATCCCAACAAATAAGAAGAAGAATGTTTAGAAGTAGGGTAGTATTTTTGGTAAGAATAATAAAGCATTATAAGAGAAGAACGCAGCAATGAAGCAAACTTGATATGTTTTTATGGTTCACATGTATTTTATTGCTTTTAAAAATATAGTCCCACACATAACAGAGGGGCTTGCTTGGCACTCTCCTATCAGGCAGTACTAATGTACAATAATCAGCACGTACAAAAACATAGCTCACTTCCCTCCCTCACCTCCATTTGTACTAACTCCAATATATTGTAGCTACCCTGCTTGGTGTAGCTATTTCTCCTCACTAGCTGTCTCTCCCTGCATCAGGCTATGTCAACCTGTTCAACCAGGTGCAGTATACATAGATATCTGGGACACATTAAGTCATAGAACTTGGTGAAAAGTAATTTAATATACAGTTTCCAGATATCTGGATAGGTGTCTGAGTGGGAGGTTAGCACTCGCATCCAGCACTCCATGCGTAATATGCGCTACATCCAATGTAGCCAAGCAGTGTGCATAGAAGGTTTCTCTTTATCGCACTGGGATAGAATGGCCTGAAGAGATGCCCCCAGGGCAAGCCAAATATGTTGCACCTTAGAGTGATAGTCAGCAGGCTTGGGAGACCCAGGGTTATTTAAGCACAGCAGCACTGTATCAAGGTGTTTATCTATGTCATCTAAAACTGCCCCCAGCAATTCTTGACCTTTGAACTTCCCATGGGAGGTGAAGCAGTGTACTAGGGACTCCGCATCACCCCTAACACTCTGACCTATGGCTGCTATTGACCCAGGCAGGTGGGCCAGGTTAGATACCAATAGGTTGCAATCTTGATAGCAGTATCTACTCTTGCAGTGTTGCGCTGTGTGCCTCACCATATACTATTGTTGTGTGTCGATTTAGATACCGTATATAGGATTCCCGAGATATGCCCTTAGATGGGCACAATTCACATTGCCCTTATTTAGGCACATAAATACAACCATTATTTAGGCATTATCCATGCTAACTAAATACAGATATGGTCACCTACATCCGTCCATCCAAGTCACAACCAGTTCCTGGAAAACCAGACTCTTAAGCCTTTAGGAGCTCCCCTTGCTTGGAATATTGATTTCCCCAAGAATCATTTATTATGCATGAACATCTATTCCTTAGGAGTTCATTCATGATGTTCCACTGCCCGACCTTTATGTCAATAATGGCAGTCCTAAACGCCTTCAAGGTATAAATATACCTTCACCTGCCATGGCAAACGACGGTACGGTTCGGCTGCCTACTTGCACGGCACAGCTACGCGGCTCGCCACTGCAAGTTTGGAAGTAATTCGAGTCCCCGCCTGACGCACTGACCAGACGCTGTCATCCTCCTCGCAGAGAATCCAGCTCCAGTGTTTCTGACTTCCCTTGTGGGGTGTTAGAGATCGAGACCCGGAAAGAGATTCCAACATCTCTCATTCTAAGGTATGGAGCAGACTAGAACCTACAGGGACTTTAGGAAAATCTTGGAAACACCATTAAACTAAACTATTGCTCGCTATACTTTAGAAAACAGCACCTACTTCTTACCTCGTACTACACCTAGGTTAGGTACATTTTTATGAATATATGTCTATAAACCATGCTATTGCAGTATTATTTTATCTTACTGCTAATGCTGTACATATTATACTTCGCATTCTGTCTTCCGATTGTAGCAGCTCATATATCTTGCACGAGAAATAAGACTGTACAGTAAACCCTTTCTATTGAAACGCCGTCTATCTATTTCTGTGTAAACTCTGTAGAAACAAAGCATGCACGATTGACTGAGTGAAACTGTTATCTATTGTTTCCACAATTCTGAGAGAGTTCCGATTCTAAAGGGAAACAAAGTTGCCATGTTTATGGGGTTGTCAGAAATGAATCCCTTCTTGTTTATTTGAGAAGTTTCCAGTGACCTCTGAGTTAGCTGGCACACACAAGTAATTAAGTTTAATGTACTCGATAGAGACATACTGACCTCATTCCTATTTCAAAACTATAGTGTATATTATTCCAATGAGCAGAGCCTATCAGGGATATTGGAACTACACTACATGGGGCCGACCGGTTTGGTAAGGCACTAATGTAATGCTAGATACTGAAGTAACTCAGTTGTGCTTTTCTCAGAGACCCTCAACTCATAATACTCCATAAGATGTCTGGAGTGGGTAGGGATAGCATCCGCCATAGCTGAGTAGGATAAAAATTCTATGTATTAGCTGTTTGGTTTGTTCAACGTTGAAGGATACAATGTTCCAAAATATTGTGCACCTTATCTTTGTTCCCTTGAAACTTGCTCTGCAATTTTCATTAAACAATGACCAAAAACGGCACAAACAATGGAACCGTTGGAGCTGTACCCGACGATGTTGGGGTAGGTTTTGATAATACTGGGTTTAATGAAAACGATGAGGATGCAATAATCATCCCTCTTAATTTAAGGAGAGCCATCACTCTAAAACTTATAAAACATGGCCTAACACCAACAGGTGGTAGAGCAGTTTTTGTGATAGAGGCACATAAATCTCACCAGTCAGAGGTATTCTTCTCATGGATAGTATTCCCTGAATCACATCCAGTAACTGAAATGTTTCACTTCTCCAAAGAAGATAATCCACCTGAAGAATATATTTCTTTCGAGGATATTGTAATTCCACTCGCATACACGTCTATGGCGGTAATGCCTGATGTCCTGAAACAGATTCAAAATGACTACGGGGCACAGCCTTCTCTAAATTTAGGTATGAAACTACTGAAAATTTTTGACCAGGTCTCAACAATATTATTATCTAATATTAAAGGAGAAGCAGCATTAGTGGCAATCCGCCAGAAATTAAGGGAATCTGGTGTAACAGAAAAACAACAAGCACTAGGCAGAACAATTGAGAAATCCTATGAAGAATTAGGCAGAGATAGTTTGGGGGGAAACCAGTTAAACCACAACTGTCCGAAAGTCCTGAAAAGGCCTTTACTAAAAACAATCCTACCTCTTCTAAAAAGAAGTGGGAAAATAGCAAACGACTTTCAAAAGAGAATTGTTCTCAATCCCGAGGTAGATCTCCTTAAAAGGAGCCCTCTGAAAGGAGGTATAACCTCAGAAATAGGGATAATTTGAGAAAAGCTGACAGGTATCAAGATAGTGATACACGTTCCAATCGTACCTTTCAGATATCATCACAGACATCTGAAAGAAGAGGACGGTCAGATCAAAAAGAAGAACGTGTGAAGTCCAAAGACGATCAACACGTTCAAAAAAACAAACCAAAACCGCAATTCTCCAAGAATAAGGTCGAAGGTCTGAAAATCAGACATGCCGAGAATATTGAGAACACAGCTCAAGAATGGATAATGGGCTTAGATAATGCTGGACAGTGCAGCAGAAGTAACAATAGCTTGCCAGAACCTGAAGGGACATCTGGAGACAGTGAACTTAAATGAAGACATTTAAGTTGAAACTGCAGACACCAGGGTTAGCTCTGCACATAGGTTATATGAAATAGCATTCCGGATAGAGGAAGACATAGCAAGAAAAGTGAAAGCACTCTTTTGGGAGTAACTTTAAAAGGGGTATGATATACTTCTAGCAGGACAGGAATGGCCACCACAATTTGTCAGGGAGTGCCCACATGGAGAAGACATCATTATGCCAGCTTTCTCCAACCCTATTCCAGTACATTTAAAATATACTTATGCCAGGAAATGGGCAGTTGCCCAAGCTCAAGCTTTATATCAAAATCATGTAGGATGGGGTGAGGACTCACCTCACCACAAGATCCTTTTACAAAATCAACCAACTACACAAAGGGAGTATCTAATTAAGCAAGAAACAAAAAAACCAGGTTAGGGAGATCTTAGATCAACTTGAATACCAAGGGGTGATTGAAACATGCACCTCATCAATGAACAATACTTTTTATGCTGTTTCCAAACCAGACAATACATATCGTCTAGTTTTGGATTACAGACACCTAAAGTTTTGTGGTCAAACATTTGCAATTAAAAAGGCACACAGTACAGCATTAATGAATAACATTGTGCGTAAAAAATATAAAACCACATTAGACATTTCAAACGGTTTCTTTTGTAAAAACATAGCACCTGAAAGTAGGTATTTGACAGCTTTCTCAATAATGGGGACCCGGCGTCAATTTTGTCAACTCCATCAGGGATTCAAGAATAGCCCAGTGTAGTGTAGTTCCTATATCCCTGATAGGCTCTGCACATTGGGATAATATACACTATAGATTTGACATAGGACTGAAGTCAGTATGTCTCTATCGAGTACATTAAACTTAATTACTTGTGTGTGCCAGCTAACTCAGAGGTCACTAGAAACTTCTCGAGTGAACAAGAAAGGATTAGTTTCTGACAACCGCGTCAACATGACAACTTTGTTTCCCTTAGAATCGGAACACGTCTCAGAATCGTGGAAACAATAGATAACAGTTTCACTCAGTCAATCATGCATGCTTCGATTTTACAGAGCTGCAGAGAAATAGAGAGATGGGCGTTTCAATAAAAGGGTTTACGGAACAGTCTTATTTCTCATGTAAGAGATATGAGCTGCTACAATTGTAAGACAGAATGCTGCAAGAGCATGATGTGTAGCTAGGACATATATTCATAAAAATACACACATAAAGAAGACATGCTAAAATACTCAGCTGGTGCTTCTAAAATATTCCTACCCCAGGGTACCTAACCTAAGTGTAGTAAGAGGGAAGAAGTAGGTGTTGTTTAGCTCTAGTCTAGTTTTGCCAAGAGGGGCCAGAAACACTGAAGCTGGATTCTCTGCAAGGAGAATCACAGTGTCTGGTCAGTGCGTCACTTGGGTACTCGATCTCCTTCAGAACTTGCCGCGGCGAACCGCATCGTGCAAGTATGCAGCAGAGCTGTGCCATACCGTGGTTTGTCAAGGCAAGTGAAGGTATATTTATACATTGAACGTGTTTAGGAATGCCAGTATTGACGTAAAATTCGGGCAGAGGAACGTCATAAATGAACCCCTAAGGAATAGATGTTCATGCATAATAAATGAGTTCTTGGAGAAATCAATATCCAAGCAAGGGGAAATCCTAAAGGCTTAAGCGTCTGGTTTTCCATGAACCCGTTGTGACGTGGATAGACAGATGTAGTTAACCATGCCTGTATTTTTTTAGCATGAGCAATGCCTAAATAAGGGCTGGATTTCTATGCCTAAATAAGGGCAGTGTGAATTGTACCTATATAAGAGCATAAATCTTGAAATCTATATACGCTATCTAAACCGACACACAACAACCACTCCACTTTCGTATGAATGGCATTACTAAATCCTAAACATGCTAAACATATCTAAAATATAGCTACACACGAAGTGCTTTAAACATGTCTAAAATACATTGTAAAAATGCATTAAAACTTGCTATGCATACAATGAAATGGTGCTGTACATATTAAAGCAATGTTTCATTCTAAACACATGTTGATATTTGAATGCTACATGAATGAATCATAAATATATATATATACACATGATGAAATGGCTCCTAAATACAGAAGAAAAAGGGCCAAAACCATTTCATGTCAGATTACATAAATCAATTAATGTGTACAAGGTTACATATTGTCTCTGGAAGTATTCAAAGAATTATGTTCTCTATGAATAAATCTACTATAAGCAGATCCACAGTTAGTCCCTTGTTTTGAAAAAATGAAGGTCAAATTCAGAGTTTCTCCGTACACTGTGTGCCAAAATCAAAAGTCAGTGTTATGGCTTGGAGAAAACATGAACTCTTCTATTTCTGTAGACAAAACATTGTCTACCATTGTAGGTGAAAGTTGAAATACCTAGTTTAGAAAATTAACCGCACATAGATGTGAACTATCGCCTTCAGCATTGGAAGCATCAGCAATGTTCGTATCGGACGTTACCTGCGTGCCTGTTGTTTCCTCTGGTACCTCAGCAGCAGCGATTTGCGACTGTGAGATCTCAATGAATGCCGTCATCAGGAGTGGTAGCCGCTGGGGACAACACAGAGCACGGGCCATTACAGGGTCCAGCAGAGTATCGACATCCGAAGGCATGACTGATGGGAGTGTTAGACAGGTGTCTAGCGCGCATTCTTCACCGCAAAGCAGGCAGCATAGAACAGGTAAGATGCAATCTTGACAGATTGGTCTTAATGAAAGAAACCATGTGGTATTTAATTCTCATAGACGAGGTAAACCCAAAATTTGGATGATACGCTCACAACACTTCATCTCCAGTAGAGATCTCTCCACAGTGAATTGGGTGTCATTGGTGATTTGGCTTGTCAGTCAGTCAGTCAGAAAACTTTATTCGGATATCCAGGTATCCACAAAAGTACAGTACATAAGAAGTCAAAAACAATACATTAAAAATACCATAATAATAAAATAAAAGGATCACCATTACACATATACAAAAAGGCCGAAATTATGGATCAAACATCGTCTGTCTTGCTTGAACGAATATACGCAAAAAAAGGGCTACTGCGAAAGATAATGTCATCCTCATACAGAGTTAATATCATCAAATAAGCGTTTTCCAAGCTAATAGGTTTACATTTTCTAAAATACGGAATTAAAAACCATTTCATATATTTCATGTAAAATTTGCAAAAGAATAAAAAGTGCAATACAGATTGTCCGCTCATGCCATCACACGGGCAAGGCAGAGAATCAAGTTCATTATGATGGCCAAGGGGGAAACAAAGTGCAAATTTAATAGTGCGAGCCCTGAGGCGAAATAATAAGCCACGCTCCCAGTGACTCATCGAGAGTGTCAGATAGCGGGGCAATGGTGAAATCAAAAAAGCATAAGACAAGTAAGAGGAGACAGTTTTCTTCAGAGATTCCCTGTGGGATCTTTCCCTGGCGTACAGTGTGTATAAGGAATGTCGCAAGTCGTTTTTAGGTGGGAGGACATTAGCAGTATAGTTATTGAAAATACTCCCTTGATTAATGCTACTAAGACTATTATACCCTCCCGACAGCCAGGGAATGTCCATGCACTTATCACAGTTCAAACAATCGGTGATAATATCTTTTGTGAGTAGTGCCGCAGGGTTCAACTTCTTCCAAATAGAAAGCCAGAAGAGGGCAGGGCATGCACGAACAAAGTCTTCAATAAAGTTAACGCCCAGTTCTTCGTGGCAGACATATTGGGGAGTAGAAATAGGAACACAAAGTGTTTTGGCTTGTCATATCAAAGAAACAGGAGTTTCTCTACACTGTATGTTGTTACTACCCCAGGATGCTGTCTTTGAACATATCTTGGGTCTGGCCTATTGATAGTGAAACCCTGTGTTTTGTTCAGGAATTGATCTTGACAGTTGATTGTGTCTGTGGGCCAGAATAGTCATTTGTCGCAATCTGGATCTGATCTGTTGTGATGCAAAATAATAGGTACGTCAACCTCCCCCTGGGTAGTGCTATTACTTGCAGGTGCAGGTATGGACGGAGTGTTCATGCCTTTGACCTTGGCTAACCCATTATTTGCTTAGGGATGATACAGGCTCTAAACAAAGCTTCTACCCCCTGCACTTGCCAATCTTTTATACCCCAGAGAGATTTTGTCTCAATGTTGTCTTTCAAAAAGTCGAAACCCTGTCTAGACAGTTGGGCTGCAGAATAAATCTGTTTTGTATTGGTTAACACACTTTTCATTCTGTTTTGTTCACATTCCTAAAGTAAAATGTTTCTGCATTGGATATATTGAACCCTGAAAAATATGGAAACTGATTTGCAAAAGTTTTTGAGCTACCCTTTGGAAGTGTAGGACAATGTTCCCATTGGTTATACATAAATACATTTCTAGGTGACGCAGATTTGTGCAAGAAATGACGACCATAATGGTTATAACAATACATGTGTTCATAGTCTGATGAACCCTCTAAATATTCATGATTTGTAAATACTGCATAAATCTCTGGATCAGACATTATGTTATTATGTTATTAACAGTCTCGTAGTCCCAATCATCAGAAAAGGTACTAGAGGTAATAAAGTCACTTAATGAAATCTTAAATAAGTGTGGAATCTTCAAAAGCTCCAACGGGCCAGAAATGTCATATTCTGCTTTGTCGCAAACTATTCCATCTTGTATAGGAAAGGCTGTGATGTTCACTGTTGACAAGTCTCTTGCTTCACGAAGGGATGATTTGTGAGGCTGGAGATTTAAGTTCACTCTTTTACTTGCTGTGTCCATTTGAATATATTTTCCATTTATCAGCATACCCAGAGTTATTACTAGAGCTAACCAAAGTAGGAAGAACATTTTTTCCAAAACAATACATAGTTCAATCCATGGTTAAACCAGCTAAGTTTTTTTCAGGTGATAAAAAAAGTCTGTTGCTTGTTCTTTGAAAGTTTTTTGTGCTGGCATCGTTTCAGGTTCACTGGGATCCTCAAAAAACGTATCAAAGTTAATGAAATAGCCAGAGGCAGTTCTGTGAATGGTTGAAATTGCATCAGGATTCATTGAAATCGCTGGAACCACTTGATCACTTGGTATGTCGTTGTAGATAGGTGTATCAGGACGAACTGTTATTTGGGTCTCAAGAGGTACAAGTTCCATAGCTTTGTTGCTTAGCCCTTCATTTCTCACTATAGAATCTTCAAAGGTGATGAATCTCTTGGATTGTAGCTAGAGGAGTGCGTCTGCTACATTGTAGGAGTCCACTTGGCCTACTGCTTAGTATCGGGCAAATAGTGTGGTTTGATCAAGTTGATGGACACAAATCTTTTCTCCTTTTTACCAACAAGGAGTGGCAAAATTACTGTTCTTGACTGTGGATTACTAGGACAGATGGTTGTCTTTAAGAAGGCTCCATACAGGCCTCGCTGGGACGGCTGGATTATACGCAGTGGTGGTTGGCTTCAGGAGCATGCTGCTTTGTTTCACTCTTAGTTCATTTAAGTCCTGTAAAACCGCCAAACAATCTTTGATATCAAATTTCTTATTTTCCACCACATGACAACCAAGGTAAGATACCAACATCCTAGTCCCAAATTCGACCTCATATGGAGTGACACCCCCCTAGAGAACTTCTTGGCAAATTGCTTAATGCACGTTGGACCCCATAAAGATGTTTGACCTACCCATACCCCCGAACCTAACACCCTGGCTGTTATAGACTGCTTTCTGTCCCGTTTTTTTCTTTCCACAACCAAATTTCCCCCAGGATGGAATGGAGAAGAATACTGCAATGCTATGCCCAAACTGGCCATGGCTTCTTTGTAAGCTCGAGAGCTAAACTCAGGGCCCTGGTCAGAGTGTCGTGATCTGAATCATTCCGGGTCAATGCGGATTCACCTACTTAACTTTTAATGGAGGTGAAAAAGTACCATTTGCATACAAATCACATGTGTACACACAAGCAGAAATGAAATTCACTTCTATAGAAAAAATTCTGACAGCAGCTCAAACCACTGTAGCAAAAGAAAGAGCCCTAGCACAGGGAAAACGCATTATGGTTGTGACACTTGTACCGGCAGTCACAAAGCGAGCATTCCGAATGCAAAAGCTTTATATCAAAGATGGATACTATGGGTTAATTCTCTTGCTGCAACTGATGTTAAATACGTTTTTGATCCTACATTTGAAAACACAAGCATTCCTACAATACAAAAACGAATGTCCTCTGCCTACTGAAATTCTCCCTCTTGACCAGTATGAATGTATAATTTATACTGATGGATCTGCACAACCTGCTACGGACGGTAAACAAACTTATAGTGCAACATGTGCGATCGTTAAAGGTCTTATGTGCGATGGCAAATTTAGACCGATGGTCCCAAAAACGCAATCTCTAGGAGATTGTACAGCTCAGCGATCTGAACTACAAGCATTCATAATGGCACTTGAAAATACGGATCGCGAATTCCCCACACTCATAGTGTGCGATTCTTTTTACTGTGTTCAATCGTATAATGAATATTTACGGTTGCAAAGATGCAAAAGGTGGCACAATCAAGCATAAAACGCTTTGGGAACAAGTAGTTCAGTTGCAAAACGGACTACAAAACACTCATGTGATACACACCCTGAGTCATCAACGTGATGGCGTTCACGCTAAAGGGAATTCATTGGCTGATGAAGCCGCGAAGGGGGCTGTGCAAACGGCTTCCTTTTTTTTTTTTTACATTTTTATTTATTACTAGCAGCCCGCCCCAGTGTTGCCTGGGGCAGAAGGGGGCTGGGGGCTGCATTTTTACCCCGGGGCAGAAGGTGGCTGGGGCAGCATGGTGTCGAGCGGTGCCCCTGCTGACTCCCTCCCGCCGCACCCCCCCCCCCGGCCCGCCCCACCCCGCCTCGCCTCCCGCCTCCCGCCTGGACTCCAGCAACATCCGATTTAAGTTAAGCAGCCCACGCGGTGCACCCGCCGACTCCCTCCCGCCTCCCGCCCCAGCAACATCTCCAGCAACGTACCTCTCACTGCTCCTCCGCTTCCCGCCGCTCCTCCCCGCGCTGCCACTGCTCCACCGGTTCTCGCCGCTCCGCAGCTCCTACCGGCGCTGTTGTCCTCCGCTCTTCCTGGTTCTGGTGAACGCCGCTCCTTCCCTCATGCAGACGTCGCTCATGTCGTCTGCTCTTCCTGGTTCTGGTGAACGCCGCTCCTCCCCTCACGCAGACGTCGCGGCCGGCCCTAGTTGCAAGGGACTACTTTTTTTCATTTATTAATATTTTAAACGTTTTTTTTATTTTTATGTAGCCTATGTCCTTCTGCTTGCCCTGAGGTTTTCTAAGATGTCTTGGGTGTGTAGATTGGCGCTGTGGTTCCCGAGATTACCTTGCCCAAAGGTGCAAGTTCTCTCTTTATAATAGTAGTATAGATTGCAAGAGAAAGATAGTACATAAACGTTACAAATGCAAATCAAAATGATATGAGAGTAATTCTCCCCATCGTAGCTGTACAAGAGAAATACATTATATACAAAAAGAAGCAAAACATTAGAATAGTAGGAATACATAATCAAAAACATAAAAAAGCACCATAGAGCTGGACCCAACAGTTCCATACATCATCTGAATGTTCCCCAAATCATTTCCCTTTTTGTCCGTGACCTGGGTCCTCTTAAATTGGCCAGCGCAATTTCCATTGTGCGAATTTCGTTAACAAGATCCCTCCATTCCATAACATGTGGGGGTTCACTAGAGATCCAGGACCGGGCTACAACTAGCCTAGCACAGGCTAATAAAATCGATATCAAATCAAACGGCTTCCATAGCTGCAATCACTTGTTCAAAATTGAAAATAGACAGTGAAATAATACTGGCTCTCAAAGCATCAGGCAAAGGCAGCTCAGAAGCGGTCGCTCCCCACGCTCCCTGCTTGACTGGTATCGTAGCGCTTTGCTGCTCACTGCTACCATCTCCATTTGTTGATTTTCATAGCGCTTTGGGGCCTCGCATTGACTCCCATAGCGCTTTGTTGCCTCGCATTGATTTCCATAGCGCTTTGCTGCCTCGCATTGATTTCCATAGCGCTTTGCTGCCTCCCATTGATTTCCATAGCGCTTTGTTGCCTCGCATTAATTTCCATAGCGCTTTGCTGCATCGCATTAATTTCCATAGCGCTTTGTGGCTTGACTTATTTTTATAGTGCTTTGTTCCATAGCCCACATTGCGCATGCTGCCTCTTGTGCTTGTGTGACCTTGTGGCGCTGTATTCGAAACCTCGCATTGCTGGTTAATTTATATTGTGCCTGATTGTGCCGGTGCCTCTGCCCACATCTTTGCAGTGTTCTGACTTGTGCCCCAATCTCGACCTGTTTCGCTTAGGCTTGCTGCCATTTTGTTGTTGTGACTCCCAGCCCGTCTCTCCACCCCGCTCCTGCCTCCCAGCTGCCCCTCCCTCGCTCGCCCCCTCCACGATCCATTTATGACAGATGAACTTACGCACAGTGTTCACGCGCTGCCGTCGCGCCCCATGCGCGCTGAAGGTGCGCCAAAGGTAAGCCCGTCTACGCCCGTCCGCGTCTGGACCTCGCCCAGCACCAGACCCCCTGCCCCCCGTAAAACCCACTCCACCCGCATAACGTACGACGCCGCAACCCTCTTAACTCTCAACCCCGGGCGACTTCCAGACTGCCACCAAGCCGCCCCAGGACACACCCATGGACCCTTCACCTGCCACTCCTGCAAATTCGACTGCATCAGGACCCACACCAAATCCACAAACTCCAAACAGAGCTCCGACACTAACCACCTGAAGTGCATCCTGCTCAACACCCGCTCGGTCCACAGACACGCCATTGAACTTTGGAACCTACTCGACACCACATCCCCGGACGTCGCCTTTCTTACAGAAACCTGGATGAACGCCTCATCAACGCCCGACATCGCCATAGCCATCCCGGACGGCTACAAGATCATCCGAAAGGATCGCATCAACCAAACAGGAGGAGGCATCGCCATCGACCATGAGAACACCATCCGCATCACAACCAGTTCCGACGATAACCTCGCAGCTGCTGAACACCTTCACTTCCAGATCCACACCGACCCCAAGACCACACTCAGAGGCACCCTCATCTACAGGCCACCAGGACCCAGCACACAATTCAGCGAAGACATCTCTGACTTCATCAGCCCACACGCCCTCCCCTCCGAGGACTACATTCTACTGGGAGACCTCAACTTCCACCTGGAAAAGAACAACGACAGCAACACCACCACTCTTCTGGACAACCTCGTCAATCTCGGACTCAAACAACTTGTTGACACCCCAACCCACTATGCCGGGCACACGCTCGACCCAATCTTCACCTCCAGCAAGCACATCTCCTTCAATCACACCACTGCTCTCCATTGGACGGACCACAGCTGCGTTCACTTCAACTACATAAAGACTACGACCCACAACCACCCACAACCAATTCCCCGCAGAAACTGGAACAAAATCACCACCGACCAGCTCTTCACATCGCTTCACCAAAACCCTCCTGCCAAATCATCGGACCCAAACCAAGCAGCCACCAACCTCACACAATGGATCACCCACAGCGCTGACAAATTAGCACCCTTGAAAAACCATCAAATCAAGCAAGGTAGCAAAAAATCCCCCTGGTTCAATGATGACCTTAAGAAATCCAAGAAGACCTGTTGCACCCTCGAGAAAGCCTGGCGAAAAAACCCAACCACTGACAACCTGATCACCTTCAAGAACGCCACCCGCAAACACCACCAACTGATCAGATCCACCAAGAAATCAGCATTCAAGGATCGACTCGACAACAACGCCCACAACAGCAAGGAACTATTCAACATCGTCAAAGAGTTCACCAACCCCACCGCCGGCACCAACGATATCACTCCCTTCTAAAACCTCTGCGACTCTCTAGCCTCGTTCTTCCACAACAAAATCGCTGACATACATAACAGCTTTGGCGACCAGTCCACCTAACCCTCCTCCGATCTAAAACCCCCCTCCAACACCCTTTGCGCCTAGAACCCAATCACCACTGAAGACACCATCCGCCTGATGAACTCCATCCACTCAGGATCGCCAACCGACCCATGTCCCCACCACATTTTCAACAAAGCAGACTCCATCATCGCACCCCATCTCCGAGACGTCATCAACTGCTCCCTCAACTAAGCTACCTTCCCGGAAAGCTTAAAACATGCCGAACTCAACCCCCTCCTGAAGAAACCCACAGCGGACCCTACTGAACTTAAGAACTACCGCACCATTTCGCTCCTCCCATTCCTTGCCAAAGTCATTGAGAAAACAGTCAACAGTCAGCTCACCACTTTCCTCGAATCCAACAAATCACTCGACCCTTCACAGTCCGGCTTCCGAGCCAAACACAGCACCGAGACCGCCCTCATCGCAGCAACAGACGACATTCAAACTCTACTGGACAACGGAGAAACAGATGCCCTCATCCTACTTGACCTCTCCGCAGCCTTCGACACAGTCTGTCATAGCACCCTTACACAACGCCTCAGCAACGTCGGAATACAAGGAAAAGCATTGAACTGGATCATCTCGTTCCTCGCCGGAAGAACCCAGAGAGTCCCCCTCCCCCCTTTCAAATCGGAAGCCACTGAAGTCATCTGCGGCGTTCCACAAGGATCATCACTCAGTCCCACCCTCTTCAACGTATACATGAGTCCCCTCGCATCCATCGCGCGCCAACACAACCTCAACATCATCTCCTACGCAGACGACACCCAGCTGATCCTCTCCCTCACCAAAGACCCAAACACCGCCAAAACCAACCTACACGATGGGATGAAAGAAGTGGCCGAGTGGATGAAGAACAGCCGTTTAAAACTGAACTCGGACAAAACGGAAGTCCTCACCCTTGGTTCATCCCCCTCCGCTTGGGACAACTCATGGTGGCCACCGACCCTGGGAAACGCACCCAAACCAACGGACCATGCACGTAACCTGGGCTTCACCCTGGACTCCTCCCTCTCGATGACCAGACAAGTCAATGCCTTCTCATCATCTTGCTTCAACATCCTACGTATGCTCAAAAAAATCTTCTGATGGATCCCCACCGAAACAAGAAAGACGGTCACCAATGCACTGGTCACAAGCCGACTGGACTTCGGAAACACCCTTTACGCCGGAACCACAGCCAAACTACAGAAAAAACTCCAATGCATCCAGAACGCCTCAGCCAGACTCACCCTAGACATCCCCCGCAAAGCTCACATTTCCGGTCACCTGAAAGACCTCCACTGGCTCCCCGTCAACAAGAGAATAACGTTCCGTCTCCTCACCCACGCACACAAAGCCCTCTACGACCTAGTACCCGAATACCTCAACATGCGCCTGTCCTTCTACACCCCCACCCGCCAACTACGATCATCCAACCAAGCCCTCGCCGCAATTCCACGCATCCAAAGATCCACCATGGGGGGAAAATCCTTCTCCTACCTAGCGGCCAAGACCTGGAATTCTCTCCCCACCCACCTCCGCCTTACACAGAACCACCTCTCCTTCAGAAAACAACTAAAAACCTGGATATTCGATAAGTAACGTTCCCCCCCTCCCTCAAGTGCCTTGGGACCCTCTGGGTGAGTAGTGCGCTATACAAATTCTAAACTTGAACTTGAACTTGAACTACCTAAAAAGTTTCCACTCTAATACTCATATGTAATAGACGCGAACAATGTTCCGTTTGCTCGAATCCCTGGAGTGGAAGATAGGGTAATTCCAAACATGGAACATACATTTGTACTAATCCTAGCAGCACATGAAGGGCTCGCCTCTGCTCATGCAGGTATTTCCACCACAGTATCTTTATTAAAGCAGAGGTACTAATGGCCAGGTATTAGGAAACAGACCCGTAACTATGTTTTGGATTGTGAAATATGCCAAAAGATGAAAGTCTCTACTGTGAAACGTCATGCGCAGACGCCCCTGTAGTTGTGTTTTCCTGGACCACTGCGGTCCCTTACAGAGGGATGGTAACTATAAATATATCATAGTCACAGTGGATACGTGTTTAAGGTTCCTGTGGATGTGGCCTCAGTGCTCGGCTGATGCTCAAACTGCTATAAAAGAATTAGGCACACTACACTCTAACCAGGGCACTGCATTTAGCTCTCGAGCTTACAAATAAGCCATGGCCAGTTTGGGCGTAGCATTGTGGTACTCTTCCCCATTCCGTCATGGGGGAAATTCGGTTGTGGAAAGAAAAAAATGGGGCATAAAGCAGTCTATAACAGCTAAGGTATTAGGTTCGGGTGATGGGTGGGTCAAACACCTTTATGGGGTCCAACGCTCAATAAATAATTTGCCAAGAAGTTCTCTAGGGGGTGTCACTCCATATGAGGTCCTATTTGGGACTAGAATGTTGTGACCGGACCTTGACATGCAAGGGACAGTGGTGGAAAAAAAGGAATTTGATATCAAAGATCGTTTGGCTGTTTTACAGGACTTAAATGAACTAAGATCGAAACAAAGCAACATGATCCTCAAGACGACCCCCAATGTGGAAAATCCAGCTGTCCCGCAAGGCCTGTCTGGATCCAAAAGTTTGGTTATCTAGTCAGAGTAAAGATCGCGGACAAGAAGGAATTTGGGCCTTCTTACAGACAACCAGTACCTGTCCTAGCAATCCACGGATCAAGAACAGTACTTTTGCCGCCCCTTCCTGGTAAAAAGGAGAATAGCTTTGTGTTCATCGACCTGATCAAACCACACTATGTGCGGATACTAAGCAGTAGGCCAAGTGGACTCCGACAATGTAGCATACGCACTCCTCTAACTACAATCCAAGATTTTCAAACTGAGAGACTCATCACCTTTGAAGATTCTACAGTGAGAAATGAAGGACTAAGCAACACTGCTATGGAACTTATCCCTGTTGAGATCCAAATAACAGTTCATCCTGATACACCTGTCTGCAATGAAGTAACAAGTGATCAACTGGTTCCAGTGAGTTCAACAAATCCTGATGCAATTGACAGCACTGCCTCTGTCAAAGTCTCACTCACCTGCATCTCCAATTAGTACTGCTCGAAGGATGAGACGATTATTCTCACCCTCCCTCAAACCTCTATCCTCTATCCCACCACACAGCTTAGCAATATGTGATAGGGAAAGAAGCCCAAAGGAAGGGGGAAGTGGATAAAATAAAAAAAAGAAAACACTGCTCCTCGGACCCTCGTGAGCTTCCTATATTTCTATCTTGAGTAGTGATGATCGGGAAGATCTTGACTGTGGAGCGCAAGTTTTAACATAAAATGAAAAAGAAAATACCTATTACTCAATGACTTACATCTGTAACACTTTTACACAAAATGATCATGCAGGTACTTCAGATCTCTTATCCCAGCAAGTTTAACACAAGTATACCTTTCTCATCGGGTGTTTTCTCTCACACCAGATAGGCCTCTTTAGGAAGATTTATGTCTCTCTTCCTTAAGGAGAAAATAAAACTGAGAGAGAGAGAGAAAACAATATCATATGATTTTACATAAAATTCAATTGCCACTTAATTTTTTCTAATTGTTTTTCCTATTCCTGCTTGCTTACTTTGTTAATGTCGCTAGTAATCTGTCCAATATTGAACTTCACATAATAAATGTAGTACTCAAGTCTTTTAAACAGAGCCTCTCGGTCTCATAACCTTTAAGACAGGCAGCAGTATGAACTCTAACAAGATCTCTTCTCAAAAGTCTATTGTCCGGGGTTCCTGTGCTAGGTTTTGCTCTTGTGGTATCAAGTCTCTTGCGACTAAGCTTTTTCTTTTCTCTTGCTTGTATCAGGATTAATCAGGGTAAGTACTTACAGTTTGTCAAGTCTTTTCTCGGGTTTTGATTGCCGTTCTTTGTTTTCATTACAGGTTGCAGGAAGATTTTCCGGGTTTTCGAGGGACGCGAGCCGGAAGTAACAAGCAGCAATGACGAGGGAGAGGAAAGCTGGACTACGTGAATGTTGCCCGGGATCCGGAGCCGCCTTGGCCGAGGAGCGCTGCAGACAAAGCAATGGTAAGTCAGATGAAGCTGGAGCGCAGGTGAGCTGGGCTGCTGCTGACGAACACAAGAGGAGCTTCCAAGATGAGCGCTGCCTTTTATAAGTGCTCGAGGGTGGGGTCGGTTTAATACACGTGTAAACAGCGGAAAAGAAGTTGTCTGTTTGCACGTGAGGAAGGCTGCCAATAGTTTTGCATATGTAATCCTGAAACCAGACAGCACTGCACAAGAAGCATTGGTAAAATCATAATGTGTACAAATAAATAGTCATGTAATCCTGAAACCGGGCAGCACTGCACAAAGAAACATTGGTAAAATCATGATGTGTACAAATACATAGTTTTAAAGAACGGGCATTGTTTCTATACTAGACATACACTTAGGAATTAACTAATTCCTTACATGTTTCATGCTGGCCTCAATGGGCTGTGAAAGGGCAAGCAGTTTGTTGGGAGCAAACCCTAACAGTCGCCCCCCCCCCCCCCAAAGACCCTCCCACGGGTCGTGGTTTAGTGGGATTAAGGAGATAAAACTGCCTAACAAGTCTCGGAGCATGCACATGAGATGCCGGTTCCCATGAATTTTCTGTGTCATCATACCCTTTCCATGCAACCAAATAATACAAGTGTCCTTTCAATCTTTTTGCATCTAAAATGCGTTTTGCTTCATACTCTAAATGACCTTGTATTAGAATCAGTGGAGGGGGTGGCTCTAGCCTGGTTTGAGGATGATAAGGTTTTAACAAGGATACATGTAAAGTGGGGTGTACTGGGAAATCTTCCGATAAGTCTAGTTTTACTGTTACTGGATTTATGAGTGCTGTTACTGTGAATGGCCCTACATATCTGGGTAGCAATTTACGGGACCCATCCATTTTTAAATTCTTTGCGGAGAGCCAAACTTTCTCTCCTACCTGGTAAAGAGGAGCCTCTGTTCTATGCTTCAGCTTGTTTCTTCATCCTGCATTTGTACTGAACAAGATGTCTTTTGGTGACTTCCTGGATGTTTGATAAGAACTGTAAACGTTCGGTAACCTTTGGGAGCAAAGAATCTTGTAATTCTATAGGTAAAGCCTTGGGATGATAACCTTGCATGAAAAAGAACGGCGTACATCGAGTTGCTGAGTGTGTACTGGTATTATAGACAAACTCTACCACAGGTAAAACTTCTACCCAATTGACTGTGTATTCAGACATGAGACAACGTAGAGTTTGTAACAATGTTTGATTCAATCTTTCAGATTGACTGTCTGTTTCTGGGTTAAATGCTGATGAAAATGCTGCTTCTATTTTTAACTTGTTACATAAGGTTTTCCAAAACTTGGAATTAAACTGACTCCCTCGGTCCAACACAATTTTACTAGGTAAACCATGTAAACAAGCAACTTCCTTTATGAAAATGTCTGCGAACTCTACAGAAGTAGGTAACTTCTGTAAGGGCACGAAATGACCCAATTTGGATAAGTAATCAATCACTACTAAAATGGTTGTGTAATTCTTTACTAAGGGTAGACCTACCATAAAATCAACACTGATGGTGTGCCAAGGGGTGTTAGGAACAGGCATAGGTTGTAAAAGACCAGCCGGGGCTTTATGTAAGGTTTTTTGGCGAGCACATGTGGGGCAGGCTAAAACATATTCCTTGACATCCTTTTCCATCGATGACCACCAAAAATGTTTGAGGATGTTTGACAAAGTCTTTTCCCATCCAGGATGTCCTGCCAAGGTTCCTGAATGGTGCCATTATAGTAACTGGTGTTGTAAGTCTACGGTTGGGACATACAGTAAAGAGTTACGACATAACAATCCATGCTGGATGGTGTTCTTTGTATCTTTTAACCAGTTGTGTACCCGTACCTGTAAATGTTCTTCGTATAATGTCTTTAGAAAGTCTTTCTGAAGAGAGGGAGCTGCAATTTTTTCAAGAGGAATAATTGAGGGTGGATTCTCTTTTCTTCCACTCAACTCAGTGGTATGTCCATACCTAGATAAAACATCAGATTGAATCTGTTGAGTACCTGGTCTGTAGGTGATTACGAAATCAAATGTGCTAACGAAAGTTAACCATCTCATTTGACGTGGGGTTAAAGCTTTTATTGAACTAAAAAACTGCACATTTTTGTGGTCACTAAAGATAGTAACAGGGAATTTTGCGCATAACAGATGGTGTCTCCATTCGGAAAAAGCTGTTTTTATGGCCAGAAGTTCTCTTTCAGCTACCATGTAGTTCTGCTCAGCTGGTAACATTTTTTTAGAATAGAAGGCTATAGGGTGCAACTGACCATCCTTGGGATCTCTTTGAGAAAGAACTCCACCCACCGCTACTTGGGAAGCATCAGCTTCCACAAAAAATGGAAGGTCGGGATCCGGGTGTTTTAACACCGGGCAGATGTAAATTTTAGTTTCATCAACTGAAAAGCTTGTTCAGCTTGTGTATTCCACTCAAAGGGTTGTCCCTTCTGTAATAATTTGGTAATGGGTGCCATGGTGTCTGCGAAATGCGTAATAAACCTTCTCTAAAAGTTTGCGTAGCCTAAAAACTTCTGCACTTCTTTTGTGGAAGTAGGTGCTGGCCAATCACTGATTGCTTTTACCTTTTTGTCATCCATTAAAATGCCTTGAGGGGACAAACGGTATCCTAAAAAGTCTACTGTGTCAGAATTGAACACACATTTTTCCAATTGTGCAAAGAGATGATTCTCTTGTAATTTGGCTAAAACTGCCCTTACTTGTTGTTTGTGTTCTTCTTGATTTCTAGAATAGATTAGAATATCATCTATGTAGACGATAACACACACATCTAGAAACTCATGTAAGACCTCATTAATAAAAAATTGGAACGCCGCAGGGGCGTTACACAAGCCAAAAGGCATTACCATGAATTCAAAAAGACTGAATTTCATTTTAAAGGCTCTCTTCCACTCATCATTCTCCTTTACTCTTACCAGATGGTATACACCCCTCAAGTCCAGTTTGGTATATACCGTGGAATGCCGTAATTGATCTAAAAGGAACGGTATTAGTGGCAGTGGATAATTATTCTTTATGGTGGCTTTATTCAGTCCTCTATAATCGATGCAGGGGCGCAGCGAACCATCTGGTTTCGGAATAAAAAAAAGAGCATTAGAGATGGGAGAGGTGGAATGACGAATTAAACCAGAGTTCAATAAGTCATCCAGATATGTTTGTAAATATTTTGTCTCTTCTTCAGTGAGAGCATAGACTCTAGTGCTGGGCAGTGGAGCTCCTGGAATGAGATCTATCCGACAATCATACGTTCTGTGTGGAGGCAGAACACTCGCCTTTATAGGATCGAAAACTTCTTAGTAGTCTAAATATTCTGGAGGAACTGAGATGTTGACTGGTGTACTTACAGAGGCACAGTGTATTATTGTTGACAGTTCTTCAACTGCCTCTTGGTAACATCCTGATTTACAAAGAACTGAATCTAAAGTCACTGTTCTTGTTACCCAGTTTATTTTTGGGTTATGTGTAGCTAACCATGGGACCCCTAATAATAAACCAAATATAGGGGTGTCAATGAGACCGAAATGTATATTTTCTGCATGACCATTTTGACAGACCATAATGATTGGACCTGTCTCTTGAGTGATTAGGCCTGAAGTCAATTCTGAACCATCTACTGCACAAACAGTTTTTGGATTTTTTTTTTGTTGCAAGGGCAAACCCAAGGTCCTAGCCAGTTTATTATCAACAAAATTACCAGTGGTGCTACAATCAAGTAAAACTGGTAAAGAATGCCGAAGTTGTGTACTAATAATTAGTACCACCTGGATAAAAAAATGTCTAGGAACATGAGGAACAGTATAAGCCACATGATTTCAGGTCTATCTACGTTTCATCCTCGAAGAAGGTACCTCCTTCCTTTCCGAGGTTACTCGTTTTTTCAATCAGAAGTTGTGACTTGTAAGGAATTGAGTTTCTGGGTCATTTTAGGTTTTATTGGACAATCTTTGGCAAAATGCCCTGGTTTTCCACAATAAAGACATAACAAGAGTTTCCTCCATCGGTCTTTTTCCTCTCTAGTCAAAGGTGCTATAATTGTACCAATCTGCATGGGCTCAGGATCTTTTTTATCGTGCCTCAACACGGCGAATCTAATGTCTGTTTTTATCTCATCTCCTTTCCTTTCTCCTAGCCTATGGTCTAATTTCACAACTAAATCTATGAAATCATTATAGTCTGATGGAAGGTCGACAATGTGTGCTAAAGCATCCTTAAGGTCATCTGTCAACCCCTTGTAAAATAAAGATGTATGCTTCTCTTCAGGCCATTGTGTCTCGGTGAGTAAACGGTTAAATATGGTAAGATAGGTTAGTAAATCTTTACTTCCCTGCTTTAAATTCAGTAACTCGTTGTCACTAGCCTGCATGTATGTATGTTTGGCAAATAATTTAGTCATCGTTCTTTTAAACAACACCCAGTCATGAAGAATATTATCATCTCTATCTACATATGGGATTGACCAGTTTGCTGCCGGACCTCCTAGATACGAAAGGACAAAAGCCACCTTAGTGGCGTCATTAGGAAACTGTGGGGGCTTGCAAACAAAATGTAACTGGCATTGGTTTAAAAACAAATGAAATATTACTATCCCCATAAAATCGTTCTGGTGCAGCTAAGGGTACCCCTTGGGGCAGAGTCACTGTGATTTCTACAGGGGTCCCTTGAGAATGGGTGTCTTCCGATCTGGCGCCCAATTTACTGGAGTCTCTACTAGAAGGAAAACCTTTTCCCCAAGGATTCTCCTGGGCCTTATACCTCTCTAAGTCCTGTCTTAAGGACAGATTTTCATGTTTTAAATCCTTCACTTCCATCTGCAATTGTAGTAAAAGAGTGGTTAAAGTCTTGTTTTCGGTCGTATCCTCATCTAAGGCTTGTGCCATATCCTGTACAAAAAATGTTTCAGGATCTCCTTTAACGTCCATCGTTCGGGCAGACCTTAGGTTTTGTGAGGCTTGTGTTTCTGTCAAAGTCTCACTCATCTGCACCTCCAGTTAGTTCTGCTCGAAGGGTGAGGCGATTATTCTCACCCTCCCTCAAACCTCTATCCCACCACACAGCTTAGCAATATGTGATAGTGAAAGAAGCCCAAGGGAAGGGGGAAGTGGATAAAATAAAAAAATGAAAACACTGCTCCTCGGACCCTCGTGAGCTTCCTATATTTCTATCTTGAGTAGTGATGATCAGGAAGATCTTGTCTGTGGAGCGCAAGCTTCAACATAAAATGAAAAAGAAAATACCTATTACTCAATGACTTACGTCTGTAACACTTTTACACAAAATGATCATGCAGGTACTTCAGATCTCTTATCCCAGCAAGTTTAACACAAGTATACCTTTCTCATCGGGTGTTTTCTCTCACACCAAATAGGCCTCTTTAAGAAGATTTATGTCTCTATTCCTTAAGGAGAAAATAAAACTGAGAGAGAGAGAGAAAACAATATCATATGACTTTACATACAATTCAATTGCCACTTAATGTTTTCTAATTGTTTTTCTTATTCCTGCTTGCTTACTTTGTTAATGTCGCTAGTAATCTGTCCAATATTGAACTTCACATAATAAATGTACTCAAGTCTTTTAAACAGAGCCTCTCTGTCTCATAACCTTTAAGATAGGCAGCAGAATAAACTCTTAACAAGATCTCTTCTCAAAAGTCTATTGTCCGGGGTTCCTGTGCTAGGTTTTGCTCTCGTGGTATCAAGTCTCTTGCGACTATGCGTTTTCTTTTCTCTTGCTTGTATCAGGATTAATCAGAATACGTACTTACAGTTTGTCAAGTCTTTTCTCGGGTTTTGATTACCGTTCTTTGTTTTCATTACAGGTTGCGGGAAGAGTTTCCGGGTCTTCGAGGGACGCGAGCCGGAAGGAACAAGCAGCAATGACGAGGGAGAGGAAAGCTGGACTACGTGGATGTTGCCCGGGATCCGGAGCCGCCTCGGCCGAGGAGCGCTGCAGACAAAGCCAATGGTAAGTCAGATGAAGCTGGAGCGCAGGTGAGCTGGCCTGCTACTGACGAACACAAGCGGAGCTTCCAAGACGAGCGCTGCCTTTTATAAGCGCTTGAGGGTGGGGTCGGTTTAATACTCGTGTAAACAGCGGAAAAGAAGTTGTCTGTTTACACGTGTTGCGTTGCTCTGTTCTCTGGTACGTTCACAGCGCTGGGACTCCCCGTTGCTGGGGTAGCCATGCGCTATATAAGCAGATCTAACATAACATAACGTGAGGAAGTCTGTCAATAGTTTTGCATATGTAATCCTGAAACCAGACAGCACTGCTCAAGAAGCATTGGTAAAATCATAATGTGTACAAATAAATAGTCATGTAATCCTGAAACCGGGCAGCACTGCACAAAGAAACATTGGTAAAATCATGATGTGTACAAATACATAGTTTTGAAGAATGGGCATTGTTTCTATACTAGACATACACTTAGGAATTAACCAATTCCTTACAAGTTTCATGCTGGCCTCAATGGACTGTGAAAGGGCAAGCAGTTTGTTGGGAGCAAACCCTAACAGCCTCAGGTTATTTCATTAACTTTTATACGTTTTCTGAGGATCCCAGCAAACCTGAAACAACGCCAGCACAAAGAACCTTCAAAGAACAAGCAACTGACTTTTTCATCACCTGAAAAAGACTTATCTGGTTTCACCTAGGATTGATCTATGGATTGTTTTGGGAATATTTTTCTTTTTACTTTGGTTAGCTCTGGTAATAGCTCTGGGATTTGTTGATAAATGGGAAATATTTTCAAATGGACACAGCAACTCAAAGAGATCTTACTTCTTAAGCCACACAAATCACTCCATTGTGAAGCAAGAGACTTGTCAGCAGTGAACATCACAGCCATTCCTATACCAGATGGTATATTTTGGGACAAAACCGAATATGACATTTTTGACCAGTCGGAACTTTTGAAGATTCCACACTTGTTTAAGATTTCATCAAGAAATGTGTGCAGTATTCACAAATCATGAATATTTAGAGGGGCCATCAGGCTATGAACTGCTATATTGTTATAACCATTATGGTCATCATTTCTTGCATAAGATTGCAAAGAAATTTACATTTTTTTCAGGGTTCAACTTGTCAAACCCAGAAACGTTTTATTTTAAAAATGTGAACAATACAGGAATGAAAAATATGTTAACAAATACAAAACAGATTTAATCTGCAGCCTTTATTGCGCAACTGTCTAGATAGGGTTTCGACTTTTGGAAAGACAACATTGAGAAAAAATCTGTCTGGGGTACAAAAGATTGGCAAGTGCAGGGGGTAGAGCCTGTATCATCCCTGAGCAAATAATGTTTTTGAATGACACTGTCCAACAAACGTCTTGCCTTGGGATAGCCAAGATCAAAGACATGAACGCTCCGTCCATACCTGCACCTGCAAGTAATAGCACTACGCAGGGGGAGGTCGACGTACATACTATTTTGCATCACAACAGATCAGATCCAGATTGGAACAAATGGTTGCTCTTACCCACAGACATAAACAACTGTCAAAATTGATTCCTGAACAAAGCACAGGGTTTCACTATCAGCAGGCCAGACACACGCTATGTTCAAAGACTGCATCCGGGGGTAGTAACAACATAGAGTGTAGGGTAGACAATGGGTTAACGACTCTGTCATCCAGGATATATTCATTGGACAGCATTGTATCTTCTGCCATAGACATCATAGAGCTTGACTTGGTCATGTTGCAACATAGTCAGTCTCAATTACGTTCTATAATGCTATTAGCCTGGATGATACAAAACTTGTGTGCAGGCTATGTGCCTTTGCGTTTAATCACCACTACGTCACTGTTTTCAGAACTCAATCTCACTGATAAACAGATCAAACTTCCACAAAGGGGAGCAGACTGTACGGTGCTGAGCATTGAGAAACTGGAACAATTACCATTCACAGTGGCAGAGAAACAAGCTACTGAGTGGATCATACATGGTAAAATTACTCTGCCTGTAACAACTTTCCATTTTCAGTATTGCCTAAAACATATACCAACAGGCAAATATGAAATGTCGGGTAAAAATACATCAAGACATCCTGGGATTTGCCTTACACACACAGATGTTGGAGTGGAGGGCGTGAAGTGTTTCTTAGTGTTACTAACTGTGAAAACACACTAAGCAGTTCTCTTCTTTGTCAGGGTTTTAACTTACACGGGGCCTGTGACGGTTCCCCTACAAACTTATCCTGTCACCCGAAAAGCTCACCAGCTACAGTGATTAATCCAATTTTTGGACAACTTTCAAATGGAAGTTACCTCATGTTGAATGATCACAGCTGCTGTGGCATGTTGCCAGGTATCCAATATATATTTACGGTTACATCCAGCGTCACTTGCTGTATGACAGTCCTGTCCCTCAAATAGAGACAGCCAGGGAGTCGCCTTTATGGCCTTCATTTAACATGTCTTATATACGAATTGATACTCTAAGCAGAATGAAAGCCATTCTTTTGCAACAAACAGTGCCACTGACCTCGGCCAAAGAAACCTATGATATACAAGTCGCAAGGACTTCTGCCTCGATACATGCCCTTTTGTATACAAACTGCCCTATACATTTCTCAGAAATGAAATTAAAGAAAACTTGTAATGCGCAACTAAAACGCGAAGGCATCAAGGCGCCTATCAAAATAATTAACAAAGAAGGCAAAACAGAACTACAGGTAGGCTTTCGCGAATAGCCGAGTCTTCAGGGCCTTTCTAAAGGACTGCATAGTGGGAAGGGACTTAGTTTCCAAAGGTAGAGTGTTCCACATTTTTGGTGCTACGGTAGAAAAAGATTTGCCACCCCATTTAGCTCTGCAAATGCGGGGTACTGATGGCAGAGACTTGTTCGCGGAACGCAAATTTCTAGAAGGACTGTAGGGAGCCAGGAGAGCTCCAATCCCGGCTGACCTATTTCTAGCTAAGGCGCCATAAGTCAGGCACATAATTTTAAAGGAAATCCTGTCCTCAATTGGGAGTCAGTGTAGAGATTTCCTTGCGGAAGTGGCTGACGCATGTTTGGGTAAATCTAACACAAACTTGGTCGCCACATTCTGGACCATTTGTAGTCGCTGCAGCAACCCCTTGTTGAGTCCTGCATACAGCGCATTACAGTAATCAAGTCGGGAGCCTATGAGTGCCACCACGACTTGCTTTCTCGCCTGCTGGGAGAGATAGTGTTTACTCTTCCGCAGGACGTGGATTATGCCCCAGCAGGTAGAGACTGTTCTATTCACTTGCTGACGCATACTGAGGGTAGGGTCGATCAGGACTCCTAGATTTTTAGCTAGAGCAGCAGGTACCGGGCAGACTCCCAATGAAGCAGGCCACCAGTTTGCCGACCAGATGTCCTCCTTTCCTCCAAACACCAAGATCTCCATCTTCTCACCATTTAGTTTCAATGAATTGTAAATCATCCATTGAGCGACTGCCTCCATACAGAATCTAAAATTGGAGGCAGCCAAACTGACAGGCTGGGAGAGGGATACCAGGATCTGGATATCGTCGGCGTAGGAGACTACCTCCATCCCAAAAGATCTTATCAGTCTGGCAAGTGGGGTCACATAGATGTTAAAAAGGGTCGGACCTAATGCCGACCCCTGAGGGACCCCACAATGCACAGACAGGGATGGAGATAGAAACTCCCCCAGCTTCACTCTCTGTTCCCTCTGATCAAGAAAGGAGGTCAGCAAACTAAGAGCGGACCCCTCCACCCAAATCTCCCTCAGGCGAGATATTAAAACCAAGGGAGAAAGGGTATCAAACGCAGCCGTAAGGTCTAACAGGATTAGGAGGGTGGTCTGGCCCTTATCAACTCGGGTGTGGATGTTGTCCAACACTATGGTAAGGGCCGACTCAGTGCTGCGTTCCCTCCTGAATCCGTGCTGCGAATGATCCAAATGACCAGAGTTTTCCAGAAAGACTGCGAGATGCTTGTTGAGATGGGTTTCCAGCATCTTCGCAGAAGCAGGGAGCAGCAAGATAGGGCGAAAGTTTTTAAGTACCCCTGGGTCCAGTGTTGGCTTCTTGAGCAGTGGCTTTACCACTGCCCTCTTCCATTGCTGAGGAAAAGTGCCATCCCTTAATGCCCTATTCATGATATCTAAAAGGGGGGGCAGAAGAGTCTCCTTAGACTGCTTAAGGAGCTTAAGAGGACAGGGATCTAAGGGGGAGCCTGACCTGGTCTTACTTAAAAGGTTCTCTAGTTCCTGAAGTGAGAGAGGTGGAAAAGAGGCCAAGCGCCCCGAGGGAATATCCTCCGCCAAAATTAAGGCAGAATCAGAAGGACCAGAGGAATCAGAGATTAAGGCCTTCTGTAGCTCTAAGGCCGAATAGATGTCAGCAATCTTTGCCTGAAAGAAAAGGGCTATGTTATTACACAGCTGCTGAGAGCCAATAACGGGATCAGGAATCCGAAGGGAAATAAGGGAATCAACAATCTTGAAGAGCTCTTTCTGGGAGGAAAGTGAGGTGGTACGGGCAGTGAAATATTCCTGCTTAGCTCTTATTACCTCCGCCTTATAGCCCCTCAATAAGATTTTGTGGGCCTCCTTATCCCTCAGATCCCAACTAGCCCGCCAGAGACGCTCCTGCCTCCTGACTCCCTGCCTAAGGAGTCTTAATGGCTCCGAGAACCAAGGGGCCGACGGCTTTTTCCTAGCAGAGTAGCGCATGCGGACGGGGGCAAGTTCATCAAGCGCCGTTGTGACGGCCTTTTCTGAGAGACAGCCAGACATACGTCTTCCTCCTGAGAGATTGTCATACTGGGAATCCTAGGGGCAAGGGTGCTATTAGAGATGTTCTTAAGGTTCCGCGGAGATTCCATCTTACTTAAACTCTTTACATTGCTATCCATAGTGAGACAGGACATTTCTTTCGGAACAGCATAGTGATCAGACCATGAGAGAGGGAAAGGGTCCTTCACTGTCAACCTGCCATCATTTGAGAAGACCCCATCAAGCGTATGGCCCGCTTGATGGGTGGCACCCCTCACAAGCTGGTTCAGCCCACATGAAGACAGAGCATCCAGCAGGGAGAGGGTATCACTAGACTCCGAATTCTCTAAGTGATAATTCAGGTCTCCCAGGACCGTTAGATGCTCGCAGCCAAAATATGGTTCTAAGATAGTGAGCATAATTTGTCCGAAATCAGTTCTAGACCTGGGGGGACGGTAAAACAGGACTGTTAGAATGTATCTTAAACATGTCTGATGCGAGCGGAATTGTACATGTATTTAAGAACATGTGTTCAGGACTGTTAGCACCTTTTCAAGCAGTCCTAGGAATCATTCCAAACTTCATGCACTCTGTGTTTGAAAGACTGCCGCTCCTTTTAGCAGGGATCCTAATTTTATTACTACTGCTTCGAAATGGCAAGCCAAATGACCAGCAACACCCAATTCACTGTGGAGAGCTCTCTACTGGAGATGAAGTGTGGTTAGCGCATCGTCCAAATTTTAGGGTTACCTCATCTACAAAAATTAAATACCACATGGTTTCTGTCATTCAGACCAATCTGGCAAGATTGCATCTTACCTGTTCAACGCTGCCTGCTTTGCGGTGAAGAATGCACGCTAGACATCTGTCTAACACTCCCATCAGTCATGCCTACGGATGTTAATATGCTGCTGGACCCTGTAACGGCCCATTCTCTATGTTGTCCCCAGTGGCTACCAATCCTGATTACAGCATTCATTGGGATCTAATAGACACAAATTGCTACTGTTGAGGTACAAGAGGTGTCAACAGGCACACAAGTAACATCGGAAACGAACATTGCTGATGCTTCCAATGCTGAAGGCGAGGTTCACATCAATGTGAAGTTAATCTTCTAAACAAGGTAATCAAACTTTCACCTACAACGGTAGATGACTTTTTGTCTACAGGATTAAAAGATTTCATGTTTTCTCCATCCCCATGCACTGACTTTTGATTTGGCACACAATGTACCAGAAAGACTCTGAATCTGACCTTCATTTTTCAAAACAGAGACTAACTTTGGAACTTTTTTGCTATGATGAATTTTTTTTCTCCAAATTTGTATTTTTCATTTTTGGCACAGTAATCTTCTTATAGCAGAACTATTCATAGAGAATAGAATTATTTGAATAACTTCCAGAGACAATATGTCACCTTGTCAATACCAACTGTTTTATGTAACTTGCATTGAAATGGTTGTGGCTTTTTTCTTCTGTATTTACGAGTCATTGCATAATAATGTATACACTCATGTTCATTCATTTAGCATTCACTATAAATATATGCCTTGAATGAAACATTGCTTTAATATGTACAGCACCATTGCATTTTATGCATCGTAACAGTTTTAAATGCATTTTTAGAAATATGTTTTAAACATGTTTTTTGCATTTCATATAAAACTCTATTTTAGATATGTTTTAGCATGTTTAGAATTTAGTACTTCCAGTCATACGAAACTGGAGTGGGTGTTGTGTGTCGATTTAGATACCGTATATAGGTTTCCCGATGTATGCCCTTATATAGGCACAATTGACATTGCCCTTATTTAGGCCATGAAATCCAACCCTTATTTAGGCATTATTCATGCTAACCAAATACAGGCATGGTCACCTACATCCGTCTAGCCACGTCAAAACTAGGTCTTGGAAAACCAGACTCTTAAGCCTTTAGGACTTCCCCTTGCTTGGATTATTGATTTTCCAAGAACTCATTTATTATGCATGAACATCTATTCCTTATGGGTTCAGTCATGTTGTTCCTAAGCCCGACTTTTACGTCAATACTTGGATTCCTAAACACCTTCAAGGTATAAATATACCTTCACTTGCCTTGACAAACCACAGTATGGCACAGCTCGGCTGCATACTTGCACAATGCAGTTCGCCATGGCAAGTTCGGAAGGAGATCGAGTACCCAAGTGACGCACTGACCAGACACTGTGATCCTCCTTGCAGAGAATCCAGCTTCAGTGTTTCTGGCTCCCCTTGTGGGGTGTTAGAGATCGAGACCCTGAAAGAGAATCCAACCTCTCTCATTTCTCTCTCATTCTAAGGTATGGAGCAGACTAGAACCTAGAGAAACGTTTGTCAACTCTTGGCTAAACTAGACTAGAGCTAAACAATACCTACTTCTTCCCTCTTACTACACTTAGGTTAGGTACACTGGGGTAGGATTATTTTAGAAGCACCAGATGAGTATTCACATTTTAGCCTGTGTTATTTATGTATGCATTTTTATGAATATATGTCATAGCTACAAACCATGCTATATTATTTTATCTTACTGCTAACGTACGTGTTATACTTCGCATTTTGTCTTACGATTGTAGCAGCTCATATCACTTGCACGAGAAATAAGACTGTTCAATAAACCCTTTTTATTGAAAAGCCTGTCTATCTATTGCTGTGTAAACTCTGTAGAAATGAAGCAAGCACGATTGACTGAGTAAAATTGTTATCTATTGTTTCCACAATTCTGAGACTGTTCCAATTCTAAAGGGAAACAAAGTTGTCATGTTTATGCGGTTGTCAGAAACTAATCTCTTCTTGTTCATTCGAGAAGTTTCTAGTGACGTCTGAGTTAGCTGGCACACACAAGTAATTATGTTTATTGCGCTCAATAGAGACATACTGACCTCAGTACTATGTCAAAACTATATGTATATATCATTCCAATGCGCACAGCCTATCAGGGATATAGGAACTACACTACACTATATCTCTTCCCACTCCTTGTGAGTTAAAATTCAACCTAGTTCTTGCGCCCAACGTGTCTGCCCCAACATTTTTGCCTTTGCAGGTGTGTGCTGTAAGTTAGGGTATAGTTCAGTGATAAGGCATTTGTCCATGTATTTAGCCAGCAGCACCTTTCAAAGTGAGTGAGTGCATGCTGTGCACCATGTTGCATGTCGGGGTAGGTGACCCAGTGACTGATTTGCATATATTGCAGCCGTTCTGTTCCTACTAACCCATAATCTGTCTTGAGCTGCTCAAAAGAGAGGAGCCTATCTGCATCAAGCATGTGGCTCACTTCCTGGCAACTGTCCACCTGCCAAGCTGCAAATGTAGAGTGGTGGAACCCCTAGGTAAACTCCTGGTTGTCAAGTATGGCTATTGTTGGCGATGGGAAGGTCAATCTGCTGCGGGCAGCTACCTGGTCTCAGACACCAAGCCTGGATCTAGTAATGGGAGAGGAATATAAACCCCAAACCCTCTGGTGTCTGGGCAGGAAAGGGATTTTACAGAGGTGGTCACCCACAACCACTCAATCTATAAAACACCAGTGCGTCTCCGTTTTGGAGTGACTCCATTCCACCAGAAAGTGAAACTGGGCTGCCCGAGTGATAGACCTGGTCACGACTCATAGACCACGGCCTCCACCTACCCTCCCACAAAAAGGAATTAGCTTCTTTTTGCAAGGCTTGTAATATGCCTACTGGGGTGCTAATGGTAGAGTTTGGAACAGATAAAGTACTTGTGGCAGCATGGTAATTTTGAGCATGATATAGAGCTCTCTGTCCATTGAAAGGGATACCTGGTGGTTAGTTGGGTCAGCATGTCAGTCCAAATCAAAAGGCTAAGCTCTTGTGATTTCTGAAGATTAATGCGTAAGCCTTCGGCTTCACTAAACTTCGCTTGTTCTACTGGGAAGGCCAGTAGTACCTTCCAATGCCACTTCCACATTATCAGCGTAGAGGCTGGTGGTATGCTCCTAATTCCTGAATGCATCCTGATGATGTTTAAATCATCTCATACTCTCTGCGCCAGTGGCTCTATTTACAACACAAACAACAGGAGCAACAGTAAACCCCCCTATTTAGTCCCCTTGTTGATAGAAAAGGAAGCAAGGCTGTGCCATTAACTCGCACTGTCTCCCGAGGAGTGCCATCATTGCTAAGAGTCCAAGCCTGGACTCTCTCCTCTATGCCAAAATTGACCATCATCACTTTCAAGTAATGCCAATGCACCCAATGGAATGCTTTTTCAGCTTTGATAGCTAGGAGCATTAACTCCTTGCAGAAGCGCAATGCCTTATCCACTAAATGCTGGACCCACTTGGTGTTGTCACCACATTGGTGGTGCGGTATGAATCCCAATTGATCAGGATCCACAAGTCCTGGCATTTAGGGTTGCCAACCTCATCACTAGGTTACTTGTAAATAGCTTTTCATCCGCGTTTGTGAGATGTGCAGAAAATAACATCACTCCTTCCTGTCGTTTCCAGGTTTGGTTATAACTTTAACAGAAGCCTCATGCATGGAGGGTGGGAGTGTGCCTATGTCTGCAATGGAGTTAAAGAGTTACGTCAAAATAGGGGCAAGAATCTGGAAAAATTGCTTGTAGAAGAGGGTGGGGAACTCATCTGGGTCAGGGGATTTGAGCAATTTCTGGTGTGCTATGGCCATCATGACCTCTTAGAAGCATATGGGGTAGTCATGAATAGGAGCCTGTTGGGGTGTTATATGGGGAGTATGCGTGCCACGTAGGTAAGCCTACAACACCTCTGGTGACAAGTCTTAGGCCTCATATAGGACATATAATAGTCCTGTAAGGCGGCCGCTATTGGTACACCCCCATCTATTTATGCGCCATTTCAAGAGATGTATCATATCTATCCTCTCTACTTGTCGCTTAGCCCACAACTTGTTAGCCAACAGCCTACCACATTTGTCTCTCCCAAAATAGAAGGAGTGATAGAGGTGGAGCGCTGCATATTCTGCCTTGTCTAAATCTAGGCTCAAGAGTTGGGCATGGGCTGCCTCTAAATGCCACCATATTCCGGGTGCCCCTGTTCATTTGTGGATCATTTCCAATTTTCTCACTCTCACCTTGAGCTCATGTTGTTTCTCTGTGAGGGTGATTTTGTCTGCTGCAGTGATAGAGATAAGTTCTTGTCGCACTACCATTTTCAAGGTACCCAAAAAGGTGGCTATAGAGGTGCCTGGTCGATCATTGATCTGCAAAATAGCGTTAAGTGGGGTGGGGGGGGGTGTCCATCCTAATGATGGCACCCATAAGGTGTCAAGCTTTGGGGTTCTATCTCAGTTGCAGTGACATGTGCCTGTATGCCCCCTGTGCTTAAAAAATTGTTGAAATGGGCGTAAGTCTCATGTTCATGCAAGTAAAATGTATAAAAGAGGCACCATTATAAGTCACCCAGGCTCATTTATTGCAGGCAACTCAACCCCTCCTTGGAAAACACCTCAGCCTATCCATTGCACTGTCCAGATCTATCAGTGTCATTTCTCATCATCAGATTCAAGTCTCCGCCAATTAAAACCATCTAGTCCGGGGAGGTTATAACCGCCAAAGTGGATTGCTTAAGGAACTGCTCAGGATTGTCGTGAGGTGTGTAGACTGAGGCCAGAGTGAAGGACTAATCACCTAAGCAGATTTGGTAGGCTAGCAGTTGTCCCCTCAGTTTCTCGACTTTACATCCCACTGTGCCCTGAAAGGAACACACAATCAGAATGGCACCCCCTACCATTTTTAGTAGCATTAGAGGAGAAGTATTGTCGCAAGAATTGGCAGTACTTCAAATTATGCCAGTCTCCTGCTAGTAAGTGTGTCTCCTGTAAGAGGCAAACATTAGCCCTTCGCTGTCCAAATAGGAGAAGATGGCATTGTGTTTTATCGGCCTATTCACATTTACTGTGATTATCTTCATATAAGTGTGAGCAGAAGGGAGTTTTTTGATGTGCGCAGCTGTGGGCAAGAAGGTGCTAATCCTTGACTACATGTCTAAGGTCCATTCATCTCTGACCGTTGGAGTGGCCTGGGGTTCTCTGTCTCATTGCCACGATCCAAGAAGCGAATGAGTGTCCCTCCCCTTGAATTCCCAAAGAACCCACCTGGGAGACAAACCTAAAGCATTAACGAAACAAGGTCTCTGTGCACTGGGGCTAACCGGGAAAGTCCTATCAGGGCACCTGGGTGAATGTACATATAGGTTGCCTCCACTAATTGAGACAATGTGGTCTGCCACCCCACCGCAGAGCTAGGTAATGGGCACCATTTGTGCTAGAATATCCTATTGGCCCAACCCGAAAAGACTCAGGCGGGTTCATGCTGCTCCAATTTTCCAGCCAATCTGTCAAGCACTGCTTAACGCTCCATCACCATGGTAGCAGGATCCAGTTCATGGTCCTCCAAAGGACTCTGGATCATTTCTTACCTGTTTCAGTCTAGTGTTGCTCCCTGGATCTGGTGGCTCTGCACGTCAAGGTCTCTTCATCTTCTCTGGGATATTCAGGAGGCGGAAGGAGTCCGCCAAGGTATTAAGGTGATATTGCATGTCATTCCAGTAGAAGGTAAGGCAGAATGGATTCCCCCATTTGTACAGGATGCATTTGTTGCAAAGGAAATAAGTGATAGGTTGAAAGTCCTGGCATCTCTGGAGAGTGACCGCTTCCAGGTCTTGATATGTTAGGGCATGGCCTCTGAACTGTACGGGTTACGCATCCTGTGCTTTGCGCAGAATGGACGCCTTCAGCTGCAAATCGTGCACACAGACAAGAAAGTGCTCTGGGCACCCAGTCTAGTTGCACCACTGTTCCTGCTTGTGCACCCAGGATGGGCAAGAATAGGGCCTTCACCTAGGCCTGAGTGTCTGAGACTTCCACCTTGTTTGGAGCACCTCATATTCGGACCTTATTTCTGTGTGAGCGATTTTCAAGGTCCTCGGTCTGTGCTTTCAGGCCCTCTTGTTGTTCATTTTCTGCTGGATAAGCTCAATCTCCTCATCATGGCTAGACTTATGATCCTTGAGAATGGACACCCAATATCCCACATCCGTCAGATCAATCAATCAATCAATCAATCAATCAATCAATCAATCTATATGTAAGGCACGCTACTTACCCGTGAGGGTTTCAAGGTGCTGTGGGGAGGGGGGATGCTGCTACTGTTCGAACAGCCAGGTCTTGAGGAGTCTCCTGAAGGTCAGTAGGTTCTGCGTCCGCCATAGGTGGAGGGGGAGGGTGTTCCATGTCTTGGCGGCGAGGTGGCAGAAGTATCTGCCACCGGTGGTTGCTCTTTGGATACGGGGGACAGTGGCGAGGGTGTGGTCGGTGGAGCGGAGATGGTGGGTGCGGGTGTAGAAGCTGAGGCGGCAGTTGAGGTATGTTGGTCCAGTGTTGTGGAGTGCTTTGTGTGCATGGGTGAGGAGCTTGAAGGTTATCCTCTTGTTGATGGGGAGCCAGTTTAGGTCTTTCAGGTGGGGTGGGATGTGGCTGCAGTGCGGGATTTCGAGGAACAGATTTGCGGATGCGTTCTGGATGCGTTGGAGCTGTTTGAGGAGTTTCGCTCCTGCATAGAGGGCATTTCTGTAATCCAGTATGCTGCTGACAAGGGCCTGGGTGACCGTCCTTCTAGTTTCGATGGGGGATCCACTTTTAGATCCTGCGGAGCATACGGAGGGTGTTGAAGCAGGAGGAGGAGACGGCGTTGACCTGCTTGGTCATGGAGAGGGTGGAATCGAGGATGACCCCTTGGTTGTGCGTGTGGTCGGTGGGCATGGGAGCCGTTCCTAGCGAGGTAGGCCACCAGGAGTCGTGCCATGCAGACGGGGGTCGATCCGAGGATGAGGACCTCCGTCTTGTCTGAGTTCAGCTTCAGCCAGCTGTTTCTCATCCAGTCGGCAACAGCCATCATTCTCTTATGGAGGTTGGTCTTGCCTGTCTGAGGGTCTTTGGTGAGGGAGAGGATCAGCTGGGTGTCGTTGGTGTAGGAGATGATGTTGAGGTTGTGCAGGCGGGCGATGTGGGCGAGCAGGGCCATGTATATGTTGAACAGCGTGGGGCTGAGGGATGAGCCCTGGGGTACATCGCAGATGATCTTGGTGGCTGTAGAGCGGAAGGGGGGAGGCGAACGCTCTGTGTTCTGTCGGAGAGGAAGGAAGTGGTCCAGTCCAGGGCTTTCTCTTGTATCCCAGCGTCGTGGAGGCGTGTAGGTAAGGTGTGGTGGCAGACCGTATCGAAGGCGGCTGACAAGTCCAGGAGGATGAGGGCCACGGTCTCACCGTTGTCTAGCAGGGTTCTGATGTCGTCGGTGGCGGCTAGGAGGTCTGTCTCGGTGCTGTGGTTGCAGCGGAATCCGGATTGGGGCCGGTCCAGAATGCTGTTTTCCTCGAGGAACCTGGTCAGTTGTATGTTGATGGCCTTCTCAATGACCTTCGCCTGGAACGGCAGCAGGGAGATGGGTTGGACGTTTTTGAGGTCCTTTGGGTCGGCCATGGGTTTATTCAGTAGGTGCGGATTTCGGCGTGCTTCCAGTCCTTTGGGAAGGTAGCTGTCTCGAGGGAGATGTTGATGGCTTTCTGGAGGTGGGGTGCGATGACTGTGCTTGCCCTACTGAAGATGTGGTGTGGGCATGGGTCAGCGGAGGATCCGGTGTGTATGAAGTTAATGATCTTGATGGTATCGTTGTAGTCGATGCTGGTCCAGGAGGTAAGGTGGTTGGTGCGAGTGGTGGTAGTGGGGATGGAGGTGGAGGTCCCGGTGGTTGCAGGGGCGGTTGCAGTGTTGAAGCTATCGTGGATGCCTGTGATCTTGCAGAGGAAGAAGGTGGCCAGTGAGTCGCACAGTTCCTGCGAGGGTGGGATGTCGTTGGAGCTAGAGTTGGGGTTGGAGAGTTATTTCATGATGTTGAAGAGCTCTTTGCTGTTGTGTGCGTAGTTGTCTAGGCGGTTTTTGAAGGAGGCTCTCTTGGTGGATCTGGTGAGGTGGTGGTGGTTGCGGTTGGCGTGCTTGTGAGCTGCGTAGCTTTCCGGGGTTCGTTCGCGGGTCCAGTTCTTCTCTAACTTTCGGAAGGTTTTCTTGGATGCCTGGAGGTCTTCGGAGAACCAGCTTGCTTTCTTCCTGGTGTGGCTGGTGGAGGGTTTGTTGATTGGGGCAAGAGTGTTGGCGCAGTCTTCGATCCATCGTCTGAGGTTGTGGGCTGCGGTGTCTGGGTCGGTCGGGCCTGTGGGTGGGCTTTGGGCGAGGGTGGTGGTTAGTTGGTCATCGGTGACTTTGCTCCAGCAGCGTTGATGCATCTGTTGGTTGCGGTGGGATGTGAAGGGTTTCCGGAAGGTGAAGTGGATGCAGAGGTGGTCGGTCCATTGGAGTTCGGTGGAATGGTTGAAGGAGATGTGGGGGCTGGCTGAGTAGATGGGGTCCAGCATGTGGCCGGCGGCGTGGGTGGGTGTTGTGCCGAGTTGTCTGAGTCCGAGGTTGTCAAGGTTGTCGATCAGGGTGGAGGAGTTAGGGTCGTTGTTGTTCTCAAGGTGGAAGTTCAGGTCCCTGAGGAGGATGTAGTCTGTGGAGGCGATGGCGTGCCTGCTGATGAGGTCGGCGATGGAGTCGCAGAACTGTGGTCGCGGTCCAGGGGGTCTGTAGATGAGTGTTCCTCTAGGGTGGTGTTGGGGTCAGTGTGGATCTGGAAGTGCAGGTGTTTGGCAGTGCTGAGGGTGTCATCGGCATTTGTCGAGATGTTGAGAGTGTTTCTGTGGGCGATGACAATTCCTCCTCCTACTCCATTGGTGTGGTCCTTGCGGGTGATCTTGTAGCCTTCTGGGATGGCTATGGCGATGTTGGGTGCCGAGGAGGAGTTCAGCCAGGTCTCCGTCAGGAATGCGACATCTGGGGTTTAGGTGTTGAGTAGGTCCCAGAGTTCAACTGCGTGCTTTCTGGCAGAGCGAGTGTTGAGGAGGATGCATCTCAGGTAGTTGTCTTGTTTACCGGGAGGTTTTTCGGGGCGGATGCTGGTGTAGCTGCAGTTTTGGCAGGAGAAGAGTCCTAGGGTGCGCTTCGGGGTGGCCAGGCAGCAGGTGCGTGATCGTCGGTGTTGAGTGCATTGAGGGTGCTGGTGGTGTAGTGGAGACGGGTGTTGTGGCGGTCACGAGGGCCAGGGGTTCTGGCGCTGGGCATGATCGATGTGTGGACGGGCGCAGACGGGCTTGCCTTAGGCAGGCCTTCGACGCGCCCGCTGCAAGTGGTCGCTGCACGGCCGCTTCACGGCCTGCATATGAGGTGGCTTGGGAGGGAGGAGCAGCTGGGAGCCGGGAGCAGGGAGGAAAATGGGTGTGCAGGGGCCGGGGCTGCAGGAAAGCAGTGGCAGGAAAGGACCGGATCGGAAGAGGTGGGGAAGCGGGTGGAACCGGCGCACAGGGCAGAGGGGAAGGAGAAAACCCAGCCAAGAAGGGCTGTAGGGGAGGAGAAACCCAGGAAACAAGGAGGCAGCAAGGAGGCAGGAACCAAGGCAGTCAGGTGACGAGCAGCAGTGTGGGGGCGACCTGTCTGCGAGTAGGGTCTAAGGTCGCTCAGATCCTGTTTGACTTCCTTAAGATCTTAGGAGAGCTCCTTCATGACTGCTTGCATATCCTCACGAAGAGACGCAAAGATTGCTTCCATGAATGATCTTGTTAATGGGGCCTTCTCCTAGCCCCCCTCCGCCTACATGGCTGGACTCAGAGCTAGCGTTCCCTCCCCAACCACTGCCCAAGATAACCTTGTGAACATCTCTTTGAAAGCATTTCTTCTTTCCCCAGGTGGCTGCCATAGGGACCGTCAGTGATGATCTTCTTGAGGAGGTCGCTGTTGAGCATCACCACCAGCCAAGCCCATTTCCATAAGCACTGTACAGATGCTGCCCTCTTTCGGAGTCTTCACTTCAGGTTTTACAGGCTGAGAATCAGACCTACTGGGCAGCAGAGGCATAGGGTTACTGCTGCTGAGAGACAAATGCTTGTGTCAGCCATTGTGGCCCAGGAGTGGCTGCAAGCCTGTAGAAGATTACCATCTCTCAGGATATGCAAGATGCAGAACAGAAATCACTGGCTGGGCGATAGAGAGACTCAATACCTCGATCTTCGATGGAGACTCGAAACACTGATAGCACTAGGGTTGACAGTGCTGCCCTCTACAAATGCTGTTTGATTGATTGACTTGACCGTGAAGATTTACGAATACAGTGTAAAGATTGGTATGGTTGGCCTTTCCGAATAGCAATATGTGCATATGAAAATCACAAAGGAAAGAGGAAGAACCAGCATCAGAGTAAGTATAATACATGGTGCTTTGCTTTAGGAGCAGTAAATGAAATTGGCTAATGTGCTGCATTAAAAGCAGAGACCAGCATCATGTTACTTGTGCTAAATATGACAGTATGTGGGGAAATTTGGGTAATGCAGCGCAAACTTTGCTTAGATTACCATTTGAGCATGACGGTAGATGTGGACTAAGAATATGACCTAGAAGTTTGTATATTGTTGGAAGTTTCTATCTAGGGACATGATTGATAAAAGTTATCGAATGGTGTGGTTCAGGACAAATATAGACATGATTATAACTTTTCTATCCTTATGGATTAAAGATATTAATTCAGTACCAGGAGATGCATTGAGAGCATTGGAAAGCATTGGAGGCCCCTATTAAGTGCTCGTTAGAATGTTTTAGTTTTCTGCAGCAGTACAAATACTTTGGTGAGTAGAGACACCGGAAATACTAAGGACCTAATTCAAAACATTGATAGGAACATTATATGGCAAAAGAAAGCACACTTTGAATAACATAAGAACCGAATTGGATTGGAAGAAAGGTGAGAGCAGCTTTTCCAACCAATTGTTCAAAGCGACATTGTCCTATGACTTTCGTTCCCAAACTCTGAATGCATAGTTTCTGCATTTTACGTTTTGACCGATTTTGAATGTTTATATCAAGAAAGCCCCAGTCTTGAAAAATGTCTTGCTAAACTCCATCATTCCATTACTATTTGTGACTGTCTACTTAGCATCTGCTTGGGAGACCTGCCTGCTGATTTTAAAGACCTGGTCGGTGAAATGCCTCAATCGACAAGTTGTCTGATGGTAGCCAATGCAAAATGACTTGGAATTCCAGGACAGGATCCTTGACCTGGTGCCACTCTTCTTGTTTTAACAGTGCATTGTAGTTGTATTGCCTGTATCAAGATGCTATTTGACATTCCAGATGGTACAAAAGCTTTCAGTGCCAGATAGACTGCTTTCAATTTGAAGGCATTTATGTGGTAAAGGTGTAATTTCAGCGACCACAGTCCTTGCACTGTGAGATCTTCTGAATGAGCCCCCCCATCCTTCTAGGGAAGCATCCATCATAACCATATGGGTTGGCAGGCCTGCTTGGTGAAATGGAATTCACTTTAAAAGACTCTCTCTTGCACCACCATTTGAAGGACTGTTTGACTTGCATCTTAAGATTCAGATCGTCTGCCCAATGGACTTCACATTGGCGCAACTGGTCCCCCAGGCACTGTTGTAGCAGCCTCATGTGAAGATGAGCTTTAGGGACTAGGAAGATACATGATGCCATGGATTGCGATCGGTATGGAATCTGACATTCGGTGGTGTTTGCAGCAACTGGTGACAGTTCTGAAAAATGGTACACAATCTATCCTTCAAAAGATACATGTCTTCCTGTTATGTTTTAGTGTCCCTTCTAGGTCGTCGAGAATCTGCACCAGAGACAACATTTGACATCTAGTGGTTGTTGAACATGTCAAGGTGACATTGAAGTCCAACTGAGCCTGTTGTGCAGAGCATGCTATTACCAACCTGTTGACCAGGTAGGGACAGACGTAGAACTTTTCCCCATTAAGGTGGGCAGCCACTTACAGCCATGCACTTTGAGAAAGTTATTGCAGCAGAAGAGAAGAACTTTCCAATAATAATAGGACTGGTTTGCATGAATCTTAGAATCTTTCATTCAGATGGTTCAGACAGGTTCACCATCTCTGGTGGTTCTCTACATACCCACAGCAAGAAGTCCATCAGACTGCAGACTATGAAGTGCAAAGGGACCCAGGAACCAAGACAACATTCCTGCATCCCTCAAGACTGCCTCAACAGTTCTTTGATTTAGGGAAGATTTGAAGAACCCTACCTTACAATCCATTAACAGTCCACAAACTAGGTACCTTTAGTATCCCTCATTGACTTTATGTTTGTCTTTGACCCGGACAGTACCCGGCTGCCTTCTGGCTTGGCTCACATATAGAATACTATATATATATATGTATACATGCATTCTGTGTTTTGCTGTCACTGGTTTGCGAAAAAAGCATCCTGTAGATGCACAGAACACATCCAATCGCCCTACATATGCTGTGGATATCTCTGATGCAAAACAAGCATTCTGAAATTTTGTTTCCTGACCCGTTTATTGGCTCATCTCAGATTAAGGATCAGCCTGAATGCCTCGTTGGGTTTATCTTGGGAGCCAAAAATGTCTTGCTTAGATTCCTTTTCCATTTTAAGATGAAGGAACTGCTTCTATTTCATGATTATGGAGCAGTGAGTGTACCTACTTTCTCAAAAGTGACAACGGATTTCTTTGAGTTGGTTTTAGAGGGAGTGATGAGAAAAAGACTTCCCTAAGTAGTATTAATGCTGCTGTTGCTCTCTTCCTCGACTGGTTCAGCAATAGTACTGGGCTTACTGATTCTGTTGCTGTCATTGAGCCTGAGGATACAAGGACCATTGAAGGGAATGAATCCTAGATTGGTACCTATTATGTCTGTGTCTGAAATGAAAGCAGTAACATTTCTCCTTTACACCACTGCAGTAGCATGTTCTCCTCTTTCTTCGTACCCTCCATCTGTTTATCCATATGAGGTCCTAAAAGGACTGCCCCGGTAAAGGGGAGATTCATTTTCTTTTGTTCTGCGTCTAGATTGGTGTGGTTAACCTCATCCAGGATGACTAAAGGAGTGAGATGCTGTGACAAAACTCTGAGATAGCACAACCTGCAGAAGCAATAGTGGCATTTATCTGAAAACTATCTGGCCTTCCTGTACTACCTTCAAAATGTCCTGTCTTCTGTCTTTTGGCATGTCGTCTGCAAAGGTAGTAAGTGATTCTTAAAGAGCTCAGTCATAGTGCCCCAGCAAAGATGATGCGCTAGCTGTTATGAAAGCTACAGCCACATTCACTTTGCTTCCTATTGTATCAACCCTCTGACTTTCTCCTTCTGGTGGATGTAATTTCAGGAGAAGAAGGCTCTCTCTTTCTTACAGTCAAGACTATCACTTAGTCTGACTTAGGCTCTAGTTTCAAATAAATTGGTCCTGCTCCAAAGGTCTGTATTTATTGAGAAGCCTTGTAGTAGCAGACCTGATTGTAGCTGGATTCAGGGACTCTTCTTAAGCTAACTCTGCAAAACCTGAGACCAATGGTACGATGGGTCAAATGAAAGCTTGTGGTTGCAAAGTATCAACTATTAATGAGACAGCCTATCTGAGGGCCTCCATCTATATTTTCAGCTTCATGGCCCCTCTTATCAGGACATCTTGAAATGCCATGAAATCATTCTTATAGGAGATGCTGATACAGATGTTTACGTGTAGAAAGCATTGTTGAGTAAACAGGGTCTCTTGCTGACAGGTTTTTGTGGCCCAGGAGAATCCCACCCAATACATATTTGAAGTGGCATCAATGCGTTGCTTTCCTAACAGTCCCTAAATGGAACCAGGGACACTGTGGTGAATGGAAGCAAACCTGTTTCATTCTTCTCAATACCACATACACAAACTGCACTAAGAAAAAGACACTTTACCTAAAAAGAGTTTATTTCAACCTGCCCGCCTTTGTTTTAGATATGCAATGTGCCAACACTGGGCAGGTATATAAAGGCCTATCTGTACCAGAGGGAGTCCTTTATGTTTTTATTTTTACATCAGACTGCTCAGGAAGAGTTTCCTGTGCAGCCTGATTGTTTTTTATCTATAAGGATGATCAGCACACATGGCCATTACAGGAAAATGAAAGTAAAACAAGCCAATAGGCTCATTTTACTTTCACTGAATCAGTGCTTGGGGGCAGATCTCAGCCTTGCTGATTCTTTTGAGAGAGATATAGTTGGGGAAAATCTTCTGTTTCCACTGCTACCTCTGGCCAGTGGATCCCTGCTTGGGGATCACCACAGTAGTGTGATCCTCTTGCAGGGATCTACCCACTAGACACCTGGGATGGCATCAGCAGCACCTTTGACAAAGGCTGGTGCTCCCTCTAGCACTTTTGATGATTACAGCCTTTCTCCCCCCTGATGGGTGTTTGCTGGTAATTACCCCCGATCTGCCCCCCTGGGGGTGGGGACCAAAAAGCCCACTAGACACCAAGGAAAGATTTATTTTAAAGATAGGGGTGGGGGCTGCTCACCATGGGCAAGACCATGCCCCACCACAGCAAAATGGGGCATCAGTCGTTCTGAACCCTGGTGGGTAGATGTGGGTGAAGAGGGTCAAAATGTCCACTAGATGCCAGGGCAAAAGGAATAGGGGTTGGGGCTGCCCACCATATACTGTTTCCCTAAAAAACAAAGCAAAAAGCCTTTCTGCCCTCTATGGGGGTAATTTACCCCCATCTGCCACTCTGGGGGGGGGGAGGTATAGAAAGCCCACTAGACACTAGGGCATGTTTGCCCCTTATGTGAGGTCTCTGGCCTCAGTAAAGAGAACTCTATCCCCTCAGTAGACCTTATGGAATCCACTTGCTTCCCCTTTTTCCTGCCTGGAGGAGTGCAAGTACGCTAACCTCACCATAGTCATTCACAGCTCATAGTTATGTGACTATCTGGTCTACAAGTTTTCTTAATGACCTCATGCTAATATGCTAACTGCACCAAGACCCTCAGCTCCTCTGATTGCAGCTGGAACAAAGTAACAGAGGCCTAATGGATGGCCACCCTCAACACCACTCAGCTCGTCACCTCTAGCAACCTGGAACAGGCATGCAGGCTGTTGCTGAAGTAGACATGACTTGTGGATCATATAGTTCCTGGTGAATGACCACACTGGAGGTGTGAGGAGAGGGGGCGGTCAGGCTTCTATAGTAAACAAGCATATGCCATAGAACAAGATAACAATGTGTAACACAAGAGTAGGACACTCCTTCTGCACCTTACAGAAATACTCCCTGGAGGGACCTCCATCATAGTTACTGAGCTTCAGGGTAGTTATGAGAAACTTGAACAAGTGTTGTCGCACTGAAACACAACAATACACAATACCTGGACAATAGTTGACACACTGTGAGGCGATGATGATTTGACTTGTCACTGGCTTTGTTCTTCACCCCTATGTCATCATGAAAGAGAAAAGAAAGCAACAATTGCAATCCCCTTGTGGGTCTTCAGTATCATCAAGCACTGACTCTGCTTCTGTAATGCTGCAGCACCACGATGGGACCAGCTTAAGGGAAGGAGCTTTTATTCAGTTTCTTAAACACTGTGGCAGATGGTACATCCTCTCGGACAGCCATTTCAAGCTGACCAGGCAACACCATCTCATTCTTTTGTAACACCATTGAACATTTCTAGAATTACCAATAGAAGCTGCAACACACCCCCTCTCAATAATATGCAGTTAATGTAGCCACTAACAGACCTCCTAATCAAATAATAATAATAATAATAATTCAAGGCAGTGTTGACCCTATCTTATCAGATAATCTAAGAGAAAGCACCTGTGCAGGATCCAGGACTGTGTTAAACTCAAGAACATATGAAGCAATGTGCCCAGATAACAGACAGCAAATAAATCAGCCTAGTTGATTTAATAAGCCTTAAATCAAGAAGGGACTTGAGCCTTGTAGAAGGTTTTGCAAGCATGAAGGTTTATCTACTAATAAAGTGCAATACAGAAGCCAAAAATAATAGTCAAAATCCAAACTGAATCAATATAGGTAATTATTGGCATGATACTCCATCAAATGCAGCAAAGAGAATGACATGAAGTTAAACCTTAGAGTAAAATATTCAGTCATAATCAGGAGAAAGACTAATGTGAGTCCACTCTCTAAAGTCAGGGCAAACCGGACATGGCTCACATCCAAAAACAACTCTTTTTGTAGCAAATTTCACAATGAAAATCACATTGTCAGCATAAGGTGTTTGCGTCATAATGCACAATTGGCAAAGAGCATACAACATGTAATGCAGTGTGATTTAACACCATCCCACACATCCCCTAGTTGATTAATACCTAATGCATTCAGAAGTCTCAGTACAAATCAAGCTAAACTTAACACTTACAATCTCAATAAAAGAAAGTGGACCACAGTAGTGTAGACAGTAGGAGCCTTGAAATGTTGTGAAGTCTTCCTCTAGCCTTCTTCAAGAACAGCATGTCAACACAGAGAAGACAATAAAACGCACATCATGGCTGCTTTGGAATTCAAAATGGAGTTTATGTCTAGTTTGCACCTAGTTTTCACAAGCACAGCAAAATATAGTTTTGCAAAGCGCAGTTTTTGTTTCAGCGCAAAAATATAACAATAGACACATTAAAATATTTGAAATCATCTCTCGCAGGAGTAAAGCTTTTATTGCTAGAATGCTAAGCTGATAAAGTATTCCCTCAAGGATCACATGTTCAAGGCAGTAAAATTATGATGTGTACAAGACCAAGCTAGCTGAGTGTAAATGATGTACTGTGAAAGTACCCCAGTGCAACATGACACCTATTTGCTCGTTCTTCAGTGGATTTTCTAGCACAAAGTTAAGTGCAGAATATTGGCCTGCAAAAATATCAAGTCAGGATGGGGTCTGCAGCTGTATTGTCAATGCAAGTACATTGGTAAGTCTAGATTTAGGATCATATTTACTAAGATCTCACGCAGCACAGCACGTCACCTCTCTGTGCTGCACTGCGTGATAGGGCAAGGGCAGGAAGGCACTGTACTTAACACTATTTGGTGCATTTTTTTCATTTCCCAGTGCTGGTGCACACACAATGTGCTGCCTGGCACCAATGCAGCCACCCCTGCACCATGGTGTGAGGGTGCCAGCGTTGTAAGCAGGATTGCATTTGTACAGAAATGGACACCTTCCTGCACGAAAACGATCCCCGAGGTATTTTCCTCTTTCTATGTGTGCTGCTAAATGAGGCACAGATAGAAAGAGGAAGTAACAAGGAGAAATAGAGATATTTCTCCTTGATAGGCCTCATGTGGGAAGGTGAAGCATTCTGACGCATTCCCAGGTCTACCAGTAATGATAAATATGGGAATACTTCAGAATCAATGAGTGGATGCGAGGGACCCTCCACCCATGGAGTGCCTTCCCATGGTAGAGTAACATAATGCAGTGATTTGCACTGTTTTCTCTGGATTTATCAAGCCACTCGGGCCAAAGCAAGGTGGGCTTGCGTGACTTGATAAATCAGAGGTTGTGCATCACCCTTGGGCCCCGGTGCATGGCGAAAGGGCGACGAAAAACCTGCTTGAATAAGCCCCTTAATATTTTTAACTCTACACCGATGTGCCTTGATTACATATATGTTGTCAAGATACATAGATGTGAAGTCAAGAATAGTAAATGTAAATACACACTTATATATACCTACATTGAAGACACCATGCTATCCAATATTCTGTACTTGGTAATGTTGCAGGTCAATCATTTGCCACTCATTATTGTGCTAGAAGTCTCAGGTGTTTACTTGTTTTCCCATTAGATAATCCTTGGTGTTCAGCTCAGGCCTAAGGAGGATGATGTAGACTTTAGGGATGAAGATACAGCCTAGCAGTCCAGAGCTGGAAGTAAGGATGGCGAAGATCTCCACGGCCACCATGTACCTGCCCTTGGTGCTCAGGTACGCTGGGATGAAGGAGACCCAGACGCTGCTGAACACCAGCATGCTGAAGGTGACAAACTGGGACTCATTGAATGTAGACGGTAACTTTCTAGCTATGGAGGTAACAACAAAGCTCAGAAGAGCCAAGAATTCCACATAACCAACCACAGCAAAGAATGCAGCAACAGAACCTTCGTTACAATGTAGGATCATCTTCCCAGTTTCTGATTTGGTGTCAGTGTCTGGAAATGGAGCAGAGAGAAGGAGCCACACAGTGCAGATCACCACCTCCCCCATTGAGCAGCCAAGCATTACAAAGATGGACAATCGAGGGCCCACCCACTTTCTGAGTTTACTGCCCGGCTTTGTGGCATTGAAGGCAATGATAACTGTGAGAGTTTTTGCTAAAACTGTAGAAACAGCAATAGTGAAAATGATCCCAAAGATAGTTTGACGGAAAAGACAGGACAGCTTGGAAGGGTGTCCAATAAACAAAAAAGAGCAGAGGAAGCACAGCATTAGGGCGAGGAGGAGGATGTAGCTGAGATTCCGATTATTGGCTCTAACCAGAGGTGTGTTGCTGTATTTAATGAAGCTTCCCAGCACTACAGTAGTGATGATGAAGAACAAACTTGTGATGGAGGTTAGGGCAACTCCCAGCAGATCCTCATAGGACAGGAACTCTACCACCCGTTGAATGCAGGAATCTCTCTTCTGATTGGACCACTGGTCTTGAGGGCATGATACGCAGTTTGGCATATCTACATGAAAAGAACATTGGTCAGTATTACAGAAGATGCCTTCAAGTAGGGAAAATGATATAGATGAATGGAATATGATACAGTGATGTTATTATGACCTGTCCTATGGCTAGCTATGCACCTGTAGGTGGGTGTACTGTCTGTGCGACATACACTACACATTATCAAAAACACATTGACCAAGCATCTCCATAGAAGCTGCCAGGAGGACAGTCTGATGAACAACTGACAGCTTGAGGTGGTGACTCTCCAACTCTTGAGCGTGTTAGACAATCCTTCTCAAACCTTGGAATAGTACCAGAATTACTGGCTGGTGGCTCCTCCGCTAAGGCTAACAAAAAAATAAAATGATCATAACTGAAATTATTCTCATTTTATTTTTTGTATGTTCAGGCTAGAGCGGGGCGAGGCTTGGCTCCCCTGACATCAGGTAGGAGGAGTGGTTGTATACACTGTAAAGTGTGCATCAATGTTTGACCGGGCCAGCCAAACATTCATGCTCGCTTTGCATGTTTGCTATGCAGGCTGCATTACGGCCTGCATGTAGAACATGGCCAGGACCCCATTCTCTAGTTGAGCACCGAACCACGGTTTTCAGACCAATAACAATGCTGCATTACAGCGTTATGATTGGCTCAGGGGATTCTGGGTATTTACCAATCACAACAATGCATTGCAGTGTTGTCGTTGGCTGTGAGGAGGCTGGGTGCTTTCCCGTCCCCAGAATAGACTCATTTGATGTGGGAGAGACGTGGGCAAAATCAAGTAAGTGTTTTTTTATTTTTTATTCAAAACCCCCGCCAACTGTGCCACCCCTGTATTTTACTGACCCCCACTGTCTGTAAAATGTGTGTACACTCTTCCTGACTACATAAAAGTATGCATGAGTGTGTAATGGTCTGTAATAGGGGCATGCACGCAGGTGACAGGAAGTGTCTCCTTTTCACAGAGCCATGTCCTCAAGTAATAAAATAGTACCCAGATTTTAATGATTATGATGGAATTTTACAACTGTCTTCAGAGAAGGGATCGTGTAGCTGCACCTGTAACATCAGTCTGGCCCCTGGTGCTGCTGGTTTGGAAATGCTGCCCCTACTGCTTGGATAAAGTCTCCATATTGTATTTTCACTGGTACTGCTGGTTTGGAAATGCTACCCCTACTGCTACATTATGTGACTATCCCAGTTCTTCAATCTTATCTCCTGACCTTATGTGCGCCTCATAAACATCAAGGCCCCTCCACTGCAGTAGATCTTGAAATGACTCCTCTCCTCATTCTTGAACCCCAGTACCTCAATGCACAGATCTCTTTTGCTTGAAATAACATTTACACTATAAACATTCAGCCCCTTATATAGGTAAATATCTTACTATAAACCACAAAAGTCTAATATGTTTGGACACTGTGGAAATGAGCACAGGCAAACTTTGGATTTTTGCAAATGTGTTACTTCTTCTCAAACACTAGTGAACGTTATAAACCTTAGCAACAGTGTCATTTCATTAGGCCTCTATCAAAATGTAGTAGGCCCAACAAACAAAGATGAGCACACATTGCATCTCATTTTCACAAACTCTCCTAACCTACAGATCGAATCTCCAATGCCTAAGATCTGGACAGACCATTTCTCTATCAATTTTCATCTCCATGTGGGAGAATCCCTAGACCTCAGAACCGTAGCACCTAGAAAAGTCGAACCATGGAGAAAGGTGTCTCCAGTACTTTACTTCATATTTTACTGCTTCCCTCCCTATTACTCACAGATATATTAATCTTCCTCTTAAGTATTTTGAGGAAGCAGGCATTAGAAATCATCACTCCCAAAAAATGACCCACCTCAAAACTTATATTGCCATGTCTCCCTAGCTCTCAGAGTCTCTGAAGGCAGAAAAAGCAGTCTGTAGAAAGTTGGAACACAAGTCGCAAACCAATCAAACTTGTGCAGACAAGTCACTAAGCAGCCGTAGACATTTACCAAAGAAACATCAAAATAACTAGGAAGTCCCATAAAGTGGACAGAATTATCAACACCGGAAACGTGACAAAAGAATTATATATATATGATTGTAAATTAATTTACCAAACATTTGACATGTGCTCAATCTATCCCAGCATCTCAGTCTCTTTCTGATGACCTTGTCAATCGTTTTGAAGAACAAATTCCAAAACTTTATGCCTCTCTGTCAAATGGTCCCACATAGGCACGGAGGACTTCACCTGCTTCTTCATCGTGTAATCATCCCACTCTTCTGGAATATTTTGATGTAGTTTCCCCTTAACAAAACTTGGTCCAGATTAAAATATCAAATCGTGCTCCTGGAGACCTTAGCCCCAGGACTCCTTCCTACTATTATGGATCTGTTTAATCACTCCCTGAATATGAAAAACATTCACACAAAATGGAAAGATGAGACCTATTGTAAAGAAACCCGCAGCAAATCCTTCAGACCTTGCAAATTACAGACCAGTATCATTTTTTCCTTTTCGCTGAAAAATGATGAAGTCTGTTGTTAACAAACAGATGATGTGTTTCTTGCAAACCCACTCTCTGCTAGACCCTTCTCAATCTGGTTGTCGGGCTTCCCAAAGTACAGAAACTACACTGGTGGATGTTCTGGACACCATTAGATCCTTCCTTGATGAAGCCAAGCTTGTACTTCTAGATCTATCAGCAGCATTCTATAACATCTCACATTTTGTTCCAGTGCCAAGGACTGGTTGAGGTTGGTGTTGGAGGAAAAGCCCGAGTTTGGCCTTCGACAGGGGAGTACCTCAGGGCTCATCTTTGAGCCCAACCATTTTCAGTATCTGTGTTGCACCCCTGGCCTTAAGTGATACAATCTTGCGGGTTCAAAGTAATTTCATTTACGGACAGCACACAGCTTATAATAACCTCCTGAATCTACTAAAATCAGTTTCAGGGAATGTATGAAGAAATTAGCCCTCTGGATGTCCTCCAATTGCCTTCAATTATACAGAGGAAAGACTGAAATTCTGTTCTTTTGATCTGAAGACTGGTGGCCACTGGAACTGGGGCCAGGCCCTGATCTAAAAAAGTTAGCTAGAATTCTGGGCATACTGATTGATGATATCATCTCTACAAAAGAACAAGTACATTCTATCTTTGGGACCTGCTTTGGAATTATGTGACTGTTCACAAGAGCTTTTCAATGGCTACCTCTTCAGTCTAGGGAATACACTGCTGAGGCACTTATTGTATGTCGTCTAGACTATGGAAATGCCTTTCTAGTTGAGGCAAATTAAGCTCTCTTAACCAGACTTCATGTCGTACAAAACACATCTGCCTGCATGATCTGCAATTTGACTTCCCATTCCCCTTTGGAGTACACACTGACACATTGACATTTTTGTATTGGCTCCTGATTAAAAAAGTGCACCCTTTTTAAACTCCTTGGTCTCATACATAAGTCCCTTTTTGGAAACAGTCTACTCTAGGTACGGAAGAAGTTACAGTTTTATATACCCATGCGCAACCTCAGATCCAGTGGGCAACTCTTGCTTCAACCCAGCCATATCTGTACTGTCACATATGGGGCAGATCTTTTTCATATTTGGCCCCATCACTGGAACTAGTTACCTTTGTCCATACGAGCCTTCCCGGACTTTGCTAATTTAAAAGAATTCCTCAAAACTTGGCTCTTCTAATTCCTTTTGGTATTGATGTCATGTTTGAGAGTGCATAGGCGCTGAGAGACCCACTTAGGAGGGATTTTTCACACTTTATGAATGCAAATAATATATTCTACTTTTTGTTTCTGCAACACTTCTTGAAAATGGGACTCTGTAGGGGGAATTTCTTCAGTGTTATAGACTTGTGGTAATTTAGTTCTGGTGGGCTGCATTGGCCTCTAGATTCAGGAGCCCCACAACTCTCAAGGAGTCTTGCAAGGTCCTCTTCTCCAAATGATCCTGTGTAAAACTGTTTGCTATGCTTTTATTAGGAGCTCCTGCCATTACTATGATTCATGTGCCCTCAAGGTGAAACAGTACCTTCATACTGCTGAATGTGCCAAGGCATGGCAGGGGCAACAATGTGCTCATCAATTTAAACAGATGCTTATCGGTCTCACCAAAGTAGACATGACTGGCTGAAGCATAGAAAGGGAGGTGACAAAGAGGAAGGGAAGAGTCACAGGCATGGTCATCTGCCAGGTGATACCCAGTAGTAGAGTCAAAAATATCTCCTAACAGCATTTGCTCCTTCCAAATCGGATCGGGAACGTGTCTTTCCAACTGAGGGCCAAATTACAATGCGGTTAGGTACATATGCTCCCATTGAAGTTAATGGGAGTCAAACCAAATAGTATCTGGAAGCATCCGGATGCATCGTACTCGGTCAGTTGGCCTCTCCCGATCTGAGTTGGTTGGAAATCATTTCCGAACTAATTTTGTCGGGCAGCTTTCCAAAACACATCAGAATCTGGCCCATAGTGTAGGCTCAGACCTGTCCCTTAGTCACAAAGGTGGGATGCTCTGTTTTGACTGGTATGCTAAAAAGTCTCCCTTCAAAAGTGAGTGTTTAAGGCATTTTATGAAATTATTGTGAAAATTAATGTATAATTTTGTTTAGTAGCTTCATCCAAGTCTCATGTGAAAACTTAAATAGGCTAGGAGCGCAGGAGTCAACATACACAATGTAATACTATTAAGAGATAAATGACTTAAGGTCCATGCAAACAATATTAAAAAAGGGATAAACATGTGTTGACAAACTAGTATTAGATGTCAAGTAAGAAAACTAAAAAACTCAAACAAGTAAATATCTAAAAGCAAATTAATAATGCAATTGTTGTTGTATGACTTTATTCGATATAAAATATCATAAAAGTATGAACAACCCAATTTCATCATTTTAGGACAATACCAATTTTTGAAGTTAAACAATAGCATATTGCCATACAATCAATACAAAAGAGACAATCATCTTTAAAAAACTTACAAAAACAAAAATATATATATATATATATATATATATATATATATATATATATATATATATATATATATATATATATATATATATATATATATATATATATATATATATATATATATATATATATATATATATATATATATATATATATATATATTTCATAAAACCAGTAAAACAATAGACCAATTTATACACAGTAAAAGCCACAATGCAATTTGGATACAAATATACCTTAGTAACTTTAATGAACAATGAAAAAAATATTCAAATAAGAAAGGTTGTCATAAAATTTGCTGCTGTTTGCTCCATCCTGCCGGTCAAACACACTTGCCACCCCCTCCTCCTCTGGGAGATTCAAAGCTCCTCCTTTCTCCTAGGAGCACCAATCATCAGCAGATTTTGGCTGAGTGGGATGAGAGACAAGGTAGGCCAGAGCAACATGAAGAGATCAAGCAGAAAGGTACTTTTAAGAAAGGTAGCACAGTTTGTGGTGCTTGTGTGCAGAAATGTAAACATTTGCAAGTGTATTTGTGTGGACCCGGGTGTGTGTGCAAATGTATGTATGCATGAGTGCCCCTGTGCTTGTCTGTGTATGCTTCACTGGCCTCTCAGCCACCTCTAAGTTCGAATTACAGGCTGCCTGAAAAATTACTGTATGAAGGTAACTGCAGTTACTCCATGTACAGCAAGTTCATGTTTTGAGGCTAACACTGCAACCCACATGTTTTGCTCCATTTCGCAGGTGAGATGAATCACAGCTGTGTCACGTGGCCCATAGGGACATTGTCATTTTCCACTAAGTTAGCATGAGCTCTTCGCAGCCGACTGCTGCTTTTGCACACATTACTACACTTCTTTTTTTGTGCAATATTTCAATAACTACTTTCACATGGGAACTCATTGCTGTGTTCACTCTCTGCAGGTTCCTGGGATTTTGACTGACCATTAGGTGCAAGGACGAACAGCAATGCCCCTTGTTATTTTGTTCTGGCCTGACCTTAGCCCTTAGACAAAACATACTGATGCAGCTGTTGATTGGACAGCGTACTGTTTTTTTTAGTAGGCTAAAGGAATAGGTGAGACACACTTGGAGAGGGACCATTCCACGGAGAAGAGAGAGACAGCACCTATGATTTAGATTTACCATCTATAGGCTGAGATCTTTTTATTATATAATAATACTTCTTCTTAGCAAGGGGAGGGAGGTTAGGCAGTATAGTCTTTTCTCCATTGTCTTTTAATGATGACATCTGCCTTCATGATGTTTGGACTTGCTGCTATGCTGACTATATTTGTACTATGCATTTTCCTGCTTGTTGTGACACGTACACTGCATGTTAGAGCATGTTGGTTAAAATAAATATTTTAAACAGTTTCACGTCTTTGGCAAATCTTATTGTGGACAAGTACAAGAGAGTGGGCGAAAAGGTGTATCTTGTTACAGCGATTCCAGAGAGATCTGGGAGTGTTGTGATCTGGGGTGTCTAATCATGTGTTTCTCTTGGAGTGAGTAGGGGAGCAAGTGAGACACTATAGCTAGTTGGTCCTGGATCCGTGGGTACTAAGTGGTGGGAAGAATCAGTCCATATACACCAAGGTCCCATATTCCTGCACAGAGTTCTGTGTTTGTGCAGAATCCCTGAAACAGCTGTTGAATGTCATTGCCAGTGGTATTAGATTTGAGCACATCCAGTAGCAACTACTGATCCAAAGCGCTGTCTTGGATGACACCTGGGCTCTCATTATGAGTTGTATGGTAATTGGTTGTATGGTATGGTTGTGTGCTCACGACGAGCTGAGCTCGTCATGACCACACCCGTTTCTTTAGAACGTTTGCACAGCAGGGGAATTAGCCCAGCGTGCGAGCGTTCTATAGGCCATGACAAGCTCAGCTCGTCATGAGCACACCAGCACGGTGGCTCATGATGAGCTGAGCTCGTCATGAGATTCGAAGGTGTTAAAGCTGTGGTGTTTAGCATACCTCTTTTGTCTGGCTAGAGTGTTAGTGTGTTTGTAATAGTGGCCCAGTATTTACCTTGGCTGAGCCTCTCTGTGTGTCCAGGGGCCATTTAGTAATAGGCCTTCTTGAGTTCATTGTTTTCCAGGCCTCCTGCTTTTTGTGACTGTGAGTTACCATGTGGTTGGTGGCCATTTGTTCTGGTAGTTAGTGTGCTTTTGCTATAGGTCCACACATCTTTCCTTTTTTACTCTTGGCTTACTGGTTCTTGTTGTGGTAGAGGGGCCCTGTGGCTGTTGGCCATTTTGAAAAGGCAACCAGTGTGCTTTTGCCATAGTCCTACATTGTCTGTCTTCCCTTTCTTGTTGTTTTGGTGTGGCCTAGCCATGTGGTTGGTGGCAATTTTGTGAAGGCAGCACGTGTGCTTTTACCATAGGCCTACATTGTCTGTCTTCCCTTTCTTGTTGTTGTGGTGTGGCCTTGCCATGTGGCTGGCAGGCATATTGTGAAGGCAACCAGTATGCCACTGCTTTAAGCCTGCAAGCTTTCTTTGTGGCGGCCATGCCTTGTTGTTGTTTTGCATGCATTTTTTTCTTCTTTTATCCTGCAAAAAATGCAGCACAGTTCACTGCATTTTCTAATAAATTTGCAATATCATTGATTTGAATTGATTCACTATGTAGCATTGTCTGCCAATGGGCTTTCCAACCAACAGACCCAGAACTCATGGGTGCATGAAGCAACTGTTTATGTGGTATCAGTTGAATTTAAACATCATTTAGGGCATGAATGGCAATAAATGGAAATGCAAAATGTTTTTTTTTTGTATTTCACTTCGTTTCATGTGTGGTTGTTGTGTGACTTGCAAACCTTTTTTATCCCTGTGCATTTCCGTGTCGGCATTGTCGCATTAAACTGTGTTGTTTAGAATGCCTCCTTTGTAAGGCCAGTATGTGAGTGTGTTTGTAATAGTGGGCCAGCATTTTCCTTAGCTGAGCCTCCCCATGTCCATATAGGCCTGCTTGAGTTCATTGTTTTCCAGGCCTCCTGCTTGTTGTGACTGTGAGTGACCATGTGACTGGGGGCCATTTTGTGGTGGTAGTTAGTGTGCCTTTGAAATAGGCCTGCATGTCTTTCCTTTGTTCCTCTTGGCTTACTCCTTCCATCCATTGTCAGCTGCAGCTCCCTGAATGCTTCATCCCACGTGAAGTACAATACCAAACCAGTTCCATTACATTTGTATTTTTGTTGTTGTTCTTCTTCTTTCCTATCCTTCCTGAGTGTACAGTACACCATGAAACCCCTTGTTGTCAAAGTCTCACAAATAGCTTCACTGTATTGTCATGTTCTTTTAATAACCAAGGTAGTACATTTAATAATATTAATAACACTAACAAGTGTGACAACACACTAAGTTATATATTATATTTGTTTGTTTGTACTAGTAGTAATTGAACCACAACACTGAATGCCACATTTCACTGAAGTTCTTCTTTGCTTTCAGGTGCACAAAAGAGGAGACAACAACATCACCCATTGTACTGCCAGACAGAAGTTCTGCTGCGCATGACGTCAAGTGACGTGTGATCCCAGAAATCTCTTCAGCTTGTGCCATTGTGTGCTGCTGATTTCTTGGAGATGGCACCAAAGAAAGGTACCAGGTCCAGTACCAAGAAAGTCGACAGTGAGAAGAAGGCCCTGCCACTTACCAAGACCTGTATGTCGCCCAATACCTTTTTTGGGAAACTGAAAATTGTACCTGCAGCAGTGGCGACCTAGGCCGAAGCCCATGTCTGTCGCAGAGGCAGCTAGTCTAATCATGAGTCTAAAGCATAACGAGCAGTGATGTTGAAATTGACTTATCGCAAAGTAGTACCAAATCAATGCAGGGAACTCAGATAATTGGGCAACAACAGCTGCAACCCCCGCCCCCAATAGTAGTTGTTCCTCCGGAAGTAGGGGCAGTTCAAGAGATCGAGCTTCCTGCATAGAAACAAGAAGAGAAGCCACTCTTTCAGAGATCTATTGTCTTTCAGATCCCCAGCAATAAAAAGGAGGATTAGTCCATCAACGTCTTCTGCAAGCCCCCCTTTTGATGATCTAGTCGTCACTTGGAAGTCACCTCAGTCTGAGAGTGAGACACGCCACAATACAAGGCCAGGGAAAACTAAGGTTCCAGAAAGGCTTAGAGTTATGGATATAGATGTAAAAGAGGAGGTTATGATGAGCCAGTCATCGTGGCCATAAACCCCCTACCCCAGTGGAGACCGACATTTTCCCATCCCAAATTGCTGTGAGGGATGTGGCACGGATACCACCAACACAGATAATATCACCATACCCATCTCAACCTTATATATTTTACCAGAAGCGACCTGCATCCACCACAACCACCTTAATAGAAGTAGGTACTGCAGGGTGTCAAATCTCATGCCCACCTACCAGTTCATTCGACATTGCAAGTGGCACCAGCAGCACCAGTAAATTGACCTCCCAGTTTAGGACTTTTTGGTTAGCAAGAAGTTGGTGAACATTGCTATCTATATGTTCCTTTGTGGAGAAGGTGTTAGTTGGGGTAAGCTTGGTACAGGCTATGGTACCAGAGTCCAAACAGTGCACCTGAGAAAACACCACTCGATCCAGTGGAGGTGCACCTTAGCAACCAAAAACCAGCACCCACTGTGGAAGGTGAACAAGAGGGAGACATTTTCTCTGATACACATAGCAGCCTTGTCCCCAGCAGTGCAGTGGTACCACCCACATCCTGACCAGCAACATCGCAATTGCACAAGCGTCAGGCTGGGACACCAAGAGGTCCAAGGCAAGAGAGTACAGCAATGAAAAAAACGTGCATTGAGCCTAACATCTAGCGTCAAGAAGTCACCTGCATCAGTGGCAGAAGAAACAAAATAAATCCAGGCTACCATTATCAGCATGTTTAGGTCGGAGGGGCAGTGCGAAGGCAGTCACCCAATGGCACGTTTGTACATCGCGAAGCTGGCTAAAATGTTAGCGCTGGACCTCCTCCCTTTTCTTTCGTGGAAGGGGTGGGTTTTCTTTAATTTGCGCCAGCCATCGGCCCGAAATGGAAGATTTCCAACTGGTCCTATTTCGCCAGAGTTTCTGTTCCAGCACTACATCATGACGCGCTTGAATTGCCGGGACAGGCTTTGCAGCAGAGTGCTGTTCACATTATCCACTTGACAACAGAAATGTGGACCAGCCGCCAAGCAACTGATCACATGTGCATCACTGCAGACTGGAAATGTATTTTAAGGGTTTGAAGGAAAGATATCTGTAGCAGAAGTTGTTGAAACAGCTGAGATTTATAATGCTGCTCGGAAATATTGCAACTGTAGCCATGTTCACCATGGAGAAATCTCATACTGCTGCAAAGAATTTGGAATACTTTGACAGCAAGGCCTTTGAATGACTGCAGACAAGAGGTCTTAACATTGGTTTTGTTGCCACAGACAAAGGCAGTAATATAGTTAAGGCCATGGCAGATGGTAGCTATTTCAGGGTCCCGTCTTTGGCACACTGAATTAACATCATTGTCCACGACTTTCTGAAAAATGAAGAAAAAGTTAGCAACTTACAGACCACCTGCAGAAAATCTGTACACATTTCAGCCCTTCTTTTAAAGCCCGGAAGCAGCTAAGGATCATTCAACGCGATAACAGAATGACAGTTTAAGCACTCATCCAGGAGGTGCAAAAACATTGGAACTCAACTTATTACATGCCTCAACGTCTGTTTGAGCAGTACAGACCAATCAGTGAATATATCATGCAAAGGGGGTTTCTACTGTGAAATTCATGATCATTGAGATGGACCAATGGGGCCAAGTTATATGCCTGACAGAGATGCTACTTCCTTTCGAGTTCTTCACTCGAGAAGTCAGCAAGGAGGACTACACTGTGGGCCAAGCTATCCCATTGTTGCACATGCTAAAGGAATAGCTGAAGGGAGTGTCTGCAATGTACGCAGGTGTGGAGGAAAAAGAAGAAGCATATGAGTTGGTGGAGAGCTTAAACCTTGGCTTATCTGAAAATACAAGGGTGCAAAGAGGCATTGCGTCATCCAAGCAATACATTTGTGCCACAATTCTGGATCCATGGTACAAACCCTTACTACACACCTTCATTCTTTTTTCAGCCAGGGATGTTGCCAAATACAAAACTTGGATAGGTGTGGAAGCCAGTCACTTTGAAAAAGGACAGCCGGGAATGAGAGGCCCACTACTCTAGGCAACAACAAGGCAGCCGGCTTCAAGTTCAGCTTCAGAGCCTGAGGGCAAAACCACCAACAACACCATGAACAGCACCAACAACAACAACAGGAACAGGAGCATCAGCCCCAAAATTGGCACAGGAATGGTTTCTACAGCAAGGGCTTATGTCCAGTGCTGTGGCGAAGGCAAAAGAGGTCAAGCAAAGCAGAGCACCCATGAGCATTGAGCAGATGGTCCAGGCCTATCTGGATGACCCAACAGAGGTCTGCTTTGATCAAATACCATTACTGTATTTGTATGGGAAAAGGCGCCAATGGCCAGTATCATCAGGCTGGCGATAAACTATCTGGCTTGCCATGTCACAATTGTCTCTTCTGAGTGTGTTTTCAGTGTTGCTAGTGCCGTTCTGGCAGTGAGAAGGACCAGTCTCTTTCCCCAAAATGTGGAGACGTTAACCATGATCAAAATGAATCAGCACTTTATAGCACCCGATTACACCATACCTGAAGTAGAACAGTAGGAAGATGATGACAGCGACCCAGGTCATGGAAGTAATGTGTTAGATGACCTACTTCTGGATGAACCACCAGAGTTTGAGGACGAGCTCTACTTCCCTGACAACTAGGCTTTTGAGTTACTTTCTTTCTTGCTTTGATGTCTCAAACAAAGCACCCCAAAAAAATATAGCTAAGGAATATTATTTACTTTTATTATTTGTGTGTGTCATTGTTTTTCTGGTTCATATCACAACACATCCATCACCACCATGTTACTCATGTATTGCCGTATTGGAGTTGCAACTGTGTGCAGTCAGTGAAGAAGTAAGTACACTCCTCCCAGTCCTGCTCATGACTCACCCTAAATCCATTTCCCTCAATTCAGACATTGGATGGATACTAGTACAACAAATGTGAAATGTGTATCTGCCTCGTTAGGTCCCTCCAAAGAACTTGACTTTATCTATCCTCCTTTCCGAGCCTAACGGAAAGCACTGGAAGAACAGGTAAATGATGGTATACATTGCACGCTGACTCTGAGTGATTGGTGTTTGTGTTGTTGTGCATGATGTCTACTAGTATTTTATCTACACACAAAAACAACGACACATGACAATGTTTCCCTTCTTGTTCTTCAATAACAAAATTGTACTGCTGCAGGCCGATCCATTGCATTATTGATTTTGGACTCACTTGGGACATTACAGAGTTGGACACCATGATAACCATACCGACTATCAGTCAGTCAGTAGGATCAGAGATGATTAATGGGATAAAAAATGTGGGCGTTTGCCTGCAGTGGCCAAAAATGTAAATAACAACAACACTAGACCTAAATGTCTGTGTAGTGGTGGAGGTGAGTGTGGTGGTATGACTGACAGCAGTGCATTGACTATGTTACTTAATTTGGAAAATGCTATGTTGTTGTGTGTGTGTGTGTATGTGTGCTCAGTGCTGTCTGGCTCAAAATCTACGCTAAGTGGAAGTTGGGTGGACGGGCCTTCTCCTGTTGTTAGGGGTAACTGCTGGAAACAGAGTAGACATGATTTAGCCATGCCACCTCTGAAAGATTTCTTGTTACACTCCTCCATAATTTATGCAGTATAACTTTACTTTTCTCCTTGATTTTTCAATATCCTTTCTATTTTTCCATCTACACTTACAGGTCAGACTTTTCCCTATGCTATACTGGGAAAAATGACTCATACTTACCTTACCTAACTGCATCTGCCAGGCAGGCAACCAAGATTGATAGGCAGACAGTCCAAGGAAGGACAAAGAGGAATGCCGAAATGCAACGACCAGTTTGACCGTAAATATAGTATCATTTTATTTGATTCATTTTTTTCTGTTCAATCATTATGACTGTGTGTGTTATTGATGTTTGTTTTATGTTTGCATGTATTTGACTTCAAAAGATATTTTTCAATTTTCTTTGCTAGCTTTAAAAGGAATTCCATTACATCAGAATATAAATTGAATGTAACTCTCTTGGGGCAGACAGCCAAGCAATTACATAATAATATTACTTAATAATATACTGCTGCCCTGTACTACTAGTCTAGTACTACTCATCAATTCAAGTCATCATCATCATCATGCATGCATTTCCTTTTTCTCCCTTAACAGATTCATGATGGTCGGCTGCCAAGATTGTGTGTTGTCCAAGTGTAGTGTTTGTCTTTGTCAAACCTTTCCCTCAAACCCCCTTCCCAACTATTCAACAAACCCTAACCCTCTCCCCACAGGCTCTGTGATTTACATTGCAGTGTGACTAAATTACACCAATATTGATTAACCCTGGGCGTAGTATGCGTAGTGGGGCTACGCAAAGCTACGCAAAGTGGGCGAGAAACTATGCCCACCTTCGCACATCGCGTAGCTCCACTTCGCGCAGCATGCCCCCTCCCCTACATACCTAATTTAAGTATATGCGCAAATAAAAATAAATAAAAGGCACTTACCTTATCCGCTGCGCCCCAGGCTCCCTCTGCTCGTTCACGCCGCCGTCTTGATAACCAGTGTGCATTTCTCGCGAGAAATGCGCATGCCCGGGCGGCCGCGCATGCGCATTGGTTATCAAGACAGCGGCGTGAACGAGCAGAGGGGGCGCCCCGGGACGCAGCGGATAAGGTAAGTGCCTTTTATTTATTTTTATTTGCGCATATACTTAAATTAGCTTTGTTCGGGAGGGCGGGAGGGAGGCGGGTGGCAGGCAACTTCGCTACGCCACGGAGTGGGCGTAGTGTTGCCTGCTACGCCTACTTTGCAAAGGGCGAAGTAGGCAACACTACGCCCACTTTGTGGGTGTAGCAAAGTCCTTCGCCCAGGGTTAATATTGATCACACACTTGCTGAGGTGGATGTGGTGAAAGCAACACTAACTCAAGGCAGGGCAAATATCTTCTTTTGCTCAAAGTATATATACTTCACGTTAGCCCACACTGGCAATATTAGAGTGATTACAAATACACAGTATTCAATATTTTTCCTAGAGGAACATAAATAATCCATCATAATAATATAATTCATTGCCAGGATTGACTCATCATCAATCATCCTCCTCGTTCCAGAACTAAAGGTTACCAAGGCACTTGTCCTCTTCATCCTCATAGCTATAGTCGACTTCAGTTTGTAACTTGTACTAGGATAGCCCTCCAGGGATTCTGGTTTATTTTACTTTAGCATTGCTTATCATCATAGTTTCTTGTTTGGCAGTCTTCTTGAGTACTGTACGTCTACTATTCATTTCAGAGTCTCCCTCAGATGACTGACTGTCTCATTTTCTTTTTTTGCAATGTCTATTGCTACTACTACGACCACAATGGGACCTTGGGAACCCAAACCATCACCATGCAGCCATTGCTTTGCATAAGTATAAATAAACATCAACCACAGGTAAGAGAAGAAGTTTAGGGGAGGGATAATTAATAATATGGAACTTAAGTCATTAATTCACATACCCATTCCATTCCGAGTCCATAGGGGTTTTAGTTGCAGACTGCATAGACTAGGAGGAGAGACTGACTGTACTAGTAGGACAAGTCGCAAGTGAGGGTACTGCATCTATCTGTTGGTGTGTTACACTATCGGCAGATTATTTAAAAAACTGGCTGCGGCCCTGCTTCAGCAAAGGACACCATTTGAAGTACAAGGGTAACCCCCTAACAAAACATTTAAATCATATGTAAACTATAAACAATGTATTCCCCTAACACAGAAACTAATGAATAAGAAAAAACACCTGAATTACCCCTCTCCCTAACCCAACCAATGTCCTTAAGTGTCCAATGTCCATAAACCCCAACTGCTCCTCAACGCCCAATTCCCACCCAACAAAAAAAAGATTAAAAAAGGGGCAAGGTGACAGAGTTCTAGTGGTGGACTCACCGGATCTTGTTACTCTTCAGAGCCTTTATCCACTCCTCTAGGTGCGCCATCTGGAGGAGCATGCAGTGCTTAAATGCCTTACAGTTGCATGCACAAGAGTGGGCAGCAGTGTTCAAAGAAGTGGGGCGGGCAGCTGCCAGACCAAGGTGCTGTACTACTGGAGGCACTGGGGGGGGGGGGGCTGGGAAGGGCCTGAGGCATTGGAGAAAGCTGCAGCTGCAGCCACTTCCTCCTCCTCCTCCTCCGCCAGAACCACCAGCTGCTGATATTTAGTACGGATGGCCTCCAGCTTCCGTTGCTGGGCCATGGCTGCTAACTCCTTCCTGTTTAGTTGTTTCAATTGGGAAGGAGTAGCTATAGCAAGAAAGAAAAAATATAATTGTAACCAACAGTCTTAGCAAAACAGTAACACAAAATGTATTATATACATAAAATTATAGTGGCACAGTAGCAGTAGCAAGTACAGTTCATAACATTTGTGGTATCCTCCTATTTCCTCAGTCTCTAACATTTGTGGGATTTTTAGGCATTACTAGGCACTATGGAGTAGACAAGTCTTCTTCTTCTCTCTCTTGTTTAACTAAATTAACCTTTGTAGACATGCCAGCTACATCAGCTTGCACCCTAAGCATGCTTGTGTCGCAGACTCACGTTATTTTTATGTACTACTGTCTGTAGGTCGGGCAGCTGTAGTCTACAACTACAGAATTTTCTTTTTTTTCTATTATAGACATACTCTCTTACATCAATGGCAACTGCTCAAATTCACTTTCACCCTGACTACTGCAACAAGGCAGGTGATATCTGATCTCAATGATTATATAGGGACGACGTGAGGTACAATTGATTGATTGTGTAACCATGCAGCCGATGGGGCCCCCATGGTACTGCTGACACGGTTGAAAAAGACATAGGTAGGGAGTGCGCCTCGGAGTCGGAGGGAGGCGATTGATAATGGATGTATATGGGTACAAACATAGACACTATAAATGCTGTACTTGCAAACTACTGTGAGTCAAGGGAATATTCAGAAATACAACCTTGAACCAAAAACCTTGAAAAAAACAGTACTTGTTTCTTTTCCCAGCAATTCTTCCATTTATCTTTGCATTGCTCTTCCAGCATTATATTTTTAGGTCGAGCATTCGAGACCTATAGTATATACTTTAGTATATATTTATATGTGTATGTGCGTTGTGGGGTCTTGAGATCATCCCTAGGATTTGTCTGCTTTTGCTTTGAGACTTTTTTCTGTTCAGCTGCCTCTATTTAACTGTCTTGATAGAAAACAATCAGTAGAGGTAAATAAAATACCAGAATTGCTTTCTGAGTGTTCAACGGCCTCAATTCAACTGACCTCTGTTGACCAACAGAGGTCAGTAAACTACCAGAATCACTTTAGCATCCTCTAAATTCCAGTCCATAGAAATTGTCTTCCACGAGCACCCATAGACAATATTTTTTTTCTTCAAATTTTGTATTTTCAGTGATATAACGACCGAAGGCCCTGATTTTATATTAAAAACACAGCTTTGGGCTATACCATTTCCAGCTGAAAGGCACTATTTCTCTCTATGTTTTCCAATACTTAGCATGTCATGCAGTTTGGTGCTTACTTTCCCTCCATGTTAAATAACAGTCGATGTTTCAGCACCTAGGCTAATGTGCTGCGTAGCTAAATACATATAAGGTCCCAAAGGTGATACTGATTGCATTGCAAAGGCTTGTTTTTCCTCTAATCTTATTGTATTCTTCAACCTTGGCTTTGCTACTCTGGCACTTTTTTCTTTATTTTACATTCTCTTCATACAGTGACAGTCTCCACTTATGCTATGATTGAATCATATCAAGGCATCCATCCATTCAAAGTAAAAATTGCTATCATTCTTCTTAATCTCCAGTCCCAACCAACCTTTCACTAACAACATGCTTATGTCATTTTTTTTTTAAACCACCACCCATGCGTCCTTCCATGCTTGTCTTTGCTTTTGACCCATCAAGCCCCCCTGGAGGCTTCCTAAGACCCATACAGTTCCACACACCCAGGCAGGCTCCTTTCTTTCACCTTTCACCCATCCTTTAACCACCCATGCATCGGATTCCTATCACCCACCTATGCATTCCACGCATCCTTCTTTGCCAGTCATATATATAATATTACATGTCGCCCATCCTTCCATCTTCCATCCTTCTTTCCCTTTCTTGTTTAACCCATCCATCAAGGTCCTCTGACTCTTAGCCTTCTTCATAAAATGCGGAGTGGGAGTCAGATAGAAGAGGCCATTAGTTACTCAACTCCCGAAGCTAATGCTATTGCTATTGCTAAGTAAAGGGTGTCTTTTTCAACCATTTTTCACGACAACTCAACAGTAGAGTGTGCACCCTTGCAGCGAGTTTGTATTGTCAATAAGTAAGGAATATAACTTACCACCACCCACCAGTGCTGCTGGCTCACAAACCTCTGTAGCTGCCACATCTTCTCCCTCCTGGCTGGTGTCGCCTGCCCCGCCGCTGGCCATGGTGGTCGATACGCCTAGAAAAAACATGACACTTTTTTAGATGCCATATACGCCTCCCCCTATTTATTTTTTTCTGTACCAAGATTGAAAATACAATACATACATACACCACACACATCACTAGTAAAAATCGAGTACTAGAGTAGAGTAGATAGCAGTGGTATTTCCTCTCCTATTAAAAATAGTAAATATCTGGGTAGGCATTTTGTTGGTCGAAATTTTCGAAAAGCCTCTCAGGAAGAGGACAGCCCAAAGGACTGGACTCAGTTGCTAGAGCTATTGGTGAATCTGAGATTTAAAACCTTTTAAAAAGAAAAAGAGTGGCTAACGAGGCAAGCAACAGACAGACTAATAGTAGTACAGAGCAGAGGCAGTTAGGCTGATGTAAAAAAAAAACTGACACTAGAATTATAATAACTAAGTAGTAAGGTAATGCAGGAATAAGAAGAATGTAGAAACAGATAGATCCATGACAATTTGGTAAAAAATAGAATTAGAAAACAGAAGTAATAGTTAAATAAATAATAAGGAGCAGAAAAAGTTGGGGAAACATAAATATTAATATTAACAACAGGAAGACTTACTGGGGCCAGTAGCAGACCCCTCTGTAGAGGAGCGATCCTGGTCCTGGGAGGCATCTCCAGCCCCACCCTCTGACCCCGTTGTCTTCTTTTTCCCCTGACTGCTGAGCATGTAAGACATAATAAAGAGACAAAACATTATTGGTGTGAAACAAATATTAAATATTTTAAAAAACGCTCTAAGAATATTTTTGGACAGGAAATGACAACTGCCATAAAAATGTACCTATCTAATCTAATCGACTAGTACAATTGCAATCAAGGACTGCCTAAGTATTTTATTTATTGATCCAGTGTTCCATTCCGATTCCAGAATCCAAAACTAAGTACCATCTAGCCCGCCTATTCCAAAGACATTGGAATGAATTTCCCAAAATTATATGTGCTTCTATTAACTTCCGATCTTATTTGCAATCATCAATGAATCAACCCCTTTTGATGGGCCAATTGTTCACTAAGTCTCCATTTCCATTTATTTTAGTCCTCAGAAATGCATAGATGGACGCATGCGTATTGCATACACCAATTTGTTTGTTGGTTGCTGCTGATGTCCTGTTGAGTTGCTATAATATTCACTCACTAACAAACTACAAAAGGTTCTACTAAGGACTGGAGTCAGCAGCATGTGACAAAGGATGCGCCATGCACACTGCAAAAAAATTACCAACTAATACTAAGTAACTAACTATATTATCTACCTACCTACCACCACTATCTTAGTTACAGGACAAAGGAAAGGAGTCTCTTTAACATTACCTAAGTTAAGTTATCTAACCTCTCTTATATAAAATCAGCCAAAGCGAGTGCAAAGTTAAAAATAGTAGTGCTGAGCACCTGTCTAGTAGAATAACAATCACATAATATAAGAATTTTAAAAGTAACTTACCTGCATGTAAGCAGCAGCAGCATTCTTGCTATTTGGAAAAAAATAATATGTGCAATAACACAGAACAGAATACACAATAGTAATATAAATATAATTATCTACTCACCAAGACCCATGACCTCAACACCTAGCAGGTCCAGCAGATCCTGCTCCCGGTCCAGGATGTCGGACCTCTGGTGAGTCAGGTGATTGTGGGTGTGCTGGACCTCAGAGCCGTGAAAATGATTCAGTCCATTTAACTGTTGCTAAATAATAATGTTGCGATCAATGGGGAAACACACTAGTGACACTCGGTCACTTGCAGGTCAAGTCCAGTGGAAGCCACTAGGGTATAAGATCAGGGGGCAGGACCAGCTTCAAACAGTCAGACAGTTGTGACATATAACAGATCCCGTGCCCAGTCTCCATTTTAGTTTCAAGTTTTATCTTGACATCATTTTCTATTGAAGACTTTTTACATATTTTGTGCTTACATGTTAATGTACTGAGAAATTATTATGCACGCTGTTTATTTCTTAGTATGCATTATCATCTTATTTGTACACTCTGTCCAAGGCTAAGCGCAGAGAACACAATGTCCTTGTATTAGATTGTCCTGTTGGAGGCAGCTTTACGGCTCCAGACTAACCATTACATCCATGCTCCGGCCTTTACACTATGAGATTAGAACAGTGCTTTTATTACATACATGGCCTCTACATCATGTTTGGCGAAGGAATACTTTTGCTGTGATTTTCCTGGAACGATATGCACTGTGACTGAGTTGCAGTCCTTTTGACTTTGACATCTGTCCTGCAAAGGCTGATAGCCTGTTCTGCACAGGCCGGCTTCCTACTACATCAAACTCTGGTATGGGGGGGTAGGCTATCCCAATGGATCTGGGATAGGGTACTCCCACTAAACACTGGATAGTGTAGGTAGGTATAAGTAGGAGTGTAATCATAGTCATGTCATAATGGCTGAACTTTTTATATTTTTAACCACATGTGTAATGCTGGTTAACAATGCTTTGATTCTTCTGCCTAATAATAATCACCTGGATACTCTATCAGGTGATAACCAGCACTTTAGAAATCCTGATTGACTGATTGAATAATTGCAGCACGCTCTTTCTATGAAATATTGGGATTGTTTTAATAAGTGTTTACAAATCCAATTCATATCTTTCTTGTGTTTACTTTGGGTATGCAAAAGTAAAACAACAGAAGGGTTGATCTGTTTCCATGATTTCCTTGGGAATAAACAGTGGTCATGTTTTAGGTCGCTGATACCATCTGCTACCCGGGTAAGGTTAGGGGTTCACATCGGTCACTGTGAGCTATCTAGGATCCAGGCCAACATTCTCTGATAGTATGTGTCAACTGAGTTCACATATTTTTAAGTCTATGTTACCCGGATACACAGTCCTACTTAATTTGCAGGAAAAGTATAACATGGTGATACCAACGTTCTAGGTCAGACACTTATCTAATTGGTCTCATGAGTAGCTCTTGTGTGTGCCTAAGGTCTCCCTTTTACCACGTACAGAGATATCTGTGGTGTTCGGGATTTAATCCTCCTTAGCTTAATAGGACATTTTAGTCTGTAGATTGTTCATGCTTGAACCTTTAAAAGATGTATCCCACTATAGTATTTTCCTTTCTTTGAATTACATTAATTAAATATGGCACTAACAGCTATCATTCCTGTTAACTGCCAACATGCTGTTTTACCATTATTAATACAACAAGGGCTCCCTGTTGGTGGTGGAGATGTCACCTTCGTGGTTGAGGCCCAGAAAGCAGATAAAGCAGAGGTATCTACTCTTGAATTTGAATTTGAATTTGAAGGGATTTGTATAGCGCTCGTACACCTGGCGGTTTCTTGGCGCTCACTGGTAACAGCTACTCAGTCGGTCGGAAAGGGGAAAGGTGAAGAATTCAGGATGGGAAGGCTTGGGTAAAGAGGAAGGTCTTGCGATCTCTGCGGAAAAGGGGGTATTGAGTGCAGGTTCTGAGGGACAGTGGGAGGGAGTTCCAAAAAGCTGGGCCCGTGGTGGCAAATTTGGAACCACCCCATTTCTTCCGTTTGAAGCGGGGAACCACGAGAAGGTGGTGGGAGGAGGATCGGAGGTCTCGTGAAGGAGTATAGGGTTGAATAGCCGAGTTGATGAAGGAAGGGGCAGAGCCTGTCCTGGCTTTAAAGATAGTGCAGCCGAGCTTGAATAAGACACGCTGCCGGACAGGGAGCCAATGGAGGGAAAGAAGAAGAGGAGTAACATGGTGTGATTTAGAAAGGTTAAAAACCAGCCGAGCGGCCTGGTTTTGAACCAGCTGGAGGCGCCTCATGAGGTAGTCAGGCATGCCATGGTAGAGGACATTGCCATAATCTAGGCGAGATGTCACCATGGCCAGAAGAATTAGTTTGAGCGCGTCTTGGCTTCTGCCCGCCCATAGGCCTGCCATTGCCTGCAACCATAGTCTCTACAAGGGGTTGCATACGCCATGCCTCTTCTGGTGATTAACCTTCCCCGGGAGCACCGGCCTATTACTGTAAGCCTACCGGCAGCCACTTTTAGCTATTGTTTTGGAACTACTTTTTAAAAACTTTTATTGATGGTTAACCGTCCTGCCACACACTCGGTGTGCTGCAGCTCTCTCCGCAGACTCATTTTGTTTCATTTTTGGTCAATTTTTTCATGTAGCGCAAACTCAACACAAAGGTGTTGCAGTGCTTGTGAATGTCCCGCCACACATTAGGAGCGCAGCAGCTCGCTCTGCAGGCTCTTTTTATTTAATTTTTTTAAACAATTTTTTATGTACCCAAAGGTATTGCAGCGCTTTTGACTGTCCCACCACACATTAGTAGCACTGCAGCTCTCTCTAAAGGCTCTTGTTGTTTTTATTTTTTTAAGATTTTATATAGAACAAACTCAACCCGAAGTTATTGCAGCGCTTTACATGAGCACCATTTACGTTACACAATGACACATTCAATGGCTTGACGGGTGCTTGTCGTTCTCTCGAGCTAGCACCTTAACTCTTCCACTGCGGTATCCTCAAGAGCTATTATGCTCTTCATTGCCCCAAGCAAACTGGGTGAATGTAAGCAGGGAGTGTGGGCAGTGACATTTTGAGACATATTAACAGGGATAAGTGATATTTATTGCTCAACGCGCTTAGCGCATTTTTCGTTTTCGTCGTCTATCGCTGGAATACATCGCCATGTTAGCAGCATATCAGCAATGCTTAGGTCACAGGCGATGTAAAATCCGGTGATAGATGGCGATAACTGGCAATAACGTTGGCAATGCAGCGCTAATTGTACATCGCTACTGAACAGCTTGATAATAGGCAAGTGTGCACTTAACCATTCAATCCACCTCCGATGCAAATGATAGTTAAGCCAAGAATAAAGCAGGTGTTAAAATCCTGCGATAACCCCGCTTAGCGTAACTTTTTTTAACGCGTCGCGGGTCCGGGACCGCATTGTAAATAGTGAGTAGTTGTATCTGCGACTGTTTCCATGTAGGTTTAGGGAGGAATGTCCACTTTGCATATCATTAGTGATATATATCGCTGACATGCAAAGTGGAGAAAAGACTGCTGCTAAATCAAGGAAACCACGTTAGCGTGTCCTTGACAATAGAGGGATAAATAAATCGCCACTTTTTGGCTGAGAATGGCTACTAAAGCAGCGAAATTGGGCTTGATAATATGCCCCTTAGTCTTTTGTGGCTTGTGCCCTTACTGTAGTGACCATCTGTGGGTGAGGGAGTGTTTTCTCCACTCCATTCTCTACTGCACGGCTTAATGGGCCACGTCACAAGGTTTATCGCCTTTTCTGTGCTCTGCCCCGAACACAGAAGCGATCTCATATGGAAGTGACAGTCCTCACATGTTTAAGTGCTGCTTTGCTGGTTCTCCCCCATTACCCTTAATCACCTAATTAGTGCCACTTCCTTGCTGTCTGCAAAATGGCCCATCCTGCTCTGCCCCCTAAATTAGAAACACAGACATTGGGAATTAATACCAGAGAGTTTGGCAGCCGGTTGTTTGGAAGAGCCATCAAGGCTGGGGCAGGGTCAGTCTCTATTGTGAGACACAGTCCCACTTTACTCACTGAGCACGTTTTATTGTACACACTGCACAGCACCCAGAGGCTGTTGTTGCCCGCTTTGCTGTCACATGCTGGGCACCCCAAACCCACACTGCAGCGCATTCACAGTCTTCTCTTGGCACACACTCATGTGCATGACATTTCACAGACAGCGAGGTGAAAATCATGTGGAGAACGGAAGTTTCCCTTAAAATCACCAACCACTGGGCATATCTTCAAGGGCTGGTGATATAATTATCACTGCTTTAGCATCCGTTTTCGGGCGAAAAGCGGTAATAATTATATTGAATTATTTACAAGGACACGCTAGCGTGTGTTTCCTTGATTCAGCTCCCATTTTGTTCAAGCCTCACATCTATAATGAGATGCAAAGTAGGTGTTCCCTGCAAAAAGAGATTGAAAATGATCGCTAACTGTCCTTCTCCCATAGCGATACTTAAAGCCACGCTAATGGCGGTTATCAGTAAGAATTCCCCTATCGCTGCAGGATTATCGCTGGATTCCCAGTGATAATCTTGCATTTCGCGGCTATCGCCGGATTTCACATCGCCATGGAGATTGCCAGGCTGCCCCGGGCCACCGAAGGGGGAAACCTAAGAGGGCGGCCACCCTTAGTGCCACATGATAGCACAGACCCCAAGGAGTTGTCTAGTGTCTGCGACCTGGAGGGTCCCCAGTGATGTCACTTCCGACGGGGGAAGGGCAGGGCCGAGGGTATATGGCCTGGGGTCACGGGCCTGGCGCCCTATCTGATCCCTGGTCGGCCTCGTGGACGGATCCTCCACCCCTTGACCCCGATGAGCAGTGTTGCCCGGACACTGTTTTTGTGAGGTGAGTGGTTTTCCCTCCAGCCCCCCCTTCCCTGCTCCTGGGTTTCCCTTGGGTCCTTGGTGGTAGGGTACGGCCTCCTTGGGTGCGGGGGTGAGCTGCGGTCGCGTGGGGTGGGACCGGGGCGGGTTTTGGTCGGTGCCTTTGCGGTGGGGGGAAGGGGGGTGTGCCTGGGCCTGGTCTTGCAGGCTGTGGGGGGATCTTGAAGGGTGCATGCGGGGTCTATACTTCAGTTAGGGCCGGGCTTCGCATTTTCGGAGGCCTGATAGTCTTGCACAGAACAGCAGTAAATTACGCTTCCAAATGGTGTAGAGGTTCACGTACAGCGATGAGCTATGCTTCTGCTGCTGGGAAATTTTGTGTACCGGAGGCCTTTCATCGTGTGGAGGGATAGTAAGTTTGGTGGGCAGCGCGGGCCATTCCTCACACATGGGGCATGAGGCACAGCTGAGGTGGACAATATATATAGGTTTGTTGATCTTAGGTGGTGTGGTGTGGCTGCGCGGCCGTCCCTCTGCCAGCGGGTCTCTTGGGGGGGAGGGTGTTGCGATCTTTGGCGGCCCTGCTTCCCAGTGCGTTTCTGTCCCACCTGCCTCCTGGTGCGTGTCCCCCTGCCCCCTTCTTGCCTTGTTGTCCAGGGACTGGCGCGCGCGCTGCTGCTCCTTGTTGTCTGTGCCCCTTGTTGCCTGTGTCCCTTGTTGCCGGTCTCCCTGTGCATGCATTCCTGGGCCCGTTGTGAGGGGGGGAACCCTGCGGCTCCTTGCCGGCGTGGGCGGGGTAGCGGCGGGCAGGTCGGCGTGGCATCCTTCATGCGTGCGTCCTTGGGAGCCACGACTCATGCGGCTTACACTCATGCCCCCGCCCGCGTTGAGCTTTGTAGGGGCGGGGCGCGGACAGAGCCTGCATGTGCGGGGGCGGGAGGAGGCATTGCCGGGGACTTTTTATTTGTTAATTTTTACGCATTTTTATATACTGCAGACTTTACGCGTAGGTGTCACAGCGCTTCACGATGGGAACAGAACTGATACATGAGAACAAGTACGGGTGAACAAATTACACACGCGGACGTGACATTGCGTGAGGCAGGGGTGACAATCGTGAACAATACAGGGATGAAAGAGGAAGCAAGCGGTGCATTACAGGAGGAAAGGGGTGACATGTGTGCAGGTCACAAGGGAGTACAGAGTGCAAGTAGAGGTATAATACCAATAAATGAAGGACACTCAAACACAAGAACAAACATTGTGGCTTATCTGGAGTGTTGATGATTAAATACGGGTAAATACAGCGCGAATATCACCCGATGGTGTACGAGCGCTTCACAGAAGAATAGCGCAATTTATGTAAGCCATGTACTGTTTCCCTCACGCCGTTGGCGGTAGCTGTGCCTAGGTTATTTATTTGTGAGTTTATTAGCGTGAAAATTACCCGAAGGTGTCAGAGCGCTTTACCTAGAATTAGGTTTTGCTTAGCGGGGGTTGCACTTGGGGTTACATGTGTTCGTTAAGATGCACGAATGGTAAAAGTTGGATGAACAGTGGCAAGTGGAAGCTTTTCTATGTACACATGCAATGTTACTGCTGAGGTGGATGTCCATCATAAGAGCCAGGTATAAGCCTTCTTGCACACTTCTTGTAGGTTTGATGTCACTTGGCAATGATACTGATGCGATGGCAGAAATAACACAAAACCCATGTGAATATTTTTATTGCATTTTATCCTAGCCCGTCCAGCCCCCCGGTGCCTGGTATGATGTGTAGGATGGGCGGGGTTGGGGCTATTTACATCTTACTTTATGTCCAGGCAGAGGAGGACGCCGGGGCACGCCTCATGGAAAGTCACAGGAGTGACCATGGGTTAACAAGTGTTGGCGCACTGGAGTCAGTGGGACTGATGTAACGGAAAACAGGTGTGGTTTAAGGCTAACGTGTTTTTCTAATTACAGATTGTCTGTTGGCAAAGAATTTGATGACAAAGAGGACTTTGGGATTTGATCTGGAGCAGGTATGGTTGGGCACACTATCTATGATAGCACAGTCCAAGTGTACCCTGGTTATGTGTGGCTTCTCACTATAAAATGGGACACCATTGGAGCTGTCGCTCTTGGGCCTGGGCGGACCTGCAGTGGTAGCATCAGGTTTGATGCCTGGCAACTGACATGCATACATCCTGTGATTCAGGGGTAATCCTGTTCTTCCAGTGTCATAAAGCAGATGCCCCCTTGTAAAGCAACTGGTGCTAAAGTATTGGGTCTGGGACACGGACGACCGAGTTAGGGCTTGCGCACCTGTCAGCTGCCTACATGTATTTTGCGTGTAAACTGAGTCTTAGTTTACTGGGGTTAGGGCGTCATCGGGTCAAGGGCCCGCAGCCAGATTGTGCTGGGACTAGAAGGCTGGATGCTATGGGCATACACACAATCCGGTGTGGTTCCGGCACAGCTTTTGTGTGTGACTATGTACAGCACTGTTAAGTGGGAATGTGAGGTGAGTGTATGACAGCCTCTGCGGTTGGTTGAGTGCGCCACTACGTTTGGCGGTCGTGTGGGGTGTGGGGGTTTGTGTGACAGCAATGTGCCATGGGGATCGTTTGGTATCTCTTGAGCATGCACAGAATTTGGGTGTCACAGATGTGTTTTATATACCATCATTATATACCTTCACCGCGAGTGTGTGCATGTTCACAACCTTTTGAGTCCCTGTGGATCTGATGGTGTGGGTGTCAAAGCAACCCCTTGAATATGCAATATTTTAAACCACAGCACGGGGAGAGAGCTGGGTGTTGGATTTATTGTCCAATTAACGGTGACTGTATAGAGCTTTTCCTACATTTGGTAGCGTGTAGAGTTATTTGTTCGCCCATGGACGGGCCCTGTGGACAATTTGACTCGGATCAAACAATACAAGAGGTAGCAATCGGTGCATTACAGGAGATAAGGTGACATGTGTGCAAGTTACAAAAGCCTACAAAGTACAAGTAGAGAAGAATAGTAAGGGGACGAGTTAAGAAGAGACTCTAAATCACACACTCCAAAGTGCAATGGTCATTATCTGACTTAGCATGGGAATAATTGACTTAGTGTCAAGACACTGCACTTCTGCAGCTGCCGCTGGAGGTACGCAAGTATGTGCCCCACCCAACTCCTTACGAGAATGTATTGTAGGTAACTAGTTCTCGTAACTGACAAGCAAGCTTGGCCTCGGTGGCATGGGGGGCATTGATGGCCCGGTCTCATTGCAGAGAATCCATATTGTTATACGGAGGGGGGCAGGGCTTCTAATGGATGTTTTATGTCTCAAATGCAGGAACCGTGCTGGAGAAACGCCCTACTCACATGGAGGTCCACCTAAACTATCAACAGGTAGAAGGGTCATAGCACGCTGGGGGCAGTGTGCTAGGGTCTGGGACACCCAGGTCCTCCCCAGGTGTCAGGACTGTCCCTGTTGTGGGGCACACAGGTTACACCCCATGGAAGTATTACATTCGTAGTCAACTGATGAATCTGAACTTAGCAGAAGGTTTTCTCTTGTAAAACATCGGATGAACCTGGGCAATTTGTTGATTTAATGGGCAATAATTGGGGTGTTCTGTCGGTAAGCAGTGGGAGACTGTGGGAAAACCATGCATGCCCTGTGAAAAAATTGAAATGCGTTTTCTTTGACATGTGATGCGTCTGGGCATATCTTGCAGCCCATGTGCAATAATGGAATGTGTTATTTTGCACAGCAACTGGTGCGCAAGCAATGGGCTCTGATCCTGGCGATCGAGTTATCAAACTAGTTCTCGTTTCTGACAAACAGGCTTGACCTTATTAGAGTGAGGGGCATTGATGGCCCCTGTCTCTTTGCAGAGAATCCATTTGGTAGATGAGGGGGGGCATGGCTTCTAATGGATGTTTTATGTCTCAAATGCAGGAACCGTGCGGTTAAACCGCCCTACTCACATGGGGGGCCACCTGAACTATCAACAGGTAGAAGGGTCATAGCACACTGGGGGCAGTGTGCTATGGTCTGGGATTCCCAAGTTCTCCCCAGGTGTCACTGTTGTGGGGCGCGCAGGTTACACCCCATGGAAGTAATACGTTGGTAGTTAACTGGTGAGTCTGTGCATAATAGGTAGCCCTTGTGCAATAATTGGATGTTATATCTTGAAAAACAAATGATGCGGCTGGGCAATTTGTTGTTTTACTGGGCAATAATTGGGGTGTTCTCTCTGTAAGTAGTGGCAGAGTGTGGGCAAATCATGCATTACCTTTGACAAAAAATGAAATACGTTTTCTTTTACACAACTGGTGTATCCGGGCATATCACACATCTCATGTGCAATAAGGGAAGGTGTTCGTTTGTACAGCAACTGGTGCGCAAGTAAGGGGCTCTGATCCTGGCAATCGAGCGAGCAATAGGCGGACCTGTCAATGCTGGTTAGGGGCTGTTTTCATGGATTTGTTATTTCTTCCAGAAACGCACAGGTTTCGTTCTATAATGGTCAAAACACGCCTAGCAAGCTGGCCTGCCAGGGCTCAGAGCAGGAACAAGTGAAGAACACACTGGGGCCAGTGTGTGGGGTTCTGGGTCAGCACGTCCAGGATTGGAGTGTAACCTGTTTTCTAATTTCAGGACAATCGGATCAAGTACACAGGCACCACTCTGAGAAAGACAAGTGGGAACGGAAGCAGGAATGGCCAAGGGTGCTCCTGTCTTGGAGCCTGAATGCTGTTCCTGGTTAAGTGCTATTGGGGGGCAAGGTGACAACCCGGTTCTGACTTCTTGTAGGGGGAGTAGAAGCAGTGTTAAGGGTAGCGGTTGTGCAATTACCATGCCCCCCTTACACATCAGCCCCAGTTGTGCTCAAGTACCTATGCAACTGCTGGCCTCAGCTCATAGTTGACAGGGGGGGTAACCACAAGGGTAGATGGGCAGAAGACTGGTATGGTTTTCATTAGGGGGGTGCCCAGGGATCTTCTCCAGAACTTATCTGAAGGTCAGTACTTGTGTCGCACTATAGGGTTTGCACACAGCAGGGGAGAGGGCCTGCCCAGGTGGTCAGGGGCAACAGTATTGTCAAGTCTAGACTTCCATAAGCGTGGCTAGGGCCCGCCAAGTGGCATCCTTTAAGCCGTAAGGGAGCCTGGTTCGCTTCTTTTGACACACTGCAATGGGATACAAATGGATCAGTTTTGGGGGACATGTGCTCCGTTGGGTAGAGCTCCTTAGAGTTAGGCAAGTGCAGCATGGACCTGGGGTAGCCAACCCAGTCTTGCTCCGGGGTTGTAAAGTTGATGTGATGGGCCAAGGGGTGCTGCACCATGTGTAAATGATACGGTACAGCATCTACTTTGCCAGTTCTGTATGGGACCATCATTAGCAACAGCAGCTGCTTATGTGGATAGCAGTATAGCCTCTTATAGTTCGCCCAGGGTTGGGGCGAGCAAGGTCAGCAGCTTGGCAGCCGGAAACGGAGTAGAGAAAAATCATATCCGGGATGGAGCTATGTGCACTCGGCAGTCAAGCAAACTATGTTTCAACAGAACCCTGATACACTGTCAGGAATAAATGCAAGGTTATGGGCTACACATAAATAGGCCTTTCTGTGTGCAGGGGGTGTGAGTGAGCCATTCCCAGGAGGGTGCGATGGGCCTTGACAGTGCTGAAATGGAGGGGATGGAGCGCTAATACGGACAACTCCAGAGCACAGTTTGCAGTGTTAGTTGAGAGGTTCAGGGACATTACTGATACAGTTCTCAGTCCTGATAAGCGGCAGAACTGATAAGGGATTTTGGTTGCTGGGCAGCACTGCTGTCCAGAGGAGGAGAGGACATGTCCTTGCTTGAGCCAAGGGAGGCCTTTGAATGAACAGGCTGTAGGTAACTAGGTCTATAGGGCCACTCACTCCGCTTTTGAAGTAGCTCTCTTTTCAGCAACTTTTGCGCTGGCTTTCTTGGGTGCATTTAGAATGTGGGAGCTAGTGGAAATATCCAAACAGGACGCATCAGGAGTAGCCTTGTGCAGATGGGATGCAGTCCTGACAGGCGAGGTCCTGACTTTAAGGTTGAGGAGATCTAAAACGGACCAGGAAGGGGCAGGAAAAGTTATATTGTTGAACAGGTTGAAAGTTGCCAAGTACTGCTCGGTGTGCCTAGTTGTGAATTACCTGGTGCTGTGCCCCCCTGGTGAGGGTTACCTCCTGATGCATGCTGATGGGACCCCTTTGACCAAATATAGTGCATAATGGAGGTGTGTTTGGAATTGTCAGGCAACAAGGTCCAGGGCAAGCGCTTTTGTAGCAACTCCTTTAGAATGGGGCAGCAACCACAGATTTTCAGGCAGGCTTGCCAGTTGAACACATAAAAAAAGTCGGGCGTTGGGAGTCAAGTTGCTACAAGAAATACATACGTTCTTAAGAGGCAGGTTTAGGCACTGACATCAAAATTTGATGTGCCGTTGTTGTGCGGCCTGGAGTCGGTGTAATCATGTTTGCAGTGTTTGAAGAATTTGGTTGGTGTACATAATAAACAATGTGTAAAACTTCTGCCTGGGGCCCAGGGGCCTGCTGCACATGATGAGGAGCACTTTGGGCGAATTGAGCAACTCGCTGGGGACCTGTGAGATATGGTGGTCCGATACTACCCCGAGGCTGTCTTGGCGGGGCGCAAGGTCAGAGGAGGCAATGGAGGCCTCGCGCAGGCGGGTGAACAGCGCAATGCGCAAATTCACAGAGCAAAGAGGATTTGGTTTTGTCAGGCATGGGTTGCTACATGCAAAATGCACAGGGTGCTTTGAAGAAGATGGCATACACCTATCCAAAGTGGGGATGGACCTCTTCCTGCTAGATTTAGCGGAAGCGTTGGTAGCGCAGCTTGTAAATAAAAGAACAATAGAAAGGTGGGGGGCTCTGGGGCGGCGGCGGCCACACCCAGAGCCATGGCGGAGTTACAGGGCGATCCAACGCTGGAAGGTACAGAAGGGTCCCTCTACAGGAGCACAGTAAGAGTGCGAGAGCTAATTATCCCCAGGGAGATCCTCGGTGGGATCCTGGAGGAGTGACGGCGCCCCGTTAGTCCTTCAGGTGGTTGTGGACCTGAGCAACCGGGGGTTGCCTACAACGCTCTGCCCCCCGTGGTGGGGAGGGGCGTGAGTAAGGGGTGGACTGGAGGTCCGCCAGGGGGAGGGGCTAGCCCTTCCCCCAAAATTGACAACACCCTGCGGTTAACACCACAGGGGGTTTATGGCTCAACAGGTGGGCAGGTGGCGAGGGGAGGCCTAACCCTGGATCGCCCGTAGGATAACCCAACATGTTGGCATAATGTTTATGCAAATAAAGCTGCAACAACTTTCTCCAACAAAACATTGTGTGGTGTCTGTTATTATGGGAAATTGTTGTGAGCGGGCTGGGGTGTGGGCCGATGTTGGCACTAAAGTGTTGTAAATAACCCGATATCTCTGCGATCTGATCCAGCAATAGCCGGGGTTAAGCTAAATCGCACTTAGCGCGTCATGCGATCTTTATTGCAGTTTGTTGCTAATATGCCCCTACATCTTTTCACCTTCCAAGTACAAACAAATTCTATTTCGGTGTTGAGATGTTTTCAGAAAGAGTACTGGAATGCATGTCAAGCGGTCCAATTTCTTCAGGTCGAGTTTGTGCTTTACAAAAATGCAGAGAGGGAGAGGATGTGGCCTTATGGCCAGAGCTGCCAATTGTGGAGCTGGCAAACCAGGTTTGAGCCTCGGCGTTGGCTCAGCATCCTGTGATTCTGAGCAAATCACTTAATCTCCCGGTGCGTAACAAAAATGAATGTGTCCTTGTGTAACGTAACTGGTGCTCATGTAAAGCGCTCCGTGCTATATAAATCTGCAACAAAAAAAACACTTTATTTTAAGGGTTCTGAGTTTCAAATGTTCAACTTCCTACAACAGGTCTGTGACGTGTGGGCCTTGTCGGGTGTAAAGTAAGGGACAAGGTTTTATTGTATGCTATGAACATTTGCATAACGCCCACTATGCTTGCCGAGGCGCTGGATCACTTTGCCCCTGTAGCTGGTTTGACGGGTCTGCCAAACAGTGGAGGCCCTTTGGTGCCCAATCATTTGTTTAATTATGGCCTATAATTAGATTTGAATTCTGCACAAATAATGGCCCCAGCTCTCCTGGTTAGCATCAAGCGTCCATTTGTTCTTAATACTGGGTGAGAGGTGACGAGTGTGAGGGTGGGGGGATTGTTACCTATCCTGCCCAAAAACCACTGCCCTAGCTCAGAGCCACTGGCTGGTCAGTCCAGCCCTGCTTGAATGATTGTTGGCTTTCGGTTGCTCAGAAGTGTCATCGTTTGCACTCCCCTCTTTTCTACCTAAAGACTTACACCATGGCATAGACTTATTTTCTGCTCAGACTACTTGCAGGACCAAAGGAAGGCATGAAACAGGGCACGTGGTGACTTCTTTTGGGTCGGAAACTAAAACATCTCAGCCTTTTCACTTGTTCACTCTGTGGAACTCTTCAAATCACGTGAACTTCCTCAGCTGAGACCTGTCTCGTAACAAACACTTGCAGTGTTTAAGAAACTGATTGCACGCCTTAGTTAGAGGTTTGGGGGAGAACCGCTCCGGAATTTCGCATTGTGCCAAACTTCAGCCCTTTAACAGTTTCTAAAAAGCAGTAGCATTTGTTCTACCAATAATGGATTATTTCAGCATTTATAATACCCAGTACTGAAGGAATCTGTGCAGGGCACTTTCATCTTGAAATCCGAGTCCGAGCTGTAGCCGGGGTTGTTTGGTTGGGGCTATAGTTATAGGAACGAGGCTATTGGGGGATCTTATGTGTGGGCTTTGCTCACTCTGGCCCCATCTTCCAGCAGACCAAGCTCATTTTCACACAGAATGAGCCTGTAATGTCAGATTTTATTGTAATGGTATTGATTTATTTATGGTGTCATATTTCAGTTCTGCAACTTATGAACAATCAGTGGCAAAATAATTACTCATAAAACAATGTATGGCTTCCAGGGACTTTGCTCAATAAGAGAACCATGTTGTGCACATCATAATAATTCGCAAGGGCTTACAAGAGAGCCTAGACAAGGCAGAGGACTAAAAGGTTGCTGGTATTCTGGATTTAATAGCTATGCGCAAAGCTCGTTGTGCCTGCCTACAGCCTTTGTCATACCATGTACTAGATCTCAGTTCTTTGCTTTTGGAGTTCCTGTGGAATACTTTTGACAAAAGAAGGTTTTAAGCTCAGAAAATAAGACATTATGTATACCGGGGATGGTATCATTTAACTCCTCCTGGGACTTAAGGTTTTTAAGATTATCCACAGTACAAATTAGCAAATGCCTAATAGAAGACAATAAGCCCTCATTGAGGAGGATTTTTGGCCATCGCACTCTTTGCGCACATCATTGGCTAATAAGACTTTGCCCTGAACTACAGCCATGGGAGAGTCAATAAAACTAGTGTCAGTCAAGGACACGACTAGGGGTTATGGTCGCTCTATAATCTAAATGTTACCATCATATCCTCTATAGTTGACCACAACCCCAAGTTAACCAATATATAGTCTATACGTGACTTCGATCTGCCATTATCAAAGGTCATTGCCCCTAGCCTGTCAGACTTGGTTCTACCATTGGCCGCCCGCAAACCCTTGTCTAAACTCAACCCCTACATGTACATGGCCGCTTGCGTCCATTTTTTAACTGGAGGAAGCTCCAACTGTGGGATTCCCCACGTGGAATCTTCAACCTCAGAGCACTTCCCATCGTCCATATCAAGGGGCTCGAAACAGGTATTAAAGTCTCCATCACAATCCTATTATCAGTGTTCGATAAGGAGCTGAGAAGTTCCTCTGATAGGTAAATAGTATGCAGTCATCTCCCTCCTGCAATCCCCCTTGAATATACATTGATGATACTTATATTAAGGCCCTTTGTGGAACTAATCTTAATTTCCAAGATATCCATACAAATAATCGGAATCTCCGCCACGGTGACACCCTCACATTGGCGAACCCAGATTGACAGTCCACCCACCGGTCTACCCCTAGTACCCTTAGTTGCAGGTTGAGAGTAATTTAAATAGCCTAGGCGGTATAAAGGGGCCAGACCCCATGTTTCCTGGAAGGACCATATATCAGATTCTTCAATAAAATTGGACCAATCGGGTAGGCCTAATTTAGCTTCCAGGCATGCTATGTTCCAGGAAGAAACCTTTGTTGTAAATTTAGCTTTTGTCAGGGGGAGAACGGGGCTACCAAACCCCTCCAAACAACTTCCACTAGAGTTTAAAACAACACTCGTCATAACAGTATTAATATTATTAGGGTGAGTAGATGGGGAAAGGAAAACCTCATTAGACGTTGATCTTAAGCTACATCCTACGTCCCCTATGGTTTGCGACGGGCTCCCCGTAGAGGCGTACATAGTCACAGCCTTACCATCCTTAAGTCAGTCGTTTTCCTCCAGAGTGTCAGGGGAGCGAAACGATTAAAGGTAGCAGTTGGGTACTTAAAGTGGGGATCAAGATAGTGGACCCGTTAAAGATGACAATAAAAATAAATAAATAAATCATACGTTCTTATATATCGCCTTTCACCGTAAGGTCTCAAGGCGCTTGCTTTGGGAACCCGTCCTGACTTTTCCCTACGAGATAACCCCTACTGGGCATCCCCAAGGTGAAAGCCAGGCATCCCATCGCGGTGGGGCCGTAGTGGAGATTAAGCAAGCTATTGCCCAGAGTTGCAGAGTGTGAACCCATGATTCGAGTAGGCACCAAGGCGAGAATTATCGAGTCCGTGGACATTTTGAGCTCAAGACCCTGCCGTGTCGGGAATTGAACCCTGGTCTCGGGTCTGACCTCTGCGTCTGGGTCTGCCTCCTCTAACCGGTGAGCCACACTTCTCCACTGCCTATATGCAGACCTAGATGTCTTGGGAGCATATCGGACCAGTTGCATGAAATCAGGGGATTCCAGAGGTTGAACGAGGATAGAACTGACTTAGATGGTGCGTACTAATCATACCCTCCCTACTGAATCCCCTTCATTACATATAAACTTTACTGCCCTAGGGTCCCTAAAGTTTACAATTATGCAATCCCCTTCCCGATCCTTTAGTCTGCCACCCAACCAGCTTACCCTCCTAACAAACAGAATGTAACCATTAATATGGGCGGGGAGGGGTATGAAGTTACTAAGCCAAAAAATAACTTTCTTTTTCAGCTCCCTATGACTCTCCATTTTGTCCTGTGAGATCTCAGGTACCCCTGACAAGATTACAGTGTAAGGTGCTGAATCAGGTGGAAGGTCAATACAGGGATGTTTTCTCATTCTTCCTTTGGACCACAGGTCCGTGTTATCTTGAGAGGAAACCTCGCCCTCCACTATAGTTGTTTCCAACCCCTTCCCACCCAAACGCACCTGTACAGGTGGGAGGCTTATCATAATTGGCCCCTCCTTACATCTTCCAACCTCTTCGTTTTGGATGGGGGGGCAATGTGAGGAATAGTGATAGGGCATGGTGTGATAGTACCTCCCGAAGCTAACTCAGATCCTCCCTTATCCCAGCAGTTAGGAACCAATAAACAACTTTGAGGAGCATTGGAAAACGCCGAAACAGTGTTTTCCAATTTCCCCAATTTTTCAAGTACTAACTTGATTCTTTCAAACAAGGGGAGCATCAGCGATTTCATCAAGTGCTCTATCTTATCAAAAATATTGTCAGGAAGCTCTGCAAGCAATGGCAGACGTGAAGACAAGTCAGGGGGATGCTTCCCAAGGCCGTCGTGAATGGTTGTTGTTTTATCAGAACTATGCTGGAAGAGAGGGGCGGAAGCCCCTCTACTAATTGAAGTTTTTGTAACTTTAGGACATCTGTCCTTTTGTGGACCCCCCCACGCTTCCTTTTCCCCCGTTTAGTAAGTGAAATTTGTGTATTAATTAATTTTATGGGGGGCTAACCTCCGATAGGGAACTCATGATAGAAAGTGCCACTGAGGTGCAAGCACCTGATAAATCAGATTCCCCCTCACCCCGACCAGTTACCCCCGGATTACCTGGCGAGGTTAGAGAGACAAGAGTTTGCACAGGGCTGGCTGTGTCCCTAATGGTGCCTAACGAGGAGCGTTTAAGATGGAAGGGATCGGCAGACAACCGTTTCTCAGTGAGGGCTATCTCTCGATCCAACGCAACAGCAGCCCTAGTAATAAACTCATCCTTGGTCCTAGTAATGGACCCACCAGTGTTTGTAATAGCACTTTTTTTCACCTTTCCGATATTAGACATTGTAAGGATTCTGTCTCAAGGCACAAATAGACTAACTGGAATAACTGGGAATATATGCAAGAGAAGAGTTACACGCTAAACAAGTAGTTGCGTAAGGGAGATAATAAACCCTTGCTCTCCACACACAAAAGTCACATGAAGAATACAAATTAATTGTAGCACAAATAAGCTAGGCCACAACCCTTGCTAACAGAATTTTAGGGGGATAGCCCCCCGGATGGCCACAGATGGCCTGCCCTTTACCCGGGCTTAGCCCGGCTGGTCCCACGCGCGTCCCGCATCACGGGACAAGTGAAGCGATTTTTAGTGTTCCAACCTGGAGGCATGACCACCATGGAAGAGGCTGCAGGTGTGGCTGGAATAGCCTGCTGGTCCTCGCAGTCCCTCGGTGTGTGTAGATTCCAAAACCAAGCCGCGTGAACGGCACCCGCAGAGCAGGAGCCGTGAACAGTTTCAGCAAAACCCTCTGGTTTCCACAAAATCAAACACGGCAGCAGAATCCCTCCGGTATCCTCAGCAGTCCGACACGGCAGGTAAAACCAAAGCTTGGACGATGAGCCTTGTAGAATCAAATCTGTCTTTCATCCACCACGAAGCTGTTAGGATGGCAGCCACTGAGTTAGGAAATAGTTCCTGTGCCCCTGCAGAGTACGTTTACATAATGTGCTGCTACATAAGAGCAATATATAAAAGTGCACTCATGATTTAAAATGTGTACATTTTACCTACACTATCAGCCCTTGGCTGTGAAATCGCTATAAACATCCTGGAAGCTGTGCTGCTTTCCACTTACAGCTTCTTTCAGACATGGTCCATTTTCACTCGCAGTGTGTATGTCTATGCTACAGTCCACCGGTCTGACCCAATGGCATCTGCTATCTGAGGAAACCAAGACCTATCTCAGCAGAACGGTGCACCTGGAATTGCTTCAACGTCAGTCACTCTGAACTCTGTCCGGATGTAGGTGCACCTAAGAAATTGTAATTTCTTTTACTGAGGCAAGGAGAGCTAAACAATAATATACCCAGGATACATTTATGTATGCAGGATAACAAAAAGAGGCCTCTTTTGAAACCAAGATACGAGATGAGGTCAGCGGTTGTCCTAATGTCTTTAAGTGTATATTTTATGTTCAGATTTCTTCATCTGTTGCATGGATTTGAGGAGGCCTAAGCAAAATAGTATTCTGCCATTCGGGTGCTCTACAGTCCCATTAATTTAGGCTGCTTGGGGTCATCTGGTATTTGTTCAGGATTGCTGTGGCATATGTCTGCCATGTTTGTGTTGTTTTACCACAAACTTCAGTTGTTGCTTATGAATATGTTGACTTTTGAGTATACATGTGCATTAAAAAACAATAAGGGACATCCTGCGTGTATAATAAAATGCCAGCTGATGACAATAGGCACTATGAAGATGTAGGCGGGACAATCGCGTATTCCTGAATCAGACTGCATGGCCCCCTGTGTAGTAATGGTACAGCTATTCAATCCCTGGTGGCACAGCACCCAGGGTAATATACTGCATCCCTAAACACTTACGAGTTCCCAAAGGACACTGCACTCCAAACTGGTACACACACGTAAACAACATTGGGCCTGATACACAAAGGGCCTCCGCACTCGTGGTGGAGGCCCCGCAATTGCTGGGGACTCACCGCACTCAAGGCAGAATCTACGCAATGAGAATTCTCCTTGTGAAGATTCCACCGTGGGTGTGGAGACTCCCCCACAACTGCGGGCCTCCACCATGAGTACGGAGGCCCTCTGTCATTTACAACGCCAATAGCTTTAACTCTCGCAAATGCGAGACCTATTGCAGAGCAAATTATTACACTAGATTCTTTCCACTCTCGTCTTTTTCCTTCTCTTTTATTCGCCTTCTACCTTTTTTCTTTTCTATTATAATATTGCTACGTATATTAACTTTTTTGTGATTTATTCATTTTTTTGTATGTATTTTTCTTCTGTATTATGATATATTGTTCACATTCTACTATGTTGTTGACTATATGACGTACTGGCTTATCTTATGATGTATTGTTTTGATTGTTCAATAAAGAAAAATAAACTAAATAAAAAAGAATTTTGGAACAATATATATTTGGAAAAGTCTGACGGTTGGCCCTTATATCTGGCAGAGCTGTTCGTTAAACTTTCCCTTCGTCTTCAGGAACTGTGAATGTATAGAGGTGCCCACCAGATTGACGAACATCTCTAAGGTGGGCGGAGTAAAGGCAGAAATGTCCTCCGCTACTCTGTCTGCCTTTGCTCCATGTGCTAAATCCTAAATCAAAACCTCTGCCTAGAAATGCAGTGTGGGTGAAAAGCAATGGTTTGAAATGCTACCCCAGGGATTGCTAGTAGTTAGTCTGGTTGCATGCTTTTGTCCAGTCTCTTTTTGGGTGTTTGATTGCCAGTAGAGTGCCTGGATACCTTAAACTGGCATAGTGCGTCCAATGTTTGTGAATTCTAAAAAGTAGTAAAGGTCATCCATTTAGGGAGTATGTCTATGGATGAAGATTTGCAACTTCTTGATAAACTGCAGACTAAGGGGCATTTGCAATGCAATAGGTCTCGCATTTACAAGAGTTTCACCTATAGTATTCCAAATGATTGTTTGTAAAAATGCTCATGCACCGCTCCAACTTCAACTTTAATGTCAGTCATTCCCTTTTCTTTGGACGAGCCATGTCTAAAGAAAGGTGCGTGGCCACCAATAAAGTGAAACCACAGTATAGGGTGCTTTTACACAAAACAAACATTTGTGTGTTAAGTTGACCAACAAATGCTTCTTTTTGTAAAATCTCCACATCCCGTGCTTTCACTTTAATGGCACCCGCGCCCCTTTCCTTAGACTCGGGTCATTTAAGGAAAGGGGCGCGGCCGCCATTAAAGTGTAAAATAAGCAAACATAGATAATATTGCGCTGCCCCCAGAGGCTTAGCAGTCAGAGCTACCGGCTCAGGAGCTGGGGACCAGTGTTCGAGTCTCCGCATCAGCTCAACATCAAATCAATCAATCCTACTAATGTAAATTTAAAAAAATGCGTAGTCAAGTGGGAGGATGAGAAATCAAAAGAAAAAAAAAACAGACCTCAAAGAGGTGGTTGGGGCAGTGAGGGGGGAAGGGGTGGAGCTGTAGCCAAGGAGCGAGAGAGTGGCTGTTGTTGCAGGAAAGCATGTCATTTCTGCAGTAGGAGAAATCCATTAAAAAATAGTGCTTAAAGACTAAATAATACATACCATGTAACAACAGAAGTAAAAGGGCCAGTCCTCTTGGGTGGTTACAAATAAAGACAAGATTGTACTTAGGTGGGGCTACCAAGCCTATTAATGAACCAGAAGCCAGCGTTTACGAAGGACAATGACACAAGCCAATGAAAAATATGTGTGGGGAGTGGGTGGGGTTTCACTTCTATTCTCAAATACAGCAGGCCTCGCAGGGCACCACATGCGCTGAACCAGCTCGACCTAAAAAGGATTGACGCAACACAGTGCAGTGCAGCAAGCAAAGTTGATGCACTGCATCACCTGAAGAGGGCAGAACTGCACCATCATTTCCAAGACATATTTTATTAACATTTTAATAGATGCGGTACAATAACATTCAATGCCAATATCTTGCAACACATACTCTTATTTTAACAGCTGAGATAACTGATAGCAAAATGGTGTACATAAAGGAGCGACTTGAGATATGATAAAAGGTCGGCTCACTTTCAGTAAAATGTAATCATAGTGGTAGGTCATACAGACAAGCTATGAATCTAAGTCTTAAAGCATGATAGTTACTAATGGGTGAAAAGGGAGAAAATCAGGAACAAACAAATCAAACGCCGAGTGTGATATATTAAGAAATATGGGGCTTTTTTATGAGCACGTGCACCACTGTATGGTGACTTTTTGTGACGCTCCTGCGGTGCAGATGGCAAACTCAAGTGAAGTCCAAAAAACTTTATTCGGCCAAAGGCCATAAAAGCATAGTATAAGATAAAACCAAACAAACCACTTTTTTCTACCAAAAAGTAATCCAACAGATAACTTTTAAAATGTCTACCACAAGATACATGAAAATTGAAACCCTATATCAGGAACAATATATTAAATTGAATACCTATTCCTAATAAAAAATGCAGATTTAATAAAAATGTAATTCTGCAGAGCACAGCTCATGAAAGTCTAAAGATTGCCAGCATATTAGCGAATCGGAAAGGGCATCAAAGTAATAAAGGAAAAGTTAAACCCTTTTAGTTAACCCCTTCACTGCTGCGCACATTTACCTGCTGTGCTGGGGGGCGGGGCGCGCACAGCGCCCCCATGCTCATGACGAGCTCAGCTCGTCATGCAGTACAGTGCTCCTGTGCTCATGACGAGCTGAGCTCGTCACAGCCGCACCCGTTTCTTTAGAACGTTCACACAGCAGGGAAATTAGCCCAGCGTGCGAGCGTTCTAAAGGCCATGACGAGCTCAGCTCATCATAAGCACAGGAGCACTGTAGCTCATGACGAGCTGAGCTCGTCATGAGCATGCAAGAGGTTAAATAAGGATGACAAGAAAAACCTGACACATAGATAGCAGACCCACTCAGGGATCTCCGGGCCCAACTTCCAAACCAAGAATGTATTGGGGGGGGGGGGGATCAGACACCAATCATCTCCCACTCCCCCCAAGGCTATGCACCTGCAAATTGGTTATCTGTGCCCTGAGTATGCATGGTTCGGTGCTGCAGAAATGGAGGTTTGTGCTCTGACTGTGCAAGGTGCTGTACTGTGGTGCAGAAAATGAAATCTGTGCCCTGAGTGTGCACAATACCGTATATTACTGCAGAAACTTGAGATCTGTGGCCTTAGTGTGCCCTGTACTTACAGCAGATGAGGTGTGTGTGCTGAGTGTGCATAGTTCTGTAGTGCGCAACAGAAACTGAGTGCTACACTTGACACCCTGGAGACAAAACTTTTGTGCAAGCTCTACTCTCCCTCCTTCTGCTTCCTTCAGGTATTGTGCTCCCTTTTTATATTCCGTGCTTCACACAGAAGGGGCCTACACAAGGGGCGTTTAGGGAGGGGCAAGGAGGGGTTTAGGAACAGGTAAGGGAATGTTTATGAAGGGACGAGCTAATACATAACATACCCACAAAAGATTAGGGGCCTTATTACGAGTCTAGTGGTCCATGGACTGCCAGACTTGTGGGGGTGCAGCAACTGCGGGGGTGCGGCAACTGCAATCTTTTGACCGCCCTATTACAATTAGTGCAGTCGGGTCAACTTGAGACCACTGCTACCAGCAGGGATCCCTGACGATGCAGTGGTCTTTAGGCTGCAATATGCTTGTGGGACGTTGCGGTCCCGGCAAGCATATTATGAGTTTCCTCTCCACCACAGTTTTAATGGTGATTCTACCTCCAGGAAACAAAAGTGCCTCTGGGCTGGGGGACGCATGCAGAGTGGGCACCAGTTCATGATGTGCAAGTACATTTTGAGACATTCCCATTGCGGTGCCTATGAAATAGGCACCAATGTGGGAACACCAAAGAAACACCCCCAGACCAGGTGAAAACTCCTAATCTGGTGGGTTCACCTCAGGTTTGGTGGTGCAGGAGTGGGGGGTCCCGCTCCAGCACCGCCAAACCTGTACTCAGGCCCTAAGACCATTGATATTCACAAATTACATTTCTGAAGTTGCTACCATACTAAGGGTGACAAAACTGCAGCAAATGTATAACCCTGGGGGATAAAATCTGCTCCGCTCGCAGAATTTGCAGATTTTTGGCAATTCTGCGTTCCCAGTAGAATGCAGAATTACTAAAAATTCCACTGATCTGCAGATTTGCAGAATTATTTCCTTGTTCGCGCTTCAAATATCTGTTTTTGCGAGCAATAGAGACTTAGCGGGATCCCTGCGTTCACGACGAGTTTTCCCATCCATTCGCGTGCAACACAAGATTTTGGTAGCCGGCCACTCGATCCCACGAGAGTGTGCAATCGAGAACATGTCATTCGCCGTGCCAACGGACACCACAAGAGTGTGCGGTTGCGAAACATCATTCAGACATGCCATCGGACATGCGGTGGCAGTTTGGTGAAGCTCGCGATGCCGAACACGCAAAATTTGCAATCTGGAAAAGAATAATATCTCGTGTAGCATAAAACCTTCTCTAAAATGATGATTTGGATGAAAAAACTCCTCAGATTGACATTTGGCTGTACTTTGTTGGGCAAGGAGTCCTTTTTATTAAAAACGTATTTTTGGGAGAGGAAGGAAGTGCCACAGATTCTCCAACTTCCTGTTCCTGCCCAGCAGGCTCCTCCCAGTTCTTTGTCCATCTCCTGTTAATTTTTCATTTGGATTTGGAGCTGGAAGGATCACTCTTTGTGTCTGCTGCATCATGTATCATTGGATTTGAGGACTTTTGGGTTTCAGATTGTACAAGTACGTTGGTTTGATTCGGGCATAGCATTTGTTGCAACTACAATGTTGAGACTTTTCATCATTTTTAAAAAACATTTATTGTGGGAAGCCAGTAGGCCCAGAGCTAGTCATGGTGGGTGCATGATGAAACAACTGTTCCTTTGATGAGTGTTGAATTTATTTTAAACATCATTTAGGGCATGGATGGCATTGGATTTTATTGCAAAAATGTGTTTTTTGGGGGTATTTCTCTTTTTTGGTGTGTGTTAAATAAATGCCTTTGTTGTTTGTGGTGTGTTGTGTTGTGTACCTTGCACACCTTGTTTAGCTCTGTGGATTTTTGTTTTTGAATTTTATTGCATTAAAGCTGTCTTGTTTAGCATGTCTCCTTTGCCTGGCTATTATAGGCCTGTTTCAGTTCATTGTTTTCCATGCCTCCTGCTTGTTGCTTGTGTCTGTGAGTGTCCATGTGACTTGTGGCCATTGTGTGGTGGTACTTTAGTAGTGTGCTGCTTTTGCCATATATGCCTGCATGTCTTTCCTATGTTCCTCTTGGCTTACTGCTTCCATCCATCCCTTTGCCAGCTGCAGCTCCCTCAATGACGTGATGAGCAAATAATTTAATGCCAAACAAACAGGTTCCACTTCCATTCCATTTGTATTTTTGTTGTTGTTGTTCTTCTTTCCTATCCTTCCTGAGTGTACACAGTACGTATACCATGAAAGCCCTTGTTGTCAAAATCTCACAAATGACTACACTGTTATGTTTCTTTTTTAACTCAAACAGTTTTAAAAAAAATGTAATATTATAACACTAACAAGTATGACCACCACACACTAAGTTATATATTATATGTTTTGTTTGTAGTAGTAGTAATTGAACCACAACAACATATGCAACATTTTACTGATGTTCTTCTCCTGGCTTCTTGGCTTTTAGGTGCACAAAAAGACAGAGGAGGAGGTGTCATCTTCACCCATTGTACTGCCAGACAGAAGTCCTGCTGCGCACGTCACATGACGTGTGGCCACAGACATGTCTGCAACTTGTGCAACAGCGTCCTGCTGACATCGGAAGAAGATGACCCCAAAGAAAGTTACCAGGTCCTCCAGTGCCAAGAAAGTTGCCAGTGAGAAAAAGGAACAGAAGACGGAAGTGGCACTTACCAAGACTGGTGTGCCGCTCACAATGTTTTTTGGTAAACAAGAAATTACACCTGCATCAGCAGTGTCCGGGGACCAAGCTGGGAGCAGCACCTCTGCATCAGCGGGCCCACCCCACAAACCTAGGCCCAAGCCCATGAGTGTCGCAGAAGTAGCCAATCTACCAATGAGCAGTGTTGTTGAAATGTCATTATCGCAAAGTAGTACCCAACCAATGCAGGAGGAGACTCAGCAGATAAGTGGGCAACACAGAAGCCACAACAGCCACCAAAACAGCAGCTACAACAATCGCAACAACAGCCGCCACAACAGCCGCCACAACAGCTTCCACAACAGCTGCCACTACAGCCACAACAATAGCCCACAAAAGTAGTTGTTCCTCCGGAAGTAGGGGCAGTTCGGGAAAATGAGCTTCCTCCAGATAAAGAGGAGCAAGCCACTCTTTCAGAAGATCCAATGTCTCCCAGATCCCCAGCAAGGAAAAGGAGGATTAGTCCATCAACTTTGTCTTCAAGCCCCACTTCTGATGATATAGATGCCACTTGGAATCCACCAGCTCAGTCTGAGAGTGTTGCATGCCACAAGACAAGGCTAGTGAAAAGGAAGGTTCCAGAAAGCCTTAGAGTTATGGAAGTAGATGTATACGAGGGGGATGATGATGATGACAAGCCAGTCATCACAAACATCACTCCTGGCCCAGAGGAGATGGAGACCAACATTATTACCCTATCCAAAATTGCTGCGAGGGATGTAGCACGATACAACCAAGACAGGTAACACCAGCTCCAGCTTCCATATTTGCATTTGCAAAGGCCCGGCAGGGACCTACATCAAGGTCAACCACCACCTCAGTAGATAGTGGTACTGTAAGTGCAGAGTCAAATTCCATGCCCCCCCTCCAATTCATCTGGAATTGAAAGTGGCGCTTCCAGCAGCACCAGAAAGTACACCTGCATAGTTTGGGACTTCTTTTCGGTTAGCAGTACGGAAGAGAACATTGCTAAATGCTCAATTTGTCAACACGCTGAAAGGGTAAGCTTGGTACAAACTATGGTTCCGGAGGCCAAACAAGTCATCTAAAAAACACCACATCATCCAGTGGGAGGCTCACCTACTTCGCTTACAAAAAAGTAAAACTGCACCAAGTGCTGTTGGTGGGGATGAAGAAGTAGAAGAACATACGATCACAGTGAAAAGTGAATAAGAGGGAGACATTTCTAGCCCTGTCTGAAGCAGAGTGGTGGTACCGCCCACATCCTCAGCAACACCTCAGTGGCACCGTAGTAAGAGTCAGGCTGAGACGCCAAGGCAACAGAGTAATACAATGAAAAAGTGCATAGGTGAGCCTAACTGGGTTCAACAAGACAGCTGCACCACAAAGGAAAATATTCCACTCTACAATTGACAGCATGCTTAGGTCAGAGGGGCAGTACGAACTCAACCACCCAATGGCACATTTGGACAATGCGAAGCTGACTAAAATGTTATTGCTGGACCTTCTCCCTTTTTATTTTGTGGAAGGGGTGGGTTTCCTTGAATTTGTGTCAGCCATCTACCCTAAATGGAAAGCTCCTCGTCGGTCCTATTTCGTCAGAGTTGCTGTTTCAGCACTACATCACGATGTGCTGGAATTGCTTGGACAAGCTTTGCAGCAGAGTGCTGTTCACAATATCCACCTGACAACTGACATGTGGACCAGTTGCCAAGCCACTGATTACATGTGCATCGCTGCACACTGGATATCTTTTGTGGGGTTAGAGAAAAGATATCTGAAGCAGGTCTTCTTGACACTGCTGAGATTTTTAATGCTACTCGGAAACATGCAACTGTAGCCATGTTCGCCATGGAGAAATCTCATACTGCTGCAAACATTTTGGAGGAGTTTAACAGCAAGGTCTTTGAATGGTTGCACCCAAGAGGGATTAACATTAGTTTTGTTGCCACAGATAATGGCAGTAATGTACTTAAGGCCATGGAGGATGGTGCCGATTTCAGGGTCCCGTGTTTGGTGCAATGCATTAACATTATTGTTCAAGACTTTCTGAAAAAAGACGCCATAGTCAACAACTTACCGACCACCTGCCAAAGAATAGGAACACATTTCAGCCATTCTTTTAAAGCCCGGAAACGTGAATATAGAATGCCAGTCAAAGCACTCATCCAGGAGGTGGCAACACGTTGGAACTCAACTTATTACATGCTTGACCGTCTGTTTGAGCAGTACAGACTAATCAATGAATATGTTATGCAAAGAGGGGATGCCTCTGTGAAAGGCATGACCCTTCAGATGGACCAATGGTACCTAGTTAAATGCCTGACAGAGATGCTTCTTCCTTTCAAGGTCTTCAAATGTGAAGTCAGCAAGGAGGACTGTACTGTGGGCCAAGCTATCCCATTGTTGCACATGCGACAGCAACAGCTGAAGGAGGTGTCTGAAGCGTACATAGGTGTGGAGGAAAAAAAATAAGCATATGAGTTGGTGGAGAGCTTATCCCCTAGCTCAGCTGAAAATACAAGGGTGCAAACTAAGATTGTGTCTGAACAACATTACACTTGTGCCACAATTCTGGATCCACAGTATGAATCGGCTCTGAACCGTAAGACATTAATTCCTTTTTCAGAAGTGGATGTTGCCCTGTACAAAAGTTGGATAGCTGAGGTAGCCAGTCAGTTTGAAAATGAACGGCTGTCAATTAAAGGCCTGCTACTCAAACCCACAACAAGTGCTGCAGCAGGGCATCCAGTGTCAAGTTCCACTTTAGAGCCTGAGAGCAGTGCGTTTGGTTCAGAGCGGTCACCAACACTATCGACAAAAACAGCAAGACCTGGATCATCAGCCCCAGTTAAATCTGCATAGGATTGGTATTTACAGCAAGGGCTTGCTAGGTCTAGTGCTTATGCAAAGACAAAAGGGGCCAAAAAAACTGTAGCACCCCTGAACATTGAGTGGATGGTCCAGTCCTATCTGGATGACCAAACAGAGGTCTGCATTGATCAAAACCCATTGCGGTATTGGTATAGGGGAAGAAACCAATGGCCAGTGCTGAGCAGACTGGCAATAAACTATCTGGCTTGCCCTGTCACAAGTGTCTCTTCTGAACGTATTTTCAGTGCTGCTGGTGCCATTGTAACAGTAAAAAGGACCAGTCTCTCACCCAAAAACGTGGAGAGATTAACCATGATCAAAATGAATCAGCACTTTATAACACCGAATTACACAATACATGAATCAATGCAGGAAGAGGAGGACAGCAACTTAGGTGACAGAAGTAGTGTGTTAGATGAAGATTACCTACTTCTGGTTGAACCCCCAGAGGTTGAGGACGAGCCATACTTCCCTGACAACTAGGCTTGCACTTCTTACTTTCTTCCTCCCTTATTTACTTATATTTGTGTGTATCAGTCTTTCTGGTTAGAAACTTAGAATCACAACATAGCCATCTCCACCGTCTTCTAGTCTTTTTATTGCCATATTGTAGTTGCAGCTGTATGCATTTCACTGAAGTCCACTCCACCGAGTCCTGCTCCTCCATCCTCCTGACTTGCCCTAAATCCATTTCCCTCAAGACAGATGATGATTTGATGTAGAATAGAAGAAAAAAGAAAATGTTGCCTCGTTCAGTCCCTCCAAAATAACTAAGTGGAACATGATGACTACTATAGCTATCCTCTTTTCCAAGCTGAGAGAGATTGCCCCTTAACTTAAGATGAGAAGGAACAGGTAATGAATTATTCCATGCCTTGGTTGCTGACTGAGTGATTTGTGTTGTTGTTGTTTGTTGTGCATGAAGGGAATTCATTGTGTACTATAATTTATCTACACACTAAAATTAACTCAAGTCAATGTTTCCCTTCTTGTTTTTTAATAACAAAATTGTACTCCTACTGCAGTCTGAGCCATTGCATTTTGAATATGGAATGTGGACTCACTCTGTACACTGCATACTGAGTTGGACAACACGATGATGATGACCACAGTGACCTATATCTTCGCAGTCACTCAGTAGGATTGGAGATGATTGATGGAATAAGTCAGGGCATTTCATGATTGGCATAAAAGATAAACAAGTCAACAACAACCACACCAGACCTACATGTCTGTGCAGTGGTGGAATCGAGTCAGGTGTAGTGGCATGGCTGACAGCGGTGCATTGATTTAGTCACTTAATTTGAAAAAATGCTATGTTGCTATATATGTGCTTTGTCTGCAGCCGTCAAAAAATGTACGCTAAATGGAGGATGGGTCACGGGTGCCGTGGGCCTGCTCTGTCCTGTTGTTGTTGTTGTAGGTTAATGCTGGAAACAGAGTAGACATAATGGATCCTACCCATGTCGCCACTGAAAGTGTTCTTGTTGCACTCCACCGTAATTTATGCATTTTATATCTCCTTGATTTTTCAATATCCCTTTTGTTTTTCCATCTACAATTACAGGCCAAACCTTACCCTGTGCTATACTGGGAAAAACAACTCACACTTACTTTACCAATCCAGATCCACCAGGCAGGCAGTGGCATCACCCAAGATTGATGGACGGAGCGTCCATGGAAGGGAGGACCAAGAGGAATGCCGAGATGCAACTCTCCAATTTGACCAGGATAACAAAATACAGTAACAGTATCAACATTCATCATCTTTTAAATAATTTGATTCTTTTTTTTACCTTCAATCTTTACGACTGTGTGTTGTTGTTATTATGTTTTGTTTTCTCTCTGCTTATAATTCATCCCTATGGCTATTTTTTTATTTTCTTAGCTATCTTTAAAAGTAAGCTGGGTACAACAGAACAGAGACTGTATGTAATTTGGGTCTCTCTGAGGGCAGACAGGCAAGGTACATTGCTTGATATACTGCTGCCCTGTACTGTGTAATTGTCAAATAGTAGTTAGTAAGTACTACTTTACTTATTATTAACCATCAAGTTATCAATATCATCATAATGCATGCATTTCCTTTTGCTCCCTTAACAGATTTATGGATATGGTTGTCTTCCAAGATTGTGTTTTGTTGTTTGTCCATGCGTAGTGTTTTTGTTTATCAAACTTTTCCCCAAACCCCCCTTCCCAACCATTCATCAAACCCTAACCTTCTTCCCCCGGGCTGTGTGATTTATTGAGGCGTGACTAAATTAAATGTACACCACAAATGTGGCAAAAGCAACACTAATTAAATTTCAAGGCAGGGCGAGGATCTTCTTCTGCTTGCCCACCCATGCTCAGTATATTTAAAATGCAAGTCAATTTTTTTCCAAAGGAACCTAATCCATCATAATTAATTTCCGGCATTGATTGGATTCATCAACAGCACTAAAGGTTATGCTTGTGACTCGACACAACTAAAGTTTGTAACTTGTTGTACTAGGCTATCCCGCCACCATTATGTTTTATTTACTTTGTTCAACTACTCCTCCCAGAGTCTCTCTCAGGCGACTGACTGTCTCATTTTCTTTTTTTGCAAATGCTACCGCCAGTATCTCCTACTACCACCACAACCATGGCATCTCCATTCTCTTGGGAAGCCAAACCATCATCGTCATGCAGCCATCGCTGTGCCTAACTTAAACATCAATCACAGGTAAGAAAAGAAGTTTGAGGGATGTAAAATAATGGACTTGGAGGAGAACCTAACAGTACTAGTAGAACAAGTTACTCAGTGAGGGGTACCACATCCATCTGTTTATGTATTACAAAATTGGCATATTATTTAAATCAAACACTGGCTGCTGCCCTGCAGCAACAAGGAAGGAAACCATGTGACGTAAAACAGTAACCACCCCCACAAAACATTAACAGTGTATGCTATGTTTAAGTACAAATATAATACAACTTATATTCTCATTGGCTTTGCTACTCTGGCGCGGTTTCTTTTACATTCTCTTCAAACTATGACTCTTCATCCAGTGACAGTCTCCACCTATGCTATCTATGATGAATACCATCCAGGCATCCATCCATTCAAAGTAAATGTCTATCATTGTTCCTTCCTTGCTTGCCTTGGCTTTGAGTTTGACCAAAACACCACTGACGATTCTAGCCACCCATACAGTTTCACCCACCCAGGCAGGCATCTTTTCTTTCACCTTCCACCCATCCTTCAACCACCCGTTCATCAGATTCCTCCTATCTGCCACCTATGCATGCTTCCCAAGTATCCTTCTCTGCCAGTCATTTTACATCTCGTCCGTCCTTCCTCCATCCACCCTTCTTTCCCTTTTCATTCAACACATCCATCAAGGTCATCTGAGCGACTTTTAGTCTTCTCCATAAACCTTTCACAGCTGAATTCAAGTCATATAGAAGAGGCCATTGGTTACTCAAATCCCGCTGCTAATGCTATTGATAATGCTAAGTAAAGGGTGTCTTCTTCAACCGTTGTTCACTACAACTGCAGACTTACTAAGTCTCAACAGTACAGTGAGTGTAAACCCTTGCAGCGAGTATAATGTCAATAAGTAAGAAATATAACTTACCACCACCAGCCACTACTGCTGGCTCCCCCCCTGTAGCTCCTGCAGGTGCAGCATATCCTGCTCCCTCTGAAATGGCTGCGTCACCATCGCCGCTGGCCCCGGCACTGGTGGTCGGTAGTACGCCTAGAAAAAACATTACACATTTTTAGACGCTACATACAGCTCCCCCTATTTATTCTTTTTCACTAGCAAGATTGAAAAAAAGCTAATACATACATATACAACATACATCACTTGTACAAATCGGGAACTAGAGTAGAGTAGACACTAGTAGTGTTATATGGTTCCTAGAGTCATTCTAGTCTACTCTTTGAAAAGTTAGCCTGAGCCATGCAACCATTTTAGCTTTGTGTCTTTTGTGCACGTTACCTCGCAGCTTGTTGTGTAAGAGGCCTATGAGCCCACATGAGTTCATACTGCTTCTGTCTGAGTGCTGAGTACAAGGTCAAAAAACAAGCCACTTTGTTATGGAGTTCTGGTCAGTCCGTATTGCTTAGCCATAACAAGCTACACTTTTTGGCATGATTGAGAAATGCTTGCATTATACTGATGCGCACCATTTTTCTCATAACAGGTAGAAGATTCTCTTCTATGAACCGGAGCTTTTCTGAGCTTATGATCTAACCAGTACTTCGAGGTTCTAAGGGAGGGGTCTCCCAGAATTCGCTCAGAAATCATTTGTCTTCTATGGACTTGTAGTTGTAACAATGTTTATTGTTTCAATCTTATGCTGTTGGTGCTGCATTGGAGAACAACGTACAGAGCTTGTTAGTTGAAAATAAACCTTTTGAACTTACATAGACTCTGTGGTATTTGGTGTGGGCTTACACAAGTGAGTAAGCAAAAGGGTGTGCATTGCTTCCGCCACTCTGAAAGGTTGTGAGTGTTATGTTCTAGGATGTCTAATCATTGGGTATCTTCAGGGGTTCAGGGAGCTAATGAGACACTATAGCTAGTCGGTCAGGGGATTGTGGGTTCTGACTTAGGTATGAGGAAGGTCCAACCTCCCATCAGCAACGTCCTATTTTCTTGTGCATATTTCTGTATGTGCAGAATCCCTACAACATTAGTATTATGTACTATCCTATCAAAAATAGTAAAACAAATCTGGTTGAGCATTTTGTTGGTGAGAATTGTCAAAAAGCCTCAAGATTAAGAAGACTAGAAGAGGACAACCCAAAGGACTTGACTCAGTGGCTATAGCTATTGGTGAATCTGAGTTTTATTTAAAACCTTTTAAATAAAAGAGTGGCCAACTGGGCAAGCTTAGCTATAGACAGACTAATAGTAGTAGGACAGAGAGTCATAGCAGAGGCAGTTAGAGGCAGGGATAACATGAATTTAGAAACAGATAGTCTAGATCAAAGAAGATTTTGTAAAAAATAGAATTAGGAAACCGAAATAATAGTTCAGAAAAAATAAGGTGCAGTAAAAATTAGGGAAATATAATTATTATTATTAACCACTGGAGGACTAACTGGGGCCAGCAGCAGAGCCCTCGGTAGAGGAGCGGTCCTGGCCCTGGGAGGTATCTTGCTCTTGTCCCGCCGACTCTGACCCCGTCTTCTTGCCCCTGGGTGCTGATCATGTAATATACAATAAAGAAAGAGACAAACATTAATAATTGGGGTGAAACAAATAAAATATTTTTAAAAAACACTCAAAAAGCATTTTAGGAAACAACAATTGCAATAAAATTGACCTATTTAATCTGATCGACTAGTAGTATTGCGGGATTCACTGACTGTCTATCTACTTATTATTTATGAACACTAATCCAGTGTTCCATTCTGATTCTAGAATACTAACTAAGCCTAAGTAAAACCTGACCTAGACCACCTATTACAGATGGGCCAATGTTTCACTAAGTCTGCATTTCTATTTATTTTAGCCCTCAAAAATGCATAGATGAAGGACACATGCATGAATTTTTGCATACACCAAAGTGTTGGTTGGTTGCTTCTGATGTTCAGCTAGTGATAAGCCTATTACCACTGACTAAACAAACTTCAAAAGATTCTACTAAGGACTGGGATAAGCAGCACTCAGCAGCATGTGACGTGACAGAGGATGCGTCAGGCAGACTACTAAAAAGTGACAACTAATACTAATAAGTAACTAAACCTATCAATCCACCACTATCTATTCTTAGTGGCAGGAGGACAAAAAAAGGACTAGAGTCTCTCTATCATTAACTAACTTAAGTTCTGTAAAGTAAATTCTTACATAATCAGGCCAAGCGGGTGCAAAGTTGCAAACAAGTAAGATTAGTAACGCTGAGCACCTGTGTCATAACAATCACAGAAGATTTTTAAACGTAATTTACCTCCAATGTAAGCAGCAGCATTCTTGCTGTTTGGAAAGAAAATATATCCATAATACATAACACATAGCAGAAGAACACAAAGTAGTAATATTAAACAGCTACTCACCAAGCCCCGGGACCTCCACTCCTAGCAGGTCCAGCAGGTCCTGCTCCCGGTCCAGGATATTGGACCACCGGTGCATCAGCTGAGTATCGGTGCTCCGGACACCAGAGCAGTGAAACACTGCCCGGCGCACTGGCAATGCTCCCAGAGCCCGTACCTGGACCCAGGTCTGCAGCCTCCAGCTAGGGTTAAGAGAAGGTGGCGTTGCACAAACAAAACAAGTGCGGCCACCTCCGCCTCATCAAATAAGGCCTGCGCCTGCGCCCATTGAGGGTGCCGCCTTCCGCAGGGAGGGCGGTCGCGGCTGCGGGCAGCCTTGCCCTTTCCCTTGTTGCCCTTGCTCTCTCCCTTAGGCATGGTTCTGGGACTCAGGGGAGTGGAAAATAAAAGGGAGGAATTAGAAAAGTAAGTAAAAGATATGAAAAAATCAAGTTATAGAAAAAGAGTTAAAAAGTAATAGAAAAAGTCACAAAAAAGTTTTAAAAACTCAAAATATAGATTCAGGAATATAGAGAGATAGATAATAAATAGAAAAGATTTTTTTTAAAGTGTACAGAAACAAAGGATTGCAAAGATAGAGGGAGGTTAGAAAAGCAGGCCCAGAACCATAGCAATAGAGTGAAAAATAAGATAGCCACGCCCATTGCGACCGCATGGGCAAGTTTGCGCAATATTTCTCCCCGAGCATGCAAAAAGCGTCGCAAACACGTAATATGCGTTCCCGAACAGGAAATACTCATTGTGAACAGGCAGAAGTACGCAATACCCGACCCTGAACAGGAAATAAGCATCCCGAGCATCGGGACAAGTGAAAAACAATTTGGCTGCGCCCATTAGCAACTGCATGGGAAAGTTAGCGATATATTTCCCCGCAAGCACGCAAAAACACATCATAAACTGGCGGGGCAAGCAATTCCGCGTGTTCGTGGAACTTTCGTGTGCTTGCGGAGATATTTTACAATTTCGCAGGAATTTGCATAACGCGACTACGCAAATTCCACCCACCCTTACAAATCTACACCAGCCGACCCTTGGAGTAACTTCAGCACCACACAAGGCCATTCACAGGTTCTGGAACATACTCCCATAGAAAATAGTTGTGGTAGGGACTTAATATAACACCTCATAGGATTTTTTAAAAAATATTTACATTATTTTGACTTTTAAATTATTGTAATTGCATTTATATAGCACTTATCACCCCTAACAAGACATTGAAGCACTTTACGTAAGGCAGCAGGCCGCACCGGAACCGAAGGTTAGTGGTTAATCCAGTGATATCGCTTACTGTCAGTTAATTATGTGCATAAGTGTGTGTGGGTTTGTATGTCTTTTAAAGTACACACAATTAATATCTAAATATATTATTAGTTTAGCTATTAATATTTAATGTATTAAAAATATATTTCAAATTAAAATGTAATTTACATTCATTAAACTCGCGTTTTAATTAAATTTGTTTAACACTAATTGAAAATAAAAGAGCTAGATTGTTAAATAATTAAAAGTATGCTTTCTGTTAAGCTTAAAACTTTTTAATTCTATTTTAAAATAAACACATATTTATTTCAAAATAATAAATTATTTCTGTATCATTACATTCTAGCTATACAAATGTTCTAAAATTCTAAATACATTCTTTTTTTAACATTATTTGCTATCATCATCATCAAGTCAACTTTATTTCGGTTTGTTAATGAACCATAAAAGTACATTACAGTTAAAAAAAATATATATATATATGGTGTTGACTATAAGTCCCTGTCTCTGTTAATATTGCTAGGCAGTTGTTGAAGTACCAGTGGTTGGCCATTTGTGGTGCTGGGCTTACTCCAGGCTGAGCTGGAATGCTTGCTGGCCCTTTTGGCTTAGGTAACTACTGAAGTGCCGTTTGTGAATACCAATGGGCTTACTCCTTTGGGGGGTGAATGTTTGTTTTTCCCTAAACCCCTCCTTAACTAATTAGCAAAGCATTTTTTACCATGAGGAGCAACCAAAGTTATCTATTAAGATAAGGTGCCGTTGTTATGTCCTCTAGTGCTGGTGTACCTTAGACTTCCTTGAGCCAATGCATACTGAAAGTGTACCCCTCCAGCACAAAATTCAATGTTTGACAAAGTATAACATTTTACTACTTTGTATGGCTAATGTATGGTGCAGCACACCTGCAAATTTGGAAATATTTTCTCCAACTTTACGCCTGCCTTGAGCATGCGTAATTGTTTTATGCATATCCCTTTCTGTTAAAGCTAGTAGATAAGCATTTGTGATAACATTCATGGGTGAGTACATGCGAACATCCGTGTACCACACATGGTACGCCTCCATGGCATACACTAGCTCATAGTGTTACTTTGTATTCATTAGTGCTACTGTCCAACTCAATTCAGGATCTGCGCTACAAGTAAGCCTCAAAATAATACTTTGCAACAGGTTTGCACCACATTTCTGATGCAAACCAGGAACAAATTGTTAGAAAATGAGCTCCATAAGCGTAACACAGTGATTACAACCTTAGAATAATGATAGATTGAGGGGAATAAACAATAAGGTTCTGAACCTACGACTTTCTATTTGCATGCAGCACTTTGTTGCCACTTCATTGCTTACTGTTCTATATTAGAAGAATTGTTAGTTATGAACTCAAAATAAGATGATGATCTCTGTGACAAAAGCAATAACCCACTTAGCTATACCCAGAAAATACTAATCTGTGTACAGCACATCCCACATTGTGCTTTGCAGCAGGAATATTACCACTCTGAGCTACTATATCATGAGTCAAAACTGTGACTAGACAAATAGCAGATCTCTCCCTGCAGTGCTTTGACCTGTAGAGTTATCAAGCCACTGAAATTATCCCCTGAAAAAGCCTGTGCATACAAAGATCTCTGCAGGCTGCTCCTGTATCGGTTCAGTCTGCCATGCAGGGGGTGCACCCTTGATCTTGGCATATGGCGCAATGACGCTGGTCACATTACCCTAAGGCCAGCACTGGTTGGGAGAGAGACCTAAAGAGAGAGGGAGAGAAAAAGAGATTGAGGTTTGGTTTACTTAATGACGATGGACTAGTCCTGGCTTCGGCAGATCCTAAAATAAAGGTATGAGTCTGTTCAAATGTAAGTAAACTAAATAAGTACCATCTAAGGAGACAATTCACAAAGGTAACTTACACTTGTGAGTAATTTACAAGTGTAAGGTTTCTAATTTAGTTCTTTGGAAAGGACTATTGGTTGGCATGCAGTGTTTTATCACCTACCACTCTTGTCGGTAATCTCTCCTTCTGAGCAGGGGGCACAGTTGTAGCAGCAGATGGGCTGGCCCTCCAGAGGGACCTTCCTGTACCCAGGAGGACAGCTCTCACTGCACACAGAGTGAGGGACCTGGAGAGGAAGGGAAGAAGGGCATATGTGAGAAATTAACCAGGAGATGTCGGGCACATGTGAAAGCATCCATGCGAGGGATCAATGGAGGGGGTGATGGTGTAGTGTAGTTCCTATATCCCTACTCGGCTCTGTGCATTGGAATAATATACACTATAGATTTGACATAGGACTGCGGTCAGTTTGTCTCTATCGAGTACATTAAACTTAATTACTTGTGTGTGCCAACTACCTCAGAGTTCACTAGAAACTTTCTCGAATGAACAAGAAGGGATTAGTCTCTGACAACCACATAAACATGACAACTTTGTCGGAACAATATCTTCAGAGTTGTGGAAACAATAGATGACTATTTCACTCGATCAATCATGCATGCTTCGTTTCTACAGAGTTGCATAGAAATAGAGAGACGGGTGTTTCAATAAAAGGGTTTATTGAACAGTCTTATTTCTCATGCAAGAGATATGAACTGCTACAATCGTAAGACAGAATGCGAAGTATAAAACGTATAGCGTTAGCAGTAATATAAAATAATACTGTAATAGCATGATCTGCAGCTATGACATATATAAAAATACATATATAAATAACACAGACTAAAATACTCAACTGGTGCTTCTAAAATAATCCTACCCCAGTGTACCTAACCTAAGTCTAGTACGAGGGAAAAAGTAGGTGCTGTTTTAGCTATATTTTAGTTTAATTTAGTTATTCCAAGAATTGTCAAAGGTTCTAGTCAGCTCCATACCTTACAATGAGAGAGGTTGGTATCTTTTTCCCAGGACTCACTCTCTAACACCCCGCAAGGGGAGCCAGAAACACTGGAGCTGGATTCTCCGTAGGGAGGATGGCAGCGTCTGGTCAGTGCATCAGTTGGGGACTTGACTTCCTTCGGGACTTGTTGTGGCAAGCCGCGTGGTGCAAGCAGGTAGTCGAACCGCACTGTGGTTTGCCATAGCAAGTGAAGGTATATTTATACCTTTAAGGTGTTTAGGAATGCCAGTATTGAGGTACAAGGCGGGCATAAGAACGTCATGAATGAACACCTAAGGAATAGATGTTCATGCATAATAAATGAGTTCTTGGAGGAAATCAATATCCAGGCAAGGGGAAGTCCCAAAGGCTTAAGAGTCTGGTTTTCCAAGAACTCGTTGTGACAGGGAGGATCGGATGTAGTTGACCATGCCTGTATTTGGTTAGCATGAGCAATGCCTAAATAAGGGCTGGATTTCTATGCCTATATAAGGGCAATGTGGATTGTCTCTATATAAGGGCATGAATCAGGAAATCTATATACGGTATCTAAATCGACACACAACACCCACTCCACTTTCGTTTGAACAACATTACTAAATCCTAAACATGTTAAACATTTCTAAAATATATCTACAAACGAAGTGCTACACATATGTCTAAAATACATTTCTAAAAATGCATTAAACTGTTGAGATGCATAAATGCAATGGTACTGTATATATTTAAAGCAATGTTTCATTTGAAGCATATATTTGACATTTGAATGCTAACTGAATGAATCACGAAAATATACATTGATGAAATGGCTCGTAAATACAGACGAAAAATGTGATAGCTTCAATGAGGGAGCTCAATGGAGAAGGAGATGTAGGGCACATGTAGGACATCAGTGTGAGGGATCCATGGAGGGGGGAATGTGTGGCACATGTACTTGTATCAGTGTGAGAGATCCATGGAGGAGGAGATGCAGGGCAAATGTCATAGCATCAGTGCGAGGGATCCATGGAGGAGGAGAAGCCGGCACATGTGATAGCATCAGATGAGGGATCCGTGGAGAAGGAGATGCGGGCATATGTGAGTCCATCAGCACCAGGGAACCAGGGAGTAAGAGATTTGGCGCATGTTTGATTGCCTCAGAGAGAAGGATCCAGGGAATGAGAGATGAGGGGTACATGTGATTACATCAGTGTGAGCGATACTTGGAGTAAGGCATGGAGTGCACATGTCATAGGATCAGTGTGAAGGATCCAGGGAGTGAGAGTTGCGGAAAACCTTTCATAGCATCAGTGCCAGCGATCCAGGGAGAGAGAAATGCGGATCACATATGAGTGCATCAGTATGAGCGATACTTGGAGGAAGAGATGAGGGTCAATGTGAGGGATCCAGGGAGTGAGAGATTCGGGGCACATGTGCGTGCATCAGTACGAGGGATATAGGAGGATTAGATGCAGGAGACATGTGATTGCATCTGTGCAAGGTATCCAGGGAGTGAGAGATGCTGGGTACATGCAATGGCATCAGTGTGAGCGATACTTGGAAGAAGAGATTTGGTGCACATTTGATTGCCTCAGAGAGAGGGATCCTGGGAGTGAGAGATGAGGGGTACATGTGATTACATCAGTGTGAACAATACTTGGAGGAAGAGATTTGGGACACATCTGATTGCATCAGAGAGAGGGATCCAGGGAGGAGGAGATGCAGGGCACATGTGAGCGTATCAGTGTGAGCGATCCACAAATGAGAATTGTGGGACACATTAATTGCATCAAAGTGAGGAATGAAGGGAGTGAGAGATGCAGGGCACATGTGATTGCATTAGTGCAAAAGATCCAGGAAGAAGAGATGAAGGGCATATGTCATAGCATCAGTGCGAGGGATCCATGGAGGGGGAGGTGCAGGGCACATGTGATAGCATAGGTGTGAGGGAAGCAGGAAGTGAGAGATGCAGGGCACATGTCATAGCATCAGTGTGAGGGATCCAGGGAGTGAGAGGTGAGGGCACATGTGAGTGCATCAGTGTGAGGGATCCAGGGAGAAGAGATGTGGGGCACATGTGATTGCATCAGTGTGAGGGATTCATAAAGGAGGAGATGCGGGCACATGTGATTACTTCAGTGCAAGGGATCCAGGGACTGAGAGATGTGGGACACATGTCAGTGTATCAGTGTGAGGGATACTTGGAGGATGAAATGCAGGGCGCATGTGATTGCATCAGTGAGAGGAATCCAGGGAGTGAGAGATACGGGGCACATGCCAAAGTATCAATTCACTGCAATTCAGTTCAATTGAAGGAGAAGAGACAAAGATGATCTGCCAAATATTTGATAATAGGTTTATGCAGTTACATTCATTTTCTATTTTATTTTGTCTCAGCAGAGATCCGCATAAAGAATACAGCAATTAATCCTCATTTTCATTGCAACAATATTAAAGCAAAAAAGAAAAATACCATGACCGTTGAAAGATAAATTGTTTCATCCATACAAAGTTAACACATGTGGATCCGTGAGGTATCCCTCAGATGGCCTAAAACTGTGTAAATGGCAAATCTAACACAAAAACTCATCCGCTGAGAATATACACAACCTTATTGAGTACACATACGCAATAACAGAACTGAATACAATGCTCTACTATGAGTGCCAAGATCTGATATAGCGCGAATATGCAAAGAAATCAATTTAGGCAATACAGTACAATGCTCTTGACAGTAAAAAAAAAAGTACACTCCGTTAAATGCTCTTTGTGTTCAAGGCATCTGCTTGCCCTCCCCTTAGGTTGGGGTGAACCCAAAATCATCACGACTCTCATTGCCTGGTATTTTTCAAAGTTCACTTTTGTTAATTGGTTATATGCTTTTTTTGCATGTAAAGGTAAAGTTGTTTTATCAAAGTGTTGTGGGTGCCGTAGCTAACTCCGCTAAGTGGCGGAGTCGGAATTATTGCATGTATTCTGTGTTTTCAACGTAATACGCAGCTAACAAATCTCCACAACTTCTGCTAGCAGAGCGGACTTTATTGCCCACACCTATCCAAAACACTAATGCTATGAACGAATTAAAGAATGGAATCGACTAAAATATCATGTGACTTCCCAAGGGGGATATATAAGTTTACAAGCAAAAGAGATGATGACAGCTTTCCAGTCTCATTAGACAAATCCAACTTTCAGCACAGGCAAAGATTAGAGGGATGAGCAAATACCTTTGGATTCTGATGAATATCATGGCTAAAAGGTTGAAACCAGCATTTGATTAAGTATGGGCGGAAAATCCGTTCCGCTCGCGGAATTTGCGGATTTTTGGCAATTTCGCGATCCGTGAATCTCGCAAAATTGTCGAAAAATCCGCAAATCCTTTCGCGGGCAGATTTTTAATTTATTTTGCACATGCCCGAGTTGAAGCTAAAATTCAGTAACGTTTTAATCAGCCCAAAAAATTAGTGAGCACGGTTGAGTCTGGGCAAGTGTGCTTTATCCTCATATCTGCTGTCTAAAATGATCTGTAATACTTGAGGGAGGTCTTTGCATCCATGAGTTTCTCGAGCGTAACCCCCATGTAGTTCCTGTGACCAGGAGGCTGCTTTCTCCACATCTGCTGCCCTGTTCGCTCTCTAACCCTTTATACACAAGAGGCATATAAACACGGATAGAAGCCCCGCCCGTTTGGCCCCGCCCACCACACACTAGCGGTATGAAACGTTTTCCCGCCCTTTCCTAACTATGATGGACAGCTCACTCAGGGATACTTTGGCGCCTTTTGGAGCTGTGGCAAAGTTACAGGCACACATGGTCACTGGAGACAAATCTTCTGGCCCTTTACGGAGCTGCAGTGTAGGAAAAGTACTAACGAGGTACTAACAAGCTAGCTGTAATCCTAGAGGGAGGTCTTTGCATCCATGAGTTTCGTGAGCGCGATCCACGTGTAGTTTCTGTGACCAGGAGGCTGCTTTCTCCTCATATGGTGCCCTGCTCACTCTTTGACCTTATACACAAGAGGCATGTGAACACGCATAGAAGCCCCGCACACCACACACTAGCGGTATGAAACGTCTTCCCGCCCTTTCCTCACTATGATGGACAGCTCACTCAAGGGACCTCGGCGCCTTTTGGTGTGGTGGCAAAGTTACAGGCACACATGGTAACTGGAGACAAATCTTCTGGCCCTTTATGCAGCTGCAGTGTAGGAAAAGCACTATACATTTACGCAAAGAGCTAGCACTTACTGATTAGCCAGTAGAAACAGTACCATAGTATATTTTTGCAAATCCACGGATTTTTTCGCGAAATCGCAGATTTTTTTTGCCATTTCGCGAGATTTCTTGGACCGCAAATCCGCAAAATTAGCCCATGCTTACATTTGATGTCTTATTCATTGTTTGCTGCATATTCAGCATTATATCCTTCTACTCAAACAAACAATCCCTTGAAAACAAGTGGCTTCTGACCATCTGTAAATGCCTGCCTGCTCAGCACCCTGAATGTTATTGTATTCTGCTATTCAAGAATGTTGGAGTCCTCTCTGCAGATGCTGTCATAAACCTCATGTAGCTGCTGTGGCGGAAGTGACTGCACTATGGCCCAGATTTGCTATCAATCAATCAATCCACTTTATTTAATTAATTAAATTCTTAAAAGTACAATACAAAACAGACAATAAACACATTAAAATAGAATAAATAAAAGCAGTATCACTTATGAGATCATCAAATACAAATTTACAGAATTTCCAGGATATTCACAATTTAAAAATTCCCATTCACCCAATTGATCTTATTTAAGCAGAACTCATAATCAAGTTTCTGTTTTTCTTGAGCCCTACAGCAGCCACAAGAAAACACGCAATATAAAAAATGTCACATGGGTTAGTCAGCAACTGTAAATAGACTAACGCTGGTCTGACCTGTAAAAAGCCCCTTCCTCTCAAAATGGGTATAAAAAATGTCCTACGAATGTCAGTATAAAAATGACAAAACATCATAAAATGTAAGGTGTCCTGGGGTGAAAAGTTGTCACACTGACATGGATCTACATCCTCAGGTTTACACCACCCTGGAAAATCTCCCAATGAGGGATGAATATAATTGAAGCGAAACCTAGTTAGGAGCCATCGATGGAAAGGCTCATTCACCAATACCAAATAGGGTTCAATAAGAATAGTTGTTTTTTTCACAAAATATGCCCTAACTAAAGGTTTGCGCAGCTCCTGTTCTTCCCGCTCTAACATCAATAAGTTCTTAAAATTCATTTTCACCCAACTCACATCCTCCTTCCGGATCTTTTTGGGTGCTTCAAATAATTCAGGCCGCCCTATTTTAGACAACATACACTTCACATCAGACAACCACTTAATTTCACTAGACATGTCTAAATTGACACAATCCTTCAAGATCTGGTGATTCAGGATTAATTCGGGATTTAGTCAAGTTTTGAGCCAGAAGAACAACGGAGCTGTGCTCAAAATATCAGAAACGTAGCCTAGCCCCAGTTCTTGATGTATAGCAAAAGTAGGGGTTGATTGTGGTACAGACAGGAGGCTACGTAAAAAATGTGTTTTCCGCTGTCTGAAGGAGGAGCCGTAGGATGCAATGGCCAGGCATTTAGCTCTATATACCTCTAAAATGGCCTCTATGGGTCTGGCCCCCAAACGCTGTGCAAACCCTAGTAAACCTAAGGAGGATTGAATAACTGCATTGTTTAAAAAAAATTGTTGGAGTAACCAGGAGGACCTATCATCAAATAAAATTCCTAAATAAGAGGACACCGAAGAAACTTCCAACTGATTACAATAAAAATATTTTACTTGTCTAGCTCTGTTACCTGTTGACATAATGTGTGAATTTCCAATATTTACTACCAGGTCCAAAGACTGCATGTAGGCTCCAAAAGCATCTAAGAGCCGCTGTAAACCTACCGCAGTACGGTCTAAAAGGACAGCGCCGTCCGCGTATAGGAGAACCGGGATAGGACAGTCTCCTACACACGGAATATCCAAGGACGCCTTCACTAAGGACTTGTCCAGGTCATTAATATAAAGTTTAAAAAGCAGGGGAGCCAAAATGCACCCCTGGCGGACACCCCTGCCTGACCCTTCCAGGTCAGCCAGCGATCTATCCCGCAGGAGTCCTGCAGCGAGGACACCTCAGGCTCGGAGCAGCATCCCGGAGTCGGCGCTCCCCAACGAGTGAATAACGAGGATTGGTGCCGATGAAGTGCCAACGAGGATTGGTGCAGACGCTTCACTGAGCCCTGGAGGGCCGCCCATTTCAGCAAGTGCCGCAAAACTCTGGCTCTCATCCCCGATCACTTGAGCACGCAGGTGATTTGGGCGCGGCTCCCCTTCCATCCAGTGTGTGCTCTGGCTGGAATGAAACCGTGTAGGTTCCCTGATTCCGCCTCGGTTCGTGCTCGATGATGAAGCTTGGCCCTAAGATGGCCGACACCGTCGACAACGCCTGATGGACCTACTTCTTTAAGCTCCGTTCCCTGCCGTTTTTTTTGTTGCATTTTTCACCGGAGTTCTATTTGGATTAAGACACAGCTCCACCCCCTTTGACCTACCGAGAAGATAGACGATAAGGACCCCCGACTCCGCTTCGGATCTGCATGGAAGCTATACCTGGCCCTAAGATGGCCGACACTGTGGAACTCGCTTAAAGGTCCCAATGCATACAGCCCCGTTTCTTGCAGTTTTCCTGCTCCTGCACATCGGAGCTCTCATCAAATGGAAGCTTGGCTCCTCCCTCCTCTGATATTCCAAGGAGGAAGCCTGATGAGGAGCCCGATTGGCACTGAGCTGATGCCTGGCCACCGACAGTCCATCTCAGCAAATGGAAAGTGGCATTTGATTGTCTATTGGGTCAGCTCAGGACCGTGCCTAGGTCGCTTATTGGAGCGCAACCCGAACCAACACAGTACCTGACCCTCTTAGATCTTTGATGAGGGTTCGGGCATCCTCCTGGAGCCCAGAGACTGCCTGACCCTCCGTTGACGACCAAAAAAAAAAGTCTACCCTCCGACTGCCCCAGGGAGGCTGGTGACTACTGGCCCACACAAAGGTACCTGCTCTGTTTGTGACGTTTTCACCCCCCGGCAGTATTCACCTCAATCTCCCTACTGAATCTCTGCCCTCCAACCACTCTTCACCTGGTCCTAAGACAGCTGCCCTTGAACTCCCCAATGATCCACTACTCTGCGGCCTTCTCTACCTACCGAATCCCTCAACGCCCATGGCAGCTACGGCCCCCAGGTGCCTTCTAACCACACGAAACCAAAACAACGTCACAGGGCATCCCAATTTCCGTCAACTCACCCATGATCCACATGAAACCGCTAGGCGTGAACGCCTTTGCAATTATCTTCCCCCTCAAGCTCTCCAACAAAGCAAGAAGAAGCCTCAAACACATTCTAATCAGATAACACTCTGAAACACTATTTGTGGACACCTACCACTGCACCTCCAAAGGGCAGGTAAAGATGGATCTCATCTTCCACATGGACAGACCTGAGAACTGGATCACTATACTAAGATTGCAACTTCACATATCTAAAACGACGACCACCACACATAGCTGTAAACTGACGACCTCTCTCCCTAACCAGACGACTAGAAACGGGAACACAACAGTGACCTTCGACTTCCTCTTCGCTGCTCTCCCGTTCCACCCATCTTCTCTCCTTTCGATCTGCTCCACCCCAACCCCTTCCCCTGGCATCCTTCCCCACCAGGCGATGCAAATACCCACTCCCACTCCCCTGGTGAGACTATTCAGCCCCCCGCTAGAAGCTCCTTCCACTCCTCCGTTCCTACTAATTGCGACCGTCAATATTTCGAGGTAGATCTGACCCCTTCACCTCCTCAGACTCCCCCTCCCCTACGCCCCATCACCATCCCACGAGCTTGGTCTACTGACCCCCTTTTCAATCCTGTAGAACCACTGAGGAAGAGCTCTCGACTCGACCCCCACTGAGGGTCGTGGACAGTGGCAGTCTGGGCAACCCAATTAGCATTGGACTCCACAATTCGATCTTGCCCCCCACTTCAAGGGCTGTCCCTTCCCACAACTGCATGCCCCCTGCCCCGGAAGACATAATGCACCGGCTGACCCTATTAGAGAGTCAGCTAGAAATAATATTCAGAGCCCTTGTCGAGATCCTAATCAACCTAGACATGGCTCGAATGCCCCAGCAATCCCATACCAGGCACTCTCCACCGACCAACTCTAACCTCCTAAAACCCCATTCCGGGCCCTCTTCCGCCCTCAAAAACCGGCTCCAGAGGCCCACAAAAACCGACGCTGAGATCCCGTTACAGACCCTCACTAGAATCAAATCCCCCTTGTCCAGGCTACAGAGTCCCCCAATTAAGAATGCTGTAACCCAGATGCAAAGACCTTCTAGGACCAAAGCAGCAATGTCCACGGAAGAAGCAGCGGACTTAGCCTCCACATACGACTCTCCTCCTACTGCCTCCCCTAAATCCAATATCCAAGTGATCACAGGCTTCAGAAGAGAATACCCCCCTCAAAAGGCACAAGACCCCAGCCCTCCCTCTCCTCCATACCCAGGGCCCCATGAGGAAAGTATCCTAGCAAAAAGAAACTATCCACTAACTGCCTGCTCATTAACTATAGATCAGCTCCCAAACATGCAATGGAATTAGCAGAAGCCACCCTCTCTCATGATCTAGATATTGCGTTCCTCACGGAGACATGGCTAAATGAGATTTCCCCTCCTTGTTTAGATATGCTGGTGCCCCCAGGTTTCACCATCATCAACAAAGATAGAAAAGATCAACGAGGTGGAGGTGTAGCCATCATCCATAAGGACGACATAGACATCGCTGTAACTGACTCCTCAAGTACGGCTTCTTTGAATGTCTTTCTGTCATCATTAAAGCAACAGCCCTTTAGTCAGTCACCTTCTCTATCACCCTCCAGGCAACATCCCCACATTTGGGGAACACTTATCCGGCCTGATTGCCCATTGCGCACTTAAAGACACTAACTACCTAATCCTGGGTGATCTCAACCTACGCTGGAATGAAACCAACAACTCTCTAATTCAATCTCTCAATAACCTCCTCTGTGACAATAATCTTTCCCAACACTGTTCGGAAGAAACTCACAACAAAGGAGCGACCTTAGATGCCATCATTGCCCACCGGGAAGCAATCACGATCGACAACATTCTTCCAGTTGACTGATCAACACATGATCTAATTCTACATCAACCAAAATGCCTTAATCCTTCCTCCTGTTCATGACCCCCCAAATGGTCCAGAAATATCACCCAGTGTTGGGTTTGTCGAACCGCTCACTTGAAATCCAGGTAGTTGACAGGGGCGATGATGAAGCCTATTCCTCAACCCATCCAGACTATATCGCAGCCTCACTGAATTAAACAGTGGTGCTAGCAAATACTCTGAAATGGAAGGGGAGTGGGACGACTAACAACACAGAGAAAAAGAGAAGACACAGCAACTTCACTCCTGGACCAGCCTGGTTCCTAATAGGAAGTCACTTGCGTCTTGGTAATTCTAAGAAATAAACATAAACTTATATTATCCCTGTATACATCTAGTTTTCTTTAACAACAATTTCAAAGGTCATTAAGTGTGAATCACCTTGTTAAGACAGATTAAATCCTAAAACGCTGTGGTATGTCTTTTTCTGAATGTTTGTTGTGATTAAAATGCAAGAAACAACTCTTTCTGGAGAAGTGTGGCTCAATGGTTAGAGCGGCAGACCCTGATGCAGAGGTCTGGCCCGGGACCAGGGTTCAATTCCCTGCCTCGGCGGGTCTTGGGCTCAAAATTCCACGGACCTGATAATCCTCGCCTCGGTGCCTATTCCAATCATGGAGTCCCACTCTGCAACTCTGGGCAATAGCTTGCTTAATCTCCACAACGGCCCCCCATAACGCTAAGAATGCCTGGCCTCCACCTTGGGGGTGCCCAGGAGTGGACACCTCACAGGGAAAGCCAGGATGGGTTCCACAGCGGTATTCGTACAAGCGCCTTGAGACCCTTGCGGGTGAGTAGTGCGCTATACAAGTATCAATTTACATTAACATTTCTGAAAAGGATTGAAAATTAAGAGAGGGGGAATGTTACAAAGAAAAATAGTCCCTGCCCCTTTTTCTTTCTCTATAGCTTATCTCAATATTTTAGTCTCACCTTAATATTCTTCTTTGTTGTGCTTTAGTCCCCTTTTAGAGTTCCGTTAACCAAAGGCTTTTTATGTTAATCAGTGTTTTCAAGGAAACATAGGCACCGCATACAGACTAAGGTTCTTAAACTTAATACAGCATATTGCGAGGATTAACAATTACAGATAACTAACAATGTCAAGAGGCCTTAGCTTAACTTGAAATTCCTTTCTCATGCCTAATGAGAATTCATTCTAGCCAGTGGGCTCCTAATCACAAAATTATTAAATGCCAAGACCATAATCAAAAAGAAAAGCGACTAATCAACTTTCTTAAGTAAAAGCTCCAAATACTATTCTCATGAAGGCGTTTCTTAATTCTCCAGAAAACGCTTCCACCAAGTTAAAAAGCAACAAAGATTAACATTGTTTGCAATCGAGGGGCCCATCTGTAGTAGATAGGTTGAACCTTATTCATATTAAGAAACATCAAACCTCTAGCGATACTAGAATTGATCTCCCTCCAGAAGCTACTCCTCTGGCTGCAATTCTTGTTGGGGTACCTACTTTAAATGCCTCTGATAATGAATCAACCGCGGCTTTGTTGCGCAAAGCAAAAAATTGGTGTGATAATTATTGTTCGGGACAACCTGAGATCTAGAATCACATCATAATGGCCAGACGGGTGTCCTGGGTGGGTAGTCGACCCAAGCAAGTTCCTGGCGACTGTATCATAGTTAATTTTAATAAACGGAACATAGTCAACAGTTTTTTTTTGGGATGCTACTGATGTATGTGCAGGGGGTATAAGGGCCCTCCCGCTGGGCTATTTCTATCCTCCAGTAAGTGTGATTTCTCACCCTGTTAGGACAAGGGCTAACAGCACTCATCGGTCATTGATGGGTCAATTTCCCACAAATACAAGTCTCGTCCCTGGACCTGTAAGTTAAGGTAGAGCGGCAGAGGTATCAGCTAAATGTCAGGATTAATGTTAAGGCCTAATGAGGAAGGCCTACCTGTTACAAATAGATTTTCCCCACTGACCCGGCTGGATACAAATAACTGACTAGAGGAGAATGAGGAATGTATATCAGTAGTAAGCTCTAGTAATTCTGCTGGTGGCAATATTGGGGTAGAGGCTTGCTCATCTGTCCTAAGCCTAAATTACCTGGCTAAGGTTGATACCGGAAGTGAAAACTCCACTAATTGTAGAATTATGAGCTGGAATATCGCGGGCCTAAGGTCAAAAAGAGATGATCCAAATTGGCTAAATTTTATTAAAACATTCTATATAATGGCTCTTCAGGAGACTTGGGATAGGGGGGAACATTTTTGGTTGGATGGTTTTAGTTCTCACTTTTTACCTGCCCGACTAGCCCCAGCAGGAAGAGCAAAGGGTGGTCTTATGTTCCTTTTATCTCTGAAATTAATGGGGTACACAAAGAGGATAGAGATAGACTCTGCTAATTCCCTGATAGTAGAAGTTAGCAAGTTAAATTACCCAAAGTTATTGTTTGTGAATTTTTATAATTCAGGAGAGAGTGATTCTACGAACCAACATCTGTTCAGCTTGAAATCTTTTTTAGAAGACTATAGAACAAAGCAATCCACTTTTTATTATGTACTACTTATGGGTGATTTTAATATTCATTTGTGTGATTTGCAGTGCTCAATTGTTGACGTGCATGGTTTTAATTTTGCGACGACTCCCCATTTTGAACACTCAGTAAGGGGCGAGGGTCTAGAGTCCCTCTTGACTGAAGCTGATCTCTTTGAACCCGGCTTTGTTGATAATCATGAACGGTGCTCCACGTTTAAATCTAGGGCTAGAGACAACATTGTTGATTATATTTTCCTGCCGCCCACGCTACTAGGCAAGGTAGTCTTTTACAATGCCCAGGAATCACCTTTTAGTGATCATAAACCGGTCATTTTAGAACTGGACAAAAGCTGTGGCATAATGGGCAAAGGAGGTAAAAACTTGGTTCCTAGGAGTGTTGTAACACGTGACCAGGGGAGGAGACTGAGATGGGCCAAAGTTATGCCTGACCCTTTTTTAATGGATTTATTCGAGAAAAGTACAGGGAATAGTACAATTTGTACAGCCCCCTTGAGTACTAAGGATGCAGTCCTCGGAGATTTTGAGGGTATTTGCAGGCAGATAGCACGTGACTTAACCGTCAATACCAAACCAAGAACCATGTCTGGCTTAAGATGGTTTGACGATAACTGCTCGCGTACCCATCGCTCCTTAGTTTTAGCCTTGAAAAAATCACCTTGTGATAGGGCTCTGATAGTTAGACTACGGAAGTAGTACAAGAGAGCAGTGTACACCCGGAAAGTAGAGATTAAGTCAGAGGCATGGAATGCGGTATTATCCGTGGAGGTGCTGAAGGATACCTCAAGTTTTTGGGCAATCATTAACACCCCCTTTTTTTGTGGTGAGGACAATGAGGTCCAGGAAAGCAATATCACAGAGGCCCAGGGGCTTTCTCATTTTGAGGCACTTTATGACTCTAATGAGGTATTGGATTGTATCAAGAGGCCATCTGATAAGAGTGGCGTCAAGTCTCTACTTGGTCTCCTGGAGTTTTATTCAAAGTTATGCCACTCTTGTACGGCCCATCAGTTCTCTTCTTTGCAAGGGTTTGGTGTTTGAATGGTCTGATGAATGTGAGTCTGCCCTGCAGTGTGTTAAGTGTTACCTTTCTAACAGTAGTGCACTCAAACCTTTTGACCCAGAGTTGTCTTTTTGCATAACTGTTGATGCGAGTCAAGTGGGGCTGTGGGCTGTTCTGACACAAAATACTTCAAGAGGAGAGAACACAGTCGCATTTGCATCCCGGGTTTTGAGAAATGGGGTACTTCAGTACTCAGTCTTCGATAAAGAGCTTTTGTCTTGCTTGTGGGCCATCAAAAAGTTTCGACCCTAAAGTTGGGGTAAGCGCATCTTATTGAGAACTGATCATAGACCTCCCATTTCCATTCTTGGGGCTGGTACCGGCAAATGCTACTCGCCTTGGATTCTACGTATGGTATCTCGCCTTATGCAGTACCAGTTTGATGTTGTTCATGTTTCTGGAGCAGGAATCTCAGAGCAGATTATCTGTTGCGTTTTCCCATTGATAATAACAAGGAAGGAGCAATTCCTTCTTATGTTGTGGAGGAAGATTCTGACAATTGCCTGGTAGCCTCACTCGACTTACCCGAGCAATCAATCAATCAATCAATCAAAGACATTTATAGAGCGCACTACTTACCCGGAGGGTCTCAAGGCGCTTGGGGGGGTGCTGCTACTGCTCGAACAGCCAGGTCTTGAGTTTCTTCCTGAAGGAGAGGTGGTCTTGGGTCAGGCGCAGGTCGGTCGGGAGGGAGTTCCAGGTCTTGGCGGCCAGGTAGGAGAAGGACCTTCCTCCTGTTGTCGTTCTTCGGATGCGGGGGACGGCGGCGAGGGCGTGGGCAGGGGCTTGATTCTGCAGACAGTTGGATTAAAGCTCTTCCCAATGATGAGATTTTACCACGAGTATGTGGGTTTGTTAAGTCAGGTTGGCTTAGAGAGCGTGCCCTTCCTCATTGCATACAGCCTTTCTGGAAGGTGGAATCTGAGATTTCATTGGAAGATTGTGTATTATCACAAGGTGATAAGCGTATTGTCCTTTGGAGTCTCAGAAAGAACATTATTGTCAAAGCCCACGAGGGTCATTTGGGATCCACGCTCACCAAGCGATAGGTACGCAAGTTTGTTTGGTGGCCCTCGATGGACAGTGATATTAATGATCCTGTTGATTCATGTTGCATCTGTAGTTCTGCTGACAAAGGTTTAAAGGTTTCCTGTCCACCTCTCTTTCCTATTGAGTGTCCCTCTGGACCATGGTCCAGAATAGGTGTGGATGTCACAGGACCTTTGGAAATTTTACCTGGAGGGTGTTGTTTTGTTTTAGTGTTAATTGATTATGCTTCAAAATGACCTGACATGAAACTTGTTAAGGAGGCCTCCACCAGTAAGATCATTCTTTTTCTTAAAGATGTATTTTTGAGGGAGCGGTTTCCTGACACCATGGTGACGGATAATGCACTCAATTCACAAGTGCTGAATGAATTTGAATCCTTTTTGAAACTATGCAACATTCAACATGTTAAGAGTTCCCTTTATCACCCCCAGTCTAATGGGCTGGTTGAGCGAATTAACAGAGTTGTGGGGGACTGTATTCAGTAGGCCAGATCTTGTAACTGTGATATTCTTAATTCTCTCAACAGTATGCTTTGGTTCTACAGGACCACCCCTCACTCTACAACTTAGGTTTCTCCCTTTGATTTGTTAAGGGGAAAAAAGTCCAACACTACCTTTAAGCCCGCATGGATGAACAAATGGATCAAGTCTTTTCCTGATATTGACAGTCTCATGCATCTGGTTAGAGAAAATGTCTCCAACACCCAGTCCAAACAGAAGTCTTGGTTTGACAGTAAAAAAGAGGTCAAGACTGTTCCTGTGGTCGTTGGAGATCTTGCTCGTATTAAGTCCCCAGTACATGGGAAGAAGGGTGAGAGCAAATGTGGTTCTTCCATTTCTGTCACCGGGGTTGGCAGAAATTCTGTGCAAGTTGAAGGGGGAAAATGGTGGAATGTTGGTAAGATTGTAAAAGTTAAGAATGTTCCTTCATATCCTGCTTCTGTGCCTCTTGGTCAGGAGGTTGGTGTACCTTCTGATTTGTCCTTCAGAAGGAGTTCAAGATCTAGGATTGTTCCTAGGAGATACCACATGTAAAATGTGTTAGAGTTTCTGCTTTGTATTTACTTACAAATTATTGAAAATGTTTTAGAGTATCTGCTTTATGCTCACTTACAAAGTATTCAATAGTTATAATTTTTAGTGTTTTTTTATTTTGTTTTTTTTGTTTCTGTTTATATTGTTTCTTACTTTTGTTTATTGAGAAAGGGGGATATGTTGTATTCTCTTGATTATATTGCTTCAGTGCTGTATTCTATGATCTAGCTCAGGTGTCACCTTATGGAATGTTGATGGGTTGCCTGGCTGCACTGTTGCTGGTTTCTGTGTATTCTAACTGTACTGAGAGCTGTTGGGGCTGGATGTGTCTTCACTACGCTCTCTTGTCCACTGAGATGAGGGCCAGGAAGAACTGTGTAGTTTATCTACAATAAATCTCTGTTGAACTTATCTGTGACTACGAGTGATCTACTGCAACATGTTAGGAAGTTGCACCCACATGATGTTCGGAGACATGAGCCGGTCTGCCATACCAGACCTGTGTGTATACAATGGTCATTGCATGCCTGGGAGTGCGCACGGGACCCTGTGCTGGTTTGAATATGTGTCCAGTCTGCCACTGCAGGTTTATAGGAGTGCTCTTACATAAGTGTCTGACCCGCCATTGCATGAAAATGTGTCCATACCTATGACAACAATGTTCCAAGACCCGGGTCAGGCCTGCAGTTGCTGGCTTGAGTGTGTGCCCTTGCACCCTTTGTGTTAGTGACTATGTGTCCATCGCAGGCAAGTGTGAGCACACTTGCCCCATAGTGGGTAAGCCCATGTGCAGCCTGCCATTGCATACTTGTGCTTGTGCAGGGACACCTATGGTGCTAGGGGCTATGTGTTCAGCCTGCTCTTGCAGACTTGAGTGTCGCACTTGCGGCAATGGCGCTAGGGACTACATGTCCCACCTGTCTTTGCAGGCGTGTGTGTATGCACTTGCACAGATGGTGCCTGGGCCTACGGGGCATATGTACAAGGAAGTGGCAGAGTGAAACTTTAGCTGTCATGGCTTAACGCCTCACTCGGACACTTCTAAAACACAAGGCTGCCCCATATTTACAAGGAGATGGTGCAGCCTTGCATTTCCCCCTGCGCTGGCACTAGACTTAGCAGTGCAGCGCCAATTTAGTCACCCATGCACGATAGTGCAAGGGTGTCTGCGTGCAGGGGAGGATTGTTTATGTGTTGGAAGGTGTTCCTTGCTGTACTTAAACAATCCTAAGCTGCTATTTTGTCACTTTTATGTGTGCTGCTTCATGCTGCACACATGAAAGTCACAAAATGCAAATACCATTTTTTTACAGATTCTTTATGTACAGGAAGGTGTGCCTGTAAAATACCCAAGTGTGTTTCACTACCTATGAGACTTGTTATTCCCAAAGGCTAACATGGGGAAGCATTTCACATTACTTCGGGCTGAAACAGTGGTTTGCAGTTTTGCAATAGGAAGCATTGATGGTGTGACTCGTACCAACGGGCACCAGACCTTATGCCAAGACTGCCTGGGTATGACACAGATCAACGTGTAACTAAGGGCATGCGTTCTGCATCTGAGAGGCTCCCCTGTGTTATTCCCCATTCATTGTTGCCTTCTTCCTGACCCTCATCTCAGTGGACCAACTGGCCTCACCCACCGACATTGTGGTACCAGGTAGTAGTGAGAGAGATTGAATGGGCTGGAGCAATGTTTCCAAGATAGTTCAAAAGCGGGTAAAGAGACTTTGTGAATCCTTTGTATTTTGAGACCTGTGGGTGACTTTATGAATGGCGGACAAACCCCAATTGTTTATGTCAAACTCTTCATTAAACTTGTTACTTTCTTCTCTTGTTCCTTAGAACCAATATAAAGTGGGACCTGGGGATCTTCCATCCAAGGTTGCGGGACAGTCAGGGTGAACTGAAGAGTAGAGGGAGGTTTGGGCCACGGGGTCTGCAGAGTATTATCAGTTGACCTGCTGAGTATCAGTGCACCATATTAGAGTGCGTATGAGTGTAAGAACGTTAAATACAGACTGGCTGGTATCAGTGGCACTGCATAGCGGTGAAGAGTGAGTGTGTGTTGGAGTGACAGTGTGCGTACTGCCAGTGTTTCACAACATTGGCTTTCAGTGCAGTTTTATGTGTCTATTTCATACCAAAATCACTTTACATTTAACACTGGTTAAACCGTGTGACCCCAGGCTGAGGTGCTGCTAAAAAGTGGTCTCATTTCCTAATTTACATATTGCTGATTTCGTTGTGACCTAGGGTACCCCCTATAACTGTGCAGGATTTAATTATAACCATTATTGGGGCAGGTCTGAGGTGTATAGTGTGTTTCACCACATAAGGGTGCTGTGTACCGTTTGGAGAATTTGATTAGGAACCGTCCCCAGTGTGCATATTCTTCATGTTATCACAACACAAGTAGGCCCGGTACTTCTAGTAATAATTCCAAGTGTGGTTTATGCCCCAAAGTACATGATGTTTATTTTGCATTGATTGCATATATGTGTTAAATGCAAACAATTTTTACAAACGTCCTGTGTGAAATCTATTTTGTACAGCGTGGGGTATTTATTGCGAGTTACTGCTTTGACTTTGCTTTACACATTGCCTCTGTGATAAGCCTGACTGCTCAGTGCCAAGCTACCCAAGGGTGAGCACTGGTTATACAACGAGTGTAATCAGCAGCCCTTGATGCATGTGGTGGATTCTGCATGGCTGGATCTTTATCTCAGACAACCAGAAAACACTACTTCCAACATTGTCCTTGAGTAAGGGTGTCATTAAACAATTCCCCTGCCATGGGTCGCCAAGCTTGACATTTTAGCCCAGAGATCTGTGGTGACATTTGTCTGCCCTGTACGGCATCTGCATCTGTTACTGTAAGATGGTGGTCAAGTGGAAGACAAGCCGGCAGGCAAATGTTTCTACTATCTGAGCCAATTTAGGCTCTGTGGTGGAAACCCAACATTGTTCCGCCTCTAAATAGAGCAGTGACACTTTTTTGATGCAGCTGTGGCACAGAGTGCTGACCCATATCTACGAGGCCATGCAACGCCATGTGGCTTTTCATGGCCTTGTAGATATGGAGTAAGGCAAAGTCGCTGTGTTGCCTTACTCTGCATTAAAGTAAGTATGGGCGAATTTTGCTGATCTGCGGTGCCGAATTCCCGCGAAATCGCGAAACAATCCGGGAATTTGTGGATTTTCCCGTGAAATCGCAGATTTTTTTTGCGATTTGCACTATACTCAACTGGAGTACTTTCTACTGGCTAATCAGTAAGTGCTACCTCATTGGATAAATATATAGTGCTTTTCCTACACTGCAGCTGTGTAAAGGGCCAGAAGATTTGTCTCCAGTGACCCTGTGTGCCTGTAACTTTGCCACCGCGCCAAACGGCGCTGAGGTCCCTTGAGTGAGCTGTCCATCATAGTTGGGAAAGGGTGGGAAGACATTTGGTACAGCTAGTGTGTGGTGCGGGGCTTCTATGCGTGTGCACATGCCTCTTGTGTAAAGCATCAGAGAGCGAGCAGGGCAGCAGGTGAGGAGAAAGCAGCCTCCTGGCCACAGGAACTACACGGAGATCGCGCTCAAGAAACTCATGGATGCAAAGACCTCCCTTGAGTATTACAGCTAATTTTCGATGGCAGATATGGGGTAAAAGCACACTTGCCCAGCCTCGACCATGCTCACTAATGTTTTGGGCTGATTAAAAACGTTACTGAATTTGAACTTCAACTCGGGCACCTGCTATATCTGTAAGTGCTTCCTGTTGAGGTTTAATTTTTGTGACAGGAGCCTCGTGCCAGAATGAATCCTGCCCTGCATAGTTATCCACGAAGATGCCACCGTTTTGTGCAATACCTCTACTCAACTGGATTACTGGCTAATCAGTAAGTGATACCTCATTGGGTAAATGTATAGTGCTTTTCCTACACTGCAGCTGCGTAAAGGGCCAGAAGATTTGTCTCCAGTAACCATGTGTTGCCTGTAACTTTGCCACCGTGCCAAAAGGCGCTGAGATCCCTTGAGTGAGCTGTCCATCATAGTTGGGAAAGGGTGGGAAGACGTTTGATACCGCTAGTGTGTGGTGCGGGGCTTCTATGCGTGTGCACATGCCTCTTGTGTAAAGGGTCAGAGAGTGAGCAGGGCAGCAGGTGAGGAGAAAGCAGCCTCCTGGCCACAGGAACTACACAGGGATTGCTCTCTAGAAACACATGGATGCAAGGACCTCCCTTGAGTATTACAGCTAATTTTCGACAGCAGATATGGGGTTAAAGCACACTTGCCCAGCCTCGACCGTGCTCACTAATGATTTGGGCTGATTAAAAACGTTACTGAATTTGAACTTCAACTCGGGCACCTGCTATATCTGTAAGGGCTTCCTGTTGAGGTTTAATTTTTGTGACAGGAGCCTCATGCCAGAATGAATCCTGCCCTGCATAGTTATCCACGAAGATGCCACCGTTTTGTGCAATACCTCTACTCAACTGGAGTACTGGCTAATCAGTAAGTGCTACCTCGTTGGGTAAATGTATAGTGCTTTTCCTACAATGCAGGTGCGTAAAGGGCCAGAAGACTTGTTTCCAGTGACCATGTGTGCCTGTAACTTTGCCACCACGTCAAAAGGCGCTGAGGTCCCTTGAGTGAGCTGTCCATCATAGTTGGGAAAGGGTGGGAAGACGTTTGATACCGCTAGTGTGTGGTGGGCCGGGCCAAACGGCCAGGGCTTCTATGCGTGTGCACATGCCTCTTGTGTAAAGGGTCAGAGAGCGATTTTGGAAAAGGTGATGGACAGAGTTTCTGAATGATGCAGAATACTCCTACCCAGTCAAGAGATCAGGGCTTGATCCATCACCGTTTTTTAGCTCACTGCACCATCCCAGCTTCAGAACCTGGCTATATGCAAATTAGTCCGTTCCTGTCCCAGTGCATGATGGGAACAGGGCAAACCAAACTACCAAGCCAATTCTTTAACTGGGAAGGAGACAAGCTACCGGGGACCGGTTTCTGGCATTTCAGCCTCGTCGGCCCGGCTTGCTTGAATCCTGATGGTGCAATGAGCTAGGGACTCACGTCTGAGTATACCCTCCCACACATAGTGTGGATAAAATCAATTTTGGAAAAGGTGATGGACAGAGTTTCTGAATGATGCAGAATACTCCTACCCAGTCAAGAGATCAGGGCTTGATCCATCACCGTTTTTTAGCTCACTGCACCATCCCAGCTTCAGAACCTGGCTATATGCAAATTAGTCCGTTCCTGTCCCAGTGCATGATGGGAACAGGGCAAACCAAACTACCAAGCCAATTCTTTAACTGGGAAGGAGACAAGCTACCGGGGACCGGTTTCTGGCATTTCAGCCTCGTCGGCCCGGCTTGCTTGAATCCTGATGGTGCAATGAGCTAGGGACTCACGTCTGAGTATACCCTCCCACACATAGTGTGGATAAAATCAATTTTGGAAAAGGTGATGGACAGAGTTTCTGAATGATGCAGAATACTCCTACCCAGTCAAGAGATCAGGGCTTGATCCATCACCGTTTTTTAGCTCACTGCACCATCCCAGCTTCAGAACCTGGCTATATGCAAATTAGTCCGTTCCTGTCCCAGTGCATGATGGGAACAGGGCAAACCAAACTACCAAGCCAATTCTTTAACTGGGAAGGAGACAAGCTACCGGGGACCGGTTTCTGGCATTTCAGCCTCGTCGGCCCGGCTTGCTTGAATCCTGATGGTGCAATGAGCTAGGGACTCACGTCTGAGTATACCCTCCCACACATAGTGTGGATAAAATCAATTTTGGAAAAGGTGATGGACAGAGTTTCTGAATGATGCAGAATACTCCTACCCAGTCAAGAGATCAGGGCTTGATCCATCACCGTTTTTTAGCTCACTGCACCATCCCAGCTTCAGAACCTGGCTATATGCAAATTAGTCCGTTCCTGTCCCAGTGCATGATGGGAACAGGGCAAACCAAACTACCAAGCCAATTCTTTAACTGGGAAGGAGACAAGCTACCGGGAACCGGTTTCTGGCATTTCAGCCTCGTCGGCCCGGCTTGCTTGAATCCTGATGGTGCAATGAGCTAGGGACTCACGTCTGAGTATACCCTCCCACACATAGTGTGGATAAAATCAATTTTGGAAAAGGTGATGGACAGAGTTTCTGAATGATGCAGAATACTCCTACCCAGTCAAGAGATCAGGGCTTGATCCATCAACGTTTTTTAGCTCACTGCACCATCCCAGCTTCAGAACCTGGCTATATGCAAATTAGTCCGTTCCTGTCCCAGTGCATGATGGGAACAGGGCAAACCAAACTACCAAGCCAATTCTTTAACTGGGAAGAAGACAAGCTACCGGGAACCGGTTTCTGGCATTTCAGCCTCGTCGGCCCGGCTTGCTTGAATCCTGATGGTGCAATGAGCTAGGGACTCACGTCTGAGTATACCCTCCCACACATAGTGTGGATAAAATCAATTTTGGAAAAGGTGATGGACAGAGTTTCTGAATGATGCAGAATACTCCTACCCAGTCAAGAGATCAGGGCTTGATCCATCACCGTTTTTTAGCTCACTGCACCATCCCAGCTTCAGAACCTGGCTATATGCAAATTAGTCCGTTCCTGTCCCAGTGCATGATGGGAACAGGGCAAACCAAACTACCAAGCCAATTCTTTAACTGGGAAGGAGACAAGCTACCGGGGACCGGTTTCTGGCATTTCAGCCTCGTCGGCCCGGCTTGCTTGAATCCTGATGGTGCAATGAGCTAGGGACTCACGTCTGAGTATACCCTCCCACACATAGTGTGGATAAAATCAATTTTGGAAAAGGTGATGGACAGAGTTTCTGAATGATGCAGAATACTCCTACCCAGTCAAGAGATCAGGGCTTGATCCATCACCGTTTTTTAGCTCACTGCACCATCCCAGCTTCAGAACCTGGCTATATGCAAATTAGTCCGTTCCTGTCCCAGTGCATGATGGGAACAGGGCAAACCAAACTACCAAGCCAATTCTTTAACTGGGAAGGAGACAAGCTACCGGGGACCGGTTTCTGGCATTTCAGCCTCGTCGGCCCGGCTTGCTTGAATCCTGATGGTGCAATGAGCTAGGGACTCACGTCTGAGTATACCCTCCCACACATAGTGTGGATAAAATCAATTTTGGAAAAGGTGATGGACAGAGTTTCTGAATGATGCAGAATACTCCTACCCAGTCAAGAGATCAGGGCTTGATCCATCACCGTTTTTTAGCTCACTGCACCATCCCAGCTTCAGAACCTGGCTATATGCAAATTAGTCCGTTCCTGTCCCAGTGCATGATGGGAACAGGGCAAACCAAACTACCAAGCCAATTCTTTAACTGGGAAGGAGACAAGCTACCGGGGACCGGTTTCTGGCATTTCAGCCTCGTCGGCCCGGCTTGCTTGAATCCTGATGGTGCAATGAGCTAGGGACTCACGTCTGAGTATACCCTCCCACACATAGTGTGGATAAAATCAATTTTGGAAAAGGTGATGGACAGAGTTTCTGAATGATGCAGAATACTCCTACCCAGTCAAGAGATCAGGGCTTGATCCATCACCGTTTTTTAGCTCACTGCACCATCCCAGCTTCAGAATCTGGCTATATGCAAATTAGTCCGTTCCTGTCCCAGTGCATGATGGGAACAGGGCAAACCAAACTACCAAGCCAATTCTTTAACTGGGAAGGAGACAAGCTACCGGGGACCGGTTTCTGGCATTTCAGCCTCGTCGGCCCGGCTTGCTTGAATCCTGATGGTGCAATGAGCTAGGGACTCACGTCTGAGTATACCCTTCCACACATAGTGTGGATAAAATCAATTTTGGAAAAGGTGATGGACAGAGTTTCTGAATGATGCAGAATACTCCTACCCAGTCAAGAGATCAGGGCTTGATCCATCAACGTTTTTTAGCTCACTGCACCATCCCAGCTTCAGAACCTGGCTATATGCAAATTAGTCCGTTCCTGTCCCAGTGCATGATGGGAACAGGGCAAACCAAACTACCAAGCCAATTCTTTAACTGGGAAGGAGACAAGCTACCGGGAACCGGTTTCTGGCATTTCAGCCTCGTCGGCCCGGCTTGCTTGAATCCTGATGGTGCAATGAGCTAGGGACTCACGTCTGAGTATACCCTCCCACACATAGTGTGGATAAAATCAATTTTGGAAAAGGTGATGGACAGAGTTTCTGAATGATGCAGAATACTCCTACCCAGTCAAGAGATCAGGGCTTGATCCATCACCGTTTTTTAGCTCACTGCACCATCCCAGCTTCAGAACCTGGCTATATGCAAATTAGTCCGTTCCTGTCCCAGTGCATGATGGGAACAGGGCAAACCAAACTACCAAGCCAATTCTTTAACTGGGAAGGAGACAAGCTACCGGGGACCGGTTTCTGGCATTTCAGCCTCGTCGGCCCGGCTTGCTTGAATCCTGATGGTGCAATGAGCTAGGGACTCACGTCTGAGTATACCCTCCCACACATAGTGTGGATAAAATCAATTTTGGAAAAGGTGATGGACAGAGTTTCTGAATGATGCAGAATACTCCTACCCAGTCAAGAGATCAGGGCTGGATCCATCACCGTTTTTTAGCTCACTGCACCATCCCAGCTTCAGAACCTGGCTATATGCAAATTAGTCCGTTCCTGTCCCAGTGCATGATGGGAACAGGGCAAACCAAACTACCAAGCCAATTCTTTAACTGGGAAGGAGACAAGCTACCGGGGACCGGTTTCTGGCATTTCAGCCTCGTCGGCCCGGCTTGCTTGAATCCTGATGGTGCAATGAGCTAGGGACTCACGTCTGAGTATACCCTCCCACACATAGTGTGGATAAAATCAATTTTGGAAAAGGTGATGGACAGAGTTTCTGAATGATGCAGAATACTCCTACCCAGTCAAGAGATCAGGGCTTGATCCATCACCGTTTTTTAGCTCACTGCACCATCCCAGCTTCAGAACCTGGCTATATGCAAATTAGTCCGTTCCTGTCCCAGTGCATGATGGGAACAGGGCAAACCAAACTACCAAGCCAATTCTTTAACTGGGAAGGAGACAAGCTACCGGGGACCGGTTTCTGGCATTTCAGCCTCGTCGGCCCGGCTTGCTTGAATCCTGATGGTGCAATGAGCTAGGGACTCACGTCTGAGTATACCCTCCCACACATAGTGTGGATAAAATCAATTTTGGAAAAGGTGATGGACAGAGTTTCTGAATGATGCAGAATACTCCTACCCAGTCAAGAGATCAGGGCTTGATCCATCACCGTTTTTTAGCTCACTGCACCATCCCAGCTTCAGAACCTGGCTATATGCAAATTAGTCCGTTCCTGTCCCAGTGCATGATGGGAACAGGGCAAACCAAACTACCAAGCCAATTCTTTAACTGGGAAGGAGACAAGCTACCGGGGACCAGTTTCTGGCATTTCAGCCTCGTCGGCCTGGCTTGCTTGAATCCTGATGGTGCAATGAGCTAGGGACTCACGTCTGAGTATACCCTCCCACACATAGTGTGGATAAAATCAATTTTGGAAAAGGTGATGGACAGAGTTTCTGAATGATGCAGAATACTCCTACCCAGTCAAGAGATCAGGGCTTGATCCATCACCGTTTTTTAGCTCACTGCACCATCCCAGCTTCAGAACCTGGCTATATGCAAATTAGTCCGTTCCTGTCCCAGTGCATGATGGGAACAGGGCAAACCAAACTACCAAGCCAATTCTTTAACTGGGAAGGAGACAAGCTACCGGGGACCGGTTTCTGGCATTTCAGCCTCGTCGGCCCGGCTTGCTTGAATCCTGATGGTGCAATGAGCTAGGGACTCACGTCTGAGTATACCCTCCCACACATAGTGTGGATAAAATCAATTTTGGAAAAGGTGATGGACAGAGTTTCTGAATGATGCAGAATACTCCTACCCAGTCAAGAGATCAGGGCTTGATCCATCACCGTTTTTTAGCTCACTGCACCATCCCAGCTTCAGAACCTGGCTATATGCAAATTAGTCCGTTCCTGTCCCAGTGCATGATGGGAACAGGGCAAACCAAACTACCAAGCCAATTCTTTAACTGGGAAGGAGACAAGCTACCGGGGACCGGTTTCTGGCATTTCAGCCTCGTCGGCCCGGCTTGCTTGAATCCTGATGGTGCAATGAGCTAGGGACTCACGTCTGAGTATACCCTCCCACACATAGTGTGGATAAAATCAATTTTGGAAAAGGTGATGGACAGAGTTTCTGAATGATGCAGAATACTCCTACCCAGTCAAGAGATCAGGGCTTGATCCATCACCGTTTTTTTGCTCACTGCACCATCCCAGCTTCAGAACCTGGCTATATGCAAATTAGTCCGTTCCTGTCCCAGTGCATGATGGGAACAGGGCAAACCAAACTACCAAGCCAATTCTTTAACTGGGAAGGAGACAAGCTACCGGGGACCGGTTTCTGGCATTTCAGCCTCGTCGGCCCGGCTTGCTTGAATCCTGATGGTGCAATGAGCTAGGGACTCACGTCTGAGTATACCCTCCCAAACATAGTGTGGATAAAATCAATTTTGGAAAAGGTGATGGACAGAGTTTCTGAATGATGCAGAATACTCCTACCCAGTCAAGAGATCAGGGCTTGATCCATCACCGTTTTTTAGCTCACTGCACCATCCCAGCTTCAGAACCTGGCTATATGCAAATTAGTCCGTTCCTGTCCCAGTGCATGATGGGAACAGGGCAAACCAAACTACCAAGCCAATTCTTTAACTGGGAAGGAGACAAGCTACCGGGGACCGGTTTCTGGCATTTCAGCCTCGTCGGCCCGGCTTGCTTGAATCCTGATGGTGCAATGAGCTAGGGACTCACGTCTGAGTATACCCTCCCACACATAGTGTGGATAAAATCAATTTTGGAAAAGGTGATGGACAGAGTTTCTGAATGATGCAGAATACTCCTACCCAGTCAAGAGATCAGGGCTTGATCCATCACCGTTTTTTAGCTCACTGCACCATCCCAGCTTCAGAACCTGGCTATATGCAAATTAGTCCGTTCCTGTCCCAGTGCATGATGGGAACAGGGCAAACCAAACTACCAAGCCAATTCTTTAACTGGGAAGGAGACAAGCTACCGGGGACCGGTTTCTGGCATTTCAGCCTCGTCAGCCCGGCTTGCTTGAATCCTGATGGTGCAATGAGCTAGGGACTCACGTCTGAGTATACCCTCCCACACATAGTGTGGATAAAATCAATTTTGGAAAAGGTGATGGACAGAGTTTCTGAATGATGCAGAATACTCCTACCCAGTCAAGAGATCAGGGCTTGATCCATCACCGTTTTTTAGCTCACTGCACCATCCCAGCTTCAGAACCTGGCTATATGCAAATTAGTCCGTTCCTGTCCCAGTGCATGATGGGAACAGGGCAAACCAAACTACCAAGCCAATTCTTTAACTGGGAAGGAGACAAGCTACCGGGGACCGGTTTCTGGCATTTCAGCCTCGTCGGCCCGGCTTGCTTGAATCCTGATGGTGCAATGATTCTGTCCTTGTGATTCAATCTTGCTGGCAAAATTGAATGTCAAAAGTTTTTTTGTTTTTTAATATTTTATCTGTGTTGAGTGGGTCCCGACGGGACCACTCTTCTTTTAACATTTGTATTTCTAATAAATTGTAAGAATTCTTTATATTTACTTGGTTTTCTGTTATCGTTTTTACCTGACTCACCGTTTTTTTGTATTCCTTCTTGCTCAAGGGAACACTTTGTTTCAATGGTTAGTTAACCCTATTTCCCTTGATTTCAGTTAAGGGGTACCTCTTGTATTCATTGCCATTTTGTAAATGGTTACAAAGAAATTAGCTTCAACTTGGGCACCTGCTGTAACCCTGTAAGTGCTTCATGGAAAATTCGTCCCGCTCGCGGATTTGCTGATTTGTCTGCAATTTCGCGAGATTTGCGGATCGCAAAATTGCCAAAAATCCTCAAATTCCACGAGCAGAACGAATATTCGGCCCACAATTACATTAAAGAGGCATTCCATGGCAACTCGGTGGGTGTTCCCACGCAACACCCATAGATTTTTAGGCTGCCCCAGATTGAGAAGGACTTGTAATGCTGGAAATGCGTGAGAATAAAGAACTTTATTTCACCTCATTGTTTCCTCTTTCTTTGTGTGCTGCAATGTGCAGCACACATCGAAGGAGGAAAATGCCTCCATTGGTTGTTTTTGTGCAGGAAGGTGTCCTTTCCTGTCTGCGCAAAAACAATAATTCCTACAACGCAGGCAGCCTTGCACCTTTGTGCAAGGGTGTATGCATTAGAGCTAGGCAGCCAATTATGCACCAGTGCAGTGAGAAAGCACAGGAATGTGCCATATCTCATCCTGCCCTTTTCTCCGGATGCAGGGCAGAGCAGCAAAGTGACTTGTTGAGCTGCCCTGAGCCAAAAATGAGTACATAAGCCCCTCAGAGTATAGTTGGGCAGCTGAACTGAGATTTATTGTGGTTCACCTGCTGATACAGACAGTCAATGGCCAGACAGGGTGCAGTTTTATCAGAAAGATCAGGGCCGGTAGAGCTCACTAACAGCAACCATAGAACGGCATCAGGTTAGATCCTGCACTGTTCCGGCTGTCGAAGTGCTTGTCCGGGAGGCAGTTTGCATGTCCTCTCCTGATCAGAGTCTCCATCACACACCAGTCCCATGGTGCTAGCTCACAAAGGTCCAACTGCCAATTAGAGCCTGGTTACCTGCAAACTCCTAAGCAGAATCACCCGGGCTTTAAGACCCCCTCCTAGGCCTGGAGCCTCACCCTCTTCGCTCTACTCTTCGCTCTACTGGTACCCCACGGCTCGCCACCTTGGGCCACCGAAGCTCCAAGCCCCACATCGCAACTCAATCAGGCTCCCCTCCCCCCTCTTCCATCCCCACGATGGCCCGGGACCAGCCTCCTCCTCCCTCTCCAGTCCCACTTGCCCACCTCAAACCTCACAGTCGGAACGCCTTCACCATCATCTTCCCCCCCCCTCCTCTCTACAAAGCTTCGACGCACTTTCAAGCAGAAACTCATCCGCAAACATAAAGAAACCCTAATCACTGACATCTACCACTCGACCTCCATAGGACCGATGAAGATGGATCTAATATTTCACACCGAAAGACCCGAATATTGGATCTCCACGATCAGAACGCGGATGTTCATCGCCAAAACTACCTCCACTCCTCACAGCTGCAAACTAACTGCGATTCTTCCGTTCAGATCAGCTGGCAGAGGTTATACTACCGTGACTATCTTCACCAATGGCACAGTCCTCATACAAGCCAACAATGATAACCTGGAATCTTTTGACTCCTTATTTCCCTCTCTCAAGTCAGCCCTCCCTACCCCTCCGCACCTCGCCTCAACACCCTCACCGACCACTCTCTCAGCTGACAGAGAAGACCTCGACACGCCCCTTCTCGATCCACACACAGCCCGCCAGGCTCCCCCTCCCCCCGCCATATCTCATCCCCCTCGCCCACCCATCCACCACCAACAGGAATCCCAACCCTCACCCCCTACCCCGCCCTCTAACCATCTCACCCCCCCCAGCCACAGCCTCCGACCACCGCCTAGGAAAATTACCTTCCTGCCAACAGGCAGTCCCCAGCCTACGAGCCTCCCCTCTAGTCTCCCCCCAACTCTCAAACCTCCCCTGTCTAAACCTCCTCCTGTCCCTCTCCCTATCTCTCCCATGTCTAAACCTCCCCCTAGCCCTCTCCCCAAACCTCCCACTCCCACTACCCCGATCCCTATCTCTCAACCCATTCTCTCTAACTATAACACGCTCGGCCCCACCACAGCTGCTCACAACCCCCCCATTGACTCCATAACAAAGCGGCTCACAGCCCTTGAAAACCAGGTCGACACTATCACCCAGGGCTTAATAGAAATCCTTCTTAACCTCGGTATAGCCTGCAAACCCCACAAACCCCCTCTCCGAACCCCCTTCCTCGCCAACGCCAACACCACCCAGGGGCCCACAGTAGCCCTCAATGCCCACCCGATCGATCCCTATCCAAAGGACCTGGTTCCCAGTCACAAAAAATCCGAACACTCCAGAGCCCCATGCACCAGGCCCCCGACCACTATCTCTTCTCACTCCCTAGCAGGCTCAAAACACCTGACCTCCAGACCGCGCAGATCAGAAGCTCCTATGTCAGACAGAGAAGCAGCCTTACTAGCCACTACCTACGACCCTACCATCTCAGTTTCACCTAAATCTAAAATCCAAGTAATCACGAGCTACCGGAAAGACCTACCCACCCTCAAACGACAGAGATCACCAGTCCTCACCGCTATACCTAGAGAGGCTAAAGACAAAACCACCAGCAATCAGGAGAAAATCACCAACTGCCTCCTAATCAACTGCAGATCGGCCTCACTACATGCAACGGACTTAGCCGAAGCTATCCTCACACACGACATTGACGTTGCGTTCCTCACGGAGACCTGGCTAAACAAGGCATCTCCTCCCTGCCTAGACATACTGGTACCTCCTGGTTTCTCCCTCATCTCCAAAGACAGGATAGATCAACGAGGAGGTGGGGTTGCTATCATCCACAAGGACAGCTGGAGCATCACAGAAACCTCCTCCTTCGAGTACAACTCATTCGAATGTCTATCCGCTGTCATCAAAACCAAAGATAACGACTCTCTACTGTGTCATCTACTCTATCACCCCCCGGGCAGAAACAACGAGTTTGGAGATCAACTATCCAACCTGATTGCACAAGACGCTCTCGGTGATTCCAACAACATAATTCTTGGTGACCTGAATCTCCGATGGAACAAAATCCATAACCCTCTAATCAGATCGCTATCCAGCCTCCTCGCCGACAACAACCTTACTCGACATTGCACTGAGGAGACGCACTACAAAGGAGCCACACTGGACGCCATCATCCCACAAAAGAACTCAATCACGGTCAACCACATACTACCTGTTGACTGGTCAGATCATCATATGATCCTATTTCACATCAATCACCCCATCATCCCGCTTAAACCTCCCCAAGACCCCCCAAATGGTCAAGAAACCTCTCCCAAGTACCCCAAGACATTCTAGAAGGTCAACTAAGTTCACTTCTTCCAGACAACTCTTTGCACCTCTCGACCAATGATCTCATCGACCACTACAACTCCGAGCTAGTCTCCATTCTCGATAATCTAGCTCCACTAAAGCTCAAAAGAAGCCGTGCCACCCCTTCTAGAACCTGGTTCAATGCGGACCTCAACGCAGAAAGAAGATCCTTGAGAGCCAAAGAAAGAAAGTGGAGAAACAACCCAACAGCCATCCTTCGCTTACAACTAAAAACAGCACGCAGGAAATACAACAACCACATCAAAAACAAGAAATCCAGCTTCTTCCGAGAGGCACTAGCCAATTCCAAAAACAGACCTAAGGAGCTCTACAACATAATCAGACGTCAAACATCCAAGCCTCTGCCCTCACCCCTGCAGGAGTCCAAAGAACTATGCGATAACTTCGCCACCTTCTTCAACGATAAAGTCTTAAAAATCGAATTATCTCTAGACATCAACAACTCACACCTCCCGAAGAACAACGCGGCCATCCCACATGCCCTACCATCCGGCTCCTCCCCCCTCCGTTGGCTAAGCTTTCGCCACGTGCAGGAAACCGAGATAATCTAGCTGATCTCGACCTCCAAACCTTCAGCTCACATCTCAGACCCCATTCCTCCCTCACTAATCAAAAAAATGAAGCTCACCTTAGCACCTATCTGGGGCAAAATCATAAACAGCTCCCTACAAAGCGGAGTGGTCCCCGACTGTCTAAAAATGGGACAAGTCACCCCTTTGCTGAAAAAACCCGGTCTTGACCTCACTGACTTGAACAATTTCAGACCGATATCTAACCTCCCTCTACTCGCCAAAACACTGGAACGATGCGTTCTCCTGCAATTGACTCATCATCTGGATAACATCAATCTCCTAGACCCCCTCCAATCCGGCTTCAGACAAGGCCGCAGCACAGAAACCGCGATGCTGAACATCATAGACGACATTCACGGTTCCCTTGACGCTGACAAATGCTGCCTCCTCATACTCCTTGATTTATCCGCAGCTTTCGACACAGTGGACCATAAGCTCCTCATCAAGACTCTGCAAGTAAGAGCTGGCCTCGGTGAGGTAGTTCTCGAGTGGTTTTCCTCCTTTCTACACAACCGCTCCCAAATAATAAAAATGAAGAACTTCACCTCCGAATCCCAGCAAGTCAACAAGGGTGTCCCCCAAGGAGCAGTACTTTCTCCTCAGCTCTTCAACATCTATATGGAACCGCTCGCCAAACTACTCAGGAATGCCAATATCCACTTCCACCTCTACGCGGATGACACACAGATCTACCTGGAAACCTCTTCACTCAACGACATCCACAGACTAAATGCCGTCTTAAATGATGTTCAAGATTGGCTGACAAAGAATCACCTGAAACTCAATCCCGACAAGACCGAAACTCTTCTCATCTCAAACAAAGAAGACAACCCTCAAATCATCGAGTGGCTGAAGTCGATCGATGCTCTTAAAGGTTCTCTCACGCTAGCTGATTCCGTAAAATCTCTGGGCTTCACCTTAGACCCCAAACTAACCTTGACAAACCACATTAAGAACTCGGCAAAAAGCGCATTCTTTAACCTCAGACTTCTGAACAAAATCAAACCTTTCATTCCCAACAAGGACCTTAAACTAGCCACGCAATCTCTAGTTCTATCTAGACTGGACTATGGGAACTCAATCCTAACAGGCATCCCCAAATCACACCTGGCTCCATTAAAAACAACATTGCATGCTGCAGCAAGAATGATCACAGGATGCAAAAAATCCGACCACATCTCCCCTGCACTCAAAGAACTTGAATGGCTCCCGGTGGATATGCGTAGCACCTTCAGAACGGCCTGCCTAACCCACAAGGCCCTCCACACCGGAAAACCAGAATACCTGGCAAACAAACTCACAAAAGCTGGCCAAAGTAGAATCTTGAGAAGCTCTAACTCCCTGCTGCTCATCCTACCAAAAACCAGAAAGAAGAAAACTGCGGACTGCTCCTTCACAGGAAATGCCCCCAAAATATGGAACTCTATCCCCCCGCATATCAGAACCATACCGTCCTATGCGGAATTCAAGAGCCAACTCAAATCCTTGTTCCTCATCTGTTCCCTAGGTCCTGGGTAACTAGGATCAACATCCATCCCCAGAACTATGTGATAACTCTGTATCCTATTACCAAGAAGTCCTACTGTACGAACTTCTCCTCCCCCCTAATTGTCATTTGATGATCACCTTTATTTGTTATGTGTCTTTTTGTCCACCTTTTCATTCCTTTTACTGTAAAGCGCTCTGCTACCTTCGGGTCTTGTTAGCGCTATAGAAAACTTCTAAATAAAATAAAAATAAATAAATAAAATAAATAAATAACAATTACTTTTCCATTTTATCAATATTGTTCTTTCACATCCACATTTTTTTTCACATCTTTCTCACCTTTTTTTCAAGTTTGTTCCCAAATCAGACAGAAGCCATTACCTGTTTAAAGTCGGGGTTCCAACGAATGGCTCGGTCATCAATGATGAACTGTTCTTCCCCAGAAGGGTTTAGATGGAAGCTTCCCACTTTGGTCCATGTAGCATAACTGAAGTTGTAGAAAATCCAACTGGAAATGTCAAAGCGCGTGGGAGGATCCCCTTGATCATCAAAGTAGATTTCATCACCAGAGGAAGTTTTAAAATGAAGATTCTTCATGTAATGATGTAACTGGAAGAACACAGAGAAATTGAAAGAGGACACAGTGAATAAATAACACTATGCTGCAATAATACCTATAGCATTGGGCAGGGCATGACTTAGCTGCTACATATAGGCATACCATTTTTGCAGACGTTGTGAATAAAGCACGTTTGGGGAGTCGGATATCATAAAGTGACCAATCCAATGCAGCTCATGACAACTGCAGTTGTCCAGGTGTAGTCCTGCAGACAGAAGATGCAGTGAAGAGCTGCTACCATGCTAGGTTGAGGGAGTAATAGTGCTGTAGAAATAACAAGATGGCTTCGGTGACAGGGACCACACGGTACCTGTCGAAGGGGCAAGGATACTTTCACTGAGCAGGTGGGCGCGATTGAAGTGATAGGTGTCGCAGGAGTAGTTCATGCCATGATGGCAATAACTGGAGTCATTCAGTGTACAGTGCCAGGATAGGTGTGGCAGGACATGGTCATAAAGGGGGCGATTTACACAGGGCTTGTGTTCCTCTTGTGCCATGCTAGGTGACGCAAGGCAACACGAGCCCTAGAAGGGGATTTACTAAGCCACACAAAGCCACCTTGCTTGGCTTTAAATGGCTTAGTAAATCCTGAGCAATGCACAGCAGCCCAACTCGCTGCCTTGCTGTATCCTGCATTGAGAGAGCATTTAATGGGTAGAGCATGGGCGATCCTCTGCATCCACCTATGGATAATGGTGCAATCCCACATTTGCTAAAAAAATTGTGAACCTTGGAATGAGTCAAAATGGTATGTTTTTCCAAGTGAGACATAACGAGGAGCAATATCTTTATTTATCTTCGTTATTTCCTTTTTCTGTAATCTGCAGCACACGTATGAAGATAAAAATAACCCAAAGGATTGGTTTTGTGCAGCAAGGTGTTCATTCTGGCACTTAAACAACCCTTCTCTTAAGACAGGCCTCCTTGCAGCATGTTGCAAGAGGGCCTGGATTGGTGCGAGCGCAGGGAGTGAGCAGAAATGCAGCAAATTGTAGTAGATATGGCACATTTTTGCTCTCTTACACCAAACAGAAAAGAGAGTGGGGATAAAACTGCTTGTCCTTCTCCCCTAGATACCTGTAGTAAACAATAGGAACAATCTGAATACCCTATCATTAACTAGCATCCCTTGTACATTTAGTAGCCTCTCAGGAAAAACGATTTAGAAAAGGGCCTCTCAGGAAAAATACATTAGGATTTTATAAAGAACCCTCATCCACCAACCTAGTGGTGGCATGCTTCATCATTGGGTTACTATGTAGGGGGCCGAATGTCTCCTAGGTGGGCTGCGACGTCTGATTACAGTGAAATGGGATTTTTCTTAGTGAACCAGTAAGATTAGTGAGCATGATTCTAAAAACTGCCTCTAGGATACTCTTCCATATCAGGATGAATGTAATAGTGAGTTCCTGGGGTAGGATTAAAAACAAAGGTGGATGTGAAAGAGAAAATAATATTTCACACATCCGTTAATGGTCTACATGTTTCAGCCAATCAAATGTATGTAAGAAGGCATTCTTCAGGACCATAGCTGTCAGGGCCAGAGGAAACCCTAGGCAAGTAAAGGGAAAGCACACATCCTAAGGTGTGCATAAGTGGTGTGGATTCGTAACTTAAGATTTGCACCCGAAGTAGTATATCTGAAAGAAAATCAAAAGAGTCATACATCATAGTTTAAAAAAAAATCAATTGTTTGGATGGATGCAGAGTTTGGTGCAGCGTGCGTTTTCAATGCACCCTAAACCTCATGCAACATGCTGTAAGTCTCGTGCTGAGTTTTAAGCCGCATGCAGCCTTTACCTTCACAACCACAGAACTGTGTGTGAAAAAATGTCGGTGTGCCGGTCATACTGTAGTGCAATTCGCTCCTATTCATCAGGCATGTTCATGATCAATGAGGTAGGTGCTCATGCATGTCAGGTGGCATTCTTGGCGACTCCAAACATACTTTTACACGATTGAATCACACATTCAAACTACAAAGTATCACAGTTAGGCAAAGAACATGAATCGTGGTAACAATAAACACAGTGCACAAAGAGGCTTATTTGGTTTGATTTGACTGTTTGCCCCTTTATAAAAAAATGCATTCCACCTACTATTGTTGTGATAATTCAAGCAAGATGGATCCCGACGAGATGCGGTGCCTATCGTCACACTCTGTCAGGATACATTTAATGGTTACCAACAAACCATTAGTGACAAAGCATTATGCATCAAACGTCAGCTGTTGTGTCCTAGCAGACACAGTCTAGTTGCTGAAAGTGTAATGAAACACTTAACACCCACCCACCACTGATGTCACAACATCACGTGACACAGTCAATAAAGAGAGCCGAGCGCACGTGCTCGAGGCACATTAACCAGCTAACTTTCTGTGTGTCCGTGTCGCAGTGATTACTACAATGAGGGCCTAGGGCCCCGACAAAACAGTCAGCCATGGCCGTATTCAAATAAGATTACCCATAATCGGCAGTCCTCACCCATACCCACTTACTTCATCAAGGTCTTCCGCCTGCTTCGTTGCCTGCTGTGGCACTGTGCGGGGTGCTGAGATGTTGCGGTCCAGGCCGCAAGAGGCTAAGAGCTGGTGTGACTCCACGTAAACTCGCTTGGTGATGTTACGACATTCGGGCGCCTCTCAGGGTTGACGGTGCCCCCTATATTAGCCCATTGGGTGCTTGGAAAGGAAGCAAATCTGGCATGCAATGTCGGTTGTGCCGGTTCATATCAAATCATTCCTTTCATGCCAGTAGAGGATTGTCTGTGCAAAGAAACAGACAATAGCTTAACAAAGGTGATGGCATTCCATGGCATGTTATTGTTTAATCCATGTTTGTGGGTTGATAAATCCATCTCTGCACCTTTTCAAAAAGTGTATTCTGTAGGTCATTTTGGTTAGCCTCAAGCTGATCAATTAAGATCCACCGTAAGGTATTAGTTGTACGGCCTTTCTTAAGGAAATGGTCCGTCATTTTTGTAGTATTGCGTTTACACTGCTGCGTTATTCGCAGACCCTGATCTTGATTTTCCTGCTGGTCATGCCTGTGTAGTGCAACTGGCAGGGACACGTAATCATGTATGTTACAATGACAGAGTTGCAGTTAGTATGTGTTTTTTAAAAACTCAATTCTTATTTGGTTTGAGGTTCAGGGTCTTGGTAGTGCTGGTAAGATGACAGACACTGCAGTTACCACAAGCATAGTGCCAAGTCACATTGGGCAGGCCCCAGTTGTTCATCACTGTATTTATTTGTTGTTCAGGGTTTATTTTTTCATTGGATTGAGACAAGATGGGCTTTTAAGCTTCTAGCCCTGTTAAATGACAACAAATGTTTTTCCCATTTGAGGTTACCTGATTGTAAAATGCGCCAATGTGTATTGATTATTTTGGTCACTTATTTTGATATAGTTCTGTAAGTTGTGACACATGTTAAAGGCATCGCCGTGTCCCTCCTAAGGGAACCTTCCAAAAATCTCTGTTTCTTTGGTGTGCTCTGTTCAGGGTGGACCTGATGCTTTTTTCTGGACAATCTCTGTCCCTTACTTTTTCTGAGTGCCTTCGCCTGGACATCATGGTAGTCTTCCACTCTGCAGCAATATCTTCTGAGTCTAAAAAACTGGACATACAGTAAATTCTCTCCCAGAGCCCTTGGGTGAAAACTGTTATACATCAATAACGTGATTTATGGTGTGGGTGTGTAGTAAGTCTTTGTTGTATTTTACCATTTTCAGCCAAAAATGTGACATCCAAGAAGGTAATATGTCTAGTACCCATAGAATCTGTAAATTTTAAGTTTGCGTCACATCCATTAAGTCATTCCAAAAACTGGCCTTCCCAAATCATGAAAACGTCATTGATGTACCATCATTTCCAGAACTAGGCTTATCAGGAGATTGGCTTCTGGTAAAAGCTGAAGTCTTTCGATAGGATTAGTAGGTCTTTTGAATCCTTTAAATAGGTGGAGGTATTTTGCACCAGGGGTTTTAAGAAGAAGTCGCAAAAGCGCGACAACTGTTTAAAGGAGGGAGCCTATCCTTGAAACAATTGGGCGTCCTGGTGGTGGGGTGCGGTCCTTGTGGGTCTTGGGAAGTGTATAGAAATAAGGGATCCTACTGTTTTAGTGCAAATGTAACCATTAGACTCTGCCTCTTCCACCAAATAAGTGATCCTGGTCTTAAGTTAGATGGCAAAATCAAAGTCTGATATTAGCAGAAAGAGGCAAAATAAAGGGCAAAACGAGCAGAAAGAGGCAAAATAGAGGTTCTATTTTCATCCTTTAGGATTTGATTGCAGCGTTTGATACAGTTTCTTATGAAATCCTATTAGAACGCCTCTCTGAGATTGGGATCTTTGATCAAGCCTGGAGGTGGCTTAAATCCTTTTTAAAGAGGGAGCAATCTGTCAGGATGGCCCCTTTCCATTCTTCTGCAAAGAAATTGAGGTTTGGCATCTTCACTAAGCCCCAGTCTATTTAACATGTACTTAGCTCCATTGGCAAAGCTTTTGAATCATTTGTCCTAAAGAACATCTCTTATGCAGATGACACTCAGCCTCTCCTAGGTTGATATTTCCACCCCTTTCCCTAGCCTCACTGCTGCTGAAGGCTAACCGTCTGCTTTGCAATGGGGCTAAAACGGGGATACTTCTGTCTGACCATATAAAAGATGAATGGATGTTAGATCGCTAGCCCTCAGACTGCCGCCACCTTTGAATTCTGCCTCTTTAGTAAATTAATATTGAGGTTAAACTCTTAGACGCTTCTTGCTTTTCCCTTCTGAGATTCCTATGCAAACTATTGTTTTTCTTTGCTGATGTCTGCATGCAAATTAGGTTTGCAATCACTAATCACATCCACATTGGACGTTGTCAATGTACTTTATCTTGGTTTATTAGATAGTTTGATCAAAATGCATTTTTGTGCAAAAACATTTGATCTTGGGTATTTTCTGAAACGATCATATTTCTCAACATCTGCAAAAATGACACAGGCTTCCTTTAAAGAAGATAATTATTTTCTTTTCAAAACTCGTAAGATCACCTATCATGCTTTTCATATTCAAGGATTAAAATATCTTGCATCTCAATTCCGTCATTATGTCCCTTTGAGAGACCTGCGCTCCACGTTTCTCACTGTCCCTTTATTCAGTGGGTCAAGAACTGGAGGCCGTTACTTCTCCTTTCTAGCCGGAGCTACTTGGAATCAACTTCCTCTTGTGCTGCTCAATATGCCACATGAATCAGCCTTTTAATAAGCTTTAAATACTCACCAATTCACATCTTCACTCAGTGGCTATTTCTGTTTTCCACAGCTTTCTGACCTCCAGTATTGGGACACTCCTCGGAGTAGGCCTGTGCTTTATAAATCTCATCATTCATTCAGTCCTATTCTTAGCCATTTTTAGATGATGTAAGTGTGTGTACACATATTGCACACTCTCATAACCCCAGTGAATGTGTTACCTAGCTAGTATTACACAATGAGATTTGCTCAATGCATTTACATCTCTGCAGATGTGAGCCGTAAACTACCTAAGCATTCTGTCCTAGCCAATTAAGCGTTCAGCTTTACTAAGTGTTTGCTGGTTGTTAATTCCTGAGGGACAGAGGATGTAAAGAAGCATTTCTTATGTTTAATAGAGCATAATCTGGAGCATGTAGACTCCCCATTGGTTGAGAAAGGAAAGAGAGAATACATGCTATAACCTCCCTTTTTGGGTAAAGTGTAAGGGACTCTAAATAATTCAACCACCCAGAGCACCAAGGTGGTAAGCAAAGCCACAAGTACTTTGGCAAGTCGAGGGGGAAACAAAAGAAACATCAGTACCGGGGAGGAAGGCCCCAGGGCATAAGGGTAGTAGATAGCCACTGCCCTTTGGCCTCTTTAGTTTGTTTCTGGAAAGAGGTGGTGGTGCAATCCAGGATTAGTAAACTAAGGATCATTACTGAAGGAGCAGAAGAGTAAAACAAAGGAGCGGACCCAAGTTCAAGTTGTAATGCAAATAGTGAAAGTCATTGAGTGGCGAAATTAGCAAAATGAAGTGACACTGAACCCACAACGAAATGCCCTCAATTACAGTGCCACTAGTAAGCCACAACGATAAACAAAAGCATCTTGCTAGGGCTTTCCCGTGCATCCAATGGTCATGGAAGGTGCCCACTAAGATGCATTTAATACTGTGAGCAGGCCTAAAACCCACCTGAGCCAGATCTTAAAGCTGTTTGAAGCAACTGGGACAAGGAAGCAGCAACAGTGAAAAAGATTAATAGTACCCTAGAGTAGTATGATGCACTTTGTTTTGCCAGTGGTACTTTTACCATTGATCGGAACAGTAGTGGATGACAGAGATTCACAACATACATCCTTGAGGGAGAGAGCCAGAAGTCAGATATATTATCTTCATGGAGCAATTCAGTCGATGTTCTTCATTTAGTTTTCTTTGTTGAAGAATAAACTAAAAGCCATCCACCTACCCTCTCTAAAAATAAGGTAGATGGTCAGATGGCTTATCTGCATCAGGCCAACTGAAGAGAGTTTAATGGAGTAAATTGTACTCTGTCAGTGTAAATTTGGCAGTTAGTCCACCTCTATATCAGATGAGCAGAAGAAGGGATTGGCTGGAAGGGTACTCCGTTGCTACTGTGATGGAGTTTCCTCTCTGCCAAACTCTAAATAATCCCCTTCTTTTATGGAGCTCAAACTCCTCCAGTGGGGCATGCCTGGAGTTGTATCTGATGAAGTTCCATTGAAAGTGGACACTTTTGCCGTGAGGTCGCACTGACGCCCACAATTCTTGGAACACCACAGGGACACCACTTAGGCACAGGACCCACTTGAGCAGGGGCCAAGAGCAGGTTCCAGTCCAGGTCCAGTTGCTATTAGTCAGCTGGGCACTTCAGGAAAATGGCCTTTTGCAGCTCCTTGTGTCCCTGTAGCCACAGAGGGAGTCAGCCAACAACCTTGGAGTCAAGGTGTTTAGTAGTGTTAGAATTGGGGGTCTCTGGTTGGCACAGGTATGCGCTTGTGACAAGCAGGGACCCTCTCCTCTAGTCAAGGCCAAGGATTACTCCTAGAAATAACCCCTGCTCACCCTCTAGGTGTCGTGGCGCGAGCAGACAAGGCTAATCCCCAGAGTATGTATGGTTAAGCATTTGTAATAATACACACAGAAACTAATCAACACACCATAGAGAGACACAAGGCTGTTCTTATGTAAAAATATAGCTCTTTATATTTGAACTTTCAAGCAGGCTTAGATTACAGGCTTAATAAGTTTTCAAACTGTTCCAGTAACTTTTAAAACGGTGCAACAATATTTAAATGCAATGTTCAGTTCTTTAGCGATGTTCCAACAACATGTTGTGCGCTTCGTGGGGCTCCTGTGCGCTTTGTAGGGCTCCTGTGCGCTGGGTTCGGTGCGAACAACAAGACCGTGCCGAATCTCAAGCGCCTTGCGATACGCTGAGTACGGTGCGGCCGATAGACACATGGGGGTACGAGTCATAGCACTCCGGTGCGACGCGTACAGCGATTAACAAAACAAGGCTTTTCAAGATGATGTGTGCTTCGCGGACGTTTCAGTCCGGGCACTGCGGACAGGGCGACACGGTCACAGTACCTTTGGGCCTTGAAGAGTTCGATGCAGGCGATGCCGGGCCAGACGTCCTACGTCACGGTGCCTTCCTGATGCGGGGCGAGCTACGGCTTGAAGGTTCAGCAGTCACGGTGCGGTCAGGGCAGCGATGCGTTGTAGGGCTGGCTTGAGATGCGATCGTACGCTTCGATCCTGAAGGGGGGAAGCGGCGGACGTTGAAGCAGGGTGCGGAGCAATCCCAAGCACGGGACGGCCAGCAATCGCACTACGCGCCGCAGCTGCTCAGTCATAGCAGCGGGGCGCGATCAGCAGGACGCCACATGGGGGAAGCAAACACAGGCAGGCATCAGTCTTTACGAAGCGAGCTACGGCTCGGGGGCCACAGGGTCGCAGTGCTCGGACCGGACGGGTCCGTTTTTGCATTGCGAGCTACGGCTCGGAGGGGCACAGTCACGGCGCTCGAGTCAGGCGGGGTTGAACTTTACTTTGCAGATGGTGATGTGACCAAGCAGAAGTCGCGTTGCTCGGCAGGACAGGGAGTTGCACAGGCTCTTCAGAGTTCGCGATGACGGGGAACAGCACACTCAACTTTCCGTGGGCAGCACTGCAGGGACAGACAACACCAGCAGCAGTTTCTCCTTCAGGGGGGTAGCGCCCAATGTTCCTGGGGCGCAGTTCAGGGGGCAGGCTCACACGCAAGCCCTTGGAGATTGTTCAAAAAAATGCACAAGTTGAAATAAAGTCTTTCTCAGTCTTTGTCTTCTCTCCTTCTTGCAGCAAGGCACCCACCACAACCCAGTCTCTCAGGCTAGAGACAGTAGTCCTCCATGCAGCTTTCCCAGGTCCTTCTCTTCGGGCAGAGTTTCTTCTTGGCGTAAACAGGATATAGTTTCCTAGGAGCAGGGCTCCTACATTTATACTGAAAATCCTTTGTTCTTGCAGGCCAGGGGGCCTGAGCCTGGTTCAACCCAGTTTTGGAGCACTTTGTTGTGGTGACTCTGGCTTCTTCTTTCGGTGAGCAGGGCAGAGACATCAGACGTTCCGCAGAAGGTGGAGCCAGCATTGTGGTGGCAGAGCACAGCCCTATTCAGAGTCAAGGGGCACTCTTCCCACCCATCCTGGTGTAATCTCTCTATTCACCACCTCGCAGCCCAGCCTATCTCCTGGAATCCCCCAGCCCTGTCACTCACAGAAACCAGACAGCAGATACACATCTTAGCAGAGGTGGGCTGAAATAGTCAGGCAAGCAAAGGCTAACTTTCTAAAAGTAGCATTTGCAAACACAGGATATTAAAATAAACTTTAATAAAAGAAGTATTTTATTATTCTGAGTTCAGGCATACTAAACTTGACTTTGTAAATGTAAATGTAGAGGTACTTGTATAGCGCACAACTACCCGGAGGCTTCTCGGCGCTTGTACGAATACCGCTGAGGCACCCTTCCTGGCCTTTCCCTGTGAAGTGCCCACTCCTGGGCACCCCCAAGGTGAAGCCAGGCATCCTCGCGTTGTTGGGGCCATTGTGGAGATTAAGCAAGATATTGCCCAGAGTTGCAGAGTGAGACCCATGATTAGAATAGGCACCGAGGCGAGATTTAACAGGTCTGAGGAAATTGAGCCCAAGACCCGCCGAGGCGGGAATTGAACCCTGGTCCCGGGCCAGACTTCTGCATCAGGGTCTGCTGCTCTAACCATTGTGCCACACTTCTCCACTTTCTCCACTTTCTACCATGCCCTCTGAGTCTGTTGGGATTATAGAGTGTAATAATTCTAGCAGCCCATTCTGGCCTATGAGAACAGGTAGCCTTACAATAGTGAAAAACAAAAATGGCTGTAATTCACTATTAGGACATGCCACACACTTCAGGGCTTGTCCTACCTTATGCCTACAATGCACCCTGCCCTTGGGCCTACCTTAGGGGTGACTCACATGAAGTAAAGGGAAGGTTTAGGAGCTGGCAAGTGGGTGCACTTGCCCAGCCAGCATGACAGTACCGGACTGCACGCACGTCCTGCAATGGCAGACCTTAGACACATTTTACTAGGCCGCTTCTGTGGGTGGCACAACCAGTGCTGCAAGCCCACCAGCAGCATTTGCATTTACAAGCCCTGGCACACCTGGTGCACTTTACTGGGGACTGACAGTAAACCAAATAAGCCAATCATGGAATCCAATCACATATAACAATTTACATTAGGGAGAGCATATGCACTTTAGCACTGGTCAGCAGTGGTAAAGTGCCCAGAGTCATTAAACCAACAAAAACAGGTCAGAGAGAATATTGGAGGAAGGCAAAAAGTTCAGGGATGACCCTGCAGAGAGGGCCAAGTCCAACAAGTAGTGAAAGCCAAATGTCCATCTTTTCAGACTGATACTGGAGTGCTTCGACGGCCAGTTGTATAGTGTTAAAAAGAGAGGCCCAGGTGCTGCAAGACGGTTCTTTAGCTTGTTCTTTGGGGGTCACGCCCTCTTGGGCTCATTTTTAGTCATATCTCTTAGAGGTTGGCTGATGCTTCGCGGAATCTGTTGAAGCTCCTTGGGCTGATGCACTCTCGGTTGCAGATCTGGCGAGTAGGTGGTGAACATGTCCTCCATTCTTGTGTATTCAAGTAGGAGAGGATTGCCTTCCCCTCCTCTTGCTGGATTGGGTCGGAGACCCTTCGAAGCGCCCACCTGGGAGGAATGATGGCCATGATTGTGCTGGTAGTGATGCTAGCGTTGATACGTTTGTGTTTGCCAGCCGCATTGAGGATGCTGGGATACTATTCATTCTGTTCGCTCTGATCGGAGTTAGACTGAATGTGGTGTCTGATGCTTGATCTGCCTGCGATCCACTTTTCGTGTCTCCTGTGGCAGTGATCTCATATTTTATCAAAGCCCAGCTGGCCTCTGCACTGAGCTCCGGCACTAGGGTCTGCGAGTTTCTTCTACGGTTTAGTTTCTCTTGTAAGGGGACTTCTTGTAAGTGATCCTGTGGGCTAGGTGCTTTTGGGGCACGCGCCGGGCACACAGGCCCCAGTCTATGTCCGATGGTAAGACAAATGCTGATGCTGGGTCCGAAGCTGAATTTGTTGGAGCTCCAGGCTTGGTCACAACACTATACTTCTCGGGTCTATCTTAGAAGGTGTGTCTCTCAAAAAAGCTCCTTTGGGGAGCGAGCCCTTTCAGGACGAATGCCTTCACCCACCATAGGTGGCATGCTTCATCATATGGGCTTCTCCTCCCAGTGGAAAATCCTAGTTCCACTGAAGGCTACAACTCCCTTACTGTGAGGCAGGAGCCCTGGGATGTTTTTATTATGTATCCTGAGATGTACAAGGATGCTAAAATCCCATATGTGAGTGCGTGGTGTCGTGAGGGTGCTGCGCTAGATGGTATAGAACAGATAGGAGTGATGTCTAAAACTACCTAACTTGGTACAAAAAACTTTTTAATGGCTTGTCCAAATTGGTAGGGTTAAAAAGCAGTGTGAATTAGACTGCAAAGTTGGCAAGGTCGGTCGACATATTTCAGCCTAAATGATCATACAGTATCAGGCTTTCATCAGGACCATAAAAACAATGCTGCCGCAAGCGTGATGAAAATATAGGAAAATATAAAAGACAAATAAGTTTGTTATTACAAAACCAGTATTCCAATGTATATTTGCTTGGTACTACTGGAACTTATCCAAAGCGATGGATAAGTAGACCCACCTCTACCTGGCAACAACTCAGGGAAAGGGGCCCGCTCTCTCCATCGGTACCCTGTTGTGGTACATGAGCTGCAACCAGAGGCCTTGCTTGGTGCCATACTTGTTGTTGGTGCTGTTCGGCCTGCATAGGGACTCCTGGGCGTCCTGGGAGCTGGGTTGGGAACAGAATTTTTTATGTAATAGTAGGGATGTCACCTGGGGTCCCCAGCTGTTTGGTGCAAGTCGGGCTAGGGGAATTCCCTGGAGCTTCCAGCCTCTTGGACGGTGAGGCAAAGATTTGGAGTAGTCTGGTTTGCCATTACCTTACTAGGTGCTGGTGGTCTCTTCCGGTCCTTATCGCACTGGCGAGTCTCCTCTCGTGGCAGTGTGGTTGGAGAAGGCAGCTGCGGCTGTTGGGGTAACAGGGGGAACTGCAGTCCTTTGAGGTTGGCGTTGCTTGAGCAAAGAACAGGTCCAGCATCCTATTGAATGCTGAATTTTGTACACATTTTAGGTTGAAATGAATGAGTTCAGCCACTTGGTGATACTGTGTCATTTAGCTCCGGATCAGTTGCTATAAGTGGTAATTTTGCGCTGTGCTGAGCACTGGGGCGTGAGTTCTGTTTTCTTCCTTTTCTCCCCCCCTGGCATAGGTGGAGCAGCCACCCTGGTTCTCCCTGACCTCATCTGCGGCCAACCAATGTGGGCTTGTGGTGCTGGAGGATGTTACCTCAGAGGCTCAGGCCTCAGTGCTTAGAGCTCAGCAGGCCTTTTGTGGATTTGCAGAGCCGGGATTGTGTTTGAGTGGGGTCTTTTTTTTATTGAGGTGAAGTCCTACCCATCTCTGGAAGGTTGGCTCTGTGGGACTGCTTTGGCTGTGGGATTGCTGCTGTTGTCCTGCTGGTGTGCGTATATCCTGCTGGTGCCCTATACTCCGCCCCAGACTCCTGCCAAACTGATCCTGCTCTGATTTCTGGGTAAGCTATCTGGGTATCCAGGCTGACCAGGAGGCTGCCCGGGGGGCTATGGATGTGGGCCGTGATCCTGGCTGTTAGGCTTGTTGAGGTTGTTAGGCTTAGAGGCTGGAGGTAGGGGGCTGTGCTGCTGCAGTGCTGTGGAGTTGGTGTGCTGGTATCAGGGTGAAGCTGAGGCTGGGGCCTTAGCTCATGGGGTTAGGCTTCGGCTCCTTGTTAGGGTGATAGGCCAGAGCCCCCTACACCCCCCCTGCATTTCCACTCCCCCCTCCCTCGCCTGCTGCTCCAGCCGCCTCCTCCGTAACTCTACTGGGGCTGGTAATTGGTGTCTGACGTGTTTTATTTTTTTTCCCCAGAGCAGCTAACCCGGCGTGGTTGGGCTGCTCAGCATGGAGGAGGGGAATGGGAGCCGGGTGAGAGCACTCGCCGTTGCCCCAAGCCGCGGCCAGCCTGGCTGGGCCGCTTCCACGGGAGACCCGGCTGACCCTCTGCAGTCAGCTGCGCTCAGCCCCCTAACCTCTGTTTTAGTTTACAGCGTTTTTGGCGCTTTGGCATTTCCTGTCTCGGCACCACTCTGCTCCTGTGGCTCTTACTGCCCCTGCTATGTTCATAGTACTTTGATCAAGGGACCAAGGGCATCCTGTATAGTACTTTTATCATTACGCCGCCACCCACAGCATCCCACAGCTTTCACACAATGACTACAGACACAGTGAAGTTTTGGGAAAAGGAGCTGCAGGTTTATTTGTTATACAAATAAAAGGTGGGTTATCTTACAGGCAATCCCGTCCGCCCCGCAACCCCTCGTTGCAGGGCGCCTGAAGTTTTAGCCAAAGAAACACCAGCGGCCATAGCCCGGTGTTGTACCTGGGAGGACTTACTCCTCCCACCGGTGAACCTATCGACCAGCATAACTCCGCCCACTGAGCAAGGGAGAGTGACTCACACCTTCTCCAGCCGGGCGGAGTGCTATATGGCAAGCCCCCGGTTGCTCAGGTTTACAACCGCCCTAAGGACTAACGGGGCGCCGTCGTACTCCAAGTTCCCAATAAGGACCCCTTGAAGCATGTATGACTTATGCACTGTGCGCTTGGCACTGGAGGCTTCAGGTCCTGTTCCTGCACCTTTCCTGTTTGGGATTGCCATGTATTTCCTCCACAGCCCTGGGTGTGGCCTCCGCTGCACCCAGAGCCCTCACCCTTAGCTCCTTGGATCTCAGCTACTTTCAACCCGCTGCCTCTAGAGCTTTCCCTAGGTCCAGCAAGGATAACGCCATGCCTACTTTGACCATTGGGTCCCGACCGATTCCCAGCAACCTACGGATTTCGTATGGCCGAGCCTAATGAATCCCAACCCCCGTATCTCCGAGGGTTTCCTCCTGCCTGCATTTACTCGCCTGCGGTCTACTTTCCACGTTTCTCAAAATCTAGCTCCCTACCCTATGGGTCCAGGAGTCGTCTCCGACCTCCAGAGGTCGTACGATCCCAAGATAATTGGCATATGATAAAGGAAGGTCTGGCCATACTTAGTAGCGACTAGAAATGTATACCTGAATGGGTAAACAACTGGTTATGAAACTGTTCCCCTGACTCGCCCCGCCCTGAATCTAGTCTGACGAGTCACCGCGCTGGGACGCCCACGGATAGCTATGTGCATTAGGAATCCCAAAGAAACTCAACTTCAAATATGAATAGAGCTGAAAATAAAAGCATAGGATTTGGGGGGCACACCCCAACTATGCCACATTATAACTAGCCTCTTACTTTGCTTCCTGACCCAAAACCCTTAAGAGATGAACAAGACAGCCTTCTGAATTGATAACGCCCCATATCAGGAATTACAACTCTACAATTGCATGAGGCCCTCCTGCTATTTTATCTCACATCCGCTAAGGATATCCATCTGTGATTAAAACCCTATTATAAAATAGATATCAAAGTCATCACCTTGTTTCCCTTGGTTGCTGGTCATTCTGCATAAAGAGGCTCATCCGCCTACTTCCTTAGGAGAACCATGAGGCCCATACAAGATCAATGCAAACTGTGCGTCAATTGCGCTGACGGAACCCTGTCCACCCGAATTAGTTCATCTAAACTGGACAGCGGCTGTGGACACCCTAGGTTTACAGTATAGACAATACGCAGTGGACCGGGATCATTGACCACTATATTTCCAGGGTTGCTTATAAAGCACTTGTCTATTCCGAACCTTTCCCGAAGGTCTCCTCATGATGAGCCCCCTAAGTGTGCAAATCTGCCGTCAAGCAAAAGGACAATAATGGTGTTCAGTAATAGGCAATAGAACAATCACCCGGGAGACTCAGGCAAGGAGGAGACATTCCTGGAGCTTTTAAAAAAAAAAAAAATTTAATGATTACCTGAGCATTCAGAAAGAGCTAATGTAAATTGTTGATGGTTCCACTTTTTGCACGCAGGCAATCTATTGTGCATTATAACCAAGTCCTCCGAGATGGATCTTGAGAAGCATGGCTAAGTAACCCATACATAACTTTGAGCTTTGAATGTAATTCAACACAACATAATATACAGCATCTGTATTGACAAAGTAGTTGTATTCTTATTGAACGGGAGCTGTCTGGGGATGCTGGTGTGGCTCGATGTGGACTGGGGAATATGCTTTGTAATGTATTCATGGAAGTGTGTTTGGTGGAGTCATTGTGCTGATACCAGAGGTGCCTTGTTCTGTAATTGCTGGTTTCAATGGTGCATCGCATTGCCTTTTACTAGTTTTGTTTGCTCTAGTGTGTTGTGACTATTCTGCTACTGTCACGTTTTGCAATGATCAATTTAGCCAAGATATGAAATGGTACATTTTCCTGCCTCTACGATTATGGATAGAAATCTGTTAATAAATCCGTTTATACGGTTAGTAAGATAAGTGATAGGTCCTCTCTGGGCAATTGCATTTCATTTGAAAATGTGTCCGTTGTTGCTTTGTGTTGCTTTTGCTTTAACAGAGGTTTACCCCCCAATTTCATATAGATGTCATCTAGGTCTGTATTATATTTTCAAATCAATGAACCGTAAAAGTGTGTATTAATAAATCTCTCATGACTACTAGAAGGTTGGTAGGCTGTTAATGCTGCGTTGTTCTTTGTAACAGAAACAATACCAAATTCCCTGAACTTTGGACACGATAAACCAAAAGAATCCTTTTCTTATCTTTTCTTTTTCCCATACATCAACGTTGAAATTGCCCATAATGTCCCTTGCAGTATATTTTCAGCTAAATCCTAAGTTCCAGCAACTCTTAACGGTAACTCTCTGCACATCAGCAGGAGTATGTTAGAGTACATCTTGGGTCTGATTACTTGTGACGCAGTGATTCATACATTCTTAAAACGGAGCTTTAATATCAGTTTCATGTCGAGGTATGCCTGCAGCCTCAGCAGCCTTCACCTTCAGGGGGAAGGATTTTCATACTTTAAAGAGCATGATCTCTGCACTGTCAGAGCTGGAGAAGCAGATCACATTAGCAGCAGTTTGGCTGCACCGATTACCTTGATTGCCTCTCAGCATGGCGCATACTGTGCGCATTTCCATCAGTACATGGAAAAGGCCAAAGACCTTCTGAGTGGGTTGGATGTCGGATACCTCTGGCTGGCCGCAGTTAACACCCTTCTGGGAGACGCGAGAACGACCTCAAAGAGTGATTGAGGATGTGGGCCATCGACTGGAACGCTCAACAGAGGCCCGTGAGAGCCGGACAGATTCTGACCCCCCGGCACGAGGATCAGACATCTGCAGAGGGGAAGACACACTGGGAATGCGCAAGCAGCCGCATCTCTGTGGGAGGGAGAGACTTGAAAAGAGCGGCGAGGCTGGTAACTGGCACTGGATTACAAGGATGTTTATCCAATACTTTCGTATTTGATTTCTAACTTAATAACAGATCAACTGAACGTAACTTCATGGGAGTCACTGATCAGACACCGTCCTTTCATCTGGGCTGGCTATTTTCCACTTCATTCTTTAGATTTCTACAGGGATTTCTTTGAAAGCAAACTCACTTCGGAGCGCGAGCTAGAGTTTGCAGACTGAAGAGGGACCTTGTTCTAGACCGTTTCCCTCTGCAGCTGTGTGACACGGAGCATACACTAAGCGGAGAGGTTGTACCTGTCTATATTTAACGGGTGTAAGGTGCTCCCTTCACTCGGTACAACGCCCTCCTCTCTGTAGCCACGGTTTCAGCCAGATTCCATTTCCGCCAATGATTTTGTTTGGTAGAAGTTTGACATAAACGTAACCTGTGTACAAACCAGCCCTTGACGTGGTTTAGAGCACATTTTTTGTTCTCCTGTACCGTAAACGTCTACCACAAGAGACTACCAGAATTCATGACAATATTATGTGTGTGTGGCAGTTATTACAAGCATTAATGGTTCAAAATAAGTACAGTTAACGCATGAGTGACATGAGGTTACAGTAGGTCCCTGGAATGGGTGCTTAAGGCACTGAGGTCAATGTATAGATGGCTGAGTTATTGAATATGTGAGCTCTGCCCCATTCTTGTTTAGTTGATACACCGAGTCAGCATCTTGACCGTCCTGCAGCTGTCACTGAGAGACCTGAGACCTGCTGCTTTTGTTGAACCTTAGTCTTTCTAAATATTAAAAGGCAGCCGTCATCCCGGGAGCATGCACCAGGCGTTGAGACATCGCTGGCTCTGTGCTGCTCCTGCTCATGGAATTGGCCGAGGCTAGTAGATACTAAAGTATTGGTGAGGGAGGAGCTCATCGCCGCCAGTGTAGTGCGTAGGCGGTGAGCACATTGGTTGTATCTTTAATTGTCTGATTACTGAATTCGAAAATCGAGGTACCCAGAGTCAGTGTTGCGGGCAATGACCAGCTCAGTTGCCCATCCCATGCTGCTCTCTGCCTCTACTATGATGAAAGGCACATATAAAATTGCTCTTCCCTGGCCCAGGGGCGTTGAGGCTGTCCGAGAGGACCGTGACCATGTCCGCCGATCCCCCTAGTGTCATCCCTTTTTTCCGCCCTTTCTTGGAGCGTCAATGCACCCCAGGACTTCCCCTCTCACACTTACCTTCTTAACTGTGTGAGTCACCCTTGTTCCCGTGGTCCGCTTGGTCGCTAGTCCATCCCTGCCTGAATAAGGAACACTGATTAACACATGCGCTCACTCGCGCTGTGAGCGGGGACATGAACTACGTACTACCTATTCTGCATGCATACCCCCCATTTTATCGTACCGTAAAAGGTCCGTGCGCATGATAACAAATACTTCATGATGGCAGCATCCCTGTGAGCATGTGTGCAATTGGGACCATGGGTCATGGTACAAGGGCAGGGATGCCAGGCCGCTAATGCTACTAGCACCTTGGGTTAATGCGCGCGCGGGGCATGAACTCCAATGCTGCCAAGGTAATTGACCTTATCGTTGTTCGTGGCGCTGTGGCTGAAGCGTGGCTGAAGCGCACCGCTAACGCAAACTGACGCATGTTAGGCGAACAAAATAATGACTACTTTATAGCTCACAGATTATGCCACTTTGCATGTAACAGTTGTCATACTTGCACAACATGCCGACCCGCTAAGCAATTTCATCCCGCTGCAACCTTGAGTAGTTAATAACTAATTGTTTCTAAAATTTACATATTTTCTAGAACGGGTGTCGAACCCGCGACCGTGCCGTTATTGGCACCAGTTCTCTCAAACTGAGTTAACCGGCATCCGGCACTGACGTTTGCAAATGGCCCTGCTAGCATCTGTTGTTTCCGCCCAATTGTAGTGAACTGGGCGCATGCGTATGAGCGCCCGAAGCAGTGTTTGCATTCACCGCAGGCCATTGTGGCCCGGCCATAGTGCCCCCGAAGTCATTTTAAGTCTTTCTTCCACGCCCCAGCTTCCATGAGGCACTGTTTTCCCTGTATGAAAATATATTTGTATCTCCCATGTCCTTAATACTCTTTTCCTCGTATGAAATCATATTTGTATCTACCATGTCCTTAATACTCTCCAATGAAACATACGGGTTGTCAACCAGGGGGGATATGTCCATTGATACTCTTATCCGCAGTGCTTTTCTGTGTACGCATCCCTTCAGCGCTGTAAAACCCACCGCGGCCTGCCCCGGATCTGCTGTTAATAAATACTGCGTGATGCCCTTTGCCCTATAAAGTCGGCCATCGCTGGAGGCAGTACACCCACAGCCATTGCGGCCCGGCCATTCTGCCCCTAGCGCTGACTTAGCTTCAGACCGCCTCTGTCCCGTTTCTAAATAGCATTCGGTGCAGGGCCTCTAACCTACAGTAAGGGTTGGAGCCCAAGTCTGGCATGTGACACGTGTCACTCAGTCATGTGGCATATGCCACATCTGATGTGACATATGCCATAGATTTTCTACTTGGTCTTTCATTATTATCATTTGAGCATTTCCAAAGGACTATGTTTCACTCTGCTTTCACTCTGCTAAAATAAATAAATTGTTTAAAAAAATAAAAATAAGATTAAAAAATAATTTCCCGAGGTGGGGCTTGAACCCTGGTCAAAACTCACTCAAAGCCCCTGCACATACACTGTGAGCCACCTACTCTGCTGAAAGCTCCCCAGCCAAAGCTATATATGTCATAAAATAAGGTTGTCAGTCCTTCCTCTATTTCTATTGTCTTTGGACTATAGATACCAGAAATCTTCTCTCGATTTACATTCTTTAAATACAAATAGCCCTTCCTTTCATACAGTCTGCCACTAGCCCCATGCATTTCCAATTCTTACACAATCATCCCCAAATTCTCATTCCACTAAATAAGTGATTTCTTTCATAGCAAACCTGTCCCCCCTATCCACGTGCCACCCAGCATGCCATTATCAATGCCTGACATGCACTATGAGTAAGGAGGCCATACTTCTCCTAGATACTGCTAGGGGGTCATTTACAAAGGCACAGCTTTCATTTGTGGAATGTAGAAATGAAATAAAAAAAAAAAAAAAAAAAAGAAAGCTTTTCCCCACCTGGGGTTTGAACCCTGGTCAAAACTCAAAGCCCCTGCACATACACAGTGAGCCACGTAGTCTGCTGAAAGTTTCCCAGCCAAAGGTATCTATGTCATAGAATAAGGATGTCAGTCCTTCCTCTATTTCTATTGTCTTTGGACTTTAGATACCAGAAATCTTCTCTCGATTTACATTCTTTAAATACAAATAGCCCTTCCTTTCATACAGTCTGCCACTAGCCCCATGCATTTCCAATTCTTACACAATCATCCCCAAATTCTCATTCCACTAAATAAGTGATTTCTTTCATAGCAAACCTGTCCCCCCTATCCACGTGCCACCCAGCATGCCATTATCAATGCCTGACATGCACTATGAGTAAGGAGGCCATAGTTCTCCTAGATACTGCTAGGGGGTCATTTACAAAGGCACAGCTTTCATTTGTGGAATGTAGAAATAAAATTTAAAAAAAAAATAAAAAGAAAGCTTTTCCCCACCTGGGGTTTGAACCCTGGTCAAAACTCACTGAAAGCCCCTGCACATACACAGTGAGCCACATAGTCTGCTGAAAGTTTCCCAGCCAAAGGTCTTTATGTCATAGAGTAAGGTTGTTAGTCCTTCCTCTATTTCTATTGTCTTTGGACTTTAGATACCAGAAATCTTCTCTCGATTTACATTCTTTAAATACAAATAGCCCTTCCTTTCATACAGTCTGCCACTAGCCCCATGCATTTCCAATTCTTACACAATCATCCCCAAATTCTCATTCCACTAAATAAGTGATTTCTTTCATAGCAAACCTGTCCCCCTATCCACGTGCCACCCAGCATGCCATTATCAATGCCTGACATGCACTATGAGTAAGGAGGCCATAGTTCTCCTAGATACTGCTAGGGGGTCATTTACAAAGGCACAGCTTTCATTTGTGGAATGTAGAAATAAAATTTAAAAAAAAAAAAAAAAAAGAAAGCTTTTCTCCACCTGGGGTTTGAACCCTGGTCAAAACTCAATCACAGCCCCTGCACATACACAGTGAGCCACGTAGTCTGCTGAAAGTATCCCAGCCAAAGGTATCTATGTCATAGAGTAAGGTTGTTAGTCCTTCCTCTATTGCTATTTCCTTTGGACTTTAGATACCAGAAATCTTCTCTCGATTTACATTCTTTAAATACAAATAGCCCTTCCTTTCATACAGTCTGCCACTAGCCCCATGCATTTCCAATTCTTACACAATCATCCCCAAATTCTCATTCCACTAAATAAGTGATTTCTTTCATAGCAAACCTGTCCCCCCTATCCACGTGCCACCCAGCATGCCATTATCAATGCCTGACATGCACTATGAGTAAGGAGGCCATAGTTCTCCTAGATACTGCTAGGGCGTCATTTACAAAGGCACAGCTTTCATTTGTGGAATTTAAAAATAAAATTTAAAAAAAAAAAAAAAAAAAGAAAGCTTTTCCCCACCTGGGGTTTGAACCCTGGTCAAAATTCACTCAAAGCCCCTGCACAAACACAGTGAGCCACATACTCTGCTGAAAGTTCCCCAGCCAAAGGTATCTATGTCATAGAATAAGGATGTCAGTCCTTCCTCTATTTCTATTGTCTTTGGACTGTAGATACCAGAAATCTTCTCTCGATTTACATTCTTTAAATACAAATAGCCCTTCCTTTCATACAGTCTGCCACTAGCCCCATGCATTTCCAATTCTTACACAATCATCCCCAAATTCTCATTCCACTAAATAAGTGATTTCTTTCATAGCAAACCTGTCCCCCCTATCCACGTGCCACCCAGCATGCCATTATCAATGCCTGACATGCACTATGAGTAAGGAGGCCATAGTTCTCCTAGATACTGCTAGGGGGTAATTTACAAAGGCACAGCTTTCATTTGTGGAATTTAGAAATAAAATAAAAAAAAAAAAAAAAGATTTTCCCCACCTGGGGTTTGAACCCTGGTCAAAATTAACTCAAAGCCCCTGCACATACAGAGTGAGCCACATACTCTGCTGAAAGTTCCCCAGCCAAAGGTATCTATGTCATAGAATAAGGATGTCAGTCCTTCCTCTATTTCTATTGTCTTTGGACTGTAGATACCAGAAATCTTCTCTCGATTTACATTCTTTAAATACAAATAGCCCTTCCTTTCATACAGTCTGCCACTAGCCCCATGCATTTCCAATTCTTACACAATCATCCCTAAATTCTCATTCCACTAAATAAGTGATTGTTTCATAGCAAACCTGTCCCCCCTATCCACGTGCCACACAGGATGCCATTATCAATGCCTGACATGCACTATGAGTAAGGAGGCCATAGTTCTCCCAGATACTGCTAGGGGGTCATTTACAAAGGCACAGCTTTCATTTGTGGAATTTAGAAATAAAAAAAAATAAATAAAAAAACATTTTCCCCACCTGGGGTTTGAACCCTGGTCAAAACTCACTCAAAGCCCCTGCACACACACAGTGAGCCACCTACTCTGCTGAAAGTTCCCCAGCCAAAGATTTCTATGTCATAGAATAAGGTTGTCAGTCCTTCCTCAATTTCTATTGTCTTTGGACTGTAGATACCAGAAATCTTCTTTCGATTTACATTCTTTAAATACAAATAGCCCTTCCTTTCATACAGTCTGCCACTAGCCCCATGCATTTATTATTGTTACACAATCACGGCACAGGGAACCCCAGGTGCCACCTAGATTAGGACCCCCCTGGCATAGGTAGAATAGGATCAATGAAGCATCTGGCCCGCCATTCTTAGGACAGCTTCTGGGCACCCTCTTCGTTCAAGTGGGTCTCCTGGAGGCACGCAATGGAGACGCCATGGCGTCGGAGGAATGAAAGGACCCTGTATCTTTTAGTGCAAGTGCCCAATCCACGCACGTTCCAAGTTAAGAATTTAAACCCATGACAGGAGATCACGCCCAACCTGGACATATATTACAAACGGCGTGTTCCGCCACCCACGGGCCCAACCAGCATCCAGGCCGGGGGACCTAGCCCATCTGATCAGCCATTCAAATAACAGAAACACAGTACTCTCGATGCCAGCAACAACTTCCCCTCCCAACCCCACCAACCCCCCAAGCCCCCCCAACCCCACAACCCCCCATAACATCTACCCCCACCCCCACCCACGAGCAAGATGACAGCAACAACAAAACACGCTATCCTGCCCTCCCCCTGCTGGTGCCATGATGTACACAGCCACCCTATTCGTCCCATCCAATACACACACACACACACACCCAACCAAACACCACCCACCCCCCTTTTAGCTCCCGATGGGACCCAGACGTACAGAAATGAACCTGGGCTTGGCCGCCGGCATCAGTCCCAAAGCAGGGCCCTCCCCAGCCAAAATAAAGACAGACACCGCCACATAAGGTCGTTCCAACGGGATACAGGTCCTACGCTCCTCTCCGTCATTCAAGCTCGAACAGCACGGCTCCCAGGTACCTCATACAAACTCACGGCCCAGCACTAAAGCCCCCAAAGCAGAGCACAACACTCTTCACTCCAACAGTACCTTACGACAGAGCCGTCCCCTGCAGCAGTTCAGACATTCCAGTCTCTGGGATCACCGGAGCCGTAGAGTCTGTACCTGGCACAATGTCCTGCAGGGTATCTGGAACCAACACGTCCCCAGGGGCGGATGCGCCCGAGGACTCTGGACCATCCCTTGCCAAGGAAGGTCCCAACGGCTCCGCCTTCCGCATCGTCGTCTCTGGGGATGGTTCCCCCAGGTCTCACGGGGCCCCCCTCACTCTCCCGTGGGCATGTCGTCACACCTGTATCTCCTGCCACTCCCACACCTCAGCGGGCTATTCGAAGAAATGTGCCCGGCCCTGAGATATCACCTTGACCATGGCCGGATATAACAGCATATATTGTAGCTTCATCTCCTGGAGCTTCTGCTTGACTCCCAGGTAGGCCTTTCGCTGCTCTTGCACCTGTTGGGTGTAATCAGGATAGATGCATATGTGGCTGTTCTCAATGGTGAGAGACTCCGTCTACCTCGCCGCCTTCAGAATGCAATCCCGGACTTATATAGTTCAGGATCTTCGCAATCAATGCCCTCGGAGGCTCCCCCGGGTGGGGGGGTACCATGGCCCTATGCGCTCGTTCGATGCCAAATACATTTGATAGCCCATGCGGGCACAGTTGAGTCTGAATCCAGTCCTCCAGGAAGCGCTCGGCATTCCCCGCCTCCAATCGCTCCGGCACACCCAGGACTCTAATGTTGCTGCGGCGCGCCCTACCCTCCGCGTCCTCAGCTTTTCGTTCCAATGCGTGCTTCATAGAGGTTAAAATAATAGGACAACAACTATGGAAGTAGCCAGCCGGATGAGCCACTTAGTCAGGAACTCTTCCATGCTCCCCATTCATTTTGCATAAGCTTTATTCGATAGCAATTATCATAAAAGCATTTCACAGTCACATAAAAGTATATAAAATGAATATTTCATATAGTAAAAACAAGTTTTTAAAACCTGGCTATACCGTCCACTCTAAATTTACGCTTAATATCTTAATTGGCATTTGCTCATTAGGTTTAAAATTACAGATTAGCTAAAACACATGTCCCATACAAAACAGTTAATCTTCAGTACTTTGCAAATAATTCCTATGTGTAAATTATCTCTCCGATCCACAGATTAGATGGTATTTATTTGCACATTACTCCTTAATTGTGCCCTTATACGGATAATCCACAGGTACTTTGTAACACCACATACTAGCGAGGACCTACTTGAGTCACTTCTCATGATTCGTAGAGCATCAAGGAGGTTTCTAGTGCCCAAATATAATACATATAGGCTTGATCCATTTGGCCCTTGCTTGCTTGTAGGCTGGGCAAGCAAAGACTACATGGTCTACAGTTTCTTGTTGTGCATCACAGCAGGGGCAGTTATATAGGTTGGATGTTGTTGGGTCCCATTTTGCCAGTTTGGTATTTAGCCTTACTGACCCTAATGTAAACTGCATATATAGTGCCCTGTCTCTGTGTTTCCTGATAAAATCTAGATAACGTTCCAGGGATCAAACTGATTTATGCTGGATGAACTCTTCAAATAGTCAGACAAGCATTGGTTTATGTAAGACCTGGTGATTTACCCAGTTCCAGTAATTCTTTTTTAACTCTCTCTTAGTCGGAGTGACCTGCTTGGCCCAAGCTTTGGCTAAGCCCAGCTTGGTCAGTAATTCCTTTAGATCTTTAAGCCACTTAACACCTTTGTTGTTATCAAGGGTAATTAGCTCAGAAAGGACCGTCGCATAGCTATGGAGTTCTGGGGTGCGTCTTAGTCTTATCAAGTATAGAATAGGGCAAAGTATATCCACCTCGCTAAAAGTGTGTCTGCCCATGTCAGAGAGTATGGGCTTGAGTGGTGTATTGGTAGTGACGGATACCAGATCTCTAAAGAATTTACTCTTTGATCGTCCAATCTCATTAGTTTTTTCGAAGCCCCAAAGTTCAGCGCCATAAATTCTTGACCTCACAGCTTTACCTTTATAGACTACTAGTGAAGGAGCTACCAGTCTACTTGACGTTAACCTTTGGTCCCTACCAATGGAATCCACCACCCTCTTATGGTTCAGTAACATTTTGTTCATGTGAGTCCCCCATTGCATTTTATTTGATAACCTAATACCCAGTTAATCAAAGGAATGGACTCTCTCTAAGGGGTAAACCATTGTTAGTGAGAGTGTTATTAAAATGTTTGCCCACATTGAAAGCCATAAACGTAGTCTTTGTGATGTTTATCATTAGGCCCCTTTGTGTACAGGAAAAATTGAAAGTGGGTGTGGAGTTCCCGGAGGCCCATTGGGGTTTTCGATATTAAAATAGTGTCGTCGGCCAACAGTAGGGTATGGTTTTTTTCCCCTTCAAAAATTAGATCAATTTTATTTTTGAAATTGGCTAAAAAAACTAACCACTCCATTTACATAAAGTGAAAAGAGGGTAGGAGCCATCACACAGCCCTGGCAAACCGCCTGTTGAACTGTATCTTGTCTTTACTTTTCCCATGAGCCCCCATCTAACTCGGGCATAGGTTTCATCATGGAGGCGTATTAAAATATTTAAAAGGTATGAGGGTAAGCCAATTTCCTGGAGCACTCACCATAGCTTCTCTTGCAGCACTAAATCATAATTGGTTTTAAGCTCAATGAACGCAAGTAAAGACTTCCCATGACAATTATGACTACTTTCCAATATAACAAAGTAATGTAAACAGTCCTGTACTGGTACCTTTACTAAAACCTGTTTGATAGGTGGAAAGATCATCTTCCTCCTCCATCCAATTTTGAATCCTATTTACAAGGGCTTTGCCAACCACTTTCTGCATGGTATCTATTAGGGTGATAGCCCTGTATTTGTTAGTGTCCTCGCCGTCTCCCTTTTTATATATAGTTATGACCTCTGCTCCTTTCCTAGATATAGCGACTTCTGCTCCTTTCATTATATTGTTGATTAAAAGCAGGATATATTGGGCCCACTTCTGTAGTTCTAATTACAGCAAGTCACCCAGTATACCATCTGGGGCTGCTGCCTTTGCAGGAATAGTACACTTAATTGCATTCGCAATCTCTTTCATTTGGAAGAGATTGGTATCTTCAATTGTAAGTGGAACCTGAATTCTCTTCAACTGAGAGGGAGGTAGGGCCTCTAGTTCTTCCGTGTCCAGTCGGGAAAAGTCATCCCACCAGGCCTCATCACCAATATGGTTCGTGATTGGGATGTTGTCCCTCCTATTTCTCATCTTGATTAGAGCCCAAAAGGAGGCGTAATCCCTCTTGAAACAGTAAACTTTCATGTCCTCCTAATGTACCTCTTCCCAATCACGTTTTGCTTGCTTTACTGATATGTTGTAGTCCATCCTCGCTATTTTTACTATTGTGTGTTTTTTCACCTTTTCCGCAGATATTAGTACTTGCTCCTTTTCTCCCTGCAAGACTCAGTGTACCATGAATTGGAGCTTTTTGTTCGGCTCCTAGTGGGGCCACTGCGTCGTCTTTCAAGGAAGTGTGCACCAATCGGAGCAATTGTCTCGTGGCGTATTATGTGGATATTCCCCCCACCCCCCGGACATTATCTCAAGCTGCCTTGAGTTCGGCTGTTTTTGACACTAATATTGAGGAGATGTTCTTTTGTTTTTGGTCCTCTCCTGCGACCTTGGGCCATCTTAGACGCCTACCACAATTAGATAGAATTAACTCCTTTGTGGATACGAGGTAATTCCCAATGGTATTAGAATTTTTGCTGGGATGGGCCCATTGATTTTTTCAGTTTAATATTAGATGGTTGTGGTTACTGTCAATAGTTAGGCCCAATTCCATGTTCATGACATTGGGCCAGAGGCGTAAGTCGACCAAGATATAATCAATGCTGGAAGGGCAAGCAAGTTTATTGTAAGTATTTTTCCCCCTGATGTTGGATAGGGTTCTGCCATTTGTGTCTCTTATGCCATATTCTAGTATTATAGTATTAACTTGTATTACAATCTCAGACCATCTTTTAACCGGTGGTAAGACTAGGGGGGGGCACTGACCATTTGCTATCCTCTTCAATTATCCCTAGGAGATCTTCACTGCTTAGTGGCTCGAATGTGCAGTTAAAGTCACCGGCCGCAATGATTTTATCAAATGAGGGGCACTTGTTTATTTGATTTTCTAGCTGTCTTTCTATGATTAATTGCCATTTGCTTTCCCTCTTATATAGACTTTAAAGAGCTACAATACATCACCACCCTTCTGACCTTTTATTTTAAGCCACATAATGTCGGGACTTCTGGTCTCATGTAGGAGGGATGAGCAGCCCAGATCTAATCTGATCCAAGCTGTTATTCCTCTAGAAGGCCTGCACTTTCCCGTACACACTGCCGGGATATGCAATGTACTTTAGACAGGTTTTTACAGTGCAGTTACACTCCAAACTCTTCTCGTCTTGTCTTCTTGGCTTCATGGAACAGAAGCACACAGGCTCACACAATCCCCTAAGCCAATCACAACTCTGCTGTCACCAGCAATACAGCAGTTTCGAGATTAGTCTGAGCGCCCTGTTTGGCTGCTCAGGCAGTGCATGGAAGCCTAGGACAGTTCTTCACCTGGCTGGCAGGCTAAACTGACATGTGCAGTAATGTTGTACATATTTTCTCCTCCCACTGGCTCATATAGCCCAGCCCCGCACCACCCTAACCTTGCTCCGAGTTCACACTGAAAAATATCTGATAATAACATTGAGTTTTTTCTTTTTTTTTTTTGCGCTGCTCAAACAGCAGTGTGGTCACTCTGTTTCACTCTGCTGGAGGAGCCGCTGCAGTCTCGACCTGCAAGTGACCTATTGTCACTAGTGGATTTTGCAATTGACTTCAATGCTATTTTGTCAATTTCTTTTTCAGCACTGATTTTTTGTTCCTTTAAAAATCCATAACTCTTATTATAAACATGCAATTCTGTTATTTTTGGTCGCTACATTAAGATAACATTAAGCTTACTGTATATAGATTGATGCTGGATTTCTTGGAAAGTGTGTTAATTACATGTTCCTCTAGTTAAGCCTTATTTCTTCTAGCCACTCACTTCATAGGACCGAGAAAAATAAGTATTACTGTGAATTCAAGGACCATCTTTTGGATATAAATATAACATTATTTGGTAAGGCTCCCCAGCCATAATATTTTCTATTGCACTTTTCTACAGGTATTCACACATTTTCTTTTTAAACCTTAAGTTTAGTGGATGGGAAACACAGTGCTGCAGTCCAACAGTGACATTTAACTTGAAGGCCTTGTGTACAATTTGTGCACAACATTAGGGGCTTAGAAGTAAGGGTAAATATGTCAAAATAAAATCAATCAATTTCATCGTATTGAAAATAGGAGCACAGGCTCATCTTAACTGTGAGGCATGTTTAACGTATAGAGTAGTACACCCAACAGTAACCGATATGGTAAGACTTTGGGTATATGTAATGCAAAAGATGTAAAACTCCTGAAGATAAATCGCAGGTTATTTTTTTACGCTGCACTGTTTATTTCCATAAAGTCCACTACATTTGTTGTTCTTCTTAATTTTGTCAGACATTAGCTTTATTTGCCAGCTTTTTTGAACAAATATACACAGCAATTCAGTGCATTCTAAATTAATAGTATTTTCAATTAGTAATAATATGAAATTGTAGTTGATGTAGAATCCTAATGATAACATTGCACAATCTGGTATTCATTTTAATTTCTATGTTCATCAAATCAAAAATGATGTTCAATACAATTCTTATTGTTTATGGTTACAAGTTCTTTGTTTCAATTGTTTATAAATATTCTATGTTGAAATGAAGCATAATCACAATAGGCATCACAGACAATATCTTCATAGTATTTTTATCTCATTACTAAAAAGAACAACTTTTTAAGCTTTTATTTATAATTGAACCTCAGTAAACAGTTATACATATTGTATTTTAGTCAATAAATATTAAAAAAAAAATTTTTTATTAAAGTTACATGTAATAATTTACTCAATTTGTCAAAAAATTACAATTAAATTTTTCACTTTAAAAAACAAGGCAATCATTCAAAAAATTTATTTCAGTGCGCCCATTTTCAATTTTTCAAATGTCTCAACATCATCTACTTCATCTGCATTGGAGTCTAGGAAGTCCCCTCTCATCAGTACAAGTTCTGCTTCATATCTATTTAAATCTTCATGTTTTTGTAGAATTTTGATTGTCATCTGCAAAGAGAAAAAATTGACTTTTAAAGCAACATACTTTTAGCTTCATAAGCTTACATGGAAAGTAATCATACCATATAAACATTCCATACAATAATTACTTTTCTATTTTATTTTATTTTTCAGAACTATACATTTTTAAGATGTATTAAGAAGCAGGTGTTAAGTGTGTACACTTATTTTCTGTTTTCAAAACTTTCATGCAAAATAAATGTTGCAAATTAGCTTTTTCTAATAAGATAAGCTTCTTAATTTTTATTCTTTTCTTGCAAACATTTTTATTTCATGTTATACGAAAAGACACATTTAAATGTACAACTATTTCAGATTTTAAATATTGCTTATCTTTTGTTGTCTTTCATCAGTTCTATATTTAGTATTACCCTTCCTACCTAAAGTTTTGAACCTGTTACAAGTTGTCTGATTACACCCAATTTAAACATACAAGGACATCCGTTTGCCTTTTGTGTTTCTGAATGGAAAATGCCTGGTTATTTTAATTTTCAATGTTTTACCATCGTTGGCTAAATAATCGAACCCTACATACTTTCAGGTTAATGTGCATACACTGTTAAATAGCACATTTTAATTTATATTATTTTATGCAATGATATATGTTTTAGATGAAATGCTATTTAGGTGACATGTAATGAATTATTGGCAGTTATCATAATAATCACAAATTCTAAGGTATGTCTTGTAAAGAGAAGGGGTATATAATTTGTTCACATTTATGTTTTTGGAAACTTTCCCAATACCCTTATAAGTGTATAACCACATTTTCATGCACCACATGCCCATATATTCATATTGGCCACCTGATCACAGAAGATGGCTAAACACCAACTCATATTTTCATCCCTTTCAATAACAATGCATTATATTTCTTTTTTAATATGAACATCTTATAACGGTTAAACACATCAAATTAAATAATGTTCTGGCATAAAAGTAAACTACATTTTTAATTCAGAAACATTTTTCAAGTATAACCCCTATTTGCCCGCTTGTGATTCTCATAATGCGAACTAATCTCATTAAAACTTTCTGCTTGGCCTGACCAGGTTTAGTTTTTCACATGCCAGATTTTTATTCAATAATGCTCAAGATGACTACTTTATTCAAGAAAGTCCACTGTTTTGTCAGGTACACAACTTTTCAATGTATGTCCATCATAATGATAACATCCTTCACAACATGTCAGTCATAGACATTATTATTCCAAGATTAGTCATAAATATGATATAAATGGCCACAAATATAGCATGATTACTAACAATATGGCATTTAAAGCTTCCATTATCCAATAATTACTTTGGGGAAGCCTTTATTTAAGCTGTATTAAACTTTATTATGCCATTGTAAACATAATACCAACAAAATTGTCAGTAATCACAAAAGGTCATGCAAGTCCGTTTTTACTGCACTGTGAGAAGTTTTCACACTTTTCAAATTCAAAGGAGTGACTTGGCATTTGCCGGATAGCTAATGCAAATTAGATTCCCTGGGTTTTAGGTTGGGAACAGGTAAGTAAACCTTATAAAAATTGTTTTAAATAAATATTTGCAAAATATTACATATAAATGTAAACTCTTTGCATCAATTTAGTACTAATTACCTGTCAATAGTCACAAAAAAAAGTATATAATCTTTACTTTGACATTTTTCAGAAAGATGCTTGTGCCTTTTTAGTAGAGAAAAACTATTTGTACAAAATATATACAATAAAGAATGCCTTGGACTATAGACACAACTACTTTTTTGAACATACCAGTTTTCGGAAACTTAAATATTTGTAGGTTATTGTGCTCAACCTGCAGGTGCAATGGTCTTACATACCTCGTTGGTTCTGAAAAGCTAATGATCTCCTTCCCTTACGCGCAAACTTAATTTGAGGAACATCCAGTAACAGGGCATCAGCCGATATTAAAGATTGGTTTGGATTTTATCTTAGTTAATGCTGGACAGTGTAAACTGTGGACAATGTCTGGGTGACCGTGTTGTGTCAATTTACAGCAAGTGGAGTCTTAACTGCCCTTTTCTGAACATGTTGCAAACAGGGCCAAACATTTAAGAAAGAAGCCAAATGTAGTGCATTGCATTAGTTTACCTGAGAAAGAATGGTAGCACTATGTTTCATACCCAGGTTTGCAAGCCAAAAAGAAAAAACAGGACACTAAATTTAAATTTACTTGCTTTTAGAAAGTCAACTAAAATTTTATGAAGAAAGACAGTGCTATATCAGATTAAGTGCCGGTGTAGAAGCCCATTTCAAAGTAGAAGCGCATCAATTACTATTTTCAGTTATTGACAAAGGTTCTAAGTCAGAAGATGTGTTTTATCCCTCTTAAATTTCAAGGCATTTTTTCACAGCCCCATGCTCAATGACAGCATACATGCATAAAAAGCAATCTCAGATGTAGATTCACCTCTCAGATGTCTTGTCACCTCTCCTATGGGCTGCTTAATGTCCGGTCCCTTTGTAAGCACCACACGGACATCGCCTTCCTCATCGAGTCCGCGGGGCTCGATGTTCAGGTTCTAACGGAAACCTGGACGCGGGAGGACTGTGAGGTTGAACTGGGTTTTTGGCCTAGCCTCCAGGGTTTAAGATCAACCATACCCCTCGTGTGAAGAACCGGGGTGGTGGGATTGGATTAATTTATTGAGACATGCTAGCTCTCTCCCAGCTTAAGATTAGAGAGGTGTCGGGCTTTGAATTGATGGGGTTTTCTCTTAAAAATCACGAGAAGACTTTTTGCTCGGGCGTTTTGTGCTACCGTCCGCCTGGCAATGTACCTTCCCTCCCTGACTTCATTGACCTGATTTACGACCTCTCTAACACCCCCTCTAAGCTAGTGGTCTTAGGGGATTTTAACCTGTGGTCGGGTGGCCCGCTGGACAGTGCGCTTTCCACTCTGTCCCAAGCCTGCAATGACATCCAGCTGCAACAGCTGGTCCGGTCAGCCACACATCGGAAGGGCCACGTTCTGGACCTAGTTTTCGCAGACACCCAACTTGTGTCGGTGGATGACATCTTGTGTCAATACTGGATGGATCACTCGATGGTTGCTTTCTCCCTCTATTTGGGGGATCACTCCTCGGTGGAAGCTGGATCTAGACAGGCTAAGTTGGGCAGACCTTGGTCTCGACTCCTAAAAGCCTCGCCTCTGCCCAGACTACTACCGGGCAACTTCAGTTTGAGTGACTCAGTGGAAGAGAGCTATACCACCTTGTGTCAGTCCATCTCGAACTCTTTGGACAAGGTAGCGCCACTCCGTAGGTCAAGGGGCAGGCTGAATCGGTCGAGCCCCTGGTATACAAACGCCCTGCGGCAGTTAAACCTTAGCTGCAAATGCGCTGAAAGGGCGTGGAGGAAGCAGTATTCTGACTCGGCGAAGGCTATCTTTAGGCAGTCCCTGCAGGAATATAAGACACAGATTAAGGTGGCTAAGGCATCCTATCTGGAAGCCACCTTGAATCAGGCTTCCAACAAGTTGCAAGCACTGTTTAAAATTGTTAGGGACCTGACTCATCCTTCATGCACGGTCAATAATGTTCCTGCGTCGCAGGTCTTGTGCGACTCCCTGGCCTGCGCCTTCGAGGAGAAGATCGTTAAGATCTTGGAATGTTTACTGAGCCCAGTACCTTCCTCCCCCGGTTCGGGAGCTCCGGACGGCTCGCCCAGTCGACCCCAGCTGTGTGGTCCTGCTCTCGGTTTGGGAGCTCCGGACTTGCCTCCCAGTCGACCCCAGCCGGGTGGCCCTGCCCTCAGTTTGTGAGCTCTGGACGTACCGCCCCGTCGACCCCGGCTGAGTGGCCCTGCCCTCCGTTTGGGAGTTCCGGATGTGTCGTCCAGTCGACCCCAGCTGAGTGGTCATGCCCTCAGTTTGGTATCTCCGGCGGACTCGTCCAGTCGATCCCAGCTGAGGGGTCTTGCTCTCAGCTTGGGAGCTCCGGACGTTGTGTCCAGTCGACCCCAGCTGAGCTGCTTTCCCATCCCCTACTTTGAGGAGTTCTGTAGTCTGGCACAGACAGTGTCATCTGGCTCCCCGCTTGATCCACTCACCCCTAAATTTTGGAAGGTGTTTCAGGACGAACTTTTCCAGCCCTTGTACTCCATCTGTCTATAGTCGTTTGATATTGCAACGTTCCCGGAGTGCTGGAAACTGGCAGTGGTATCACCTCTCCTTAAGAAATCCACCTTGGACCCCGCTTGCTTGTCTAATTACCGACCCATTTCCTTTCTTCCCTTCCCCATTAAGATCATGGAGAAGTTAGTGACCCGCTCTTTGTCTGGCTTCCTGGAAGAAAACATCTGGTTTGATGAGGCACAGTTTGGCTTTCGCCCAGCACATGGGACGGAATCCGCGCTGGTGACCGTGCTTGACAACTTGCGGTCGCGGGTCGACAGTGGTCGGGCAGCCTTTTTGGTGCTGCTCGACATGTTGGCCGCGTTCGAAACGGTCAGCCATCCTACCCTTATCAGGAGGCTGGAGGAGTGTGGTGTCACGGCAAGTGCAAGGGACAACCGGCATCAGGTGGTGGCGTTACCACCTTTCAGCTCGGAGGTGCGGAGAGTGGGGCATGGGGTGCCACAGGGCTCTGCCATCAGCCCTATACTCTTTAACCTTTACCTCCGCCCTCTGGTCCAACTAATTAAATCATTTGGTATCTCGGCATTTAATTATGTGATTGATACCCAGTTGGTCTTTTTGCTGGAAGGGAAGAACGCGGTCCCACTGGAGACTTTCCATCGATACATGTCAGCCACAGCTGACTGGCTCAGTTCTAACTCGTTGCAGTTTAACAGTACCAAGACTGAGGTACTGTACTGCTCCTCGGACCGGGTTCCTCGTGTTCTCCTGGCGAACTTCTGGCCCCCGTTGTTCCCCGAGACTGTGTCAGCCGCCGAGTCGGCTCGCAACTTGGTGGTTATATTTGGCCCTATTTGAAGCTGGACATGCACGTGAACAAGATCACGTCCACGTGCATGATGCTGCTTCGCATGTTGCGTAAAGTTCTGCCCCTTCTTCCCGAGCAGGCTAGGCCTCTCGCCACAATGCTAAAATTGAAGGGTGTGCCCGCCACTGCGGCGGGCACAATTGAAGGGTGTGCCCGCCACTGCGGCGGGCACATCCTAATTCCCCCAACTGGATCCCCGTCTTTATGGCGGGCGGTCTCCTTCTCCATTATATCATCTTCAGTCGTTCATATCTTCTCATTGTATTAATCTTACTTTCTTATGTAGATTTTATGACATTTCTGTCAGTAAATACAAATATAAACAATTTGCACAATGCTTATGAAGGTGCAATTCAATCCACATGTTAATGCGTTATTTAATTCACACGTCTGCATTTCATGAGGTGCTATAAAATCTAACGTTTCCCATCTTAAAATCAACTTCTTCACCTCAGATTTGTCATTTGTGTGGGCTAACAATGTAACTACTTTTTATTTGCATTTTATATGCATTTACTTATATTTCTTATACTTAACCACAAATAAGTTTTAAACACACTTTTAAATTATTTATTTCGTTTATTAAATTCACAATTTAGAAAAGCAGTGATCATTTCATTACCGAAAACTCTCACCTCTGGTAATAACACATCAATCATGAGTGATGTGTTTCGGCTAATTATTGAAAAATTTAGAACTTTCTTTATTTGTTCCGTTAGACTTCTTGCCTGCAATACAAAATAGTTATAGTATTGGTATTAGCGACGTTGTTTCATATAATAATTCAATTACAAAGTGTGGTTGATAAAGATAATACTTTACTCACATCATTTTCATTGAATATTGTCATCCTCCTATTTAATTCTTGTTTTAATTTCGGCATAAATGTAGGGTTTGAAAAAAGGAACATTCTATTTGATTTCTTTTTACCCTTTATAATATTGTTTGCATGTTCCTATTAACGATAAAAAACAAATCAACAATTAGACAAATCAATGTTTCTCAAATTTGACCGTATTATCATTTAGCAAGTAGCAGAGAATGTCCTAAAGTTTTGTTGTCAGCTGTCTTTAACTAACCAACTATACATTATAAATACAGTCAGCTCTACTTCATTGTACTTATTGAAAAGACTTGAAAAAAATCAACTTTCTTTAATATGAGCACAAGCTCAAAAAATAAAGAACTAAGTTACTCTTGACTTTCACACACATGGAGTATGTTAGGAGTAAGACAACTTATACATGTAACTCAAGAGTAAACCAGGTATTTGGCAGAAACATTCTACATATAATCATATCAAAGGTTTTGTGTATCAGTCCTGATGAAAATGTATGCTTACTTTAACAGAGGGAGCTCCTCTACTAGGGAGGAGTAGTCTTGCCTTACTGCTTTCACACAGTTCTAGAAGCAGAAACATAAAATGGTAATAGCTTTGTTTTATTATCAATTTATTTATTTTTGCCTGCGGATGGGTGTGCGGAGTGGGCTCTGCAAAAGGAAGGGGAGGAGCGGTGTGCCTGAGCAATACTTAATGTGCAAAGACTGTTTTTTCAGCCCCCTGGGGCTACCCAAACTAGTCATGCACACTCTGTCCTGCTCCATGCATGCTGCAAGGCAGCATGTAGAACATGGCCTCTCTATAAGCCGCTGGCTTGGCGGCATCTGCAACAATCAAAATGCTGCTTGGAGTACTATGATTGCTTTATTGAAGGGACTCTGACTGCCTGATTTTGGTTCATGTTACTGCCAGGGTCAGGAGCAGAGAATATGCTGGACCCGGACGGTGTAAATGTAAGTTTAATTTTACCCCACTCACTCCTCAGCCAAGGAGGTCGCAACTATATACCAATTGTCTCCTTTATATTTTCTGTTAAGTAGGAGTCACTTTTATGTTTAATATACACATATTAAATTTGTTGTAACTCAATCTAAGTTAGTAACTGCTTATATAAGCTGTGTTGAAGGAATATCAATGGAATTTCACCAGGCACCCAGATACTAATTACAATTTAAAAATGTTGCTATTTGTAGACATCCTGCATGGTATGTTACTATATTAATGATTACACAACGTAATAGAATCATTCAGTAATATATCAAATTTCTCATACATTTACACTGTATGACAGTTGATGCACCCTCCGCAGTTGGACAGAGACCTCCCCAGAGGAAAGAATAGGTTAGGTTACAGTTGACAATTATGTTTGTAAATAGCATTTTTTTTTTTAAATCTGTTTATTAGCATAGTTTTGAGAGCAGTAATAGCATACAACTTCATTCATGTAATCTCAGTGTAAATTCCGTTGGTATATGTATGCGGTTGCTCCAAGCATATATAGAAACATAGTGAATTCGATTTTTCATTTGGTCGATGTACTGGAACAAACTAACAAACCCCGTTCACAACCGGTCCCACCCTCCACCCCAACGAAAACCCACCCGACACTCTCTTAGTAGGCACATAAATGAAATATCGACATGTGGGTCACACTCAATGTACTGATACAAAGTGCAAGGCTAACACACTAAATAGCATTTTATAGATTGTTATTAGTACTATATTAATATTACGAAATATTGATTCTAAATAGACGTGTAATTTGTGACCATGGGCTTGCATCAAACCTTTTTAACTCTGGGTCTTGTAGTACATTTTGTTTATTACTTCATGAGTCAAAAACATGCTCTTTTATGATATTCACCAAAGTACTTCACATTATTTCCTTATTTAGTTACTAATTTTTTCTTCAATTATCTCAGGCCTCGATTTATTTTAAGACTCAATTACATTGCTATATACTTAACCCCTATCCACATGTTCCGCTAATAATTATCGCCAGGTTCTCATTTGGAAGCCTGACCATGAGTTTGAGTACATTAAATTGAGAGAACACTGTCAACTAATTAAAAAATGCATATGACCAAACTATGTCATTAAGTAAACTGGTTTTTTTTAAAAAAGTTGCTATATCACTAGAAGGTACATAATTACTTAGTAAAGTAAGTAATAAAAACATTTTTTCAGAGAAGATAGAAATGAATAAAGATAAGTTTTTTTCAACATTTTTACAAATTTTCAAACAACATGCCACCTTCCTTTATGTCATGGCTCTTGAACATAATACATATAATTGCTGAAGGTATTTCCCTTCAGTACATTGGTGTTAATGAATACATGTTTTAAACGAACAAAATGTAAAAATCATAGAAATACTCATTATCTTATACTAGCCTTTATCTCATCTTCAGTAAGTAAATTCACAATGCTTCTGTCTTCCAAGGTTTTTTTAAGCCTACAAATTAATAAATTCATATTATTCGATTGTCTGACAATTTAACCTTTTATTTTGAAAAACATAACCATTGAATATAATTAATGTCTATGTATGAGTCTTTTTACAGTAATACTTATTCAGTATTATTTTTAATACAATAATGCCTATCCCATAAAATCTTTTTTTAATATTTTCAATTATCATCATATTTTAAAAATTCAACATCATTACAATCAATGCCATCAACAGATTCAGAATTTGTGGAATTCTTCTTGTGCATTTCTTAACCACAAATTCAATAATTATGTGACAAAATTTAAATATAAATTTTCCTTTTTTTGAATTACATAGTGCTCTTTTTTTTATAAAAGGAAAATAAATCATCTCATAAAGACTTGTTTATTGTGAAGTATTGACTAACATTTCTAAAAGCTAAGAAGATTTCTAAGAATACACAATACCAATTATGTCACTTATAGATTCATGTGAGTAATTCTCGAATGCTGCTGAATGACAAATAATTTATGTGCATACATTTAAGTTTGTTTAAATGTAGCAATTGTCCTACCTAACAGTTTTTAGCCTCAACGTCTTGCATGTTTTACTTTTCGCAGAACATCCTACCTCTAAACCTCAACTATTAATCATAATGTTTCTTCTTTAACCTCAACTGGTGACTTCGATTGTACTTCAAATGTGGGAATTTCAAGTATCACTACTTACTTTTCCGAAGTTTCCATTGCTCATATTTTCCTTCAATGTATTGTCCAATTATATAGGAAGATATATCTACACCTAATCATTTATTATGGATTTCACCATGCAAACATGGTAATAGGAACAGTAAAGATATCACTTGAATCATTCATTAAATATAAATGTGTAGGTATGCAGTACAAACTACCTTTTCAATAATCCAAGTTTACTGTGACTCATAGTTTTGCACCTTCAATTTCAATAAGCAGGTTAAATAATTACATATATTCAATATTAAACTGTATATTTACCTGTCCAATGCGATTGGAAATTTTTTGTGGCATCCGCAATAAAATGGAGTGTCAACAAACTGTTCTGTAATTGGCACATCTGCACAGTCTGAATGTAACCACTGTTTGCACTTTTCGCACTCTATCCATTCTAGTTTTTGTTCTTTGGGATATAGTGACCTGTTGATGCAAATATATTTTGAGAACACATTTACTACAGTGACTATAACATTTTTAAAATACAATGTCCATCTTTTACATCACTTTTCCAGGCATTGAGGGGCATATTCACAAGCAATAGCGATAATTATCGCTATTGCTTGGTTAGAGACAAAAAATGTATCGCCGGGCGGCGGCGATTTTTAGCGCAGATAAACCTTGGTATTACCAAGGTTTATCGCAAATGCGATAAAAAATGGCCGCAATGCATGAATATGGCTGAAAAGTCAGCGATATTCATGCATTACCAAGCTAATTCTCTTAGCCATGTTATCAAACTCCCATTGGATAACATGGCTAAGAACTGCTCCTGGAAAGGTGTTCGCTTTTGGAGATATTCCTTGCTTTGCACTAATATCTCAAAAAGTTGGTAATAGGAGATAGCGATGTTTCCAGTCACTAACATCTTGGCACGCCCACTTTGCATGTCATTAGTGATAAATATCACTGACATGCAAAGCGGGTTTGAAGATGGCCGCTATCTCCTATTAGCTGTCGCTAACTGGTGTTAGCGACAGCTTGCTAATAGGGAGATAATTTTATCTCCGCTTTCTTGGCTTTTAAAGCCAAAAAAGCAGAGATAAACCTCCTTGTGAATATGGCCCCCGGTACTTGTTAACATTATCTCCAAATCTCAAAACTCAGAACAACATAAACAAAATGGAAATAAAAATTCGAAGCGTGCTTTATTTTTTTTTCCAGCTTAGGACGGAAGCTACATATTTATAACATAATTCAAGATCACTATAGATTCTCTTGCATACATTCCCCTGTAAAAAACTATTATTATTTTAATTGCACGTTTTTATTTGTGTACACATACAAGTACTAGTCACTGTCACAAACTAACATTTATATAATATATAGCTATATTATTAACAGACGTTACTTAACTTACTTTTTTTTTAAATCAGTACTCTCTTGGTATAGGCAGACCATCTCTTTTGCTGCAATGCATTCTGTGCCATTGATTCCTCGAACTAGGCTCTTTCCTGTCTCCCTGTTTTGGACAACACTTTGCTCTGCTCCTGCAGTCTCTTCTTTTTGCAATAACTGTTCGGTTTTCAGACCACTCTCTTTGGAAAGTGGGGCTACCTTCTCCTTCTTAATGCCCTATAAAAGATCAATATACTTTTAAATGTTTATGTTCAGTGCGGTTAGTGTATAGCTGTGATTTACACTATGAGTAACGCTGCTTTCCCCAATGGTATTTGTTCACATAGTTTGCACTTATGAAAGCATGCACTTAACTTTCTCTTATTTTGCTGTCATTGAAATGGTTTTCTGCCAAAGACAAACTATTCTCTTTAATGGTAAAAAAATGTAGTGAGTACAATAGCATATGGTGCCACACTACATGCGGACATAAATGCCTATGTGCTCTATTTTGGCATGATAAAATGTTTTGACATGGGAGTAACAATTCACAACAAAATATCAAGAACCGTTCTCAGGAAATTGTGACTGACAAGATTGGCGTTTGAACAAAAAAACAGTACTTCATAATTTATTTGAAAATGAAATTTTTAAAGGTAAGACATTAACAACAATAATTGATTGCTAATTTAACTTACAAGTAACTACATAAAATACTAACATAAAATTGATAAGTCATGTCACAAAATAATCTAAACACATCTAAAAAACTTTGATAATTGTACCTAATGTAATGGAATTTATTATTTTGTATGATACTTTATTTTAAATCTGCTGTTGATGTAACAATAGAATCATTGTCACTCAATCCACAACTTCAAACTCAGACAGAGCTACAGTTAGATCCAAAAATGATTTTTGTTGACATTTTACTTTGATAAATTGTGATAAGTGGATTTGACATATGTTCACATCATGGCTTTAAACATTCAGCTGCATTTGAATACTATCATATTTTGTTGAACCAATGCATGTTTTGAAAAGAAAAGAAAAGTCATAATGTTTATCAATTGTATTGTAACAGGAGGACAAATAATGCAGAGCTACATAGTATGACATTTTATTCTCAAGAGAAGCTGATGCATGGGGCAAGTTTCTCCTAATTAAGAAGTGACATTCCAATACCAAATATGATTATAACTCTTGAGTACAGTTGATGATCTCATATCCACCATTCAACTGACGTATAGTATGTCCTTTGCATTTATTTTACACAAAGTAACATTTCATTTTCTCACCTGCCACATAAAATGCGCTTTTTTATTCAACAATAATCAGTGAAATAAATATTATGTGTACACACATCAAATTTGGATGTATGATGTTAACCAAATTCTTTAAAAAAATTGTATTATTACACTAGGAAAAAATTGAAATATTTTATTAGTATTCATTATCTAATTAATGAATAAATTTTCATGCCTGCTTTCGAAGAATCAACATGAGTTTTGAAGCATGGTATCTTCTTAGGTGCTGCATATTATTTGCAGATAATTCTTCGTATGACATTAAGATACCCCGACTGACAACATCAGCTGCCTAATAATTGAAGAAAAAAATATGCTGTTGTGTATCCATGGAAATGAATAATAGACAATTAATAAAGTTATTTATGTAAACTTACAGTGCAGACAAATACACCGCAACTCTCACTGTCTGTCTGTTTCCATTGTATTGGGTATTCTATTTTCCACTGTTGAAGATCCCATATGTTCTTGAAAACATTACTGAATTATAAAAAACAACGGAACAATTCTGATAAATATACCACAGTGGTTATACTATTATTGTACAATTATTGATAATAATAATTTTACAGGTGTGCTGGTGATACTTACCAAAGGATGTTCATGTCATTAGCATCAATACTTTTATATTTGGCCAAGGAATCAAAAAATTTTATTATATGTGTTTTGCCATTAAAAATCTGCAAAAAATCAAGTGAAATATTGCTATACATCAAAACGTAATAATAAAAAAACAATACGATGTTTGTCGAATACTCATTCATTTATATATATATTTGCAAAGCCATTATATCAATAAGCGATGATTAAATAAAAAAAAACTAAAATGTACTAAAAAAAACATCAATGAGTTATTACTTCAATAAAGCATAGATTTTACTAACAAAGTTTAAAATGCACACCCCTGCAGTATAGAGGCTGTCCACTGACATGTGCAAAGGCTGAACAAAGTACATATCTTATTGTACCTATTCAAAAAAGATGTATGTGCTCATAACTTGCACTACAGCACCACTGTTCAAATACCAGATAGAATACTTTCTTTTTACACTCGAACTTTTATTGTGACTCAAATCTTTTTGATGTGTGTCACTTTGTGCACCCACAAATTCACTTTCTCAAAAAAGTGGTGTGCCAATGTGACTGCTTATGATGTTTATCAGTACAGATTTGAAAATCAGTTTACTTCGTAGTCTTACTGCTGCTTTTTCAATAACTCTTTAGATTTGAAATAATTCCAATGTAAATTTAACTTGGCATACCCAGAGAATAAAATGGTTTCCAGTTTCTGGTGAACTTCCGCCAACAACTCGAGGAAAAAAAACTATGCTGTCCCTGTGAATGTCCTACAAAATGAAAATAGAAAACAATGCTAAACAAATAATATTTTACACCCGCTTTACTGACCTAAAAAAGTCATATAGACATTAGGGGGCATATAACACACAGTGTCAAAGGGCACAATTGGCTTTTTGCACCTGCTTTGTTGTGAAGTTCTTCATGTTTCATGGAAACTATTGTAGCAGACCTCGCGGTAGATCAAAAAAAAGTCCATTTGGTGAAATGCTACACCAGTTAACTCACACTATACATGATATTGGATGTACCTCATTTCCTATGGGCATAGGCAAACACAATTTTCCTACCATGATTACTGGACCACCGTACATCCCATCAGACATAAAGGAGAAACATTTTCCGCTACCAATATGCACACATTATTCTAATTAGTCACCCATACATACAAAAAACTTCACTGACTAGTATACACTTACCCCAATGTCCGTATCACATTTCACACCACCAGTAGACAACTCAGCAGAGCCAACCTTTTGAACAACACTGGTACCCACATCTGAAGAACCAAAGTCACTTGCTTCACCTTCTTCGTTCTGGCTCCTAATCTACTTCACATGAGGCCTGCCAACTCCGTATTGTAATTTATATAGAAATACAAATTAAAGCTCTTCACATAGGCACCAGCCAGCCAGACCCACTTGCTCATATGCCCCAGTATACCATACTGGGTGAAATGTTGGTTTAAAAGTACACTTAACATGACATAAAACAACAGCGCATAGCATGAGTGACCAGACATTTTCCATTATCTTCGATTTCTTTAATTCAAACTGCTCATAAGTTAAAAATGTTTGCGATACATAATCGCCAATATGCTTGCGAGTTTGTTATCAACATAATGCTACTTTCATAAATTATAAAACATATACAAGATTTTTTTGGCAAAGGAATGATGAGCTTTTCTGGATTAATTCCTAAAAGATGATGGACAATGTCAACCTGGAATCTAAGAATAACATGGAAATTTGATTTACATATCTGAACCATTATGAAAAGATACTTACAGATCGTTAGAGATGCCCAACAGGTCAACAATTATATGAAGTTAATCAATTAATGAATCAATCGATAAGGATGTTTCAATCCGGCAAATCACCCGTTAATGTCTCTATACTATGGAGTTGCTAGCTACTTTGCGGATAAAGCTCTCAGAAACACAGAGACAACAGAAGGAGTAAAACAGTGAAAAATAAGAGAACAGCATGAGAAAGCACTCAGAAAAATGGTTCAGTTGAAGGTAAAAGCAATTAAAAAAAGGCAAACGTTGGGGTAATGTAAGATAAAAGCAGTACAAATGATAGAAAGGCATGAAAAAGCACTGGGAACAATGAGGCAGAAGCAGAGTGGTGCAGCAGCATGGGTCTGCTTGCCCCAATCTACATTTAAAAGTATAAATGTTATACCACTTTTTATTCCGGTCGTACAATTATGAGATTTATGTGCAAATTTAGTCAATCCTGATCTCTATTGGCACATATTAGCTAAATAATTGATTGAAACTAGAGTAAAACTTAGTGATTCACATTAAATCCAAAATGCATTTATTTACCTGCTTCCTAGGATACTGTGATTACTGTTCTGCATGTGCATGCAATTATAAATATTACAAAATATTCATCATTAAAACGCATTAAATAATTTATGAAATTTTAAAAACACACTGAATCACTGTAAAACAATAAATTCTTTGTAAATAAGTTCTTCATAATGAAGTGTAAGCATTATTAAAAAATTAAAAAACAAAAGAGGACTTTGTTAATTTGTTATAAAAAACGGCAAGTAGCCTTTAATATTTATTTACCTTTAAGCTTGAGATGTTTTGCTTCACTTTTCCTAATTTTTCAAATTCTCTCCACCAAGAAACGAACTGGAAAGTTTCTATAATGTGATACTAAATATTGATAAAAAATATCATTGTTTGGAAATAATTGATATTTCCTTTTGTTTTATGGTACTCCTCAAATAAATCGCATGCTTGAAATAGACATTGATATATGCACATATGATGGGAGCACAAAAACACACCCAACTGTAAAATTTACAATAGATTATCTTATCTCATGTCATTAATTGAGCTTTCCAACAATATCTTATGAGATATGCTGTTTAGTGTTCATTTAATACATCATTCAATCTCAATCAATGGAGTTATATTTAATTACTAGCATTTATTGTATCTGACTCAAATACATGACATTTAAAGACACTGAACCAATCTCAAAAAAAATTACAATCAAGGGCTAAAGAAATAGAAGTCTAGAAAAATGTATTTCTTGTACAGACAAAAATGCTACTTAATTAGCAATTTCACACTTTTATATGTAACTTCGCATATCAAGTGTTTTTAACGTTACAAACATCTGTGTCTCCAAACTTCAGTATGAGCTACTTATGTTCAATGAAAATCTTACTGAGCTACTAATGTTATTAGTGCTGTAATATTGACCACATCAGACAAGATTTATATTTGTAGGAATGCCAGTCAAGACTGCTAGAAGTGATTACCGCAATGCATCAGCAAAGTTTTTAGCAGTATTTATAAAAACATATTTTAGAATTTTTTCAACCATCCCCATGGGTCATACATAACAGCAAGAATGTAATGACCCTGTAACCAAAATAAGAAGACTACCTACGAATGCATGAGTTATTACTCAAATAATACCTTTTATTATGACATAGGATGTAGATTTTAAAAAGGAAAGTGCAAGATAAAGGGTATAGTGTTGCAAAAATAATTGGTTGTCTTTCAAATTATACTGGAGAGATGAGTGAAATTCACAAAACTTCACTCAAAACATTAGCTTTCCATCATGAATACACAGTTTTTAATACTGGTATATATGTATTGAAGCAACGAAGCGAAAGCTTCAAATTTAGTAGGCTGTATTCCATACTGGAAAGCTAAATTACAAGTAGCTGGAGAGCCACCTCTAGCTCGCGAGCTACTTGTTGGAGAACATTGTCATAGCTTTTCATCATATATATATACCGAGGGGACCCAAGGAGGGGTGGAGGGACGTTGACAGACCCCTGCGTGCAGCCTCATCTCCCACCTGCACCATCCGGACTTTGCTCCAGCCGACTTTCCAGCTTCCCCTACACCGCCAGCCCAGTAGCACTCACATGGTGCACTCTGGGAGTTGGAGTCCGACAAACTTTTTTCGGAAGCCATCAGGCGAGCTGAACCTGCTTGGGGGGAGGAGCCTTCGGACCTATAATTGAAGGGGTGCAGCTGTGGGACTATTCAGAGAAGCTGACCACGCAACGCAGGGCGCTGAGGAAGGCTACTCGCCGAAATGCATACGCCTGATTGCTGCGTTGCTTTGTTTGCCAATTAAACCTGCTTTCTCCTTGGAAATCCCCTTTGGCCTCTGTCCGTTCTTTCGTGGAAGGGAGTTATTTCATATATATATATATATATATATATATATATATATATATATATATATATATATATATATATATATATATATATATTTTTATATTAGGATTTTGTCTTACGTTTGTCTTAAGAATATCTTTTATGTGAAAATGTACCCCCTTGTATACTTGATAAATATTTTGAAAGTCACCTCAGAGTTCCATAACTTTGTAAACAAAATTTTCCTTTGGCATTGTTGCTCTATATTGTTATGGGACATCTTGGTGACTTGTAATACTTCTCTAATGTACGTCAACGTTAATATTATCCATTACCCCAGGACCCCGCAGACGCCAGCCCACCCGCCGGACCTACGACGCCGCCACCGTCAACGCACTCAACACCGGCCGACCCCCGGGATGCTACCGAGCCACCCCGAGACGAACCCACGGACCCTTCAGCTGCCACGCCTGCAAGTTCACCTGCATCCGGACCTGTCCCGCACCAACACCCGCCAAGCCGAACACCAGCAGCAACCACCTGAAGTGCATCCTCCTCAACACCCGCTCCGTCCACAGACACGCCATCGAACTCTGGAACCTCCTCGACACCACAGCCCCTGACGTCGCCTTCCTCACGGAAACCTGGTTGAACGACTCCTCAGCGCCCGACATCGCCATCGCCATCCCGGAGGGCTACAAGATCACCCGAAGGGACCGCATCAACAACACAGGAGGAGGCATCGCCATCATCTACAGCGACACCATCCGCATCACGACCAACACCGACGACACCCTGACAACCGCCGAACACCTGCAATTCCAAATCCACACGGACCCCAAAACCGCCCTCAGAGGCACCCTGATCTACCAACCCCCGGGACCACGCACTCAATTCAGCGAGGACATCGCCGACTTTATCAGCCCGCATGCCCTCCCCTCCGCTGACTACATCCTCCTGGTAGATATCAACTTCCACCTGGAGAACAACAACGACCGCAACACCATCACCCTGCTCGACAACCTCGCCAACCTCGGTCTCAAGCAGCTGGTGTCCACCCCCACCCACCTCGCCGAACACACACTCGACGCCGTCTTCTCATCCAGCAAAGACATCGCCTTCAGCCACGCCACCGGACTCCACTGGACGGACCACAGCTGCATCCACTTCAGCTTCAGAAGGACCACAATCCACCACCACCAGCAACAGGTTGCACGAAGAAGCTGGAACAAGATCACAGCCGACCAGCTCGCCGCTTCCCTGAGCCAGCACCCCCCGCCAGCTCAGCGAACCCCAGCCAGGCCGCTGACAACCTCACGAAGTGGATCAGCAACTGCGCGGACGAACTCGCCCCACTGAGGACCCCGCCCAGCAGACCCGGCAGCAAGAACGCACCATGGTTCACCGACGAACTCAAGAGCTCCAAGAAGAACTGCCGAGCCCTCGAGAAAGCCTGGAGAAGGGAACCAACACCGGACAACATGACCACCCTCAAGCTTGCCACCCGGAAGCACCACCAACTGATCCGCGCCACCAAGAAAACTGCATTCAAGGACCGGCTGGACAACAACGCACACAACTACAAGGAACTCTTCAACATTGTGAAAGAGCTCTCCAACCCCAACGCCGGAAACAACAACATCACCCCATCGCAAGATCTCTGCAACTCCATCACCTCCTACTTCCACAACAAGATCGCGAACATACACAACAGCTTCAGCACTCAACCGACGCACGCCACGATCGAACCACCGCCCCCCACCACCACCCTCCGCGCCTGGACTCCGATCAGCACCGAAGACACCGTCCGCATGATGAACTCCATCCACTCCGGATCTCCAACCGACCCCTGCCCTCACCACGTCTTCAACAAAGCCGACGCTGTCATTGCACCCTACCTGCGGGACATCATCAACACATCCTTCGACACCGCCACCTTCCCGGAGAGCTGGAAACACGCCGAACTCAGCGCCCTACTCAATAAACCTACAGCGGACCCCACCGAACTCAAGAATTACCGGCCCATCTCGCTCCTCCCGTTTCCAGCCAAATTCATAGAAAAAAAACGTCAACAAACAGCTGGCCGCCTTCCTCGAGACGAATGGATCCCTCGACCCCTCACAGTCTGGCTTCCGAGCCAACCACAGCACCGAGACCGCCCTCATCGCTGCCACCGATGACATCCGAGCCCTGATGGACCACGGAGAAACAGCGGCCCTCATCCTCCTAGACCTCTCCGCGGCATTCGATACTGTCTGCCACCGCACCCTAGTGCAGCGCCTCAGCAACGTCGGAATCCAGGAGAAGGCACTGGAATGGATCATCTCCTTCCTCGACGGAAGAACGCAGAGAGTCCGTCTACTACCGTACAAGTCAGAGGCCACCAAAGTCATCTGCGGCGTCCCTCAAGGATCCTTGCTGAGCCCCACCCTCTTCAACGTCTACATGAGCCCCCTCGCGGCCATCGCACGCCAACACAACCTCAACATCGTCTCCTACGCTGACGACACCCAGCTGATCCTCTCCCTGACCAACGACCCCGCCGCCGCCAGAGCCAACCTTCACGAAGGGATGAACGACGTAGCCGAGTGGATGACGACCAGCCGCCTGAAACTGAACTCAGAAAAGACGAAGTCCTCATCCTGGGCTCCTCGCCCTCCGCCTGGGACGACTCCTGGTGGCCCCCCGCCCTGGGCACCGCACCCAAACCGACAGACCACGCACGCAACCTGGGCTTCATCCTGGACTCCTCCTTCTCCATGACCAGACAAGTCAACGCCGTCTCCGCGTCCTGCTTTAACATCCTGCGCATGCTACGTAAGATCTTCTGGTGGATCCCCACCGAGACCAGGAAGACGGTCACCCAGGCCCTCGTCACCAGCCGTCTAGACTACGGCAACGCCCTCTACGCTGGAACCACCGCCAAGCTTCAGAAGAGACTCCAGCGGATCCAGAACGCCTCAGCCAGACTCATCCTCGACATTCCCCGACGCAGCCACATCTCCGGACATCTGAGAGACCTGCACTGGCTCCCCGTCAACAAGAGAATCACATTCCATCTCCTCACCCACGCACACAAAGCCCTACACGACCAAGGCCCGAGCTACCTCAACAACCACCTCAACTTCTACGCTCCCAAACGCCACCTCCGATCGACCAACCACGCCCTCGCCGCCGTCCCCCGCATCCGAAGAGCGACAACAGGAGGAAGGTCCTTCTCAAACCTGGCCGGCAAGACCTGGAACTACCTCCCTCCAGACCTGTGCATGACCCAAGACCACCTCTCCTTCAGGAAGAAGCTCAAGACCTAGTTGTTCGAGCAGTAGCAGCACCCTCCCCCACCCCCCAAGCGCCCTGAGACCCTCCAGGGTAAGTAGTGCGCTCTACAAATGTCTTGATTGATTGATTATATGTTCATTTGTTACGAAGTTTGCCATTACTATAGTGAAAAAAAATTGATGGTATGCACTTACATCTCTTTGCTCTGAAACTATTTGATAAATCTGTGCATTAAGAATCTAGGATGTAAAGATATTTCCATTAACATAATAGAATTTAAACTAATAAAGTTTCATTTTATCCATCATTAGCACAGTGTTTTGTACAATAGTTAAAAAAAGAATTCTTACATCATCAGTGAGCCAGTTTTCTGTTCCATCTTGTGTCTTCTGGCTGCGGTTCGTTGTAATGTTAATTGGACAAAGGCTCCTTAAACCCTTTAAATTTATTGGGTTGTTTCCTACAAGGGCTAATGTTTCTTCTTCATCCCCATCATCATTTAAAAGTGTCTTCAAAAATTCCTTTTGCAGAATAAATTGTTATAGTTAAATATTACATTTCAGGTAGGTTTTCAAAATGGTATTGCTAATGATAGTTATACCATCACATTTTTATTTAATTGTGTATTCAAGACATGATTTATTCGAATAAATATATGTTAAAATATACAGATACATAATCATATAAATGTTAATATACATGCAAACATACATGTATGAGTGAGTGTGTGTGTGTATACCAATATGGAAATATCTACCTGTTGATATCATGTTTTGAAATGCACATTTGGCGTTCGAAACACGTCATGGAGACATAACAGCAAAATAAATGCACTTTACAACTTGAAGTCTGTTCCATAATATTTTGGGATGATAAACACCGGATAATATATATAAATAAACTTCCAAGTTAGACGCGCACTCAGAGGTAAAGTGTACACAGTGTACACAGTGTCGCTTTATTTGCTGTTACGCGTTTCGGAAGCCAAAACTCCCTTGCTCACACAGCAAGCCATTAGCTTTCCACCAGTTACATACACACAGCGTTTAGAAACAGTCACTGCACAATCAGCCACTGTGGCGAATGAAATGTGAGATAAGAAGTAATGATGAAATGTACTTAATCACTTTTATGAATAAGTGGTTGTGTAAAAAGAGACACTGTGTGTACAAGAACATTGCAAAACAAGTACACTCAAAGATGTCAGCCAAAATGAAATGTGTACAGTCCTGTTTCTATGGCTATCACGCTGTGTGTATGTAACTGGTGGAAAGCTAATGGCTTGCTGTGTGAGCAAGGGAGTTTTGGCTTCCGAAACGCGTAACAGCAAATAAAGCGACACTGTGTACACTTTACCTCTGAGTGCGCGTCTAACTTGGAAGTTTATGGTAAATAATTGACTGGCGGGGCTCTGCCAGCCGTGAACGCGCCACCGGACTGTGGGAGGTTCCGCCGCGAAAGAGCCGTGAGAAGTAAGTATATATATATATATATATATATATATATATATATATATATATATATATATATATATTTTTTTTTTCTTTTTATAACTATATATATAGACAGGTCTGTGCCTGTGTGCCCATCCCCTTTGGATTTTTGCTGGAGAAAAACTCACAATATCAGATTTTCCGTTATCACCACATTTAATACACTAACTTCAATTCTAATTTCTGAGTATGTCAGATGATTATGTCATTCAGAACATCTCCTTTTTTTTAAAGTTTTTATTGTTAACAAGCTGACAAGAAAGACATACATACATTGATACATGTATCAAAGGACATCGAGAAAAATATATTGTAAAACATATGAATAAATAATATAAAGGAAATGAGACAGTTCATGATTCATAATCAACCTATATAAATAAGTTTTGTTACACGTCCGAAAAGGTATCGCAGAGTTGAGCAGTGTTTACTCTGAAAAGGTTCCCCAATTTCTTTTATATTTAATCAATGACCGTGTTCCCCTTAGATTTGCTAGGGCTAGCTCCATGGCATGTATCTTGGTTGCTAGTGACCACCAGTCCCAAACCGTAGGTGGTTCCGTACAGCTCCAGGCTCTAGCCAGAGTTAATTTGGCACAGGACATGAGTATGGTAACTAGAGCAGATTGTAGAGATGACATGGGGTAAGAGTCTAGTAGAACGGAAGCAGCCGTAAAAGTAGGTAGCAAAATCTTCTACATTCTCAGTACATTCTGGATGTCCCCCCAAAAGGTCTTAAGTTTAGTGCAAGAAAACAACATGTGTACTAAGTTGGCTGCTTTGGCTGAGCATTTGGGGCATTTTGTGCGATCGCTATAGACAGCGTTAGGGGACCATTTAGAGATTCTTTCAGAGGTATAGTAGAGCATGCAGGTTGTTCTGAATTGTTGAAGCCTGAAGCTAGATGACCGTACAAGTTTATTAATATTGGACAGGGAGTGCTCAATTTGGTTCGAGGTAATGTTTGAGCCCAGTTGAGTGCCCCACTTCTCGGCTACTTTTGAACGGTCATTCATTTTAAAATTAGTAAGTGATTTGTAAGCCTCACTTATAACTGGTTTGTTCTTATTTGAATATAGGCAGGTCCAGATGTCACAATCAGAAACATATTGGAGACTAGCACTAAAGATTAAATCTATTTCCGTATCTGACTGTCCAGTATCTTGGGCAGCTTGATATCATGATTACGTATAAGTGTTCCACTACCAGGTGTTCCACATTGACACATAGAGGCCTATTAGGATGGCGGGCAAGTTTTGCCCGCCCGCCATCCTCGTGGTGAATGGAACCACCCGCCATAAGGGCGGGGGTCCCGTAGGGAGGATTAGGATGTACCCGCCACAGTGGCGGGCACATACTGTATTTTCAGCATTGTGGCGGGTGGTGCAGAAAGCACCGCCCGCAACAATGCTGAAAATGCATTTCTGCATTTTCATTTACAAAGCAGCAGGCACCATGCGGTGCCTGCCGCTTTGTAAATGAAAATGAAGGGGGGTACCACAGGTAGCCCCAGTGTGAACCGCCCCACTCACCTTCACTCTCGGGGCCCGTAGGGGGACCCCAGAGTGAAGACCGCCTGCCTTTCCGTGGCGGCATTGCCGCCACGGAAAGGCATTGATCTTAAGCCATTGTAATGTGGCTGGCGGTGTCCAAGGGACACCGCCTCCATATTACACATTTTCCGCCCTGGCCGCAAGGCGACCGGGGCCGAAAAGTGCAGTGCGGTGTTTTCATCCGCCGTGGTCCCCCCCGCCATCCTAATATGGCGGGTGGAATTAGGCACGCGATGTCTGGAGGATTGCCTCCGCCAGGCCGGCGTTAGCCACCGCCAGCCTGCCGGAGGCAATCCGTCTGACATGGTAATGGGCCCCCATAGTGTTTTTGGTAGCCAATATCTCAGATAAATTTAAAGAATCTTGTCTAAAGGCTGTCAAAAATGGACTGCTATAATTTTAGTGTAATTGTATTAATTCAAATGTGCTTTCTGAATCTTAATTCTTATTGGGTTTTCTTTTTAAGGTATTACTCTTTTGGTGCAGATATATCCTTCACCAATTGCAAGTTAAGCTTGTCTGCTCTGTGCCAAAACTATTAAGGGATTTTGTTTTAGTAACTTTAATAACAGTGGTAGTTACATGCTGACTATGCATAAGGCGGGTAGTCATCCATTTCAACTAATAATCTTTTTTCCTGTAGAAACACATTTATAAAAGGCGGTTTTCAATGATACCATAAACTTTTGTTATTTTTTAAGGAAAAGCATCATTACAGAATTAATCAATATTAGTCAATCATACCTGCGGCAGAGTATCCAACATAAACATTTTTAAATACTACCTTCCTTTTTGTATTCACCTCATCACTTGAATCAATCAGAAAGTGTCCATCAGAAAACCTGTGAGTCATATTCTCTTTCAATGTATCTTTTGGTGTTAGCTCTTGCTTCAAGGATTTACTTCTGTTGTTCTCTTTTTCATCTACCAAATAAAATGTTGTTTTATAAATATGTTTTATACAGTACAAAATCCTTTTCAAGGAAATAAAAAGCAAGTGTATGAATTGTTAATCACATTATTGAGTGTTGTAATCTGGGACTGTTGCATTACCATTCCAAAGACATTTTTTATACATGAGTTTATTAATATACAGTCATGTAAAAGTAGAATTTTTTTATAAATCTTACCTGCTCCTTCAAGTGCAATCCTTCCATCAGAAAGTAAAGTGAAATTGGCTGATGTAATTTTTTTCATTTGCTTTTCAAAAGTTTTGTTAATTTTTTCATTGTTTAAATGAAATAGAAGACGAACTGAAAATAAGAAATGCAACTCTTTCATATCGCAGACAAAATAACGGTTCGAAGCAAGGGCACGATTCACTTGCTCAGCCTCAGCAGTGTTTATGTATCCAAGCAAGTCTGGAGTTAAAGCTATACTCCTTAACTTTTCTTCTGCTCGTTTCTGGTTCTTTTCGTGAAATCGATCATACAAAGACAATCGTTCATGTGTGCCAGATATAGGATGCTGTTTCTGATAAAATTCCTTCTCAGACATTTGCATGGATTCCATTGGATCATTAGATAATACATTTTTAAGCCAAGGAATTTCAATCTTCAGGGTCTTATCGGTGGCTTTCTGGATATTCTCCTCAGTTGCTGCACATAGTCGCCCATCATGGGGTTGAAAGAATTGTTGCTCTGTTCTGTTGTTGGTGTGTCTAGCAACCTGACCAGCAATATCAGATATATAGATTGATGGTGGGTATAAAAAACTTAGCAGCCCATCTGCATGATCACGTGCAGATTCTTGCCACCACAGTGGCGAACTGTAATAAATTACTGAATGAGTGCAGCCCATGTGTAGTACACCTCCTGAAAAAAATGTAGCACATATTACAATTTCTATTTATTCATTACTTTTTCTGCATTCACAAAAACACAACACATTTGGGGATGCTGCAAATTAAATCAGATAAGATGTTAACCACATATTCATCAATTAATAGTTTTTTAAATCAGTATTACTATACTTTTATGATGGAGAATGTTTTAAAGTAACAAAATGTAAGACGCATTCGAGTTTTATGAAAACTTGTAAATATTTGAATGCAGGAGAATTCATGGATATAACATGGAAAATCCACTGCAACCCGCATGGTATGGGCTATTGCGCCACTTTTGCATGAAAGAAGAACATATTTACAAGACAATGAAAAGCTATGCATCATGATTTGCTTGGCAAAGTAACATAGGCCACCACACTGTTCCAGCATCCTGGAAATAAGTGATATTATATATATATATATATATATATATATATATATATATATATATATAGTGTGATCAAGCTCTCTTGTAGAGCGAAACGCGTCATCTCTATTAAATACGTTTCCCCTGTTATCCACTGTGGATCTACTTTTGTGGGGCTTTATTGGATTGCTGGCTGTGAGGTTTTGTGAGGTCCCGACCGTTGGTTCCTGCACCTTTAGGAACCTGGACTGTTTGCTTCATATATATATATATATATATATGTATGTATATATATATATATATATATATATATATATATATATATATATATATATATATACATATATATATATATATATATATACAGAGAGAGAGAGAGTGAAGACAGGGTTCTGCTTACACACCTTGCTATGTTAGCATTAGGGTATGAAAAGTTTAAACGATATTTTACACATTTGCAGCTTTTGCACACAACACAACATGTAACTGTTGTTGTAAGTTAAACTGCTTTTTTTCTTCACATGAGAACGGTCTTTTTTTTACATCCCTATACTGACAACGCGACCTTAGTCTGTAGACTGTGTGCAGATTTCTTCAAGGTAATAATAACAATCAACTTAAATGCTGGGTTGGGAAGATCTGTTAGCCGCAGCAATGGTAAAAGACTATTCATTATTCTGGCAGATCATTGCAAGTGGCAATAAGTCCAGTAGCTAGCCCAGCTTTATCATCTGGCACCTTGCACTTGGTTACATCATTTTGCACACTTTTATGCAGTTGCGTATTTTACATTGCATTAGTGCAAATATAGTTGTGAAACTCATATGTATTATACTTTTAATTGATGATGTTTACATTTTTTTGTAAAGATTTAGTGACTATAATTTATCAATGTAAACTATTTTTATTGTGTCAGAATTAACGAAGATGTTTTTTACATTGGGAATATTAGTCAATTTTGAAATTGAATAAAGGTATACAAAATACATGTAAAGTTATCAATTTTAATTACATTGTTTCCAAAAAGTGCTTATTAACATACAAAATCAATTTAATTTGTGTAAAATTTTCAACTTTGAAATGCTGACACTGTCATGGGTTATTAATATTGGCAGAAGCACACCAATACAGACTGTTAACTTTATGACATGGAAACAAGAAACACACAACTCTCCCATCATTCTATGCAAACAAAATTGTTTTATAATACTGAGGTTGTATGACACTATTGCAACTTAGATATTACATTCATATAGCATACCTCCTGTTTTCTGTAGTTTTGTAAACATCTTAGGGTAAATTTCTTTATAGAGGACAAGCTCTTGAAGCCTGTTTATGAGATCTGATTGTGATCCGATTCCAGAAACACCCAAACTTTGGCACGCATTCATCAGTTCTTCATTTGTAGCCTATGAAAATACTGTGTGTTAAGACTGATTATAATAATTAATTTCATCTGCAACTACCATAAACTTACTCTGCTAATTGTAGTTAAAATATTTTAAGCAGTTCATAGACATGCTGTTGCTCTTTTTTTCACAAACACATATTACCTATAACAGTTTGAACAATTATCCTCTTTAGATTGTAATTTTTTAATTCCAAAAAATGTCATTTGTTTAATGTAGAACACAAACAAAGGCACAATGCAGAGGATCAATCCAATTCCCCTAAATTGATATTCAGAAATATAATTGAGAGTAGGGTACACTACATGCACATTTCACATAAAACCCCTAATATTTCTTCATTGGTCCATTATGCTGCCTTGTATGAACCTGAAAACCTATTAGCAACAAACATCTTAAGAAAAAATTGTATAACCTGAAAGTATGTGCTATTTCTGAGGATAGCACATGGATCCATAATGGAGACATAATGTAGTCTGTCCCAATGGTGTAGAGGCCACAACTTAATTCCTACATGACTGCCAAGCAGTCGGCCATGTATAGGGGCATTAGCAGGATGCATACTCATGGTGCTTATTGCTCATGCATTTTAATGTTGGCTACAGGGCTATCTGGCAATAATGTAGCCCTTTAAATAACAGTATTAATTATTTCATCTTCAAAATGAAAATATATAAATGGGATTTTCTTTGTAAACCTATTAAAAAATACACCAATTTTATATAATGTAAGAATTCGTCTATCATGGCAGAGGGAAACATTACAATGGTTTTATTTTCCCTTACCACTACGGTTTCACCTGTTGACAAACTACAGTAAAAAAGTCACTCCATGTCTGCCCACCTACATTATGTTGGCAGACATGTTTCCACTTCTCAAACAGCCTCCAACTTGTGAAATTCAGTTTAACTGACAATACCTTTATTCTGTTTCACTTTCCATGCATGTGCTCTCTGATTTGCTCCTTCTGGTAGTGTTAGTAGTCCTTATTATCGTTTGTTTTACTTCCACTGTTTGTACCTCTGTTTTAGTGACTCTATGCATGCTATGTGATTTGCCTATCCTGCCTGTGTCCTCTTGTTCTCTGCCACTGGGTGTGATCTCCGTTTCAATACCCTGCTTGATCCACACACTATAATTATAAAAGCTCTAGAATACTCTTTAGGCTCAGATTTACACCTCTCTTTTGCGTCAGTGCGGAACTGCAGATACACTTGCTGCGGTGCCGACCAACTTTTGCTTGCAAAAATATTTAGCACCGAAAAGATGCAAGTTTATACCGTAAAATAGCAGCTGCGCACTGACGTGCAAAATTATTCACAATGGGCAATTAACCATGACTGGTAGTGTTGCAGCCGGGATTGTGTGGAGTTAAGAAGTTAAAGGCCCTGCCCTAGGCTCGAAGTATCCTCCTCCACCTCCATTCCTTCCCTAACATTTCCTCTTAACTTAAAGTGCCAAGAAAATAAAATGTGCCATGAAAAGTTGTTAAATAAACTGGTTGATTGCCTTCTTTTCTACCAGTAAGTAGTAGCGCCCACCCCCGGCTGGCACATATAATACATGCTATTTGTGCTTGTAAAGTATTGTATTTGTGCCTTCATATGTATTAAATTAGATAATGTGCAATAACAACTGACCGGACTAGGTCCGTCAGTCAACCTGCAATGTCCTGCATTAACTTAATTAGTTATATTGTGCGACGTAGTGGCTTCCAGCCTTAGCCCTAGTGGTGGGGGGGCATGCTAGGGGGGCTAATGAATACTGTGCGCCACCTGAGCATAACAGCATTTGATTAAACAGGAGGCCATGTGGATAGTGGACCTTTCCTGCCGCTGGCTTTCTTTATTTTTGGCGGAGGCTGGCATAGCTGAATTGTCTACTGCTGAAAAACCTCTGGCTTAATTAAGATTATTTATTCCTCTACTTGCTTCACTTTATTATTACCACCAGCCTGGTAGAAATGAGATAAAGTGAAGAAAGAGTACCAGACACAGAAGCATGGTAGCAAGAGGGAGGTCGGAGGTGAGGGGAAGGATAACTTAAGTTAGAAGAGGGTAAGGAGGAAAGGTAGGAAGCTGAGAGAGACTGAGGTAAAGAGAGGTGAGGTCAGATACCAAGAAAGAGATGGGCAAGGAGAGAAAAGAAGATAAATAGAAAGGCAGGGTGTTGAGGGAGGGATAGGTAGAGAAATACAATTGGAGTTAAAGGCAGACAGCGGGTGAGATATTGAGAGAAAAAAATGGAAGCAAGATAGAGGGAGAAATAATACCTGGGAGGGCCTTGAGAGGTGAGAACCAGATTAATTGCCCACTTTTCCTTGAAGAATTTGTCGGTGACAAACCCCCCTAAGTACGTATACAACGTTGTGGTCCTCATCCTCTCTTCGAAAGCAAATGCCCTCCACTGAGTTGATGACATACATACCCTGGTGGCTTCTGCCATGCATGTGTGCATTTGTAGTCTATCAAGAGAAGACTGCAGTGTTGTTTAGTGCTGTGCAGCAAGCAGCGGTATTTATGTAAAAAATTATACAAAATGTTCATCATTGATTTATAACTTTTAAAAGTTTGCAAGCGCAAGTAATGCACATAAGGTGATGGCAGCATATGGCAGTTGGGGCAGGCCACAGCTGGTTGTAGTTGAATTTTGGGAATCTTGCACTGCTGTCACTGCGTTCTCTGAGTCTTGTTGTGTAACTGTTCTTTGCATTAGGGAAGCTTGCGCTCTTGTTGAAAAAAGCTATACCTGAGTTATATGCTGCCGAAGCCAAAATGATTGACTCAGTCTCCATGAGGGAAAGGGCCGAGAGGTGCGCCGGGGCGGGGATGCAAAGAGGAGGAACACGTGTACAAATATGGGTAGGTTTCTCTCCCGCACACACAGCAGTGTGTACAGATGGCTGTGTGAATGTTGTCTGTGTGTATTGCTTTGTGTCTGCCTCAGGCACTTTGAAGCTGAAAGTTGAAAGAGGGCATAAGGTAAATCTAAGGTAAATCTACTAAAACGTATATCAAATTCCCACAAGCCCAGCGGTTCTGCTGCCTCAAATTTCCATAGAGCCCTTTTTTTTACACTGTGGCATTTAAAATCTTCTGTATATGTGGTTCAATGTTTTTCTTCCAATCCTGACCCAGCTTGCACTTAATACAATGAAATTCCATGTACTGGAATACAGGGAGCTCCTTTTAGGACAATTGAAAGCTGATGACTAGTAACAACTTGTATAGATCTACAATATTCCAATGTTTACACTATTCAGGTGTTTGCCTATTGTTCCTTCCTCCAATTGTTTATTTTAGAACATCATATTATCATTGGGCGGAAATACTGCTCTAACAGCTTTATTATACTTAGGTGTATGCCAATGCTACTTATTAAAAGGCCACCCCTCTCTCTTATAGGCCTGTGTTTCACTTGCCAGGTAGTGAAATCCTGCTCTCGTTGCAGTGCACACCCTTCGCCCAGTAACAATTACCCCTGCTGCATAGCAGCCAATGTTTCAGATTCCTATGAGTGCCATTTTCATAATTTCAGTCAATTTAGTGTAATTATGAGTGGCATTTGAACAACTATGAATGAAACTTTCTGGAGAGCAAAATCAAGCAATGAAGACGAGAGAAACATAGGAGTATCAGACATTTCACATAGAGCACTGGAATTGTCCCTTTTCAATGCATTAGTGATTTTAGCAAATTTGTTTCCAAAAATTGTGCTTTAAATGCAATTTTGATTTCATCTTTTTCAAAATGTTCACTGGGCAGGGGAACCTCCTATCAAAACCTTCCTATGAGGAAGGAAGGCTCCCTTGCTGAAGTTAGTTTGACTTGTTTGCAGTTCCATTTGAGGATGTTGGTGGAGCTAATAGAGGAAGTGGGTGGAGCCAGTGGAGGAAGTGGGTGGAGCCAGAAAAAAAGTAGGTGTGGACTCCGACAAAGATTGGAGCACCTGCACTTCATATTTTACAAATTAAGCACTGGCTGCTGGTACAGCGGCAGAGCTTCTGATGGCACCCAGGAGTCACACATTCATTCCCAAGCCAGTGTTAATGGGTAGGGAAGAGGCAAATATGAGATTTTTCGTTGGTAAACCAGATGGAGATTCATGCATGACACTTTGGCGGCAGAAGCCAAGCTTCACTCAACTTGTTACTGCTAGAAGGAAGCTTCACTTTCTCTCCCAGACTTCTATCAACTACACCACCAGGCCCCCACATGTCTTCACCCCTCGCTTAGAGCAGAGGGTATGTGTATGCAATAAAACCGCACAGGAGTTTACTAGTAATGGCAGTCTACTGCATGCTACTGCAACATGGCCGCTTCACATGTGATTTTATCCTTAACCCAGTACTATGTATGCAACTTGTATAATCAGGCCTACTTCTACAATAACACAGAAGCAGAGATGTTTGTTCATAAATATGACGAATTGACGAATATACTATTAGTGAGACTCATTACACAGGCACTCACAGATAACAATAATTCAATGCAAATGTTAAGATCCATGGTAAAGGTCCATTTAGGACATAAAAACATGGCCGTGACTACGGAATGTCAGGTATGGTTTAGTGCTGTTTGTTTTTTAGTCACACCCAATTTGCAGGTCACTACAGGCCGCTTTTAAAATAGTACATGCCACAAAACTCAGGCATGTGGTGTGGCATGTGACATGTTAAATACATGTGGCAGCAAACGGTAAACCCTTCTTTTCGAATGACGTTGGCAGAATGGAGAGCTTGTTTCGGGAAAAGAGATACTTACCTTTCGAAGGCGCTATAAGATTAACGACATAATAGAGTGTCTGGTTTATTTGCAGCATTTCTAGTGCAAAACCGGTACATATGTTTACTTTGGATAGAGAAAGCAGTGGCGTAATGAAACTTGAGGGGGCCCCCCTGCGAAGCACATGGAAGGGGCCCCTCCCTGGCGGCCCGACTCACCACCTACCACTTTGCCCTACCACCCAGAACTCTAGTATATTTTGATTTGACTTCAGCATGACATGGCCACGTTTTCTATCATGTTCACCAGTACACCACGTAGTGTACCTCGTTATTGGTGTCAGTGCTTTCAATAAACATTATCTGATTCAAATAGGAATACCAAACTGAAAGCAGCAGATGCAAAGCAAAAAACAGGTTCTCTCGCACTCGGAGTCGCTAATGCAGACCGAGAAAGGGCCCAGGCCAGATACCGTTCCTTACTATTTTTATTTGTAGTTTCATTTACTGCCTACCAGACCCTGTTGTGACCAAGGCAAGCGCTTTATATAATGAAAGGACAAATATGTGATGGAATCGGACAAAAGCGTTTTAGACTTGGAATCCTAAGAGATATTGCTGGAATAGTAGGGGTTCTGAGTTCATTTTTGTAAACCTCAAAAGAGGTGTGTGCATCGGATGGACTTGGCTAGGCTCAGACTCAGACCCTGACATTGTCAACTCCCTTCCCTCAGGCTTCCTCATTCATCGTCTGGACCGCCCTAAGGGAAAAGGTGGAGGCATTGCCATAATTCATAAAGACCAGTTCTCATGCCCTTTTCATTGCAGTCCCCTCCTTGACTGTGAAAACGTCATGTTCTCCATCCAGATCTCCCCTTGCCAAACTATGTCAGGCTTTCTCATCTACCGCCCCCCAGGACCACTCGGTCAATTTTGCAAATCCCTTACGGAGCAAGCTTACACTCTGGCCGCTACCAACTCTTCATGTTTGATCCTGGGCGATCTGAATATCCATTTCAATAAAAAGAAAGCCAAACCTACCGCCGACCTGATCGCAGACCTCGAAATTCTTCAATTAAAATTACTAGGCCATCATCCCACCCACACTCTAGGACATCTGTTGGACCCGGTTTTCTCCAACATCAACGATCTCACTGTCCTCGACCCCATCCCAGTCCCCTGGACCGACCATCTCCTAATTCCTTTACACTGGCAGATTACTCGCGCTCCTCGCACCACGGCCCCTCCTAGCAAGCCCTCACGATCATGGTCAAAACTAGATGTCGAAAACTGGAAACAACATCTTGAGAGATCCCCGCCTACTCTTGACACCAACCCCATCAGTGCTGATGCAGGATTCTCAGCTTGGATAGGCGACACTCTGGACAAAACTCTCCCCAAAAAAATCTCCTGCAATCCACGGAGTAAAGCCACATCCCCCTGGTTCACTGACGAATTACGGCTTCTAAAAAAAGCTTGCAAGAAATCAGAAAGAGACTGGAGAAAAAACTTTGACCTTACTAGAAAAACTGAATACAAAACTACTCTTCTCACCTACAAAAAAGCAATGAAAACCGCACAAATCAACTACTTCGAGGACAAAATAAAAACATCCACCAACTCCTCTCGAGAAACGCTTCAAATAGCCAGGAAACTTCTCAGAATACCGGAGCCCCCCCGCCCCTGGTTGAACCCTCAGCCACCCGCTGCAACGAACTTGCTGAATTTTTTAATTCCAAAATTATCAACATCATCAAATCACTTCCCTCCTACCTCTTTGGTCGTTCATTGCCGGGGGGGCTGTGTCGGCGTCCGATGACTTTCTTCGGTCTACCCGTGCCATTCATTGCCGCCATCTGCTTCTTCATGTTCGCCATGTTCGCCATGTCCTTTACCAGCATGCAAAGCATTTGTTCGGTCCCAACCTTCTTTCCGACCTTCTTGCCAGGCATCGTCTACGGATATTCGATTCAAGGTCCTGGATCCAAAGCTTCGGACTCACTGAAAGAGAAACACAAAAATTACAAGCTCTCAAAATTGTGTTTTCACTCCTTCTTGGAGCCATTCTGCATATGGCTGGAAGAATCAGCCCCCCAAAATTTGTCTCTAGTTGCCCGACTGCCCCAGACCCTACACATGCGCAGTGTCAGTGGTAAGGCTTTGTGCATTGTGCGTTGGTCCTTTCCCACCCCTTTTCTACCCACTACGCAAATGTGCATGGCCCTGTTGGTTCCTTGTTTACACCCTAGTCCATGCCTGTGCCCCCTTAACTAACTGAAGCCGAGTGGCTTAGTGGAATAATACATCCACTGTAGGGGCCTGTGTTCTTGTGTTCACAGGTTCAAATTCCAGCGGGCCTTTTATCCTTCTGAGGTTGATAAAATGAGTCCCATTGAGTTGGGTAATGATAAACATCTTTTATTCAGTGCAAAGATACAATTGGGTGAAAGTGTGCTTTTCAAATACACTTTGTTATCTGCACACTCATGGTCGGACACGCCACTGGCAAAGTTTATATGTCACACTCGGCATAACTCCAGCCCCTCCGGTGGTACCTGCTAACTCTCTGTGGAGGAGCCTTTGTATGCCTTAAACAGTAAATTTAGGACTACAGAAAACCCACCCACGCAGCTCTGGCTGCGCCTTTGTGCATTGTGCCCCTATGCTGAGACCCGCCTGAGCATAAGAGTGTGCAAAAAGTGGCACTCGCGGGGTGCAGGTGTCCAAGTGGTTTATGAACAATGAATGCATCATCAACTCTCTACATTTAAAGGTAGTCTGAAACTGGCAAGGGAAATTTAAGTAGTAACCAGTGGCGCTGGTGACATTTGAAAGTCATGGGGCGTAAAATAAATGTTGTACTGCACTGTGGCGAGTGAGTGAGTCCGAACAACCTTCATGGGGTTCGGGGGTTGTCACCCGAGAAAATTGTGAAAAAAGAGTGGACAAATGGTGCATTTTCAAGCAAATTTGAGAAAGCAGGAAGGTTAAGAAAGCAATTGTGAAAGTGCAGTTATTACATTATTAAAGAGATGTATGGTTGGTAGAGGACCAAGAGGGGGCAAAGCATAGTGAGTCCAACGGGTCCACTCCGTGTGTGCAGGGACAAGGGAGGGGGGATTCCCTTATCGTAACTAGGGCTCTGACACATCCAGAAGCTAGGTGTCATGCTTCATCATATGAGCCTGCCCCTCGTCAGGTCTGTGCTGCAATACCTGAAGGGCACCCAAACCGGGGCTCTTTGTCGGGGATCTTTTGTTCCTGCCGGTGGGTGCAGTGGGTGTTAGTCCTAAAACAATTTTATTGGGAGTGGTAAACTGCCTAGTTGAAAGAGTGAGAGGGGCACAGGACTAGTAATGATGTATCTAGTAGTGTATGTCCAGCTCTCAAGTGATCAACATGTTTCGTGCCATTATTGCCGTATGGATCAGGGCACTTCCTCAAGATTGAATAAAACGCTATCTACAATAAAGAGGTAAGTAAAATTATACGTACCCAGAACCCAGGTAGTTGACCTGGTCTGTATGTGAGATATACTCGCTACAGTGAGTCGGCGGTATGAAAAAGGACACTAGTTGGGTCCAGCGAGTTAACGCTTCTTGCCTTAAGACCTACCCTGCCACCGACACCGGCAGGAACAAAAGATCCCCGACAAGGAGCCAACGGTTTGGGTGCCCGTCAGGTATTGCAGCGCCGACCTGACGAGGGGCAGGCTCATATGTTGAAGCATGACACCTAGCTTGCTGGGTGTGTGAGAGCCCTAGTTATGATAAGGGAATCCCCCCTCCCTTGTCCCTGCAAACACGGAGTGGTCCCGTTGGACTCACTATGCTTTGCCCCATCTTGGTCCTCTACCAACCACACACAGAGGAACTTCGTACTCTCTTTGCTTACTAGTCATTTTGGGGCTTGTACGTGGACGTCGTGAAACCCGCCCCACAGTCCCTGCTTTTGTTGAATACATTTTTAAAGCGATATCCCTCAACAACAAAGGTAGCTGCTTATTCAGTATACCCAAGGTCATGCCGCCCACTGCTCCGAGCATAGGTGCCCGTGTTTCTAAAACTAAAATGCTGTAAAATATGTGTGTGACATGCAGCCTAACCTACAGTAAGTTGCACACTGAACTATCTATGTATTGTGCTTAGTGCAGCAATACAGATATAAATACATAAGGAAGTCAGCTACACATACTGAAAATCGTTCCCTTATAAGTTATATGCATCATGTGTTTGGGGTACGCAAGATTCCGAGCTAACAGTGTACTATTAATGCATATTTTGTTTAACATAACAGTCCCTTCCATACCTGGTCAGGGGTAGTAAAGGCTATATATATACACACACTTACAATTAAAAGCACACACTCACTTTACAGCTCAGTTGTAAACTCTTTTTACTGATGCTGAAAAGCAATAAATATTTGCCACAAACCTTGGAGTGATTTGATCAATAAATGCCAATTTCCCAATTCCCAGCTCCCAACCAACCTTAACAATTGCAGATTAACTCGTTGTAGTACATTTGAATTTCTTTCAGTGTTCCCATCCAACAGCACTCAACCTCTACACAGCACATTCAAAGCCCGGCAGCGAGAACATTACTGAAGTTGCAAACGTGTACAAGTGTTTGGAGTTGCAGCTCGCCACTGTTCTGCAGTAAAACCGGTTTGCTGAGCTCGAATCTGGATTTATTCTCAGGGTCTGAAGATATCATGGAGGTGATTTATCTCAGCCTTTCTTCATTTTGTGTTCCACACATTCCGCTCAGTATAGTGTCAGAAAAATGGGTTAATTTCAGATCCTTGTGTGCAAGCAGCTGTTAAGAGCGCACTCGTTCGTGCTCGGAGTTCACTAGCCTATGCTGAACAATCTGCATCTGTCCACGCCAGAGGTGCGTGAGTGTTTTCGGCATTACCCCCTGGCTGATAACTGAATCCATGTGAGTCTGTCATGACGAGGAAAAGTGGACGGCAGTCAGACATGTTTGAACTGGAAACAAACCAACAGTCTCTGTGCCCTTTCATGATTCAGAACTCTTGTTCCGCACACCCTTTGTTCCCTTGTCCTTACCCTCTGCCCTCTTTTGTACTGTTTCCTCCCTGTGCTTTTCTCTGCGCTATTCGCTTCTCTTCGCCCTTTATGCTTCAGTTCTCTGTGCCCCTCTACACCCTTGGATTCTCCTCGCCTCTGTAACCTTCTATTCTCAGCGTCCTTGTACCTCTTCCTGCACCATGGGATGCTCTGGGTCTCTGGGCCGTTCAGTTCTCCTAGCCCTGGGCCCTTCACCTTCCTTCTTGGGACCCTTTGGGCCTCTCTCCCTGGGGCCTCCATTTCAGTCTCCCTCCTGCACTCTCTGTTTCTCTGTGCCCACGGCCCATTCATCTCACTCTCTCTTTCCTTGCATCCTCTGGTACGCTAGGCCCCTCCACCCTTGCCCTTGGGTTCTCTCACCCCCTCCCTCTGCATCTTGCAGTTCTCTTACTTGAGCCTTCGGATCTTCACTCCCTCTCTTTCTCTGTCGCCCCACTCCCTTTAGTACAGTGGGCCTATGCAGCTTTCACCTTTCCCCCTCTACAACTTTTGGTTCCATTTGCTCTCTTTAAAGTTTTCTAAACCCCTCTACCCTTCAGTTCCCCGACCCGTGCACCCTTCGGTTCTCTGGGCCCCTCCACCCATCGGTTCTACTCACCACTGGGCCCTTCAGTTCTCTTGGCCCCTGCACTCTTTGGTTCTCGGGGCCCTTGCGACTTTCGGTTCTCTCTCTCTCCCAGCACCATGAGCTTCTTTGGGCCTCTGGAACTTTCAGTTCTCTTGTTGTCCTGCACCGATCGGTCCTGGGACCTGTTATGGCTGTCTGTCTATCTGTGCTCCCCTCGGCCCTGTCTCCCTTCTTGCACCCTATGGTTGTGTGGCCCTCCTGTACCCTACAGTTCACTATTTCCCTCCTATCAGCGGTGTCACTAGCGTTGGTGTCACCCAGTGCGGGTAACTCGTGGTGTCACCCCCTCACGACTTATCCCGAATCCATGAATCTATGATGGACCTCCTTTGAGTCCGCCAGTGCCAATCATTGCACTTCGCGGAGGAGAAAACGCCCATTGTTGAGCTGTGTTTTATCAGTGGCAGTTTTTAGATTCGTGCACAGCTGTCAGGCTCAATTCCTGTTAAATGCCCCCCTACTCCCTACGGAGACTCTGGTTCCTTAATTGGCACAGGGGGTTCAGTGTAAGAAGCTGCCATTCAGAGTCTGCGGCACGTTTTACGATCACTGTCTTCACCGCCTTGAAATCGGCTTTTTCCCATAAAAAACATTCAGTTATAAAATGCATGTTTCTGAAGATTTCTTTCCCGTGAGGTCAGCAGCACTAATGTTTATTCTGTTTGGAGAAAGTTGTAATCAGTTTTCCCAGCGTACCCAGGGCCGGACTGGGAACTGAAAGCAGCCCTGGCAAATTATGCCAGACCAGCCCCCGTCCGGCGCGTAGCGAACGAGCGCAGCGAGCGAGGCTGATCCCTACTAGGGTGGTTTGTGGGGGGTTCTCCCTGTTAGAAAATTTTGGAAAACGACAGATTAAAATAGGGAATTTTAAAGCACATTTTTCATTACATATTCAACATGGTGTGAAACAGAATAGGATGGCAAATGAAGAAGAGAGTCAAGAGACTACTCCCTAGGACATGCTCAGAGATCGCACATTACAGCCAGGGTGAAATCACAACCTACGGACTCCTTGGGTAGGTGTCAAAGAGTGTGAAATTGCATACAATGCTGCCCAGGACTCTTTAAGGGGCCGTAAAGTGATGATCACAACACCCTTCAGGCCACTCTTGTCTTTTCAACAAAAAGTGCTATGCGTTTTAGGCTTCTTTTTTTCAAGACTGTTTCAACGTCATAACTTTACATCATAAAAACTACATTCTGATATTCTTTTTTGTATTTTCAATAAATTGTCACTCACATTGCCACATTTTAAGCACTGAGATGTGATGTCACACAGGCCAACAAGACCAGAAACTAGGGAAATGTCACTCATAAGCACCTAGGCACTGAGGGCAGAAACTGTGAAAATGTCACACATAAGCATCTGATAACTAGCACCTAGGGCACAGAGGCCAGAAGGTATGGAAACATCACACCCATGCAGTGTATCTCTTAATAATAATTATAATTATTCCTCTGATTTTAAGCAGTTTGTGCAAGATCAGGTGTTCCAGGTCCAGGTGTTCTGAATAGTGACAAGGCTCCCTGCCCCCTTTAGCCCAACCTCCAAGCGGATCCGCCAAGAGGTCTGAACACTCATGAAAAACAAATGAAGACGTCTGCATAATACATTAATTGACTAATAATATTATATAGAAACACTGGGAGCATGAACAAGCACTGACTGTGGCAATAGGTCTGGCTATGTTTTTACGTGGGGAGGAGAGAGGGGGAAAGGAAGGGGGAGAGAGAGAGAAAGACAGAAGAGAAAGGGAGAAAAAGAGGAAGAGAATGACAGAGAGACCGGGAGAGGGGGGGAGGGGAAGATAGAGCGGGAGAGAGAGAGAGGAGAGATCGAGAGAGGGGGAGAGAGAGACAGGGAGGGGTAGAGAGAGAGGGAGAGAGAGAGGGAGAGAGAGGGAGAGAAATACAGGGATAGAAAAGAGAGAGAGGGAGGTATAGAAAGAGGGAGAGAGAGAAAAGGATATAGAGAAAAGGATAGAGTGACAGAGGAAGCGAGAGAGATATGGGGATAGAGAGGGGGAGAGCGAGAGAGGATAGGTATAGAGAGAGAGATTGAGAGGGATAAATAGAGAGCGCATGAGGAAGCGAGAGAGGGGATAGAGATAGAGAGAGAAGGAGCAAGAGAGTGAGAGAGAGAAAGGGAGAGATGGGGGCGAGAGAAAGAAAGATTGGGAGGGAGAGAGAAAGAGGGTAAAAGAGAGGGGGCGCGAGAGAGAAAGAGGAGAGTAAAGGATTTAGAGAGAGAGAGAGAGAGAGAGAGAGTGAAGGAGAGAAGGAGAGAGAGAGAAAGAGAGAGAGATTTCCATCATTTCACTACAAAACATAGCACTAATTTACTTATAATTCTACCCTCTCTACACCAAAGCGCCATCGTTGTTCCACAAAATGCAATATTCTTTCACTGCAGAATAAGGGAATAGTTGAACTAGATAATATAGATCTTATTGTATTATAACAAAACGGGTATCAACGTACTGAATAACATGTAATTACGGTACCGCAGTATATGCTCAATAATGTAGTACAGAATTTCCCCTTGACTATACTTCTGAATGTAGCCATCTTTGTACCAAATATAACTCCTGGATCCCTGGCACTGAGGGATAGCTTGGCAGCCGAGCTCAGCAGAAAACTGGGCTCAATCAGATGCCAGCATGCAGACTCCATGGTGTCCCGATGTGTGAGCATCCTACTGTGCGCTCCTTTTTTCCTGGGCTTGCTTAAGCTTCTGACATATTTACTACCACCCAAATCTCTGTAGACAGTGAGCACCCAGCCGTGCCTCTGCAGACAGAGAGCCTGTGCCTGTTAACAACAGTATGATAATGACTCATTAATCAGGTTGTACAGTGGTCTACCTGCTAGTCAACAGTTTATTGTAATTTATAATGTCATAGGTATGGTACTTTATATATCAGTGGTCGAAGTTTTGTAAAAAAAAAAGTAGGGGAACTGTGGGCGGAGAATCAGAGGACGGGAATAACCCAAGGATTGGATCAGTGGGTGGAGCCAGAGGTGTGGCCAGAATGCGCAAACCTCCCAATTTTTAGTATTTGTTTGGTTTCACTGCCCAGTTTTATCAATCATGATTATTTAAGGTTATAATGAGTTATTGACAGTAAAATGTATTCACAAAGTGGGATAGGCTTCTAATCACAGAATGTCCCCAAATACGATAAAATGTGGAAGCACAAGCCATTTGTCTACGAGTCATGGAGATTCTGTCATCAGCACTTTTCCCTTTTCCACATGAATGGCTAAATATCCTAGTTTGCAAATGTTTTCTAAATAATACTGGCTCTGCCATATTTGCATCATAATGCAAGATCTGCTGCATGATCTGAGCATTTAAACTAATAAATTGTTTGTAGCTCAAACGTATCAAAAGTTAACAAAAATGTGACTTGTGTTGCTGCGGAGTAGATGACAGTGAATGACTCACTGTTCTATGTTAGGATTTTAACTTGTAAACTGCAAGTAACAAAAGGATCTCTCTGACAAAAGCAGTAGCCCACTGGCCTATTTACATTATGTGCACTTTGTGATCTGCATGGTATATGTTCTTTGCAGCAGGTACATTAATCCTCTGAGCTACCTTTCCATGAGTCAAATGTTCCATTAGACAAAATTCCGATCTCTCTCTAGGAAGAACATTATTCACCAGAGTCATCATGACATTTTTATTGTTAATGAAAATTGCTGGAGACCAGGAAGGAGGCAGCAAGCGCTTTTAAAACCATAATATACTTGCAAAAATTATGCCTCCACCTAAAGTCAGCACCTGGTGCGGTCACACCGGTTGCACCGCCCTAGAGCTGGCCCTTCTCAAGGGACCTGTGATCTCAGTGACAGCGTCACTGTTGTTCTAGGGTTTGCTGCTTCATAGGCCTACCCGCAAGACTGGAGGTGAACTTCAGTATGGATAGTGGTGGACAAGCCTTGAAGGTTAACCTACACTTGTCATGCTAGGGTCCACCTGCTGGTGCTATGACACCTAGGCTTCTAATGTCTTGCGAAGCGTTCTAAGGTCCAGCATGAGATAGTGCTCTCTCAGGAGAGTGGTCTGGCGGACTGGTTATTAAGGCTGAACCTGGTTCCCCATTTCCAAATTCAGCAGCTCTGGCCATAGTGCCACATCCTCTCCCCCACTGAACACCATACTGCCCCACTGAAAAAAACTCTGACTGGCTTCAACTACAACCCAATTGTTGCCAGCTATAAACACCTCGATGCGGCTCAATTTAAATTATGCACTAGGCAAGAGCAATATGTGGCCTACAAAAAAAATGACAGCATCCTGGAAAAAGCAACCAATCATAAGGAATGCTAAATTTTGCAAACCATGTGAAATGTAAGCAGGAACAACATGGCTACCTTAACGCTTTTACACTCACTGTTCAGAAATCAGTGAGTGCTTTTGCCTGAAAAGTTAAAGACATGACTACAGGGCCCTGATTGGACCCATTTCAATGGCCATTGCTTATATCCTTACAAAACGGAAGCAGTATGGTAAAAAAGACAACATCCCTGGACGCAGAGCAGCAGCAGTACAAATTTTATTTTTCAATCCTCACATTGCAGTACCTCCAGGATTGGTGCACTAGTTCCAAGCCCAGGGAAAACAAAGCCAAAACTACAAAAATAGCGCTTCACTGGCAAACTCTGTCAAAGTGGCGCTAATGTGTTTGGTTGTGAATAAAATCAATCAGGTCAGTTTGCTACCACTCTTTCTTACTTTATTTAGTTATTTATTTGTCATATTGTTAAACTTTTATTCCCGATGCTGCACTTTGGAATAAAATGACAAAAAAATACGACATTGATTTCCAGAAAAAGTGATTTTCTTTTTTGGATCCATTTCACAGGGGAGTAAAGAAAAGAAAGGAGAGGAAAGAGAGTGAGAACCTCATCTTGAGGCAATATGAATTCTGGTATCATTACCAATATACGGTTTAATGCTTGGCACTGTTAATGCTTGCATTGTAATAGTGCTTTATGCGTCAGAGAAATTTGTTTGCTCTTCTGAAAAAGTTGCTGTGCCTAACTGGACAATGTGGATTTTGGGATGGGTTTGTGTTTTGTTTTACATTTAGGCAATATTGCTATTGCCATCACAGTGGTTCTTTACATACAGGGGGGCAATGTATAAACTTTCACATTACAAGTGAAGTATATCTGTAACCTATCCATTACTCTAATGTCTGAGGCCTTAGTCTGCATTTTAGCCTAAACCAGTCCCTTCACCCTGAGCAACACCCTTGTCACCGTGACCAAAAGCCTGACACAGTGAGCTGTTGAATATCACGGTTTTCAGTAAGGTAATTCCCTTCTCTAAGCAATATTATTGTTAAGACTGTCCCATCCATCCAAATGTCAGCGAAAATTATCCAAGTGTGTTTGCTTTGCTTTTTGCGCCATGAGGTGCTCCAGCAAAATATTGGACACAGGTCTTGACCCCCGGCCCGTGGCAGCTAAAATTCATCTTTGCAGGCCTCCCCTCCCGACAGCTCAAAAGACGGCCCCACAGAGGTCTTCTACGAGCCCACATCTAGTAGAAGACGTCCTCAGTGACCAGAGGTAGGCCACTTCGTTCCGAACTGCCTCCCTCCACCCTCCGCCCGGCGCCCTGCTCAATAAGTCTCAAGTCACTATAGGCAGCATAACTGCCTGACCACCCCCCATGATCATCATCAATCAGGGGAATCAATTGGTGCCGAACTCGGAGAAACTCACCTGCTGTGTTGGTGGCAGACAGGGGTCTACGTCGGCGGGCAGCGGGCTAGGCTAAGCCTAGGAATAACATTAAATTATGGCGGCCCACAAGAACATTCGGCGGTGCTCAAATCAATGCCTCTGCTCCTCGTCACTCATCTCATGATGCTTCTAGTCACACACACTTATTTTAGGGCCCAATCTGCGCTGTGGGGAAACGACATCGGCCGCCTGCATTCGGCCCGGACCTAGAGAGGCGCGCAGTCTACAGGGCGAAGGAGGAGACAGTGCGCACTGCGCACAGGCTGCTCTGCCTCCTGAAACGTTAGGTTAGGTTGCACAGTGTGCACACACTGCACGGCGTCGGGCCAGTCAATCTATGTCAATGTGTGTTGCTCGATTAAATTGCTTTGCTTGGTTTCCTGGCTGCAGCCTGCAGGCTGCTTGCGGTGACTCTCTGACTCACGTCACTCATCACCAGCCACACTCACTCAATACAACTCGGACTGAAAATCGGCCCCGGCGGCAGACGGCAGACACAAAACCGGCCCCCTGTCGCAAAACCGGCCCCCACCCCATCCAGCCTACCGGGGGATTGCCCGGTGCCCGAATTTACCAGTCTGGGCCAGAGCGTACCTTCTTCTTACAACAGAGATGCGGCTCCCAAGGACACTGGGTGCCCTAATGTAAGAACTGAAATTACCAGACCCACCTCCTGTTTTGTTGGAAAATAAATAAATAAGGGTGAACTATCACACACTGAGCATCGGTGTCAATGCTCCTGCTGCACCAGTGCAGCAGGTGACAGAGCTCGTGGGAGGGGACACTAAAATAAAGAATAAACATTAACAAAGGCAATACATAGATGTAAATGCTTATTTTGAATGAAATAGCACTCGTGTGTTGTCACCTGTGTTCTTTGTGATGTTTGTGTGTTGAGAGTGCCTAAGTAATGAAGGTGTTTCTACTTCACTCAGCAGCGAGATTAGGTGTGGTATATTGCACCTGTTAACTACTCGTTACGTATAGGCGGCAGCAGTTGGCAGAGTAAGAGTAAATATATCCCCCATGGATAATAAGTAGGGCCTATTGCTCTCCAAGGTGTGATACTTTACTGTACTGTTGCATGTGATATTACACTACACACTTCAATTAAACAGGCACTAGTGAGCAATGTAATGTCACATGAATTATCCCACACGAATAAAGAGGCTGGTTGTCTGAGCAGGATTGACATAAGCCTCTCACATGAGCTAGCATTCTGCCAATGGCGCAGCAGGTGCGGTGGCACCAGGGCCATTGGCCGGTGGCGCCCACTGCATCCTGAATAATGAAGGATATTCCCACCTATCTGCAGTGGTCTGGGGGCCCATTAGCATTCACACAATAGGGCCAAAGGCACCCTGCTATGCCACTTAACTATCAGGTGGTATGTAAATCCCCTGTAGCACCAGCTGTGTACACATGTATTCCTAGGGCGTTACAGCGTCTTACTAATTCAGTAATTGTTGTTGCACTTTCAGTTATCAGGATTTTGAGAGTCGACTTTAGGGCATGTCCCGTTGTATTCCCAATTCCTGTGCAAAAGGGGTTTCCTCCAGAAGCGAGAGTCGGACTACACGTTTTGTGGAGTTCCCAAACTCTTGAATTGTTTTACTTTTCACCACGCACATTTTGCAAGAATTTTCTTAAAAGTTTGCATTAGGAAAATTGGTTAGAAAAATAGAATGTGTGTGATAAACTTGTCGAAGTCCACTATACGCACACTTAACACAACTTTTATATCTTGTAACAACATCTAAATACAATCCCAAGAATGAGAAGGAAGGAATGGGTGGGGAAGTTGCTGTGCTGAATTGAAGTGTTTAAACTTTTAATCCGGGCATTTTTTGTGTCTATTCCTAGCGCGCCTTCTCTTCCTCTTCTAGCCCTGGGCCTGTATATCACACAGACAGCTCATGCCCGAATCCCGCCGCAGAGCCGTACCTGAGCCTCACAGCGCCAGAGCCGCCACTGTGCGTGCAGCATCGGCCCGGCCCTGAGAGCCACAGCAGGTGCTTCACCTTCAGACTCGGATGTGAGCCGCGCAGTCAGCATCGGATGCGGGCTGCGCAGAGCTACCTACACTTGACTTGAGCTCCGTAGCACTAGACTTGGACCATGGCGGTGACCGGGGACATCATTCTTTTTCTGCCTCCCTGTTTTTAGTTAATAATAAATAAATGGGGTCCTCTTTTTCTCTCCTTACATCCTTCAGTTCTCTGGGCCTCAGAGTCCTTCCGTTCCAGGGGTCCCGTCGCGGCTGGCAAGAGGGGGTGGGGGGGTTGGGGGGTGGGGCGGCGCAAGGGGGGAGCGACACAGTAATGTCAATAAAATTAAAAATAAACTTAACTTAATACCTCACTCCCACTGCGTCCTTTGGATCACGTGCCACCACTCCTGCTGCTCCTGGCTGGGCCTGCCTTAACCTAGGCAGCCTCCCTCCCCCTCTCCTAAGCCACACTCCTTGGATGTGGGGGCGTGGGGCCCCTCAATAAATTCATCCCCTGTCTGATCTGGGCTGCACGAGGTGGGCCCCAGTCCTGGGTTAACAGTGGCATCTGTTACGCCAGAGCCCGGGCGTGCGCATGGGCACCAACTATTTCAATAATTAAGAGGCCGGCTGGCAGTGCGTGCGCACAGCACCATTCCATTAAAGAAGAGGCCATGGCATGCGCGCAACGAAGACGCTTGTTTGCTAGCTTTGCTGAGTGAGGGGGCCCCGCGGGCCCCTGAAGCCCAGGGCCCCCCGCACTGCGGGGGCTGCGTGGGCCTGTGTAACACCCCTGGGAGAAAGGTGTCAGAACACCGGGACATACGTCAAAAAACTGGGCCTGTACGGTCAAATACAGGAGCGCCTATTGCGTTGATTTCCGATTTTATTGATTTAAAGAATTGCTTTGTCCTTCACGTATAATTTTCTTTTCCCCTGGATTTTCGGGTGTTTGCTGTCAGTAAAGCAATTGAAGCCAAGTGAAGTGGGTTCTGCACTCAGGGGAGCCGGGGGTCAGGCATGCCTGGCATGAACAACAACCCTCTCAGACAACTGCCCCTTTCAAAAGCACTTGTCTGAGAGGTAACTGACATTGCCTGCCCCAGATGAGCACGTCAGTCATCTACCAACCCAGGGTTAGTCCTTTAGTCTTCTGGAAGCACCCCCGTATTTAAGCGGTTCAGTGTCACAGCCCTTACATGCCAGATACTGGTCTTCAGGGCGCTATTCTTGCTGTCATGGCCATTGATTGCACATACTCTTTCGGGCATGCATTTAGTCTGAAAACAGCACCGGGAGCCAGGGATTGCGTGTTTCCGCAAGTGCCTGGGACCAGCCTTGCGTCTGCACGAACGACGACTTCTTCTATTGTACAGCGCTCTGACACCTTCGGGTAAAGTCTGCGCTGCATAAAAATGCATTAAATAAAAATTAAATAAAATGAACCTGAACCTGCGTGTCTGTAACATACACTAGTAAACTAAGTGCCACCACCCCCACCTACCAAGTGGGGGTGTGCACTCTGCACTGCACACAAAGGCCCACAGAGGCTTAAACTCAGGAGTTTAAGTGGGCCGGGTCTCAAGGGGTCTGAGCACCGGCAGCTTTTTTCAGGGGACCTCGAAACGGGTCTCTATCGGGCTCTGTTTTGAGCCCTGGTACAGGCGGTCCGTTTTTTCCGGACTGCAGTGACAGCAGTTTGCTGTCACTGCAGTCTGGAAAAAAGTGCAGGGCGCAAAACAGCCTGATAAAGACCCTTTTGGAGACAGTAAGCACGTGGTTATGCACTTCCCACACTGCTCACTTCTCACTACTCACTAGTGGAGAAGTGACGGCATGACATCATGTCAGGTGAGCGTTGTGGGGGAAGGGAAATCCTTTAACCACTTCGATGCTGATGACGAGCTGAGCTCGTCATGTAACGCGGTTTTTAGAAAACAGCCGCACAGCGCAAAAATAACCGCAGCAGCGATGCGGTTAAAGAGTCATTTTCTTTCTGGATTTCCCTTCTCTTTCTGAAACGCAAGAGCAGCAACATTGTGGTAGGGTCAACAATGCTTTAATTGGAAACTTTTTCAAAATTATATGTAACAAGCCATAGTTACAGCTTATTTATCCTATGCAACTAATAACCATTGACAAAGCCAATAGTCCTGACTTATTGTAGGTATGATGTTACTTGTTGTATCACATATCTGGATGCAATGACAGGAACCGCAAAATACAAGTCGGGTATCACATTATGCTAAGCACAGATTTTTAGAGTAAGTGTTTTAAAGCCACGCCCCTAAGTACACTGACCACGCCCCTTTGAGAGACCCCCCAGTTTTTTCATCCTACTTAAAGCCCTGCTTAAACTGTCTGCTGCCGGAGTCCCAGTGCCACAAACGAAACAAAAAGCCCAGTAGCCAACCAAAAACAACGTACGCCACCAGGGCAAGGCCTCGCCGCCTCGGGCTCTATGGATCGAATCAAAGTCACCCCCTACCGGCAGTGGCCCATCCCCCAGGTGTCGCGCAGTCAGTAGAGTACTACTAAAGTTAAGTGTAACACACAAGTACATAATTAACGCAGGCTGCAGCGACAAAATTAAAAACACAACAGCCCCTATAAATATAATTAGGAGGTTGTTGTGGGTGGTGGCGGGATCCCTTTCACTTACCAGTGTGTTGTAGTTACCGTGACCTGCCCTGACCTCGACGTTCACTTCTCAAGGCTCCTCGTCAGGCTCCTCGTCTCGACTCAATACCAGGAGGACTGCAGTCAGGGCTCGAGTCAGGGTACCACGCGGGTGGACGGCGTCTCACCACTTATTTTACTGTGTTTTTACCGGGTGGACGCCGTCCCCCCTGCCCAAAAGATGGAACGGGTGCCTGAGTCTGCACCTGCTCGTGAATGAGAGCCTTCTAAATGCACCCAAGCCTCAGACTAATCTCCCCTTCCACCTCACGCCCTCCCCTTGCCAGCATTTCTCAGAGCACAAACGAGGCACCAAGGCTTCAAGGAGCTGCGCCGTCAACACGCCGAGCATGTCACTTCCAGGGACACCGACAGATGCCCGTAGTGCCGTCTGTAATAACCGTGTAATCTGAGGAATGGGTCTTGTGTATAGTGTGTTCTTGTGTTTTGAGTGACTGCCACTTACTGCAGTATTATACTTCTACATGTATCTTGTGTGTATTCACGCATTTCAGACGGAGAAAGTAAATTTCGTGGCGTCACTTCCTGTTGTGACGTCACTTCCGGTGACACCACCTAACTTGGTGCGTACCCCCACTTCTTTTTTTAGGACTTGTGCCCTGACTGCAGTACACAGCATGGCAATAGCAATGATAGCACGCACAAGCCAGCCACGACGAAGCAAGCCAAAAGTAAAACTGGGAAATACTGGAATTTGGTGGTCTTTGGACTCCTCCCCCAGACCCCAGCAAATCAATCACATGCAAAACAACAAACTGTTGCTAGGTCTGGTGGAAGAGGCAATGGCCACTGCCACACCCCCACAAAATCAAAGCCGCCCGGACTGTCCCGCCCTCAGCCATTGAAACTAATGGAGGGCCTCCAACTCCTCCCTGGGCCAAAGGAATAACGCCCAAATATAAATGCTATTCTGGCAGTGAGACACAGGCTGCACGCTCCAGTGTGTCGTCACTGCCCTGCTTTATGGCTCCAGGTTGAAGAAATCTTCGCCCAGCCAAAAGCATGTGCAGAACAAAGGCAATCCTCCACCACCCCCTTAAAAAAGAACATTTGAACATGTTTGTTTATCGAGCACAAGCAGCCAGCAAAATGCATTGCTAACTGCTCAGTGTTCCATCATGCATTTTGTTAGTCCCCCACAGTCCCCCACAGGGTGGGAGGGCGATGCCCATCTTGCCCGTGTACACCAGCCGCCCCTGGGTTTGACATGGTAGGGTTGTAACTTACGCCATTAAGGCAAGTTATATGCAGAGTTACTTTGCATGGATTTCTGTCGCTGGATCTAAGATCCAATACGGCTGTGTGTTTCATGGCATTGCAGGGTTTGAGACACATCGATGGCCGATCCAAGTCAAGTTAAGTCAAGTTAAAATTTGTATTGCGCTCTCCTGACCCAGAGGGTCTCAAGGCGCTTGAGGAGGGGGTGTTCGCTACTTATCAAACAGCCAAGTTTTGAGTTGTTTTCTGAAGGAGAGTTGTTTCTGTGTGAGGCGGAGGTGGGTGGGGAGAGAATTCCAGGTTTTGGCCGCTAAGTAGGAGAAAGATCCTTCCTCCCATGGTAGTTCTTCAGAAGCGTGGAATCGCGGCGAGTGCTTGATTGGAAGATCGGAGTTGGTGGGTGGGGGTGTAGAAGGTCATGCGCGAGTTGAGGTATTTAGGTCCTAGGTCGTAGATAGCCTTGTGTGCGTGGCTGAGGAGACGGAACGTTATTCTCTTGTTTACGGGGAGCCAGTGGAGGTCTCTCAGGTGACCGGATATGTGCTTGTGGCGGGGTATGTTTAGGATGAGTCGGGCGGAGGCGTTCTGAATGCGTTGGAATTCTTTACTGTAATTTGGCTGTGGTTCCGGCGTAGAGGGTGTTTCCGTAGTCCAGTCGGCTTGTGACAAGTGCTTGGGTGACTGTCTTTCTTGTTTCGGTGGGGATCCAAAGGAAGATGTTTTTGAGCATACGTAATATGTTAAAGCATGATGATGAGACGGCATTGACTTGTCTGGTCATCGAGAGGGAGGAGTCTAGAATGAATCCCAGGTCGCGAGCATGGTCCGTTGCTTTGGGTGCGCTGCCCAGTGTCGGTGGCCACCATGAGTTGTCCCATGCGGAGGGGGATGATCCTAGGATGAGTACTTCCGTCTTGTCAGAATTCAGTTTCAATCGGTTGTTCTTCATCCATTTGGCTACGTCTTTAATCCCTTCGTGTAGGTTGGTTTTGGCGACGTTTGGGTCTTTGGTGAGGGAGAGGATCAGCTGTGTGTCGTCAGCGTAGGAGATGATGTTGAGGTTGTGTTGGCGTGCGATGGATGTGAGGGGGCTCATGTAGACGTTGGAGAGGGTGGGGCTGAGCGATGATCCTTGTGGTACGCTGCAGATGACTTCGGTGGCCTCTGACCTGAAAGGGGGAGGCGGACTCTTTGGGTTCTTCCGGCGAGGAAAGAGATGATCCAATCCAATGCTTTTCCTTGTATCGCGGCGTTACTGAGGCGTTGTACTAGGGTGCTATGACAGACCGTGTCAAACGTTGCAGAGAGGTCCAGGAGGATGAGGGCAGCTGTTTCCCCGTTGTCGAGTAGTGTTCTGATGTCGTCTGTGGCTGCGAAGAGGGCGGTCTCGGTGCTGTGTTTGGCTCGGAAGCCAGACTGAGAGGGGTCGAGGGAGCCGTTGGACTCGAGGAAGGCGGCGAGCTGACTGTTGACGGTCTTCTCTATGAATTTGGCAGGGAAAGAGAGGAGCGAGATGGTGCGGTAGTTCTTAAGTTCAGTGGGGTCTGCTGTAGGTTTCTTTAGTAGGGCACTGAGTTCGGCATGTTTCCAGCTTTCCTGGAAGGTGGCGGTGTTGAGGGAGCAGTTGATGATATCCCCGAGATGGGGTGCTATGATGGAGTCAGCCTTGTTGAAGATGTGTTATGTTATGTTAAAATGGGACTTTTATAGCGCAACGGCTACTCCAAAGGAGTGTCCCGGCGCTTTGAGCTCCAGACCAGAGAAAAGAGCTAGAAAACATAACAATAACAAAGCAGGGGCCTAGAAGAGGGGACAGATTATCCAGCGAACAACCAGGTTTTCAAGTCTTTCCTGAAGACAAGCAGGTTTGCGGTGTTTCGCAGGGACACCGGTAGAGAATTCCATAGCTGAGGAGCAAGGAAACTAAAGGACCGGCCGCCTAGCCGAGCCCTTTTGATGCGTGGCACCCGAGCCAAAGCCAAGGCTTCTGACCTGAGGGATCGTGCAGGTCGATAGAAGTCCAGCCTCCTCTGAAGATACTTGGCACCATTGCCATGCAAGGCCTTATGGGCAAGAGTCATGGCCTTGAACAGTATCCTCTTCCGCACCGGAAGCCAGTGAAGGGATACAAGGAGATTAGAGGCACTAGTGCGGCGGTGAAGGCCAAAAATAGCGCGCGCAGCAGCGTTCTGGGTGACCTGCAGACGCTGGAAGAGATATTCAGGCAAGCCCAGATATAGGACATTGGCATAGTCCAATCTGGACCCTATGAGGGCCTGAACAGTGATCCTCCGATGTTGCTCCGAGAGAAGGGGAAAGAACTTGCGCAGCATTCTAAGAATCCCAAAACATGTTCCCGTAAGAGTGGAAACCTGGGATTTGAGCGAGAGCTCGTTGTCAATTTTAACTCCCAGGTTCTTCGCCCACTTACAAGACTGAGTGGGAGGGAACATGTCAGCAGGCCACCATCCCTGCCAATCTGGTTCTGATGGGCATCCGAAGAATAGTATTTCAGATTTGTCCGAGTTGCACTTAAGGCTGTTGTGTGAAAACCAGCTAAAAACAGCCCCAAGGCACTCACGGATCCTTTCTCCATCGAACTCTTCGCTCTTACGACAGGTGAAAAGGAGCTGGGTGTCGTCAGCATAAGAGACGATCCGGGCCCCATAGGACTCCGCCAATGTCGCCAGAGGGGTCATAAGGATGTTAAATAGAGTGGGGCTCAAAATAGAGCCCTGAGGCACTCCGACTCCCAATGGCGGCATCTCGGCGGATCCGGGTGGGACCCAGACCGTCTGGCGGCGGTTTGCCAGAAAGGAACAAAACCAATTGAGCACCGTCCCCCCTAGCCCAATGTCACGAAGCCTAGTGAGGAGATCCTCATGGGGGACGGTGTCAAACGCCGCCGACAGGTCTAGCATGACTAACATCACCCTGCCTCCCGTGTCCAGCACCTCTTTAACGATCTCCGAGACTTCCAATAGCGCCGTCTCGGTGCTTAAGTTGGAGCGAAAGCCCGATTGGGATTCATGAAGTAAATCATTAGACTCCAGGAAGTTGGAAAGCACGCTGTGCACGTGTTTCTCCAGGATCTTAGTCAGTGCTGGAAGGAGCGAGATTGGCCTATAATTAGAAGGTGCCTCTGGGTCAAGATAGGGCTTCTTAATCAGGGGGATGACCGCGGCTTGCTTCCAGGCCTGGGGCAGAAAGCCCTGGCTCAGGGATAAATTGAGGATAGGATTGGCTATGGGGTTGATGGCGTCTGCCATTTTTGCTAGAAATTTTGCTGGGCACGGATCTAACGGTGAGCCCGATTTAAGGTTCCTCATCAAGGCTAAAGATGTGGCAACCGAAAGGGGAGGAAAGTCAAGCAGAGCTGGGCCTGAGGGAGACAGAGAAGCTGTCTCAATCGGCACCACAGACACATCATCTGGGGCTCTCAACGGGAAAGAAACCTGGATTTGCCTAATTTTGGTGGTAAAGAAGTTGGCAATAGTGTTAGCCCAGGTCTCCACTGGAGCACCCTGAGTAAAGATGGACCGGGGGCTAGTGAATTCACGCACAATTGAAAAAATCTCCTTACAGGAGTTAGCTGCGTCGTCAATCCTTTTGGCGAAATAACATTTCTTGCTCTGAAGGACTAGATCATGGTATGACTTCATCATGATTCTATAACGTTGTTTAGCCTCAGGCTCATACTGGGCTCTCCAAGCCCGCTCAGCAACTTTACATTGCCTACGGGCGTGGGCTAGTTCCTCCGTAAACCAGGGGGCAGAGACCCGTCGAGCAGCGGACCTGGGAGGCTGTAAAGGAGCGAGCTCATTTAGTCTGGCAAGAAGCCAGGATTGCAGGCTCTCCAGATCTTTCTCCAGGTCACCAGTACAAGACACAGGGTGATCAACCAGAGCATGCGTGAGCATATCTGGGGTCACCCGATGAAGTGCCCTATAACTGCTGCCCTGCTGTCTCGTGGCGCTGGCCGGAGAAGCCATAGTAGATGGTATTTCAAAATGGGCAAGAAAATGATCAGACCAAACGACTGGCAGGGTGGGGGCATGGGTCGGTTGGTGATCCGGAGTGTATGGAGTTCATCAAGCGGATGGTGTCTTCGGTGCTGATCGGGTTCCAGGTGCAAAGGGTGGTGGTGGGGGGCTTCAGTTCGGTAGTAAGGGGGGTGGACTGGTCGCCGAAGATGTTATGTATGTCAGCGATTTTGCTGTGGAAGAATGATGCTTGTGAGTCGCAGAGGTCTTGAGAGGGAGTGATGTCGCTGGAGACGGCGCTGGGATTGGTAAACTATTTGACGATGCTGAAGAGTTCCTTGCTGTTGTGGGCGTTGTTGTGGATTCGATCCTGGAATGCTGATTTCTTGGAGGATCGGATCAGCTGGTGGTCTTTGCGGGTGGCGTCCTTGAGGGCGGTCATGTTGTCTGTGGTTGGGTTTTTTCGCCACGTTTTCTCGAGGGTGCGGCAGTTCTTTTTGGAGTTCTTGAGGTCGTCATTGAACAAGGAGGCTTTTTTGCTACCTTTGTTGTTGTGATGGTTTTTCAGGGGTGCTAATTCGTCAGCGCAGTGGGTGATCCATTGTGCGAGATTGACGGCTGCTTGATTTGGGTCCGATGATTTGGCGGGAGGGTTTTGGTTTAGCGATGTGGTGAGTTGGTCGGTGGTAATTATGTTCCAGTTTCTGCGGGGGACTTGTTGTGGGTGGTGGTGGGTCGTGGTCTTTCTAAAGTTGAAGTGGACGCAGCTGTGGTCTGTCCAGTGGAGTCCTGTGGCGTGGTTGAAGGAAACATGCTTGCTGGAGGAGACGATTGGGTCCAGCGTGTGTCCAGCGTGGTTGTGGGGGTGTTTACCAGTTGTTTGAGTCCGAGATTAGCGAGGTTGTCCAGAAGGGTGGTGGTGTTGCTGTCGTTGTTCTTCTACAGGTGGAAGTTGAGGTCCCCTAGGAGAATGTAGTCCTCGGAGGGGAGGGCGTGTGGGCTGATAAAGTCGGTGATGTCTTCGCTGAATTGTGTGCGGGGTCCTGGTGGTCTGTAGATGAGGGTGCCTCTAAGTGTGGTCTTGGGGTCGGTGTGTATCTGGAAGTGAAGGTGTTCGGCAGCTGTGAGGGTGTCGCCGGAGCTGGTCGTAATGCGGATGGAGTTCTTTTGAACGATGGCGATACCTCCTCCTGTTTGGTTGATGCGGTCCTTTCGGATGATCTTGTATCCGTCAGGGATGGCTACGGAGATGTTGGGCGCTGATGAGGCGTTCATCCAGGTTTCTGTAAGAAAGGCAACGTCCGGTGATGTGGTGTTGAGTAGGTTCCATAGTTCAATGGCGTGTTTGGGGACCGGGCGCGTGTTGAGCAGGATCCACTTTAGGTGGTTGTTGTTTGGGCTCTGTTTGGCGGTAGTGGTTGCAGTGTGGGTCCTGATGCAGCAGAACTTGCAGGATTGGCAGGTGAAGGGTCCATGGGTGCGTCCTGGGGCGGCTCGGTGGCAGTCGGGTAGTCGGCCGGTGTTAAGTGCAGAGAGGGTTGCGACATCGTACATTAGGCGGGTGGAGTGGTTTTTGCGTGGGCCAGGGGGTCTTCCGCTAGGCGCGGTCAAGGCGCGGATGGACGTAGACGGGCTTACCTTTGGCGCGCCCGCTGCGCGTAAATGCATCTGTCATAAGTAGATAGTGGCGAGGGCGTAGCGAGGGAGGAGCAGCTGGGAGGCGGGAGCGGGGTGGCGACTGGGGAGGAGATTGTACGGCGATGCTGTATATAATAAGACAGGTGCTAATTTCGAGCTACATGCAATGGCAGCGGGGCCAGAGCCTTCAACGACTCCAGGATACTGACACAGTCTAAAGAGATATTTTTTGTTCACAAACCCAGGTCTTCCTCCAGGCGGATAGCAGCACTCTCTGACCCGCTTGATTACACCACTACCCCATGGCAGCCATGAAGCTGTGGGGGACCAGCCGACCTCCACCTCATCGTAATGGATTGCTTAGTCTTTCTTTCTCTGGGATGGGGTGCTGGGCACTATTGGGATGGGGGATAGGGGGTTGAGACTAATGTCATGGAATGTCAATGGTCTAGGGGACAGAATTAAAAGAGGGGTGGTTCTCCAACTACTCAAGAGAATGTCACCAGATGTGGTCCTGCTACAAGAGACACACCTTATAGAAAATTCCTGCTCATCCATGAGCAGACGAGGTTATCGTCTTGTCGCTCATTCGGGCTTCACCTCCGGGTCTCGGGGTGGGGGTAATGATCAGAGCCTCCCTCCCCTTGGAAATTGACGAGGTGATTTATGATGACAGGGGACGTTATGCAGTAATAGTGGGCAGATGGGAGGTAAAGACCATACTTCTAATGTCTGTTTATGTCCCACCTGGTCTGCAATAGTCCACATTTGAAGATATCGGTAAAGCATTTCTGAATCTCCCGGAAGGATTCCTGATAGTGGGTGGTGACTTTATTTCGGTTGTTTGTGGGAGGGAAGATCGTTATCCACCTAGGGACCTGCCGGGATCAAAGGCTTGGCTGAGTAGGCTTATGGACACTTTGGGATTAGTAGATTGTCGGCGCTTGCTACACCCTGGGCAGACACAATACACCTTCCACTCCGGGGCACATGGCAGCCTCTCTAGGCTTGATTATGTACTGATGCCAGCGGCGCAGGCCATGATGGTTAAGGAGGTTAGACATCTGCCTCGTGGCATTTCAGATCACTACCCGCTACTCATGGTGTTGGATACTGGTGTTGGAGCAGAAGGGAGGTTAGCTCCCATAAACACATGGTACCTCCGCAACCCTAGGACCCGTGCAGCATTGGTTAAGTCTATAGAGCACTATTTACTTGAAAACTTGGGGTCAGTGTCTTCTGCTGTTTCACTTTGGGAGGCTTTCAAAACAGTTATCCGTGGGCAGGCTTTGTCGTTGATTTCCTGTGCCAAGAGGAGTAAACATGAAGAAGTAATCCGACTTGAATCCGAAATAGACGAGTTGGAAAAGATTTGGAACATGATGTTACTCAGGAGAAATTTCATGCTCTTAGTCTCAAACAGAGTGATTATAAAGCACTGGTCACTGACGCTGCCAGATCCATGAGTAGAGAGCAGCAGGGGCGTTTGTATGATGTTGGGGATAAGGCAGGTAAATTGATTGCATGGCTGGACAAGAAGGAGAGAGCGAGTCGGGTGGTTCCGGTGATTGAAAGTCAGAGTGGTATGAGAGTTACTGACCCAGTGAAAATAGTGGAACGCTTCGCAGAATATTTTCAGGGGGTTTATTCTCCCGTATCGGACAGACCCGAAGAGGACTCGCATTTGCCGCTCATTTGCTTAAACTCTACTTGCCAACAAGGAGGATACCTGAACGCTGAACTCGGAGGGCGCTTTGCAACACCTAATCTGCACAGGAAAGGTCGCGCCGCTGGTGGGAGCTTCTCAAAAATCGGCGGACAGCCTGCAAGCTCCCAGCGTGCACTAGACCTTGAGGCTACCTGTTGGCTCCACCGGGGGACTGCGAGGACCAGCAGCCTCTACACCTAACAGCTGGTGCCTCTTCCCCCGGCGGCCACGCCCCCTAACTAGCTCACCAAAAATTGAACAGACCCAAACGCACCGCAGGACGCGCGCGGGGCGAAGCGCGGGCGAAGCCCGGGCCAAGGGCGGGCCCGTTTAAGCCCGTTCAAGACCGGGCAGGACTGGACTGGGCCACCCTATTTTCAGTTTGCTTTTATATTTTGCCACTGACAAAACATCTATTTAGGTCCCGCCAGTTTTTGCTATTTGGCCTTAGAAGTTCCATTGTACCTTACTACTGTTACGATCCTTATGGTACAATGTGTCCGAGAACCACCAGGAATACTGTTAAAAAGCAGGCTCAATCTGCAGCTGAGGTCATTGGGCCAATAGACCAATTTATAACGAAAGCTAACGATGCCATTGAGCAGGGTATCATTCTATTGGACCGGAGGATCTCACAGGACCTGATGATTGACAGACGCTCTTCAATGGGCTTACTGGCCACTGCAAAAACCCCACTTCGTCCTGTTGATCTGCCCCCTCCAGTGACAGCACATGCAGAAATGCACACCGTCCCTCGCACAGTGGACCTATCTGCATCCCTAGATCTTTCCGAATCCCATTTCTCTCTTGAAAAATCTCCAGTTATTTTTGTTACCCAACCAGATAATCCCCCCTCCTACCCAATAGCCAGGGGTATACGAGAAGGAGCAATTCCCAAAAAATTGAAGAAGAAGGCAACTACTAAGTCCCACCACTCCACCATTCCTTCTTCTACAACTATCCTTGCAACTCCTTCTGTCTCTGATCCTCCCCCGCAAATCTTTAACCCTTCAACCCCCCACCATTCTCCTTCACTGTCAAGTGCACAAGCAGTGGATCCTATCTCTGTTAACCCGAATATCAGCTGTACTAGCTCCAGTAGCTATGACAGTGGAGGAGACATGGAAAATGGTAACCTTACAACTAACACATGTAGCAACGATAGCTTACTGCTTACCAGAATTGGAGATTTATTTAAATCCCACTTGGAACCAATTGAAAAGGCTCTACACTTGGTTCAGTCCCAACTAACTCAACTGTCTCTAGGACTAAACCAAAGTAAGGGAAACAAGAAGGATTCCAACTTGGCGCAAGGTAGGCCCACTACTTTAAACGTAAAAACATCAAAGCCTGTAACCTCTGCGCAGAATCCCAACACCAACAAACAAAAAGCCCCAGAGAAGCCTACTCAAAAACATTTTTTAACACCTACAAACAAGCCGCAACCACCTCCCAAATCCACTAATCCCTTACCGTCACATTCTGCAACCAATCCCAACCCAACATCATCTACCCATTTAAATCCTCTTTCTTCCCTTTATACCACCGCAGTCCCCACTCCTGCCCCCACCCATCCCAAAAACTCTACTGGATTCAATACCATTCCGAAAAACCGTAAGAGAAGGACTCCCCCTATTCATCTCCCACCGAGGCTTCTCCATATGTAGTAATAATGACTGGTGTTCCGGAACTCTCCCCAAACTAAGACGAACCGGTATGGTCTTTAAAAAACAAAGTAATATAATGGTTGTCCAGCAACAGACCTCTTCCAATCTTTATGGACAACAGAGTTACTACAGTGCGCAGAGTGCCTTGGCTAGGCAACGAACCGAAAAACATCCAGGGCGACTGCGTTATAGTAAACTTTGCAGATCCCAATACAGTTGAGCATATCTGCTCCTGGGGTGATCATACCTCTACTGAAGGGATAGCCACTCACAATCTGTCGTACTTCTATCCCCCGACTACACGACGTAACGCTGGTCCTCCGTGGTCCTGGACGAGGGTAGGGAACTGGGGTGGGATTAGAGATCGAGACCAGTGGTCTGGGTACGGTTTTAGCAATCCACCACCAGGCCACTTTAACAACTTTAAAAACTGGAGAGGCCCACCATTATCCAATAGATATGACTGTTTGGATATGGTGGACTGACCACCAACTCTACCCATCTCAGACAGTGGCCCCAACAATGTTCCGCCCAACCCCAAACACTCCTGTAAGAGCACTCGGACGGTCGGCTCTATTTTGCCACCCCTGTCTGGTACCCAGCCCGAGTCTTGTCCTCCCCAGCAACCCTTGACCCAACAGCCGTCAACTTCTACTCACCAGGATTTGTGTCACACTTTGTCAGCTACCCCAGTTGACTCACCTCTGAGCCAACAACCTATTATTCTTCAAGTCAGTGATCCAAAACCTACCCTCTCCCTTTCCGTCCCAACCACTCAGTCCTTGTCCCAACCCCCACACTCCTCTGCTGAACCTCAGTTTTCAAACCCTATTTTTTCATCAACCCAGGATCTTCCAGTCATATACTGGAACGTAGCTGGCCTTAGATCCAAAATCCATCTCCAGTCCTGGCTAGAAGTGACCAATAAATATAAGCTAATCTGCCTTCAAGAAACCTGGGCAATTGATCCTATTCACATCCAGGGCTACAAAACATTCCATCTTCCGGCCATACCGTCCACTCATGGAAGACCCAAGGGTGGCTTAGCCATTTACATTTCCAACTTAATTCCTTTTACGACCACGGAAGTCCCGTTAGTCTTTCCAATCTTTCAAATTCTCAAATTAGTTCCAGACAATAGTTCTTGTTATTATTTCATCAATATGTACAATAATTCCACGCCTGGTGACTGTGTAAAATCTTTGTTGGAAATCACTTTATATTTACAAGATCAGAAAGCCAAGAACCAACAGCTACAATGCCATGTTGTGTGGGGTGGGGATTTCAATGTTTATTTGTGTAACAACTATAACAAAGGTATTTGTGGGCTCCAAGACGAGCACGACGCCCCCCTGGCCCACTTCGCCCACAGTAGTGTTGGTGACGCTTTAAATAACTGTATTTTTGCTCTAGTACTTGAATTCGCGAACATTTTAGTGAGTCCTGCTGTTGAGTTCAAGATGACTTTTCACGGTAGAGGATTTAGCACAATTATTGATTTTATCTTATGTTCCCAATCTTTAAACAACCGATTGAAACACTTTACAACTGGTACCGATCCCTCAAGCGATCACTACTTAAACAGCACCACTATAGTATTAAATACCCCATCCTCAGCCTGTCCAAAAACAAGCCTCTTAACGCAGCATTCCCTGTAGATGAGTAAAATTAATGGCTATACTCTCAAATGGTCGATGATCAATCCCTCAGAGGCCACTAGCAAGATCATCCAAAGAACCCTTCCCTTAATCTATCACTGTTTGGAGATGTCATCATCCCCTCAGCTGATCCTCTCTAGCTTCGTTAAAATCTTAGAAGCCATCAGACAAGAGCTTACTCGCCAACATAAGACTCACAATAACGATAAGGATTCCAGTGGGTGGTTTGATTCCCATTGCCGTAAAGCCCAGCGTGCACTAAAAAACGCTCTACACAATCAAGTCAAGGACCAGCCCCTAATTGCGTCTTTAAGAAAAAACTATAAGATGGCACAAAAATCCCGTAAACGGGAAATAAAAAATAATCTCTGGGCCCAACTACACCAGAGCACACTAAGCAAGTACTGTACCCTGTTTTGGAGAACAGTTAAGGCCCCTTTCCTAGCTGATGCAACTGCTGTACGGCATCTTGACGTGGCAGTACCCGCTGATAAATGGGTAGCACACTACTCGCAGATCTTCGGGGACCCCACCTTGACAACTGAGGCTCCTAGACTAGAGGCGGCAGCTGTCACTAGTAACAATATCTACCCTATTGACCTCCACTTCGATCTAGTGGAGGTGACCGCGGCGCTGACCTCCTCAAAGACCGGTAAAGCGCCCGTTCCTGATGGGGTCCCCTTAGACATCTTTGTTAGCAACATAGACTTATGGTCCCCAATTGTTACCCAGGTCATGTCCGCAGTGACTCAGATCGGCCTTATTGATTCTTGGTCCACTTCTGTGCTCCTACCCATATTTAAAAAGGGAGAACGGGACAACCCAGCCTGCTACAGGCCCATCTCCCTCTTGGATTCTCTGGGCAAGGTCGCCGGCAGATTAATTCTGGAACGACTACGGGACTGGGCCACAGAGAATAAGATCTTAACAGACTTACAGTTTGGTTTCCAGGAGGGTCTGGGCACTGTAGAACAGGCCTTAAAACTGACTCTGCTTTTATGGGTAAATACGCCTGGGCCAAAGGCGGTAATCTTTACCTAGTCTATGTGGACTTGAGTTCCGCATTCGACTGCGTAATTCATTCCAAGCTATGGGCGATCTTGAGTAATCTGGGCATAGATCTTGCACTGCTGAATTTCCTCCGAGAGTTATACTCGGATGCAAAAGCTTGTGTGAGATACAGCATCAAAGGGGAGCTTTCTGAATCCTTTAACATTGCAAAAGGCGTTAGGCAGGGTTGCGTCCTTATTCCATTCTTATTTAACATCTACACTAATGGACTGGAGCAAGCGATGCTAGTTGAAAGTAAAGATCTCCCCTGCATAAACACCCGCCCAATCCCTGCATTATTATATGCAGACGATTCTGTCATCCTAGCAAGGACACCTAACCAACTACAGATTCAACTAGATAAATACTGCCAATTCATGCTTTCTCTTGGACTTAAAGTTAATAAGTCCAAGACTTTTGTTATGAATATTGGCAAGAAAGCCCAAAAATGCAAATCTCCTTTTATTGAGAAGACCAGGTTAGAAACTGCTAACACCTACCCTTATCTAGGTATTCTCATTGATAAGCATCTGTCCTGGAAACCTGCCATTTCCAGCAAGAAATTGCAGTTTCAACGCACAACATCGGCGTTGACTTCATTCTCAAGGAAACTGGGCAAGCCCGCCCCTGCTGTGATTTTGAAGATCTACCAAGCTAAATGCATGAGCGTGGCCACGTACGGGGCTGGTGTATGGGGCTATACGCCCGCAGATGAGCTTCAAATTATCGAAAATGACTTTTTGAAATATATATTAGCCCTTCCCCGAAGTGCTCCTACTTACGGCACCCATATGGAGCTCGGCTGGGAGTATCTAACTGACATCATTAGGTACCAGCCGATTCTCCTATGGCATCGTATATGGACTCAGGAGCAATGTCATCTTACTAGGTCACTAATATCTGACTGTCTCACACTGACCTATTGGAAAAAGATTCCCTGGCTGTTATATGTTTTTAAATTTTTAAATGATCTGAATTGCCCTGCATATTTCACTGACCCTGAATCTCTATTGGCTATACCTAGAAAAACTTTGAAAAAAATATGTGTCGCCCATTTAAGCAATTTACGTTTGTGTTCAGAACTTGGTAAAAAGTCAAATGTTCATTTAACGATGATTCAATCCTCCTATGGCATTCAACCTTATCTGTCTTTTTTTTTTGTCTAATTATGAGAGATATGTTTTAACCAGATTTCGGTTTGATGTATTTTATCGCCTTGTCTCACTGCCTGTGCCCTCTGATTGGTCACGTGAAATAGCTAACTGTCCATGTGATGGTCATACTCGCCAGTCAACCCTGCATGTAACCTTCTTCTGCAGTCTTTATGAGACCCCGCGGAAACGTTGGCTGGTCCCACTTCTCCGGCACTTAGGATTGAGAAGATGCAGACCGGCTCTTTTGGCACTTCAATACTTAGACACCCCGTATGTTGCCAAAACTGTAGCCTGCTACCTCAAAACCTGCTTGAAAATCCATTCCCAATTACTAACCACTGCTCCTTAAGACTTTATTTCCGCGCAAATGACTAATGTGATAATATATTTGTGCATAGAGTGTCAGTGTTTAGTTGAACTTGAACGATTTCTTATTGTTTTGAAGCAATAGCGCTCCACTTTCTTTAGTAATTAATGAGCAAATGGAATTTTTTATACTGTTGTAAATATTCGTTTTTAAATGCACTTGTTATGATTGTAAATTCAATCGAAATAAAGTTACTTTTGACTGACTCGCACTTGTTGTTGCGAGACATAGCTTTACCCCGCCTAGCTAACGAAGACAGGGAATTGATCGATGCTGTACTGACTGCTGATGAGATTGTGCTGGCGATCCGTTCAGTGCGTTCAGTCAAAGTGATGGGACCAAACGGGCTCCCTATTGAACTGTACAAACTAAGACCCGACAAGATAGCGCCATAACGCCGGGCTATGTTTCTTGAATCGCATGATGCGGGCCTCCTCCACCGTGATCAAAGGCTCGCAACCATTGCAGTTATCCACAAAGAGGGAAAGCCGCGAGAACATTGTACATCCTATAGGCCCATTTCACTTTTGAACGCCGAGCCTAAGATTCTGGCTAAGGTTCTGGTGAATCGCCTGATAACAGTCATTGGTGATTTAGTCCATCCTGATGAGTCCGGCTTTATTCCACATCGCAATACCACACTGAACCTGCGGCGTCTCCATGGAGTCCTCGCGAGAGTGGCGTCCATACGTGAGCCAGCCATCTTGGCATCCCTGGATGCAATGATGGCCTGCGATACGGTGGAGTGGCCATACCTTTGGGCCGCGCTGGCAAAGTTTAGTTTCGGACTGGGATTTATCAGATGGGTAAAACTGTTATACAAGGTAGTGGTGAATGGCAAAGTCTCTGGCCCCTTTGTACTGGGGAGAGGAACGCGACAGGGATGCCCGTTGTCCCCTCTCCTCTTTGCTCTGGCCTTGGAACCGCTCGCTGCCTGGCTGCGTTGGCAGCCCTCGATGAGTGGTATCAGCTGGACCCCGGAGTTTGAGGATCGCATTTCGCTCTAAGCTGACGACATCCTTTTATATCTTTGTAAATCACCCCCTAGCAGTGTCTGGGAGAACTATGGCCTCCTTAGTCATAGTGCATGTGAGGCATTGATGATGCCATGCTGTGTGGCATGTGGATAGGGGGGACAGGTTTGCTATGAAAGAAATCACTTATTTAGTGGAATGAGAATTTGGGGATGATTGTGTAAGAATTGGAAATGCATGGGGCTAGTGGCAGACTGTATGAAAGGAAGGGCTATTTGTATTTAAAGAATGTAAATCGAGAGAAGATTTCTGGTATCTACAGTCCAAAGACAATTGAAATAGAGGAAGGACTGACAACCTTATTCTATGACATAGATACCTTTGGCTGGGGAACTTTTAGCAGACTATGTGGCTCACTGTGTATGTGCAGGGGTTTTGACCAGGGTTCAAACCCCAGGTGGGGAAAAGCTTTCTTTTTTTTTTTAAATTTTATTTCTAAATTCCACAAATGAAAGCTGTGCCTTTGTAAATGACCCCCTAGCAGTATCTAGGAGAACTATGGCCTCCTTACTCATAGTGCATGTCAGGCATGCATTGATAATGGCATGCTGGGTGGCATGTGGATAGGGGGGACAGGTTTGCACTGAAAGAAATCACTTATTTAGTGGAATGAGAATTTGGGGATGATTGTGTAAGAATTGGAAATGCATGGGGCTAGTGGCCGACTGTATGAAAGGAAGGGCTATTTGTATTTAAAGAATGTAAATCGAGAGAAGATTTCTGGTATCTAAAGTCCAAAGACAATAGAAATAGAGGAAGGACTAACAACCTTACTCTATGACATAGATAACTTTGGCTGGGAAACTTTCAGCAGACTACGTGGCTCACTGTGTATGTGCAGGGGCTTTGAGTAAGTTTTGACCAGGGTTCAAACCCCAGGTGGGGAAAAGCTTTCTTTTTTTTTTTTTTTTTTTAAATTTTATTTCTAAATTCCACAAATGAAAGCTGTGCCTTTGTAAATGACCCCCTAGCAGTATCTAGGAGAAGTATGGCCTCCTTACTCATAGTGCATGTCAGGCATTGATAATGGCATGCTGGGTGGCACGTGGATAGGGGGGACAGGTTTGCTATGAAAGAAATCACTTATTTAGTGGAATGAGAATTTGGGGATGATTGTGTAAGAATTGGAAATGCATGGGGCTAGTGGCAGACTGTATGAAAGGAAGGGATATTTGTATTTAAAGAATGTAAATCGAGAGAAGATTTCTGGTATCTAAAGTCCAAAGACAATAGAAATAGAGGAAGGACTAACAACCTTACTCTATGACATAAAGACCTTTGGCTGGGAAACTTTCAGCAGACTAAGTGGCTCACTGTGTATGTGCAGGGGCTTTGAGTGAGTTTTGACCAGGGTTCAAACCCCAGGTGGGGAAAAGCTTTCTTTTTTTTATTTTATTTTTTTATTTCATTTCTACATTCCACAAATGAAAGCTGTGCCTTTGTAAATGAGCCCCTAGCAGTATCTAGGAGAACTATGGCCTCCTTACTCATAGTGCATGTCAGGCATTGATAATGGCATGCTGGGTGGCACGTGGATAGGGGGGACAGGTTTGCTATGAAAGAAATCACTTATTTAGTGGAATGAGAATTTGGGGATGATTGTGTAAGAATTGGAAATGCATGGGGCTAGTGGCAGACTGTATGAAAGGAAGGGCTATTTGTATTTAAAGAATGTAAATCGAGAGAAGATTTCTGGTATCTAAAGTCCAAAGACAATAGAAATAGAGGAAGGACTAACAACCTTACTCTATGACATAGATAACTTTGGCTGGGTAACTTTCAGCAGACTACGTGGCTCACTGTGTATGTGCAGGGGCTTTGAGGAAGTTTTGACCAGGGTTCAAACCCCAGGTGGGGAAAAGCTTTCTTTTTTTTTTTTTTTTTTAAATTTTATTTCTAAATTCCACAAATGAAAGCTGTGCCTTTGTAAATGACCCCCTAGCAGTATCTAGGAGAACTATGGCCTCCTTACTCATAGTGCATGTCAGGCATTGATAATGGCATGCTGGGTGGCACGTGGATAGGGGGGACAGGTTTGCTATGAAAGAAATCACTTATTTAGTGGAATGAGAATTTGGGGATGATTGTGTAAGAATTGGAAATGCATGGGGCTAGTGGCAGACTGTATGAAAGGAAGGGATATTTGTATTTAAAGAATGTAAATCGAGAGAAGATTTCTGGTATCTAAAGTCCAAAGACAATAGAAATAGAGGAAGGACTAACAACCTTACTCTATGACATAAAGACCTTTGGCTGGGAAACTTTCAGCAGACTAAGTGGCTCACTGTGTATGTGCAGGGGCTTTGAGTGAGTTTTGACCAGGGTTCAAACCCCAGGTGGGGAAAAGCTTTCTTTTTTTTATTTTATTTTTGTATTTCATTTCTACATTCCACAAATGAAAGCTGTGCCTTTGTAAATGAGCCCCTAGCAGTATCTAGGAGAACTATGGCCTCCTTACTCATAGTGCATGTCAGGCATTGATAATGGCATGCTGGGTGGCACGTGGATAGGGGGGACAGGTTTGCTATGAAAGAAATCACTTATTTTGTGGAATGAGAATTTGGGGATGATTGTGTAAGAATTGGAAATGCATGGGGCTAGTGGCAGACTGTATGAAAGGAAGGGCTATTTGTATTTAAAGAATGTAAATCGAGAGAAGATTTCTGGTATCTAAAGTCCAAAGACAATAGAAATAGAGGAAGGACTAACAACCTTACTCTATGACATAAAGACCTTTGGCTGGGAAACTTTCAGCAGACTACGTGGCTCACTGTGTATGTGCAGGGGCTTTGAGTGAGTTTTGACCAGGGTTCAAACCCCAGGTGGGGAAAAGCTTTCTTTTTTTTTTTTTTTTTATTTTATTTCTACATTCCACAAATGAAAGCTGTGCCTTTGTAAATGACCCCCTAGCAGTATCTAGGAGAACTATGGCCTCCTTACTCATAGTGCATGTCAGGCATTGATAATGGCATGCTGGGTGGCACGTGGATAGGGGGGACAGGTTTGCTATGAAAGAAATCACTTATTTAGTGGAATGAGAATTTGGGGATGATTGTGTAAGAATTGGAAATGCATGGGGCTAGTGGCAGACTGTATGAAAGGAAGGGCTATTTGTATTTAAAGAATGTAAATCGAGAGAAGATTTCTGGTATCTATAGTCCAAAGACAATAGAAATAGAGGAAGGACTGACAACCTTATTTTATGACATATATAGCTTTGGCTGGGGAGCTTTAAGCAGAGTAGGTGGCTCACAGTGTATGTGCAGGGGCTTTGAGTGAGTTCTGACCAGGGTTCAAGCCCCACCTCGGGAAATTATTTTTTAATATTATTTTTATTTTTTTAAACAATTTATTTATTTTAGCAGAGTGAAAGCAGAGTGAAACATAGTCCTTTGGAAATGCTCAAATGATAATAATGAAAGACCAAGTAGAAAATCTATGGCATATGTCACATCAGATGTGGCATATGCCACATGACTGAGTGACACGTGTCACATGCCAGACTTGGGCTCCAACCCCTTCTCCTAACCTACGGACGCCCTGCCGCGAAGCCGCCTCGCCCACGTTTCAAATAATGCGGGCTGTTCCTCTGACGCCCTGCCGCGAGGCGGCCATCGTTTGGGATCCTTTGAGAGTGCCAGGCCCCCTCCCCGCTGTAAACCGGGCCTTATCCTCAAAGGTTTGTTGCATTTGTAAATGCCACCTATATATGCCGGACAGTGTTTTCTATTTGCCGAATGCATGAATAAACTTGAACTTCGCACATATGCAAAACATTGCCATGCGAAAGAATTTATTGCACATTTCACGGATGCATTTGTCTTACATAAAGATCATTACAATAGTTCTCTTATCTTATTAGTAGAAATTGGAAGGCGTAATGGATGAATTAGCAGTGCATCAACATTTGAGCATGAATTTACCAGCTGGAGTTAACAAGGAAAATCCTTTGTTCCAGGTTGGGCTCGAACCGCCAACACATCGGTTAATAGCCGAACGTGCTAAAGATAGCGCCACAGAGGCTGCTAATGAAGCCAAATGAAAATTATTCAACCCTAAATTAACTCGTGTGGAAATTAAACGGGAGGCCTACGAGTGACGCCTCTGCAAGAGAAAATTCGAGGCTTCTGGTCGCATGTTTGCCATGAACATTTCTGCATCTACGTCGGTGTACATTTACAGTAGTTACAAAACTTTTCCATGTAATCGTTAAACGTTAATTCACTGTTTCTAAGTTGGACAACATGAATTCTTATAATGCAAGTCCAGCTCTGATTCGTGTGTCCTCTTTGCTGCGCAACATAAAATAATCATCGCAAGGCTACCTAATGAATAAAAGTTCATAGAAAATTATTGCCCCCTCATGACCTGCTTACGCCCCGAAGGGTGCAAAGGCCTGAACTACTTCGAGGCTAAGATGGGGGAGGAGGCCTAGCCCCCCGAGACAGTCGTAGCAAGGTCACCTTGGGGTAGGCGCAAAAAAAAGGCTCTATCTTTAAATGCGAGGCAGCGGCCTTGCCAGCTCAGCGATCCTCCCGATCCTCAAGGGAAACATGGATCCGTAGCCCGCCGAGACGAAGGGGGGGGGGAGGACACCGAGCCCCAGAGAAAGAGCTGCGGCATGGATGCCTAGGGTTGCATGCTCAATAACCGTGTCAGAAGAAACAGCTGCTGCCAGCGGTCCTCAACCCTGACCTCCCCCACCCCTGTCCCGCTCCCCTACCTCCGACACGCACGGCCTCCGGTAGTCTAAACTTGTGCCAGGTTGTGCAGGAGCTGGGACAGTGCCCCCCCCACGGGGAAAACCCCAAGTGGAGGTACCTGTAATGCCCAGCACAAGTCAGCAGTCTAGTGCTGAAGCCTGTATTCACACTGAACACCCACCCACCACTGATGTCACTGGTCATGTGACACAGCATCAATAAAAGAGGCCCAGCGCACGTGCTCTGGGCCAGTTGCACCATACCTCCAGTGTGTCCTGTGTCAGTGCATGAGTGCTTGCCAGCATGAGGGCCTAGGGCCCACCACAGCCCTTTACAATGGCGACGAGGGTAGCTGTGCCCAAGCGTGCCAGCTAAAAGAAACATCGAGGAAAAGGGAAGAGGAGAGCTGCCTGCATCGACAGCACACCCCCTTTGAAGCGTGCCAGCCGCCGAGAGGCCCACGGGGCGTGTGTCGAGCCCCGGGCCTGAAAGGAAAAGAGAAGGTGACCGGGAGCTCACCCCGCACCTCTCAAGCCTGCTGAATGCCGCCCTGCCGTGGCGGTGCCCTAAGACGACGAAGAAACTATCGCGGTGCCCACCCGCGTAAGAACAGGCCCGTCGGCCGAAGGTGAGCCCCAGACTGTGAAGCACCAAAAGCGGAGCCCACCCGCCATAGACTATGAACATTTAATGTGCCCCCTGAAATGCGAGCGGCACTGAACATTGACCCCGTAATTAAGCAAGGCTCGCGGAGCCCACCCGCGGCCTGCCTGTTGCGACGCGGCGTCGGCCGCAAATGCCCCCGTTAATTAAGACCAAGCTCACGGAGTCCACCCGCGGCTTATCTGCAGCGACGCGGCATCAGCCGCTATAGCCCCGTTAAAGAAGCAAGGCTCGTGGAGCCCACCAGCGGCCTGCATGCAGCGACCCCGCCGCGTGTGTGATGTGCGGCGGCGGGGTCAGAAACTACCATAGAGCGCCCGCAGCGTGAGGGGAGCTGCCAGGCGCCGAACAACTGAAGCGGAGCCCACCCGCAATCAACTGAGGCTTCAGCAGAGCCCGCCGGCGAAAATGGGAGCGCTGCGACGCCAGCGGGAAGTCACCCCGCACTGGCGGCAATAATAAGGCTGCGGCGAGTGGGCGCAAAGCGAAAGGAAGACCAGCAAGTTTAGGCAGCAGCGAGGACTGTTCCCTGCCCCGCGCAGCGTGACACCCGAGAAGCTGCTGGGGGCGGGGAGTGCACGACTGAAATGCGCGATGCCCGCAGCTGACCGGAGTCAGCCCCCCAGCAGCCCAGAGACAGAAGCGGTGCGGCTGCACAGCGAGAGGGCCCCAGTGAAAGGCGAGAGGAGCGAAGAGCGGACTCCATCCACGCCGCCCCCCTCCACAGTCAGTAGAGCGCAATGCCCACAGTGAAGAGCAGAAAGCGCCTGGAAACAAACACAGCAACTCACCTTAGTGGAGGTGAGCCATCCAGCAGTGACTGTTCCAGGCCGCACTCCGGGTCCTCTACTCCAACGACCCCAGCCTGGAAAAATGAACACTGCTGCATATAGAGAACACTTCAGAGGATGAAACCAGTGAAAACAGCACTGCCATCTAGTGGCCTGTCAGCAACACTGCAGTGAAAAGAGAAAAGACCGCCTACAGAGAAGCCTACAGTAAGGCGAGTGATCACTGCAACTTTGCCTTAGCAGCCCCAAGTGTGCCACAGGACAGCAGACTCCCCGCATAGGACACTAGCAGCCAGGCTAAATTCCACGAAAAGAAACAAGCCTACAACAAGACAAACAAACACAGCCAAGACTATGTGGCGCACACAAGCGTTGCCTAGAGACTGATAGAGAACCACCTGCTGGCAGGTGGTTACTCGCAAGAAGAGAGGAACGCGCCACAAAGCACGCAGAAAGTTTGCAGCAAAAGACTACGAAGGGCAGCAACCTGCCCGCCGTCACGTCCAAAGAAATGAACAAGCCATCACACTGCCGAGGAAGAGTAAAGGTAAATGCGCAGCAGCGCGCCAGAAGCCCAAAAGAGCGCAAAGACAACCCCAGAAGTGCGCCAGGATTGCAGCGACTCCTCACAAGACATTCAAGAGAACGCGCGACAAGTGCGCCCACAAGAAGATCACAAGAATCGCAACTAGCACCAACAGAAGAAGCATGACCAGGAGAAGATCCATGGAGTGGTGACGCAACCCTCCAGAAGCAAACACCCAAGAAGCATCTATACCACGCCAGAAGAGAAGACAGCGATGCCTAGTGGCCACAGGCCATCGCTGCAGCAGAATGGCGAAAGTAAGACCACCCCACACGAACCAACGATGGTTCTAGGACCCAGCGCCAGGAAGTGCGAAAGCGCATGACGCAAATGCGCAGCAGTGCGGCCAGCACTGGCCCAAAGCAGCAAGTCACAAGAGATCACCCGAAGAGCGCACCCAGTTGCGCACCAAAGCAATTGAACTGAGATGAAAAGGAAATGGTTGCGCAGACAACCCGCAGAACTGAAGATTCAATACAGAAGCAACATGACCACTCAGCCTGGTCACCAAGCATGAAGCCGGCCAGCCAGATGGCAGCACTAAGAGGTCGACCAGCCAGATGGTCGCACCGAGCAGCCTACCTGTCAGTGATTGGCAGAAGGGACCAGCACGAGGTCCAAGAAGCTCAGCACCACGAAGCCTACCTGCCAGACCTCGGCAGAAGGGACCAGCACGAGGTCCAAGAAGTTCGGATAAGGCGCGGTCCGAGGACCTGGACCCACGAACTTCAACCACACAAATTAACTAAAGCGATAGGAAGAAGATGTGAAGGTCGCGACGCTAACCCTGGAAGTGAGTGACAAGAAGACAGTGTCCTAGGACTAGGACAAGACCAGGAAGACACGTGCAGAGTGCGCGCGCTGCATGGAGAAGCCTGGCCAGAGAAGATGAAGAAGATTGGACCAGAGTACGTCGCGAGAAGAGAAGAGAAGAAGAAAGATCGGAGTGGCATGCCGCCACCGAAGAAAGGAAGAAAAGAAGAAAGGAGAAGGAACAGAGTGGCCACCGCCACTAAGAAGCAAAGAAGGAAGAAGTAATCAGAGTGGCACGACTGTCAGGTTAAGAAGAAGGAAGAGAGAAGCAAAGTGACAGGCACTGGAACACCTGAGTTCAATGGAAGACAAGCCTGGCAAGAGCACCGGCAGTGCAGAACAGAGACAACCACCTACGAGCAATCCATCCACATGGCGATCGCAGAAGAGAGCAAGATAGACTGTTGGCGACATCTACCTCTGGGGTTTGAGCGGAAGATTGGATGGCGAGACTACTCAGGACTCCGGAAGTGGAGAACCTGACCTACCTCACACCAGCCCGTGGCAAACCAGTATCAGAAGCCTCGAGGGACTCTGGTGGCAGCAAGTCCCGCATGAGAGACAGACCTACTGAAGCACGTCTGCAGGACCCAAGAAGATGCAAGCCTCGAAAGCAATGAAGAGAGTCGACAACTCAACCTTCAGGTGGAACTAGGACACGACGGTGAGGCTCTTGGAGCGCCCTGCTCACGGCCCGAAGGCTATGGTAGAGCAACGCGACCAAAAACACCAGTCCAGTGGAAACCTGGCAAAGAGGTCCTCCCGGACATCTGGTGGCAGAAGAAAACCGGCGAGAGGGGCATCCTAGTGAGAGGGATGTTCGCACCTACTCTATTCACCTGCCAAGAAACACACTGAAGCCTGCCTGGAAACATCACGCAACCAGCATGGAGAAAAGAAGCCGGAAGACAAACAACAACCATGTCATCCATCTCTCTTTAACTATTCGTCACCAAGAGAGCAAAGCAAAAGGCAGGGCTGAGAACAGCCGACAGAGAAAGAATGAACCCGCCGAACAACTGCGAACCGTGCCAACAAGAACTGCTAATTCAAAACGCAAGAACTATACTGCCTGCGGCTTGCAAGCAGCCAAAGAGACTCATTTTGAAAGCGCAAGTCCAATGTTATTTTCTGTGTTTTCCTTCCCCCACAGGTTTTTGGACTTTTTCTGTTTGGGTTAATTTTTAACCAATTTGGGAAGGGATGTAATGCCCAGCACAAGTCAGCAGTCTAGTGCTGAAGCCTGTATTCACACTGAACACCCACCCACCACTGATGTCACTGGTCATGTGACACAGCATCAATAAAAGAGGCCGAGCGCACGTGCTCTGGGCCAGTTGCACCATACCTCCAGTGTGTCCTGTGTCAGTGCATGAGTGCTTGCCAGCATGAGGGCCTAGGGCCCACCACAGCCCTTTACAGTACCCACAGTAGGCCGGGAAGAGGGGGAAGTGAAGCCAGGCCCTCAACACTAACCTCGCGATAAAGCGACTTTGATGCTGGAGCAGCATCAAACGTTCCTAGCGGCCAGTCGCGCCTAGTCAGTCGCGTTAGCCTCGGAGAAGGCGAAGGAAATTGCAGATCAGCAAACCGTAACAAATCAGGCAAAGAAAGATAAGTCACTTAACGTGAAATACAGATATGCATCTGGAATTGCCGGGAATTGAACACGAGGCCTCATATATGCTAAGCGTGCGCTCTACCTCTGAGCTGCATCCCCAAAGCAATCAAAATTAAGGATGCGCACTGTGCCGATCACCCGACAGCTCTCTCAGCTCTTCCCCAAAGGCGGGACACATGACAGGCCCCCTCAGGGCTCAGCACCATCACTCACTTGAGCAGAGGCCCCGTAGCTGTGCCAGCTAGAGGCCCTACCTACCCCCCCCTCACCAGTGAGGGTTGGAGCATCTCTAATGCCACCCAACAACACTGACGAACGGAAGGCGGGGAGTGCCCGCCCCCACAGCTGGTCCCCCCCCCTCCAGCCTAGCCCCTGGAGCTGTCCTGTCCCCAAGGCGGCCGCAGCCACAGCCACAGCAATGTCGGTGGAGCAGCCTAGGCCCCAAAGGGGTGGGGAGGAGTATTGCACTCACCGCACTGCTCAGAACAGCTCCAGGAGATCCAGGAGGTCGACGTCCAATTCGGTGTAAGGGGGGGACCTTAGTCCTGCTGGGGAGGGGGGGAGCTACCTATCGGCCGAGGAGATGGAGAGGCCTGGGAGCTACCTCCCTAGTTGCGACCCGTCTGGTAGGGGAGCAGCAGCAAAGAGGACGCGGGGAGGGGCAAGGGGACCCCTTATACCTGCTGCCCCGGCCCCTAGGCCGGCGGCTCGCCAGCGCCACCCCCAGGTTCCTGCTGCCCTCAAAGGTACTACGGGGGGCTGCCCTCCTACGGGGTCCCCTGCAGGGACCACGGGCATCCTGCAGAGTCTCCACTCTGACTGGAAAATCATAGGATAGATTCTTCAGGACCAAGCTGACAATAAAAAAGCCTTGAAAACCTACCACTGACAGGATCAAATATCTATTTTACAATTGAGTGCATTTTAGTCTCGATTAGCTAGAGCAAAGAACTGGGATACCTGCTATGGTCAGCATCTTATTGCTTGCAACAGCGCACAACTTCAAATTTCATCCAGCAACACCCTTGTAAATGTCAGAAGCAAGCAAAGGTATATTGGGAGTCGAGAGCCTAAATGCCCTTTTCCTGTTACTAAGACAAAATTAAGGGGCATATTTATGAACTTATTTGCATCACTCCTGCACCACGAAATATGGAGCAAGAGCGACACAAACTTTAAGTTAGATTTATAAAGCCATGCAAGCCACTTTGTGTTGCCCTGAGTGGTTCCATAAATCTGCTGCGTTTCCTTACTCTGCCTTGGGAAGTAGTTCCATAGGCTTTGCGTGGGTGTCCCCACACACCTCCCATGGTTTTTGACGCATTTTTATATTTGCTGGACCTAGTAAACTTAGTAATGCACCAAAAAGATACGCCTCCCCAGGAGAGGTGTAGCAATGAGAAGTATCTGGATTACTCCTTGTTACTTCCTCTTTCTATGTGTGCTGTATTCTGCAACACACATAAATAGAGGTATGTGCCACTCAGGATTATTTTTGCAAAAAAACAATAATGCATGCGAAACATGCACCCTTGCACCATGGTGCAATGGTGCCTGCTTTGGACCTAGGCTGCCAAAAGAGCACCAGCACAGGGGAAAAAGTAAGAATGTCCGTATTGCCTTAAATATGACACAATCCTGGGCTTTTCCTGTCAAGCCTCGCTTGACTTGCTTTGCTGCACTGCATGACTTTTCATAAATTGGCCCCTAAATTACCAACATAAAAAAACACATTTCAAAATGTAAAGATTCCCAAAATATTCAGTAATAGAATGCAATAGGACTAAGAACAAGCAACCGACTGGACCCAAAGGAGTAGATTCACTATGTTTTCATGCATCCAGACCAGCAACTAAATTTGCTGCATTTCATTGTGTTGACCTCAGGGAGCAAAACTGCACCAAATGTACTAAGGCGTGGTGCTGTTCCCCCCTCCCCATGTGGTACTTCAATTAAGGATGCCTTGTGCCAATATGCACACTCTTCCTCTCTTTAGGGTGTGTGCTCAATGTCAAGCATAGTTCTTACTGGAAGGAGACTCTTCCTGTACAACATGCAGTGCTTTTGCCAACATGGAATACTTTTTTGAAGTTTGTATGTGCATTGTACAGTGCAGCACGCATGCAAAGTTGAACATGTTTTGAGAAAAGAAACCTTTTCTCCAATTTATGCCCGCCTATAGGAGACATACAATGTTGGTGCAAAGTTCTTTTTTTAAAAAAATATTTTTATTGATAAATTTTTCCCCTCATTTCCCCCCCCCCCTCCCCCATTACATGGACAAGGCACAATAAGATTCATAAGGCAGCCACATACTCAACCACATATTCAAGAGAAAAAGGAATAAAAATATTACAATATACATACTACATACAGATCCTATCATGATATATACAGATACAAATAATATATGTTAACTTTCCATAATACATATATTCCTCAAAATACCTTATTCAGTTCCAGCCTTCCATTGAATCAAAGGACCCCAGATTTGTATACCCAGCTTTTTACCCTTTCTTCCTTTCCTAGAGTAAATAGCTGTTTCCAATTTTTGTATTGACAAAGTTTTTCCAAGCCATTGATGATACGTGGGAGGATTTGGATCTAACCAAGTTGAGGCCACAAGCAGTCTAAAAATCGCCATTGCTACAAACAGAAAATATTTACAGTTAATTTGTCCGTTAGGGGAGATTCCCAACAAAATAGTTGCTGAGTCCAACTCTATTGTTGTGTCTAAGGCATTCCGGAAAAAATTCCCAATATCTTGTTTTATCTTATCTAAATGTGGACAAGTAGAGAAGATATGTAACAAGTTGGCCTCCATACTGCCACATCTAAAACACGTGATGCCCGACACAGCCCCCCATTGAGCAATTTTCCATGGCGTATAATACAAGTGATACAAACTCTTGTAGTGCTGGGCCTGAAGAGACGCTGAGCATAGTAGTTTACATCCCATCTCAAGTGATTCAGAGAAAATATCTCTTTCTCTAGCTATATCTAAATCTGAGGACCATTTAACTATCCATTTATCAAGATCATCCTTTTTTAACTTTGTCATTTCTAAATAAAATCTTTTTATAGTACAGTCATTACCTTTTTGTATGAGATCCATCATTGTACTCCTCCCAAAGCCTAGAGCTCCCCCTTTTTTATTTAATATACAGCTCCTTATTTGAAGGTATTTAAAAAAATGATTTGTGTTTAACATATACTTATTTTTCAGATCTATAAATTGTAACATACCATTATCATCCCACATATCACCAATCATACTTATACCTCGACTCTCCCATTCTTCATATACCATTCCTGAGAACACAGCCCTAGGTAATGAGGGATTATTTTTGAATCTAGTATATACACTATATTTCCCTATTCCAACTTTTTTGGAAAATCCTTTCCATATATTATAGGCCGCCATAATTATCTTGAAACGTGTTCTTTTAAAGTAACTTCCATCAGTAAATCTTAAAAAAAATATTTTCGGCATTTGTACCCAAGGCTAAACCATATATAGCCAGCGAACCTGTCTTATCCCATCCATCCATCTCAACCCCCCCAATTAATCCAACCATTCCTTGTATTGCTGCAGCCCAATAATATACCTTTAGATCCGGCAATGACCACCCCCCTTTCTCCCTGGGAAGGGACATATACCTCAATGCCCTCCGGGTTTTACCTCTAGCCCAAATAAACCGATTTACCATACTTTCGCAAGTTTTAAACCACTTATTTTCAATTAGAAGAGGAATTGCCCTAAAAAGATACAGCAGTTTGGGTAAAATCGGCATTTTAATAATATTAACTCGCCCAACTAATGATAAATGTAAGATCTCGTAACGATCCAGATCTTTTCTTGCTTTTTCGATTACTGGGGCTATATTATTATCCACCAAACTATCTAAATTAGACATAATATTAATTCTGAGGTATTTCCCTGCCATCACTACTCTTCTATCTTCACAAGGTGTAAAAGAATTTTTGATAATCTGAGTTTTGGACGCGTTCAATGAGTACCCTGAGACTTGACCAAATCTTAAGGCCTCAGCCTCTACAAACGTAGTTGCTTCTGTAGGGCAGGGTGTTATCACCGCAACGTCATCAGCATAGGCTAATATCTTGCATGGCCCAAGAGCTGTACTGACTGGAGTGATCTCTGGTGCTGATTCTATCTTACGTATTAAGGGATCCATATAGATGGCAAATAGCAGGGGAGAAAAAGGACATCCCTGGCGAGTTCCTCTCTTGATTTTAAATTGACCAGTTATACCCCCGTTTATCCTTAATGCTGCACCTGGATCCGTATATAGAGTCTGAATTGCTTTCAAATACCCTCCTCTAATCCCAACTCTAACTAGGGTCTGCCACAAATACTGCCAGGAGACCCGATCGAATGCTTTTTCCGCATCTAAAAGCATAACTGCCATCGGGTCTCCTGCTACCTCCGCCACATCAAATAAAGTTATAACTTTTCTGATATGATGAGTTGTCCCTCTACCAGGAATAAAACCATGTTGGTTATCACTAACCAGGGTACTTATAATTCTTGCAAATCTTGCAGCCAGTGCCTTCGAATAAATTTTGGTGTCATTATTCATCAATGTTATTGGGCGGTACGAACCTGGTTCACTCGGAGGCTTTTCTTTTTTTAAAATTAATACTATATCTGCCCCGCTCCAGGATTTGGGAATGGACACCCCACTTTGTGCAGCTTGAAATGTTTGAGTTAAATTATTACCTAAACATCCCCAGAAAGTTTTATAAAACTCAATCGGTAGCTGATCAGGTCCAGCAGCCTTCCCCGAGGGTAGAGCAGTCATTGCTTCTTTAATCTCAGTTTCGTCCAGCACAGTCTCTAATTCGTCTGCATCTTCAGGGGAGATAATTTTTACCTCAATGTTCTGGAGATATTCATTTATTCTTTCGATACTACTGGGATCTTTCTCGTCATATAAAGATTGGTAAAACTTCCTAAAGACCTCCCGAATTTCTTCTGAATTTGAGTGTAGTTGTCCCTTTTCATCCTTTATTTCCTTAATCGTCCCTGCCGCCGCTATCTGTCTGGTTCGTATAGCAAGGACTCGCCCTATTTTCTCACTAAACTCGTAACATCTCTCCCTTCTGATTGTATATTGCTTTGCGGCTCTATTAGCAAGTTCTTCCTCTGCTTCACTTTTCACCTTAAGTAATTCTATTACGAATTGTTCAGTCGACTCTCCCCTTATTACACAGTTATTAAGTTGTTCTTCTGCCTCCAGTACTTTTCCCTCTCTCTCCTTATATCGCAATCTTTCTGTTTTCCTCTTGTAGGCACTATAACTACACGTTTCACCGCGTACACCTGCCTTAAAGGCATCCCATACTATGCCGACTGCAGCAGTTCCTCTATTATGTTCAAAGAATTCAGTAATCCATTTAGACATATGTTTTATATAATCATCATCTAAAAGCAATCCCTTTCGAATGTTCACTCCCTTCTTGTTGTTGTTTTCCCACTCTGCTTTATCGTTAGGATTAGGGGATTGTGGTCACTAAGTATCCGAGGAAGTCTATCAATTTCCACTATACTAATTAAATCATTGGAAACCAGGAAGTAATCCAACCTAACGCATATCTGATGCGGTGCTGAATAATATGTATAACCGAGTTGTTTCGATCTGATTGACCCCCAGACATCTCGCAGTGTATTATTTTCTAGAAGATCAGAAAGGGCCTTGTAAACCTTTTTCTTCCTACCCTTATACTGTCTTATTGAGCCTGATCCTAGACCCTCTGCTCCATCAATATTTAAGTCTCCACCTATTATAACTCGAGGGGCCCAATCTGCCAACTCAGAATCCAAAAATTGCAAAATTTCTGGGTCGTCCTGTGTAGAACCATATACTACAACTAATGTTGTCCACACCCCCCCTAATAGTACCTCTACCATAGCCCATCTCCCCCAATTATCTCTTAACTTTCTCCTTGTTACTACATTTTTATCCCTCGATAGAATCGCTACCCCTCTCTGTTTTACTCCTTGTTTAGAAGTAACTATTAATTGAAACCCCAGCTGATTAAGATAGATCTCCTGGGTACTCATTACATGTGTCTCCTGAAAAAACACAAAATCTACATTCATAACCGCATTCCTATCTTCTGCCTTTTCATTACATCATTTAGGCCGCATACATTCCATGTCACTAATCTAATAGACATTTTTCATTTTATTATTTTTTTTTTATTCCCAACCAATTCTCTTCACACCCTATCTGCTTACTTTTATTTAATGTTCTAGAAACGATATACAATACTAGGTCTAGCACACTGAATGAATAGACTTCCCTGTTAATTTCAATGTTGTCTTCCACATCTTCAGTATCACTACACATATCATACAATTGATACAAATTACTTTTGTCAAATCCTCTTAAGTGTCTTGTACCTTTGTGCCCTGTCCATTTCCCTGCCCATCCCCAACCCCACCCCAGACTGCCCACCCTCAGACTCCCACCCCCCCTACAGGCAAATAGGTCCAACGGACCTATGTCTGGCCGACTTTTGCCTCCTGGATGCCAAACCCGTCAACCCCCTTAACTTTCCCTACAGCTTACTGTGCTCAGTGTATGTCCAGCAAATACCACCCCTATTTGTGCTCAACCTTTACCACTATACTTCTTGTATTCATACCAATCTTTACTTATTGAAGCAGAGAAAACTACAACACTAGAAAACCATCAGATAAAGAGGAGTGAGAGAAAAAATAAAATACATTTTTCATAGTCCTTGAGCAAACAATTTCCTCTAATATTTTAAATAAGTCCTCATATGCAACTTTTCAACCCCAAAAATTAATTTACACAGTCTCTATTTTCCACATTATATTTATCTTTGTTTCTTTTGAGGAATATCCCTAAGAGCTACTGCGTGATCGTTGTTCTCAACATTCTCCTTATGCCTTGTTTTCCGTTGGTCTTGCAAAAAGTTAAGGTATTCTTGAGCAAGTATCTCAGAGTAGAAGATTTTAAAATTCCCATTTACTCCAATCTTCAAACGAGCGGGATACAGAAGGTAAGCCTCACAGCCTATGTTTTGAAATGGGGTAATGAGCTGCCTCATCCTCCACCTTCTTTCCACAGTAGTGTGGCAAAAGTCAGGACGTGCAAAGAACTCTACGCCATTATACTTGCATTTAGCTTGGGGCTTTGCTTTGTTGATTATCTCTTCTCGCAGAAGAAAATTCCCCACATATAAAAGTATTGCGCGAGGCTTACCCTGCGCTGCTTTCTGGATCAGAGGAAAACGGTGTGCCCTTTGTATTTCGTGGTCGAGATCCCATGCAGACAACTCTGGGAGGGCACCCTTTAAAAAGTCAACAACATACCCCCGAACATCACTCCCTTCTTTCCCTTCCTGTATTCCAATCAGGCGTACATTGTTGCGTCTTTGTCTGTTCTCAAATTTCTCGAGTTTCCATAACATGTCAGCCGTAGTCTTATCTTGTTCTTTTCTGTCATCCTTCACTTTAACCATATCATCTTCTAATTTCCCGGTTCTAGTCTCTACTTCAGAGACTCTCTCAGCCATCTCCTCATACAACCTGCTGACCTTACGCAAGGAAGATTGTATTTTCCTATTCGCATGTTTAGCCCTGCGCTTTGCTTTTTGGTCTCAATGCGAGCCTCACTCTGCATTTGTTTTAATGTTGTAAGTAAAACTTCAAAGTTAGACATACCACCATCCGCTCCCTGGTCTGCAGAGTCCATAGGTCCTGTTTCACCATTTACAAACTCATCTGCCGGTATTACAGAGTCCTCTGCCATCTTATCCCAATTTAGTTTTTTTACCACTGTTTTCATATTGCCTCTACGTTCCTTTGACAATCTCTGTTGTCTGGATTTACCTTTTCGTTTGCTTAACTTCTTTTTTTTACTCTTGGTTTTAATTTTTCCCACAATTCTAATACTGCCCTCAGGATTTGTTTTCGATCTAGAAGAGGCGTCTTCTTGCACTGTTTTTTGGACTGAATCCTTATATTCTTTATCTATAGGTTCTGTCTCACTACTGATAGGAGTTGAGGAAGTTTCAGAGTCAGTCCCTGATACAGTCTCTTTACTTCCCGTGTCGGTATTCACTGTTTCATCACCTGAACTCTCCGTTTCTGACTCTGTGTCTGTCGTTGATCCCAGACATCCATTCATACTTTCCTCATCATCCGCCTCATCATTACCAGTAAAAAATACCTCATCACTGGGAGAGGCAGGAAGTGCATCAGGTAGTTTGCATGTACTTGCATCCCTCTTATTATTTAAATCTGAGTTAATATCTTTATCAGTCCTTAACTCTATTTCGATTAAATTAGTTGCAGCCTCAGAATTACTTTTTTCTACAACAGTATCCTCCACCAGACTTTGGCATGCGCCTGTCCCTTTAACACCAGGTACAGCTGGAGCCGAATGAATTGTAACCTTCTCCTTTAAGAGCTTGGACCCGCCCTCTTCCACAGCTGTAGAAGAGTCTCCGGCTTCTGCTGCCTCTGTAATCTCAGTTTGAGGCTGTGCCTCGATCGCGCAGGTACCGTCCCCGTCTGCTCCTGCCTGCTCAAACGGTTCCCTCTCCACAACAGGCTGCAACATCCTGCACAGGCTCGCCAACGTGGGGACTCTCACTCCCTGTGGCAAATCCAACTGCAAAGTTGTTTGGGCAATCGTTACTGGTGTTGCTGCAGGTAAAAACGTCTCAACTATGGTCATCTGGCGGAGTGCAGTTTCCTTTCCAGGTAACTCCCCAGCGGTAAGTTTTGCTTCCTCTCTTCTCCTTGCAGTAGCTGACGAAGGGACAGTCACGTTCTTTTTTTTCCCTCCTTCCTCTTCTTCACGTATTTTCTTTAGTTTACTTTCCTTTGCCGCTTCTCGCCTTTGCTGCGCTTTAGATCGCGCTTTCCCTCTTAAATTTAGTGCTGGGGCCCCGAGGTTATCCATGTCCTCCTCCACTTCATATTCACGGCTCCAATCGTCTCGGTCACGATTCTTCCTCGAGTAAGGTGCAGGTTTTGAAGCCATAGATTTTGGAGCAACTTTCCAATAGTGACTTCCAGGAAGGGGCGGATGGGGAATCAGAGCTGAACAGTGTTTGTGCAAATATTTATGCAGAGCCCACTTTTTCTCTTGTGGAAAGTCACATATCAAAAAGAGCAAGCCAGTGAGTTCTCTCAGCATCGCTTTTAATCAGTAAATTGCACTTCCCAGGCACTGTCTCTTGTCCCATCAATGACCAGCTCAGCTCAGCTCAAATCCGCTCAACTCCATTACTGCTAGCTGTTACACTTATTTCGAGTGCACTTTTCTCCCAGCAAAAAGAGCAAATTTTCCGCAGCAAATTAGATTAACTTAACTTAGTAGTAGATCGGTGAATCTGCAAGTCTGCAATCTAAGCACAATCTGAGCACAATGAGCACGTAGTACATTTCATCCTTTCAGTCAGGAGGGTGACAGGGTGCGACCATCCACTACGGCGTCCCGGCAGCCATGTGCAAAGTTCTGTTTATGGCAAAATCCATGGATTGTTTTATGGGAATGCCCATGTACCACCTTGCAAGGCCACCTTCATATAAAGTGCTACTATCACTTACTTTAGGACAACTTTCTAACTAATGTCCACGTTTGCACTGGACATTAATCCCTCCTAAAGCCTCTGCCCCAGTTTGCATCACTTGCCGTTGTACAGGCTTGATGTGCTGTATTTGAATCATGGATCTGTATTTTCCAGTTAGGACGGGGCCCAGAAGTCAATCAATTAGCATGTGTATAGTGGAGCACTGTCACCCCTAGAAGTATCTGTGCGCTGTGGATGCGACGTCGCCATCAAACAGCCAGGTCAGAAACAAGCATAAAGGAAGAAAACAGGGAGAGATGAGCAGAAAGACGAAAAATAAAGGTCAGAAAAGAGTAGAAAGAGGCAAAATCATGGGCAGAAGGAGCAGAGAGAGGCACAATTAGAGGGCAGAAAAGCAAGCAGAAAAGAAGGCAGAAAACGAGATGAAAATGAACAGAAGAGGCACAAACATAAGGCAGCAGAGGGTAGTGGACTGCGGGCAAGCTGGACAGGAGACCCGTGCAGGGGGAGATGGCACGGGGACCTGAAGTGACTTCAGCATGACAGGCAGCACTGTACCAAATGTCAATTACGTAAATTATTTTATCTCTTGAGGAAGTGAATTGACTATGCCCTATTTGAGTCTAACTATATTTGGTTGATATATATTTAGAAATAGAAAAGCGCCTCTCCTACCTGCCATGGTTGGAAGTCCTTCCTCAGACCTTCACTAACTGAGGAATGTCCTGAGTTGGCTTTGGCTGAGATCATGTTGTGTAAAGCGTGAGCAGCTGCATAGACCGCAGTGTAAACGCTGTAAGTAATGTAGAAATTGTAAGCATCATATTCAGAGAGGGGCAGCTTTCGCAGCGTCTCATTCCCTTTACACCGAGGGAAGAAGGATCCATAGGCAAAAGTCCTATCCAGCAAAGCAGGAGCGCACCTGAATGTTATCACCCAAAAGTCCACAAACATGGAATTGTTTGAGAAGTTTAAAGGTTTCACACTGTACAAGAAATCTGTCAGTCCAGGAATCTGTCCCTTAGGAATGGAAAATTCAAGAGAGCCATTGAATACATTCCCTCCAGGGTGATAACTAAACTCTTTCAAATGTGATGAGATTGCAGAAGCGATCCAAACTTTGGCAGGCAGGTCTTTCAAGTAACTAATGAGGACTGGATCCATGTAAGCTCTAGAACAGTGAACTATCACCACATTGACAGAATGAACACTGATTGTTTGAACAATCCGCTTTATCTCTTCCCTCCCAGTGTAAGGGGGCTTGCAAAGTCTTTGTAAGAAGGCCACACATTCCCCGCTTCCGGTGATCTCTCTCTCCAGCTCCTCGCCGGCCCTCCTGCCGCTGTCATCATCTGATGCCAGGATCCCAACCGAGGTCCAGCCAAAGTGCTTGAGCAGCCGGGCGATGGCGCGCGTCTCGTAGATCTCATTGGGGACAGTGCGGTAAAAGGATAGAAACCGATGTTTGTCATTGAAGACTGGATCCATGGCACCATAGCTGACCTGAGGGAGACATAGACATGAGCTATGAGACATATTGAACGACACTCAACTAAAGTGCATCCTTGGCCGATGGAGTGGGGCTTGTGCATCTCATTGGGCACAGTGCGGTAAAGGATGGCAACTGATGCCTATTATTGAATGATTGGATCCATGGCACCATAGATGATGTGAGGAAGACAAAGATATGAGCTATGAGACATATAGAACCACTCTCCACTAACACACATCACTGGCCGAAGGTGTGTGGATTGTGGATCCCATTGGAAAGAGTGCGGTAGAATGATGGGAACCAATGTCTGTCTTTGAAGATTCGATCCATGGTGCCATAGCTGACCTAATCAAGATATAGACATGCGCAATTAGACATATTGCACCACCCTCCACTAAAGCGCATCTCTGGCTGATGGTGCGTGGCTTGTGGATCTCATTGGGGACAGTGTGGTAAAAGGATGGGAACCAATGCAGGTCATTGAAGATTGAATCCTTGGCACCATAGCTGACCTAGGGAAGGCATAGACATAAGCTGTTAGACATATTGACCACACTCCACTAACGGATCCCTAGCCAATTGTGCATGGCTTGTGGACCTCATTGGCGACAATGTGGTAAAGTATGCAAGCTGACGTCTGTCATTAAATATTGGATCCATGGCACCATAGTTGACCTGAGGAAGACATAAACATGAGCTATTACACATATTGCACCACACTGTAACACCCATCACTGGCCGATGGTGTTTTTCTTGTTTATCTCATTGCAGGCAGTGAGGTAAAAGCATGGAAACCAATGCCTCTCCTTGAAGGTTGGATCCATGGCACCATAGATGACCTAAGGAAGGCATAGACATGGGCTATGAGACATTTTACACTACACTCCACTAAAGAGCAGCACTGGCCAATGGCTCGTGGCTTGTGAATCTCATTGGGGACAGTGTAGTAAAAGTATGGGACCTGATGTCCTTCATTGAATATTGGATCCATGGGACCATAACTGACCTCAGCAAGACACAGACATGAGCTATGAGACATATTGCAACACACTCCACTGAAGTGCATCACTGGCCGATGGTGCGTGGCTTGTAGATCTTGTTGGGGACAGTGTGGTGAAAGGATGGGAACTGATTCCTTCCATAGAAGATTGAATCAATGGCGCCAAAGCTGACCTAAGGAAGACATAGACATGAGCTATTCAAAATATTCCACCACACACCACTAAAGCACATCACTGGCCAATGGCGGATGGCGGATGGCTTGACGATCTCGTTGGGGACAGTGCCTCAATTTTTATTAGAAATTAAGCTTCAAAAAAGCTTAAAGGGCCTTCTCTTATACTGCCCTCCTGGACTCAGGAGTACATTCACGCGTAATATTCACTCTTTGTCAGAATCCAAACTATGCTTGAATGATTTCATCATTATGGGTGATCTCAATTTCTATTTAGAAGATGAGTCACACAAAGACACTGCAGCCCTCTCAGATATTGTAGGGACTTTAGGTCTTTCACAAATGGGTACAAAAATGGAACTCACATAGCAGGACATACTTTGGATGGAATCTTTACATCGGATCCAACCATTATGGTTAGAGAGGGGCTACTAATATACTGGACTGACCATTCAGCCATCTTGTTTGAATTAGGGTGCCCAGATGGCTCCTCAGATGAACCCTCAATGCCGCACCCGACAATCTACAGAGATTGTAATAAAATAGACCATGACAAACTACTATTACGCCTTAATGAATATGTATATAAAATGAAACACAAATGTGCTGTGCATTGCTTATCAGCGGGCAGATTGTTATAGCATGTCATATAAATAAACTTCCTCTTACCTGTAGGTACCTGTAGAGCCCAGTGATGGTTGCCATAGCAACAGATGTGGGTGGTAACATGTCACCGATGACAGCAGCCAGGATCCCACTGGACCGACATCTGTAGTTAGGAACTGGGGCTGGATCATCTCTCCCTGATAATAGAGCCATGGTGCTCAGTGTCGCTTTGGCCTCGTTGACATATGAATTAAAGACCTCAAAGCCCAGGGTGATGTTGGGTAAAAGGTCAGGGTTCTTGTTAATCTTCTCAATGGTGTACACAATGGCGAAGTAATGTCGAAAGAAACGGGGGGAAATGCTGCAAGAAAAATAAATTTCTTTGAGTTACTTATTATGCAGGTGTCCTTTGAAGAAAATATTTCCTTTTTCACAGAGTTACCATTTTTCATTTATTCACCACAGGAGACACAGTAACAATCAACCTCACTCCTGGTTATCCCTTTCCTCCCCATGCAGTAGGTGACAGGTGCATGGGTGAGCAGCTTAGGACTTACCCCTTGAAATTCTGCAAAACATTATCTGGAAAACACATCCCTCAAAAATTCAACAGCTTTTTTAGAAGGTGGATCTGATACAAAGTATACTTCAGGCCATCTACTGCTGTGGCAAAAATTAAAAGGTCCTTCCAGATCTATGCCAATCTTCTTCCAAGGACCACATGTAGTTAAATAGGAACCAAAGGGTGAGAGCACGTTTTCTATTTTCTCCAGATTCTGTATGCCACACATCTTTGACCTCTCCATCAATACCATCATCCATTAAAGGCCACCAATATTTGATATTTGATATTTATTGATTTGTATAGCGCTGAATCACCCATGAGGGTATCTCGGCACTTCAGATGGAGGAACATCAGAACTAGAGGGAGGAATTAGAAGAGGTGGGTTTTTAGCATTTTTCTAAACGTAACGGATAAGGCAAACCATTCCAGAATCGGGGGGCAAGGTAAGAGAAAGATTTGCCACCACTACGAGCCTTTTTGATTCTGGGGATGGTTAGCAAATGCTTGTTACTGGACCTGAGATTACGTGTTGGTATATAGGAGGAGAGCTTGTTAGTGAGATACTTGGGGCCCTTGCCATTACGAGCCTTGTAAATAATGCAGCCTATTTTGAACTTTACCCTTTTCTTTATGGGGAGCCAGTGGAGTTGATTGAGAAGTGGTCCGGAGGGTGTTCTGAATGGGGCGTTGTTGGTGAGTCGGGCAGCTATATTCTGCACCACCTGGAGTTTATTAATGGCACTTTCGTTGGCCGAAAACAGCAGAGCATTGCAGTAATCAAGTCTACTCAATATCAGGGCCTGTATTAGGGTTTTTTTAGTGGAGGAAGGTAAGAGTGGAAAAATCCTCCGCAGGAGGCCCAGAATATAGTGGCAGGAACCTGCAATGGTATTGGCATGTGTGTTATGTGTGAGTCTATGATAAAATTCTGACTCCCAAGTTCTTCACCACTTCTTTGGGAGTGAGGCACTTCCAAGCTCTTCCGGCCACCAAGTAGGTGACCAGTGAGTGGTAGCTCCTCCAAACAACATGATCTCTGATTTGCCCCCGTTAAGTTGTAGATAGCGAGAAACATGTCGACTACTACCTTCAGTTTTTAGTATAGTCTTGAGTGCGGAATACATCACTTTCCAGACCTCCCAGACTAACTATTGTTTTTAGTTAGCGCACGTGACCACCTGAATAAAGTTCATTCTGGTACCCCTGCATTATTTTACAATTCACCTTCCGTCTACTACTATTCTGGCCCCTCACCCACACTTCACCCATGGGCAGTTGGATAAAAAGATCTCCGCCAAAGAGCCCCTCTTTGAGGTGTAGCCCGTTGGGTATTGCACCGCCCACCCAACGAGGAGCATTGCCCATGATTAAGCATGACACCTGCAAGGGTGTGTGAGGCCATTATATCCAACAAAATGGATACCCATTGGATGGTTACCATTTAATCATCTTTTGCGAATCCACATCCTAGTGACCTGCACCTACACCCCAGGAACAGCCCAGTCCTCTCTTTGGAAACACATGTCAGTGTCCCATGTCAGGAAAGGAGATACAAGGTGTTGAGCTTCAATTTTATGCCAAGGTCTATACCATCTATCAGTAAGGGGTATGGGAGAAGATAAGGTGAAGGGGCTTGTCAGACGGAAGTTAACTACAGAGTGATCTGATCAAGTGAGCGGTATAGTATCTATATATTTAATATATTGTGAGTTAGAGAGAATGAGATCCAGGGTGTGCCCCGCTAGGTGAGTGGGATCATTGTTGAGCTTGAGAAGCCCATGGGAGGCCAAATCCTCTAGGCAAGTTCTAGCGTGTAGGTTGTTTAGGTCCTCACTGTAAATATTAAAATCTCCTAGCAGTAAGAAATTGCGGGGGGCAACAATATGGGGGGAGATAAATTCTAAAAGGCGACTATTAAAGTCTTTTATTGGGCCTGGGGGCCTATAAACCAATGCTCCTTTCCAACACTGTTGGGGGTGTAGCTCCACCTTAAAGATAAGACATTCGAATAGTTCCGAACAGAACTGGTCTAGAGTGGTAACTGGTATCTGTTCTTTGTGAATTATGGCTATGCCACCACCCACTCGTTCAGGCCTATCGAGTCTTTGAATGCGAAAGCTAGGTGGAAGAGCTAGAGCGATTGCAGGAACCGCAGAGGGTTTAATCCACGTTTCCGTGAAAAATCCCAAATCTGGGTTAGTGTCTTTTAAGAGATCCCAAATGGCAGTGGCATGTCGGGGGAGAGATCTAACGTTTGCTAGGAGGCCTTTCCATGTGGTGATTGCCGGGGGGCTCGTGTAGGGCCATGCCTCGGGAATAGTAGGTAGTTTAATATCAATAGAGTTAGCTGTGGTTTTAGTGTTCTGGAAAGAACTAGGCTGGTACTTACATTTTTTGCATGAAAAAAGCCCTTCAGGCAATTTTCCCAGGGGGCAAATGTGGGAGGTTGGTCTAAGCTTTAGCAGGAATTCTCTTGTGTAGGTGAGGTCAGGTAAAGTTTTAGAGGAGATATCTGGGGTATCAGGCTTCAAATGACCAGGGATCCTGGCTCCTGGCGACGGAGTGGCGCGGACGGGCTTGCCTTTGGCGCGCCTTCAGTGCACCACTGGCGCCCCCGCTGCGTGACGTGTCAGGCCCCAGTTTAAATGGTGAAATCTGCTCGGCCAGCTAGAGCGCCAACCTCGTTTCCGGTGAAACCGGAAGTGTGTTCTGTGCCCGGAGCTGCCACTGATCGCAATCCGTCAGATCTACCTCTCTCCACGCAACGAGCGTTGGAACAGAGAGGATATCTTGGAAGGCGGCGTGGGGTAAGGGTCCTGAATACTTTTTAATTCAAAGCAAAAGTGTCAGAAGTATGCCTTCCAGATTAGTAATGGCGAGTGAGATTTAAAAAGTTAAAAAATAAGAACAGGCCAAAGAGCATACATTTTTATCTGTACCTGACAATCGGCGCATCCGCTGCGCCCCTGCCAAGCTCCAGATTAAATAGGTAAGTCTGCTCGGCCAGCTAGAGCGCCAACCTCGTTTCCGGTGGAACCAGAAGTGTGTTCTGTGCCCGGAACTGCCCCTGATCACAATCCGTCAGATTTACCTCTCTCCACGCAACAAGCAAGCCTGTGTTGGAACAGAGAGGAGATCTTGGAAGGCGGCGTGGGGTAAGTGTCCTGAATAATTTTTAGTTCAAAGCAAAAGTGTCAGAAGTATGCCTTCCAGATTAGTAATGGCAAGTGAGATTTAAAAAGTTAAAAAATAAGATCAGGCCAAAGAGCTTCAATTTTCATCTGTACCTGACAATCGGCGCGTCCGCTGCGCCCCTGTCAAGCTCCAGTTTAAATAAGTAAGTCTGCTTGGCCAGCTAGAGCGCCAACCTTGTTTCCGGTCTAAACCTTCTCTTGGTCATAGGAGTACCCAAATGAGCATTAGGAACAGTCTTTACCAGATTCAGGTGGTATCAACTTATCTACTCTAAACACAGTATCATTCTTCTGTGGTTAACTCATCAGCAATTTTAGAGAATTGTTGTAATCCGGCAGAGCTATTTATCTCCTGTGGCCAACCTTTACTCACAAGATTTTTTACTTTAAGCAGAAGTTCATCCTACTCACATGCTTTCTTCCATCCCTCTTCAGAGTACACACAAGTATTAGGAATGTCACTACCACCATAAAGCACATGTCCACATCCTTCTCACCATACAGGGGTTCAAGGTCATTTATGGGTAGCCTGGAAGAAAAATCAACCCTACTATTACCACTTCCTGGTTTGTGTTTAACATAACTGTAACACAAGAATTTTGTGATGAGTCTAGCAATGTGTGCCGTAGAATTCTTTACATTTTACCCATTAAGAATTGTGAGGAAACAAAGTGTATTATTATATGGTGTGGGTGTGTGACCTCACCATGTAACTCACTTACCAACCACTTTAGGAAACTTTTGTTTCTTTAGTCAAACCCTACGCTCAACCCTGGGTTTCTGTGGCTCTGAGCAGCAAAGCTTGCACCAAGTAACAAGCTGAAAAGCATTTTTACAGCACCAGAACAATTGAAGAAATCAACAACACACTAAAGATATCTAACACCAATTTATAAAAAATAGACTGCATTTTATCTATTTGTAAACACCAAAATGAAAAATACATAACAGAGGGTTCTCGAGATATAGATTTTAAAAGGTATAGTAGTATTGTAAATCAGACCATTTCACTCAACCACAAACAAACATTGGCAAATTCAACAAATTAGACACTGGGAAACCTTTTCACTTAAGATGTTGTGCTACTTGTAATGCAGTCACTTGGAGCTACAACAAGATTCTAAAGATTACGGATTTTGGCCTGGTGCGCGAGTGGCAAAAAACAACAAAAATTAGTGCAGCGGGCACATAGGCCTGGATAGCACTTGAAGTCATCAGATTATCTCTCTTCTCTAAAAGCAGCGAAGTGTGGAGCTTTGGAGTGCTTCTGTGGGAGTTACTGACTGGAGAAGTGCCCTACCAGGAGATCAATGCCATGGCAGTAGCCTATGGCGTGGCGATGAACAAGTTAACCCTTCCTATCCCATCTACATGCCCGGAGCCCTTTGTGAAACTTTTGGAAGAGTGCTGGAGTCCAGATGCACACAGCTGACCCTTCTTCACCAGCATCCTAGAGCAGCTGGTGGCCATCGAGCAATCTTCCATGTTCCAGATGCCTCTCGAGTCCTTCCGCTTATTACAGGAGGACTGGAAGGTGGAAATTCAGCAGATGTTCAGTGACCTGAGGACCAAAGAGAAGGAACTGCGGAGCCGGGAAGAGGAACTGATCCTAGCTGCACAGGAACAGAAGAACCAGGAGGAGGTGCTGAGGCGGCGGGAGCAGGAGCTGGCGGAGCGAAAGATTGACATAGTGGAGCGGGTGCTGAACATCATCATGTACCAAGAGAAGCCAAACGTCAAGAAACAGAAAGGACACTTTGAGAAGAGCTGGTTGAAGTTCAGGGATGGCAACAGGATCAACTTGCCTTCAGGCTTCAAGCACAAGATTACAGTTCAAGCTTCTCCAACTCTGGATAAATGCAAAGTGCAGGGTGTGAATAGGCCGCGTCCCCCAGGCAGCCGCAACATCATTCCTCGACTCCGGGCCATCCGGCTTACACCCATGGATGGCAGTAAGACCTGGGGACGCAGCGCAGGGATCAAGCAAGAGGAGATGGTTGGGAACAAGGAAAAAGGGCAGACGTGGGGACCTAGCTCGACCCTGCAGAAGGAGAGAATCGGAGGAGAAGACAGGTTGAAGTCACTCAGTGAAGGCAGCAAGCAATGGTATTTTAGCGCCCCCAACCTTGGGAAGTCGCCCAAGCATGTGCCAATCACAACAGGCTTTGCAAGCCTCCCTGAAATGGAGGAGTACCTAGAGGTTGAAGGGTTTGTGCCCCCGTCTCCCTACTCCAACCAGTCCTACCTCAGCCTGCCTATCCTAAGCGATGCCAATAACTGCATATTTTCGATGGTTCAGGTCAGGCGGTATCCTCATCAAGTGTCATCTCCGAGAGCCATAAGCGCAGCTCCCACTGTAAAAAGTATGACTTGGTACTCATGGGCTGTGCCTCCATCTTGGCATCTGTCGGCCTTGGGAGTGATATCCTGGATCTGGGGCGGCAGCGAGTGCTACAGGAAGAGCACCGCGCCAAAGATGAGAAGAAGAAGCCAGGCAGTCTTTTTCAGCGTACAGGATGCTTTCGTCGTAGCACAAGTCCCTCAAGCCACATTGTATCCAAGAAAGATGAGTCTGCTCTCCCTTCCCTAGAGCCCTCAACATCAGTCACCCTCCTGTCCCTGTCTTCCATTTCTGACTGCAACTCAACTAAGTCGCTGATCCGTTCTGACAGTGATGATGTGAATGTGTACAAAATGCCAGTCTCTGTGGAGCCCAGCCCGGAAGCACTGAAGGGGCAGAATGCCAACCCCCTTGTGGACCTTAAAATGGAGGGCTTCAAAAAAGACCCCAAACAGTCATTGACTCCTACCCATGTGACGGCTGCCATGGCAACTGTATCTCGAGGGCACTGGTGCACTCCATCTGACGGAGCCATCCAACAGATAATGCAGACTCATAGGAGATCGCCGTCAGATGGCAGCATGCCGCTTCCCAAGGACACAGGTTGGAATCAGAATGAAGTGCCCCGTTTACCAGAACCCCACTCTGTGTTCCCTCCGCCTTTCCGACGTAAAGTTCCTGAAAAGGAGTCCATGGTCAAGAGGCCAAAGACACTAGAGTTTGCGCCTTGGCCAAGGCCTTCTGCCAATAAGCCCAAGCTAGATCGCTGGAAGTTTGTGTCATTTGGCAAAACGCAGAGCACTTCCCTTAGCAGCAGCTGTGAGACACCATCAAGCAGTACTAATGAGGATAAGTTGGGCGTGCCTCCCCTCCACAAAACCGATCAAGTTGTGGTGCAGGCATGGAGGACCAGAGTCAGGACTGCACTAGGCATGGGCGAATTTTGCAAATTCGCAATTCGCGAAATTGCGAATTCGCGATCCGCAAAATCCGCGAATTTGCGGATTCGCGGATTTTGCGGATTGTGTGGGTAAAGGGCAGGCCGGGCGGGAAAATGGTGCACATCGCTAGTGTGAGGGGCCGGGCCAAAAGGGTGAGGATTATATGCGAGTTCACATGCCTCTTGTGTGTATAAAAGGACAGGCACGGATCAGAGAAGCTCGTGGTCACAGGAACTGCACAGGGATTGAGCTCGTGAAAGTCAAAAATGCAAAGGCCTCCATCAAGCATCATAGGTAATTTCCGACGATAGATATGGGGAGAACGCACACCTGCACAGCCTCGACAAAACTCACATTTTTGGGGGGCTGATTAACTTTGCCATCACACCGAAGAGCACCGGGGTCCCTCGAGTTCACATGCCCCTTGTGTGAATAAAAGGACAGGCACAGATCAGAGAAGCTCGTGGTCACAGGAACTGCACAGGGATTGAGCTCTTGAAAGTCAAGTCAAGTCAAGTCAGAGAATTTATATAGCGCACTACATACCCAGAGGGTCCCAAGGCGCTTAAAGAGGAGGGGAGGATTATTTGTCAAATATCCACGTTTTAAGTTGCTTTCTGAATGCTAGGTGGTTCTGGGTGAGGCGAAGGTAAGCGGGGAGTGAGTTCCAAGTTTTAGCGGCCAGGTATGAGAAGGATCTGCCTCCCATGGTGGTCTTGTTGATGCGAGGTACAGTGGCGAGGGCTTGGCTGGAGGAACGTAGTTGGCGGGACGGGGTGTAGAAGGACAGTCGTGAGTTGAGGCATTCTGGTCCGATGTCGTAAAGTGATTTGTGTGCGTGGGTTAGCAGTCGGAAAGTGATCCTCTTATTGACGGGTAGCCAGTGGAGGTCTTTAAGGTGACCGGAGATGTGTTCGTTGCGTGGGATGTCTAGAATGATCCTGGCTGAGGCGTTTTGGATTCGTTGGAGTTTCTTCTGGAGTTTAGCGGTAGTGCCTGCGTAGAGTGTGTTTCCGTAGTCCAGTCGGCTCGTGACCAGAGCATGGGTGACCGTTTTCCTTGTTTCGGTGGGGATCCAGTGAAATGTTTTTCTAAGCATGCAAAGAATGTTGAAGCAGGAAGAGGATACGGCGCTGACTTGTTTTTTCATTGAGAGTGAGGAGTCCATGATGATGCCCAGGTTTCGTGCGTGGTCTGTCGGGATGGGTGCCTTTCCGAGGGCTTCCGGCCACCATGAGTCGTCCCATGCAGAGGGGGAAGTACCTAAGATGAGGACTTCTGTTTTGTCTGAGTTCAGTTTCAGACGGCTTTGTTTCATCCATTCGGCAACTTCTTTCATTCCTTCGTGTAGGTTAGTTTTGGCGGTGCTGGGGTCGTTGGTGAGAGAGAGGATAAGTTGAGTGTCATCCGCGTAAGAGATGATGTTGAGGCTGTGTTGGCGTGCGATGGTCGCGAGGGGGCTCATGTATACGTTGAAGAGGGTGGGGCTGAGTGAGGAACCTTGAGGTACTCCACAGATGACTTCGGTGGTTTCGGACTTGAATGGTGGGAGGCGGACTTTCTGAGTTCTTCCTGTGAGGAATGAGGTGATCCATTCAAGTGCTTTTCCTTGGATTCCGATGTTATTGAGGCGTTGTAACAGGGTGTTGTGGCAGACTGTGTCAAATGCTGCTGAGAGGTCGAGGAGGATGAGGGCGACTGTGTCTCCATTGTCCAGTAAAGTTCGAATGTCGTCTGTTGCTGCGATGAGGGCGGTCTCAGTGCTGTGTTTTGCTCGGAAGCCAGATTGTGAGGAGTCGAGGGATTTGTTGGCTTCGAGGAAGGCGGCGAGCTGGTTGTTGACAGCTTTTTCGATGACTTTGGCCGGGAATGGGAGGAGCGAGATGGGGCGGTAATTTTTGAGTTCGGTGGGGTCCGCTGTGGGTTTCTTCAGGAGGGCGGTGAGTTCAGCGTGTTTCCAGTCTTCCGGGAAGGTGGCGGAGTTGAGGGAGCTGTTGATGACGTCTCGGAGGTGCGGTGCTATGATGGAGTCTGCTTTGTTGAAGATGTGGTGAGGACATGGGTCTGTGGGGGATCCTGAGTGGATGGAATTCATCAGGCGGATTGTGTCCTCAGTGGAGATTGGGTTCCAGTCGTTAAGGGTGTTCACGGGGAGAGAATGTTCAGCAGATGGTTGGGTGGGTTGGTCTCCGGGATGGTTGTCGAAGCTGTTGTGGATGTCTGCAATCTTGTTGTAGAAGAAAGAGGCTAGGGAGTCGCAGAGGGCTTGAGAGGGGGTGATGTCGTTGGAGTTGGCCGGGGGATTGGCAAATTCCTTGACGATGTTGAAAAGTTCCTTGCTGTTGTGGGCGTTGTTGTCGAGTCGATCTTTGAATGCTGTTTTCTTGGCCTTTCGGATTAGTTGGTGGTGAGTGCGGGTGGCGTTTTTGAAGGCGTCCTTGCTGCTAGTAGTTGGGTCTTTTTTCCAGGCCTTTTCGAGGGAGCGGCAGAGTTTCTTGGACTTCTTAAGGTCATCATTAAACCATGAGGCCTTTTTGTTGGCAGGTTTGTTTTGACGTTTCTTCAGTGGTGCTAAGGTGTCGGCGGTGTTGGATAACCATAGGGTGAGGTTGGCGGCGGCTTCGTTTGCGTTAGAAGAGTGGGCTGGGGTGCTGAGAAGGAGCGATGCGGAGATCTGGTCCGTGGTGATTTTGTTCCAGTTTCTTTGCAGAGTTGGTTGGAGGTGGTTGGTGGGTTTTGGTTTGTTGTAGGTGAAGTGAACGCAGCTGTGGTCAGTCCAGAGGAGCTCCGTGGTGTGGCTGAAGGAGACATGATTGCTGGAGGTGAAGATGGGGTCGAGTGTGTGACCTGCGATGTGGGTGGGGGATGTGACCAGTTGGTTAAGTCCGAGGTTGGCGAGATTGTCCAAGAGGGTGGTGGTGTTGCGGTCGTAGATCTTTTCAAGGTGAAAATTGAGGTCTCCCAGAAGGATGTAGTCTTTGGAGGGGAGCGCGTGTGGAGTGATGAAGTCCGTGATGTCTTCGCTGAATTTTGCGCGGGGTCCTGGTGGTCTGTAGAGGAGGGTGCCTCTGAGTGTGGTCTTGGGGTCGATGTGGATCTGGAAGTGAAGGTGTTCTGAGTTGGTGAGATTGGCGTCAGAGCTGGTTGAGATGCGGATTGACTTCTTATGGACGATAGCGATTCCTCCTCCTGTGCCGGTACGGTCCTTGCGTATGATCTTATAATCTTCTGGGATGGCAATGGTGATGTCTGGGGCGGAAGAGGCGTTCATCCAAGTTTCTGTTAGGAAGGCGACGTCCGGAGAGATGGTGTCTAGTAGATTCCATAGTTCAATGGCGTGTCTGTGGACTGATCTGGTGTTGAGAAGGATGCATTGTAGGTGGTTGGGGTCAGGGGTCTGTATTGTGGTCGTAGCGGAGATGGTGTCGGTGCCGATGAATTTGCAGGAGTAGCAGGAGAATGGTCCATGGGTGTGGCCAGGAGCGGCTTGGACGCAGTTGGGGGCGCGACCGGGGTTAAGGGCTAGGAGGGTGGCGGTATCGTAGGTAATGCGGGAGGGCTGGGGAGAGCGAGGACCAGGGGGTCTGGCGCTGGGCGCGGTCCAGGCGCGGACGGGCGTAGACGGGCTTACCTTTGGCGCACCTTCGGCGTGGCCGAAGCGCGTGGGGGCATTGGCCATAAATGGATGGTGGGGGGGGAGGGGCGAGGGCGTCTTAGCTGGGAGGCGGGGCGGGCTCAGGTCAGCGCACACGGAGGCACAACAACAACAGGGACAAAATGGAGGGGGGGGAGTAGAGCAAGGCGCCGAGGGAAATCGCGCTAGTAATATTAAATCGGATCAGAAATGGTGCGAGCACTACACAGGTCAAAACAATCATGCAAGCGCTACAGAGTTTAAACAATTACGCACGCACTACAAAGTAAAACAATTATGAAGCGCTGCAAAGTTTAAACAATTACACACGCACTACAAAGTAAAACAATTATGATCTGATAGACAATATAGGCACAGTCGAATGCAGGCAGCGCAGTGCTACAATACCGAGTCTCGGTGGGGAGACAAGGGAGCGACCACTCAGGGCAGGAGCGAAGAGAGATCACAGCGTCTCTGGGATTGGGAGCGCTGTACCTAATCAGTGGGAGGGCGTCTTAGCTGGGAGGCGGGGCGGGCTCAGGTCAGCGCACACGGAGGCACAACAACAACAGGGACAAAATGGAGGGGGGGGAGTAGAGCAAGGCGCCGAGGGAAATTTGCGCTAGTAATATTAAATCGGATCAGAAATGGTGCGAGCACTACACAGGTCAAAACAATCATGCAAGCGCTACAGAGTTTAAACAATTACGCACGCACTACAAAGTAAAACAATTATGAAGCGCTGCAAAGTTTAAACAATTACACACGCACTACAAAGTAAAACAATTATGATCTGATACCATCAAGCATCATAGGTAATTTCCGACGATAGATATGGGAAGAACGCACACCTGCCCAGCCTCGATAAAACTCACATTTATGGGCTGCTGTAACTATTTTAGAATGGCGCCGGCAAGCTGCCAGCGCCATCCTAAAATAGTTACTAAATTAGCTCTGCTCTGTTTTCCTGACAGTGGGCGGAGCACGAGCGCGAGTTTGGCGTTTGATGTGCTTGGTGCTCGGAGCTTGGAGGGGAGTGTGGCGTTCAAGTGGTGTCCGCACAGAGACGAGAGCTGAGAGTTGTTGAACGCTGGTACCGTGGCATCTGCAGAACAGCGGCACTTGCGGAGCGGCAGAACGGTCAGCTCACTCGGACCCGGACTCTGACATAGGTCGTACCACCGCCGCTTGCAGCGGCTCTAGGTGAGACCTGCAAGGGAAGCCTCCCCTCCCCCCACCGCACCGCACTGCCTCGCCTCGCCTCCCAGCACTGCATTGCCTTGCTTTGCCCCGCCACGCACGCAAGCAAGCAGCAACCCCCTCGGCCAGCGCAGCCAGCCCCCCCCTCCAGTCCGCAGAGAAAGGTGAACGAAGGAGGAGGCGGAGGGGGGCGGGTGATTAACGAGCAGTGAGGCCGGGCTGTACTAAGGAATTCCATCAACACACATAGTGTGAAGCTGATGGAATGTTTATAGCCAAACGAACCTCGTTTGGCTAGCTTGGGTCTTTGTACAGGATCGACAGTTTTATTATCCCAGTAGTATCCTGAGCCGGCGCCCTGTGTTGCAGGAGTGGCGCATCCTGTTCTGGTTTTTGGGAGAGCCTGCCTTTTGCACTGCAGTCGGAGCTGTTGTTGCGATTGAGAGGGAGAGAGTTTACCCCCAAGGCGAGACCGAGCACTTGGGTTCCAACAGAGTGAAACGCAGAACGGCGGCGGCCGCAGCGGCGAACACAGCCTGACCAGCTAAAGGCCTGCCATCGACCAGAGCAGAGGAGATCAGGGAATAGACTGAGGTGGGCCACAGTGTGAGCAGAGGACCAGCGACTCCAGCGGAGCCCCCGCCAGCGGAACCCCAGCACTGGAGTGGCTAGAGGCGTCGGTGAGGAGCCCCGGGAACCGGTGGACTCAGAGGAAGGACGCGGTCAGCTCGAGTGGAGGCCCCCGGCAGTGGGACGGTGACAGGGGTGCCTAGGTTTCGGGGAAGGTGGTGGTGGTGATTTGAGCGGTCAGCGCTGCCATTCCCCGCCCCCAGTGACCCCCCCAAAGTACCCCGCGTCTACGAAAGAGAGTCCACTCAACAATTCGTCTTGCGCCTAGAGGGATTTCGACGCCTCCTTACAGTCTGCACTTCGCCTCGTAACACGAGGTGAAGCCCAAAATAACTACCCCCCGGGAAGGCGGAACAATATACCGCCCCAGGATAAGGTTATGGCTTTCAAGAAACTGAGGTCGCGAACCATTTTTATGAAACAAATGGGAACTGAAGAGGCAATCAGGAAGTCCTCCAATAAAGCGGTGAAAAGTGGACGGATAACAAGGACTCTTGCAATAACTAATTATTTTTCCACACTTACCACCAAAGACCAAACAGAAAGTCAACCGCAAAATAAAGGAACTAAACCCAAATTCAACGAGGGTGGAAAAAACATATCGGGAGTTTTACAGAACTTGTTTGCCATACCAACCAACCCAAGGCGTCCAGACTAGAACCATTAAATGAAACATTCGCAATTAATGACTGCAATTCATCCAAGGACATATCTGTATGATTGTTCCATGTATGATAAGCATACAGATAAGGAATTTTAAGGGCATTCAATTGTTTTGGAGTTGACAATCCAAAACAGGTTGTTTGATAATTAGAGCTTTTCATAAATAACAAGTGATTTGGGATAAGGCACGCTTGATGTAAATCCTCTGCACTAGCCAGGATCTTGAACCCCAAACAGATTTAAGATCGACAGTATCTTTCTATAGCTCATAGCCACCTATAGCTAACTGATCAATAAAGGATTTTGAACACAGTAACTTTCTGTGGGAGAGCCCGACTTTAAAATTGAACGTAGAATCTGTTTTAAAATAAAATGAATCAGGATTGAATTTATTAAAATCAGTGAAGTATTTACATTTTTTCAAAATGGTTTTTGAACTTCCTTCGGAGCTGGGCAATATACCCATTGTGTATAATTAACCACATTTCAAATTGTATTAGCTTTATGCAGAAAATGGTGGCCATAATGCTGGTAGCAAAATAAATCAGCATCATTTGCAGAATTCAAATACAAATCTTCAGCATCAAAAGAAGCATAATATTTTAAATCAGAAATTAAAGATTGTACGGCCTGAACGTCCCAATCATCAGAGCGTATATTTTTTTTCACTACATCCCCCATAGAAACACAAAGTAAATTTGGGACATTAACCTTCTCAGTTGGGCCATGAATTTGGAAATGAACTGCATCCCAAAAAGTCCCATCCAACACTGGCCAGGCAGAGATATTGACAGAAGTCTGGTCTCGCTTCATGATGTGTGAAGAAGAGTGTGGTGCCAAAGTTCCATCAATTACCTTTACAGCAGAGCTTTCAGTAAGGTAGTGACTATTGATTAGACAGAAAAAGAATGTCAAAAATCAAATTGAAATGAATAAAAAAATGGTGATGAGAACCAAGCAGATGTAAGTCCATGGTGGAATTAAGAGATTTTGTTTAAACCAGGTGACAAAAATAGAAAATTTTGAAGAGGAACTCGGTCTTGTGGAGTCAGAGTCAAAAGAAAAACGTGACTGGTTGACTTGATTAGTTTGCATACCAGGCAATGACACATCAGAGAGATATGCATACTGAGTATCTCCATGTGGACTACAAGCCGGAGGATTCAACAATGGATTAGTAACACTCAGCATCTCTATGGCAATGTCAGGGGCTAATGGTGTTTGCTGAGTCCAAGACGGAATTCCTTTACATTGCTGGACAGGAAACAGCTGGAGTCATACTAAGAAGAATTGGCCATTCGTTGTAGCTTGACATTGTCAATGGAGACGTACCTGTTATCCTTGCGACCAGGAAGTAGTGGTAAAATGACTGTTCGAGTACTCTTCATGCCAAGCACTGGAACCAGTGCACAATAAGAGAGGCTAAACTCCTTCTTATTCTCTACCTTCTCACAGACCAGGTCACCGACTTTAGGTAGCCAGCCAACTACCGGAATCTGTAGTGCAGCTTCAGAAGCGGAGGGCAAATGTTCCTTTTCAAGACTGTCATGAGTAGGTTCTGTAATACAGCAGAATGATTATCTATGTCAAAGGCTGCTGCTGTTGCCACCATGTCTAGACCATCAAGGTCCGGGACAAACAATTTTATGCCAAAGAACATTATGTACCCATAGATCTTCTAGGGAGATTATTAAGTGCACGTTGTACGCTATATAAATGGGCGAACCAGTTCCTACCAGTACCTAAAACTCCAGCTGTCAAAGATTGCTTTAAGTTGTGGTTCATTCGCTCCACAATTGAGTTGCCCTCAGGCCTGTATGGAGACGAAGATTTGACCTGCACCCCCAATGACCTCATGGCTTCTTTGTATGCCTTAGAGGCAAACGCTGGACCCTGGTCAGAATGGAAGGTGCCACATGCAAAAATTCCCACAAGGACAAACAAATCCCTGATGACAGTCCATGCATCAGCACTGCATTGCGGCCAGACCCATAGAAAACGTGTGCACAAATCAATTGCAACTAAGATAAACGTATGCGCAGTATCAGATAAAAATGGACCGCAGTAATCTAGATAAACACACCCAAGTGGTTTATTAGAAATGTACAGCTGTGTCTGTGGCAGCCGTGCAGCAGTCGAAGGTTTAATCAGCTGACAAATGTCACATGAAAGGACATGATCACGGGTTTGTTTATACAATCCATGCCACCAGTAACGTTGCTGTAAGATAGTAACAGTCACTGAAATGCCTGCATCAGCCAAGGCTATGCCTTTGTGTGCAGCTGTTATCAAGGAAAGTCTGCGGTCCGCGTTTTGAATCAGCTTGTCACCAACCTCATTAATTATTACATAGGGAACATTATCTGGACTTAATTGATAAGAATATTTAGAAGGGAAACCCTTAGGGTAATTATCTCCCTTCTGTGTAGTAGCGATCGCTGCCAAAATGTCATCATCAATCTTACTTCTGGATCTTGTAACTGCTGCAACTGAGTAAGTAGCTACTGATGTTTTTGCTACTTCGCCAGCTAAACTGTTGCCAAAAGCGTGTACTCCTATGCGCTGGTAACCAAGAGAATGAATTACTTGCGTGAGAGGCAAACGTTCTTTAAGTTCTGCGACTCGAACCCATAGCATTTTATGCTTAATTGTGCTACCTCTGGAATCACGATAGTCATTCTGAGTCCAAAAGAATACATTGTTGTTGAAGGACTGAACACAGTAGTAAGCGTCATTTACAATCAAAGTAGTCACTAGTTGATCAGCAAACTCAAGTGCAAGCACTACAGCACACATTTCTGCCAACTGGGTGGTACAGTCCCCAAGCGCCTGCGTGTGCACTACATTTGACTTGAGCTCACCGTTCACAATGGTACCGGCCACTATTGCACAGGCTGCTGAATAAGAATGTTTAGATTCCGCTGCCGGCTGTGCAGAACCGTCGGTGTAAATGATACAATTGTACTCCTCCTGTGGCCGCATGGACAGATGTGCAGGATCAACAAATTCATACTGTAGGAACTTCTGTGTTAGCAAGGAGGAGTTGAAAATAATGTGACATCGGGAGATGTCAGTGAAGTGGCCCATTGTATCCAACAAGGATGTAAAGCTTTAGAATTTGGTACACTGGCTTCAGTATATGGTGTTACAACCAAAATGCATTTTCCTTGTGACAGCGCCCTTTCTTTCAGGATCGCCATCTGGACTGCTGTCAAAACTTCTTCAACAGACGAAAGTGTGACTTGTAGGCAATGGATACTGTGTCACCTTGATTAAATGTCAAGAAGGTGAAACACACTGCACCCAGAACATTTCTTATTACCAGGTTTGTATGGTTGTCATGTGTCACTATGTATTTAGATTCAAGAAGATCAGACTGCAAAGACAGCGGAATAGCTGAATGTTCCGGAAGCCAGTAGGCTTTGGTAAAGGTAGGTTGTATTAAAGAATACGGAGGCTTGAAACGCTGGGCATATCGGGAATTGAAGTTTCACTGAAATTTAAAAAAAAATAGCAAAGATTGTAATTTTTTCAGAGTTGTAGGAAAATGCAAACGTGCGCATTTCTCCAGGAAGTGAGGTGCCAGACCTCTACCTTCATTGTTGAGCTCATAGCCCAGGAACAACACTGTGTACGCTGCAATGCGTGATTTTGTAAAGTGAAATTTTTAACTGTAGTCCGCCAAACCATACAATGATGCGGTCCACGCGATTGAGATGCGGCCATAATTCGACGTCCATGAGACAAATATCATCAACGTACGAGTACGCGTCAGGGTCATCATCATCATCATATTACTTTTTTCGGTCATTTGTACAAAACACCATCAAAGTATGCAAAAGATAAAAACACAACTATATATACAATATATACAACTAAAATAGTATTAAACCATTTAGAGCATGAGTGCAGACGACATCCCAAAACAGGATAATACAGCATATAAAAATTCATCCTGCATAGTCAAGTTAAAAAAGAGAGTGCTATACAGTCTACCAATCATTTAGAGTACTGGACCCTGTATACCAACTTGATTTTTTAAATACTTGTACAACGTAGGGGGGAAAATTTAAAATGACTTTGTTACTATAATAAAAACTTTTTACAGGTCAACCAGAAGGTAAGATAAAAAACGACTAGGAGCAAATACTATTGGCCCTGATGTATCAGATTTTAAGATCCTGAATGCGATCTGGTGCTGCCTAGCTCCCAGATTGAGACATAGTGGTCTAATCTATTTCCTGCATAGCTGCCTATACTTTGTACAAGAAAACAAGATGTGTTCTTCAGACTCGTGAGCTTCACGGCAAGCAGGACAAAGATCTAAAACGAGGCTAGTCGCCGCTTTCCCCGGAAATTTCAGAAGCAGGTTACCATATCTGAATCTAACATACAGGCTCTTGGCAAGAGGGGGTGTAATCAAATCAAGGAAGGGTTCAAACAAAAAGCTTGTTTTAACATTTAAAAATTTGATTTTAGCTGTCCACTACCTTGGTTATTGATATATAGCCCCCCTATTACACTCCAATACGTAGTTTTGTGGGTCAGAATATCGCGTTTAATGGCCTTTTCTGGGTGCTCCCACAAGACCGTCAGGTTCAGAAGGTTACGCCATTTGGCAATATGTCTGGACCACGGTAGTTGTTTTGCCCCAGTTAGTGCTAGGACCTCTCGTAAAGAATTACGGTAATCAGTTAATTGCGGGGTGGTCCTAAGGCGCAGCGATTAAGTTAGTGGTGTCAGGGCAACTAAATCGCCTATCCTTTTTATCCCAAGATCACAAAAAAGTGGGGTGAGTGATGTTGTGATAGGTAGCGAAATAAGAGCCCTTACAAAACTATTTTCACAGATTGTTATTTTATTTACCAAATTGAATCCCCATATCTCACCACTTTGGGCTTTTGCACCATAAATTTCAAGGGCTGGTGAAAGAGGTTGGGTATATGATTGTTTTAAGAATCTTAGTACTGATTTCAATCTTTGGCATAGTATCAGGGAACTCTTCCTCAGCTGATATTCCCAGCTAAGTGTCTCACTTAAACCTATGCCCAAATAATCAAAACTGTTTACCCGCTCCAATGGTTCTTGTAGAACCGTAACCTCTCTCACGCCTCCCCGTACTTTTCGAAACACCATAAATTTAGTTTTAGCTATGTTCAATTCCAATTTCCTCTCTTTGCAAAAGCTCAGAAATGTATCCAGTAGTGCCTGTAGACCCATGGGAGTTGTAGATATTAATAATGAGTCATCTGCAAAGAGCAGGATGGGGACTTTTACATCATTCATCATAGGGGCATTGTTCCTACAGCCCATTAGCCAACGAACCACATCGTTGAGAAACTGTGAAAACAGTGTGGGGGCGAGAACACACCCTTGACGCACCCCCCGCTGGATTGAAATCCTCTCTGTCAATTCCCTATTTTTCCCCCACCTGATCTGGGCATAATTGCCCACATGCAATCTGGCAATTATGGACACCAGATTTTCCGGGGCCCCCTGTTCAAGGATGGTCTTCCACAATAGATTACGCAGAACCAAGTAGAACGCGGTTAGCAAGTCCACAAATGCTACGTAGAGCCGTTGTTTCCTGAGTAGCACGTATTTCCATGCCAACAAGGAAAACATGAAGGCTTGGTCGCATGTGCTAATGTTTGCACTGAAGCCCGCTTGAGCTGGGGACAACACCTTGTTGGCATCCATCCATTCTTGGAGTTTATCTAAAACTAGCCTAGCAAAAGTCTTCTGAAGATTGTCAATTAGACTGATGGGTCTATAATTGAAGGGGATAGCAGGATCTCCCTTTTTAAAGATAGTTATTACCTCTGCTCCCCTCCATGTTTCCAGAATATCCCCACCAGCCAATACACTGTTAGACAGAATATTTATGTATGGTCCCCAAATCATTGGTTCGGATTTATATAGATACCCCGTTATCAAATCTGGTCCTGGGGCTTTACTTGCTTTTACTTTACTGATTGCAGACATGGTATCCTCTAAACTAAAAACTAGTAAAGGTTAATTTACGGTCTTGCCAATAACAGTGTTGACTACAATTGGGGCATCTTGATCAGTGTGTAAATCCGTAATAGCCACATCATCGGAATATAGGCATGAGAAATGTTCCACCCAAACTTCCTGTTGTATGTGATGGTTATTGGAAATAGGGTTTTCCACATTGCCCTTAGATACGATAAGCCAAAACATGCAGCTATCTCTGGCTTGGGCTGCTAAAACCAGATCATTCCAGTTTGTGTCAACATGTTTGCGCTTAGCTTTGCCGAGTGCTAATCTATAATTATTGCGAGCTGAAATTATATCCATTCTAGAACAATCTCTGACTGCTTTTAATAGTACCTTTTTGGCTTCCTTGCAATCGCTGTTAAACCAATTACGGTCCTTTGCACTTGCAAAGTTCCTTATGTACTAGAGTAACATACGAAGTGTCAAGTAGATCAGAACTAAAGAGGCCACTAGAAAATCGTACATCCTAGCATAAAGATCCTGGTCGGCTTGGATTTTCGGCCAAGTAACTCTTCTGCAATTGTTAGTTGGGGAGGGCTCTATTAATTTGGAAAAATGACAATGAACGCCCCTATCTGGAGCCCTGCCTTTTAATTTTAAAAGCAAAGAGTTATGGTCACTATCTGACCTTGATTCAATAATCTTGTCCTCCATTAGAGCCAGAGTCTTGCATCAATAAAAATGTAATCTATTGTGCTTTCATAGGCACCCCTCTTAAAGGTAGCCTTCCGTCCTATGTCTGATAGGGTTCTTCCATTGCAAGCTCTCAGGTGCCTACCAGCAGTTGGGGAAGCAATCTGCAGTGCAACATTTGAGTAGCGTTTACGATGATTACCAACTACCACATTAGAAATGGCCCAAGCTCATCCTCCTCTTCAAGAGAAGCGCTTAATAGAGGGGAAGGTTCAAACACAGCGTTAAAATCCCCAGCAACTATAATTTTGGAATTCACTTGAAAACGCTCTACGAGATCATCTAGTAAAGAGACTACTAAGGATTCACTTTGGGGAGGTTCTGTCCTAGCATAGACATTTAGCACAGGCAGGACTAAGCCAAACGGAAAAGTAAGCTGAATACCCATAATGTCAAGTGAGTTTATCAAAAGTAGCTTGTGTCTACAGGCTAAAATGTTTCTAACCAAAATTAACCGGCCACTGCTGGCCCTGCCTGACATATTTGGCGGTAGGGCGTCCACACAATGTGAGATGTAGCCATTGATATGCACCTTGTCAACTGCCCAGGTTTCTTGGAAAACACAAATATCAACATTTCCTAGGCCGATGAGCCATTCAGGATCAAGGAGCTTTGAGTGTGTTCCTACTAAGTTAATAAAGGTAGACTATTATCTGTCCTATTTCCACCAACGGGAACACCCTCAGCACCATCTGCTGCACTATCAGCTGTGTGTATGATTCCATCCTCTGTGGTCATAATTGGCAAGTTACTAACTCCTTGTCCTATATAGGAGTTACCATCCTGTGACTCATAACGTGCAACACTGTTGATACTCGAAGAGACAGTGGGTGAGCTGCAGAGTGTGGATCCGTGATGTATACAAACTCCAAGTGTGGACTACCAATTACAGATTTTACATTTGAGGCCCCTGCTAATGCCCCAGAGTCATTGAACCTCAAATGTGCCACACTGAAATTTTGATTGTTTTCTGGCAATTTACCGCTTATCATGGCCAAATTGTCCAATCTACCTCTATCTGATGGAATTAGAGGAGTCTGTCAATCGTTCTCATCTAAAGGGTTAAAAATATCAAACCGATTATTGACTGGGAGTCTGTATCTAACTTGCCTCTGCCCACCCATTGAAGACTCCCCAAAAGGTGCCTGTGTCACACAATTATATTTGTAAAAATATCCAAGGGGTAAGACACTAATCCCAGAGTGCGCCAGTGACCAATTACCTGCCCTTTCTAAAGTGGCATGGACTGGGTCAGGTGAACCAAAGGAGACTACAACTCAGTCGCCTTCTCTAGACTTGTTGGAGTTCCCCACCCAACCTACCCGTCTCGCCATTTTAAAATTAGAAAAAAGAGGATTACCTAACCCTGTCCTCCTGTTCAGCTCAAATAGGGATTTGTTTTTCAAATAAACCAGTGTTCGGAAGTTCCCGGGGACAGTTTGGGAACATTGGCTAATATTATCGTATACGGGGTAGCTTCCGGGGGCAGATCAAGTACATCGTATGCTATCTGTTCTCTTCCTGGTTTTTTAAGAGTACCTAGGCTCTTTTGAGACTGTATTTCCTCAGTACGGACATGGTTGGGCGTAATAGGGAGAGTTGTTTTGGGGGTATTTTGGCTCTGTTCTGGTGTGCTGGGGCTCTTGGTTAAGTCTGTCAACCTTGATTGAGGTGCCCCCGCGCTAGTGGTGTCTTTGCTTTTAGGAGCGGTCGCTGGGATGGCTGTACCCAAGCCTGACCCAGCAGGGATCGAGTCACTTTTGGAACTACGGGTGGGCCCAGTGAGCTGAAAAGGCTTGGGACAGATAAATCTGTCCCGAGTTAGCTGTAAATAATGAGTATTCTTAGGGTGTGACTGTTTCTGTGTTTCTCAGGAAACTGCACTAGTTAATTTGTTGATTTCTTTTTCCAATTTAGACAGCTTCTGTATCAGGGGTTTCAATAAGACTGAAACAACATCGCCCAAAACCCTTCACCGTCAATAGGTAACAGCGAGGGTAAGAGTCATGGAGAAAAGGAAGAGTTAGCCACGGTCGTACCAGCTGTATCCTCCAACTCGTCAACAACTTCCCTTGCTGCACCTCTGCGCCTTCTTTTAGATATTGGGTATGGTTGTTTACTGGGTCCTGGCCCTTTCGTTTTTTGGACTGAGGTAGACTGTTGCCTCCTTGTATAGATTTAGTTATTTGGCTTCTGGTATGTACTTTTGATCTAACAGCCATTTCATTTGTGAGTGGGGCAGCACTCGGCGCAGAAACCAAAAGGGGCGGAATAAAGGATGATGCGGGTGAAGGGGGCTTGGCAGGGGGTCCAGGATTTAAATGGGCACCCGTAGTTGTACAGCCAGAAATATCAGGTTGTAAGTGTAATGGTTGCGGTTGAGGATGTTGTGGCTCAAGAGAGAGAGTACGCTCTGTAAGGGCGATCACGTGGATGAGGACTGACTCAGCCCTCTGAAGAAAAGCATTAAGTGTGCCTACCACCCCTTGGCCTACTAGCGGTTTCTTCTTGGTTAATTCTTTCTGCGCCATAAAAATAATGATAATATAATAATATGTTTGATATTCATTTCCTAATTTTACTCACAAAATAATACATCTATTATAGTCCTACACCTTATGTGGCAAGTCTTGGCCTTAGTCAGAGTATTGGTTTCCACGAGGGCTGATGCCGCACAGTGGATGAGTCCTGCCCTTGGGGTTATAATGGCCGATAACCAGACTTGCACAGGAGCACCAGGCGAACGTTGCGGTCTCTCCGACCGATCAGGCAGCATGTATTGGAAAGAGAATCAAGAGCAGCAGCAGACCAACGAGACCCCCAGCTGCAGCCTTTCATGTGTGGAGGATGTGTGGAGGATCTAGGCCTAAATAGGCCCCAGGGTGTTAGACCAGGATTTTTGCCAGGTAGCAGCTAAATATTTCTGCTTGGTGAGTGGTGCTGTATTTCAGGGATGTAGGCCTGATTGCTTCTGTGCTGTCAAGATCCCCTGGATGTGGTTGTAACTTGTAGCAGGGAGAGTCTTGTATGCCACTACACTAGTTAGCAATGCGCCTCACAGCTGGTCGCCCCCACTCGCTGATCGGGTGCCGCAGTTCATCTAGGTCAGTTTTAACCAGTGCCACACCGGTGTGCTTAGCTACTCATACAGAAGGATTAGCGGAATAGCGGATGCGGCTGACCCCTTAATATCCTCACGGTCCTGGCTGTGCGCAAAAGCGGGAGCGTTAGGCTGCGGGCATCAGTAGGGATTATGGCTCCTTGCGGCACTCACTTGCTGGATCATTGAAGTGTCTGCAGCGGTGGAGCCACTCGATTCCTGATTCCTGGTTTCGGGAAATCATTCTTTCCGTTGTTAGGCAGAATCCGGCGCCAGCAGAAGATCAGGCAGTACCCGCGTCAGACACCATTGCTCTGGACCTGGTGGGCGGAGCGCCTCCTCGGTCTAGCGTTCTAGATGTGCGGTCTAGCATATAGCGTAATGGGCGTGCGTCTTCCTCAGTAACACTGAACTCATATAGGCACTCCCCTAAGCCTGAAATCAACGCATCAGGGTCAATTTCGTCTGACAAAGAGACAACACATACGTCAAATATGCCTGAGCTGTTTTTTTAGCCCATAGCTAACCTTTTAAATTGTCTTTGTTTGACTCCGGAAGTAAACGCTGTCCATTGACTAATTATAGAGAACAGGTTATGACTGAAAAAGCCATTTGAAATGTCAAGAATGGTTTTTAAATCTTTTTTTTACAAGACTATCCACAATGGCTGAACTATGGGTATTTTGAACCGCACAGGTACAACAATGGGAGTTTAAATGTCGATAATCCAAAACTAGGCGGTACGACCCATCTGGTTTGGTTACAGTAAAAAGAGGGTTATTCATTGGTGACACAAATGTCTCAATTACTCCTTGATATTCCAATTGTTCAAGGATTTCAACAGCTGGAGCTTTTGCTTCCCACCGGAGGGGATATTGGGGTTGTGGCTGTGGCATAGACCGCAATCGTATCTCATGAGGTGGGGAAAGTTTATCGCACCCTACCTGAGTATGGTACAAAGCTGGTGCAAGCACCTGAACCCACTCTTCTGCTAAAGTTTGTGCTCGCTCCTTTGGCACTGTGTGTGCCAAACTAGGGAGGATTACCTCCTCCCCTCTGGGGGCGGCTAAAACAAAACGCGGGGCCAATCTGCCTCAGCTAACAAAATGTCATAAGAAGAAGTCAGATTTTCCCCAAAAATCCCTTTAACTACACGTTGTATGTCACCTTCAGTTTGAAAAACAATGTCATATAGTCTGTCAGGGGGAGCCACTCGGGTGTCAGCAGTTTCAACGGTGATAAAAACGTCAGTTGCTGTCGCCTTTAGAAATGGACGCAGTGCTTGCCGCACTATTGTAACCTCCACTGCGCTGTCTAGCAGTGTTACTGCCCATGTTAGGTTCCAAAGTTGGGTTCTCACCGTCTGTGGCATATCTTGCTGTTAATACAGCAACTATCTTTTTCTGAAAAAGAGGGCGTTGACGAGGAAAATCTTCCTGTTTGCCTTTACCATGAGTCTGACAAGGCTGCTCACGTCCATGCGGGGTACCTCAACCTCTGCCGCGGTCACCTCCACAGGCTTGTGAGCCTGATGTTTCCTGTGAAGAACAAGGAGAACGCTGATCAGGGACCTGAAATCTATCAGGAGACCAAATTTTCACGCGGTCGCGCAAATCATAAGTGCGCTCAGTTGACTCTGGTATCGGTGACGCAGCACGAGATCCATGTTTCTGCTGTTGCTTCCCCTGTTTTTATTTTTCTAATTCTTTTTGGGAAAAACTGGTTGTCTGTATTAGACTGTGCCATCGGAGTTTGTGGTTGTGCTGTTGATTTAGCAAAAGGCTTAAAACCCAAACTATTGCGACCAATGATTTTATAAGGCTCATCAATAATTTTAGGCAACTCACAGGGTTTTGCTGCATCTGGGACAAGGCTCAAAGCATTGGACACCTGAAAGTTAACCGCATTTCCCTTTACATTCACCAGGATGAAATCAGCAACTGCGTTAAACAATCCAACAAGCCTCATTCCCAACTCAACTGCTGCGAGCGGGCCTTGCTCATCCTGAGCACGCTTGATCAAGGTCATAGAAGGTGTGCCAAAGCACTTCGCATACACTGCTGCGAATACTTTACCCCAATTCTCACAATCGGTCACCTCTTGATTAAAGTATTTTTACAAACTAATTGTGAGCATCCTAAGTTGTTTCACAGGAGTCGTATTAGGAAATCCTGCTTCCAGTTGATCAAATTTCTCAGCAAGCCAATAAAGTAAATCACCCTTATTCTGGGGGCTCTTGCCCATAACTGAAATTAACCATGATGGGACTAATCGACATCCTGGCTGGTCCAACTGGTTGCACCACAACCCAGGAGCCCACACCTGGAGATTGCGAGAAATGTATTGACCTAGAGCGCAATGTATCCCAATTAAGGAGGTATGTAAGACACGTAAATCGTCTACAGGGGCTTGTAAATATCGCAGGATGCGGTGTGTACCCGGCCAGAACTGGCCCCAGGGATCGAAAAAGGGCCTAAACGGCCTGGAGTCACTGAGTGGGGGAGTGCGCCATTATACCAAATACAGTGTTGCCATGCCAAATTCGGAACTTTGAGTCTCGTAAATGGCCGATAAGCAACAGGTACCGCTGTGGGAGTATATGAATGGAATAAGTCACCATCCCCAATAACAGCCTCAAAGGAAACCCAAGAGTAGAAAATCTCAATTGGTACTCTGCGGTAGCATCAACCACAAAAATGAGCGCAATATCTTCGTCAGGCACTCCATATTACGTCAAATGACGACCGAGGGCTTGCTGGAGTATACAGTCCCCAAAGGTAATGTAGTGCGGTGATGGGCATGTTTCATTTACAGGTATTTAAATGATGTTGTGTGCTATGAAAACTGGCATCCAAAAAAGCCTGTGCTTCCACCCTCCCTGTATCCCAGCCAGGGCCGGACTGGTAAGTCCGGGCACAGGACAATCCCCCGGTAGGCTGGATGGGGTGGAGGTCAGTTTTGTGCCAGGGGGGCCGGTTTTGTGCCAGGGGGCCGGTTTGGAATTGGACCCTGGCCCAGGTGACGGTCCACGACCCGAGTCAGTTCAGTAGCAGCTAAATAAGCTGCATAATTACTGCTATGTGCTGCTGTGCTGATGCTGGCGGTTTTCCATGAATAATAAAAAAAATGCACCTGCTGCTGGTCGGGCAGATCCATGGTGCCCTCTGAAAGGAGGTATAACCTCAAAAATAGGGATAATTTGAGAAAACCTGACAGGTATCAAGATACTGATACATGTCCCTCTCGTACCTTTCAGATATCATCACAGACATCCGAAGAGGACGGTCAGATAAAAAAGAAGAATGCGTGAAGTCCAAAGACGATCAACACGTTCAGAAAAACAATCCAAAACCTCAATTCTCCAAGAAGAAGGTAGCAGGTCTGAAGATCAAATATGCCGAAAATATTGAGAGCACAACTCATGAACGGAGAATGGGCTCAGACAATGCTGGACAGTGCAGCCGAAGTAACAATACCTCACCAGAACCTGAAGGGATTTCTGGAGACAGTGGACTTGAATGAAGACTTTCAAGTTGAAACTGCAGACACCAGTGTTAGCTTCCCACTTAGGTTATATGAAATAACACTCCGGATGGAGGAAGACATACCAAGAAAGTGCAAGAAATTCTTTGGGAGCGACTTTCGAAGGGTTATGATATACTTCTAGCAGAACAGGACTGGCCGCCAGAATTTGTCAGGGAGTGCCCACATGGCGAAGACATCATTATGCCAGCCTTCTCCAACCATATTCCAGTACATTAAAAATATACTTATGCCAGGAAATGGGCAGTTGACAAGCCCCAGCATTATATAAAAATCATGTAGGATGGGAGGAGAACTCACCTCACCACAAGATTCATTTAAAAAATCAACCAACTGCACAAAGTCAGTATCCAATTAAGCAAGAAGCTAAAAAACAGGTCAGGGAGATCTTAGATCAACTTGAATACCAAGGGGTGATTGAAACATGCACCTCATCAATGAACAATCCTTTGTTTCCTGTTTCCAACCCAGACAATACATATCGTTTAGATTTAGATTACAGACACCTAAACTCTTGTAAAACATTTGCATTGCAAAATGCACACAGTACAGCATTAAGAAATAACATTGTGCGTTAAAATTATAAAACCACATTAGACATTTCTAATGGTTACTTTTGTAAAAACATAGCACCTGAAAGTAGGTATTGGATAGTTTTCTCAATAATGGGGACCCAGTGTCAATTTTGTCGACTCCCACAGGGATTCAAAATTGCCCGGTGTAGTGTAGTTCCTATATCCCTGATAGGCTCAGCGCATTGGAATAATATTCACTATAGATTTGACATAGGACTGAGGTCAGTATGTCTCTATTGAGTACATTAAACTTAATTACTTGTGTGTGCCAGCAAACTCAGAGGTCACTAGAAACTTCTCGAATGAACAAGAAGGGATTAGTTTCTGACAACCGCATAAACATGACAACTTTGTTTCCCTTAGAATCGGAACAGGTCTAAGAACTATGGAAACAATAGATAACAGTTTTACTAAGTCAATCGTGCATGCTTCGTTTCTACAGAGTTGCAAAGAAATAGAGAATAAAAGGGTTTATTGAACAGTCTTATTTCTCATGCAAGAGATATGAGCTGCTACAATCGTAAGACAGAATGGGAAGTTTAATAGGTACAGCATTAGAAGTAAGGTAAAATAATGCTGCAAGAGCATGGTGTATAGCTACAACATATATTCATGAAAATACATACATAAATAACACAGGCTAAAATACTCATCTGGTGCTTCTACAAAAATCCTACCCCAGTGTACCTAACCTAAGTGTAGTACGAGGGAAGAAGTAGGTGATGTTTAGCTCTAGTCTAGTTTAACCAAGATTTGCCAAAAGTTTCTCTAGGATATAGTCTGCTCCATACCTTAGAATGAGAGAGGTTGGAATCTCTTTCCGGGTCTCGATCTCTAACACCCCACAAAGGGAGCCAGAAACACTGAAGCTGGATTCTCTGCGAGGAGGATCACAGCATCTGGTCAGTGCGTCAGTTGGGGACTCGATCTCCTTCCGAACCTTCCGTGGGGAATCCCGATGTGCAAATATGCAGCAGAGCTGTGCCGTACCGTGGTTTGTCAAGGCAAATGAACGTATATTTATACCCTGAAGCTGTTTAGGAATGCCAGTATTGAAGTAAAAGTCAGGCAGAGGAACGTCATGAATGAACCCCTAGGGAATAGATGTTCATGCATAATAAATGAGCTCTTGGAGAAATCAATATCCACGCAAGGGGACGTCCTAAAGTCTTAAGCGTCTTGTTTTCCAAGAACTTGTTGTAATGTGGATGGATGGATGTAGGCGGCCATGCCTGTATTTGGTTAGCATGAACAATGCCTAATTAAGGGCTGGATTTCTATGCCTAAATAAGGGCAATGTGAATTGTACCTATATAAGGGCATAAATCGGGAAATCTATATACGGTATCTAAATTGACACACAACACCCACTTCACTTTCATATGAACGACATTACTAAATCCTAAACATGCTAAACATATCTAAAATATTGCTACACACGAAGTGCTTAAAACATGTCTAAAATACATTGTAACAATACATTAAACTGTTGGTATGCATACAATGCAATGGTGCAGTACATATTAAAACAATGTTTCATTCTAAGCACATGTTAATATTTGAATGGTCATGAATGAATCATAAATATATATACACATGATGAAATGGCTCGTAAATACACAACAAAAAGAGCTGAAACCATTTCATTTCAGATTACATAAATCAATTGTTGTGGACAAGGTTACATATTGTCTCTGGAAGTATTCAAAGAATTCTGTTCTCTATGAATAGGTCTACACCTTCGGGCATTTGTTCGCGCTTTACCAAATTTCATAAATAAATAAATAAATACTAAAAGCAGATTACTTGTGCCAAAAATTTTAAATACACATTTGGAAAAAAAATTATTATCCATAGCAAAAAAGTTCCAAAGTTAGTCCCTTGTTTTGAAAAAATGAAGATCAAATTCAGAGTTTCTCAGTACTTTGAGTGCCAAAATCAAAAGTCAGTATTAGGGCTTGGAGAAAACATGAAAATCTTCTATTTCTGTAGACAAAAAGTCGTCTACCATTGTAGGTGAAGGTTGGAATACCTCGTTTAGAAGATTAACCACACAAAGATGTGAACTATCTCCTTCGACATTGGATGCATCAGAAATGTTCATATTGGATGTTACCTGCGTGCCTGTTGTTTCCTCTCGAACCTCAGCTGCAGCAATTTGCGACTGTGAAATCTCAATGAATGCAGTCATCAGGATTGCTAGCTGCCGGGGACAACATACCAGAGCATGGGCAGTTACAGGGTCCAGCAGAGTATCGCCATCCGTAGGCATGACTGATGGGAGTGTTAGACAGGTGTCTAGCACACATTCTTCGCCGCAAAGCAGGCAGCTTACAACAGGTAAAATGCAATCTTGCCAGATTGGTTTGAATGACAGAAACCATGTGGTATTTAATTCTCGTAGACGAGGTAAACTCAAAATGTGGACGATGCGCTCACGACACTTCATCTCCAGTAGAGATCTCTCCACAGTGAATTGGGTGTCGCTGGTGATTTGGCTTGCCATATCATAGCAGTAGGAGCAAAAACAGGATCCCTGCAACGAGTGCTGAAAGGAGCGGCAGTCCGCCAAACACAGAGTGCACGAAGTTTAGAATTATTCTGAGGACTGCTTGAAAAGGTACTAACAGTCCTGCACACACGTTCTTAAATACATGTACAATACCGCTCGTAGCAGACATGTTTAAGATACGTCCCAGCATTTCTGAGAAATGTATAGGGCAATGTGTATTCAAAAGGGCATGTATCTCGGCAGAAGTCCTTGCGACTTGTGGATCATAGGTTTCTTTGGCCGAGGTCAGTGGCACTGTTTGCTACAAAAGAATGGCTTTCATTCTGCTTAGAGTATCAATTCGTATAGAAGAGATGTTCAGTGAAGGCCATAAAGGCGCCTCCCTGGTTGTCTGTATTTTTGGAAACAAGATTTGCATACAGCAACATGAGGTAACTTCCATTTGAAAGTTGCCCAAAAATTGGATTAATCACTGCAGCTGGTGAGCCTTGCAGGTGACGGGATAAGTTTGTACTGAAACCATCACAGGCCCTGTGTAAGTTAATACCCTGACAAAGGAGAGAACCGCTTAGTGCGTTTTCACAATTATTACCACTAAGAAACACTTCACGCCCCCCCACTCCAACATCTGTGTGTATGGGGTAAATCCCAGGATGTGTTAATGTATTCTTTACTCAACCTTTCATATTTGCCTTCTCGTATATGTTTTAGGCAATACTGAAAATAGAAAATTTTACCATGTATTATCCACTCAGTAGCTGGTTTCTCTGCTACCGTGAATGGTAATTTCTCTAGTTTTTCAATGCTCAGCACTGTATAGTCTGCTCCACTTTGTGACAGTTTGATCTGTTTATCAGTGAGATTGAATTTTGAAACAGTGACGTAGTGTTGATTAAACACCAAGACACATAGCCTGCACATACGTTTTGTAGCATCCCGCCTAATAGCATGATAGAATGTAGTTGAGACTGACCATGTTGCAACATGACCAAGTCTTGTTCCATGATGTCTATGGCAGAAGACACAATGTTATCCAATGAATATATCCTGGACGACAGAGTTGTTAACCCAATGTCTAATACAGAGAGAGATTTCACTAAGTTAATACGATCAATTTCTTGTATACGTTCTGCAGTCTCTGATTGGGTAATCTTCCATATTTTATTATAAGCAGCATAGATAACCGCATATATGAAATGTTTTTGACGCGGTTTTCTTGGTCCTAGCAAGAATTCCCTACAGTCTGCGCAATCTTAAGTAAAGAAAAGTGTTGTTTTACATCCTGTAGTGTAGCTTTCTGTGGCCAATCAAGGCATAGTTTCCCTACACTGTATGTTGTTACTAACCCAGGATGCTGTCTGCGAACATATCTTGGGTCTGGCCTATTGATAGGGAAACCCTGTGTTTAGTTCAGGAATCGAACTTGACAGTTGTTTGTGTCTGTGCGCCAGAGTAACCATTTGTTCCAATCTGATCTGTTGTGATGCAAGTTAATATGTACGTCAACCTCTCCCTGTGTAGTGCTATTACTTGCAGGTGCAGGTATGGAGGGAGTGTTAATGTCTTTGATCTTGGCTAACCCAAGGCAAGACATTTGTTGGACAGTGTCCTTCAAAAACAAAATCTGCTCAGGGATGATCAGGCTTTAAACACAGTTTCTACCCCCTGCACTTGCCAATCTTTTGTACGCCAGACAGATTTTGTCTCAATGTTATCTTTCCAAAAGTCGAAACCCTGTCTGGACAGGTGGGCAATAAAGGCTGCAGAATACTTCTGTTTTGTATTGGTTAGCATACTTTTCATTCCTGTTTTGTTCACATTTCTAAAGTAAAATGTTTCTGCAATGGATATATTGAACCCTGAAAAATATGGAAACTTATTTGCAAAAGTTTTTGAGCTACCCTTTGAAGGTGTAGGACAATGTTTCCATTGGTTATACATAAATACATTTCTATGTGACGCCGATTTGTGCATGAAATGATTACCATAATGGTTATAACAATACATTTGTTCATAGTCTGATTAACTCTCTAAATATTCATGATTTGTGAATACTGCAGACATCTCTAGATCAGACATCATGTTATTATCAGCCTCGAAGTCACAATCATCAGAAAAGGTACTGGAGGTAATAAAGTCACTTAATGAACTCTTAAATAAGTGTGGAATCTTCAAAAGCTCCGACAGGCCAAAAAAGTCATATCCTGTTTTGTCCCGAACTATTCCATCTTGTATATTAAGGCTGTGATGTTCACTGTTGACAAGTCTCTTGCTTCACCATGGGATGATGTGTGTGGCTGGAAAAGTAAGATCACTCTTTTACTTGCTGTATGCATTTGAAAATATTTTCCATTTATCAGCATACCCAGAGTTATTACTAGAGCTAACCACAGTAGGAGGAAAAAAAATCCCAAAACAATCCATACTTCAATCCATGGTGAAACCAGGGAAGTTTTATTCAGGTGATGAAAAAAGTCTGTTGCTTGTTCTTTGAAAGTTCTTTGTGCTGGCATCATTTCAGGTTCGCTAGGAACCTCAGAAAACGTATCAACGTTGATGAAATAGCCAGAGGCAGTTCTGTCAATGGTTGGAATTACATCAGGATCCATTGCAACCGCTGGAATCACTTGATCCCTTGTTACTTTGTTGTAGACAGGTGTATCAGGATGAACTGTCATTTGGGTCTCAACAGGTACAAGTTCGATAGCAGTGTTGCTTAGTCTTTCATTTCTCACTGTAGAATCTTCAAAGGTGATGAATCTCTCAGTTTGAACCTCTTGGATTGTAGCTAGAGCAGTGCGTCTGCTACATTGTCGGAGTTCACTTGGCCTACTGCTTAGTATCAGCCACATAGTGTGGTTTGATCAGGTCGATGGACACAAATCTTTTCTCCTTTTTACCAGCAAGGGGTGGCAAAAGTACTGTTCTTGATCCATGGATTGCTGGACAGGTACTGGTTGTATGTAGGAAGGCCCAAATTCCTTTTTGTCCTCGATATTTTCTCGGACTAGATCCCCAAGGTTCGGGATCCAGGCAGGCCCTGCTGGGACGGCCTGATTTTCCCCAGTGGTGGTTGGCTTCAGGAGCACATTTCTTTGTTTCACTCTTAGTTCATTTAAGTCCTGTAAAACAGCCTAACGATCTATGATATCAAATTTCTTATTTTCCGCCACTGTTCCATGACAATCAAGGTCAGGTACCAACATTCTAGTCCCAAGTAGAAATCATATGGAGTGACACCCCCTAGAGAATTTCTTGGCAAATTGTTTAATGCACGTTGGACCCCATAAAGATATTTGACCCACCCATCCCCCGCACCTAATACCCTAGCTGTTATAGATTGCTTTATGTTCCATTTTTTTCTTCCCACAACCGAATTTCCCTCACGATGGAATGGACAAGAACACCGCAATGCTAAGCCCAAACTGGCCATGGCTTCTTTGTAAGCTTGAGAGCTAAACGCAGGGCCCTGGTCAGAGTGCAGTGTGCCTATTGCGTATGTGCCGATAAAGTCTCGCAAATCTTTTACAACTGTTATAGCATCAGCTGAGCTCTGAGCCCACATCCAAAGGAACATTGAACATGAGTCCACTGCGACCATGATATATTTGTAGTTACCATTCCTTTGTAAGGGACCGCAGTGGTCCATGTAAACGCAAGCTAATGGTTTATCTGAGATTAACAGGGGTGTATGCGCAGGATTTTTCACAGTAGAGACTTTCATCTTTTGGCATATTTCACAATCCAAATCAGTTACGGGTCTGTTTCCTAATGCCTGTCCACCAGTACCTCTGTTTTAATACCGATACTGTGGCCGGAACACCTGCATGAGTGGCAAGCCCTTCATATGCTGCTAGGATTAGTCCTAATCTATGTTCCATGTTTGGAATTACCCTATACCCCACTCCGGGGATTCGAGCAAACTGAACATTGTTTGTGTCTATTATTTATGAGTATTTGAGTGGAAACTTTATAGGTAACGCTGCACAACTGCCTTTGCTTGGTGCATTGACAGCCAGTATTATTTCACTGTCTATTTTCATTTTTGAACGAGTGATTGCAGCTACGGAAGCCGTTTGAACAGCCCCCTTCGCTTCTTCATCAGCCAATGAATTCCCTTTAACGTGAACGCCATCACGTTGATGACTCAGCGTGTGTATCACATGAGTGTTTTGTAGTCTGTTTCGCAACTGAACTACTTGTTCCCAAAGCGTTTTATGCTTGAATGTGCCACCTTTTGCATCTTTGAAACCATTTTGAAGCCAATTCTGTAATTATTCATTATGTGTTTGAACACAGTAAAAAGAATCACACATTATGAGTGTGGGGAATTTGGGATCCGTGTTTTCACGTGTCATTATGAATGCTTGTAGTTCAGCTCGCTGAGCTGTACAATCTCCTAAAGATTGCGTTTTTGTGACCATAGGTCTAAATTTGCCATCGCGCATACGACCTCTAACGATAGTGCATGCTTCACTATAAGCTTGTTTACCCTCCGTAACGGGTTGTGCAGATCCATCAGTATTAATAATACATTCATACTGGTCAAGAGGGAGCATTGCAGTTGGCAGCGGACATTCATGGTCGTATTGCAGGAATGCTTATGTTTTCAAATTAAGGATCAAAAACATATTCAACATCAGTTGCAGCAAGAGAATTAACCCATTGTATCCATCTTTGATGTAAAGCGTTTGCATTCGGTATGCTCGCTTTTGTGACTGCCTCTAAGGCTAGTATAGGTGTCACGACCATAATGCGTTTTACCTGTGGTAGGGCTCTTTCTTTTGCTACAGCAGTTTGAACTGCTGTCAGAATTTTTTCTGTAGAAGTGAATTTCATTTCGGTTTGTGTGTACAAATGGGATTTGTATGCAATTGGTACTTTTTCACCTTCGTTAAAAGATAAGTAGGTGATTCCGCGGTATACAGTCAAAATATCGAATTCAAAATATAAAATAGCACTAATATCGAAGTCAAAATATAGAATGGACAAAATATTGAATGGACAGAATGTAGTCAACACAAATATCGAATTTAAGATAAGTAATTTAATATCAATTTTCATAAACATAGAAAGTCAAAATATCGAAGTATATAATATAGGTATTAAATAGATCGAATTTTTAATAATATCGAATTGTTTAAAGTGTTTTGTATGTTTGTATATGTGTGAAAAGTGTATATTTATTTTATAATTTATTTAAAGTAATGAATTGTATGTTATTTAATCTGTGCGTAGTTTAATTCTGAAGCGTGTTGTGGGTTTATAGGGGAATAGGGTGGGAAGTAATTTAATTATAATTAATTAAATATTTAAATGTATTTATTGGTATTTATTTTGAATTAATTGTTAATTCATTTTTAATTGGTAATTAATTAAATTTTAATTGGCAATTAATTTTACTTAATTGATTAATTGATAATTATGTTAATTTTAATAATTTATTTTCCGTAGCGGGTTGTGGGTTTATAGGGGGATAGGGTGGGAAGTAATTTAATTATAATTAATTAAATATTTTAATGTATTTATTGGTATTTATCTTGAATTAATTGTTAATTAATTTGTAATATCTAATTAATTAATTGTTAATTGGTAATTAATTTGATTCATTAGGTAATGAATTTTAATAATTAATTTTTATTTGTATTTTTAATTATTAATTATTATACTATATTTATTTGGTAATTACTTTTAATTACTTTTTTATTGGTATTAATATTTACATTATTTTCATTAATATATGAAGTATTTAATTTCCTTACTGTTGACTGGAGTGGGAATAGTAATTTTTACCCCTACGCTATCCAACGCTTTCCCTACTGTTGCACTCACTGGAGTGGTAATAGTACATTTTACCCTCCCGCTATCCTAGGGTAAAAATACTGTATATTGTTTTATTAATATTATGTTAATATATATATACATGTTTTAAAAAGTAAAAATGTATGTTTTTATAACTTTAATTATTTAATAATTGTAATATTTTAGTTGATTATTTTTAATATTTAATTAATTATAAATTATTTTTAAGACATTTAAAAAAATTCAATATATTTTTTTAAACTATATTTTTGATTCGATATTTTTGTACTTCCCTGTTTGTACATAGGAATTTGATATTTTGTCATTATATATTTTGTCATCGATATTTTGGGTATTCTATATTTTTGTATTCTATATTTTGTCAGTGATCCGCCCCCGCATTGACCCGGAAGGGTCGATCACTAAGTTGCGTACATTTACGCGTGTTTGTAAATGTTTTGTTGCTAACCTGTCAGATTTAAGTGAACACAACATTTCTGTGTGTTCTTGTGTCCAATTTATGATTTTAAAATCAAGTTTGATTAATTCGTAGATGGGTTTAAACCTTTCTGCGTAGTTTAGAATGTAAGTTCTGCCAAAAATCAGGAAACCAAGAATCTAATGTAATTTTGTCCGCATTTTTGGTGGTTGGGGCAGCGCACACTTTTCTAAAAAGTTGGCTGCAAGGCTTTTGCCTTCATTTGAAAGTTCATATCCTAAGAAAAGGACATTGAGTTGGGCAATTCTTGATTTCTTGAAATTGAATTTGTAACCATCAGAGTTGATGCCCTGTATAATGGTGTTCACCCTGTTCAAGTGCCTGTCCAGGTCATCGTCTGTCAGATAGATATCATCGACATATGACAATGCCTCGTCATCATAAGTTTGTAGAAACTCTGTTACCCTAATGAGAATAACGACGGGCTGTTCTTGAAACCTTGTGGGAGTCGACAGAAATGAGACTGGGTTCCCATTATTGAGAAAGCGGTCAAATACCTACTTTTGTGTGCAATGTTTTGACAAAAGAAACCATTTAAAATATCTAATGTCGTTTAATGTTTTTTACCCACAATGTTATTCATTAATGCTGTACAGTGGGCATTTTGCACTGCAAATGTTTTACAACAAGAGTTTAGGTGTCTGTAATCCAAAACTAGATGATATGTATTGTCTGGTTTGGAAACAGGAAACAAAGGATTGTTCATTGATGAGGTGCATGTTTCAATCACCCCGAGGTATTCAAGTTGATCTAAGATCTCTCTAACCTGTTTTGTAGCTTCTTGCTTAGCTGGGTACTGCCTTTGTGCAGTTGGTTGATTTTTTAACTGGATGTTATGGTGAGGTGAGTCCTCATCCCATCCTACATGATTTTTATATAATGCTGGGGCTTGGGCAACTGCCCATTTCCCGGCATAAGTATGTTTTAAATGTACTGGAACATGATTGGAGAAGGCTGGCATTATGATGTCTTCGCCATGTGGGCACTCACTGACAAATTCTGGTGGCCAGTCCTGTTCTGTAAAAGAATATCATAACCCTTTAAAAGTCGCTCCCAAAAGGGTGCTTTCACTTTTCTCTGTATGTCTCCCTCCATCCGGAGTGTTATTTCATGTAACCTATGTGGAGAGCTAAACCTGGTGTCTGCAGTTTCAACTTGAATGTCCTTATTCAAGTCCACTGTCTCCAGCAGTCCCTTCAGGTTCTGGAAAGCTATTGTTACTTCTGCTGCACTATCCAGCATTGTCTGAGCCCATTCTCCGTTCTTGAGTCGTGTTCTCAGAATCCTTGGCATGTCTGATCTTTAGACCTACTGCCTTCTTTTTTGTGAATTGAGGTTTTGGTTTGTCTTTCTGAACGTGTTGATCGTCTTTGGACTTCACACGTTTTTCTTTGTTGTCTGACCGTCCTCTTCTTTTGGATGTTTGTGACAATATCTGAAAGGTACAGGAGGAATGTGTATCAGTATATTGATACCTGTCAGGTTTCCTCAAATTATCCCTATTTCTGAGGTTATACCTCCTTGCAAAGGGCTCCTTTTGAGGAGCCCTACCTCGGGAAAGAGAACGCTTCTCTTTCGAATGTTGTTTACTATTTTCCCACTTCTTTTTAGAAGAGGTAGGGTTGTGTTTAGTAGAGTCCTTTTCAGAAATGAGGCACAGGGTCAGACTGATTTGCATATGGCCATGTCTGAACTGGGGTGGCGGAGTGAGCTAAAGAATGATGATATATTAAACCCAGATCAGTTGACTGGGGTGAGTGCTTGCAATGTTCAACACTCCGTCCATCATCCCCTTTGGTTTTGCTTTGTTCACCCTAAGTTGGCAGTGTTTGCCCAGATGTAGGTCCCTTGCTCACTTTGCCACTGGATTCAAGCTAGCCTGGCTGATGCTGGCTGATTAGCCAGACACCGGTCCCAGGATGCTTGTTTCCGGTACAGGGAAGAAATTGCTTAGCAGTTCGGGCTGGACTGTTCCCATGAGGCACAGGGTCAGACTGTTTTGCATTTGGCCATGTCTGACTGGGGTGGCGGAGTGAGCTAAAGAATGATGATGAATTAAAACCAGATCAGTTGACTGGGGGTGAGTGTTTGCAATGTTCAACACTCCGTCCATCATCCCCTTTGGTTTTGCTTTGTTCGCTCTAAGTTGGCAGGGTATGCCCATACGTGGGTCCCTTGCTCACTTTGCCACTGGATTCAAGTTAGCCTGGCTGATGATGGCTGATTAGCCAGAAACCGGTCCCAGGATGCTTGTTTCCGGTCCAGGGAAGACATGGCTTGGCAGTTCGGGCTGGACTGTTTCCATGAGGCACAGGGTCAGACTGATTTGCATATGGCCATGTCTGAACTGGGGTGGCGGAGTGAGCTAAAGAATGATGATGGATTAAACCCAGATCACTTGACTGGGGGTGAGTGCTTATAATGTTTAACACTCCGTCCATCATCCCCTTTGGTTTTGCTTTTTAGAACTCTCAGACAGTTGTGGTTTAACTTTACAATTCTATCAATTTTTGTATGTTACTATGTAATTCCTCGTCCAAAAATAATTCAATGTCAGGGTCAGGTGTGTAGCCGGCTAAAACCGGCCATGTTGCTCCTGGTCTACTTAGTGGACCGAGCCTGGTAATGTGATTTAAATGTTTAGGGCGCCTTCAAACCAGAGCTCATGCTCCTGGTATGTGAGTGGAATTTCAATAACCTCGAGAGGAATATATTCCTATGGTGGATCATCTTCTTTGTAGAAGTGAAACATTTTAGTTACTGGATGTGATTCAGGGAATGTTATCCATGAGTAGAATACTTCTGTCTGGTGAGATTCATGTGCCTCTATCACAAAAACAGCTCTACCACCTCTTGATGTTATATCATGTCTTATAAGTTTTAGAGTGATGGCTCTCCTTAAATTAATAGGAATGATATAGCATTCTCATCGGTTTCATCAAAACCTGTAACATTAAAAGCTGCTTCGGCTTGGTCAGCCGCAACTCCACCGGTTTTGGTGTTATCGCTGTTATTAGACATTGGTGAATGAAAATTGCGGAGCAAGTTTCAAGGGAACAAAGATAAGGTGCACAATATGTTGGAAAACTGTATCCTTCTGTTAAAGATTGCAGGGATTTGTTAGCATGAGCTGAAAGCCATTTTGTATTTTGGCAGCCATTTTAGGTAGCCATGTGCTCGCCATGTACTGTTTCCCTCTTCAGAGCCTTGCACATGCTCAGAAGGGCCTAACTAGTGGAATGCACCTACTCCTCTTGTATAACTGTCAGGCTATTTTTGCTGCTGTATGGAGAAGTAACTCTCCTCCCACTTTGTTGAGCAAGCAGATCTTGCATGCCAATATTACGCATTTTGCATGCTTACATGTGCCAGGACCTCCCCTTGCTCTTATTTTGACTATGTAACCCTAAGCATATATAAGGCCCCTGTTTTCTGTACTCCTTAGACTGTCTCATACAGTTGCTAAAGGTTCTGTGTGATGTAGTCTCCCTCATTTGAGGTTATTAAAGATGTTACTTTTATATTACAGCTTCTGTGCCAATTTCTTCTTTGTTGGTTTAAAAGGACCAAGTATCAGTGAGACCCTTGAAATGTTTTCTATTTTCTTCACTTCAACGTTGAACAAACCAAACAGCTAATACATAGGATTTTTGTCCTACTCATTTATGGCAGATATTATCCCTTCTCACTCCAGATGTCTTATGGAGTATTATGAGTAGAGGGTCTCTGAGAAAAGCACAACTGAGTTACTTCAGTATCTAGCGTTAAATTATTGCCTTACCAAACCGTTAGGCACCATGTAATGTAGTTCCTATACCCTGGTAGGCTCTGTGCTTTGGAATAATATACACTATAGATTTGACATAGGACTGAGGTTAGTATGTCTCTATCGAGTACATTAAACTTAATTAATTGTGTTTGCCAGCTAACTCAGAGGTCACTCTAATCTTCTCTAATGAACAAGAAGGGATTAGTTTCTGACAACCGCAGAAACATGACAACTTTGTTTTCCTTAGAATTGGAACACGTCTCAGAATTGTGGAAACAATTGATAACAGTTTCACTCAGAGAAATAGAGAGACGGGCGTTTCAATAAAAGGGTTTATTGAAGAGTTTTATTTCCCATGCAAGAGATATGAGCGCAGCTACGACATATATTCATAAAAATACATACATAAATTACACAGGCTAAAGTACTCATTTGGTGCTTCTAAAATAATCCTACCCTATTGTACCTAACCTAAGTGTAGTATGAGGGAAGAAGTAGGTGTTGTTTAGCTCTAGTGTTGGTTAGCCAAGAGTTGCCAAAAGTTTCTCTAGGTTCTAGTCTGCTCCATACCTTAGAATGAGAGCGGTTGGAATCTCTTTCCGAGTCTCGATCTCTAACACCCCACAAGGGGAGTCAGAAACACTGAAGCTGGATTCTCTGCGAGGAGGATGACAACATCTGGTTAGTGCGTCTGTTGGGGACTCGATCTTCTTCCGAACTTGCTGTGGCGAACCGCTTCGTGCAAGTATGCAGCCGAGCTGTGCCGTACAGTGGTTTGTCAAGGCAAGTGAAGGTATATTTAAACCTTGAAGGTGTTTAAGAATGCCAGTATTGAAGTAAAAGTCGGGCAGAGAAACGTCATGAATGAACCCCTAAGGAATAGATGTTCATGCATAATAAATAGGTTCTTGGAGAAATCAGTATCCAAGCAAGGGGAAGTCCTAAAGGCTTAAGCGTCTGGTTTTTCAAGACTTAGTGACGTGGATTGACGGATGTAGTTGACCATGCCAGTGGAGAAGTGTGGCTCAATGATTAGAGCGGCAGACCCTGATGCAGAGGTCTAGCCCAGGACCAGGTTTCAATTCCCCGCCTCGGCGGGACTTGGGCTCAAAATTCCACGGACCTGATAATTCTCACCTCGGTGCCTAGTCCAATCATGGAGTCTCACTCTGCAACTCTGGGCAATAGCTTGCTTAATCTCCACAACGGCCCCCACAACGCTAAGGATGCTTGGCCTCCACCTTGGGGGTGCCCAGGAGTGGACACCTCACAGGGAAAGCCAGGATGAGTTCCACAGCGGTATTCGTACAAGGGCCTTCAGACCCTTGTGGGTGAGTAGTGCACTATACAAGTATCAATTTACATTTACATATTTGGTTAGCATGAGCAATGCCTAAATAAGGGCTGGATTTCTATGTCTAATAAGGGCAATGTGAATTGTACCTATATAAGGGCCTAAATTGGGAAATCTATATACGGTATCTAAATTGACACACAACACCGGGGTTATTCTCAAATTTATGATGATGAGGCATTGTCATATATTGATGATATCTGTCTGACAGACGATGACCTGGACAGGCACTTGAACAGGGTGAACACCATTATACTAGGCTTCGCCTCTGACGGTTATAAATTCAATTTAAAAAAATCAAGAATTGTCCATCTCAATGTCCTTTTCCTAGGATATGAACTATCAAGTGAAGGCAAAAGCCTGGCAGACAACTTTTTAAAAAAGTGTGCACTGCTACAACCTCCAAAAATGCTGAAAAACGTACAGGCCATTCTAGGTTTCCTGAATTTTGGAAGAGCTTACATTCTGAACTACGCAGAAAGAGTTAACCTCTCTATGAATTATTCAAACCTGATTTTAAAATCACACATTGGACACAGAAACATAAGTATATCCTGCGTTCAATTCAAGCTGATATGTTAACAACAAATCACTTACAAACATACGTAAACGTACGCAACTTAGTGATCTAAATTATTCCGGGTCAATGCGGATTCTCCTACTTAACTTTTAACAAAGGTGAAAAAGTACCAATTGCATACAAATCATATTTGTACACACAAGCAGAAATGAAATTTACATTGACAGAAAAAATCCTGACAGCACTTCAAACCGCTGTAGCAAAAGAAAGAGCCCAAGCACAGGGGAAACGCATTATGGTCATGACACCTGTACCAGCCTTAGAGGCAGTTACAAAAGTGAGCATTCCGAATGCAAAAGCTTTACATCAAAGATGGAACTGATATTGAATATGTTGTTGATCCTTATTTGAAAACACAAGCATTCCTGCAATACGAACATGAATGTCCTCTACCTACTGAAATTCTCCCTCTTGACCAGTACGAATTTTTAATTTATACTGATGGATCTGCACAACCCGCTACGGGGAGTAAGCAAGCTTTTAGTGCAGCATGCGCAATCGTTAAAGGTCGTATGCGTGATGGCAAATTCAGACATATGGTCACAAAAACACAATCTCTAGGAGATTGTACAGCTCAGCAAGCTGAACTACAAGCATTCATAATGGCACTTGAAAATATGGATCACTCATAGTGTGCGATTCTTTTTATTGTGTTCAATCATATAATGAATATTTACAGAATTGGCTTCAAAACGGTTTCAAAGATGTAAAAGGTGGCACAATCAAGCACAAAACGCTTTGGGAACAAGTAGTTTAGTTGCAAAACATACTACAGAACACTCACGTGATACATACGTGATGGCGTTCATGTTGAAGGGAATTCATTGGCTGACGAAGCCACGAAGGGGGCTGTGCAAATGGCTTTCGTAGCTGAAATCACTCGTTTAAAAACAAAAATAGACAGTGAAATAATACTGTCTGTCAATACATCAAGCTAAGGAAGCGATGCAGCGGTACCTAAAAAGTTTCCACTCAAATACACTATAGTAGATGTGAAGAATGTTCCGTTTGCTCGAATCCCTGGAGTGGGGGATAGGATAATTCCAAACATGGAACATAGATTAATCCTAGCAGCACATGAAGGGAACGCCTCTGCTCATGCAGGTGTTTCCGCCACATTATCGTTATTGAAACAGAGATACTGGTGACCCAGCATTAGGAAACATATCAGAAACTATGTTTTGAACTGTGAAATATGAAAGACTCTACTGTGAAACGTCCTGCGCAGACTCCCCTGCTAATTTCAGATAAACCATTAGCGTGTGTTTACCTGGACTTCTGTGGTCCCTTACATAGGGATGGTAACTATAAATATATCATGGTCACAGTGAATTAGTTTTCAAGGTTCCTGTGGATGTGGCCTTAGCGCTTGGCTGAAGCTCGAACTGTTATAAAAGATTTGCGAGTCTTTATCGGCACATACGCAATAGACATACTACACTCTGACCAGGGCTAAGCGTGGGCGTAAAATCCGTTCCGTTTGCTGAATGTGCGGATTTTTGGCAAATTTGCGATCCGCGAATCGCGTGAAATTGCCCAAAAATCCGCAATTCACAAGCTGACGGATTTTTATTGCTTGGTCGCGCTTGACAAATACAAAAACAAAATTGCGGCGTGCGGCGTTCACTTACTGTGATTCTGAGTTCGAAGAGTGGTTTTCCTCCCTGTTTGCGTGATCGCGCGAGAGTTTTTCGACCACGAGTACGTCATCGCGGCCCGCCATCTTGCACAGCGAGAGTTTGACAACACGAGTACGTCATAAGGGCCTGCTATCACGCATCGCGGGATTAAACAATTGCGAGAACGTAGATGCGGCGCGCAGCTGACTTCCGGTGGGAGATTTGACCAGCTCGCGTTCCCGAACTTGCAAAGATTGCAGTTCTGCACGAGAAATCCACCACAGGCAGCATAAACCTACTGAAAATTATGATTTTTGATCAGAATAACTCCTCAGATTGACATTGGGCTGCACTTTTTTGTGCAAGGAGTCCATTTTTGGGGGGGTGGTAGGAAGGAAGTGCCCCACAGTCTCCAACTTCCTGTTCCTGTCCATAAGGCTCCTCCCAGTGTTTTGTCTATGTCCTGGTCACTTTTCATATGGATCTGGAGCTGGAAGGATTATTTTTTGTGGCTGCTTCTGGATATTTGGGTTTGAGGACTTTTTGGACTTTGGATCACTTTTGGATTTGAGATTTTACAAGTAAGTTGGTGTTGTTTGATTGGGGCATTGCAGTTGCTGCAACTACAATTTTGAAACTTTTTCACAACTTTAAAAAAAATATATTGTGGGTAGCCACAGTATCCAGTAGGCCCAGGGTTAGTCATGGGTGCATGATGCAACTGTTACTGTGAGTTTTGTTGAACTTAAATCTCATTTATGTCATGGAATTTTAGCTCACTGTTATATGTGGATTTTTTTTTGGGGGTGCCTGAGTGTAAAGCCACACTAGCCAGTAGGCCCAGGGGTAGAGAGTGGTGCATGGACCAAGTCTTTCTGTGGGGTGTCTTGAATTTAAGCATCATTGAGGGCATAGATGGCATTGGATTTTGGTGATTTTTGTGTGTTTTTTTACTTTTTGGGGTGGTGTTGGGGCCTGTCTATGTGGGTGGGGGCCATTTTGAGGCCTTGTCCAAGCAGGGCCTGGCCATGTTGCTGGGGGCCAAGGGGCCATTTTGAATCCAGGCAGTGTGCTCAGGCCTGCACCCAGTTTGCCTTGCTTTCACCCATTATGCTCAGGGGTACTCAGTGGTGCATGGACCAAGTCTTTCTGTGGGGTGTCTTGAATTTAAACATCATTGAGGGCATGGATGGCATTGGATTGTGGTGGTTTTTGTGTGTTTTTCGACTTTTTGGGGTGGTGTTGGGGCCTGGCCATGTGGGTGGGGGCCATTTTGAGGCCTGCTCCAAGCTGGGCCTGGCCATATTGCTGGGGGTCAAGGGGCCATTTTGAATCCAGGCAGTGTGCTCAGGCCTGCACCCAGTTTGCCTTGCTTTCACCCATTATGCCCAGGGGTACTCGGTGGTGCATGGACCAAGTCTTTCTGTGGGGTGTCTTGAATTAAAACATCATTGAGGGCATGGATGGCATTGGATTGTGGTGATTTGTGTGTGTTTTTCGACTTTTGGGGTGGTGTTGGGGCTTGGCCATGTAGATGGGGGCCATTTTGAGGCCTGGTCCAAGCACGACCTGGCCATGTTGCTGGGGGTCAAGGGGCCATTTTGAATCCAGGCAGTGTGCTCAGGCCTGCACACAATTTGCCTTGCTTTCATTCATTATGCCCAGGGGTACTCAGTGGTGCATGGACAAGTCTTTCTGTGGGGTTTCTTGAATTTAAACATCATTGAGGGCATGGATGGCATTGGATTGTGGTAATTTGTGTGTGTTTTTCGACTTTTTGGGTGGTTTTGGGACCTGGCCATGTTTTGAACAAAGGCATGTCTTTTGTTCCGACGTATTCCACCAACACATTGGAAACTGAAGTTGCATTATTTAAATTCATGAGGAAACTTCGGTTACGGTGGTTTTTCCACACGATTAACACAGAGTCCACCACTCCAGTCACCACACCAGAACAACCTCAGGTCTTTAAACCTAAGAGCACTTTCATGGCTCCATTTTCGCATAAGGCCTTGGATTTATTTGAAACCTTGGTTAAGAAAGACGTAGAGCAGATCTCAGTCACAAAAACTAGACACAACAATTTGACTAAATCAGAACACCAAACCTTGGTAAAATTGGCACAGAATGATATGTTAAAAATTGTTCCGGCAGACAAAGTCAAGTCAAGTCAAGTCAAAGAATATATATAGCGCGCTACATACCCAGAGGGTCTCAAGGCGCTTGAGGAGGGGTGGGGAATTACTTGTCAAATATCCACGTTTTAAGTTGCTTCCTGAATGCTAGGTGATTCTGAGTAAGGCGAAGGTAAGTGGGAAGGGAGTTCCAGGTTTTAGCTGCCAGGTAGGAGAAGGATCTACCTCCCATGGTGGTTTTGTTGATGCGAGGTACAGTGACAAGGGCTTGGTTGGATGATCGTAGCTGGCGGGAGGGGGAGTAGAAGGACAGTCGTGTGTTGAGGCATTCTGGTCCGATTTCGTAGAGTGCTTTGTGTGCGTGGGTTAGGAGCCGGAAAGTGATCCTCTTATTGACGGGAAGCCAGTGGAGGTTTTTCAGGTGACCAGAGATATGTTCTTTACGCAGGATGTCTAATATGAGCCTGGCTGAGGCGTTTTGGATTCTTGGAGTTTTTTCTGGAGTTTAGCGGTAGTACCAGCGTAGAGGGTGTTTCCATAGTCCAGTCGGCTCGTGACCAGGGCGTGGGTGACCGTTTTCCTAGTTTTGGTGGGGATCCAACAAAATGTTTTTTTGAGCATGCGAAGAATGTTGAAGCAGGATGAAGAGACGGCGTTGACTTGTCTGTTCATCGAGAGTGAGGAATCCAGGATGACGCCCAGGTTCCGTGCATGGTCCGTCGGGATGGGTGCTTTTCCAAGGGCCTCTGGCCACCAAGAGTCATCCCAGGCGGAGGGGGAGGTGCCTAGGATGAGGACTTCTGTTTTTTCTGAGTTCAGTTTCAGACGGCTATGTTTCATCCATTCGGCTACTTCTTTCATTCCTTCGTGTAGGTTAGTTTTGGCGGTGCTAGGGTCATTGGTGAGTGATAGGATCAGTTGAGTGTCATCCGCGTAGGAGATGATGTTGAGGTTGTGTTGGCGTGCGATGGCCGCGAGGGGGCTCATGTATACGTTGAAAAGGGTGGGGCTGAGTGAAGATCCTTGTGGCACGCCGCAGATGACTTCAGTGGCCTCTGACTTGAATGGTGGAAGGCGGACTCTCTGGGTTCTTCCGGTGAGGAACGAGGTGATCCATTCTAGTGCTTTTCCTTGGATTCCAATGTTTCTGAGGCGCTGTAGAAGGGTGCTATGGCAGACTGTGTCGAAGGCTGCGGAGAGGTCGAGGAGGATGAGGGCGACTGTGTCTCCATTGTCCAGTAAAGTTCAAATGTCGTCTGTTGCTGCGATGAGGGCGGTTTCAGTGCTGTGTTTGGCTCGGAAGCCGGACTGTGAGGAGTCGAGGGAATTGTTGGCTTCGAGGAAGGCGGCGAGCTGGTTGTTGACAGCTTTCTCGATGACTTTGGCCGGGAATGGAAGGAGCGAAATGGGACGGTAGTTTTTGAGTTCGGTGGGGTCCGCTGTGGGTTTTTTCAGAAGGGCGCTGAGTTCAGCGTGTTTCCAGCTTTCCGGGAAGGTGGCGGAGTTGAGGGAGCAGTTGATGACGTCTCGGAGGTGCGGTGCTATGAAGGAGTCTGCTTTGTTGAAGATGTGGTGAGGGCATGGGTCTGTGGGGGATCCTGAGTGGATGGAGTTCATCAGGCGGATAGTGTCCTCAGTGGAGATTGGGTTTTATTTATTTATTTATTTATTTTATATTCTTATAGAGCGCCAGATTAGACTCCCGAAGGGGTATCTCCGCGCTATTACTGTGCCACAAATTAGTGCTGTTACAAGAGAGTGGTTAGTATAGGGTAGCGAGGCCGGGAAGTAATTTATTTGTCAGAAAACAGATACGTTTTTAAGTTCTTCCGAAAACTCAGATGGCTGGAAATTGACCTGAGTTCTTGGGGTAAAGAATTCCAGAGTGTTGGGCCGGCATAAGCTAATGCACGGCCACCTTGTCTGGTCTTCTTTACTCTTGGTGTCTGCAGAAGCTGCTGTTGGCTGGAGCGCAAATGTCGTCCCGGGATATAGGGCTGGAAGATCTTAATCATATATTTCGGGCCCTCCCCTATCATGCTCTTATGGATGGTGCATAAGATCTTAAAGTGGACTCGCTTCCTAACTGGAAGCCAGTGGAGTCTCATCAGCAGGGGACTGGAAGGGGTCCTGGCTGGAGCATTCAGGACAACCCTTGCTGCTGTGTTTTGAATTATTTGCAATTTACTGAGCTGCTCCTCGTTAGCTCCGAGGAGCAGCCCGTTGCAATAATCCACCCTGCTGATGACCAGAGCCTGCACGAGCGTTTTTCTGTGATGGTCTGGTATGTAGGGAAAGACTCGTCTCAGCATCCTGATAGCCCGGAAACAGGTACCAGCAACCTGATTGACATGTCCTTTAAAAGTAAGTTGCTGGTCAAAGAGCACTCCCAGGTTCCTGATGGAGCTCTTGGGAGTGGGGACAGGACCTAGTTCCACGGGCCACCAGTCAGAGGACCAATATGTTGCCGCTTGTCCAAAACACATGACCTCCGTTTTCCCCACATTGCACTGCAGACGGTTAGTTGACATCCAGTCTGCTATTCCAGTCATTAAGGATGTTCGAGGGTGGTGAAGGTCCAGCAGATGGTTGGGTGGGTTGGTCTCCGGGTTGGTTGTCGAAGCTGTTGTGGATGTCTGCAATTTTGTTGTGGAAGAATGAGGCTAGGGAGTCGCAGAGGGCTTGAGAGGGGGTGATGTCGTTGGAGTTGGCCGAGGGATTGGTGAATTCCTTGACGATGTTGAAAAGTTCCTTGCTGTTGTGGGCGTTGCTATGTAGTCGGTCCTTGAAGGCGGTTTTCTTGGCCTTTCGGATCAGTTGGTGGTGTGTGCGAGTGGCGTTTTTGAAGGCGTCCTTGGTGCTGGTGGTTGGGTCTTTTTTCCAGGCCTTCTCGAGGGAGCGGCAGAGTTTCTTGGATTTCTTAAGATCATCGTTGAACCAGGAGGCTTTCTTGCTGCCAAGTTTGATTTGTCGTTTTTTCAGTGGTGCTAGGATGTCGGCGCTGTTGGATAACCATAGGGTGAGGTTGGTGGCGGCTTGGTCGGGGTTTGAGGAGTGGGCTGGGGGGTTTAGAAGAAGCGATGAGGAGATCTGGTCGATGGTGATTTTGTTCCAGTTTCTTTGCAGAGTTGGTTGGGGGTGGTTGTTGGGTTTGGGCTTGTTGTAGGTAAAGTGGACGCAGCTGTGGTCAGTCCAGAGGAGAGCCGTAGTGTGGCTGAAGGAGACATGATTGCTGGAGGTGAAGATAGGGTCGAGTGTGTGACCTGCGATGTGGGTGGGGGAAGTGACCAGTTGTTTGAGTCCGAGGTTGGCGAGGTTGTCCAAAAGGGTGGTGGAGTTATGGTCGTTGTTCTTTTCAAGGTGAAAATTGAGGTCTCCCAGAAGGATGTAATCTTTGGAGGGGAGCGCGTGTGGAGTGATGAAGTCCGTGATGTCCTCACTAAATTGTGCGCGGGGTCCTGGAGGTCTGTAAAGGAGGGTGCCTCTGAGTGTAGTCTTGGGGTCGATGTGGATCTGGAAGTGAAGGTGTTCAGAGTTGGCGAGATTGACGTACGAGCTGGTTGAGATGTGGATGGATTTCTTATGGACGATAGCGATTCCTCCTCCTGTGTGGCCGGTACGGTCCTTGCGTATGATCTTGTAATCTTCTGGGATGGCAATGGTGATGTCTGGGGCTGAGGAGGCGTTCATCCATGTTTCTGTTAGGAAGGCGACGTCCGGAGAGATGGTGTCTAGTAGATTCCATAGGTCAATGGCGTGCCTGTGGACCGATCGGGTGTTGAGCAAGATGCATTGTAGGTGGTTGGGGTCGGGAGTCTGTGGTGTGATCGTAGCGGAGTTGTTGTTGGTGCCGCTGAATTTGCAGGAGTTGCATGAGAAAGGTCCATGGGTGTGTCCAGGAGCGGCTTGGGCGCAATTGGGGGAGCGGCCGGGGTTAAGGGCTAGGAGGGTGGTGGCATCGTAGGTAATGCGGGAGGGCTGGGCAAAGCGAGGGCCAGGGGGTCTGGCGCTGGGCGCGGTCCAGGCGCGGACGGGCGTAGACGGGCTTACCTTTGGCGCACCTTCGGCGCGGCTGGGGCGCGAACGCTGCGCGTAAACGCTGCGCGCGGGAACAACTGTCATATATGGATAGTGGAGGGGAGGGGCGAGGGCGGCCCAGCTGGGAGGCGGGGCGGGCTTACTAGGACAACAACAACACACAAAATGGCAGCGGAGGGGTGAGCACAGCCGAGCGCTTGGGGATAACGCGCAAATACTGAAAAGTTACAATGGCAAATTAACAAAATGCATACAGGGCAAAAGCGGCAAGCAGGGCAGACAGCAATAATAACGAGGCACTTCTGATACAAATCGCAGCACTACGATACCAGGTGTCGTCAGAGACACTGCGGAGCGACCATTCAGCTCGAAAGCGAAGAGAGTCACAGCGCTTCGAGGGAATGGAGCGCTGTAAGTAGTCTGTGGGAGGGCGGCTCAGCTGGGAGGCGGGGCGGGCTTACTAGGACAACAACAACACACAAAATCGCAGCGGAGGGGTGAGCACAGCCGAGCGCTTGGGGATAACGCGCAAACACTGAAAAGTTACAATGGCAAATTAACAAAATGCATACAGGGCAAAAGCGGCAAGCAGGGCAGACAGCAATAATAACGAGGCACTTCTGATACAAATCGCAGCACTACGATACCAGGTGTCGTCAGAGACACTGGGGAGCGACCATTCAGCTCGAAAGCCAGATAATGAGAATGGTTGTACTCAACCATTCTCATTATCTGGCAAAGGTCAATCAGCATGTTACCGATGAAGACACATATATCAAACTGGATACCGACCCTACAGTTCGTTTTTAAACCATTTTGAACACGATTCTAGAAAGAGCACAGGAGATGGGTTGGATAGATGAACAAACCCGCAAATTTTTGACTGTTCAATACCCAAAGAGGCCTCATATATACATGGTGCCCAAAATGCACAAGCACCCAACAGACCCCCCATTCAGGCCAATTGTGGCGGGATGTGGGTCTCTGCATGAACCGTTAGGCAAGTTCTTAGATCATTACTTACAGCCACTTGTACAACAATGGAGCACGTACATACAGGACACTACAGATTGTTTGAAAAGGATTAGTCAAGTGATTATAACACCAGAAGAAAATGTATTGCTGTGTACTGTGGATATATCTGCTTTGTACACCTCTATCCCTCATCAGGAGGGTATTGAGGCTGTTGAGTGAATGTTATTACAGCATGATTATGACGAAGGTACAAATGTGTTTCTTCTAGAACTACTGCATTTCTGTTTGTACCATGGATATTTCAGATGGCAAGACAGCTATTACCTACAAAGGACAGGCACTAGCATGGGTTTTACGGGAGCACCAACTTTTGCTAACATATTCATGGCAAAGTACGAGAATGAGCACGTTTTGCAAAACCCTCAATGGTCACAACACCTTAAGCTTTATGTCAGGTACATAGACGACATCCTCATGGTGTGGGATGGTACACATGAGATGTTAGAACATTTGCTGACAGAGTTAAATCGCTGTCATGACCAAATTAAAATCACGTACTCTGTTTATGACAAATCCATTAACTATTTGGACATTCTGATTGAAAATAAAGGAGATGGCTTAGAAACAAGACTGTACAAAAAAAACACAGATCGTAATAGTGCATTACATTACAGCAGCTTTCACACATTATCCTTAAAAAATCACCTACCTTTTTCACAATTTTTACGTGCAAGTAGAATTTGTTCACAGGAAGAACAAGGTATTCAAGAGATGGAGAGTATGAGAATTTGTTCACAGGAAGAACAAGGTATTCAAGAGATGGAGAGTATGATTCAGGCATATAAGGAGAGAGGCTATCCAGATGAGGTATTACAGCAGGCTAAACTTAAAGCCAGCCAGAAAGACAGACAGGAATTACTTGCAAAAACAGTCAGACCACCACTGAAGAGGGAGGTATTTGTCATCAAACATTCCACATCAAGCAGACTCATTAAGAAAAGCATTTTAAAAAGATGGGAAGTGATCGAACAAGAGACAGACTTTAAGGATGTGTTTTTTGACAAACCACTATTTGCACATACCAGGTCTAAGAATATAAAAGAGATACTGAAACATTCTCAGATCAACACAGGCATTGCACGACATAGAGGCATGGTAAAGTGCCATAACTGCGGTCACTGCAGTAACGTAATGACAGGGGATGTGTTCACACATCCACAGACAGGCAAACATATACAGCTGAGACATACATCAGACTGCAACAGGAGCAGAGTAGTCTATGCCATCAAATGCCCGTGCGGGCAGGTATACGTGGGTAAAACCACAAGAAAAATCAAGGTCCGCATAATGGAGCACAAGAGCCTAATAAGAACAGGGAATCCCAAATCTAACCTAGCAATGCATTGGAAAGAGAGACAACATACCATCCCGCAATTGCGTTTCACAGTGTTAGAAAATATTAATCAGGAGGTACATGCTGACACCAATCGCCAATTATTGCAAAGGGAGACATACTGGATTCGCAGGTTGAATACGCTAGAGCCGCAGGGACTCAATGATAAAATTGAATTTGCATGTTTTCTGTAATACACACATCTGTATTGAGTATTGTTATTACCATTGTATGTAAAGCAACTTTGTCATAACCAGCACTTTCTTAGTGGTGAACGTTAGCTATTCATTCACACAATCCCTTTTTTAGAATAGGTCATCACACCCGACATGTGGTTATTTAACATAGGTCGCATCCGCTTTGGTTCGTTATTGTTGTTTCTTATTTTGCTACACACACGGTATAGACTAGGCAAACATGGCGCCCGTTGTTAGCTCCAATAGTCCGTTTTTAGTGTTTACCCGGATATGGCAGGCAGCATATTAGGAGGGGTCAGAGTCGGCGTTTCTGAGCGCAAGACGACGTGACAAGCTTACGATTCCCGAAAGCGAGGTATGAGCAACACGGTGTGCGGGTTAAGGGTTGGGAGATCAGTAACCCTGTTAGCGGGATACTAATGGCATCACGTATTTTTTGCAGTTGCAAGATATGAGAAGCAAGACACTTTGATGTTTAACTTCGGGGGAGAACAGTCACCGATATAGGTAGGCGGCGGTTGGTTTCTGATTCAGGCGACTTTTTGTTTAAGACATTGTTAGGACCATTAGTTATTATCTTGTTTCATTATTCAGGGACAACCTACGTGGCACAGCGCAGTCGTTCACTGCACCGAGTCAGGTACACCTTCACTCACACTTTTTTCTGGATTTGTGTGCAGTTTCACACTTGGTGGTTTTCAATTCCTGCTTTTAAACACACTGGTGGAGGTAGAGCTTAGCTGGTACTCGTTTTGACAAACTTGCATTAGAGGTAACATTCACTTGTGGTGGAGCGTGGGGCTCCCATATTTTCAATTCTGATTATTGTCATTGTATTGATTTTGCTTATAGTATGCCCCTGATGAAGGTATTGCTATACCGAAATGCATTGGGATCTACTGAAAAAGTTGAAAGGAAGTACATGAAGTAATCTACCAAGATTGAAGAACCTACTGCAAAACAGAGAAACTTCGAATAAAAAAGATGTTCTTCATTTGAATGATTTTCATCGTTTTTTGAATGCCAAACAACAATTTGTTTATAATTTGGTTGAATGTATTGTTATAACAGTTGATACTACAAAATTTGGTGGTTTATAGAGCATGTCTTGAATTTAAACATCATTGAGGGCATGGATGGCATTGGATTGTGGTGATTTTTGTGTGTTTTTCGACTTTTTGGGGTGGTGTTGGGGCTTGGCCATGTGGGTGGGGGGCATTTTGAGTAAGCATGGGCGGAAAATCCGTTCAGCTCGCAGATTTTGCGGATTTTCGGTAAATTCGCAATCCGCAAGCTCTCGCGAATTTACCGAAAATCCGCAAATTCGCACGCAGCGGATTTTTTTGCTTGGTGATTCAGCGTTTGCCGAGTTCTTTTTCTCGATATTTTGCTAGTGCTGCGCCATTTTGGATCTTGCTCCGGGATCCCGCAGGAGTTTGGCGGTGCTGTGGTTATGAATGAATAATGAGAAGATGGCATGCAGTGGACAGCAATGGCTGTCTGCCTCTGATGAAAGCAATTGCTGTTTGTTTGTTGTACATCAAATGAGTCATATGTCTTCTGTTATTATTTAATCTTTTACACACTAATTGTAACTCAAGTCTACTCTGCTTTTTTTTACCTTCTTTAATTCAAATTGTACTTCAATTGCAAGGGCCACTACGTTGCATTTTCGAATATGCAAAATGTCCTTGGACTCACTGTTTGCCAATATACCATGATGATTGATGATGAGTGTTGATGATCAAAGTTAAATAATATATCTTTTTTCTTTACAGTCACTCACTGGCATGGATGGATAATCATCATCGGTTTACAGAAGAACTATGTCCAATTCGTGAGTGGCAAACAGATAAACCAGTCAACAACAACTACTACAGCAGAACTACATGTCTGTCTAGTCGTGGTATGGAGTGGTCGAGCCAGTGTAGTGTTGGTATTGACTGTACTACCTTTTGGTTGGAGAGGCGTTCTGTCTCGCTCATTGATTGCAGGAGATATTTCCCTGCTTTCTTCCCAATTATATTATCTGGGATGGATAAATTAAAAACCTTTGGGTTTTCTGATGATCGGTATAGTAAACTGATGAACTCCAATCCACGCTCTGGTAGTTATAAAGGGCTTAATAATACAAGCCATGAGCAGTTAGTGAAGATTCTGAATTTAAAAAAGAAGCATATACGTACGGAACTTCACGCAGAATTCCTTATCGATTATTTAAAGGCTGGAGTCATACCCATCGGACTCCAAGTACGTAATGAGCCGGGTTTATTTGTGGAACACCCGAAATGTATTGAAACATGGACATTGATAGCGAATCGCTGTAGCCGTGATTGGCTAATTTTAATCATAGAGACTGCCCAAGAACTAATTGAGATCGAAAAACAAGAAATAGAAAGCCTAGAATCAGTGCTCAAACAGAATTCAGCACTGGACGACACTAAGAAAAAACTAGAGGAGATTGATACTGATGTTAATGGATATAGGAAATATCAAACCAACAAGAAATTAAAAAAATTTAAGAAAGATGTCGAAAGATACTCAGAGGAGGGGGTATATCCTTATACTCAAAAAGATTACTTCGACAATGTCCAGAGATGGGAGAAACCCTCGTTCCAGGGACCTATATATTCGAGGGGGGGCAATAAACGTATAACATTTTCAGAAACTTCAGGCTCTAGTAGTCAGGAAGAGCAGGAAAGACCTTATGATGCAAGGGGTGAACAAACCTATGAACAAGAGTCTTTTTAGGGAGACGCCCGTTCCGGGAGCAGAGAAACTTCAGGGGATTAAATCGCCCAGAGACACCCCGCAACCATCAACCTCCAAATGGTGCGCAGGACTTCCTGGCCACCAGGAGAAATTAATATTGGAGATAGGGAATTTCCCTATTATTAATCTTTCCCAAAGAACATTAAATATAGAGGAACAGGAAGTTCTTAAAAAAGTTTTTAGTTTTGCCCCAACTAATAAACAGTGTATCTTTGATTTGGAAAGTGATTTGAAAAATATCTTCAGACTTACACAATTCTTTGAAAATAGGGAATTCACCCCAGAGCCTAATGTGACAGGATTTAAACCCAAATCTACCTTCCTCCCTAGTTTAAATTAACTTGATAAAAATATTGAGATTTTTGAGAACGTGGTAGAAGTTGAGATTAAAACCCTGTACAACAATGTGAAGACCAATATGTATAACAATAATATGTCTTGGGAGCAGAGACTAGCCTTGACCACACTGCAAATTTGCAATGAATTAATAATTAAACCAGCGGACAAAGGCGGGGGAGTGGTCGTCTTCGATACCCCCAAGTATGAAACCAAAATGTGCCAACTTGTCAACGTAGAGGAACACTATCAACGCTCTAAATTCACAGAAATTAGCAAATTAAAAATTGAAGTTAGCAATCTATTAAAATTAGGTAAGGATGAAGGATGGATTTGTGATAGTGAATTTAAATTTTTACTCAATACACATCCAATCATTCCGGCAATTTATGGTCTCCCTAAAATACATAAGAATGTGGAGGATCGCCCAATGAGGCCTATCATTAGTAGTATAGGATCTTTGTTAGAACCTTTGAGCCGTTACGTGGATTTTTTCCTGAAACCTATTGTCCAGAAACAAAGATCTTATCTGAAAGATACTTCCCACGCTATATCCACTTTTGAGGGACAGAGCTTCGACAGGGTGACCCAGTTTTGGGCCACCCTGGACATAGAAGCGTTATATACTAATATACCTCAGAATAACACCATTGAAGTCATTTCCACCATTCTTGATACAGTTGACTTAGCAGGAGGCAACAAGCGTTTCATTATGTCATGCATCAATCTAATCCTTAAGAAAAAAAAAATTCTATTTAAGGATGAACTCTATTTACAGACTAAGGGGACCAGCATGGGGGCCACATGTGCCCCTAGTTTGGCCTGTCTCTATGTTTGTAATTTTGAACAACTACATAAATTCATGAGCTAGCCCCCTTTTATGAGAACATCGCCAGCTGGCATCGCTATATTGATGATATTATATTCATCTGGAGGGGTGCCAGTGGGGAACTTGACATTTTCCTAGAATGGCTCAATTTAGGAGATCCCAATCTTAAATTTACTAGGCATTACAGTAATAATAACAGAGTAGAGTTCTTAGACATCACGATTAAAAATGAGGAGAACAGTTTGAAAGTAGAGCTTTATACGAAGCCTACAGACAAAAACTCACTATTGTTGTATACCAGCAATCATCCGAAAGCACAAAAGAATAACATTCCATTTGGAGAATTTTTAAGGCTCCGAAGGAACTGCACTAACTTAACTGACTTTTACCAGCATGCAGAAAACACTAAAATTAAACTCAAAGCAAGAGGGTACCCGAACAAACTTATTAAGCAGCATTGAAAAGGGCCAGGTTTTATGATAGGGATAGCCTTTTAAACCAAAATAAAATAAAGATGAATAACACCATGGACAGAGTAGTGTTTATAACACAATACTCACACATAAGCAATCAGCTGAAAAACATTGTAAATAGGAACTGGAAATTTTTAAATTATAATGCAGAGACAAAGATGAACAAACCCCTTTTTTCCTTCAGAAGAAATAAAACTATTAAAAATGCACTGGTCAATAAGTATAAGAATCCCAGAGAAATACAAACCACCATTTCTGGCCATGTAGCAGTAGGTAACTATAAATGTGGTACCTGTTCCATTTGCCCACACTGTATAGAAAGTAAGGATCTGACTTTTGCTAGTAAGAATCTCACGACAAACACTTTAAACAATTGTTGCAGCAAAAACGTAGTGTACTTACTCATTTGTCCGTGCAATCAAGGATATGTTGGTGAGCCTGGGAGAGCACTGCGGACGTGTTTTCTCGAACACAAATCAACTATCCGTACTAATTAGACTAATGCCCCCCTCACAGAACATTACCTTAAGAATAACCACGACTGCAACAATATCTAGTGGTTCATACTTGAAAAAATTAGAGTAAATAGACGTAGTGGCGACATTGACAGTCGCAGGAAAATAAGAGAGCAGTGGTTTGTGTGCCATTTAAACACTATCGATAAGGGCCTCAATTCAAGAGAATACTGGGCCAAACTTACTTGATAAGGACAGAGTTTCTGGGACAGGTCTAGTGCAATAGCATCCGGTTCCTTTAGGTTGGCCATCTATAGACCATTTAGGGGTCCTGGCTAGTAGTTTTTGAAATTACCAAGACGGATCTATTAATATGTAAAATACGGGTAGACAGTGGCCATTCTGTCATCTTACTACCCTATATGCTTGTTTATAAGGAACTTCCTTTGTTTCCTGTCGTATTGATTTACGACACGAGTTATCAACATCTATGCTAGGTGCATGGGTTCGTGTAGTTGGCTTTTTTGGTATAGGACATGTAGGTAGTTGTACTTTATAATTTTGTCACTAAACAGTCTTTTAAGACAGAAGGTGACCTATTGAGGGAATGAAAATATCAGCATACCTTTTTATTTATCCATGTATTGAGGTGAGTCAATATACATTTACCTCAATAAGCATGAGACGTTGCAAGTGCCACATATCTACTAAGAATGGGGACTTATACAAGTTATATTGTTTTACACCTCTAATTCAAAAGATTTGAGCCCCATATATGTTGGACTATTCTGCGCCACACGAATTCAAATAAGAATTTACAGATTTGAAAGCTTCCAGCAATCTTTAAGCACGAGCAAGGGTAAGGATGGTGAAAAGTGACTTAACCATTCTGTGACTAGAGAGATGACAGCCGCTATATAACCTAATAAAGACCCCTATCATGAAATACGGGCCATAAACGATATATTTGGGGGATGTACATGGCAGAGCGTAATAAGGATATCATTCCCATTATCTATTTGATAGAGTTTGGATTCCCTCTCCATATGTACTTGATGAAGGGGCGGGCTTATGATATTCTTTCAATATCATGATTTTCTATGTAGAATGTAAGGGGTATGAAATGTTTGGCTATTTATATAGCTGTGTTGATTGAAAACAATGTACTATGCTAGAACTGTTTGCACTAATAATGAATATGTTTATTGTAGGGAGAACCACTGCATATGACCCTGTTAAAGTGGCAGAAAAATCAATTGTCTTCAAAAATATGGTGTAGTCATTAGAGGCCATCGAAACGCGTCAACGCATTTTTCTCGTACTACTCAGAACTCCAGCACTCTAGTAACAACACAGATTTTATCATCGTGTAATACTAAGGGAAAGATTGGACCTTGAGTGTACAAATTGTACTGCACAAATTTCATGTCTTTCATGTTTCTGTCCGCTTGTCTGATTATGCAGGTCATAATCGATGGTATATGAAATCATCTGTTTTGATTGTCTATGTATTTTTACTATTTACTGTGTATAATATTGTGTTTTTAATCCAGTAGTGATTGTAATTTTAAGGATCAAATAAAATAGATGTACTCTTTCAATATTTTGTTGCTGCTATTGTTTTAAGAAGAAAAAGCTATTGGATTTTTATGTGTAGGTAGATCAAGGGGATCTATCCTGTTCAGGTGTTGTTATGTCAGGCAGAGTCCAGACTGCAGTTAGTGTAAAATTGGGGCTATGTGGCATGCTGCATACAATTAGATATGCTGCAAGGGTGAAAAAATAGAAAATAATCACAGCCTCCTAGAGGCTGGAAGGGCAGGCCTCTGCCAGGTAGCAGTATTGCATGTTTTTGTGGGGCTACTTGGGGGTGTTCTAGACTTTTGTGACTGGGTTTAGGAGTCTGGGAGCACTCATGGGAATGTCTAATTTTGTTTGCAAGTGGTTTGAAGAAAATCCATGGTGGAAAAGGGGTGTTTTGGGCCTACTTTCAGAGTGCGATTTGGCACGATTTTCAATTAGGCCTCTGCCAGGTAGCAGTATTGCATGTTTTTGGGGGGCTACTTGGGGGTGTTGTACAGTTTTGCGACTGGATTTAGGGGTCTGGGAGCACTCATGGGAATGTCTAATTTTGTTTGCAAGTGGTTTGAAGAAAATCCATGGTGGAAAAGGGGTGTTTTGGGCCTACTTTCAGAGTGCGTTTTGGCACCATTTTCAATTAGGCCTCTGCCAGGTAGCAGTATTGCATGTTTTTGGGGGGCTACTTGGGGGTGTTCTAGATTTTTGCGACTGGGTTTAAGGGTCTGGGAGCACTCATGGGAATGTATAATTTTGATTCCAAGTGATTTGAAGAAAATCCATGGTGGAAAAAGGGTGTTTTTTAGCAATAGTTCATGATTATGGGGGTCTGTTTGGGGGTGTTCTAGATTTTTGCGACTGGGTTTAGGGGTCTGGGAGCACTCATGGGAAGGTCTAATTTTGTTTGCAAGTGGTTTGAAGAAAATCCATGGTGGAAAAGGGTCGTTTGGGCCCAGTTGCAGAGAGCGTTTTGGCATGATTTTCAATTAGGCCTGTGCCAGGTAGCAGTATTGCATGTCTTTGGGGGGCTACTTGGTGGTGTTCTAGATTTTGCAACTGGGTTTAGGGGTCTGGGAGCACTCATGGGAATTTCTAATTTTGATTGCAAGTTGTTTGAAGAAAATCCATGGTGGAAGAGGGTGTTTTGGGCCTACTTTCAGAGTGTGTTTTGGCACGATTTTCAACTAGGCCTCTGCCAGGTAGCTGTATCGCATGTTTTTGTGGGGCTACTTGGGGGTGTTGTACAGTTTTGCGACTGGGTTTAGGGGTCTGGGAGCACTCATGGGAATGTCTAATTTTGATTGCAAGTGGTTTGAAGAAAATCCATGTTGGAAAAGGGGGGTTTGGAGCTAGAAGCAGAGAGCGTTTTTGCACGATTTTCAATTAGGCCTCTGCCAGGTAGCAGTATTGCATGTTTTTGGGGGGCTACTTGGGGGTGTTCTAGATTGTTGCGACTGGGTTTAGGCATCTGGGAGCACTCATGGGAATGTATAATTTTGTTTGCAAGTGGTTTGAAGACAATCCATGGTGGAAAAGGGGTGTTTGGGCCTACTTTCAGAGTGTGTTTTGGCACGATTTTCAACTAGGCCTCTGCCAGGTAGCAGTTTTGCATGTTTTTGGGGGGCTACTTGGAGGTGTTGTACAGTTTTGCGACTCGGTTTAGGGGTCTGGGAGCACTCATGGGAATGTCTAATTTTGATTGCAAGTGGTTTGAAGAAAATCCATGGTGGAAAAGGGGTGTTTTGGGCCTACTTTCAGAGTGCGTTTTGGCACCATTTTCAATTAGGCCTCTGCCAGGTAGCAGTATTGCATGTTTTTGGGGGGCTACTTGGGGGTGTTCTAGATTTTTGCGACTGGGTTTAAGGGTCTGGGAGCACTCATGGGAATGTATAATTTTGATTCCAAGTGATTTGAAGAAAATCCATGGTGGAAAAAGGGTGTTTTTTAGCAATAGTTCATGATTATGGGGGTCTGTTTGGGGGTGTTCTAGATTTTTGCGACTGGGTTTAGGGGTCTGGGAGCACTCATGGGAAGGTCTAATTTTGTTTGCAAGTGGTTTGAAGAAAATCCATGGTGGAAAAGGGTCGTTTGGGCCCAGTTGCAGAGAGCGTTTTGGCATGATTTTCAATTAGGCCTGTGCCAGGTAGCAGTATTGCATGTCTTTGGGGGGCTACTTGGTGGTGTTCTAGATTTTGCAACTGGGTTTAGGGGTCTGGGAGCACTCATGGGAATTTCTAATTTTGATTGCAAGTTGTTTGAAGAAAATCCATGGTGGAAGAGGGTGTTTTGGGCCTACTTTCAGAGTGTGTTTTGGCACGATTTTCAACTAGGCCTCTGCCAGGTAGCTGTATCGCATGTTTTTGTGGGGCTACTTGGGGGTGTTGTACAGTTTTGCGACTGGGTTTAGGGGTCTGGGAGCACTCATGGGAATGTCTAATTTTGATTGCAAGTGGTTTGAAGAAAATCCATGTTGGAAAAGGGGGGTTTGGAGCTAGAAGCAGAGAGCGTTTTTGCACGATTTTCAATTAGGCCTCTGCCAGGTAGCAGTATTGCATGTTTTTGGGGGGCTACTTGGGGGTGTTCTAGATTGTTGCGACTGGGTTTAGGCATCTGGGAGCACTCATGGGAATGTATAATTTTGTTTGCAAGTGGTTTGAAGACAATCCATGGTGGAAAAGGGGTGTTTGGGCCTACTTTCAGAGTGTGTTTTGGCACGATTTTCAACTAGGCCTCTGCCAGGTAGCAGTTTTGCATGTTTTTGGGGGGCTACTTGGAGGTGTTGTACAGTTTTGCGACTCGGTTTAGGGGTCTGGGAGCACTCATGGGAATGTCTAATTTTGATTGCAAGTGGTTTGAAGAAAATCCATGGTGGAAAAGGGGGGTTTGGGCCTAGTTGCAAAGAGCGTTTTGGCATGATTTTCAGTTAGGCCTCTGCCAGGTAGCAGTATTGCATGTTCTTGGGGGGCTACTTGGGGTTGTTCTAGATTTTGGGGAGAGGGTTTAGAGGTTTGGGAGGCACGGTGGGAAGGTCTCGTTTAGGGGGAAAATAGTAGTTTGTCTGTAAGTTGAGGGGAAAGGTGATTTGGCCCTGTTTGTAAGGTGCATTTCGTTCCATAGGCTAACATTGCCGGTAATGCGTTATTGCAGATGTCACTGGAGACAACTCTTCTGGCACGTTATGCAGATGTAGTGTAGGAATAGCACTATACATTTACCCAACGAGGTAGCAATTACTGGATTAGCCATTAGAAAGTACTCCAGTAATAGTTATGCAAATCGCAAAAAAAATGCGAGTTTGAGGGAAAATCCGCAAATTTGCGGTGTTTTATGCGCTTTCGCGCAAATTTACGGACCGCAGATCCGCACAATTCGCCCATACAGTTACTATCCTTGAAAAGGAGACTCAGAGTATGCACTTTCGAAATGATGCTCGTATGTAATACTGTCACCTCTGTGAAACTGAAAGTGTTATTTTTGCACTACAGAGTGTACCTTATATGTTTTTCTCCGTGGTGTTTTAATATCACTTCCTGTTTTTCCATGAACAATTACAGGCCAGCTTTTACCATGTGCGATTGCAAAAACGATTAACTGAGGCTTACCATTAGCGATCCGCAAATCCGCATCCGCGAGGCAGGCAGTGGACAGTGTGTCTTCTGGTCACCAACATTGATCGAATGAGCGTCAGATGGAATGGAGGAGTACCGCGAATAAGAGGAATGGCTGGATGCATTCAACTTCCCAAATTCAACAGGACAACTACAACATACAGTTACAGTATCCATCTTCATTTCTACTTATCTTTTAAGTAATGTTATTGATGTGAACTTCTATGACTGTGCATTTGTTTGCTCTCTGCTTCAATTCATCCCTCCAGCCATTGTATACGTTTTCTTTGCTACTTTTTTAAACTAATTTAATGTACTATGTGGTTATTCTCTCTGAGGGCGGATTGGTAAGTGAAATTGCGTAATTACTGCAGCCCAGTGCTGTCACATTGTTTTTTCATAGTTAGCACGTTGTAGAAAGTACTACTTACTTTTCAGTAACCTATCCATTTAGCAAACAACTTCATGCATGCAGTAGTGCATGCACTTCCTTTATGTCCCTTAAAAGATTTATGGATAGCTTTGTATCCAAAGATTTGTGCTTTATTTTTTCCTCTCTCAACAAAACTTTCCCAAAAAACCCCATTCCCATCCAATTTCCAAACCCTAACCCTCTTCCCCGGGCTGTGTGGTTTTGAGGTGTGAGTAAATGACAACAATAATTCCACACACTTGCTGGGGAGGATAAGGTCATAGCAACAGAAAACGAATGAAATTCCAAGGCTAGTGAAGGAATCCGAGGATATATTCTTACTCAGCTTGACACAGACCCATGACTATTTGCAAATCAAATCTGATTTTCCTGGGCGCCATCAACTGGATTGATCATCAAGAACATTCTCCTCCTACACGTGGCGAATGATTACGCTGCTGTATCCTTCGCCTTCAGTACTATTTCTTGTAGTAGCCAAAGCCAAACTCCACCCAAATAGCAGTTATACTTTGAATGCTTTAGCATTTGTTAGGCTAAATTATGGCACTGTTCTTGTGTACTGCGCTATCTATTGTACTGTTCTAATGCTACGCTCAGGTCACTCAAGGTTTCATTTTCTTTTTTTTCATATCCTGCCCCTGCCACTGTGTACCACCACTACTACTACAACCACCACCTCAACAATGCCATTTCATCCGCCCAGGATTGCCAACCTTCATCGCCATTTGCTGTGCAGCCAGCCCTGTCCTATCCCTATTTTCAAACACGAATCACAGGTAAGATAAGCGTTTGGGGGGAGGAAGAGTACTGGAGTAGGAGGAGAGACGAGAGACTGATGCTAGTACTAGTAAAGTAGTAGGACAATTGAATTCACTAACTCTGTAAGTGGCACTTTCTTTTGTAAATATTTGGACGATTACTTAGACAATTTGAATCAAGCAGCCAGTTAAGTTTCAGGAAAACAAACGCACAGTTAACCCCATCAGCCTCCCCCGCAAAACAGTAAAAACGCGTATGGTATGTTTAAGTTGAAAATAAATAATAATTTTTATCCCTAACAAAAATAAACTATCCCGCAAGACCTGACCCACCCCCCTCTCTAACCCCAACGAATGTCCATGAAATAAAAGTCCCCAAAGTTCAAGAAACCCAACTCCCAATTCCCACCCCCCCAAAAGTCTTTAAAAAAGGGGCAAGGGACAGTCTCTCCTCCTCTACTGCCGCCGGCAGTGTCCTTTGGCCAGGTGGTCCCGATGCTCCCTGCGGAGGTCCTTGAGCAGGGCTTTAAGTCTCTCCACCTCCTGCTCAAGGTTGGACACACTGAGGGTTAGGCGGTGCATGCGTGCCCTGCACCTGCTGTGGGGGCAGCTGATTTTTTTGCTGCTTGGCAGTGGCAGGTGGCTGCGGTACCACGGCTCCATACCGCTGAAGGCTTGCGCTGACTGGATGACCGAGGGTGAGCGGAGGAGGTTGCAGCTTTCGTGGATGTTGTGGGTGTCGACTGAGACTGCTTGTCCTCCTCCTCCTGGGCCACCAGCTGCCGATATTCGGCGACAATCGCCTCTAGCTTCCTTTGCCGGGCCCATCTAGCCAGCTCCTTCTGTGTTAGTTTGGAAGGAGCATCTATATGAAGAAAGAAATACATACTGTAACCAATGCTTTTTAAGATTAACACAAAATAATTCAGCAGAAAGTTGTGTCACAGTAGCACTAGCAACTTGCAAGCACAGTACATAACATTTGTGGCCTGTATCTATCTAACCTCCCACTTTGTCGGCCTCTGCTCTAACATTAGTGGGAGTTTCAGGAATCAATTCTAGTAGCACTATATGGACTCACTACATTAGACTCAGACAGTACACCAGTCTTCTTCTTCTTCTTCTCTCTTGTTTAGCGAAATTGGTACATAAACTTCTGGAAGCCGGGATAATGCCAGCGCAGTCAACTTGCACCCGAGAAAAACAGACGCAAGCCATGATGACACAGATTTGCGTTACTGTACCACTCTAGTACATGCAGGTGGTGAAGCTCTTACTTTTCTATTAGAGGTGGAACTGGCCATACTCTGTTACAAGGGCTACTGCTTCATTAATTTAACTTTCACCCTGCAGTGCCAATGACTACTAGAAAAGGAAAATGAAGAACATAAACATTTTATGATTATCTATCCCTTCACAGGATATTTGCTTACATATGGGATGACTTTAGATGCTTTGTTTTTATTGAGTCAACACTGATAGGCCACACATGAATTACAGAGTTGTAATAAAATTGTTAACAGAGGTAAGTGAGTGGCCCCCGTAATCGCAGGATATATGCTGGGCTTGCAAACTACTGTTACTAGTCATGGTAGTATTCTGAATAATTACAACTTCTTTTCCTCGCCTTTGCTACACTGGAACGGACGTGCGGGTGCGGTATTACATGCTCTTCAAAGTAACACTTACTTCATCCAGTCACTATTTACTCTGTCTACATACACCTATGCTATCTATGAGTAAGATAGTACCATCATCCAGCCATCCATCCATTCAAAGTAAATGTCAATCATTCTTCTTAATGTCTCAACTGGACAAACCTTAGTTTTTCTCATGAAAAAACAACCTTTTTATTTTATTTTGGAACCCGCCAGTCATGCATCCGTGCTTGACTTGCATTTGAATTTGAAGCAAAGGATATATTGCACACACATACAGTTTCTGTTTTGCCCACCCAGGCAGTCCTCTCTTCACTTTCTTCTTCTACCCATCCTTGCTTCAGCCTTCAACCGGCCATGCATCATATTCCCAGCCACCTCGGGCAGCCTTCAAAAACATGTTTCATTCTTTGCCAGTCATTACTTTTAACTCGCTCATCCTTCCTTACACCCTTCTTTCCCTTTTCGTTCATCCCATCCATCAAGGTCATCTCTGATCTGAATTGGCTTCTCGGTAAAACTTTCACAGCTGAGTTGAAGCCAAATTTAAAGGAGGCCATTGGTTACTTGTCAACTCCCGCCGCTAATGCTATTGCTAATGCGAAGTCAAGGGTGAATGTCTTCTACCTGGTTGACAAAAATGTAGTTCTAAATTTGTAAGTCTTCTTAACAGTAAAGTGTACTTGTACTGTACAACATATACACTCCGTGCAGAGAGCACACTCTGCAGTCTGCAATCTCAATAAGTAAGGAATATAATAGCTTACCACTGCCCGCCACTCCCGTGGCATCCCCCAATGGAGTTCCAGATGGCTGTTGCACCGCCTTCGCCCCAGGAGTGCCCACCACCGTGCTGGCCCCGGCACCGGTGGATGGCTGTGCCGATGTTCCATCTACTAAATACATTTCATAATCTTAGATGCCATATACACCACTCCCTATTTTGTCTAGGAATGGAAAAATGTTACTAGTACTACCTAATTTGTTTTAATAATTTGTGACTCTCTAGTCTGTAAACTACAAATTCCCCTTTCTTCAGGGAAGAGTGGTTTTTTATTGATGCCTAGCCGTAACATGTCTTGCTACACTTTTTGGCCCAAAAGATGAATGCTTGCTTTTTAACATGCACCATTTTTCTCATAACAGACAGAAGCTTCCCTTCTAAGAACAAGAGCAAGATCAGATCATCATCACTTGGACGGAGTCAGCAACGATTCATCCCCACAAAGAAGACTTGAAGTTCCAACCAGGTGAGGGCTCTCCCACAATTAATGTGTGAAATCAGCCACTATTCAGTTTTGAACCCTTCACCGTTTATCTTATATGATGAAGTTGATTTTAATAAATGTTTTTACTTTTAATAAAGCTTTAAAACTTACATAGACTTTGTGAGTTTTGGTCATGAGTGAGTGAGCGAAAGGGTTTGCAATTTGCAAGCATGAGTCCGTGGCTCAGACAGGTTGGGACTCTGACTCCGTAGTCTTATGTCCTGGGTTGTATAATCATTGGGGATCAATCATGGCTGCATTCGGGAACTAAATAAGGACTCTCAGACACACTAGCTAGTCAGTGAAGTGATTGGGGGTTCAACTTCTGTTAGCACTGAGGTATATGGAAAGTCTAACTGCGCCTATTATAATTTATAACCAAGGCCCTATTTCTTGTACATAGTTCTGTTTGTGCAGAATAGTCCCTGCAACTGTAGTAGTATGAATTGTCCTCCTATCCAATCAAAAAGTAAACTAGTATCTTATTCTTGGTGGCCACTGACATTTTATTGTTGGGAATTGTCAAAGCATAAACATTTAGAAGATTCAATAGACATTATGGAGAACCCAGAGGACTGCACTCAGTGCATAGAGCTATTGCTGAATAGAATAGGAGTTTTGTTTAACAACTTTTTCCAACTGTGCAAGCTTAGTTAGCTACACAGACAGACTAATATTAATCTAGTAGTACCACAGGGAGTCATGCTAGAGGCATGAATTTAGAAACATTCTACAAGAACATCAAAGACGATTTAGGAAAAAATAGAATGAGGAACGTTTGGAAAAAATACAGGTGCTATAAAAGATAGGGAAGTATAATTATTAATATTAACAGGAAAACTTACAGGGGCCAGCAGAGGAGCCCTCGGCAGACCGATGCTGGCCTTCCTGCTGTTGTCCCTGCTTTGCCGGCGCCGCTACCTTCTCCTGTGTCCCCTTGCCCCTGATGTACAACATGAAAGAAAGACACAAACATGGATGATTGTTGTCAACCACATTAAACATTTGAAAAAAAAATAACAAATTATTTCGGGGAAATAGACAACAATTGCACTACATTTATTGACCCAGATCCGATCAATCAATCAATCAAAGACATTTATAGAGCGCACTACTTACCCGGAGGGTCTCAAGGCGCTTGGGGGGGGGGGGGGTGCTGCTACTGCTCGAACAGCCAGGTCTTGAGCTTCTTCCTGAAGGAGAGGTGGTCTTGGGTCAGGCGCAGGTCGGTCGGGAGGGAGTTCCAGGTCTTGGCGGCCAGGTAGGAGAAGGACCTTCCTCCTGTTGTCGTTCTCCGGATGCGGGGGATGGCGGCGAGGGCGTGACTGGCTGATCGGAGGTGGCGTTTGGGAGCGTAGAAGTTGATGCGGTTGTTGAGGTAGATCGGGCCTTGATCATGTAGGGCTTTGTGTGCGTGGGTGAGGAGACGAAAGGTGATTCTTTTGTTGACGGGGAGCCAATGCAGGTCTCTCAAATGTCCGGAGATGTGGCTGTGTCGTGGGATGTCGAGGATGAGTCTGGCCGAGGCGTTCTGGATCCGCTTGAGTCTCTTCTGGAGCTTGGCGGTAGTTCCGGCGTAGAGGGCGTTGCCGTAGTCCAGTCGGCTGGTGACGAGGGCCTGGGTGACCGTCTTCCTGGTCTCGGTGGGGATCCACCGGAAGATCTTCCGTAGCATGCGCAGGATGTTGAAGCACGACGAGGAGACGGTGTTGACCTGTCTGGTCATGGAGAGGGAGGAGTCCAGGATGAAGCCCAGGTTGCGTGCGTGGTCTGTCGGTTTGGGTGCGGTGCCCAGGGCGGGGGTCCACCAGGAGTGTTCCCAGGCGGAGGGCGAGGAGCCCAGGATGAGGACTTCCGTCTTGTCCGAGTTCAGTTTCAGGCGGCTGGTTGTCATCCACTCGGCTACGTATTTCATCCCTTCGTGAAGGTTGGCTCTGGCGGCGGCGGGGTCGTTGGTCAGGGAGCGGATCAGCTGGGTGTCGTCGGTGTAGGATATGATGTGGTCTACTAGGATATAGTATTGCTGTATTCACGGACCGTCTACTTGGAAAGTTATGTAACTCACTAAACCAACTATAAAAAGGTTCTACTACGACTGGCAGGCAGCACTATGCAGCACGCAAAGTGACAGACACAGTCCGTCATGATCACCACCACTATCTCTTCTTAGTGGCAGGAGTACAAAGGAAGGACTGGACTTAAGTCTCTAATGTCTAGCATTACGCAGTTCTGTAAAGCACACTGATATATAATCATCACACAGGCCAAATGAGCACAAAATTGAAAACAAGTACTAAGCATAGTAGCACTGCCAATGAGCACCAGGCGAGCACCTGCAATCACAGAAGCTTTTGAAACATAATTTTAATTTACCTGTAATGAAATCGCCAGCATGCTTGCACATCGGAAAAAACAACTATTTGGAATATCATAACACAGAGCAGGAGAAAACAAAGTAGTGATACTAGCTACTACTAATCAACAAGGCCCGGGATCTCGACTCCAAGCAGGTCGAGCAGGTTGTGTTCCCAGTCTAGGATGTCGGACCACCGGTGCGTCGCCTGGCTGTAGGTGCGCCAGGCCCCAGACTCCCTATACATGGCCTGGCACACCTTCCCCCATAGCTTGCGACGATCCCGGAGCCCGTACCCGAGACCGGGCCTGCTGCCTGACGCGACGGTCTTGGGGAGGTGGCGCTGGAAGGAATAAACCAGTGCGGCCACCTCCACCGTGCTGAAAATCTCCCGGGCTATAACTGTCTCCCCCTTAAGCGCCGGCATCGGAGCCGGGTACGGGGTGCGGGACCCTTCCCCTTGCTGTTTTTCCCGGCTCACTTTGCCATGGTCCTGGACACTAGGAAATGTAAATAAAAAATAGGAAAGAATAGGAAAAGAGTAAATAAAAGAAAATAGTTTAAAAAAGTAGTTTAAAGTAACTAAAAGTAGAAAAAAACACAAAATATAGATGTAGAAAAACAGAGGCATAGATAATCAGTAAAAAAGATAAAAGGAAAGTTCAAAGAAACAAAGGATTGCAAAGATTAGGGGAGGATTGAAAAAGCATGCCCAGAACCATAACAATGAATGAAAAACAAGATGGCCGCGCCCATTGAGGACCGCGTGGGTAAGTTTGCGCGATATTTCCCCCGCGAGCAAGCAATAACGCATGCGACCACGTAATCGCGGCCCACGCACAACGCGAACATGCAACTAGCGCCCGGAAACAGAAATACGCAACGCAAACAAGATGGCCGCGCCCATGTATGACTGCGGTCGGTGCACTGCAAGAGGCCCGCGAACACACAAAGCGCCCCGCGAACACGCAAAAAAAATTTCGCGGATTATGCAGAACACAAATTCGCTTTCTCACAAATTCGCGTAACGCGAATTCGCAAATTTCAGCCAGACCCTGCGTTTAGCTCTCTAGCTTACAAAGAAGCCATGGCCAGTTTGGGCATAGCATTGCAGTACTCTTCTCCATTCCATCCTGAGAGAAATGTGGTTGTGGAAAGAAAAAATCGGGACATAAAAAAGTCTATAACAGCTAGGGTATTAGGTTCGGGTAATGGGTGGGTAAAACATCTTTATGAGGTCCAACGCTCATTAAATAATTTGCCAAGAAGTTCTCTAGGGGGTGTCACTCCATATGAGGTCCTATTTGGAACTAGAATGTCGCAACCAGACCTTGACATGCAAGGCACAGTGGTGGAAAATAAAACATTTGATATCACAGATCGTTTGGCTTTTTTACAGGACTTAAATGAACTAAGATCGAAACAAAGCAATATGTTCCTGAAGCGAACCACCACTGGGAAAAATCCAGCCGTCCCAGCAAGGCCTGTCTGGATCCCAGAGTTTGGTAATCTACTCAGAAAAATTATCGCGGACAAGAAGGAATTTGGGCCTTCTCACAGACAACCAGAACCTGGTTAAAGAACAGTATTTTTTCCTCCCCTTGCTGGTAAAAAGGAAAAAAGATTTATGTCCATCGACCTGATCAAACCACACTATGTTTGTATTTGTATTTAAATAGCGCACTTCTACCCTGAGGTATGTGACCGATACTAAGATCACTTTTGAAGATTCTACAGTGAGAAATGAAGGACTAAGCAACACTGCTATGGAACTTATCCCTCTTGAGACCCAAATAACAGTTCGTCTGATACACCTGTCTACAACGAAGTAACAAGTGATCAACTGGTTCCAGCGATTTTAACGAATCCTGACGCAATTCCAACCATTGACAGAACTCCCTCAGGGTATTTCAATAACTTTGATACATTTTCTGAGGATCCCAGTAAACCGGAAATGTCGCCAGCACAAAGAACTTTCAAAGAACAAGCAACTGATTTTTTTCATCACCTGAAAAAGACTTATCTGGTTTCACCATGGATTGGACTATGGATTGGGGTAGGAATATTTTTCTTTCTACTTTGGTTACCTCTGGTAATAACTCTGGGTACGCTGATGAATGGAAAATATATTCAAATGGACACAGCAAGTCGAAGAGTGAATTTGCTTCTCCAGCCACACAAATTATCCCATCGTGAAGCAAGGGACTTGTCAGCAGTGAACATCACAGCCGTTCCTATACCAGATGATATAGTTTGGGACAAAACTGAATATGACATTTTGGCCCGTCTGAACTCTTGAAGATTCCACACTTATTTAAGATTTCATTAAGTGACTTTATCCAGTACCTTTTCTGATGATTGGGACTTAAGATTTCATTAAATGACTTTATCTAGTACCTTTTCAGATGATTGGGACTTTGAGACTGTTAATAACATGAATACTTAGAGAGTTAAGCAGACTATGAACAAATGTATTGTTATAACCATTATGGTCATAATTTCTTGCATAAAAGTGTATCAGCTAGAAATGTATTTATGTATAACCAATGGGAACATTGTCCTACACCTCCAAAGGGTAGCTCAAAAAATTTAGCAAATAAGGTTCCATATTTTTCAGGGTTCAATACATCCAATGCAGAAACATTTTACTTTAGAAATGTGAACAAAATAAGAATGAAAAGTATGTTAACCAATACGAAACAGATGTATTCTGCAGCCTTTATTGCCCACTTGTCTAGACAGGGTTTTGACTTTTGGAAAGACAACATTGAGACAAAATCTGTCTGGCATACAAAAGATTGGCAAGTGCAGGGGGTAGAAACTTTGTTTAGAGCCTGTATCATCCCTGAGAAAATTATGTTTTTGAAGGACACTGTCCAACAAATGTCTTGCCTTGGGTTAGCCAAGATCAAAGACATGAACACCCCGTCCATACCTGTACCTGCAAGTAATAGCACTACACAGGGGGAGGTTGACGTACATATTATTTTGCATCACAACAGATCAGATCCAGATTGCAACAAATGGTTACTCTGGCGCACAGACACAAACAACTTTCAAGATCGATTCCTGAACAAAACACAGGGTTTCACTATCAATAGGCCAGACCCAAGATATGTTCAAAGACAGCATCCAGGGGTATTAACAACATACAGTGTAGGGAAAGTATGCCTTGATTGACTACAGAAAGCTACACTAGAGGATGTAAAACAACACTTATCTTTACTTAAAGAAGGCGCAGACCTTAGGGAATTCTTGCTAGGTCCAAGAAAACCGCGTCAAAAATGTTTCATATATGCCGGTATCTATGCTGCTCATAATGAAATATGGAAGATTACCCAAGCAGAGACTGCAGAACAAATACGAGAAATTGATCGTATTATTTTAGAGAAATCTCTCTCTGTAGTAGACAATGGGTTAACGACTCTATCGTCCAGGATATATTTATTGGACAGCATTGTATCTTCTGCCATAGACATCAAGGAACAAGACTAGGTCATGTTGCAACATGGTCAGTCTCAATTATGTTCTATCATGCTATTAGGCTGGACGATACAAAACTTGCGTGCAGTCTATGTGCCTTGGCATTTAATCAACACTACGTCACTATTTTCAGAATTCAATCTCTCTGATAAACAGATCAAACTGTCACAGAGGGGAGCAGACTATACAGTGCTGAGCATTGAGAAACTGGAAAAATTACCTTTCACATTGGCAGAGAAATCAGCTACAGAGTGGATCATACATGGTAAAATGACTCTGCCTGTTACAACTTACCATTTTCAATATTGCCTAAAACATATACCAGCAGGCAAATATGAAAGGTTGGTTAAAGAATACATCAAGACATCATGGGATTTACCTTACACACACAGATGTTTGAGTGGGGGGTGTGAAGTGTTTCTTAGCGGTTACTAACTGTGAAAACTCACTAAGCGGTTCTCTCCTTTGTCAGGGTATTAACTTGCACGGGTCCTCTGCCGGTTCTACTACAAACTTATCCTATCACCTGCAAGGCTCACCAGCTGCAGTGATTAATCCAATTTTTTGACAACTTTGAAATGGAGGTTACCTCATTTGAATGATCACAGCTGCTGTGGCATGTTGCCAGGTATCCCATATCTATTAACGGCTATATCCAGGGTCACTTGCTGTATGCAAGTCTTGTTCCATCAAATAGAGACAGCCAAGGAGACGCCTGTATGGCCTTCACTTAACATCTCTTCTATATGAATTCATACTTTAAGCAGAATGAAAGCCATTCTTTTGCAACAAACAATGCCACTGACCTCAGCCAAAGAAAGCTATGCTCTACAAGTTGCAAGGACTTCTGCCGAGATACATGCCTTTTTGAATACAAACTGCCCTATACATTTCTCAGAAATGTTGGAACGTATTTCAAACATGTCTGATATGAGCGGTATTGTACATGTATTTAAGAACTTGTGTTCAGGACTGTTAGCACCTTTTCAAGCTGTTCTCAGAATCATTCCAAACTTAGTGCACTGTGTTTGGCGGACTGCCGCTCCTTTTAGTACTCGTTGCAGGGGTCCTAATTTTATTCCTACTGCTACGATATGGCATGCCAACTCTCCAGCGATACCCAATTCACCGTGGAGAGATCTCTGCTGGAGATGAAGTGTCATGAGCGCATCGTCCAAATTTTAGGTTTACCTCGTCTACGAGAATTAAATACCACATGGTTTTTGTCATTCAGACCAATCTGGCAAGATTGCATCTTACCTGTGCATTGCTGCCTGTTTTGCGGGGAAGAATGCGTACTAGACATCTGAATAACACTCCCATCAGTCATGCCTATGGATGTCGATACTCTGCTGGACACTGTAACTGCCCATGTTCTGTGTTGTCCCCAGTGGCTACCAATACTGATAACGGCATTCATTGAGATCTCACAGATGCAAATTGCTACTGTTGAGGTACGAGAGGAGTCAACAGGCACACACGTAAAATATGATACGAACATTGATGATGCTTCCAATGCTGAAGGCGATGGTTCTCATCTGTGTGCGGTTAATCTTCTAAATGAGGTAATTCAACTTTCACCTACAATGGTAGATGACTTTTTGTCTACAGGATTAGAAGATTTCATGTTTCTCCATCCACATACACTGACTTTTGATTTGGCACACAGTGTACCAGGAAGACTCTGAATCTGACTTTCATTTTTCAAAACAGAGATTAACTTTGGAACTTTTTTCCTATAATTAGTTTTTTTTCTCCAAATTTGTATTTTTCATTTTTTGCACAGTAATCTGCTTTTAGTAGAACTATTCATAGAGAATAGAATTATTTGAATACCTTCCAGAGACAATATGTCAATACCAACTGTTTTATGTAACCTGACATGAAATAGTTTCGGCTTTTTTCTTCTGTATTTACGAGCCATTTCATAATAAAGTATACACTCATGTTCATTCATTTAGCATTCATTATAAATATATGCTTAGAATGAAACATTGCTTTAATATGTACAGCACCATTGCATTTTATTCATCGCAACAGTTTTAAATGCATTTTAGAAATATGTTTTAGACATGTTTTTGCAATTCATGTAAAACTCTATTTTAGATATGTTTTAGCATGTTTAAAATTTAGTACTGTCATTTATATGAAACTGGAGTGGGTGCTTTGTGTCGATCTAGATACCGTATATAGGTTTGCTGATTTATGCCCTTATATAGGCACAATTCACATTGCACCTATTTAGGCATAGAAATCCAACCCTTATTTTGGCGTTATCCATGCTAACCAAATACAGACATGGTCACCTACATCCGTCCATCCACGTCACAATGAGTTCTTGGAAAACCAGACTCTTAAGCCTTTAGGACTTCCCCTTACTTGGATTATTGATTTCTCCAAGAACTCGTTTATTATGCATGAACATCTACTTCTTATGGGTTCATTCATGAAGTTCCTCTGCCCGACTTTTACGTCAATACTGGCATTCTTAAACACCTTCAAGGTATAAATATACCTTCACTTGCCATGGCAAACGACGGTACGGGTCATCGGCCTTCTTGCACGGCACAGCTACGTGGCTCGCCATGGCAAGTTCGGAAGGAATTTGAGTCCCCGCCTGACGCACTGACCAGACGCTGTCATCCTCCTCGCAGAGAATCCAGCTCCAGTGTTTCTGACTCCCCTTGTAGGGTGTTAGAGATCGACACCCGGAAAGAGATTCCAACCTCTCTCATTCTAAGGTATGGGGCGGACTAGAACCTAGAGGGACTTTTGGTACATCTTGGCAACACCAAAACCAAACTATATCTAGTTATACTTTAGAAAACAGCACCTACTTCTTACCTCGTACTACACTTAGGTTAGGTACACTGGGAGTAGAACTATTTAGAAGCACCATATGAGTATTCACATTTCAGCCTGTGTTATGTATGTATGTATTTTTATGAATATATGTCATAGCTACAAACCATGCTTTTGCAGTATTTTTTTATCTTGCTGCTAAAGTTGTATGTATTATACTTTGCCTTCTGTCTTACGATTGTAGCAGCTCATATCTCTTGCATGAGAAATACAACTGTTAAATAAACCCTTTTATTGAAACGCCCATCTCTTATTTCTCTGAGTGAAACTGTTATCAATTGTTTCCACAATTCTGAGACGTGTTCCAATTCTAAGGGAAACAAAGTTGTCAAGTTTCTGCGGTTGTCAGAAACTAATCCCTTCTTGTTTATTAGAGAAGTTTCAAGTGACCTCTGAGTTAGCTGGCACACACAATTAATTAAGTTTAATGTACTCGATAGAGACATACTAACCTCAGTCCTATGTCAAATCTAAAGTGTATATTATTCCAAAGCACAGAGCCTATCAGGGATATAGGAATTACACTACATGGTGCCCAACGGTTTGGTAAGGCAATTATTTAACGCTAGATACTGAAGTAACTCAGTCCTATGTCAAAACTATAGTGTATATTATTCCAATATGCAGATCCTATCAGGGATATAGAAACTACCCTACACTATATTTCTTCCCACTCCTTGTGTTAAGATTCAACCTAGTTCATGCGCCCAAAGTGTCTGCCCCAACATTTTGGCGTTGGCAGGTGTGTGCTGTAAGTTAGGATATAGTTCAGTGATAAGGCATGTGTCCATGTCTTTAGATAGCAGCGCCTTTCAAAGTGAGTGAGCGCATGCTGTGCACAATGTCGCATGTCGGGTAAGTGAACCAGTGCCTGATTTGTACCCATTGCAGCCGTTCTGTTCCTACTAACCTATAATCTGTCTTGTACTGCTCCAAATAGAGGGGCCAATCTACATCACACATGTGGCTCACTGCCCGGCAACTGTCCACCTCCCAAGCTGCAAATGTAGAGTGGTGGAACCCCTAGGTAAACTCCTGGTTGCCAAGCCTTTTGGACCCTATCTTTTCCAATATCACTGACCTTACAATCCTAGATCCTTCCCCGATACCATGGTCTTATCACTTCCTAATAATGCTGAACTGGCGACTTCCCATCCATGCCCGCCCCAAACCACCATCCAGCAAACCTACACGCTCCTGGGCTAAATTAGACCCAGAGAAATGAAAGTATAACTTGGAGCTTTCTCCTCCATCATTGGTCCCGGATCCTGCTTTAGCCGACGCAGAGTTCTCTAAATGGATTGGAGAGACACTAGATAAAATTCTCCCGAAAAAAACCACCTGCAAACCACGAGATAAAATCACCTCGCTCTGGTTCACCGAGGAAGTGCGCCTCGTAAAAAAGCTCCAGAAAAGGGGGTGGTGATGGACAGAGTATCTGAATTAAACAGAACACTCATACCCAGTCAACAGATCAGGGCTTGATCCATCACCGTTTTTTAGCTCACTGCACCATCCCAGCTCAGAACCTGGCTATATGCAAATTAGTCTGTCCCTGGCCCAGTGCATCATGGGAACAGGGCAGACCAAACTACCAAGCCAATTCTTATACTGGGAAGGAAACAAGCTTCCGGGGACCGGTTTCTGGCATTACAGCCGTCTTCGGCCCGGCTTGCTTGAATCCTGATGGTGCAATGAGCAAGGGACTCACATCTGAGTTTACCCTTCCACGCTTATGGTGGACAAAACGATTCAGAAAAGGGGGTGGTGATGGACAGAGTATCTGAATTAAACAGAACACTCATACCCAGTCAACAGATCAGGGCTTGATCCATCACCGTTTTTTAGCTCACTGCACCATCCCAGCTCAGAACCTGGCTATATGCAAATTAGTCTGTCCCTGGCCCAGTGCATCATGGGAACAGGGCAGACCAAACTACCAAGCCAATTCTTATACTGGGAAGGAAACAAGCTTCCGGGGACCGGTTTCTGGCATTACAGCCGTCTTCGGCCCGGCTTGCTTGAATCCTGATGGTGCAATGAGCAAGGGACTCACATCTGAGTATACCCTTCCATCCTTATGGTGGACAAAACGATTCAGAAAAGGGGGTGGTGATGGACAGAGTATCTGAATTAAACAGAATACTCATACCCAGTCAACAGATCAGGGCTTGATCCATCACCGTTTTTTAGCTCACTGCACCATCCCAGCTCAGAACCTGGCTATATGCAAATTAGTCTGTCCCTGGCCCAGTGCATCATGGGAACAGGGCAGACCAAACTACCAAGCCAATTCTTATACTGGGAAGGAAACAAGCTTCCGGGGACCGGTTTCTGGCATTACAGCCGTCTTCGGCCCGGCTTGCTTGAATCCTGATGGTGCAATAAGCAAGGGACTCACATCTGAGTATACCCTTCCACGCTTATGGTGGACAAAACGATTCAGAAAAGGGGGTGGTGATGGACAGAGTATCTGAATTAAACAGAACACTCATACCCAGTCAACAGATCAGGGCTTGATCCATCACCGTTTTTTAGCTCACTGCACCATCCCAGCTCAGAACCTGGCTATATGCAAATTAGTCTGTCCCTGGCCCAGTGCATCATGGGAACAGGGCAGACCAAACTACCAAGCCAATTCTTATACTGGGAAGGAAACAAGCTTCCGGGGACCGGTTTCTGGCATTACAGCCGTCTTCGGCCCGGCTTGCTTGAATCCTGATGGTGCAATGAGCAAGGGACTCACATCTGAGTATACCCTTCCACGCTTATGGTGGACAAAACGATTCAGAAAAGGGGGTGGTGATGGACAGAGTATCTGAATTAAACAGAACACTCATACCCAGTCAACAGATCAGGGCTTGATCCATCACCGTTTTTTAGCTCACTGCACCATCCCAGCTCAGAACCTGGCTATATGCAAATTAGTCTGTCCCTGGCCCAGTGCATCATGGGAACAGGGCAGACCAAACTACCAAGCCAATTCTTATACTGGGAAGGAAACAAGCTTCCGGGGACCGGTTTCTGGCATTACAGCCGTCTTCGGCCCGGCTTGCTTGAATCCTGATGGTGCAATGAGCAAGGGACTCACATCTGAGTATACCCTTCCACGCTTATGGTGGACAAAACGATTCAGAAAAGGGGGTGGTGATGGACAGAGTATCTGAATTAAACAGAACACTCATACCCAGTCAACAGATCAGGGCTTGATCCATCACCGTTTTTTAGCTCACTGCACCATCCCAGCTCAGAACCTGACAATATGCAAATTAGTCTGTCCCTGGCCCAGTGCATCATGGGAACAGGGTAGACCAAACTACCAAGCCAATTCTTATACTGGGAAGGAAACAAGCTTCCGGGGACCGGTTTCTGGCATTATAGCCGTCTTCGGCCCGGCTTGCTTGAATCCTGATGGTGCAATGAGCAAGGGACTCACATCTGAGTATACCCTTCCACGCTTATGGTGGACAAAACGATTCAGAAAAGGGGGTGGTGATGGACAGAGTATCTGAATTAAACAGAACACTCATACCCAGTCAACAGATCAGGGCTTGATCCATCACCGTTTTTTAGCTCACTGCACCATCCCAGCTCAGAACCTGGCTATATGCAAATTAGTCTGTCCCTGGCCCAGTGCATCATGGGAACAGGGCAGACCAAAATACCAAGCCAATTCTTATACTGGGAAGGAAACAAGCTTCCGGGGACCGGTTTCTGGCATTACAGCCGTCTTCGGCCCGGCTTGCTTGAATCCTGATGGTGCAATGAGCAAGGGACTCACATCTGAGTATACCCTTCCACGCTTATGGTGGACAAAACGATTCAGAAAAGGGGGTGGTGATGGACAGAGTATCTGAATTAAACAGAACACTCATACCCAGTCAACAGACCAGGGCTTGATCCATCACCGTTTTTTAGCTCACTGCACCATCCCAGCTCAGAACCTGGCTATATGCAAATTAGTCTGTCCCTGGCCCAGTGCATCATGGGAACAGGGCAGACCAAACTACCAAGCCAATTCTTATACTGGGAAGGAAACAAGCTTCCGGGGACCGGTTTCTGGCATTACAGCCGTCTTCGGCCCGGCTTGCTTGAATCCTGATGGTGCAATGAGCAAGGGACTCACATCTGAGTATACCCTTCCACGCTTATGGTGGACAAAATGATTCAGAAAAGGGGGTGGTGATGGACAGAGTATCTGAATTAAACAGAACACTCATACCCAGTCAACAGATCAGGGCTTGATCCATCACCGTTTTTTAGCTCACTGCACCATCCCAGCTCAGAACCTGGCTATATGCAAATTAGTCTGTCCCTGGCCCAGTGCATCATGGGAACAGGGCAGACCAAACTACCAAGCCAATTCTTATACTGGGAAGGAAACAAGCTTCCGGGGACCGGTTTCTGGCATTACAGCCGTCTTCGGCCCGGCTTGCTTGAATCCTGATGGTGCAATGAGCAAGGGACTCAGATCTGAGTATACCCTTCCACGCTTATGGTGGACAAAACGATTCAGAAAAGGGGGTGGTGATGGACAGAGTATCTGAATTAAACAGAACACTCATACCCAGTCAACAGATCAGGGCTTGATCCATCACCGTTTTTTAGCTCACTGCACCATCCCAGCTCAGAACCTGGCTATATGCAAATTAGTCTGTCCCTGGCCCAGTGCATCATGGGAACAGGGCAGACCAAACTACCAAGCCAATTCTTATACTGGGAAGGAAACAAGCTTCCGGGGACCGGTTTCTGGCATTACAGCCGTCTTCGGCCCGGCTTGCTTGAATCCTGATGGTGCAATGAGCAAGGGACTCACATCTGAGTATACCCTTCCACGCTTATGGTGGACAAAACGATTCAGAAAAGGGGGTGGTGATGGACAGAGTATCTGAATTAAACAGAACACTCATACCCAGTCAACAGATCAGGGCTTGATCCATCACCATTTTTTAGCTCACTGCACCATCCCAGCTCAGAACCTGACTATATGCAAATTAGTCTGTCCCTGGCCCAGTGCATCATGGGAACAGGGCAGACCAAACTACCAAGTCAATTCTTATACTGGGAAGGAAACAAGCTTCCGGGGACCGGTTTCTGGCATTACAGTCGTCTTCGGCCCGGCTTGCTTGAATCCTGATGGAGCAATGAGCAAGGGACTCACATCTGAGTATACCCTTCCACGCTTATGGTGGACAAAACGATTCAGAAAAGGGGGTGGTGATGGACAGAGTATCTGAATTAAACAGAACACTCATACCCAGTCAACAGATCAGGGCTTGATTCATCACCGTTTTTAGCTCACTGCACCATCCCAGCTCAGAACCTGGCTATATGCAAATTAGTCTGTCCCTGGCCCAGTGCATCATGGGAACAGGGCAGACCAAACTACCAAGCCAATTCTTATACTGGGAAGGAAACAAGCTTCCGGGGACCGGTTTCTGGCATTACAGCCGTCTTCGGCCCGGCTTGCTTGAATCCTGATGGTGCAATGAGCAAGGGACTCACATCTGAGTATACCCTTCCACGCTTATGGTGGACAAAACGATTCAGAAAAGGGGGTGGTGATGGACAGAGTATCTGAATTAAACAGAACACTCATACCCAGTCAACAGATCAGGGCTTGATCCATCACCGTTTTTTAGCTCACTGCACCATCCCAGCTCAGAACCTGGCTATATGCAAATTAGTCTGTCCCTGGCCCAGTGCATCATGGGAACAGGGCAGACCAAACTACCAAGCCAATTCTTATACTGGGAAGGAAACAAGCTTCCGGGGACCGGTTTCTGGCATTACAGCCGTCTTCGGCCCGGCTTGCTTGAATCCTGATGGTGCAATGAGCAAGGGACTCACATCTGAGTATACCCTTCCACGCTTATGGTGGACAAAACGATTCAGAAAAGGGGGTGGTGATGGACAGAGTATCTGAATTAAACAGAACACTCATACCCAGTCAACAGATCAGGGCTTGATCCATCACCGTTTTTTAGCTCACTGCACCATCCCAGCTCAGAACCTGGCTATATGCAAATTAGTCTGTCCCTGGCCCAGTGCATCATGGGAACAGGGCAGACCAAACTACCAAGCCAATTCTTATACTGGGAAGGAAACAAGCTTCCGGGGACCGGTTTCTGGCATTACAGCCGTCTTCGGCCCGGCTTGCTTGAATCCTGATGGTGCAATGAGCAAGGGACTCACATCTGAGTATACCCTTCCACGCTTATGGTGGACAAAACGATTCAGAAAAGGGGATGGTGATGGACAGAGTATCTGAATTAAACAGAACACTCATACCCAGTCAACAGATCAGGGCTTGATCCATCACCGTTTTTTAGCTCACTGCACCATCCCAGCTCAGAACCTGGCTATATGCAAATTAGTCTGTCCCTGGCCCAGTGCATCATGGGAACAGGGCAGACCAAACTACCAAGCCAATTCTTATACTGGGAAGGAAACAAGCTTCCGGGGACCGGTTTCTGGCATTACAGCCGTCTTCGGCCCGGCTTGCTTGAATCCTGATGGTGCAATGAGCAAGGGACTCACATCTGAGTATACCCTTCCACGCTTATGGTGGACAAAACGATTCAGAAAAGGGGGTGGTGATGGACAGAGTATCTGAATTAAACAGAACACTCATACCCAGTCAACAGATCAGGGCTTGATCCATCACCGTTGTTTAGCTCACTGCACCATCCCAGCTCAGAACCTGGCTATATGCAAATTAGTCTGTCCCTGGCCCAGTGCATCATGGGAACAGGGCAGACCAAACTACCAAGCCAATTCTTATACTGGGAAGGAAACAAGCTTCCGGGGACCGGTTTCTGGCATTACAGCCGTCTTCGGCCCGGCTTGCTTGAATCCTGATGGTGCAATGAGCAAGGGACTCACATCTGAGTATACCCTTCCACGCTTATGGTGGACAAAACGATTCAGAAAAGGGGGTGGTGATGGACAGAGTATCTGAATTAAACAGAACACTCATACCCAGTCAACAGATCACGGCTTGATCCATCACCGTTTTTTAGCTCACTGCACCATCCCAGCTCAGAACCTGGCTATATGCAAATTAGTCTTTCCCTGGCCCAGTGCATCATGGGAACAGGGCAGACCAAACTACCAAGCCAATTCTTATACTGGGAAGGAAACAAGCTTCCGGGGACCGGTTTCTGGCATTACAGCCGTCTTCGGCCCGGCTTGCTTGAATCCTGATGGTGCGATGAGCAAGGGACTCACATCTGAGTATACCCTTCCACGCTTATGGTGGACAAAACGATTCAGAAAAGGGGTGGTGATGGACAGAGTATCTGAATTAAACAGAACACTCATACCCAGTACACAGATCAGGGCTTGATCCATCACCGTTTTTTAGCTCACTGCACCATCCCAGCTCAGAACCTGGCTATATGCAAATTAGTCTGTCCCTGGCCCAGTGCATCATGGGAACAGGGCAGACCAAACTACCAAGCCAATTCTTATACTGGGAGAGAAACAAGCTTCCGGGGACCGGTTTCTGGCATTACAGCCGTCTTCGGCCCAGCTTGCTTGAATCCTGATGGTGCAATGAGCAAGGGACTCACATCTGAGTATACCCTTCCACGCTTATGGTGGACAAAACGATTCAGAAAAGGGGGTGGTGATGGACAGAGTATCTGAATTAAACAGAACACTCATACCCAGTCAACAGATCAGGGCTTGATCCATCACCGTTTTTTAGCTCACTGCACCATCCCAGCTCAGAACCTGGCTATATGCAAATTAGTCTGTCCCTGGCCCAGTGCATCATGGGAACAGGGCAGACCAAACTACCAAGCCAATTCTTATACTGGGAAGGAAACAAGCTTCCGGGGACCGGTTTCTGGCATTACAGCCGTCTTCGGCCCGGCTTGCTTGAATCCTGATGGTGCAATGAGCAAGGGACTCACATCTGAATATACCCTTCCACGCTTATGGTGGACAAAACGATTCAGAAAAGGGGGTGGTGATGGACAGAGTATCTGAATTAAACAGAACACTCATACCCAGTCAACAGATCAGGGCTTGATCCATCACCGTTTTTTAGCTCACTGCACCATCCCAGCTCAGAACCTGGCTATATGCAAATTAGTCTGTCCCTGGCCCAGTGCATCATGGGAACAGGCAGACCAAACTACCAAGCCAATTCTTATACTGGGAAGGAAACAAGCTTCCGGGGACCGGTTTCTGGCATTACAGCCGTCTTCGGCCCGGCTTGCTTGAATCCTGATGGTGCAATGAGCAAGGGACTCACATCTGAGTATACCCTTCCACGCTTATGGTGGACAAAACGATTCAGAAAAGGGGGTGGTGATGGACAGAGTATCTGAATTAAACAGAACACTCATACCCAGTCAACAGATCAGGGCTTGATCCATCACCGTTTTTTAGCTCACTGCACCATCCCAGCTCAGAACCTGACTATATGCAAATTAGTCTGTCCCTGGCCCAGTGCATCATGGGAACAGGGCAGACCAAACTACCAAGCCAATTCTTATACTGGGAAGGAAACCAGCTTCCGGGGACCGGTTTCTGGCATTACAGCCGTCTTCGGCCCGGCTTGCTTGAATCCTGATGGTGCAATGAGCAAGGGACTCACATCTGAGTATACCCTTCCACGCTTATGGTGGACAAAACGATTCAGAAAAGGGGGTGGTGATGGACAGAGTATCTGAATTAAACAGAACACTCATACCCAGTCAACAGATCAGGGCTTGATCCATCACCGTTTTTTAGCTCACTGTACCATCCCAGCTCAGAACCTGGCTATATGCAAATTAGTCTGTCCCTGGCCCAGTGCATCATGGGAACAGGGCAGACCAAACTACCAAGCCAATTCTTATACTGGGAAGGAAACAAGCTTCCGGGGACCGGTTTCTGGCATTACAGCCGTCTTCGGCCCGGCTTGCTTGAATCCTGATGGTGCAATGAGCAAGGGACTCACATCTGAGTATACCCTTCCACGCTTATGGTGGACAAAACGATTCAGAAAAGGGGGTGGTGATGGACAGAGTATCTGAATTAAACAGAACACTCATACCCAGTCAACAGATCAGGGCTTGATCCATCACCGTTTTTTAGCTCACTGCACCATCCCAGCTCAGAACCTGGCTATATGCAAATTAGTCTGTCCCTGGCCCAGTGCATCATGGGAACAGGGCAGACCAAACTACCAAGCCAATTCTTATACTGGGAAGGAAACAAGCTTCCGGGGACCGGTTTCTGGCATTACAGCCATCTTCGGCCCGGCTTGCTTGAATCCTGATGGTGCAATGAGCAAGGGACTCACATCTGAGTATACCCTTCCACGCTTATGGTGGACAAAACGATTCAGAAAAGGGGGTGGTGATGGACAGAGTATCTGAATTAAACAGAACACTCATACCCAGTCAACAGATCAGGGCTTGATCCATCACCGTTTTTTAGCTCACTGCACCATCCCAGCTCAGAACCTGGCTATATGCAAATTAGTCTGTCCCTGGCCCAGTGCATCATGGGAACAGGGCAGACCAAACTACCAAGCCAATTCTTATACTGGGAAGGAAACAAGCTTCCGGGGACCGGTTTCTGGCATTACAGCCGTCTTCGGCCCGGCTTGCTTGAATCCTGATGGTGCAATGAGCAAGGGACTCACATCTGAGTATACCCTTCCACGCTTATGGTGGACAAAACGATTCAGAAAAGGGGATGGTGATGGACAGAGTATCTGAATTAAACAGAACACTCATACCCAGTCAACAGATCAGGGCTTGATCCATCACCGTTTTTTAGCTCACTGCACCATCCCAGCTCGGAACCTGGCTATATGCAAATTAGTCTGTCCCTGGCCCAGTGCATCATGGGAACAGGGCAGACCAAACTACCAAGCCAATTCTTATACTGGGAAGGAAACAAGCTTCCGGGGACCGGTTTCTGGCATTAAAGCCGTCTTCGGCCCGGCTTGCTTGAATCCTGATGGTGCAATGAGCAAGGGACTCACATCTGAGTATACCCTTCCACGCTTATGGTGGACAAAACGATTCAGAAAAGGGGGTGGTGATGGACAGAGTATCTGAATTAAACAGAACACTCATACCCAGTCAACAGATCAGGGCTTGATCCATCACCGTTTTTTAGCTCACTGCACCATCCCAGCTCAGAACCTGGCTATATGCAAATTAGTCTGTCCCTGGCCCAGTGCATCATGGGAACAGGGCAGACCAAACTACCAAGCCAATTCTTATACTGGGAAGGAAACAAGCTTCCGGGGACCGGTTTCTGGCATTACAGCCGTCTTCGGCCCGGCTTGCTTGAATCCTGATGGTGCAATGAGCAAGGGACTCACATCTGAGTATACCCTTCCACGCTTATGGTGGACAAAATGATTCAGAAAAGGGGGTGGTGATGGACAGAGTATCTGAATTAAACAGAACACTCATACCCAGTCAACAGATCAGGGCTTGATCCATCACCGTTTTTTAGCTCACTGCACCATCCCAGCTCAGAACCTGGCTATATGCAAATTAGTCTGTCCCTGGCCCAGTGCATCATGGGAACAGGGCAGACCAAACTACCAAGCCAATTCTTATACTGGGAAGGAAACAAGCTTCCGGGGACCGGTTTCTGGCATTACAGCCGTCTTCGGCCCGGCTTGCTTGAATCCTGATGGTGCGATGAGCAAGGGACTCACATCTGAGTATACCCTTCCACACTTATGGTGGGCAAAACGATTCAGAAAAGGGGGTGGTGATGGACAGAGTATCTGAATTAAACAGAACACTCATACCCAGTCAACAGATCAGGGCTTGATCCATCACCGTTTTTTAGCTCACTGCACCATCCCAGCTCAGAACCTGGCTATATGCAAATTAGTCTGTCCCTGGCCCAGTGCATCATGGGAACAGGGCAGACCAAACTACCAAGCCAATTCTTATACTGGGAAGGAAACAAGCTTCCGGGGACCGGTTTCTGGTATTACAGCCGTCTTCGGCCCGGCTTGCTTGAATCCTGATGGTGCAATGAGCAAGGGACTCACATCTGAGTATACCCTTCCACGCTTATGGTGGACAAAACGATTCAGAAAAGGGGGTGGTGATGGACAGAGTATCTGAATTAAACAGAACACTCATACCCAGTCAACAGATCAGGGCTTGATCCATCACCGTTTTTTAGCTCACTGCACCATCCCAGCTCAGAACCTGGCTATATGCAAATTAGTCTGTCCCTGGCCCAGTGCATCATGGGAACAGGGCAGACCAAACTACCAGGCCAATTCTTATACTGGGAAGGAAACAAGCTTCCGGGGACCGGTTTCTGGCATTACAGCCGTCTTCGGCCCGGCTTGCTTGAATCCTGATGGTGCAATGAGCAAGGGACTCACATCTGAGTATACCCTTCCACGCTTATGGTGGACAAAACGATTCAGAAAAGGGGATGGTGATGGACAGAGTATCTGAATTAAACAGAACACTCATACCCAGTCAACAGATCAGGGCTTGATCCATCACCGTTATTTAGCTCACTGCACCATCCCAGCTCAGAACCTGGCTATATGCAAATTAGTCTGTCCCTGGCCCAGTGCATCATGGGAACAGGGCAGACCAAACTACCAAGCCAATTCTTATACTGGGAAGGAAACAAGCTTCCGGGGACCGGTTTCTGGCATTACAGCCGTCTTCGGCCCGGCTTGCTTGAATCCTGATGGTGCAATGAGCAAGGGACTCACATCTGAGTATACCCTTCCACGCTTATGGTGGACAAAACGATTCAGAAAAGGGGGTGGTGATGGACAGAGTATCTGAATTAAACAGAACACTCATGCCCAGTCAACAGATCAGGGCTTGATCCATCACCGTTTTTTAGCTCACTGCACCATCCCAGCTCAGAACCTGGCTATATGCAAATTAGTCTGTCCCTGGCCCAGTGCATCATGGGAACAGGGCAGACCAAACTATCAAGCCAATTATTATACTGGGAAGGAAACAAGCTTCCGGGGACAGGTTTCTGGCATTACAGCCGTCTTCGGCCCGGCTTGCTTGAATCCTGATGGTGCAATGAGCAAGGGACTCACATCTGAGTATACCCTTCCACGCTTATGGTGGACAAAACGATTCAGAAAAGGGGGCGGTGATGGACAGAGTATCTGAATTAAACAGAACACTCATACCCAGTCAACAGATCAGGGCTTGATCCATCACCGTTTTTTAGCTCACTGCACCATCCCAGCTCAGAACCTGGCTATATGCAAATTAGTCTGTCCCTGGCCCAGTGCATCATGGGAACAGGGCAGACCAAACTACCAAGCCAATTCTTATACTGGGAGAGAAACAAGCTTCCGGGGACCGGTTTCTGGCATTACAGCCGTCTTCGGCCCAGCTTGCTTGAATCCTGATGGTGCAATGAGCAAGGGACTCACATCTGAGTATACCCTTCCACGCTTATGGTGGACAAAACGATTCAGAAAAGGGGGTGGTGATGGACAGAGTATCTGAATTAAACAGAACACTCATACCCAGTCAACAGATCAGGGCTTGATCCATCACCGTTTTTTAGCTCACTGCACCATCCCAGCTCAGAACCTGGCTATATGCAAATTAGTCTGTCCCTGGCCCAGTGCATCATGGGAACAGGCAGACCAAACTACCAAGCCAATTCTTATACTGGGAAGGAAACAAGCTTCCGGGGACCGGTTTCTGGCATTACAGCCGTCTTCGGCCCGGCTTGCTTGAATCCTGATGGTGCAATGAGCAAGGGACTCACATCTGAGTATACCCTTCCACGCTTATGGTGGACAAAACGATTCAGAAAAGGGGGTGGTGATGGACAGAGTATCTGAATTAAACAGAACACTCATACCCAGTCAACAGATCAGGGCTTGATCCATCACCGTTTTTTAGCTCACTGCACCATCCCAGCTCAGAACCTGACTATATGCAAATTAGTCTGTCCCTGGCCCAGTGCATCATGGGAACAGGGCAGACCAAACTACCAAGCCAATTCTTATACTGGGAAGGAAACCAGCTTCCGGGGACCGGTTTCTGGCATTACAGCCGTCTTCGGCCCGGCTTGCTTGAATCCTGATGGTGCAATGAGCAAGGGACTCACATCTGAGTATACCCTTCCACGCTTATGGTGGACAAAAAGATTCAGAAAAGGGGGTGGTGATGGACAGAGTATCTGAATTAAACAGAACACTCATACCCAGTCAACAGATCAGGGCTTGATCCATCACCGTTTTTTAGCTCACTGTACCATCCCAGCTCAGAACCTGGCTATATGCAAATTAGTCTGTCCCTGGCCCAGTGCATCATGGGAACAGGGGAGACCAAACTACCAAGCCAATTCTTATACTGGGAAGGAAACAAGCTTCCGGGGACCGGTTTCTGGCATTACAGCCGTCTTCGGCCCGGCTTGCTTGAATCCTGATGGTGCAATGAGCAAGGGACTCACATCTGAGTATACCCTTCCACGCTTATGGTGGACAAAACGATTCAGAAAAGGGGGTGGTGATGGACAGAGTATCTGAATTAAACAGAACACTCATACCCAGTCAACAGATCAGGGCTTGATCCATCACCGTTTTTTAGCTCACTGCACCATCCCAGCTCAGAACCTGGCTATATGCAAATTAGTCTGTCCCTGGCCCAGTGCATCATGGGAACAGGGCAGACCAAACTACCAAGCCAATTCTTATACTGGGAAGGAAACAAGCTTCCGGGGACCGGTTTCTGGCATTACAGCCATCTTCGGCCCGGCTTGCTTGAATCCTGATGGTGCAATGAGCAAGGGACTCACATCTGAGTATACCCTTCCACGCTTATGGTGGACAAAACGATTCAGAAAAGGGGGTGGTGATGGACAGAGTATCTGAATTAAACAGAACACTCATACCCAGTCAACAGATCAGGGCTTGATCCATCACCGTTTTTTAGCTCACTGCACCATCCCAGCTCGGAACCTGGCTATATGCAAATTAGTCTGTCCCTGGCCCAGTGCATCATGGGAACAGGGCAGACCAAACTACCAAGCCAATTCTTATACTGGGAAGGAAACAAGCTTCCGGGGACCGGTTTCTGGCATTACAGCCGTCTTCGGCCCGGCTTGCTTGAATCCTGATGGTGCAATGAGCAAGGGACTCACATCTGAGTATACCCTTCCACGCTTATGGTGGACAAAACGATTCAGAAAAGGGGGTGGTGATGGACAGAGTATCTGAATTAAACAGAACACTCATACCCAGTCAACAGATCAGGGCTTGATCCATCACCGTTTTTTAGCTCACTGCACCATCCCAGCTCAGAACCTGGCTATATGCAAATTAGTCTGTCCCTGGCCCAGTGCATCATGGGAACAGGGCAGACCAAACTACCAAGCCAATTCTTATACTGGGAAGGAAACAAGCTTCCGGGGACCGGTTTCTGGCATTACAGCCGTCTTCGGCCCGGCTTGCTTGAATCCTGATGGTGCAATGAGCAAGGGACTCACATCTGAGTATACCCTTCCACGCTTATGGTGGACAAAACGATTCAGAAAAGGGGGTGGTGATGGACAGAGTATCTGAATTAAACAGAACACTCATACCCAGTCAACAGATCAGGGCTTGATCCATCACCGTTTTTTAGCTCACTGCACCATCCCAGCTCAGAACCTGGCTATATGCAAATTAGTCTGTCCCTGGCCCAGTGCATCATGGGAACAGGGCAGACCAAACTACCAAGCCAATTCTTATACTGGGAAGGAAACAAGCTTCCGGGGACCGGTTTCTGGCATTACAGCCGTCTTCGGCCCGGCTTGCTTGAATCCTGATGGTGCGATGAGCAAGGGACTCACATCTGAGTATACCCTTCCACACTTATGGTGGGCAAAACGATTCAGAAAAGGGGGTGGTGATGGACAGAGTATCTGAATTAAACAGAACACTCATACCCAGTCAACAGATCAGGGCTTGATCCATCACCGTTTTTTAGCTCACTGCACCATCCCAGCTCAGAACCTGGCTATATGCAAATTAGTCTGTCCCTGGCCCAGTGCATCATGGGAACAGGGCAGACCAAACTACCAAGCCAATTCTTATACTGGGAAGGAAACAAGCTTCCGGGGACCGGTTTCTGGTATTACAGCCGTCTTCGGCCCGGCTTGCTTGAATCCTGATGGTGCAATGAGCAAGGGACTCACATCTGAGTATACCCTTCCACGCTTATGGTGGACAAAACGATTCAGAAAAGGGGGTGGTGATGGACAGAGTATCTGAATTAAACAGAACACTCATACCCAGTCAACAGATCAGGGCTTGATCCATCACCGTTTTTTAGCTCACTGCACCATCCCAGCTCAGAACCTGGCTATATGCAAATTAGTCTGTCCCTGGCCCAGTGCATCATGGGAACAGGGCAGACCAAACTACCAGGCCAATTCTTATACTGGGAAGGAAACAAGCTTCCGGGGACCGGTTTCTGGCATTACAGCCGTCTTCGGCCCGGCTTGCTTGAATCCTGATGGTGCAATGAGCAAGGGAATCACATCTGAGTATACCCTTCCACGCTTATGGTGGACAAAACGATTCAGAAAAGGGGATGGTGATGGACAGAGTATCTGAATTAAACAGAACACTCATACCCAGTCAATAGATCAGGGCTTGATCCATCACCGTTTTTTAGCTCACTGCACCATCCCAGCTCAGAACCTGGCTATATGCAAATTAGTCTGTCCCTGGCCCAGTGCATCATGGGAACAGGGCAGACCAAACTACCAAGCCAATTCTTATACTGGGAAGGAAACAAGCTTCCGGGGACCGGTTTCTGGCATTACAGCCGTCTTCGGCCCGGCTTGCTTGAATCCTGATGGTGCAATGAGCAAGGGACTCACATCTGAGTATACCCTTCCACGCTTATGGTGGACAAAACGATTCAGAAAAGGGGGTGGTGATGGACAGAGTATCTGAATTAAACAGAACACTCATGCCCAGTCAACAGATCAGGGCTTGATCCATCACCGTTTTTTAGCTCACTGCACCATCCCAGCTCAGAACCTGGCTATATGCAAATTAGTCTGTCCCTGGCCCAGTGCATCATGGGAACAGGGCAGACCAAACTATCAAGCCAATTATTATACTGGGAAGGAAACAAGCTTCCGGGGACAGGTTTCTGGCATTACAGCCGTCTTCGGCCCGGCTTGCTTGAATCCTGATGGTGCAATGAGCAAGGGACTCACATCTGAGTATACCCTTCCACGCTTATGGTGGACAAAACGATTCAGAAAAGGGGGTGGTGATGGACAGAGTATCTGAATTAAACAGAACACTCATACCCAGTCAACAGATCAGGGCTTGATCCATCACCGTTTTTTAGCTCACTGCACCATCCCAGCTCAGAACCTGGCTATATGCAAATTAGTCTGTCCCTGGCCCAGTGCATCATGGGAACAGGGCAGACCAAACTACCAAGCCAATTATTATACTGGGAAGGAAACAAGCTTCCGGGGACAGGTTTCTGGCATTACAGCCGTCTTCGGCCCGGCTTGCTTGAATCCTGATGGTGCAATGAGCAAGGGACTCACATCTGAGTATACCCTTCCACGCTTATGGTGGACAAAACGATTCAGAAAAGGGGGTGGTGATGGACAGAGTATCTGAATTAAACAGAACACTCATACCCAGTCAACAGATCAGGGCTTGATCCATCACCGTTTTTTAGCTCACTGCACCATCCCAGCTCAGAACCTGGCTATATGCAAATTAGTCTGTCCCTGGCCCAGTGCATCATGGGAACAGGGCAGACCAAACTACCAAGCCAATTCTTATACTGGGAAGCAAACAAGCTTCCGGGGACCGGTTTCTGGCATTACAGCCGTCTTCGGCCCGGCTTGCTTAAATCCTGATGGTGCAATGAGCAAGGGACTCACATCTGAGTATACCCTTCCACGCTTATGGTGGACAAAACGATTCAGAAAAGGGGGTGGTGATGGACAGAGTATCTGAATTAAAAAGAACACTCATACCCAGTCAACAGATCAGGGCTTGATCCATAACCGTTTTTTAGCTCACTGCACCATCCCAGCTCAGAACCTGGCTATATGCAAATTAGTCTGTCCCTGGCCCAGTGCATCATGGGAACAGGGCAGACCAAACTATTAAGCCAATTCTTATACTGGGAAGGAAACAAGCTTCCGGGGACCGGTTTCTGGCATTACAGCCGTCTTCGGCCCGGCTTGCTTGAATCCTGATGGTGCAATGAGCAAGGGACTCACATCTGAGTATACCCTTCCACGCTTATGGTGGACAAAACGATTCAGAAAAGGGGGTGGTGATGGACAGAGTATCTGAATTAAACAGAACACTCATACCCAGTCAACAGATCAGGGCTTGATCCATCACCGTTTTTTAGCTTACTGCACCATCCCAGCTCAGAACCTGGCTATATGCAAATTAGTCTGTCCCTGGCCCAGTGCATCATGGGAACAGGGCAGACCAAACTACTAAGCCAATTCTTATACTGGGAAGGAAACAAGCTTCCGGGGACCGGTTTCTGGCATTACAGCCGTCTTCGGCCCGGCTTGCTTGAATCCTGATGGTGCAATGAGCAAGGGACTCACATCTGAGTATACCCTTCCACGCTTATGGTGGACAAAACGATTCAGAAAAGGGGGTGGTGATGGACAGAGTATCTGAATTAAACAGAACACTCATACCCAGTCAACAGATCAGGGCTTGATCCATCACCGTTTTTTAGCTCACTGCACCATCCCAGCTCAGAACCTGGCTATATGCAAATTAGTCTGTCCCTGGCCCAGTGCATCATGGGAACAGGGCAGACCAAACTACCAAGCCAATTCTTATACTGGGAAGGAAACAAGCTTCCGGGGACCAGTTTCTGGCATTACAGCCGTCTTCGGCCCGGCTTGCTTGAATCCTGATGGTGCAATGAGCAAGGGACTCACATCTGAGTATACCCTTCCACGCTTATGGTGGACAAAACGATTCAGAAAAGGGGGTGGTGATGGACAGAGTATCTGAATTAAACAGAACACTCATACCCAGTCAACAGATCAGGGCTTGATCCATCACCGTTTTTTAGCTCACTGCACCATCCCAGCTCAGAACCTGGCTATATGCAAATTAGTCTGTCCCTGGCCCAGTGCATCATGGGAACAGGGCAGACCAAACGACCAAGCCAATTCTTATACTGGGAAGGAAACAAGCTTCCGGGGACCGGTTTCTGGCATTACAGCCGTCTTCGGCCCGGCTTGCTGGAATCCTGATGGTGCAATGAGCAAGGGACTCACATCTGAATATACCCTTCCACGCTTATGGTGGACAAAACGATTCAGAGAAGGGGGTGGTGATGGACAGAGTATCTGAATTAAACAGAACACTCATACCCAGTCAACAGATCAGGGACAGACTGATTTGCATATAGCCAGGTTCTGAGCTGGGATGGTGCAGTGAGATAAATAACGGTGATGGATCAAGCCCTGATCTTTGGACTGGGTAAGAGTGGTCTGCTTAATTCAGACACTCTGTTCATCACCACCCCCTTTTCTGAATCGTTTTTGGCCACTATAGGTGTGGCAGGGTATACTCAGACATGAGTCCCTTTCTCACTGCACCATCAGGATTCAAGCAAGCCGGGCCGAAGACGGCTGAAATGCCAGAAACCGGTCCCCGATAGCTTGTCTCCTTTCTGGTGAAGAATTGGCTTGGTAGTTTAGTCTGCCCTGTTCCCATGATGCACTGGGCCAGGGACAGACTGATTTGCATATAGCCAGGTTCTGAGCTGGGATGGTGCAGTGAGATAAATAACGGTGATGGATCAAGCCCTGATCTTTGGACTGGGTAAGAGTGGTCTGCTTAATTCAGACACTCTGTTCATCACCACCCCCTTTTCTGAATCGTTTTTGGCCACTATAGGTGTGGCAGGGTATACTCAGACATGAGTCCCTTTCTCACTGCACCATCAGGATTCAAGCAAGCCGGGCCGAAGACGGCTGAAATGCCAGAAACCGGTCCCCGATAGCTTGTCTCCTTTCTGGTGAAGAATTGGCTTGGTAGTTTAGTCTGCCCTGTTCCCATGATGCACTGGGCCAGGGACAGACTGATTTGCATATAGCCAGGTTCTGAGCTGGGATGGTGCAGTGAGATAAATAACGGTGATGGATCAAGCCCTGATCTTTGGACTGGGTAAGAGTGGTCTGCTTAATTCAGACACTCTGTTCATCACCACCCCCTTTTCTGAATCGTTTTTGGCCACTATAGGTGTGGCAGGGTATACTCAGACATGAGTCCCTTTCTCACTGCACCATCAGGATTCAAGCAAGCCGGGCCGAAGACGGCTGAAATGCCAGAAACCGGTCCCCGATAGCTTGTCTCCTTTCTGGTGAAGAATTGGCTTGGTAGTTTAGTCTGCCCTGTTCCCATGATGCACTTGGGATACGAACCAACTAGGACCCTCCGTTCGGAGGGCGCCGGACTGCTGACAGTCCCTAGGATTAAGAAGGCCAGAATGGGTGGACGCTCCTTTGCACTCCAAGCAGCTCAACAGTGGAACAAACTTCCCTCTGCACTGAGACTGGAGAGCAGTGAAACGCGGTTCAGGGCTCTGCTTAAAACTCACTTATACTCTTCATAAATCCTGGTAGTCTGTCTGCTGGTCCTTGGACAGCGTCAGCGTGGGGACACGCCGTGATGGCGTTACTGAGCGCTCTACAAACTCTATATTATTATTATTATTCACTGGGCCAGGGACAGACTGATTTGCATATAGCCAGGTTCTGAGCTGGGATGGTGCAGTGAGATAAATAACGGTGATGGATCAAGCCCTGATCTTTGGACTGGGTAAGAGTGGTCTGCTTAATTCAGACACTCTGTTCATCACCACCCCCTTTTCTGAATCGTTTTTGGCCACTATAGGTGTGGCAGGGTATACTCAGACATGAGTCCCTTTCTCACTGCACCATCAGGATTCAAGCAAGCCGGGCCGAAGACGGCTGAAATGCCAGAAACCGGTCCCCGATAGCTTGTCTCCTTTCTGGTGAAGAATTGGCTTGGTAGTTTAGTCTGCCCTGTTCCCATGATGCACTGGGCCATGGACAGACTGATTTGCATATAGCCAGGTTCTGAGCTGGGATGGTGCAGTGAGATAAATAACGGTGATGGATCAAGCCCTGATCTTTGGACTGGGTAAGAGTGGTCTGCTTAATTCAGACACTCTGTTCATCACCACCCCCTTTTCTGAATTGTAAAAAAGCTCTGCAAAAAAACTGAAAGAGAATGGAGAAAAAACTTTGACCCCACCAAAAAGCTAGAATATAAACTCATGATCCTTAACTACAAAAAAGTCCTCAAAGCAGCACAATCCAACTACTTTGAAGAAAAAATTAGGCTATCTGCCAATTCTTCTAGGGAGACCTTCCACATTGCAAAACAACCCTTAAAAACCCCTGATCCTCCTTCCCCTGTGGAACCCTCGGTCAGTTGGTGCAATGAACTAGCTGAGTTTTTTGAATCTAAGATTAAAAAAATTCTTAATTCCCTCCCCTCACAATCACCGGACAATTCACCCCCTCATTATTTACCTAGATCTGCACTCCAAACTCTGGAGCCCCAGCTGAATCGGTTCCCCCCACGACAGTAGAGATGCTATCCCCAATATTGCAATCAATAAAAAGTGGATCCCCATTGGACCCCGCACCCTTTAACATCTTAAAATCAGTCGCCCCAACCATCCTGCCTCTCATGGTGAATTTGATCAACATTTCGCTTTCCCATTGTATTGTTCCACCTAGCTGGAAAAAGGCAATTATTAAGGCACTGATCAAAAAACCACACCTAGAACCCCTGGACCTAAGAAATTTTCGACCGATCTCCCTCCTAACAGGCATCAGCCAGATCGCTGAAAAATATATAAATCGTCAACTTTCCAACTACCTGGAAGCCAATGGCCTTCTTAAACCCTCACAGACTGGCTTTAGACCAGGCCAGAGTACGGAGACTGCAATGCTGGCGGTGGTCGAAGAGGCAAGAAAGATCATAGACTCAGGAGGATCAGTGGCAGTGATCCTCCTGGACCTCAGTGCGGCCTTCGACACCGTCAACCACTCCACACTGGTCCACAGGCTTAAGGAGTTAAATATCTCAGGGCCTGCCCTATCCTGGCTGGAATCCTTTTTGAGGGACCGCTCCTTTCAGGTTACGGATGGTAATTTCACCTCCAAATAAACACCTATCCACTGCGGGGTCCCTCAGGGCTCATCCCTGAGTCCGACCCTTTTTAATGTATACATGTACCCCCTCGAGAAGATCGTCGCCCCATTTGGGATTAAGCTTTTAACCTATGCAGACGACACCTAGCTGGTGGTATCCCTTAATCAGCAGGACCATTCTCCCACTGACCTCTACACCTGTCTTAGTGACATAACAAAATGGATGGATAGGTCACACCTTAGGCTCAATAGCGAAAAAACCGAGATCATGGTGCTGGGGAACCAGTCACACTTTCGCCCAGAGTCCCTGTGGCCTCCCTGTATGGGTACGCCCCCTATCCCTAAGCATGAAATCAAGAGCTTAGGGATCTGGCTGGACGAGGGTCTTAACTTTTCCGCCCAAGTGAGGAAAACGGCAGGAACCTGTTATGGTCGTTTACGGACCTCTAGAAAAATCCTTCCCCTGCTCCCTGCAAAATCCCAAAAATTATTGATTCAGGGCCTTGTGATGTCCCGATTGGACTATGGCAATGCCCTATATTTAGGGGCCCCTAACAAGGTGCTGGTAAAACTTCAGACTGTGCAAAACACCGCCGCCCGTCTTCTCACAGGGACACACAGCCGTTGCTCGGCCAAACCAGCCCTCAAATCACTGCATTGGCTGCCAATCCAAGAAAGGGTGCATTTTAAAGCCCTCTGTACCACCCATAACATTCTGCACAGAAAGGCCCCACCCATCCTAAAGGACCTTATTGCCCCCCACAAAACCATCAGAACCCTTCGTTCCTCACTTTCAAACTTGGCAGCAGTGCCCAGAGTTATGAAAGCCCGCTCTGGAGGCCGACTGTTTTCATACAACGCGTCCAAATTGTGGAATGCACTCCCTCCAGACATCCTAGCCCAGCCCAACCTTCTTCCTTTTCGTAAGGCACTTAAGACTTGGTTGTTTCCTTAAATCCATCTTCCCTCTCAACCTCTGCTGATCTATCACTAGCGCTGGGACGCTCATGGGCAGCCATGCGCTGTACAAATCTGTAAAATAAAATAAAATAAATGCCTACTGGGGGTGCTAATGGTAGGGTTTGGAACAGAAAACACTTGTGGCAGCATGGTAATTTTGAGCATGATATTGAGCTCTCCATCCATCGAAAGGGATACCTGGTAGTTAGCTAGGTCTGCACGTCAGTCCAAATCAAAAGGCTAAGCTCTTGAAATTTCTGAAGATTATTGCTTAAGCCTTTGGCTTCTCTAAACTTCCCTAGTTCTTCTGGAAAGGACAGTAGTGCCTTCCAATGCCACTATCACATCATCAGAGTAGTGGCTGATGGTATGCTCCTAATTCCTGAACTGCATCCTGGTGATGTTTAAATTATCTTGTACTCTCTGCGCCAGTGGCTCTATTCACAACACAAACAACAGGGGTTACAGTGAACACCCCTGTTTAGTTCCCTTGTTGATAGAAAAGAAAGCAAGGCTATGCCATTAACTCGCACTGTTGCTCATGGAGTGCCATCATTGCTAATAAGAGTCCAAGCCCGGAATCTGTATTCGATGCCAGAATAGGCCATAATCACTTTCTAGTAATGCCAATGCACCCATTCAAATGATTTTTCAGCTTTGATAGCTAGGAGCATTGACTCCTTGCAGGAGCGTGATACCTTATCCACTAAATACTGGACCCACTTGGTGTTGTCACGGCATTGGCAGTGCTGTATGAATCCCAATTGATCGGGATCCACAAGTCCTGGCATTTAGGGTGCCAATCTCACCACTAGGATACTTGTAAATACTGTGGTTATAAGTGAGATGTGCCGATAAGAACATCACTCCTTCCTGTCGTTTCCAGATATGTTTATAACTGAAATAATCAAACTGTAGCCCTACCTCAGTTAACACACCATCCGATTTCTTGACCTCAACAGGGGTAATTGACTACAGTGTCTGTTTCTATACCCTAGGTGTGTGTGTTCACACTATTCCTTAGGCCAGGATGTCTCAGTAAATCAACATGAACCAAGTAAAAACCACAGGTCAACACTTACTAGAAAAAGTGTGGAGAGTAGAGAGAGTACCTCATGGTCGTAACACCCGAGGGGGTTGCCGGTTTAGCAATATCCGGTATACCCACTTCTCATCATCAGTTACTCTCTCTACGTGAAGTAAGAAACGTGCACACAAATATACTAGTACACACAGTGAGAATAGTGAGGATAGTGACAAGAAAAATACACAATACAGTGAGTGGATTCAGACAATACTGTGACAACATATATACATACTCAGACCCCAAGACAATCAAAACAAACAGGTAAATAAAAACCTGGGAAAAAGTCTTGCTGGCCGTCTTATTTCTTTATTCTGATGCTGCAAGACCTTCCATTAAAAATGGTTTAATTGTATACCATATCCTCTTCTTTATCAAGCCAACATGTTTTGTTGCTTTAAATTCAGCAACTTCATCAGGGCGTAAAAGGGGTTCACTATTCTCGAACTTCACATCAAAATTTGATTGAACAAGGACCTGTGTAAATAAAAACCTGAGCATTGCAGTGATTGTACTGATCATGCAGCACCTCTATGGCAAGAGAGTGCAGTTTAGGACGTCCCAAATTCCACGCACGAGTTTGAGTGAGGGTTCTTTATTTACCTTATGGATGCCCAACCATTATGTACCGGCAACCATCAAATTGACACTGTGTCACGTGATTACGTGTCTCACTGTGACTCGTCCTGGTAAGAGCCACCTGTATTGGGTTAAATGTACGAAGAGTATAAGGACTGACCAGATTGTGTACAAATGGGCAGTCGTCATAAATATAATACTGACTCGCTTATACAATAATGTCTGACCCGACCCCCTCATGTGAAGGAAGCTGCACCACTAAGGTTTGCAATGATTTAAAATGCCGTTTCCACCTCTCTGTGGCTCATTAGAGAAAAAAAACAATCCCGAAATTGCTGTTATATCGTATGGATGCATCACTTCAGCTATTCTGAAAATTGTAGCGCTGTAATTCCTAACAAGATGCCTGCATTCCCGTGTCATGTGCCGCTAGCGAACACCACACGCACAACCCATTAAGGTCTCCATCCTGCCAGCACCCCAGGGACCAGCCCATAAGCACATTCACTCTTCCAAATACCGCCTTACTGATGCCGAGTTCCTCCGGCGCTTCCGACAATCCTCCCCGGATGGTGTGGGGAGGGCCAGGAAGTAGCCCGGAGCTGAGGCTATGCCCATGTGCCAACGTAACGCGGCGTAACGTGCGGCCATCTTAGAGTGGGTATCCTAATGATCACGAGCCCCGAACTGCCTTCGTTCTGAAAACAATTTCAGAATTTGTATGTGATCGTTGATAAAGGAAAGGCATGTGACAAATGTCAGTTGGTTTTGGTTATTTGTTATTTCAAAACGTGCTGTGATGTTCATGAGACAAATAGGGGATCGGTCATAGTGTGGTCACGATGATAACGTGACGTCATGTAAAGTGGCCATCTTGGAATAGGATTGTTCCGAGTGCTTGGCCACAAAATATCGGAGTGCACGAGGCAACTCTGGAAATTAGCATGTAGTCACAGTTGGGAAAAGGGCATATAGTATGTGGGTCGATTTGAAATTAAATGTCAAGAAGCATGTTATGATATTCAATATTGAAAATTTGTATGCCACAGTGTGATGACGAGAGAATGTGTAAAAGGGGCCTGGCCTGTTACCTGCAGGTCTTAGTTGTAAGAAAAGTGTACTACAGGGTATAACTGGACGAGTGTGTGCGGCTTGCTACCTATGATATAAGGAATATATGTCATAGAATCATAGTATTCACCACCTGCTAACTTTGATCCACTCGATATTTTCGTTCAATCCCTCCTGATCTGCCTTTTCGGAAAAAAACAATTTTGCCTCTTTTCTCGCTAGGATACTGTCCAGATTATGTGTGTCCCCTACTACCTTTTCAAGGACAGTCCATTTTAGAGCTTTAAAGTCATGACCTGCATCATTAAAATGCTGCACCAGACGTGTGGTCAGTTTCTTCGCTTTTATTGTGCTCAGGTGTTCCTGTATACGGATCTTGACTTTACGGGTTGTGAGTCCAATGTAATATAGACCACAGCAGCATGTAAGTCTATAAATTACATGGGATGTGTTGCAATTACTGAACCAGTTTAAAAACCAGGTTCGACCATCCCGTAGTGTGACACTTTTTGTAGCTGATGTTAAACCGCATACTGAGCAACTGCCACATGGATAATGTCCCGTGGGGACAGTGCTGGAGTGGGGAGTGTTAGGAGCTCGTGTGTGTACCAACTTATCACGTAAGTTAGATGTATTGTAATGGAACTTACCATGCGCACAGCTACCCACATGGGGTCTCCCGGCGCAATTAGTGGTAGCAGTGACATGAGTCTAGCAGTTATCATTGAGGGAAAAGCCAAGTTTTAAGATCTTTATGAAATTTCGTCAGGGATGGTTCAAGTTTCAATGCTCTCTTAAAAGCAAAACGGGGGGTCGGCATTTTCTCAGTGTTGGTATCCAGTATAGACCAATGTTTTCTATTGATTTGCCTGATCTTCGTTGAGAGTGGATCAAACGTCGTGACCACAGGGAGGCAAATTTGCTTATCTTTCTTATTGCGCTCCAGTAGTGCCTCTCGGGGTGTATTGAGTGCCCTCTTCTGTGCATGTTTAATCACTCTTTTTGGGTAGTCCCTTTGTTGGAGTTTGGTGGCTAATTCAACTGATTGATCCAAAAAAACTTCTCTGGTAGAACAATTGCACCAATATCTCAAAAACTGCCCAACCGGAAGGTTGTCACGGAGGGCCCTAGGATGAAACGAATGATAATGTAGGAGGGAGTTCCTGTCGGTTTCCTTGTGGTGTACACTGGTCATGAGTCTGTGGTCCTTTGCGTCAATATCCACGTCCAGATAGACTGCAGATCTGTTACTGATGGTCCAAGTGAACCGTAAGCTGGTGTCTGCCTGGTTCAACCAATGTAGAAACAAATTCAGATGGTCCTCTGTACCCGACCAGATACAGAGGACGTCGTCAATATAACTTTCCATAACGAAATATTGCCTAAGTGTGGATTGGACGGATGGTTGACCACATTCGCCTCGAACTGGCCCGCATAGATGCAGGCCAGACGCGGAGCAAATGTGGCCCCCATCGAAGTACCCGATGTTTGTAGGTACAGTTGGCCCCTGTGTTCAAAAAAAGTTTCTGGTTAGTCCCAATTCAATGCACTGCAGTACAAATGTCTGCGGTGTGTCATAAAACCATTCCAGTGCCCCCAGGGCCCTTGCTGCTGCCACCAGCGTGGCATCCTTGGGGATACTGGTATACAATGACTCGATGTCAATTGTAACCAGAAATTGACTTTCAGGGTCAAACATCGTATCTTTCAGGATGTTAAGTATGTTGGTGGTATCCTGCACGTATGATTCTTGTGTCACCACGGCCTCCCTCAAAAAGAAGTCCGCGAACTGGGAAAGGGGTTCGAGTATAGATTGAATACCGGAAACGATCGGGCGTCCCGGGGGAGGGCGTTGGGGCTTATGAATCTTTGGCCGGATGTAAAATGCTGGTACCCTGGGATTGTTGTTGATGATGAAAACCGCCTCCTTAGAGGTGCTCCGTTTCTTGGCCATCGCATCTGCCACCATGTTCTTAATGATTTCTGCGAGTTCGGGGGTGGGATCACGCACTAGAGGTTGGTAGTTTTTCCGTACCATAAGAAGTTTAAGGATCTCAGCCTCATAGTCGGTGGTGTTCAACACGACTACGGCTCCGGCTTTATCGTCTGGCTTGATTGTAATAGCCCCATTTTCTTGCAAAGCTGCCACCGCCGACCATTCTTCCTTGGTCATGTTATTGCCCTTTCGACGTGCTTGATCTGATTCGAGAGATTCGATGTCTTTGATGATGAGTTGTTGCCACTTCTGGACCCACGAGAGAAGTGGGAGGACAAAAACTTGAGGGGCGTCGTAGGTTGGTGTCAAACAATCATAGAGGCACTTTCTCCTTATCATTAAAGAATTTGTGTAATTTGATCTTCCTCATCATTTCTGAAATGTCTGTCCTGCATAGAAAAGGATCATGTTTGGGTGTGGGTACGAACCCAAGGCCTTTATTAAGAACACCCAATTCAGTTGGTGTGAGTTCATGTGAAGAAAGATTGACCACGATATCATTTATCTGGGCTAGTTGCAACTCTATCTCTCCCCTGAGTTCTGGAAGGATTTGCCTCTGCTCCTTGTAATTCGTGGCGAGTGTGTTTGCCATGTTGGGTGTTTGCGCCCTCTGCCTTGTCCTTGTTGAGGGCCTCTGCCCTCCTGGCCACCTCTCGGGGTTTGTCCTAAAAAAGACCTCAAAAGAGCACCCAGATCTTCGTCATACCTATTTTCTGGGGCAAAGTTTACTCTACTGGTGCCGGATGTTGTCTGGCGGGGGGGCTTCCTCGTCTTCACTACTCGTGTTATCAAACCGCCAGTTGTTGGGTGTGCGTCTATTGCCTCTCTGTCCCCCTCTCTGAGGAAACCCACCACGTCTTTGGTATGGTTGAGCCCTGAATTGCTCTTTTGGTTTCTCGTAGTATTCGTCCTCAGTATAGGGAAAAGCCCACGTATGTGTGTGACGGTCTAGATTTTTCTTAAGCCCCTTAATTTTTTGCGTGACCATGTAAGCTTTATATTCAGCCAAGTCTCCCTGGATGCGTGCTAGGTGGTCTTTGGCATCTGTCAGTGCAGGGTTGGTAATGAGACTATCCTCTAATTCCAGAATTTCTTTTAGTAGAGCCTCACTCAGGCGTTTGGCTGTAATAATAATCAATATCAACCAATCCCTGGTGCATTTGTTTGCTATAAAGCTCCAATCCACTCCGAATTGCTTGTCTTCGAGGAAAATCTTGGGCTCTAAACGTACTAATAAACTAGGGAGAGAAGCACCAGACCTCAGATATTCGGTCATAAGGACCCCATGTAGGGCAACCCAGATTTGTCGTTTTTTAAGATTACTCAGTTTATCCCACTCTTCCCTTGTGTTATTCTCAGTATTTAGAGGGGCCTCAGGAAGTAGTGACGGGCCAGCTAGAATCAGTGCAATTTGTTCGTCTATAAATGCCAAACAGTTCATCCCTAAAGGTCAATGGTGTGAGCAATATCCAAAGGGAATTTATTTTGAACCAGTGCGTGACAAGAGGGAGGTCCTGTGAGTAACAATCTGCCTGCTCGAAGTTAATTAAAAAACTCTTTGAGGAAAAACCCTCACGGCTGAGCCGCCGTACAAAACTCACTAATCTCAAGGGGTGTGGGGGGAGTAGAGGTAAGGCTGCCCCCCACTGAAACAGAAGCCTCATGCATGGAGGGTGGGAGGGTGCCTATGTCTTCAACGGAGTTAAAGAGTTGCATCAGAATAGGGGCAAGAATCTGGAAAAATTGCTTGTAGAAGAGGGTGGGGAATTCATCTGGGCCAGGGGATTTCAGCAATTTTCGATGTGCTATGGCCATCATGACTTCTTAGAGGCATATGAGGTAGTCAAGAATGGCAGCCTGTTGGGGTGTTATATGGAGAGTATGCATGCCACATAGGTAAGCCTGCAACACTTCTGTTGACAAGTCTTAGGCCTCATATGGGACATATAATAGTCCTGTAAGGCGGCTGCCATTGGTACATCCCCACCTATTTCTGTGCCATTTTAGGAGATGTATCATATCTATCCTCTTTGCTTGTTGTTTGGCCCACAACCTTTTAGCCAACAGCCTACCACATTTGTCTGTCCCAAAATAGGAGCTCTGCATATTCTGCCTCATCTAAATCTGGGCTGAAGAGTTGGGCACAGGCTTCCTCTAATTGCCACCATATTCCAGGTGCCCCTGTTCATTTGTGGATCCTTTCCAATTTTCTCACTCTCACCTTCAGCTCCTGTTGTTTCTCTTTGAGGGCGTTTTTGTCTGCTGCAGAGACATAGATAAGTTCTTGTCACACTACCACTTTCAAGGTACCCAAAGGGTGGCAATAGTGGTGTCTGGTCGATCACTGATTTCTAAAATAGCTTTAAGTGCCTGTTGGATACTCCTGAGGACCTCTGGTCTATAGAGCATATCTTCTCACAGTCGCCATGGGCGGGGTGTCCATCCTAATGATTTCACCCATAAGGTGAGCAAAACAGGGGCATAGTCTGACAAGCTCTGGGGTTCTATCTCAGCTTCAGTGACATGCGCCTGTATGCCCCCTGTGCTTAAAAAATAAATGAAATCGGCGTACGTCTCATGTTTATGCAAGTAAAATGTATAATGGAGGCACTGTCATAAGTCACCCAGGCCCATTTCTTGCAGGCAAATCAACCCCTCCTTGAAAAACACCTCCACCTGTCCATTGCACTGCCCGGATCTATCAGTGTCATTTCTCATCATCATATTCAAGTCTCCGCCAATTAAAACCATCTAGTCCTGGGAGGGTATAACCACCAAAGTGGATTGCTTAAGGAACTGCTCAGGATTGTCATGTGGCGCGTAGATGAAGGCCATAGTGAAGGGCTAATCGCCTACGCGGATTTGGTAGGCTAGCAGTTGTCCCCTCAGTTCCTCAACTTTACATCTCACTGTGCCCTGAAAGGAACACATGATCAGAATGGCAAACCCTACCCCCTTTAGTAGCATTAGAGGAGAAGTATTGTCGCAAGAATTGGCAGGACTTCAAATTATGCCAGTCTCCTGCTAGTAAGTTTGTCTCCTATAAGAGGCAAACTACACCCCTTCGCTCTCCAAATAAGAAAAGATGGCATTGTGTTTCACTGGGCTATTCAGCCCTTTCACATTTACTGTGATTATCTTCATATAAGTGTGAGCGGGAAGGGAGTTTTTTTATGTGGGCAGCTGCAGGAGAGGAGGTGCTAAACCATGACTACATGTCTGAGGTCCATCCATCTCTGACCATTGAAGTGGTTCTCTGTCTAATTGCCACGATCCAAGAAGCGTATGAGTGTCCCTCCCCTTGAATTCCCAAAGAACCCATCTGGGAGACAAAACTAAAACATTAACGAAACAAGGTCTCCGTGCGCTGGGGCTAACCGGCAAAGTCCCAACTGGGCACCTGGGTGAATGTACATATAGGTTGCCTCCCACTAATTGAGACAATGCGGTCTGCCACCCCTCCGCAGAGCTAGGTGATGGGCACTATTAGTGCTGGAATATCCTATTGGCCCGACCCGAAAGGACTCAGGCCGGTTCGTGCTGCTCCAATTTTCCAGCCAGTTTGTCAAGCACAGCTTAACGCTCCATCACCATGGTAGCAGGATCCGGTTCATGGTCCTCCGAAGGAGTTTGGATCATTTGTTACCGGTTGCAGCCCAGTGTCTCTCCCTGGATCTGGTGGCTCTGCGCGTCGAGGTCTCTTCATCTTCTCTGGGAGATTCAGGAGGTGGGAGGTCTCCGCCAAGGTATTGAGGTGGTGTAGCATGTCATTCCAGTAGAAGGTAAGGCGGAATGGATTCACCCATTTGTACAGGATGCATTTGTTGCAAAGGAAAGAAGTGATAGGTTGAAAGTCCTGTCATCTCTGGAGAGTGACCGCTGCCAGGTCTTGATATAATGTTAGGCCATGGCCTCTGAACTGCAAGGGTTGCGCATCATGTGCTTTACCCAGAATGGACTCCTTCAGATGCAAATCGTGTACGCAGACAAGAATGTCCTCTGGGCACCCGGTCTAGTTGCTCCACTGTTCCTGCTTGTGCACCCAGGATGGGCAAGAATAGGGCATTCACCTAGGCCTGAATGTCTGAGCCTTCCACCTTGTTTGAAGCACCTCGGATTCGGACCTTATTTCTGTGCCATCGATTTTCAAGGTCCTCGGGTTGTGCTTACATGCCCTCTTGTTGTTCTCTTAGTTGAATCATTTCCTTCTAGATAAGCTCAATCTCCTCATCGTGGCTAGACTTATGATCCTTGAGAATGGACACTTTATCTCCCACATCCGTCAGATCCTGTTTTACTTACTTAAGATCTTGGCAGAGCTCCTTCATGACTGCTTGAATATCCTCACGAAGAGACGCAAAGAGTGCTTCCATGAATGATCTTGTTAATGGGGTCTTCTCCTAGCCCCCCTCCACCTCCATGGCTGGTCTCAGAGCAAGCGTTCCCTCCCCAACCACGGCCCGAGACAACCTTGTTTATTTTTTTTTTTTTTATTTCAAAGTATTTTATTGAAAATACATTTACAGTATAATACAATGCAATGTCAAAAGAAAATTCTTGGCAGTATTACAGACGCTGCTTGACTGTGGAGAAAGAAAGAGAAAGAGAAAGAAGGAGAAAAAGAAGAGGGGCGGTTATCGTTCCAGGTGGGCATCTAGGGCTGCCCACATTCCCCTTCTGGCGGTATGATTCGCTGGGTGGTGATTTGCGGTGATGTTATCTGCCCCCTCAGAAAGATTACCCAGTTGAACCATCACTTGAACGTGGCTCTGCCAGTGTTTTTCCAGTTTGCTAAGATAGTTTTGGCAGCTGCAGTTAGCAAGAGGTCAACTAGGTCTCGGTCTTCTTTGGAGTCGAGCTCTGTGGCCATGAAGGCCGCGGCTAGGCCGGGGAGCCCACGTTTTGTGTTGCTCCCCAAGAGTGTGTCTATGAAGTTGTATACTTTGCGCCAGAATGTTATAACCTTGGGGCACTCGTATAGGATGTGGGACAGATCCCCCTTTGCCTTTTGGCAGTTCCAGCATGTGTCTGTGTCCCTGGCACCTACTGCTTCCAGTTTGGCTGGTGTTCAGTGTAGTTTGTGTAGTAACCAGTATTTTGTTTGGGCTAGCTGCGGGGTTACTTTGTTTTTGGAGGCTGACACCCATAGCCTGTACCTTTCCTCCTCATTTAGGGGTCTTTGTAACTTCCCTTCCCACAATGCAAACTTTTTTCTGTTCAGTGTTGTGGTGCGAGGGGTGATGAGTTTGTATATGTGTGCTGTTTGATGGCCAATCTTATTTAGATTGTGTGCGTACTGTATGATGGAGGGTATGTGTTTCGAGCTCCCATGGATGATTTTCTGCGAGGGCTGCCCATCCCGACACTAGAACCCGAACAGGCGCAGGACTTGGGTAAAGATATAGAAATAGGGGAAATCCGTAGTGCCATAAAAAGAATGGCACGCATTAAAACTCCAGGACTAGACGGACTACCCGTTGAATTCTACGCTGCTTATGTGGACTTGTTGGCCCCATGATTACTGATAGTGTATAAATAGGCGAAACGACTGGGGTATCTCCCGGGCACGATGCGCGAGGCGTTGGTGATCCCCCTGCTTAAACCCGATAAAGAGAGCGGCGACCCGGCGTCGTACAGACCATTATCGATGCTCACAGTAGATTATAAAATATTAAGTAGCATTCTGGCGTCCAGGCTACTGGAACACATGGGCACTCTAGTACATAAAGATCAGGCGGGGTTCATACCCAAACGTAATACCACCATGAATATACGTCGACTAGTTCGCCTACTGGAGGAGGACCACGAAGAGGCCCCTCACCCCATGATACTATCGATCGACCTGGAAAAGGCGTTTGACAGTCTAGAATGGGAGTTCCTTCGCAAGGCGCTCACTTGCTACGGGGTAGGGGAGGGCTATCTCTGGTGGACAGCGGTGCTATACGCTTCAGCGATGGCGAGGGTGAAATCGGGCGCATTAATCTCCCCACGTTATCCGGTGGAAAGAGGAACGAGACAGGGATGCTCGCTATCGCCATTGCTTTTTGCATTGGCGGTGGAACCCCTGGCACTATCAATCCGCTCCAGGGCCCACTATGGAGGGCTGAGGACCCTAACGGGGCAACAATTTATTTCCCTTTATGCCGAAGACCTGTTGCTCTTCCTTGAGGACGCTGAGGGGGCCTTAGCTGGTGCCGATGCCGTACTGACTTCCTTTGGTGAAATATCAGGCCTCAGGGTAAACTGGTCAAAAACATGCCTATTCCCAGTCCGTAAGGGGGAACCCCAACCCGCCACACCAAGAGCAATTAGATGGGAACCCAGTTGCCTGAGGTATTTGGGGGTCTACATTTACCACAACCCAACTGATGTACTGGAGGGTAATATCTCCCGTAGTATTAGAGCGCTGAGGGGCAGTATGTCCTTTTGGACTACCCTCCCGCTGTCGGTGGCGGGACAAATTGCGCTGCTTAAGATGGTGGCGCTCCCTAGGCTCCTTTACTATTTTAGGACGCTCCCGATCTGGATCCCTCCCGCTGTATTCCGGAACTTGAGGTCGCTGTTCGTGTCTTTCCTCTGGGGTTCGGGCCTTTGCAGAGTGGCGCTTACGACTTTGATGTGACCTAAGGCGGAAGGGGGGCTGGCTGTACCTGAATTCGAAGTGTACTACTTGGCAGCCCAATTACAGGTCTATACTGAGGAAATAGCTCGGGAGTTCCGGGGGACCTGAGGGGGAGCGGGGACTGGGAATATCTAGACACGTACTCTCTTACATCGCAATGCAGCAGCGACTAGCCCTGAGGGACCTCACACAAGAAGAGCGAACTATTAGATTGTGCTGGAACCGCGCAAAGCGTAGAGCAGGAGTAAAACACCCATATGCCCCTGAAATACCGCTGGGAATGCTTACAGCATTACCACATGGTGGGGACTGGTCGCAATTACACACCTGGGAAGAAGCAGGAATACAAATATTAGGCGATCTATACGAAGACGGGGCGTTGCTACCCTTCCAGGCAATCTCGTACCACTTCGATATACCCAGAGGCGATTTTTTACTACATGCGGCGATCACGAGGGCAATACAGGCACACTGGAAGAGGGACCTCGAGGAACCGCAGACGACAATGGCATGCCAATATGTCATGTCGACTGCAGGAACGATTAAAGCAGTGACATGCCTAATTCCAGGATGATTAACGAGATACTACCTCCGCTAGAGGTGCTCAGGGCCAAATGGGAAGCGGACATAGAGAGGGAAATTCCAGAGACCACATGGGCCCAACTGATGCGCCGAGCTTGGAAGAGCACGTGCAATGCGCGGTTCCAATTGGTCCCCTTCTACATCCTACACCAGGCGTATCTGACCCCAGGAAAGATACAAAAATATTTTGCTTCAGATACCGCGGCCTGCCCTAGATGTCAGGCAAGTGGTGCGGAACTGGGTCATATGCTATGGACTTGCCCTGGTCTGACCTCTTACTGGAAGATAGTAGGAGATACTCCTAATGAGGTGACAGAACATACACTGCAGTACGATATGGCGGTGGGGATCCTTCATTGGTTTCCTCATACCCCTAAAACGAAAATCACCAGCAAATTTATAGATATGGGATTACTCTTAGCGAAACGAGAAATCACGCGACACTGGAAGGCACGAGTGGGTCCAACGGGTGCTAAATGGCGCAGCGAGTTTCTTAAATGGGCTGAGGGAGAAAGCACCTTGAGATACCAGCTAGCATGGCGACAGCAGAATGAGAGAGCACTGGAATCTGTGCAGGCATGGGAGGCTTTGGTGCAGGCTTTTCGTGACCACGACACACAAAGTGACATAGATGTCGAAGGCAATGATTTGACTATATCCCCGTAGCACGACAGGTACAATGCATGATTCCCCAACTGCTGACTGCGAGACTCCTGCTTCACACTGTCTGACATACCAACAATGCACCGATGGCAGAGGGGGAGAGGGAGAGGGGGGGGAAGACTTTTAAGCTTTGTAATAACTTCTTTAAGGCCCGGGATTGACGACTTGCTGATAGACCTCAGGGGTAGTTTAGTTGGGTTGGTTGGGGTACGGGTTCTAAAAGAAAAGCAGATGCAAGCCGTTTTCATAGACAGTCATGGCTAACAATGTACAGTACGCATGCACAATACAAGATTGTTACTTGCCGCCCGACCTCCGGGTTGTGGGCTAAATGGCCGTGTAACGATGATACCATAAACTCGACGCTGCCAACGTTAATTGTACAGTTATTGACCGGTGTATTTGTAACTGAATATCTGCAATAAAAACATATTTACAAAAAAAATGGAGGGTATGTATTTCTAGAGGTTGGCTCTGGTGATGGCCGCTTTTATCTTGAGGAATTCGTAGAACTCCTGTTCTGGTAGGTCATGGATGCGCTGTAGTGCTTTGAATGTGAGCGGGTTGTTCCCTATCTCTAGTTGGGCCGGTGTGGTGATGTTCTTCCCATACCACTCTTTGTTCGTTAGTGTTATCCCCTTGTCGGTTATTTTGGAGTTATACCATATTGATTCCCATCTAGACCCTTTGATGGTGAGTTCCATGTCTCTATCTACCCTAAGCAGCGCCGCTTTGGTGTTTTTGATGATTGTATTGTTCGCCTCTGGGTGTTTGTTTGCCATCAGTGCCATTAGTAGGTCGGCTCCCCCCATGATATCTTTTTCCAGATCCATCCAGACTGGCATATATTCTGGTGTGGGGGAGATCCAGTGTAAGCCTTGTTTAGCTAGGCAGGCTGTCTGGAAAGCCTTGTAGTTGGTTAGGTTTAGCCCCCCTAGGTCTTTCTTTAATCTGAGTTTCGAGAGACTTATTCTGGCTTTCTTACCACTCCCGAGAAATGAGTTGATTGCCTTGTCTAGTTTTTGATGAAAGTCTATGGTCAGCGTTAGCGTAGCATACTTAGCAGGTAGTTCAGCATTGGTGTGATCATCATTTTTATCGTCTCAACTCGACCCCACCAACTAATGAATTTGGGGCTCCAGGCCTCGAGTTTGCACCTGATCTTCTTCAGCATTGCCTCTTCGTTGTGTTCCAGAGTTGACCTTAGGTCTCTCCCAAAGAGGAGACCTAGGTACTTCAGGGGCTTCGTTTGCCACGCTAGTTCGGACGTGCCTAGCACTGTTTTGGTTGTGTGGCAGTTCATTGGCTTGCATTCGGATTTGTCTCAGTTTAATCTGTACCCTGAGACATGCGCATATTCCTCAATTGTTTGCATCAGAGCTTCGATTGAGGTTTCTGGGTCGTTTGTGGTAATTAGGATGTCATCGGCGTATGCTGCCAGTTTGAATGCATTTCCTCCTACGCGTACTCCTGTTATCAGTGGGTTGGTCCTAATCATGTGGAGGAGTGGTTTTAGTGCTAGTAGGAACAGCCCTGGTGAGAGCGGGCAGCCTTGCCTTGTCCCCCTTTCCAGGGTGAATCCTGCCGACGTCGCGTTGACCACTACCCGAGCACGGGGGTTGTGGTAGAGTGACATTACTATACCTCGATATTTGTCCCCTAGGCCAAATTTGCACATGCATTGGTCGAGGAAGGGCCATGAGACTCTGTTGAAGGCTTTTTCTGCGTCTAGCGCAATCATTACTGCCTTCCACATGCTATTGGCCGTACGGTTTATGAGGTGGCAGAGTAGTCTAGTGTTGTCTTGTGAGAGTCTGTTTTTTAGGTAGCCTACTTGGGATTTGTGTATGAGATGAGGCAGGTAGGTGTTTAGCCTTGCTGCCATAACTTTGGCGTAGATTTTGCATTCCACGTTTATTAGTGAAATCGGGCGGTAGTTTTGTGGAAACTGTGGATCTTTTCCCTCTTTGAGGATGACGATGATGTTCGCCTCCGCCATCCAGTTGGTCATGCTGCTTCTGTTTGCGCATGTTTTGAAGACTTTGACCATGGTCTCCCTGAGTAGGTGCTGGAACTGTTTATAGAAGGCGGCCGTGAACCCATCCAGCCCTGGCTCCTTGTTTGGCTTTAGAGATTCTATTGCCATCCCTACCTCGGCTTCCGTTATATCCTGCTCTAGTGAGTCCCTCTGTTCGATGGTGAGTTTGGGGAGTGCGAGTTTGTCTAGCAGTTTAGCGCCTCCGTCTGGCGCTAGTGATTTGTCTGCTGTGTACAGCTCCTTGTAAAAATCCTTGAAGGTTTCCATGATTTGTTTGTTGGTCGTGTGTGTTTTGTTCTCTTTGTCTGTTATCGCTGCCACTGTGTGCTGCCTCTGTTTACCCTTCAGGTAGCCTGCTATTGCTTTGCCTGCCTTGTTTGCTGAGCATAAGTTTATGGAATGCGTGTGTTTTGTTCTCTTCGTCTGTTATCGCTGCCACTGCGTGCTGCCTCTGTTTACCCTTCAGGTAGCCTGCTAGTGCTTTGCCTGCCTTGTTTGCTGAGCATAAGTTTATGGATTTGTACTTGTTAATCCAGGTACCTGCCCTTTCGCTCAGTATCCTGTTGAGTTCATATTTCTTGCGAGTGTTCCTGTCTGCAGTGTTCACGCTGTGGTTCTTCCCTAGTTCATTTATCTGATTCTCTAATTCTGTTATTTTTTTGTTTCTGTTCCTGTTCATCCTGGCTTTAATGCACAGAAACTTCCCCTAATCGTGGCCTTTAGTGCCTCCCAAAGGGTCATGGTGTCCGTGTCTGCCGTGTCGTTGAATGGTAGGTATTCTTTAATCGCGTCTTCTACTTCAGTTATGTTTGTAGGGTTCTCTAGTATGTCGCTGTTGAGGCGCCAGCTGTGACACGGCTTCTCATTGTGCTTCCCCCTGATTAAGAGGGTTATGTGTGCGTGGTCTGAGATTGTTATGGGCCCTATTTCTTTTGTTTCTATGAGGTGTGTGTGGGTGTTGGACATGAGTATGTAGTCAATTCTGCTGTATGAGTTGTGCGGGTGTGAGTAGAATGTATATTCTCTGGCGCTAGGGTGTTGTAGTCTCCATGGGTCTGCCAGCTCTAATTTGGCGCAGAAGTTCTTGAGTGTGTACTGCTCTAGGGTCGTGTGGCTTGCTCTGTGCGGGTGTCTATCCGTGACGGTATTGATGGTCTGATTCATGTCCCCTGCTACGATCAGCAGCTCTCTCTGGGGGATGTTACTGAGTTCGCTCTCCACCTCCTTCCAGAATTGCACGGTGATGTTTAGAACTGCATGCCGTTTCATTGCACATTTTTTTATTTTTCAATTCACTTGCACTTTTCTTTCTTTGTGGTTTCACATATCCTGCGCTTGGCCGCTTTGCTTTAACATTGAGCAGGGTCCTCTACTCTTTTTGATGAGTTTTGTGTAACATTTCAGGTCATTACTAAGATGATTATTTCTATTGCTGATAGAATCCCCTGATGAAGGGCTATCCCGTTATCCCCGAAATGCATTGGGATTTTTAAACATTTGGATGCTTCTGTGAAGCACTGCGTTTATGTTCTACTCATCTTATCTTGAAGAATGTGAATTAAACTTCTTTGGATACAAGACACCGAGACGTGTTATTTTGTGAAATACTTTTGTGCAATGCTGATGTTTCATTTGATGCTGTTCTGATTATGATATATCGTTGATAACTGTACTTATTACCACAGCTTATAACTGTTTAAGCATCGTTGACGCCTCTTGTAGTGCATTGGGTCATTCCAGATCATTGTCTGGATATTTTCTTTCCCTAGGTATTGTGACATTCAGAAAGGATGTCACAATAACTTTTCGAGCTTTCACCCGCGTCCTCTGCGGGAGAATTTACCCTTCGGCCAATATCTACACATTCGTAGAAATTGTAGCAACCTGAGCGATTTTAATACACAAGCAGAAGATCTTACCAACATGCTGCTTACAAGAGGTTATCCCAAAAGAATCCTACAAAAAAGCCGTAAGAGGGCTAAGAATCAAAATAGGGAAGCCCTTTTGGAAAACTATAGTAAAGACAGCGAAGCCGAGACGCCGTTGACCTGTGTGACGACCTACAGCAATATATCTAATGCTGTGAGCCGCTGCATAGGCAAAAATTGGCGAATTCTAACTAGCAATGGGCGTAATTGGCAAAAACCGCTGTTTTCCTATAAACGCGAAAGGAGTCTACAAGATGTCCTCGTTCATACCCGTCCTAGAACCAACCACACCACTCAGGACAATAATGTACTCACTACATGGGGCTTACCCCCCGTGATTGGCCATTTCCCATGTGGAGGGTGCAGCGTTTGCCACCTTACTACAGCAACGAAGACACTTAATTTGGAGGATGGCAAACTCTGGCATCTTAGAGGACATACGAATTGTAATTCAAGCAATGTCATTTACCTTGTTAGTTGTCCCTGCAATCTTAAATATGTGGGTATATCCACAAGGAAAATAAAAACGCGTATCGGTGAGCACCGCAGCAGGAAGTACCTGTGCATCGGTTACATTCAAGTTTGTAATCCATTTTTTGCCCCGCCCCAGTTGGTATCGGCGCCTTAGCGTGCGCCAGCCACGAGGCGAGGACTGGTTTGGTCCTGACGAATGCTGAGCTGATTAGTGGCTCTTTATAGCAGAACCATGTCGACCCTTGTATTTTTATGTATAGGACTTCTTGGTTCAAACTAACACAACCATCTGTATGTCCGTTTTTCACTAATGTTTTTAATGGAGTTAGAACTACACCTTTATTAAAAGAATTTCTCTGGTTTGGGGATTAGTCCACACTCCTTTTAATTCACTTTTTCATCACTGTTGGATACTATTTCACGCATTCCAAATAAGAACCCAATGAAGACAACTGGCAACCAACTTTCAGTTGGTGCCTGAGGGTTCTTTTTCCACACAGTGCATGCAAAACCTACCGTATTTCTGTCTTCTCTGTTTTTGTACTTTGGTGGTAGTAACCAAACTGCTTTACTGCCCTTTCTCCTGTACTTGCATCTTTTTTTTCACTCTTCTGTTGAATTGGACTTAGTATTTCAAAGGGGTATAAGAGTGGCCTTGTGACCCTTTCTCTCCTGTTGATTACATGCACCTCTGACTCCACTGATCCAATCTTTGGGTTATTCCCGCCCTCTGATTCTCCGCCCACAATTCCCCTAATTTTTTTCCCCCATTTTGACCTCTGGGTTCAATTATCATGCGACAGCAACGCTGTGAACCCACGACGGGTGTGGCCTGATGTGCTGGTGCTACAGCAGGGGGGCTGCTTGCTCGGGGTCTTATGTGAGGTGAATGATCTCCATGGCAAAGAGGGACTGATTAAACTGCCATTGATGATTGATGGGGTGCAGGTGACGATCTCTCCTGTCCTCATCAGCTAAGCTTTGTGTTACTGTGTACGGGTCGGTGAATGAATTTATTAGTGCGTATGCATTGCGCAGTGCACACACGCAATAGTAGTAAATTAATTCTCCCAGGCCTGAATTCACCCGGCAGCCAGCAGGCTGCGTACACTTCCTTCAGCACCACAACAACTCTAGACCAGGCGGCCCCCGCCCTGCGGCCCCTCACATAGGGAGTGATAGTCATGTGTGACCACCACCATTCCCCTCCCTAGCCTAGGGCGCATCCCATAGCTGCCAATGTTTCAGATTTTTATGTGTGACAATTTGATAATTTCAGTGTAATTATGAGTGACATTTCAACAACTATGAGTGACACTTTCCCGCCTGCCAAATCAAGCAATGAAGCTGAGGTAAATATATAAATAGCGCTAATTAGATCCCTTTGAGCAACAGGAAATTCTAAGAAGCTCTACAAAAAGTGTTGTAAAGCAGCAAAAATGGAAGGGTGCTAACATATTTTAGCAGTTATCTTAAGCAGTACTTTAGCTTTGCTCCCAAAAGTCATTGTATCACGCCGTAAAAAAATCTCAGCTACTGTAATATAAATCAGTTATCTAGAGCCACTGTAGCTGACCTCGCTGCCCAGCCTGCAGAGGCACCATTTCAGTGTAGCCTGTGAGAGACAGGCTCATGCTGAAGCATGCTTATCTTTACATTAAATATATTGAGAAGGAGCACTAAGTAAATCCGCGCGAGCGAACTTGGGGAGTGGGCAATGATCTGCACACCCTCCCCAAGTTCGCCCGCCTGCATTTGTAAACCTGCCCCAAGGTTAAACTGGCCTATTTACTACTGCTGCAACTCCTCAGCAACAATGCGGCGGGAATCGTGACTACGCCTACGCATGGGCATTCCTGGCGAGGAATGCACATGCGCAGGCTCCCGTGTATGCACAGTTTCAAGAAGAAGCCAAGATAGAACAGGAAGATGCCCCCGTGATAAGGTAAGTGTGTTTTAAACTTATTTTTGGGCTTTTAAACGATGTAATATTGCGGGTGGGAGGCGGGCGGGCAGTGGGCGGCCAACTACCGTTCCGCCCCGGAGTGTGTGGAAATTTGCCCTGTTTTTCCGCCTTCTTCACGGAATGCAGAAAGGGCACATTTCCGCACATTCCATGGGCGGAACGGAAATGTCCGCCCACCCTTAATAGACATAGCAGTAGGAATTGAGCACACTGCGGACTGTATGGTAGCAATGTAAGGGGATGGAGACAAAAACGCAGAAGTAAATGCAATAAGTAAACCAGAGATCACTAAGGAGAGCAAGAACAAAGGTCCCATTGGTTTTCCTACCGGCACCAAACTCAAATGTTATAGATGCCGTAACCCTACACATCTAGCCAATTTGCAGGGTGTCAGGCCAGGTCGGTAACCTGTCAAAAGTGTGGAAGGAGGGGTCATTTGGCCAGGATGTGTAAGGATCACCAAAATAAATCTGTTTTGGCCATAGAACAAGATTTCCCCCAACAAAACAAATTAGTTTTCCCACTAAAATATGGCGAAAAGACGAACAGCTTTCCGTCTTGCACTATCACCTTGGATAAAAGAGAGGTGACGGTCTTTGCTGATTTCTGCTCACCCTATACGTTAGTGGAGGCGGAGGCATTCACTAGGTCATTTCTTTCATGGCAACAAGGCGCACAGCCTCCTGACATACATACAGGGGGTTACAATGGGGACCCCATACCCTTGATAGGCACGACAACTATGAACATAGGGTTCAAAGGGAGGAGTACGGTGGGCAAAATTTACATCACACAGAAGGGATCCAACTTGTTGGGTTGGAAACACCAGAGGGAATTGGGCATAAAATTAGACCCCAATAGCCCTGACCAAGTCCTTCTTGTTGACCAGTCTGTGGGGGGGACAGAGGTCTGCAACAACTTTCCTGAGTGCTTTACGCATAAACTAGGCCTACTATGGAACTTTCAGCATTCTATTAAGCTTAAGGCCAATGCTAGACAAGTGGCCCACAAGGTTAGGCCTGTACCTCACATGATGCAAACACCCCTCTGAGCAGAACTAGATAAACTCCTGTCACAAGAGGTCATTGAGCCCATAGAAAGCTCGCAGTGGTTGGCCCCCATTGTCCTCATGACTAAGGCGTCCAGCAAAGAGATCAGGTTATGTGTGGACCTGAGGGACCTGAACAGTAACATATGGGTGGACAGGCAACCTTTTCCATGCATTCACGAAGTTCTCACCTTAATCAAAGATGCTAGCTGTTTCAGCGTTTTAGACCTCTTGTCCGCCTACCACCAGGTGGAACTACACCCGGACTCCCTCCACTTGACCTCTATCATAACACCGCTGGGAGCATTCCAGTACAAACACACGCCTTTTGGGCTGGCCTCAGCAGCCGTTGCCTTCCAAAGGATCATGCAACACGTGCTAAAGGACATTCAGTGTACTATGTGCTTCCAGGACGACATCCTCATTTAAGGAAAAAACCTGGAAGAACATAATACCATCGTGAGAGAGGTACTTAGCAAACTGGAGGCGGCAGCTTTAACCTTAAAGAGAGATAAGTGCCGCATTGGGGTAGGTTCTGTCGAGTACCTAGGCCACACCATTTCCCAAGATGGAATTAAACCTAAGGTTGACCTAGTTGAAGCTATTCAAGGGTCTGCTGCTCTGTGTTGTGTTGAAGACTCAAAGTCATTCTTGGGTTTATCAGAATACTACGCAAAATATGTTAGAAATCACGCAAGCATTGTGGAACCCTTGAGGGCTTTACGCAAAGCAAGACCCCATTTGTTTGGAGCAATGAATGCCAAACGTCGTTTTTCACAGTGAAGGAGAGCATTGCCTCAGCCCCGTCGTTGGGCAGATTTGACCCCACCAAGCCTGTACACGGACGCGAGTAACAAAGGGTTGGGTGCCAGTCTCACCCAGATGGTAAACGGCCAGGAACAATGGAGCAATAGGAACAAGCCAATTACTCCATTGTTGAAAAAGAGACGCTGGCATGTGCTTGGGCCATCAAACACTTACGCTTCGTTCTGTGGGGCATTCCCTTCACTGTGAAAACCAACCACAAACCCCTCATGTATGCGTCCACTACCAAAGGGTCTGAGAAGACCACACCCAGGATAGTGAGATGGATCTTGGGGCTGGAAGGGTAAAACTACAATGTTAAGTATATGCCAGATTTTAAACATTTAGTGGCAGATTTCTTATGTCGCTATGCCATGGATGTCGATGACTGTACACCTCATGGTGAAACTGATGATGTAATTTTGAAGTTATCAAGCCTTAAAAAACAAAAATGGGAAGAGTGTGTACAGAACGATGAAGAATTGAAGGTCCTTACAGACTTTATTGTCAAATGGTAACCAAATGAGAAAGGCAAAGTTGCCGCTTCTTTGAGCGGGTTCTGGGATGTGAAATTGGAACTAAACATCCAAGAGGGTACGCTTGGCAGGGGAGAAAAAGCTGTTCCACCCGTAGCACTGAGACAGAAAATTGTGGACCTTGCCCATGCTGGTCACCTGGGGCACAGTCTCACAAAAAATAAAATAAGACTGGACTACTGGTGGCCAGGAATGGATACCATGGCGGGGAGAGCTGTGAGGGACTGTCTCGAATGTAGCCGTTCAGACAAGATACAACAAACGAGAAAACCTCCTCTATCTCCTGTTACTGTGCCAGATAAACCATAGTCCTCTCAACCTAAAGTCCTTGAAGGAACTGTTCTTATTAGTCATGGTGGACTACCACACCAGGTGGATTGTATACAAGTGTGTGCATCAGATCAACACGAAAGAAATGATAACAATCCTTAGGGACGTTTTCTTTGAGGAGGGAATCCCAGATATCTTGGTAACCGATGATGGGGTACAGTTCACCTCAGAGAAAATGTCTGAATTTCTCTCTGAAATTGGTATCACCCACCACAAGACAGCGCTACATTGTCCAAAGGCCAACGGGTTGGTAGAAAGCATGAACCGCATGATAAAAGAATGCTTACAGCGTGCTGAGATTTTAGGCATTTCCGCAGAGGACACCTTGCAAGACACTCTTTGGGCCCATCGTACAGCCCAGAACCTGGTCACAGGAGTGTCCCCCTTCAGCTCACTTAAGGGGAGGGTTCCCAAAACCAGACTCTCACCTCCATTAAAAAGACAAAACACATATGAGGTGAACCGTGATGAGATTAGGAAACGTGCCCCCACCACAGCAAAATGGGGCATCAGTCTTTCTGAACCCTGGTGGGCAGATGTGGGTGATTACCCCCAATCCGCCTTCTGGGAAGAGGGTCAAAAAGACCACTAGATGACAGGGCGAAAAATATAGGGGTTGGGGCTGCCCACCATATACCCTTTCCCTTAAAAACAAAGCATAAAGCCTTTCTGCCCTCTCTGGGGGTAAATGGGGGTAATTTCCCCCTATCTGCCACTCCGGTGGGGGAGATGTAGAAAGCCCACTAGACACCAGGGCAGGTTTGCCCCATATTTGAGGTCTCTGTACTCAGTAAAGAGAACTCCATCCCCTCAGTAGAATTTATGGAATCCACTGGCTTCCCCTTTCTCCTGCCTAGAGGAGTGCATGTACACTAACCTCACCATAGTCACTCACCACTCATAGCTATGTGACTATCTGGCCTATAAGTGTTTGTAGTAATCCAGGAAACAGGTTAAAATCCAAGTAGGTTTATTGAGCAGCACAGCATCATGTAGACAGCTTCAAGTCCAAGTATAACTGACATTAAGATGCAGAATGCATCACTAGGAAAGTTCTGAGAACCAGAACATCAAGGAGAAAGGCTCATGCAATTAAAGGGGAAGTAAGAAGGATACATATATACAGTGCAGGATGTAACAGTGTTCTTAATTACCTCATACTAATACGCTAACTGCACCAAGCCCCTCAGCTCCTCTGATTACAGCTGGAACAAAGTAACAGAGGCCTAATGAATGGCCACTGTCAACACCACCCAGCCCGTCACCCCTGGGAACCTGGAACAGGCATGCAGGCTGTTGCTGAAGTAGACATGACTTGTGGAGCTTTAGTTCCTAGTGAATAACCATATTGGAGGTGCGAGGAGAGGGGGCGATCAGGCTTCTATAGTAAACAAGCGTATGCCATAGAACAAGATAACAATGTGTAACATAAGAGTAGGGCACTCCTTCTACACCTTACAGAAATCCTTCCTGGTGGGACCTCCATCATAGCTACTGAGCTTCAGTGAAGTTATGAGAAAGTTAAACAAGTGTTGTCACACTGAAACACAAAAATACACAGTACCTAGACAATAGGTGTCACACTGTGTGCAATGATGAGTTGAATTATCACTGGCTTTGTTCTTAATCCCAATGTCATCATGCAAGAGCAAAGTAAGCAATGATTGCAATCCCCTTGTGGGCCTTCATAATCATTAAGCACTAGCTCTGCTTCCGTAATGCTGAAGAACCACAATAAGACAAGCTTAAGGGAAGGAGCTTTTATTCAGTTTCTTAAACACTGGGGCAGATGGTACATCCTCTCGGACAGCCATTTCAAGCTGACCAGGCAACAGCATCTCATTCTTTTGTAACACCATTGAACATTTCTAGAAGTGCCAATAGAAGCTGCAACACATCCCCTCCCAATGATAAGCGGTTAATGTAGTCACTAACAGACCTCCTATTCAAATAATAATAATAATTTAATACAGTGTTGAACCCATCTTATCAGATAATCTAAGAGAAAGCACCTATGCAGGATCCAGGACTGTGTTAAACTCAAGAACATATGAAGCAATGTGCCCAGATAACAGACAGCAAATAAATCAGCCTAGTTGTTTGAATGAGCCTTAAATCAAGAAGGGGCTTGAGCCTTCTAGTAGGTTTCAAAACCATGAAGCTTTATCTAATAATAAATTGCAATACAGAAGCCAAAAATATTAGTATGCAGCAAAGAGAATGACATGAAGTAAAATCTTACAGTAAAATTATTCAGTCATAATCAGGAGGCAGACTAACATGAGTCCACTCTCTAAAGTCAGGCCAAACCAGACATGGCTCACATCCAAAAACAACTCTTTTTGTAGTAAATTTGACAATGATAATCACATTGTCAGCATAATATGTGTGTGTCATTATGCACTATTGGTAAATAGCATACAACATGTAATGCAGTATGATTTAACACCATCCCACACAAACCCTAATTGAATATTACCTAATGGAATCAGATGTATCAGTACAAATCAAGTTCCACTTAAACACTTACAATCTCAAAAAAAGAAAGTAGACCACAGTAGTGTAGACAGTAGGAGCCTTGAAATGTTGTGAAGTCTTCCTCTAGCCTTCTTCAAGAACAGCATGTCAACACAGAGAAGAAATGAAAACGCACATCATGGCTGCTTTGGAATTCAGAATGGAGTTTTTGCCACCTTTACATCTAGTTTTCACAAGCAAAAGAAAATACAGTTTTGCACAGCGCATTTTTTGTTTTAACGCAAAAATATAACGATAGACACAGATTTAAATACGTTGAAATCATTTCTCTCAGCAGTAAAGCTATTATTGCTAGAGTGCTAAGCTGATTAAGTATTCCCTAAAGATTCACATGTTCAAGGCAGTATAATTGTGATGTGTACAATACAAAGCTATTTGTGTGTAAATGATGTACTGTGAAAGTACCCCAGTACACCATGACACCTATTTGCTCGTCCTTTGTTGGGTTCTAGTAGCTTTTCTAGCATAAATTTGAGTGCAGAATATTGGCTACAAAAATAGTATGTGTGTTAACAAAAGGAGAGAGTAAGGGATTTATTAATTTGTGTGAAAGGATTATACTCCAAGTCCCCTGGGCTAAGGGATCTATGTAACAAGAAAGGAGTATCACCAAAAGAATCAGAGATTCTGAATGGGATATGTTTATGGAAAAAGGAAAATGTATCCTTTTGTAAAAAAATACTCACTCACCAACCTAGTGGTGACATGCTTCATCATTGGGGTCCACCCTGATGACCGAATGCCATCAGGGTGTGCTGCGACACCTGAACTACAGTGGAGCTGGTTATAGTGAGTGATAAGTGCAAAAAAGGTGTTAAAAATTGTCCTGGTATAACTTTGTTGAAAAAACTTTATTCGCAAGCTACTGGACAATATTAAAAATAGTGTTGAGATACTAGTAGGTGTTTATGACCATAAGTATCTATGTGAGTGATCTACATGTTTCAACCTTTACGAGGCGATTCCAGGTTTTCATCAGGAGGGCAGAGGGAAGGCCCTCTCAGCTAGTAAACGTAATAGTTACCTACGCTCCTCACAAATGTCCCTATGACATCTGTGAGGAGCTTAGGTAATCCGCCTACTCGGCTAAACTATTACGCTTACTAGCTGAGAGAGCCTTCCCTCTGCCCCCCTGATGTCGTAAAGACACACATTAGGAGTCTTTTTTCCTTTTCATTTCTTGCCGTATTTAGGCTTGAGTACATGCCGATTGCAGATTTTGGCAATCAGGCACCAGGAATCTAGGATTGGGTACACTTTAGTGTGTGTAGACCGTCCATTTTCCTGTCTTTTGGTCCTGATGAAAACCTGGAATCCCCTGGGTTTTTTTACAAAAGGATAAATTTTCCTTTTTCCATAAACATATCCCATTCAGAATCTCTGATTCTTTTGGTGATACTCCTTTCTTGTTACATAGATACAAAAATATCACGTCAGGATGGGATCTAAAGCGGTATTGTCAAGGCAAGTACATTCGTAAGTCTAGATTTAGGATTATATTTACTAAGATCTCACACAGCTCAGCGCGTCACCTGTCTGTGCTGCACTGTGTGATAGGAAAAGGGCAGGAATGCACCGTACTTAACACTATATGGTGCATTCCTGTCATTGCCCAGTGCTGGGGCACAATGTGCTACCTAGCACCAATGCAGGCTCCTTTGCACCATGGTGCGAGGGTGCCTTTATTGTAAGCAGGATTGCATTTGTGCAGGAAGGGACACCATCCTGCTTGAAAACGATCCCGAGGTATTTTCTTTTTCTGTGTGTGCTGCAGAATGAAGCACAGATAGAAGAAGGAGTAACAAGGAGAAATACAGATATGTCTCCTCGTTATGCCTCATGTGGGAAGGTGAAGCATTCTGACGCATTTCCAGGTCTACCAGTAATGATAAATATGGGAATACTTCAGAATCAATGAATGGATGCGAGGGAGCACCCACATTCCACCCACGGAGTGCCTTCCCAGGGCAGACTAACACAATGCAGCGATTTGCACTGTGTTGTGTTTCTCAGGATTTATCAAGCCACTCGGGGCAACGCAAGGTGGCCTTACGTGACTTGATAAATCAGAGGTTTTGCATCACCCTTGGGCCCCTTTGCATGGCAAAAGGGCGACGCAAAACCTACTTAAATAAGCCTCTTAATATTTTTAACTCTACACCGATGTGCCTTGATTATAAACATGTTGTCAAGATACATAGATGTGAAGTTAAGAATAGTAAATGTAAACACACACTTATATATACCTACATTGAAGACACCGTGCTATCCAATATTCTACACTTGGTATTGTTGCAGGTCAATAATTGCCATTCAGTATTGTGCCATATGTCTCAGGTGTTTACTTGTTTTCCCATTAGATAGTCCTTGGTGTTCAGCTCAGGCCTAAGGAGGATGATGTAGACTTTAGGGATGAAGATACAGCCTAGCAGTCCAGAGCTGGAAGTGAGGATGGCGAAGATCTCCACGGCCACCATGTACCTGCCCTTGGTGCTCAGGTACGCTGGGATGAAGGAGACCCAGACGCTGCAGAACACCAGCATGCTGAAGGTGATAAACTGGGCCTCGTTGAAAGTAGCCGGTAACTTTCTAGCTATGGAGGCGACAACAAAGCTCAGAAGAGCCAAGAATCCCACATAACCAACCACAGCAAAGAACGCAGCGACAGAACCTTCGTTACACTGTAAGATCATCCTCCCAGTTTCCGATTTGGTGTCAGTGTCTGGAAATGGAGCAGATAGAAGGAGCCACACAGTGCAGATCACCACCTCCCCCAGTGAGCAGATAATCATCACAAAGATGGACAATCGAGGGCCCACCCACATTCTGAACTTGCTACCTGGCTTGGTGGCATTGAAGGCAATGATGACTGTGAGAGTTTTTGCTAAAACTGAAGAAACAGCAATAGTGAAAATGATCCCAAAGGCTGTCTGACGGAGGAGACAGGAAGTCTTTGAAGGGCGTCCAATAAACAAAAAACAGCAGAGGAAGCACAGCATGAGGGAGATGAGGAGGATGTAGCTGAGATCCCGATTATTAGCTCTAACCAGAGGTGTGTTGCTGTATTTAATAAAGATTCCCAGCACTCCAGCAGTGAGGAGGGAAAACAAAATTGTATTGGAGGTTAAGGCAACTCCCAGAGGATCCTCATAGGACAGGAACTCTACCACCCGTGGAATGCAGGAATCTCTCTTCTGATTAGACCACTGGTCTTCAGGGCATGATAGGCAGTTTGGCATATCTGCGTGAAAAGAACATTGTTCAATATTACAGAAGATGCTTTCAAGTAGGGAAGAATTATATAGATACATAGAATGTGACACAGAGATGTTATAATGCCCTCTCCTATGGCTAGCTATATACCTGTAGGTGGGTGTACTGTCTGTGCAACATACACACTGGGCCTTGCAACTCATTAACAAAAACACATTGACCAAGCATCTCCATAAAGGCTGCCAGGAGGACAGTCTGAGGAACAACTAACAGCTTGCGATGGTCACTCTCTAACTCTTGAGAGTTTGTTAGAAAATCCATCACAAACCTAGGAATAGTACCAGAATATTTTTGAAGTTACCGGCTGGCGGTTCTTCCGCTAAGGTGGAGGAGCGTGGCCCCACTGCTCATGGAGCACTGTAAACAAAAAAAATAAATGATAATATCTGTAGTTATTCTCATTTTATTTTTTGTATGTTCAGGCAAGGACAGGGCGGGGCTTTGCTCCGCTGACATCGGGTGGGAGTGTGTTATGCACTCGGTAAAGTGCTCATGAATGTTTGATTGGCCCTCTCGGGCTGGCCAAACATTCATGCACCCTTTGCATGTGTGCCATGTAGGCTGCATTACAGCCTGCATGCAGCACATGGCCAGGTACCCATTCCTTAGCGGAGCGCTGAACCACGGTCCTCACACCAATAACAACGCTGCATTGCAGCATTGTGATTGGCTCAGGGTAGTCTGGGTGCTTACCAATCAAAAAGCTGAATTGCAGTGTTGTGATTGGCTGCAGGGAGCCTGGGTGCTTCCCTGCCCCCCGAAAGAGGCTCTCTTAATGTGGTGATACGTCAGTTAGATCAGGTAAGTGTTTTTTTTTATTTTTGATTCAAAACCCCCAGCCGTACCGCCACCCCCATACCTTACTGTCTGCCACTGGCTGTAGAATGTGCTTACACTCTTCCTGACTACATAAAAGTATGCATGCATGTATAATGGTCTGTAATTAGGGAAGTTTCTCCTTTTCATAGAGGTATGTCCTAAAGCATTAAAATAGTACCCCAATTTGAATGTTTATAATGGAAGTTGTATTTTCACTGGTACTGCTGGTTTTGAAATTCTGCCCCTTCTGCTACATTATGTGACTATCCCACTTATTCAATCTAATCTCCTGACCTTATATACGCCTCATAAACCTCACGGTCCCTCCACTGCAGTAGGTACACAATCTTGAAATGACTCCTCTCCTTATTCTTAAACTCCAATACCTCAATGCACAGCTCTCCTTTGCATGAAATAACATTCCCACTATAAACATTGAACCCCTTCATAGGTAAATATCTTACTATAAACCACAAAAGTCTAATACTTTTTGGACACTGAAGAAATGAGCACAGGCAAACTTTGGATTTTTGCCAATGTGTTACATTTTCTCAGACACAAGTGAACCTACTAAACCTGAGCAACAGTATCATTTCATTAGGCCTCTCTCAAAGTACAGTAGGCCCAACACACATAAATGCATCTCATATTCACAAACTCTCCTAAGCTACAGAATGAATCCACCATGTCTCAGATCTGGACAGACCATTTCTCTATCAATTTCCATCTCCATGTTGGAGAATTCCTGAACCTCAAGACCGTAGCACCTAGAAAGGTCGGACCATGGAGAAAGGTGTCTCCAGTACTTTACTTCTCATTTTACTGCTTCCCTCCCTACCGATCACATAGATATTAATCTTTCTCTTAAAGATTTTGAGGAAGCATTTACCTAGGCATTGGAAATCAACGCTTTCAAAAAACGTAGCCACCTCAAAACTTAGAAAGCCACATCTCCCTTGTTCTCAGAGCCTCTAAAGGCAGTAAAAGCAGTCTGTTGAAAGTTGGAACGCAAGTGGCAAACCACTAAAACTTGTGGAAACGAATTCACTAAGCAGTCATAGACATTTACAATAGAAACATCAAAATAACTAGGAAGTCCCACAAAGTGGGTGGAATTAACAGTATCGGAAACACGACAAATGAATTATAAATTATTGTAAATTAATTTAGCAAACGTTTGACATGTACCTAATCTATCCCAGCATCTCAGTCTCTTTGTGATGACCTTGCCAATAGTTTTGAAGAACACATTTCAAAACTTTATGGCACTCTGTCAAATGGTCCCACACAGGCACGGCGGCTTCACCTGCCTTTTCATTGTCTAAGTATCCCATTCAATATCAAATTGCGCTCACCGGAGGATTCTGCTCCTCCTTACATCATGGCGACCTTGGTCCCAGCACTCCTTCCTACTATTATGGATCTATGTAATCATTCCTTGAATATGGAAACCATTCCCACAAAATGGAAAGGAGCACTGGTGAGACCTATTGTAAAGAAACCCAAGGCATATCCTTAAGACTATGCAAGTTAGAGACCAATATCACTTCTTCCTTTACTCAGAAAAATTATGGAGACTGTTAACAAACAGGTGATGTCTTTCTTTGAAACCCAATTGGTGCTACACCCTTCCCAATCTGGGTTTCAGGCTTCCCATAGTACAGAAACTGCATTGGTGGATGTTCTGGACACCATTAGACTCTCCCTGGATGAAGGCCACCCTGCCGTGCTGGTACTACTGGATCTATCGCCAGCATTCAACACCATCTCACATTCTATTCTAGTCCAAAGACTGGTTGAGGCTGGTGTTGGTGGAAATGTTCTCAGTTGGCCTTCGACAAGGGGTACCTCAGGGCTCATCTTTGAGCCCCATCCTTTTCAATATCTATATGGCACCCCTGGCCTTAAGTGATAAAATCTTGTGGGTTCGAAGTAACTACATCTGCGGACAGCACACCACTTATAATAACCCTTGGCAAGAATCCTGAATCTACTTAAATCATTTTCAGGGAATGTATGAAGAAATGAAACCTCTGGATTTTATCCAATTGCCTTCAATTAAACACAGGAAAGTCTGAAATTCCCCCTCCTTTTGGCCTAAAGACTGGTGGCCGCTGGAACTGGGGCTGGCCCCTGACCCCAAAAAGATAGTTAGAAATCTTGGCATACTGATTGATGATGTCCTCTCTCTGAAATAACAAGTAAATCCTATCTTTGGGTCCTGCTTTTGAATTATGCGACTGTTCAGGAGAGCTTTTCAATGGCTACCTCTTCACTCTTGGAAATCCATCACTCAGGCACTTATTGTAAGTCACCTAGACTAGGGAAATGCCCTTTTGGTAGCTACAAACAAAGCTCCCCTAGTAAAACTTCAGGTGGTACAAAACACAGCTGGCTGCCTAATCTTCAATTTGCCTTCTGTCTCCCCAGCAGACCCCATATGGGCATTTATGCATTGGCTCCCAATCAAAAAAGGAATCAGGGAAAGACACGTGGCCCCTGACCACATAACTTTGCAATTTGAATCTCAGTTGCAAAATCACGTGTGACTAGATGTAATCATATTTCTTCTACTCTCTTACTATTGTATATATTTCTTGTCATCCTCTTGTCTCCATTAGGTTGGGTCTAGAGCATGTGACTAATATGTGTCTCGAACGAAAAGACGTTTACCTGACCTCATAATAGGTATGGTGAGACTAAAGGGTGTCATTTCCCTGATTCTCACATTCTCCAACTTAACTCACAGTCCTGATGAAATGCATAGGGATCCATTAGGGACCCACTGGTTGCGCGTTACATGTCAACCATCTTTCACTTTTTAAAACACCACACACTGTTTTATGGTTGAGAGCAGCGGGAATATACATGTCGCCCACTTGATTTGCTAAAGGAGTATCGCCATTCCTGTCCAAATGTTTAGTTTAACCTAGAGGACCCCCCAAAAATTTGTTGGGGTGCCAACAGGTTATTTTATCTTCACTCACACCAATTCACCTATCCCACACACCCAGTGCGACAACTCTTAAAAACATTGCCATCAAAGAGACCTCTTGGTGGGCCCGTGAGGGACTCCAGCGCCACCCCCTCTTGGAGCACAGCCCGATGATGATGCTTTACACTCGCAAGGGTGTGTGAGAGCAAAAGAACACACAGGAGTACTATTCCCCACTCTTGCACACTCAACCTTATCCTTGGAGACTATCACACCCCCTCACAACCGATAAGGGCTGCAGAGCGCCCCCTCTCTTTCTATCTTTCCGAGGAACTGATACCATTTAGTGTGTTTGGCGTTGTCTTTAGGAGCATTGGTACAGGACCCATTACAATATTTTACAAACAGCTCCTTGCCCCCCTCCCAGCCCCCCCCCAACTGTCTTGGATCGTGGTTATATTTAAGTACAGCAGTTCAGCCATGGGAGATTTCTATTTCTGTTTTTCTTCTTATACTAGATAGTCGGTTTACATACTTGGACCACAAACCACTACAGTTGCTGTAAGTTCCATACAGACACTTAAACATGGACAATCCAGGTCTCAGCTTTGACAACGAGACAGTGGCAGAGATTCTTAGGGCCCCCTATTTTCTAGCAGAAGATAGCAGTGCAGGGACTGGCAGTAAGAATGATGACTTGAAATTGTTACAAACATTAAGAAAATTGCAGATCCAGACAGCTCTACATGGGACAGTAATGACAAATGCCCTAGGGCTTATATCGCCCCTAATAGTCTCCTCATAACACTAGCCCCAAGAATATTCTTAGAGGATCTAACATTCCATCGAGAGTGGTCTAAGATCTCCTGGAAGTGCACACGCGATTGGCTTGTGCTAATCATTAACACAGCCAAGCGGTTGAAGGACGAGCTTCTAATCCAAATCACTCTGTCTGAGAACAGACTAAAAGCAGGGATATCGATATCTGCATTGAAATCACGTCTAGCGGAAATCATTCAAGAGATGAATGATCACAAAAAATGTCTTACGATGCAGAAGATTAACCAACTCCAAAATGATATCAAACGTTTCGATAAAGATAAAATCTATCCCTATACAAAGGAAAATTACATCTTTGAAAATGGCGACACAACATCCAATGAAGGAAGGAGCCATCATTCTACAAGATAGGACTCAACTAGCAGTGAGTCGAGCTATGAGAACAGACAACAAAGACCAAGGCGTGAATACAGACATCAACCACCCCCTCTGTTCCAAGCCTTTCCACCTCACCCTTTTCAACCACCGATATACCAGGGCCCATGGATGGGACCACAACCTATGTGGAATGGACCACCAGGACTCAATCCTCATATGCATCAATACCAACAGTTCCCGAAACCCCCCTTTTTTCGACAGAGGAGGGGGGTGGAGAGGAAGAGGCAAATGAAGAGGAGGATCCAAAAACGTTCACTGGCAAGACCAGGACCAGATGGTCATGAGCAGCCAGACAGCAAGACTCTAGTGGTGAACCTCTCCTCCAGACCTTTGGCTGAGAGCGAGTACAGGCTCTTGGAGAGGGGCCAGGGCTTTGTCCCCACGCCCAAGGAAGACGACTTCAAACTATAACAGGAACTGCATCAATTTTTTTCGGATGGTGCATTTAAAAGCATTATTCCAGGATAAGCCTGTGCTCCCTGTAACGAGGACTGGCTTTAAAAACAAATTCAGATTCACTCCCACTGCTGCGATGACACCCAATGAAGTACTCATGTTTGAACAGGCCATCTTGAAAGATGTGAATGACATTACCATTTGACAATCTATCCAAAGAACAGAGAAAACTACTGAACACCATCACAGAAGACACCACAATCGTTTTCAAACCCTCTGACAAAGGAGGCGCTATCGTTATACAGGATGTGGAAGCATTCAAAGCGGAATGCCTATGCCAACTATCAAATACCAGGTACTACCAACCTATTGAAGAGTACCCTACTACACTTTAATCAACCAGGATACAGAGCCTGGTCGTCGAAGCAGAGACGGAAGGTTGGATCACTCAGGACAAAGTTGCTTTTCTGACCAACAACGATCCACGTGTCTCGAACATTTACAACCTCCCCAAGATTCCCAAGGGGCTCAATCCACCACCAAGATGCCCCATTGTGTCCGGCATTGATTGCTTACTGGAACCTCTCAGCAAGTTTTGTGATTTTTTTCTCCGCCCCCCTGGTCATAAAAACTCCTACATATATCAGAGATACTACAGAGGTCCTCAACCTTATTGAGCATTTTTCAGCACCAGGGTCCATCAATCTCCTGGTAACTTTGGATATCGAAGCACTATACACAAACATCCCCTAGAACTCCACCATTGTGGTCCTGGAGAAGGCCCTTCGCAATCTCGACCCATGACCTTATGTCCCACCTAACACCTTCATCTGTGACTGTGCCACAATTGCCCTCAAAGAGAACTTTTTCGCCTTTCAGAAGAAACTATACCATCAAATACAAGGCACCAGTATGGGGAGTACTTTCGTGCCGAGTCTGGCTTGCCTCTACATGGCCAATTTTGAGGTAGAATATATTCTGAAGATGACCAATCCATATGGGAACAACTGCTTACTGTGGCGACGCTACATCGCTGATATCATTGTGTTTTGGAAAAGGGGAAGAGGAAGAATGTGAAAACTTTTAGGGATGGATAAACACCCTTGACCCCTTCTCAAAATTTACAGGCTCAATGTCACGCGAAAAGATTCCATTTCTAGACCTTCTTATTTCTCTACAGGATGGTACCCTACTGACATCTAAGTACAAAAAACCCACTAACAGGAACAGCCTCCTTATGTATCAGAGTAATCACCCTAAGACATTGAGGGACAACTTACCAGTGGGGCAGTTTCTATGCCTTCATAGAAATTGCAATACCCTCAACGAGTTTGAGAACCTAGCCAGATTACTATCGGTCAATCTGACAGTGAGACAGTACCCGAAAAGAATCATCAAACAAGCAAATAAAAGAGCCAAGAACAATCATAGGGAAGCTCTGTTAGAAACTATAGAGAAGACCAAGAGAGACACCCTAACTTGTGTTAACACATGCACACCAGACTCCAACAAAATCCAGAAGATGGTAAAGAAACACTGGAAGATATTAGAGACAGGAGCTTCAGTCCAGGACCTGCACCTTTATTCACATTTAAACGCACACAAAATCTAAAAGATATTCTTGTGCACACAGGTCCCAAGAACACCATCCGATAACAACCCACTCTATGGGCATTACCCCCAGCGGTAGTAAATTACCTGTGTGGATCCTGCACGGTTTGTCCTCAGACAAAACCATCCAAAGAGATAGACCTGGGTATGACGAGACTGTGGCAGCAGAGAGGCCACACTAATTGCAACACAAAGAACTGTGTATATTTGTTCACATGCTCATGTGGCTCCAAGTACGTAGGCATGACAGTCAGACCAGTTATGGTCCGTATCGGAGAAAATATAAGCCCGATCCGATGCAAAAGGACCACCACAAGACTACAGAATCATTTTCTGGAGAAAACCCACCCTCCCAAAAGTTTACAATGGACTGTGATCGAATTGAACCCGAATTGGACAACGTCTGCGCTGTTCAGACAGGAACAACGTTGGGTTTTTAGGTTACAGAGCAATGTGGGTGGTTTAAACGATGATATCCCCTGGGCGGAGCTGACGTCTTAAAATCCTTTTCAGCCGCTACACCTTTCATGCTTATGACCTCATAATAGGTATGGTGGGACTACAGGGTGTCTTTCCCTGAATCCCACATTCTCCACTTTCCTGATGAAGCGCATAGGGATCCATTAGAGAACCACTAGCTGCGCTAAACATGACGACCACCCTTCACTTTTAGAAATACCACACACTGTTTTACATGTTGAGATCAGTGGGAATATACTTGTACCCCCCTTCATTTGCTTAAGGAGTATCTCCATTCCTATCCAAATTTTTAGCTTAACCTACAGGCTCCCCCATTAAATTTGCTGGGGTACTAACAGGTTATTTTATCTTCACTCACACCAATTTAACTGGCCCACACACCCACATGCACAAGTGCGGCAACTCCTAAAAAGAGCTCCATCAAAGGCCCCTCTTGTGGGGCTCATGAGTGACTGCAGCACCACCCCCATGAGGAGCATAGCTCGACGATGATGTGTGAAGTGTGAAGAACCCACACTTGGCAGAAATCAGCATACAACATCCCATGAACCAAATTATCCTTATGAGCAACTAAAGCAACTGTGGCTTGCCACACTTGCTCCGAAGACAAAACTGCAACCCAAGAGTGAGAAGAAGGAATTAAAACACTGAAAAAAATACCTCTAGAATATAGGAGTGACCAGTTTTCTTGTGGAAAAAACTAATTCAAGACATTGCTTCTTTAGCAGAACCTTCGTCCTTCTCCGCTGCGAAAATGTAATTAAAAATGTAATTTGAAATTAGCAATTGGTCCTTTACGCAAACCGTGGAGAGCCATTTCCTCTCCGATAATCAGGGCATGAGTCGGGGTACCACGCAGGTGGACGGCGTCCCTCCACTTATTTTACCAGGGGGACCCCGTCCCCCCTGCAAAACAGCTGGATTTCACTCTTTGGCCTCTCTGGGACGAGGTGCTCGGCATCTTTCGTGACTTCACTTCCTGTTGTGGTGGCACTTCCGGTGACAGCATCCCCCTACTTCTTTTTTTACGACTTGTGCCCAGCCGATAATAATCCTGTCTGACCATATCTGAATCACCGGCCCAGTCCTACTCTATGGCAGCTTTCCAACATGTTCGACAGATGAAGTGAAAACAAACTTGCCTGGGAGGTGGAGCTAGCCACACCTGGAGATGGCTGCGCTGTAAGTGAGCTCTTCAGGCCATGTCCCATCCTGCAATTATCCTGTGAGCATAGCCCAACAACTGTCCCAAACTCAAAGATCAATCAATCAAAGAGGGATGTAAGGGGGAAGAAAAGGCTATATAGGGCAGCCCCCCACTCAACGAATTTGAAACAGGAAGCCCTATTCAGCCTGCATGGTTTGGATCTCAAACTCTGTAACCAATGGGGCCACACCTAGTATTGGCTCACCAAGAATAAGTTAAATTTAACCAGTGCTGTGTTACAGGTCCGGACATGCCTTAAGATATAGCAATATAGATGTGTACAGGATCACCCACATAAAGAAAAAAATGTGAGAAAGGAAGGAAAGTGCCTCACGGACGTAACACCCGAGGGGGTTCCCGGTTTGTTTAATCACCGGTATACCCACTTCTCATCATCGGTTACTTTCCTTGTTGGGAGGATGAAACAAGTGCAGAAAGAATATGCACAGGAAAGAATAGAAAAAGAAACAGACAAGGAGTGTACAAATACACTGCCTGGTAGGACAGATAAAGGTGCTCAAAAGAATAGCATATACCTACACCCAACAACCAACAGGTATAAAAATGTGAGGTTTGGCTGGCTGAATCGATTTTATTCTGGTGCTGCCAAACATCACCATTAAAAAATGGTTAACTTATTACCATTTATTTCGTGACTGGACTGCGCTTTCTGTTCCAAACTCAAAGATACCTGCTCTGAATGATGGTGACGTCCAGTGGGCTTGCTTACTGCTGTCGATATCCATGCTGAGAGGGGAAAAGCCACGGCACTTCCTGAGCCAGAGCGCAGCCTGTGTTGTATGGTTGCGCGCGCCCCGGTGGGCCCTCTATGCGAGCCCCACGGGCGGTGAATAGGAAGCACTGCAGGCGTGGTCGCGTCACCCTGAGACATGGGCTGGCCAGGACTGCCACTATGGACATCAATCTGCGTTGCCATCCACTGCCCACTGCCCTCTCGTAAGCTATGGACCGGTGGGAGGAGACTGAGGAGCCGAGAAGCTGTTGTTGCTGGGAACAAAGGACAGGCCTGGGCGTGAGACCCGCACTGGGCGGCCTCCCGCCGAGGTGTTGGGTCCACTGCGGGGCCTCCATCCTCCTTCGAGAGGCTCCCTGGGGTCTTATGTGCTGCAGGTACGGTGAAGAGACTGCAGGAGACTGCTAGCAGGTGAGAAAACACAGAGTGCAGCCTTGGGACGTTGACTACGACATCATGCAGCGATGTTGGTGGTGCTAGAGTGACTGAAACGACGATCTGCCCCTAATCGGAATGGATCCAAATATGTCAATACTGCACCTCTTGTATGCGTTGGGAAGAAGGAGACTGTGACCCCTGCATTAGGATTGCCTCTGCTAGCTGTTGCCCCCGGCGATTGTGATTGCTACTGTTAAGGCATGGAACTTGTGAGCAGTTACACACTACTTAGAATACGCGTGGCAACATGCCCCACAGACTCTGCGCTACTGGCCTGAGTGAGAGTGGGGACCCCTCCTAAGTAACCTGAGACCTGCAGTAGGTGTCCCCTGGTGGGCGCGCCTGCGGGGTGTAGGAGCCTGGGGGCCTGACTGGACTGGCCACGGCGGCGCTTCAAACTCAAGGGCACATTGTATATATTGGGCACGGAAAAACTGTGATATTTACTGGTCCACTCAGCTGAGGTTATTGTGCGGTGGCACGTCATGCCCGAGAAGGGTACAGCTGTGTATTCCTCCCTCAGCACAGTCCAGGAATTTTGTGACCCTAGCTGTGAAGACTGGGCTATTGCCTCGTCATAACTGCTGATCGCTGCTGCTCATGCAGACCGCAGACTCAATGTTTTGGATTCCCTAGGGCGGCTATAAGTACACTCTATATGAGGGTCGGAGGACTCCCTGGACTGAGGCAGCGCAGAATACATTGGTTGAGTCTACTTATTCCTTGTCATCCACTGGCTGCGGGTGTGGACAATTGCCCCTGTCAGGCGGTATTTGGGCGTCAAACTCCAGCATGACCCGCGGCTCGGAAATGGGGAAACTGCATTTTGAGCAGTCGAAAAAGACAGTGGAAAACAACTCAGACAAGCCACCTGGCAGCCAGGCAAATACGTCAGCAACGGGCCCTGACATGACCGTAGATTTTCATACTCAATCAATCAATCAAAGACATTTATAGAGCGCACTACTTACCCGTAGGGTCTCAAGGCGCTGGGGGGAGGGGGGTGCCGCTACTGCTCGAACAGCCAGGTCTTCAGCTTCTTCCTGAAATAGAGGTGGTCTTGGGTCAGGCGCAGGTCGGTCGGGAGGGAGTTCCAGGTCTTGGCGGCCAGGTAGGAGAAGGACCTTCCTCCTGTAGTCGCTCTTCGGATGCGGGGGACGGCGGCGAGGGCGTGGTTGGCTGATCGGAGGTGGCGTTGGGGAGCGTAGAAGTTGATTCGGTTGTTGAGGTAGCTCGGGCCTTGGTCGTGTAGGGCTTTGTGTGCGTGGGTGAGGAGGCGGAAGGTGATTCTTTTGTTGACGGGGAGCCAATGCAGGTCTCTCAGATGTCCGGAGATGTGGCTGGTTCGTGGGATGTCGAGGATGAGTCTGGCTGAGGCGTTCTGGATCCACTGGAGTCTCTTCTGGAGCTTGGCGGTGGTACCGGCGTAGAGGGCGTTGCCGTAGTCCAGTCGACTGGTGACGAGGGCCTGGGTGACGGTCTTCCTGGTCTCGGTGGGGATCCACCAGAAGATCTTTCGTAGCATGCGTAGGATGTTGAAGCACGCCGAGGAGACGTTGTTGACTTGCCTGGTCATGGAGAGGGAGGAGTCCAGGATGAAGCCCAGGTTGCGTGCGTGGTCTGTCGGTTTGGGTGCGGTGCCCAGGGCGGGGGGCCACCAGGAATCGTCCCAGGCGGAGGGCGAAGAGCCCAGGATGAGGACCTCCGTCTTGTCTGAGTTCAGTTTCAGGCGGCTGGTCGTCATCCACTCGGCTACCTCTTTCATCCCTTCGTGCAGGTTGGCTCTGGCGGCGGCGGGGTAGTTGGTCAGGGAGAGGATCAGCTGGGTGTCGTCGGTGTAGGAGATTATGCTGAGGTTGTGTTGGCGTGCGATGGCCGCGAGGGGGCTCATGTAGACGTTGAAGAGGGTGGGGCTCAGTGAGGATCCTTGAGGGACGCCGCAGATGACTTCGGTGGCCTCTGACTTGTACGGTGGTAGGCGGACTCTCTGTGTTCTTCCGTCAAGGAAGGAGATGATCCATTCCAGAGCCTTCTCCTGGATTCCGACGTTGCTGAGGCGCTGTACTAGGGTGCGGTGGCAGACAGTGTCGAATGCCGCGGAGAGGTCTAGGTGGATGAGGGCCGCTGTTTCTCCGTTGTCCATCAGGGCTCGGATGTCATCGGTGGCGGCGATGAGGGCGGTCTCGGTGCTGTGGTTGGCTTGGAAGCCAGACTGTGAGGGGTCGAGGGATCCATTCATCTCAAGGAAGGCGGCCAGCTGCTTGTTGACGGTCTTCTCGATGACTTTGGCTGGAAACGGGAGGGGCGAGATGGGGCGGTAATTCTTGAGTTCGGTGGGGTCCGCTGTGGGTTTCTTGAGTAGAGCGCTGAGTTCGGCGTGCTTCCAGCTCTCAGGGAAGGTGGCGGTGTCGAAGGATGTGTTGATGATGTCTCGCAGATGGGGTGCGATGACAGCGTCAGCCTTGTTGAAGACGTGGTGGGGGCAGGGGTCGGTCAGAGATCCGGAGTGGATGGAGTTCATCGTGCGGACGGTGTCTTCGGTGCTGATTGGAGTCCAGGCGCGGAGGGTGGTGGTGGGGGGTGGTGGTTCGGTCGTGGTGTGCGTTGGTTGGTTGTTGAAGCTGTTGTGTATGTCCGCGATCTTGTTGTGGAAGTATGAGGCGAGGGAGTTGCAGAGGTCTTGCGATGGGGTGATGTCGTTGTTTCCTGCGCTGGGGTTGGATAGCTCTTTCACAATGTTGAAGAGTTCCTTGCAGTTGTGTGCGTTGTTGTCCAGCCGGTCCTTGAATGCAGTTTTCTTGGCGGCGCGGATCAGTTGGTGGTGCTTCCGTGTGGCAAGCTTGAAGGTGGTCATGTTGTCCGGTGTTGGTTCCCTTCTCCAGACTTTCTCGAGGGCTCGGCAGTTCTTCTTGGAGCTCTTGAGTTCGTCGGTGAACCATGGGGCTTTCTTGCTGCCGGGTCAGCTGGGCGGGGTCCTCAGCGGGGCGAGCTCGTCCGCGCAGTTGCTGATCCACTTCGTGAGGTTGTCGGCGGCCTGACTGGGGTTCGTTGAGCTGGCAGGAGGGTGCTGGCTCAGGGAGGTGGCGAGCTGGTCGGCTGTGATCTTGTTCCAGCTTCTGCGGGCAGCCTGTTGCTGGTGGTGGTGGGTCGTCGTTCTTTTGAAGGTGAAGTGGACGCAGCTGTGGTCCGTCCATTGAAGCTCTGTGGCGTGGCTGAAGGCGATGTCTGTGCTGGATGAGAAGACTGCGTCGAGTGTGTGTCCGGCGAGGTGGGTGGGGGTGGACACCAGCTGCTTGAGTCCAAGATTGGCGAGGTTGTCGAGCAGGGTGCTGGTGTTGCGGTCGTTGTTGTTCTCCAGGTGGAAGTTGAGGTCCCCCAGGAGGATGTAGTCAGCGGAGGGGAGGGCATGCGGGCTGACGAAGTCGGCGATGTCCTCGCTGAATTGGGTGCATGGTCCCGGGGGCCGGTAGATCAGGGTGCCTCTGAGGGTGGTCTTCGGGTCGGAGTGGATCTGGAAATGCAGGTGTTCGGCGGTGGTCAGGGTGTTGTCGGTGCTGGTCGTGATACGGATGGTGTTCCTGTGGATGATGGCGATGCCTCCTCCCATCTGGTTGGTGGTGCGATCCCTCCGGGTGATCTTGTAGCCCTCTGGGATGGCGATGGCGATGTCTGGAGCTGAAGAGGCGTTCATCCAGGTCTCCATGAGGAAGGCAACGTCAGGGGCTGTGGTGTCGAGGAGGTTCCAGAGTTCGATGGCGTGTCTGTGGACGGAGCGGGTGTTGAGCAGGATGCACTTGAGGTGGGTGCTGCTGGTGTTCGACTTGGCGGGTGCTGGTGCGAGGCAGGTCCGGATGCAGGTGAACTTGCAGGCGTGGCAGCTGAGGGGTCCGTGGGTGCGTCGTGGTGTGGCTTGGTAGCATCCTGGGGATCGGCCGGTGTTGAGTGCGATGAGGGTGGCGGCTGTGTACGTCAGGCGGGTCGGCCGGGGTCCTCGTGGGCCAGGGGTCCTGGTGCTGGGCGCGGTCCGGTCGCGGACGGGCGCAGACGGGCTTACCTTTGGCGCGCCTTCGGCGCACAATCGGCGCGCCCGCTGCGCGTGACCGCTGCGCGTTCGCAAGGTCGCCATATATGGCGAAGTGCGCGGGGGGCGGAGCAGCTGGGAGGCGGGAGCGGGGAGGGTACAGAAAGAAAAGGGGCGGGGTTAGCGGTGGTGGCGGGAAGCGGGGAGGGATGAGACGGGGGCGGCAGAAGGGGGCAAACCAGGAAAACCAAAGGAGGAGAGAAAAAAATACAATTTAAACAGCAACAGCAAATACAATTACAATTTAAATGGACAAAAAACAGAGACAATAACTAAGACAGGGACACAGGGCAGGGAGCGAGTGCAGACCACGCCGCTCGGTGGCAGGGGGCGTGGTCTCGCAGCGGAGATGAGGCAGGCGAGGCACAGGGCGGAAAGGCACACGCAGCAGCTGGTGGCCGTGCGGCACGGGGGTGTCCCAGAACTGGGTCACACTCACCTGCGTCGCACGGTCGCCATATATGGCCAAGTGCGCGGGGGGGCGGAGCAGCTGGGAGGCGGGAGCGGGGAGGGTACAGAAAGAAAAGGGGCGGGGTTAGCGGTGGTGGCGGGAAGCGGGGAGGGATGAGACGGGGGCGGCAGAAGGGGGCAAACCAGGAAAACCAAAGGAGGAGAGAAAAAAATACAATTTAAACAGCAACAGCAAATACAATTACAATTTAAATGGACAAAAAACAGAGACAATAACTAAGACAGGGACACAGGGCAGGGAGCGAGTGCAGACCACGCCGCTCGGTGGCAGGGGGCGTGGTCTCGCAGCGGAGACGAGGCAGGAGAGGCACAGGGCGGAAAGGCACACGCAGCAGCTGGTGGCCGTGCGGCACGGGGGTGTCCCAGAACTGGGTCACACTCACCTGCGTCGCACGGTCGCCATATATGGCCAAGTGCGCGGGGGGGCGGAGCAGCTGGGAGGCGGGAGCGGGGAGGGTACAGAAAGAAAAGGGGCGGGGTTAGCGGTGGTGGCGGGAAGCGGGGAGGGATGAGACGGGGGCGGCAGAAGGGGGCAAACCAGGAAAACCAAAGGAGGAGAGAAAAAAATACAATTTAAACAGCAACAGCAAATACAATTACAATTTAAATGGACAAAAAACAGAGACAATAACTAAGACAGGGACACAGGGCAGGGAGCGAGTGCAGACCACGCCGCTCGGTGGCAGGGGGCGTGGTCTCGCGGCGGAGACGAGGCAGGCGAGGCACAGGGCGGAAAGGCACACGCAGCAGCTGGTGGCCGTGCGGCGCGGGGGTGTCCCAGAACTGGGTCACGACAATACTATGTTCGCGACAATCTAAGCAACATTGTCCGATATAGATGGGAAAATAGACTCCTTAACCTACCGAGTAGACTGCATGTCTAAACGTCTCGATAGACACATGGAGAGGATTGACATGGCAGAGAGCTGTACTTCAGACTCGGAAGATGCACAGCGCCAAATGGAGACAAAACAAGTGAAAAGGCGGAGAATTTGGAAGCCAGGTCACGTCGTAATAATCTGTGCTTCATGGGAGTGGCAGAATCGATCAATACAGGCAACATGAAACGCTACACTGAGACTCTTCTGACTGCACTTCTTGGCAGGGACACCTTCTTGGATGTCTTCATAGTAGAGAGAAACTGTGTGAGAACAACATCCCTTACGCGATGATCTACCCGGCTCGTCTGAGAGTAACAGACGGTGGCAAGAGTAAGATCTTCAATGAGCCCAAGGAGGTGCTTAAATACTTGCAAATGAAAAACTAACAACCTACGCATCGGAAATCCCCCAGAGGGCACAAGAAGAACAAGGCAGTACCTCTGATGTTGAGTGAAGTTAGGCCTCCTGTGCACTACCTTTGATGACAAGGCAGAGATGGGGCGCTGCTCCAAGCAACATTATATGTGGACTCAGAAAAGTACTGGACATGGATGTTTGGGTTCAACAACTGGTATGCAGGAAAGTGGGCAATAATGTACACTTGCATTGCGCAGGGGCATGTGTCACAGTTGTGACTTATATCCTGCAGTTTGGATTGATAGTCCCTTGATGTTTTTGGGTTATGTTGGGAGCAAGATCTCTGACCCTAGGTCTGAGTCCTGCTCTTCCCCAGCAGCTCCACCGGGCCGTGCTCTGCCTCTGACCCCACCCAGGCAGGGTTTGAGACTGCATCATACCTCACACTCCTTGCTGGTGCCATTTTTCCTGTGCTTGCCCTTCTCACACTGCCCGCTGCGTAGGTATTGTCTTTTCGTTTCGTTGTCCCTGCTGTTACTGTAGTGCATATCCCTGTTCCCTGCCCTCGCTTGCAGTGATTTCATTTTTCTGTGTTTCTCCCCATTTTCGCCCTCCTCTCTGTGTTGAAATTGCTTTTTTCATTTTTTATCCCTGCTGTATTACTATATTGCTTTCTGTTAGTTTCTCTTTGCTGGCTGTTATTTTATTCAGTCTTTCCCCCTGTGTTGTGCCCTTGACTCGCTTTTTCTCTCCGTTTTCTCTGCCTCCTTGTCTTTTTTCCTGCAAATCCTCTGCCCCGTTGACCCCACCCCTACCTCCCAGCTGCTCGTCACTCCCCCCTCCTCTACTTAAAGGCGCTGCTGAGTGGTCACGCCACTGGTGCACCTAAGGCAAGCTCGTCTGCGCCTGTCCGTGACCCGACCGCCTCCAAGGCAGGAACCCTGGTTCTACAACTATCCATTGCTATGTCACCAACACCCTCCTCGCACTCAATACCGTAAAACTAAGAGACTGCCAACAGGTCTCACCTAACAAGACCTACAGCCAGTTCTCCTGTCTCCACTGCCACCAGACCTTCGCCACAACCCCAGCTTCCAGCACCGCTGACACCAGCAACGGCAACACCCTCAGATGCATCCTCCTCAACGTACGCTCCGTACACAAGCATGCCATGGAAACCTGGAACCTACTCGACTCCCTCGCACCCGACATCGTCTTCCTCACAGAGACATGGACCAACGACTCCTCTGTTGTAATTTAACAACGACTAGGTTAAGCATTAGCGGAAGACATCCTAGTTTTAGCTACTATCGTGACATTCAGTTGACTCCATTTTGTATTCACAGCAGCCATCTTGTCTGTTACATATTGCCGCGTGCCGACCATTTGCTTTGTCCTATCTTCCACTTAACGGCGCTTGAAATCTGCCCGGCAACAAGTTATATTTAGCATCCCCCACTTTCGCTCATGTCCAGTAGGGTCCACATTAAGCATGGGCGAATTTTGCGAATCTCGCGTTCGCGAATTTTGCGGATTTGCGAACTCGCAATCCGCAAAATCCGCGAATTCTCGCGAATTTGCGGATTTTTTTTTTTTGTGTTTGCGCGGGTTTCTGCCAGTTCGCGAGGGTTTTGTACACTTTCGCAAATTGCGAACTTACCTGTCGGGTCGCAAGTTTCGCGAACTTGTTGTTTCTACGTGTCCAGCCTGTTTGGGACACTCTTCTTCATCACTGCCACTCTCTGTCACCACTGCCACTCTCTGACTACTCATGCCACCCTCTGGCCCACCCATGCCACCCTCTGTTTCATCACAGCACCCTCTGGTTGTCCAGTCAGTGTACATTATTGTGGCAACGCAAGCACACCTTCCCTGCCTCAAGTGACCTGAATTAATTTGGGGCTGATTAATGTGTCACAGAATATTTTTTTAGCTGGCACCTGCTTTCTTAGTGCTTCCTGATTAGTGATCTTTTGTACTTGCTAAGTGCTTTCATTGTTGCAAAATTAGTTACAACACCTGCCCTGCCCCAACTGACAATAATGAATTAGGGGCTGATTAATGGATTTGAACTTCCAGCCTGGCTCCTGCTTGTCTCCCTTAGCTGTAATTCAGGACCTTTGTGGCATATGTGTAACTATTCTGAGGTTCAGAGCAGGGTCACATAATAGTTGCAACTGGCAACTGAACTCTGGAGGGGCCCCTCAGGAAGCACTACAGGAAATGGCTACTAATGATGAGCCTGAACTTTTGAACCTGGTAAGTAGTTTCAGTTTTGCTAAAATCGTATTTCTGCAATTTTGCACTTATTCGCGGGGCGCGAAGTTGTACTGGGAAGCCGCGAACTCACGCGAACAGTGCGAGCAGTGCGAGCAAAATCCGCTGCTCGCGGATTTGCGGATTTTGCGGGAGATTCGCAAATCTCGCGGATTGCGAATTTACCGAAAATCCGCAAAATCCGCGAGCGAAACGGATTTTCCGCCCATGCTTAGTCCACATCTGTTAGTGATTGGCTCCACAAAGGAACTTGTGTATTAGCTTTCAAAACTGGTAGCCCCTCCCACTGATCGATCGTGGTTTTCAACCTTATATGTACCTAAATCATGCTCTTGTGTTTGTACCACCTTCTTTTTAGCCCCTGTGTGGGTATAAATAAACTGCGCTTTCTTAGTTCGTGGTTCTACTTCTTGCAATACCGAAGGGTACTGTCTGAACCGTAGCACCACCTCATGAGGTGTAATAAATGTTACTTTTTCTATTCCAGTTTCTGTGCCAACTTCTTCCTATTGGTCTGAGGACTTTGTCACGCCACTGGTGCACCTAAGGCAAGCTCGTCTGCGCCTGTCCGTGACCCGACCGCATCCAGCGCCAGGAACCCTGGTTCTACAACTATCCATTGCTATGTCACCAACACCCTCCTCACACTCAATACCATAAAACTAAGAGACTGCCAACAGGCCTAACCTAACAAGACCTACAGCCAGTTCTCCTGTCTCCACTGCCACCAGACCTTCTTCACAACCCCAGCTTCCAGCACCGCTGACACCAGCAACGGCAACACCCTCAGATGCATCCTCCTCAACGTACGCTCCGTACACAAGCATGCCATGGAAACCTGGAACCTACTCGACTCCCTCGCACCCGACATCGTCTTCCTCACAGAGACATGGACCAACGACTCCTCTGTTGTAATTTAACAGCGACTAGGTTAAGCATTAGCGGAAGACATCCTAGTTTTAGCTACTATTGTGACATTCAGTGGACTCCATTTTGTATTCACAGCAGCCATCTTGTCTGTTACATGCTGCCGCGTGCCGACCATTTGCTTTGTCCTATCTTCCAGTTAACGGCGCTTGAAATCTGCCCGGCAACAAGTTATATTTAGCATCCCCCACTTTCGCTCATGTCCAGTAGGGTCCACATCTGTTAGTGATTGGCTCCACAAAGGAACTTGTGTATTAGCTTTCAAAACTGGTAGCCCCTCCCACTGATCGATCGTGGTTTTCAACCTTATATGTACCTAAATCATGCTCTTGTGTTTGTACCGCCTTCTTTTTAGCCCCTGTGTGGGTATAAATAAACCACGCTTCCTTAGTTCTTGCTGCTACTTCTTGCAATACCGAAGGGTACTGTCTGAACCGTAGCACCACCTCATGAGGTGTAATAAATGTTACTTTTTCTATTCCAGTTTCTGTGCCAACTTCTTCCTATTGGTCTGAGGACTTTGTGCAGAGAAGGGCGAACCCCTTTCACTGGTGGGTCTAGCTGAGGCCTGCTACAACAAATTGGTGCCCGACACGTGGGGCTCATCGGCGACTCGGATGCCCGAAGGGGTGGTAGCGATGAAGGGTTGGGATCTCGCTGCGGACGCGATCACATGCCAGAGGAGACCCGAGTCTTGGCATCTAAGGCATTTTTCCCTTCTTTACGATCTGACCATCCAGGTGGAGTCGGTCCTCGACTGAGATCTCTTCTGCCAATTCGCTGTGCAGTGGCCGTTTAGTCGAGTTTAGAACTTGGCAGTTGGAATCTGGACACCCTGTGATTGGTAAGAGCTGTTTTTCAGCACATACTATGGGTTTTGGATGCCCTTGAATGGTAAGGTAGTTTTAGGAACACTTACCATGGCATATATTTATTGGAAAGACTAGTCTGATCTGTATTGTTTGCATTGGTGTATATATGTGTTGCAACTCAAATAGGCAGGTAATGTGGAGATTTTTCTCTAACTTTGATTTGAATTTGAACAGCACATTGTACTAAAAGTACCTTAAGTGCTACTTTGTTTATAATACTGCATATCTTGCATTATTTTTGACATGCCTGTTTTTAGCGCACTTCGTAGAATGTGTTGCTTTTTTAATGGTACCAGACTGAGACTCGAAGAATCGCAACCGGCTCCCCCAGAGGGGACGCCTAATAGGGATATTACGTAAAATATGGTATTTCTCCCATAATGTACAGCACATTATGGCATAAATACACTCGTAAGGATCCTGAATTACGTTGGCCTATGCATGGGTCATTTGATATGATGATTGAGTATGGGAAACAATGTTTATTTGAGCGGAAGTCTAGACGTGATATGTTTGAATGCTTGCGTATGTGGGAGAAAGAAGTGCGTGAACGAGCGAAGCGTGAGCAAGCATTAATTGAGAAAGAGCAACAGAAGAATGTGTATGAGAAAGCATTGGAGTTGAGAAAGAAAGAGGTCAAAGAATCGAAAGAGAGAGAGGAGAAAGAACATAGATTGCAAGTATCTGGCCAATACCCTGTTCGCCAACCTCTCTATCCTGTCCTTAATAAACCGCAATATGATTTTTTGTTACTAGATTGCCCTTCACCTCCATATGCCGTTCCGTCAGCTCCATCTGATGTCGATGAGGATTCCGAGTCAGAACAACGGAAGGCGCGAGACACCCATTCTATGCTGTCCATTGATCGTGCGCCGAACTCAGACAGGCTGCTCGTAAAGCACTACGTAGCATTGATCCTGCTTCCGATCTCTTAGATAGTATACAAGGGTGGCAGGAAAGGGAGCAGATATATTTCACTGAGATGTTTGCCTCAGAAATTATTGAATTATTTCGGAAATTCTCTGCAGATTTAGAACCTGATGATATAGAAGCTGTTCATAAGCAAATGTGTGATGGTATTTTTGTTTTCTCTCAGGTGGCTGATATGATTAAGCGTTTGGTTAAATTATGAACTGGTGCGGTTTGCTTGAAGTAGGAGAAAAAGACTGCTGATGCAGCTGCACAGAAATTTCAGACCGGAGGGATGCAGGCTTCTATCTTCGGAATAGATAAGACAATGATAGTCCATGCGAAGCCCATGCGGGAAGCGCGACCTTGTATGTTCCTCCTAAAGGAGCGGGTACCAGTGATGATAAATATTCCATTGATGCTAAAGGTTATTTTATCTATAATTGGGTTTATACTCCCTGGAATAGGGCAGATGTAATGGCGCTTAAAGCGGCATTACCCGATACGTGTAAAAATCCAGCTGCTTTCTATGAGGAAGTTGAAGGCACCATTAACTCCTGTACTATGACTCTGTGTGATATTGATTTATTTTTTGGATTAATATTACCACCGGACATGTGGAGGACCGTCCGTAAAATTAGTGATCGTGCTACTGTTGGTATGGAATGGAGGGATATAGAACAATTGGATGAGGACACGGAACCCGCTCAAAAGCCACATAAGTTAATATTAAATCTCCCCGCAGCTATATTAACTAAGCTAAAAACGATTATCCACCCCTAAAAAGATAGATTGGACTGTTTTAGCATAGTGCAAACAAAAGGTAGATTAATTGGTTTCTGATTTCTTTACGCGTTTTGAGGAAGCATTTCACGATTTTAGCGGTCAGTCTTTGACGAATGATACAGGCAGACATCTCTTTGTCGACAAATATGTTACGAATTTTTTACCAGGGATAGCTAGCCATTTAAAAGCCAGTGAAAGTTCTTGGACTACATCCTCTCCATCATCTGTTTTAACGATGGCTCAATATTACGAGCGTCAGGAATCGGAAGCAAAAGGTAGCAAGGAAAAGAAATCTAAAGATTTAAAAACGAAGGTTATGTTAGCTCAAGCTTATGTTCCGTCTTCCGGAGGCTATGATAGAGGCAAACGCGGATCTTTTAGTTCTTCTTACACTTGTCCAAATCTGTCTATTAACCAATGTGCGTATTCTAATTTGGCCATTGGGCGGCCGATTGTCCAGTATTGCGTGCCCAACAGAATTCATGAGGTCGGGGACAAATGAGAAATCACGCAGGTTATTCAGGACCTAGGGGAAATACGAATGATCGCGCTAGATTTGATACTAATGTGTGAGCACAGGATGGGTTTAACACTTTTGATAGACGAAACCAGTACCAGATGTCCGACTATGTGCAGCCTGATTTTCACGATTCTGCTTATGCATAGGATTGCCTAGGATGGGGTAAGGAGTCAGTTGAAGTTCCAGTAGATCAAACGGGTCCCTATGTTACAGCACATGTTTTGGGTTCTACTGATCAGTTTCTGGTTGATACTGGAGATACTTGTAGCGCTTTCTCTAAACAATTGGTTCCAAGGGCTCCCCTGTCTGGGGTAACTATTACTTCGATAGGTTTCGATGGAACACCTTACCTTAGCCCATTGTCACAACCACTTTCATTCCATGTTTATAAATGTAGTGCTTCGTGTTCGATTTTGCTTTCCCCAAACACACCAGACAATATAGTGGGTCTCGATATGCTCAAGCATTTCAGAGCTACAATACGATGTTCTCCTGAAGGAGTGCGTGTCATTTTGAATGATAATCACCCTGTAACTGAAAGAGCCTGTCTTGTTAAAGAGGATATTGCATTGGCTTCACTCCCTAAAACCTTGTGGGCTACCTCAGACACTGATGTGGGTCAAATGGTCATCCTACCGGTACACATTAGTGTCAAGGAGGGAGCTGTGTTGCCACGCTTGCCTCAATACAGAATTTTACAGGAGGGTGAAGAAGCACTCATACGAATTGTACATGATCTCATTCAAGTTGGAGTTGTTGAGAAATGTTTGCAACAACCCGATTCTTCCAATTTTGAAAAAAGATACTGACACTGAAGTTTACAGGTTTATTATAGATTTGAGAGAGGTAAACAAGATCGTAGTACCACAATACCCTGTGGTTTCTGATATTACAACACTTCTTACTTTGGTTCCTCCAACTGCAACCACGTTCTCTGTTATAGACTTGAAGAATGCTTTCTTTTCGATCCCTATTCATCCTGATAGACGATATTTGTTCTGTTTCACTTTTTATAATCGATCGTATAGATTTTGCAGAGTTCCTCAAGGCTATACCGAGAGTCCAAGAATTTACAGCCAAGCATTGTAAAGGCAACTGGATTCTTTTGTTTTGCCTGAAGGTGTGGCTCATACAATATGTTGATGACATCTTGTTCGCAGCTGATACCCCTGAACAATGTGAAAAGTATACACTGTCTTTGCTTTCTTTCCTTGCTTCACATCATCATAAAGTGTCACAAAAGAAATTGCAATATTGTAGACCCAAGGCAACCTACTTAGGTCACCTTTTGTCTAAGGAGGGCCGTGCACTGACATCAGATTGCATACAAGCAATTTTAGACACTCCAGTACCTTCCACACAGAAAGTAGTTTGTGCATTTCTTGGTCTTACTTCTTTTTTGCAGGCAATGGATTTGGGGGTTTTCGTACATTGTTAAGCCTTTGTTAGCACTTTTGACAAAAGACACTCCAATACCCCTTCCATGGACAGATGAATGTGAGACTGCTTTTCGGCAGTTACGACAAGCCCTTTGGTCAGCACCAGTGTTAGGTACACCAGATTACACGAAGCCTTTTGCACTTTACGTGCATGAGAAAGATGGATGCGCATTGTCAGCTTTAGTCCAGTTACATGGCGATAAGCAATGTCCCTGTGCTTACTTTTCAGCAGTTCTTGAACCTGTTGCCAGAGCGTTGCCTGGGTGTTTTCGCTCAGTTGCGGCAACGCCTGTGTCAATACAACAAAGTGAAGGAATAGTTTTGTCACATAAGTTGTTAGTATTGGTACCCCATGCGGTTGATGCTCTTTTAAATCAAACAAAGACGCAGCACTTAACTAGCTCTCGTCTGACAGGATATGAACTGACATTGCTAGCTCCTCATATTACGTTGAAGAGATGTGCAACCCTAAACCCAGCTACTTTGTTCCCGTATCCGGTGACTCAGCCTCAGTCACAAGAAACACATGATTGTATATTCCTGACTGAGGAACAGACAAAGGGTCACATTGATTTTCAGGATACGCCCCTTCCAGATGTGGATGGTGAATTATGGGTTGATGGGTCCTGTTTGAAATTACCAGATGGCACGACCTCTGCCGCATATGCAATCACCACGCTTGAAACAGTAGTGGAGACAGCTCGTATACCACAGAAATCGGCTTAAGCAGCTGAATTGATAGCTTTGACACGAGCATGTGAGCTTAGTACTGATTTATGTGTGAACATCTAAACGAATAACTGCTATGCTTTCAGAGTGGCACATGATTTTGGGCTTGTCTGGAAGGAAAGAGGTTTTCTTACATCCCATGGGATGCTAATAATGCACGGAGAATTAGTGGATAATCTTCTGACTGCACTGACGTATCCAAAGAAAATAGCTATCGTCAAGTGTAGTGCACACAAGAAAGTGACAGATAAGCTTGGACAAGGTAATGCCTTTGCAGATCACGTGGCACGTGAGACTGCGATGCAACGAAGCACTACACCCATGTATGTAGTGAAGTCACAAGCTGAGCGTTGGCATGATGCTAGACAAGAAGTACTAGAGATACAGAAATCTGCTTCTGCGAAAGAACGTGAGCAGTGGTCTGAAGAAGGAGAGTTGGATGATGAGGGTTGTTGGCGGAATAAGCAGATGGATAGATGGAAACTTCCTATAGCCTTTGTACAACCTATGGTTCAGATGGCACATGGGCTAGCACATGTTGGAGCTTCAGCAATAACTAAACTGCTTACGCAAGTTTGGGAGCATCCAGAAATTGCTAGCACAGCTAAGAGAGTAGTACAGTCTTGTTTGATCTGTCTGCAATATAATCCTGGAAAAGGGATACAGACTCCAGCTGGAGGATTTGCTACACCAACTGCACCCTTTGAAGTCTTGCAAATGGATTATATTCAACTTGAGCATTGCGACAACTGAAGTATGTCTTAGTGGTGGTCTGTGCTTTAGGTAAATGGATTGAGGCATGCCCCACGAAGGACAATACTGCTATCACTACAGCAAAGGTGTTGTTGAAGGAATTCTTCCCGAGGTTTGGTGTTTGCAAACTCCTGTGGAGTGATAACGGACCTCATTTTGTTGGGGAAGTTATTAAATATGTCCTGAAGGGATTAGAGTTTAAACAGAAGTTCCATGGAGTGTTCCATCCACAATCAGCAGGATTGGTGGAAATGTATAATGCTACTCTGAAGCTGAAAATAGCGAAAAGTCAAGCTTCCACATCTTTGACTTGGCCAGATGCGTTGCCACTAGCATTGCTTTCTATCAGATCAGTACCACATTCTCAGAGAGGTCTTACTCCCCACAAGGTTGTGTTTGGGAGACCAATGAATATTTGGGGAGTTCCAAAACTGAGTTCTGTATATGATGTACCTTGTGTCTTGATGAATGGCTATTTTTGCACAGTTAACTGACAGCTTGGTTTCTATTCATCAACAGGTTCGAGAAGCACTTCCCGACTGATCTACAGGTGACGGCCATGAGCTCCAACCTGGGGATTTTGTAATGCTTAAAGTATTTGAGAGGTCGAGCAGCTTGGAGCTGAGGTGGCGAGGACCAGAACAGGTGCTCCTAGCCACGATAACAGCAGTTCGAGTCACGAATAGGAAGAACTGGGTGCATAGCACCCACTGTTGAAAGGTATTGTCGACCTTGGTGGAACCTGCTGTGCTGACCGATCATCAAGAGATCCTGACTACGGAGAAAGGCCAAGGGGATCACTGAAATAATATCTATGTCAACAATATCGAATTACAAAAATATCGAGGAAAAAATATAGAATACCAAAATATCAACCTCCTATCTCCAAACAGGTAAGTACAAAAATATTGAATAAAAAATATCTATGTTAAAAATATAGTTAGTCAAAATATCGAATTTTTAAAAAATGCTTTAAATTAATTAAAAAATAATGAAATAATAAATATAATTAACTTAAACATACTTAAAATACTTAAATAACCTTAAAAATAATAAATAATGAATGTAAGTAAAACAACATACAAATGTATTTGTTAATACATATATATATATATATATATATATATATATATATATATATATATATATAAACGTAATATTAATAAAACAATTATAATATTTTTACTGTAGGATAGCGGAAAGGGTAAAATTTACTATTACCACTCCAGAGAGTGCAACAGTAGGGAAAGCGTTGGATAGCGTAGGGGTACAAATTACTATTCCAACTCCAGTGAGTGGGACAGTAGGGAAAACGTTGGATAGCGGCAGGTTAAAATTTACTATTCCCACTGAAGAGAGTGCAACAGTAGGGAAACCGTTGGATAGGGTAGAGGTAAAAATTACTATTCCCACTCCAGAGAGTGCAACAGTAAGGAAAGCGTTGGATAGCGTAGGGGTAAAAATTACTATTCCAATTCCCGAGAGTGCAACAGTAGGGCAAACGTTGGATAGCGTAGGGGTAAACATTACTATTCCAACTCCAGAGAGTGCAACAGTAGGGAAAGCGTTGGCTAGCGTAGGGGTAAAAATTACTATTCCAACTCCAAAGAGTGCAAAAGTCGGGAAAACGTTGGATAGCGGCAGGGTAAAATTTACTATTCCCACTCCAGAGAGTGCAACAGTAGGGAAAGCGTAGAGGTAAAAATTACTATTTCCACTCCAGAGAGTGTAACAGTAAGGAAAGCGTTGGATAGCGGCTGGGTAAAATTTACTATTCCCACTCGAGAGAGTGCAACAGTAGGGAAAGCGTTGGATAGCATAGAGGTACAAATTACTATTCCCACTCCAGAGAGTGCAAATGTAGGGAAAGCGTTCGATAGCGTAGGGGTAAAAATTACTATTCCCACTCCAGAGAGTGCAACAGTAGGGAAAGCGTTGGATAGTGTAGGGGTAAAATGTACTATTCCAACTCCAGAAAGTGCAACAGTAGGGAAAACGTTGGATAGCGGCAGGGTAAAAATTACAATTCCAACTCCAGAGAGTGCAACAGTAGGGAAGCGTTGGATAGCGTAGAGATAAAAATTACTATTCCCTCTCCAGAGAGTGCAACAGTAGGGAAATCGTTGGATAGCGTAGGGGTAAAAATTAATATTCCCACTCCAGAGAGTGCAACAGTAGGGAAAGCGTTGGATAGCGTAGAGGTAAAAATTACTATTCCAACTCCAGAGAGTGCAACAGTAGGGAAAGTAAATACTTCATATATAAATAAAAATAAATTAAATATTAATACCAATTACTAATTAATTAAAAGTAATTAACAATTTTATATATTATAATAATTAATCAATTAAAAATAAAAATAAAAATAAATTATTAAGGAGTATTACCTAATAATACCAATTATTTACCAATTAACAATTAATTAATTAACAATTAAAAAAGAATTAAAAATTTGAACAACGAAAAACCAATAAATACATTAAAATATTTAATTAATTACTATTAAATTACTTCCCACCCTATTCCCCTACAAACCCACAACCCGCAACATAAAATAAATTAATAAAATTAACATAATTATCAATTAATCAATTAATTAAAATAAATTACCAATTTTATTGTATTTAATTACCAACTAAATATTTTAATATCAATTAATTAAAAATAAATACCAATAAATAAAATCATTTTTTTAAATTAATTATAATTAAATTACTTCCCAACCTATTCCCCTACAAACCCACAACCCGCAACATAAAATAAATTATTAAAATTAACATAATTATCAATTAATCAATTATTTAAAATAAATTACCAATTATATTTTATTTAATTACCAATTAAATATTTAAATATCAATTAATTTAAAATAAATACCAATAAATAAATGTAAAAATTTAAATAATTATAATTAAATTACTTCCCACCCTATTCCCCTATAAACCCACAACCCGCTACAGAAAATACAATAATATAATTAACATAACTATCAATAAATCAATTAAATAAAATTAAGTACCAATTATATTTCAATTACATTTTTTTTGTAATTTGTTTATTGGAATTATATTTTAATTAATTACCGATTAGTAATTAATTAAAAATTAATTCAAAATAAATACCAATAAATCAATTAACATATTTAATTAATTATATTAAATTACTTCCCACCCTATTCCCCTATAAACCCACAACACTCTACAGAATTATATTACGCAAAAATAAAATACCATAAAATTAATTAATTAAAATAAATTAGAAAATAAATATACACTTTTCACACATATACTAACATAAAAAATACTTTAAAAAATTAGATATTATTAATAAATTAATATTAATTTACTTACCTCAAATTCGATATTTTTGTTGTCTAGATTCTGTCCATTCTATAGTTTTGTTGTCTATATTCTGTCCATTCTATATTTTTGTTTTCTATATTCTGTCCATTCTTTATTTTTGTAGTCTATATTCTGTCCATTCAATATTTATTTATTTATTTATTTATTTTTAATATTTATAAAGCGCTGCATATACCCGTGGGCGTCTTGGCGCTGATAAACCATTTATTTGAATACGAACTGTGAGCTTGTAAACCAGTTATTTAAGACGGACTGTAAACGATGGAAATGATCATTGAGTGAACAGCCAAGTTTTCAAGAGTTTACGGAACTGAAGGAGCGTGGGACTTTGCCTGATGTTAAGAGGCAAGGTGTTCCAGAGTTTGGGGGCGGCCACTAGAAAGCGCCGGTCACCCCAGGTGACTGTTTTGCTGCTGGGAATGACCAGTTGATTGAGAGTAGCCGATCGTAAGGCTCTGGTGGGTTTGTGGTGTTGTAATTGATCTTTTAAGAAGTGTGGTCCTTGATTGTTAACTGCTTTGAACACAATGCAGAGGGATTTGAAGTGAATTCTTTTTTGCACAGTGAGCCAGTGAAAATCCTTTATGTTGTTGGAAATGGATTCAAATTTTGTTTTGCCGGAGAGCAGACGTGCTGCCGCGTTTTGAACAGTCTGGAGTTTGGTAATTACTCTAGTTTGAGCATTAAGGAATAGCCCATTAAAATAGTCCAAGGATGAGAGGACAAGGGAAGTGAGTAGTGTCTTGATGGCAGAGTCAGGAAGAAAAGGGCGTATTTTCCTGATCATTTTTAATTTCAGGTGTGCCGTAGACACCGTTTTGTTGGCGTGGTCCATGAAATTTAGACCGTCATCGAAGATGACTCCAAGGTTCCTGACCTTGGCGGTAGGGGTGGGAGGGGTACCGAAGGTCTCTGGCCACCAACTTGATGGCCAGGCTGGTAGGAGTGGTCCAAAGATGAGTACCTCGGTTTTTTCCGAATGTAACTTAAGGCAGTTGGTAGCCATCCATTCTCCTATATCTAGGAGCCCTTTCTTGAATTTTTCGGCTACTTGCTCTCCATCCCCTTTGATTGCCAACACTAGTTGGGTATCGTCGGCGTAAGAGGTTAGGCTCATCCCGTGTGCTTTGATGGTCTTAGCAAGGTCCGACACGTAGATGTTAAAAAGTGTCGGACTCAGGGATGAGCCTTGAGGTACGCCACATGGAGCAGAGAGTTGGGCCGATTGAAAGGGTCCTAAGATGACAGCCTGCGTTCTTTTGGCAAGGAAGGACGCAATTAAGTCTTTGGCAGTGTGGCAAATGCCAAATCCCTGGACAATATTGTGTCCATTCTATATTTTTAATTCGATATTAATGCTATTCTGATAGATATTTTTTGTAGTCTATATTCTGTCCATTCGATATTGTGTCCATTCTATATTTTTAATTCGATATTAATGGAAATCGATATTAAAAACTTGATATTTTGACTGTATACCAGGCCAAGCTGTATCACCTGACGAATCTGCGGTGTTCTTCCCGGACCAAACGATTCCTGGAGCATCGCGATACAACTTGAGGCCAAGAAAAGAGTCTGCAGTTTTGAAAGAGACAGGTTGAGCTTCTGCCATGGGTAGTGGAAACGGAATGCCGATATGACAAGAGGGGGGATCAGCCCTGCGTAGTGTAGTGACACCCGTCTTGAACTTCGGTGAAGAAACCAACGTCTACCCAAAGGAGAAGAGCTCCTACGATTGTTTTGTTTTGTTTTTAGAAAGAGTTGATTTTTGCTGCTAAGATGAATAAAAGAAAGATCATTGGTGCCATAGGGGTTATTGCTGTTTTGACAATTATAGCAGTAATCACCTGGTCTGTTGAGATGATAGTTCCTGCTCGTGAGCTTCTTGTTGTTACTACTCCTGTCCCAGAGGAACATCACTATTATACTCTTCCGTATCATGAGCAGAAGCATTGTCAATCTTATCTCAATAACTCTTTTGTTCAGATGTTGCATCATACCCATAATGCCACAAACACTACTAACTGTTGGGTATGTGGAATGATTCCAGCGCATCAAAAGAAAGGAGGAACGCCTTTTATTCCACTTCCTTTCTCGCATAATGGCTCTTGTCGAGCCTGGTACACTCTTTTGTTTGCAACTAGAAAACCTGCAGTAGGTGGACTTCTTTTTCGTTTGAACAAAGAGTGTTATCAGGACAAAGAGGGGTATCCTCAAGCGAATGGAACTCAATGGGAATGGGAGGAATACCGACCGGACAATATTTCCACGCCATATGTCTTCACCAGCACAAGAGACTCTGCCAAAAGTGAACAATTTGTGATTACAGGTTACAAAGACTAAAGCAGACTTGTGTGTACAAAGTGTTGGACGAATTCTAGTTGGAATAAGTGATTGTATTAAAGTTTTGAATATAGATGGAATAAATGATAGTTCTTTCTTAGCTTTGCATAGCACATATGTAGTGTGTGGCAGTTATGGATATCATCGACTACCAATTGGGTGGCCGTAAAATGATGGACAATGCCTGAGTCTTTGCTTTGTATATTAATCTGTATAATTATGCCTTTTTGAATCATCAATTTTATATGGATTTTATGATAATTGTGTAAATTGTGTTTTGTGCTTTTATGAATTCTTGGAATTCGAAAAAAGATTATGAAATGAAATGATGATGATAGTTCTTTCTCAGCTTCGCATAGCACATACCTAGTATGTGGCAGTTATGGATATCATCGACTACCGATTGGGTGGTCAGGTGTATGTTATGTATCTTTTCTATAACCCCCTGTTTTCCTGGCACCTGCATCATATCATTAAGATTTTAAGTTGTTCAATGACATTTCATTAAACTGAAATAGGAGGACAATAAGCACTGATGAAGTAGACCAAACAGATACTAGTCTGCAGCAATATGTTGATTTCAATTTGGGTCTGTTCTCTTTTGTGGGTGCTGCATTAAATAGCAGGAAAGTGAGACGATTAACTAGAGTTGTAGAAGCTGTCACTAATCAGACAGCTATATCGCTTGGAAATATTACTGAAGAACTGCAAGTTGCCAGAATTGTAGCGATCCAGAATAGAATGGTGTTAGATGTGATGTTAGCCAATAGAGGTGGTGCATGTAAGATTATCTGTAGTAGTTGTTGCGTCTTCATTCCTGATAATTTGCCTTCAGTATATGACGCAATTTTTAAACTGCATAAAATAGCTACAGACATTCACACAAAGAATGGCACCTGGACTTTTGCTGGATGGTTCTGGACTTTGGTCTCTGCTTGGGGTTGGCAACTATTGACTATTCTATGTATTATAATTGCAGTAATTTTTACTTGTTGTATGTGTATTCATTGTGGTCCAATGCTATGTTCCATGTGTATCACTGCTTGCATACCAGCCAGGGAAGATGTTGCAGAAATGAAAGCACAGCACATGTTAAATAAGGAAGTAGCTGAAATGATGCAAATAGATATACAGGATAAATAATTAGATTATCCCAGAAAAGCGAATGTCTTCAGCTAATACTGAAAGGGTCGTCTGTTGTAATTTAACAGCGACTAGGTTAAGCATTAGCGGAAGACATCTTAGTTTTAGCTACTATCGTGACATTCAGTGGACTCCATTTTGCATTCACAGCAGCCATCTTGTCTGTTACAAGCTGCCGCATGACGACCATGTGCTTTGTCCTATCTTCCTGCTAACGGCGCTTGAAATCTGACCGGCAACAAGTTATAATTAGCACCCCCTCTTTCGCGCATGTCCAGTAGGGTCCACATCTGTTAGTGATTAGCTCCACAAAGAAACTTGTGTATTAGCTTTCAAAACTGGTAGCTCCTCCCACTGATCGATTGTGGTTTTCAATATTACCTTATATGTACATAAATCGTGCTCTTGTGTTTGTACCGCCTTCTTTTTAGCCCCTGTGCGGGTATAAATAAACCACACTTTCTTAGTTTGTGGTGCTACTTCTTGCAATACCGAAGGGTACTGTCTGAACGGTAGCACTACCTCATGAGGTGTAATAAATGTTACTTTTTCTATTCCAGTTTCTGTGCCAACTTCTTCCTATTGGTCTGAGGACTTTGTGCAGAGAAGGGCGAACCCCTTGCCCTGGTGGGTCTAGCTGAGGCCTGCGACAACACCTCCACACCCGACATCAACATCACCGAACGGATACAAGATCCAGAGGAAAAATGTCCCCAATTACCCAGTAGGGGGCCTCACCATTGCCCACAAGAGCACCCTCCACCTCGTCACCTCCATCGAAACTCTCCCCTCCGCCGAACACATGCACTTCCAGATCCAGACCGCCCCCAACGCAACACTCCGAGGAACCCTTCGCCACTGCTATCACTGATTTCATTGCACCCCACGCCATTGCATCAAAGAACTTTATACTCATCGGAGACCTAAACTTCCACCTCGACAATCCCAGCAACCCCAACTCTACCATCCTTCCCAACATCGGACTTAAAAAACTCATCACCACACCAACCCATAAAGCCTGGACACGCCCTCGACCCCATCTTCGCTTCATGAAACAGCATCTGCTTTTGCCACAAAACGCACCCACCATGGACCAACCACCACTGCGTACACTTCACTGTTGACAAACCCAAATCACCCAAACCAGGCCCACGCCCTCCACGTAGGAACTGGAGCAAGGTCACCGATGAACAACTCAACTTCACCCTCACCCGTGACAACCACACCTGGACACCCAACAAAAACATTGCAGACAGAGAACTCCACACTTGGATCTCCAGCTGTGCAGAGGAGCTCACCCAGCTACACAACACCAACAAACAGCGCTCCAGGAAAGCCGCCTGGTACAACACTGCCTTCAAAGAAGCCAGAGGCACCTGCAGGTGCCTGGAGAAGAACTGGAGAAACTCCAAAACAAGCGAAAATGACTCCACCTACAAAAACACCATGAAGAACTACCACAACCAAATCAGAACCACCAAGAGGAACTTCATCCACAACAAAATCCTCGCCAACTCCAGGGAACTGTTCAGTGTCATCCAGGAGTTCACCAACCCATGCAGCAAAGCCACAGACATCACCCCGTCCCAAGACCTCTGCAACAAGCTTGGAACTTACATCCACTTCAATATCAAAACCCTCTACAACAACTTTGTTGACCACCCTCCAAAGGCCACAGCCCCCCTCCCAGGACACCAGTCAAACCACCATCTCCACCCCGTCACCGATCACGACCGAAGACACCACCTCAACCATGAAAGGGGTCCACTCAGGGCCCCCACTGACCCCTGCCCTCCTCACATCTACCACAGTGCTGCAACAGCCATCACACCCGAACTACAATGGGCAATTAACACAACCTTCAAAACAACCACCTTCCCAGATGACTGAAAGCGTGCAGAAGTCAGGTCCCTACTCAAGAAACCCACGGCCAACCCCACCGACCTCAAGAACTACCAACACATCTTGCTCCTCCCCTTCGCAGCTAAAGTGGCAGAGAAAATGGTCAACAGAGAACTAACACGAAGAGCACGCCATCCTCGACCCATCCCAATTCGGATTCCAAAGCAACCACAGCACCAAAACCACCCTACTCGCTGCCACAGATGACATCTGCACCCTCCTGGACCAAGGCCACTCCACAGCCCTCATCCTACTCGACCTGTCAGAGGCCTGCGACACCGTCTCTCACCACACAATAGTCACCAGCCTGCACAACGCCAGCATACAAGGAACAGCCCTGGACTGGATCCAATTGTTCCTCACCGGAAAAAGCCAGAGAATCAGACTACCACTCTTCCTCTCCGCCCCTAAGGAAATCACCTGCGGAGTCCCACAGGGGTCATCACTGAGCCCGACCCTCTTTAAAGTCTACATGGCCCCCCTCGCAGCCATCGTTCCACAACACAGCCTCAACATGGTATCCTACACCTACAGCAACCAGCTTATCCTCACTCTCAACCGAGACTCCACCACCGCCAAGCTCAACTTCCAGAAAGGAATGCAAGACATAGCAGCCTGGATGACCAACAGCTGCCTTAAACTCAACGCCAAGAAGACAGAAGTTCTCATCCTTGAAACCACCCCGTCAGCATGGGACAACACCTGGTGGCCTACCGCCCTCGGGAGCCCACCTACCCCCTAAGACAATGTCAAGAACCTCGGCATCATACTCGACTCATCACTCATCATGAACCGACAAGTCAATGCTATCACATCCAGCTGCTTCAACACCCTCCGCATACTCCGCAAGACTTTCAAATGGATTTCCTCGGAGTCAAGGAAGACAGTCACCCACGCACTCATCACCAGCAGACTAGACTATGGAAATGCAATCTCGCCGGCAACAGCAAATCCCTACTCCGCAAACTGCAGACTATACAGAACAACGCCGCCAGATTCGTCCTCGGCATCCCGCGGTACGAACACATCAGCCAATACCTGCAAGAGCTCTACTGGCTCCCCGTGGAGAAAAGAGTCACCTTCAAACTCCTCACCCAGGCCTACAAATGCCCACACAACAACGGATCCAAATACCTCAATGACAGAATCAACTTCCACATACCCAAAAGGAACCTCTTATCTTCCAACCTCGCACTGGCCAAAACACCACGCATCCTCAGAACCAGAGCAGAAGGAAGATCCTTCTCCCACATCGCAGCCAAGAATTGGAACAAGCTACCGGCAGATATCAGACATGCTCCCTCCCTGAACGCCTTCAGAAACACCCTGAAGACCTGGCTCTTCGGCAAAACGGACCTGCTGACCCCCCTCCCCAGCACCTTGAGACCCTAACAGGTGAGTAGCATGCGTATAATCCCCTGATTGATTGATTGATGTCGAATGTATTATCCTTTTTTTCTGTAATCAGATAGGATTGGACAGACGACTCACTGAGTGACGTAGTCACCGGGGATCTCGGCTGGTAGCTCCTGCCATCTTGTGTGCATCTCGGCCTCTTGGTAATTTCAAAATTACTTATTAATTTAATTATTTATTTATTGTATTTCTAAAGCGCACTATCACCTAACAGGCATCTTGACGCTCGTAACTCAGTCTAACCATCTCCGCAGGGACTTACTATAACTCGGCCCTAATTCTTAGGAAATAACCAGGTTTTTATGTTCATTCTGAACGGCAGGAGTTCACTGATTTGTCTCAGCTCAAGAGGTAAGGTGTTCCATAGCCTTGCAGCAGCGATCCCAAATGATCTACCTCCTGCTCTGACTTTTTTAAAATGGGGGACTTTTCTTAGTTTTGCCCCGAATGAACGCAAAGTTAGGCCAGGGACATACCATTCAAATTTGTGTTGGAGGGAAATAGGACCCCTTGCGTGCAAATCTTTAAAGACTAGGCAAAGTGATTTAAACTTAATTCTTTGTATCACAGGGAGCCAGTGCAACTCCGACAGGGCCCCAGAGGTGGAGGACCGTCTCGGCCAGCCTAATACCAACTTAGCTGCAGTTGGTTGCATCCTCTGCATCCTATCCAATAAAAATTTTGGAGACTCAAAGAGCAAAGCAATGCAGTAATCAACTCGACTGAGTATGGTGCTCCGTGCTATCAAGGAGCGCGCTTGATGGGGTAGTAGAGGGAAGATCTTCCTAAGAGAATGAATAATGGCCAAGCAGCAGCCCACCACTTTCGTGACATGCGCCTCTAGTCTGAGGTTACAATCAAATGTCACACCCAGGTTACGAACTGTCTTAACAGGCTGGCCAAGGTTGGGAGATTCTGGGGGCCAAAAATTGCTGGGCAGCCCAGAAGAAGTCCTGCCCATAGCATAATAAAGCAACTCTGTTTTAGCTACATTAAATTGTAATGAATTTTCCCTCAATCACTGCGACATGTCTCACAGGCAGCTGTGAAACCCCTCCAAAGAAGTTGACTGCTCTCCCTCAAGGGAGAGAATCAATTGCGTGTCATCTGCGTAATTAACGATCTTGATGTTATAACGCTTGATGACCGCCATCAGGGGTCTCAAATAAACATTAAAAAGAATAGGGCTAATGGCCGAGCCCTGTGGCACGCCATGTGAAACATATGTATAGACGGATTGGTGGGGGGAGAGGGACACTGCCTGCTGCCTCCCTGATAAGAAGGAATGAAACCACCTAAGGGCAACACCCGTCACTCCCACCTCTCTCAGCCAAAGGATTTTGTGGTTGACCGTATCGAAGGCGGCAGACAGGTCAAGCAGAATAAGAACTACTGCCTGACCCCTGTCTGCCCGCCCCAGAAGCTCATCCATCACGGTCACCAAGGCCGTCTCGGTGCCGTGAGCCGGTCGGAACCCGAACTGCTCCTCCTCTAGAAGCTTAGCTTGTTCTAAGTATGCGGACAGCGTGCCACTCACCACCCGTTCTACTATTTTAGCTGGAAAAGGGAGGAGGGATATAGGTCTAAAATCTTTGAGACACTCTGGGTCAAGGGAGGGTTTTTTAAGCAGTGGTGTCACCAGAGCCTGCTTCCATTGAAAGGGCACCACCCCACCAATGAGAGACTGATTGCAAATCAGGCGGAGCGAGGGAAACAACTCTGCCCCAAACTCCTTCCAGATTTTACATGGCAACGGGTCCATGGGAGAACCTGATGCAATACTGTCCACTATCTTACATTAATCTTCTGACTGCAAGGGAGGGAATTCAGAGAGAGAGCCAGAAACAGCCACCTCCGTGCTAACGCTTGCTACCATCGCACCAGTGTCCTTAATGGCAGAAGACAGAGCGTTCGCCCCCTCAAAGGGGTAAGATCCCCTCCCCAGCTCCTCGGCAATGTTGGCAACTTAGTCATGAAAAAAGCAGGCAAAGGTTGTCACAGAGCACCTGAGATAGGAGAAACTCATTTTTACAGCAATCTGGGTTGGTCAGGCTGTTAAGGATGTTAAAAATACTGCGAGAGCTATTTGGAGCCTTAAGTATCAGGGAGGAAAAAAAGTCAGATTTCGACCTATTAATGACCTTCCTATATACTGTAATTTTTGTTCTCCATAACCTTTTGTCCATGTCTAGATAGTTACGCCTCCAACTCCTCTCAGCCCGTTTACACTCGAGTTTCAAATTTTTCAGTTCCTGACTAAACCAAGGGGCAGAAGGTCTCCCCCTGCTCCGAAGGGGCTTAAGAGGCGCAAGAGAGTCAAGAGTCAAGATGATTTTTCTGCAAAGGGCGGTGTAGTTGTCCTCTACTTGGGCCTCCGGGGAAAAACAGTCTTCCGAAGGCTTAGGGGTGGGAGACATTGTTATCGGATTCTTGGGTTTGTCTTTGCTATGATTGGGATGGCGAAGTGGGTGGGGGGAGGTAGGGGAAAAATTTCAGAAACAAATTCAGTGTAAGGAAGTTTGTTGCCACATACATTGTGATATACACATACATAGGTTGTTACCCTACAACAGCAGCCACACTCTTAGGGGATGGATAGCGGATCTTGGGCTACGAGAAAATTGGCGTTCATGACATGGAATATAGGTGGGCTAAACAATCCACTGAAGATTAGGAAAGTCTTTGCATACTTGAACCGTCATACCATAGATGTAGCCTGTCTTCAGGAGACCCCCCTCACTAGCGCCACAGAGTGTAAAATTGGAACTAGGTGGGCCACATATAGAATAGCATCTTCATACTCTACTTATGCCAGGGTGTAATGCTACTCCTTAAACAAGGTGTACCTTTCATGCTGCTCCATTCATTTGAAGACAACCAGGGGAGGTGTATTATTGCACAGGGAAATTTTGGAGGCACAATCATAATTATAGTCTCTGCATATGGACCGAACATTGATGACCCCTCTTTTTTTGCATATATATGGGCCAAGCTCGAACACTCCCACCATCTGCAATGATATAGGGGGATTTTAATACGTGTCTGGATCCCCTGGTGGATAGGTCCACAGGTAATGATAGGTATGGCAGACACTCTACAAAGATACTCAAGGACGGTATGACTGACTATGCTATGCTAGATATCTGGCGATTACATCACCCTCACCGTCGGGAGGGCACTTGCATCTCTACCACTCATAACATGTGGTCCAGGATTGACTTCTGGATGGCCACTGCGGATGTCAGTGGCTGGACCACTGATATAACACACATGCCCAAAACCATTTCAGATTATGCACCAGTCCGGTTTGAACTTGTCATCCCCTCACACACCCCACGACAGAATACATGGCACCGACAACCCAGCGCATTACAAGACCAAGTATTTAACTCTGAACTACGACAGGCTATTACTGACTACTTCGTGCATAATGTGGGCTCAGTGGATAGTGCCAAGGTGCTGTAGGAAGCTTTCAAGGTAACAATCTGTGGCTTCTGTATTGGCAAACATGCGGGTACACTCAAAGATATCCAAAGGCAGCTATCCATGGTTGAGGCGGACATTACGCGACTAGAGACCGAATGCAAAAACACCCTAGGCCCCATGCTCCTGGCTGAAATTAGGGGGAAAATTGACACTTCCCACAAGTTTGTAGAAAGTGAACTCAAATATATCTCACGTAAATACACAGCACGGGTATACGGAGAGGGAGGGAGTCCAGGACGAATGCTGTCCAGTACGATAAGCCGCATGCACACAACGTCTTATATAACCCAGATAGTGGACACACGAGTCATACTCAAATACGATACCCCCTCTATTATATGCTGTTTTTCAGACTGTTCCACTCATTTATATACGGCAGGGACAACAACATTCACCACCGAGCTGGGTTACTACCTATATGACATAGCCCTGGTGTGGCTGTCCGATGTACATCAAGAATACTTTAGCCACCACATAACGGAAGACGAGCTGTGAGAAACTATCTATTACCTCCCAAGTAATGAAGCACCGGGCATGGATGGATTGCCCGAGGTATTTTATAAGGAATACAAAGACTTACTGATTCCTCACCTGGCGGCAATGTATGAGGAGGAATACGAAGATGGCATGCTGCCTCCTTCTATACACGAGGCATTAATAATCACTCTCCTTAAACCTGATAAAGACCCGGTTAAATGCGAGTCATATCGCTCTCTGTCACTAATCAACATGGATGCCAAAATTCTGGCCAAAATCATCGCCCTTAGGTTAAAGCCATTAATGCAGAAGCTGGTTTTGCCGGACCAGGCAGGTTTTATTCCGTCACGCTCACAACACAAAATTGAAGGACTATATTTGCCATGTTCCACCACTTAAACCTAGAACTGCCAGCTGCTGCGGCTTTGTTAGACACAGTGAAGGCATTTGATTCTGTGGCACCACCTCTGAACCAATTAACATATATCAAGGAACGAGGCAGGGATGTCCATTGTTGCCACTTCTATTCACGCTAGCAATGGGGCCGCTGGCGTGTAAGATACGACAAAGTCACGCTGCAACAGCGCTACAGTTACAATTGCTCCCCGTTAGTATATCGCTTTATGCGGACGATATAGTCCTATACACTAGACACCCGGATACTAACTTAAATACACTTATCCGTGAATATATTAGGTTTAAATATTTTTCAGGCCTCAGTATTAACTGGGAAAAATCAGTGGTCATCCTGCTCACCCCAGTGACGACTAAACCAGCACTTGAATGTCCGCTGCAGTGGCAGACAGAACCAGTAAAATACTTAGGTGTCTGGATGAAGCATGGGCGGAATTTGCGAATTCGCGTGAATTCGAAATCGCGATTCGTAAATTCTGCAAAAATCCGCAAGCTTGCGATTTTTTCTTTTTTTGCGAGATTTTTTTAACAGTTCGAGAATGCAAACTTGCGCATGCGGTCGCAACAGTCGCGAGCATGTTGTTTCCACTTAGCCAGCCTGCTCGCGATGCCCTTTTCCTGATCCGGGTCGCAATGACGTGTTCGCGATCGTGGCGTCGCTCGGCCAGCTACCAAAATCTCGCAGCGCACGCGAACAGGGAGGAAAACTCATCAGCGAACGCAGAATCTTGGTAAGTCAATGCCGCGCGTGCAAGATTGTATGTTTGAAGCGCGAACAAGAAAAAAAATCCGCCAACTCGTGAATTGCGAATTTTAGGGCAAATTTGCGCAATTCGCGGATTGCAAAATTGCCAAAAATTTGCAAATTCCGCGAGCAGAACAAATCTTTCGCCCATACTTAGTCTAGATACCCCAAAATCCAGAGTTAGTGCTGTGCGAAAACTATGGCAAAGCAATAGCCAAGCTGGAAGATCAAAAATATAGTTGGATCCGGCTGCCCCTGTCGCTCGCTGATAGAATTGCAGTACAGAAAATGGTGATACTTCCAAGGTTTCTTTATTTATCTATACTACTATAATAAAGGAAGAACTTTGCACCTTTGAGGCGGGTAAACTCAGGAACCACAGCACCAATCCACACACCCGATATATCATTGTAATCGTCAGGGTGTGCAGATGGACATAGGCTATATAAATAAAAAAATATACGTTATTTAAAAAATTGACGATAAAAAAAAGCAGTCCCTTGCAAGTAGCGCCGGCCGCGACCTGCGTGGTGACATCAGGAGCGCGGGGAGGAGCGGCGTGCAGGAGCGGAAAAGGACCGGCGGACATGGTGCTGGGGGGAGCAGTGACAAACGGCGTAATGGCGGTGAGGACCGGCGGACAGGCTGGAGGAGCGGTAAGCGGCGAGGAGCGGCGGAGCGGTGAAATGAGGAGCGCGTGGGAGGAGCGGCGGCTGAGGTAAGGCTCCGGGCAGGCGGGGGTCGGGGCAGGCGGGGGACGGGGCGGGCAGGGGCCCGAGCTGCTTGACAATGTCAGGGCGGGCGGGGGGCCAGGCTGCTGCACAATGTCGGGGCGGGCGGGCGGGGGTCCGGGAAGCCTGATTGCTCCCAGACAAGGTCGGGACGGGCTGCTAGTTAATGAATATACCGATATGGCTTTCAAAAGCTTTGTTTGTCAGACTGCACACGGCTCTGCTTCGCCTGACATGGGCGGGAAAACACACAAGGGTAGGTTGGAAGGAACTGACAAGGCCCTATATTCAAGGCGGCTTTTGAGCCCCCGATCTCCAACTCTACTATTATTGTGCACAGATGCGTTGTGGTTCTGTAAACTAATGGACAACGAAGGTAACGAACCATGTGCATGTTGATATCATGACCCTGTTGTGTGCAGTACTCTGAAATTATGTATATCTATGATGTGAACATTGTACTCTTTGACTGACCAAGAAAAATAAAAGAAAAAAACGAAAACAAACTTGCCTGGTTCAACTCTATTCAGGGATGGTTCTAGAAAAGGACAAAACAGTAAATGAGAACAAAATGTTTTTTGTCTAATTAGCTTGTGATTGGCCTCTGACCTTTGCCTGGTACAATCAGATTACACATTTCTGTAAACACCAAAAGGAAATAAGATGGTGAGAGAGCTATTGCAGAGGCTCAGCATGATAATAAGGATGGTGGTCGAACGGAGAATGACAAAAATAGTGAAAAACGCTCTACAAAATCCGCAGACCCAGGCTGACCAGCAGATGGACGAAAGGACTTAGCGTAACCTTACTAAAGATATCCATTTAGCACCAGGGGGACAATTTGTGTAAGCAGAGTCCATGTGGAAAACATAGCAAATGGTTGAACTGCATGAGAGCAAGTGAAAACGGCGACAAGCACTTTCCAGCAGTCAGTGTATAAATGTGGGTCTAAATCAGCTCCATTGAACTATCATTTTAAATTGTAATGAATTTCTTATTCTTTGACTTTTTACTGGTTTTAAACAAGGATCTTTTAAGAATCTTGCAATATTTTATTGCAATGGTTTTAAATAACTATGAAAAACAAAAATAAACGTTGAAACTTCTGTACAGATGCCTTAAAGGAAGCAACAGCCCCTAGTAGAGTCAAGACCTGCTTCCCTCTTTTTTACCAATTGCAATGAAGAAAGGCCGGGCAGATTAATAACAGCTGCTGGAAAGAGGAGCACAGAGGGTTCCATGTTAGCATTCATTGATGTAACTTTAAAAGAGGGTGTTCCTCTAAAGGTTTTCAAGGGACTTTAAGGGCCAGATGTAGGTAATCTCGATTTACCTACTCTTAAATACCGAATCATACCGTATTTAAGAGTAGGTAAATGGGATGTAGGTAATTCCACTTTTGAAATTACCGAATCGGAATGATTCGGTAATTACCGAATCGGTATTTACTGATTCAGTAATTGCCATTGATTCCTATGGGCCTTGAGGCACATAGGAATCAATGTCAATTACCGAATCGGTAAATACCGATTTGGTAAAATTACCGAATTTGCAAGGGGGACAGGGTGTCACTTTGACACCCTGTTGCACCCCTCAATTGTGCATAGGTGCACATGTTGCTGACATACATGCCCTTAGGGCATGTAGGGCTGCAACATGGCACATTTTTTAAAGCAAAAAAAATACTTTTTGAAGGGTTTTCATTATTTACCACCAACTTCTAGTTGGTGGTAAATAACGAATTCTTAAACCCTTGTACCACTGATTACAGTGCTACCTACATGTTAAATTACAGAATCGGTAGTTTTACCGATTCGGTATTTGACCGAATCGGAAAAATTACAGATTCGGTAAAATTACCGAATCTGTAATTTAACATGCCCCTACATCTCAATATCCAAATACCGGTCGGAAACGGCCGAAAATCGGTATTTTCGGCCGTTTCTGACCAGTATTTGGATACCTACATCTGGCCCTTAATGTGTGATTATGTATATCTACGATTCTATGGGTTCCTGGGTGTGCTTTTAGTCTTTCAGTTTTCCTTATGAATGAGTGCAGGGTAACTGGTGTGCCTATATGAGTGCAGGTTGAGGGTGTGCTTATATGAGAGCAGGGAGAGTGGAGTGTTTGTATGAGTGCAGGGCTAGCAGCATATCTGTATGAGTGCAGGCGGAAGGATGAGAATCCACTTGGTCATTGGTGTGCCTCTATGAGTGTAGGGTGAGGAGTGTGCCTCTATCAGTGCATGGTGCGTTATGAGAGTCCACTTGTTGAATGGTGTGTCTGCATGGGTGCAGGGCAAGGGGGATGCCTGCATGAGTGCAAGGTGAAGGGGGTGCCTGCATGATTGCAGGGCGAAGTGGGGACCTGTACAAGTGCAGGGCGAGAGGGGTGCCTGCACAATAGCAGGGCGAGGGCAGGTGCCTGCACAGGAGCAGGGTGAGGAGGGTGCCTGCACAAGTGCAAGACAAGGGGGTGACTGCAGGAGTGCTGGGCGAGGAGAGGTCCTTCACAAGCACAGGGCAAGTGGAGGGCCTGCACAAGCGTAGGGCGAGCGGAGAGCCTGCACGAGTGCAGGGTGAGTAGAGGGCCTGCACAAGCACAGGGGAGTGCAGGGCCTACATGAGCGCAGGGCGAGTGGAGAGCCTGCACGAGCGCAGGGCGAGAAGAGGGCCTGCACAAATACATGCAGAGTAAGTCATGAGAGTTCACTTGGGGACTAGTGTGCCTGTACTAGTGGTGTGCCTGTATAAGTGCAGGGTGAGTAGTGTGCCTCTATGAGTGCAGGGTGAGAGGTGTGCCTTTATGAGTGCAGGGTGAGAGGTGTGTCTCCATGAGGGCAGTGTGCCAGTACGAATGCAGGGTGAGCGGTGTGCCTGTACGGCCCAGTGTGAGTGGTGTACCTGTAGATTGCAGCATAAATTGTGAGCCTGTGGAGCACAGAGTGAGCCGGGGGCCTGTAGAGCGCAGTGTGGGTGGGGGGCCTGTGGAGTGCAGCATGAGTGGTGGGCCTGCGGAGTGCAGCATTAGTGGGGGGCCTGTGGAGTGCAGTGTGAGGGCGACATGTGGAGCACAGCGTGAGCAAGGGGTCTGTGGAGGGCTTCGTGAGTGGGGGGCCTGTGGAGCACAGAGTGAGCGGGGCCTGTAGAGCGCAGGATGAGTGGGGGCCTGTGGAGTGCAGCATGAGTTGGGGCCTGTGGAGCGTAGCATGAGTGGTGCCCTGTGGAGTGCAGCGTGAGCAGGGGCCTGTGGAGCACAGCATGAGCTGGGGGATCTGTGGAGCACAGCATGAGCAGAGGGTATGTGGAGTGCAGTGTGAGGGGGGCATGTGGAGTGCATCATGAGTAGGGGCTGTGGAGCGCAGCGTGAGCGAGAGGGTCTGTGGAGCGCTGCTTGAGTGGGGTGCCTATGGATTGCAGTGTGAGCGGGTGCCTGTGGCATGGAGTGGACAAAAAGACATGGACAACAGGAGGGCGGGGGAGTAAAGAAGGCACCAAAGCATGTTTTGCCTGCTGTAGGAGAACCTCATTAAAGAAAATAGTGCTCACAGTCTAAATAACACGTACCATGTAACAACGAAGTAAAGGGGCCAGTCGCCATGGGAGGTGACAAATGAAGTGGAGGCGGTACTAAGGAGGGTCTAACAAGCCTATTGATGAATCTGAAGCCAGCATTTAGGACAGACAATGACATAGGCCAATGGCAAATATGGGCGGAGAGTGGGGTGCTTCTATTCCCTACTTGGCTACAATGTCTCGCAGGGCAGTGCATGAGCGCTGGCTCTAGGCTTAACCTGAAAAGGGATTCATATGTATTGACAAATTACTATTAGATGTCAAGGAAGAAAACAAAAAAAATCAAAAAGGTAAATATCTAAAAATAAAAAAATAGTTACATTTGGATACAAATATCTCTTACTGCCTTCAATGAAATAATGAACAATAAAAAAAAGATAATACAGGAAAGTTTGTCACAAACTTTGCTGCAGTTTGCTCCATCCTGCCAGTCAAACACACTTGCTGGCCCCTCCTCCTATGGGTCATCCAAAGCTACTCCTTACTCCCGTGTGCACCTGTCAGGAGCAGGATTTAGCTGAGTGGGAGGAGAGATGAGGCAGGCCAGAGCAGCATCACAAGCTCACCCAGAAGGGTACTTTTAAGAAAAGTAACACAGTTTGTGTGCAAGAGTGTACATATTTGTGTGAGAAGTTGGCCTGGTATATGATGTCCACTATTCTAGTGGGCCCCTTGCACCAGTCCAAACGACCCTTACTGATGGTAGGTTGTAAAGTCAACCTTATAGAAAGCTATCCTAGTGGTAGCTCTGGAGAGCAGCCTTCAGGCTAAGACTTAGAGGCGAGTTAAGCAAGTTGTTTTACCAATTATAATCTATTGAATGATCAAATGAAAGCACACCACACAAGGTATATTTCAAATATATATGTATTTAATCTAAACACAACCCCTCTGGTCTCTTTATGAGGTCAGAGGTAAAAGTACAATATGTTAGGATCTGGGTCTAGTCCTCTCTCAGTGACCATGTACTGACATCACATGACCTGCTAGCAGTGAGATAAAGGTTGGCCCTACCTTTACCTCTTTGCTTGTTATTGCCATTGTGTGGGTTCCTGTTTCCTGGTTTCCTGGTTGCTGTTTGCTGTTTACCTGCTGTCCTGGATTTCTCCTTATATTCCTCACGGGCTCATGAGACGTATTTTTGATCCCCTGCCTTTAACTCCCCTGACTCATATCCCTTCCCTGCTGTAGTTAGGTAGATTTCTTCAACCCGTTTTTTCTTCCCTTCCCTCCCTTGTATTTTTCCAGTATTCGTTTTTGTTATTGGGCTCGAGTGTTCGGGGGCTCCTGTTCACTTACTTTTGCTGGTGTTCGCTTGTGCCCAAGACTGAGGTTGTTGCGAGGAGGAGACGCGATGTGGTTTCGGGGCGTTATGCTTCGTTTCCTTGCGTTCTCTATTAAACGCCTCTTTGTCTCGTTATACGCGGAAGTGACGTTTTGGGTCATTCCGCGATAGGGCTCAGTGTCTCGAATACTGGATCACTCGGTGTTTCCATTGAAACACTACCCGTCCCCTTCCCACTGCTGTTTTGTAAAAGAGAAGGAGGGGTTTTTTCTGGCACATGTCGAACATAGAAACATGTCCTTTTTCCCCTAAATCCTTCAGAATTATACGACGGACACATTATTTGTAAACCTCCGATTATTTTGTAGTTCAAGAGATACTATCTTGGATGGTTTTCACCTGTTGCCCAGTGCCTTCACGAAGCTGAACCTGTACTATCCACTGGTAAGAGATTCTGTGATTGTTATGGCAGGACATGGTTACTAATTCTGGGGTAGTGGAGATTGGTACATGTATTGTGAAGTATGTTCCTTTTTGTTTTACATAGGTGCCGAAGCATGGAGGCGGGAGCTGTGTCCTATCGTTATATCAAGGGCGGAGGACTTGGTGTTTCCTCAAATACCACCCTCTTTTCAGGTCCATTGGTACACTCATAGTTGCTATCTTGTGAGTGGCCAGTGGGCAGGGGAAGTGGATTGGTGCATACTACGTTCCTGCAGTGCATGGGCTGGGTAGAGCCCAACAGAATAACAAGCTCACGAAATCTAGCACTGCCGGACGAGTATGGATGAGGACGGGAACCCTTTAGGTGGGGGCACGGGTGGTCCCTCAATGCAGGACATAATGGGGGCAGTACATACACTGCAGGCTCAGGTACAGGACTTACAGCAAGAGAATGTGGGTCTGAAACAAGAACTAGTGGCGGTGAGGGCTAGAGAGCAGTTGCAACTCAGGGGTCCGGGTCCGGTTATACAGCCTGCTACCTTTCAGTATGGTGTTGGGACGGGACAAAGTTCTGCGGGTGGTAGCAATCCTATAGCGGTAACAGTGACATCTCCTGTTGCTGTACCTTTAGCTCCCCCTGAGAGGTTTACTGGGGATAGCGACAAGTTTGGGATGTTCATGAACCAGTGCCAGTTACACTTTATGTGTAGACCAAGTGCCTTTCCCGATGACTCTGCTAAGGTCGCCTTCACAATATCTTATTTGGCTGGTAACGCTGCTCAGTGGTCTATTCCCTTAGTTGAAAGTTATGATCATGTATTGTATAACTATTCGGCGTTTAAGGAGTTGATGCGGGGTTTGTTCCCCAAGCATGCGTTTATGCAGGCGAGCGATGCAGAGCTCTTGAAGCTGCGGCAGGGCAGGCAGGATTTATTGACTTAAATAGCCTCATTTAACAGGTTGGTGTCTGAGACTCATTGGCCAACTGAAAAAAGGACATCCCTGTTTTATCAGGGTCTTTGTGAAGAGCTCAAGGACATTGTATCACAGGTGGTGAACCCGCCTGAGGACTGTGCGGCGTTCATTGACCTTGTAGTCAAGTTAAATCATCGTATGTCAGAGCGGCGTGGAGAACGCAGTCGGTTCGAAGCTTCCCGGGGTAGTTACGTGAAAGCTGAGGCAAAGCCGGTGGGGGAGAGTAAGACAGCGCCCCAACCTATGGAAATAGGAGGGGTGAGGGGACCTTTGACCCCGGAAGAGAAAAAGAGGAGGAGATAGATGAATCTATGTTTATATTGTGGACAGGGAGGTCATTTCGCTAGGGAATGTCCTGTGAAGCCGTCAGGTGTAGGGTATGGCAAGAAAGTAGCATTTATACAGGTGGGTGGTCATATGTACGAAGAAGAGGAACGGAACAAACCGTATGAGGTTTTGGGAGCCTTAGACCAAGCCCCTAGACATTTTGTTATCAATGCCCATCTGTTACTTTCGGTACAGAACCATGTCTCTGTGTCTGTGTTGCTGGATTCCGGTGCTACTGGAAATTTTATAGATATTTTTATGGCAGAGAAACTGATGATTCCTTGTCGTTATAAAGAACAGCCGGAACCAGTGAGGGCTATTGATGGGACTGAGTTAACATCTGGTTGTATCACTCGTCAGACTGCTCCCATACGGTTATTGTGTGAGAATGGGCATTCCGAAGTAGTGGTTTTTGATCTGATTGATGCTCCCCCCTTTGGTTTGGTGTTGGGGGTTCCCTGGTTACAGGAACATAACCCTAAGATTGACTGGGTACAGAGACTGGTGAACTGGATTCCGTGCATTGCCTGAAGCTCATGTCAAGTCTCATGACACCTTGATCAGTCGTCTGGAGGGAGTAGGAGTGCAAGGAACTGCTCTATCTTGGTTGAAAAGCTTCATCTCCAACCGATACCAAAATGTTCGCCTGGGCTCTCACTACTCCATCTCTAGGGAGCTCACTAAGGGGGTTCCACAGGGCTCATGTCTAAGCCCCACATTATTTAATGTGTATGTGGCCCCCCTGGCGAAGGTCGCAAGGAAATTTGGGTTCATACCAATATCCTATGCAGACGACACCCAGCTGTTGTTCCCATTCCAAAACATGACCCCTGCAGTAAGGAATTCCTTTGCTGCTGGAATGAGAGCCATTGTTGGATGGATGACCTCCAATTGCCTACAGTGCAATGTGGGCAAGACGGAGGTCATGCTTTTTGGGAATGCACCACTCCTCTGGACACCTGAGTGGTGGCCTCCAGAATTGGGAACAGCTCCTTGTCCTAAGGAAAGCGTGAAAAATCTGGGCGTTAAGTTAGCTCAATCCCTGGTACTAAAAGATCATGCCACACAGGTTACGGGAACCTGCATGAGAGTCATTGGCCTACTCAGAAGGGTGTTCCCATACTTAGCTGACCATCACCGGAGAACACTAGTACAAACCTTAGTCATGAGTAGGGTTGACTACTGCAACGGATTGCTTATATCCACTAATACAGAACAGTTGAAGAGATTGCAGGTTGTTCAGAACACTGCTGCTAGATTGATCCTCAATGCCCCTGCGAGATCCCCCTCACATCCTTTACTGAGCAAGCTACATTGGCTCCCAATACGCCAGAGAGTGCAATTCAAGATTTGTTGTACCATCCACAAATGCTTGTACGGTACTGGCCCTAGGTACTTAATTGAAATCTTCCAACTTTATCAGCCAGGTAGATCCTTAAGATCTGAAAATCAAGCCCTGCTGCAGATCCCTAGGATCAGAAGAGAAAGACAGGGAGGCCGAGCCCTGGCATTTAGAGGTCCTACCCTATGGAATTCATTACCCCCCTTCATAAGACAGAATTCCAATCTTGCTACCTTCAGAAAATATCTGAAAACGTACTTGTTTCCCACCCAGCAACCCTAGTTAAGTCATACAATCTTCCTGCTCTCACTTATCTTCAGAACAACACAGCGCGGAGATATCTCTTCGGAGATCGAATTCCTGCGCTTTACAAGAAACATAAATAAATAAATAAATAAGCATTGCTATAATGAGGCTAGGGTACGGATTAACCCTTTGTCCTGTGCAGTGGCTGAAGTGAGAACTGTCCCCCACAGTATTCTGCCTTCAAGGATGTTTTTGATAAAGGATGTGCTCAGGGTCTTCCTCCGCATCGGTCTTATGATTGTAAGATCGATTTGGTGCCAGGGGTTCCGCAACCATGTAGCCGCAAATATGCATTGTCAGAACCTGAAGAACTACATCTCAAAGAATATATCAATGAGATGTTACGGTTGGGTTTCATACGTCCCTCCTCCTCGCCTGTGTCATCGGCCATATTTTTCATTCCAAAGAAGGAGGGGACCTTGAGGGCTTGTGTGGATTATAGAACCTTGAATACAGCTACAGTGAAGAATAGGTACCCTCTTCCACTCATCTCCGTGTTATTGGACCAGTTCCGCAAAGCCACGGTGTTTACCAAATTGGATTTGCGGGGCGCCTACCATCTCATTCGTGTTCTACCCGGAGATGAGTGGAAGACGGCTTTTAAAACCAAATATGGACTGTTTGAGTACACTGTTATGCCGTTTGGCTTATGTAATGCGCCAGCGGCATTCCAGTTTTTTATCAACGAGGTCCTCAGTGAATATCTAGATCGAACTGTCATCGTCTATTTGGACGATATCCTTGTCTATTCTGAGATTGGGACTGAACATACTGAACACGTGCTACAAGTGCTACAGAAACTGCAGGAACATCAACTGTATGCAAAATTGGAGAAGTGTCAGTTCTTTACCCTTGAGGTGGAGTTCTGGGGGTTTATAATCTCGGCGGGACGTGTTCGGATGGACCCAAAAAAGATACAGGCCATTGTGACCTGGCCTGTACCGACTACCGTGAAGCAGATTCAGGTGCCCCTAGGCTTTGCCAATTTCTTTCTTTTTTTTTATATTTTATTCTTTCCACACTTCCATAACAAGATTAACATTTGAAAATATACATTTTTCATCACCATGAATACATAGTTTTCATTACAATACATATTTTAACAAACTAAGTCTTCTTTTAGAATTCTTCAAAATAGAAAAAAAAAGTATATTAAAAATTGTAAATAAACAAAACAAACACTCCTACACCATAATTAGTCACAATATGCTTTTCAATTGTTCATGTAGCCCATAAATTGCTCCCAAATCATTAGTCCCATTTTCCGTTTCCTTGCTCCTTTTAACGAATATAGACTAAATTCCAAGCTTGATATTCTAAATAACTTCGCCCTCCATACCTCAAATCTCGGAGGCTCTTGAGACAACCATTCCCCTGCTATACTTAAGCGAGCTATGGTCATTGCAACAAATAAAAAGTATCTAAATTTATACAAACTACCCTCCTTTGAAACCTCATGACCCATCCCTAACATCATTAACGCGGGGGTTATCTTAACAGGTATCTCTATTATTTGGGATAGGAATCTCACTATAGCTTGTATAAAAGGAAGTAGTTTAACACACGTATAAAAAATATGGTCTATATCCGCATCTGATGCAGCACATCGAAAGCATTTCCCATCATATCTGGTGCCCCACTTTTTCATTCTCGCAGGCGTATAGTACAACCTAAACACAGTTTTAAAGAATTGTACTTGTAGATTTGCAGACATTAAAGTTTCCTTAGCTCTAACAATAGCATCTTCTATTGATATATCTATTTCATTCTCCCCCAGAGTTTCAGTCCAATAAATCATATGTTTTCCCAAATCGTCATCCTTTCTTGAATTTAGAATTTTATATAATCCCCCTATCCTACTATGACTCTTTACAGCCTCCATCAAAGGGTTAGATATCAATTTTAGGTGTTTTTTAACTAAGAAATCCCTAATTTGAATATATTTAAAAAACTGTGTTTGTGGTATACCACAATCTTGTGATATCGAAACAAATTGTATAGGAGCACCAGATTGGTCGTAGAGATCTCCTAGAGTGTTAATCCCTTTACTTTGCCAAAACCTCATGACACTATCTCTACATATAGCTGGAAGCAATTTGATTGCATTTAATGGGGTATAATAGGTTATGGATCCTAAGTTAATTAATTTGCGTACTTTTTTTCAACTTTTAATAACTGCTTCTATCGTCTTGAACTTGGTTCTTTTGTAATAGCTCCATTCTATTTCCCTGAACAAGCGCCGGTTTGCAGCCATTCCCAAAGTTAAATGATATATAGATATATTGAAACTCGATGTAGTTGAATTAATTTCAACTTCACCTCCTATCAGTAAACAGTACATCTTTTGCAGAAAACAAACATAATAATATAATAAAAAATCAGGGACCGAAAGTCCCCCTCTATCTTTTGGTAGTGTCATGAGCCGCATGGCTCTCCGTGGTTTGCCCGGAGTCCAAATAAATCTAGCACACAGTGCTTGCAGCTGTTGAATTTGAGCTGGTTGAATTTCTAATGGTAAGGATCTGAATAAATATAAAACCCTTGGTAATATAATAATTTTTATTATGTTGGTTCGACCAATTAAAGTGAAATGTAACCGCCCCCACTTTTCTAAAGACTCCACTATATTTCTATAGAGCGGGGCCCAATTAGCGGTTACCACTTCTGACATAGCTGCTCTTATCTTGACCCCCAGGTAGGTTGCTTCTACTACTACTCTAGGGTCGTTAACTTGGACCGAATGTGAACACACCAGCTGCGTTTTTGCAGTATTCAACTTATAGCCCGATAGTTGACCAAATATCTTGGCTAATCGCTCAATTTCTACCAGTGCTGAAGCCGGGTCATCTGAAGTCACTGCTATGTCGTCCGCAAAGGCAAAAACAATATGGGGAATATTACGTACAAAAAAGGGTTTAATAGCTTCACTGTTAATAAGCAAATCGATGAAAGGATTTATGTATAAAGCAAAAAGAAGCGGAGAATAGGGGCAACCCTGCCTTGTCCCCCTAGTTATCTGCACTGAATCAGAGATCGCTCCCATAGATGCTATCTTAGTCGTTGGTGCCACATATAAACTTTGTATTGCTATCATAAATTTTCTAGGGAATCCCATAGTCTCCATTACCTTCCATAAATAGTTCCATTCCACGCGATCGAACGCTTTTTCAGCATCGAGTAATATTAGCCCTAAACTGCGTTTTTCTACTTCTGCTATATCCAGCAATGTAATGACTTTATTGATATGTGCCACTGTTCCTCTCCCTGGAATAAAGCCGTGTTGGGTCTCGGACACTAATGCTGTTATTACTTTTGTCATTCGATTTGCTAATATTTTTGAATAGATCTTGCCATCGCAATTTAATAATGATATTGGGCGATATGAACCCGGTATGTCAGCCACTTTTCCTTTCCTACGAAATACTACTATAATGGCCTCCTTCCATGTTGTTGGTATTTCTCCATTTTGAGCAGCCCTAAATGTTTCAAATAGTATCTCCTTAAGTTCCTTAAAAAAAAGTTTGTATATTTCTCCCGGTAATTGGTCAGGGCCTGCTGCTTTACCCATTGGTATCGTTTTAATTGCCCTAACTACCTCTTCCTCTGATAAAGGTGCCTCTAATAACGCCACCGCAAGTGGGTCTAATTTAGCTACTATGCCTAAAGTGTTAATATCCAATTCTTGTAAATTAGTTTGTTCTGTCTTGTATAGTGTTGAATAAAAGTCATGAAAGATGTTCAGTATGTCTTGGGATCCAGTTCTTAAATTGCCTGATTTGTCTTTCAGAAAAGGTATATGGCGACTGGAATCCTTCATACGTAATCTTAGAGCTAAGGGTCGTCCTATGGCTTCACCATATTCATGACAAATCTTGCGTTGGGCTAAATATTTTCTTGCATTCTCACTATCCCATATACCCAGTATTTGTGCCCTTTTCTTTACGACCTCTAGTTCTAATGTTTTCACATCCCCCTTAGTAGCTATCCCCCTTGTTAAGTTCTCTTCTGCCTCATGTAGTTCCCAATATACCCTTTCCATCTTCATTTTTTGTTTTCTTTGTTGGGCTAAACCAAAACTTAAGACCTCCCCCCTAAAACAAGCCTTGAATGTATCCCAAACAATCATGATTGGGGCCGAGTTTAGATTATTTTTTAAGAATTCTCTTATCCATTCTTTCATATATTTTACAAACTCAACATTATAACATAATTTACGATCAAAAGTAAATTTCCTGATTGTAAAAGAATCACCCCATCCAGAAATTGATAACACAATAGGTGAATGGTCAGATGAAATGTTAGGGTAGATCTGCATTTTTACTTTAGCTAAATGGGGAACTTCTACAAAGAAATAGTCTAACCTTACTTTTTTTTGATGTGGGTAGGAATAAAAAGTGTAACCTGGATCCGTCGAAAACAGGGTACTCCATACATCCGCCAAACCATAATCTTTTAATAAATTAAAAAGGGCCCTGCAGACCTGCGGCTTCCGTCCTTTATAAACCTTTACACCCCCATCAAACTCTTCTTTTACTAAGTTAATATTCATGTCTCCACAAATAATCACGGGGGTGACCCAGGTCGCCAAATTTTGATGCACTTGTTCCAAAACCCCGGGATCATCTATATTAGATCCATAAATATTACATATTATAAAGTTCCCATAATGTCTCCCACATTCGACCATCGCCCACCTACCCTGTATATCTGCTGCTGTGCGTCGTATCGTTACCAGATCCTTTTTCGCTAGAATAGCTACCCCCCGCGTCATACCTGATTGTTGGGAAGAAACTAGAATATTAAACCCCAATTCTCTTAGCACTTGGTGCTTACTCCAAGGAAGGTGAGTCTCTTGTAAACAGACCACATCTGGAGCTACATGACATAGTTCAGCCGCTACTCTCCTTCGTTTGTTGAAATTATTTAGACCTGATACATTTAGCGAGCAAATTCGTAAATCTTTCATTATAGACATAGCAAATAATAAAAAATCCCACTGATGTACATCCATTAAATCTTGACAAGACCCTTAATAATTTTGTTCCTGCATTTTTACTAATCATATCCTTTATTAATACTCTATCAAATTCGCCATCTTGAAATGCGAGTGTGGAATTTTTACCCCCTTTTAACCCCTCCACCAAGACCCTCCACCTACCCTTCCCTCCCCCTACCCAAATACCCCCTTGCTCTTCCCCCACCCTACCCATTAACGAGGCTTCCGGACTTAAGGTCCTGCAGATGTAACTGACAATTCCCCGCCACCCCCGCCATGCCGCTGGTATACGTATCCTCATACACCTAAAGAGAAAAAAAAGAAGGAATCTTTCCCTAATGCTGGGAATATCAATAACATAATAAATTGACTATGAATTAACGATTAGACATTATAAAAAGCACAAAATACAAAAACAAGGGAGCAGAGAGAATAGTGCTATCTTTTAAGTTCTCGGTTAATTTACCAATTTACCAAACCTATCGAACCCACCCTATCTTGCCTTTTCCTACCCATCAGTTGATATTTACCCAGTTGGACTAGTTATCTTACTCAAGTATTCCTTTGCCTGCCCCACACTAGTAAAAAAATGTGTACGCTCCTAATAAATGATCTTCAATTTTGCAGGATTCAGGAGGAACACTTGAGCCCCCTTAGCCCGAAATGGAGTTATTAATTGTCGCAATTGCCATCGGTTATCAACAGTATATTTACAAAAGTCAGGAGTTACACAAAACTCAAATCCTGGGCCGGGTCGCTTCTTGTCGGGCCTTGCGAGCCTGAATACCTCTTCTCGGGCAGGAAAACTGTTAAATGAAATTAGTAAGGCCCTTGGTCTGCCTGAGTTTCTTTCATCTTGACCAATCGGTTTCAAATTAAATGGAAAGCGATGTGCTCGCTCGATCTCTCTGTCCCAGTCCCATTTTGTGAGTTCCGGAAAGGCCTCTTTGAACAGGTTGACTACAAACATGCAGGGATTTTGGCCTTCCTTGCCTTCAGGAACTTGTAGGACTCGCAAATTATTACGTCGAGCTCTGTTTTCAAAGTCAGAGAGTTTCCAGAGAGTGTCCTCCTTTAACCCTTGTAACCCCTCAGTGACTCCTTTCTGTTGTTCTACTGCATCTTCCAAGCTAGAGATGCGATTCTCAGCCTCATTAAACCGGTTAGCAGTGTCTGTTTGTGATTTTACAAGCCTACGGACTGAGTTCTGGAGTTTACGGCACATACTCTGAACTCTCTGGCTCTCTTCTCTAGTCTCATCCCGCAACGCAATTATAGATTCATAAATCAAAGCCAATGAGATTTCAGATTTCCCTCCATCAGTAGTCTCATCAGTCTCTACTTCAATCCTTGTGCTGTCTGAGGTTTCAATATTTAGATTTCGAACAGTGGAGGGACTATCCTCTGTAAGATCAATGGAATCTTCCTGACATAAACTGCTAGCCAGGCTCCCTCCTTCCATACTCATTTGCAGTGCGTATTGTGAGACTAAATCTTCACAGGATGAGGGCAGTGAGAGTTCCGACATAGAATAGAAATCACCAGATTCTCCATCAACCAGAGCCTGCTCTTGCTCTCGTTCTTTCCCAGCAGTTTCACAGGTAGTCGTTGTGTCGCCCATTTCTATAGGAATCTCTACAGTGGTATCCCTACCACTTGCCCCCTTAGCACGTTCCTTCTCTATCGCTGCGGCCACTGCAAAGATAGTAGGAATCACCACCGTTTTTTCTGCTCCTGTTGTATTCACATTAGCATTTGCATTTGCCTTTGCATTTAACTGTGAGCATTCAGTTTTCCGTGATTCCACTGGTCTTTTGGGTTGATTTTTCTTATTCATATTTGTTTTAGCCCCTTCTTTAGACACACCACTCTCTCCCTGGTCGTCTGCAGCTTTCTGTCTCCCCCTTGTACCTTTAGGTGGCATGTCTTTGCTTTTTTTTTTTTTTTTTTTTTTTTCCTCTCAAAGTTTTGCAAAGTTTTCAAAGTTTTCCAAAGCTTATGTAAAATTCTGGCTATAAACAGCTATAACCAGCTCACTCTCAACTTGCTTTTTTCGTTTTTTCTGCTTGCAGTGGCACTTAAACTCACCGATGTTGCTTTCTCACTGGCATCTCTCCGCCCGATGTAGTTTTTAAATCCTCTGCTTACAACTCTAACGAGGCACAATGTAATCACACGGCGTTTTTCCTGCCCGTTTCTCTCGCCATCTGCCCCTGTCCCTTTGTTGGAGCCCCCACGGCCGATAACCGCTTTGCTCCTCAGGTTCGCTAATTAACCACAGATGTGCGCAGTCCGTCTGGGGAGCGTCGAAGGTGAATGCGCCGCAGTGCGGTAAACACTGGCGTCCTCACTGAGTCCGGTAAGTTTCACAGAGTATTCGGGGGATGTTCGCCACCGAGATGTCCGAGGAGGAAAGTTTTTTATCTACTCAGCACACAGTTCAAACCCGTCTTTCATAACCGAGCTAAAACGCTTTTTGCCGGTCAGATCCTTCCAATTGCAGCGGTTAGCAGGGGATGCGAGGAGTGGTCAGCTTACACGTCCACCCTCGCGGACGCCATCTTGCCTCTCTGTCAATTCCAGGCTTTGTCAATTTCTATCGGCGGTTTATATCACATTTCTCCGATATAGTAGCACCCATGACCCGCCTCCTGAGGAAGGGTGTCCCCTTTGATTGGTCCATTGAGGCTCAGGACGCTTTCCAATTATTGCTTAAGCAGTTTACATCGGCACCTGTGTTGGTGCATCCTGATCCTGCCCTGCCGTTCTTTGTTGAAACTGACGCTTCTATGTGTGCGGTGGGTGGGGTGTTATCCCAACGAGATGAAGCCACTGGCCATATGCACCCCATTGCCTTTTTTTCTAAAACCCTGTTGCTGGCGGAACTTAACTACACCGTGGCAGAGAGAGAATTGTTGGCTGTGAAATTGGCTTTTGAAGAATGGCGCCACTATTTATGGGGCGCCCGGCATATTATCACCATCTATACTGACCACAAAAACCTAGAGTTTTTTCGTTCTGCTAGGGCTTTAACACCTCGACAGATGCAGTGGGTCCTATTCTTCAATGAATATGACTTCATCATCACATATAGACCTGCAGCTCAGCAGATTAAATCTGATGCTCTTTCTCGGATTCATGTTGATCCTAGAGAAGAAGGTTCCATGAGTGAAGGCAGGTCTATGATTGAGGGAGAAAGGATTATAGGGGCTTTGACTATGGATGATTTTCCTGCACTGGTAAAAGAGCGGTTGAATCAGTTGGATCTGGCTCCTTGTTTGTCGTTGCCCCAAGTTGTAGCAAGGGAGGGCTTATTGTATCATGAGAGTAAATTGTTTATTCCCCCCGTTTTGAGGGAAGCGGTTTTGGAGTGGTGTCATTCCTCTGCTTTGGTGGCGCATCCGGGGATACGGAAAACGAAGGACTTGTGTATGAGGTGGTTTTGGTGGGAGTCAATGGCTAAGGACATTCAGGGCTATGTGCTCGCTTGTCCTATATGTGCCATTAGCAAGCCTTCGCACTGTAAGCCCTCTGGGCTTTTGCAGCCCTTGGAGGTACCTCCTACTTCTTGGCACACCATTAGTATGGATTTTGTGACCGATTTACCATCTGTGTCTGGATATACTGCCATTTTGGTGGTGGTGGATTCATTCACAAAAATGGCGCATTTCATTCCGCTTTCCAAAATCCCTACGGCAAAAGAGATGGCTGTGGTATTTATGTCCTCGGTTGTGCGGTTACATGGTTTGCCGGCTGTGATAATATCTGACAGGGGAGCTCAGTTCGTGTCTTATTTTTGGGCTGAGCTTTGTTTGGTGCTCAAGACGGAGATACGATTGTCTTCGGCATACCATCCTCAGTCTGATGTCAGACTGAGCGAACCAATCAGACTATGGAGCAATATTTGAGGTGTCTTGTTACATCTTTGTCATGTGATTGGGTCACTGCTTTACCCATTGCGGAGTTTGCCTATAACAACAGTCTGCATTCCGCCTTGGGTATGACCCCTTTTTATTGCTCACTTGGGTACCATCCTAGAGCTGTAGCTATACAACCCACTGGGCGAGTGCCAGCCATAGATGATGTGTGTGGGCGATTGAGGGACATCTGGGGTTTGACCAAGGAAAGCTTGCTGGACTCCAAGGCTGCTATGAAAGTACAGGCGGATAAACACCGAGTCCCTGCTCCCTCACATAAGGTGGGGGATCTAGTGTGGCTGGCGTCTCGCAATCTGAGATTGCAGGGTTCACGCAAGTTGCAGCCTCGGTTTGTGGGTCCTTTTCCAGTGACTCAGGTGATTAACCCAGTGGCTATGAAGCTCAGGTTGCCACAAGAATACGGGGTTCATCCCGTGTTTCACACGTCATTGTTGAAACCCTACATACCCTCGGCTCAGGTGTTGCCTCCTCCACCACCTTTGGTAGTTGATGGACAGGTGGAATTCGAGGTACAGGCTATCCTCGATTCCAAGCGTGTCAGGGGTCGCCTTTTCTATCTGGTGGATTGGAAGGGATACAACCCGGAGGACAGGACTTGGGAGCCAGCTGGGGGGGTGCATGCACAACGTTTGTTTCGGTTATTCCATAGACAACATCCCTTGAAACCCCGCCCAGTGGGGAGGATCATCAGGGGGGGTACTGTTAGGATCTGGGTCTAGTCCTCTCTCTGTGACCATGTACTGACATCACATGACCTTCTAGCAGTGAGATAAAGGTTGGTCCTACCTTTACCTCTTTTCTTGTTATTGCCATTGTGTGGGTTCCTGTTTCCTGGTTTCCTGGTTGCTGTTTGCTGGTTACCTCACCTGCTGTCCTGGATTTCTCCTTATATTCCTCACGGGCTCGTGAGACGTATTTTTGATCCCCTGCCTTTAACTCCCCTGACTCATATCCCTTCCCTGCTGTAGTTAGGTAGATTTCCTCGACCCGTTTTTTCTTCCCTTCCCTCCCTTGTATTTTTCCAGTATTCGATTTTGTTATTGGGCTCGAGTGTTCGGGGGCTCCTGTTCACTTACTTTTGCTGGTGTTCGCTTGTGCCCAAGACGGAGGTTGTTGCGAGCAGGAGACGCGATGTTGGTTTCGGGGCGTTATGCTTCGTTTCCTTGCGTTCTCTATTAAACGCCTCTTTGTCTCGTTATACGCGGAAGTGACGTTTTGGGTCATTCCGCGATAGGGCTCAGTGTCTCGAATACTGGATCACTCAATGTTTCCATTGAAACACTACCCGTCCCCTTCCCACTGCTGTTTTGTAAAAGAGAAGGAGGGGTTTTTTCTGGCACATGTCGAACATAGAAACATGTCCTTTTTCCCCTAAATCCTTCAGAATTATTCGACGGACACATTATTTGTAAACCTCCGATTATTTTGTAGTTCAAGAGATACTATCTTGGATGGTTTTCACCTGTTGCCCAGTGCCTTCACGAAGCTGAACCTGCACTATCCACTGGTAAGAGATTTTGTGATTGTTATGGCAGGACATGGTTACTAATTCTGGGTAGTGGAGATTGGTACATGTATTGTGAAGTGTGTTCTTTTTTGTTTTACATAGGTGCAGAAGCGTGGAGGCGGGAGCTGTCTCCTATCGTTATATCAAGGGTGGAGGACTTGGTGTCTCCTCAAATACCACCCTCTTTTCAGGTCCATTGGTACACTCATAGTTGCTATCTTGTGAGTGGCCAGTGGGCAGGGGAAGTGGATTGGTGCATACTACGTTCCTGCAGTGCGTGGGCTGGGTGGAACCCAACACAATACAAGGAACTTAATTAGCATACGATAAGTTGCACAGTATACGTTATGTATGTATGTATGTATTTGGTATTTGTTAGGCGCATGTATCACCCGTAGGTCTCACAGCGCCAGTGGATGTGGAAGGGTTGTAGTCGATTACTCACTCATGCCAGAAGAGCCAGGTTTTCAAGAGTTTACGAAAGCTTTTGTGGTTGCATTCATCGCGTAGCTGAATAGGAACCATATGGTTCGTGAGGCCCATATACTAAAATAGTGGTGTAAGAACCACGTGTAACTTAGAAAGCAGGCCTAGGGCCTGCAGAACCGCTGGGGCTATCTGGAACGACCCAAGGTTAGGATGCAGGAGGCCCACGGGGAACGCGTGCAGTGCCTTAACACAACAGCGGATTACCATTGACTTTCCATGGGGAACGAACAAGTTACAGTTTTAAAGATTAAGGGCACCTAGATTTGAACTATGACGGAACCCTGTTAGATTTAGACACTTCGAGAGTCAAGACCGACGGTAGCACCAGAGTACTCGAGTTAACTCACCCACAGAAGCCGGGTACATAGGTGTCTTTTGATGTCAGGTTTCGTCATCAATTATTATTATTATTATTATTATTATTGGGACATTTGTTGAGCGCTGCGATTACGCACACCGGCGTGTCCACGCGCTGAAAAGTGGGAGTAGGCAGAAGACAGGGAACACAAAAACTACGCGGGCCATTATTTACTGTAAAGATAAGTTTTTAGTTTTGCCCGGAATCTAGCCTCATCTGGTTCCAAACGCAGGTCCGTTGGCATTTTGTTCCAGTTGGTTGCCGCCAAGTATCTGAAAGACCTGCCTCCCATGCGGGCCTTCTTAATTCTTGAAGTCCTCAGTAGGCCACCCCCTGTTGATCTAAGCGCCCGTGTTGGTATGTACGCTTTTATCAAATTCGTCAGAGGGGCGGGTGCCCTGCCATTCAAAATGCGATGACAGGTGCAGAGGGCTTTATACTCCACTCTTCTCCTCACCGGGAGCCAGTGTAGCTGCTGGAGGGCCGCCTTAGAAGGCGCCCTTTTAGGCAGTCTGAGAATCAGACGCGCTGCCGCATTCTGCAGCACTTGCAGCCGGGCCATGCTTTTTTCTGGAGCCCCCAGGTACAGCAGGTTCCCATAGTCCGCCCTAGCTGTCACCAGGGCATGAACCAGGGTTTGACGTGCTTCAAGCGGGAGTAAGTCCAGGACCTTTCTCAGCTTCTTCAGAATCCCGAAGCAGACTCCCACCACCCGATTAATCTGGGGGCCAAATGTGAGCCCTACGTCAAACCACACCCCCAAATTGCGCGCCTCTAGGCACGGGTTTGGGGTAGGTCCAAGGCAAGAGGGCCACCATGCCGGAGAGCTGTGAAGAAATGCTGCAGGCGACCAGAGGAAAAGTGTCTGGGTGGATCCAAGGGTGGATCGGAGATGTGAAGAACCTGAAAGCAGAGGGGACATAGTCTGGGTCACTAGCCAGTGACCAGGATGGCGAGGAGAAGATGCCAGCCGATGTTGGGTGATTTCAGGTGAAAGAAGTGAAGCTTGACTCTGCAGCCACGAGGGCCAGGAGGCATCGACGATGACCAGGAACTGGATTCAAACTGTCCCACGAAGGATCTAGCTGACTACGGTGTCAGAATCCGGATTGGACCCAACAAGCCTTGGCAGCCGCTACCCACACAAGATGATAAGATTGGCTTCGGTTCAGACCAGCAAGGTCTGAGGGACTCCTCCTTTGGAGAGGAGTGGGAGCACATGTGGAGCGACCAGGAAAGCTCAAGAAATCAAAGATGGCCCTTTGTGGGGGCTCGCTAGCCAACGGACTAGGAACCGGGAAGGGGCCTCAAGCAGAAAAGCATAAAGCAGGCCCATGTGACATTCGTGGAATGTAGTCCTCTGAGCTTCGGTGCAAAAGGTGCTTGGGCAGGGGCTTCAAATACCCCAATGCACAACTTCAGGATACCTCAGGAAGTAGGTGCAGTTGCAAAAGTGCAGGATGTCCAGGAGTTCCGGTCCCATGTCTCTCGTTTCCTCTACGGGTCTCAACTTTGCTGGGAGCTTAGGTCAGCGTCATAGATGTCTGGAAGTTCATGTCCTGTGTCGCAGATTCTTCGGGATCCGGCGGGAGTCTTGAAAATGCAGACTGGCAAAGATGCAGTTGTTGCCTGTTTGAACAGGGTGGTCACTCCTTGACCACAAGGGAGATTTATTTCGTCTTCCAGTCGATATGGAATGTTAAGGTCCAAGATTTATGTATCAGGGTTTCGTCCAGGGTAATCTAAAGTCCTAGGGACTGGGATCCTATTCTTAAAGCAAGTTTAGGGGTTGGACTAACTCTAGTGTCCCACCTATGGGAGAACCTGGGGAGGGGGTGGTGACACCCCTTCCCCTTTGTCCAGTTTTGCGCCAGAGCTGGGGCTGAGTGCTCCAGCAACCGGTTTGAACTGGGAAATGCATGGAGCACCTTGTGTGCCCCAGGCAGTGTCTGAAAAGCATTCAGTTAATGCAACCCACCCTGCCCCAATACACTAAAGCCTGTCTGGGGAGGTGCTGGCACCTCCCTGGACAGGAAACCTATTGTCCAGGCCTCCCCTGCCGATTTTCATCCAGCAGCACGAGGGAAGACTCGTGTCTGTGGCAGCAGCATCCATTTTGTGATGCTGAGGCTCTGTTTAACTTTTTACTGGGTTTGCCAGTAACTACATATCTTCTCCCGCTAGAAAGGTGAAATGCTACCCCCGCCGCCAGAACTGGCGGGGGGTAGTATTCCAAAGTGTTTGACACTTTACACAACATGTTTTGATAAAGCCAAACCAAAGTTAACATTAACCGCGAGGATTAAAATGCACTTAAGAGTATATGGTATGGCTGTATCATAGAACAGCTATAAGGAGATGGTTCCGAAAGCTGCTGAGGGGCTCAGCTCATGCTAGGGCAACCTCTCACACAAACCAATTACTCTGCATCCAGGATTGTCGAGGCCTACCGTTGGAGTGACTTGTAGGTCAATATGTGTCTATATATATATATATATATATATATATATATATATATATATATATATATATATATATATATATATATATATATATATATATATATATATATATATATATAGTTATAGGTATACTATATCTAAGTAAGGGGTGATTATACCACCTTACCCAGGCTGCAATTGCAGACCTGTGGTGTCAGTTTGGAAGGCTAACCAGGGGTGGCACAATACATGCTGCAGCCCCTTGTAGGCCTCTGGCGCACCTATGCCCTGGGTACCTAAGGTACCATATACAGGGGCTCACAAAGGTGACCCAGTAACCAATCTGGTGTGTACCTAAAGTACATGGTATCAATTTAGAGAGAGAACAGCTAGGCTGTGGTCCTGATTGGCAAGTCCACAGCCATACTAAAGTCGAAAAACCAGTGAAGCACAGCAAAAAGTGGGGGTAATCATAGGAAGCAGGCCCTAATCTCCTACACAACCCCTCCCCCCCCAATGCAGGGACATTAAACTAAACTTGACCAGTTGAGTCTTCATGTTCTAAGTGGAAATATCTGGAGAGTCCATCTGCATTGGCATGGCTACTCCCAGGTCTATGTTCCACTGTTCCATCCCATGTAGGAAAATGGACCACATGAGCAGTTTGTGATTTTCACTCTTCATCTGTTTTAGCCATAAGAGGGGCTTATGGTCTGTCTGAACTGGGAAGTGAGTACCAAACAAGTATGGCCTCAGCTGCTTCAGAGCCCAAACCACAGCAAAGGCCTCCCTCTTGGTAGCTGACCAACGTTTCTTTCTAGGGGTCAGCCTTCTGCTAATTAAAGCTTCTGGCTGGTCCTGACCTTCTTCATTCAATTGTGATTGCACAGCCCCTACCCCCAACTCAGAAGTATCTGTTTGAACAATGAATTATTTAGAGTAGTTAGGACTTTGCAGAAATGGTGAGGGCACATGGCCTGCTCCAGGTCATCAAATGCCTTTTGACAGCTGACTGTCCACTGAACTTTCTTAGGCATCTTTTTAGAAGTTAAGTCATTCAGGGGTGTCACAATGGAACCATACCCCTTGACAAATTTCCTATAGTAAACAGGCAGGTCCAAGAAAGCTCTGACCTGAGTCTGGGTGGTTGGTGCAACCCAGTCCATTATAGTCTGGATTTTGCTCTGCAATGGTTGAACCTGGCCTCCAACTACAAGGTGGCCCAGGTACACAACCTGACTCTGCCCTATCTAGCACTTAGTAGCCTTGATAGTTAGGCCTGCCTCCTACAGGGCCTCCAAAACATTTTTCAGGTCGATCAGGTGATCTTCCCAGGTGGAGCTAAAGACAGCAATTTCATCAAGATATGCTGCACAGTAGTCTTCCAGGCCTGTGAGGACTTTATTTACCAACCTTCGAAATGTGGCAGGGGCATTTGTCAGACTAAAGGGCATTACCACAAACTGATAATGTTCACTAGGGGTTGAAAATGCTGTTTTTGGCTTTGCATCATCAGCTAGTCTGATCTGCCAATAGCCAGCTGTTAGATCAAATGTACTCAGAAACTTGGCTGAGGCCAAAGTATCTATGAGCTCATCTGCTCTGGGTATTGGATGGGCATCTGTCTTAGTGACAGCATTGAGACTCCTGTAGCCTACACACAACCTCATCTCTTTCTTACCACCATGGGTGTGAGGTTTGGGTACTAGGACTACTGGAATAGCTCCAACATTTTCTGGACTTCAGTCCTGATACAGTCCCTGACATGATCAGGTTGCCTGTAAATCTTATTTTTAACAGGCAGACTGTCTCCAGTGTCCACTTCATGAGTGCACCAGGTAGTCTGACTTGGATTCAGTGAAAACATATGTCTATACTGCTGCAGAACTTGTCTGCAGTCAGCCTGCTGCTGATCAGTGAGGCTGCCTGCCAAGGCTACACCATCTACCTACCCATCATCAGGGCTCTGAGAGAGCAGGTCTGGGAGAGGGTCACTCTCTTCCTCCTGTCCTTCATCAGTAGCCACAAGCAAGCCCATGTCTGTCCTGTCAACATATGGTTTCAGTCTGTTGACATGAAGCACCCTATAGGGGCTCCTGGGAGTTCCAAGATCTACCAAATAGGTAACCTCTCCCTTCTGTTCAACAATAGTGTGGGGTCCACTCCACTTGTCTTGGAGACCTGCTGGGGCCACAGGCTCCAACACCCACATTTTCTGTCCTGTCTGGTAAACAGTCAGTACAGCCTTTTGGTCATGCCAGGCTTTCTGTAATTCCTGGCTAGCCTCAAGGTTTTTACTTGCCTTCTTGATGTACTCAGCCATCCGGGAGCGGATACCAAGTACATAGTCCACAATATCCTGTTTGGGAGGTTTGAGAGGTAACTCCCATCCCTCCTTCACCAGACAAAGTGGTCCTCTTACAGGGTGCCCAAACAGAAGTTCAAAAGGGCTGTAGCCAACCCCATTCTATGGAACCTCCCTGTATGCAAACAAAAGGCAGGGAAGCAGGATGTCCCATCTCCGCCTGAGCTTTTCTGGGAGGCCCTTAATCATACCCTTTAAGGTCTTATTAAATCTTTCAAGTAGACCATTGCACTGTGGGTGATAGGGTGTGGTGAACTTGTAGTTCACTCCACACTCCTTCCACATTGCAGTTAAGTAACTAGACATAAGTTTGCACCTCTGTCTGATACAACCTCTTTAGGGAAACCCACTCTTGAGAAAACTCCCAAGAGGGCTCTTGCCACGACAGGTGCTGTAGTGGTCCTAAGGGGTATAGTTTCTGGGTACCTGGTGGCATGATCCACTACCACCTGGATAAACCTGTGCCCAGATCCTGTCTGAGGATCCATTGGTCTACAATATCAATCCCCACTCTTTCAAAGGGAATCCCCACCACAGTTAGTGGTATAAGGGGGGGCCTTTGTAATGCCACCTGCTTTGCCACTGGCTTGGCAGGTTATACAAAGCGACAAAACTCCTTTGTGTCTTCTGACATGTGGGGCCAGTGAAAGTAAGGGACAACCCCGTACCAAGTTTTGTTCTGGCCAAGATGTCCTGCTAGGGGGATATCATGGGCTAGTGTCAAAATGATGCCCCTGAATGCCAAAGGTATGACCAACCTCCTGGAAGCACCAAGCTTGGGGTCACTACCCTCTGAATACAGGAGCCCTTCATCCCAATATACTTTATATAGCATTTCCTCATTTCCTGCAGCCTCAGCAGCAGTTTGCTGTCTGAGGGGTTTGAGAGAAGGGCAGTCCAGCTGCACCTGCCTCAGATCTGCCCTGGAAGGGCCTCATGTCCCAAGAAACTCAACCTGATCAGTTTCAAGTTCTTCTAGGACAGTTCCTTCATCAGGCTCACAATCAGCTTCCTCAGAAGGCTGATCCTCACTCTGGGGCAGGGGGGGGGAAGGCACTGCCCTAACCCTACTGCTCCTTTTCCTGTTATGCAACTGGTCCATTATTCCAGAATCCAGTGCCTGTTCAGTGTTAGGCTTTTTGACCTGTGACCTTGTCACTGCAAGGACATGTGCTGAGATTCCTAACATTTCTGCATGAGTCCTAAACTCCACTTCAGACCAGGCTGAAGTCTCTAGGTCATTGCCAAGCAAACATTCTACAGGGAGGTTTGAACTAACAACAACCTTCTTAAGGTCAGTTACCCCTCCCCACCCCAGGAGAAATTAACAACTGCCACACTATGTGTAGTAGTGACATTGCTAGCATTGGTCACTTGGTAGGTTTCACCAAGTATGATCTGTCCAGGGTCCATAAAGTCAGGTATCACCATTGTGACAATGGCACCTGTGTCCCTGTAGGCCTGAGCCTTTTTCTCATTGACTAAAGGAGTTTGTCTGTACTTGCCCAGGTTACTGGGACTCACAGAGGAGGACATATCCATGCCTCCATCACAGATCAAAACAGCTTGAGTTGATATTCTGACAAGGCCAGAACCCATCTCAGTTCCCAGGGTTAACCCTACTACACCCTTCTGTTGAGAACCACCACTTGGAGCTGAGCTAGGTAGAACAGTTGCCTTAGGGGCAATGGTGGCTGGAGCTGTCTCCTTTTTGGTGCAATCACTAGTCCAGTGACTATTAACTTTACAAACTCTGCACCGTGGTTTTCTTGGACCTTCTTTCTTTTTGGAAGATTGGGGGCCCCCACCAGTAGAAGCTTTTTGGGGACCTTTTGAAGACTTCTGTTCTTTACCTTTCTCCCCACCCTTTTGGTCTTGCTTCTTTTGGTCACCACCTTGGTTCTGTACCTTCTGCTTCACCCTGGTTCTGACCCATTTGTCTTTCTTCTTACCCAATTCTTGGGGAGAGGTCAGATCAGAGTCAACCAAGTGCTGATGCAACAACTGGTTCTGACAATTATTAAGAATTTGTTCTCTCATGATCAGATTATACAGTCCTGTATAGTCACACGCTTTACTGCCCAGTAACCATCCCTCCAGAGCCTTAGTAGCACAATCTACAAAGTCAGTCCAGTCATGAGTCTGTGTCTTCTGGGTGTCTCTGAACTGCAACCTATACTGTTCAGTGGTTAGGCCAACCCCATCTATTAGAGCACTCTTCAGGACAGTGTAATCATCAGCATCCTCTTCTCTGTCAGTGAGGAACTTGTCTCTACCTTTGTCTGCAAAGGAGAGCCACAAGATTGCTGCCCAATGCTCCTGGGGTACCTTCTGTACTTTGATAGGGAGGGACAATCTTGTTTAGGCTTCTATGTTCATAAGACCTATCCCTAACACTAGGGGTTTTCTCCCACCAGGGAATTCGACCCCCATTCTTATTCTCTCTCTTTCAAGAGCCAGGTCTCCTTTTCTAAGGCAATCTCTTGCCTTCTGATCCTCAGCTTGACTTCTCTCATTCTAGCTTCATGTTCCCTCTTCTCAGGAGAAGTACTCCTCCTATGAGCAGAGGCAGAGGACCCTACTGATGATGCAGAATGATCAGATTCCACTGAAGGTGATCTGTTCCTTCTAGGTACACCACCAGCTCTAAGTGGGGGAATGGAGGGAGGCCCATTTTGGCCCACTTCATCTCCAGGTAGCCCTGTATCTCCCAGGTTGGGTTCATTGCCATCAACCTGGTTTGCATCCTCATCATCATCAGAGTCCTGGTTGGGTGACCCACCAGGACCTTCTTCTGCTGATGGTTGCACCCCATCCCCATTACCTTGTCTATCTGGATCTGATACTTTTTCCAAGTCATCTGCCACTAAGATATCTATCAGGTGTTGGGTGGTGGGACTTTGCCCTTGCTTTGATTTCCTTATGGCACACATACCCCTTAACTCCTGGAAGAAGAATGTGTCATATTTAGTTGGCAGCACAGGGCTGTCAACTTGCAGAGGCACACTAGGCCCTGCCTTTAAAGCCATGACTAGTGAGTTGTGGTGTGTGCACTTACATATACTACTTGATTTCCTACTAGAACCTCTCTAAGAGTTGTAGTCAGGGTCTGCTAGGCCCTTAACACCTACAACTTCTAAGTGTAGTAGAACTTATGTATTTTAAGCTTGATTTATATGTACCTACTGGTACCTTAATGTGATTTTTCAAATGACACTCTCAAAATTATTTGGTAGAAAAATGCAAGCTGTAATCCCACACGCTGAACACCAATGTGAGAAGTTGGCCTGGTATATGATGTCCACTATTCTAGTGGGCACCTTGCACCAGTCCAAATGACCCTTATTGATGGTAGGTTGTAAAGTCAACCTTATAGAAAGCCGTCCTAGTGGTAGCTGTGGAGAGCAGCCTTCAGGCTAAGACTTTAGAGGCGAGTTAAGCAAGTTGTTTTACCAATTGTAATCGCTTGAATGATCAAATGAAAGCACACCACACAAGGTATATATCAAATATATATGTATTTAATCTAAACACAACCCCACTGGTCTCTTTATGAGGTCAGAGGTAAAAGTACAATACAAGGAACTTAATTAGCATACGATAAGTTGCACAGTATAAGTTATGCCCTAGGGGCCTCACGAACCATATACTAAAATAGTGGTACAAGAACCACGTGCGAGTTAGAAAGCAGGCCTAGGGCCTGTAGAACTGCTGGAGCTACCTGGAACCACCCAAGGTACGGATGCAGGAGGCCCACGGGGGATGCGTGCAGTGTCTAAACACAGCCGCGGATCACCATTGACTTTCTATGGAGAATGAACAAGTTACAGTTTTAAAGATTAAGGGCACCTAGAGGTGAAATATGATGAAAACGTTTTAGATTTGAACACTTCGAGAGTCAAGACCCACAGGAGCACTGGAGTACTCGAGTTACCTCACCCACGGAAGCCGGGTGCATAGGTGTCTTTTGATGTCGGTTTCGTTGTCAATTCCAATGGAGAGCTGCGAAGAAATGCTGCAGGCAACCCGAGGAAAAGTGTCCGGGTGGATCTGAGATGTGAAGAACCTGAAAGCAGAGGGGACAGAGTCTGGGTCACTAGCCAGTAACCAGGATGGCGGGAAGTAGATGCCAGCCGAAGTGGGGTGATTTCAGGTGAAAGAGGTGAAGCTTGACTCTTCAGCCACGAGGACCAGGAGGTGTCGACGACAACCAGGAGCTGGATTCGAACTGCCCTACAAAGGAACTAGCTGACTGCAGCGTTGGAATCCGGGTTGGACCCAACAAGCCTTGGCAGCTGCAACCCATGCAAGATGACAAGATTGGCTTTGGTTCAGACCAGCAAGGTCTGAGGGACTCCTGCTTTGGAGAGGAATGGGAACACATCTGGAGCAATCAGGAAAGCTCAGGAAATTAAAGCTGCCCTTCGTGGGGGCTCGCTAACCAATGGATTAGGAAAAGCAAAGGGGCCTCAAGTGGAAATGCACAAAGTGGCCCACGGGACACTCGTGGAGTGTAGGCCTCTGAGCTTCAGTGCAAAAGGTGCTCGGGGCAGGTGCTTCAAATACCCCAATGCACACTTCAGAATACCTCGGGAAGTAGGTGCAGTTGCAAAAGTGCAGGATGTCCACGAGTTCTGGTCCCACGTCTCTCGTGTCCGCTACAGGTCTCAGCTTTGCTGGGAGCTCGGGTCAGCATTAGAGATGTCTGGAAGTCCATGTCCTGTATTGCAGATTCTTTGGGATCCAGCGGGAGCCTTGATAATGCAGACCAGCAAAGATGCAGTTGGTGCTTGTTTGAACAGGGTGGTCACTCCTTGACCACAAGGGAGATTTCTTCCGTCTTCCAGTCCATATGGAATTTCGAAGGTCCAAGATTTACAGAGTTCCGTCCAAGGTAATCTAAAGTCCTAGGGACTGTGATCCTATTCTTATAGCAAGTTTAGGGGTTGGACTAACTCTAGGGTCCCACCTATGGGAGGACCTGTGGAGGGGGTGGTTACACACCTCCCCCTTTGTCCAGTTTCACGCCAGAGCTGGGGCTGAGTGTCCCAACAACCGGTTTGAACTGGGAAATGCATGGAGCACCTTGTGTGCCCCAGGCAGTGTCTGAAAAGCATTCACTGAATGCAACCCACCGTGCCCCAATACACTAAAGCCTGTCTGGGGAGGTGCTGGCACCTTCCTGGACAGGAAACCTATTTTCCAGGCCTCCCCTGCTGGTGTTTTATCCAGCAGCAGGAGGGCAGACTTGTGTCTGTGGCAGCAGCATCCATTTTGTGATGCTGAGGCTTTGTTTAACTTTAACCGGGTTTACTAGTAACTACATGTCTTCTCCCTCTAGAAGGGTGGAATGCTACCCCGCCCGCCAGAACTAGCGGGGAGGGGGAGTATTCCAAAGTGTTTGACACCTTACACAACATGTTTTGATAAAGCCAAACCAAAGTTAGCATTAACTACGAGGATTATAATAAACTTAAGAGTATATGTTATGGCTATATCATAGAACAGCTATAAGGAGATGGTTCCGAAAGCTGCAGAGGGGCGCAACTCATGCTAGGGCAACCTCTCACACAAAACCAATTACTCTGCATCCAGGATTGTCGAGGCCTGCCGTTGGAGTGACTTATAGGTCAATATGTGTCTATATATATATTCACTGAAAAAACCATAGGTTTCACACCAGTTATAGTTAGGAATTAGCATTTAAAAAACCTATTAAATTCACTGAAAAAACCATAGGTTTCACACCAGTTATAGTTAGCTGGAAATTTTACTGACATAAAACCATTGAAATTCCCACGTTATAGTTAGTTGGACTCACTATAACTTGCGCGTGTAATGCACTGCTGATGACATCACATATTACATCACTCATGACATGGTCAGTGACATCACTCATGACATCACTGATGACACCATCCAGTGAATGTGTGCCTTTCTGAAAAATAAACATGTTTTATATATGTATATGTAAAGGTTGATGGAAGAATAAATGTTTAAATAAGTGTTTTAATGGATGTTTAAAAAAAAAAATGTTTGGTTAACTGGCTTATTAAGTGTATCATAGTGAATACATATATTAGCGAGTATTGTTTAAATATTTAAATGTTTGTATCAGTGTTTCACTTTGTGTATAAGTGGGTGCATGGGTTGGTGAGTAGCTACATGTGTGTGTATATGGGTTGTGAGAAGTTGGCCTGGTATATAATGCTCACTAATTCTAGTGATCACTTTGTACCATGCCAAGCAACCCTTATGATGATTGGTTGTAAGTCAACCTTATAGACCAGTTAAACTAGTGGTAACGTGGACAAAGCAGTCTTAGGCTAAACTCTGAAAGGCATGTGAAGCCAGCTGTATTACCATACACAACCCCCTTGAATACCAAATGAAAGGACACCACACAGATATATATTGAAAATATATATTGATTTATTAACTAAAAGTATCCCCTGGACTCTTTATGAGCACAGAAGCACAAGCGTTAAACACAAGACAGTTTAAAATACACAAAAGTTGTACAATATGGATGAGCCCTAGGGGCCACCTAAACCATATACTAAGAAAGTGGTATAAGAGATACCAATCGGAAAGGAAAAAGGTCTAGGGCCTTGGGAATCGCTGGAGCTGATCGGGACTAGCAGTGACTAAGTCGGGAAAGGCCCGCGGGACTCGGGTGCAGTGTTTAAAGTGCACGCACTCACCAATGCAAAGTCTATGGTGCGTAAAAAGTACAAAGTTAGTTAGTTCGGAACCTTTCGAGTGACCTAGAAAGCTGAAACTTGAGACACAGGCCCTAGAGATGTGTACCAGTGTAGGAACACCGGCGGAGCTGAGTTACCTCACCCACAGGAAGCGGGTGCATAGGGTCGAAGTAGTGTCGGGTTTCGTCACGCTGGTCGATGGTGCTTGGAGCTGAAGATGCTGCAGGCGGCTCGAGGTGAAGAGTTCCGGTGGATCCAAGGGTGGATCTGAAGATGTGAAGACCTGAAAGCAGAGGATACAATGTTCAAAGTCACTAGCCAGTGACTACCGTGGAGCCAGATTGGAACCAGGCGATGTCGGGTGCAAACAGGCGTTGAGGGGTAGCTTCTCTCTGCAGCCACGTCAACACCGGGGGTCGAGGACGTCCAGGATTCGGTCACAAGCTGTCCCACGCAGGCTTCTCGCTGTTGGCAGTGTCGGAAACTTGATTGTAGCAAACAGACCTTGGCTAATGCAAGCCATGCAGGAATCGAGAAAGGCTTGTTACTCGGACCAGCAAGGTCTGAGCAGGGGCTCCTTTTTACAGGAGCTAGGGCAAGTCTGAGGCAACCAGACCCGTAGTGTAGTTTGTAGTTGTAGTCGCCAAGATGGCCGCTGACCACGTGGCTAGTGACCAGGATGGCGCGTCGAGTGGCACAATGCAAAAGGGCCCCACGCAGATCGTGGAGATGCTGGGGGGCTGATCTTTGGTGCAAGGGCTGCTCGGTGGTGGGGGTTCACGGTCCCCAAAGCACAACGTCGAGGATGCCTCTGGTGCTGCGCTGTCAGCTCTTTGGGTGTCTTCCAAGAAGTCCAGTCCCACGTCTCTCGGTGCCTCCACAGGTCCCTTCTTTGCAGGAACTGTGGATCAGGCTGTGAGAAGTCTGGGAGTCTGAGTCTTGTCAGGCTCTGGGCTCGAGCTCCGGCGGAAGGCGGCGGCAAAGCAGACGTCGATTCGCTGGTTGGTACCTGTGTTCACAGGGTGGCCACTCCTAGGCCACAAGGGAGATTCTCTTCAGTCTTCTGTGCAGCAGAATGTCGAAGTCCAGTCGTCTTCTTCGTGTAAAGTTGATTCAGGATGATCTGCTGTGCAATGGCACTGCCCCCACTCTTATTCCCAATCTGAGGGGTGGATCACCTACCAGGTCCCTCCTCTGGGTGGAACCAGGAAGGGGGGCGATTACACCCCCTTTCCTTTGTCCAGCTCCTCACCAGGCCTGGGTCTGGAAAGTCCCAGGACCGGTTTGGACTGGCTTATGCACGGGGACACCTTCTGTGCCCCGGGCATGTCTCAATCTATTCAGCCCTGTCCTACTCAATACACAAAACCCTGTCTGGGGTGGTGCTCGCACCTCCCAAGGCAGGAAACCCTTTGTCCAAGCCTCCCTCGCTGGAAGGACTCCCAGCAGCAGGAGGTCAGACTTGTGTCTGTGGTGGCAGCATCCATTTTGTGATGCTGAGGCTCTGGTTAACTTTAACCAGGGTTAAAGCTACACACATGTCGTGTCCCTCTAGAAGGGTGGAATGCTATCCCCGTCAACAGAACTGTCGAGGGGATAGTATTCCAATTCATATGACACCTTACTCGACATGTTTTGATAAAGCCAAACCAAAGATAGCATATAACCGCGAGGATTATAATGCACTTAAGAGTATATGGTATGGCAATATCCCGGAATAGCTAAGGGAGTGGTTCCCGACAGCTGCAGACAGGCTCAGCTCATGCTAGAGCACCATCTCACATATTTCCAAGCACTCTGCCTCCAGGATTGATGAGGCCTTCCATAGGAGTGGCTGATAGGAACATATGTGTCCAGTTTAAGGTCAGGTATAGGGATACTATACCTAAGTAAGAGGTGATTACACCAACTTACCCCAGCTGAGTGATCAGCCAGTTGTGTCAAATATGGAGGCCAGGCCAGGGGTGGCACAATACATGCTGCAGACCCTGGTAGGCCTTGGATGCACCTATGCCCTGGGTACCTATGGTACACTGTTACAGGGGCCTATAAGGTAAACCAGTATCCAATTGTGTATGCACCTAAGGTACATGGAGTCCATTTTAAGGAGAGAGCAATCAGCCTGGGGCCCTGAATAGCAGGATCCCAGGCCAACTATGTCAAAAACCAGCTAAACACCAGGCACAACGTTTGGGGGTAACCATAGTCAGATATCCACCTTCCTACATGGGTTATTAGATGTTTTTTTTAGTATCAGTATAAGTGTCTGTATGATTTGGTGGGGGTGTTACTTAGCACACAGATGCATCAATGAGTGACTCACTATTTGTATGTGTTTTGAAGACTGCATATGTGCCGGACTGTATGGGTGAATGAGTGTGTATATGTATGTGTTAGTAAGTGAATGATTGTCTTACTAGTGTCTTTATCAGTAACTACATATGTTTTAATCTAGTATATGTGAGTATTGGTGTATATAAGTGAGTATATGTGAGAGTCAGAGATTGAAAGAGTTCTTGTTTAAATAAGTATGTGTTTCTATAAGTGATTGTTTAAGAGAGTAAGTATGTGTAAGTTTCCTTAGAAGTAAGGTGGTAGTGTGTGTATAGCTGTATATGCAAAAAAATGGATGTTCACTATTTTATTTGCATGTGTGAATATGTGTGTGAGCAACTTTTGGAAGACGGTCGGTGTGTAACAGAATCTATAGGTGTCTCACTACATATGATGAGTGAGTATATGTATGACTGACTATATAGAACTGTTGGTGAATGAGTGGATGTATATGTAAATGGTGGAATTACTGAATTGGTTGTTGTAACTGGTATAGGTATCTCCACTTTTTTGAAAATGTTAGTTTCTATTTTTGAATATGTGTTTCAAGGGTTACTTTACAGTGAAAAGTGGTCAGTCTCTCTGTCACAAGGATGGTGTCATCAGTGATGTCATGAGTGATGTCACTCACCATGTCATGAGTGATGTAATATGTGATGTCATCAGCAGTGCATTTCACGCGCAAGTTATAGTGAGTCCAACTAACTATAACGTGGGAATTTCAATGGTTTTATGTCAGTAAAATTTCCAGCTAACTATAACTGGTGTGAAACCTATGGTTTTTTCAGTGAATTTATTAGGTTTTTTAAATGCTAATTCCTAACTATAACTGGTGTGAAACCTATGGTTTTTTCAGTGAATTTCAATGGTTCTTTTTAATGCTAATTCCTAACTATAACTGGAGTGAAACCTATGGTTTTTTCAGTGAATTTCATAGGTGTTTTAACTGCTAATTCCAATCTTTTTATAGGGCCTCATACCTATGTCTTTTTAGTGAATTTCTAAGGTTATTTTTTCGCAAATATCTATAGCTTAGAAAGGTATGTTTTTCTTAAAATGAATCCTATATTGTATATTAAGATAATATTTTTGTTTTAAAATAGTATTTTCTTTTTTTTTATATTTCACTCTGGTGCGCTCCCAGTGCGCGTCCCGGTGAGTGCCCTGGTGCGCGTACCGGGGCGCTTCCTGTCAGCGCACCAACAAAAAAAAAAAAAAACAATAATGAAGGAGTGAGCATAAGGAATGGGGACAAAGAGAGTGGTGTAAATAGAAAGAGAGCTAGAGGGAGAAACACAGAGGGACTGTGTAATAGATAGTAAAATAGAGAAAAGGTAAAAGAGGAAGTAACTGAGAAAAGGAAAGAAGAAAGAGGAAGAAAACTAAAGCAGGTGTTCTAGGGAAAATGTGAATAGGTGATAAGAGTAAAAGCAAGGAGAGTAAAGGATGGGGAATGACAGGTAGTGACAGAACCAGAGAAATGGAACAGTGGTGACGGAGGTAAAGAAAATAGCAGTGAGTGTAAGTAAAGAGGAGTGAAAGAGGGTGGATAAAACTGAATAAGGGTAAGACATGGGGAGTGACAGAAAAAAAGAACAGAGAGAGTAAAGGAAGGAGTGTCAGATAGGGACTAAGTGAAGCAGAAAAAAAAGGAAAGAGAGGGATTGTGGGTGAGCAAGGGCACTAAAAGAAGTTGAATGTGGTAGGAAAGTAAGAAAAAGAGAAGAAAATATGGCGGATAAGAATAAGTGAGGGAAGCAGAGTAAGAAAACCGGGGTGAGGTAGGGTGAGAGAAAAGTAGTGAGGTTAAAGCAAAGGGTGATGACAAACTACATTTTGTAGTCTCACTTACCATATAATTAATAAAAACGTATTTCCATCTTTTAACTACACTTTGCATCTGTGAAAGACAAAAGAAAAAACAAGTTATAATTAGTAAAATATATATTTTAAAATAGAAGAAACAGGTCAAGAGGTAAAAAATCAAAAAAGTGTACTAAGAAATAAAGCAATAGTGAAGGATACAAAAACAAAAATAAAGTAATGTAGAAAGACAAAAAAGAGGGAAAAAGAAATAGAAAGAGAACAAATTACTGAAGATAAGTAAAATACTAAAATAATGTGAGATACCAAAACGAAATTAGGAAAGAGAAGAAAGTAAAAGGAAAATGAGTGAAAAAGAGAGGAGTCTAAATGAGGAACCATTAATAAGAAAGAGGAATGGAAGATGACTGAGAGTGAGTGAAGGGGAGTCACAGAGTGATGGGATGAAAGGAATGAGGTTAATATAGAACGATAGAGGAAAAAGGAGTGAGAGAGTAAGTACACAGAAAGACAAAGGGAAGGACTGAGTGAACTGCAGTTCAATGAGTGAAGAAAGGAAAAAGAGAAAAGGAGCAAAACAAGGAAAGAGAGGGGAAGAGAACTAAAGCAGTGGTACTGAGAGAATGTGAGAAAGCTGAAAAGTGGTGCAAGGGACAGAGAAAATGCAGATAGTTGAAATTGGATTGAGGAGTTGTGAAAGAAGTGGAATAAAGGAACAACGATGAATCAAAGTAAAAAAAGACAGTGTAAGTGAGTAAAGACAGCTAAATAAGGGTGCAAAAAGGAAAATGAGTGTGAGACAATGGCAATACAATATAAATTACACAATGCAAACTATAGAATGACTTATACAATATGTTACATTGTTTATTTTTGCTGTTCTCAGAATATATTGAATTTCACTTAAATTAGTGAGTTCAAACTCTTCATCATATAACAGCGGGAAAAAAAACCACAATCTAAAAGATTGTGTTTAAAAAAAACCATAAAAACTTAGAAATCATATATGTACAGTAATCTTTGATTCACTTACTTTTCCGTGAGGCCAAATAGAAGATAGTGAAGGTCGTTTTGGTGGAAAAAAAGTCTGCTGTTCTCTATAACTTCCATTTCATCGACTTCCTATGAAAAAAGATCTAAGAACATCATACCTTACACTTTCCTTACGGCCAAATCGTGTCAGATATATGAGTATTTTTTACTATGAAATCCATTTACAGTACCTATATGAGATAAATAATTTTAAACATTAGACTAATTAACTAACTAACTTTTATTAACTACTCCTGTCTTCAAAGGCCAATTACCTTTACTAAAACTTTGGTTTTAAAAACACTAGGTAAGAATTTTTAAAGTCATAAGGCAAACATTGTTTATAAGTCAAATGAGAATCATTGCAGTACCTCCAACCTTTTTCACATTTTAAGTAGCATTTATAATGTCCTGATGTTGTCAAAGAACCGTCATGATAAATAATAGCTACAGTTGTAAAGGTTCTTCCTGAAATTGGTAACTGAGAAGCCACGACATTTTTGATAGACGTTGTCAATTTAGTTCCATCAGGTCTACATCGTTGGAAAACTAAAATCATATACTGACCATAACTTTGTATAAATAATGTGGATACCATTGGACACTTACATTGGGTACACACAATATTATGATCTGCTGCTTTAACTAGATTTTTAAATGACACTGATTTACAGTCTGGTAAAGTCAAATATATAAATCTTTCAGTGTCTATTGTAGTAGTACTTGATGAACTACAGTTATGGCAGTCATGCCGCCATTGATAAGAAAGGCTAAAAAGATTATCTACATCTACACCTTCATCTTCCAAAACACCAAACATATACATTAAAAATTCCTGACAATCCTGCTGAATGTTCTGTGAAAATGTATCTTGACCAGAACACATATCTAAAATATTTCGAATTTCTGTTACACTTTCTATGATTGCTCTATCACTGCTACATTTCTCAAACACAGAATTCAATAAACCACACAATCTTTGATCCCGATTTTCAACAATCTGTTCTTGTAAACTTTGAAGAAAAAAAATAACATTAACCACTACATTAGCATAGCAGTTGACACCAGAACTGTTTTTAAACTGAAATCCAACAACATTTTCATCAGAATCCTTTTTCTTTCTCTTTTGAATTACAGTTTCATCTACTTTTTGTCTTTTTGCTACTACCTCACTGCAATTATTCTCATTTCTTCTTTTTCGGCCTACCACACGTTTTTCAAACAGAGGATATTGAGGCAAATGTGGAGCATACTCTCTTCTTAACCTACTGTATTCTTTAACACAATCTAGATCTGCACAAATCTTTGTCTCATCACACTCAATCAAGTACAATCCTGATAAAGTTCTGACTCATTATAATGCCACATATGCCATACCCTCTTTAAACACAGATCTTCCAATGTTCACCAAAGCACTATCTACACTTAAACCTTGAGATTTATGAATTGTCACCGCATATGCCAAACAAAGAGGAAACTGTTTTCGGAGAACATATAAGTCTTTTACAAGCAAAAATCTAGCAGAACAACGACTGATTTGTTGTACTTGCTCAATGCCATCAAATTTTATTTTTAAAAATTCAATTCCATCTCTATTTCTATAATTCACAAAATCAACAACATAACCCATTGCTCCATTTACCAGACCTCTTTCTACATTTAAATTTCTTCTCAAAATGATACGACAATTTAAACACACATTCAGAGTCTTTTCAAAACCAGCTGTTTTAGATATACTCTTGTCTAATGAATCCAATTTTGTTTTCAAATTTTCTGACAAAATAATTGTTGCTCCCATATGCTAAATTTTATCTATTGCTTCTAGTTTCACAATCTCTTAATTTTCTAACTCTAACATTTTGTTGTTGAAGATGGAACATTCTTGCAGAGTTGGCATCAAACATATTCCAGATTTGTTCCCAGTAATTTTCTTAAAAATATTCTCCGGAAGAATGTTTTCATTTGGATACAAATTTGAAATTAATCGTGCATGTAAAGCTTCTTTTCCATGCTCGCTTACTTTTCCGATTCTTACATCTTGTAGAATTTTTTTATAATCTTCATCCTTTGCCTGTCGCATATTTTGAAACAGTTCTGCATATTTGAAATTTAGCCATATATTAACATTCCAATGCTTCCAAGGGACTTCCTGGTATCTTCATGCGTAAGCATTTTAAACACTGGTTGTCCTTTTACTGGAGTCAACTGCAGTAGATCTCCAAAAACAATAATGTGTTTTCCTCCAAATAACACATCATACTCTGTTCTAAGAATTTCTTGCATTCTCAAATGCACAAAAGCAAGCATTAGATTTGAGACCATGCTTACTTCATCAATGATAAGAAGTTTCATTTTCTTCAGGACTCTTGAAACTTCAGAACATGCATCTCCAGATAACTTGTTGTAATGTAATTTATTATCATGCTCAACTGGCAGCATGAGTAAACGATGTAGAGTAATCCCTTTAATGTTATGTGCTGCCAGCCCAGTTGGAGCGGTTACAACACAAGACAGTGGTGATTCAGTCCTTTTCTGCAAGTAAGTTGCAATGGCTTTAATCAGAAAACTTTTTCCTGTTCCCGCTTCTCCACCTACGTACAGTCGGACAGGCTCAAATGATGTACATGAGCACTCTTTTTTCTTATGTCTGAATCCATGTTCAATCTGTTCTGTAACTTCATCATATATCTTTTTCTGCTCAACGTTTAGTTGCTTTATCAAATCTTCTAAGTTAACTCCATCCTCTTGAGCTTGTTCCATAGCTCTTTCCACCTCATCCATGACAGTTGCAGCTTCATTTTGGATAATTGGTCCTCCTAGTGGATCCTGACTCAATGAATTAGAACTCTGACTGTCTTGAGAACTGTCTCCAGCAATCTCTTCAGCAATTGTGGTTTCTTGCTCTATTTCTTCGTTCAACATTTGCAGATAATTTGGAAAAACAGGACATTCTATGGTATCCTTTGTTGCATTAAAAGTGTCTTCATAAAACAGAAAATCTCCAAGTAGTTCCTCTTCTGTACGCCATGGCTTAAAGAGTTGCAAAAGAGCTAAATAGTAAAGTTCTCCTTTGTCTGGAGCTTCGCAATTCAATTTTTGATGATTAATCAAATGGCCTTTTTTCTGCTTCACTAGACATCCTTCATAGCCAATGACTGCATATTTTCCATTATTGATATCTTCTGTGATGTTCCTCTTATAACTGTAGTTTTGCAGAACTTCATACAAACAAGTGTTCTCAAGGTGAGTACTTCTATTTGGATAGTATGTATCCAACATATTTGTCTTCAAAATATCTGTACTGTTTGGTTCCTTATCCGCCAAATATTCAATTTCTTGTACAGATTTCAAAACTCGGTTTCGTGTTGCCGCAAGACCTAGACTCACCCAAATGATTGTTCTTGATTTGGCATAGAGACCTGCTGATGATAACCGATCAGGACATTCATATGCTCCAATTTCTCGATGCGACAACATCTTTAGACTGAAACTGTATAATTTCTTGCTTAGACTCTTTTCATGTGAAATGTCCTCCCACATTTCCTTCAGTTCTGTCTTTTCTTTTTTGTGATATAAGATGTCACATATCGAGCCACAGCAATAGAGTTGTCAGCAACAAACTGAATATCCATATTAGCATTCCACATGGACAAAATCACTGGGTTTTAGTCGTTGATGTACTTGGACTCTTCGTTTCTTTTTAAGTTATATGTATTTTTGGGGGATTTCCTTGTCACAGTATGTCGTAGAGAAGACATCAAATTATTTACTCTTCCCTTAGAAATCACTGGTCGTGGAAACGCAAAACGACATTTCGTGTAGTACTTTTCCTTGTTTTTGAATTTTTGACGACAGTACTTTCCACAACGATAAGATTGAAAACGGAAAACTTGTTGCCTTAAACTGTTTTCTTCAGTACTTTTTGGAACAGCACATGTTGAATACTCTTCAATGAAACTCATCACTGTTTCATCCGAATCTGATCCAAATTTGGGTGCATCTTTAATCCATAACAACATATGTATATTAGGAGCATCTCTCGCTTGATATTCCTTCCTCCAAAAGAAATCCAAAACCTCTCCAAGGGGAGGATTTTTTTTGTTGGTAATAAAAGACATCATAGCTTCAAATCTATGATTAAAATATCTGCAAACATTCACTGGATCCAAAGAACACAGTTCTCCAGGTGTTTTCAATCCTATATTTTGTATGTTTCCATTTGCCTCTCGTAGAAATTGAAGTAAGTCGTCCCATGCATACTCAGCACAGCTAAGAGTGAGGAACCATGTAGGAGTTCCTAAGTTTCTTACCATACATTTTAATTCCCCATGACGACGGAACCAATACTCGTTTGTTCCACGCTGACATGCCATGAGATTGATTAGCTGAGATTCCAAAATACTGTCTTGCAGATTGACTTTCTCCATAAAGTCCTTTGCTGAAACATTTTGCAGATGAGCTCCACTTTTCAATATATGATTAACTGCATAAGAAAGCCCAGACAAATCACTTTCAAACAGTAGATGAAACAAATACGGAATGCATTGACGAAACCTTGGATCTTCAGCATATAATCTTAAAGTCCGGTATTCAGCTGCAGGAATTTGAACTGGTCGATCGTCATATCGTCCACCTCGACCTGTTGGAAATAACTGTGGAAAACAACGAGCTTCCAAACTTTCTTCCCATACACTAATAGGACTTCCTTTTGCTGCTTTCATTTGAAACAAGTCAATTGTATTCCCCATTACTTCTTTGGAATACAAAGGATGAACAGTATAATGTTCATATATTTCTTCACTTCTAGACACATCAACTTTTTCAAATTTGACCAACGGAACAATCACTGTCTTCTTCTGTAGCTGTTTCCTCTCCTCCAACACTTACATCTTTATAGTACTCATTGTTTTTGACCAAATACAACGTTGCCTTTTTGACTTTCCTAACATCCACTAAATCTTGCCAGATTTTCTTACTCTTCGTCAGAACCCCATTAATGGAAAGGGGCGACCACTCGGTCCCCCCGCACGTATGGCAGAGTACCACGATCCCCCCGGGAAGCCATCGTGGGCGGGAGGCGCGTCTCGGCTGGTATGCCCGAAGCGGCGTAGCCGGGGCGCGCTTTTTCCCGCCCTAGAGTGGGCTGGCCTAGACACTGACGCGGCTGGCCACGCCCTCGGGGCAGGCAGGGGCGGGTTTACGCCCGCCCTGAAGACGGATAAAAGGGGACGCAAGACCGGAAGGCATCCTCTTGTTCCTGTGCTCTGAAGCTGCACCTCCCCGCTGCACGAGAGCTCGAGACGGAACGAAGAGCCAATTTTGAGCGTTGTAATCCGTCTTTTTTGTCTTGCAGATACTCTGTCGGAGAAATGCCCAAGAAAGGCGGAAAGAGAATGACGACTGAACAGATGCTTCGGGTCCTCATGAAGGAGATGACCGAGCTGAAGAAGCGGGTGGCGGAGAGAGAGGGGGAAGGGGGGCCGGAACGTCCTTCGGCTGGAGCAGCCCCAGGAGGGAGAGCCAAGAGGCCAAGAAGGGGGCCAGCTGGGGGAGACGTCCCGGTTCCTTGCACTCCGCTTGAAGCGCCAACCCCAGTACCCGTGGAGGGGAATCCGATTCCCGTGGTGGTCACCCCGGTGTCCAATGAGGATATGCCGCCCGAGCTGGCAGCACAACTTGCAGCGTGGTTGGGCGAAGGTAGTGAGGGCGCCACGGCTGTCGATGCGCAGGCGCTGATAAAGCAACTGCGTGAGAAACGGGAGGCAGCCAAGGTGTCCGCGCCGGCTGCAGTAATTGACAAGCCACAAGGGACGATTACGACCGCAGAGGCAGCGTCCGGTGCAGGTAAGCGGCCATTGCCGATTGCGAGGGATGAGTCAGCACCCTCTCGTAGAGAAAGGTTGGGTCAACATGTGCCTTTGGCAATTAAAGAGAAGATTTGGGCGGGGGAATATGTGAACATCTTCTCGTTGCTTGTTGATCATTATGAGGTGGAGCATGTTAAGGGCCAGAAAGACCTCATGCATCCGAGTGTTTGGCGCGCAAAAATGGCCGCCTTTAAAGTGAATGAAAATATTGGCAATTGGGGCAATGCATGGGGAATCTTTACGTCGATCTTGGGGGAACGTAGGCCCGAGTTGCTTGCTGAGTTGCCGATCTATCAGTCGCGAATCATGGGGTACTCGACATCATACCAGGGTAACCATTGGTTTTGCTACGATAATCTTTTTAGAAAGGCGAAAGAGCATAATAAAAGCTTAACCTGGGATTGTTACGATTCTCTGACATGGGATAAAATGAAGGAGACAGGAATGTTGAAGATGCCATTGGTAGGAAGTAATGTTGGCGAATCCTCCCGCCAATATGGGGGGACGCCCTTTCGTTCAGGTACGGGTACCGACGATTACTCGAGGCCTTCAGGCAATACAGGAAAAAAGGGGTTATGCTTTAATTTCAACAGAGGTAAATGTACTAGGCCCCAGGGATCGTGTAAATTTAAACATGAATGTAGTGGGTGCGGGTCGCCCCATCCTGAGTCCACGTGCAGAGCCAAAACCGGTGATAACGGGGGGAGAGGAGGTGCCAAACAGGTCTAACATAGTCCGAGGGGCGCCTTTACCTACCCCTATTGATACCTTGGCGATGATTCCCTGGCTCAGTGAATACCCGGATCGTGCTTCTGCTGGGGTGCTGCGGAACGGATTTTCGTATGGTTTCCGCATCCCGGTAGGGGACTTTCAGGGTGTGGAGAAGTGTAAAAATCAACTGTCGGTCCTGCAGCATACGACCGTGGTACAAGATAAGATCCGGAAAGAGGTTACTCGAGGTCGGGTCGCCGGCCCGTTTAGTGTACCCCCGGTGCAGGATTTTGTTTGTTCTCCTTTAGGGGTGGTCCCCAAGAAGGACCCGGGTGAGTTCCGATTGATTCACAATTTATCAGCTCCACGTGGTTTTTCTGTAAACGATGCAATAGATCCGGAAGTATGTTCGGTGCGGTACGCATCCTTCGATGAGGCCGTAGCCATTTTGAATCGCCTGGGGCCCGGGGCGCTAATGGCGAAGTCAGATATCGAATCAGCGTTACGATTGCTCCCGGTACACCCAGACGACCAGCGTCTCCTGGGTTTCATGTTTCAGGGTTATTATTACATGGATAGGTGTATGCCGATGGGGTGCTCTATATCTTGTGCCTATTTCGAGAAATTCAGTAGTTTTCTACAATGGGTCTTCACAAAGAAGACGGGTTTCCAACATGTAATGCATTACCTTGATGATTTTCTGTTCCTTGGGGCAGCCGGGGATCTTGAATGTGGCCGGGCCTTGGCCGAATTTTGTATGTTAATGAAGCAGTTTGGTGTGCCATTGGCACCAGGTAAGCGTGGGCGGAAAATCCGTTCCGCTCGCGGATTTTGCGGATTTTCGGGAAATCCGCAATCCGCGAGATTTGCGGATTTCCCGCAAAATCCGCAAATTCGCACGCAGCGGATTTTTTTGGCGGCGCGCGGCGTTGGTGATACAATTTTTGCGGCGCGCGGCGTTTATCATCGTTTGCCGAGTTGTTTTTTTCGATAGTTTGCGAGTGCTGCGCCATTTTGGATCTTGCTGTGTGATCCCGCGGGAATTGGCGAGCGCGATTACGTCATCGCGGCTTGCCAGCGATAGTTTGTCAACGCGAGTACGGCGAGATCACGTCTCGCGGTACTTCGCAATTTGCGAGATTTGAGATGCGGCGAGCGAAAATATAAATTTGCAATTCTGCACAAGAAATCCACCAGCAAGCAGCATAAACCTTCTAGAAATGATGATTTTTATGTGAATAACTCCTTAGTTTGACATTTGCCTGCACTTTTTTAGCGAGGAGTCCATTTTGGGGAGGGGGCAGGGGGGTGGGAGGAAGGAAGTGCCCCATAGTCTTCAACTTCCTGTTCCTGTTCAGCAGGCTCCTCCCAGTGCTTTGTCCATCTCCTGGTCACTTTTCATTCGGATGTGGACCTGGAAGGATTACCTTTTGTGGATGCTGCTGGATCTTTGGATTTGAGGCCTTTTTGACTTTCTTTGGATCACTGTTGGATTAGAAATTTTACAAGTAAGTTTGTTTGGGGCATTACAGTTGCTGCAACTAAAATTTTGGGATTTTCGATTTTTGGGCTGTTTTGGGGCCTTTTCCCAGGGGTACTCAGTGGTGGGTGGACTGATTCTTTCTGTGGGTTGTCTTGAATTTAAACATCATGGAGGCCATAGATGAATTGGGATTGTGCTGATTTTTCTGTGTTTTTCGATTTTTTTTTTTTGTAAAATTTTGTGTTTTTCGATTTTTGACCTGTTGTTGGGGCCTTGACCAGGGGTAGTGAGTGGTGCATGGGGCCTAGTCTTTCTGTGGGCTGTCTTGAATTTAAACATCATGGATGGAATGGGATTGTGCTGATTTTGCAGTGTTTTTCGATTTTTGGGGGTGTTCATGGGGAGGGACATGCCATGTGGCTGGTGGCCATTTTGAGTGCAGCTACAGGCACTGGCCATGTGCTGGCAGGCAAGTGGCCATTTTGAATGCAGGCTTTGTTGTTAGGCCTCCAACCATTTTGCCTACTTTTCAACCTTTATTTATGCCAGGGGTAGTGAGTCTTGCATGGGCCTAGTATTTCTGTGGGTTGTCTTGAATTTAAACATCATGGAGGCCATGGATGGAATGGGATTGTGCTGATTTTGCAGTGTTTTTCGATTTTTGGGGGTGTTCATGGGGAGGGACATGCCATGTGGCTGGTGGCCATTTTGAGTGCAGCTACAGGCACTTGCCATGTGCTGGCAGGCAAGTGGCCATTTTGAATGCAGGCTTTGTTGTTAGGCCTCCAACCATTTTGCCTACTTTTCAACCTTTATTTATGCCAGGGGTAGTGAGTCTTGCATGGGCCTAGTATTTCTGTGGGTTGTCTTGAATTTAAACATCATGGAGGCCATGGATGGAATGGGATTGTGCTGATTTTTCTGTGTTTTTCGATTTTTTTTTTTTGTAAAATTTTGTGTTTTTCGATTTTTGACCTGTTGTTGGGGCCTTGACCAGGGGTAGTGAGTGGTGCATGGGGCCTAGTCTTTCTGTGGGCTGTCTTGAATTTAAACATCATGGATGGAATGGGATTGTGCTGATTTTGCAGTGTTTTTCGATTTTTGGGGGTGTTCATGGGGAGGGACATGCCATGTGGCTGGTGGCCATTTTGAGTGCAGCTACAGGCACTTGCCATGTGCTGGCAGGCAAGTGGCCATTTTGAATGCAGGCTTTGTTGTTAGGCCTCCAACCATTTTGCCTACTTTTCAACCTTTATTTATGCCAGGGGTAGTGAGTCTTGCATGGGCCTAGTATTTCTGTGGGTTGTCTTGAATTTAAACATCATGGAGGCCATAGATGAATTGGGATTGTGCTGATTTTTCTGTGTTTTTCGATTTTTTTTTTTTGTAAAATTTTGTGTTTTTCGATTTTTGACCTGTTGTTGGGGCCTTGACCAGGGGTAGTGAGTGGTGCATGGGGCCTAGTCTTTCTGTGGGCTGTCTTGAATTTAAACATCATGGATGGAATGGGATTGTGCTGATTTTGCAGTGTTTTTCGATTTTTGGGGGTGTTCATGGGGAGGGACATGCCATGTGGCTGGTGGCCATTTTGAGTGCAGCTACAGGCACTTGCCATGTGCTGGCAGGCAAGTGGCCATTTTGAATGCAGGCTTTGTTGTTAGGCCTCCAACCATTTTGCCTACTTTTCAACCTTTATTTATGCCAGGGGTAGTGAGTCTTGCATGGGCCTAGTATTTCTGTGGGTTGTCTTGAATTTAAACATCATGGAGGCCATAGATGAATTGGGATTGTGCTGATTTTTCTGTGTTTTTCGATTTTTTTTTTTTGTAAAATTTTGTGTTTTTCGATTTTTGACCTGTTGTTGGGGCCTTGACCAGGGGTAGTGAGTGGTGCATGGGGCCTAGTCTTTCTGTGGGCTGTCTTGAATTTAAACATCATGGATGGAATGGGATTGTGCTGATTTTGCAGTGTTTTTCGATTTTTGGGGGTGTTCATGGGGAGGGACATGCCATGTGGCTGGTGGCCATTTTGAGTGCAGCTACAGGCACTGGCCATGTGCTGGCAGGCAAGTGGCCATTTTGAATGCAGGCTTTGTTGTTAGGCCTCCAACCATTTTGCCTACTTTTCAACCTTTATTTATGCCAGGGGTAGTGAGTCTTGCATGGGCCTAGTATTTCTGTGGGTTGTCTTGAATTTAAACATCATGGAGGCCATAGATGAATTGGGATTGTGCTGATTTTTCTGTGTTTTTCGATTTTTTTTTTTTGTAAAATTTTGTGTTTTTCGATTTTTGACCTGTTGTTGGGGCCTTGACCAGGGGTAGTGAGTGGTGCATGGGGCCTAGTCTTTCTGTGGGCTGTCTTGAATTTAAACATCATGGATGGAATGGGATTGTGCTGATTTTGCAGTGTTTTTCGATTTTTGGGGGTGTTCATGGGGAGGGACATGCCATGTGGCTGGTGGCCATTTTGAGTGCAGCTACAGGCACTGGCCATGTGCTTGGCAGGCAAGTGGCCATTTTGAATGCAGGCTTTGTTGTTAGGCCTCCAACCATTTTGCCTACTTTTCAACCTTTATTTATGCCCAGGGGTAGTGAGTCTTGCATGGGCCTAGTCTTTCTGTGGGTTGTCTTGAATTTAAACATTATGGAGGGCATGGATGGATTGGGATTGTGCTGATTTTGCAGTGTTTTTCGATTTTTTTGTGCTCTATAACTGAACTGATGTTCCTCTGTCTTCCATTTTTTTTAGGTGCACAAGACAAGACTCAAGAGAACCACCAGTGCCAGGAAGAAGTCCTGCAGCGGTGTGTGTGTGCAGCATAACGTCACGCGACGTCACGTCTGGCCTCAGACAACTCTACAATTCGTGCAACTGCGGCCTGCTGTCTGACCTGCTCTGAAGAAGATGGCCCCAAAGAAAGTTCTCCGTAGCTCCTCTAGCAAGAAAGTTGCTAGTAAGGAGCAGAAGAAGCAAGTTACCAAGGAGGCTGGTGTGCCACCCGCCACTTTTTTTGGGAGCAAAAAAAAAAGTACGCCTGCAGCAGCAGGATCTGCTGGGGACCAACCTGAGAGCAGCACCCCTGCTCCATTGGGTTCAGTGCCTCCACCACCACGCCAACTTAAGTCAAAGCCCTTGAGTGCTTCAGAGGCAGTCAGTGTACTTCTCCAATCACCATCGACCAGTGATGTTGGCTCATCGCAAGAAAGTAGCAGCAATGTCCCTGAATCAACACAGGTTGTTGTAACTCATCTGACAAGTGTTGAACAACCACAGCCGCAACAACAACACCATGTGCAAGTACACGCCCAAGTACATGTGGAAGGAGAGGCAGCAAAAGGAGATGCGCAAGCAAAGGTGCATGGACGTTCACAAGTGCCCACAATAGTTGTTCCTCCCGAAGTAGGGGCACATTTGGAAATCGACAATGAAGCTGAGGTATCATTGGAAGCCACTCCTCCTGATGATCATTCATTGTCTTCCACATCCCTAGCAAGGAAAAGATCAAGGGGGGTGTCTACATCTTCTTCAAGCCCACCTCGTTCTGGTGCAAGTGATCTGTCTTGGGAACCACGACAACTGCGGTCTGACAGTGAGGCAGAGGCACACCATGATCTGCCACCGGTACCTAAGCGTAAAAGGAAGGTCGTCCAAAAACTCAAACCTATGGAGTGTGATGAGGCTCAACAAGAAGTGACAGATACTGCTGGTGATGAAGCCTCTCACGATGACGACGAGGCAGTCATCACAAAGGTCACTGCAGCCCCACCGGGCATGCAGCAAAGAGACATTTTGACCCTATCCCGAGAAGCTGCTGAGCGTGATGATGATGTCGGCGAGGAGGCAATGGAAATGGAATCATTAGATTTGGAGTTAAGTAGTACACCAAAACCTACCGCTTCCATATTTCTTCCTCGCAAGAAGGTACCCACCTCGTCCTCGACCTCAATTCGTGGTGGTGAAAGTGCAAAACGTACTGAAGTTCGGCAATCCACATCCTCCACTTCATCTGTCATTAGCAGCAGGACCACCACCACCAGTATCGCCGCCTCCTCCGGCCCCCGAAGACATTTCAAGTCTCCAGTTTGGGACTTCTTTAGTGTTTGCCCAAAAAAGGAAAACGTAGCCATTTGTAGCCTTTGTAAGCTTCGATTTAGTCGTGGTAAGCTTGGTTCTAACTATGGTACCGGAGGCCAGAGAGGTCATCTTGAGAGAAGGCACCCTGTCGAATGGTTTCCGCACCTAGAGGCGGTCAAGAAAGCCGGAATTGCACGTAATGAAAACGTTGATTTGTCATCTGCTGATGACGAGGAGGTAGAAGACGATTCAAACACTTCACTTACACCCAGTTCCCATGTCAGCAGCACACCCCATGGGAGCCACACTAAGAGTGTGGGAGAGAGTGAGACATCAATGCGGAAAAGTTCATCAGCGAGCGTAACTGGGTCGAAGAGATCATCATCATCCCGTAAATCATTGGTCCAGGGCAACATTAAAAAGATGTTGTTTACAGAAGCGCAATATGAACGCAACCACCCAATGACCCGTCTGTATAACACTAAGCTGGCTAAAATGCTAGCTCTGGACCTTCTCCCTTTTTCTTTTGTAGAAGGGGTTGGTTTTCTAGAATTAGTGACAGTGCTCTGCCCTAAATGGAAGGTTCCTAGCCGGTTCTATTTTGCCCGAGTTGCGGTTCCAGCACTACATGAAGATGTTCTGAAGGTGATTGGGGCAGCTTTGCAGAAGAGTGCTGTTCACACTATACATCTGACAACAGACATGTGGACCAGTGGCGCAGGCGCTGATTACATGTGCATCACTGCACACTGGGTCTCTTTTTCAGGGGCTAAAGCAAAGCTAAACTCAGGTGTTGACACTAACATTGTTTTTAAAGGTGCTCGGAAACATGCAACACTAGCCATGTTTGGTTTGGAGAAACGTCACACAGCAGAAAACATTTTGGATGTCTTTAACACAAAGGTCCTTAACTGTCTGTCCCCACTAAAACGCAAGGTTGGTTATGTTTCCACAGACAATGGCTCCAATATAGTTAAGGCCATGAGGGACGGTTACTATTTCAGAGTGCCGTGTTTGGCGCACTGTATAAACCTGGTTGTCCAAAAATTCTTGGGTAATAAACGCAGTGCAGCGTACAGTGTATTGGAGAACTGCCGAAAAATTTGCAAGCATTTCAGGCATTCTTTTAAGGCCCGCAAGCAGCTGAGGAGCATGCTATATCAAAGTCAAATGCCAGTGAAAGCACTCATCCAGGAGGTGGTAACACGTTGGAACTCAACCTTCTACATGCTTGAGCGTCTGTATGAGCAGTATACGCAACTCGATCAATTTTTCTTGAAAGAGGGTATAGAGGAGCTGAGGATGGGTGGGCCGCAATGGAACATAGTTGAAAGCCTAACACGCATGCTTCGTCCTTTTGAGGTCTTCACACGTGCAGTCAGCAAGGAGGACTCTAATTTGGGAAAAGCTATCCCATTGTTGTACATGCTGGAGGACCAACTGAAGGAGGTGTGTTCTGTGTTTCGAAAAGATGACAAAAAGAAAGACTCTTTGCTTCTGGCTGAGACATTATTAGAGCTCCTACAAGGTGATGAACGTCTTCAAAAGATCCACTCAGAACAGCATTACATTTGTGCTACTATTCTGGATCCACGCTACAAAAAGGCGCTGGCAGGCAGAGCATTCTTTCCTTTTGCTGATGAAGATGTTACAAAGTACAAACGTTGGCTAGCCTTGTCAGCCAAGAAGTTTGAAACAGAACGGCTGGAAATTGAAGGAAATGGCAGTACATCAGCAGGCCATCCCCAGTCAAAACAATCCACTTCTGCACCTGTGGCTGTGGCACAAGTGACCTCTCAGCCGTTAAAGACACCGGCAACCGCATCATCTGCACGAAAGGCAGCAGAAACATTGGAGGCTGAAGAGGATTGGCTAGCTCTGCGTGGGTTTGGTTCTCAAAAGGCCAGAGGCACAGCAAGAGCTACGCAAAGTGGAGGAACCTTGGAGGAGGACCTTGAGTCGATGGTGAAGGACTATCTGAATGACTCCACAGAGGTCTATGTTAATTCTGACCCATTGGCGTATTGGCATGAGAAAAAAGAATTGTGGCCACAGCTCACCAACCTGGCTTTAAACTACTTGTCTTGCCCACTCGCAAGTGTGTCTTCTGAACGGGTTTTCAGTGCGGCTGGTGGGATTGTAACTCCCAAACGGAGCCGCCTCTCGCCCAAAAATGTGGAGAGGTTAACAATGATCAAGATGAATCAGCACCTCATACCACCAGATATAAGAGTACGAGAGAGCGTGCCGGATGAAGAGGAGGTGGCCAGCACCATAGATGAGGGAATTTCTACTCTGTCAGGTGGCACTGACCTCACCCGGGCTGAATTCGCAGAGTATGATGACGAAGCCTTATTCTTATTCCTGGACCGTGATTCCGACTTCGAGCCCTGAAAATGAGACAACGAATCAATAACTTTCTTTTTCATCCTTATTCACTTTTATTCCTGTGTGTCTGTCTTTCTTTGTTGTGCACAGTTAATATAATTCAAACTTTAATCAGATAATCACAAAGACAAGCCCATCAGCAGAACTGTCTTCACTTGTTTGCTAATTTATTTGAAGGTGCCGCAGTCTGCATTCCTCAGGTTCACAAGTTCAGAAGAACATGCTCCTCTATCCTCCTCCTCCAGACTCCTATTTCCATCAAAGCAGAGGGCTGGTTTACGCCCAATGAAGAAAGACTCAGCACTTGTGGGGGTGTTGTTCTACCTCTTTGCAGGTGAGTTGACGGGTCTGGGGCCATTGCTGGGAAGCACTAAAAGTGGTTTGTGCCAAATCCGAGGCGGAAATTTTTTTGTGTTTTTGATGACTTGCTTGCCTTTGAGGTGCTCTTAGGGGGGGTTCCGTCTGTTTGTGGGTGAGTTTCATGGTCTGAGAGCATTGCTGGGACACTCTAATCTTGATTGCATTTGCTTTTCAGGAAATCCGTCGTGCCAACCCCGACTTATGGCCCAGCTACGCAGCGCGTTTGGACCGAAGGCCCAGAAATATTGCAAGTATGAGAGTTTGCTTTTGGCCTGTTTGGGGGTGTTATACTTCTTGGCGGGTGGGTTGCCGGGTCTTGGGGCATTCCTGGGAAGGTCTAATACCGGGTAGAAGTGGTTGGGACTAAATCCAGGCCGATTTTTTTTTGGGCTATTTCTGACATTTTGCTCTATGTAGCGTTTTCGGGGGCCTGTTTGGGGGGCTTCCTGGTGTTTGCGGGTGAGTTTCGTGGTCTGGGAGCACTGCTGGGACACTCTAATCTTGATTGCATTTGCTTTTCAGGAAATCCGTCGTGCCAACCCCGACTTATGGCCCAGCTACGCAGCGCGTTTGGACCGAAGGCCCAGAAATATTGCAAGTATGAGAGTTTGCTTTTGGCCTGTTTGGGGGTGTTATACTTCTTGGCGGGTGGGTTGCCGGGTCTTGGGGCATTCCTGGGAAGGTCTAATACCGGGTAGAAGTGGTTGGGACTAAATCCAGGCCGATTTTTTTTTGGGCTATTTCTGACATTTTGCTCTATGTAGCGTTTTCGGGGGCCTGTTTGGGGGGCTTCCTGGTGTTTGCGGGTGAGTTTCGTGGTCTGGGAGCACTGCTGGGACACTCTAATCTTGATTGCATTTGCTTTTCAGGAAATCCGTCGTGCCAACCCCGACTTATGGCCCAGCTACGCAGCGCGTTTGGACCGAAGGCCCAGAAATATTGCAAGTATGAGAGTTTGCTTTTGGCCTGTTTGGGGGTGTTATACTTCTTGGCGGGTGGGTTGCCGGGTCTTGGGGCATTCCTGGGAAGGTCTAATACCGGGTAGAAGTGGTTGGGACAAAATCCAGGCCGATTTTTTTTTGGGCTATTTCTGACATTTTGCTCTATGTAGCGTTTTCGGGGGCCTGTTTGGGGGGCTTCCTGGTGTTTCTGGGTGAGTTTCGTGGTCTGGGAGCACTGCTGGGACACTCTAATCTTGATTGCATTTGCTTTTCAGGAAATCCGTCGTGCCAACCCCGACTTATGGCCTAGCTACGCAGCGCGTTTGGACCGAAGGCCCAGAAATATTGCAAGTATGAGATTTTGCTTTTGGCCTGTTTGGGGGTGTTATGCTTCTTGGCGGGTGGGTTGCCGGGTCTTGGGGCATTCCTGGGAAGGTCTAATACCGGGTAGAAGTGGTTGGGACTAAATCCAGGCCGATTTTTTTTTGGGCTATTTCTGACATTTTGCTCTATGTAGCGTTTTCGGGGGCCTGTTTGGGGGGCTTCCTGGTGTTTGCGGGTGAGTTTCGTGGTCTGGGAGCACTGCTGGGACACTCTAATCTTGATTGCATTTGCTTTTCAGGAAATCCGTCGTGCCAACCCCGACTTATGGCCTAGCTACGCAGCGCGTTTGGACCGAAGGCCCAGAAATATTGCAAGTATGAGATTTTGCTTTTGGCCTGTTTGGGGGTGTTATGCTTCTTGGCGGGTGGGTTGCCGGGTCTTGGGGCATTCCTGGGAAGGTCTAATACCGGGTAGAAGTGGTTGGGACAAAATCCAGGCCGATTTTTTTTGGGCTATTTCAGACATTTTGCTCTATGTAGCGTTTTCGGGGGCCTGTTTGGGGGGCTTCCTGGTGTTTGCGGGTGAGTTTCGTGGTCTGGGAGCACTGCTGGGACACTCTAATCTTGATTGCATTTGCTTTTCAGGAAATCCGTCGTGCCAACCCCGACTTATGGCCTAGCTACGCAGCGCGTTTGGACCGAAGGCCCAGAAATATTGCAAGTATGAGATTTTGCTTTTGGCCTGTTTGGGGGTGTTATGCTTCTTGGCGGGTGGGTTGCCGGGTCTTGGGGCATTCCTGGGAAGGTCTAATACCGGGTAGAAGTGGTTGGGACAAAATCCAGGCCGATTTTTTTTTGGGCTATTTCTGACATTTTGCTCTATGTAGCGTTTTCGGGGGCCTGTTTGGGGGGCTTCCTGGTGTTTGCGGGTGAGTTTCGTGGTGTGGGAGCACTGCTGGCTATATATACTTTACTTTGCAAGAGGTTTGAAGCAAATCCATGGTGGCTGAGGGGACTTAGGGCCTAGCTGCAGAGCGCGCGCGGAGTGATTTGGGAAATTTGTGAAAAAGTGACTAAGTCCCCATTTTTGTACTTTTGCTCTTTGGCTGTTTGGGGGTCTTCTACTCGTTTTCTCCTGGGTTGACGGCTCTGGGGCCATTGCTGGGAAGCTCTAATACCGGATAAAAGTGTTTTGGACCAAATCCCAGGCGGAATTTTTTTTGTGTTTTTGATGACTTGCTTGCCTTTGAGGTGCTCTTAGGGGGGGTTCCGTCTGTTTGCGGGTGAGTTTCGTGGTCTGGGAGCACTGCTGGGACACTCTAATCTTGATTGCATTTGCTTTTCAGGAAATCCGTCGTGCCAACCCCGACTTATGGCCTAGCTACGCAGCGCGTTTGGACCGAAGGCCCAGAAATATTGCAAGTATGAGATTTTGCTTTTGGCCTGTTTGGGGGTGTTACGCTTCTTGGCGGGTGGGTTGCCGGGTCTTGGGGCATTCCTGGGAAGGTCTAATACCGGGTAGAAGTGGTTGGGACAAAATCCGCGCGGAAAAGCCTTTAGTTTTGGCACTTTTTGTAACTTAGGGTTCGTTAGGGTTAGCCCTAGCAGCAGGATTGCATGTGTTTCGGGGTGTTCTAGATTTTTCAAACTGAGTTCTGGGGTCTTAGAGCACTCGTGAGAATGTGTAATTTTGGTTGCAAGTCATTTGAAGAAAATCCATGGTGGGAAAGGGGGGATTTGGCATAGTTAAAGAAAGCCTTTGCCACTATTCTTAACTTAGGGTTCGTTAGGGTTAGCAGTATTTCTATTGCATGTGTTTGAGTGGGGGGGATTTCGAGTCTTGGAGCGATGCTGGCTATGGCTACTTTTGCTTGGTTGCTTGCAAGTGGTTTGAATGCAATCCACGGTGGGTAATGGGTAATTAGGGTACTTCGGCCTACTTTTACTTTCAAAGTAAGTTTTGTCACCAGTTTTCTGCTAGGCCTCGTTTTTTGAGATTTGATTGGGGGTCTTCTACATTTTTGCGACTGGCTTTAGTAAGGGTCTGGGTGGGAGCACTGCTAGGAAGATCTAATTTTGTTCTAAAACACAGTTTACAGTACACCTAGCTTGAGGGGCAAGATCCGATACATTAATTTGCCCATACATCCTTCAAAAGGTGACTCAGAGTACGCACTTTCAAAAACATTGTACTGTCTACTAGGAAAAACAAATTGTGACTTTTTGCACTCCACAGCCTACATGCCTTATATTTATTTATCAGTGGTGTTGTAATATTATATCACTTCCTGTTTTTCGTTGAATAATTACAGGCCGGGTTTCAGTCTCTGCAATGGGGAAAAAAGGATGGAGTCAGGCTTCACAGTAGCGAGCCACAATTCAGCATCAGGCAGGCAGTGGACAGGGTGTCTTCTGGTGACCAACATCGATGGACGAAGCGTCGGCTGCAATGGAGGAGTGCCGCTAATAGGAGGATTTTTTTTCTGCGGGCAACTTACTTACCACTTCCAACAGGACCACTACAACCACATAGATACAGTATCCCTTGCCTTTTTCTCTGACTGTGACTGCATTTCTTGGCTCTCTCTCTGCTTCTACATTGATCCCTTAACACATCACTTAGTCCACTCCACTATCACATCTGCACCACACATAGTCATTTGTAAGTGCTCCTACGTAATTCGCAAGTCGCAGCACGCCCCAGGCCGTAGAGGACTGGGATGGCCCCAATGATGAAGCATGTCACCAAGGGGCAACCCTGGTGAGTGAGGGGACACCTAGAAAAAAAGCAATTTCTCCTTTTCTATCTACTATACCTTCTGTCAGGTTACGCAGCCCCTAAGCGCCTACCGTACTATGAAACTACATTTCCCATGAGTAGGCGGGAGACTTGCAGACTATTTAGTGAGACTATATGAGAGTACCCTTGTATGTTAGGACAGCACTTCACTGATGCCTGTCTTGTCTTCTGTTACAGGTATCCTTTCCCTGCTGACCCTACCTTTACCCATCCCACATTTTTTATTTTAGTTTGTTATTTTTCTCCCCCGCCTAATGCCTCGAACACCCTGTGTTTACACTTCTGGGTGTTGGTGACATTTGGAAGTGGAACCATATTTGCATCGACTGGATCACGGGGAGTAAACCTGACACCTTCCAGACCAACCCCATTGAGTGTTGTTGTGAATGGATTTATAGTGACCAGCAAGGCTCTCAGGTATCTGGCTACAGAGACCTTATGTTGAATATAGTTATCAATATTTCCACCCACGCCCTGTACTGTCGCATTCTTTCTTCCACAGTTGTCGAAAGTACTAATTACTTTTAACTGACATGCATGCAGTTACAGTAGTGTATGCACTTTCAAAGATTGATGGATAGGTTTGTACCCAAAGATTTGTTTATGTTCACAATTGTTCGTCCATGCTGTGCTACTTTTTCTTGTCTCCCAAAACCTTTCCCAAAAACCCCCGTACCCATCCATTTTTCAAACCCTAACCCTCTTCCCCCGGGCTGTGTGGTTTTGATTGATGTGTGACTAAATTACAGCAATAAATCCACACACTTGCTGGGGAGGATAAGGTGATAGCAACAGGCTGGTGAAGAAATCCGATGATATATTCTTACTCTGCTTGACAAAGACCCATGGCTAATGTCAAAGAACTTCAACCGAATTAGTTATACTTTAACATTTGTTAGGCTACAACGTGGCACTGTTCTAGTGTACTTCTGTCACCTGCTATATTCTGTATTGTACCTTTGTATTGCTCAGGAGCACAAACCAGATTTCATTTTCTTTTTTTCATAGGCAAGCAACTGCCACTGTGTCACACCACTAGTACCACCGCTATGAGGAAATTTTATCCGCCCAGGATTGCCAACCTTATTTGCTGTTTCCCGTGGAGCCAGCCCTGGGCCTAGCCCTACTTGCAAACAGAAATTACAGGTAAGATAGGCGTTTGGTTGGAGGTAGTATAATGGAGTATTAGGAGAGACGAGAGATTTGATTGACGGTAGTACTACTAAAGTCCTAGGACTATTCAGGAAAACAAACTTACTGTTATGTTAAACCCCCACCCACCAGACTCAAAAGCAGTAAAAAACAGGTATGGTCAGATAAAGTTTCAAAAAGTATATTTTTATAGCCCTAACAAAAGAATCTCCCGCAAGACCCTCCCTAACCCCAACGATTGTCCTTCAAAAGTCCCCAAAAATCACAACTCCCAATTCCCACCCCCCAAAAGTCTCTAAAAAAGGGGCAAGGGACACTATGGCAGGGTGCTGTTGGAATTAGCAGCCAGGGCATCATGCTCCTTGCGGAGGGTGGCAAGTTCGAAGCGGAGGCCCTCCACCACGTTCTTATAATTATGGACCTCCTGCTCCAGGTAGGACAGTCTGAGGGATAAGCGGCGCCGGTGTGCCTTGCAATTCCTGTGAGGGGCAGCTGCTTTCTTTGCTGCTGGGCGGTGGCGTTTGGCTTTGGTAGCCCGGCTCCGTACCGCTGGAGCACTGCGCTGGCTGGCAGCCCGCACGGAGGAGGAGGCAGCTGTCCCAGTGGACGTTGTTGTTGTTCCAGACTGCGTCTCCTCCTCCTCCAGGGCCACCAGCCGCCGATATTCAGCAACAGTGGCATCCAGCCTCCGTTGCCGGGCCATTCGAGCCTGCTCCTTCCTCCTTGATGGTGTCTTGGATTTGGAAGGAGCAACTACATGAAAAAAGAAAGACATAGTCTGTAACCAATGCTCCTTAAGATTAACACAAAATGATTGAGCAGAAAGTTGTCACAGTACAAGTAGCAAATTGAAAGCACAGTGCATAACTATTGAGGACAGTATCTATGTAACCTCCGACTTCTTCATCCTTGCTCTAACATTAGTGGGAGTTTAAGGAACAAATTCTACGAGCACTATGGACTTCTATTACAGTCGACTATGACAGTACACCACTCTTATTCTTCTTCTTCTCTCTTGTTTAGGACAATTGGTACGTTATCTTATGCAAGCCGGCATAATGCCAGCGCAGTGAACTTGCACCCGAGAAAAACAGACGCACACCATGGTGAGTGAGACAGACTTGCGTTACTGTACCGGTCCAGTACATGCAGGTGGTGAAGCTCTTACTTTTCTATTACGGGTGGCACTGAGAATACTCTGTTAAAAGGGCTACTGCTTAATTAATTTAGCTTTCACCCTACAGTGCAAATGAGTATTAGAAAAGGAAAATGAAGAAGCTAAATTATCTGATTATCTATCACTTCACATGGGATGTATTTGATGACATATGGGATGACTTTAGGTGCTTTGCTTATTATTGAGTGAACAGTGATACCCCCACACATGAATGACGTACTACTACTAAACTAAAGTTATTAAGGGAGGTAGGGAGTGCCCACCGTAATAACTGGATATATGCTGTGCTTGCAGTTGCAATACAAACTACTGCTACTATTCATGGTAGTCTTTGGACAACGTTACAACTTCTTTTCCTTGCCTTTCCTACACTGGAACGGACGTGCGGGTGCGGTGTTACATGCTCTTCAAAGTAACACTTAGTTCATCCAGTGACCGTCTACTCTCTCTAGATTCACATATGCTATCTAAGAGTCAGATAGTACCATGAATGATCCAGGCATCCATCCATTCAAAGTATATTGCACACATACAGTTTCTGTCTCACCCACCCAGGCTGTTCTCCTTCCACCCATCCTTGCTTCATCATTCACCCAGCCATGCACCATACCATTTTCTTACCTTCCCAGCCACCTCGGGGACCAAGCAAACACATATCATTCTTCTTTGCCAGTCATCATTACATTTCTCGTGCTTCCACACTTACTTACACCCTTCTTTCGCTTTTCGTTCATCCCATCCATCAAGTTCACCTCAGATCTGATTGGGATTCTTCTCGCCAAAAACTTCACAGCTAAGTCGAAGTACATTTAGAGGAGGCTACTACCTGCTTTTTTTATAATACACCCGTGCAGAAAGCACACTCTGCAGTCTTCAATCTCAATGACTAAGGAATGTATAGCTTACCTCTGCCCGCCACCACCGTGTGAACCCTCACAGGCATGTCCTTTTCCGGCACTTGCACCGCCTCCTCCCCAGAGTTGTCCTCCTCGTCCAATGCCACCACCTCCGCGCTGGCCCCGTCTCCAGATGTTCCACCTACAAAGTACATTTAATAATGTTAGAATACACCACTCACTACTATATAATATTTGGTCTAGGAGGAAGAAAGAAATGTGAAAAAAAGTGTACAATTTAATAATTTTTGACTGTCTACTCTAGAGTAAAAAGGTCCCTTTTTCCAGGGAAGGCTGTTGTCTTGCTGCACTTTTTGGCACAACTGATGAATGTTTGCTTTTTACTTTTTAACACGCACCACTTTTTCTCCTAACAGACAGAACCTTGACTTCTAAGAACACGAGCAGGATCAAGTTCAAACCAGGTGAGAGCTCGGCTCGACCACAAGAAATGTGTCCAATTAATCGTCAGCACTAAGCACTTTTCCATTTTCAGTTACACGTTCACTTTTATGACAAACTTGAATTTAATAAATGTGTTTACTTTTAATAAAGCTTTTAAACTTAAATAGAGTCTGTGGTTTTTGGTCCTCCAGACTAGAGTGGATGAGCTAAAGGTTTTCGAATTTTTGCAAGCATGAGTCCGTGCCTCTGCCATCGGTGACTTTGGGAGCTAAATGACTCTGCCACACTATCTAGTCAGTAAGGAGATTGGGGCCGGGGTTCAACTACAAAGTCTGTTATCACTGAGGTATGTGGAAAGTCTAACAGTTACAGCACCTATTATAATTGATAAGCTAAGCGATGCATTATTTAGTGTCCATAGTTCTGTTTGTGCAGATTTGTCCCTGCAACAGTAGTAGAATGGATTGTCCTATCCAAACCAAAAGTAAAGTAGTATCTTATTATTTCTTGGTGGTGGTCATTCACCTTTTTATTGTTGGCAATGGTCAAAGCATAAACATTTAGAATACTTGAAAAGACAATATGGACAATCCCAGAGGACTACACTCAGTGCATAGAGCTATTGCTGACTAGAATGGGAGTCCAATGGAAATGCCAAATGTGCAATCTTAGTTAGCTACACAGACAGACTAATAAGAATAATCTAGTAATACCACACGGAGTCATAGGGATAAGAATTTAGATCCTGTCTACAAGAAGATCAAAGACGATTTAGAAAAAATCGAATGAGGAACGCTAGGAAAAAATAAGTACTCTATATTAAAATTAAAACTTACTGGGGCCAGCAAAGGAGCCCTCGACTGCCCGGTCCTGGCCTGCATCGACAACAGCACCCTCCTCCTCCTCCTCCTGTGTCCTCCTCTTGCCCCTGGGGGAAGCTGATGTACAACATGAAAGAAAGAAAAACAGAAAACATGGATGATATTTATTTCTCAACCAAATCAAACATTTAAAAAAGAACTAACAAAGTAACAAAATATTTTTGCGAAATAGCAAATAGGGAACGACTCCACGGGATATATTATTGACCAATCTCATGTGGTCGACTACGTCATTACTTTAGTATTGCTTGATTTGCGGACCGTCGAATTGGAAACTACCCTATGTAACTCACTAAACAAAGTACTAAAAAGGTTTGCCTAGGATTGGCAGGCAGCAGTCCGCAGCACGCAAAGTGACAGCCAAAGTCCATTGTGATTGAAGATCAGCGACAACACTAAAGTTTCCTACTACATTCACCAGTCATTAAAATACTCAAACTATTAATCCACCACCACTATTTCTTCTTATCGCCATGTGTACAAAGGAAGGACTGGACTTGAGTCTGTAGGGGCTGATTTATAAGGCCCTTGCGGCTCTTTTGCTCCATTGTTGCGTGACTTTTGTGACGCAGCGACAGCACATAAGAGGCGCAATGGTGCGGCGTATATTAACAACGTGACGCATCTGGGAGATGCATCACGTTGTAAAGCCCTGCGCCAATAGGGGTGTTCCGGCGCAAGGGAGGGCGTTCCTGCGCAGGAACGCATCCTAAAAGTGGCTGAGGGAAATCTACAAGATTTCAATCAGTCACTTTGAGGACAATGATGCGTGACTCAAACCCTGCGCCTGCTTGAAGCAGACGTACGGCTTGACGCAGCATTGGGGAGATAGGGCACCCCAGAGAATTGATGGAGCTGCACCATCGTTGCGACGCAACTCCAGCAATGCGCCACCTTTACGGCACAGATGCGTAACGCTTTGGTGACGTTTTGGGCCCATGGCGCGCCGCATTGTAATACGGCGCACCATGGGTGATGGTGGCGTGACGCACAATTACTGGCGCATCCCTGCAACTTTGCAGGGATGCGCCGGTAATTAAAAATCTGAACCTTAGTGTGTAGCATTGCGCAGTTCTTTCAACTACACTCATACATAATTTCACAGGCCAATGAAATGAACACAAAATCTAAAACAAATAAGCATAGTAGCAACACTACTGAGAAGGAGAGCAGTGTACCTGAAATGCACAGAAGATTTTGAAATAAAATGTACCTACAATGTAATGAGCAGCATTATTGCTCTTGTAAAAAAAACAAAAATTTGCAATATAATAACACAGCAGGAGAAAACATAGTAGTAAAGACATAGCTACTACTACTCACCAAGCCCGGGGATCTCAAGGCCAAGGAGGTCGAGCAGATCTCGCTCACGGGTCAGGACATCCGTCCAGCGGTGGGTGGCCTGGTTGTAGGTGCGCCAGACCCGAGAGTGGTGGTAAATGGCCTGGCACACCTTCTCCCACCGCTTCCGGCGCTCCCGGGCCCCGTACCCGGCACTGATCTTGCCGCCTCCCATGATGGTCCTGGGGAGGCGGCGCTGAACATAAAAAATGAGCTGGCCCACCTCCTCCGGGGTAAAGATCTCCCGTGGCATCACTAGCTCCCCCCTCAAACGCCCGCACGGGAGCCGGACACGGGGTGCGGGACCCTTCCCCTTCTCGGGATGCTTCCCGGCTCCCTTCACCATGGTCTGGGCGGAAAGGAATAAAGAAAATAGAATAGGGAAGAGAAGAAAAGAAAAGAGTTTACAAAAGTAGTTTAAAATTAACCAAAAGTAGCAGTAAACACAAAAATATAGGGCTAGAAAAATAGAGGGATAGATAATAAGTAAAATAGATAAAAAAAAACTTCAAACAAGCAAAGGATGGCAGAGATTGACAGAGGATACAAAGACCATGCCCAGAACCATAGCAATGAATGAGAAACAAGATGGCCGCGCCCGTTCACGACCGCGCGGGTAAGTTCGCGCGAGATTTTCCTTGCGAACACGCGCGAGACTGTACTGGCAAACCGCGGACTTTGCGAGATTACACTTCGCGCCCGGAAACGGAAATACGTCAGGCAAACAAGATGGCTGCGCCCTTGCACGACCGCGAGGGTAACTTCGCGTCTTGCGCTACGAGCGGCTCGCAAAAACGCACAAAACCTTGCCAACTAACACGCTGCAAAAAAAACAAATTGCATATTCGCACGAATTTGCGGCTTCCGAATCCGATCTTGCGCGTGTTCGCACCCCGCGAACCCCGCGAAATTGCAGAAAAACGAGTTTTTCAAAAGTGAAAGCACTCGGCAGGGGCAAGAGTTCAAACTCATCATTAGTAACAATTCCCGGTAGTGCTTCCTGACTGGGGCCCCTCCAGAATTCAGTTGCTAGTTGCAACAATTGTATGACCCTGCTCTGACCCTCACAGCAGGCTCATACAATAGCTACAAGTAGGCCACAAAGAAGGTCCTGGGGAAAAAAAATGCACTGCAACAGAAAGCAAAATTACAGATAAGGAAGCAGGTGCCAGACTGGAATTTTAAAACAGTGACACATTAATAAACTAACCCCAAATTAATTCATCTGAGTTGAAGCAGGGATGGTGTGCTTGCTTTTCCCCCCCATAATCTACAGTAATGATGAACCAGAGGGTGGCATTGATGTAACAGAGGGTTGCAGTGGTGAAACAGAGGGTGCTGGGAACCTGTGATGATGAACCAGACGTAGAAACAACATAATTCGCGACCGTTGCGCGACGAAATGTAAGTTCGCAATTGCGAACTGGTACGAAACCCTCGCGAACTGGCAGAAATCCTTGCGAACACAAAAAAAAAAAAAAATCCGCAAATTCGCAAGAATTCGCGGATTTTGCGGATTGCGAGTTCAAAAATCCGCAAATTCGCGAACGCGAGATCCGCAAAATTCGCTCATGCTTAGCACCAGGTAAGACGGTGGGTCCTGCGACTTGCCTCGAGTTTCTGGGGATCGAGTTAGACTCCAGTGAGGGTTGTTTTCGTTTGCCAGCTGACAAAGTGTTGAAGTTCAGGGCAGCCCTGCGAGTGTGTATAAATGGATCTAAAGTTACGCTGCATCAATTACAGCAGTTGGTGGGACAGTTAAATTTTGCCCTGAGGGTTATACCAATGGCCCGCCCCTTGTCCCGTTCAATTGCCCAAGCTATGGTCGGCTTAAAGGAGGGCCATCATCGCATGAGGCTATCGGCTGAGGTCCGCCAGGACATGCGCATTTGGCTAGCATTCCTGGCGGACTTTAATGGTCGAGTCGTCTGGAACAAACCAGCCGTGTCCTCGGAAGAGCTGGGGCTATGGACAGATTCAGCAGGTAGCATAGGTTTTGGTGCCATCTTCGGCACAAAATGGTCGGCACAAAGGTGGCCGACATGGTGGCATGACAATGGTCTGACAAGTAATATTGCTTTCCTTGAACTTTTCCCCATTTTTGTGGCCCTGAGAACCTGGCCAGAAGGGTTCAAAGATCACTCTGTGATATTTTGGTCTGACAATATGACCGTGGTCGAGTGCATCAATAGCCAGGCTGCACGATGTAAACTGATTTTAAGACTGCTCAAAGAAATTGTGTTACTGTGTATGCAACTGAATGTGCTATTCAGAGCAAAACATGTCCCGGGGGTAATGAATCAGGCGGCTGATGCACTGTCTCGTTTTCATATGCAGGCTTTCTCGGGTTTCCTTCCCACAGCGGACCCAGAGCCGGCACCCTTTCCCGAAGCTCTCTGGTCTCTCGGTGCCCCGAACTTCGTCACCTCGTGGGAGAGAGTCTAGCACCAAGGACGAGGAAGGCATATGAAGGGGCGTTTCGGTCCTATTTAGCCTTTTTGGGGACCGATAGAGAGGGGCTTTGGGGCCACGAGGAATGGGTAGTGAATTTTCTGATGTCCTTACGTAGGGCTGGGAAATCAGTGGCTACGGCCCAGAGGCATCGTGCTGCCATTTCCTTTGTTGCCAGGGCTCATGGTATCCAGGACCCGACAGCGTCTTTCGTGGTACAGAAAGCGCTGCGTGGGTGGCAACGCCTTGAGGGTCGCAGAGTAGATGAGAGGCGCCCGATAGGTTTGGATAGGTTGGCCCAGTTGTTGGCCACACTCCCTTCCACATGTTCATCTCAGTTTGAGACAGTGTTGTTCCGAGCCGCTTTTTCGCTGGCATTTCATGGGGCGATGCGGGTAAGTGAACTAGTGGCAAGGAACAAACAGGATGTGACAGGGGGTTTGTGCCAGGAACACGTTCAGATCAGAGGAGAGACAATGACTGTCTCCTTTGTCAGGTCCAAGACCGATCAGGGTGGGATGGGTGACTGCATAATCATACGCAGGATTCCCGGGTCCTCCATGTGTCCGGTAAAGTGTTTAGATGATTACCTAGCACGAAGGGTGGCATCATGGGGGGGGACCTTGTTGAGACACGCGGACGCCACCCCACTGACGAAATTTCAGTTTCAGCGGGTGCTTGCGATGGCAATTGCCGCTGCGGGCTTGAACCCGGGCGAGTTTGGGACCCATTCCTTTCGGATAGGGGCTGCTACAGAAGCTACAGCTAGGGGTCTTAATGTTGAACAAGTAAAACGTGTGGGGCGTTGGTCCTCCAATTGTTATAAGAGGTATGTGCGGTTGCACATGTTGTGAAGCTGTAATGATGTACTCACGCCTCTTGTTTTTGTTTGATTTTCAGTTGCGCAAGCCTACGAGGCGGGGCGGACTATGCAGTCGACCCAACACCGGGCCAGCAGTCAGACATCACCGGCTGTGACAAAGGAGGTGTGGGTCGTGGGCCACTCATACGTGAGGCGTGCCGCGGACGTATTCAAAGCAGGTGACATGATTCACGTAGCTGGGGAATACGGGTACAGGGTGTCCTTCTACGGAAGGGGCGGTCTCTGTATTGACCAGTTTCAAACATTTTTCGAGGGTTTGTTAGGGCGGACGAGGTCACCGCCGTCTATAGTCATAGTACATCTAGGGGGCAATGATTTAGTCACCACCGGTAGACGACTTCTCCTGGAGGCAATGCTTTCCACTGTAAGTTGGTTGGCGAGGAGAGTTCCGGGGTGCATAATTGCGTGGTCCCATATGATCCCACGAAAGGTGTGGCAAGGGGCTATTTCTATTCCTGCTTTGAATCATTCTGTTAGAAAGCTTAATAACAAAGTGAGTAGGTTGTTCCGTTCCAGGACATTGCATTCTATTTCGCATGGCTGTATTAATGATGACAGTATGTATTTGGGGGATGGTGTGCATTTGTCTCGGGTGGGGAATGAGTTACTCATAGGAGACTTTTTAGCATGGTTAAAAACGTTAAAACATGACCTTTAGGTAGGAGCTTAGTGGGGGGTCCGGATAGCCGGTCAACTATCCAGCCTGTGGCGGTAAGGTCATGATCGGTGAGCACTAATTGGAAGATCCCTATGAGTGGGCGTCACCCAACACGGATGGGAGCGCTCGGGAGAGGTGGCCATTGGCCCCTCAACGGGGAGGCGGTCCCTTCTAAGGATGGGTCGCCGGAAGAAAAGGAAAGGCGGTCAAGGCCCCTTCCTGTGTAGGAGGGGTTACAGCCCCCTCCTGGGGAATTTCCCGGGGCCAGTGACGTCTGCGACGGCAGATGTGGTAAGTTGTGCGGGGTTTTTGGGGGGGGGTCTACGCTACCTTCTAGATACCTCACACGAGTCCTCGAACGACCTTTAAGTGGCGTCGAGTTTTATTGGTGCCCCCGTCAAGTCAAAGGGAAATTGGTAGTTGCACTTGAGGTACGCCTCAGTGCTGTCGCCCCTCACAAGTGGGGGGGGTATTTTTGGTTAGGGATCTTGACACCGGTTACGACCTTGCCGTTGGCCCTTAAACGTTAGGATGTACAATTTCATAATTTCAAGTAAATGTGTGTAGGATGTTAGTTCGGCTAGGAGAACCTCTGTATTAGAGAATCTGTTAAGGTTAGCCAAACATCGCAATGTGGTAATGAAATTGTACATAATATAAAATGTTGATTTAATGTTTTAATTTTGTTTTAATAAATAAGGCCGGGAGGGTTACTCCCTCCCTCTTCCAAAAACTTCAAGAACTGTTTCCGGTTTCCCTCCTTTGGGGATTGTGTTGAGAGGGGGTGGCGGGTATCTCAGCCATCCTAGAATAACCAGAGGATCCTCTTCTACTCTTCCTACACCAATTGTATCAATATTTTTCTTGACATCTAGAGGCAAATAAACAACTCTTCCCTTTAATCCTCTTTGTAAATCTGTAGGAGGTAATTTCCCTATCTTAGGCTCCATGCGAACAATAGCTTGAAAAGGATGGACACATTGAATCAAAATTGATTCATAAATATTTAAATCCATCAATTCAGAAGGAATATCTATCAACTGAAGATTATTATGAGCAGCTCTAGCAGGCATTCTATTTTCATTTAATTTTTCCAAACAATAATTACAAATACGCTGATCAAAACTCAAATCAAAGGAATTCTCCACCAACAAATAACTTACAAAATCCTTCCATTCACTATTATTTTCCATTTCACATTTTGCATATAAATAAACTAACCTAGTCTGAATCTTATAATGAGTCAGTCGACAACACACACAAGTTAAATTAGGCCTTTCACTTGATTTCACCTTAAACTTGGTAATTTCCTCATTACATTTTTCTGTACTTTAAATCTGTACATTGTCTTCAACATTACCATCCATTACTATATCCATTTCTACACTATCCTCTTTGTTCCCAAAATAACAAAACTCAATTTCTGCACAAATTGTCTTCACATCTACTTCAGATCCATGCAAAAGAGCACTGTTTAACTGTTTAAGCTTAAGTGCTGGACCTTTTGCATAATACAACCTTCTCACTAATTTCTTCATTTTGTTATGATGCACTGCTAACATTCTAAAATGATGAAAAACACTCTGACATACTTTTCTAGAAATACAAGCCAGTGAATGCCCATGCAAACCTGTGTTTTCTCTCACTCTGCAAGGATCTAACTCTTGCAAGATCTTCATTTTTTGTTTGAGACTTTTCTTACTATATGTACGTAAGAAATTTCGAAGCAAATCGATTGAATCCTGTCGCACACTACAAATACTATTACATTTCCATGTGTACACTGGACCCTTAGTACGTCTCCCTAAAACTTCATCACCTAACACCTCTTCTGCATCTCTAGACATAAGTTTCTCTTTTTCCATCACACAACCATCTTTCACCTCATATGCTCGACCACTGGTGTCAACTGCATGCACCAAATCATTTTCCTGAAAGTAACTCTCCTCATTAAAAAATCGCTCAGAACTTGAACTATGCATCCATTCTCCAGAAAATACTTCACAAAAATTAGTCCGATTAATAATTCTTTTCCATCTACTGTTCGATTTGAAAACATCAATTGCCTTATTAGGTATCCTAATTCTATTGATTACTAAAATAAATATTTTTTTCTTAACTTCAAAAGCCTGATCAACAATCTTCTCTACACTTTTCTTTTTCTTGTAAAAAGCAACTCTCTGTTTACCTTTCTTTTCATTTTTTAGCAAATTTAAAACTACCCTATTGCGAAATATTCGTCTACGAATGTCCCTAAATTGATTTAACCTTCTATTGCTATCCATACTTTTCTCTCCTGCTCCAATTGAGACATTTTTTGAGGGCCTGTCCTTCGTTATTAGATTTGCTCTCTGCTTCTGGATATTCACATTACCTTTAACATTTCTTTTTGATCTACATAAGTTGCGAAGAAAAGACTTAATTGTCTTACCAGGAGCTTTTCTGGTGTTTTTTGAAGTACTTGTTGTAGAGGATTCCTTTAAAACATTTGCAGATTTTGTTCTTTTTCGTATGGTATTTTTTATACTCCTTTGCCTTGATGGCATTTTTGCTTGCTTTTAAAATGTTGATTTCAATCTGTGGTTCTGAAAAAAATAACACATTAAAGACCACTATTAGCAAACAACAAAGTAATAACCAAAAGCAAACGATATAGACACTAATTTGAAATATATTAAAGTTTTATCACAGCAACTCAGGGCCTTATTAATGAAGGCCTTGCGCCACCAGAGCGTCCCATGTTAAAAGTGACGTACCGGCGCCACAAGGCAATCATAAATAAGGGCAAAATGAAAATACCATTGATTTCCCCCAAAATCGTTTTTTGAATAACATTTTAGAAACACTGCGCAGAACCTATGTACAAGCACTCAATATCACTTTTGAAACCTCACTGTTTCCCAAAATACAAATCCTATATCTTGCAAATGTTCATAGCAAGCATTATCAAAAAGCAAAAAAGAAACCAACAGCAAACAAACTCAGAGCCTTATTTATAAAGGCCTTGCGCCACCAGAGCGTCACTTATTTCCCATGTTTGAAGTGATGCACCAGCAGCACAAGGCAATCATAAATAAGGGCCAAATAAAAATTCCATTGATTTGCCTCCAAAATCGTTTTTTGAATAACATTTTAGAAACACTGCACAGAACCTATGTACAAGCACTCAATATCACTTTTGAAACCTCACTGTTTCCCAAAATACAAATCCTATTTCTTGCAAATGTTCATAGCAAGCATTATCAAAAAGCAAAAAAGAAACCAACAGCAAACAAACTCAGAGCCTTATTTATGAAGGCCTTGCGCCACCAGAGCGTCACTTATTTCCCATGTTTAAAGTGATGCACCAGCAGCACAAGGCAATCATAAATAAGGGCCAAATAAAAATTCCATTGATTTGCACCCCAAATCGTTTTTTGAATAACATTTTAGAAACACTGCGCAGAACCTATGTACAAGCACTCAATATCACTTTTGAAACCTCACTGTTTCCCAAAATACAAATCCTATATCTTGCAAATGTTCATAGCAAGCATTATCAAAAAGCAAAAAAGAAACCAACAGCAAACAAACTCAGAGCCTTATTTATGAAGGCCTTGCGCCACCAGAGCGTCACTTACTTCCCATGTTTAAAGTGATGCACCAGCAGCACAAGGCAATCATAAATAAGGGCCAAATAAAAATACCATTGATTTGCCCCCAGAATCGTTTTTTGAATAACATTTTAGAAACACTGCGCAGAACCTATGTACAAGCACTCAATATCACTTTTGAAACCTCACTGTTTCCCAAAATACAAATCCTATATCTTGCAAATGTTTATAGCAAGCATTATCAAAAAGCAAAAAAGAAACCAACAGCAAACAAACTCAGAGCCTTATTTATGAAGGCCTTGCGCCACCAGAGCGTCACTTATTTCCCATGTTTAAAGTGATGCACCGGCTGCACAAGGCAATCATAAATAAGGGGCAAATAAAAATACCATTGATTTGCCCCCAAAATCGTTTTTTGAATAACATTTTAGAAACACAGCGAAGATCCTATGTACAAGCACTCAATTTCACTACTGAACGCTCACTATTTCACAAAATACAAATCCCCTATCTTGCAAAAGTTCATAGCAAGCATTTCCAAAAAACATGCCACAAATCAATAAAAAAGAATCTCAATCTCCTTCCAAATCTGAGGTAATGCAAGTGACATTATTCTAAATGGTTCAAATATATTTATTTAATGAGGCAAACACTATTAATTTCTTCTCAAAAATATAAAAGCCATTCTTTTACCCCAAAATCGTTTTTTAAATAACTTTTTACAAACACAGCACAAGTCATATGTACAAGCAATCAATTTCACTACTGAAACCTCACTATCTGCTTCCAAATATTCTCCATAGAGCAAACAAGTCTCTATCTAAATTAAATGAATCATTACTTACCATTACAAATGCTTTGGGAGATTGAGAACAGTGTCAGACACACACACCAATTTTTCTTTAGCAGAGCAAAAGGTGTGCACTTAATACACTGAAACCAAGACTGGCATAGAAAATCTCAAATTTTACACACATATGCCTTATTTCAACCAATCAAAAGTCTTCCCTCACTATTTTCAAACCAACACCCTTCCCCCTCTCAGACCTTTCTATCTGTTACCATAGCAACTCCCTCCTAACTGAACTCTCAGGTTCAAAAGTTTATTCTACAATGTTGCAAATTAAATCAGCAAGGATGTTTGACCTCTCAATACACCAGCTTATCCAGGGCATTATTGCATTTAGTGACTTTTTCAAAACCGTTCCAATTGCTTCTTACACACAACACAACCATACACCCTAACTTTCAGTTTTCAACTATCTGAATCCACCAATCACTGCTTGTGATTCAAGAGCAGGGAAACTCCACATTTTTTTTTCTACTGTTCCAACTGCCATTTCATTCCCACACTTCATCTGACTGCACAAGAACCTTCTCTCAGCATGTATTCTGTGTGGATCATTGTGCATAGCTACATCCACTGGGCTCAAAGGTATGCAGCTAGCAGAGATTTTCAAAACCTTGATTTATCAAATGTGGAAATCAAGTGGATTGGCCAGAGAGGATTGAGATGTCACCAATTGATACCATTGGTGAAAACTTTTATGCATCTGCCAGAACCTGACCTTATAATTGTGCACTCTGGTGGGAACGATCTAGGCACATTGACTGGGGTAGGTCTGGAAATGGTTTTAAAGGACACCTTTGTTCAATTGATGACACTTTTTCCACAAACTGCCTTGGTATATTCCAATATATGCCAAAGACAAAAATGGAACTGGTCCAACCAATTTTGTCCACAATTTGAGAAAGCAAGGAAACATGTGAATAAATCTGTTTCTGCTTACATGAGAGACTGTGGAATGGGTTCAATATACAATAATAACTTGCGTTACAACATGCAAGACATCTACAGAGGAGATGATGTGCACTTCACAGATGAGGGGAATAGAATATTCCTCCTGAAATTAAGACTGTGCATTGGAATCTTTTCAGAGCTACCCTACCTCTGATCACTCAAAACGATTATCTTTTTCTAACTTTTTTCACTATTTTTCACCAGGGTACGCTCCCCGGAACGCTCCCCGGGGCGCGTACCGGGTGCTCCCCCCCGCGAAATTTTTTATTTTTTTTATTTTGGCATATATGCCCCTCCTAAACTCCCCTCTGAAAACCTAGAGGGTCAGGAAGTGTCTACCGTGCCCCCTTCTACCCATTCCCAATGTTGTTTATCCTCCATCTTGTGTCTCAATTCTACCGAAACACAAAATGGAGGACCCCCATAACGCTGCCGGTGCGCGTACCGGGGCGCGCACCGGTAAGCGCTCCCTAAAAAAAGGTGGGAAAGTAATTTTCAGAAAAACCACTGGAGACACTTTCATCAAATATAGAATACGCCCTACTACATAGCAGTCCCTACCATTTACCCAAATTTGGTGAAATTCCATTGAGACATTTAGGATATAGGCCTGTCTAAATATCCTGAGGTAAATTACATGACAAAAACACATATGAAGAGTTAGAATTTACAACCAATTAAAAAGTTTCTTTCATTTTTTACGATTATTTCCTAACATTTGATTGGTTATGTACAAGAATATATATAAAAGTAGAGAGGGAAGCACAGCCATTTTGACTACTACTTCCTGAAGTACATTTGAAAAGGAATTACACTAAGAACTTCAACTGCTTTCTCAAAGGTAAGTTGTTATTTTGGAAAGTGAAGTATGTTGTGCACTTTAAGTTAATTTGAGAAAAAATATTCTGATATTATGTACTATCCCTCTAGAATAGTTATAGATTAAGATAGGCGTCTCTGTTATAGTTACAGATTGAGTTACACTTCTCTTATATAATTATAAATTTACTTAGGCTTTATCACATACACTTTTTTATATTTCTAATTCCAGCCTGATACCATACACTGCCCAAAGATAACTTCACTGTTAAAAAATCCAAACTACATGTCTGAACTTAAACCCAACAGTGCCCTATCTCTACTGATATATTTCTTTTTTATGCAATTTACAGCAACAAAATGGAAGGAGAAAAGAATATTTCCTTCAAAATTGTTCTGGAGAGCAACAATGAAAAAGTTATTGAACCCAATGATAACTTAGAATTCATGGATAAATTACTCAAAATCCACTGGAGCACATATCTTGAGACATAGCAAAGGCACATCGGGCAAACAGTCCATACAATTTTGCCAAGTTTGGTGGAAATCCATTCAGCCGTTCGGGCTAAAAGTGAAATCGACCGCCCTATGGAAATTAACATGGGGAAAACGCGTTTTGGGACCCCCCTTTTATCTCGGCCCCCTCTTGACGAATCCCACCCAAACTTTCAGGGAAGGACCGGAGCGCCGCAAGGCCATTTTGAGGAAATTTTCAGGCAGATTCGTCAATCGGTGCCAAAGTTATTCCAAATAGAATTTTGAGATTTAACATTGAAAAAAATCCTAACTATAACTACCTACTGGCGACCGCCAGTAGGTAATATATAGTTATAGGTATACTATATCTAAGTAAGGTTGCAATTGCAGACCTGTGATGACAGTTTGGAAGGCTAACCAGGGGTGGCACAATACATGCTGCAGACCTTCTTGGAATGCGGAAAAGTTCCTTCTTGAGCCCCCTTCCTTCAAAAGGGAAACATTGATGGCACAATCGTTCTCAGGTAATGCAGTGAGAATCTAGAACTCGCTTCCTCCTTCGCTCCTTGCCATCACCTCTATCCAGATCTTCAAAGCGGACCTCAAATCTCTTCTATTCCAAAGACACTTTCAGTACTAATTTCCTCCTTCTCAGAACCCGCCCGGAAGTTCTTTAGTCATTGTAAATTTGTCATATATATTTATGTTTTTGTTTGTATATTCCATGCTTGCTGCGTTTGATATTGTGTTCCATTTGCCTGCGTTGTTTTGATTCTATGGCCTGCTATTCTTCGCCAGGAAGTTCTTTAGTCATTGTAAATTTGTGATATATATTCATATTTTTGTTTGTACATTCTGTGCTTGCTGTGTTTGACATTGTGTTCCTTTTGCCTGCGTCTTGATTCTTTTGTTGGTTCCATTCCTGTAACAGTTCTCTCATGTAATGTAACTGGTTCTATTGTACAGTGCTCTGACAACTTCGGGTAAAGTCTGCGCTTTATAAAAATGTATTAAATAAAATAAATGCCCTGGATACCTAAGGTACCGTATACAGGGGCTCACAAGGGTGAACCAGTAACCAATATGGTATGTACCTAATGTACATGGTATCAATTTAGAGAGAGAACAGCTAGACTGTGGTCCTGACTAAAAGCGCTCTTGCACCAGCACCAAAGCCGAGAGGGGAACGGCCACCTACCAGTATGGCCGGGATGCCCGACACCCCCTCCCAACACAATCCCCAAGGATGGGAAGTCGGACGCAGTTCAGAACTTTTGGAAGGCGGGAGGGAGTCACCCTCCCGGCCGTATTTATTAAAATATGAAACAAAATTTAAAACATTAAATAAAAGTTTCATAATCATGTACAATTTTACATTTATTACATTTCGATGAAGACATGTTCTTTGGCTAACCTTAACAAATCTCTAATACAAAGGTTTCCTAGCCGAGTCTAACATCCTGCAAATGCATACATTCTAAATTAAAATTGTACATCCTAGCATTAAGGGCCAACGGCAAGGTCTTAACCGGTGTCAGATCCCTACTACCAAAACTCTCGCCCTCACGGTGTGAGTGGCGCATGCGCAGAGGACTGTACCCTCATTGCCAACTGTAATTTCCCTTGTCTTGTTGGGGGCCCCCCTTTCCGCTCGACGCCATCTTAAAGGTCGTCCGAGCTCCCGTGTGAGGTATCTGTAGGAAGGACAGCGTGGACTCCCCCCCCATCCCCACACTCTCTATCCACCGTCGCGGATATCCGGCCCTCGGGAAATTAGTAGGAGGGGCATAAAGCCGCCTCCTCCCCTGGAAGGGGCCTATGGCCGTCTCCCCTTAGGCGACCCATCCTTAGTGGGTGCCGCCTCCCCGTGGGAGGGGCCAATGGCCGCCTCCCCCCGGGCGCTCCCATCCATAGTGGGTGGCGCCCCCCTCTAGGGACCTTGAAATTACTGCTCACCGATCATGACCTTACCGCCCGACCAAAAAATAAATACGACAGTTGTTCACCTACTAAGGAAGAAAATATCAGCATGTCTAATTGTATCAAGACTGTTTACTCCTAAAAGAAAAAAACAGAATCCTACAGACATAAGGCACATCCTCAACCTAAATATTCATTTACTTTTATACGGAGGAAAAAAGGGGGCCTATCACAGCAAAACTTTATTACAAAACAAACATTGCCATAAGGGGCTGGTGGGTGGGTCAAAATTGCTCCTTGTTCCGTCGAGGGCTCACGAGCAACGAGTGGGTGCAGCCTTCAGAGCACAGGAACAAGAGGACGCTTCTTCAGATTCCCGCTCTATTTATTCTTCTTCGGGAGGGCGTGTACCCTCCTCCGGTACGCCTACTGGGCGTGGCCATCAGTGTAGGTGTCTAGGGCAACCCCTCTTGGGCGGGAAAAGGCGCGCCCCGGCTACGCCGCTTCGGGCATACCAGCCGAGACACGCCCCCCGCCCAAAATGGTTTCCCGGGAGGATCGGGGCACCCAACCATACGTTCGGGGGGACCGAGTGGTCGCCCCTTTCCATATGGCCGGGATGCCCGTCACCCCCTCCCAACACAATCCCCAAGGATGGGAAGTCGGACGCAGTTCGGAACTTTTGGAAGGCGGGAGGGAGTCACCCTCCCGGCCGTATTTATTAAAATATGAAACAAAATTTAAAACATTAAATAAAAGTTTCATAATCATGTACAATTTTACATTTATTACATTTCGATGAAGACATGTTCTTTGGCTAACCTTAACAAATCTCTAATACAAAGGTTTCCTAGCCGAGTCTAACATCCTGCAAATGCATACATTCTAAATTAAAATTGTACATCCTAGCATTAAGGGCCAACGGCAAGGTCTTAACCGGTGTCAGATCCCTACTACCAAAACTCTCGCCCTCACGGTGTGAGTGGCGCATGCGCAGAGGACTGTACCCTCATTGCCAACTGTAATTTCCCTTGTCTTGTTGGGGGCCCCCCTTTCCGCTCGACGCCATCTTAAAGGTTGTCCGAGCTCCCGTGTGAGGTATCTGTAGGAAGGACAGCGTGGACTCCCCCCCATCCCCACACTCTCTATCCGCCGTCGCGGATATCCGGCCCCCGGGAAATTAGTAGGAGGGGCATATAGCCGCCTCCTCCCCTGGAAGGGGCCTATGGCCGTCTCCCCTTAGGCAACCCATCCTTAGTGGGTGCCGCCTCCCCGTGGGAGGGGCCAATGGCCGCCTCCCCCGGGCGCTCCCATCCATAGTGGGTGGCGCCCCCCTCTAGGGACCTTGAAATTACTGCTCACCGATCATGACCTTACCGCCACAGGCCGGATAGTTGACCGGCTATCCGACCCCCCCAAACTCCTCCTAAAGGTCATGCTTCCTCAAACCCCTTAGCCATGCTATGAAGTCTCCTATGAGTAAAACATTCCCCTCCCGGGACAGGTGAACCCCATCATTCAGATACATGTGATCACCCCGAATACACCCATGAGGAATACTATGCAACCGCGCAGAGCGAAACAATCTACCAATTTTATTGTTAACCTTCTTCACCGAATGGTTCAGTGCTGACACCGAAAGGCCCCCCCGCCATACTTTTCTGGGAATCATGTGGGACCAGGCAACCGTGCACCCCGGGATTCTTTTTGCCAACCAGCTAACAGCAGACAAAACTTGCTCAAACAATACTCGTCTACCCAGTGTCACCAAGTCATTGCCCCCTAGGTGTACTATGACTACGGATGGCGGTGACCTTTGCCGCCCTAAGAGACCCTCAACAAAAGACTTGAATTGGTCAATACAGAGCCCGCCCTTCCCATGGAAGGCCACTCTGTACCCGTATTCCCCAGCTGCGCGAGTCGCGTCACCTGCTTTGAATACGTCCCCGGCGTGCCTCACGTATGAGTGGCCCACGACCCACACCATTCTCTCCTCAGACGGTGATCCATGATCGCTGGTCTCCTGGTACTGGGTCGACTGCAAATTCCGCCCCGCATGACATGCTCGCGAAACTGTAATTCAAACAAAAGACAAGAAGCGTGAGTGCATGTCAATTCACTTACATCATGTGCAATCGCACATACCTTTTGAAGCAATTCAAGGACCATCGTCCCAACTGTTTCACTTCATCCGCACTCTGACCCCTGGCTGTCGCCTCAGTAGCCCCCCCTATCCTAAAGGAGTGGGTCCCAAAATCGCTCGGGACCATGCCCGCGGCAGCGATTGTCAGTGCCAGCAGCCTCTGAAACTGAAACCACGTCAGTGGGGTGCCATCCCTGTGCCTCAGCAAACTCCCCCCCCACCTAGCAGCCCTCAGTGCCAAGTATTCCTCTATACAAATTATCGGGCACGTGGGGGACCCTCGCATGCGCTGCACAATAACACTGTTTCCCGTAGCCCCCTGGTCGGTCTTGGACCTGCTATCGTGACTACCATTGAATCACCCCTAATTAGGACGTGATTCCTGCACAGGCCTCCCTCAACGTTTTTTTTATTCCTCGCGACCAGTTCGCTCACCCGCATCGCCCCATGGAACGCTAATGCGAAAGCTGCCCGGAACAAAACCGCCTCGAATTGGGAGGAGCATGTCTCGACTAGTTTCGCCAAGAGTAGGGACAACCTTTCTAATCCAATTGGGCGCCTCACATCTTGCTTGTGACCCTCAAGGCGCTGCCAGCCGCGAAGGGCTTTTTTCACCAAAAAGGAACTTGTTGGGTCCTTTATGCCATGCACCTGCGCCATAAATGAAATGGCCGCCCTGTGCCTATTGGCCGTTGCCGCTGATCGGCCTTCTCGGTGTAGAGCTACCAAGAACCCCAGGAAGGACTCCTCATGACCCCAGTTCTGACTCCCTGTCGGACCCAAAAATGTGCAATAGGAACGAAACGCTCCTTCGTATGCTTTCCTCGTCCTGGGGACTAAGCTTGCTGCCACGAGGTCTTGTAATCCGGGGCACCGATTAGCCAAAGCGCTTCGGGAAATGGTGCCGCCACTAGGTCCGCTGTAGGTAGATAACCCCTGAACGCCTGCATATGAGAACGAGAGAGTGCATCAGCTGCATGATTCAGTACGCCTGGCACATGTTTGGCCCTGAACTGTACATTCAGTCTCATGCAAAGCAGTACAATTTCTTTCAACAATCTCAAGATCCATTTGCAGCGTGCTGCCTGTTTGTTAATGCACTCGACAACAGTCATATTATCAGACCAAAATACCACAGAGCGGTCTCTGAAATCGTCTGGCCATGCCAACAGAGCAACAAAAATAGGGAATAGCTCCAGGAACCCCATGTTACTTGTGAGACCGCTGGAGTGCCACCACGCCGGCCATGTTTGCGACGACCATCGGTTACCAAAGATGGCGCCAAATCCCACGCTCCCCGCCGAGTCAGTCCACAAACCTAGCTCGTCCGAAGACGCTGGCGGCTTGTTCCACACAACTCGACCGTTGAAGTCCGCCAGAAATGCCAACCAAATGCGCATATCCTGGCGAACCTCTGCAGACAGTCTTGTGCGGTGGTGTCCTTCTTTGAGACCAACCATAGCTTGTGCAATGGAGCGTGAAAAGGGGCGGGCCATTGGTATAACTCTCAAGGCAAAGTTAAGCTGACCCACTGTTTGCTGTAACTGGTGCAGGGAAACTTTCTCCTTACTAAGGCATAGCTCCAGGGAAGCCCTAAATTTAGCTACCTTTCCCACCGGCAAACGGAAACATCCCTCCACAGAATCGAGCTCAATTCCCAGAAACTCCAGTGAAGTAGATGGTCCAACCGTCTTACCTGGTGCCAATGGGACTCCAAACTCCCTCATGAGGATGCAAAAGTCCTGTAGCGCCTGCGCACATTCCGTGTCGCCGGCTGCTCCCAAGAACAGAAAGTCATCTAGATAATGCATAACATGCCTATGCCCTGTGGCCTCGGTGAATGCCCACTCTAAAAAACAGCTGAATTTTTCAAAATAAGCACAAGAAATGGAGCAACCCATCTGCATGCATTTATCCATGTAATAACTCCCTTGGAATGCAAAACCTAGCAAACGCTGATCCTGTGGGTGTACCGGGAGCAACCGGAACGCTGATTCGATATCTGATTGTGCCATCAGCGCCCCGGGGCCCAGGCGATTTAACATGGCGACGGCATCATCGAATGATGCGTACCGCACCGAACAAACTTCTGGGTCAATAGCATCGTTTACCGAAAAACCCCTTGGAGCAGACAGGTTATAGATCAGCCTAAACTCCCCCGGGTCCTTCTTCGGGACCACCCCTAATGGGGAACAGGTGAAATCCACTACTGGCGGGCGCTGAAAAGGCCCCGCCACCCGCCCTAGACTCACTTCTTTTGCAATTTTTCTCTCTACCACACTTGGATTATGTTGCGTTGATAACTGGTTTTTACAAAAGAGTTCCCCTCGAAAATCCCCCGCCGGGATGTGGAAGCCGTATAAGAATCCCTTCCTCAACAGGGTATTTGTTTAACCAAGGAGTCATAGCCATGAGATCAACAGGTGTAGGCAAATGGTCACAACAATCAGCCTCACTCCTGCTTGGACCCTCCCTTTCCTCCCGCCCCGTTATTTTTTGATCTACATGAACTCTCCGGGTGTGAGGAATTCCCACAGCCCGCACACACATGCTTGAACCTACATGTCCCTTGTGGTCTGTTACAGTTGCCTCGATTGAAGCCCCAACAGACCCCCCGCTTTCCACCATTCCCGCCGTTTTTCGGCTGGTGATCGCCACCGGCGCCTGCTCGAAAGGGCACCGCGGGCCTTTGGCGGGAAACCCCCGACCCACTCCCGCCTGGCGAGGATGTCCCTGCCGCCCCAGGCAGGAGCTGCTTATGCCAAGAAACTGAGTCGAGGCAGTCCCATGTCAGAGAGGCATCATACTCTTTTGCTTTACGGAATTTCATGTCGTAACCTTTCCATTCCTCCCCTTCATACATTGCATAAAAATCCATTATACGAGTTTGATAACAAGACAGTTCAGTCAATACCTCGGGCTTACGTTCACCCATAACTGCAGTAAATATTGCAAAGGCCTTCGCCCAATTCGTTATCGTCTCCTCCACCCTGAACTCCGCCATCTTGGCGCGCCAGACGCGCGGGTGCCACAACTCTTTCTGTGTTTTAGCATATTCCATCTCGCGATGGTCAGTTAATAACGAAAACATATTGACATACTTGTCTGCCCATATCAATTCTTTCGTGGCCATAGGGATATGTTGTGCCACTCTCTCCCGCCTTGAGGGTAATCAGCCCCCCCCCGCCATTGGCAAAGCAAGCTTACCCGGTTCAGTCGTTGTTCCCGCCGCTTTCTCGAGACCAGCTGCCGGTCCTTCCGGTGTCACCTGTGGGGAAACAAGAGGAAGATTCGCCTTCGCGGCATCTCGCGACTGCCGCAACTGCTCGATTAGTAACTTGGCCTCTACGGCCGTGTCTCCGGGTGCCGTAGCACACCCTGCCTTTTTATTGAGACACGCGGCCAACTGGGTGGCCAATTCAGGAGGCATATCCTCATCGTTAGCGGGCGTAATCACAACCGGGATCGGTTGACCCGCGTCTGAGCTTGGTACCGGGTCATTAGCCGGTGTGACAGGGGTGACCGGGGGCACCTCAGGAACCGGAACCTCCCCTGCAACTGCCCTCCTCTTGACCCGTTTCCCTCTACCCTCGGGGACGATTCCCGGCAAGGCCGGGCCTATTACCTTTTTCGGGTTACCAGGTTTGTTCATTGCAGCCAGTTGCTTTTTGACGTCCGCCAAATCTCGACCGAGTGCTGGGACTTGTCCGACTTTTCGTTCCATGCCCGCTATTCGGTTCACCAACATGCGTACCACCTTATCTGTCTCTGAACCCTTTCCTGCCTTTTTCCCAGACATGGTTTCAATTATCCGCTCCGAGTCGATCAAACGGTCCTGGATTCTTCGCCTTAAAGTCACTGAAAGAGAAACACAAGAATTACAAGTTCTCAAAATTGCTCCTTGTTCCGTCGAGGGCTCACGAGCAACGAGTGGGTGCAGCCTTCAGAGCACAGGAACAAGAGGACGCTTCTTCGGATTCCCGCTCTATTTATTCTTCTTCGGGAGGGCGTGTACCCTCCTCCGGTACGCCTACTGGGCGTGGCCATCGGTGTAGGTGTCTAGGACAACCCCTCTTGGGCGGGAAAAGGCGGGCCCCGGCTACGCCGCTTCGGGCATACCAGCCGAGACACGCCCCCTGCCCAAAATGGTTTCCCGGGAGGATCGGGGCACCCAACCATACGTTCGGGGGGACCGAGTGGTCGCCCCTTTCCATTCTTTTCCACCAGCCCCAGCACCCTACAGCTTTTCGCCGCCGTGAGGGAAACAGCCAGCAGCTGATTGCGCCTGTGTGAACTGATCGGACCCTGATTGTGCGATATCGGCTCCTTCCGGAGCTTGTATATTCCTTTTTTTCATCGTTTTCAGGGAACGTTTGTACCGGCTGCCCTTTGGCCTATCTTTTAACGCGGGACCTTTAAAGTGATGTGTTTCCGGTAATTCACCCTGCTTGGCTACCGCGGCTGATGAGCCCCCGGCCGACGTGATATGTGCGGACTAACCTGACCGGAGAACTTGAGGTACGAGGAATGAGCTGCCTATCCCTTCTTCCCCACCCTGTTTTGCTTTCTTTTAAATCCGGCCCGCATATGCAGCTCAGGGGGGTGTAGCTGCCATTATTGTGGGTTTGAGGCTTTCGGCGTTTATTAACTGCACCATTGGGAGCTTGTAAGGGTAATTTGAAGAGGGCGTGATTCGCTCTATTTCTTAACTCTCTTCCTCCCCTCGTCTCGTTCTACAAACCTATGACCCTGTAGGGCTTTTGTCGCATGGATCGGCTGCTCAGTTTTCAGCCGCTAAATTGAATTCCCAATGGTAATGCCCATCTTTTGAAACCCTGCCTGTATAACTGTTTGGGGGTGCATAGCTGCCATCGCTGTGGGACTGAGGCTGTTTCGAGCTCAGTACCTGGGCCCTTTGGGTTGTGTATTTGACTTGTGAATAATGAGCATAGAGCCACTCTTACACTTTTGTGTGAATTTCATACTTTTGGGTATTCACAATTTCCAAGACAAAAAATAAATAAATAAACAAAATAATTAAAGCACAACCTAACAATTACATTTTAATTTAGTATTGAACAAATGTAATTAAAGCCTGAGTTTAATTAACATAAATTACATTTTAAATATATTTTTAATATGGTAAATATTAATCTGTGGCAAGCACTGAATATAACAAGCATTTTCAATGGGTATGTTACTGTTACATCGCAACTTTTACATCGTAATGCTGTTACAACGCAGCTTTTACAACGCTGGTTCCATTACATCGGATGCCATTACAACGCAGGACATTACATAGCAGATGCTATTACAACGCGTACCATTACATCGTAAGTATTGGTAAGTATATACTTTTTTTTTATTTTATTTAATATTATTTAATTAATTTAATTAATATTAATTATAAATAAATATATTTATTTATGTTTTTTAATATTATAAATTAAATATATTAATTTAAGTATTTTTTACAATAAGTATGAGTATAGGAGTATATGTTTTGGGGTACTGAGGTAAATGTTTTGGGGTGTTTGGGTATTTTTAGGTTTTAGGGCTGGGTTTTGGTTTTGGGGTACAGGGGTATTTTTAGGTTTTAGGGCTGGGTTTGGGTTTTGGGGTACAGGGGTATTTTTAGGTTTTAGGGCTGGGTTTGGGTTTTGGGGTACAGGGGTATTTTTAGGTTTTAGGGCTGGGTTTGGGTTTTGGGGTACAGGGGTATTTTTAGGTTTTAGGGCTGGGTTTGGGTTTTGGGGTACAGGGGTATTTTTAGGTTTCAGGGCTGGGTTTGGGTTTTGGGGTACAGGGGTATTTTTAGGTTTTAGGGCTGGGTTTGGGTTTTGAGGTACAGGGGTATTTTTAGGTTTTAGGGCTGGGTTTGGGTTTTGGGGTACAGGGGTATTTTTAGGTTTTAGGGCTGGGTTTGGGTTTTGGGGTACAGGGGTATTTTTAGGTTTCAGGGCTGGGTTTGGGTTTTGGGGTACAGGGGTATTTTTAGGTTTTAGGGCTGGGTTTGGGTTTTGAGGTACAGGGGTATTTTTAGGTTTTAGGGCTGGGTTTGGGTTTTGGGGTACAGGGGTATTTTTAGGTTTTAAGGCTGGGTTTGGGTTTTGGGGTACAGGGGTATTTTTAGGTTTTAGGGCTGGGTTTGGGTTTTGGGGTACAGGGGTATTTTTAGGTTTTAGGGCTGGGTTTGGGTTTTGTGGTACAGGGGTATTTTTAGGTTTTAGGGCTGGGTTTGGGTTTTGGGGTACAGGGGTATTTTTAGGTTTCAGGGCTGGGTTTGGGTTTTGGGGTACAGGGGTATTTTTAGGTTTTAGGGCTGGGTTTGGGTTTTGAGGTACAGGAGTATTTTTAGGTTTTAGGGCTGGGTTTGGGTTTTGGGGTACAGGGGTATTTTTAGGTTTTAGGGCTGGGTTTGGGTTTTGGGGTACAGGGGTATTTTTAGGTTTTAGGGCTGGGTTTAGGTTTTGGGGTACAGGGGAATTTTTTAGGTTTTAGGGCTGGGTTTGGGTTTTGGGGTACAGGGGTATTTTTAGGTTTTAGGGCTGGGTTTGGGTTTTGGGGTACAGGGGTATTTTTAGGTTTTAGGGCTGGGTTTGGGTTTTGGGGTACAGGGGTATTTTTAGGTTTTAGGGCTGGGTTTGGGTTTTGGGGTACAGGGGTATTTTTAGGTTTTAGGGCTGGGTTTGGGTTTTGGGGTACAGGGGTATTTTTAGGTTTTAGGGCTGGGTTTGGGTTTTGGGGTACAGGGGTATTTTTAGGTTTCAGGGCTGGGTTTGGGTTTTGGGGTACAGGGGTATTTTTAGGTTTTAGGGCTGGGTTTGGGTTTTGAGGTACAGGGGTATTTTTAGGTTTTAGGGCTGGGTTTGGGTTTTGGGGTACAGGGGTATTTTTAGGTTTTAGGGCTGGGTTTGGGTTTTGGGGTACAGGGGTATTTTTAGGTTTTAGGGCTGGGTTTGGGTTTTGGGGTACAGGGGTATTTTTAGGTTTTAGGGCTGGGTTTGGGTTTTGGGGTACAGGGGTATTTTTAGGTTTTAGGGCTGGGTTTGGGTTTTGGGGTACAGGGGTATTTTTAGGTTTCAGGGCTGGGTTTGGGTTTTGGGGTACAGGGGTATTTTTAGGTTTTAGGGCTGGGTTTGGGTTTTGAGGTACAGGAGTATTTTTAGGTTTTAGGGCTGGGTTTGGGTTTTGGGGTACAGGGGTATTTTTAGGTTTTAGGGCTGGGTTTGGGTTTTGGGGTACAGGGGTATTTTTAGGTTTTAGGGCTGGGTTTAGGTTTTGGGGTACAGGGGAATTTTTTAGGTTTTAGGGCTGGGTTTGGGTTTTGGGGTACAGGGGTATTTTTAGGTTTTAGGGCTGGGTTTGGGTTTTGGGGTACAGGGGTATTTTTAGGTTTCAGGGCTGGGTTTGGGTTTTGGGGTACAGGGGTATTTTTAGGTTTTAGGGCTGGGTTTGGGTTTTGGGGTTCCTGGGGTATTTTTAGGTTTCAGGGCAGGGTTTGGGTTTTGAGGTATAGGGGTATTTTTAGGTTTTAGGGCTGGGTTTGGGTTTTGGGGTACAGGGGTATTTTTAGGGTTTAGGGCTGGGTTTGGGTTTTGGGATACAGGGGTATTTTTAGGGTTTATTCTTTTAAAGTACGACTTTAAATTAAATTAATTAAATTAATTAAATTTAATTAAATTTATTAAATTATATTAATTACAATTTTAAGATTAATTCAATTATATTAATTAAATTAAATTAATTATATTAAAATAATTACTTTTCTAAAATGTATTAAATTAAATTAATAAAATTATTTTACATTAATTAAATTACATTAATTCCAATTTTTATTAAATTAAACTTATTTAAATAAATTAAATTAATTACAATTTTACAATTAATTTAATTATATTAGTTAAATTAAATTAAATAATTTAACTTATTTACATTTTTTTTAAAAAGATATACTTACCTATACTTACGATGTAATGGTATGCGTTGTAATAGCATCTGCTATGTAATGTCCTGCGTTGTAATGGCATCCGATGTAATGGAACCTGCATTGTAAAAGTTGCGATGTTACAGCCTGCGTTGTAAAATAACGCGTTGTAACATCATAGATCCTTTTCAATGCAATCGGTCTCGCCTTTGGGAGCAAAGACCTTGGTGTGTTATCTATTTTCAAGACGACTTCATGTTATAGAGCGAAACAAAAGGGGATGATGGGCGGAGCGTTTGAGCAAATCAAACACTCACCCCCAGTCAACTGATCTGGGTTTAATCCATCACCATTCTTTAGCTCACTCAGCCACCCTAGTTCAGACATGGCCATATGCAAATCAGTCTGACCCTGTGCCTCATGGGAACAGTCCAGCCCGAACTGCCAAGCCATGTCTTCCCTGGACCGGAAACAAGCATCCTGGGACCGGTTTCGGATTCATAATCCTCATCAGCCAGGCTATCTTGAATCCAGTGGCCAAGTGAGCGAGGGACTCACGTCTGAGCACACTGGATTCAAGCAAGCCCGGCTGAAGACGGCTGTAATGCCAGAAACCGGTCCTGGGAAGCTTGATTCCGGTCCAGGGAAGACATGGATTGGCAGTTCGGGCTGGACTGTTCCCATGAGGCACAGGGTCAGACTGATTTGAATATGGCCATGTCTGAACTGGGGTGGCGGAGTGAGCTAAAGAACAGTGATGGATTAAACCCAGATCAGTTGACTGGGGGTGAGTGTTTATATTGTCAATGCTCCGTCCATCATCCCCTTTGGTTTTTCATGTTATAGGAGCATCCCAAAAAGCAAATTGACTGGAGACACAAAAAGCAATTATCTAACTGATACACAATTATAGCTCATGTTTTGTAGAAATCTTCAGATAAGGTGTATGACATGCAGTTATGTGATAGCCAGACACATAGACTCAGCTGCCTAATTGAATTCCATTGTATTTATTGTATGTTGGTGTGGGCTAGAGAAGTCAAGATGGGGGTGGGAGGGTGTTAGACCTGTCAGCCCTAGGGTGGTCTTTCCCTAAGTTTTTTCGCCCTTGTCTCATTTTTCGAACCTTCTTTTTTGTTGACCGTAGGTCTCCGAGCGCCTTCCCATTGCTAATCAATGCTAAGGTGCAGGTGCTCTCTTCCCCCAACATGGCTGCCACTGGCCCCTGCTACTGAAGCATGGTCTTTTTAGTCGCACTCTAGTTGCCATGAGCTGGCTGGAACCCTTAAACATTGTTGACATACCAGCCTGCCTTGCCTGCCCATAGCTAGACTAGGGTAGCTCCTGGAACCTTCTAGAATAGTGGCAGAGTCTGCTTTTGCCGCCTTAGAGGGTGGTCACCTGACCTGGGCATATATAAAGAAAGGAGGGAAAGTTTTTAGTCAGTTGGGGCATCACTGACCTAGGGGACCCTACGCAGGAGACTTAGGCGCTAGGGCCTAGTCAGAAACCTATACCACTGGGGGTGACAGGGTTTAGGCGCTGCCCACCAAACTGTGTGAGGAACACAGAACTAGCCTACTGATCTGGCCCAGCGGGAGGGGAACCCAGGGACCACCTGCAGTGACCTGCGGAGGAATCCTGTCAGCAGCCTTCAACTCAACCCCCCCTCTTCAAGCAACTACCTACTAAGGGCGCAAGAACCACCAAGCGCCGAGAAGCCCACTTTTCTGTGCCACCAGGACCACTGAGGATCAACCAGGTACCAGCTCTGTATCCACTCTGCGCTCTCCCTGCTCAACCTGTGCCCCCTGTGTGGCCCTGACCTGTTTTAACTGGACTGAGCTACCTTCTAAGCGCTCCCTACTTAGTGCTAGAACCCTGATCTGCCACTGTTGTGTGGCCTGGCCTGCCTAATTGCCCCTAACGAGCTCTTCTGTGTGCCAGCAGAGAAGCGCTGGCCTCCCCAGAACTGCGGCGCCCTTTCATGGACTATATTTCACCCTAGGCGCTGTACTGCCAAATACTACTGTGCCACTGATTTGCTCCCCCCGCGCCTGCAGCGCTGTGGCGCCCGAGACTGTTGATGTGCCCCGTGAAGTACTTTACCTGCAAGCGCTGCTGTCCCGTGAAGTGCTGGTTGGGTAGCTCGCCGCTGTGGCCCGGGAGTCCTCGGGGCTTCCCTGTCAATGCCGCGGCCCGGCGCTCCCTCATCGGAGCCAGCGCCGACAACTTTGCCCCCTCGGCGGCCCTCGGAGCAGGGAGAGGGCCGCCGCAGCTCCAGAGCAGGCCGCACTAAGTCGTGAAGCCGTAGTGGCCTGGAACACCTGCACCACGTGACAGGGGCGCCGCGTCATCGGGCGCGCCCCGTCTACCTTGCCCAGCAATTGGAGGAGAGGCCGTGACGCCCCCGCTGGCCGCGCTGCCATTGGTGGCCGCGGGCGCGCCTCCCCTCTGCCTCCGGTGATTGGTTCTCGGGCCCGAGCAAGGCCGAGAGAGAGGCCCGGCCCCGTCCTGCTTCTGCTGCTGCCCGGGACCAGTTCCACTGCAGCGCGGGGCATATCGGAGGGACTCAGGGAGGAGTGAGAGCCCCCCTTCCCGGACAGCGCCGCAAGGGCTCCCTGAGGAGCTGAAGCCTGCAGGTAACCTGAGGGGGAGGGGGCGACCGCTGGAGTGAACGCGGGGCCTCCCGGGAGACAGTAGGAGGCCCCGAAACTGCTCCTCCCCTCGGGAGGACTTGAGACTGGGCCCCGTTGGCCCCCGATTAGCCCCTACCATGATAAAACCTGGCCCAGACACGGGTAGGCCCCTAGGCCCGGGGCTAGTCGAGTTAACCCCTGCCTGGGGTAAAGTTAAAGGCTCCTTTTAGCCCTATACATGTTTAGTGCTGGCTAATGCAATGGTTCACTTCTGCTAATGAGATGGTTTACCTTTAATGCAATGGTTTACTCCTGCCTAGGGAAGGGTTTTCTACCCCTGCTACAACAGAGATCTACTTGTGCCTGCCTAATGAAAGGTTTTATTCTTACCTAATGAGATGTTGCCTGACCTCTAATGTCTTGGGTATTCCTGAGTGTTGAAATGTTTATTCTTGCCTTGCTCATTTAAATTTAGACTTGCAGCGTGCAGTACATTTACTAGCTTTGGCTGTTCACCATTTCTGAGTGTAAATGCATTACATAGTCTGGACCTACATCCCTATCCCCTGAAACAAGGTGGTAGAGCCTCAATTCATGAGTGTAACATTTGATACAAAGTCATAAACACTGATCAGAGATCTCCTGATTGTAAAGTATAGGACATTTATTTTAAGTTTATTAAACTTTAAAATAAATGATATAAATATTTTAGTGTTAAATATTAATGAAAATTAAGTGTATATATGTACTTTAAAAGTGGAGAAAAATAAAAACTACTACAGTACATAAAATTTAGTTTTGAATTAAATATTTGAATATATTAAATTTAAATGACATATATTTTTGTATTTATTTTAGAAATTCCTACTTAAATAGCATGTTGACATGTATTTCGTATGTAGTAACATTACCAAAATATTCTATACAATTTATTGTAATGGAATTATTTTTAAATAATGAAGATATGCTTATTTTTAAGCTTTAAAATGTTTAACTATTTCATAATAAGCAAATGAATATTTTAAAATAAATTACTTATTTAACATTAAATTACAGTTATACATATGTTTTAAAATTCTAGGTACATTATTTTATTTTAACAATATTTGCTATGTGGTGTTATTATAAGTCCCTGTCTCTGTTAATATGGATGAGGGCTGTTGAAGTATCAATGCTTGGCCATTTTTGGTGCTGGGCTTAATCCAGGCTGATCTGGAATGCATTTACAACTGCTTTCTGACTTACTCTTTTGGGTGTGAATCTTTTTTGCTCCCTACCCCCCCCCCCCACCTTCGCTATATAATTAGCAAAACCTTTTTTCCCATAAGCAGCAACCAAAGTCATTAAGATACGGTGTTGTTTTTCTGTCCTCTAGTACAGGCGTACCTTAACTGCATTGCGCCAATGCATACTGAAAGTGTACCTTTCCAGCACAAAATTCAATGTTTGACAAAGTTTAACATTTGCCCACGTTGTATGCTTAATATATGGTGCAGCACACATGCAAATGTGGAAGTATTTTCTCCAACTTTACACCTGCCTTGAAGATGCATAGTTGTTTGATGCCTATCCCTTTCTATTGAAGTTAGTAGGTAGGGATTAGAGTCAACATCCATGGGTGAGTGAATGGGAATATCCATGTACTACCCATGGAACACCTCCATGGCGTAAACTAGCTCATAGTGCTACTTTATGCTACTTACGGTAACTCTCCAACTTAATTCAGGATATGCACTAGAAAGTAAGCCTGAAAATAATACTTTACACCAGGTTTGCATCAATTTTCTGATGCCAACCATGAACAAACTCTTAGTAAATCTGCACTATAAGCGCAACACAATGATTGTTATTAGAATACCGGAAGATTGAGGGGAATAAACAATAAGGTTCTGAATCAATGCCTTTCTCTTTACATGCAGCACTTTGATGCTGCATCAATGCTCAATGTGCTGCATTAGAAGGAGTGTTACTTATGAACTCCAAATAATAAAAGGACCTCTGGTACAAAATCAATAACCCACTAAGCTGTCTGCAGAAAATACAGATCTGTGTACTGCTTGTCACAAATTTAACCCTGGGCGTATGACTACGCTATACTCGCGTAGTTTGCGCAACTACGTGCTATGCGAATTACACGTAGCACAGTGCAAAAACATGTCGCGTAGCGGGCATTTTTTGCTTGCTCGCGGCCCTCAGCGTCAAGTTGACGACCACGAGCAAGCAAAATAACATCCCAGCAATATTTTTTCCTCGTTCGCGATCAGCAACATCAAGTTGCTGATCGCGAGCGTGGAAAATAAACCTCCCTGCGAGATTCTCAGTGCGGGGAGGTCAGGTTTCTCATTGCAAGTGGTCGCGTATGCTCGCGACCGCTCGCAATGAGAAACTACAAGTTTGCGTTGAGAAAGCTGCCGCTCAAGTACAAATCTACTCGAGCTGCAGAAAACGACCCCTTGCACTGTGCAAGATGCAGTTTGCAATGATTGTACTGTGCGGACAAGAATCCAGCACTTTGCAATCAGTGCACACAGCATTTTGCGCAGTGCGCTAAGCAGTTCACGTAGCTACGCGTAGCTTGAGTAGTGCTCAGTGCACTTTGCGTAGCTACGCATAGCGCTACTACGCGAACTACGCCCAGGGTTACACACATTGTCCTTTGCAGCAGAACTATTAACACTAGGGGCACATGTACGACAAGTTTAAATGGTCACTAACAGAGAATCGGGCAGTTAGCGAATGCTAAAATGCCTTTTGGCATGTACCAACCCTATTTTGCGAATTGATCAGCTATTACTGACTCACAAAATAGGGTTTGCGAGCCGGTATTAGGAAAAGGCATGCCAAGTGCATCTCTTACTGATAGCGAGTCGCAGGGACATGTATGAATATTTTGCGAGCGGAATGTAGTTGCAAAACATTCACAATTTAACAACTCCGTGAAGGAGGCTGCGAATGTGGGTGCCAACATTTTTTAAGAGCAGGCAGTGGTCCCATGGACCACTGCCTACTGGTAAAAAATTAAAAGGTAGCTATTCATTTTTTATTTTTGAAATGCATTCAGTTTTCCTTTAAGGAAAAAAAGCTGCATTGAATTAAAAAAAAATGCTCTATTTAAACATCAATCACAGACATGATGGTCTGCTGGCCCCAGAAGTCAACCATCCCTGTGATTAGAGGACATTACCCGTGGGTCGCAAATAACAACCTGCCTCATGAATATTGATGAGGCAGGTCAATTGCAACCCCATTGGGATTCGCAAACAGTGTCTGGGACACTGTTATACATTGCATTTTGTGAGTTTCTAATTGCAAGTCGCAAAATGTCACAATCAGGACCTCACACAATGCGTTGGTAGTACATGTGGCCCTAGGCTACCTAGTCATGAGTCAAAACTGTGACAATACAATAAGCAGATCTCTCCCTGCAGTGCTCTAACAACCATATTTATCTCGCCATTACAAATTTCCCTGAAAACTTCTGTGCCTACAAAGATCTCTGGAGGCTGCTCCAATATCAGTACAGCCTGCCATGCAGAGGACGCACCCTTGATCTTGGCACCTGGCGCGATAACGCCGGTCACACTACCCTGAAGCCAGCACTGATTGGGAGTAGGTAGACAGAGAGTAATAGACAGGGAGAGAAAGAGAGAGTGAGAATGCGGTTTAGTTGATAACAATGGACTAATTCTGGCTTTGGCAGATCCTAAAATAATGGCATCATTCTGTTCAAATAACCTTATTTCCATGTTCTGGCCACAGTGAATATTTGAAAACAAAATAAATACAAACTAAATAAGTGATTCATAAAGGTATCTTACACTTGTGAGTAATGTACATGTGCAATTCTTCTCCTTTGGGTCTTTGGAAAGGATCATTAGTAGACATGCAGAGTTTTATCACCTACCACTCTTGTTGGTAATCTCTCCTTCTGAGCAGAGGGCACAGTCATAACAGCAGATGGGCTGGCCCTCCAGAGGGACCTTCCTGTACCCAGGAGGACAGCTCTCACTGCACACAGAGCGAGGGACCTAGAGAGGAGGCGAAGAAGGGCTTTTGTGAGAAAAAGACCGGAGAAGAGGCAGACGTCCGAAGTGACATTATCACACAAGCAACTTGTATATATGCTCATATGGGAGATAAGAGGAGGATGAAATCAGGGGCATTTGTCATAGCATCAGTGCACCTGGTCCAGGGAGTGAGAGATGTGGGGAACATGTGAGTGCTTCAGTTTGAGCGTTACTTGGTAGAAGAGATACGGGGCACATGTGATAGCATCAGCGCCAGGGATCCAGTGAGTGAGAGATGCAGGCACATGTGTTTGCATCAGTGCAAGGGATCATTGGAGTGAGAGATCCAGGGCTCATGTGATTGCATCAGTGCAAGGGATTCATTGAGGAAGAGATGTGGGGCACATGTAACAGTATCCGCGCCAGGGATGGAGGGAGTGAGAGATGCGGGGCACATGAGATAACAGCAGTGTGAGTGATACTTGGAGCAAGAGAAGCGGGCACATGTGATAGCATCAGTGTGAGGGATCCATTACAGGGGACATGCAGGGCACATGTGATTGTATCAGTGCAAGGGATCCATGGAGGAGGAGATATGAGGCACATGGTATTGAATCAGTGTGAGAGGAATCCAGGGAAGAAGTGATGCAGGCACATGTCATTGCATCAGTGTGAGGGATTCAGGGAGGAGGAGATGCAGGCACATGAGATTGCATCAGTGCTAGTGGTCCAGGAAGAAGAGATGCAGGGCAGATCTGATTGCATGTGTGTAAGGGATCCTTGGAGGAGGAGATGCAGGCACATGTCATAGCTAAGTATGGGCGGAAAATTCGTTCCGCTCGCGAAATTGTGGATTTTCCGCGATTTTGCGATCCGCAAATCGTTCGGAATCGCTGCAAAATCCGCGAATTCGCGAGTGGGACGAATTTTGCTCAGGAAGCAATTACAGGGTTACAGCAGGTGCCCAAGTTGAAGCTAATTTCTTTGTAACCATTTACAAAATGGTTACAAAGAAATTAACTTCAACTTGGGCACCTGCTGTAACCCTGTAAGTGCTTCCTGAGCAGCGCCTCCTTGCCTACTTGCAACTATTCTCTGACCCTCGAAGCAGGGTCAGAAAATAGTTACAAGTAGACAACGAGGCCCCTGCAGGAAGCACTTACAGATATAGATAAAGCAGGTGCCTGAGTTGAAGGTCAAATTCAGTAACTCCTCAATCAGCCCAAAAAAAATGTGCGTTTTGTCGAGGCTGGGCATGTGTGTGTTCTCCCCATATCTACCGTCGATAGTTTGCTATGATGCTTGATGGAGGCCATTGCATCCTTGACTTTCACGAGCTCTATCCCCGTGCAGTTCCTGTGACCATGAGCTTCTTTCTCCCCGGATCTGCTGCTCTGATCGGTGCCTGTCCTTTTATACACAAAAGAGGCATGTGAACTCGCATAGAAGCCTGCCCGTATGCCCCCCCACACACACACACACTAGTGGTGTGCACCGTCTTCCGCCCTTTACACACTATGATGGACAGCTCACTCGAGGGACCCCGGCGCCCTTCAGCGCGATGGCAAAGTTAATCAGCCCAAAAAAAATTGTGCATTTTGTCCAGGCTGGACAGGTGTGTGTTCTCCCCATATCTACCGTCGGTAGTTAGCTATAATGCTCTATGGAGGCCTTTGCATACTTGACTTTCACGAGCTCTATCCCCGTGCAGTTCCTGTGACCATGAGCTTCTTTCTCCCCGGATCTGCTGCTCTGATCGGTGCCTGTCCTTTTATACACACAAGAGGCATGTGAACTCGCACAGAAACTCGCCCGTTTGCCCCCCCACACACACAATATTGGTGTGCGCCGTCTTCCCGCCCTTTACACACTATGATGGACAGCTCACTCGAGGGACCCCGGCGCCCTTCAGTGCGATGGCAAAGTTAATCAGCCCCCAAAAAATTATGCGTTTTGTCCAGGCTGGGCAGGTGTGTTTTCTCCCCATATCTACCGTCGATAGTTAGCTATGATGCTTGATGGAGGCCTTTGCATCCTTGACTTTCACAAGCTCTATCCCCATGCAGTTCCTGTGACCGCGAGCTTCTTTCTCCCCGGATCTGCTGCTCTGATCGGTGCCTGTCCTTTTATACACACAAGAGGCATGTGAACTCGCATAGAAACCCGCCCGTTTCCCCCCCCACACACACTAGTAGTTTGCACCGTCTTCCCTCCCTTTAGCCACTATGATGGACAGCTCACTCGAGGGACCCCGGCGTCCTTCAGCGCGATGGCAAAGTTAATCAGCCCAAAAAAAATGTGTGTTTTTTCCAGGCTGGGCAGGTGTGTGTTCTCCCCATATCTACCATCGAAAATTAGCTATGATGCTTGATGGAGGCATTTGCATCCTTGATTTTCACGAGCTCTATCCCCGTGCAGTTTCTGTGACCACGAGCTTCTTTCTCCCCGGATCTGCTGCTCTGATCGGTGCCTGTCCTTTTATACACACAAGAGGCATGTGAACTCGCATAGAAACCCGCCCGTTTGCCCCTGCCCCCCCACACACACTAGTTGTTTGCACCGTCTTCCCGCCCTTTAGCCACTATGATGGACAGCTCACTCGAGGGACCCCGGCGGCCTTCAGCGCGATGGCAAAGTTAATCAGCCCAAAAAAAAATGTGCGTTTTGTCCAGGCTGGGCAGGTGTGTGTTCTCCCCATATCTACCGTCGAAAATTAGCTATGATGCTTGATGGAGGCCTTTGCATCCTTGATTTTCACGAGCTCTATCCCCGTGCAGTTCCTGTGACTACGAGCTTCTTTCTCCCAGGATCTGCTGCTCTGATCAGTGCCTGTCTTTTTATACACACAAGAGGCATGTGAACTCGCATAGAAACCCGCCCGTTTGCCCCTGCCCCCCCACACACACTAGTGGTGTGCACCGTCTTCCCGCCCTGTAGCCACTATGATGGACAGCTCACTCGAGGGACCCCTGCGCCCTTCAGCGCGATGGAAAAGTTAATCAGCCCAAAACAAATGTGCGCTTTGTCGAAGGCTTAGCAGGTGTGTGTTCTCCCCATATCTACCGTCGAAAATTAGCTATGATGCTTGATGGAGGCCTTTGCATCCTTGACTTTCACAAGCTCTATCCCCTTGCAGTTCCTGTGACCATGAGCTTCTTTCTCCACGGATCTGCTGCTCTGATCGGTGCCTTTCCTTTTATACACACAAGAGGCATGTGAACTCGCATAGAAACCCGCCCGTTTGCCCCCCCACACACACTAGCGGTGGTGCAAAATCGCAAAAAAATCCGCGATTTCGCTGGGAAATCCGCAAATTCGCAGATTTTTTTGCGATTTCACGCGAATTCACGAGCCGCTGATTTGCAAAACTCACCCATACTTAGTCATAGCATCAATATAAGGGATCAGGGAAGAAGAGATGCAGGGCACATGTGATCGGATCAGTGTGAGCGATACTTGTAGGGAGACATGTAGGGTACATGTCACTGAATCAGTGCAAGGGATCTAGGAAGTGTGAGTTGTAGGAGACATGTGATAACTTCTGGTGAGAGATCCAGGGAGGAAATACCAAAGGGTACATGGTATTACAGAGCGAGGGGCTTGTGGAGGAAGAGACACAAGGTACATGCCCTATTAATACAGAGCCAGGAGTTCTGAGGACAATGAGGTAAAGAGACTGGGTGCACAAAGCAGGCTACCCAGGTTGTACAATCCTCCGACCTATTTGATTGTGTAAAATTACATTAAAAATAAGATTTTCTTCAGATTAAGCATACTTGTTTGTGGACATTGACAAGATTTTGCCGACTCAATTCCACCTTTTAAATGGTGGAGATTTAGATCAGTCATCAGCAGGAGTAAATCCACTCCCAGAGTACAAGTGTGCAGGAAACAACTCCAATATTAGTGATAATGCCGAGGAAGTGGTTCTCAGCATTAGTTGAACATTCGCTTTCTACGAGTACTTCTGAAAATGTTTAGGAATCCCCAAAAATCATTTCTTCTTCCAAATACAAGGGTGAACTTGTTGAATAGTGTGTACAATGTATTTTGTACTTGTGACAGTCACAGAACAAGTGCTTGGAGGGATATGTGACAAAGATGATCTGCCAAAATATTAATAATAGGCATTTGTAATACAGTTAAATTCTTATTTATTGTAATATTGAACTCAACAGAGTTCCATATAGAGAATAGAGCAATTCATCCTCATCCTCAATGCAACAAAATTAAAGCAAAAAAGAAAAACATACCACTGTTGTTGAAAGATAAATTGGTTTATCCTTACAAAGGTATCCCTCAGAAAAACAAAAACTGTGTAATTAACAGATCTAATACAAAATGTCATTCGCTGAGAATATTTACAACCTTATTGGGTGTAAACATGCAATAACAGTGGTGAATACAATGAACCAACATTCATTAAACCTAATTTAGGTGGATCCACCTTTGTCTGACCAACTCCATGAGTCAAATCATAAGTGAAGAGTGAGGAAAGAAGAGGCATAAGCAGGTACCTCTGCTTTAGACCATTATGTGTCACCACTTCACTGGAAAAACCTTATTTCCCTCCCATCAGGGCCTGAGTCCATGTAGAAGAGTGCAAGTCAATTATTAACCTCGACGATGAGCAGGAATCCCTAGTGCAGACAGTTTTCTCAACAGTTTCCCTCGATCAACCCTGTTGAACGCTGTGGGGAAATCAATGAAAGCAGAATACGTGAGCCTGCCCCAAGCCAAGGGATACTGTTCAATCGGGGTTTGGAGGGCTGAGATAATTATATGGGTATCACAATTCTTACGAAAGCTAGCCTACTCAGCAGGTATGAGGTTTTTTCTAAATGCCTATTCCTGAAGGTGAAGTAGTATACTTTTGGAAATATTTTGCCGGTCACATCCAGGAGGGTGATTTGTCTGTAGCTGGCAGAAGAGGCTTTTAAATAATTTTAACATAAGGGTACCACAATACTTCCCTTTCAAGAAGATGGACTATCGTCGGACAGATAGCAGTAGTTGAACAGTGGACATAAAGACATTTCCTATAAGGCGGCTTCCTGTTTAATGTGTGCTATCAGGAGTTCTTCAGGGCCAGTTGCACCTGAAGTTCTTGCACTCTTAATTAATCCCTCAATCTCCTCATAGGAAGGTGCCCATATATTTCCAGTGAGTCTGCTTCAACACTAAGGACAAACTGGTCTCTCCTGCTTAAATGAATGGCATGTCATTGGAAAATGTGCTGCATTCACTCATCATCCGATATTGGAATAGCCTCTGCTTTAACTCTAGTGTTGCAGTAGTTGGCTAATAAAGCACAATATTTATGAGAATTCAGTGGCCGCTGGTGTATTTTGCAAGTGGTGGGGCGAAATATGTTGTACCCTAATGTAATAGGCGAGTGAGCGAAGTGAGCGACCCAAACTGCAAAAGGAGGGTGCGGGGGCTTCTCCCCCGCAAGAAAATTTTGAAAAAATTGGATTTAAATGGGTTTTACACCACATATTTACTGCAAATTGTTGAAAAAAGGTGGATCCAAATATAGCATTTTGAAGCACAAGTGTGAAGAAAACATTAGAATCAAATCAAAAATGGGACCAATCCTCAAACTGATCTGCTTGCAAAATGACCCCCAAGCCAAGCACATACAACCCACGGAACAGGCCCTCTAAGTGTTTTCCACCTGTAGCGCATCTCTGAACCACCTATGTTTTCATTGCATATATAGTAATGAAAATGCTGCAGTTTGTTCTTATTTATCTTATGCAACTTACAACCATTGACAAAGCCTATAGTCCTGGCTGGCTGTAGGTCTAATGCCACTCGTATTATATATCCAGAGGCAATGACAGAAGAAGCACAATACCAGTGGGGCAGCACACTATGCTAAGCACAGATTTTTAGCTTAACAGTTGCAAGCCACGCTCATAATTACATCGTTTTTTTCATCCCACTTAAAGCCCCACACACACAGAAGTGAATCATGAAAATATCTAATTATTAACCCCTTGGCTGCTGGGGCTATTCCCCTGCTGTGCTGGGAGCGGGGGGCGCGCACAGCACCCCCATGCTCATGACGAGCTGAGCTCGTCATGAGCCACTGTGCTCCGGTGCACATGATGACCACGCCCGTTTAATGGAACGCACAGCACAGCAGGGGAATTAGCCCAGCGTGCGAGCGTTCCACGGGCCATGACGAGCTCAGCTCGTCATGAGCACCGGAGCACCGTGGCTCATGACGAGCTGAGCTCGTCATGAGCAAGGGAGGGGTTAAAAAGCATCAACGGGCTTCAATTCATCAATTCCTCACACATCAACCAGTCAAATATTTACCAACGAGGGTCCACCTAGTTAGCAGAATCCACACCAGTAAACTGGTGCACCGACTAGATGGCAGCATCTGTTCTCGTGTAGAATCAGACACTCAGACACTTCTAAAACTGCACATGCATATGCTGACTTGCTTTATTGCAGGAATGTTGTGCATATGGCCATTTCTATGCTGAGCAGGTGGTGCTCGGTGCTGGCACCACACTGGGGTTCCCAGGATTCCGTGTAGCACACATGGCATAAGGCTAACAGTAAAATAGCAATATCCATGATCGGCAGACCTACAACTACAGAGAGAAACCACAGTGACACAGGCCTTTCTATGAAGGGCATTTTTGGGCCTATTTATATTTTTTAAAGGAACTGGAAACCCCCAATTTCTCGAGAAAACTCTAAATACCAAATACAATCCACCGGATTAACATAATCCACCATATTAGTATTCAGAAAATTACTAGCCCCTAGCCCCTTGTAATTATTTATTACAATTGACTAGTGGCATCACAAACCCCTGGTAGGCAAATTATATCACTGCAACGTAACCTCCTATCTACTGTCAAAATCTTGTCTGACTCCCCTCTAATCTCGTTTGCTTAAAAGCACTGTTTGGGTTCAAAGGATTGACTGACTGTATGCCTTCTGGATACTGTTGAGCACATGAAACGCTTCTCTCATACCTCTCTAGCACTCATCTTCTTTAACAGCGCTACGGGGGTTTAAATGCTGGACTCGCATCTTATCTACCACTCATCTGCCTTAACAGGACCATTGGAAAAATCATAGCTCTTGCAATCAGGAAGTACGAACATAAGGGTTGAAGCAAAGAGTCATATCGTACATGTATTTAGAGTGGTACATTATTCCTGGCGAAATGAATTTAATATCTTTACAAGAAGTACATATTCAGTATCACACCAGTTTAGAGACATAAGAGTGGAAAGAGCGAGGCACAGCTTTTGAGTCTATATGTATATATTATACTGGGGACCACAGTAACACATTAAATAGACATGTCCATTCATGTCATGAAACTACAATTTATCTGTTAGCATGTGAGCTTGAATACTTGATGTCCTTGTGCTGTTGCAGTAAAAGGCGTTACAACTTCCCATCCTCAATTGGCTGTAACATACTCACCCGACAAGATTTGAGCTGTCTAAAAATATAATGCAGGTTTTGTATTTTGAGGGCTTGAAAATTGCCGGAAATCAGTTGTGAAGAATAACCTGCTTTGTTTTGGATTTTCCATAGTTTTTAAAAGTGGATAGGAGGTAGCCCTTGGAGCCCAGGCATTTGAACTCATCAGCTTTGTCTTTTTACAAAAACTAAAAGATATATATGTGTTCTTCTAAAAAATGTAAGTGTTTATATCCTTCGCTCTCCCTAGCAACCTGTCACCTGGAGGTTTCAAACCTAACTCTGCCATTCTGTAAACATACCACAACAGCAGGAGTTGCATATCGAAGTATCAATAAATAAAAGCCAATTCTAGATTAATGAACAGTTATATACACACTATCAACAAGGCCTCAAACCCTTTTTTGTTCACCACAATCGCACAGTAAACGTAACGCATCACCAGTTGCGGCCAGTAGTAGGGGGGTGAAGAGAGTCGAAATTTGGTGATGGATAGGCCCCTAGGGCCTGGTCGGAAAGGCTCCCCTTATTTCCTGCGCGGCACCCCACGCATTTGTCTTTGACTTGCCGACTTTGGTGCTGGAGACCAGGGTTCGAGGCGCGGGGTCGCGTCCACATCCTGTGATTCTGGGCGAATCATTTAATCTCCCCGTGCCTAAATGTGTAATGTAAATGTTATGTCGGGCACTAGTCCCACATGCTGAAAGTAACTGGACACGGACACACAGATAGAGGGCTGGTTAATGGGCCTCGAGCACGTGCGCTCGGCCCTCTTTATTGACCGGGTCACCTGACTCGTGACGCCTGTAGGAGAGTAGGGTCTGCTATCCTATGGTCACCCCAAATTTTTGCTTTTTGCTTCACTGGTTTATGACTTAATGTGGCTGTGGGCCTGCTAATCAGACCCACAGCCTGCTGTTCTCTCTCTAAATTACTACCAATGCACTTTAGGTGCATTACGAATTGGAACTGGTTCACCTTATTGGCCCCTGTAACAGTGTACCCTAGGTACCCAGGGCATAGGTGTTTCCAAGGCCTACCAGGGGCTGCAGCATGTATTGTGCCACCCCTGGCCTGGCCTCCATATTTGACACAACTGGCTGATCACTCAGCTGGGGCAAGTTGGTGTAATCACCTCTTGCTTAGGTATAGTATCCCTATGTCTACCCTTAAACTGGACACATATGTTCCTATCAGCCACTCCTATGGAAGGCCTCATCAATCCTAGAGGCAGAGTGCTTGGAAATATGTGAGATGGTGCGCTAGCATGAGCTGAGCCCGTCTGCAGCTGTCGGGAACCACTCCCTAAGCTGTTTCGGGATATTGCCATACCATATACTCTTAAGTGCATTATAATCCTCGCGGTTATATGCTATCTTTGGTTTGGCTTTATCAAAACATGTCGAGTAAGGTGTCATACGAATTGGAATACTATCCCCTCGACAGTTCTATCGACAGGGATAGCATTCCACCCTTCTAGAGGGACACGACATGTGTGTAGCCTTAACCCCGGTTAAAGTTAACCAGAGCCTCAGCATCACAAAATGGATGCTGCCACCACAGACACGAGTCTGACCTCCTGCTGCTGGGAGTCCTTCCAGCGAGGGAGGCTTGGACAAAGGGTTTCCTGCCTTGGGAGGTGCGAGCACCACCCCAGACAGGGTTTTGTGTATTGGGTAGGACAGGGCTGAATAGAATCAGACATGCCCGGGGCACACAAAGGTGTCCCCGTGCATAAGCCAGTCCAAACCGGTCCTGGGACTTTCCAGACCCAGGCCTGGCGAGGAGCTGGACAAAGGAAAGGAGGTGTAACCGCCCCCCTTCATGGTTCCTCCCAGAGGAGGGACCTAGTAGGTGATCCATCCCTCAGATTGGGAATAAGAGTGGGAGCAGTGCAATTGCACAGCAGATCATCCTGAACCAACTTTAAACAAAGAAGAAGACTGGACTTCGACATTCTGCTGCTCAGAAGACTGAAGAGAATCTCCCTTGTGGCCTAGGAGTGGCCACCCTGTGAACACAGGCACCAACCAGCAACTCAATGTCTGCTTTGCCGCCGCCTCCCGCCGGAGCCCGAGCCCAGAGCCTGACAAGACCCAGACTCCCAGACTTCTCAGAGCCCGATCCACAGTCCCTGCAAAGAAGGGACCCGTGGAGGCACCGAGAGACGTGGGACCGGCCATCTTGGAAGACACCCGAAAAGCTGACAGCGCAGCAACCGAGGCACCCTCGATGTTGTGCTTTGGGGACTGAGAACCCCCGCCACCGAGCAGCCCTTGCACTGAAGATCAGCCCCCCAGCATCTTCACGATCTGCGTGGGGCCCTTTTGCATTGTGCCACTCGACGCGCCATCCCGGCCACTAGCCACGTGGTCAGCGGCCATCTTGGCGACTACAACTACAAACTACACTGCGGGTCTGGTTGCTCCAGACTTTCCCTAGCTCCTGTAAAAAGGAGCCCCGGCTCTGACCTTGCTGGTCCGAGTAACAAGCCTTTCTTTATTCCTGCTTGGCTTGCATTAGCCAAGGCCTGTTTGCTACAATCAAGTTGCCGACACCGCCAACAGCGAGAAGCCTGCGTGGGACAGCTCGTGACCAACTCCTGGACGTCCTCGATCCCCGGTGTCCACGTGGCTGCAGAGAGAAGCTACACCTCAACGCCTGTTTGCACCCGACATCGCCTGGTTCCAATCTGGTTCCACGGTAGTCACTGGCTAGTGACTTTGAACATTGTCCCCTCTGCTTTCAGGTCTTCACATCTTCAGATCCACCCTTGGATCCACCGGAACTCTTCACATCGAGCCGCCTGCAGCATCTTCAGCTCCAAGCACCATCGACCAGCGTGACGAAACCCGACACTACTTCGACCCTGTGCACCCGCTTCCTGTGGGTGAGGTATCTCAGCTCCGCCAGTGTTCCTACACTGGTACACATCTCAAGGGCCTGTGTCTTAAGTTTCAGCGTTCTAGGTCACTCGGAAGGTTCCAAACTAACTAACTTTGTACTTTTTACGCACCATATGCTTTACATTGGAAAGTGCGTGCACTTTAGACACTGCACCCGAGTCCCGCGGGCCTTTCCCGACTTAATCACTGCTAGTCTCGAATAGCTCCAGCGATTCCCAAGGCCCTAGGCCTGTTTCCGTTCTGATTGGTATCTCTTATACCACTTTCTTAGTATATGGTTTAGGTGGCCCCTAGGGCTCATCCATATTGTACAACTTTCGTGTATTTTAAACTGTCTTGTGATTTAACGCTTGTGCTTCTGTGCTCATAAAGAGTCCAGGGGATTTTATAGTTAATAAATCTATATATATATTTTCAATATATATCTGTGTGGTGTCCCTTTCATTTGGTATTCAAGGGGGTTGTGTATGGTAATACAGCTGGCTTCACATGCCTTTCAGAGTTTAGCCTAAGACTGCTTTGTCCACGTTACCACTAGGACAACTGGTCTACAAGGTTGAATTACAACCAATCATCATAAGGGTTGCTTGGCATGGTACAAAGTGATCACTAGAATTAGTGAGGATTATATACCAGGCCAACTTCTCACATTGGTGAGCAGCGGATTGGGATCTGAGCTTGCTGTTGTTTTACCATTACAATCTTTGAGATTATCATTTGAAAGATCATACAGGTACCTGCTAGGTACATATAAAACAAGACTAGTATACTTAAGTTCTACTGAACTTAGTTGTTGTAGAGCAAAGGGAGTAGCACACCCTGACTACAACTACTAGATAGGTTTAGTAGGTAAACACCAGTGTAGGTAGATTGCAACACATCCACCCACACTAGAGCAATGTCTGGAGCAGAGGGTTCCACTGGGAACATCCCTGTTGAGAGTGACCCTCCAAGGGCACCATCCAAATTTGCTATTTTTTCCTTTAAGGAATTAAGACAGCTTTGTGTCTTAAGGGGTCTGAGGACAGGGCCTTCCCCTACCACAGACCACCTAAGAGAGATCTTGGATCAGTCTGAGACTCTAAAGACCTCTAAGGCGGACCCCACAGGGGATGCTGAAGGAGGCCATCCTTCTGAGGATGACACTGTAGAAACCCCTGTCCCTATCATCCTAGTAGATGAGGAAGCCCCCATCACTGGAGCTCCTCAGGTAGATGAGGAGGAGGAAGAGGAAGAAGAGACAGAAGGGAGAGCAGTGAGTCAGATGATGACAGAAATAGTCAGGTGCTGGTCAGTAGACTGAACCAGGCTAACTTAAGCCTATTTGGGACTGAATCAGGTAACAACCCATTCAGACCCCCAGGTGGACTTAACCAGAAGCCTAGGAGGAGAAGGACTCACTCAGGTGACTCTAACAACTCCCATGCTTCTAGAGGTTCTCATGGTCACTCCAGAAGGGAGATGACTAGCCCTCAGAGAAGGCGGGTCTGGTGGCTCAGTGGACTAATGCGTCCACTGCAGGGGCCTGTGTTCGACCTCATGGTCACAGGTTCAAATCCCGGCGGGTCCACTCAGCCTTTCATCCATCTGAGGTCGATAAAATGAGTACCATTGAGTTGGGTAACAATAAACATCTGTTATTCAGCGCCAAGAAACCGCTGGGTGAACGTGCGCTTTACAAATACACATGTTATGTTATGTTATGTAAGGGAACATGAGGCCAAAATGAGAGAGGCTGAATTGAGGATCCAGAGACAAGAGTTAGAGGTTGCCCTGGCCCAAGAGAAACTTGCTAGAGCAAGACAGCCTAGAGAGAGTGGGGTAATAGAACCCACTGGTGGCAGCAATATCCACAAGGATAAAGACAGGTCTTTTGATAACAGAAACCTGAGTAAGATTGTGCCCCCCTACAAAGCTGGGAATGATATCCATAAACGGATAGCTGCAATGGAGAGAGCCTGCAGAGTACAGCAGATCTCTCAGGAGCAGTGGGCAGCAATCTTGTGGCTCTCCTTTGAAGGTAGAGGCCAAGACAGACTCCTCACAGTTAGTGATGGGGATTCAAGAAACTACCTGGTCCTGAAGAGTGCTCTGATTGATGGGTTAGGCTTAACCACTGAACAGTACAGGTTAATGTTCAGAGATACCCAGAAGACACAGACTCAGGACTGGTCTGAATTTGTTGAGTGTGCCACTAAGGCTCTGGAGGAATGGTTGCTGGGAAGCAAGGTTACAGACTATGAAGAATTGTATAATTTGCTGATGAGAGAACACATTTTAAATAATTGTCAGAACCAGCAGTTGCATCAACATTTGGTTGACTCAGATTTGACCTCTCCCCAAGAATTGGGAAAGAGGGCAGATAAATGGGTAAGAACCAGAGTTAAGCAAAAGAACCAGAACCAGAACCAGAACCAGGGTGGTGACCAGAAGAAAACAGACCAGAAGGGTGGGGAGCAGAAAACTAAAGACCAGAAGTCTTCAACAGGGCCCCAAACTGATACAGAGGGTGGGTCCCAAACTTCCAAGAAGAAGAAGAAAGAAGGTCAGAAGAAACCCTGGTGTAAAACTTGTAAAACCACCTCTCACTGGACAAGTGAGTGTAAAAAGGGTGGAGCCCCCAGCACTGCAGCCCCTAAGGCAACTGCACCCACTAGTACAGCTAGCAGTGCTGGTCCACAAACCAAGGGGGTAGTGGGTATCACCTTGGGAACTGAAGGAGATTCTGACCTAGTCAGAACCCTTACACAGGCTGTTCTGATTTGTGAAGGGGACATAGATTTGACCCCTGACATCAGTCCCAGTAACCTGGGCAAATACAGACAGACGCCTTTGATTAATAACAAAGTGGCTCAAGCTTACAGGGACACATGTGCCAGTGTCACAATGGTGACACCTAACGTTGTGGACCCTGGACAATACATGCCAGGTGATAATTACCTGGTGACCAATGCCAGCAATGTCACTACTACACATAGTGTGGCACTTGTTAACTTTTCCTGGGGAGGGGTAACTGGCCTAAAAAGAGTTGTGGTTAGTGCTGATCTCCCAGTTGAATGTTTGTTGGGCAATGACCTGGAGAACTTTCGATGGTCAGAAGTTGAGTACAGGACTCATGCAGAGATGTTAGGGATATCATCACATGTCCTTGCTGTGACCAGGTCACAGGCCAAAAAGTGCCTCTCTGAACCTCAGGTCTTGGATCCTGGAACAATGGACCAAGCACCTTCCAAGAAGAAGAACAGGAGGGTTAAGGCTGTGCCTTCCCAACTGCCTGCAAGTGAGGATCAAGCTTCACAGGAAGCTGGTCTTGAGACCCCTGAAGGAACTGTCTCTGAAGAACTTGAACCTGATCAGGTTGAGTTTCTGGGGACAGGGGGACCTTCTAGGGCAGACTTGGGGCAGGCTCAGTTAACCTGTCCTTCTCTTGAACCCCTCAGACAGCAGGCTGCTGCTGAGGCTGCTGGGAATGCGCAAGGTGCCCATAAAGTTTATTGGGATGAAGGACTCCTTTACACAGAGGGTAGAGACCCCAAGCCTGGTGCAACCAGGAGGTTGGTTATACCTCTGCAATTTAGGGGTTTCCTTCTCGCCTTAGCCCATGATATTCCTTTAGCAGGACACTTAGGCCAGAATAAGACCTGGGACAGGCTTGTCCCTCACTTTCACTGGCCCCACATGTCTGAAGACACCAAGGAGTTTTGTCGCTCCTGTGAAACCTGCCAAGCCAGTGGTAAAGCAGGTGGAACAACAAAGGCCCCCCTGATACCACTACCTGTGGTGGGGGTTCCCTTTGAAAGAGTGGGGATTGATATTGTAGGTCCAATGGATCCCCCTACAGCATCTGGGCGCAGATTCATACTGGTGGTGGTGGACCATGCCACCAGGTACCCAGAGGCAATTCCACTTAGGACCACAACAGCTCCTGTTGTGGCCAGGGCCTTACTTGGAGTTTTCTCCAGAGTGGGGTTTCCTAAGGAGGTAATATCTGATAGAGGTGCCAACTTCATGTCAGGATATTTGACAGCTATGTGGAAGGAATGTGGTGTCAACTACAAGTTCACCACTCCTTATCATCCACAATGTAATGGGCTTGTTGAGAGATTTAACAAGACTCTAAAGGGCATGATCAAAGGATTACCTGAAAAGCTCAGGCGAAGATGGGACATCCTACTGCCCTGCCTTTTGTTTGCTTACAGAGAGGTCCCTCAAAAGGAGGTTGGCTTCAGCTCCTTTGAATTGTTGTTTGGGCACCCTGTAAGAGGACCCCTGTGTCTGGTGAAGGAAGGATGGGAGTTACCTCTCAAAAAGCCTAAGCAAGACATAGTGGACTATGTACTTGGTCTCCGCTCCAGGATGGCAGAGTACATGGAAAAGGCATCCAAAAACCTTGAGGCTAGCCAAGAATTACAGAAAGCTTGGCATGACCAAAAGGCTGTCCTGGTTGAGTTTCAGCCTGGACAGAAGGTATGGGTGTTGGAGCCAGTGGCCCCAGCAGCACTCCAAGACAAATGGTCTGGACCCCATACAATTCTGGAAAAGAAGGGAGGTTACCTACTTGGTGGACCTAGGAACTCCCAGGAGCCCCCACAGGGTGCTCCATGTTAACAGACTAAAGGCATATGTCAACAGGGAAGACATGGGCTTGCTCATGGCTACAGATGAGGGACAGGAGGAAGAGAGTGACCCTCTCCCAGACCTGCTCACTCAGAACCCTGAGGATGGCTCAGTTGATGGTGTGGCCTTAGGTGGCAGTCTCACTGAACATCAGCAACATGACTGCAGACAACTTCTACAGGCATACAGGCATATGTTCTCATTGACACCCAGTCAGACTAACTGGTGTACCCATGTGGTGGACACTGGTGACAGTCTTCCTGTAAAGAGCAAGATTTACAGGCAACCTGACCACGTCAGGGACTGTATAAAGACTGAGGTGCAAAAGATGCTGGAATTAGGTGTCATTGAGCCTTCAGAGAGCCCCTGGGCTAGCCCAGTGGTTCTGGTCCCCAAACCTCACACCAAAGATGGCAAGAGAGAGATGAGGTTCTGTGTGGATTACAGAGGACTCAATGCTGTCACCAGGACAGATGCACATCCTATTCCAAGGGCAGATGAGCTCATTGACAAGTTGGCTTCTGCCAAATATTTGAGCACATTTGACTTGACAGCTGGCTACTGGCAAATCAGGTTAGCTGAGGAGTCTAAAGCCAAGACAGCATTTTCTACCCCTAGTGGGCATTATCAATTTGTGGTAATGCCCTTTGGTTTGAAAAATGCACCTGCCACCTTCCAAAGGTTGGTGAATCAAGTCCTCACTGGGTTGGATGACTTTTGTGCAGCTTATCTGGATGATATTGCTGTCTTTAGCTCCACCTGGGAGGATCACCTGGTCCACCTGAAGGAAGTGCTTGAGGCTCTGCAAAAGGCAGGCCTCACTATCAAGGCAACAAAGTGCCAGATAGGGCAGAGCAAGGTTGTATACCTGGGCCACCTTGTAGGTGGAGGCCAAGTTCAACCCCTGGAGAGTAAGATCCAGACCATAAAGGACTGGTCCCCTCCAACTACCCAGACTCAGGTCAGAGCTTTCTTGGGCCAGACTGGGTACTACAGGAAGTTTGTTAAGAACTATGGGTCCATTGTGACTCCTCTTAATGATCTGACATCTAAGAAGATGCCCAAAAAGGTTCAGTGGACAGAAAACTGTCAAAAGGCTTTTGATGACCTGAAGAAGGCCATGTGCTCTGCACCTATCCTGAAGAGTCCTGACTACTCAAGAGAGTTCATTGTCCAAACAGATGCTTCTGAATTGGGAGTGGGAGCAGTGCTTTCACAGCTTAATGTAGATGGTCAGGACCAGCCCATTGCTTTTATTAGCAGAAGGCTGACCCCCAGAGAGAAACGTTGGTCAGCTATTGAGAGGGAGGCCTTTGCTGTGGTGTGGGCCCTGAAGAAGTTGAGACCATACTTATTTGGCACTCACTTCAAGATTCAGACCGACCATAAGCCCCTCTTATGGCTTAATCAGATGAAGGGTGAAAACCCCAAACTACTCAGGTGGTCCATTTCCCTACAGGGGATGGACTTTACAGTGGAGCACCGCCCAGGGACTGACCATGGCAACGCAGATGGTCTCTCCAGGTACTTCCACTTAGAACATGAAGACACAACTGGTCAAGGCTAGTCTAATGTCCCTGCGTTTGGGGGGGTTGTGTAGGAGAGTAGGGTCTGCTATCCTATGGTCACCCCAAATTTTTGCTTTTTGCTTCACTGGTTTATGACTTAATGTGGCTGTGGGCCTGCTAATCAGACCCACAGCCTGCTGTTCTCTCTCTAAATTACTACCAATGCACTTTAGGTGCATTACAAATTGGAACTGGTTCACCTTATTGGCCCCTGTAACAGTGTACCCTAGGTACCCAGGGCATAGGTGTTTCCAAGGCCTACCAGGGGCTGCAGCATGTATTGTGCCACCCCTGGCCTGGCCTCCATATTTGACACAATCAATCAAAGAAGGATGTAAGGGGGAAGAAAGGCTATATAGGGCAGCCCCCCACTCAACGAATATGAAACAACAAGCCCTATTCAGCCTGCATGGTTTGAATCTCAAACTCTGTAACCAATGGGGCCACACCTCATATTGGCTCACCAAGAAAAAGTTAAATTTAACCAGTGCTGTGTTACAGGTCCGGACATGCCTTAAGATATAACAATGTAGATGTGTACAGGATCACCCACAGAAAGAAAAAATGTGAGAAAGCAAGGAAAGTGCCTCACGGACGTAACACCCGAGGGGGTTCCCGGTTTGGTAAATCACCGGTATACCCACTTCTCATCATCGGTTACTTTCCTTGCTGGGAGGATGAAACAAGTGCAGAAAGAATATGCATGTGGGCCTGGTAATCAGACCCACAGCCTGCTGTTCTCTCTCTAAATTACTACCAATGCATTTTAGGTGCATTACGAATTGGAACTGGTTCACCTTATTGGCCCCTGTAACAGTGTACCCTAGGTACCCAGGGCATAGGTGTTTCCAAGGCCTACCAGGGGCTGCAGCATGTATTGTGCCACCCCTGGCCTGGCCTCCATATTTGACACAACTGGCTGATCACTCAGCTGGGGCAAGTTGGTGTAATCACCTCTTGCTTAGGTATAGTATCCCTATATCTACCCTTAAACTGGACACATATGTTCCTATCAGCCACTCCTATGGAAGGCCTCATCAATCCTAGAGGCAGAGTGCTTGGAAATATGTGAGATGGTGCGCTAGCATGAGCTGAGCCCGTCTGCAGCTGTCGGGAACCACTCCCTAAGCTGTTCCAGGATATTGCCATACCATATACTCTTAAGTGCATTATAATCCTCGCGGTTATATGCTATCCTTGGTTTGGCTTTATCAAAACATGTCGAGTAAGGTGTCATACGAATTGGAATACTATCCCCTCAACAGTTCTGTCGACGGGGATAGCATTCCACCCTTCTAGAGGGACACGACATGTGTGTAGCCTTAACCCCGGTTAAAGTTAACCAGAGCCTCAGCATCACAAAATGGATGCTGCCACCACAGACACGAGTCTGACCTCCTGCTGCTGGGAGTCCTTCCAGCGAGGGAGGCTTGGACAAAGGGTTTCCTGCCTTGGGAGGTGCGAGCACCACCCCAGACAGGGTTTTGTGTATTGGGTAGGACAGGGCTGAATAGAATCAGACATGCCCGGGGCACACAAAGGTGTCCCCGTGCATAAGCCAGTCCAAACCGGTCCTGGGACTTTCCAGACCCAGGCCTGGCGAGGAGCTGGACAAAGGAAAGGGGGTGTAACCACCCCCCTTCATGGTTCCTCCCAGAGGAGGGACCTAGTAGGTGATCCACCCCTCAGATTGGGAATAAGAGTGGGAGCAGTGCCATTGCACAGCAGATCATCCTAAATCAACTTTAAACAAAGAAGAAGACTGGACTTCGACATTCTGCTGCTCAGAAGACTGAAGAGAATCTCCCTTGTGGCCTAGGAGTGGCCACCCTGTGAACACAGGCACCAACCAGCAACTCAACGTCTGCTTTGCCGCCACCTCCCGCCAGAGCCCGAGCCCAGAGCCTGACAAGACCCAGACTCCCAGACTTCTCAGAGCCCGATCCACAGTCCCTGCAAAGAGAGACGTGGGACCGGCCATCTTGGAAGACACCCGAAAAGCTGACAGCGCAGCAACCGAGGCACCCTCGACGTTGTGCTTTGGGGACTGAGAACCCCCGCCACCGAGCAGCCCTTGCACCGAAGATCAGCCCCCAGCATCTCCAGGATCTGCGTGGGGCCCTTTTGCATTGTGCCACTCGACGAGCCATCCCGGCCACTAGCCACGTGGTCAGCGGCCATCTTGGCGACTACAACTACAAACTACACTGCGGGTCTGGTTGCTCCAGACTTGCCCTAGCTCCTGTAAAAAGGAGCCCCGGCTCTGACCTTGCTGGTCCGAGTAACAAGCCTTTCTTTATTCCTGCGTGGCTTGCATTAGCCAAGGCCTGTTTGCTACAATCAAGTTGCCGACACCGCCAACAGCGAAAAGCCTGCGTGGGACAGCTCGTGACCGACTCCTGGACGCCCTCAACCCCCGGTGTCTACGTGGCTGCAGAGAGAAGCTACACTTCAACGCCTGTTTGCACCTGACATCGCCTGGTTCCAATCTGGTTCCACGGTAGTCACTGGCTAGTGACTTTGAACATTGTCCCCTCTGCTTTCAGGTCTTCACATCTTCAGATCCACCCTTGGATCCACCGGAACTCTTCACATCGAGCCGCCTGCAGCATCTTCAGCTCCAAGCACCATCGACCAGCGTGACGAAACCCGACACTACTTCGACCCTGTGCACCCGCTTCCTGTGGGTGAGGTAACTCAGCTCCGCCAGTGTTCCTACACTGGTACACATCTCAAGGGCCTGTGTCTTAAGTTTCAGCATTCTAGGTCACTCGGAAGGTTCCAAACTAACTAACTTTGTACTTTTTACGCACCATAGACTTTACATTGGAAAGTGCGTGCACTTTAGACACTGCACCCGAGTCCCGCGGGCCTTTCCCGACTTAATCACTGCTAGTCTCGAATAGCTCCAGCGATTCCCAAGGCCCTAAGCCTGTTTCCGTTCTGATTGGTATCTCTTATACCACTTTCTTAGTATATGGTTTAGGTGGTCCCTAGGGCTCATCCATATTGTGCAACTTTCGTGTATTTTAAACTGTCTTGTTATTTAACGCTTGTGCTTCTGTGCTCATAAAGAGTCCAGGGGATTTCATAGTTAATAAATCTATATATATATTTTCAATATATATCTGTGTGGTGTCCCTTTCATTTGGTATTCAAGGGGGTTGTGTATGGTAATACAGCTGGCTTCACATGCCTTTCAGAGTTTAGCCTAAGACTGCTTTGCCCACGTTACCACTAGGATAACTGGTCTACAAGGTTGAATTACAACCAATCATCATAAGGGTTGCTTGGCATGGTACAAAGTGATCACTAGAATTAGTGAGCATTATATACCGGGCCAACTTCTCACAACGCCGGTGTTGGGTGGGTGTACAGTGTGGGCTGTACCTAGAAAACAACTAGAATGTGTTAGGCAGGACAATACATTCCTCCCAAACTTAAAAACAAAATGAAAGGAACAAAAGTCAGAACCTGCGGGAGAAATATGACCACAATATATACCATTGTCACAATTTTACTAAAGTTTCTTCAGCTGCTTGATGGATGACGATGTTGGAAACTTGCAGCTGGAATTACTAGTTCACATGGGCACGACGTCCTGGTGCTCCATGGATGTGCCCCTCTGGACTTTTAGCTTCGCTCTTGTGGTGACGACAAACATATGACAAGATGGTAGATTTGATGGATGTTGTTTTCTACCACTCAGTCCTGGTTTCCTTAGTGTAGCAGCTTGGCTTCTCTTTACAAAGGAGGGAGTGGTTGAAAGACATCCTTCTCACTAAGACGCCCCTCTCGCGGGTGCTATCCTGCCACGAGATATCCTGGAGGCCCTCTTCATCAGGTTTCCACTGGGCCGGGTGTTCTTCCGCAGCGTTGCTCCAACTCCACAGCCTGCGTGTGAATGAAGGAGACGATGAGAGTACTACCTCACAAAGTCCGTAGCTCCACCTGGAGGGTGGTTGTTGACACCTGCCTTTGCGCACAAGTTCCTCTTCTTTCTGGGATGTGCAGGGTAGACGGCGACGGATCTATCTCTCTTGTCGGGACCCTCTGCCACCGGTGTCCCTGAGGCCTTTGCCCCTTGGATATCCACGGGCTGGTGTGGAGTGGTCAGTTCTCCTTCTGCAGGACGTCTGAGCGCTCTCCCCCTCCAGGCTTCCGCTCAATCCCAAAGGTGGGTGTTGGCAATGGTCCAGCCTGTTCATTCCTGCAGTTGACAGGTTGTCAGAGGACTTGTAAGTAGATGCCTGTTCTTCTCCTAGTGCCACTGATGTTCTCCTGGACATGTATGTCCCTGTGCTCGATGTTGCGGCGCGTGTCACCTTCTCTTCTGGTGTGTGTGGGCTTGCCACACCTCTTCACATCTTCCTGGGCGTTGTTGTTTCTGGTGGCATCATGCCCTTCGATTCCTTTCCTTCTTTCTTTCCTTCGTGGCGTTGCGCCACTCGTTCTCCATCTTCTTTTCTTCCTTGCGACGCAGTCTGGTCATCTTGCTGCTCTTGTCCTCCTGACGAGGCTTCTCCGAGCGGCGTGCACTCCACCCGTTTCCCTCTGGTCTTGTCCTGGTTCTAGGACACTATCCGCCATATTCATGAAAATCGGCATTTGCGATTCTGTAATAGCGAAAAAAAGCGAATCGCTATTCAGAAATCGCAAATCCGAATTCATGAAGAATTGCGATAAAAAAAAGCGATTTGCACGCGATCGCAAATTCCGTTAGCGATGACCGATAATCGCAGAAAAATCGCTATTTTCGGCTACTCGCGCCGGGATTGCGAGCTCGCAAATAGCGATATCGCTATTTGCGATATCGCTATTTGCGAGATCGCAAACTCGCGAGATCGGGAAAACGGGAAGTCGCATTTCGAGCCCAGTGATGACATCACAACCAGGAAGCTGCCGGTTCCCACCACCATTCTCCACAGTGAGGCTGAGAGAGAGGGAGCAATTTGGAGAGCTGCAGCTATTCAGGAGAAAACCACAGAACCACAACCCTGCTACAATGGCTGAGGAACCTGCACCTGGCACCAGCAGCTCGTCTGGGCGCAAAAGAAAATTACAATTTTCGGAGCAGGAGCTAGAACACCTGATAGAGGGGGTGGTGGCAAACCATGAGAGACTGTTTGGCAAAGATTCAAGGAGGGTCCCTGAACAGGAGAAGCGTAGAATATGGCAGGGGATAGCCTCGACTGTGAACTCCGTGGGAGTGGCGGACAGGTCCCTCGAGGAGTTAAAAAAGCGCTGGTACGACTTCCGAGGCCATGCCAAGGAGAAGGTGGCGGCGCGCCTTGGGGAGTCCTCGGGCACTGGAGGAGGAGGACCAACTGTCCCACCCAATACTGCCATGGAGGACCAGGTGGAGGACACCCTGGAGAAGGAGGCCTGTGTAGGATTTACACAACTTGACTCATCCCGCACCACCCAAGACACCCAAGGTAAGTGGCATGCGACTGCGACCCTGCCCCCTATGGATATCCATGACCAAATAGGCTCCCCCAATGTCCCATAGGCATGCCATAGTTGCACATCAAGGAATGTCCTGAAGCATTGTGGGAGATGTAGTCTGGCCACAATGTTGTAGTACCACAATGCAGCCAGACAGGTCCCAAAGCACACAAAGCCACTGCCATTCAGGGAATGTCACCCAGCATGCATGTAGCAACTGCACGTCTGCCAGATACATGCAACTAATGATCCACCACTTACCCCCACAGGTGGCGAAAGCAGCGACAGCGAAAGGCTGCAAATCGATGAGGGGGTCCAGGAGGAGGAGGGGGTGCCACCACCAACCCAGGCACCAGCCCCTGCCGCTGCATCAACACCAGCAGCAAGAACCACCTGCAGTGTCCCCCCTGCGACTGGTGCAGCACCCACAGCCGCTGCCAGGCCAGCCACCATCGTGCCACCTGCTACCGCTGCTCCACCTAGAGCCGCAGCCAGGGCAGTCACCACTGTGCCCCCTGCATCTTGTACACCAGCCACACCAGCAGTCACACCCCCTGCATCTGGCGCACCTGCAACACCTGCGGTCATACCCCCAGCAGCTGTCGCCTCAACATCCGGGGCTGCGCCAGTTTCCACACAGCGGCCAGCCACACACTCAGGCCAGCAGGGCAGGCGTGGCAGGTCACGCCAGCACTCCACTCCAGCAAGCAGGCGGGCCAATGAACAGGGACTGGCGCGGCTCAGCGTTGAGAGACGCATGCTTCGGATTCACCAGCGCCAGGCACAGCAGCAAGGAGCTATCCAGCTGCAGCTGCATATGATAGGGCGCAATGTGGCCACAGTTGCTGGCCACATGGACGGCATGAGGGCAGCCATGGCAGGTGTGGGTGAACGATTAGACAACATGACTGCAGCCATGGCAGGTGTGGGTGAGGGAATGGCCCGCATTGCTGCAGCCATGGAGGCCAACACCGCTGCCATGTCGAGACAGCGCAGTGGAGCACGCCGGCGCCACCGCCAACTTATGACCCGGCTGGCCTCTTACAGCAGGGCAAGTTATGTAGCAGCAAATGCTACTGCTCTGTTGGCGCGGCGCTCCCTGACCCAGCAGCACCAACTAGTGCAGTGCAGCAAGGACATGACTAGGGTGCTGGAGCACCTCACCACGGCCGTCATTGCACTACACCCTCCAGCAATTCCATCTGTTGTGGGGGGTGATGATGCGAGTGAGGGGGCGTCCAGCATCAGCTCTCACTCTGCCTCACAGGTACCACCACACAGCCGCAGCACCAGGCCCACGCCAGGGCCTGAAGGCCCGGAGGAGGATGCCCCTCTGAGGCGCTATGGCGCAACGCGCAGTAGGCGCTCCTGAGAACTTCAGACTATCGTTGGCACAGGCTGACGTTAAGCCTGCCATGTAGTGATACACAGCAGTATGCCGTAATACTGTTTGTTGTAGTTATTTGGACTGGAACCGTATTTTTATTTTTGTGAATTGAACAAATACATTCATTTTGCTACACACATTAGCGTTGTGTCATCATTACATTTTGCATGCATTGTTGATTTGTGGGGTGATGGAAGTGGTTGTACTAGAAACTGTTCACTGTGATGTGGTTGCGACGTCTGTGCCCTTCTGCTGGGTTCTCCCCATGTGCATGGCGCGCATGTGCAGGTGGCCGGTTGTCCCCCTCAGATTCACTGCCAGAGATGTCAACAGGTATCCGGCGCTTGGTTCCAATGTTATGTAGTATTGCGCAGACAGCCACAATGCGGCAGCACTTTTCTGGACTGTAATACATGGCCCCACCTGTCTTGTGCAGTATGCGGAACCTGCTCTTGAGCAGGCCAAATGTCCTTTCTATGCAATTCCTTGTTCGTATGTGTGCAATATTGTAGCGCCGTTGCTGGGGTGTAGCAGGGTTGAGGTATGGGGTCAGGAGGTATTCACGGAGGGCGTAGCCACTGTCACCTGAATGAGAGGAGCAGATGGTGATTGCCTGTGCTGCGCTGTTACATCTTAGCAATGTGACATTTTCAACAAAGTGTACTTACCAAGTAGGTGTCCTTCCCCAAACTCTCCCCTGACCAGTCGTGTGTGGAGGCCGCTGTGCCGGAAAATGAAGGAGTCATGGGTACTCCCTGGGTACTGTGCGACAATGTCAGTGATATATGTCTTAGCATTGCAGACCATCTGGATGTTGAGGGAGTGGTAGGACTTTCTATTGCGGAACATATACTCCATGCCAGCTGGTGGGCAGATGGCGACGTGGGTACAGTCTATGCATCCAAGCACATGTGGAAAATGGGCTACATTGTAGAATTGTAGCTTGGTCATGTCCAATTCCTGTTGGCTGGCGGGAAATTTGATGTGACGGTGTAGCTGGGTGAGCATGGCGTCAACAAAAGTGTGGAGGCAGCATGACATGGTGGGCTGGGATACCCCCACAGCAGCCGCTACTATCCCCTGGAAACTCCCGGAGGCCAGGAGGTGCAGGCTACACAATACCTGCACATGTGTAGGCACAGCATTGGTACAGCTTGTTGGGTGCTGCATCAGGGGGTCAAGGTCCTGTATTAGCTGCATTATCATTTCCCCATTCAGCCTGTATTTTCCCCATTCAGCAAGGTGACCCGCTGGCGGAATATCCTGTCCTGGATCCTGCGTCTCCTCCGTGCTAATCGCTCTAGCCTTCGACGCCTCACCACCATGTACATTCCTGGCATTGTAGGACTCCTAATGCTGCTGCTGATGATGGTCCTTATGTGTGATTGGTCAGGCCAGTACCTGTTGGTGATAGGACAACGGTTTTTTGAAAGTTTTTTTTGCATGGCTTTCATGGTTACCACCTGCTTTGAGTTGTCCTTATTTTGCGCGGTGCAAATAGCGATTTTTGGGTTTTTCGCTAATTGCGATTTTTCTTGAATACCGATTGCGATTATATAGCGAATTCGCTATTATTTTCGCAGAATCCGTGGTGTGTCGCAATTTCCGAATCGCTAATGCTCACCTGCCGGGATTCTGCAAATATATTAGCGAATTCGCAAATCTGTGTTTGCGATTTCGCTATTTTGATGTTGAATGCCGATTACGGAAATTGCGCCCGCATTTGCATTTTCGCAGCGATTGCGGGCGCAATTTTACTTCATGAATCAGGCTGTATCTTCTCTCCACTCTGTGACTGGACCAGTCACAGAGACTTTCTTCCTTTGACCCTTTTACTTCTTTGCTTCAGGTCGGTGTCATCAGACCTCTTCTTGGTCCCGTCCATGGACCTCTACTTGATCTTCACATCGGTCTTCTTTTCAGACTACTCAGTTACCATAATTTTGACCTTCTGGCAGGTCCTCTCTGTCGTGACCTTCTGGCAGGTCATCTTCATACTGTCTTCCTGGCAGAAAACCTTCGCTGCGCCTCTCTGGCGGGTCAGCATTCCGGCGACCTGTTGGCAGGTCGACTTTCTCTTGGTGAATCCTCATGCTCCTGATTATCTGCGCAACCCTTTTCTTTTTGTCGCAGTTTGGTTGCTTTGGCGACCATCTGGCTGGTCGTCTTCTGGCGGTGACTTTCTTGCAAGTCATCTTTGCTGTGACCTTCTGACAGGTCAGTGAGGACGCGCTCCCTGCATCTCTCCGTCATAGTGACGTGGTTCTTTCATTGCGGCCTTTTTCCAGGCTACCTTGGCAGGGTGAATCACGTCGTGTGACTACCTGTGTCCTTTTGCTTGTCGGTCGCAAGTTTGTGCTTCCCTTCGTACTGTCTGTGGTACACCTTCAGTGTAACGTTGCTCCTGGTGCATAGTGCTTCTTTACTTTTGCTGGCGTCGTCGCGCTAGTTACCGTGCGTGAGGCACTTCCTCAGGAGCTCCTTGTGTTTCCATTTGGTTGCCCTTGAGCCTTGCGGTAGACGGTCTTGAATCCCCACTGCTGTGCTTCGTGATGCTGTTCTCTTCACTGCGGTTGCGGTGAGCACCTGTGGCCACCAGGTGTCACCACACTTCTCCTCAGCAGTGAGTGTGGGTCGCAGTCTCCGTCTGCGTTGCTGCAGGCTTGCTTTCCTCTAGTGATCCTTTCCTTGGATTGTCTTGGGTTTGTTTGCGTCTTTTGACGCAGTACCTTCCGGTGTCCACTAGATAGCAGTATAGGATTAGGCTATACTTCAGCAACAACCTCATTTGCTGCTTGACTTTCTTCTGTGTTGTTTCCTTGTCCCAGCTTTCAGGACATGCTTCTAGTGGACTGTGCAGGAGCTAATGCTGACCCCGGACATCAGGAGCATGACGTCACCTCTTTTCAGGTAAGTTTCATCACTTCTTTTAACCTTAGGGGCAGTATGGCACAAGAGTGTGCTTCTGTTATTTTAGTTTTCTCCCGGTTCTGACCTCACGCCGGTACTTTGCCTCTGTACTTGCTTCCTTTGGAGAGTGCCTCATGAATTTGGCTGCTCCTCACTGTGGTGTTTTGGGCCTCAAGCCCGCATACTGGATGAATGACCACGGACACAGCTAGTGGGGTACTGAAAACTGGCCTGAAGCACGTGCACCCCGGCCACATTTATTAACAGGGTCACCTGACTGGTGACGCCTGTGGTGGGTGGGTGTAAAGTGTGTGACCTCACGGGCAAACCACTAGAATGTATCCAGCCGGATACTACATCCCTCCCAAAATGTAATGAAGCGAAACAAACAAAAGTCCAACCTGTAAGAAAAACAACTAAGCAAAAATCACCACCAAATGAGACTCTTCAGGCCGTCTGCTGGGCAGTGTTAGAGTTCTGGACAGCATCGTCAGGATGCCTCCTTCACCTAGTCGACGTTTTGTAGACCAGCCTGTTCTAGCAGTGGTGAAGTTCATATGTACAACTTTTGTGTCGATGCATCTGGAGCTGTGGTGAAATCCACTTCGGTGTCGGAGACAAACTCGGTGAGTGAGGCCTTCCTGTGGGGTGTCACGCTTGGTGACTCTCCTGTTGCTGACGGCTGAGCGACGTTCGACTTGCCTCTCTCGCCTCGACTCCACTGCCACTGGAGCCTCTTGGAGGGCTTTCCCTGCTGGCTGAGATGGGACCGTGTGGACCATGCGGGGCTTCGCAGGAGCCGCGCAAAGGCGTCGCTGAGGAACTGCCAACGGACTCACAGCCAAGTCGCTCATGTACCCTCCGAGGGTGGTGTCATGGTCTGGACGTCCTCACCATCTGGACTCAGGTGCTGCGTTTTCCTCTGCCGATCTTGTGGATGACCAGTCTCCAGCCGTAACCTTTGTGCTTCCTGCGCCTGACGTGGAGCGGCGGCCGACACATCTCTCCCACTCGGACCCCTTTTGCACAGGGACTCCATCGAGGCCCTTGTCCCCTGGACTGCCACGTGACTGCGTGGGCTGTGTGGGGTGTTGCGTAGGCCACAATTAGGGTTGCTACGGAACTCTCGACAGGGCCACGGTCAAGTCTTGTGTAGTCCCCAAGGGCGGATCTCCCAATGGCCGGGCTTTGGATGAACTGAGGTGTACAGGCTGTTCCTGGGTGATTCGCCTCTCTGAGCTACGGTTGTTGTGGGTGTGTGTATTTACTCAGTGGTTTATGCTCCTTGGTGGTGATGGACCTGGACGGTGGTAACAAGATGATAGTTTTCTTCCGTGGGCAGACAGGCGGTGATCTTCTGTCGGGGTGACTTGAGGGAGTGAGAAGGACTTGAGGGACTTCGTGGCACTGCTCCTTTGTCTGCAGGCAGGTGCACTGTGAGGTGTGATGCTATCGATACCAAGCAGCCGGTGACAGGTGAGAGGATGGTCGAACTGCAAAGCGTGGAGCTGGGACGCAGACTGCGCTGCTAGCGGCTTACAATAGGTCCTCCCGCGGAGCTGTCTCCAGTGACGTCTCTGCACCCCGGTGGCTGGCTTGTGTGGATGAACACCTTCCTCAGGGCTGACGCGAGTCCTTGGTCCTGTCGCTCTTCTCTGTTCCATCTTGCACGCCTCTGTTGGTTGTCTGCCCTGTGGCATTGTGCCACTGTTCTTTCCTCCTCTGTGGAATGGCATCATGCCACGCTCTTCTGCTTCCGACCAGGTTTTTCCTTGGATATTGCGTCCTGCCACTTGTCTCCTGTTTGCTGCACATGGACATTTCACTGGTCGGGTCACTCTTGTGACGGTCTTCGTTTTCTGTTGCGGACCTATTGCAGGCCTGTCCCGTTGGTAGGACTTGAGTGTACATCTTGGGGACTCCCAGTGGCACCATCCCCTCCTCAGGGATTTCACGGGGTCCCTCTTTTCTTCGCTTGAGGAGCTTCGTGCTTGCGCCGTCTTGGCGACTGCTTCTTCCTGTCTTCCGGTGCGCTCGTCCGGACTGTTCACTCTGCGTGACAGGCTCCTTTGTTGCTGTGCGCTGTGACGTCCGGTCACGTGTCGCTGTGCTGTCGGAGCACCTGTTGCTGTGGCAACCTGCCACGTGGGGTGTGCGACTCCTCTCTTGCCGTCTTGGGTCCCTGCCGACTCCGTCTTGAGGCAGTGTGGGGGAGGACACTGTGTGGTCTTCAGCCCACTGCGGGGCTTCTCGGAGAAGATGGAGATGTGGATGTTTTCCTTCCTGCGTTCAGCAGTGTTTCCTTGTGGAGAAGCCTCTATCTCGGGCACCTGCCCGTGCTGCCAGGTTCACTGGCGCAGCATTCTGCGGGCCTCTCATTTTGCATGCTTTTTCTTCTTCCGGGACGCTCTCTTTGGGCACTTGGGGGGCCTGTGGTGGGGCTTGCAGTCATGCCTGTTCACCAGTAGGAGCGGGTGATGCAAACTCTTCACTGGTGGCGGGCGTTGGGCAGCCACGTGTGGTGCGTGCTCCGCACCAGTCTTTGTAGCGCTGTTGCTGGGGGCAGTTCCCTGGAGATGTTGCTGTCTTTTGATCGCCCACTTTTTGCTTGTGGGGGTTGTCTTTGGTGTTGTTGCTTGAGCTTGGACAGCGCTTGCCTGGGCTGGAGAAGTTTTTTGGTGACCTTTGGTGATGTGCCATGGTCTTTCCTCCTTTGAAAGTCTGGGCAGCCAGTTGGGGTGGTGTGTCATGCACCCTGTTCATCTTTGTGTGCGTCATTTGGGCTCAGCGTCTTACTGGGCGTTGCCGTCTTTTGTTTCTTGGCACGTTCCTGTGCTGGGGTAGCATTGGGCCCATGGCATCTCTTTGCTAGGTGTGGGTTTCTAGTGCGTGCATCCATCTGGCACATTGGGCATGCTGCAAAGGGACAGAGACACGGTAGACCTCTCATGTGCACTTCTCTTGCAGGGCAGCTATGTACAGTCAGTTCTGGTAGTGGCTGTGCTTTGCAACCTCAGTTTCCGTTGAGCGAGGGCGGTGCAGAGCTGTAGCCGTCCATATTTTCGCCCGCTGGTTGAGGTGGGGTTGGATGCTCTCTTCTGTTGGCCCGCTTCCTTTCCTCTTCCTGGGCATTGTGTGCTCAGGCTGCGCTGCTGTGGGCCTTTGGTCGCGCTGTTCTGACTGGGTTCATCAGTCTCTTCCCCTTGTGTTACGGTAGGGCAGTTCCAACAGGGACATTGCAGACTGCGCTTCCTTTACCTAGTACAGTTTTGCAACGGCTCTCATGCTGTGTAAGCTTTTCCTCAGGGGCTGACTTTTTGGAATGGAAGTTTCTTTAATCCTTGCAGTGCTTGACTTGCCTGTCATGCAGAATGTTGTTGGTAGGGAGGGTTTAAGGTGTAGTCACTACTCTGTGCTGGCTACGATAGCTCTCCTGGGGCTCTTGGACTCCCTTTTCCCGGGCGCAGTAACCAAATACGGCCATTAGGTGGCACTGCAGTGCAATTGTTTGTCCCGTTCGCAGCAGTCTTGGCTGAAGCCCGGAATCACTCTGGTGTGGAGATGCAGGTACGGGGCTGCGTGTAAGGCTGAGGCGGTCCCAGTCCTCACTGGATGCTCTTCATGCTCAGGGCTGCCTCCAGGATATGCACAGGTGAATGGTGTAGCTGCTGTAACATTGGAGGCCATGAAGACTGCCTCATAGTGCAGGCCGTTTCTCTCTCTAACGGCCATATTTATTTTGTGCCAGGCAGATAGGGCTGCTCCTGCCGGTCTTACTTGTGCTGTCACTGTGTGAAAATCATTAGGGGCGCAGTAGCCACTTCATAACTTCCAGGGCGTTCACACGGGCCCCTGCGTCCTCGTTGGTGCTTTGTTTTAAGGGTGTGGGGCAGGACTGCGACCGCTAGGAGTCGCTATGTTGTGATTTCCATACTTGTGTCCTTCCCTGGACACCGTACAGGATGTGCACACTAGTGTCCCAGCGCGGACACCATACCGGTGGTGAGGTCATCAGCTTGAACTGTCAGGTATGACAGTTAACAGCTGATCGCCGAGCTGACTGGAAGTTACGCTCCAACGTCTGTAGGAGCGCCGTGTTGACTTGTTAATAAATAGAACTTACACTAATTCTTGTTGTAGTTCTTAAGACTGGCGACGAGAGCCAACACAGAAGCCACGTGTGAGGAAGCAGATAATAAAATAATATATATATATATATATATATATAAACCAGCAGTCGGCGTAAAGAAAAAGGAAAAAAAAAAGAAAAGAAAAAGTATTCAGATATATTGGAAGTAATACTCAAGCGAAAAACATTGCCAGGAACACATTGCCACGGAGAATGTGTAGCGTTCTAGTTTACGCACGTCACGTTGACGTGACGTGTGGCGGCCATGTTGGCGCCGGATGCGCGCGCATCCATTAGCGCGCCGAGAATTGCACGGAGGACAGCGCCGGCCGGCGCTCCTCGGAAAATATAATCTTGTACCTGAATAAACCACAGTACCACAAAACATACTTGCTGCATGTGATTATTAAGCAACGTTACAGTGGCGACGAGGTCGGGAGGCACAACCAGACGACCACGGAAAAAAAAAAAAAAAAAAAACGTCGGACCCCCACATGGCAGCCACAAGGTACAGACGAACCCAGACACAATCACCTGGCCCACCCAGACACGGGCAAGGTCCACCTGGCACAGCCCAGCCGACGAGACGAAGCACCAAGACACGGCAGGACACACCCGAGGTACGGTGAATCCGAGGAGCGTGGCAGTGCCACAGCTAATCACGGAAGCGGCGAATAGGCCAGAGTGGCGGCGCAATCACCCCACAGTCAATAGGACACACGCACTACATTCCTGAGAATCCACGCCAGGGAGGTGTAGCGCTGGCTACTAAAGAGGAGGAGGTGGGGACCAGCACCAAGAGTCCCCAGGGAGATACGTGTACAGGGTTCAAGGACAGCACCCCAGGCAGCCCTACCGACAAAGGCACCGACATAACAGTTACCAGGGAAGTGAAGATGAGCACACCGGCGGGGTATGCAATAGCACCTGTACAATTCCTACCGAAACCCGGGGAACCACTGATGAAGTGGGAGGACTGGAAAGAATACATAGATAATTTCATAGGGGTCCTGGAGGATGAAAATGAAGAAAAGTTCACCCCCCAAAGAAAGAAACGTATTCTGTTGCTGAATCTGGGTCCGGAGGGACTCAGAATCTACAAGAGTCTGGTGCCGAAAAAGAGAGAAGACACCGACGACGATGTGTATGCGCATGCAGTGGAAGACCTAGATGAACGTTATCATCCCACCATCTGCGTCTCAGTGGACAGATATAATTTCCAGCAAAGGAAACAAAAGGCGGGAGAAACTATTGAAGAGTATGTAGCGGCCCTGAGGAAACTGGCGGCCACGTGCAAATATGCACTGTGGGAAGATGAGTTCATCAAAGATCAAATTGTCATGCACACCACGAGCGCAAATGTACAAGACAAGCTGTGGGCGAGCGGCGACACCACACTCAAAGATGTGTTGGTCATTGTAAAGAGGGCGGAACTCGCACGGAGGTGTGCAAACGCAACCAAGAAGGAAGTGGCCACCCCAACCATGGTGAACAGAATACAAGAAGAGGAACACCGCAAAGACCAGAGAAGCAAGCCACCAGGGACAAAAGGAACCAACAGATGGCAAGGGAAGCAGGCGAACAACGAGAGCAAGAAAACGTGCTACAGGTGCGGAAGTTGGTCCCATGAAGCACATGATAGAAGATGTCGGCGTTCCGGGCCAAATGCCTACACTGCGGCATCATAGGCCACTACGAGAAGGTGTGTCGGAAGAAACAGCAAAAGGGAATGGTGAAATATGTCGATCAAGGTGAAGAAGACCTGGAGGAAGCCACAGAAGAAGAAGTGGTCACCGTCTTATGCATATACGACCAGGTACTGAGCGTGGATGGGAAGAGATCAACCAAACCTGTCCTAGACATGTCCATGGGCGGTATCACCATCACAGTAGTGGCGGACACCGGATCTCCATTTACCATTGTACAACGGGCAGTATGGGAAGTAGAGTTCCAACCCAAATTGGGCCCAGAATTGGAGAAATTAGACATTCGGCCGGTCACCTACAACGGTGATCGCATTCCCATGTTGGGATTCCGACGCCTGTTGTTTGAGTTTAGAGGCCGATCAGCGTGGTGCAAACTATACGTTGCGGAAAAAGGACCCTCCGTCCTAGGATGGCTAGACCAGGGCGACCTGGGAATAAAACTAGACCCAGGAGGGAAGGAGCAAATACTACTTACAGAACAGGAGGAATGGCCGGATATGAACAAATGGAAGGAGAACTACCCGAAGGTGTTCGGAGGCACAGTGGGGAGAATGGAGAAATTCCAACACAAGATCGTGCTCAAGGAAGGAGCCATCCCAGTAGCCCACAAAGTGAGAAACGTACCAATTGCGGTGAGAGAAGCAGTCCAGACGGAACTCCAAGAATTGGAGAGGAAGGGCATAATAGAACCAATCACCTGCGCTGAATGGCTGGCGCCCTTAGTGGTCGTAATGAAGCCCAATGGGAAGGTCAGGCTCTGTGTGAACTTGAGAGAACTGAATAAAAACATCGTAGTGGAGAAATTTCCCCTTCCCAGAATTGAGAAGATGTTGGCCAAGACCAGAGGAGTAAGGTGGTACTCCACTATTGACTTGACCTCGGCCTACCACCAAATAGCACTGCATCCGGACAGCAAAAGCCTCACATCCTTTATCACCCCGTTCGGGTGCTACCGGTTCTGTCGCATGCCGTTTGGGCTGGCCTCAGCGGCTGCAGTCTTTCAGAAAATGATGCACCAACTATTCAGAGACTGCGAGGGTGTACGGTACTTTCAGGATGACATCCTGGTGATGGGGTGTGACAGGCTGGATCATGATCGGAAGTTAGAAAAAGTGCTACAAACACTGGAAGTCAAGGGCCTTACTGCAGAATGGACAAAGTGCCGGTTGGGCCTGCAATCAGTGACGTACCTAGGCCACGAAATCGGACAACAAGGGGTCACACCAAAGGCGGAGAACGTAAAGGCCATCGCCGAAGCACCGCCCCCCAAGAACAAGGAAGAAGTCAGGTCGTTCTTGGGAATGGCGGAGTACTATAGTAAATTCGTGGTACACTTTGCCTCCAAGACCTACAACATGAGGTTGCTGACCAGGGAGAGCACGGCGTTTCAGTGGACACCGGAAGCCCAAGCAGAGTTCGAAACCATCAAAAAGGATGTCACAGGAGCCATACCGCTCAAAGGTTACGACCCACAGGGCACCACCGTGCTCACGACCGACGCCAGCGACAAAGGTCTGGGCGCTGTGCTCATGCAAGACCGAGGAAGAGGGGACATGGAGACAATCAGCTTCGCATCCAGGGCATTGACAGAAACCGAAAGCAAATACAGCGTGATCGAGAAGGAGATGCTAGCGGTGGTGTGGGCCATGGCGAGGTTCCGGCAATTCCTGTGGGGTACCCGATTTCTGCTCAAGACAGACCACAAGCCGTTGGTAAAAGTATTGACATCGAGCGGACACGCCAGTGCCACACCCAGGATATCCAAAATGTCCTTAAAGCTGCTTGAGTTCAGGTACGACGTGGAATACATCCCTGGGAACCGGAACCGAGTAGCGGACTACCTGAGTAGAGCAGCTGCCATGGAGCCCGGAGAGGAAGACCCTGCAGACAGAGGGGAGATGGTAGCCCTCCTAGAAGACCAGGAGAAACTAATCAGCCAAAAAGAATGGACTGAGGCATATGAGGAGGATACCGACATCAAGGAAGTAAAGACGCACATCATACAAGGATGGCCAGACAAGAGAAATGTGAAAACGAGCCTTAGGCCATATTACGAAGTGAGGGAGGAACTGTCAGTAGGAGACATGGGGATATTCATCTATAGAGGAGACAAGGTGATCCCCCCAAGGAACCTTACCAACAAGTTATTGGATTTGCTACATGAAGGCCATTTGGGCATAGGAAAACTCAAGGCCAGATCGAAACAAAATTACTGGTGGCCAGGTATGGACATAAGAGCAGAGAGGCACGTCAAGGAGTGTCCACAATGCCAAAGAGCTGACAAAACATTGAAACCACTACGTCCAGCTCTTGGAAAGTTCGATTCTCCCTCCAATCCATGGGAAGAGCTGTCCATAGACATTTTAGGACCTGTGCTAGACGACCAGGGCACGCAGAAGTACGTGTGCGTCCCCATAGATCGATACTCCAAGTGGCCAGAGTTGAAAGTGGGCGAGTCCATGGACACTGAGAATATCTTGAAGTTCCTGTCCAAAACTTTTACAAGGGAAGGAATCCCCAAATCCATCTTAAGCGACAATGGCCCACAGTTCACGTCGGAGAGATGGAACCAATTCATGTTAAGAAATGGCATCACCATCAGACACACGGCAATTTACCATCCAGCTGGCAATGGACTAGTGGAGCGATTTAATAGGGTAGTGATGGGAGCCATACAAGCCGCCATATCCAGCAACAAAGACTGGGAGAAAGCGCTAGAGAACATGGTGTGGGCCTACAGAATAACCCCCACAGGCATGGGGTACAGCCCGTTTCAAATATTGAGAGGACGTGAACCCTTCACGCATGACAACAGGATCTGGAAGGAAAAGGTTGTCACCAGTGAGTGGTCAACCGCAGTGGTACGGGCCAACCTGGAAAGAGCGCAAACAATCTACACCAACCACTACAACAAACGGAGGAATGTGAAAGAGACTGGCCTGGAAAAGGGAGAGTGGGTGAGAGTAAAGCTAGCCACTCTACAAAAGAAAGGAGACAGCAAGTATAGCAAGCCTATGCAAGTCAAGGAAGTGTACGATCGAGCGGCCCTGCTGAGCGACGGTAACGTGTGGTCGCAGGACCGCATGGCCCGGTGCAACAAGGTATTGAGGTGGGAACGACTTGGAACGGAAGGTGAAGACATGGATGAATTGAACGTGGAAAGTAGGCAAAGTGGAAGTGAGCAATGTGATGGAGCAAGTGCAGCGAAGGTGCGAGAAGGTGAAGAAGCGAGCGAGACTCAAGGAGCTGAGATGGACCAGTCGGGGGAAAGCATGAACGGTGATGGAGCGGTGAGTGAAGAAATGGAAGGGACTGGAATGCAGTATCAAGGGACTCAAGAGAACGCCGGTAGGGTTACCAGGAGCGGAGGGCAGGTGGTAAGGCCCTCCAGATTTCGAGACTTTGAACTGGACAATGATGTGTAAGTGACTGCGTAAGACTTTGGTAAAAAGGTGAGATATGTAGCGTTCTAGTTTACGCACGTCACGTTGACGTGACGTGTGGCAGCCATGTTGGCGCCGGATGCGCGCGCATCCATTAGCGCGCCGAGAATTGCACGGAGGACAGCGCCGGCCGGCGCTCCTCGGAAAATATAATCTTGTACCTGAATAAACCACAGTACCACAAAACATACGTGCTGCATGTGATTATTAAGCAACGTTACAGAATGCAGGTACGAGCAAAAATATAAAAAGAAAAATCGTCATTAAATTTAAGAACGGATGTTCAGCTAAGATTGTAGAAGTGCAGATGATTGGAACATCGTTTAGGGCAAGGATGTCGGTGGTGAAAGCCTTGACAGAGAATTGAGGTGATGTGCAACGTGATGAGTGATGCGTAGATCAGCTGACAACCAAATGTAGTGTGCCTGGAATTTTCGGAACGTGGAATGTGGGTGCGTTGTTTGAGAGCACAACGGAAGCCTTGAAAGAATTGACTTTGGTGTGTCGAACCTCACAGACATTAAGTAAACTGGGTTGAGCAACTGCCATTAACAACCGCCACTAGTAACTGTCATCGTTCGGCGAAGCTAACGACAGCTGACAGTGACATCATCACGCTGAAGGAAACAACGTGGCGGCCATTTTGGGAAGAAAAAAAACACGAAAACTGTGACGGTCTAGATTTCAGCGCGCAACACAGTCAACGCAAATTAACAGGAAATCGGCACACACTAACGCTGCAACATAAAAAAAGAAAAACTGGACGAGCAGTGACCTTGATGAGGACAACTCACTCAATTAAAGACAGTAATGTTTCAAGGTTGAAATACAATCTAGTAGATAATAAACAGTGTGTTACACGGAGGTTAAAAATGGCACATTTTCAATAAATACATAATTGAACAATAAAACCTGGTGAATATAAAGGAAAAAAAAAGAAAGTGATACCTAAAGAGACTAGAACCAATAATATTAAAACTGATACACTATGGGGGTCATTAGGATTGCGGTTTTTCCGCATCCTCGGGGCCGGCGGAAGCCACCGCCGGCCCGAGGATGCGGAAAAACCGCAGCGGACTGACCAAGGACCCACCGCCACATTAGGATGGCTGGTGGGTCCTGGTTTCCGTCCGCAGCTTTTCCGCCGCGGTCGGCTTACAACCGCGGCGGAAAAGCTCTGATATGGTGACGGTGTCTCTCAGACACCGTCCGCCATATCAGGATGGGATTTTAAAAGTGCTTTTCCGCTGCGGGTTTTCCGCCGTGGAAAAGCATACGGATCTTCACCTAGGGGGCCCGTTGCGGGCCCCCTAGGTGAAGAGGGGCTGGGGGTGCACATTTGCATGCAGAAAGCGGCAGGCACCGCGCGGTGCCTGCCTCTTTCTGCATGCAAATGCAATGCGTGCATTTTTAACATTGCCGCGGGTGGCGGTCACATCCTAATCGCACAGGAGGGGACTCCGCAGCCCATGCGGACGTCCCCTCCTCCTCAATGATCGCGGACGGACGCATGTCCGTCCGCGATCATAATCGGCCCATATATTTCATCCTTTTTAAACAAAGTGTTTAAACACCACTAAAATGGCAACTGGTTGTATATGGAATCTTCACCCCCAGAATCCTTCTTACGTGCAGGTAGCGAACCGGCATTAAAGTGGGAAGAGTGGAAGGAATATTTCCTTAATTACATCTCCACACTTGAAGAAGATGAAGAAATAAAACCAGAGAAGAAGTATAAAATGCTAATGCACAGTCTAGGGGCAGGTGGAATAAAGGTGTATAACTCAATTAACAAAAAAATAAGAGCAAAAAACGAAGGTGCTGTTTTCACCAATGCAATTGATGATTTAAATATATACTACAAACCAACAGTTTGTGTAGGCGTGGATAGGTATAAGTTTTTCCACAGAAAGCAAGGAAAGGAAGAGTCTGTGGATGATTACGTGTCAGCACTCAAAAACCTAGCAATAAACTGCCGTTTTGGAAATCTTTATGATGATGATGAGTTGATAAGAGATCAGATTGTGATGCAAGGATCAAATGAAAACGCTCAAGATAATTTGTGGGCTAAGGGTGAGTACCCATTGCAGAACATAATAGATATCGCTAGGAGGGCAGAACTCACGGGACGATGCGCGAAAGCAGTACTAAAAGAAGACAAAATAAAGAAAGAAGGAGAACATGTCAACAGAGTGTCCGACCAAAAAAATTGGAAAGTTGGAAAGCAAAATTGGAACAAGAAAGACGCTACACAAACATACAGAAAAACTGAAACACGGAATAGGGGATACTGTTATCGATGTCTAAGCACAGCTCACATGGCTTATGATCCAAAATGCCCCGCACGTGAGGGTAAATGCACATTCTGTGGTCTAATAGGACATTTTATCAAGGCGTGTAATAGAAGAAGACCACAACGAATAAAAGCAGTAGAGAACGAGGAAGATGAGTTTGTGGACGAGTCGGATGAGGACATCAATATGTACATACTTAACATAGATGATGAACAGGACGAAGATACTAAAACCAAAAGTAAAACAAGAACATGAAAACCAGTATGCAAAATGACAATTGGTGGTGTAGAAATAAACATAGTAGCAGATTCAGGTTCACCATATACAATTGTAAACGAGAAAGTCTGGAGTGCGAAATTCAAAGAGAAAATTGGTGAAAGATTAAATAAACCGGACATTGTGATAAAATCGTTCAATGGTGAGCCAATTGAAATGCGTGGGTAGAGAAGCAGATTGTAAACTTATGTTTCTAAGGTGGGACCATCCGTGCTAGGGTGGATTAACCAAGGGAGCCTGGGAATCATGCTTGATCTGAACAGTAGTGAACCAGTGCTGAGTCTATCAGACACCAGCGACTATGCCAGCTTAATACTAGCTAAATTTCCAAAAGTGTTCAGTGGAACTATAGTAGTACTGAAAGGGTACCAGCACAAGATAAAACTAAAACCAATTTCCACACCTACGGTGCACAAAGTGAAAAACATACCATTTGCCATAAGAGAAGAGGTCAGAAACCAACTTGACAAGCTACTGATTGACGGAATAATAGAAAGCGTGGAGGCATCAGAGTGGGTTGCACCGATTGTCATAGCAAAACGCGCCAATGGCAAGTTGAGACTCTGCATAGACCTTTGAGATCTCACTCAAAACATCATAGTGCAACAATATCCACTCCCAAAGATAAATGAGATGCTGTCCACCACCAAGGGTGTCAAGTGGTTTACCACCATTGATTTAAAATCAGCATAACACCAGGTACAGCTACATCGAGAAAGTAAATCACTGACCACATTCGTGACGCCGTTTGGGTGCCTCAGATTCACCCGAGTGCCTTTCGGGTTGGCCTCTGCGGCCGCGATGTTCCAAAGGTTAATGAACAACATATTTGAGGGTGTCACCGGTATATTACTCTTCCAAGATGATATCTTAGTGATGGGTAAAACGAGAGAGGCAGGTACAGGGGCAAAATCATTGCCCGCACCCACCACACAGTTGCTGAGCCTCTCTGGCAATCGCTTTTAGCACCTTCAAATATAATTCTTTTTAAACATTTTTAGCCATTCTGTTATCTGGTAAATCCATTAATCCACATTAATACATGCTTTATGTCACTCCACACACGGGATTATGTTGCAATTTTCAAATTTCTAGTACAAATGCTGTGCCCATCCGGACCTCTTGCATAAGCACGACAAAGGCAAAGGGCTCTTCCAAAAACAGCGTTTATTAAAAAACCAATGCATTTCGAGCATCAAGTGCTCTTCGTCAGGGTACGCTGTTCTGAACGTTCTCACCGCTGCAATAGACAGCTTTGATTTTGCCCCTTTACCTGCTTGTTCACTGGTGCCTTAGGGTTTAGGCACTTACCCAACCTGCACGCAAATGAGGAACATGAGTAGTTCCGATTGGAAATAATGGAAAAACTGAGTAATATGGAGTGCTCCCCAAAACCCCCATGTAGTCTAAAACGAGAGAGAAACATGACAGCTGGGTGGAGCAAGTTTTGGAAATATTGAATGATAAAGGATTAACAGCTGAGCACTCAAAATGCAAATTTGCGAGCAATTCAGTCAACTATCTGGGCCATCAAATAACTGGCGATGGCATTTGTCCAAAGAACAAACTAATTCAAGCTATAAAGGACTCACCTGTACCCACCAACATTCCTCGGGTTGGTGGAGTACTACTCAAAGTTCATCAGGAATTTTTCAACAAAAACATACGCATTGAGACTGCAATTGAAACTCAAGAACAAATTCGAATGGACTGAGGAGTTTGAACAAACCTTCCAAGACCTTAAACAAGACATGTGCAAAACCCTACCCTTACAAGGATTTGACCCCAATCTCCAAAACTTAGTGACAACCGACGCCAGTAACAAGGGCATAGGAGCTGTACTCACACAGAAAGATGCCAAGGGTGTGGAGTACACGATCGCATTTGCGTCGCAATCTCTAACAGAAGCAGAGGAAACATTTTCTGTGATAGAGTGGGAGGCATTGGCCTATGTCTGGGCCCTCGAGCACTTCCGACAGTAGGTCTGGGGTAGGAAAGTAAACCTTTGCACGGATCACAAACCCTTAACAAAGGTGCTCACTATGAATGGATTGTACACAGCATCACCACGGCTGGCAACGATTTCAATGCGCCTGTTTGATTACATGTATGACATACAATATGTCCCTGGTGTGAAAACCGTGGTAGCGGACTTTTTAAGCAGAATGCCACTTGATTCACATACCAACACAGGAACTAACGAGCTGGATGATTCACGTATAGCAAGTCTATGGGAGTGTTCCAGTGGAATATCAAAGGAGGAGTGGCTAATGGAACAGAGTAAAAACAAAGTCATGGAAGAAGTAATGCGAATGATCAAGGAAGGTTGGAAAAGCAAAAATAAATTAAACGAACAAATGAAGCATTTCTGGGAAGTAAAGAACGAATTATCAATGGAAGATGGACTATTGGTGAGGAGCGGAAGATACATACCACCACCTGTTATCAGGAAGAAAATACTGGAAATATGCATGAAGGACACCTAGGCATTGCAAAAACCAAAGGTAGGATCAAGAACATGTATTGGTGGCCGGGTGTCAGCCTGGAGGTAGAAAGGAAAATTAGAGACTGTAAACTACGTATGGATTCTGACAAGACCCAAGTAACTTTCAAGCCACCACTACACCCCCTACTGTGCCGTTCCATGCCATGGGAGAGGATAGGCGTTGACATAATGGGACCTGTGCACAGTGACCATGAACCACAGTACATTATAGTCATCATTGATCACTACACCAAATGGCCAGAAATAAGAATTGCGAAGAAAGCAGACATACAGAATGTGGTCTAATTCCTGGAAGACACTTTTACCCACAAAGGACTGCCTAAACAGATAGTGAGCGACAATGGAGTTCAGTTTACATCAGATTTATTCCAAGAATACATGTTGAAGCACAACATCTAGAACAAAACGACTTCGCTCTACCATCCTGCTGGTAACGGGGCAGTGGAAAGATTTAACAGGGTCCTTAAAGGCATCACACAGATAGCCAATTCTAACCAGTTGGACTGGAAGAAGGAAATACTGAAGACAGTGTGGGCCTACAGAATAACGCCTAGCGAGATCACTGGTCACAGTCCATTTGAACTCATGTGAGGGCGTACTTCACTCACCAAGGACAATGTGGGTTGGGTTAAGGCTGCCCGCAGAGTACACTGGTCAACTAGGATAGTGAAGGAGAGGCTCGTCAATGCACAATCCAAGAGCAAGAGCAACTACAACGTCAATCACGGATGCAAATATGTGGCAATCAAGGCAGGAGATGTTGTCAAAGTGAAGAAGAGCGGTCACATTAGTAAGGGTCAAGAAAGGTACACCAAACCCCTTACAGTGCTAGAGGTATATTGCAATTCTGCCCGCTTAAGCGATGGGAAAGTCTGGCATTTCTCTTCTCTCTCTGCCTACAAACATCCGGTGGATGAGATGGAAGACAATACACCCATTGAGTCCACTGAAGACCAACCTGGAGCATTGAGAGGCAACGTGATTAAAAAATACCTTTCTGACACAAAATCTGACTATGAATGGCTGGCACATCCCATGGAGAACAATGGAAGCAGTGAACTAAGTGGCATTATGCTAGAGGACAGTTCTACCGATCGGACCAGGCCAGAAGGGGTCAGGCGCAAGTTACCTTCCATTCCGGTGTGGGAATCGGTGCAACCAATTGACAGAAGCAGGGCAAGGAGACTGTTGGGACCGCCTGCGAAACTAAAAGACTATGTTTAAGGATAGTGGAGTCTTACGCCCCACTTGGTTTCTTGTTTTGTTTTCTTCTCCCTAAAAGGGGAAGATGTGTTGTAATTTCCATACTTGTGTCCTTCCCTGGACACCGTACAGGATGTGCACACTAGTGTCCCTGCGCGGACACCATACCGGCGGTGAGGTCATCAGCTGGAACTGTCAGGTATGATAGTTAACACCTGATTGCGGAGCTGACTGTGGGTTACGCTCCACCGTCTGTAGGAGCGCCGTGTTGGCTTGTTAATAAATAGAACTTACACTAATTCTTGTTGGAGTTCATAACACGCTGCCCTTGGGTCTTCTCTCCAACGGCCGCAGCGGGCTCGCCTTGCACCTGCGGACCTTGAAGGTTGTTGAGTGTGAGCGCTGCTGGGCTTTCCTCGATGTCGGTGCTGGCACCTCTTTGCTGGGGCAGTTGGCGGTATGCACGGCAGCTTTCAGTAGCAGGTACGGGGGCATTGACCCGCTCACCGCGTAGCCTTCGCTTTGCCCTCGGGCGCTCCTGGGGCAGGGGCTTTGTGGCGCGAAGTTCCCTTGCGGGGTAGGTGCAGTTCTACCTCTGGTGATGCGAGCACTTTCAGGTGCAGGTGAGCCAAGGGAGGCCCTCTCTGTCTGCGGGGCGGGTTTAGCGGGCAGGTGGCAAATCTTTTGCCTGCTTTTGTTGTAGGTGGGCGCAGTGTCCATCTATGAGTCAGTTGCGCGCCAACTACGTTGCAGCCGTGGGCCGATCCACTCGCCATATGCTGAGCACTCACTTGTGGTGCGGAAGGAAGTCCATTCAGGGCGCAAAGCGCACTGTCCAGCAAGCTGCACCTTCTCTTCCCACACCGGTTTCCACAGCAGTGTGGGAGACGGGTCTGCGATTCTGTCCCCCACTCATTTCAGGCGCTCGCTGTGAGGTAGGTGCCTTCCTCCTTTATTTTCTCTGTGCACTGTTATGACATGCTGACTGAAAACCCCTGCTGGTGGACACAAAATCTGAGCACTGTGCTGCGGCAACGGTTTCCACGCCCTGCAGCGCTCTGAAGGCCAGAGCAGCTTCACCCCTGCTGCATGCCCCTTCTTACTGTCTCTTTACCTTCCTGTACTTTTGGGAAGCGTCGGGCTCACACCGTCCTTTGGTGCACTCTGCCTCATGTAGCAGGCTCATCGCGCCTCCCTGGCTGCACGGGGACCAGAGCTGCTGGCAGCAATCTGTTAATTTTGCGGGGGAGGCGTCAGTATTCTGGAAGTGCCAGCCAGTACCCTTGTGTATTTAGAGCGCCGGCCGCACACAGTCCCTGCTTGTGCTCCACCTTCACCTGTTCAGCAGTGCCTTTCTTTTCAGTATCGCGGAGGTGGGCACATTAGTTTCCGGCCGCTCCGATCAGCCGCGGGCCACCCCCGCTGTCCCTCACTCAGCAGGCCTCACTTTCTTCGGCCACAGGCCGTACGCTGCTTTCACACTCTTGCACACACTCAAGGGGTAGCCGCTTCTTTAGCCGCAGCGCTGGGCATGGGCAGGCAGTCAGTCCGGCCGGAGAACTCCGCTTCCCGTGGTAAGCCGCTTTCTCTTTACTTAACTTTATTTCGCTGGTCCGGCAGTGGCAGCCGGTCTGGAGTTCATTACGGCCCGACTGTGATTGCGATGCTCACAGGTGGGGCCCTCGCGCTGAATCCATCTTGCAGCAGCCACCTTCCATCCCCGCTGGGGTCTTGCAGTTTTCCTCACTCATTCCCCCGCCGCCACAGCCTCACATTTCTTGCACTGCGTGGTGGTGGGGAAGTGTTGGCGCTTCACTGGTCTACTCAGCCGCCGGGCTGGACACACTCTTCAGGCTGCTCCCCTTCCCCGCGTGGCAGCATTATACAATCTCTATGCTGCACGGGTGGGGTAAGGGCCACTGCTGCACCTCCGGGCTCCTCACCAGTCAGTGTCTACTTTCGGCCAGGTATGCAGGGTGGGCTCCTGCTGGCCTCACGCCGTTCTGCAGTCGTTCACCTTCAGTAGATGTTCGGCCAGGCCTCACGCCCCATGCCAGAAGTCACTCCCTCACGGCCGACGCGGGTGGGCTCTGGTCGGTCCACTCCTCGCTCCAGGGCACTCATTTGGCAGGGCAGCTTACAGCGAGCTCAGGAGGCATGGGGTAGGCTCCCGTTCACCTCCTTATCAGCGTGCACGCCTGGGGCTCCTCACATGCCACGCGGGCCTCTCGGCGGCCCGCATCATGCACAGGGGTTGCCCTCCAGGCGGGCAGCTCTCTCCCTTTTTTCCCACAATGTTTTCCGTTAGCTGTGGCACGCTAGGCACAGCTCCGCCTCGTTGCCAAATGTTATGTCGGGCGCTAAGCCCACATGCTGAAAGTAACTGGACACGGACACACATATAGAGGGCTGGTTAATGGGCCTCGAGCACGTGCGCTCGGCCCCCTTTATTGACCGGGTCACCTGACTCGTGACGCCGATGATGGGTGGGTGTACAGTGTGGGCTGTACCTAGAAAACAACTAGAATGTGTCAGGCAGGACCCTACAGTAAATACGGTGCTCATTTAAAGCTCCCCAATACCTTCGGGTCGAGCTGGCGCTATATAAACATGCAACAAAAAAAAACTTGCTTCTGGAGCGGCAGAACACCAGAAGGTTCCAGCGGGAGCCAATGGATGGAACCTAGCGCCCCTACTTGGTGGGTTATTGCCAGGGCCCTCCTAAGACCTTTGGGGGCTGGGGCGTGGATGGGGGGGAGGGGGACTGCCTGAGCATCAGGGGGGAAGGACTGGTTTGCTAAACTGTCACAGATTTCTTGGATTGCCGGGAATCCGAGAGTCAAAATTCCCATTTATATTCTGGTGATTACCTAAGGTCTTGACGTTCACCCTCGCACCAGATGTTTACACTTTTGTATCCCTCATAGACTGTGTATCCCACGAACCCCTGCATTGCAACCCAAGAAGTAATTTAGGTATTCGTGCAAGGTCCTTTTTTCCAATCACCAGCTGCACTGGTAGCTACTGGATGCCATCTGCGAGCATCCGGAAGTTCTCTTTGTTGCTGTAGCATAAATATTGAAGAAAGCTGGGGAACGCCACAGTCACGATCAGCTAACCAGGGCACACGCTGTCCTGGTCTTAGATGATCATCTGTTACTTAAGACAAGAAGTACACAGTCATGTTTCGCGCTCGAAATACACGCAGGGTGGGGGAGATTAAAAGAAAAGAAAAAATAAAGAAAAGTTACCTAACCGGGTCTGCCTATGACTGCTCCTGGGCAGGGGTCCGGCTTTGGCGCCTTCGTTACCTCTTCTTCTACAGGAACAGCTGCGTCACTGGAGTGGCAAACCCGGCAGCGCAAGGCTTGGCTTAGCAGGGAGACTCGCCGCCGCCTACCCATTGGGAGACCTAGGGTTGCGGCGTTGATCAACCCTAGGTCTCCTAAAGCACAGCCGCCAGCCAGACTCAACACTGGTGCGCATGACTAGGCTGGTCAGAAAAATTCTCCAACCTAAATCCAGCATGCACACTTGTGCTGCTGCCTGCTGTGCACTCTGCGCCACCCCCTGACCTGACAATGCATGTCAGTCAGGTGAATCAGCATGACGTTGGACTGCCCACCCCCTTCAGACTATGAAGGGGTGAGAGGTCCGGTGTCATACTGACGGACATGCTTTGTCAGTTTACTTAAGTCACAGCAGAGGGAGCTGGGGGTGCGGGTGGCTTGTGGGTCAATGCCCCAGCGTCCTAATGGATGCACAGCCACTGCGAGAATTAAATGAAGTAGCAGCTTCCCTTAGATTGATCCATTTCCAATAATCCCACTTCCTTCGTTCAGACACCTTAAGTCTACTTCTTATACACTTAGGTGGTTGATTTCGCTGTGCTTTGGAATCAAAGAACATTTTCTTTGTTTCCTTGCTAGGAAGTTTATTTAACAGTTCACCTTTTTTACAGCCCAAGGGATCTTAATAGGTAACTTGTCACTTTTAACTCTATATTTACTCCCTATTGTTTGAAAAAAGGTCAACTGCTTTTTGAACCAGGAGATATGGTCATCTAAATGAAAAGACAGGGGGGCCTATGCTTTCTGTTTGAATACTATATCCCAGGTTCCTTATGTTGTCATTTGGCCAGAAAGTGCGCTCATTAGGTTTGTTATAGAGTACACTGTCTTTCCTGGAGTTCCAGGACTCAAGAGGTTTACGCTCTAAATCAATAGACGTGGAAAGAATACTAAGATCACTTAATCAGACCCCAATTCCTACAATTGTGTACACACTGCAAACAATTGATCGAATACCACAATATAATCAATTAGGGATTGCCCTAGAGGGGAGTGAAAAGTGTAAGAGACTGGAGAGTATCTGGAAATCTGCCATTTAAGAAAATAAATCTGTGTAATCTCAGGCTTTCTAGGAAACGTAAACTCTGCCTGTCTGATCTGGCATTTTCAGGTAAGACCGCCTCAGGGATGCACCATACCCCATCCATTTTGGTGTTGCCAGAGGTCATGCAGGCAGATTTTGAAACTTTAACATTGAAGTCCCCTACAATGATAACCAAAGGGTATTGCTCCAGAACACTAACGCTATGAATGAATACAAGCATGGAATCAACTAAAATATTAGCAGACTTCCGAGGGGCATACATACGTTTACAAGCAAAAGAGATGATGGCAGTCCTCCATTCTCATTAGACAGTGCTAACTTTAAGTACAGGCAAATATTAGAGGGGTGAGCAAATACCTCTGGATTCCAATTAAGATCATTGCTAAAAGGTATACACCAGCATTTGATGTCTTATTCATTGTCTGCTGCATATTCAGCATTAAATGCTTCTAACTCAAATGGACAATCCGGCAGATCAATGTGGCTTCTGACAGTCTGTAAATTCCTGTCTCCTCGGCACCCTGGATTATTGTATTCTGCTGTTCAAGAATGTGGAGTCCTCTCTGCAGATGGTGTCAAAAATCTTGTGTAGCTGCTGCGGTGGAAGTGACTGCACTATGGCCCAGATTTACAATAACTTTGTGTTGTCCACTTTTTTGATGGAGCTGCGACACAAAATGTTAACTGGTATTTCCTTAGCCACTCGATGGCCGATCACCATGGGTGGCGTGGTAAACTAAATGTAAAACATTGATTCCCCTCATGCTGCGTTGCGTTACACTGCACCTGGGAGGCAGTCCATGGGTGGAGTATAGGTGTTCCCAAGCATCTGCCTATGGATTTTGGTGCATCCCCAGATTTACTCCTGTTAAAGATGTTACCCCTTCCTCAGTGAGGGGTAATAAGTGGAAATATTCTAATCTCTCCTCTTTACTTTCTCTTTCTATGCGCGATGCATTCTCCATCACAAATAGGAAGTTGAAATTTAATTACAAGATCGTTTTGTGCAGGAAGGTATACCTTCACGCATAAAAACTATGTTGCCCCTAATGCAGGCTGTCTTGCAGCATGGTATAAGGATGCCTATGAGCTGAAGACCACCATATACAATTAGATCTGGCGATATATAGAGGCATATAGAATTGTCTGCACTGACACAAGTAGGCTGATGGTTTCTTCTATTTCCAGATTTCTAATATCAGCTTTGATCTGAATTAGTTGCAGTTTAGGAAATGGCAAAGTGTGCCGCACAAAAAAGAGAGTGTAATGTAGATGGGAGTAAACCCACTGTCACGTGGCCCAGGGGGACATTGTCGTCTTCCCTAAGTTAGCATGAGCCTGCTGCAGACTGTCCGCTGCTTTGCCCACATCACTACATGAGTTTATTTTGTAAATGTCTTTTCAATATTTACACGGGAGAACCTATTGCTGTGTTCACACTTTAAATGTTCCTGGGATTTAGTCTGAACATCGTGAACAAGTTCGAACAACAATGCCACTTTTCTTTCTGTTCTGGTCAGGCCTTAGCACCTAGACAAAACATACAGATGCAGCTGTTGTTTGAGAATATGTACTTTGGTCATACTGGAATACATGGATAGGTAGCTCACATTTGGAGAGGGACTTTCCAGGGACAAGGGCATGACAGCAGCGGTGATGTAGATCTTCCATCTATAGTCTGAGGCACTGGGTCTGCAGATAACACACAGGGATCTTCTAATATATACAAAAGGGTTACACCAACACTGAATGTGTGAGTGTCTCCTGGGGCACAGATGTGTGCTGTAATACTGCAGCAAAAGTTCTTCCAAGTAAAGTATGAAGCACTGTAGTGTATATCTTCAAAGTATTTTATTCATACTTCATGAATACGACTCGCATTTAATTTTGCGTTCAATTTCAAATGTAGGATTATATTTTTATCATCATAACTACATTCTTATACATCATTCCATAATTTCATCATTCCAATGCATTTCGGCATAAATGCCTTCATCAGGGAAATCTGCAAAAATAAAGTAAGATTCCTAAAATTCTACCTCTAGTAAATAATATACGAAAACGTTTTAACATGATTTAAATGTAACGTTAATGCTATCATTATTTACCATCTCTTGAAATAACTGTTCAAAAACTATATGTTCTAGTGTGTTCTAGCGCTATGAGCATATAAACCTGTATCCATTTATTATTTAAATGCACGCTACAGTTTAACCATTTTACACATCATAAGAGGTAATATCACATTATGCCACCATCAGGTATACTAAACATGTCTGAAAAAGACTCCAATTCTCGACTCTTAAATCGAGGGCTCACGTACGGTTTACAAGTTATAAGTCTATTTGGGCTGCCTGACTGTATCAGGGCATCCTAGTTCTTATGTATACGATCTTTTCGGTACAACAGTATTAAAAGAGCGTAACGCGCTTAAATCAAGTTTCAATATGCCTGATAATGCGCTTACCATTTTAGAATGCTGTATCCATTACAGGCTGGAATCCGGACAGAGTAACTGGGTAACCGCCACGGTTTCCCTCGCCGGGTTTAGTCGGCATGTGACGCTGTATAGGGGGTGGGGTTTGGGAAATAGGCTTACGCGCTTCTATTAGTTAAAGAGACAGTGTGCCTACGCGTAGTCATACTGTTACCCGGTTACTCTGTCCGGATTCCAGCCTGTAATGGATACAGTATTCTAAAATGCTGCTTGGAATTAGGACAGGGCGTTGTTCTCCTCGGCCCAGTCAAGGAGCCTGTTTACAACTAGACGACCAACTACCTTTTGTATGGTGTTAATAAGACTTATGGTCCTGTAATTACCCGGCTGGGATCGGTCACCTTTCTTAAACACAGGTATTATTACTGCACCCGGCCAGGATGTTGGTACAGTTGTGCCCCGAGCGATTGTGTTAGTAAGGAGATAAATATACTTGCACAATCGCTCTTTGTCATTAATAAAGATGTCAGCTGGAACACCGTCTAATCCTGGGGCTCTGCCACTGGACACTATGTTAAGGGCCGTCATTATTTCTTTAGTACTAAAAGAATCATCTTTATAGTAAACAAGACTTAAGTCGACCACCACAGTGGCATGGTGGGTCGCAGCATATTGGGGCTTAAAATATTTAACTCACTCCTCTTCTGGCACATTATTATTGGGAGGTTCGGGTAGTCCCTCTCTGCCCCATTTCGCGATGTTCCAAAAATGCCTGGAATCTTTCCTATTGCTTGCTATTTTTAGTTCCAACCAGTGGAGCTCGTCCCATGCTTTCTTTGCCTTTATTATACTCTCCTATTCCTTTCTGGCGGATCGAATAGCCATAGGTTCTCTCCCTTTAATAGCGGTTCCTAGGGCTAAGCGGGTCTTCCTGCATTGGGTATTATACCATTTTGCCTGCTTACGGGTTCCTATTTCCTTGCTTCTGACAGATTTTACAAAATGGTTCTTAATGGCACAAAAGAGAGAATCATGAATTGCAGCTACACTGCTTGAGCCTGGATTGGACAAAATAATTTGTTCAATGGCCAATATTGCTTTGTCGGCTTCAAAGTTAATGCTAGCAATAGCCTGTTGGTTAGTCACAACATGAGCCCATCTTAACCTGCGCATGTCGTTTGAAGGGACAATCGGAGACGGAAGAGCACCCTCAGTGTTAGAGACCACATTGGTAGAAGACCACCATTTGTGCTCTACACACAGTGGGTTGTGGTCGCTCTCAATTCGCCACTTGACCTCCATGTCACAAACCAGGGACCATATCTTTAGACTACATAAAACATAGTCAATTCTACTTCTGTGCCGCCCATTGTCAAATGTACAGGACCCAACCTTATCACTCAGAGTCCTCCCATTTAATGCTCTCAGGCCCTTTTCATAACAAATAGCATTCAGACAGATGACATCCTCAGACCAACGGGAAACTGATTTTAACTCTAATTTAGGAACTCCCCATTGCCTATCTTCTTCATCCCCAAGGAAATCATCGTCGATTGACAAGGGTTCAAAGATTCGGTTTAGGTCACCAGCAATCACAATGTTGTTTTCTTGGGAATGGGTGTCAAGGAGGGAACCCAAGACCACTAAAACCTCTGTCCTCCCACCCCTGCTACCCCTATTATAAACATTGTAGATATCAAGATGACCCAAAATACCTGAGTCTACTCTAATGAGTTGTATGTCTCTGTTTCTGGTATCTATTACCTTGATAGTTAACGGAAGACTCTGGCGGACCCAAATGGTTAAGCCACCCATAGGTCTCCCCTTTGCACTCTTGGATGCAGGCACAGAATAATTTAGGTATCCCTGGACAAAAGATGGTTCACATAACCATGTCTCCTGAAACATGCACATATCAAAACTATTAACAAATCTTACCCAATCCCCAGAGTCTTGTTTGGAACGCAACCCTGCAATGTTCCATGAGACCAACCTCCCCAGACCCTCCTTATTGGTACTAAGGTAGTAGGATGACTCAGTTCTTATTTACTAAGGTCTCATAATCCTACGCATAGTTCTGTGTTTGCGCAGAATCCCTGCAACACCACTCATGGTTTTAATGTTCTTTGTGATTAATGATTGTGAGATTGCATGTCCCATCTAGGATGTTGCAAGGGTGCCTGCATTGGAGCCAGGCAGCCAATTCTGCACCTGCGCAGTGAGAAAGCACAGCAATGTGCCTTATCCTATAGATACAGCAAATTCCTGCCCTTTTCTTTTGATGCAGAGTAGTGTAACAAAGTGAAGTGCTGCGCTTCCCTGCACCAAAGCAAGTATATAAGACCCTATGCGATTAGTGGGGCCACTGAACTGCAATTTACTGGGGTTCACCCACTGGTACAAACTGTCAATGAGGCAGCAGTTACTTTTCCATTTGAGCATGATTTTCCTTTCACATCCATACGATCCTCACCCTTTTTTCAAGTTTGTTCCCAAATCAGACAGGAGCCATTACCTGTTTAAAGTCGGGGTGCCAATGAATGGCTCGGTCATCAATGATGAACTGTTCTTCCCCGGAAGGTTTTTTTTGGAAGCTTCCCACTTTTATCCTTGTGGCATAACTGGAGTTGTATAAAATCCAACTGGAAATGTCAAAGCGCGCAGGAGGGTCCCCTCGATCATCAAAGTAGATTTCATCACCAGAGTTAGTTTTAAAATGAAGATTCCTCATGTAATGATGTAACTGGAAGCAGACAGAGAGATTGAAAGAGGATACAGCAAATAAATAACCATTAGCTTCAATAATACCTAAGCAGTGGGCTTCTACTTATCGACATAGCGTTTTTGCAGAAGTGGTTGTGAATAAAGCACGTTTTGCGGGTCTGAGGTCATAAAGGGTCCAACCCAATGCAGCTCAGGACAACTGCATTTGTCCAGGTGTAGTCCTGCACACAGACACTGCAGTGAGGAGCCGCTGCCATGCTACACTGAGGCATTAATTATGCTGTAGAAATAACAAGATGGTAGAGACCACACTGTGCCTGTTGAAGGGACGTTGGATGCTGGTACTCAGCAGACTAGTGCGATTGAAGTGATAGGTGTTGCAGGAGTTGGTCATGCCATGATGGCAATAACTGGAGTCACTCAGTGGACCGCGCCAGGATGGGGGTGGCAGGACTTGGTCACAAAGGAGCAGATTTACATAGGACTTGCCTTACCTTTGTGTCATGCAAGGTGACGCAAGGCAATACAAGCCCTGAAATGGTATTTACTGTGCCACATAGAGCCACCTTGCATGGCTTAGTATATTCTGATTAACTCATGACAGTTGAAATCGCTGCCTTGCTGTACTCTGCATTGAGAAAGCATTTCAAATGTGGAGAATGAGCGGTTCCATGCATCCACCCATGAATACTGAGGCAATCCCAGTTTTAATTAAAAATAGTAAACCTCTGGTTGCGTTAAAATGGCACGCCTTTCTAACTGAAACATAATGAGGAGAAATATCTTTATTTATCTTTGTTATATCCTCATTCAACTTGTACTGCATACTGTGGCACACATATAATGAGGAAAATACCTCGAAGGATTGTTTTTATTCAGGAAGGTGTTCATTCTTGCACATAAATAATCCTTCTCTTAACACAGGCCGACGTGCAGCATAATGCAAGGGTGCCTGGGTTGGTGCCAGTGCAAGGAGTGAGCAGAAAGGCAGCATATTTCTGTAGATATGGCACATTTTTGCTCTCTCCCTGTCATGCACTGCTTCGCAATAAGTTGTCCTTGAATGGGATTTACTAAGTCAACACAAAGCCAACTTGTTTGGCTTTGCATGGCTGAGTAAATCCTGAGTAAGGCAGTGCAGCCCAAATGGCTGCCTTGAAGAACCCTGCGTTGAGAAAGTATTTCATGGGTGGAGCATGAGGGCTCCCTTGCATCCACCCTTTGATACTGGTGTAATCCCAGATTTAATAAAAAATAGTGAACTGGGGTTGCGTCTAAATGGCTTTCCTTTCCAAGTGAGACGTAATGAGGAGAAATAACTTTATTTCTCATTGTTATTACCGTTCATTGTTTACTGTATTCTGTGGCACACATAGAAAGAGGAAAATACCTTATAAGATTGAAACAATCCCCTTAACACAGGCCCCCTTGCAGTATGATGCAATGGTGATTGGTTTGGTTCTAGACAGTACAGAGTGCAGCAGCACAGGGGGGAACAGAAATGCAGCATATCTTAGTAGATATGGCACACTTTTGCAGTGTCCCTGTCATGCAACGCATCCAGAAAGTTATCCTGCTGCGCTGCTTTGCATGACTTTTCAGTAAATCTGCCCCAAAGTGTCTATGTCTGTGGTTGTGCACTATTTATTGAAGAGGGAGGTGAAGCATAGGTGGGTAGAATCTGTTGTGTTCATGCACAGGTCATCACAGAGATAATCATGGCTGCTCAAGTTCACAGAGTGATGTCTGAAAAAACTACCTGGGTAGATCTGGCTCTAACCGCCCAGATATTTCGATATTGGCTTCCTTATTAATATATTTATTTGTTTTATTCAGAGGTTTTGTGAGGAAACACTAAGTTTCATTTGGATACATCAAAGCACTAACATAAAAGAGAAAAAATAAAAAGTTAGAGTCTACTCAGCAGGATAAGCCTAAAAGCAGTCTTCTTAATACGTGGGGCTGGTTTAGTATGTTCAGTCTTTTAGATGACCTCTATACATGTATAATGGATCATAAGGAATGACTGAATTTGTCATTCGTGGCAGATTTACTTACAATGCACACAGAGAGGCAACTTGCTGTGCAGTGCTTTGTGAATGAAAGAGAGTTGAAAACCACCATACCTACTAAGAGAAGAAAAAACCTCCGAAACGTGGTATTACAAATAGGAGTACAGCGCCTCTTGGTTGAATCACACAGGTTGATTAGGGTTTACAACATTTATAAAAGACGGTGCTGTAAGGTGTAGAGAACCACAAAAACTCCACAAATTTGGATCCTCAACTCTGTACACAATATACTTTACCGCACATGGTGAAAGACGGGAGCGGCGTGTTGGCCAGAAGAAGTACATACTGAGAACCCAGATTCAGAGTTGGAAAGAAGATTTTACATCTGACTGAGTATTGTGGACATGCCGCACTCATTGGAACCCCAATGTGTTGTAAATTGGCAGCAATGGGTTAGCATTAGCAGAAGCCATCTTGTAATTAGAAGTTATCGTATCCGCTTTGTGAAAGCCATTTTGTATTTCTGGCGGCTATTTTGTCTGCCATGTGCTCTGTCCTAACTTTCTGTTAACTGCTCTTGCAGCCTGCCTATAGACAAACTATGTTTAGCATCCTCCACTTCACACATGCCCAGAAGGACCTAGCTAGTAGAATGCACCTGCTTCTCTAGTATAACTGTCAGGCTATTTTTGCTGCTGTATAGAGAAGTAACTCTCCTCCCACTGTGTTGAGCAAGTAGATCTTGTATGCCCAACTTAGTCATTTTGCATGCAGGACTGCCCCTTGGTTTTATGCTGAGTATGTAACCCTCACATATATAAGGCCCCAGTGTTCTGTACTCTTTAGACTGCCTCATTCAGTTGCCGAGGCTTCTGTGTGGCGTAGCCACACCTCATTTGAGGTTAATAAAACTCTCTGTTATATTTCAGCTTCTGTGCCAATTTCTTCTTTGTTGGTTTAAATGGACTAAGTATCAGTGGAACCCCTGAGAAGTGGATTTTTGATCACTTCAGTTTGGCACGCCAACGTGGACCTCATCAGAAGTGACTATCTGAGGGAGTGATCTTGTCAGGAGACAGAAATCTACTGAGGAGGACAGGACAGGATTCTACTAAGGAGGTACTCTGTGCATGGAGATTCTGGGGATTCTCTGTCTCTGCAGCCCAGTATATTTCTGATCTTCCTGATTTTGCTCCTCCACATGATGTCACCCCTGACTGAGTACCTTTTTGGCATGAGTATTTAAAAAAAAAAAGACCGTTAGGGCATTTAGAACTTGGCAGTTAGAATTTGCACAACCATTTGTTTGATAATAGCTGTTTTTGTGGCACTTGTATAGGTTTGAAACCCGATTGGTAAGGTTGTCTAGGAACACTTACCCGGGACCGGATTGGTAAGCTTAGTTTAGGTACACTTACCAAGGAACTTGATTCTGAATATGATATGAATTTGAAATTGGCCAAATATTGAGTTAGTCCTATGAGTATGAATATGTAAATGTATGTGATGCTACACATATAGGCAGGTAATGAGGAGATTTTTCTCTACTCCTATGAATTTTGAACTGTTCAACGTATGAAGAGTACTTTAAGAACAACTTTTTTTATAATACTGCATATTTTGCACTATTTTTGGCATACCTGTTTCAAGCACACGTAGAAGAATGTGTTGCTTTTTGAAAGGTACCATAGTGAAATGTAAATTGAAATAGCCGGCTCCCTTGAGGGAATATCTAAATAGGTTTAGGTATAAAAACATATTTCTTTCTTGGTGATTCTGTCTCCCCCGGGAATTAAAATATGGACATAATACATATAAGGATCCTTTTTCTGCTCAATTTTATGAATGGAAATATGCAGAGCGATTTTTGGTGTTCTGCCAGCCAAAGCTAGTGAATTGAGTGTATTTTGGCTTCTTGGAAATACAACAGTTTGTTGTGCTGTTTTTGCAGTCTTTTGGAATACTTTTGAGAAGCGCTTCTTGTAAATATGACTTACAACTAGTATTTACAAATGGTTTGATTTAAGTACAGTCTGTGGGCTGTCCTTTGTTTCTGTCCTAAGTGTTGATCTGTGGGTTAAATGTTTGTTTAAATGTCTATGTGGATTGTGGTTTTCCCATTAGAGCTTAGCGATAGCGCTATTTATGAAATGATGACTATTAAGCGCACTGTATTGTGTGTCCTGAGTGCTTTGACCCCTTTCTGTATATGTATGAAATATGTTCAATATGTGCTTGTGGACTTTCTTGTTGTCTTCAGTCTGTTATCCAAACTGTTAGTTAATCAATATTAATTAGAAATTAAATAAAAATTCAGAAATTAACCATATGATATGCTACAATAGCTATATGTTGCTATTTAATTTATAGAGTAAGCAATTATCCACATGTAAAAACTTTTAACTGCTTAAAAGATAACATTAAAATCCACATTCACTAGGAATATGAATAAAAGGCCTCAAAAACGAAATTGTGTGTTTTGTAGAAAAATAAACTTATAGCATTTTTACTTACAGACATTGTATTAGATATTAACAGGCAAACACTTCAGCTGAAGTAAATTTTTGCTGAACTCAAACGCATATTAGTGCACACGCATTTTAAACCTTGAAATGTCTTAGTTTTTAAATAGACAGTCACCATGATCACGTTTCAACACTGAGAAACATCATTTACTGCGGATTTACATAGGACTTATTTATTTATTTATTTATTTATTTTATTATAGTGTTTTGTATAGCGCGAACAAGACCCGTGGGTATAAGAGCGCTTTACATTAAGAGGTCGGTTATCGATGACATACGTTATATAATTTAAAGCAAACAGATATAAGATAGTTACTTATATTGCTTTAGGAGGTGAGAATATATATAGATTAACATATAACCTCATGGCTGATAATGGTTTTCCCCTCCTGTGCTGAAAAAACGCAAATACCAGTGTTACATGACGAGCTGGGCTCGTCATCAGCGTGCGAGGAGGCTACACCATGACGAGCCCAGCTCGTCATCAGCCTGGAAGGGGTTAAAGAGCATTTACAATCTGATTTAGATAAAAGATTAGCATATCTAGCAGAGGGATTAAAAAGCAAACAACTATGAGGTAGGTAATTATAAGACATTCAGGAGGTGAGTTTATAAATGTATGTTTTCATATTAGAATGAGGTAGTAGTAAGGATACAGATAGGTACAGCTAGGTCTCAAGAGAGACTCCTGTCCCGCATCAAAGTTCAGCAAATATCATTGTGCAAGTCGGCGACTTTTATTTCTAGCGACATTGATGCTCTGTATTAGGGCAGCAATAGATCCTATCTATGATCAGTCGTCATCACTATGTGAGGTATTTAATCATCAGGATGCTTTTTACTTCCCTCTTAAATGATACTGTATTTTGAATCTTTCTAATGTTTGGAGGGAGTGAATTCTAGATTCTCGGGGCTGCTCCCGAGAAGGCTCGGTCATAGGTTTTTTTCTTCCGGAAGTTGGCTGGCAGTAACAATAGTTCCTTTGCACTCCTGGCTGGTCTGTTTCCTCCTGATAGTTCGATTTTCCCGGTTAGGTATCTTGGTGTGTTGTAGTGAAGCGCTTTGTGGATGATACATGCTATTTTTAGTTGAATTCTGGCCTCATATGGCAGCCAGTTTAATGCTTTCAGGTGAGGGGAGATATGGTTGAATTTCCTCGATCCAGTGATAAGTCTTGCCGCTGCGTTAAGACATGCTTTTAGTGGTGCTGTGGACGTTTTTGGTAGACCTGCTAAGGTGGTGCATTCATATTCAATCCTAGAGATAACTAAGGATTGGACTGCCAGTTTAAGATCTGCCTCTGAGATGAATGGTTTCAGTTTTCTTATATAGTTCAAGTGGAACCGGGCACTTTTAGCCATTGATTTGATGTGGGCTTGCATGTCGAGGTTCTCATCTAGTGTGATTCCAAGCAATTTCGCTGAGTTGGCTAGGGTAGGGGTGCAATTAAGCGCTGTCACTAGCTTGGTCCATTCTTTCATTTCCGTTTGGCTCCTTGGTGGTGCAATTAATAGGAACTCAGTTTTGTGAGCATTCAGCTTCAGATGATTGGTTGTTAACCATAGCAATGTCATTTTTAACGTCTCATTCATTTGTTCAATTTCTTCCAGGGACGTGATCTTTATGTATATTTGCGTGTCGACTGCATACATGTGATAAGATATCTGTGAGTTACGGAGAATTTCTGTAAGAGGTTCGACATACAAGTTAAACAAATCTGGGAATAATGTCGATCCTTGAGGGACTCCAATTGAGTTAGGGCATAATGGTGAGAGTGATTGGTTGACCAGGAATCTCTGTGTTCTGTTTTGCAGGGATGATTCGAACCATTTCAGTACATTTCCAGACATACCCATCCTATCCTTTAGTCTGGACAGTATTGCTTGGTGGTTTACTGTGTCAAACGTAGAGGATAGGTCTAGGAGAATCAGTAGGCATGCTCGATTTTGATCTAGAGCTAGTAGTGCGCCGTCAACAATATGGAGGATCGCAGTTTCCGTGCTATGTCCTGCTCTGAATCCTGATTGATACTCGTCTAGTAGGGAGAAGTTGGTGATGTGTTGGCTCAGTTGGCCTTGCACACATTTCTCAATTAGTTTAGCAAGTAGAGGGATGTTGGTCACTGGGCGAAAATTATTCGGATGTGTTGTATCCGCCGTAGGTTTTTTGATTATGGGGATGACTTGTCCTGTTTTCAGGCAGTCTGGGAGGATTCCTTGTGATAGCGATGCATTTATAATTTTGGTCCAGATTGGAACCACAATATGGCTGATTTCTTTTAGGCACTTCGCCGGTAAAGGGTCATTATAGTGGTTGTTAGGTCTGATATCCGCGAGCGTTTTGGCGACGGTATTTTGGTCATATAATTTGAAGGTATTCCATTGTGCCTTGTTTTTGGCCTTATTACCGTGTGTTTCCAAACTGGTATCGATCAAAGATACTTGTTGGGTGGTTAGGCTATCCGCTGCGCTTTTGAGCTCTTTCTCAAGCGAGTTGGCCTTCTCCGTGAAAAATGTTTAGAATTCTTCGCAGCTTAGAAGTGTTTTCGTGTTCTCTTGTGCCGATTTTGCTACTTTATTTGATTGTTGCTTTAAGATTTCGAATAATTTCCTTGGTCTGTTTTTGGCCTTATCAAGTTCTGATCTTATGAATTCCTTTTCGGAATTGATGACCTTTTTGTTATATTGGTTTCTGATTTTTCTGAGGGATTTCAGCTCAGGGGATGAAGGGTGTTGTCTCCATTTTCTTTCAGCCATTCTCAGTTTTCGCCTTTCATCGTTCAATGACCCATTAAACCATGGATTTTTTAGCTTCTCTGTGACTTTTTTCAATTTTAGTGGCATGGTGTTGTTAACGATTTTCGCGACTGATGTAGTGTAGTGATCTGTCAGATCGTTTACATTCTGCAGGATGTTAGGAAGCTTTAGGTCTCTCTCACAGCACTCTACTAGTTGCTCAATATTCTCCTCTTTTGTGTCTCAGATCCATTTTTTGATCTTGTCAGGTTGCAAGGTCTTGCTCTTTTTCAACATGGGTATCATAAATGTTATGGCATGGTGATCTGACCAGTCACACGAGTCTATTGAGAGGATTGATGTGTCTTCGTTTTTTGATATTATCCAGTCTAACGTGGCTCCTTTCGAGTGAGTAGGTTGCGTGCATGCTTGTGTGAGATTTAGCTCCAATAGGAAATCTTTGACTGCGTTGATCGATTTGTCATTGCAGTCGTCCCAGTATAAGTTGAAATCGCCTAGGTAAATGTTATTGGTGTCGGTGTTAGAGTTGGTCATTATGATCTCCATTAACTGATCAATTAACTTGGCGTTTTCTCCTGGTGGATGGTACAGCGCATGCAGGTTACATCTCTGATTGACTGCTGATCTTATATTAAGACCTAGGTATTCACATGATTCAAGTGGGTCGGATTGTATTTGGTTGACCTCAATATCCGATCAGTGAATGCAGGCTAAACCTCCTCCTATCTTCTTTAGTCTATCCAGTCTTACAATGTTATACTGAGGAGGTACTAAGAGATCCATGGTTGGAGATGATGACTCCGATAGCCACGTTTCTGTAAGGATTGCTAAATCTATTTCCTTGTTAATGATGAGGTCCGCTATGTCTGATGCGTGTTTGGTTGCAGAGTGACAGTTGAGTAGAAGGCATATCATAGGTTTCCCTGAGTTACTGGGGTTCAGAGTTTTCACCTCGTCGGTTAGCTGTACTTGTTGTAAGTTATTGTGGTTGGATTTCCTTTCATTCTGTCTGGATGTTCTATTGGGATCGATCGGTACCGTTTTGATTCTCTCCTCTCCTTTGCGGTTTGATGGTTCATATGATCAGAGCAACACCAGTGTCTCCTCCTTCGACCAGGAGTTAGTCCTAACTGGTCGGCTGTGCCCATTTGAAAGTGGCATGGCCATCTTGTTGCTCTTTCTTTGTGAAGAGTGTACCAAATTTTGGATATGCAGGACCTTGGAGTGAGTGCTTGCCGTCATTTCCATTATTTTTTCCATCGCTTGTCGAGTACTAAGTGTGTCTTGTGCCATGTTGCCAATTAGTTTCTGAATCTCTTTTATATCTTTCCGATTTTGGAGAGTTCTCGTAGGGATGCCTGACCTTTCTGTCCGCGATTTGCATTTTGATTTTCTATGTTTCGGACCAATTCTTTTAGTCGAAATCCTTTTCTTTATATCCTCGGTATGGTTGTCAGACCCGTTTCTATTCGCAATGAGGGATAAGTTATCTATATTTAGTGATGTTAGGAGTGCATTAGTGGGTAAGGTTCTAGGTGTCACTTGTGAAGCACCAGAGAGAGGTAAGGAATGGTAGATATCTTCTAATTTATTTAATTCCCGGTCATCATTGTGTGGTTCACTCGAAGGAGATGTCCGCGTTGCGTGAGGTGTCTTATCATTTGGGAGCGGCGTTGATTCCTCCCTTTGGAGTTGGTTCTGTTTGTAATTCCCATGTCTTACAGACCTCTTTGTTCTTACTGTCTTCTTCTCAGATGTTGTCACTCCTATTTCAGTTTTGTCACCTGTTCCTGTATCTTGATCGCGATGTCCTCCATTTCGTTTAAAGACTCTAGTAATAGTGTTGTTAACGTCGGTATTGCCTTCTGGTGGCGTCCGATGTGGATGATATCTTGATCCCTCTGAAGGTATCTCTACATTAGGGAGTGGCGTTGTATTATCATTATTGTCAGGATTCTCTACTGGTGGGGTCCGTTGTAGTTGACATCTTGCGCCCTCTAATGCTTCCTTCAAGGTCGGAAATACATTATCAAACTTGTCTAGCTCGCTGTTGGCTGCTTGTATCACCACTATTCCAGTTTTATACATGGTAATGCATAAATCTGCTTTGCATCTTTTTGACGGAGAGATTATCATTTTTGTGCCATGTGGGATATTTTTTATAGCTTTAATGTTAAGCAATCTTGTGAAGGTATTTCGCCATTTAGCCTTTTATTTGTGAAGAATATCAGGTCGTTCACAATAGTGCCTTGATCTGTGCTAAAATAGGGGTCGGAGATCAGTGTATCTGGGTTATTTCTCAAGAAGTTATGTTTGAACTTTTTTGCTGCATTTTTAGATAAAGTAGTTGGATATTTTATAGTCTGGGCATTCAGGCCAGCTGCTTCTGTGTAGTTTTCATCCATGTTTGCTCCTCTTCGTTGGTCTTGTGGTGACTCTTTTTTATTTGACTGCGTGCATTCCTTCTTCATTTGGTGATGTAATTGTCTTTTACCCTTAATTACTGGCTGGTAGTAATCATAACTATGTATCCAATATTATAGCACTGGTATTATTTAATTATTATATCAGATGTTACGATAAATAGGATTATCTTAATGCTTGTGGTGATTGTGGTGGGTTGGCACCAGTATTGTATAATTATTACATCAGGTGTTATGATAGATAAGATTATCTTAATGCTTATTGTGGTTGTAGTACTCCATGATATATTTCTGTTATCGATTTTCTTCCCTATAGATTCATCTGTATTCATTAGAATTTGCTCTCATCATATTGAGTGAGCAACTTGCTTCATTTCAAGATGTCCGCTGATTTGGATGTTCTTCTGTGAATTGCATCCTTTTTTGTTACTACTCTTGTCTTTGTCCTTTTTCTATTTTCATCATCTGTTTTGGGGGTTGGCTCCTTCGTTCCTGCCCCTGGAAGATATCGATTAGTCCTTTTTCCCTTGCTCCTGTCTCATCAGGCTCCTTCCTTCCTGCCTTTGACAAAGATTATTGGTCCTTTTTCCCTTGCTCCTGTCTCAGCACTGATGCCATTTTGAGGTCATCTCCCTATAAATCTGATCTATTTGCGGTTAGGGGCTGGCCTCTTCCCCTTTGCCCCTTGTCAGTCCTCTCTCCGTTGCTCATGTCCCAGCACTGGTGCCAGTCTGAAAGTCCTCTCTCTATCAGCAGCAGGAGCAATCTATCATTTCTCAGCGTGGACATTCAGAAGCCAGTTTGTCCCAGGCGGCCGCCATTCCAAGGTCAGGCACGCCGCCTCGGTCATAATCCTCAAATTTACCACTGAATCAAGCTTGCCAAGTGAATATCGGACAATATGCATTCAATTCAGTCTCGGCGTATGATGCCTCCGCGATCGCCGGATTTCTTTACAAAACAGTCCAGAGGTGTACCTATACTCAGCCACCGTTCGTCTTCGCTCCCGTTCGTCTCCGCTCCCGCCCCTAGTCCCGGCCCGATGCCGCCTCGGAGCTCAGCGCTCTCCTCGCTCTGCAATTCTTTTCCTCCCGCTCGACGGGAAGCGGACTCCCTCACTGATTCCAACTCCAGTCCGGTCGCAGAGGGAATCACGCTGTCGGCTCTGCGAACTTCTCTTGCAGTGCAGCGGGCACCTCGCTGTCGGAGCTGCAGCCCACGTCTTTCCAGATGCCCGTTGATCGCCGGTGACACAGTAGATAGTCCTCCTGTGTCACGCTCTCACTCGTCCTCGGCAACCCTCACAGTGGCAGTCTCGGCGTCCAGAAAGGGACACACTGTGTACACTGGTCCCCCTCCGCTTTATTCCCGGGTAAGTCGTGGCAAAAATATCTTCCTATGATTCTTGATCTGTTGCTATCACGGTGTCCGGTAAGTGGGGGGGGGGGTGTTTAATCAGGGATTTAAACTCAGAAAGTTATCCTGAACCCCAGGAGCTATTGTAGTGAGCAGCCATCATGCAAGGTGACAGAAGGCAATACAAGCCCTGGAATGGTATTTACTGTGCCACACAGAGCCACCTTGCATGGCTTAGTATATTCTGATTAACTCATGACAGTTGAAATCGCTGCCTTGCTGTACTCTGCATTGAGAAAGCATTTCAAATGTGGAGCATGAGCGGTCCCATGCATCCACCCATGAATACTGAGGCAATCCCAGTTTTAAAAAAAAATAGTAAACCTCTGGTTGCATTAAAATGACACGCCTTTCTAAGTGAAACATAATGAGGAGAAATATCTTTATTTATCTTTGTTATATCCTCATTCAACTTGTACTGCATACTGTGGCACACATATAATGAGGAAAATACCTCAAAGGATTGTTTTTATGCAGGAAGGTGTTCATTCTTGCACATAAATAATCCTTCTCTTAACACAGGCCGATTTGCAGCATGGTGCAAGGGTGCCTGGGTTGGTGCCAGTGCAAGGAGTGAGCAGAAAGGCAGCGTATTTCTGTAGATATGGCACATTTTTGCTCTCTCCCTGTCATGCACTGCTTCGCAATAAGTTGTCCTTGAATGGGATTTACTAAGTCAACACAAAGCCAACTTGTTTGGCTTTGCATGTCTGAGTAAATTCTGAGTAAGGCAGTGCAGCCCAAATCGCTTCCTTGAAGAACCCTGCGTTGAGAAAGTATTTCATGGGTGGAGCATGAGGGCTCCCTTGCATCCACCCTTTGATACTGGTGTAATCCCAGATTTAATAAAAAATAGTGAACTGGGGTTGCGTCTAAATGGCATTCCTTTCCAAGTGAGACGTAATGAGGAGAAATAACTTTATTTCTCATTGTTATTACCGTTCAATGTTTACTGTATTCTGTGGCACACATAGAAAGAGGAAAATACCTTATAAGATTGAAACAATCCCCTTAACACAGGCCCCCTTGCAGTATGATGCAATGGTGATTGGTTTGGTTCTAGACAGTACAGAGTGCAGCAGCACAGGGGGGAACAGAAATGCAGCATATCTTAGTAGATATGGCACACTTTTGCAGTGTCCCTGTCATGCAACGCATCAAGAAAGTTATCCTGCTGCGCTGCTTTGCATGACTTTTCAGTAAATCTGCCCCAAAGTGTCTATGTCTGTGGTTGTGTACTATTTATTGAAGAGGGATTAGAAGCATTGGTGGGTAGAATCTGTTGTGTTCCTGCAGAGGTCATCACAGAGATACTCATGGCTGCTCGAGTTCACAGAGTGATGTCTGAAAAAATACCTGGGTAGATCTGGCTCTAACCGCCCAGATATTTCGATATTGGCTTCCTTATTAAAATATTTATTTGTTTTATTCAGAGGTTTTGTGAGGAAACACTAAGTTTCATTTGGCTACATCAAAGCACTAACATAAAAGAGAAAAAATAAAAAAGTTACAGTCTACTCAGCAGGATAAGCCTAAAAGCAGTCTTCTTAATACGTGGGGCGGGTTTAGTATGTTCAGTCTTTTAGATGACCTCTATACATGTATAATGGATCTTAAGGAATGACTGAATTTGTCATTCATGGCAGATTTACTTACAATGCACGCAGAGAGGCAACTTGCTGTGCAGTGCTTCGTGAATGAAAGAGAGTTGAAAACCACCATAACTACTAAGAGAAGAAAAAACCTCCGAAACGTGGTATTACAAATAGGAGTATGGCGCCTCTTGGTTGAATCACACAGGTTGATTAGGGGTTACAACATTTATAAAAGACGGTGCTGTAAGGTGTAGAGAACCACAAAAACTCCACAAATTTCGAGCCTCAACTCTGTACACAATATACTTCACCGCACATGGTGAAAGACGGGAGCGGCATGTTGGCCAGAAGAAGTACATACTGAGAACCCAGATTCAGAGTTGTAAAGGAGATTTTACATCTGACTGAGTATTGTGGACACGCTGCACTCATTGGATCCCCAATGTGTTGTAAATTGGCAGCAATGGGTTATCATTAGCAGAAGCCATCTTGTAATTAGAAGTTATCTTATCAGCTTTGTGAAAGCCATTTTGTATTTCTGGCGGCCATTTTGTCTGCCATGTGCTCTGTCCTACCTTTCTGTTAACTGCTCTTGCAGCCTGCCTAGAGACAAACTATGTTTAGCATCCTCCACTTCGCACATGCCCAGAAGGACCTAGCTAGTAGAATGCACCTGCTTCTCTAGTATAACTGTCAGGCTATTTTTGCAGCTGTATGGAGAAGTAACTCTCCTCCCACTTTGTTGCTTTTTTGCATGCTTACATGAGCCAGGACTGCCCCTTGGTTTTATGCTGAGTATGTAACCCTCACATATATAAGGCCCCAGTGTTCTGTACTCTTTAGACTGCCTCATTCAGTTGCTAAGGCTTCTGTGTGACGTAGCCACACCTCATTTGAGGTTAATAAATCTCTCTGTTATATTTCAGCTTCTGTGGCAATTTCTTCTTTGTTGATTTAAATGGACTAATTATCAGTGGAACCCCTGAGAAGTGGATTTTTGATCACTTCAGTTTGGCGCGCCAACGTGGACCTCATCAGAAGTGACTATCTGAGGGAGTGATCTTGTCAGGAGACAGAAATCTACTGAGGAGGACAGGACAGGATTCTACTAAGGAGGTACTCTGTGCATGGAGATTCTGGGGATTCTCTGTCTCTGCAGCCCAGTATATTTCTGATCTTCCTGATTTTGCTCCTCCACATGATGTCACCCCTGACTGAGAACTTTTTTGGCGTGAGTATTTTAAAAAAAAAAGACTGTTAAGGCATTTAGAACTTGGCAGTTAGAAGTTGGACAACCATTTGTTTGATAATAGCTGTTTTTGTGGCACTTGTATAGGTTTGAAACCCGATTGGTAAGGTTGTCTAGGAACACTTACCCGGGACCAGATTGGTAAGCTTAGTTTAGGTACACTTACCAAGGAACTTGATTCTGAATATGAATATGATATGAATTTGAAATTGGCCAAATATTGAGTGAGTCCTATGAGTATGTATATGTAAATGTATGTGATGCTACACATATATGCAGGTATTGAGGAGATTTTTCTCTACTTCTATGAATTTTGAACTGTTCAACGGATGAAGAGTACTTTAAGAGCAACTTTTTTTATAATACTGCATATTTTGCACTATTTTTGGCACACCTATTTCAAGCACACATAAAAGAATGTGTTGCTTCTTGAAAGGTACCATAGTGAAATGTAAATTGAAATAGCCGTCTCCCTTGAGGGAATATCTAAATAGGTTTAGGTATAAAAACATATTTCTTGCTTGGTGATTCTGTCTCCCCAGGGAATTAAAATATGGACATAATACATATAAGGATCCTTTTTCTGCTCAATTTTATGAATGGAAATATGCAGAGCGATTTTTGGTGTTCTGCCAGCAAAAGCTAGTGAATTGAGTGTATTTTGGCTTCTTGGAAATACAACAGTTTGTTGGGCTGTTTTTGCAGTCTTTTGGAATACTTTTGAGAAGTGCTTCTTGTAAATATGACTTACAACTAGTATTTACAAATGGTTTGATTTAAGTACAGTCTGTGGGCTGTCCTTTGTTTCTGTCCTAAGTGTTGATCTGTGGGTTAAATGTGTGTTTAAATGTCTATGTGGATTGTGGTTTTCCCATTAGAGCTTAGCGATAGCGCTATTTATGAAATGATGGCTATTAAGCGCGCTGTATTGTGTGTCCTGAGTGCTTTAACCCCTTTCTGTATATGTATTAAATATGTTCAATATGTGCTTGTGGACTTTCTTGTTGTCTTCAGTCTGTTATGCAAACTGTTAGTTAATCAATATTAATTAGAAATTAAATAAAAATTCAGAAATTAACCATATGATATGCTACAATAGCTATATGTTGCTATTTAATTTATAGAGTAAGCAATTATCCACATGTAAAAACTTTTAACTGCTTAAAAGATAACATTAAAATCCACATTCACTAGTAATATTAATAAAAGGCCTCAACAACGAAATTGTGTGTTTTGTAGAAAAATAAACGTATAGCATTTTTACTTACATACATTGTATTAGATATTAACAGGCAAACACTTCAGCTGAAGTACATTTTTGCTGAACTCAAACGCATATTGGTGCACACGCATTTAACCTTGAAATGTCTTAGTTTTTAAATAGACAGTCACCATGATCATGTTTCAACACTGAGAAACATCATTTACTGCGGCTAAGCAAGCAGCTATTATTTTTGTAGGCCACGAATAGACAGGAATGTTCACTCAGCCAGGACTTCATCAGTTAAACACAGGTGAAACTTTGCTTTTCCAGAATGCTCTTTTAAAAAAATGAGGTTCATTATTTGTATTACAGGAAAGCATTTCATTTACGCTTTTCCTCTCTTTAAGCATTTTTGTAAGCATATTCTTGGTTCTGTTGCTAAATAATAATTGTCCTTTTAAAAATAAAAGTGGCGCGAAAATTTGTCATGTTTCAAGTTAGGCTTTTGTGCTTTGGCTTGTGAATGAATGCGTCTAACTATGATAGGCAAGGGAAGCAGCTTGCTTTTATATGTGGAATTATCAAAAATGATTGGTTTTATTAAAAATAATTATTAATTATGACAAATTATTTAAAGAAAAATAAGTGCTTTTAAAATCGTTTTCTAATATTTATAAAGATCAATACTCATACCATGACCTCCTAGCATTAAAATGTTATTTAAGTTGTATTGTACTGCATACTGAGGACATTTGCATATGGAATTTCACTTGGTGCAGCCGTAAAAACTCATTTTTCCAAGGATTTACATGAGATATGTTTAATGTCCGATCTCTGCAATCTGTAAAGAACATTCTGAGGATGATTAATATGTAACACAATTATAGGATATTAATTTTTAAGTGTCCCAAATACTAAAGTCTAAAATGGGTAAAATAGACTATTTAAACAGCATTTTTGCCACTTACAGTAGCTTTAAAGTGCTTTAGGCTTCAGTAACTGCATATATTTAGGTATAATACAAATAGCTGACTTCTGGATTAGTAAACAAGTATATTGCACACTGCTTCTGCTCTTAAAAAAATAATGTACATGTAGTTGCCTTAATTTAACAGAAAATAAAATGTTACATTAGTTTTAGACAGAAAATAAGATGAAGCCCTTTCTTAGAATTTTGTGGGCTACATGCCTAGGTAAAAACGATTAGAATATTCAGATTTATTTTTCACAGGAAAAATTGTGGCGCAAGGGACACAGAGTGTCTGTGGGACAGTTTTATTTTTGGACAGTCAAAATTAAGGTGGCTTAACATGCTTACATGTTGTTCCTGCTGGTCCTGTGTGTCAGAAAGGACACAGTAAGTTTTATTTGACAGCAAATCACCACTAAGGTGGCCTGTGTAAAAAGGGGGGTGAGGAAAGTAAGAAAATTAAATACTAAGCAGGCCAGAATATTGGGTTTTGGGCTGCAGGTTCACAGTGCATAAAGTGCATTACATGGTATGGTGCGTCACCGCTCATTTATATATGCTATTGTAATTTGTCTGTGCTTTCTGTGCTTGGTATACAGCAAGTATACCTGATGGCTTGGCATGTGTGTTTTTCTGTTATGCATATCTTTGTTTCTATGCTTTTGTCGTTTAATACTATTACAAGCTCCTCTGTGTTGTGAGGGGATGGTCATGATGATGCCCATCGCTACGCAACAGTTGGCTGGACTTGTTCTGGTTACTAAATTTCACAGATATGATACTTCTTGCTGTGAACATGAAAGACAACACTTGAGATATATAGGATTAAAAGTGTGTCACCTGCAGTTAGCCATGTTACTGCCCCTCCCCTTAAGGAACGGGTGGCCCTTGATTATTTTCCTTGGTTGGACCCTAAGGAGGGCTATACATTTGTGGCTCTTGCTAAAGGTGTCCTGAACCTTTGTCATGATATTGCATTAGTTAATCATGTTCTGCTTCCTAGTTAGTGTATGGTTTTGTTCCTCAAAGGAACTGGATCAGTAGCTATGATTACCGTATATGGTGTAGCGGCCAGTGGTAGAGTTAAAATTTGTGTAGTACTCTGGTCTTTTGTGTATCACCCGTACTCTTGGTGTTGTGTCTGACTATCACCCAAGTAATTTCTTGTTCTTCCTATAGATTTTTCTTTTGCCGCTTCGCCCCTGATCGATGTTGCCTTGTGCCTAGTTATTGGGGATTTTAGCTGCATCCTAGTCCCATTTCCCTTTTTCCGTATTCCTTTCACCAGTCAGCCCTAATATTATTGTTGGTGAATTGTTCAAGTTCACACTTCTAAACTGCAGTGATGTACCAGGGACCCCCATATTATGTATAATTCCCTTTTGTATGACCAGACTGGTTTTAGGAATTTTCTTTAGGCCCACTTTGATGTTTTCCAGTCTGACTGTCAGGGTAGCAATGGACTGGTTAACTGACTCAATACTATAGTAAGACAAGTTTTCCACCTCAATAGGAGATACATTACTTTTATTTTTTTTTTAACATGACAAATTTTCAATGCCTATTTTAATTTGGTTTTTTACCCTTTTGTTCCTGCTGCTTTAATTTTTGGTGGGATCAGATGTGTTCTAATCATGAAAATACCAGGACTCTCTAGTTCTTGTCTTTTGTTTCCACATTTTGATCATTAGCCTGTGTATTGCATAGTGCACCTGATGCACAATTATTAAAGGGAGGTATCTACATGTCCCTGATAATCTGTATCATGTGATTTCCCTTTTGAGGTGTTCTAGATAAGGAATGTACCCCATTAGATAATGCCACTATGTGTGAGGACACACATTTAGATAGAATTCCCATGTAGTTATCTACCCTTAGATGGCAAAGGATAATGCTCCCACATTGAAGTTAGTGAGGATATGAGAAGTACCCAATTGAAGAGACTAGAAGTACTGCCTTTATATCCTTTGAGAGTGACAGTGCATTCTAGACCAGAGTAATCCCATGGTTTCTGGCCACTCCTTTGAAGATTGCAGGCCACCTGCTTGCAGTCCCATTGTTAAATACAATGAACTGTTGTTGTGCTAATTTGAAGGAAACTAACAACTGTGTCACATTTCCTACATTACTAGGTTCTGCTGGATCTTCCAGAGTAAAAGGAAGAGTCATAATAACCTGCAGAACAAAGATAAAGACAAGTCCTAAATCCCATCAGTGACAGCTACAGATGAAGGGCAGACGTCTTGGACCTACAGTCCAAGCACCCAGAAAATAGCAAGGCTGGACAGCGATCGCCAGCGCTTCATCAATGGCATCTCCAAAGCATTGTGCTTGCTCCATCAGATGGCGTTGGACATCAGACAAGAAGGAGGAGCTGGTTCCCTGTTTGCCACAGAACCAGAGTTTCAGTGCAAAAGAGAGAAAGAGAAGGATCCCTGTTGTTGATGGCAGGGTTGGTTTGAGGCTTCAGTTTTCTACCTGTCATGTGCTGGTAACCTCTGACAGTGTGCAGTCCCTTGATCCCCATGGCCTGAGTTTTGCCCCCCCCCTTTTCTTTGCTCCAAAGGAAGGGCAGTGCACCGGAGGATCCAAGATTTGCAAAAGGCACTACATTGTGGTACCCATGATGAAAGGAAAAATACAATGAAAGAGCAGCCCGAGCGCCCTCTGACACTGAATAATGAGTGTTGGAGTCAGAGAATGTAGACCCGGGTCTGCACGAGATGATCTGTGCCCATGACCAACAAAGAGCACAATATTTGTAGTGCCTGCCGCAGAGGAGAGACACTGGTGCACTGCATTGAGACATTGAGACTTTCGAGTGAGCTGTGAGTGTTTGCCAGGAGGGCACTCCTAGAGAAACTGAGAAGCACTATTTTCTTGGAAGGCCTGGATCCAGAGGTCCAACGCGGAAGACAACGGAGGCAAATTTGATGGACGATAGAAGCCTACCAAAGAGGCTTAGAACAGACTTTGGGCATAGTTGCACAAGCAATTCCAGTACAATTATATAAGGAAATGTTAGATAAATTCCCATTTGATTGAATTGCTATGGAAGAGGAAGTGGCTCCGCCTATAGCATCCACAGATGTGTGACTGTTCTTATTGTTTTGCTGGCATTATTTTAGAGAAGTGTTCTGTTTAGTGGAGCAGTATCAGGGCCGTATTCAGACAAAGGGTATTCCCCTTTAACCTGAGAGCATTGATAAGGATCGCAACTGTCTCACCTGAGTATATAATAGTCACTGAAATGCATAGGAGTTACTAGATGATTTTAGGACTTGCTTTTGCTTAGAACTAGAAAAATGATAGTGGTCACTACTTTCTACTGATATCTGAATGTAAATGATAACTAAATGCTCTGTTCCCCTTGTATTCCTGCTCATACAAGCCTAAAGAAATGTTTAGAATGGAAAATGCCCACCTAGCAATGAATTAGGAAATTGATAAAATTATGAAAAATTAATTTGACAATATTTTCTATGTTCCTACTGGATCATAGGAATGTCTTCAGCTAATGCTAAAACGATTGTCTGTTGTAAATTGGCAGCAATGGGTTAGCATTAGCAGAAGCCATCTTGTAATTAGAAGTTATCTTATCCGCTTTGTGAAAGCCATTTTGTATTTATGGCGGCCATTTTGTCTGCCATGTGCTCTGTCCTACTTTTCTGTTAACTGCTCTTGTAGCCTGCCTAGAGACAAACTATGTTTATCATCCTCCACTTCGCACATGCCCAGAAGGGCCTAGCTAGTAGAATGCACCTGCTTCTCTAGTATAACTGACAGGCTATTTTTGATGCTGTATGGAGAAGTAGCTCTCCTCCCACTGTGTTGAGCAAGTAGATCTTGTATGCCCAACTTAGTCATTTTGCATGCTTACATGAGCCAGGACTGCCCCTTGGTTTTATGCTGAGTATGTAACCCTCACATATATAAGGCCCCAGTGTTCTGTACTCTTTAGACTGCTTCATTCAGTTGCTAAGGCTTCTGTGTGACGTAGCCTCACCTCATTTGAGGTTAATAAAACTTTCTGTTATATTTCAGCTTCTGTGCCAATTTCTTCTTTGTTGGTTCAAATGGACTAAGTATCAGTGGAATCCCTGGGAAGTTGATTTTTGATCACGTCAAATGTGGGTTGGAAGTATCGCCACATTTCAAAATTTACTGATTTGAAACATTTAGCCTTGAGGAAGTCGCGGGACTACACCCCCAAAAGCGAGGAAACACGTGTTGGCTGTGGCTGTTGACAACTGATATACCAGAACACGGAAATAAAATGGAAAAAAAAGAACCGGACGGAATTGTACATAATTTATACTGCATGATGATGATATAATGATTTGTTCTCAATTATAATAGGGAAACCAGTTTGCGATTTGATGTGTGCTGTGGAGTGAAGTATACTAAGATAAGAAGCTCCTGAGCTTTCTCTCAGCAGTGGCACACTTGTGGCTGTCTAGCACTGATGCATCATCCTGAAATCTAGTCCGCATTGACACCAGAAGTTGCAGTGCTGTAGCAAGATGCGGGAAGTTGTCGAAGAAGAAACTGTGGGACTGTAATTGAGTAGGTGGAGCAGGGAGCAGAAATCATCTCCATGTAAATCTCTGAGCTTAAGTGGTGGTGAAGGAGCAGTACCACCACAGCTTGAGGGAGCAGAGTGTGTCAGGCAGGGCTTGCAGTCATGGCCCATGTAGGGCAGACCAGTGCCTTGAGACCGTCACTGGTGAGTAGCGTGCTTACAATTCCCTGAAAGATTGATTGATAGATTGATTGATTAATTGATTGCTTGACCAGAGCTGTCCAATGATGGAGGAGACCAGTGGCAGCCACATAGCTCACGGGTGGCGAGGGTGGTTCGTTGCGCAATATATATATATTTTTCTTCACTTACCTTGCCCCCGGGTCTCACGTCTCTGCTCCTGATCTCCTCATCAATCTCGAGGAACAGGAGGCACAGCCAGGCCCCACTGACCAATCACATTTGGTCTGAGGGTCATGGTTCAACTTTCAGCCAAGGAATGGGGGACTGGGCATGTTCTCCACGCAGTCTGTAATGCAGCCTGCATGGAGAACAGGGAAAGTGTGTATGACTATTTTGGGTGACCCGAGAGGGGCGGCTAAGCAGTCATGCGCACTCAGGAGTGGGCAAACCACTCCTACCCTGCACTGCTCCAAGAACGGAGTGGCATCTCCCACCCACCCATAGAGCAGCAGGAAGTATAATATGATAACTCAAAGTTAGTTTTATTTTATGTTTCTACTTTGCACTGCTTAAAAGTAGTGGGGCAAAGCTCCTCCGCCATAGCGCCATTGAAAGAAATGCTTCGTAGAGCCCGGACTCACAGGTGTCAACATGTTCTGCTGACAACAGGCTCCGAATGTTGTACCAATTGTGGCTGCCAGGTTAATTATCTGGCCTGACCCTGACACATTTTGGGAGTGGACCATGATAAGACTGACACGGCGCACTATGACATAAATGCCAGCTGTGGAAGCTATACTCCCAGCCACTCCAGAACTGGACAATGAGGTCTAGGGGGTCACGGAAGAGGCTGGGAGGCTGCAGGGGTGCAACACACATACCTCCAGTGCTACTGGCAGGCAACAGTGAGTCCCACCTCTGAGCTTGTTAGGTGGGGGGGGGTACTATGGAGGGTTGCAGAAGCACACAGGACCTTTTAGAAGGGGCCTCCCTAGGGACTACAATATATGGTGTGAGAGGTGAAAGGGGAACCAACTGAAACAAAATGGATAAATATGCAGTGTCTACTACATCCTCGGCACTTATTTAACATCTGGTGGAGCAGGCACCCCATCTCTAAACAACAGACCACAGCAAGAAATGAAGCCCTCCGTAAATTATATATGGATGCCTGTCCAATGAGTGCAGGGTTTACTGAATTCACAAATGGATTCTTTGTCATAGAGAAATAGACTCTACTACAGACTGACATCAAGAAAATGGGTGAAAGGGTCACAGAGACCAAGACCTCACTAGCTACACTAAAGGCTGTTGAAAAGGCCCTTCGGGGTCAAGGGGACCACTCAACAAAAGACAATGTGATGATGATGGCAAGCTGTTAAGACTACAAGGGCTCCTCCAGAAAGAAAAGTATTTGAGTGGTGGAGTGCTTGAGTGGGCAGAAAGGCCAAGTGTTGAACTCTTCCTGGGGGACTTTATAATGCACAATTTGAAGCCCAATGCCCTCTCCAGGTGTTTTTCATTAGAACATGACTATAGGGTCAAAACACTACCTCCCCGTCCCATAGCCCCATACCAAAACATTATTGCACACGTTTTAATCATCAAGATAAGGATGTAATCCTACAAGTCCCCAAGAAACCTACAATATTAAAATGCCACGATGCATTTTTTTCACAGACTTTAGGCTAAAAGTATAACATATATGATGGAGCTTCAATGGTATGTAAAATGTACTGAGATGAAAGACCCTTAATATATGATATTTTACCTGTGAAGAGACGAGTTTGTAGCAGAAGGGAACACCTGACACTTTGCGTCTTCAGAAAAGAGAAAGCCCATGGGAAGCATTTGATGAAGGGATAGCAACACCAGGATTGTAGATCAGGGACTGCTCTTGTGCAGTTGATTCTAGTAAGACCTTCGAGACTCCTAAACTAAGAGATGCCTTCCTATATCAAAGGAGCCTGGGCATATGTAGGCCCATCGACTGGACTCTTCTGGACATCACTCCTGCTGGGTGAAGCCCCAGAAATGACTTGGAAATATAATGGAATTCTTGGGGGTGAGAAAAGAGGATAAATTATCAGGGACGTGGCACAGCAACCTCTTAGCTCTACACTTTCTTTGGAGTAACAGGGGGTATGCATTGTTGGGGATGTAGGGTAGCAGGGATGGGGGAAACTTACCAGAGGGAAAGTTTGATTATGTTTGAATCCTATTTTTCACATCCACTGAGAAGAAACCCTAAACTAACTATAACTTGTGCTCAAGCCATGCACAGTATTATCAACAATGAAGGCATTCAAGATGTGATTAAGGATGTTATGAATGTAGTCAATGAATTTGCCATTAGTGATTTAGAATGCAAGGGTAAAAGCAGTGCGTGGTGAGGGCGCAAATTATAGTTACTTTTGGGTGGGAGTTATAGTTATTTGAGATAGCTATAACTGTTGAATTTCAGTTGTTTTGTTAGTTTCAAATGGTATGTTTCACATGTCACTTGCGCCCAACTATAACATCCCTTTAACCTTTGGTTTCTTTAGTTAATTTCTTTGGTTTGTTTTATGTGAATTTAGATATTTTTACAATTTTGAACTGTAACGTCAGTTTAACCTTTGTATTTTTTAGTGAATTTTTCGTGTTTTTTTTTTTATGTAAAGTAAGATGTCCATCGTAATGCACAGCAGGGGGGATGGATGAAGGGTCTGGGCTGGCATTGTCTGTTGTTCTGCCCCTGTCAATGCTTGTTGCCCCTGCCCCCCTCTTCCTTGTCCTCCATTGCCCAAATCCATACTTCTTCACCCTCATTCACGTCTGTGTGGCCATTGTTCTGCCACTGCCCTTCCAACCTGCCCTGCACAGTTTGCTTGCTGTTAGTATCCACTTTCTCCCTGCCTTCTCAGTCCATACATCTGCCCCTTCCTCCTGTTCTGCATAGTCAAATGTGCTGTCACTGCCTGCTAGTTAGCTTGATGTCCCTGCCCACTCCTCCTCCCTCTGTTGCCTGAGGCTATGCTTTTATCATTGCCCTCCTGCTTAGCCTCTGTGCTCAGCTTGCTGCCCCTACCCTCCTTCCCCTGCCCTCTGATGTCTGTGTGCATTTGCCTGCTCCCTCACCTTTTCCCACAATGGACCTTCCACTGCCCCTCCTATCTACTCTGAGTACCTCTTTTGAGCTTCCATTGGCCCTCCTGCCTGCCAAGAATGGGAAGATGGCTGTCACCTATCCATGACCACTCCACCCTTCCTTCCATTGACCGAGTTCTATGACCCTATCCACTCCCTTCTGTCTTCCATGCTCCATTTGGCTGCTACTCCATGCTCAGTTGTGCTGCAACTACTCCTCCTGCCAACACTGTGGTGCATTGGGAATTGCCTGTTCGATTCCCCTGTCCTCACTTGCCTGTATCAAGCCCCTACCTCTCTTTCCCTTCTGCTCTTCATGGTCCTTTGTGCATGGTCTTGCCCCTTTCCTCTTTCCCACTATGGCAGTAGTGTTGCCGCTAGCCCTCCCGCTTTCCAAGGATGGTCTTTGGTGCTGTCATTGCCCCTCCCACCTTCCTTATGCGGTCAGCTTGCTGCCCCTGACTTGCACCGCCTGTAAGAAGTTAGCTTGGCATATGATGTCCACTAGTTCTAGTGGGCACATTGCACCAGTCTAATCGACCCTTATTGATGGTGGTTGTAAAGTCAACCTTAAAAGACAAGCTATCCTAGTGGTAGCATGGACCAGCAGTTGTCAGGCTAAGACTTAGAGGGGAGTTAAGCAAGTTCTTTTACCATTCATAATCCCTTGAATACCAAATGAAAGGACACCACACAAGGTATATAGCAAATATATATGTATTTATTCTAAACACAACCCCTCTGCACTCTTTATGAGGTCAGAGGTAAAAGCACAATACAAGTTACTTAATTAGCATACAATAAGTTGCACAGTACAGGTTTTGCCCTAGGGGCCTCACAAACCATATACTAAAATAGTGGTATAAGAACCACAACAGAAATAGAAAGCAGGCCTAGGGCATAGGGAATCGCTGGGGCTACTCTAAACAACCAAAGGTTAGGATGCAGGAGGACCATGGGAGACGCATGCAGTGTCTAAACACAGCCGCTGGTTACCATTGACTTTCTATGGGAAATGAAGAAGTTACAAAGTTACAGATTAAGGGCACAAAGGAGTGACCTATGATGGAGCCCTTTTAGACTAGGACACTAGGAGAGTCAATACCCACAGGAGCACTGGAGTACTCGAGTTACCTCACCCAGGGAAGCCGGGTGCATAGGGGTCTTTTCGTGTCGGGTTTCATCGTCGATTCCAATGGAGAGCTGCGAAGAAGTGCCGCAGGCGACCAGAGGATCAAAGGGTAAATCGAAGATCTGAAAAACCTGAAAACAGAAGGGACAGAGTCTGGGTCACAGGCCTTGGACCAGGACGGGACCAGGAAGGAACCAGGCGATGTCGGGTGATTTCAGGTGAAGAAATTAAGCTTGTCTCTGCAGCCACAAGGACCAGGAGGCGTTGACGACAACCAGAAGCTGGATTCCAGCTGTCCGACAAAAGATCTAGTAGACTGCGGTGTCGGTATCCAGATTAGACCCAACAAGCATTGGCATATGCAATCCATGCAGGAGATGAAGATTGGCTTTGGTGCAGACCAGCAAGGTCTGAGGAACTTCTCCTTTGGGGAGAAGTTGGAGCAAGCCTGGTGCAACTGGGAAAGCGAACTAGTTTCAAAGAAAAGTCTTCCAGGGGCTCACTAGCCAACAGGCAAAGAACCGGGAAGATGCATCAAGCTGAAATGCAGGAGCGGGCTCGACGGGACACTCGTGGAGTGTGGAGACCTGAGCATTGGTGAAAATGGTGCTCGGTCTGGGGCTTCAAGCACTCCAAAGCACACCTTCCAAATATTTCGGGAAGTTGATGCAGCTTGCAAAATGCAGGATGTCCAGGAGTTCCAGGAGTTCCAGACACACGTCTCTTGTGTCCGCCATGGGTCTCAGCTATGCTCGAGCGTCAAGCAGCATCAGAGATGTCTGGAAGTCCATGTCTTGTGTCGCAGAGTCTTCGCGATCTGGCGGGAACCTCAACAACGGAGACCGGCAAAGTTGCTTCTGGTGCCTGTTTGAACAGGGTGGTCACTCCTTGACCATAAGGGAGATGTCTACCATCTTCCAGTCGAAATGGAATTTCGAAGGTCCAGGATTTATGTTTCAAAGTTTCGTCCAGGGTAATCTAAAGTCCTAGGGGCACAGCTCCTATACATATACTAAGTTTGGGGGCTGGACTACCTGAAAGGTCCCTCCTATGGGTGGACCTGGGGAGGGGGTGGTTATACCCCTTCCCCTTTGTCCAGTTTTGTGCCAGAGCAGGGCTGGAGTGCCCCAGCAACTGGTTTGAACTGGGCTATGCATGTAGCACCTTGTGTGCCCCAGGCAGTGTCTGGAAATTGCATTCTGAATGCAGCCCTCCCAGCGTCAATACACTAAAGCCTGTCTGGGGTGGAGCCAGCACCTCCCCTGACAGGAGACCTATTGTCCAGGCCTCCCCTGCCAGAGTTTCATCCAGCAGTAGGAGGTCAGACTTGTGTCTGTGGCAGCAGCATCCATTCTGTGATGCTGAGGCTCTAATTAACTTTAACCGGGTATACCAGTAACTACATCTCTTCTCCCTCTAGTATTCCAAAGTGTTTGACACCTTACACAACATGTTTTGATAAAGCCAAACCAAAGTTAGCATTAACTGCGAGAGTTATAATGCACTTAAGAGTATATGGAATGGCAATATCATAGAACAGCTATAAGGAGATGGTTCCGAAAGCTGCAGAGGGGCTCAGCTAATGCTAGGGAACCGTCTCACATAAAATCAAGCACTCTGCCTCCAGGATTGATAAGGCCTGCCATAGGAGCGACTTATAGGTTACTATGTGTCTATATATAAGTTAGATATGTTGTTTTATCTTAGCTTGTAGAGCGCGACAGCTGCCACAACAAAGGGGCATCCCGGCGCTAATGCAGGAAAGACAACAAGGCAGAGAGCATGTGGAAGACTAGGGAGCCGGAAAGAGGTAGGTCTTGATGGCTTTTCTAAATGCAAAGTAGTTGTCAAGGCCAAGGATCTACATAGGAAGCGAGTTCTAAAGAATGGCGGCTCTATAACGAAAAGAGCGGCCACCCGCCCGGGCTCTACGGGGCCGGGGAACCACCACCATATGCTGACCCAGTGAGCGGAGACAACGCGTGGGGGCATAGGACAACAGGAGATCAGCCAAAATGGGAGGAGTGGCCAGCTTCAACACCTTAAAAGCAATGCATAAGGTTTTGAATTCAATGCATCTGGCCACCGGTAGCCAGTGCAGGCGGCAGATAGCATTAGACACAGAGCAAAATTTGCGTAGACTAAAAGTGTTCTGGCAGCTGCATTCTGTGCCCTTTGCAACCTCAAGACCTCTGCCTTGTTGGACCCTAATTACAGGGAACAGGCATAGTCGAGTCTTGACAAAACCGTTGCCTGAATGATGACCTGACGCATTGAGGCATCAAAAAAGCCCAACAGGGGTCTAAGCCCCTGAAGGAGTCCAATGCAAGTCCTGGCCGTTTTTTTTGTTTGGACTCGATAGTTTAAGGAAGAGTCGAGCCATACCCCAAGGTTCTTTACTGCCTGTTTGGGGGAGGGAGGTTTACCAAGACTGGTTGGCCACCAGGGATCGCTCCACCGACCATGGTACCTTCCTACTAACAATACCTCTGATTTGTTAGAGTTCAGTTGGCGGCAATTGCTGTTCATCCCCTCGGCCACTGCCGCTATGTCTCCCTGAAACTTGAGGTTGTCCCGCTCGTTGTTATTAGAGAGTGCCACCACCAACTGCGTATCGTCAGCGTAGGAGATCATGGTCAGACTGCTAGCAACTGCCGCTAAAGGTTGGACATAAATATTCAACAATAGGGGGCTGAGGGAGGAGCCCTGAGGCACCCCTTGTTTAACTGGATGATTGCCAGAGGTAAACAGTGGGGCAATGACCTTGAATGACCTCTCATGAAGGAATGAACCCAACCACTCCAAAGCCGAGCCCATAATTCCGGCCTCCGCAAGGCGTCGCAGCAGTATGTCATGCGACACTGTGTCGAACGCGGCGCTCAGATCTAACAGAATCAGCGCCGACGTTCGACCCTCATCAACGGCTGACCAGAGATGTTCCGTAACCGCCAGGAGTGCTGATTCCGGGCTATGACCCGGTCTAAAACCATTCTGAGAGGGATCCAGAAGGTTATTGGTGGTCAGATAGTCTGATAGAATGGAGTTCACATAGGCCTCTGTGATCTTATCTTTCCATGGAAGCAAGGAAATGGGGCGGTAATTCTTTGGTCTGGCTGGATCAAGAGTCGGTTTCTTGAGTAGAGGAATCACTTTGGCTTGTTTCCAGGCCCCGGGCATCACAGCCGTTCTGAGGGAACCATTTATCAACTGATTCAGGGGTGGTAGAATTGTCGACAGCACTTTCTTAAATTGGTCAGGCTTAAGTGGGTCTGCAGGAGATCCTGACCTAATCCTATAGCAAAGAGCAGAGAGTTGATCAGCCGTAATAGACGGAAAAGTGTGGAGGGTGCGGGATGCTATAAGTGGTCGGGAAGGACCGATAGATGGCATCCACTTTTTCCACAAAAAAGAGGGCAAGGTCCTCACACTGTTTATTGGACTTGATGGTTGACCCCGCTGCAGTTTGTTTAGATTGGAGACTGGCGAGAATGGTAAAATGTACTCTTAGAGGGATTAGTACTCTCATGTATTTGATTGGAGATAAAAGCAGCACATGCCTGATATATGGCCTCATGGTAGCTTTTGATTGCTGCCCGATAGATGACTTTGGCTTTGGAGCAGAAATCTCTTCTCCAAATCCGTTCTAGTCTCTTGCACCCCTTACGCATATCAGCAAGTTCCGTCTTGAACCATGGTCGAGATTTGGTTTTGCGATTGGCTGAGAGCTTCATAGGGATTAAGCTGTCTAATGGGTGCTCTATCCATTTCGAGAATGCTCTGTAAGCTTCATTGCAATCTTCAGCTAGATTCGGGCAAGTAGCCAAAAGGCGACTTGATTATTGCAACGCCCTGTACACCAGCGCTAATAAAGGTCTGGTGCAGCGCCTTCAGACTGTTCAGAATGCGGCAGCCAAATTTGTAGTGGATGCTCCCAGACTCTCCTCCGCCACCGCTGCCAGGAAAAGCCTGCACTGGCTTCCTATTGAGTCCAGGATTGTTTTTAAGACTCTTTGTTTGACCTATGGGGCGCTTGCTGGCAAAGGGGCCTATGGCATGAGGAAACTGTTGCGCCCATATGCACCGGATAGAGTCCTCTGCTCTTTAACGAAGAGCCTGTTGGTGGTGCCTCGTGTTCGAAGAAGTAAATGGGGCGGGAGGGCGTTTTCAGCGGTAGCCCCCATGTTGTGGAACAGCCTTCCCATAGAAATTAAATCCCAACCGTTGGTCCTAAATTTTAGGAAAGCTCTTAAAACGTGGCTTTTCTCAAAGGCGTACCCGTAGTGCTGGCTATCTGGTCATTCTGATTTCTTTTATGTTAGGCGCCTTGATGCCTCCGGGCTTAGTAGCGCATTATAAGATTTATTTCATTCATTCATTCATTCATTCATTCATCCCAATTTAGTTTCTGCCACAGTCGTTTCCAAGTCGAAATGGTCCATCCGACCTAACCTGATCGGTGTGTGCACTGTAATGTGGGATATGTTAGTAAAAACTGGATCTAATAAGTGCCCTGCAATATGGGTAGGGCCCACTACTAGCTGTAACAATTGTCAGGCTGCTAAATCTGCAGCAAAATTTGCCATATCAATGTTCTCTACTTCGTCTAAATGTAGGTTCAAATCCCCCAGGATAGTAAAGTTGGCGGTGTGAACAGCTAAGGTACTAACCATGTCTACCAGGGCCTCGCTAAAACCTAGTGAGGGACCTGGAGGTCGATATATCAAGAGCCCGGAAAAGGTGTAAGTGGGGCTCAAGGTGACCTTAAAAAGGGCACTCTCACAGCCAGTGATCCTCTGCTGAGTAAAAGAACAGGAGTAACTCAATTTAAAAACAATCGCTATGCCCCCACCTCTAGTTGCTTTGTTAATCAGAAGAAAGCTGTACCCCCCAGGGAGCGCGAGGCCAGGTACAGCAGTCATGTCATCCGAGAGCCATGTCTCATTCAAAAAGAGAACGTCTGGAGAGGCCACCTCTAACAAATCCTGAACGTCCGCATGATGTTTGGCTAGAGAGCGGCAATTGAGACTGAATATGTTAGTATATTTTTGGGATCTGGAAAGGGGGTGGCAAGATAGTGGTGTAAGTGTAGTTTGGAATCTACATTGCAGGCAGCTGAAAGGACCCCAGTGACAAACCCACCAGCCTGCCAGCAATCGCTCCCCAACTTCCTGATATTCCATAGCTCCTGCCGAGTATAGATAACCTTCTCTCTCTCAAAACCGGCAGCAAGTCTGGCGTTGAACTGGCGTGGACGGGCACAGATGGGCTTTGCTTTGGTGTGCCTTTGGCACGCCGCTGGCACGCCCGCTGCGTGCGTCCACTGCACGGCGGTGCCATAGGTCGAATTTTATACTGCCAGTATGTGTGCCCAACCACTAGATCAGTCAGCCCCTTACAAGATGGCCCCCGCAATTCAGACCACCGGAAGTGGGGAAACGAAGGACTCTGTTGCCAAGAACTCCCTCCACAACAAACAGCACAGGCTGTGGTGGACCGAGGAGGATAGTGGCCTAAAGTAAGTACATTTATTTTTTTTAAACAAATAGTGCAGCTCGCTTCAATTAAAAGTGCTAAATACCGCATATAGAAAAAGTATCTAAAACTAGCAGGCAGCGTGCTCGCAGTAGCAATGACAGAGGCAAACTCCTGTGTCAGCTTAAAAATACTATATCTAAGTAAGGGGTGATTACCCCACCTTACCCAGGCTGTGTGAACAGACCTGTGGTGTCAGTTTGGAAGCCTAACCAGGGGTGGCATAATACCTGCTGCAGCCCCTGGTAGACCTTGGGTGCACCTATGCCCTGGGTACCTATGGTACACTATACAGGGACTCACAAGGGTTACCCAGTAACCAATATGGTATATGTCTAAAGTACATGGTATCAATTTAGAGAGAGAACAGCTTGGCTGTGGGCCTGATTAGCAGGACCACAGCCACACTAAAGTCAAAAAACAAGAAAATCACAGCAGAAAGTGGGGGTGACCATGGGAAGCAGACCCTATTCTCCTACACAACACACCCCACCCAGACGCAGGGACATTAAACTAACCTTGACCAGTTGAGTCTTCATGTTCTAAGTGGAAATATCTGGAGAGTCCATCTGCTTTGGCATGGTCACTCCCAGGTCTATGTTCCACTGTAAAGTTCATCCCCTGTAGGGAAATGGACCACCTGAGTAGTTTGGGATTTTCACCCTTCATTTGATTTACCCACAAGAGGGGCTTATGATCTGTCTGAATCTTGAAGTGAGTACCAAACAAGTGTGACATCAACTTCTTCAGTGCCCAAACCACAGAAAAGGCCTCCCTCTCAATAGCTGACCAACTTTTCTCTCTAGGGGTCAGCCTTCTGCTTATAAAAGCTACTGGCTGGTCTTGACCATCTTTATTCAATTGTGAAAGCACAGCTCCCACTCTCAACTCTGAAGCATCTGTTTGAACAATGAACATTTTGGAGTAGTCTGGACTTTGCAAAATTGGTGCAGTACACATGGCCTGCTTCAGGTCATCAAATGCCTTTCGACAGCTTACTGTCCACTGAACTTTCTTAGGCATTTTCTTGGAAGTTAAGTCATTAAGGGGTGTCACTATGGAACCATACCCCTTGACAAATTTCCTGTAATACCCAGTCAGGCCCAAAAAAGCTCTGACCTGTGTCTGGGTGGTTAGAACAATCCATTCGATTATGGTCTGGATCTTGCTCTTCGATGGTTGAACTTGGCCTCCACCTACAAGGTGGCCCAGGTATACAACCTGACTCTGCCCTATCTGGCACTTAGTAGCCTTGATAGTTAGGACTGCCTTTTGCAGGACATCCAAAACATTCTTCAGGTGGATCAGGTTGTAGCAGGGTTTCCGTTCTCCCACAGAACTGTGCACAGAGATCTAGAACCTCGGTGAATTAGGGTGACCCAAAACCCACCTTAGTATCCAAAAGCCCCTTACCGAACTAGCTACAGTGTCTCATTGGTCATAACAAACTCCCAATGACTTAGACAAACCAGAACATGAACTTGGGTTACCTCAGGTATCGTAGAACACATGAACACTCTTTCGCTCTATAATCATTTCAAACCAGAATGGGGAGTAAAAGAAGACACGTGCAAGTTTGAAATATTTATTTTTCAATGCAAGGTTCTTAAACGCAGTATCTTATATAATACCAGAATACATATTATAAAAATCAGAGTTATCAGCATAGTCACTAATCCATAGTAAGCGAACGGTGATAGCATAATATAATGCAAAAATCAATAGAAATCTGTATCACCTATATTTGGCGCACCCTATTTAGCATATTATATTATATCTAAGAAGGTCTCATTTGGGTTTTAGCAGGGCGGGCCCATACCTCTAAATGTCAGTAGAAGAAGATCACATCATCAGCTACCAGCTCTCTGCATGCGAAGCACCATCAAGTGTGTTTTTGCATTCTCAGTAACTCTATCTTAAACCCGCGTAGAGCCCAATGTTGGCAGCAACTTTATTTGTGTTATGTCTAATTTGGTGCGAGGATCAGGCCTCTCAGCAACCTTGTGTTAGGTTATTCTTAGAGGGTTCAGCTCTCAGTGTGCAGACAGTGTACCAAGTGTACCAAGCACAACTGATATCAGACCAATAACATATTATTCTCAAATAAATCACATCTTTCGTCTAGGTTGAAAGCTACAATAACAATGATGTGTCGTGTGCAAACTGAAGCCGAAGGAAAATATGTTGTTTAAACATTTAATAAACTCATGCTAACTTAACACAATATATAGAAAAGCTGTAACTATATGATACCCCCCCCAATGATCCGAGGACGGTCAAAAAAAACAAGCCAATAATATAATAAAGGCATAACATGAAAGCAGAGTTCAACAATATTGAGCCAAGCTAAATGTATGTAGATGTATATAAAAAATAACAATACAAAAATATATATGAATGCCTATAGTGGCCAAACAAAATGTAATAAAAGTCTTGAACTTGAGGCCAAATATAAAATCATAGGCCTAGAACATATAAAGTCGAATGTCCGTAAGAGAAAAGGCACCATTCAGAATTACTAAAAAGTCACGTGCCAGTATAGTGAAAGTCTCCAAAGCCACTCATGGGTGGATAGAATATGCAAAATAGGTAGCCACAGCTTTCAACATGAAATCACTGTCATCATCCGAAAACAGTTCAGCCATCCAATTAAGCAATGGGAAAGAACATACGTGCTCCTCCAGCACCGGACCCTCTAGCAACATCAGAGGACAACTCGGTGGGTTCTCAAGAACGCTATGTGCCAGAAACTCATGCGCCGCTGCAGGGATGTCCCACTGACCCATTAGTCCATGCATCGCTGCCAAGGCCATAATCCTTTCGCCAGAACAAACCAACTCGTGAGCAACTATTACTGTCAACAATACTTCTATCTTACTCCTTGGCGACTTTAATTTCTGGCCCTCCGATCCTGCCGAATGCCCTTCATCAAAGGAATTCTCCGAAACCCTTCATTCTCTCAATTTTACACCCTATATCCACTCCCCTACCCACACTAAAGGTCATCGGCTCGACCAGATCTGGTCCCTGAACTGCCCTGTGGAATCACTCTCTATCTCCCCTTGCCCTTGGTCTGATCATCACTTGATCTCTTTTCTCCTTCCCATTCTTCCCCCAGCTAAGACCCTCCGACCCAAAAACACCTGGGTCCGATCATGGGGTCGTGTCAATCTTGAAAATTTCTCCTCCCTTCTTACTAATTCTCTTCCCGCTCTCCAGGGTCTCACCACTGCTTCCCAGGTCGACTCCATAAATCAATGGCTCACTCACAGCTGCGACTCTGTTGCCCGCTCAAACGTATCACCTCCAAACGCGACAAAGACGCCAATCGATGGTTTAACTATGAGCTCAAAACCACCAAATTAACTGTCCGTCGCGCAGAGCGGGCCTGGAGAAAAAACTATTGCCCCACTTTGAAACTGGAATACACCAACATCTTGAGCCAGTATAAAAAAGCCATCCTGGAGGCCAAAACATCCTACTTCTCTTCGAAAATTCTAGCAGCAGAGAACCAGTCCAAAGAGATTTTTTCCATCGTCCACAACCTGGCGTTCTCGGACAGAACCACTCTCAAACCAGCCCCATCCGAAAACCTCTGTCTCTCTCTCAATGATTATTTTATCCATAAAATTACCACCATTAAGGCCAACATCCCCCCTCCCTCCCCATCTTTTGTTGATCCTAAGTGTCCTCCCCCAAAAGGTGCACTAATTTCCTTTCCCCCTATCACTCGGGAAAGTCTGACCTCTGTAGTGCCACTGATCAAATCCGGCTCTCCGCTCGATCCCTGTCCTGCCCACATCCTCCGCCACGTCTTTGTCTCTTGCCCAGACCCTCCCCTCCACCTCCTTAATAGTTCCCTCTCTCAAGGTATAGTTCCCAACTCCATGAAATCCGCGGTCATTGTGCCCATTTTGAAGAAACCGGGGGCAGATCCTTCTGTCCCGGCCAATTTCCGCCCCATTTCCCTCCTACCTTTCCTGGCTAAGGTGCTCGAGCGCCATGTCACCTGCGCTCTGAGTTCCTTTGTGGAGAAACACGGTGTCCTTGCCCCCCGTCAAGCCGGTTTTCGCCCGCACACTCCACGGAGTCTGTTGTTATGTCGGTCCTTGACACCCTCAGGGAGGGTATGGACACCAATCAGCACCAGGCGCTTGTGCTCCTCGACCTCTCGGCCGCTTTCGATACGGTGGACCACAATACCTTACTTTCCCGTATCGCGGTGGCAGGGATCGGGGGGAGTGCCCTGGTCTGGCTGTCCTCCTTCTTGAGTGACCGCACCCAGGCTGTCCGCCTGGGTGACTATACAGCGGACACCCGAAGAGTTCAGTGTGGGGTTCCCCAGGGTTCCTCTCTTTCTCCCCTCCTATTTAATTTGTATATTGCCCCTCTTATTTTCTCTCTTCAACAGATGGAGGTCACCGTATTTAATTATGCGGATGACCTCCAGCTGGTCTTCAATCTTTCCTCTCCTTCTGCTACACTAAACTTTCAAACTGTTATGCTTCATATCAGGGACTGGATGAACCACAACCACCTTAAACTCAACCCCGATAAAACAGAACTGGTGTTGACGGGTGGTTCATCCAGCCCCTGGTCCCCTCTTTTCTGGCCCCCTTCTCTTGGTCCTTCTCCTGTTCCCTCTCCCTCAGTCAAAACTTTAGGCATTAAACTTAACTCTCAACTCACCCTTCACTCCCAGGTCAGCTCTGTGGTATCTTCTTCCTTTCTCTCACTGCGTACTATTCGCAGGGTGTCCCGATTTTTCACTTTCTCCGCACTTAAACTTATCATTTTGGCCATGGTAGTGTCCCGCCTGGACTACGGGAATGCCCTGTATGCCGGCATTCCCGCATACAGCCTGCGTCGCCTTCAACAAATACAGAACCAGGCGGCCCGCCTGGCCTTCAATCTCCCCAAATTCCACCGCTCTACCCCTCTTTTGAAATCACTGCACAGGCTCCCCGTGCGAGCTAGAATTCAATTCAAGCTCGCATGCATTACTTTCCTGGCCCGTTCTAGTTCGGCGCCAGCTTTCATCTCTTCTGAGATCGCCCCCTATGTCCCCACTAGGGCTCTACGATCTTCCACCCAGTCCCTCCTTACCATCCCACGCTTCCGGAGAAAGAAGTGGGGTGGATCTAAATTTGCTGTCCTCGCCCCTACCCTCTGGAATTCCCTTCCCCTTGAACTTCGCTCCATCCCCCTCTATTCACAATTCCGTAAAAGCCTCAAAACCCATCTTTTTACAAAATCCTTTGACTAATTGCCCGTTTTTACCTCCCTACCTCCACCCTCAGTCCCCGTTAGCCACAGCGCCAAGAAGCCGCTGGCATACGTGCGCTTAAGAAGAACTTTTAAACTCAAACTCAACTACGGGGCCCATCAGGTGATAAAAATCGACTTCAGGAGATAACGGCAAGCAGAGACACAAATCAATGGCCCAGTCAAAATCGCAGCTCAGGCAATGAAACACAGGCTGGACACATGTGAAATAGGAAAATCGAAACGATAATCCAAAAGCCGTGCTTAAGGTCGCAAGCGGCAGGGTGCCATAGTAATCAAGCATCCGGTTGCGAAACAGTGTCAGAAGGGGCCGGGCGGCTTCTTGCGCAGGATGGGCATCCATGTTTTAGGAAGCAGAATAATATCAAAACGCCTGCAGCTGAAGCCAGCAAAACAGGGAATCCGCCAAACAAACTCGAAAATATGGAATGGAAGAAAGCGGGGATGACACCAAAAATCTTTTTAAATGTAGTCACGAGACCACTGCTAACCAATTTAAAAAAATGAGCTAAGCCAGACGTGGAGGAGGCATTAAAGATTTGATGAACTAATTCGCAGAAATGAAACGCCAAGTCAGTATTTAAAAGTGCCTGCACCTCTGTGCGTGTGTTAGCTATGTGAAGGACATAAGTTTCACGGGCCGAGCTCAGGGCCACTTCCTTTTGAGACAAAAGAGCCCTTATTCTGCTCATACCATTGAACTCCGCTTTCAAGGTTGGGATGCGCGGCCAGATGTAAACATCTGAATTCCCATGCGTCGGTGGATATAACACGTTCTTGCAACACACCACACGTTCTGATACAGTAACCACATAGGCGACACCGACCATTAACCCACAACACTCCTCGTTATTCAAAAGTAAATAACTACCGTTTGTCAATAAAGTTAATGTGGGAACTATTGCAGGAACTGGTGTGCCTTTTAAAACACAGGCTAAATTAGGCCGGTCCTGATTACAAGAACCATGCAACTGGATGTGTCTGCATAATCAGTGAACGGTCAGGCGACTGTGTGCATTCTTCACCATTCAGATTCACTTCCTTTCCATCCTTCAGGCATCTGTACGTGTATGGTAAAGACCATGCCTCATGGAGGAAAGCACTGCCTAGTGGTTCATATCGCCCTATTGCAATATACCGCATACAATTAGTAAATTTGTACAAAGCAAACGGTAACGTAATAACACCATGGATAAGCCATGTAGCAGCAGCTGCCTCAGCTACAGAAAAGGGCAAAGATTCTAACTTTTCAATGTGTAACATAGAAAATGATGCATCTCGCATGGAAAGCATGCGCTGCTTGTCAGTCAAATTAAATGGGGCAAATAGGGATGACACGTTCATGTAACTCCAGGGCACGCGACCCGCTTTAAGAGTCTGTAGTGTCCATGCAAACTGCATCACAGAACGCAATTGATTCTGTCCATGGTACAATACAGACACCTCATCATTCACAATGTCAACTACAGAAGAGACAATATTGTTCAACGTGTAAATTCGGGAAGAAAGCATGTTAATACTGTTATCGACAACTGCAAGCACTTTTTCCAAATTTGCTTGGTCAATCGCCCTTAGGCGCTTAGCAGCCTCAATTTCCAAAAATTTCCAAATTTCATTGTAAACTGCATAAATCCACCGTTTAGACCTACCCTTAGCCGGGCCTTTTATAAAATCATTTAAATCCACATTATCAGTCAACTGAGACAGATGTAGTTTAACTGCAGCTAAAGTGGAATGTTGTAACCAATTCTGACACAGTTTCCCCACAGAGTAAGTGGTGACAGTATAATCAGTTTCAAAACGGGGATCAGGTCTGACTTGTGTGAACCCTTCAGCCAAACCCAGAAAACGACGTTGGCAAGAATCAGCACTTCTTTGCCACATCAGCCAACCCTTCGGATCCAAACTGGATACATTAAAGAATGAATTGTGTAAAAGAGTTTGTAACTCATCATGAATAGACAATTCAGTAAAATTACCCCAACCTGAATATTCTTCCAATTCGGGGATAATTGGTGTATTTAATGTTTTAGAAGTAGCCAATCCAAAGCATGTTTTATGGGAAATAGTAGAATTTAGAAACAACATGTGATTCGGAATGAGACATGCACGGTGCAAAGCCTAAGTGCCTTGTACCTGCCAATCTTTGGTACCCCAAACCGATTTAAGGTCAATTGTTCCTTTCCAGAACTCGTAGCCATCTACAGCTAATTTGTCTAGAAAGGACTTCGAATACTGTGTAGGAGAGTAGGGTCTGCTATCCTATGGTCACCCCAAATTTTTGCTTTTTGCTTCACTGGTTTATGACTTAATGTGGCTGTGGGCCTGCTAATCAGACGCACAGCCTGCTGTTCTCTCTCTAAATTACTGCCAATGCACTCTAGGTGCATTACGAATTGGATACTGGTTCACCTTATAGGCCCCTGTAACAGTGTACCATAGGTACCCAGGGCATAGGTGTATCCAAGGCCTACCAGGGGCTGCAGCATGTATTGTGCCACCCCTGGCCTGGCCTCCATATTTGACACAACTGGCTGATCACTCAGCTGGGGTAAGTTGGTGTAATCACCTCTTACTTAGGTATAGTATCCCTATATCTGACCTTAAACTGGACACATATCTTCCTATCAGCCACTCCTATGGAAGGCCTCATCAATCCTGGAGGCAGAGTGCTTGGAAATATGTGAGATGGTGCTCTAGCATGAGCTGAGCCTGTCTGCAGCTGTCGGGAACCACTCCCTAAGCTGTTCCGGGATATTGCCATACCATATACTCTTAAATCCATTATAATCCTCACGGTTATATGCTGTCTTTGTTTTGGCTTTATCAAAACATGTCGAGTAAGGTGTCATACGAATTGGAATACTATCCCCTCGACAGTTCTGTCGACGGGGATAGCATTCAACCCTTCTAGAGGGACACGACATGTGTGTAGCCTTAACCCCGATTAAAGTTAACCAGAGCCTCAGCATCACAAAATGGATGCTGCCACCACAGACACAAGTCTGACCTCCTGCTGCTGGGAGTCCTTCCAGCGAGGGAGGCTTGGACAAAGGGTTTCCTGTCTTGGGAGGTGCGAGCACCACCCCAGACAGGGTTTTGTGTATTGGGTAGGACAGGGCTGAATAGATTGAGACATGCCCGGGGCACACAAGGTGTCCCCGTGCATAAGCCAGTCCAAACCGGTCCTGGGACTTTCCAGACCCAGGCCTGGCGAGGAGCTGGACATAGGAAAGGGGGTGTAACCACCCCCCTTCCTGGTCCCACCCAGAGGAGGGACCTAGTAGGTGATCCACCCCTCAAATTGGGAATAAGAGTGGGAGCAGTGCCATTGCACGGCAGATCATCCTGAAATCAACTTTAAACAAAGAAGAAGACTGGACTTCGACATTCTGCTGCACAGAAGACTGAAGAGAATCTCCTTTGTGGCCTAGGAGTGGCCACCCTGTGAACACAGGTACCAACCAGCGAATCGATGTCTGCTTTGCTGCTGCCTCCTGCCGGAGCCCAAGCCCAGAGCCTGACAAGACTCGGACTCCCAGACTTCTCACAGCCCGATCCACAGTCCCTGCAAAGAAGGGACCCGTGGAGGCACAGAGAGACGTGGGACCGGACTTCTTGGAAGACACCCGATGAGCTGACTGCGCAGCACCAGAGGCATCCTCGACGTTGTGCTTTGGGGACTAAGAACCCCCACCACCGAGCAGCCCTTGCACCGACGATCAGCCACCCAGCATCTCAACGATCTGCGTGGGGCCCTTTTGCCTTGTGCCACTCGACGCGCCATCCTGGCCATTAGCCACGTGGTCAGCGGCCATCTTGGCAATGAAACCGAAGAACTACACTGCGGGTCTGGTTGCTCCAGACTTGCCCTAGCTCCTGCAAAAAAGGAGCACCCGCTCTGACCTTGCTGCTCCGAGTGATAAGCCTTTTTCAACTTCTGCGTGGCTTGCATTAGCCAAGGCCTGTTTGCTCCGATCAAGTTGCCGACACCGCCAACAGTGAGAAGCCTACGTGGGACAGCTTGTGACCAACTCCTGGACGTCCCCAACCCCCGGTGTTCATGTGGCTGCAGAGAGAAGCTACACCTCAACACCTGTTTGCACCCGACATCGCCTGGTTCCAATCTGGTTCCACGGTAGTCACTGGCTAGTGACTTTGAACATTGTCCCCTCTGCTTTCAGGTCTGCACAACTTCAGATCCACCCTTGGATCCACCGGAACTCTTCACATCGACCCGCCTGCAGCATCTTCAGCTCCAAGCACCATCGACCAGCGTGACGAAACCCGACACTACTTTGACCCTATGCACCCGCTTCCTGTGGGTGAGGTAACTCAGCTCCGCCGGTGTTCCTACACTGGTACACATCTCTAGGGCCTGTGTCTCAAGTTTCAGCTTTCTAGGTCACTCGGAAGGTTCCGAAATAACTAACTTTGTACTTTTTACGCACCATAGACTTTGCATTGGTGAGTGTGTGCACTTTAAACACTGCACCCGAGTCCCGCGGGTCTTTCCCGACTTAGTCACTGCTAGTCCCGAACAGCTCCAGCAATTCCCAAGGCCCTAGGCCTGTTTCCTTTTAGATTGGTATCTCTCATACCACTTTCTTAGTATATGGTTTAGGTGGCCCCTAGGGCTCATCCATATTGTGCAACTTTTGTGTATTTTAAACTGTCTTGTGTTTAACGCTTGTGCTTCTGTGCTCATAAAGAGTCCAGGGGATACTTTTAGTTAATAAATCAATATATATTTTCAATATATATCTGTGTGGTGTCCTTTCATTTGGTATTCAAGGGGGTTGTGTATGGTAATACAGCTGGCTTCATATGCCTTTCAGAGTTGAGCCTAAGACTGCTTTGTCCACGTTACCACTAAGATAACTGGTCTATAAGGTTGACTTACAACCAATCATCATAAGGGTTGCTTTGCATGGTACAAAGTGATCACTAGAATTAGTGAGCATTATATACCAGGCCAACTTCTCACATTGGTGAGCAGCGGATTGGGATCTGAGCTTGCTGTTGTTTTACCATTACAATCTTTGAGATTATCATTTGAAAGATCATACAGGTACCTGCTAGGTACATATAAAACAAGACTAGTATACTTTAGTTCTACTGAACTTAGTTGTTGTAGAGGAAAGAGAGTAGCACACCCTGACTACAACTACTAGATAGGTTTAGTAGGTAAACACCAGTGTAGGTAGATTGCAACATATCCACCCACACTAGAGCAATGTCTGGAGCAGAGGGTTCCACTGGGAATGTCTCTGTTGAGAGTGGCCCTCCAAGGGCACCATCCAAATTTGCTATTTTTTCCTTTAAGGAATTAAGACAGCTTTGTGTCTTAAGGGGTCTGAAGACAGGGCCTTCCCCTACTACAGACCACCTTGGAGAGATCTTAGACCAGTCTGAGACTCTAAAGACCTCTAAGGCAGACCCCACAGGGAATGCTGAAGGAGGCTCTCCTTCAGAGGATGACACTGCAGAAGCCCCTGTCCCTATAGTCCTGATAGATGAGGAAGCCCCCATCACTGGAGCTCCTCAGGTAGATGAGGAGGAGGAAGAGGAAGAAGAGACAGAAGGGGGGAGCAGTGAGTCTGATGATGACAGAGATAGTCAGGTGCTGGTCAGTAGACTGAACCAGGCTAACTTAAGCCTATTTGGGACTGAATCTGGGAACAACCCATTCAGACCCCCAGGTGGACTTAACCAGAAGCCTAGGAGGAGAAGGACTCACTCAGGTGGCTCTGACAACTCCCATGCTTCTAGAGGTTCTCATGGTCACTCCAGAAGGGAGATGACTAGCCCTCAGAGAATGGAACATGAGGCCAAAATGAGAGAGGCTGAATTGAGGATCCAGAGACAAGAGTTAGAGGTTGCCCTAGCCCAAGAGAAACTTGCTAGAGCAAGACAGCCTAGAGAGAGTGGGGTAATAGAACCCACTGGTGGCAGCAATATCCACAAGGATAAAGGCAGGTCTTTTGATAACAGAAACCTGAGTAAGATTGTGCCCCCCATACAAAGCTGGGGATGATATCCACAAATGGATGACTGCAATGGAGAGAGCCTGCAGAGTACAGCAGATCCCTCAGGAGCAGTGGGCAGCAATCTTGTGGCTCTCCTTTGAAGGTAGAGGCCCAGATAGACTCCTCACAGTTAGTGATGGGGATTCTAGAAACTACCTGGTCCTGAAGAGTGCTCTGATTGATGAGTTAGGCTTAACCACTGAACAGTACAGGTTAATGTTCAGAGATACCCAGAAGACACAGACTCAGGACTGGTCTTAATTTGTTGAGTGTGCCACTAAGGCTCTGGAGGGATGGTTGCTGGGAAGCAAGGTTACAGACTATGAAGGATTGTATAATTTGCTGATGAGAGAACACATTTTAAATAATTGTCAGAACCAGCAGTTGCATCAACATTTGGTTGACTCAGATTTGACCTCTCCCCAAGAATTGGGAAAGAGGGCAGATAAATGGGTTAGAACCAGAGTTAAGCAAAAGAACCAGAACCAGAACCAGGGTGGTGACCAGAAGAAAGCAGACCAGAAGGGTGGGGTGCAGAAAACTAAAGACCAGAAGTCTTCAACAGGGCCCCAAACTGATACAGAGGGTGGGTCCCAAACTTCCAAGAAAAAGAAGAAAGAAGGTCAGAAGAAACCCTGGTGTAAAACTTGTAAAAACACCTCTCACTGGACAAGTGAGTGTAAAAAGGGTGGAGCCCCCAGCACTGCAGCCCCTAAGGCACCTGCACCCACTAGTACAGTTAGCAGTGCTGGTCCACAAACCAAGGGGGTAGTGGGTATCACTTTGGGAACTGAAGGAGATTCTGACCTAGTCAGAACCCTTACACAGGCTGTTCTGATTTGTGAAGGGGACATGGATTTGACCCCTGCCATAAGTCCCAGTAACCTGGGCAAATACAGACAGACACCTTTGATTAATAACAAAGTGGCTCAAGCTTATAGGGACACATGTGCCAGTGTCACAATGGTGACACCTAACTTTGTGGACCCTGGACAGTACATGCCAGGTGATAATTACCTGGTGACCAATGCCAGCAATGTCACTACTACACATAGTGTGGCACTTGTTAACTTTTCCTGGGGAGGGGTAACTGGCCTAAAAAGAGTTGTGGTTAGTGCTGATCTCCCAGTTGAATGTTTGTTGGGCAATGACCTGGAGAACTCTCTATGGTCAGAAGTTGAGTACAGGACTCATGCAGAGATGTTAGGGATATCATCACATGTCCTTGCTGTGACTAGGTCACAGGCCAAAAAGTGCCTCTCTGAACCTCAGGTCTTGGATACTGGAACAATGGACCAAGCACCTTCCAAGAAGAAGAACAGGAGGGTTAAGGTTGTGCCTTCCCAACTGCCTGCAAGTGAGGATCAAGCTTCACAGGAAGCTGGTCTTGAGACCCCTGAAGGAACTGTCTCTGAAGAACTTGAACCTGATCAGGTTGAGTTTCTGGGGACAGGGGGACCTTCTAGGGCAGACTTGGGGCAGGCTCAGTTAACCTGTCCTTCTCTTGAACCCCTCAGACAGCAGGCTGCTGCTGAGGCTGCTGGGAATGCTCAAGGTGCCCATAAAGTTAATTGGGATGAAGGACTCCTTTACACAGAGGGTAGAGACCCCAAGCCTGGTGCAACCAGGAGGTTGGTTATACCTCTGCAATTTAGGGGTTTCCTTCTCACCTTGGCCCATGATATTCCTTTAGCAGGACACTTAGGCCAGAATAAGACCTGGGACAGGCTTGTCCCTCCCCTCACTTTCACTGGCCTCACATGTCTGAAGACACCAAGGAGTTTTGTCGCTCCTGTGAAACCTGCCAAGCCAGTGGTAAAGCAGGTGGCACCACAAAGGCCCCCCTGATACCACTACCTGTGGTGGGGGTTCCCTTTGAAAGAGTGGGGATTGATATTGTAGGTCCAATGGATCCCCCTACAGCATCTGGGCACAGATTCATACTGGTGGTGGTGGACCATGCCACCAGGTACCCAGAGGCAATTCCACTTAGGACCACAACAGCTCCTGTTGTGGCCAGGGCCTTACTTGGAGTTTTCTCCAGAGTGGGGTTTCCTAAGGAGGTAATATCTGACAGAGATGCCAACTTCATGTCAGGATATTTGACAGCTATGTGGAAGGAATGTGGTTTCAACTACAAGTTCACCACTCCTTATCATCCACAATGTAATGGGCTTGTTGAAAGGTTTAACAAGACCCTAAAGGGTATGATCAAAGGATTACCAGAAAAGCTCAGGCGGAGATGGGACATCCTTCTACCCTGCCTTTTGTTTGCTTACAGAGAGGTCCCTCAAAAGGGGGTTGGCTTCAGCCCCTTTGAATTGTTGTTTGGGCACCCTGTAAGAGGACCCCTGTGTCTGGTGAAGGAAGGATGGGAGTTACCTCTCAAAAAGCCTAAGCAAGACATAGTGGACTATGTACTTGGTCTCCGCTCCAGGATGGCTGAGTACATGGAAAAGGCATCCAAAAACCTTGAGGCTAGCCAAGAATTACAAAAAGCTTGGCATGACCAAAAGGCTGTCTTGGTTGAGTTTCAGCCTAGACAGAAGGTATGGGTGTTGGAGCCAGTGGCCCCAGCAGCACTCCAAGACAAATGGTCTGGACCCCATACAATTCTGGAGAAGAAGGGAGAGGTTACCTACTTGGTAGACCTAGGAACTCCCAGGACCCCCCACAGGGTACTCCATGTCAACAGACTAAAGGCATATGTCAACAGGGAAGACATGGGCTTGCTCATGGCTACAGATGAGGGACAGGAGGAAGAGAGTGACCCTCTGCCAGACCTGCTCACTCAGAACCCTGAGGATGGCTCAGTTGATGGTGTGGCCTTAGATGGCAGCCTCACAGAACATCAGCAAAATGACTGTAGACAAGTTCTGCAGGCATACAGGCATATGTTCTCCTTGACACCCAGTCAGACTACCTGGTGTACCCATGTGGTGGACACTGGTGACATTTTTCCTGTAAAGAGCAAGATTTACAGGCAACTTGATCATGTCAGGGACTGTATAAAGACTGAGGTGCAAAAGATGCTGGAATTAGGTGTCATTGAGCCTTCAGAGAGCCCCTGGGCTAGCCCAGTGGTTCTGGTCCCCAAACCTCACACCAAAGATGGCAAGAGAGAGATGAGGTTCTGTGTGGATTACAGAGGACTCAATGCTGTCACCAGGACAGATGCACACCCTATTCCAAGGGCAGATAAGCTCATTGACAAGTTGGCTTCTGCCAAATATTTGAGCACATTTGACTTGGCAGCTGGCTACTGGCAAATCAGGTCAGCTGAGGAGTCTAAAGCCAAGACAGCATTTTCTACCCCTAGTGGGCATTGTCAATTTGTGGTGATGCCCTTTGGCTTGAAAAATGCACCTGCCACCTTCCAAAGGTTGGTGAATCAAGTCCTTACTGGGTTGGATGACTTTTGCGCAGCATATCTGGATGATATTGCTGGCTTTAGCTCCACCTGGGAGGATCACCTGGTCCACCTGAAGGAAGTGCTTGAGGCTCTGCAGAAGGCAGGCCTCACTATCAAGGCAACAAAGTGCCAGATAGGGCAGAGTAAGGTTGTATACCTGGGCCACCTTGTAGGTGGAGGCCAAGTTCAACCACTAGAGAGTAAGATCCAGACCATAAAGGACTGGTCCCCTCCAACCACCCGGACTCAGGTCAGAGCTTTCTTGGGCCTGACTGGGTACTACAGGAAGTTTGTTAAGAACTATGGGTCCATAGTGACCCCTCTTAATGATCTGACATCTAAGAAGATGCCCAAAAAGGTTCAGTGGACAGAAATCTGTCAAAAGGCATTTGACGACCTGAAGAAGGCCATGTGATCTGCACCTATCCTGAAGAGTCCTGACTACTCAAGAGAGTTCATTGTCCAAACAGATGCTTCTGAGTTGGGAGTGGGAGCAGTGCTTTCACAGCTTAATGTAGATGGCCAGGACCAGCCCATTGCTTTTATTAGCAGAAGGCTGACCCTCAGAGAGAAACGTTGGTCAGCTATTGAGAGGGAGGCCTTTGCTGTGGTGTGGGCCCTGAAGAAGTTGAGACCATACTTATTTGGCACTCACTTCAAGATTCAGACCGACCATAAGCCCCTCTTATGGCTTAATCAGATGAAGGGTGAAAACCCCAAACTACTCAGGTGGTCCATTTCCCGTTGAATACCGGATCCGTTTCAAATCCCTGTGCCTGGTGTACAAAGCTCTGGCTAAACCCAACCCCACAAGTTTGGGTTCCATTCTCTCTCGGCACAACCCTAGTAGAAATCTTCGCTCCGGTCACAAACTCCTCCTCTCTGTACCTCGTGTCAGAAAAGTAAGATGGGGAGGTAGGGCCTTTTCCTTTTTGGCACCCAAGTGGTGGAATGCCCTCCCTCTAGAAGTAAAATCTAGCCCCTCTCTGCAAACGTTTAGATCTGCGCTCAAGACCCATCTTTTCACGCTTGCTTACCCCTAGTGGCATTCTGCATTAGTGCATTCCATTTTCTGTATATTTTCTGTTTTTTGATTTGATTTGGATAGGCGCCTTGATACCTTCGGGTTTAGTCTGCGCACTACAAGTTGCTTAATAAATAAATAAATAAATTTCCCTACAGGGGATGGACTTTACAGTGGAACACCGCCCAGGGACTGACCATGGCAACTCAGATGGTCTCTCCAGGTACTTCCACTTAGAACATGAAGACACAACTGGTCAAGGTTAGTCTAATGTCCCTGCGTTTGGGGGGGGGGTTGTGTAGGAGAGTAGGGTCTGCTTTCCTATGGTCACCCCAAATTTTTGCTTTTTGCTTCACTGGTTTATGACTTAATGTGGGAGTGGGCTGCTAATCAGACCCACAGCCTGTTGTTCTCTCTCTAAATTACAGCCAATGCCCCCCAGGTGCATTACGAATTGGAACTAGTTAACCTTATTGGCCCCTGTAACAGTGTACCCTAGGTACCCAGGGCATAGGTGTTTCCAAGGCCTACCAGGGGCTGCAGCATGTATTGTGCCACCCCTGGCCTGGCCTCCATATTTGACACAACTGGCTGATCACTCAGCTGGGGTAAGTTGGTGTAATCACCTCTTACTTAGATATAGTATCCCTATATCTAACCCTAAACTGGACACATATGTTCCTATCAGCCACTCCTATGGAAGGCCTCTTCAATCCTGGAGGCAGAGTGCTTGGAAATATGTGAGATGGTGCTCTAGCATGAGCTGAGCCTGTCTGCAGCTGTCGGGAACCACTCCCTTAGCTGTTCCGGGATATTGCCATACCATATACTCTTAAGTGCATTATAATCCTCGCGGTTATTTGCTAACTTTGGTTTGGCTTTATCAAAACATGTTGAGTAAGGTGTCATACGAATTGGAATACTATCCCCTCGACAGTTCTGTCGACGGGGATAGCATTCCACCCTTCTAGAGGGACACAACATGTGTGTAGCCTTAACCCCGGTTAAAGTTAACCAGAGCCTCAGCATCACAAAATGGATGCTGCCACCACAGACACAAGACTGACCTCCTGCTGCTGGGAGTCCTTCCAGCGAGGGAGGCTTGGACAAAGGGTTTCCTGCCTTGGGAGGTGCGAGCACCACCCCAGACAGGGTTTTGTGTATTGGGTAGGACAGGGCTGAATAGATTGAGACATGCCCGGGGCACACAAGGTGTCCCCGTGCATAAGCCAGTCCAAACCGGTCCTGGGACTTTCCAGACCCAGGCCTGGCGAGGAGCTGGACAAAGGAAAGGGGGTGTAACCGCCCCCCTTCCTGGTTCCACCCAGAGGAGGGACCTAGTAGGTGATCCACCCCTCAGATTGGGAATAAGAGTGGGAGCAGTGCCATTGCACAGCAGATCATCCTGAAATCAACTTTACACGAAGAAGACGACTGGACTTCGACATTCTGCTGCACAGAAGACTGAAGAGAATCTCCCTTGTGGCCTAGGAGTGGCCACCCTGTGAAAGCAGGTACCAACCAGCGAATCGATGTCTACTTTGCCGCCGCCTCCCGCCGGAGCCCGAGCCCAAAGCCTGACAAGACCCAGACTCCCAGGCTTCTCACAGCCCGATCCACAGTCCCTGCAAATAAGGGACCCGTGGAGGCACCGAGAGACGTGAGACCGGACATCTTGGAAGACCCCCGAACAGCTGACTGCGCAGCATCCGAGGCATCCTCGACGTTGTGCTTTGGGGACTGAGAACCCCCACCACCGAGCAGCCCTTGCACAGAAGATCAGCCCCCCAGCATCTCCACGATCTGCGTGGGGCCCTTTTGCATTGTGCCACTCGATGCGCCATCCCGGCAACTAGCCACGTGGTCAGCGGCCATCTTGGCGACGAAACCCAAGAACTACACTGCGGGTCTGGTTGTTCCAGACTTGCCCTAGCTCCTGTAAAAAGGAGCACACGCTCTGACCTTGCTGGTCCGAGTGATAAGCCTTTTTTGACTCCTGCGTGGCTTGCATTAGCCAAGGCCTGTTTGCTCCGATCAAGTTGCCAATACCGCCAACAGCGAGAAGCCTGCGTGGGACAGCTCGTGACCGACTCCTGGACGTCCTTGTCTCCCGTTGTCCACGTGGCTGCAGAGAGAAGCTACACCTCAACGCCTGTTTGCACCCGACATCGCCTGGTTCCAATCTGGTTCCACGGTAGTCACTGGCTAGTGACTTTGAACATTGTCCCCTCTGCTTTCAGGTCTTCACAACTTCAGATCCACCCGTGGATCCACCAGAACTCTTCACCTCGAGCCGCCTGCAGCATCTTCAGCTCCAAGCACCATCGACCACCGTGACGTACCCAACACTACTTCGACCCTATGCACCCGCTTCCTGTGGGTGAGGTAACTCAGCTCCGCCAGTATTCCTACACTGGTACTCAACTCTAGGGCCTGTGTCTCAAGTTTCAGCTTTCTAGGTCACTCGGAAGGTTCCGAACTAACTAACTTTGTACTTTTTACGCACCATAGACTTTGCATTGGTGAGTGCGTGCACTTTAAACACTGCACCCGAGTCCCGCGGGCCTTTCCCGACTTAGTCACTGCTAGTCCCGAACAGCTCCAGCGATTCCCAAGGCCCTAGGCCTGTTTCCTTTTAGATTGGTATCTCTTATACCACTTTCTTAGTATATGGTTTAGGTGGCCCCTAGGGCTCATCCATATTGTGCAACTTTTGTGTATTTTAAACTGTCTTGTGTTTAACGCTTGTGCTTCTGTGCTCATAAAGAGTCCAGGGGATATTTGTAGTTAATAAATCTATATATTTTTTCAATATATTTCTGTGTGGTGTCCTTTCATTTGGTATTCAAGGGGGTTGTGTATGGTAATAAAGCTGGCTTCACATGCCTTTCAGAGTTTAGCCTAAGACTGCTTTGTCCACGTTACCACTAGGATAACTGGTCTATAAGGTTGACTTACAACCGATCATCATAAGGGTTGTTTGGACTGATACAAGGTGGTTCCAGAATTGGAAACATCATATATCAGGCCAACTTCTCACAGAGCGTTTGAGCAAATCAAACACTCACCCCCAGTCAACTGATCTGGGTTTAATCCATCATCATTCTTTAGCTCACTCCACCACTCCAGTTCAGACATAGACATATGCAAATCAGTCTGACCCTGTGCTCATGGAAACAATCCAGTCCGAACTGCCAAGCCATGTCTTCCGTGGACCGGAAACAAGCATCCTGGGACCGATTTCGGGTTCATAACCCTCATCAGCCAGGCTATCTTGAATCCAGTGGCAAAGGTAGCAAGGGACCCACGTCTGGGCATACCCTGCCAACTTAAGGCGAACAAAGCGATACCAAAGGGGATGATAGATGGAGCGTTTGAGCAAATCAAACACTCAGCCCCAGTCAACTGATCTGGGTTTAATCCATCATCATTCTTTATCTCACTCCACCACTCCAGTTCAGAATTGGCAATATGCAAATCAGTCTGACCCTGTGCCTCATGGGAACATTTCAGCCCGAACTGCCAAGCCATGACTTCCCTGGACCAGAAACAAGCATCCTGGGACTGGTTTCGGGTTCATAACCCTCAGCAGCCAGGCTATCTTGAATCCAGTGGCAAAGTGAGCAAGGGACCCACGTCAGGGCATACCCTGCCAACTTAGGGCGATCAAAGCGATACCAAAGGGGATGAGAGACGGAGCGTTTGAGCAAATCAAACACTCACCCCCAGTCATCTTATATGGGTTTAATCCATCGTCATTCTTTAGCTCACTCCCCCAACAAGTTCAGGCATGGGAACAGTCCAGCCCGAACTGCCAAGCTATGTCTGCCCTGGACCAGAAACAAGCATCCTGGGACCTTTTTCGGGTTCATAACCCTCATCAGCCAGGCTATCTTGAATCCAGTGGCAAAGTGTGCAAGGGACCCACGTCTGGGCATACCCTGCCAACATTGGGCAAACAAAGCGATACCAAAGGGGATGATATACGGAGCGTTTGAGCAAATCAAACACTGACCCCCAGTCAACTGATCTGGTTTAATCCATCATCATTCTTTTGCTCACTCCACCACCTCACTTCAGACATTGCCATATGCAAATCAGTCTGACCCTGTGCCTCATGGGAACAGTCCAGCCTAAACTGCCAAGCCATGTCTTCCCTGGACCAGAAACAAGGATCCTGGGACCGGTTTCGGGTTCATAACTCTCATCAGCCAGGCTATCTTGAATCCAGTGGCAAAGTGAGCAAGGGTCCCACGTCTGGGCATACCTGCCAACTTAGGCTGAACAAAGCGATACCAAAGGGGATGATAGATGGAGCGTTTGAGCAAATCAAACACTCACCCCCCGTCAACTGATATGGGTTTAATCCATCATCATTCTTTAGCTCACTTTACAGCCCCAATTTAGGCATGGCCATATGCAAATCAGTCTGACCCTGTGTCTCATGGAAACAGTTCAGCCCGAACTTCCCAGCGATCTCTTTCCTGGACCAGAAACAAGCATCCTGGTACCGTTTCCGGGTTCATAACCCTCATCAGCCAGGCTATCTTGAATCCAGACGCAAAGTGAGCAGGGGACCCATGTCTTGGCATATCCTGCCATCTTAGGGCAATGAAAGCAATACCAAAGGGGATGATAGATGGAGCGTTTATGCAAATCAAACACTCACCCCCAGTCAACTGATCTGGGTTTAATCCATCATCATTCTTTAGCTCACTCCACCACCCCAGTTTAGACATGGCCATATACAAATCAGTCTGACCCTGTGCCTCATGGGAACAGTCCAGCCCGAACTGCCAAGCCATGTCTTCCCTGGACCCGAAAAAGCATCCTGGGACCAGTTTCAAATTCATAACCCTCATCAGCTAGGCTATCTTGAATCCAGTGGCAAAGTGAGCAAGGGACCTACATCTGGGCATACCCTGCCAACTTAGGGCGAACAAAGCGATACCAAAGGGGATGATAGATGGAGCGTTTGAGCAAATCAAACACTCACCCCAGTCAACTGATATGGGTTTAATCCATCATCATTCTTTAGCTCACTCTACCACCCCAGTTCAGGCATGGCCATATGCAAATCAGTCTGACCCAGTGCCTCATGGGAACAGTCCAGCCCGAACTGCCAAGCCATGTCTTCCCTGGACCCAAAAAAAGCATCCTGGGACCGGTTTCAAATTCATAACCCTCATCAGCTAGGCTATCTTGAATCCAGTGGCAAAGTGAGCAAGGGACCCTCGTCTGGACATACCCTGCCAACTTAGGGCGAACAAAGCAATACCAAAGGGGATGATAGATGGAGCGTTTGAGCAAATCAAACACTCAACCCAGTCAACTGAAATGGGTTTAATCCATCATCATTCTTTAGCTCACTCTACCACCCCAGTTCAGGCATGGCCATATGCAAATCAGTCTGACCCTGTGCCTCATGGGTACAGTTCAGCCCGAACTGCCAATCCATGTCTTCCCTGGACCAGAAACAAGCATCCTGGGGCCAGTTTCGGGTTCATAACCCTCATCAGCTAGGCTATATTGAATCCAGTGGCAAAGTGAGCAAGGGACCCAAGTCTGGGCATACCCCGCCAACTTAGGGCGAACAAAGCGATACCAAAGGGGATAATAGATGGAGCATTTGAGCAAATCAAACACTCATCCCCTCTCAACTGATCTGGGTTTAATCCATCATCATTCTTTAGCTCACTCCACCACCCCAGTTTAGACATGGCCAAGTGCATATCAGTCGGACCCGGTGCTCATGGGAACAGTCCAGCCTGAACTGCCAAGCCATGTCTTCCCTAGACCGGAAACAAGCATCCTGGGACCGGTTTCAGGTTCATAACCCTCATCAGCCAGGCTATCTTGAATCCAGTGCCAAAGTGAGCAAGGGTCCCACGTCTGGGCATACCCTGCCAACTTAGGGTGAACAAAGCGATACCAAAGGGGATGATAGATGGAGCGTCTGAGCAAATCAAACACTCACCCCCAGTCAACTGATATGGGTTTAATCTATCATCATTCTTTAGCTCACTCTACCACCCCAGTTCAGGCATGGCCATATGCAAATCAGTCTGACCCTGTGCCTCATGGGAACAGTTCAGCCCGAACTGCCAAGCCATGTCTTCCCTAGACCGGAAACAAGCATCCTGGGACCGGTTTCAGGTTCATAACCCTCATCAGCCAGGCTATCTTGAATCCAGTGCCAAAGTGAGCAAGGGTCCCACGTCTGGGCATACCCTGCCAACTTAGGGTGAACAAAGCGATACCAAAGGGGATGATAGACGGAGCGTCTGAGCAAATCAAACACTCACCCCCAGTCAACTGATATGGGTTTAATCTATCATCATTCTTTTGCTCACTCTACCACCCCAGTTCAGGCATGGCCATATGCAAATCAGTCTGACCCTGTGCCTCATGGGAACAGTCCAGCCCGAACTGCCAAGCCATGTCTTCCCTAGACCGGAAACAAGCATCCTGGGACCGGTTTCAGGTTCATAACCCTCATCAGCCAGGCTATCTTGAATCCAGTGCCAAAGTGAGCAAGGGTCCCACGTCTGGGCATACCCTGCCAACTTAGGGTGAACAAAGCGATACCAAAGGGGATGATAGACGGAGCGTCTGAGCAAATCAAACACTCACCCCCAGTCAACTGATATGGGTTTAATCTATCATCATTCTTTAACTCACTCTACCACCCCAGTTCAGGCATGGCCATATGCAAATCAGTCTGACCCTGTGCCTCATGGGAACAGTTCAGCCCGAACTGCCAAGCCATGTATTTCCTGGAACAGAAACAAGCATCCTGGGACCGGTTTCGGGTTCATAACCCTCATCAGCCAGGCTATCTTGAATCCAGTGGCAAAGTGAGCAGGGGACCCAAGTCTTGGCATATCCTGCCAACTTAGGGCAATGAAAGCAATACCAAAGGGGATGATAGATGGAGCGTTTGAGCAAATCAAACACTCCCCCCCAGTCAACTGATCTGGGTTTAATCCATCATTATTCTTTAGCTCACTCTATAACCCCGATTTATAAATCAGTCTGAACCTGTGTCTCATGGGAACAGTTGAGCCCGAACTGCCAAGCAATCTCTTCCCTGGACCAGAAACAAGCATCCTGGTACCATTTCCGGGTTCATAACCCTCATCAGCCAGGGTATCTTGAATCCAGACGCAAAGTGAGCAGGGGACCTATGTCTTGGCATATCCTGCCATCTAAGGGCAATGAAAGCAATACCAAAGGGGATGATAGATGGAGCGTTTGAGCAAATCAAACACTCACCCCCAGTCAACTGATCTAGGTTTAATCCATCATCATTCTTTAGCTCACTCCACCACCCCAGTTTAGACATGGCCATATACAAATCAGTCTGACCCTGTGCCTCATGGGAACAGTCCAGCCCGAACTGCCAAGCCATGTCTTCCCTGGACCCGAAAAAAGCATCCTGGGACCGGTTTCAAATTCATAACCCTCATCAGCTAGGCTATCTTGAATCCAGTGGCAAAGGGAGCAAGGGACCTACATCTGGGCATACCCTGCCAACTTAGGGCGAACAAAGCGATACCAAAGGGGATGATAGATGGAGCGTTTGAGCAAATCAAACACTCACCCCAGTCAACTGATATGGGTTTAATCCATCATCATTCTTTAGCTCACTCTACCACCCCAGTTCAGGCATGGCCATATGCAAATCAGTCTGACCCTGTGCCTCATGGGAACAGTCCAGCCCGAACTGCCAAGCCATGTCTTCCCTGGACCCAAAAAAAGCATCCTGGGACCGGTTTCAAATTCATAACGCTCATCAGCTAGGCTATCTTGAATCCAGTGGCAAAGTGAGCAAGGGACCCACGTCTGGACATACCCTGCCAACTTAGGGCGAACAAAGCGATACCAAAGGGGATGATACACGGAGCGTTTGAGCAAATCAAACACTCAACCCAGTCAACTGAAATGGGTTTAATCCATCATCATTCTTTAGCTCACTCTACCACCCCAGTTCAGGCATTGCCATATGCAAATCAGTCTGACCCTGTGCCTCATGGGTACAGTTCAGCACGAACTGCCAATCAATGTCTTCCCTGAACCAGAAACAAGCATCCTGGGACCAGTTTCGGGTTCATAACCCTCATCAGCTAGGCTATATTGAATCCAGTGGCAAAGTGAGCAAGGGACCCAAGTCTGGGCATACCCCGCCAACTTAGGGCGAACAAAGCGATACCAAAGGGGATAATAGATGGAGCATTTGAGCAAATCAAACACTCATCCCCTGTCAACTGATCTGGGTTTAATCCATCATCCTTCTTTAGCTCACTCCACCACCCCAGTTTAGACATGGCCAAATGCATATCAGTCGGACCGGGTGCTCATGGGAACAGTCCAGCGCGAACTGCCAAGCCATGTCTTCCCTAGAACGGAAACAAGCATCCTGGGACCAGTTTCGGGTTCATAACCCTCATCAGCCAGGCTATCTTGAATCCAGTGCCAAAGTGAGCAAGGGTCCCACGTCTGGGCATACCCTGCCATCTTAGGGTGAACAAAGCGATACCAAAGGGGATGATAGACGGAGCGTTTGAGCAAATCAAACACTCACCCCCAGTCAACTGATATGGGTTTAATCTATCATCATTCTTTAGCTCACTCTACCACCCCAGTTCAGGCATGGCCATATGCAAATCAGTCTGACCCTGTTCCTCATGGGAACAGTTCAGCCCAAACTGCCAAGCCATGTCTTTCCTGGAACAGAAACAAGCAGCCTGGGACCGGTTTCGGGTTAATAACCCTCATCAGCCAGGCTATCTTGAATCCAGTGGCAAAGTGAGCAGGGGACCCAAGTCTTGGCATATCCTGCCAACTTAGGGCAATGAAAGCAATACCAAAGGGGATGATAGATGGAGCGTTTGAGCAAATCAAACACTCACCCCCAGTCAACTGATCTGGGTTTAACCCATCATCATTCTTTAGCTCACTCCACAACTCCAGTTCAGACATGGCCATATGCAAATCAGTCTGACCCTGTGCTCATGGGAACAGTCCAGCCCAAACTGCCAAGCCATGTCTTCCGTGGACCGGAAACAGGCATCCTGGGACCGAATTTGGGTTCATAACCCTCATCAGCAAGGCTATCTCGAATCCAGTGCCAAAGTGAGCAAGGGACCCACGTCTGGGCATACCCTTAAAACTTAAGGCGAACAAAGCGATACCAAAGGGGATGATAGACGGAGCGTTTGAGCAAATCAAACACTCACCACCAGTCAACTGATATGGGTTTATTCCATCATCATTCTTTAGCTCACTCTACCACCCCAGTTCAGGCATGGCCATATGCAAATCAGTCTGACCCTGTGCCTCATGGGTACAGTTCAGCCCGAACTGCCAAGCCATGTCTTCCCTGGACCAGAAACAAGCATCCTGGGATCGGTTTCGGGTTCATAACCCTCATCAACTAGGCTATCTTGAATCCAGTGGCAAAGTGAGCAAGGGACCCAAGTCTGGGCATACCCTGCCAACTTAGGGTGAACGAAGCGATACCAAAGGGGATAATAGATGGAGCGTTTGAGCAAATAAAACACTCATCCCCTGTCAACTGATCTGGGTTTAATCCATCGTCATTCTTTAGCTCACTCCACCACCCCAGTTCAGACATGGCCATATGCATATAAGTCTGACCCTGTGCTCATAGGAACAGTCCAGCCCGAACTGCCAAGCCATGTGCCAAAGTGAGCAAGGGTCCCACAGCTTGGGCATACCCTGCCAACTTAGGGTGAACAAAGCGATACCAAAGGGGAAGATAGACGGAGCATTTGAGCAAATCAAACACTCACCCCCAGTCAACTGATATGGGTTTAATCCATCATCATTCTTTAGCTCACTCTACCACCCCAGTTCAGGCATGGCCATATGCAAATCAGTCTGACCCTGTTCCTCATGGGGACAGTTCAGCCCGAACTGCCAAGCCATGTGCCAAAGTGAGCAAGGGTCCCACGTCTTGGGCATACCCTGCCAACTTAGGGTGAACAAAGCGAAACCAAAGGGGAGGATAGACGGAGCGTTTGAGCAAATCAAACACTGACCCCCAGTTAACTGATCTGGGTTTAATCTATCATCATTCTTTTGTTCACTCCACCACCCCAGCTCAGACATTGCCATATGCAAATCAGTCTGACCCTGTGCCTCATGGGAACAGTCCAGCCCGAACTGCCAAGCCATGTCTTCCCTGGACCAGAAACAAGCATCCTGGGACCGGTTTCGGGTTCAAAACCCTTATCAGCCAGGCTATTTTGAATCCAGTGGCAAAGTGAGCAAGGGTCCCACGTCTTGGCATACCCTGCCATCTTAGAGTGAACAAAGCGATACCAAAGGGGGTGATAGACGGAGCGTTTGAGCAAATCAAACACTCACCCCCAGTCAACTGATATGGGTTTAATCCATCATCATTCTTTAGCTCACTCTACCACCCCAGTTCAGGCATGGCCATATGCAAATCAGTCTGACCCTGTGCCTCATGGGAACAGTTCAGCCCGAACTGCCAAGCCATGTCTTCCCTGGACCAGAAACAAGCATCCTGGTACCGGTTCCGGGTTCATAACCCTCATCAGCCAGGCTATCTTAAATCCAGACGCAAAGTGAGCAGGGGACCCATGTCTTGGCATATCCTGCGAACTTAGGGCAATGAAAGCTATACCAAAGGGGATGATAGATGGAGCGTTTGAGCAAATCAAACACTCACCCTCAGTGAACTGATCAGGGTTTAATCCATCATCATTCTTTAGCTCACTCCACCACTCCAGTTCAGACATGGCCATATGCAAATCAGACTGACCCTGTGCTCATGGGAACAGTCCAGCCCGAACTGCCAAGCCATGTCTTCCGTGGACTGGAAACAAGCATCCTGGGATCGGTTTCGGGTTCATAACCCTCATCAGCCAGGCTAGCTTGAATCCAGTGGCAAAGTGAGCAAGGGACCGACGTGTGGGCATAACCTGCCAACTTAAGGAGAACAAGGAGATACCAAAGGGGATGATAGACGGAGCGTTTGAGCAAATCAAACACTCACCCCCAGTCAACTGATGTGGGTTTAATCTATCCTCATCCTTTTGCTCACTCCACCACCTCAGTTCAGACATGGCCATATGCAAATCAGTCAAGACCCTGTGCTCATGGGAACAGTCCAGCCTGAACTGCCAAGCCATGTCTTCCCTGGACTGGAAACAAGAATCCTGGGACATGTTTCAGGTTCATAACCCTCATCAGACAAGCTATCTTGAATCCAGTGGCAAAGTGAGCAGGGGACCCACGTCTTGGCATATCCTGCCAACGTAGGGCAATGAAAGCAATACCAAAGGTGATGATAGACGGAGCGTTTGAGCAAATCAACACTCACCCCCAGTCAACTGATATGGGTTTAATCTATTATCATTCTTTAACTCACTCCACCACCCCAGTTCAGACATGGCCATATGCAAATCAGTCTGACCCTGTGCTCATGGGAACAGTCCAGCCCGAACTGCCAAGCATTGTCTTCCCTGGACCGGAAACAAGCATCCTGGGACCAGTTTCGGGTTCATAATCCTCATCAGCCAGGATATCTTGAATCCAGTGGCAAAGTGAGCAAGGGACCCACGTCTGGCATACCCTGCCAACTTAGGGCGAACAAAGCAATACCAAAGGGGATGATAGACGGAGCGTTTTAGCAAATCAAACACTCACCCCCTGTCAACTGATCTCGGTTTATTCCATCATCATTCTTGAGCTCACTCCACCACCCCAGTTTAGACATGGCCATATGCAAATTTACTTATTTATTTATTTATTTCTGACATTTATTGAGCGCGAATGAATACCCGTGGGCGTCTCGGCGCTAGACTATTCACCTATCTTTCCCCAAGGAATTGATGACTACAGAGGATTGTTGGGCAATGTCACTGGTTAAAGAGCCAGGCTTTTCAATCTCTTCCGAAAATGCAGAAGTGAGGGGCTGGTTCTGATATGTTGAGGCAGGGTATTCCATACCTTAGGAGCCGCAACTGAGAAGCGGCGATCACCCCAAGACACCGTTTTGGAACGTGGAACCACTAATTGGTTAAGGGTTGTGGATCAAAGCTGTCTGTCCGGTTTATAGGGTATAAGCTGGTCCTTAAGGGGCCGTGGTCCTTGATCGTGAAGTGCCTTGTAGACTATGCAGAGTGATTTAAACTTGATCCTCTTTTGGATCGTCAGCCCGTGGTATGTCCTTATAGTATCGGAAATGGGTGCAAACTTAGGTGTTCTAGCCAGCAGACGTGCTGCTGTATTATGTATTGTCTGCAACTTTTTAGTTACCCTGGCTTGAGCACTTAGAAAAAGTGCATTGCAGTAGTCTAGGGATGATAGAACTAAGGAACTGACCAATGTTTTAGCCGCTGCATCAGGTAGAAAAGGGTTGATTTTCCTTATCATTCTAAGTTTATGATGGGCTATGGCCGCTACTTTGTTCGCATGTGCCATGAAGTTGAGATGATCATCAAAGGGTACTCCCAAATTCCTGACCTTAGGGGTCTGGCTAGGAATGGTGCCGAAGGCTGGAGGCCACCAGGATGCAGACCAAATCGGGGAGAGGGTTCCAAAGATGACCACCTCCATTTTATCGGAGTTGAGCTTCAGGCAGTTACCTGCCATCCACTCTCCAATGGCCATCATTCCATTTTGGAAGCGCTCTGCCACCGCCAGCCCGTCACCTTTAATGGCCAACACCAGTTGCGTGTCATTCGCATAGGAGGTTAGGCTCATCCCATATGCTTTGATCACACAAGCAAGGTCCGACACATAGATGTTAAATAGTGTCGGACTAAGGATTGAGCCTTGAGGAACTCCACACGGTAATGACAGCTTGGCCGATTGGTATGGCCCCAGTATGACCGCCTGCGTTCTATCAGCCAGGAAGGAAGAAAGCAAGTTTCTCGCGGTGTGATGAATGCCCCTGTGCTCATAGGAACAGTGCAGCCCGAATTGCCAAGCCATCTCTTCCCTGGACCAGAAACAAGCATCTTGGGACCGGTTTCGGGTTCATAACCCTCATCAGCCAGGCTATCTTGAATCCAGTGGCAAAGTGAGCAGGGGACCCACGTCTTGGCATATCCTGCCAACTTAGGGCAATGAAAGCAATGCCAAAGGGGATGATAGATGGAGCGTTTGAGCAAATCAAACACTCACACCCAGTCAACTGATCAGGGTTTAATCCATCATCATTCTTTAGCTCACTCCACCACTCCAGACATGGCCATATGCAAATCAGACTGACCCTGTGCTCATGGGAACAGTCCAGCCCGAACTGCCAAGCCATGTCTTCCGTGGACTGGAAACAAGCATCCTGGGATCGGTTTCGGGTTCATAACCCTCATCAGCCAGGCTATCTTGAATCCAGTGCCAAAGTGAGCAAGGGTCCCACGTCTGGGCATACCCTGCCAACTTAGGGTGAACAAAGCGATACCAAAGGGGATGATAGACGGAGCATCTGAGCAAATCAAACACTCACCCCCAGTCAACTGATATGGGTTTAATCTATCATCATTCTTTAGCTCACTCTACCACCCCAGTTCAGGCATGGCCATATGCAAATCAGTCTGACCCTGTGCCTCATGGGAACAGTTCAGCCCGAACTGCCAAGCCATGTATTTCCTGGAACAGAAACAAGCATCCCGGGACCGGTTTCGGGTTCATAACCCTCATCAGCCAGGCTATCTTGAATCCAGTGGCAAAGTGAGCAGGGGACCCAAGTCTTGGCATATCCTGCCAACTTAGGGCAATGAAAGCAATACCAAAGGGGATGATAGATGGAGCGTTTGAGCAAATCAAACACTCACCCCCAGTCAACTGATCTGGGTTTAATCCATCATCATTCTTTAGCTCACTCTACAACCCCGATTTATAAATCAGTCTGACCCTGTGTCTCATGGGAACAGTTGAGCCCGAACTGCCAAGCAATCTCTTCCCTGGACCAGAAACAAGCATCCTGGTACCGTTTCCAGGTTCATAACCCTCATCAGCCAGGGTATCTTGAATCCAGACGCAAAGTGAGCAGGGGACCTATGTCTTGGCATATCCTGCCATCTAAGGGCAATGAAAGCAATACCAAAGGGGATGATAGATGGAGCGTTTGAGCAAATCAAACACTCACCCCCAGTCAACTGATCTGGGTTTAATCCATCATCATTCTTTAGCTCACTCCACCACCCCAGTTTAGACATGGCCATATACAAATCAGTCTGACCCTGTGCCTCATGGGAACAGTCCAGCCCGAACTGCCAAGCCATGTCTTCCCTGGACCCGAAAAAAGCATCCTGGGACCGGTTTCAAATTCATAACCCTCATCAGCTAGGCTATCTTGAATCCAGTGGCAAAGGGAGCAAGGGACCTACATCTGGGCATACCCTGCCAACTTAGGGCGAACAAAGCGATACCAAAGGGGATGATAGATGGAGCGTTTGAGCAAATCAAACACTCACCCCAGTCAACTGATATGGGTTTAATCCATCATCATTCTTTAGCTCACTCTACCACCCCAGTTCAGGCATGGCCATATGCAAATCAGTCTGACCCTGTGCCTCATGGGAACAGTCCAGCCCGAACTGCCAAGCCATGTCTTCCCTGGACCCAAAAAAAGCATCCTGGGACCGGTTTCAAATTCATAACGCTCATCAGCTAGGCTATCTTGAATCCAGTGGCAAAGTGAGCAAGGGACCCACGTCTGGACATACCCTGCCAACTTAGCGCGAACAAAGCGATACCAAAGGGGATGATACACGGAGCGTTTGAGCAAATCAAACACTCAACCCAGTCAACTGAAATGGGTTTAATCCATCATTATTCTTTAGCTCACTCTACCACCCCAGTTCAGGCATTGCCATATGCAAATCAGTCTGACCCTGTGCCTCATGGGTACAGTTCAGCACGAACTGCCAATCCATGTCTTCCCTGGACCAGAAACAAGCATCCTGGGACCAGTTTCGGGTTCATAACCCTCATCAGCTAGGCTATATTGAATCCAGTGGCAAAGTGAGCAAGGGACCCAAGTCTGGGCATACCCCGCCAACTTAGGGCGAACAAAGCGATACCAAAGGGGATAATAGATGGAGCATTTGAGCAAATCAAACACTCATCCCCTGTCAACTGATCTGGGTTTAATCCATCATCATTCTTTAGCTCACTCCACCACCCCAGTTTAGACATGGCCAAATGCATATCAGTCGGACCGGGTGCTCATGGGAACAGTCCAGCCCGAACTGCCAAGCCATGTCTTCCCTAGAACGGAAACAAGCATCCTGGGACCAGTTTCGGGTTCATAACCCTCATCAGCCAGGCTATCTTGAATCCAGTGCCAAAGTGAGCAAGGGTCCCACGTCTGGGCATACCCTGCCATCTTAGGGTGAACAAAGCGATACCAAAGGGGATGATAGACGGAGCGTTTGAGCAAATCAAACACTCACCCCCAGTCAACTGATATGGGTTTAATCTATCATCATTCTTTAGCTCACTCTACCACCCCAGTTCAGGCATGGCCATATGCAAATCAGTCTGACCCTGTGCCTCATGGGAACAGTTCAGCCCAAACTGCCAAGCCATGTCTTTCCTGGAACAGAAACAAGCATCCTGGGACCGGTTTCGGGTTAATAACCCTCATCAGCCAGGCTATCTTGAATCCAGTGGCAAAGTGAGCAGGGGACCCAAGTCTTGGCATATCCTGCCAACTTAGGGCAATGAAAGCAATACCAAAGGGGATGATAGATGGAGCGTTTGAGCAAATCAAACACTCACCCCCAGTCAACTGATCTGGGTTTAACCCATCATCATTCTTTAGCTCACTCCACAACTCCAGTTCAGACATGGCCATATGCAAATCAGTCTGACCCTGTGCTCATGGGAACAGTCCAGCCCAAACTGCCAAGCCATGTCTTCCGTGGACCAGAAACAGGCATCCTGGGACCGATTTTGGGTTCATAACCCTCATCAGCAAGGCTATCTCGAATCCAGTGCCAAAGTGAGCAAGGGACCCACGTCTGGGCATACCCTTAAAACTTAAGGCGAACAAAGCGATACCAAAGGGGATGATAGACGGAGCGTTTGAGCAAATCAAACACTCACCACCAGTCAACTGATATGGGTTTATTCCATCATCATTCTTTAGCTCACTCTACCACCCCAGTTCAGGCATGGCCATATGCAAATCAGTCTGACCCTGTGCCTCATGGGTACAGTTCAGCCCGAACTGCCAAGCCATGTCTTCCCTGGACCAGAAACAAGCATCCTGGGATCGGTTTCGGGTTCATAACCCTCATCAGCTAGGCTATCTTGAATCCAGTGGCAAAGTGAGCAAGGGACCCAAGTCTGGGCATACCCTGCCAACTTAGGGCGAACGAAGCGATACCAAAGGGGATAATAGATGGAGCGTTTGAGCAAATAAAACACTCATCCCCTGTCAACTGATCTGGGTTTAATCCATCGTCATTCTTTAGCTCACTCCACCACCCCAGTTCAGACATGGCCATATGCATATAAGTCTGACCCTGTGCTCATAGGAACAGTCCAGCCCGAACTGCCAAGCCATGTGCCAAAGTGAGCAAGGGTCCCACAGCTTGGGCATACCCTGCCAACTTAGGGTGAACAAAGCGATACCAAAGCGGAAGATAGACGGAGCATTTGAGCAAATCAAACACTCACCCCCAGTCAACTGATATGGGTTTAATCCATCATCATTCTTTAGCTCACTCTACCACCCCAGTTCAGGCATGGCCATATGCAAATCAGTCTGACCCTGTTCCTCATGGGGACAGTTCAGCCCGAACTGCCAAGCCATGTGCCAAAGTGAGCAAGGGTCCCACGTCTTGGGCATACCCTGCCAACTTAGGGTGAACAAAGCAAAACCAAAGGGGAGGATAGACGGAGCGTTTGAGCAAATCAAACACTGACCCCCAGTTAACTGATCTGGGTTTAATCTATCATCATTCTTTTGTTCACTCCACCACCCCAGCTCAGACATTGCCATATGCAAATCAGTCTGACCCTGTGCCTCATGGGAACAGTCCAGCCCGAACTGCCAAGCCATGTCTTCCCTGGACCAGAAACAAGCATCCTGGGACCGGTTTCGGGTTCAAAACCCTTATCAGCCAGGCTATTTTGAATCCAGTGGCAAAGTGAGCAAGGGTCCCACGTCTTGGCATACCCTGCCATCTTAGAGTGAACAAAGCGATACCAAAGGGGGTGATAGACGGAGCGTTTGAGCAAATCAAACACTCACCCCCAGTCAACTGATATGGGTTTAATCCATCATCATTCTTTAGCTCACTCTACCACCCCAGTTCAGGCATGGCCATATGCAAATCAGTCTGACCCTGTGCCTCATGGGAACAGTTCAGCCCGAACTGCCAAGCCATGTCTTCCCTGGACCAGAAACAAGCATCCTGGTACCGGTTCCGGGTTCATAACCCCCATCAGCCAGGCTGTCTTGAATCCAGTGCTAAAGTGAGCAAGGCACCCACGTCTGGGCATACCCTGCCAACTTAGGGCGAACAAAGCGATACCAAAGGGGATGATAGACGGAGCGTTTGAGCAAATCAAACACTCACCACCAGTCAACTGATATGGGTTTATTCCATCATCATTCTTTAGCTCACTCTACCACCCCAGTTCAGGCATGGCCATATGCAAATCAGTCTGACCCTGTGCCTCATGGGTACAGTTCAGCCCGAACTGCCAAGCCATGTCTTCCCTGGACCAGAAACAAGCATCCTGGGATCGGTTTCGGGTTCATAACCCTCATCAGCTAGGCTATCTTGAATCCAGTGGCAAAGTGAGCAAGGGACCCAAGTCTGGGCATACCCTGCCAACTTAGGGCGAACGAAGCGATACCAAAGGGGATAATAGATGGAGCGTTTGAGCAAATAAAACACTCATCCCCTGTCAACTGATCTGGGTTTAATCCATCGTCATTCTTTAGCTCACTCCACCACCCCAGTTTAGACATGGCCATATGCATATCAGTCTGACCCTGTGCTCATAGGAACAGTCCAGCCCGAACTGCCAAGCCATGTGCCAAAGTGAGCAAGGGTCCCACGTCTGGGCATACCCTGCCAACTTAGGGTGAACAAAGCGATACCAAAGGGGATGATAGACGGAGCATTTGAGCAAATCAAACACTCACCCCCAGTCAACTGATATGGGTTTAATCCATCATCATTCTTTAGCTCACTCTACCACCCCAGTTCAGGCATGGCCATATGCAAATCAGTCTGACCCTGTGCCTCATGGGAACAGTTCAGCCCGAACTGCCAAGCCATGACTTCCCTGGACCAGAAACAAGCATCCTGGGACCGGTTTCGGGTTCATAACCCTCATCAGCCAGGCTATCTTGAATCCAGTGGCAAAGTGAGCAAGGGACCCACGTCAGGGCATACCCTGCCAACTTAGGGCAAACAAAGCGATACCAAAGGGGATGAGAGACGGACCGTTTGAGCAAATCAAACACTCACCCCCAGTCATCTGATATGGGTTTAATCCATCATCATTCTTTAGCTCACTCGACCTCCAAGTTCAGGCATGGCCATATGCAAATCAGTCTGACCCTGTGCCTCATGGGAACAGTCCAGCCCGAACTGCCAAGCCATGTCTGCCCTGGACCAGAAACAAGCATCCTGGGATCGGTTTCGGGTTCATAACCCTCATCAGCTAGGCTATCTTGAATCCAGTGGCAAAGTGTGCAAGGGACCCACTTCGGGGCATACCCTGCAAACTTAGAGCGAACAAAGCGATACCAAGTGGGATGATAGACGGAGCGTTTGAGCAAATCGAACACTCACCCCCAGTCAACTGATCTTGGTTTAATCCATCATCCTTCTTTAGCTCACTCCACAACCCCAGTTCAGACATGGTCATATGCAAATCAGTCTGAATCTGTGCCTCACGGGAACAATCCAGCCCGAACTGCCAAGCCATGTCTTCCCTGGACCAGAACAAGCACCCTGGGACCGGTTTCGGGTTCATAACCCTCATCAGCCAGGCTATCTTGAATCCAGTGGCAAAGTGAGCAAGGGACCGACGTCTGGGCATACCCTGCCATCTTAGGGAGAACAAAGCGAAACCAAAGGGGAGGATAGACGGAGCGTTTGAGCAAATCAAACACTGACCCCCAGTCAACTGATCTGGGTTTAATCCATCATCATTCTTTTGTTCACTCCACCACCCCAGCTTAGACATTGCCATATGCAAATCAGTCTGACCCTGTGCCTCATGGGAACAGTCCAGCCCAAACTGCCAAGCCATGTCTTCCCTGGACCAGAAACAAGCATCCTAGGACCGGTTTCGGGTTCAAAACCCTTATCAGCCAGGCTATTTTGAATCCAGTGGCAAAGTGAGCAAGGGTCCCACGTCTGGGCATACCCTGCCATCTTAGGGTGAACAGAGCAATACCGAAGGGGATGATAGACGGAGCGTTTGAGCAAATCAAACACTCACCCCCAGTCAACTGATATGGGTTTAATCCATCATCATTCTTTAGCTCACTCTACCACCCCAGTTCAGGCATGGCCATATGCAAATCAGTCTGACCCTGTGCCTCATGGGAACAGTTCAGCCCGAACTGCCAAGCCATGACTTCCCTGGACCAGAAACAAGCATCCTGGGACCGGTTTCGGGTTCATAACCCTCATCAGCCAGGCTATCTTGAATCCAGTGGCAAAGTGAGCAAGGGACCCACGTCAGGGCATACCCTGCCAACTTAGGGCAAACAAAGCGATACCAAAGGAGATGAGAGACGGACCGTTTGAGCAAATCAAACACTCACCCCCAGTCATCTGATATGGGTTTAATCCATCATCATTCTTTAGCTCACTCGACCACCAAGTTCAGGCATGGCCATATGCAAATCAGTCTGACCCTGTGCCTCATGGGAACAGTCCAGCCCGAACTGCCAAGCCATGTCTGCCCTGGACCAGAAACAAGCATCCTGGGATCGGTTTAGGGTTCATAACCCTCATCAGCTAGGCTATCTTGAATCCAGTGGCAAAGTGTGCAAGGGACCCACTTCTGGGCATACCCTGCAAACTTAGAGCGAACAAAGCGATACCAAGTGGGATGATAGACGGAGCGTTTGAGCAAATCGAACACTCACCCCAAGTCAACTGATCTTGGTTTAATCCATCATCCTTCTTTAGCTCACTCCACAACACCAGTTCAGACATGGTCATATGCAAATCAGTCTGAATCTGTGCCTCACGGGAACAATCCTGCCCGAACTGCCAAGCCATGTCTTCCCTGGACCAGAACAAGCACCCTGGGACCGGTTTCGGGTTCATAACCCTCATCAGCCAGGCTATCTTGAATCCAGTGGCAAAGTGAGCAGGGGACCCAAGTCTTGGCATATCCTGCCAACTTAGGGCAATGAAAGCAATACCAAAGGGGATGATAGATGGAGCGTTTGAGCAAATCAAACACTCACCCCCAGTCAACTGATCTGGGTTTAATCCATCATCATTCTTTAGCTCACTCTACAACCCCGATTTATAAATCAGTCTGACCCTGTGTCTCATGGGAACAGTTGAGCCCGAACTGCCAAGCAATCTCTTCCCTGGATCAGAAACAAGCATCCTGGTACCGTTTCCGGGTTCATAACCCTCATCAGCCAGGGTATCTTGAATCCAGACGCAAAGTGAGCAGGGGACCTATGTCTTGGCATATCCTGCCATCTAAGGGCAATGAAAGCAATACCAAAGGGGAAGATAGATGGAGCGTTTGAGCAAATCAAACACTCACCCCCAGTCAACTGATCTGGGTTTAATCCATCATCATTCTTTAGCTCACTCCACCACCCCAGTTTAGACATGGCCATATACAAATCAGTCTGACCCTGTGCCTCATGGGAACAGTCCAGCCCGAACTGCCAAGCCATGTCTTCCCTGGACCCGAAAAAAGCATCCTGGGACCGGTTTCAAATTCATAACCCTCATCAGCTAGGCTATCTTGAATCCAGTGGCAAAGGGAGCAAGGGACCTACATCTGGGCATACCCTGCCAACTTAGGGCGAACAAAGCGATACCAAAGGGGATGATAGATGGAGCGTTTGAGCAAATCAAACACTCACCCCAGTCAACTGATATGGGTTTAATCCATCATCATTCTTTAGCTCACTCTACCACCCCAGTTCAGGCATGGCCATATGCAAATCAGTCTGACCCTGTGCCTCATGGGAACAGTCCAGCCCGAACTGCCAAGCCATGTCTTCCCTGGACCCAAAAAAAGCATCCTGGGACCGGTTTCAAATTCATAACGCTCATCAGCTAGGCTATCTTGAATCCAGTGGCAAAGTGAGCAAGGGACCCTCGTCTGGACATACCCTGCCAACTTAGCGCGAACAAAGCGATACCAAAGGGGATGATACACGGAGCGTTTGAGCAAATCAAACACTCAACCCAGTCAACTGAAATGGGTTTAATCCATCATTATTCTTTAGCTCACTCTACCACCCCAGTTCAGGCATTGCCATATGCAAATCAGTCTGACCCTGTGCCTCATGGGTACAGTTCAGCACGAACTGCCAATCCATGTCTTCCCTGGACCAGAAACAAGCATCCTGGGACCAGTTTCGGGTTCATAACCCTCATCAGCTAGGCTATATTGAATCCAGTGGCAAAGTGAGCAAGGGACCCAAGTCTGGGCATACCCCGCCAACTTAGGTCGAACAAAGCGATACCAAAGGGGATAATAGATGGAGCATTTGAGCAAATCAAACACTCATCCCCTGTCAACTGATATGGGTTTAATCCATCATCATTCTTTAGCTCACTCCACCACCCCAGTTTATACATGGCCAAATGCATATCAGTCGGACCGGGTGCTCATGGGAACAGTCCAGCCCGAACTGCCAAGCCATGTCTTCCCTAGAACGGAAACAAGCATCCTGGGACCAGTTTCGGGTTCATAACCCTCATCAGCCAGGCTATCTTGAATCCAGTGCCAAAGTGAGCAAGGGTCCCACGTCTGGGCATACCCTGCCATCTTAGGGTGAACAAAGCGATACCAAAGGGGATGATAGACGGAGCGTTTGAGCAAATCAAACACTCACCCCCAGTCAACTGATATGGGTTTAATCTATCATCATTCTTTAGCTCACTCTACCACCCCAGTTCAGGCATGGCCATATGCAAATCAGTCTGACCCTGTGCCTCATGGGAACAGTTCAGCCCAAACTGCCAAGCCATGTCTTTCCTGGAACAGAAACAAGCATCCTGGGACCGGTTTCGGGTTAATAACCCTCATCAGCCAGGCTATCTTGAATCCAGTGGCAAAGTGAGCAGGGGACCCAAGTCTTGGCATATCCTGCCAACTTAGGGCAATGAAAGCAATACCAAAGGGGATGATAGATGGAGCGTTTGAGCAAATCAAACACTCACCCCCAGTCAACTGATCTGGGTTTAACCCATCATCATTCTTTAGCTCACTCCACAACTCCAGTTCAGACATGGCCATATGCAAATCAGTCTGACCCTGTGCTCATGGGAACAGTCCAGCCCAAACTGCCAAGCCATGTCTTCCGTGGACCGGAAACAGGCATCCTGGGACCGATTTTGGGTTCATAACCCTCATCAGCAAGGCTATCTCGAATCCAGTGCCAAAGTGAGCAAGGGACCCACGTCTGGGCATACCCTTAAAACTTAAGGCGAACAAAGCGATACCAAAGGGGATGATAGACGGAGCGTTTGAGCAAATCAAACACTCACCACCAGTCAACTGATATGGGTTTATTCCATCATCATTCTTTAGCTCACTCTACCACCCCAGTTCAGGCATGGCCATATGCAAATCAGTCTGACCCTGTGCCTCATGGGTACAGTTCAGCCCGAACTGCCAAGCCATGTCTTCCCTGGACCAGAAACAAGCATCCTGGGATCGGTTTCGGGTTCATAACCCTCATCAGCTAGGCTATCTTGAATCCAGTGGCAAAGTGAGCAAGGGACCCAAGTCTGGGCATACCCTGCCAACTTAGGGCGAACGAAGCGATACCAAAGGGGATAATAGATGGAGCATTTGAGCAAATAAAACACTCATCCCCTGTCAACTGATCTGGGTTTAATCCATCGTCATTCTTTAGCTCACTCCACCACCCCAGTTCAGACATGGCCATATGCATATAAGTCTGACCCTGTGCTCATAGGAACAGTCCAGCCCGAACTGCCAAGCCATGTGCCAAAGTGAGCAAGGGTCCCACAGCTTGGGCATACCCTGCCAACTTAGGGTGAACAAAGCGATACCAAAGCGGAAGATAGACGGAGCATTTGAGCAAATCAAACACTCACCCCCAGTCAACTGATATGGGTTTAATCCATCATCATTCTTTAGCTCACTCTACCACCCCAGTTCAGGCATGGCCATATGCAAATCAGTCTGACCCTGTTCCTCATGGGGACAGTTCAGCCCGAACTGCCAAGCCATGTGCCAAAGTGAGCAAGGGTCCTACGTCTTGGGCATACCCTGCCAACTTAGGGTGAACAAAGCAAAACCAAAGGGGAGGATAGACGGAGCGTTTGAGCAAATCAAACACTGACCCCCAGTTAACTGATCTGGGTTTAATCTATCATCATTCTTTTGTTCACTCCACCACCCCAGCTCAGACATTGCCATATGCAAATCAGTCTGACCCTGTGCCTCATGGGAACAGTCCAGCCCGAACTGCCAAGCCATGTCTTCCCTGGACCAGAAACAAGCATCCTGGGACCGGTTTCGGGTTCAAAACCCTTATCAGCCAGGCTATTTTGAATCCAGTGGCAAAGTGAGCAAGGGTCCCACGTCTTGGCATACCCTGCCATCTTAGAGTGAACAAAGCGATACCAAAGGGGGTGATAGACGGAACGTTTGAGCAAATCAAACACTCACCCCCAGTCAACTGATATGGGTTTAATCCATCATCATTCTTTAGCTCACTCTACCACCCCAGTTCAGGCATGGCCATATGCAAATCAGTCTGACCCTGTGCCTCATGGGAACAGTTCAGCCCGAACTGCCAAGCCATGTCTTCCCTGGACCAGAAACAAGCATCCTGGTACCGGTTCCGGGTTCATAACCCTCATCAGCCAGGCTATCTTGAATCCAGACGCAAAGTGAGCAGGGGACCCATGTCTTGGCATATCCTGCGAACTTAGGGAAATGAAAGCAATACCAAAGGGGATGATAGATGGAGAGTTTGAGCAAATCAAACACTCACCCTCAGTGAACTGATCAGGGTTTAATCCATCATCATTCTTTAGCTCACTCCACCACTCCAGTTCAGACATGGCCATATGCAAATCAGACTGACCCTGTGCTCATGGGAACAGTCCAGCCCGAACTGCCAAGCCATGTCTTCCATGGACCCGAAACAAGCATCCTGGGACTGGTTTCGGGTTCATAACCCCCATCAGCCAGGGTGTCTTGAATCCAGTGCTAAAGTGAGCAAGGCACCCACGTCTGGGCATACCCTGCCAACTTAGGGCGAACAAAGCGATACCAAAGGGGATGATAGACGGAGCGTTTGAGCAAATCAAACACTCACCCCCAGTCAACTGATATGGGTTTAATCCATCACCATTCTTTAGCTCAATCTACCACCCCAGTTCAGGCATGGCCATATGCAAATCAGTCTGACCCAGTGCCTCATGGTAAAAGTTCAGCCCGAACTGCCAAGCCATCTCTTCCCTAGACCAGAAACAAGCATCCTGGGATCGGTTTCGGGTTCATAACCCTCATCAGCTAGGCTATCTTGAATCCAGTGGCAAAGTGAGCAAGGGACCCAAGTCTGGGCATACCCTGCCAACTTAGGGCGAACAAAGCGATACCAAAGGGGATAATAGATGGAGCGTTTGAGCAAATAAAACACTCATCCCCTGTCAACTGATCTGGGTTTAATCCATCGTCATTCTTTAGCTCACTCCACCACCCCAGTTTAGACATGGCCATATGCATATCAGTCTGACCCTGTGCTCATAGGAACAGTCCAGCCCGAACTGCCAAGCCATGTGCCAAAGTGAGCAAGGGTCCCACGTCTGGGCATACCCTGCCAACTTAGGGTGAACAAAGCGATACCAAAGGGGATGATAGACAGAGCATTTGAGCAAATCAAACACTCACCCCCAGTCAACTGATATGGGTTTAATCCATCATCATTCTTTAGCTCACTCTACCACCCCAGTTCAGGCATGGCTGTAGGAAGGTGGATATCTGACTATGGTTACCCCCAAACTTTTTGCCTGGTGTTTAGCTGGTTTTTGACTTAGTTGGCCTGGGATCCTGCTATTCAGGGCCCCAGGCTGATTGCTCTCTCCTTAAAATGGACTCCATGTACCTTAGGTGCATAACACAATTGGAATTGGTTCACCTTATAGGCCCCTGTAACAGTGTACCATAGGTACCCAGGGCATAGGTGTAGCCAAGGCCTGCCAGGGGCTGCAGCATGTATTGTGCCACCCCTGGCCTGGCCTCCATATTTGACACAACTGGCTGATCACTCAGCTGGGGTAAGTTGGTGTAATCACCTCTTACTTAGGTACAGTATGTCTGTGCCTAACCCTAAACTGGACACATATGTTCCTATCAGCCACTCCTATGGAAGGCCTCATCAATCCTGGAGGCAGAGTGCTTGGAAATATGTGAGATGGTGCTCTGGCATGAGCTGAGCCTGTCTGCAGCTGTCGGGAACAACTCCCTAAGCTGTTCCGGGATATTGCCACACCATATACTCTTAAGTGCATTATAATCCTCGCGGTTAAATGCTAACTTTGGTTTGGCTTTATCAAAACATGTCGAGTAAGGTGTCATACGAATTGGAATACTATCCCCTCGCCAATTCTGGCGACGGGGATAGCATTCCACCCTTCTAGAGGGACACGACATGTGCGTAGCCTTAACCCCGGTTAAAGTTAAACAGAGCCTCAGCTTCACAAAATGGACGCTGCCACCACAGACACAAGTCTGGCCTCCTGCTGCTGACCGAAACTCGGCAGATGGTGGCCTGGACAAAGGGTTTCCTGCCTTGGGAGGTGCGAGCACCACCCCAGACAGGATTTTGTGTATTAGGTAGGACAGGGCTGAAAAGAATCAGACATGCCCGGGGCACACAAGGTGTCCCCGTGCATAGGCCAGTCCAAACCGGTTCTGGGGCCTTCCAGCCCCAGTCCTGGCGCGGAGCTGGACAAAGGAAAGGGGGTGTAACCGCCCCCCTTCCTGGTTCCTCCCAGAGGAGGGACCTAGTAGGTGATCCACCCCCAGTTTGGGAATAAGAGGGGGAGCAGTGCCATTGCACGGCAGATCATCCCGAAATCAACTTAAAACTAAGAAGAAGACTGGACTTCGACATTCTGCTGCACAGAAGACTGAAGAAGAATCTCCCTTGTGGCCAAGGAGTGACCACCCTGTGAACACAGGTACCAACCAGCGACTCGACGTCTGCTTTGCCGCCGCCTCCCGCCGGAGACCGAGCCCAGAGCCCGACAAGAACCAGACTCCCAGACCTCTCAGAGCCCGATCCACAGTCCCTGCGAAGAAGGGACCCGTGGAGGCACCGAGCGACGTGGGACCGGACCTCTTGAAAGACACCCGACAAGCTGACTGCGCAGCTTCTGAGGCATCCTCGACGTTGTGCTTTGGGGATTGAGAACCCCCACCACCGAGCAGCCCTTGCACCGAAGATCAGCCCTCCAGCATCTCCACGATCTGCGTGGGGCCCTTTTGCATTGTGCCACTCGACGCGCCATCCCGGCCACTAGCCACGCGGCCAGCGGCCATCTTGGCGACGAACCCGAAGATTTAAACAGCAGGTCTGGTTGCTCCAGACCTACCCAAGCTCCTGTGAAAAGGAGTACTCGCTCTGACCTTGCTGGTCCGAGTGAACAGCATCTTTCAACTCCTGCGTGGCTTGCATTTGCCAAGGCCTGTTTGCTCCGATCAGGTCGCCGACACCGCCAACAGCGAGAAGCCTACGTGGGACAGCTCGTGACCGACTCCTGGACGTCCTCGACCCCGGGTATCCACGTGGCTGCAGAAAGAAGCTACCCGACAACGCCTGTTTGCACCCGACATCACCTGGTTCCACTCTGGTTCCACGGCAGTCACTGGCTAGTGACTTTGAACACTGTCCCCTCTGCTTTCAGGTCTTCAACTCTTCAGATCCACCCTTGGATCCACCGGAACTCTTCTCATCGAGCCGCCTGCAGCATCTTTAGCTCCAAGCACCATCGACCAGCGTGACGAAACCCGACACATCTTCGACCCTGTGCACCCGCTTCCTGTGGGTGAGGTAACTCAGCTCCGCCGGTGCTCCTGCACTGGTACACATCCCAAGGGCCTGTGTTTTAAGTTTCAGCTCCGTAGGTCACTCGGAAGGTTCCTAACTTTCTAACTTTGTGCTTTTTACGCACCATAGACTTTGTATTGAGAAGTGCGTGCACTTTGAACACTGCACCCGAGTCCCGTGGGCCTTTCCCGACTTAGTTAACTCCAGTCTCGAATAGCTCCAGCGATTCCCAAGGCCCTAGGCCTCTTCACTTTCCTTTAGGTATCTCTTATACCACTTATTTAGTATATGGTTTAGGTGGCCCCTAGGGCTCATCCATATTGTGCAACTTTTGTGTATTTTAAACTGTCTTGTGATTTTACGCTTGTGCTTCTGTGCTCATAAAGAGTCCAGGGGATTTTAATAGTTAATAAATCAATATATATTTTCAATATATATCTGTGTGGTGTCCCTTTCATTTGGTATTCAAGGGGGTTGTGTATGGTATAACAGCTGGCTTCACATGCCTTTCAGAGTTTAGCCTAAGACTGCTTTGTCCACGTTACCACTAGGATAACTGGTCTACAAGGTTGAATTACAACCATCATCATAAGGGTTGCTTGGCATGGTACAAAGTGATCACTAGAATTAGTGAGCATTATGTACCAGGCCAACTTCTCACATTGGTGAGCAGCGGATTGGGATCTGAGCTTGCTCTTGTTTTACCATTGCAATCTTTGAGATTATCATTTGAAAGATCATACAGGTACCTGCTAGGTACATATAAAACAAGACTAGTATACATAAGTTCTACTGAACTTAGTTGTTGTAGAGCAAAGGGAGTAGCACACCCTAGCTACAACTACTAGATAGGTTTAGTAGGTAAACACCAGTGTAGGTAGATTGCAACACATCCACCCACACTAGAGCAATGTCTGGAACAGAGGGGTCCAGTGGACTTACTCCTGTTGAGAGTGACCCTCCAAGGGCACCATCCCAGTTTGCTATTTTTCCCTTTAAGGAATTAAGACAGCTTTGTGTCTTAAGGGGTCTGAAGACAGGGCCTTCCCCTACTACAGACCACCTAAGAGAGCTCTTGGATCAGTCTGAGGCTCTAAAGACCTCTAAAGCAAACCCCACAGGGGATGCTGAAGGAGGCCATCCTTCAGAGGATGACACTGTAGACACCCCTGCCCCTATCATCCTGGTAGATGAGGAAGCCTCCACCACTGGAGCTCCTCAAGTAGATGTAGAGGAAGAAGAAGAGGAGGAGGAGGTGGAAAGCAGTGAGTCAGATGATGACAGAAATAGTCAGGTGCTGGTCAGTAGACTGAACCAGGCTAACTTAAGTCAACTTGGGAATGAATCAGGTAACAACCCATTCAGACCCCCAGGTGGACTTAACCAGGGCCATAGGAGGAGGAGGCATCACTCAGGTGAATCCAATACCTCCCATGTCTCTAGAGGCTCTCATGGTCACTCCAGAAAGGAGATGACTAGCCCTCAGAGAAGGGAACATGAGGCCAAGATGAGAGAGGCTGAGCTTAGGATCCAGAGGCAAGAGTTAGAGGTTGCCCTGGCTAAGGAGAAACTTGCTAGAGCAAGACAGCCTAGAGAGAGTGGGGTAATAGAACCCACTGGTGGCAGCAATATCCACAAGGATAAAGACAGGTCCTTTGATACAAGAAACCTGAGTAAGATTGTGCCCCCCTACAAAGCTGGGGATGATATCCATAAATGGATCACTGCAATGGAGAGAGCCTGCAGAGTACAGCAGATCCCTCAGGAGCAGTGGGCAGCAATCTTGTGGCTCTCCTTTGAAGGTAGAGGCAGAGACAGACTCCTCACAGTTAGTGATGAGGATTCTAGAAACTACATGGTCCTGAAGAGTGCTCTGATTGATGGGTTAGGCTTAACCACTGAACAGTACAGGTTAATGTTCAGAGACACCCAGAAGACACAGACTCAGGACTGGTCTGAATTTGTTGAGTGTGCCACTAAGGCTCTGGAGGGCTGGTTGCTGGGAAGTAAGGTTACTGACTATACAGGATTGTATAATTTAATTATGAGAGAGCAAATCTTAAGTAATTGTCAAAATCAGCTTCTACATCAGCACCTGGTTGACTCTGATCTGACCTCCCCACAAGAATTGGGTAGGAGGGCAGACAAATGGGTCAGAACCAGGATCAGGCCTAAGAACCAGGGTGGTGACCAAAAGAAAGAGACTACCAAGCCTCAAGAGAAGGGTGGGGATAAAAGTAAGGAAAAGACTTCCCCAGGGCCCCAAAACTCCAAGAATGGGGGTGGGTCCCAAGACACTTCTACATCCCAGAAAAAGCCTTATTGTCATACCTGTAAACAGGTGGGGCATTACAAAACAGATAGCTGTTGTCCCAAGAATGGCAATAAGGAGAATATACCTCCAGGTAAGGCTCCAACACCTCCTGTCACTGTTAGCAGTGGTCCCCCAGGTGGTGGGAGCACCCCCAAGAATTTGGGTGGGTTTACTTTTGGAGGACAGGTGGACTCTGGCCTATCCAGGTCCCCTAACTCAGATACTCTTGTCTATGAGACTGGCATGGGGTTTGCCAATTTCACTGCTTGCCCAAACACTTTGAGCAAGTATAGACAGGAGCCCCTCATCAATGGCTTGAAAGTTGAGGCCTTCAGAGACACAGGGGCTAGCATCACCATGGTGGCTGAATGTCTAGTCCCCTCAAGGCAACTTTTACCTGATGCCAAATATCAGGTGACAAACATTGATGGCATAGAATCCAATCATCCCATGGCAGTAGTCAATCTTAGCTGGGGAGGTGTCACTGGCCCAAAGAGAGTGGCAGTGTCAGCAAACTTGCCTGTAGATTGCCTACTGGGTAATGATTTGGAAATCTCAGCCTGGGCTGAGGTTGAACAGCAAACCCATTCTAGAATGGTAAATCTCCATGGAAAGGTTAGTGGGGCTGTAATGGCTACAGCCCCAATTCAAGATGTCCTTCCTGAAAAGGTTGGGAGGGCTGAGCAAACCTCAGCCCCATCTTTAGATAACTTCCCTCCTGAAAAGAGTAGCAGGGCTGTACTAGTAACAGCCCATACCCAAACTGAGTCTCCTCCTGAAAAGGTTGGTGGGGCTGTGATGGCCACAGCCCAAACTCAAACTGATACATGGGTAGTGAAGCCTGAAATGATGGATCACTCCACCCAAACAGAGAGCATTGAGGAGGAAGAGAAATCTCCCTCCCACCAGACTTTAGGAAAGGATCAGCCTCCTCAGGGAACTGATCTTACCCCTGATGAAGGAACTGTCCCAGAGGTCGTTAGGCCTGGCCTGACAGAGCCTCTGATGGCAGTGGACCCTTCTCAGGAGGGACCCAGTCTGGAGCAGGTAACCTGCCCCTCTCTACCTTGCCTTACTCAGCCCAGGGCTGCAGAGGACAAGAAGGACAGTGAGACCCAAAGGGCCCCCTGTCAAATAAAGCACCCCCATCAACAGATTAGGGGCACCGAAACTAGTAGCCCTAGTGAGGTGAAAACTTTAAAAACTCCTGAGGGATCCCCCTTAAAAGTAGTTAGGGACCTCCCCCAGATGGATATTGTTGGGCACAGCCAAACCTGGGACCAAAAGGCCCCAAACCTGACCTGTCCCTCCAGTAAGCCAAACAGAGGGACCCAGCCTCCAGCTTTAGGTAGCCAGAGGTTGACCCTGAGAGCACAGTGCAACTCAGTCAGAGAAAGAAAGGCACACATGGTGGAGAGTGATTGGAGGAAGCTGAGCCCTACAGAGGAAGCTCACTTCAGTACTCCATCTCAACACCAGCCTTTGACTTTGCAAAGACACACCACAGGTAGAGATTCCCTATGGTGGAGACCCTCCGATACCCTTAGGGTGAGGGATTGCTTAGTGGACCATGAGACAGGGGGTTACCAAGCCAGAGCTGGTACTTCCTTATATGGCCACTTAGGCAATATAGGCTTACCTGGTCAAGGATAGCCTTATCTCCTTTCGTTTGGGGGGGGGTTATGTAGGAAGGTGGATATCTGACTATGGTTACCCCCAAACTTTTTGCCTGGTGTTTAGCTGGTTTTTGACTTAGTTGGCCTGGGATCCTGCTATTCAGGGCCCCAGGCTGATTGCTCTCTCCTTAAAATGGACTCCATGTACCTTAGGTGCATAACACAATTGGAATTGGTTCACCTTATAGGCCCCTGTAACAGTGTACCATAGGTACCCAGGGCATAGGTGTAGCCAAGGCCTGCCAGGGGCTGCAGCATGTATTGTGCCACCCCTGGCCTGGCCTCCATATTTGACACAACTGGCTGATCACTCAGCTGGGGTAAGTTGGTGTAATCACCTCTTACTTAGGTACAGTATGTCTGTGCCTAACCCTAAACTGGACACATATGTTCCTATCAGCCACTCCTATGGAAGGCCTCATCAATCCTGGAGGCAGAGTGCTTGGAAATATGTGAGATGGTGCTCTGGCATGAGCTGAGCCTGTCTGCAGCTGTCGGGAACAACTCCCTAAGCTGTTCCGGGATATTGCCACACCATATACTCTTAAGTGCATTATAATCCTCGCGGTTAAATGCTAACTTTGGTTTGGCTTTATCAAAACATGTCGAGTAAGGTGTCATACGAATTGGAATACTATCCCCTCGCCAATTCTGGCGACGGGGATAGCATTCCACCCTTCTAGAGGGACACGACATGTGCGTAGCCTTAACCCCGGTTAAAGTTAAACAGAGCCTCAGCTTCACAAAATGGACGCTGCCACCACAGACACAAGTCTGGCCTCCTGCTGCTGACCGAAACTCGGCAGATGGTGGCCTGGACAAAGGGTTTCCTGCCTTGGGAGGTGCGAGCACCACCCCAGACAGGATTTTGTGTATTAGGTAGGACAGGGCTGAAAAGAATCAGACATGCCCGGGGCACACAAGGTGTCCCCGTGCATAGGCCAGTCCAAACCGGTTCTGGGGCCTTCCAGCCCCAGTCCTGGCGCGGAGCTGGACAAAGGAAAGGGGGTGTAACCGCCCCCCTTCCTGGTTCCTCCCAGAGGAGGGACCTAGTAGGTGATCCACCCCCAGTTTGGGAATAAGAGGGGGAGCAGTGCCATTGCACGGCAGATCATCCCGAAATCAACTTAAAACTAAGAAGAAGACTGGACTTCGACATTCTGCTGCACAGAAGACTGAAGAAGAATCTCCCTTGTGGCCAAGGAGTGACCACCCTGTGAACACAGGTACCAACCAGCGACTCGACGTCTGCTTTGCCGCCGCCTCCCGCCGGAGACCGAGCCCAGAGCCCGACAAGAACCAGACTCCCAGACCTCTCAGAGCCCGATCCACAGTCCCTGCGAAGAAGGGACCCGTGGAGGCACCGAGCGACGTGGGACCGGACCTCTTGAAAGACACCCGACAAGCTGACTGCGCAGCTTCTGAGGCATCCTCGACGTTGTGCTTTGGGGATTGAGAACCCCCACCACCGAGCAGCCCTTGCACCGAAGATCAGCCCTCCAGCATCTCCACGATCTGCGTGGGGCCCTTTTGCATTGTGCCACTCGACGCGCCATCCCGGCCACTAGCCACGCGGCCAGCGGCCATCTTGGCGACGAACCCGAAGATTTAAACAGCAGGTCTGGTTGCTCCAGACCTACCCAAGCTCCTGTGAAAAGGAGTACTCGCTCTGACCTTGCTGGTCCGAGTGAACAGCATCTTTCAACTCCTGCGTGGCTTGCATTTGCCAAGGCCTGTTTGCTCCGATCAGGTCGCCGACACCGCCAACAGCGAGAAGCCTACGTGGGACAGCTCGTGACCGACTCCTGGACGTCCTCGACCCCGGGTATCCACGTGGCTGCAGAAAGAAGCTACCCGACAACGCCTGTTTGCACCCGACATCACCTGGTTCCACTCTGGTTCCACGGCAGTCACTGGCTAGTGACTTTGAACACTGTCCCCTCTGCTTTCAGGTCTTCAACTCTTCAGATCCACCCTTGGATCCACCGGAACTCTTCTCATCGAGCCGCCTGCAGCATCTTTAGCTCCAAGCACCATCGACCAGCGTGACGAAACCCGACACATCTTCGACCCTGTGCACCCGCTTCCTGTGGGTGAGGTAACTCAGCTCCGCCGGTGCTCCTGCACTGGTACACATCCCAAGGGCCTGTGTTTTAAGTTTCAGCTCCGTAGGTCACTCGGAAGGTTCCTAACTTTCTAACTTTGTGCTTTTTACGCACCATAGACTTTGTATTGAGAAGTGCGTGCACTTTGAACACTGCACCCGAGTCCCGTGGGCCTTTCCCGACTTAGTTAACTCCAGTCTCGAATAGCTCCAGCGATTCCCAAGGCCCTAGGCCTCTTCACTTTCCTTTAGGTATCTCTTATACCACTTATTTAGTATATGGTTTAGGTGGCCCCTAGGGCTCATCCATATTGTGCAACTTTTGTGTATTTTAAACTGTCTTGTGATTTTACGCTTGTGCTTCTGTGCTCATAAAGAGTCCAGGGGATTTTAATAGTTAATAAATCAATATATATTTTCAATATATATCTGTGTGGTGTCCCTTTCATTTGGTATTCAAGGGGGTTGTGTATGGTATAACAGCTGGCTTCACATGCCTTTCAGAGTTTAGCCTAAGACTGCTTTGTCCACGTTACCACTAGGATAACTGGTCTACAAGGTTGAATTACAACCATCATCATAAGGGTTGCTTGGCATGGTACAAAGTGATCACTAGAATTAGTGAGCATTATGTACCAGGCCAACTTCTCACAATGGCCATATGCAAATCAGTCTGACCCTGTTCCTCATGGGGACAGTTCAGCCCGAACTGCCAAGCCATGTGCCAAAGTGAGCAAGGGTCCTACGTCTTGGGCATACCCTGCCAACTTAGGGTGAACAAAGCAAAACCAAAGGGGAGGATAGACGGAGCGTTTGAGCAAATCAAACACTGACCCCCAGTTAACTGATCTGGGTTTAATCTATCATCATTCTTTTGTTCACTCCACCACCCCAGCTCAGACATTGCCATATGCAAATCAGTCTGACCCTGTGCCTCATGGGAACAGTCCAGCCCGAACTGCCAAGCCATGTCTTCCCTGGACCAGAAACAAGCATCCTGGGACCGGTTTCGGGTTCAAAACCCTTATCAGCCAGGCTATTTTGAATCCAGTGGCAAAGTGAGCAAGGGTCCCACGTCTTGGCATACCCTGCCATCTTAGAGTGAACAAAGCGATACCAAAGGGGGTGATAGACGGAACGTTTGAGCAAATCAAACACTCACCCCCAGTCAACTGATATGGGTTTAATCCATCATCATTCTTTAGCTCACTCTACCACACAGTTCAGGCATGGCCATATGCAAATCAGTCTGACCCTGTGCCTCATGGGAACAGTTCAGCCCGAACTGCCAAGCCATGTCTTCCCTGGACCAGAAACAAGCATCCTGGTACCGGTTCCGGGTTCATAACCCTCATCAGCCAGGCTATCTTGAATCCAGACGCAAAGTGAGCAGGGGACCCATGTCTTGGCATATCCTGCGAACTTAGGGAAATGAAAGCAATACCAAAGGGGATGATAGATGGAGAGTTTGAGCAAATCAAACACTCACCCTCAGTGAACTGATCAGGGTTTAATCCATCATCATTCTTTAGCTCACTCCACCACTCCAGTTCAGACATGGCCATATGCAAATCAGACTGACCCTGTGCTCATGGGAACAGTCCAGCCCGAACTGCCAAGCCATGTCTTCCATGGACCCGAAACAAGCATCCTGGGACTGGTTTCGGGTTCATAACCCCCATCAGCCAGGGTGTCTTGAATCCAGTGCTAAAGTGAGCAAGGCACCCACGTCTGGGCATACCCTGCCAACTTAGGGCGAACAAAGCGATACCAAAGGGGATGATAGACGGAGCGTTTGAGCAAATCAAACACTCACCCCCAGTCAACTGATATGGGTTTAATCCATCACCATTCTTTAGCTCAATCTACCACCCCAGTTCAGGCATGGCCATATGCAAATCAGTCTGACCCAGTGCCTCATGGTAAAAGTTCAGCCCGAACTGCCAAGCCATCTCTTCCCTAGACCAGAAACAAGCATCCTGGGATCGGTTTCGGGTTCATAACCCTCATCAGCTAGGCTATCTTGAATCCAGTGGCAAAGTGAGCAAGGGACCCAAGTCTGGGCATACCCTGCCAACTTAGGGCGAACAAAGCGATACCAAAGGGGATAATAGATGGAGCGTTTGAGCAAATAAAACACTCATCCCCTGTCAACTGATCTGGGTTTAATCCATCGTCATTCTTTAGCTCACTCCACCACCCCAGTTTAGACATGGCCATATGCATATCAGTCTGACCCTGTGCTCATAGGAACAGTCCAGCCCGAACTGCCAAGCCATGTGCCAAAGTGAGCAAGGGTCCCACGTCTGGGCATACCCTGCCAACTTAGGGTGAACAAAGCGATACCAAAGGGGATGATAGACAGAGCATTTGAGCAAATCAAACACTCACCCCCAGTCAACTGATATGGGTTTAATCCATCATCATTCTTTAGCTCACTCTACCACCCCAGTTCAGGCATGGCCATATGCAAATCAGTCTGACCCTGTGCCTCATGGGAACAGTTCAGCCCGAACTGCCAAGCCATGACTTCCCTGGACCAGAAACAAGCATCCTGGGACCGGTTTCGGGTTCATAACCCTCATCAGCCAGGCTATCTTGAATCCAGTGGCAAAGTGAGCAAGGGACCCACGTCAGGGCATACCCTGCCAACTTAGGGCAAACAAAGCGATACCAAAGGGGATGAGAGACGGACCATTTGAGCAAATCAAACACTGACCCCCAGTCAACTGATCTGGGTTTAATCCATCATCATTCTTTTGTTCACTCCACCACCCCAGCTTAGACATTGCCATATGCAAATCAGTCTGACCCTGTGCCTCATGGGAACAGTCCAGCCCGAACTGCCAAGCCATGTCTTCCCTGGACCAGAAACAAGCATCCTAGGACCGGTTTCGGGTTCAAAACCCTTATCAGCCAGGCTATTTTGAATCCAGTGGCAAAGTGAGCAAGGGTCCCACGTCTGGGCATACCCTGCCATCTTAGGGTGAACAGAGCAATACCAAAGGGGATGATAGACGGAGCGTTTGAGCAAATCAAACACTCACCCCCAGTCAACTGATATGGGTTTAATCCATCATCATTCTTTAGCTCACTCTACCACCCCAGTTCAGGCATGGCCATATGCAAATCAGTCTGACCCTGTGCCTCATGGGAACAGTTCAGCCCGAACTGCCAAGCCATGACTTCCCTGGACCAGAAACAAGCATCCTGGGACCGGTTTCGGGTTCATAACCCTCATCAGCCAGGCTATCTTGAATCCAGTGGCAAAGTGAGCAAGGGACCCACGTCAGGGCATACCCTGCCAACTTAGGGCAAACAAAGCGATACCAAAGGGGATGAGAGACGGACCGTTGAGCAAATCAAACACTCACCCCCAGTCATCTGATATGGGTTTAATCCATCATCATTCTTTAGCTCACTCGACCACCAAGTTCAGGCATGGCCATATGCAAATCAGTCTGACCCTGTGCCTCATGGGAACAGTCCAGCCCGAACTGCCAAGCCATGTCTGCCCTGGACCAGAAACAAGCATCCTGGGATCGGTTTCGGGTTCATAACCCTCATCAGCTAGGCTATCTTGAATCCAGTGGCAAAGTGTGCAAGGGACCCACTTCTGGGCATACCCTGCAAACTTAGAGCGAACAAAGCGATACCAAGTGGGATGATAGACGGAGCGTTTGAGCAAATCGAACACTCACCCCAAGTCAACTGATCTTGGTTTAATCCATCATCCTTCTTTAGCTCACTCCACAACCCCAGTTCAGACATGGTCATATGCAAATCAGTCTGAATCTGTGCCTCACGGGAACAATCCAGCCCGAACTGCCAAGCCATGTCTTCCCTGGACCAGAACAAGCACCCTGGGACCGGTTTCTGGTTCATAACCCTCATCAGCCAGGCTATCTTGAATCCAGTGGCAAAGTGAGCAAGGGACCGACGTCTGGGCATACCCTGCCATCTTAGGGAGAACAAAGCGAAACCAAAGGGGAGGATAGATGGAGCGTTTGAGCAAATCAAACACTGACCCCCAGTCAACTGATCTGGGTTTAATCCATCATCATTCTTTTGTTCACTCCACCACCCCAGCTTAGACATTGCCATATGCAAATCAGTCTGACCCTGTGCCTCATGGGAACAGTCCAGCCCGAACTGCCAAGCCATGTCTTCCCTGGACCAGAAACAAGCATCCTAGGACCGGTTTCGGGTTCAAAACCCTTATCAGCCAGGCTATTTTGAATCCAGTGGCAAAGTGAGCAAGGGTCCCACGTCTGGGCATACCCTGCCATCTTAGGGTGAACAAAGCAATACCAAAGGGGGTGATAGACGGAGCGTTTGAGCAAATCAAACACTCACCCCCAGTAAACTGATATGGGTTTAATCCATCATCATTCTTTAGCTCACTCTACCACCCTAGTTCAGGCATGGCCATATGCAAATCAGTCTGACCCTGTGCCTCATGGGAACAGTTCAGCCCGAACTGCCAAGCCATGTCTTCCCTGGACCAGAAACAAGCATCCTGGTACTGGTTCCGGGTTCATAACCCTCATCAGCCAGGCTATCTTGAATCCAGACGCAAAGTGAGCATGGGACCCATGTCTTGGCATATCCTGCGAACTTAGGACAATGAAAGCAGTACCAAAGGGGATGATAGATGGAGCGTTTGAGCAAATCAAACACTCACCCTCAGTGAACTGATCTGGGTTTAATCCATCATCATTCTTTAGCTCACTCCACTACTCCAGTTCAGACATGGCCATATGCAAATCAGTCTGACCCTGTGCTCATGGGAACAGTCCAGCCCGAACTGCCAAGCCATGTCTTCCGTGGACTGGAAACAGGCATCCTGGGATCGGTTTCGGGTTCATAACCCTCATCAGCCAGGCTATCTTGAATCCAGTGGCAAAGTGAGCAAGGGACCCACGTCTGGGCATACCCTGCCAACTTAAGACGAACAAAGTGATACCAAAGGGGATGATAGACGGAGCGTTTGAGCAAATCAAACACTCACCCCCAGTCAACTGATATGGGTTTAATTCATCATCATTCTTTAGCTCACTCTACCTCCCCAGTTCAGGCATGGCCATATGCAAATCAGTCTGACCCTGTGCCTCATGGGAACAGTTCAGCCCGAAATGCCAAGCCATGACTTCCCTGGACCAGAAACAAGCATCCTGGGACCGGTTTCGGGTTCATAACCCTCATCAGCCAGGTTTTTTGAATCCAGTTTCAAAGTGAGCAAGGGACCCACTTCAGGGCATACCCTGCCAACTTAGGACGAACAAAGCGATACCAAAGGGGATGAGAGACGGAGCGTTTGAGCAAATCAAACACTCACCCCCAGTCAACTGATATGGGTTTAATCCATCGTCATTCTTTAACTCACTCCACCAACAAGTTCAGGCATGGCCATATGCAAATCAGTCTGACCCTGTGCCTCATGGGATTAGTCCAGCCCGAACTGCCAAGCCATGTCTGCCCTGGACCAGAAACAAGCATCCTGGGACCTTTTTTGGGTCCATAACCCTCATCAGCCAGGCTATCTTGAATCCAGTGGCAAAGTGTGCAAGGGACCCACGTCTGGGCATACCCTGCCAACTTAGGGCAAACAAAGCGATGCCAAAGGGGATGATAGATGGAGTGTTTGAGCAAGTCAAACACTAACCCCCAGTCAATGGATCTTGGTTTAATCCATCATCATTCTTTAGCTCACTTCACCACCCCAGTTCAGACATTGTCATATGCAAATCAGTCTGACCCTGTGCCTCACAGGAACAATACAGCCTGAACTGCCAAGCCATGTCTTCCCTGGACCAGAACAAGCACCCTGGGACCGGTTTCGGGTTCATAACCCTCATCAGCCAGGCTATCTTGAATCCAGTGGCAAAGTGAGCAAGGGACCAACGTCTGGGCATACCCTGCCATCTTAGGGAGAACAAAGCGAAACCAAAGGGGATGATAGACGGAGCGTTTGAGCAAATAAAACACTGACCCCCAGTCAACTGATCTGGGTTTAATCCATCATCATTCTTTTGCTCACTCCACCACCTCACTTCAGACATTGCCATATGCAAATCAGTCTGACCCTGTGCCTCATGGGAACAGGTCAGCCCGAACTGCCAGGTAATGTCTTCCCTGGACCAGAAACAAGGATCCTGGGACCGGTTTCGGGTTCATAACTCTCATCAGCCAGGCTATCTTGAATCCAGTGGCAAAGTGAGCTAGGGGCCCACGTCTTGGCATACCTGCCATCTTAAGCTGAACAAAGCGATACCAAAGGGGATGATAGATTGAGCGTTTGAGCAAATCAAACACTCACCCCCAGTCAACTGATATGGGTTTAATCCATCATCATTCTTTAGCTCACTCTACAAACCCAGTTCAGGCATGGCCATATGCAAATCAGTCTGACCCTGTGTCTCATGGGAACAGTTCAGCCCGAACTGCCAAGCCATCTATTCCCTGGACCAGAAACAAGCATCCTGGTACGGTTTCGGGTTCATAACTCTCATCAGCCCGGATATCTTGAATCCAGACGCAAAGTGAGCAGGGGACCCATGTCTTGGCATATCCTGCCATCTTAGGGCAATGAAAGCAATACCAAAGGGGATGATAGATGGAGCGTTTAGGCAAATCAAACACTCACCCCCAGTCAGCTGATCTGGGTTTAATCCATCATCATTCTTTAGCTCACTCCACCACCCCAGTTTAGACATGGCCATATGCAAATCAGTCTGACCCTGTGCCTCATGGGAACAGTCCAGCCCGAACTGCCAAGCCATGTCTTCCCTGGACCCGAAAAAAGCATCCTGGGACCGGTTTCAAATTCATAACCCTCATCAGCTAGGCTATCTTTAATCCAGTGGCAAAGTGAGCAAGGGACCCACATCTGGGCATACCCTGCCAACTTAGGGCGAACAATGCGATACCAAAGGGGATGATAGATGGAGCGTTTGAGCAAATCAAACAATCACCCCAGTCAACTGATATGGGTTTATTCCATCATCATTCTTTAGCTCACTCTACCACCCCAGTTCAGGCATGGCCATATGCAAATCAGTCTGACCCTGTGCCTCATGGGAACAGTCCAGCCCGAACTGCCAAGCCATGTCTTCCCTGGACCCAAAAAAAGCATCCTGGGACCGGTTTCAAATTCATAACCCTCATCAGCTAGGCTATTTTGAATCCAGTGGCAAAGTGAGCAAGGGACCCAAGTCTGGGCATACCCCGCCAACTTAGGGCGAACAAAGCGATACCAAAGGGGATAATAGATGGAGCATTTGAGCAAATCAAACACTCATCCCCTGTCAACTGATCTGGGTTTAATCCATCATCATTCTTTAGCTCACTCCACCACCCCAGTTTAGACATGGCCAAATGCATATCAGTTGGACCGGGTGCTCATGGGAACAGTCCAGCCCGAACTGCCAAGCCATGTCTTCCCTAGACCGGAAACAAGCATCCTGGGACCGGTTTCGGGTTCATAACCCTCATCAGCCAAGCTATCTTGAATCCAGTGCCAAAGTGAGCAAGGGTCCCACGTCTTGGCATACCCTGCCAACTTAGGGTGAACAAAGCGATACCAAAGTGGATGATAGACGGAGCGTTTGAGCAAATCAAACACTCACCCCCAGTCAACTGATATGGGTTTAATCCATCATCATTCTTTAGCTCACTCTACCACCCCAGTTCAGGCATGGCCATATGCAAATCAGTCTGACCCTGTGCCTCATAGGAACAGTTCAGCACGAACTGCCAAGCCATGTCTTCTCTGGACCAGAAACAAGCATCCTGGTACCGGTTCCGGGTTCATAACCCTCATCAGCCAGGCTATCTTAAACCCAGACGCAAAGTGAGCAGGGGACCCATGTCTTGGCATATCCTGCGAACTTAGGGCAATGAAAGCAATACCAAAGGGGATGATAGATGGAGTGTTTGAGCAAATCAAACACTCACCCTCAGTGAACTGATCTGGGTTTAATCCATCATCATTCTTTAGCTCACTCCACCACTCCAGTTCAGACATGGCCATATGCAAATCAGTCTGACCCTGTGCTCATGGGAACAGTCCAGCCCGAACTGCCAAGCCATGTCTTCCGTGGACTGGAAACAAGCATCCTGGGATCAGTTTCGGGTTCATAACCCTCATCAGCCAGGCTATCTTGAATCCAGTGCCAAAGTGAGCAAGGGACCCACGTCTGGGCATACCCTGCCAACTTAAGGCGAACAAAGCGATACCAAAAGGGATGATAGACGGAGCGTTTGAGCAACTCAGACACTTACCCCCAGTCAAGTGATATGGGTTTAATCTATCATCATTCTTTAGCTCACTCTACCACCCCAGTTTACACATGGCCATATGCATATCAGTCCGACCCTGTGCTCATAGGAACAGTCCAGCCCGAACTGCCAAGCCATGTGCCAAAGTGAGCAAGGGTCCCACGTCTGGGCATACCCTGCCAACTTAGGGCGAAAAAAGCGATACCAAAGGGGATGATAGATGTAGCGTTTGAGCAAATCAAACACTCACCCCCAGTCAACTGATATGGGTTTAATCCATCATCATTCTTTAGCTCACTCTACCACCCCAGGTCAGGAATGGCCATATGCAAATCAGTCTGACCCTGTGCCTCATGGGAACAGTTCAGTCCTCATATTAGGTACATCCCCCTCTGCATGGGACGACTCTTGGTGGCCGGAAGCCCTTGGAAAAGCACCCATCCCGACAGACCACGCACGAAACCTAGGCGTCATCCTGGATTCTTCACTCTCAATGAACAGACAAGTCAGCGCCGTATCCTCATCCTGCTTCAACATTCTTCGCATGCTCAAAAAAACATTTCGCTGGATCCCCACCGAAACCAGGAAAACAGTCACCCATGCTCTGGTAACGAGCCGACTGGACTACGGAAACACCCTCTACGCAGGTACTACCGCTAAACTCCAGAAAAAACTCCAACGAATCCAAAACGCCTCAGCCAGGATCATATTAGACATCCCGCGCAACGAACACATCTCTGGTCACCTGAAAGACCTCCACTGGCTACCCGTCAATAAGAGAATCACTTTCCGACTGCTAACCCACGCACACAAATGACTCTACGACATCGGACCAGAATGCCTCAACTCACGACTGTCCTTCTACACCCCCTCCCGCCAACTACGTTCTTCCAGCCAAGCCCTCGCCACTGTACCTCGCATCAACAAGACCACCATGGGAGGCAGATCCTTCTCATACCTGGCTGCTAAAACATGGAACTCACTCCCTACTTACCTTCGCCTTACCCAGAACCACCTAGCATTCAGAAAGCAACTTAAAACGTGGATATTTGACAAATAATCCTCCTCCCCTTCCTAAGCGCCTTGAGACCCTCTGGGTATGTAGTGCGCTATACAAATTCTTTGACTTGACTTGACTTGACTTCAGTCCGAACTGCCAAGCCAGGTCTTCCCTGGACCAGAAACAAGCACGCTGGCACCGGTTTCCGGTTCATAACCCTCATCAGCCAGGCTAGCTTGAATCCAGTGGCAAAGTGAGCAAGGGACCGACGTCTGGGCATAACCTGCCAACTTAAGGAGAACAAGGAGATACCAAAGGGGATGATAGACGGAGCGTTTGAGCAAATCAAACACTCACCCCCAGTCAACTGATGTGGGTTTAATCTATCCTCATCCTTTTGCTCACTCCACCACCTCAGTTCAGACATGGCCATATGCAAATCAGTCTGACCCTGTGCTCATGGGAACAGTCCAGCCTGAACTGCCAAGCCATGCCTTCCCTGGACTGGAAACAAGATCCATGGGACATGTTTCAGGTTCATAACCCTCATCAGACAGGCTATCTTGAATCCAGTGGCAAAGTGAGCAGGGGACCCACGTCTTGGCATATCCTGCCAACGTAGGGCAATGAAAGCAATACCAAAGGTGATGATAGACGGAGCGTTTGAGCAAATCAAACACTCACCCCCAGTCAACTGACCTGGGTTTAATCTATTATCATTCTTTAACTCACTCCACCACCCCAGTTCAGACATGGCCATATGCAAATCAGTCTGACCCTGTGCTCATGGGAACAGTCCAGCCCGAAATGCCAAGCATTGTGATGTAAATAATTAATTTACTCTCTTAATTTCTATGCAGATAAGTACTTAATCAATAATAACTCAATCGAAATGAAGGAAAACAGAGTCCGTGGTGTAAGAGTTTCTAAGGGTTTTATTCCTCATAAAGGAATCAGGATATCATGTTCTGACCACCACACAGGATGTCAGAAGGGATAGATGAGCGCGCCGTCGTTTATTGACAATACATAGCTTATATACTTGATTTACATCATAATGTTCAATGTAAGAGGCGTAACAGTTGAGAGAAGACAAGATAACAGTATACACGTGGTGCTAGTACATCATCAAGAGGCGTAAACTAGGCGTGAACTAGGGTGTGTGCTAGAAACGTCACTGATAGGTGACGCAAGTGGGTGGCACCAAGGGGTGGTGCTAACAGAATGTTGCAATGTCAGCAGAAATCGGAAGCTTGGATGCGCGCGCAGCTGCATGACGTGTGATAGACGGGGTGCAGGGGACTTGACATTTACACTGGCGGAAAGAGACAGAAGTCTGGCATGTCAGATCAACTTGTGCTTCTATCATATCTGATATCTGATGTTTAGGAACTAAGCTATCTGGGCAGAAAGGTCTCTAGAGCAGAAGCTATTCTATACTTGCTGTGAGTGCGTGTATAAGCGCCTGAGTGTCTGTATGAGAAGCGTGGGGGCATGGGGCCTTCCATGGAAGCATGGCAACAGAGGCTATGAATTACTTGCATAAAGACAGGTCGGCCCTTTAGCCCTGTAGCTGAGGAAGGATGTTTACTGAAGCTAGCAGGCTGGAATGTATCTTCGGGGAGGAAAACAGATAACTCGAAGATTATAGTCAATCTTGGCAGGCAGCAGGCTGAGCTGAGCACGGAGGGCCGCGCTAGAAGTAAGTCAGAGTTCACGGGTACGGGGGCTGCTTGGGCAGAGGCCCTCGCAGTCAGAAGCCAGAAAAGAGGCTCGGTGGCAGAGATTCAGGGCCTACTTTCAGCCAGGCTGAAAAACGTAGGAGTACACTTCAAAAAGACGTTGGCATAGCATACTTAGGAACGGACCATCAAACCCATTCATGGTGGGTCTGAAAGAGGACAAGTTAACGTTGGACGCAAATGTATTTGCGTCTTCATAGCTGGTACAGGAGGGAAGTTACATGCACTTTTAACTCGTACATGGAGTCGGTGGGGTACTCGCTAGGGAACACAACATGACCATAAAATTTATATTACCTCATTCCCTCCTTGTTCCCTACGGACCCTTCATGATATATCGATCCTCATAAATCGATCAGTTTGTTCTTGTAACATTATATGTTCGTCTTTCTTTCTTTGACTGTTTGAGAGGCAACTGGAATGCTCAATGCAGGATGTGGCACACAGTCCACATATCGCTGGCCCACACTGCAGGCACAGGCAACAACTGAATACTATAACAAGGCCAATGCCTAGGAAGGATAAGATCTTCCATCCCCAAGCTGTTAACGTAGTCCAGAACCAACCGGACCAAGTCCAGGTGCCTGGATTCTGATGTATCTGATTTGCAATTTTATGTAAACGGGTGATAGCTTGATAGACAGATGGTGCGTTTTGTGGAATGAAAACACAGCAACTTGACCCGATGACCTTACAGGCTCCACCTCTATCTGCCAAGATGACGTCAATCACAAGGCGATTTTGAAGGACAACAGTCCGTATAGCAGACTGCTCCTCTGTTAAGTTACCTAGAGCGGAGGCAGTTTCGTTCACTACTGCTTCGAGTGTTCTCGTTAATCTGCGTATTAATTTACTGTTTTGGACAGGCCCTAGGAAGAAAAAGAATCCTTTATTGAAATCAGTGTACTGTTCCCATGCCGTTTCTGTGTAGTCGACAAGGGGAATATCTCTTTTGGGTCTATTCGGTGCTAGATTCGTATTTCTATGGTAATCAGGGGGAGCTAGAAAAACAGGTGGCAGGAGGAAGGCAATGTAACAGGTACCATCCCAATCTGGAGGCAAACGTATGTATGCGGTATGACCACAAACAAAGTAGGAATGACTGATAGCTTTAAAGGACGATTTACCATGGTCACTGAACTCGACCACAGTAGTGCATTTACTATGACCTACGTGTACTGAACCTTTCTTGCTAACACATAATTCACCTGTGACTGGTAGTACTAACATATGGGGCAGAACTGGAGCAGTTTCAGATTCAACAGTGAGGATCATAAGGCTAATTGTGTAATTACCTAATCCATATACTTCATTTTCTAGATCAGTTCCTATTCGAGTGGGAAGTCCCTCTTTATCAGGATAACAGACGTTGAGCAGGACTAAGTTCAAGTTTCCCCAAACCCAGCCCCCATTGAAAACAGCAATATCAGGATCTAAAGAATTAATTATTTTAAACCATGCTCCACAGGAGCCATTGTGAGTGAATGGGTACGGAAAGAGAGGCAGAGCTCCCTTGTAATTCTGGTAGGGAGGGAGTCGGCCACATATCCAACAGTCTGTAGCATTATTTGTCTGATGGGAATGGTGTAACATACTAATGAATGTATTGTTGCGCAGCGCAAGTCTGTAAGAGAGTTCATGTGCGGGAAGTTCACTAAAAGTGTGTTCAGCAGAGACATTGTAAGCAGATTGTTCACGCCTGAAAATAGGCCAGTACATAGGAAGCAGAATGCTGGCAATAATAATTAGAATACTCAGAATAAACATGATTATTAGTGTCACTATGCAGTGACTACGAAGTGATTTGCAATATGTTCTTCTCTTTTCCTCTCTCTCTCTAACTCGATCTAGGGGATACATGTCAGAAACTATTTAACCGATTCACCTAAGGGAGGACTTAAACAATTAAACTGTCTGACTTGCTAGATCGAAGCTTCATACGGTAAAGTTCTTGAGGAGTCTTTTCTCTTTTAGGCACAGTAACGTCTTGTGCTTCAACACAGTCTTTGGTGGGGGTGGACGAGTCAGAGTCCTGTTTCAGTCCGTTTTTTAGTTCATTGCATAGTTTGATGTGACTCGTGTGGACCCACCCCTTTCTCCCCTCGATTTTCACGGCGGTCCTGGTGGTAAGCAGAACGGTCTTTGGAGACTTCCAGCGGGGCTCCAGCGGACTTTTCCGGTCGAAATTCCGGACGAGTACCAGGTCCCCTGGACGGACCTCATGCGCCTTTACATCGGTGTTGTCAGGGAAGGCTGCGGCAACCTGTGAACGACATGATTGGAGTGCAGACATCAAGGAGGCAAGGTAATCTGTCAACATGTTACAATCAATATCAGTGATCTTTTTCGGAACGGGCGTCCCCCACATATTCGGCGGTCTGCCAAAGACCACTTCGTACGGGGATAGCCCTGATCTCGAGTGGGCGACCATTCTCATGTAGAATAGTGCCACGGGCAGGGCGACTATCCAGTCGACCCCTTTTTCCTGACAGATCTTGGCAAGACGGATTTTTAGTGTCTGATTATGCCTTTCTACAAGGCCAGCTGCTTCGGGATGTCGGACACAGTGGAACCTCCACTGATATCCTAGCAAGAGGGAAACTTGTCTCATCAGCTCGGACGAGAACGGCTGTCCGTTATCTGAATACACGACACGGGGCAAACCGTACCGTGGGAAGAATTCACGAACCAACTGTCTGGCAGTGGTCGGAGCAGTGTAGTCTGGGACTGGGTATGCTTCGGTCCAGCGGGACAGAGCACAAACAATTACAAGGACATACTTAAATCCTCTACAGCTATTCATCTGGATATAATCCATCTGGAGGACTTCAAAAGGGTGATCGGGAGGATGAAATCCACCTTGCTCAACAGGGACACTTTTACCTGGATTGAACTGACAACAGATCATGCAAGTACGCACTTTCTGTTTTGCTGCTGCTCGTAAGTGTTTGTTGTACCAGAGATTCTGTAAACTGTCTAACATGGCTTTCTCTCCAAGATGGGCAGGACTATGTGCTGTATTTATCATGACTTGAACCATTGAGTCGGGGAGAAACCATATAGATTTTCCCTTCGTCACCCAACCTTGATCTGTCTGAATCCCTCCTAGTTCAGTCCATTTCTTTATCTCCTCTGGAGTAGCATGTGTCTGGATATCAATTACATCTAGGGCGGGATCTCTAACTGCCATACACTGGGTCTGGACTTTTGTCTTTGTCACATCAGTAGTCTGGGTGTGAGTCAGTGCTGTATGTTTTGCTGTCTGGTCTGCCAGGTCGTTACCCTGGGAAACAGAATCTGTGACTTTAGTATGTGCCTTACACTTCATGACTGATATGCCCGAGGGCAAATGTATTGCTTCTAACAGTGCTTGAATGAGGGGGCCATGTTGGATCTTGGCCCCATGGGAAGTCAGAAAACCTCGTTCTTGCCAGAGGACTCCGAAGTCGTGTACAACTCCGAAGGCATAGCGGGAATCTGTGTATATGTTAACATTTCTGTTCTTGGCTAGAATACAGGCTCGAGTCAGAGCGATGAGCTCTGCCGCTTGAGCAGACAGTGTGTCAATACGATGTGTTTCTTTAATTTCAGTTTCAGTGGTCACGGCGTACGCGGCCACTAATTCTCCTGTACTTGTTCTCATGCATGAACCATCCACATAAAGTGTCAGGTCTGGATTTGTCAATGGGACATCTGTTAAGTCTCGTCTAGGCTTAGTTACTGCATTGATTATTTCTATACAATCATGCGGAGCTGGATCTGTCATAACTGTAGGTAACAGTGTTGCTGGGTTCAGGATGCTGCAACGTCTGATTTCTATGTGTGGCTGGAATAGTGTTAATTCATAACCTGTCAGTCGTGCTATAGTTAAGTGTTGAGTCTGGGTTCTGTTTAACAAAACCTCTACAGAATGTGGTACTTGAACTGTTAACTGATGACCTAAAACAATTGAATCACTTTGTCTTATTGCTAACGCTGTTGCTGCTACTGACTTTAAGCACGCAGGGAGTGCTTGAGCTACTGAATCCAATGTACTAGAAAAATAAGCACAAGGCTTATGTGAACCTGCTTGGTCTTGAGTGAGGACAGACAACGCTGTGCCATCACGTTCTGTAACAAAAAGTGTAAACGGTTTGCTGTAACATGGTGTCGCTAAAACTGGTGCTTGGCATAAAACTTTCTTTAATTCTTCAAAAGCTTGTGTGTGTTCCTGAGTCCAAGGGAGGACAGTCGAAGTCGCTGCCTCCTGTGTCGTTAACTGGATGAGTGGTTTAGCTAGAAATGCATACTGGGGAATCCATTGTCTGCAGTACGAGGTGAGGCCTATGAAGGCCCGCACTTCCTTTTGTGTCTTGGGTTGCGGCATGTTCACAATTAACTGAATGCGATCGGGAGTGAGCTGTCTCCCCACTTTGGACAGCAAGTGACCCAAGTACACAACTTGCTGAACACAGAATTGTAGCTTCGAAGGAGACACCTTGTGTCCCTTGTCGGCCAGGAAATGTAAAACTGTCAGTGATGCTTTTTCACATTCGGGCTCACTTCGTGCGGTGATCAGCAGATCATCGACGTATTGTAGTAAAGCGGTATTAACTGGCATTTGAATACAATCTAGTTGTCTTTTCAGTGCTTGACTATAGATGCTGGGGCTTTCTGTGAATCCTTGAGGTGCGCGCGAAAATTTGAAACTGCGTCCATTTAAACAGAATCCGAAGAGATATTGGCTCTCTGGATCAATAGGCACGCTGAAGAAGGCGTTCTTGAGATCAATTACAGTAAAGAACGTTGCTTCTGAATCAATAGCAGTCAAGAGAGATGATATATCGGGGACCACAGGATACTGTGGGATAATGCATTTATTCAATTCTCGAAGATCAATCACCAGCCGATATACTGGCGGTGCATTGGGATCAGTACGTTTAAGAATCGGAATGATGGGTGAGTTACAGATATTGGAGTCGGTCTCGACGACCACTCCTTGGGCAATGAGCTCTTCAATGATTTTCAGTAAAGCCGCTACAGCATCGGGTGGTAACTTGTATTGTCTGATTCTGGGTAATACAACACCTGCCTTGAGGGTAACGCGGTATGGTGTAATGTGCATACATCCTACATCAGTTGGGCCTTTTGCCCACAAGTAATCAGGTACATTTTTCAATCTGACGTCAAACTCACGAAGGACGTAATGACCCTTGAAATCCCGCAGAAAGAGTCTAACCCCCTCCGGGGAGCAGCATATTATAGCTCCTAGAGCCTTCAGTGTTTTAATTCCTAACAGATTTTCCGGACATGATTTTGTTAGTAACAGGTCTGTAACGCGTGATAATGGACCCACAGCCAGGGGAACTGGTTCTGATACTTCATTTACAATAGGTTGTCCTGAAAAACCAAGGGAAACATTTTGTGAGCCTGAGAGGGGTGCCCCTGGAACTTCGTCATGACTTATTGTAGTGCGACTTGCCCCTGTGTCAATTAAAAACTTTCTATCTTTCCCCAATACTTGACTGTGTACATAAGGACCTTCTTGATCTACAGGAATCTCGATAAGAGGCAAGCCACCTTCCCTCTCTAGGCTGTTTCATGTATATCGGGAATATTCGGGGTAAGCAGACTGGGCATACTGGTACATCTGTTGTGAGACTTGCTGAGTTGCAGCAATGGGCTGTGGCTGTGGTACTGCTACGGTCTGTGCTGTCTGTGCAGATGCATGCATGGGCTGTGTATTCTGTGTAGACTGATGCTGGTTATGGTCTTGTCTAGGCGGATGCGGTCTCTCTTTAGTTTTACCTGTCGCTATGTTATGTTTCAGAACTGCACATTCGTGTACGTAGTGACCTGGCTGCTTGCAATAATTGCATGTCCCTTTAACAGGAGCTGCAGCGTGACTTGTCTGGGTCGTACCTTTCCTGTGACTGTCGGATGGGACCGTCTGGGCTACTAACATTTTCATTTTCGTGTCTTTCATGCGCTTCTGTTCCTGATCTTGTTCTTCCCTAATTCTATTCTGGTGATATTGTAACATTTGTAACATCTGGGATGGCGTATTTGCTTGCCATGTACTCTCGACTTTATACACTCTATTTTTAACTAACGGTAGGGAATTCTCGACTAACTTTGATACAAAAAGATGTGGGTACGACTCGCTACTTGGCTGGAGGCCACTATTGATAATAAAACATTTCTCGAATCTTGAATAAAAGTCGCTAGTATCTTCATCATGTTTCTGTTTACAGGACGAGATTGCATCCCAATCCTCCTTTCTAGTTGTCAATAATCTGGGCAGGACCTGTACTATCAAACCTGGTAATGCTTTAGTTTTGTCCCCAAGGCCTAACCCTGGAACCCGTTTTTTCTCTTCGTCTTCTATTTCTGCCCAGCCAATCTTTGTGTCTCCCACCTCCCATTCCTTTTCCTTTAATTTCTCGAATATACCCGTAGGCAATAATACTTTCAACATTTTCATGATATCATCATATGTGTAGTCCCCCATTAATAACATGTCTTTAAGCTCTCTATGGAAACCTGCAGGGTCTTTATCATGGCATGGTACTAATTTCTTCATTTCTAACAGTTCTAATTTAGTCAGAGGCGTGTGCACATACACGCGTTTCAAAACCTTGTCCTCACCCATAACAGGGTGTACTTCTCGTAAGGGGTTCTGACTTTCAATACCACCCCCGCACTGCATATGGTACATTTTCCTTTCTGGAGGTGGGGCGGGGACATATTCAGGACTTACAAAGGTATCATATCTGCGTCGTTGTTCTAGAATTATTTGAACTAATTTAGTGCTTAGGCCTCTCCATCTATCCATCAGTAGTGCTTCTAGTGTCTCATGTAAGGGACCTGGATCGGAATAATGTTTTCTGTACTTAATGAGAAGGTGCTGAATCATATATATACCTGCTAATTTCTGTTCGTCGGGGGAGAGGTTCAGAAATGTCTGTGCTACGGTGTCATCATTATATATGTCTGCATTTTCGGCCCATGATACCGCTGATCGGGCTAATTCTTGTTCATCCATAGAATTGAGTACATGGTACCCCACTCGATCTCGAAGCCGTTTATCAGTTTCCTGGAACTGATGCTCAGCAGAATTCGGATTCGTTAAGGCAGAGAAGAAAACTCTCTTGCTTTCTGGACGGATACCCTTCCTAAGATAAGTTCCCTTACCTACATATGCTATAGTGCTTGTAGTCGGTTCTAGTTCTTCAGATTCTTCTTCCTCCTCGGAGGGAGCCTTTTCTTTCTCTTTCTCGTGTACTGCTATCACTGCTTTCTTAATCTTTTTATACATGGCCTCTATGCAATTTTGTCTGTCATGTTTTCCATCAGCTATATTTTGACCCCACTTGTTCAATGCATCCAATTCACTCTGATCTGTTCCGGGCCTGTCTCGTTCTCTTATTAGACAATTTATGAAAAATCGTAGTATCAGTGCTTGCATGTTAACTTTCTGTTTCTCCAGGGCATCCTTAATACTGTCGGGGTCCTTTCCCGTTTGAACGAACTCATATATTCTATCTAGGCGCTCCTTCATTCCTGCATAACATAACAAACTATCAGTAGCAGATCTTAACCGTAAAGACGCTAATATCATTAAGTCGTCCTGTCCAGGTTCTGGATCATATCTACAAACTGACATATTTTCTTTTAGTGCATCAAGACGGGATGAATTAGAAGAACGGGGGGATCTGTGCGTAAGAGGACTCTGCATACCTCTGAGATTTAATCTGTGAGTCGGTGGCGGGGTCTGGAGACCCGCGGTCGCACCTCCTGAAGCGGAAACTTGGGCATTATCTCTGTGTGTAGTCAGTATCTGAATTTGTCTTTTAGTAGGATCTGATTGAAGTGGTTTCGGCAGATCAGTTTTAGGTGAGGGAAGTGGCGGAGCTGGCGGAACGGAACTAGTCTTTTTCGGTGTCGGCTGAGAGTGATCTTGGGGGGCAGTACCACCCCCGGCCCTGTCAGTAGGCAGGGCACGAACAGGCAGATTGGTGTAAGCTGGCGCTACATCTTCGAGATATGAATTTAGGAATATGTCTTTAGTAGTCTTATGCATTACTTTAGTTGGAACTAATGGTGACGGCAAATTTTTCGGTATTTCTGAAATGGCGTCAGGGGTACCATCGGCCAAAAGATACATGTTGTTCACTTTGCCATTTTGGATACGATCTATTTGTTCTACTTTTACTCGAATTCCCTCAGTAACTAATTCGTTTTCTTGGGCCTTTTCTGATTCTTTAAGCCTGTCTTCTCTACGGAGTGCTCTATCAGCACGCTTACGTGATTCCTTACGCCAAAATTCTATGGCGTCTTTCTGAGATTGTCTAGCTTTCTTTTTCCGTAATATTTCTTCTACCTTTATGATGCACTCGGCATCCCATGTTCCGTTAACTGGCCATCGGTATCTTTCCTCTAGGTGCTTGGTATAATCTGTCCATAACTCTAGATACAAGATGGCGTCTATGCCATGCTTATTATACATGAAATTACCTGGAGTGTCCCTAGGGGGGATTGGAATCTCTTCCTCTAACATCCCTTTCCTAGTTCCTATCTGCTTTAATTTGTTAAAAAACGGCATTGTGCCTACTTGATACTGAAATGCTTGATCCTTAATACTTAATTTCGCCTGTAACTATTTAAACAAAAAAAACACAATAATGCACAAAAACAATCACATTCATACCACGACATTAATCACATGAAACATTTAAAGACATAGCTAACTTCCCCCTACTCTGAATATACCGCTCAACGATACAGATACACTGCTGTAACAGTGCAGAAATTCGGAATACTTTATATACTGCTAAACAGTACAGATACACTGCCTAAAAACAGTGCAGACCGGACTTGCGTACCCAAACCCGTCTAGATACGACCCAGCAATGGTACTCACCGGGAAGCACGGAAAACAGAAGGCCTCGGAAAACTCGACTGGACTCGACTCGGAACTTCGGAAAACTTCGGAAAACTTCGGAAAACTTCGGAAAACTTCGGAAAACTTCGGAAAACTTCGGAAAACTGGTGGGCCTCTTCACACCTCGGACCTTGCTTCCTTCGGCTGGGCTCTGGTCGGGATCCTCCGCACTCCTCACCGCCTCGTCTGGGCACTGATCGCAGTCTTCGTCACCTCCGTGTGTCAGAGGGGGATGCAGGAAATCCTGCCAGTACACGTGTGGTCCGTCTAACTGATGGCAGGGGACACGGATTGCAACGCACCTTCCGGCGCGTGAGGTGGGGGAGGGGTCCCTATTCGGGCGCCAAAATGATGTAAATAATTAATTTACTCTCTTAATTTCTATGCAGATAAGTACTTAATCAATAATAACTCAATCGAAATGAAGGAAAACAGAGTCCGTGGTGTAAGAGTTTCTAAGGGTTTTATTCCTCATAAAGGAATCAGGATATCATGTTCTGACCACCACACAGGATGTCAGAAGGGATAGATGAGCGCGCCGTCGTTTATTGACAATACATAGCTTATATACTTGATTTACATCATAATGTTCAATGTAAGAGGCGTAACAGTTGAGAGAAGACAAGATAACAGTATACACGTGGTGCTAGTACATCATCAAGAGGCGTAAACTAGGCGTGAACTAGGGTGTGTGCTAGAAACGTCACTGATAGGTGACGCAAGTGGGTGGCACCAAGGGGTGGTGCTAACAGAATGTTGCAATGTCAGCAGAAATCGGAAGCTTGGATGCGCGCGCAGCTGCATGACGTGTGATAGACGGGGTGCAGGGGACTTGACATTTACACTGGCGGAAAGAGACAGAAGTCTGGCATGTCAGATCAACTTGTGCTTCTATCATATCTGATATCTGATGTTTAGGAACTAAGCTATCTGGGCAGAAAGGTCTCTAGAGCAGAAGCTATTCTATACTTGCTGTGAGTGCGTGTATAAGCGCCTGAGTGTCTGTATGAGAAGCGTGGGGGCATGGGGCCTTCCATGGAAGCATGGCAACAGAGGCTATGAATTACTTGCATAAAGACAGGTCGGCCCTTTAGCCCTGTAGCTGAGGAAGGATGTTTACTGAAGCTAGCAGGCTGGAATGTATCTTCGGGGAGGAAAACAGATAACTCGAAGATTATAGTCAATCTTGGCAGGCAGCAGGCTGAGCTGAGCACGGAGGGCCGCGCTAGAAGTAAGTCAGAGTTCACGGGTACGGGGGCTGCTTGGGCAGAGGCCCTCGCAGTCAGAAGCCAGAAAAGAGGCTCGGTGGCAGAGATTCAGGGCCTACTTTCAGCCAGGCTGAAAAACGTAGGAGTACACTTCAAAAAGACGTTGGCATAGCATACTTAGGAACGGACCATCAAACCCATTCATGGTGGGTCTGAAAGAGGACAAGTTAACGTTGGACGCAAATGTATTTGCGTCTTCATAGCTGGTACAGGAGGGAAGTTACATGCACTTTTAACTCGTACATGGAGTCGGTGGGGTACTCGCTAGGGAACACAACATGACCATAAAATTTATATTACCTCAATTGTCTTCCCTGGACCGGAAACAAGCATCCTGGGACCAGTTTCGGGTTCATAACCCTCATCAGCCAGGATATCTTGAATCCAGTGGCAAAGTGAGCAAGGGACCCACGTCTGGGCATACCCTGCCAACTTAGGGCGAACAAAGCAATACCAAAGGGGATGATAGACGGAGCGTTTGAGCAAATCAAACACTCACCCCCTGTCAACTGATCTCGGTTTATTCCTTCATCATTCTTGAGCTCACTCCACCACCCCAGTTTAGACATGGCCATATGCAAATTTATTTATTTATTTATTTATTTCTGACATTTATTGAGTGCGAATGAATACCTGTGGGCGTCTCGGCGCTAGACTATTCAGCTATCTTTCCCCAAGGAATTGATGACTACAGAGGATTGTTGGGGCAATGTCACTGGTTAAAGAGCCAGGTTTTCAATCTCTTCCGAAACTGCAGAAGTGAGGGGCTGGTTCTGATATGTTGAGGCAGGGTATTCCATACCTTAGGAGCCGCAACTGAGAAGCGGCGGTCACCCCAAGAGACCGTTTTGGAACGTGGAACCACTAATTGGTTGAGGGTTGTGGATCAAAGCTGTCTGGCCGGTTTATAGGGTATAAGATGGTCCTTAAGGGGGCGTGGTCCTTGATCGTGAAGTGCCTTGTAGACTATGCAGAGTGAGTTAAACTTGATCCTCTTTTGGATCGTCAGCCCGTGGTATGTCCTTATAGTATCGGAAATGGGTGCAAACTTAGGTGTTCTAGCCAGCAGACGTGCTGCTGTATTCTGTATTGTCTGCAACTTTTTAGTGACCCTGGCTTGAGCATTTAGAAAAAGTGCATTGCAGTAGTCTAGGGATGATAGAACTAAGGAACTGACCAATGTTTTAGCCGCTGCATCAGGTAGAAAAGGGTTGATTTTCCTTATCATTCTAAGTTTATGATGGGCTATGGCCGCTACTTTGTTCGCATGTGCCATGAAGTTGAGATGATCATCAAAGGTTACTCCCAAATTCCTGACCTTAGGGGTCGGGCTAGGAGGGGTGCCGAAGGCTGGAGGCCACCAGGATGCAGACCAAATCGGGAAGAGGGTTCCAAAGATGACCACCTCCGTTTTATCGGAGTTGAGCTTCAGGCAGTTACCTGCCATCCACTCTCCAATGGCCATCATTCCATTTTGGAAGCGCTCTGCCACCGCCAGCCCGTCACCTTTAATGGCCAACACCAGTTGCGTGTCATTCACATAGGAGGTTAGGCTCATCCCATATGCTTTGATCACACAAGCAAGGTCCGACACATAGATGTTAAATAGTGTCGGACTAAGGGATGAGCCTTGAGGAACTCCACACGGTAATGACAGCTTGGCCGATTGGTATGGCCCCAGTGTGACCGCCTGCGTTCTATCGGCCAGGAAGGAAGAAAGCAAGTTTCTCGCGGTGTGATGAATGCCCCTGTGCTCATGGGAACAGTGCAGCCCGAATTGCCAAGCCATCTCTTCCCTGGACCAGAAACAAGCATTCTGGGACCGGTTTCGGGTTCATTACCCTCATCAGCCAGGCTATCTTGAATCCAGTGGCAAAGTGAGCAGGGGACCCACGTCTTGGCATATCCTGCCAATTTAGGGCAATGAAAGCAATACCAAAGGGGATGATAGATGGAGCGTTTGAGCAAATCAAACACTCACCGCCATTCAACTGATCTGGGTTTAATCCATCGTCATTCTTTAGCTCACTCCACCACCCCAGTTTAGACATGCCATATGCATATCAGTCTGACCCTGTGCTCATAGGAACAGTCTAGCCCGAACTGCCAAGCCATGTGCCAAAGTGAGCAAGGGTCCCACGTCTGGGCATACCCTGCCAACTTAGGGTGAACAAAGCAATACCAAAGGAGATGATAGACGGAGCATTTGAGCAAATCAAACACTCACCCCCAGTCAACTGAAATGGGTTTAATCCATCATCATTCTTTAGCTCACTCCACCACCAAGTTCAGGCATGGCCATATGCAAATCAGTCTGACCCTGTGCCTCATGGGAACCGTTCAGCCCAAACTGCCAAGCCACGTCTTCCTTGGACCAGAAACAAGCATCCTGGTACCGGTTCTGGGTTCATAACCCTCATCAGCCAGGCTATCTTGAATCCAGACGCAAAGTGAGCAGGGGACCCATGTCTTGGCATATCCTGCCAACTTAGGGCAATGAAAGCAATACCAAAGGGGATGATAAATGGAGCGTTTGAGCAAATCAAACACTCAGACACCAGTCAACTGATCTGGGTTTAATCCATCATCATTCTTTAGCTCACTCTACCACCCCAGTTCAGGCATGGCCATATGCAAATCAGTCTGACTCTGTGCCTCATGGGTACAGTTCAGCCCGAACTGCCAAGCCATGTCTTCCTTGGACCAGAAACAAGCATCCTGGGATCAGTTTCGGGTCCATAACCCTCATCAGCTAGGCTATCTTGAATCCAGTGGCAAAGTGAGCAAGGGACCCAAGTCTGGGCATACCCTGCCAACTTAGGGCGAACGAAGCGATACCAAAGGGGATAATAGATGAAGCGTTTGAGCAAATAAAACACTCATCCCCTGTCAACTGATCTGGGTCTAATCCATCGTCATTCTTTAGCTCACTCCACCACCCCAGTTCAGACATGGCCATATGCATATCAGTCTGACCCTGTTCCTCATGGGAACAGTTCAGCCCGAACTGCCAAGCCATGTCTTCCCTGGAACAGAAACAAGCATCCTGGGACCGGGTTCGGGTTCATAACCCTCATCAGCCAGGCTATCTTGAATCCAGTGCCAAAGTGAGCAAGGGCCCCACGTCTGGGCATACCCTGCCTACTTAAGGCGAACAAAGCGATACCAAAGGGGATGATAGACGGAGCGTTTGAGCAAATCAAACACTCACCCCCAGTCAACTGATATGGGTTTAATCCATCATCATTCTTTAGCTCACTCTACCACCCCAGTTCAGCCATGGCCATATGGAAATCAGTCTGACCCTGTGCCTCATGGGTACAGTTCAGCCCGAACTGCCAAGCCATGTCTTCCCTGGACCAGAAACAAGCATCCTGGGATCGGTTTCGGGTTCATAACCCTCATCAGCTAGGCTATCTTGAATCCAGTGGCAAAGTGAGCAAGGGACCCAAGTCTGGGCATACCCTGCCAACTTAGGGCGAACAAAGCGATACCAAAGGGGATAATAGATGGAGCGTTTGAGCAAATAAAACACTCATCCCCTGTCAACTGATCTGGGTTTAATCCATCGTCATTCTTTAGCTCACTCCACCAACCCAGTTTAGACATGGCCCTCTTCCTTTGGTATCAGGCAGCCAGACCTTTAAGATCATCTTCGGCGTTCTTGGTAAAAGTCCCTAAAATTAACAGAACGAGAATGGGTGGTCGCGCCTTTAGCTTTGCGGCTGCCACAATGTGGAACACCCTCCCCCTGGCATTAAGGAGCTGCCCTGATCTGCTCACCTTCAAAAAGAGCCTCAAAACTTATCTGTTTCCCAGAGTAATGTAGCTGTTTTAATTGATGCACGGTTCGGTCTCAGCGCCAGGATACCCTTGGGGGTGACAGTTGCGCTTAACAAGCAATAAATACATACATAAATACATACATACATATGCATATCAGTCTCACCTTTTGTTCTCATAGGAACAGTCCAGCCCGAACTGCCAAGCCATGTGCCAAAGTGAGCAAGGGTCCCACCTCTGGGCATACCCTGCCAACTTAGGGTGAACAAAGCGATACCAAATGGGATGATAGACGGAGCATTTAAGCAAATCAAACACTCACCCCCAGTCAACTGATATGGGTTTAATCCATCATCATTCTTTAGCTCACTCTACCACCCCAGTTCAGGCATGGCCATATGCAAATCAGTCTGACCCTGTGCCTCATGGGAACAGTTCAGCCCGAACTGCCAAGCCATGACTTCCCTGGACCAGAAACAAGCAACCTTGGACCGGTTTCGGGTTCATAACCCTCATCAGCTAGGCTATCTTGAATCCAGTGGCAAAGTGAGCAAGGGACCCACGTCAGGGCATACCCTGCCAACTTAGGGCAAACAAAGCGATACCAAAGGGGATGAGAGACGGAGCGTTTGAGAAAATCAAACACTCACCCCCGGTCATCTGATATGGGTTTAATCCATCATCATTCTTTAGCTCACTCGACCACCAAGTTCAGGCATGGCCATATGCAAATCAGTCTGACCCTGTGCCTCATGGGAACAGTCCAGCCCGAACTGCCAAGCCATATCTGCCCTGGACCAGAAACAAGCATCCTGGGATCGGTTTCGGGTTCATAACCCTTATCAGCTAGGCTATCTTGAATCCAGTGGCAAAGTGTGCAAGGGACCCACTTCTGGGCATACCCTACCAACTTAGAGCGAACAAAGCGATACCAAGTGGGATGATAGACGGAGCGTTTGAGCAAATTGAACACTCACCCCCAGTCAACTGATCTTGGTTTAATCCATCATCCTTCTTGAGCTCACTCCACCCCCCCAGTTCAGACATGGTCATATGCAAATCAGTCTGAATCTGTGCCTCACGGGAACAATCCAGCCCGAACTGCCAAGCCATGTCTTCCCTGGACCAGAACAAGCACCCTGGGACCGGTTTCGGGTTCATAACCCTCATCAGCCAGGCTATCTTGAATCCAATGGCAAAGTGAGCAAGGGACCGACGTCTGGGCAGACCCTGCCATCTTAGGGAGAACAAAGCGAAACCAAAGGGGAGGATAGACGGATCGTTTGAGCAAATCAAACACTGACCCCCTGTCAACTGATCTGGGTTTTATCCATCAACATTCTTTTGCTCACTCCACCACCTCAGTTCAGACATTGCCATATGCAAATCAGTCTGACCCTGTGCCTCATGGGAACAGTCCAGCCCGAACTGCCAAGCCATGTCTTCCATGGACCGGAAACAAGCATCCTGGGACCGGTTTCGGGTTCATAACCCTCATCAGCCAGGCTATCTTGAATCCAGTGCCAAAGTGAGCAAGGGACCCAAGTCTGGGCATACCCTGCCAACTTAGGGCGAACGAAGCGGTACCAAAGGAGATAATAGATGGAGCGTTTGAGCAAATAAAACACTGTCAACTGATCTGGGTTTAATCCATCGTCATTCTTTAGCTCACTCCACCACCCCAGTTTAGACATGGCCATATGCATATCAGTCTGACCCTGTGCTCATAGGAACAGTCTAGCCCGAACTGCCAAGCCATGTGCCAAAGTGAGCAAGGGTCCCACGTCTGGGCATACACTGCCAATTTAGGGTGAACAAAGCAATACCAAAGGGGATGATAGACGGAGCATTTGAGCAAATCAAACACTCACCCCCAGTCAACTGATATGGGTTTAATCCATCATCATTCTTTAGCTCACTCTACCACCCCAGTTCAGGCATGGCCATATGCAAATCAGTCTGACCCTGTTCCTCATGGGAACAGTTCAGCCCGAACTGCCAAGCCATGTCTTCCCTGGAACAGAAACAAGCATCCTGGGACCGGGTTCGGGTTCATAACCCTCATCAGCCAGGCCATCTTGAATCCAGTGGCAAACTGAGCAGGGGACCCACGTCTTGGCATATCCTGACAACTTAGGGTGAACAAACCGATACCAAAGGGGATGATAGACGGAGCATTTGAGCAAATCAAACACTCACCCCCAGTCAACTGATATGGGTTTAATCCATCATCATTCTTTAGCTCACTCCACCACCAAGTTCAGGCATGGCCATATGCAAATCAGTCTGAACCTGTGCCTCATGGGAACAGTTCAGCCCGAACTGCCAAGCCATGTCTTCCTTGGACCAGAAACAAGCATCCTGGTACCGGTTCTGGGTTCATAACCCTCATCAGCCAAGCTATCTTGAATCCAGACGCAAAGTGAGCAGGGGACCCATGTCTTGGCATATCCTGCCAACTTAGGGCAATGAAAGCAATACCAAAGGGGATGATAAATGGAGCGTTTGAGCAAATCAAGCACTCACACACCAGTCAACTGATCTGGGTTTAATCCATCATCATTCTTTAGCTCACTCCACCACCCCAGTTTAGACATGGCCATATACAAATCAGTCTGACCCTGTGCCTCATGGGAACAGTCCAGCCCGAACTGCCAAGCCATGTCTTCCCTGGACCAGAAAAAAGCATCCTGGGACCGATTTCGGGTTCATAACCCTCATCAGCTAGGCTATCTTGAATCCAGTGGCAAAGTGAGCAAGGGACCCACGTCTGGGCATACCCTGCCAACTTAGGGCGAACAAATCGATACCAAAGGGGATGATAGACGGAGCGTTTGAGCAAATCAAACACTCACCACCAGTCAACTGATATGGGTTTATTCCATCATCATTCTTTAGCTCACTCTACCACCCCAGTTCAGGCATGGCCATATGCAAATTAGTCTGACCCTGTGCCTCATGGGTACAGTTCAGCCCGAACTGCCAAGCCATGTCTTCCCTGGACCAGAAACAAGCATCCTGGGATCGGTTGCGGGTTCATAACCCTCATCAGCTAGGCTATCTTGAATCCAGTGGCAAAGTGAGCAAGGGACCCAAGTCTGGGCATACCCTGCCAACTCAGGGCGAACGAAGCGATACCAAAGGGGATAATAGGGGGAGCGTTTGAGCAAATAAAACACTCATCCCCTGTCAACTGATCTGGGTTTAATCCATCGTCATTCTTTAGCTCACTCCACCACCCCAGTTCAGACATGGCCATATGCATATCAGTCTGACCCTGTGCTCATAGGAACAGTCCAGCCCGAACTGCCAAGCCATGTGCCAAAGTGAGCAAGGGTCCCACGTCTTGGGCATACCCTGCCAACTTAGGGTGAACAAAGCAATACCAAAGGGGATGATAGACGGAGCATTTGAGCAAATCAAACACTCACCCCCAGTCAACTGATATGGGTTTAATCCATCATCATTCTTTAGCTCACTCTACCACCCCAGTTCAGGCATGGCCATATGCAAATCAGTCTGACCCTGTTCCTCATGGGAACAGTTCAGCCCGAACTGCCAAGCCATGTCTTCCCTGGAACAGAAACAAGCATCCTGGGACCGGGTTCGGGTTCATAACCCTCATCAGCCAGGCTATCTTGAATCCAGTGGCAAACTGAGCAGGGGACCCACGTCTTGGCATATCCTGCCAACTTAGGGCAATGAAAGCAATACCAAAGGGGATGATATATGGAGCATTTGAGCAAATGAAACATTCACCCCCAGTTAAGTGATCTGGGTTTGATCCATCATCATTCTTTAGCTCACTCCACCACTCCAGTTCAGACATGGCCATATGCAAATCAGTCTGACCCTGTGCTCATGGGAACAGTCCAGCCCGAACTGCCAAGCCATGTCTTCCGCGGACCGGAAACAAGCATCCTGGGACCGATTTTGGGTTCATAACCCTCATATTGCCAGGCTATCTTGAATCCAGTGCCAAAGTGAGCAAGGGCCCCACGTCTGGGCATACCCTGCCAACTTAAGGCGAACAAAGCGATACCAAAGGGGATGATAGACGGAGCGTTTGAGCAAATCAAACACTCACCCCCAGTCAACTGATATGGGTTTAATCCATCATCATTCTTTAGCTCTCTCTACCACCCCAGTTCAGGCATGGCCATATGCATATCAGTCTGACCCTGTGCTCATAGGAACAGTCCAGCCCGAACTGCCAAGCCATGTCTTCCGTGGACCGGAAACAAGCATCCTGGGACCGATTTTGGGTTCATAACCCTCATCAGCCAGGCTATCTTGAATCCAGTGCCAAAGTGAGCAAGGGCCCCACGTCTGGGCATACCCTGCCAACTTAGGGCGAACAAAGCGATACCAAAGGGGATAATAGATGGAGCGTTTGAGCAAATAAAACACTCATCCCCTGTCAACTGATCTGGGTTTAATCCATCGTCATTCTTTAGCTCACTCCACCACCCCAGTTTAGACATGGCCATTTGCATATCAGTCTGACCCTGTGCTCATAGGAACAGTCCAGCCCGAACTGCCAAGCCATGTGCCAAAGTGAGCAAGGGTCCCACGTCTGGGCATACCCTTCCAACTTAGGGTGAACAAAGCGATACCAAATGGGATGATAGACGGAGCATTTGAGCAAATCAAACACTCACCCCCAGTCAACTGATATGGGTTTAATCCATCATCATTCTTTAGCTCACTCTACCACCCCAGTTCAGGCATGGCCATATGCAAATCAGTCTGACCCTGTGCTCATGGGAACAGTCCAGCCCGAACTGCCAAGCCATGTCTTCCGTGGACCGGAAACAAGCATCCTGGGACCGATTTTGGGTTCATAACCCTCATCAGCCAGGCTATCTTGAATCCAGTGCCAAAGTGAGCAAGGGCCCCACGTCTGGGCATACCCTGCCAACTTAAGGCGAACAAAGCGATACCAAAGGGGATGATAGACGGAGCGTTTGAGCAAATCAAACACTCACCCCCAGTCAACTGATATGGGTTTAATCCATCATCATTCTTTAGCTCACTCTACCACCCCAGTTCAGGCATGGCCATATGCAAATCAGTCTGACCCTGTGCCTCATGGGTACAGTTCAGCCCGAACTGCCAAGCCATGTCTTCCCTTGACCAGAAACAAGCATCCTGGGATCGGTTTCGGGTTCATAACCCTCATCAGCTAGGCTATCTTGAATCCAGTGGCAAAGTTAGCAAGGGCCCCACGTCTGGGCATACCCTGCCAACTTAGGGCGAACAAAGCTATACCAAAGGGAATAATAGATGGAGCGTTTGAGCAAATAAAACACTCATCCCCTGTCAACTGATCTGGGTTTAATCCATCGTCATTCTTTAGCTCACTCCACCACCCCAGTTTAGACATGGCCATTTGCATATCAGTCTGACCCTGTGCTCATAGGAACAGTCCAGCCCGAACTGCCAAGCCATGTCTTCCGTGGACCGGAAACAAGCATCCTGGGACCGATTTTGGGTTCATAACCCTCATCAGCCAGGCTATCTTGAATCCAGTGCCAAAGTGAGCAAGGGCCCCACGTCTGGGCATACCCTGCCAACTTAGGGCGAACAAAGCGATACCAAAGGGGATAATAGATGGAGCGTTTGAGCAAATAAAACACTCATCCCCTGTCAACTGATCTGGGTTTAATCCATCGTCATTCTTTAGCTCACTCCACCACCCCAGTTTAGACATGGCCATTTGCATATCAGTCTGACCCTGTGCTCATAGGAACAGTCCAGCCCGAACTGCCAAGCCATGTGCCAAAGTGAGCAAGGGTCCCACGTCTGGGCATACCCTTCCAACTTAGGGTGAACAAAGCGATACCAAATGGGATGATAGACGGAGCATTTGAGCAAATCAAACACTCACCCCCAGTCAACTGATATGGGTTTAATCCATCATCATTCTTTAGCTCACTCTACCACCCCAGTTCAGGCATGGCCATATGCAAATCAGTCTGACCCTGTGCCTCATGGGAACAGTTCAGCCCGAACTGCCAAGCAATGACTACCCTGGACCAGAAACAAGCATCCTGGGACCGGTTTCGGGTTCATAACCCTCATCAGCCAGGCTATCTTGAATCCAGTGACAAAGTGAGCAAGGAACCCACGTCAGGGCATACCCTGCCAACTTAGGGCAAACAAAGCGATACCAAAGGGGATGAGAGACGGAGCGTTTGAGCAAATCAAACACTCACCCCCAGTCATCTGATATGGGTTTAATCCATCATCATTCTTTAGCTCACTCGACCACCAAGTTCAGGCATGGCCATATGCAAATCAGTCCGACCCTGTGCCTCATGGGAACAGTCCAGCCCGAACTGCCAAGCCATGTCTGCCCTGGACCAGAAACAAGCATCCTGGGATCGGTTTCGGGTTCATAACCCTCATCAGCTAGGCTATCTTGAATCCAGTGGCAAAGTGTGCAAGATACCCACTTCTGGGCATACTCTGCCAACTTAGAGCGAACAAAGAGATATCAAGTGGGATGATAGACGGAGCGTTTGAGCAAATCGAACACTCACCCCCAGTCAACTGATCTTGGTTTAATCCATCATCCTTCTTTAGCTCACTCCACCCCCCCAGTTCAGACATGGTCATATGCAAATCAGTCTGAATCTGTGCCTCACGGGAACAATCCAGCCCGAACTGCCAAGCCATGTCTTCCCTGGACCAAAACAAGCACCCTGGGACCGGTTTCGTGTTTATAACCCTCATCAGCCAGGCTATCTTGAATCCAGTGGCAAAGTGAGCAAGGGACCGACATCTGGGCATACCCTGCCATCTTAGGGAGAACAAAGCGAAACCAAAGGGGAGGATAGACGGAGCGTTTGAGCAAATCAAACACTGACCCCCAGTTAACTGATCTGGGTTTAATCTATCATCATTCTTTTGTTCACTCCACCACCCCAGCTCAGACATTGCCATATGCAAATCAGTCTGACCCTGTGCCTCATGGGAACAGTCCAGCCCGAACTGCCAAGCCATGTCTTCCCTGGACCAGAAACAAGCATCCTGGGACCGGTTTCGGGTTCTAAACCCTTATCAGCCAGGCTATTTTGAATCCAGTGGCAAAGTTAGCAAGGGTCCCACGTCTGGGCATACCCTGCCATCTTAGAGTGAACAAAGCGATACCAAAGGGGATGATAGACGGAGCGTTTGAGCAAATCAAACACTCACCCCCAGTCAACTGATATGGGTTTAATCCATCATCATTCTTTAGCTCACTCTACCACCCCAGTTCAGGCATGGCCATATACAAATCAGTCTGACCCTGTGCCTCATGGGAACAGTTCACCCCGAACTGCCAAGCCATGTCTTCCCTGGACCAGAAACAAGCATCCTGGTACCGGTTCCGGGTTCATAACCCTCATCAGCCAGGCTATCTTGAATCCAGACGCAAAGTGAGCAGGGGACCCATGTCTTGGCATATCCTGCAAACTTAGGGCAATGAAAGCAGTACCAAAGGGGATGATAGATGGAGCGTTTGAGCAAATCAAACACTCACCCTCAGTGAACTGATCTGGGTTTAATCCATCATCTTTCTTTAGCTCACTCCACCACTCCAATTCAGACATGGCCATATGCAAATCAGTCTGACCCTGTGCTCATGGGAACAGTCCAGCCCGAACTGCCAAGCCATGTCTTCCCTGGACCCGAAACAAGTATCCTGGGACTGGTTTTGGGTTCATAACCCCCATCTGCCAGGCTATCTTGAATCCAGTGCTAAAGTGAGCAAGGCACCCACGTCTGGGCATACCCTGCCAACTTAGGGCGAACAAAGCGATACCAAAGGGGATGATAGACGGAGCGTTTGAGCAAATCAAACACTCACCCCCAGTCAACTGATATGGGTTTAATCCATCATCATTCTTTAGCTCACTCTACCACCCCAGTTCAGGCATGGCCATATGCAAATCAGTCTGACTCAGTGCCTCATGGTAATAGTTCAGCCCGAACTGCCAAGCCATCTCTTCCCTAGACCAGAAACAAGCATCCTGGGATCGGTTTCGGGTTCATAACCCTCATCAGCTAGACTATCTTGACTCCGGTGGCAAAGTGAGCAAGGGACCCAAGTCTGGGCATACCCTGCCAACTTAGGGTGAATGAAGCGATACCAAAGGGGATAATAGATGGAGCGTTTGAGCAAATAAAACACTCATCCCCTGTCAACTGATCTGGTTTTAATCCATTGTCATTCTTTAGCTCACTCCACCACCACAGTTTAGACATGGCCATATGCATATCAGTCTGACCCTGTGCTCATAGGAACAGTCCAGCCCGAACTGCCAAGCCATGTGCCAAAGTGAGCAAGGGTCCCACGTCTGGGCATACCCTGCCAACTTAGGGTGAACAAAGCGATACCAAAGGGGATGATAGACGGAGCATTTGAGCAAATCAAACACTCACCCCCAGTCAACTGATATGGGTTTATTCCATCATAATTCTTTAGCTCACTCTACCACCCCAGTTCAGGCATGGCCATATGCAAATCAGTCTGACCCTGTGCCTCATGGGAACAGTTCAGCCCGAACTGCCAAGCCATGACTTCCCTGGACCAGAAACAAGCATCCTGGGACCGGTTTCGGGTTCATAACCCTCATCAGCCAGGCTATCTTGAATCCAGTGGCAAAGTGAGCAAGGGACCCACGTCAGGGCATACCCAGCCAACTTAGGGCAAACAAAGCGATACCAAAGGGGATGAGAGACGGAGCGTTTGAGCAAATCAAACACTCACCCCCAGTCATCTGATATGGGTTTAATCCATCATCATTCTTTAGCTCACTCGACCACCAAGTTCAGGCATGGCCATATGCAAATCAGTCTAACCCTGTCCCTCATGGGAACAGTCCAGCCCGAACTGCCAAGCCATGTCTGCCCTGGACCAGAAACACGTTATAAGTAACAAGGGTTAACCCAAAACAAGTCGCTGGGACCTGGGTAGCTAGCGTTATAAATAAGGGGGTCCCAGTGAAGGAGAACAAATTAATTAGAAAAACAATCAAGTAAATCTCATAAACGAAAATACCTCTATAATGTTTTATTCACATTATAGGAAAACGAGCATTATTGAGTATTCACAAAATATATACAATTGTGACGGTACAGGTGCCCCATAGGGAAGGAGGGGAAGTGATGTAGTGAAGGTAAGGTGAGGGGAGTTCTTTAGTGACAGTAAAAAACACGATATTGATCCAGTAGTATTGAGATATCAGTGTAAAACATTATACACAGTAAACGATTACTTAAAGACAAATTTGAAAGAAACATGCCCCCATGTCCATCATGAAAACGAATGGTGGGTTGAACGGGGCTGTCAAGAGGACGGGCGTCGACGTTTCGACCCTATTAAGCAGGATAATTAGGATTCCTTGCGGGTGGGTCTTCTTCAGGACAGGCAATAAGGAAGGGGCAGCCAACCTGAGTACATCAGTATGGGGAGATAAATCCCAATGGAGATCAGTGACACGAGTTCATAACTAATGAAGTGGAATCCGGAATTCCCGTATCAGATCCAATTGCTGGACGGGGGCCGCTCGAACAATCGAGTCGGTAGGAAGTCCGCTCGAAACGGAAAAGACACGCTGAATAAATCGGATGAGGTGTCGATCGGCAAAGTGCTCGGCGTCTCAATCGGGAATCCTCGAGGCGGTCCAGTCCAGCCCGAACTGCCAAGCCATGTGCCAAAGTGAGCAAGGGTCCCACGTCTGGGCATACCCTGCCAACTTAGGGCGAAAAAAGCGATACCAAAGGGTATGATAGACGTAGCGTTTAAGCAAATCAAACACTCACCCCCAGTCAACTGATATGGGTTTAATCCATCATCATTCTTTAGCTCACTCTACCACCCAGGTCAGGCATGGCCATATGCAAATCAGTCTGACCCTGTGCTTCATGGGAACAGTTCAGTCCGAACTGCCAAGCCAGGTCTTCCCTGGACCAGAAACAAGCATCCTGGTACCGGTTCCGTGTTCATAACCCTCATCAGCCAGGCTATCTTGAATCCAGACGCAAAGTGAGCAGGGGACCCATGTCTTGGCATATCCTGCGAACTTAGGGCAATGAAAGCAGTACCAAAGGGGATGATAGATGGAGCGTTTGAGCAAATCAAACACTCACCCTCAGTGAACTGATCTGGGTTTAATCCATCATCATTCTTTAGCTCACTCCACCACTCCAGTTCAGACATGGCCATATGCAAATCAGTCTGACCCTGTGCCTCATGGGAACAGTTCAGTCCTAACTGCCAAGCCAGGTCTTCCCTGGACCAGAAACAAGCACCCTGGGACCGGTTTCCGGTTCATAACCCTCATCAGCCAGGCTAGCTTGAATCCAGTGGCAAAGTGAGCAAGGGATACCATTCTGCCTTGTAGCTGTTGCCGACCGTTGCTGAGGGTCGAGGACTTCGTTGGACCCCTTCTTCCAACTTCACAACTTGCGGAACCCGCTTCGCGGGTCCCGCTGCGCACCTGAGCCACAGGGGAGGCTGATTGCTGCTGCGTGGTTGGTCCGGGGCTGCGAGCGTGCGGGGCAGGACTTCGAATCCCAGAAGCCCCTGCACACCGCGCCTCTCGTCACCTGGCCGCTCTCCCTGGCCAACACGCCCCGCCTGCAATCTTGAAAAGGCTCGCGAGGACTAACCGTCATGGGATACCATTCTGCCTTGTAGCTGTTGCCGACCGTTGCTGAGGGTCGAGGACTTCGTTGGACCGCTTCTTCCAACTTCACAACTTGCGGAACCCGCTTCGCGGGTCCCGCTGCGCACCTGAGCCACAGGGGAGGCTGATTACTGCTGCATGGTTGGTCCGGGGCTGCGAGCGTGCGGGGCAGGACTTCGAATCCCAGAAGCCCCTGCACACCGCGCCTCTCGTCACCTGGCCGCTCTCCCTGGCCAACACGCCCCGCCTACAAACTTACGGACTACTTATTTAAGGGAAGGTCAGCACCCGCTAAGCGGGAGCGTGCGGGAGCGTCCCGGGAGAAGCCCGGGACAAGGGCGGGACCGTCTGTGGCCGTCAGTGGACTGCAGTGGACGGGCGGGCCACCCCTCTAACATCTTCTTCAAAGGTGAGCACTTATTACAGAATTTAAAATGGGCGACAGCGAGAACATTGATGTAGAAAACAAGGTTGCTGACACTTCTGTCTCCCTTATTACTTCCTTTGAGTCAATGATAGACTCAGCTTTTAACGAAATAGTGGAGACTGAGAGAAGGTTCTCTATGGGTTCCTTTTCAACCAATAACAAAATGACTCTTATAAGTAGCTCTAGCTGTGCCAACGGAGATGTACACATAAACCCAGAAATAATTGTGGTCAAACCATCATATCCCTTTGTTGACGTGCCCACTATTTTGGATGATGAAAACACTGTCACTTATACAGCACAAGTTTCTGCCTCCACAACATCAGTGGCAGTAACGCCTAAGCCAACACTGACAGCGACATCCCCGGTATCCCCTCAGATAGTCAGTGTACCTACAATTGTAACTGCTTCGCAGGATGATGTCATCAATCTGGACACCATTGACTCTATTAGTAGCAAGCCGGGTAGGGAGAAACGTAAAAGAGGCACGTCCGAGCAAAGCGCTAACAAAAGAAAACAGCCTATATTCCACAAAAACCAACCAACACCTCAAAGTTTGTGGAATAAAAATAAACCTTCGGAGGTACAAATTGTCCTCACAGAGGATAAAGAGGAGAAAGACCCCGCTGACACGGATAGTATTTCTGATGTATCCACTACTAACCCATGTGGGAACTCTAAAACTACATGGACCCAAACTGCATTAATGGGTGATAATTATAATCTATCCAGACAGAACGGAAACATGATAGAAACCATAGTTGATACTATTTTTAACCGGATTGAAAAACAAATGATCAGCCAGTTTAATAACGTTTTTAAAAGACTTGATAGATTGGATAACCTGGTTAAAACTGGAGAAACAAAAAGGAAAGGGTCAATTATTTTGGACCAAGTCAGAGCAGATCGCCTTCTGAAGGAACTGGAGACTGCAAACAATATACTGTCATCAAAGAAACAGGACAACATTAGTACCTTGGGTGGGGCATTGAGCAATTCTGCATCTGCCCCTCCACCCACGGCACCAACAACAACTAAACCCACAACCACTAAAAAGGGGCCAGCTATGAATAAGGCTAATACATCTGCAAAACCAACTCCTATACCTGCTCCTAGGAAAGTTGTTATTCCATCCACTTCCAACACCTCTGTTCCAAGTAGCAATAATGGTCCAACTAAACCAACTGAGGCACCAAAACCGACTGCCGCAAATAACAACGTGGGTAATGGCCCTCAAGGGTCCACTAAATCTTTTAAACATCAAGGACCAGCCTTACATCTGCCACCGGATGCTTGTCCTTTTGTTTTGGTTCTAGCAGGTGTTCCGCCATTGAGGGAGGATCAGGGGGAATCGTGGGTACAATTGCGAAATAAGAGCATAGATTGGCTAACCAAACACAAAGGTGTTGGTTTTGACATCTCAAGAGAGATCATATCTGCACGTAGGGTATCGTGGGTCGGCCCTTTACTCAAGGACAAGGAAGGTGACTGCATAGTTCTCAACTTTAATAATCCTGGGACAGTAAGAAACCTCCTTAACAGAAATTGCAACTATTCAACCATTTCAACTGTTGCAACTATGTTACCCTTGAGTTATTTCTATAGACAATTGGCCACACAACCTCGCCCACCTTTTATGCAATTCTCAGTGCCATTAATGCATCCACAACCATCGTTTATGCATTTTCAACCACCACCTATGCATTTTCGCCCACCACCTATGCAATTTCATCAACCTTATTTCCCATTACAAACGTACAATAGATTTGCACCTTTTTCGGATCTGGACATGCAAGACTGACCATCTTCGACTACCTCTGTCGAACCATTTCCGATATTCGAACCCCTGACTGTCTCAGAAATCCCGCCTCAAAGCACCGTGAGTGAACCATCTCAGACCCTTGATCTTTTGCCTTTGGACTCAGTACTAACTCTTGTTAGCTGGAATATAGCAGGCTTAAATTCTAAATTGAAAATCACAGAATGGCTTAAGTGGGTCGATAATAATTGTGATATATTGTTGCTACAAGAAACGTGAAGTACAACGTCACCAACAATTGAGGGCTTCTGCTGTTACAATCTTAAGGCTTTGCCGTCTCCCATGGGTCGACCAAGTGGGGGACTATCTATTTGGTCCAAAATAAAACGTGGGGTTCACACCAAGTTGATCCCAACACCGGGTATTTGCTGTTTTATGGCTATTAAGTACATTAACAGACTGAAATTATGTATTATTAATTTTTATAATAATGATTTTGTTAGCCGCCCAAATGGCAATTTTATATTATATCCACCACTCCAGTTCAGACATGGCCATATGCAAATCAGTCTGACCCTGTGCTCATGGGAACAGTCCAGCCTGAACTGCCAAGCCATGTCTTCCCTGGACTGGAAACAAGAATCCTGGGACATGTTTCAGGATCATAACCCTCATCAGACAGGCTATCTTGAATCCAGTGGCAAAGTGAGCAGGGGACCCACGTCTTGGCATATCCTGCCAACGTAGGGCAATGAAAGCAATACCAAAGGTGATGATAGATGGAGCGTTTGAGCAAATCAAACACTCACCCACAGTCAACTGATCTGGGTTTAATCTATTATCATTCTTTAACTCACTCCACCACCCCAGTTCAGACATGGCCATATGCAAATCAGTCTGACCCTGTGCTCATGGGAACAGTCCAGCCCGAACTGCCAAGCATTGTCTTCCCTGGACCGGAAACAAGCATCCTGGGACCAGTTTCGGGTTCATAACCCTCATCTGCCAGGATATCTTGAATCCAGTGGCAAAGTGAGCAAGGGACCCACGTCTGGGCATACCCTGCTAACTTAGGGCGAACAAAGCAATACCAAAGGGGATGATAGACGGAGCGTTTGAGCAAATCAAACACTCACCCCCTGTCAACTGATCTCGGTTTATTCCATCATCATTCTTGAGCTCACTCCACCACCCCAGTTTAGACATGGCCATATGCAAATTTATTTATTTATTTCTGACATTTATTGAGTGCGAATGAATACCCGTGGGCGTCTCGGCGCTAGACTATTCAGCTATCTTTCCCCAAGGAATTGATGACTACAGAGGATTGTTGGGCAATGTCACTGGTTAACCACTTCCATGCTAGTGACAAGGTCAACTCGTCATGGGCTTTACCTGCCCTGTGCTTATGACGAGTTGACCTTGTCACAAACAATGGTAATCCTGAGAAGCAGCACAGGGGGGGGAAACCCTTAGCAGCCAAGGTGTTAAAGAGCCAGGTTTTCAATCTCTTCCGAAACTGCAGAAGTGAGGGGCTGGTTCTGATATGTTGACACAGGGTATTCCATACCTTAGGAGCCGCAACTGAGAAGCGGCGGTCACCCCAAGAGACCGTTTTGGAACGTGGAACCAATAATTGGTTGAGGGTTGTGGATCAAAGCTGTCTGGCCGGTTTATAGGGTATAAGCTGGTCCTTAAGGGGGCGTGGTCCTTGATCGTGAAGTGCCTTGTAGACTATGCAGAGTGATTTAAACTTGATCCTCTTTTGGATCGTCAGCCCGTGGTATGTCCTTATAGTATCGGAAATGGGTGCAAACTTAGGTGTTCTAGCCAGCAGACGTGCTGCTGTATTCTGTATTGTCTGCAACTTTTTAGTTACCCTGGCTTGAGCATTTAGAAAAAGTGCATTGCAGTAGTCTAGGGATGATAGAACTAAGGAACTGACCAATGTTTTAGCCGCTGCATCAGGTAGAAAAGGGTTGATTTTCCTTATCATTCTAAGTTTATGATGGGCTATGGCCGCTACTTTGTTCGCATGTGCCATGAAGTTGAGATGATCATCAAAGGTTACTCCCAAATTCCTGACCTTAGGAGTCGGGCTAGGAGGGATGCCGAAGGCTGGAGGCCACCAGGATGCAGACCAAATCGGGGAGAGGGTTCCAAAGATGACCACCTCCGTTTTATCGGAGTTGAGCTTCAGGCAGTTACCTGCCATCCACTCTCCAATGGCCATCATTCCATTTTGGAAGCGCTCTTCCACCGCCAGCCCGTCACCTTTAATGGCCAACACCAGTTGCGTGTCATTCGCATAGGAGGTTAGGCTCATCCCATATGCTTTGATCACACAAGCAAGGTCCGACACATAGATGTTAAATAGTGTCGGACTAAGGGATGAGCCTTGAGGAACTCCACACGGTATTGACAGCTTGGCCGATTGGTATGGCCCCAGTGTGACCGCCTGCGTTCTATCGGCCAGGAAGGAAGAAAGCAAGTTTCTCGCGGTGTGATGAATGCCCCTGTGCTCATGGGAACAGTGCAGCCCGAATTGCCAAGCCATCTCTTCCCTGGACCAGAAACAAGCATTCTGGGACCGGTTTCGGGTTCATAACCCTCATCAGCCAGGCTATCTTGAATCCAGTGGCAAAGTGAGCAGGGGACCCACGTCTTGGCATATCCTGCCAACTTAGGGCAATGAAAGCAATACCAAAGAGGATGATAGATGGAGCGTTTGAGCAAATCAAACACTCACACCCAGTCAATCTGGGTTTAATCCACCACTCCAATTCAGACATGGCCATATGCAAATCAGTCTGACCCTGTGCTCATGGGAACAGTCCAGCCCGAACTGCCAAGCCATGTCTTCCCTGGACCCGAAACAAGCATCCTGGGACTGGTTTCGGGTTCATAACCCCCATCAGCCAGGCTATCTTGAATCCAGTGCTAAAGTGAGCAAGGCACCCACGTCTGGGCATACCCTGCCAACTTAGGGCGAACAAAGCGATACCAAAGGGGATGATAGACGGAGCGTTTGAGTAAATCAAACACTCACCCCCAGTCAACTAATATGGGTTTAATCCATCATCATTCTTTAGCTCACTCTACCACCCCAGTTCAGGCATGGCCATATGCAAATCAGTCTGACCCTGTGCCTCATTGTATTGTATTGTATTGTAATTGCATTTATATAGCGCTTACTACCCCTGACGAGGCGTCGAAGCGCTTTTTCGGCGGGTAGCACGCTACTCCGGGACCCACAGAGGATTAGTTTTGAATTAGTATAGTGAAACATGCAAGTACATTTTAAGTGGTGGATAGGTTAGTCAGTTATTTGGATTTGGAATGATAGCAGAAGGATAGAGTAGGACAAAGGTTAGTATTTATTTATCGCTCACTTGTTGACGCATGCTATTCAGGGAGCCTATAAAGGATTAGTGGTGAATTAATATGGTGAAATATGAGGTAATTTCAGTAGTGGATATTAGTGTGTTACTTGGCGTGAGGAGGATAGCGGATGGATAAAAGGGGAAGAAAGATTTGCATTCATATAGCACTTGTTACCCCTGATGGGTGTTGAAGCGCTTTTTTGGCGAGTAGCACGCCACTCCGGAACCCATAAAGGATTAGTGTTGAAAATTAGTATAGTATAAATATGAAGTAATTTGAGTAGTAGATATGTTATTCAGTTATTTGGGCAGTATATTAGTATAGTTGAATATGGAACATGGAATTTGAGAAGTGAACATGTTAGTCTGTTAATTTTGATAGAAAAAGGATAGTGGAGGGATAAAAGAGTGAAGGATTTTTTTTTTTTTAAGAGAAAAAGGGCAGCATTTCAGGCCCTGGTCCCGACCAGTCTTGAACAGGCCCAAACAGGCAACTACCCTTGTCCTCTCCACCCTTAACAGGCCCAAACAGGCAACTACCCTTGTCCTCTCCACCCTTAACAGGCCCAAACAGGCAACTACCCTTGTCCTCTCCACCCTTAGCCTCGACACCCGGGCTGAGACGCCCTAAGCCTGGCCCTTTTTGTAGCCCTAGTAATCAGGTGACCCCTTCAGCCAATGGGAACCCTAGCCCTTACACTATCCAATCACAACACTAGCCCTAACATCTTGAACCAATAGGAGACCAGGACCTTGCAGCCAATCTTAACCCTAGTCCAAGCACCCAATCAGTTCAAAAACCCTGATCTCGACATCCAATAAAGGCCTTAGTCCTACCACTGGTCCCAACCCAAGTCCAAGCAGCCAATGGTACAAGTAGCCCTAGTCCCTACTTCCAATAGAAAGCCTAACCCTACTCTTAGTCCCACAACTGGTCCAACAACCAATCACACCAGAAGCACTTACTCGCTACTTCCAATTAAAGGTCTAACCGTAGCCCTAGTCCCACCCTACTCCCAACAACCAATAACATAGGAAGCCCTAGTCCCAACTTCCTATAGAAATCCGAACCCTAGCCCTAGTCCCAACCCTGCAATGATTGAATCACAGACCGAGAAACCAATCAGAACCCTCAAATACCCAGTCAATGAGGACATTAACCCTAACCCAATAGAAACACCAGATACAAAAACCAATCAGTGTACACATGTGCCAACCATCAGCACACCATATAAGGTCCCAGCAACCTCAGACAAGGTTTGCTGGCCAGGGAGTTGGAAGCTGCTTGCTCCTGTTCAGAATCTCCTAGGAGACAGACAGGCTCAATCCACAACTTTGGACTTCAGCAGGTAAAGGCTTCACTAACTCGAAATCTAACAATACTGTTTGAATAAAGCTTTACTCCCCCTGCTGGCCAAAAAACGAAGTGCACAGGCCCCAGTAAATACAGTTTCAACAGCTCACAGAAGCACCCTCTGATGTAGAAAATCCCTGTTGCTGGGGGGGGGGGGGGAGGGGGCAGGGGGGCTGGCCTCACTGGCTTGTGAACACAAAATGGTGGCTGGGGGTGCACTGTTTCAGCACACAGGCCTAAGCACAGAGCAAAGGAGAAATTTGGAGGGAAAACAGATTTGTCACCAAGGAAGGAATGAGAGGGACAAACTACAGAAGTTGGATTGCAAATCCCACAATTCAACACACTAAATGAAGGCAATCATGGGCAGGGAAAACCACACATTTAAAGCACAACACAGGTGATAAAATATGCAATTACAGGCAGGCTAAAACTACAATTTTTAACTGTAACAACCACAGGCATAGACAGTAAACACAGAAAGTGAAAATCGTTTTTTAAATAACTTTTTGTCTTGGGAAGAGACAGCACTAGTCTGTCTCCTTGCCACTTCCTGGACTCTGCTCAAAGCAATCTGGGGCACATGTGGGCTGCAACTCACAAGATGGAGGAGACTGATTTGGGGTGCACCCAGCAAGGCCTTCAGGGGCCTGGGCAGGTGTGAGAGGAGGGCTCAGGCTTGCCTGGTAGCTGAATAGCCAATGGTCTGCTGGCCTTGGGGTGGGGTCTGGGCAGCTGCTTGCTCCTGTTCAGAATCTCCTAGGAGACAGACAGGCTCAATCCACAACTTTGGACTTCAGCAGGTAAAGGCTTCACTAACTCGAAATCTAACAATACTGTTTGAATAAAGCTTTACTCCCCCTGCTGGCCAAAAAACGAAGTGCACAGGCCCCAGTAAATACAGTTTCAACAGCTCACAGAAGCACCCTCTGATGTAGAAAATCCCTGTTGTTGGGGGGGGGGGGGCAGGGGGGCTGGCCTCACTGGCTTGTGAACACAAAATATTGGCTGGGGGTGCACTGTTTAAGCACACAGGCCTAAGCACAGAGCAAAGGAGAAATTTGGAGGGGAAACAGATTTGTCACCAAGGAAGGAATGAGAGGGACAAACTACAGAAGTTGGACTGCAAATCCCACAATTCAACACACTAAATGAAGGCAATCATGGGCAGGGAAAACCACACATTTAAAACACAACACAGGTGATAAAATATGCAATTACAGGCAGGCTAAAACTACAATTTTTAACTGTAACAACCACAGGCATAGACAGTAAACACAGAAAGTGAAAATCGTTTTTTAAATAACTTTTTGTCTTGGGAAGAGACAGCACTAGACTGTCTCCTTACCACTTCCTGGACTCTGCTCAAAGCAATCTGGGGCACATGTGGGCTGCAACTCACAAGATGGAGGAGACTGATTTGGGGTGCACCCAGCAAGGCCTTCAGGGGCCTGGGCAGGTGTGAGAGGAGGGCTCAGGCTTGCCTGGTAGCTGAATAGCCAATGGTCTGCTGGCCTGGGGGTGGGGTCTGGGCAGCTGCTTGCTCCTGTTCAGAATCTCCTAGGAGACAGACAGGCTCAATCCACAACTTTGGACTTCAGCAGGTAAAGGCTTCACTAACTCGAAATCTAACAATACTGTTTGAATAAAGCTTTACTCCCCCTGCTGGCCAAAAAACGAAGTGCACAGGCCCCAGTAAATACAGTTTCAACAGCTCACAAAAGCACCCTCTGATGTAGAAAATCCCTGTTGCTGGGGGGGGGAAGAGGCAGGGGGGCTGGCCTCACTGGCTTGTGAACACAAAATGGTGGCTGGGGGTGCACTGTTTCAGCACACAGGCCTAAGCACAGAGCAAAGGAGAAATTTGGAGGGAAAACAGATTTGTCACCAAGGAAGGAATGAGAGGGACAAACTACAGAAGTTGGACTGCAAATCCCACAATTCAACACACTAAATGAAGGCAATCATGGGCAGGGAAAACCACACATTTAAAACACAACACAGGTGATAAAATATGCAATTACAGGCAGGCTAAAACTACAATTTTTAACTGTAACAACCACAGGCATAGACAGTAAACACAGAAAGTGAGAATCGTTTTTTAAATAACTTTTTGTCTTGGGAAGAGACAGCACTAGTCTGTCTCCTTACCACTTCCTGGACTCTGCTCAAAGCAATCTGGGGCACATGTGGGCTGCAACTCACAAGATGGAGGAGACTGATTTGGGGTGCACCCAGCAAGGCCTTCAGGGGCCTGGGCAGGTGTGAGAGGAGGGCTCAGGCTTGCCTGGTAGCTGAATAGCCAATGGTCTGCTGGCCTGGGGGTGGGGTCTGGGCAGCTGCTTGCTCCTGTTCAGAATCTCCTAGGAGACAGACAGGTTCAATCCACAACTTTGGACTTCAGCAGGTAAAGGCTTCACTAACTCAAAATCTAACAATACTGTTTGAATAAAGCTTTACTCCCCCTGCTGGCCAAAAAACGAAGTGCACAGGCCCCAGTAAATACAGTTTCAACAGCTCACAGAAGCACCCTCTGATGTAGAAAATCCCTGTTGCTGGGGGGGGGGGGGAGGGGCAGGGGGGCTGGCCTCACTGGCTTGTGAACACAAAATGGTGGCTGGGGGTGCACTGTTTCAGCACACAGGCCTAAGCACAGAGCAAAGGAGAAATTTGGAGGGAAAACAGATTTGTCACCAAGGAAGGAATGAGAGGGACAAACTACAGAAGTTGGACTGCAAATCCCACAATTCAACACACTAAATGAAGGCAATCATGGGCAGGGAAAACCACACATTTAAAACACAACACAGGTGATAAAATATGCAATTACAGGCAGGCTAAAACTACAATTTTTAACTGTAACAACCACAGGCATAGACAGTAAACACAGAAAGTGGAAATCGTTTTTTAAATAACTTTTTGTCTTGGGAAGAGACAGCACTAATCTGTCTCCTTACCACTTCCTGGACTCTGCTCAAAGCAATCTGGGGCACATGTGGGCTGCAACTCACAAGATGGAGGAGACTGATTTGGGGTGCACCCAGCAAGGCCTTCAGGGGCCTGGGCAGGTGTGAGAGGAGGGCTCAGGCTTGCCTGGTAGCTGAATAGCCAATGGTCTGCTGGCCTGGGGGTGGGGTCTGGGCAGCTGCTTGCTCCTGTTCAGAATCTCCTAGGAGACAGACAGGCTCAATCCACAACTTTGGACTTCAGCAGGTAAAGGCTTCACTAAGTCGAAATCTAACAATACCGTTTGAATAATGCTTTACTCCCCCTGCTGGCCAAAAAACGAAGTGCACAGGCCCCAGTAAATACAGTTTCAACAGCTCACAGAAGCACCCTCTGATGTAGAAAATCCCTGTTGCTGGGGGAGGGGAGGAGGCAGGGGGGCTGGCCTCACTGGCTTGTGAACACAAAATGGTGGCTGGGGGTGCACTGTTTCAGCACACAGGCCTAAGCTCAGAGCAAAGGAGAAATTTAGAGGGGAAAACAGATTTGTCACCAAGGAAGGAATGAGAGGGACAAACTACAGAAGTTGGACTGCAAATCCCACAATTCAACACACTAAATGAAGGCAATCATGGGCAGGGAAAACCACACATTTAAAACACAACACAGGTGATAAAATATGCAATTACAGGCAGGCTAAAACTACAATTTTTAACTGTAACAACCACAGGCATAGACAGTAAACACAGAAAGTGAAAATCGTTTTTTAAATAACTTTTTGTCTTGGGAAGAGACAGCACTAGTCTGTCTCCTTGCCACTTCCTGGACTCTGCTCAAAGCAATCTGGGGCACATGTGGGCTGCAACTCACAAGATGGAGGAGACTGATTTGGGGTGCACCCAGCAAGGCCTTCAGGGGCCTGGGCAGGTGTGAGAGGAGGGCTCAGGCTTGCCTGGTAGCTGAATAGCCAATGGTCTGCTGGCCTGGGGGTGGGGTCTGGGCAGCTGCTTGCTCCTGTTCAGAATCTCCTAGGAGACAGACAGGCTCAATCCACAACTTTGGACTTCAGCAGGTAAAGGCTTCACTAACTCGAAATCTAACAATACTGTTTGAATAAAGCTTTACTCCCCCTGCTGGCCAAAAAACGAAGTGCACAGGCCCCAGTAAATACAGTTTCAACAGCTCACAGAAGCACCCTCTGATGTAGAAAATCCCTGTTGCTGGGGGGGGGGGGGAGGGGGCAGGGGGGCTGGCCTCACTGGCTTGTGAACACAAAATGGTGGCTGGGGGTGCACTGTTTCAGCACACAGGCCTAAGCACAGAGCAAAGGAGAAATTTGGAGGGGAAACAGATTTGTCACCAAGGAAGGAATGAGAGGGACAAACTACAGAAGTTGGACTGCAAATCCCACAATTCAACACACTAAATGAAGGCAATCATGGGCAGGGAAAACCACACATTTAAAACACAACACAGGTGATAAAATATGCAATTACAGGCAGGCTAAAACTACAATTTTTAACTGTAACAACCACAGGCATAGACAGTAAACACAGAAAGTGAAAATCGTTTTTTAAATAACTTTTTGTCTTGGGAAGAGACAGCACTAGTCTGTCTCCTTACCACTTCCTGGACTCTGCTCAAAGCAATCTGGGGCACATGTGGGCTGCAACTCACAAGATGGAGGAGACTGATTTGGGGTGCACCCAGCAAGGCCTTCAGGGGCCTGGGCAGGTGTGAGAGGAGGGCTCAGGCTTGCCTGGTAGCTGAATAGCCAATGGTCTGCTGGCCTGGGGGTGGGGTCTGGGCAGCTGCTTGCTCCTGTTCAGAATCTCCTAGGAGACAGACAGGCTCAATCCACAACTTTGGACTTCAGCAGGTAAAGGCTTCACTAACTCGAAATCTAACAATACTGTTTGAATAAAGCTTTACTCCCCCTGCTGGCCAAAAAACGAAGTGCACAGGCCCCAGTAAATACAGTTTCAACAGCTCACAAAAGCACCCTCTGATGTAGAAAATCCCTGTTGCTGGGGGGGGAGGAGGCAGGGGGGCTGGCCTCACTGGCTTGTGAACACAAAATGGTGGCTGGGGGTGCACTGTTTCAGCACACAGGCCTAAGCACAGAGCAAAGGAGAAATTTGGAGGGAAAACAGATTTGTCACCAAGGAAGGAATGAGAGGGACAAACTACAGAAGTTGGACTGCAAATCCCACAATTCAACACACTAAATGAAGGCAATCATGGGCAGGGAAAACCACACATTTAAAACACAACACAGGTGATAAAATATGCAATTACAGGCAGGCTAAAACTACAATTTTTAACTGTAACAACCACAGGCATAGACAGTAAACACAGAAAGTGAAAATCGTTTTTTAAATAACTTTTTGTCTTGGGAAGAGACAGCACTAATCTGTCTCCTTACCACTTCCTGGACTCTGCTCAAAGCAATCTGGGGCACATGTGGGCTGCAACTCACAAGATGGAGGAGACTGATTTGGGGTGCACCCAGCAAGGCCTTCAGGGGCCTGGGCAGGTGTGAGAGGAGGGCTCAGGCTTGCCTGGTAGCTGAATAGCCAATGGTCTGCTGGCCTGGGGGTGGGGTCTGGGCAGCTGCTTGCTCCTGTTCAGAATCTCCTAGGAGACAGACAGGCTCAATCCACAACTTTGGACTTCAGCAGGTAAAGGCTTCACTAAGTCGAAATCTAACAATACCGTTTGAATAATGCTTTACTCCCCCTGCTGGCCAAAAAACGAAGTGCACAGGCCCCAGTAAATACAGTTTCAACAGCTCACAGAAGCACCCTCTGATGTAGAAAATCCCTGTTGCTGGGGGAGGGGAGGAGGCAGGGGGGCTGGCCTCACTGGCTTGTGAACACAAAATGGTGGCTGGGGGTGCACTGTTTCAGCACACAGGCCTAAGCTCAGAGCAAAGGAGAAATTTAGAGGGGAAAACAGATTTGTCACCAAGGAAGGAATGAGAGGGACAAACTACAGAAGTTGGACTGCAAATCCCACAATTCAACACACTAAATGAAGGCAATCATGGGCAGGGAAAACCACACATTTAAAACACAACACAGGTGATAAAATATGCAATTACAGGCAGGCTAAAACTACAATTTTTAACTGTAACAACCACAGGCATAGACAGTAAACACAGAAAGTGAAAATCGTTTTTTAAATAACTTTTTTGTCTTGGGAAGAGACAGCACTAGTCTGTCTCCTTGCCACTTCCTGGACTCTGCTCAAAGCAATCTGGGGCACATGTGGGCTGCAACTCACAAGATGGAGGAGACTGATTTGGGGTGCACCCAGCAAGGCCTTCAGGGGCCTGGGCAGGTGTGAGAGGAGGGCTCAGGCTTGCCTGGTAGCTGAATAGCCAATGGTCTGCTGGCCTGGGGGTGGGGTCTGGGCAGCTGCTTGCTCCTGTTCAGAATCTCCTAGGAGACAGACAGGTTCAATCCACAACTTTGGACTTCAGCAGGTAAAGGCTTCACTAACTCGAAATCTAACAATACTGTTTGAATAAAGCTTTACTCCCCCTGCTGGCCAAAAAACGAAGTGCACAGGCCCCAGTAAATACAGTTTCAACAGCTCACAGAAGCACCCTCTGATGTAGAAAATCCCTGTTGCTGGGGGGGGGGGGGAGGGGGCAGGGGGGCTGGCCTCAGTGGCTTGTGAACAAAAAATGGTGGCTGGGGTTGCACTGTTTCAGCACACAGGCCTAAGCACAGAGCAAAGGAGAAATTTGGAGGGAAAACAGATTTGTCACCAAGGAAGGAATGAGAGGGACAAACTACAGAAGTTGGACTGCAAATCCCACAATTCAACACACTAAATGAAGGCAATCATGGGCAGGGAAAACCACACATTTAAAACACAACACAGGTGATAAAATATGCAATTACAGGCAGGCTAAAACTACAATTTTTAACTGTAACAACCACAGGCATAGACAGTAAACACAGAAAGTGGAAATCGTTTTTTAAATAACTTTTTGTCTTGGGAAGAGACAGCACTAATCTGTCTCCTTACCACTTCCTGGACTCTGCTCAAAGCAATCTGGGGCACATGTGGGCTGCAACTCACAAGATGGAGGAGACTGATTTGGGGTGCACCCAGCAAGGCCTTCAGGGGCCTGGGCAGGTGTGAGAGGAGGGCTCAGGCTTGCCTGGTAGCTGAATAGCCAATGGTCTGCTGGCCTGGGGGTGGGGTCTGGGCAGCTGCTTGCTCCTGTTCAGAATCTCCTAGGAGACAGACAGGCTCAATCCACAACTTTGGACTTCAGCAGGTAAAGGCTTCACTAAGTCGAAATCTAACAATACCGTTTGAATAATGCTTTACTCCCCCTGCTGGCCAAAAAACGAAGTGCACAGGCCCCAGTAAATACAGTTTCAACAGCTCACAGAAGCACCCTCTGATGTAGAAAATCCCTGTTGCTGGGGGAGGGGAGGAGGCAGGGGGGCTGGCCTCACTGGCTTGTGAACACAAAATGGTGGCTGGGGGTGCACTGTTTCAGCACACAGGCCTAAGCTCAGAGCAAAGGAGAAATTTAGAGGGGAAAACAGATTTGTCACCAAGGAAGGAATGAGAGGGACAAACTACAGAAGTTGGACTGCAAATCCCACAATTCAACACACTAAATGAAGGCAATCATGGGCAGGGAAAACCACACATTTAAAACACAACACAGGTGATAAAATATGCAATTACAGGCAGGCTAAAACTACAATTTTTAACTGTAACAACCACAGGCATAGACAGTAAACACAGAAAGTGAAAATCGTTTTTTAAATAACTTTTTGTCTTGGGAAGAGACAGCACTAGTCTGTCTCCTTGCCACTTCCTGGACTCTGCTCAAAGCAATCTGGGGCACATGTGGGCTGCAACTCACAAGATGGAGGAGACTGATTTGGGGTGCACCCAGCAAGGCCTTCAGGGGCCTGGGCAGGTGTGAGAGGAGGGCTCAGGCTTGCCTGGTAGCTGAATAGCCAATGGTCTGCTGGCCTGGGGGTGGGGTCTGGGCAGCTGCTTGCTCCTGTTCAGAATCTCCTAGGAGACAGACAGGCTCAATCCACAACTTTGGACTTCAGCAGGTAAAGGCTTCACTAACTCGAAATCTAACAATACTGTTTGAATAAAGCTTTACTCCCCCTGCTGGCCAAAAAACGAAGTGCACAGGCCCCAGTAAATACAGTTTCAACAGCTCACAAAAGCACCCTCTGATGTAGAAAATCCCTGTTGCTGGGGGGGGGAGGAGGCAGGGGGGCTGGCCTCACTGGCTTGTGAACACAAAATGGTGGCTGGGGGTGCACTGTTTCAGCACACAGGCCTAAGCACAGAGCAAAGGAGAAATTTGGAGGGAAAACAGATTTGTCACCAAGGAAGGAATGAGAGGGACAAACTACAGAAGTTGGACTGCAAATCCCACAATTCAACACACTAAATGAAGGCAATCATGGGCAGGGAAAACTACACATTTAAAACACAACACAGGTGATAAAATATGCAATTACAGGCAGGCTAAAACTAAAATTTTTAACTGTAACAACCACAGGCATAGACAGTAAACACAGAAAGTGAAAATCGTTTTTTAAATAACTTTTTGTCTTGGGAAGAGACAGCACTAATCTGTCTCCTTACCACTTCCTGGACTCTGCTCAAAGCAATCTGGGGCACATGTGGGCTGCAACTCACAAGATGGAGGAGACTGATTTGGGGTGCACCCAGCAAGGCCTTCAGGGGCCTGGGCAGGTGTGAGAGGAGGGCTCAGGCTTGCCTGGTAGCTGAATAGCCAATGGTCTGCTGGCCTGGGGGTGGGGTCTGGGCAGCTGCTTGCTCCTGTTCAGAATCTCCTAGGAGACAGACAGGCTCAATCCACAACTTTGGACTTCAGCAGGTAAAGGCTTCACTAAGTCGAAATCTAACAATACCGTTTGAATAATGCTTTACTCCCCCTGCTGGCCAAAAAACGAAGTGCACAGGCCCCAGTAAATACAGTTTCAACAGCTCACAGAAGCACCCTCTGATGTAGAAAATCCCTGTTGCTGGGGGAGGGGAGGAGGCAGGGGGGCTGGCCTCACTGGCTTGTGAACACAAAATGGTGGCTGGGGGTGCACTGTTTCAGCACACAGGCCTAAGCTCAGAGCAAAGGAGAAATTTAGAGGGGAAAACAGATTTGTCACCAAGGAAGGAATGAGAGGGACAAACTACAGAAGTTGGACTGCAAATCCCACAATTCAACACACTAAATGAAGGCAATCATAGGCAGGGAAAACCACACATTTAAAACACAACACAGGTGATAAAATATGCAATTACAGGCAGGCTAAAACTACAATTTTTAACTGTAACAACCACAGGCATAGACAGTAAACACAGAAAGTGAAAATCGTTTTTTAAATAACTTTTTGTCTTGGGAAGAGACAGCACTAGTCTGTCTCCTTGCCACTTCCTGGACTCTGCTCAAAGCAATCTGGGGCACATGTGGGCTGCAACTCACAAGATGGAGGAGACTGATTTGGGGTGCACCCAGCAAGGCCTTCAGGGGCCTGGGCAGGTGTGAGAGGAGGGCTCAGGCTTGCCTGGTAGCTGAATAGCCAATGGTCTGCTGGCCTGGGGGTGGGGTCTGGGCAGCTGCTTGCTCCTGTTCAGAATCTCCTAGGAGACAGACAGGCTCAATCCACAACTTTGGACTTCAGCAGGTAAAGGCTTCACTAACTCGAAATCTAACAATACTGTTTGAATAAAGCTTTACTCCCCCTGCTAGCCAAAAAACGAAGTGCACAGGCCCCAGTAAATACAGTTTCAACAGCTCACAGAAGCACCCTCTGATGTAGAAAATCCCTGTTGCTGGGGGGGGGGGGGGAGGGGGCAGGGGGGCTGGCCTCACTGGCTTGTGAACACAAAATGGTGGCTGGGGGTGCACTGTTTCAGCACACAGGCCTAAGCACAGAGCAAAGGAGAAATTTGGAGGGGAAACAGATTTGTCACCAAGGAAGGAATGAGAGGGACAAACTACAGAAGTTGGACTGCAAATCCCACAATTCAACACACTAAATGAAGGCAATCATGGGCAGGGAAAACCACACATTTAAAACACAACACAGGTGATAAAATATGCAATTACAGGCAGGCTAAAACTACAATTTTTAACTGTAACAACCACAGGCATAGACAGTAAACACAGAAAGTGAAAATCGTTTTTTAAATAACTTTTTGTCTTGGGAAGAGACAGCACTAGTCTGTCTCCTTACCACTTCCTGGACTCTGCTCAAAGCAATCTGGGGCACATGTGGGCTGCAACTCACAAGATGGAGGAGACTGATTTGGGGTGCACCCAGCAAGGCCTTCAGGGGCCTGGGCAGGTGTGAGAGGAGGGCTCAGGCTTGCCTGGTAGCTGAATAGCCAATGGTCTGCTGGCCTGGGGTGGGGTCTGGGCAGCTGCTTGCTCCTGTTCAGAATCTCCTAGGAGACAGACAGGCTCAATCCACAACTTTGGACTTCAGCAGGTAAAGGCTTCACTAACTCGAAATCTAACAATACTGTTTGAATAAAGCTTTACTCCCCCTGCTGGCCAAAAAACGAAGTGCACAGGCCCCAGTAAATACAGTTTCAACAGCTCACAAAAGCACCCTCTGATGTAGAAAATCCCTGTTGCTGGGGGGGGGGAGGAGGCAGGGGGGCTGGCCTCACTGGCTTGTGAACACAAAATGGTGGCTGGGGGTGCACTGTTTCAGCACACAGGCCTAAGCACAGAGCAAAGGAGAAATTTGGAGGGAAAACAGATTTGTCACCAAGGAAGGAATGAGAGGGACAAACTACAGAAGTTGGACTGCAAATCCCACAATTCAACACACTAAATGAAGGCAATCATGGGCAGGGAAAACCACACATTTAAAACACAACACAGGTGATAAAATATGCAATTACAGGCAGGCTAAAACTACAATTTTTAACTGTAACAACCACAGGCATAGACAGTAAACACAGAAAGTGAAAATCGTTTTTTAAATAACTTTTTGTCTTGGGAAGAGACAGCACTAGTCTGTCTCCTTACCACTTCCTGGACTCTGCTCAAAGCAATCTGGGGCACATGTGGGCTGCAACTCACAAGATGGAGGAGACTGATTTGGGGTGCACCCAGCAAGGCCTTCAGGGGCCTGGGCAGGTGTGAGAGGAGGGCTCAGGCTTGCCTGGTAGCTGAATAGCCAATGGTCTGCTGGCCTGGGGTGGGGTCTGGGCAGCTGCTTGCTCCTGTTCAGAATCTCCTAGGAGACAGACAGGCTCAATCCACAACTTTGGACTTCAGCAGGTAAAGGCTTCACTAACTCGAAATCTAACAATACTGTTTGAATAAAGCTTTACTCCCCCTGCTGGCCAAAAAACGAAGTGCACAGGCCCCAGTAAATACAGTTTCAACAGCTCACAAAAGCACCCTCTGATGTAGAAAATCCCTGTTGCTGGGGGGGGGGGAGGAGGCAGGGGGGCTGGCCTCACTGGCTTGTGAACACAAAATGGTGGCTGGGGGTGCACTGTTTCAGCACACAGGCCTAAGCACAGAGCAAAGGAGAAATTTGGAGGGAAAAAAGATTTGTCACCAAGGAAGGAATGAGAGGGACAAACTACAGAAGTTGGACTGCAAATCCCACAATTCAACACACTAAATGAAGGCAATCATGGGCAGGGAAAACCACACATTTAAAACACAACACAGGTGATAAAATATGCAATTACAGGCAGGCTAAAACTACAATTTTTAACTGTAACAACCACAGGCATAGACAGTAAACACAGAAAGTGAGAATCGTTTTTTAAATAACTTTTTGTCTTGGGAAGAGACAGCACTAGTCTGTCTCCTTACCACTTCCTGGACTCTGCTCAAAGCAATCTGGGGCACATGTGGGCTGCAACTCACAAGATGGAGGAGACTGATTTGGGGTGCACCCAGCAAGGCCTTCAGGGGCCTGGGCAGGTGTGAGAGGAGGGCTCAGGCTTGCCTGGTAGCTGAATAGCCAATGGTCTGCTGGCCTGGGGGTGGGGTCTGGGCAGCTGCTTGCTCCTGTTCAGAATCTCCTAGGAGACAGACAGGTTCAATCCACAACTTTGGACTTCAGCAGGTAAAGGCTTCACTAACTCAAAATCTAACAATACTGTTTGAATAAAGCTTTACTCCCCCTGCTGGCCAAAAAACGAAGTGCACAGGCCCCAGTAAATACAGTTTCAACAGCTCACAGAAGCACCCTCTGATGTAGAAAATCCCTGTTGCTGGGGGGGGGGGAGGGGGCAGGGGGGCTGGCCTCACTGGCTTGTGAACAAAAAATGGTGGCTGGGGTTGCACTGTTTCAGCACACAGGCCTAAGCACAGAGCAAATGAGAAATTTGGAGGGAAAACAGATTTGTCACCAAGGAAGGAATGAGAGGGACAAACTACAGAAGTTGGACTGCAAATCCCACAATTCAACACACTAAATGAAGGCAATCATGGGCAGGGAAAACCACACATTTAAAACACAACACAGGTGATAAAATATGCAATTACAGGCAGGCTAAAACTTATTTTTAACTGTAACAACCACAGGCATAGACAGTAAACACAGAAAGTGAAAAACGTTTTTTAAATAACTTTTTGTCTTGGGAAGAGACAGCACTAATCTGTCTCCTTGCCACTTCCTGGACTCTGCTCAAAGCAATCTGGGGCACATGTGGGCTGCAACTCACAAGATGGAGGAGACTGATTTGGGGTGCACCCAGCAAGGCCTTCAGGGGCCTGGGCAGGTGTGAGAGGAGGGCTCAGGCTTGCCTGGTAGCTGAATAGCCAATGGTCTGCTGGCCTGGGGGTGGGGTCTGGGCAGCTGCTTGCTCCTGTTCAGAATCTCCTAGGAGACAGACAGGCTCAATCCACAACTTTGGACTTCAGCAGGTAAAGGCTTCACTAAGTCGAAATCTAACAATACCGTTTGAATAAAGCTTTACTCCCCCTGCTGGCCAAAAAACGAAGTGCACAGGCCCCAGTAAATACAGTTTCAACAGCTCACAGAAGCACCCTCTGATGTAGAAAATCCCTGTTGCTGGGGGAGGGGAGGAGGCAGGGGGGCTGGCCTCACTTGCTTGTGAACACAAAATGGTGGCTGGGGGTGCACTGTTTCAGCACACAGGCCTAAGCACAGAGCAAAGGAGAAATTTAGAGGGGAAAACAGATTTGTCACCAAGGAAGGAATGAGAGGGACAAACTACAGAAGTTGGACTGCAAATCCCACAATTCAACACACTAAATGAAGGCAATCATGGGCAGGGAAAACCACACATTTAAAACACAACACAGGTGATAAAATATGCAATTACAGGCAGGCTAAAACTACATTTTTTAACTGTAACAACCACAGGCATAGACAGTAAACACAGAAAGTGAAAATCATTTTTTAAATAACTTTTTGTCTGGGGAAGAGACAGCACTAGTCTGTCTCCTTACCACCTCCTGGACTCTGCTCAAAAATCTGGGGCATATGTGGGCTGCAACTCACAAGATGGAGGAGACTGATTTGGGGTGCACCCAGCAAGGCCTTAAAGGGCCTGGGCAGGTGTGAGAGGAGGGCTCAGGCTTGCCTGGTAGCTGAATAGCCAATTGTCTGCTGGCCTGGGGCTGGGGTCTGGCAGCTGCTTGCTCCTGTTCAGAATCTCCTAGGAGACAGACAGGCTCAATCCACAACTTTGGACTTCAGCAGGTAAAGGCTTCACTAAGTCGAAATCTAACAATACTGTTTGAATAAAGCTTTACTCCCCCTGCTGGCCAAAAAACGAAGTGCACAGGCCCCAGTAAATACAGTTTCAACAGCTCACAGAAGCACCCTCTGATGTAGAAAATCCCTGTTGCTGGGGGGGGGGGGGGGGAGGGGAGCTGGCCTCACTGGCTTGTGAACTCAAAATGGTGGCTGGGGGTGCACTGTTTCAGCACACAGGCCTAAGCACAGAGCAAAGGAGAAATTTGGAGGGAAAACAGATTTGTCACCAAGGAAGGAATGAGAGGGACAAACTACAGAAGTTGGACTGCAAATCCCACAATTCAACACACTAAATGAAGGCAATCATGGGCAGGGAAAACCACACATTTAAAACACAACACAGGTGATAAAATATGCAATTACAGGCAGGCTAAAACTACAATTTTTAACTGTAACAACCACAGGCATAGACAGTAAACACAGAAAGTGAAAATCGTTTTTTAAATAACTTTTTGTCTTGGGAAAAGACAGCACTAGTCTGTCTCCTTACCACTTCCTGGACTCTGCTCAAAGCAATCTGGGGCACATGTGGGCTGCAACTCACAAGATGGGGGAGACTGATTTGGGGTGCTCCCAGCAAGGCCTTCAGGGGCCTGGGCAGGTGTGAGAGGAGGGCTCAGGCTTGCCTGGTAGCTGAATAGCCAATGGTCTGCTGGCCTGGGGGTGGGGTTTGGGCAGCTGCTTGCTCCTGTTCAGAATCTCCTGGGAGACAGACAGGCTCAATCCACAACCTTGGACTTCAGCAGGTAAAGGCTTCACTAACTCGAAATCTAACAATACTGTTTGAATAAAGCTTTACTCCCCCTGCTGGCCAAAAAACGAAGTGCACAGGCCCCAGTAAATACAGTTTCAACAGCTCACAAAGGCACCCTCTGATGTAGAAAATCCCTGTTGCTGGGGGGGGGAGGAGGCAGGGGGGCTGGCCTCAATGGCTTGTGAACACAAAATGGTGGCTGGGGGTCCACTGTTTCAGCACACAGGCCAAAGCACAGAGCAAAGGAGAAATTTGGAGGGAAAACAGATTTGTCACCAAGGAAGGAATGAGAGGGACAAACTACAGAAGTTGGACTGCAAATCCCACAATTCAACACACTAAATGAAGGCAATCATGGGCAGGGAAAACCACACATTTAAAACACAACACAGGTGATAAAATATGCCATTACAGGCAGGCTAAAACTACAATTTTTAACTGTAACAACCACAGGCATAGACAGTAAACACAGAAAGTGAAAATCGTTTTTTAAATAACTTTTTGTCTTGGGAAAAGACAGCACTAGTCTGTCTCCTTACCACTTCCTGGACTCTGCTCAAAGCAATCTGGGGCACATGTGGGCTGCAACTCACAAGATGGGGGAGACTGATTTGGGGTGCTCCCAGCAAGGCCTTCAGGGGCCTGGGCAGGTGTGAGAGGAGGGCTCAGGCTTGCCTGGTAGCTGAATAGCCAATGGTCTGCTGGCCTGGGGGTGGGGTTTGGGCAGCTGCTTGCTCCTGTTCAGAATCTCCTGGGAGACAGACAGGCTCAATCCACAACCTTGGACTTCAGCAGGTAAAGGCTTCACTAACTCGAAATCTAACAATACTGTTTGAATAAAGCTTTACTCCCCCTGCTGGCCAAAAAACGAAGTGCACAGGCCCCAGTAAATACAGTTTCAACAGCTCACAAAGGCACCCTCTGATGTAGAAAATCCCTGTTGCTGGGGGGGGGAGGAGGCAGGGGGGCTGGCCTCAATGGCTTGTGAACACAAAATGGTGGCTGGGGGTCCACTGTTTCAGCACACAGGCCAAAGCACAGAGCAAAGGAGAAATTTGGAGGGAAAACAGATTTGTCACCAAGGAAGGAATGAGAGGGACAAACTACAGAAGTTGGACTGCAAATCCCACAATTCAACACACTAAATGAAGGCAATCATGGGCAGGGAAAACCACACATTTAAAACACAACACAGGTGATAAAATATGCCATTACAGGCAGGCTAAAACTACAATTTTTAACTGTAACAACCACAGGATAGACAGTAAACACAGAAAGTGAAAATCGTTTTTTAAATAACTTTTTGTCTTGGGAAAAGACAGCACTAGTCTGTCTCCTTACCACTTCCTGGACTCTGCTCAAAGCAATCTGGGGCACATGTGGGCTGCAACTCACAAGATGGAGGAAAAAAGTTCAGCCCGAACTGCCAAGCCATGTCTTCCCTAGACCAGAAACAAGCATCCTGGGACCGGTTTTGGGTTCATAACCCTTATCAGCCAGTCTATCTTGAATCCAGTGGCAAAGTGAGCAACGGACCCACGTCTGGGCATACCCTGCCAACTTAGTGCGAACAAAGTGATACCAAAGGGGATGATAGATGGAGCGTTTGAGCAAATCAAACACTCACCCCCTGTCAACTGATCTGGGTTTAATCCATCTTCATTCTTTACCTCACTCCACCACCCCAGGTTAGACATGGCCATATGCAAATCAGTCTGACCATGTGCCTCATGGGAACAGTCCAGCCCGAACTGCCAAGCCATGTCTTCCCTGGACCAGAAACAAGCATACTGGGACCGGTTTTGGGTTCATAACCCTCATCAGCTAGGCTATCTTGAATCCAGTGACAAAGTGAGCAAGGGACCCACGTCTGGGCATACCATGCCAAATTAGGGCGAAAAAAGCGATACTAAAGGGGATGATAGACGGAGAGTTTGAGCAAATCAAACACGCACCCCCCAGTCAACTGATCTGGGTTTCATCCATCATCATTCTTTAGGTCACTCCACCACCCCAGTTTAGACTTGGTCATATGCAAATCAGTCTGACCCTGTGCCTCACAGGAATATTCCAGCCCGAAATGCCAAGCCATGTCTTCCCTGGACCGGAAACAAGCACCCTGGGACCGGTTTCGGGTTCATAACCCTCATCAGCCAGGCTATCTTGAATCCAGTGGCAAAGTGAGCAAGGGACCCACGTCTGGGCATACTCTGCCAACTTCAGGAGAACAAAGCGATACCAAAGGGGATGATAGACGGAGCGTTTGAGCAAATCAAACACTCACCCCCAGTCAACTGATCTGGGTTTCATCTATCATCATTCTTTTGCTCACTTTACCACCACAGTTCAGACATAGCCATATGCAAATCAGTCTGACCCTGTGCCTCATGGGAACAGTCAAGCCCGAACTGCCAAGCCATGTCTTCCTTGGACCTGAAACAAGCATCCTGGGACCAGTTTCGGGTTCATATTCCTCATCAGCCAGGCTATCTTGAATCCAGTGGCAAAGTGAGCAAGGGATTCACGTCTGGGCATACCCTGCGAACCTAGGGCCAACAAAGAAATAACAAAGGGGATGATAGACGGAGCATTTGAGCAAATCAAACACTCACCCCCAGTCAACTGATCTTGGTTTAATCCATCATCATTCTTTAGCTCACTCTACCACCCCAGTTCAGGCATGGCCATATTCAAATCAGTCTGACCTTGTGCCTCATGGGAACAGTTCAGCCCGAACTGCCAAATCATGTCTTCCCTTGACCAGAAACAAGCATCCTGGGACCGGATTCAGGTTCATAACCCTCATCAGTCAGGCTATCTTGAATCCAGTGGCAAAGTGAGCAAGCGACCCACGTCTGGGCATACCCTGCCAACTTAGTGCGAACAAAGCGATACCAAAGGGGGTGATAGATGGAGCATTTGAGCAAATCAAACAATAGACCCCTGTCAACTGATCTGGGTTTAATCCATCATCATTCTTTCGCTCACTCCACCACCCCAGTTTAGACATGGCCACATGCAAATCAGTCTGACCCTGTGCCTCATGGAAACAGTCAAGCCCGAACTGCCAAGCCATGTCTTCCCTGGACCTGAAACAAGCATCCTGGGACCAGTTTCGGGTTCATATTCCTCATCAGCCAGGCTATCTTGAATCCAGTGGCAAAGTGAGCAAGGGACCCACGTCTGGGCATATCAGGCCAACTTAAGGAGAACAAAGCAATACCAAAGGGGATGATAGACGGAGCGTTTGAGCAAATCACTCACCCCCAGTCAACTGATCTTGGTTTAATCCATCATCATTCTTTAGCTCACTCTACCACCCCAGTTCAGGCATGGCCATATTCCAATCAGTCTGACCCTGTGCCTCATGGGAACAGTTCAGCCCGAACTGCCAAATCATGTCTTCCCTTGACCAGAAAGAAGCATCCTGGGACCGGTTTCGGGTTCATAACCCTCATCAGTCAGGCTATCTTGAATCCAGTGGCAAAGTGAGCAAGGGACCCACGTCTGGGCATACCCTGCCAACTTAGTGCGAACAAAGCGATACCAAAGGGGGTGATAGATGGAGCATTTGAGCAAATCAAACAATAGACCCCTGTCAACTGATCTGGGTTTAATCCATCATCATTCTTTAGCTCACTCCACCACCCCAGTTTAGACATGGCCACATGCAAATCAGTCTGACCCTGTGCCTCATGGAAACAGTCCAGCCCGAACTGCCAAGCCATGTCTTCCCTGGACCAGAAGCAAGCATCCTGGGACTGGTTTCGGGTTCATAACCCTCATCAGCTAGGCTATCTTGAATCCAGTGGCAAAGTGAGCAAGGGTCCCACGTCTGGGCATACCCTGCCACCTTAAGGAGCAAATCAAACACTCACCCACAGTCAACTGATCTGGGTTTAATCCGTCATCATTTTTTAGCTCACTCCACCACCCCAGTTCAAATATGAGTTGGCAAGGTATGGCCAGACCTGGGTCCCTTGATCACTCTACCACTGGATTCATGATAGCCTGGCTGATGAGGATTATGAATCCGAAATCGGTCCCAGGATGCTTTTTTCCGGTCCAGGGAAGACATGGCTTGGCAGTTTTGGCTGAACTGTTCCCATGAGGCACAGGGTCAGACTGATTTGCATATGGCCATGTCTGAACTGGGGTGGTGGAGTAAGCTAAAGAATGACTGGGGGTTGACTGGGGGTGAATGTTTGATTTTATCAAGCACTCTGTACATCATCCCCTTTGGTATTAATTTGTCTGGACAGTGTGTGAATATGTTTGTAATAGTGTGCCACTTTTTGCCTTGGCTGAGCCTCCCCATGTGGCCGGGGGCCAATTTCTAAAGGCGGTGTCCAAATAGGCCTGCTTGAGTTCATTGTTTTTCAGGCCTCCTGCTTGTTTTTTCCGGGACCATGTGGCTAGTGGCCATTTTATGAAGGATTTCAGTGTACTTTTGCCATATAGGCCTGCATGTCTGTCTTCCCTTTGTTCGCCTTGGCTTATTGCTTCCATTGTCATTCGTCACCTGCAGCTCCCTTAGTGCTGCATCCCAAGTGATGCACAATGCCAAATTGCTACATTTGTATTTTTGTTGTTGTTTTTCTTCTTTCCTATCCTTCCTGAGTGTACCGTACAGTGCAACATGAAAGCCCTTGTTCTTGACAAAGTCTCACACATGGTTACACTGTATTGTTAATTGTATTAATAACTGAGTTAATAACACTAACAAGTGTGACCACACACACTAAAATATATTTTATTTGTTTGTACTAGTAATTGAGCCACAGCAATGCCACGTTTCACTGATGTTCTACTTGCTTCTTTGCTTTTAGGTTCACAAAAGAAGAGGAGACAGCATCACCCATTGTACTGTCAGACAGAAGGACTGCACCCTGCGCACAATGTCACATGAAGTATGACCACAGACATTTCTTCAAATTGTGAATCTAAGATAAGTGCTGCTGCATGCTAACAGACATCTTCAAGATGTACCAAAAGAAAGGTGCCAGCACCAAGAAAGTCAAAGTTGCCAGTCAGAAGAAGGCACTGCCACTTGCCACCACTGGTATGTCGCCCAAGACTTTGTTTTGGAAATGAATAATTGCGCCTGCAGCAGCAGAGTCTGGGGAGCAAGATAGGAGCAGCACCCCCGCATCACTGGACCCACCCCACCAACCTAGGCCAAAGCCCATGTCTGTCACAGAGACAGCCTGTCTAATCATGACAACGCAGACGAGCAGTAATGTTGAAATTAACTTATTGTTATCGCAAAGTAGTACCTAATAAATGCAGGCCCAACCAGCCCCAATGGTAGTAGTTCAAGAAATTGAGCTTCCTGCTGAGGAAGAAAAAGAGCAAGCCACTCTTTCAGGTAATCCATTGTCATCCATATCACCAGCAAGGATAAGGAGGGTGAGTCCATCGACTTCTGCAAGCCCCCCTTCTGATGATCTAGATGCCACTTGGATTCCACCTCAGTCTCAGACTCAGACATGCCACGAGACAAGGCTCAGAAAAGGGTGTTTCCAGAAAGCCTTAGAATTATGGAGTTAGTTGTAGAAGAAGAGGATGATGACGAGCCAGTCATCATGGACATCAGCCCCACCCCAGTGGAGACTGACATTACCCCATCCCAAATTGAGTCATGTATTCCTATATTACCTCTACAGGATCTGCGTGTTCGGATAACATAAACTTTGGGATTGGTGGCAGACTGATTCCATACACCCCCACTTGATATGTTAGCCTGTCTATATCAGCTAGCTCACAGTGCCACTAGAATCTCCTCTTATCGGGGAAAGAATAGTTCTTGGCAACCTCAGAACATGACAAACCTGATCCCCCAGGATCGTGGAAACAATATAATACTTTTTGCTCAGTCACTCATGCTCACTAGTTTGTCTCAAAGATAAACAGAATTAACATTCTGTTCGTTTCAAAAAGAATTTATTGAATAGTGGTTATTCTAGCATAGAATAGATGAGCTTTAACAACCATTAGACAGTAGCATAGATATATGATTTGCAGTACTATGAAAGTTAATGGGTGGTACAGATCTACCATTTTGCAATAATCATGAATATATACAAGTACATAGAATACATTATAAAAAATGTGTACTCCAACTATGCCTTCCTAACTAGATGTACCTAAATGTACCTGGCATCTGTGAAGGTGTTACTCCAAGAATCCCTCTAGGATGTAGTCAACCCCATTACCTGAGAATGAGATAATATGGGTCCCCATCCTGGCCTCGAGTTGGACACTCTTCGAGGGATGCTAGACCACTGCGAGCTGGAGTGTCTGCATGCAGGAACCTCAGCATCTCTGGTCAGTGTGTCAGCCGGGAAGTCACAGTCCCCTCTGTCTTTCAAAGTAAGACATGCTGCATATATACCCCTAGGGCTTTCCAAGGGTACTACCTTGCTGTGTTACTGTGTCGGCCTAAAGGATGACGTCGGGTCTGAACTTTGTACAGAGATATTATACAGGAGATACCAGCCCTGCTGTTAGTCCTGCTGTGCTTCCAAGAAGCCTCATGCATAATGTATGAGATTCAAACTAAGGAAAAACCTGTGTTCTGAATGCAGTGTAATTACTAGGTATAAGGTCAGTCCATATGAACCTTTATGTATGAGATGTAGGAAAGGATATAGGTGAAAGGTTGCAATTTTACCTGTGCCTATATAGGGTACCTATATGTAGAATATAACACCCACTCCTCTTCCGACTGGACAACATATGTAACCTATTATTGTACTACCATCCTAACTAGATATTGGTATGCACAAAGTTTAAAAACATTTATTTTGCAAAAATGTTTAAAACGTCTAAAAAGTTTTTAAAAACTTGAAAATATGAAAAAAACTTGCAAGCCATAGCTCTAAAGTGTCTGTATCTATAGTCCGAACCACTATAAGCATTTGAAAGCCATGTATGCCCAATAACTGAACAGAATGTCAATGTCAATTTTGTGTCTGAGTTCCAAATCAATATTATTAAAAAAAAGGAGAATTTCTTCCAACACACGACAACCCAAATAAATCAATTGGTTATGTGTCCTGGCTGGTACATTCAACATCTCCTTTGCTTGCTTTCACAGTAGACGGCCCCTGTAGCACCTCGCAGAGTACGTCAATTGAGCACAGATGATGTTCTACAGTGTCCGCAGCCAGTGCTGCGGCAATCTGTCGACCGTCCAAAGCCTGGGTGTCAGTGGAAGAGCCGGTGTCTATACCAACAGGTGCAGTTGCTGCCTGCGGTGGCTCAAGGAATGCCGCCATCAACATTGGAATATGCTGTGGACACTGCAAAACATAGGCCATTATTGGGCCCAGTAACGCATTCGCATTCGGTTGCGTACATGATGGGAGAGTCAAACAAAGGTCTAACATACATTCTTCTCCACAAAACAGGCATCGGAGGGCAAGATGCAGTCTATCCAAACTGGTTGATGCACTTAGGTCTCTTAGGCAAGGCGTGCCTAGATGTTGTACCATGTGGTCACTGTATTTATGCTCCAGTAGTGCTTTTTCCATCTCCTTGGTGACTAGGATGTCCATTGCGTAGCAGATAGAAGACAATCAGGATACCTGCTATTAGAAACAGTATTAGCGGAGGTCCTCCAAAGATGCTTCTGAATACGGAGTGTATGAAGTTTGGCATAACTCCAAGTACCATCTGAAAGGTGCCTAGAAGTCCTGAACCTATGGTCTTAAATAAGTGGACTATGCTTGTCGTATCAGACATGTAAAATATATGATTTACCATTGCTGCAAAATGGAAAGGGCAGTTTGTATGAATAAGCGCCTATATCTCTGCCCGAAGACCTTGCGATCTGGAGATCAAAAGTCACTCGAGAGGAAGTTAATGGCACAGACTTCTGTAAAAGCATGGCTTTCATTCTGCTTAGAGTATCAAACCGAATTAAGTAAACATTCAGTGAAGGCCATAATGGCGCTTTCCTGATTGTATGTGTCAGTGGAAACAATACTTGCATACAACAAGTAACCCTGGAGCTCAGGGTTACTAGATATGCGATGCCCAGGAGCATTCCGCAGCAGCCTTGCCTGTTCAGCATCAAGTAACTCACATCTGAAAGTAGCCCAAATGCTGGAGTAATCACTGCGGCTGGGGCACCCCTCAGATGACAGGACAAGTTCGCTACAGAACCATTACAAGCCCTGTGCAGCATTAGATCCTGACATATGAGTGATCCACTTAAAGCATTCTTACAGTTTGTACCGTTTAGAAACACTTCTCGATCCCCTCTCCAGCATCGAAATCTGTATGGTAATTCCCAAGGTTCCTGAATGTATTCCTTACCCATTTTCTCACATCTGCCTGCCTGTTTCTGTTCAAGGCAATATTGAAACTGAAAAGTAGTGACCGGTAGAGTTATGTGGCCATGGATTAGCCATTCTGGGGATGGTGATTCTGCCACTGTAAATGGTAATCTATCCAGTTTTTTGATATACAGCAATGAATATTTTGCTACCCTTTGTGCTATTTCTTTCTGTTTATCTGTTAGATTGTATTCAGGACAGAGACGAGCTGTTGATAAAACGCCAAGGCACATAGCCTGCACGCAAAGATTGCAGCGTCCCGCTCAACAACATGATATAACTTAACTGTGATTTCCCGATTTGTAATATGGATAAAATCTGTTCTAGTATGTCAATGCAGATGATACAATGTTGCCTTAGGAATATATCCTGGAGGTCAATGTAGTTAACCCATTGTCTACTACTGCTGGAGATTTTACTATATTTATATGGTCTATTTCCCGTAGTCTCTCTGCGGCCTCTTGTTGGGATATTTTCCATATTTCATTGTAGGCAGCATAAATGCCAGCATATATGAAACATTTCTGACATGGTTTCTTGGGACCTGGTAAAAAAATCCCTAAGATCCATATCCTGTGTGAGTAAGGATAAGTGTTGTTTCACCTGTGTGAGTGTTGAGGTTTTTAGCCAATCGAGGCACAACTTCCCAACACTGTATGACATCACTACCCCTGGATGTTTTCCCTGTATATAGCGTGGATCTGGCCTATGGATTGCGAACCCTTCGGTTTTACCCAATTTATCTTTCCTGACAACCATTGGCGTCTTTGGGCCAAATCAACCATTTCTTCCAATCGGGGTCTGATCCGTTGTATTGTAATATGAAGTTGGCAACCGAGGTATGCTAAAAAACGTTATTCTTGGCTAGTTCAAGGCAAGACGTCTCTTGCACTGTCTCCTTCAAAACGATGATCTGTTGGGGAATAAGGCATGCTCTAGATAAAGCTTCTGTCCCCTGAACTTGCCATTCCCTAGTACCCTACACTGATTTTAAGTCTATGGTATCTTTCCATAAGTCGTAACCTTGTTCAGACAACTAGGCAATAAAGGATGCAGAGTAGATCTGTTTGGTATTTGTTAACATGTTTTTGTTCGCTGATGTTGGTGCAACCCTGAAAAATATGGAAATTTCTGTTCAAATGAACTGCCCTTGGACGGTGTTGGACAATGTTTCCACCGGTGGTATGTGAATATATTTCTAGGATTAGATGATTTATGCAAAAGTGATGACCATAATGTTGATAACAATACATGCTTTCGTAATTAGATGTGCCTTCCAATGTTTCACTATTAGAAAACGCAGCAGATTTTTCCAAATCAGACACCATGTTATTAAGAGTTTCAAAATCCCAATCATCAGAAAATGTACTTGAGGAAATTATATCACTCAATGATATTTTAAATAAATGTGGAATTTGTAAAAGTTCTGTCTTGCCGAATATCTCGAAATCAACCTTGTATCAAACTATACCATCAGTTATAGGAACTGCTGTATTGTTCACTGATGACAAGTATCTTTGTTCTCGATGAGACGATTGATGTGGTTTTAAAAGTAAATTCACATTTTGGGCTGCAGAGCTTTGCCGAATATATGGTCCATAAATAAGCATGTTAAAAACTATCACTAAAAGTATTCCAGTAATCATCCATAGGTGTACCCTAGGTGATACCAGGTAAGTTCTTTTAAGAAAGTTCAGAAAGTCTTTAACTTGCTGTTTGCGTGATATTTGGGTTGGCGTCGTTTCAGGTTCACTTGGATCAACAGAAAATGTATCAAAGTTTATGAAGTAGCCAGAAGCAGTTCAATCAATTGTTGGAATTGCATCAGGATTTTTTGAAATCTTACTTTGCTCTTGTCTAGGCATTTTGACATAGACATCAGTATTTGGTCAAATAGCAATTTTTCTTTCTTGCTGAGTTTGATTTTGAAGTTGAGCTCCAGGCTTAAGTGGAACGAGTTCCATAGCATTGTTGCATAGGCCATCATTCAGTACAGGAGGCTCTTAGAACGTGACGAGTCTTTCATTCTGAACTTCCTGAATTGTAGCGAGAGGAGGGTGTCTGCTACTTTGGAGTCCACATGACCTACTACTTAGTATCGGCTACATAATGTGGTTTGATTAGGTCGATTGAGACAAATCTTTTCTCCTTTTTTCAGGCAAGAGACGGTAGAAGTTCAGTTCTTGTTCCTTCAATGGCTAGGACCGGTACAGGCATTCCATAAGATGGCCCAAATTCTTTTTTGTCTGCCATTTTCTCTCTGACCAAATCCCCGACTTTTGTGATCCAGACAGGTCTTGCCATGATTTATTTGACTTACCCAGTGGCAGACATTTCTTTGTTGTGTCCTGGATTCCTTTAGATCCAGTAAAACAGCCAAACGATCATGGATGGCAAAAGGCTTTTCATCTGCCACTGTGCTTTCACAATCAAGATCAGATACCCACATTCAAGTCCTGAATAGGACCTCCCCCCCGATAGAACTTCTTGGCATATTGTTAAGAGCCAGCTGTACTCCATACAGATGTTTTACCCAGCTCTCACCCATGCCTAATACTCTAGCTGTTAAAGACTGCTTTAATTCTCGTTTTTTCCTCTCCACGCTCGAATTTCCCTCGGGATGGTATGGAGAGGAGTATTGCAATGCTACACCCAATCCTCGCATGGCCTCCCTGTAAGCCCAAGAGATAAACACAGGGTCCTGGTCAGAATGTAATGTGCCAATTGCGTATGTCCCTATGAAGACTTGCAAATCTTTTATAACAGTTTGAGCTTCAGCCGAGCACTGGGGCCACACCCAGAGGAATCTTGAGCAGGACGCATGGAAACAGACAGTCTGATGCTGTCTAATAATGGGATTTGTGCTGGACGTGTTACGGTGGAACCTTTCATCTGCTGGCAGATGTCGCTTTCAAGACATACTATTTCGTCTGCTTTGTTAATCCAGGACACCAATAGCATTGTTTCAATAAAGAAACTGTCGCCATAACTACTGCATGTGCAGAACCTATCCCTTCGTGTGCTGTTATCCTGGACCGGGGAAGTTTATATCTAACGTTTGTGGACCTAAAGTCAGCCTTTGATATGGTGGATCGTAACCAACTCTGAGCAATGTTATCATCAATGGGGGTGCCACTCTACTTATGCCATCAATTTAAACATCTACACAATGGCACCTATGCTAGAGTGCGCTTTGGGAAGTATGGTCAGTTAACAGGGCCCTTCCCGGTTGAGAAAGGGGTTAGGCAGGGCTGCGTTCTTGCCCCGACCCTCTTCTCCCTTTTTCTTAATGGGCTCATTGAAGACCTACTATCAATTAATGACATTGACTCCCCAAAATTAGCCTCGCTGAGGTTTCCTGCTCTAATGTTTGCAGATGATACTCTGCTCCTATCAAAATCCCCTATGGGTATGCAGAGGGTTTTAAACCAGTTTATCAAATTCTGCAAACACAGAAATCTAGTAGTTAACATCAACAAGACCAAGTATATGGTATTTAATGCCAACACCACCAACTGTCCTCACCCCATGATGGAAAGAAGACCGTTAGAAAGAGTCCCAACATTTGACTATCTAGGGTTGACTCTCACAGACAAAATGGGGTGGGGAGCACAAATGGCTAAGGCAAACCTAAAACTAGTACAGACAAGTGGGGGAATTTTAAAAGTTCAAAAAAACTGTGCGAATAAAATTATAAGTGCCCCATTGGAAATCTTTAAAGTGCAAGCAAGATCTTCCTCCCTTTATGGGGCGGAACTTTGGGGACATGTTCCTTCTACTGACCTAACTATCACAGAAAACAATTTCATTAGGCTAATCCTAACCCTGCCCAGAAGTACTCCTCTAGTTCCACTTAGGCTGGACCTGAATATTAGGCCTATAGCCGAAATCATCGCCTCACGCCCCCTTCTTTATTGGAGGAGGCTCTGGAGCACCCCCGAGCTGGAAAACTACAAAAGGGAACTAGAGGTGGTTCTAGCCTCCCCAGGGGCAGGTAGAATTCCATGGTTACGCTTTGTAAGACAGTCTCTTGCTCAAATTGGATACGAAAATCTGTGGTTAAACCCTGAGGTCGCATCCTCAACTATTTCCAAAAAAACCTTGTCCAGTGCTGTGAGGGACTTTAGCCTCCAGAGGACCATCAGCTCAGCATCACCAACGAGCCTGATTGGTACCTTCCTGAGCCATAAATCCACATACAGCTTTGAACAAGAAATTGACGTAATCCAACCCACTCTAGCGAAGAAGCTGAACCTACAGTTTAGATATGGAACGTTGCCCCTCTATTCTACGACCACAGGTGGACGGGGGCCCAATTCATTTATGCCCCGGCTGTAGAACCGAAAATGAAACCACCCTACATGTTACTCTGTTCTGTCCAGCCTATTCACATATACGAAGAAAGTGGATAATACAATTATGTAACAATCTGGGCATAAGGGATTACCAAGTTTTCTTTAGGATCCTAAAGTCCGACATGAACCCTTTGATAGTGTTTGCTATCACTAAATTTCTGTTTTCTATGTGGTCTATATGAAGGAAATCACTTAGATGACACGCCATTTTATGTTTAACCTGTTGAGACGCGATAAATATTTTGGACCAACAAATGCTATTTTAACTTTTTAACCAAAATTTTTTAAATTATTTAAAATGTTATTGTCTTAAATAATTTGTCTTCGCCCCTCTGATTGCATACAATGTATTTTAATATTACAAATGAACTGTGGAAAAGTGAAAACGTATATTGCATGTACTTTTATGGTTAAAACTAACCGAAATAAAGTTTATTGAGTGAATGAATGAAAAGGCTTTTCATCTGCCACTGTGCTTTCACAATCAAGATCAGATACCCACATTCAAGTCCCGAATAGGACCTCCCCCCCATAGAACTTCTTGGCATATTGTTAAGAGCCAGCTGTACTCCATACAGATGTTTTACCCAGCTCTCACCCATGCCTAATACTCTAGCTGTTAAAGACTGCTTTAATTCTCGTTTTTTCCTCTCCACGCTGGAATTTCCCTCGGGATGGTATGGAGAGGAGTATTGCAATGCTACACCCAATCCTCACATGGCCTCCCTGTAAGCCCAAAAGATAAACACAGGGTCCTGGTCAGAATGTAATGTGCCAATTGCGTATGTCCCTATGAAGACTTGCAAATCTTTTATAACAGTTTGAGCTTCAGCCGAGCACTGGGGCCACACCCAGAGGAATCTTGAGCAGGACGCATGGAAACAGACAGTCTGATGCTGTCTAATAATGGGATTTGTGCTGGACGTGTTACGGTGGAACCTTTCATCTGCTGGCAGATGTCGCTTTCAAGACATACTATTTAGTCTGCTTTGTTAATCCAGGACACCAATAGCATTGTTTCAATAAAGAAACTGTCGCCATAACTACTGCATGTGCAGAACCTATCCCTTCGTGTGCTGCTAGAATTAAACTTAAACTACGATCCACATTTGGAATTACTCTATCCCCCACTCCAGGAATTTGAGAAAAATGGAATGTTGTTGGCTTCTAACTTGTAGGAGTACTTGAGTGGACATCTTCTTGGTACTGCACCGCTGGTTTTGCGTGAAGCAATAACAGCTACCATAATCTCACTGTCTATTCTCATTTAAGAATGAGTGATTGCAGCTATGAAAGCCGTGCATGCAGCCCCCTTTGCGGCTTCATCAGCCAATGACTTCCCTTCAGCGTGAATGCCATCACACTGATTACTCAATATATGTATCATGTGAGCCCTCGGTAGTCCAGATTTCAACTCCACTACCTGTTCCCATAGCATTTTATGCTTAATTGTGCCACCTTTTGCATCTTTGAACCCGTTTTGAACCCAGTATTGCAAGTATTCATTATATGACTGTAAACAGTAAAAGGAATCGCACACAATTAGTGTAGGGAATTCTCAATCCGTATTTACCAGTGCCAGTATCAAGGCTTTTAACTCTGCCAAATGTGTCATGCAGTCTCCTACAGGTCATGTTTTTGTGAAACTCAGATAGAACCTTCCATCCCGCATTTGACCTTTAATGATTGTACAGGCTGAGCTATATTGTTGCTTACTTCCTATGGCCAGTTTAGAAGATCCGTCAGTGTAAATGATATATTCATACGGATCTAGCGGCATTATTTCATTTGGTAGAGGATATTCTTGTTTGTATTGTACTACCACAAAGAGAGTTATTAGTACTTGTCTAATTTAGCCTCCGCTATACCTCTGAGGACTCCCTGGACTCTGTGCATACTATACCTCACTTTGGTATAGTATGTACAGGGCCAGCTTCCTCCACTCATCACTGGACTATGCCCTTTCTTCAAATCTGAGTTGGTTTGATCCCACTGAAGGGTTCATATCTAGACAAATTAAGGGTAACAATCAAGTGTGAAATAGTGTGAGTGGAAAGTAAGTGAGTGAGTGAGTGAGTGAGTGGAAAGTGAGTCAGCTAGTAGAAAGTGAGTCAGTGATCAAATCATTCCGCATGTATGTGGGTTATCAAAGCAGTAAGGGAGGTTGAAAGATAGTACTGGAGAGGCCAAGTAAGAGAGTTAACAAGTTGATAAGTATATCTGTGACTGGGGGTCATTTAAAGGTTGGAGAAGCAAGTGGAATGCCATGAATTGGCAATTCACTGATCTGCCAAACTCACTGTTCTGCCACCATGTATAGAGGTGAGCGAATCTTTGCAGTTCCATCAGTGGAGTTTCAGCTGGTTCCTCTAAACATTTGGCCTACCACTTTCCTTTTTGTGCTTGAATCCCTCGATTAGGATGAGGCAACTATCATTAGATTTCCCTTCCTCTGACTCCCAAGGGAATCACGATGGTCGCAGGTATGGAAATCCATCAATTTCCCTCTCAGATGCAGGAAAAAATCTCATTGTGCATTAGGGCTGTTGATTATTTTACACAAATTCATACTTTGGGAGTATATTTATCTAGAGCAGACAGAAATTGTGAGTGGGGTTGGAAACAACTTTGTGCATTCACTGAGCCTACAGAGGAGCTGCTGATGGGACCACAGCTAGAAGGTAGGGTTTTCCAACTGGGGCAGACGGGTCTCTGCCAGAAAAGTGGAGGCCACATCCCACTAACCTTGTGACCCGTAGGGTCTTAAGCTCACAAATAGATGTGCCCTACAGTAAAGAGATATGGACATCCCACCTGTGACCCAATAGAAGGAAAGGAGCCTAGGAATCACTTTCAAAGCAGATATCTGCTTGTAGCTCATGCCATCCTCACATCAATATTGTACTCCCAGGTGTCAACATGCAAGTACCCATGCTTTGGAAAAACGTTGCACCTCTGCGTCTATTTAAAAAATTCATTGACCAACTTCAGAAATGTATAAATCAGGTTCCTAGAGAGCATGAACCTTCAGGACCAAGCTGACAATAAAAAAGCCTTCAAAGCCCCTCACTGGCAGAATCAAATATCAAGTTTACAATACAGTGCATTTTAGTCTAGATTGACTGGAAGAAAGTTCTGGTATCCCTGCTAAGGTCAGCATCTTACTCCTTCTTGCAATAGAGCGCAACGTCATATTCTATCCAGCAACCCCCGGCAAACGGCTGAAGCAAGCAAAAGAATATTGGTAGTCGAGAGCCTCAACTCCCTTTTCCAGTTAGTAAGACTAAACTGAGGGGCCTATTTACAAGCTGGTTTGCATCGCTCTTACAACACACAATGTGGTGCAAGAGCAACGTAAACTTCAAGTTAGATTTATGAAGCCACACACACCACTTAGCATGGACCTGAGTGGCTCCATACATCTGAAGTAATGTAACGCAGTGCAAATTGCTGGGTTGCCTTACTCTGCCCTGGGAAGGGGTTCCATAGGCATTGCATGGGTTATCCTACTCAAATCCATACTGCCAGATTTACTAGAACTGGTAAACCTGGGAATGCCCCAACAATATTCACCTCCCAAGGAGAGGTGTAACAAGGGGAAATATCTTGATTTCTCTTCATTACTTACTCTTTCTATGTTTGTCTCATTTGCACACATAGACTGAGAAAGATGGAGGAATATACCCCTCAGGATTGTTTTTGTGCAGGAAGGTGTTCTTTCCTGCACAAAGACAATCCTGCATGCAACGTAGGCATCCATGCACCAACATGCAAGAATGCATGTATTTGGACTATGCTTCCAAAAGGGCAGCATCGCAGAGGAAAAGGCAGAAATGTGCCATATTGTCTTGGATATGGCACATTCCTGCCCTTTACCTATCACGCAATAGAACTACAATGGGTATGGCACTAATCAGTAAGGCTGAGCCCTTGAAACACCATAACAACCACAAGTGCCAATACTGATAACTGTTTAGATAAATTGACAAGGCACAAAAAGCTACTAGTCTGAATGTGCCGTGTTTGATCTACACACTTAATTTTTTTACAAAGTTAAATTATTTTTTCTTTTTTTCTTTTACATAATTTTTGTCAAGAAAAGGAACATCGCCACAGATCAATACAAAACATTCAATGAAAAACACAAGTATTCCAAAATTGATATATATATATACACTAAAAAGACCACACCCATTCAACCACTTTGTCGCAATCAAACCACAATTCATCATTCCCACTACACAAACATACTCATACTCAAAGATCCCCTGTGGTACATGAATCAAGATTTGTTCTTCTAAGTAGAACAGAACAAGGGACCAAACACCAAAAACAATGCAATACATTCTGACTAGGCTTGGTTGTGTACAGCTAAATGATACACAGCAATGAATTCATAACACACTTTTTTTGTACTGTACAACCAGCCTTGACTGTCTACAGAATTACATTTGTTAAATAACAACAAAAAAGAAGAGGTCTACGCGTTTCGAACCCTCTTAGTCATGGGGTTCTCCTCAGGACCACGAGCAACTAGAAAAAGAAGAAAAGACAAACAAAACTATAATTACACCTTCTGACTTCAAAACTAGGCGGCCCACCTCCTCAAAGCCACAGACTGCTTCACACCTTACCTATTCTGTAGATCCATAAGTGATCAATAAAGTTGTAAAAAAAGGTCTAGAAAAGAAAAGAATGAGACAAAAAAAGGACAAATAAATGAAACCCACTGTCAAAGTTGTTTGAGAGTAAACTGCTTCTGAAGAAGGGAAAAAATATTACCAGTTGCCACAAGGTAGAGTGTGGACAAAAGGCAATGTTGTTATAGTTTGTCACAGACTTGAATCGTCAGCTGGAAAACAATGTAATGAATACAAGCTGTAACTACAGTTGTTACTAGGTCCAAAATACCACTGGGCACAGTGTGTTCCAAGTGCGTACCTGAATTCCTTAGATCAATCTTGTTCCCATCTGGCCAAAAGTGGAAAATGGAAGGACGCCTGCTACTAGTAGAAACAATCCTGTAAAGAACATAAGTATGTGTCAAAAGTCCTTCCCGGTGATCTGAATTGTATGTCTGAGGCTTAGAGGGAACTAGTGGCGGCATGTACCTTTTAGTACGGCATTGAGCTTCTCAAAAACTTCAAACAATCCAGTTGATATCTTTATGATGTAGAATTCCACTTAAGGGTCTGGAAAAATCAGATTGAGCTCTTACTAAACAGGCGGCGAGAAAAAAGCAGTTAGAAATTTACAAATGGCTGGAGCAGAATTTGCTCGCACGTACCTCGCTGACTGCAGAAGCCGGAAACCATTACCCGACGCCTCCTTTAGTCGTGCAATCGCCGCTATCAAATAAACACAGCATTGATTTCGTGCGTGTTGATTCTATAAGAAAAAACAGCACCATTACGACTTGTACAAAATTTCAGAAGACTGCCGTCTTTTAGGGCGTTGTCCAAACCTTACCTTCACTGTTTCAAGGCTTTACACTTCCTTGAGTCAGCAGGAACATGTACTGTTGGTTTCTCCACAGTGGTTCAAAGTCTGTTTGGCCTCAGCCGGAAGTGTTAAAGGAAAAAGTCCATGCAAAGAATTATGGGGAACAGGAAAGTACCACAAAGGATTCTGGTAAATGGAGTTTTGATCCTATCTGCTGTATGTTGACGGTCAGACCAAATCCCATAGTTGCTGCATGAATTCAATAGGTACAAGTTGAAGATTTCCGAAAGTTCATTAAGTCCGGTACATGCTGTATTGAACTTGATGATTAGCATCGCCTCATGCTGAGATAATCGTAGCTCGGGTTTCCCCCCTTTGGTCCCTCTCAATTTTGGAGATTACTGTCCAACGAAGGTCTTGTTCTGAATGAGCTTTTTTAATTCAGTGATTAACTAGTGGAGCAGTGACTACCTTTTTCCTGATTTGTGACTTGAGTTGAGTGATGCGTTGTCGCACCTCCTGGTTGGTTTTTCCTATATACAGCATCGAACAAGGACAAAGGACACCGTAGACGAAATCTTTTTTTTTTACAATTCGTGAAAGAATCGTGTTTCCAATGAATTCCATTGTGACTGAATAGCGAGCCTTCTACTGTCTGATCACAACAAGAACAAGTGCCACATTTATGGTGCCCTGTGACAGCGGCTAAACCCACTATTTGTCTCAGTGGTGGCACTTGCGGTGGTTTAAACGCTGCTCTGACTATATGATTAGATATACTTTTTTCTTTCTTAAACGCAAACAATGGAACATTAGAGAATGCCGGATCAAGATTTTGAATCAAAATGCCAGTTTTGGTTTACAGTTTTTTTGAGGAAATTTGAATTAGGACAAAAAGTTGTTACAAACACTTGACGTTCTGTTGGTCTTTTTTATATTTTTCTGCAGCAATGTCTCCCTTGGTGTCCACCTAGCTCTCTTCATTGTGGGTTTAATCAGTTTTTTGGGGTAGCCTCGTTCGTACAATTTTTCACACAAGTTTCTGGCATGTACATCATATTCATCTTGAAATGTACAATTACGGCGAATCTTCAGAAATTGGCCGTATGGTAGATTCTCTTTTAAACTCCTCGGGTGGTTGCTCGAAAAAAGGAGTGACTTATTCCTATCTGTTGGTTTTTTAAACAGAGTTGTTACAAGCCCTCCTTCCGATGGATAAACTTCCACGTCCAAGAAAGCCATCCTGTGTGATGACTTCTCCATACTGAACTTAATATCTCGAGATCTTTGGTTAAGCCAATCGTAGAATTGTTGTAATTCATCAGCATTGACTGACCACACCATGAAAATATCATCGATATATCGCATCCATGATTTGATGAGCTGTCGAAAAGGGTTTTTGTTGTTCACAAATTCTTCTTCATACAATGACATGAAGAGTACTGCCAGCTCTGGGGCAACAGGGCACCCTATTGCCACTCCTTTCGTCTGATAAAAAAATTCTTTGCCGAACATGAAATAATTTCTTTTCAATGCAAAAGTGGCTAATTTCAAAATGAATTCAGTGGGGACCCTTAGTGGTTTTGGTCTGTTCTCCAAGTAGTATTCCAATACTGCCAAGCTCTCATCCTGCGGGATTTGCGTATATAATGAAGTCACATCTAATGTTACCATTATATCTCTATTTGTTTCAAAGACAACATTGTACAACTTGTTTATGAAGTCAGTCGTGTCTTGGAGATAAGATTGAACGTTCTCAATGAAAGGTTTTAGAAAAAAATCTATATACTTAGATATAGGTTCTATCAATGAGTCGCAGCCAGACACAATTGGCCTCCCTGGGGGGCACGTCACACTTTTGTGTACTTTTGGAAACACATAAAAGACCGGGATTCTCGGAAATTTGTTCTGTAGATAGTTATACTCTTTTTTACCAAGGAACCCCTCTTCAAATCCTGATTTTAGAATGGAAAAGAGTTCCCCCTGGAGTTCATTTGTAGGATCCTTCGCAATGCGTTTATAACAGGTTTGATAATTCAGTTGTTTCAATACCTCATTTGAGTATTCAGGGGTGCCCCAAACCACGATAGAGCCCCCTTTGTCTGCCTGTTTTATAATCACTGAAGGACCATCTTTGAGAGAAATAATAGCTTCTTTTTCAATTTTGGAAATGTTGTGTTTGACGTATTTAGATTTTGACTCCATATTTGAAATTGCAGATAAGATAGTTTTTTCAAAGGTCTTAATCTCTTGTGGGATCCTGTTGGCTGGCGGGCAAAAGTTGGATTTTTTGCTTAGTCCAGTGACTTCCAAAGCTGATGAACTGTCAGTGTCAGCAAAGAACATTTTTAAACAAATTTTTCGACAAAATTCGATTGATTCAGTCCTCATTTTAATGAAATCTGTACGTCTTGTGGGGACAAATGTCAACCCTTTGTTTAGAAGATTTTCTTCCGCAACTGAAAGTGTCCCTCCTGATAGATTAAAAATTGACGAGGGGTTCAATTTTTGTAATGTTGTCGACGGGTTGTCATTTCCCACGGCTAATTGTTGAACCTCGAGCGTCCCCTGGGTTTGAGTTGGCCTCTCCCTAAAAAGACGACTGGCAAGGTTGTTGTTTGGCATTCCATCTTCTATTGGAATTAGAGCGTCCTTCGTTGCTATCTTTTTCGCCTCCAGATGATGAAGAAGTGTCCGAAAATGATATGAATTGATTTTTGGACCTTCCTTGGAAATCACTTAAATATCTGCGAGATTCGGCTCTGCTATAAAAGTCCGCTTGTAGATACGGATAAACAGTATCCAATGAGAAATTCTTTCTGTCCTTTTCAAATTTATTCTCTTTTTGATTAATTGTATAATCCTTAAACTCCAGGATATCTTTATCCACTTTTTCCAGTAATGTTTTTGAGTCAGTGATCAACTGGTTGTTCTTAATCTCAGTTTCCAAGGTGGCAATTTCATCCAGTTGTTGCTGTGAAATCCTTAATGCTGTTTCAACAGTCAGGACCATCAGGTCCCCACTGCATTTTGTCTCTATGCGACTGAAACCTTTTTTGAAAAGAGGATCGTCAGTGAAAATAACCGGTATATTACGAATCTGTAATCCTCCCGGGATTGTCCCGGCCTTTAAATGCTGCATAAGGAAATGTCAATGCAAGTCTGTCCAAATTTGCTTTTTCTTTAATCGCAGCAGTTTGTCAGTTTCATTCTGTGTTTTGGCTGTCTCACTTAAAGTTGCTGAAGCAAAAAGAGGTGGTGTGCTCATGAGTTTCTTAATATGGTCTTCGCTGTACGCGAAGGTGTCATTTTCCGAGATAATAAAGTCAGTCAAAGCAAAAAACGCAACAAACTAAAGAAAATCACATACAAAAAAAGACTTAATAAATTGGAAAAAAGGCCTGTGCATATGTCACTAGACACTCCTACGTTTATGCGGAAAAAGAACAAAACGGCTGGCTCCGAATCAATGCGGAGAATGCATACCTCGCGGGTAAGCACCCGCAAATGAACAATAGCACTACAATGGGTATGGCTCTTGTAGGAAGGTGGCTACCTGACTATGGTTACCCCAGATTTTTTGCCTGTGTTTAGCTGGTTTTCGACTTAGTTGGCCTGGTCCCCTGCTAATCAGGGCCCTAGGCTATCTGCTCTCTCTGTAAAATGGATTCCATGTACCCTAGGTGCATAACTAGATTGGCTTGGGTCACCTTATCAGCCCCTGTACAGAGCATTATAGGTGCCCAGGGCAAAGGTGCATCCAAGGCCTACCAGGGGCTGCAGTATATCTTTTGCCACCCCTGGCTGGCTATCTAAAATTGACACAACTGGATGATCACTCAGCTTGGGCAAGGTGGTGTAATCACCCCTTGCCTAGATATAGTATGCCTATATCTAAACCTATCTGCACACATATATACCTATCAGTCACTCCTATGGCAGGCCTTAACAATCCTGGAGGCAGAGTGCTTGGTTTTATGTGAGATGGTGCTCTAGCATGAGCTGAGCCTGTCTGCAGCTGTCGGGACCAATTCCCTAAGCTGTTCCGGGATAATGGCATACCATATACTATTAAGTGCATTATAATCCTCGCGGTTATATGTTAACTTTGGTTTGGCGTTATCAAAACATGTCGTGTAAGGTGTCAAACGATTTAGAATACTACCCCCTCACCAGTCCTGGCAACGGGGGTAGCATTCAACCCCTCTAGAGGGAGACGACATGTTACTTTGCTAAAACGCGGTTGATTTTAAAAGAGCCTCAGATCCACAAAATGGATGCTTCTGCCACAGACACGAGTCTGACCTCCTGCAGCTGACCGAAACTCAGTCAAGGAGGCCTGGACAAAGGGTTTCCTGTCACAGGGAGGTGTCACACCACCCCATACAGGAGATAGTGGATTGTAGCAGGGAGGTTTGAAAGAAACCAGACACTGCCTGGGGAGCACAAGGCTGCCCCTTGCATAATCCGGCCAAACCGGTTCTGGGGCACACCAGCCCCTGTCCCAGCACGGCCTGGATCAAAGGAGAGGGGTGTATCCACCCCCTTCCTGGGTCCCACCCATAGGAGGGGACCTAGCAGGTAATCCAGCCCCCTAGATTGGTATAAGAATGGGAGCAGTGCCAACGCACTCAGATTATCCTGATGAAACATTTGAAATGAAACTCTGGACCCTTCGACATCCTACTCAACGTAGAAGACTGAAGAATCTCCCTTGTGGTCAAGGAGTGACCACCCTGTGCAAACAGGCACCATCCAGCACCTCAACGTCTGCTTTGTTTCAGTTCCCACTGGAACTCAAGCGACAGAGATCAACGAGATAAAGCTTGCCTGCCTTCTTACAGCCCGATCCACAGTCCCTGCAGAGCTGAGACCCGTGGAGGTGACCGGAAGCGTGGGGCACGCCATCTTGAAAAGACCATGAGACGCTGACTGTGCAGCCCACGAGTGACCCTCGAAGCTGTACACCGGGGTTTGAGAAGCCCCAACCCTGAGCCAGTCTTGCACCGAAGCTCACCCCTCTACACTTGACGAGTGCTGCGTGGGGCCCTTCTGCTTTCTTTGGCTCAACGCGTTGGCCCGGTCACTTGCCAGCTGGCTTGTGGCCCCTGTGCCAGCGAAAACCTAAATACAACATGTGATTCTGGTTGCTCCAGACTTGCACGAGCTCTTCTGAAAAGGAGCACCCGCTCTGACCCTCCTGGTCCGAGTGAGAAGCAATCTTCCGGTCCTGTGTGGATTGCTCTTGCCAAGTGTTGTTTGCTCCAATCTTGAAGCCGACTGTGCCGACGGTGAGAGCCTGCATGGGACAGATCGTAACCTGCTCCTGGATGTCGCAGATGCCCCAGAGCCCACGTGACAGTGGAGAGAAGCTCCTTGACACACACCTGATTGCGCCCGACATTGCCTGGTTCCGTCCTGGTGCCACCCTGGTCACTGCTGAGTGACCCAGACTCTGTCCCCTCTGCTTTCAGGTACTTTTCAACTCTGATCCACCCTTGGATCACACCGGACACTTTTCCTTCACATCGCCTGCAGCATCTTCAGCTTCAAGCACCAAGAACCTGCGTGACAAAACCCGACGCCACTTCGACTCTATGCACCCGCTTCCTGTGGGTGAGGTAACATTGCAACGCCAGTGTTCCCACACTGGTACACACCTCTAGGGTCTGTGTATAAAGTTTGGTCCTTCTAGGTTCAGCGGAGGTATCCTTAAACTCTATTTGTGTAACTTTTACGCACCATTGACATTGCATTGGTGCAAGCCGCGCTTTAAGCGCTGCACCCGAAACCCGCGGGCTTTTCCCGACTTCAGCATTGCTTGTCCCGACTGCTCCCAGCAATTCCCTAGGCCCTAGGCCTAACCACTGTTCGATTGGTATCTCTTATACCACTTTCTTTATATATGGTTTGAGTGGCCACCCGCCCTCATCCATAATTGTGCAACTTTGTATGTTATACTGTGCTTTTGATTTAACGCTTGTGCCCCTTTACTCATAAAGAGTACTGGGGATTATTTTTGAAATAAACACACATATTTTTATAATACATACGTGTGTGGTGTCCTTTCATTTGATATTACAGGATTGTAATTGGTAAAACAGCACGCTTAACACGACCTCTTGAGTTAAGCCTTTAAGGCTGCTTAGTCTATGCGACCCTTAAGATAGCTTGTCTAATAAGGTTGACTTTCAACCAGACACCATAAGGGATTGTTTGGACTGATACAAGGTGGTTCCAGAATTGGAAATATCATATTTCAGGCCAACTTCTCACATTGGTGTGCAACGGTGCGGATTTGAGCTTGCTGTTGTTTTACCATTGCAATCTTTTTATCAAATTGAAAGATCACATCAAGTACCTTAGGTACATATAAATCTTAAGCTTTGCATGTTAAGTTCTACTGAACTTAGTAGTTGTAGATTAAAGGGATTAGCACACCCTGACTACAACTCACTAGCAAGGTACAGTAGGAAAACACTAAGTGTAGGTAAGTGCACCACTTGCACCTCACTAGCAGTCATGTCTGACGCAGGTGGAGCTTCAGGCTCTGTCCCTGTGACAGTTGACCCTACCAAGGCAACTTCCATCTATGACAAGCTTAGCCACAAAGACTTGAGTGCCTTGTGCATTGCAAGGGGGCTAAAAAGGGGCAGACACCCCACCATTCCTATCCTGATAGCCATCCTGGAAATGGATGACTTAAATAAGGAGAGTGTAGCTCCCTTAGCTTTAGGAGATGGAGTGAACCACCCTGAGAATGAGACCACTCCAGAGGAAGAAGAGGAGGAGGGCTCAGAAGTAGATGAGCCTGAGGATCAGGATCAGCAGGGTAAACAGGTACATGTTGGCCAGCTTAACCAGACCAACTTGGACCTACATAGGAATGGAGAGGGCCAGCACCTCCCCAGATCCTATAACCTAGTTCCCACAGGCAATAGAAGGGTGAGATCTCCCTCAGGGGATTCTCACATTTATAGTGTCTCCAGAAACTCTCAAAGGGGAATGACTTCCCCCAGAGAAGACAGCATAAGGCCAGGATGAGAGCTGTAGAACTCCAGATAGAGAGGGAAGAGTTAGCCCTGGCCCAAGCTAAACTTGCTTTAGCAAGAGAACAGAAAATGTGTGGTTTAGATGCCACTGGTGGCAGCAACAATAATCCTAGAGAGAAAGACAGGTCCTATAATACTAGAAACCTGACAAAGATTGCGCCCCCCTATACAGAAGGGGATGACATCCACAAGTGGATAACTGCTCTTGAGAGAGCCTGCATGGTACAGCAGGTTCCTGAGGAACAGTGGGCAGCAATCTTATGGTACTCCTTTTCAGAAAAAGGGAGAGATAAGCTCCTCACTGTCAGACATGAGGATGCTAAAAACTACAAAGTCCTGAAGAGTGCTCTAATAGATGGGGTTGGCTTAACCACTGAACAGTACAGGTTGAAGTTCAGAGACACCCAGAAGACACAGACACAGGACTGGACTGATTTTGTAGATTGTGCTACTAAGGCTCTGGAGGGTTGGCTACATGGCAGCAAAGTGCATGACTTCACAGGATTGTATAATTTGATTATGAGGGAGCAGATCCTAAGTAATTGTCAGAACCAGCTCTTATACCAGCACCTGGTGGACTCAGATTTGACCTCTCCCCAAGAATTGGGAAAGAGGGCAGATAAATGGGTCAGAACCAGGATTAGGCCTAAGAATCAGGACCATAACCAGAAGAAGGAGCCTACCAAGCCTCAAGATAAGGGTGGGGATAAAAATAAAGAAAAGACTTCCCCTGGGCCCCAATACTCCAAGGATGGGGGTGGGTCCCAAGACACTTCTTCAACTCAGAAAAAGCCTTATTGTCATGCCTGTAAACAGGTTGGGCATTACAAAACAGACAGCTGTTGTCCCAAGAATGGCAATAAAGAGAATATACCTCCAAAGCCAGCTCCAACACCTCCTGTTACTGTCAGCAGTAATCCCCCAGGAAGTGGGAGCACACCCAGGAATCTGGGTGGGTTTACTTTTGGAGCCCAGGTGGACCCTGGCCTACCCAGGTCCCCATCACCAAATAATCTTGTTTATGAGACTGGCATGGGGTTTGCCAACTTCTCTGATTGCCCAAATACCTTGAGCAAATATAGACCACATCATCAATGGTTTGAAAGTTGAAGCCTTTAGAGACACAGGGGCTAGCATCACAATGGTGGCTGACTGTATAGTCCCCTCTAAGCAACTTTTACCAGGTGCCACATACCAGGTAACAAAAATTGATGGAATCCAGACAAATCATCCCATGGCAGTAGTAAGTCTCAGCTGGGGAGGTGTCACTGCCCCAAAGAGAGTGGCAGTGTCACCAAACTTGCCTGTAGACTGCCTACTTGGTAATGATTTAGAAATCTCAGCCGGGGCTGAGGTTCAACAGGAAATCCATTCTAGAATGGTAAACTCCAATGGAAAGGTTAGTGGGGCTGTAATGGCTACAGCCCCAACCCAAGATTTCCTTCCTGAAAAGGTTGTTAGGGCTGAGCAACTCTCTGCCCCATCTTTAGCAGAAGCTCTTCCTAAACAGAATAGCAAAGCTGTTATGATAACAGCAGAAACCCAAACTGAGTCTCCTCCTGAAAAGGTTGGTGGGGCTGTGATGGCCACAGCCCAAACTCAAACAGATATGGGGGTTGTGAAGCCTGAAATGATGGATCACTCCACCCAAACTGAGAGCATGGAGGAGGAAGATAAATCTCCCCTCACCAGACATTAGGACAGGATCAGCCTCCTCAGGGAACTGATCTTACCCCTGATGAAGGAACTGCCCCAGAGGTTGTTGGGCCTGGCCTGACAGAGCCTCTGATGGCAGTGGACCCTTCTCAGGTAGGACCCAGTCTGGAGCAGGTAACCTGCCCCTCTCTACCTTGCCTTAGACAGCCCAGGGCTGCAGAGGACAAGAAGGACAGTGAGACCCAGAGGGCCTCCTGTCAATTAAAGCACCCCCACCAACAGATTAGGAGCACCAAAACTAGTAGCCCTAGTAAGGTGAAAACTTTAAAAACTCCTGAGGGAGCCCCCTTAAAAGTAGTTAGGGACCTCCCACAGATGGATTCTGGGACCCAAAGGGTCCAAACCTGAACTGTCCCTCCAGCAAGCCAAACAGAGGGACCCAGCCTCCAGCTTTAGGTAGCCAGAGGTTGACCCTGAGAGCACAGTGCAACTCAGTTAAAGAAAGAAAGGCACACACGGTGGAAGATAATTGGAGGAAGCTGAGCCCTAAGTTAGTGGAGCCTCACTTCAATACTCCATATCCAAACCAGCCTTTTTTCTTGCATAAACACACCCAAGGTAGTGATTCCCTATGGTGGAGACCCTCCAATACCCCCAGGGTGAGGGACTGCTTAGTGGACCATGAGACAGGGGGTAACCATGCTAGTGCAGGTACTTCCTTATATGGCCACTCAGGCAATATAGGCTTACCTGGCCAAGGATAGCCTTATCTCCTTTTGTTTGGGGGGGGGGGGGGGTTGTGTAGGAAGGTGGCTACCTGACTATGGTTACCCCAGATTTTTTGCCTTGTGTTTAGCTGGTTTTCGACTTAGTTGGCCTGGTCCCCTGCTAATCAGGGCCCCAGGCTATCTGCTCTCTCTGTAAAATGGATTCCATGTACCCTAGGTGCATAACTAGATTGGCTTGGGTCACCTTATCAGCCCCTGTACAGAGCACTATAGGTGCCCAGGGCATAAATGCATCCAAGGCCTACCAGGGGCTGCAGCATATCTTTTGCCACCCCTGGCTGGCTATCTAAAATTGACACAACTGGCTGATCACTCAGCTGGGGCAAGGTGGTGTAATCACCCCTTGCTTAGATATAGTATGCCCATATCTAAACCTATCTGGACACATATATACCTATCAGTCACACCTATGGCAGGCCTTAACAATCCTGGAGGCAGAGTGCTTGGTTTTATGTGAGATGGTGCTCTAGCATGAGCTGAGCCTGTCTGCAGCTGTCGGGACCAATTCCCTAAGCTGTTCCGGGATAATGCCATACCATATACTATTAAGTGCATTATAATCCTCGCGGTTATATGTTAACTTTTTTCTGGCTTTATCAAAACATGTTGTGTAAGGTGTCATACAATTTGGAATACTACCCCCTCGCCAGTCCTGGCAACGGGGGTAGCATTCAACCCCTCTAGAGGGAGACAAGATGTTACTTTGCTAAAACGCGGTTGATTTTAAAAGAGCCTCAGATCCACAAAATGGATGCTTCTGCCACAGACACGAGTCTGACCTCCTGCAGCTGACCGAAACTCAGTCAAGGAGGCCTGGACAAAGGGTTTCCTGTCACAGGGAGGTGTCACACCACCCCATACAGGAGATAGTGGATTGTAGCAGGGAGGTTTGAAAGAAACCAGACACTACCTGGGGAGCACAAGGCTGCCCCTTGCACAATCCAGCCAAACCGGTTCTGGGGCACACCAGCCCCTGTCCCAGCATGGCCTGGATCAAAGGAGAGGGGTGTATCCACCCCCTTCCTGGGTCCCACCCATAGGAGGGGACCTAGCAGGTAATCCAGCCCCCTACATTGGTATAAGAATGGGAGCAGTGCCAACGCACTCAGATTATCCTGATGAAACATTTGAAATGAAACTCTGGACCCTTCGACATCCTACTCAACGTAGAAGACTGAAGAATCTCCCTTGTGGTCAAGGAGTGACCACCCTGTGCAAACAGGCACCATCCAGCACCTCGGTGTCTGCTTTGTTGCAGTTACCGCCAGAACTCGAGCGACAGAGATCGACTAAATCAAGCTTGCCTGCCTTCTTACAGCCCGATCCACAGTCCCTGCAGAGCTGAGACCCGTAGAGGTGACCGGAAGCGTGGGGCACGCCATCTTGAAAAGACCACGAGACGCTGACCGTGCAGCCCAAAAGTGACCCTCGAAGCTGTACACTGGGTTTTGAGAAGCCCCAACCCTGAGCCTCTCTTGCACTGAAGCTCACCCCTCTACACTCGACGAGTGCTGCGTGGGGCCCTTCTGCTTTCTTTGGCTCAATGCGTTGGCCCGGTCACTTGCCAGCTGGCTTGTGGCCGCTGTGCCGGCGAAAACCAAAATACGACTGGTGATTCTGGTTGCTCCAGACTTGCCCCAGCTCCTCTGAAAAGGAGAAGCCGCTCTGACCCTCCTGGTCCGAGTGAGAACCAATCTTCCGGTCCTGCGTGGATTGCTCTTGCCAAGTATTGTTTGATCCAATCTTGAAGCCGACTGCGCCGACTGTGAGAGCCTGCGTGGGACAGATCGTGACCTGCTCCTGGACGTCGCAGATGCCCCAGAGCCCACGTGACAGCGGAGAGAAGCTCCTCGACAACCACCTGATTGCGCCCGACATTGCCTGGTTCTGTCCTGGTTCCACCCTGGTCACTGCTGAGTGACCCAGACTCTGTCCCCTCTGCTTTCAGGTACTTTTCTACTCTGATCCACCCTTGGATCACACCGGACACTTCTCCTTCACATCGCCTGCAGCATCTTCAGCGTCATGCACCAAGAACCTGAGTGACAAAACCCGACGCCACTTCGACTCTATGCACCCGCTTCCTGTGGGTGAGGTAACATTGCAACGCCGGTGTTCCCACACTGGTACACACCTCTAGGGTCTGTGTCTAAAGTTTGGTCCTTCTAGGTTCAGCGGAAGTATCCTTAAACTCTATTTGTGTAACTTTTACGCACCATTGGCATTGCATTGGTGCAAGCCGCGCTTTAAGCGCTGCACCCGAATCCCGCGGGCTTTTTCCGACTTCAGCATTGCTTGTCCCGACTGCTCCCAGCGATTCCCTAGGCCCTAGGCCTAACCACTGTTCGATTGGTATTTCTTACACCACTTTCTTAATATATGGTTTGAGTGGCCACCCGCCCTCATCCATAATTGTGCAACTTTGTATGTTATACTGTGCTTTTGATTTAACGCGTGTGCCCCTTTACTCATAAAGAGTACTGGGGATTATTTTAGAAATAAACACATATATTTTTATAATATATACTTGCGTGGTGTGCTTTCATTTGATATTACAGGATTGTAATTGGTAAAACAGCTCGCTTAACACGACCTCTTGAGTTAAGCCTTTAAGGCTGCTAAGTCTATGCTACCCTTAAGATAGCTTGTCTAATAAGGTTGACTTACATTCAGACACCATAAGGGATTGTTTGGACTGATACAAGGTGGTTCCAGAATTGGAAACATCATATATCAGGCCAACTTCTCACATCTCTAATCAGTAAGGCTGAGCCCTTGAAACACCATAACAACCACAAGTGCCAATACTGATAACTGTTTAGATAAATTGACAAGGCACAAAAAGCTACTAGTCTGAAAGTGCCGTGTTTGATCTACACACTTTATTTTTTTTTTACATAGTTAAATTCTTTTATCTTTTTTTCTTTTACATAATTTTTGTCAAGAAAAGGAACTTCGCCACAGATCAATACAAAACATTCAATGAAAAACACATGTATTCCAAAATGGATATATATACACTAAAAATACCACACCCGTTCAACCACTTTGTCGCAATCAAACCACAATTCATCATTCACACTACACAAACATACTCATACTCAAAGATCCCCTGTGGTACATAAATCAAGATTTGTTCTTCTAAGTAGAACAGAACAAGGGACCAAACACCAAAAACAATGCAATAAATTCTGACTAGGCTTGGTTGTGTACAGCTAAATGATACACAGCAATGAATTCATAACACACGTTTTTTGTACTTTACAACCAGCCTTGACTGTCTACAGAATTGCATTTGTTAAATAACAACAAAAAAGAAGAGGTCTATGCGTTTCGAGCCCTCTTAGTCATGGGGTTCTCTGACCACGAGCAACTAGAAAAAGAAGAAAAGACAAACAAAACTATAATTACACCTTCTGACTTCAAAACTAGGCGGCCCACCTCCTCAAAGCCACAGACTGCTTCACACCTTACCTATTCTGTAGATCCATAAGAGATCAATAAAGTTGTAAAAACAGGTCTAGAAAAGAAAAGAATGAGACAAAAAAGGACAAATAAATGAAACCAGCTGTCAAAGTTGTTTGAGGGTAAACTGCTTCTGAAGAAGGGAAAAAGTCTTACCAGTTGCCACAAGGTAGCGTGTGGACAAACTGCGATGTTGTTATAGTTTGTCACGGACTTGAATCGTCATCTGGAAAACAATGTAATGAATACAAGCTGTAACTACAGTTGTTACTAGGTCCAAAATACCACTGGGCACTGTGTGTTCCAAGTGCGTACCTGAATTCCTTAGATCAATCTTGTTCCTATCTGGCCAAAAGTGGAAAATGGAAGGACCCCTGCTACTAGTAGAAACAATCCTGTAAAGAACATAAGTATGTGTCAAAAGTCCTTCCCGGTGATCTGAATTGTATGTCTGAGGCTTAGAGGGAAATAGTGGCGGTATGTACCTTTTAGTACGGCATTGAGCTTCTCAAAAACTTCAAACAATCCAGTTGATATCTTTATGATTTAGAATTCCACTTAAGGGTCTGGAAAAATCAGATTGAGCTCTTACTAAACACGCGGCGAGAAAAAAGCAGTTAGAAATGTACAAATGGCCGGAGCAGAATTTGCTCGCACGTACCTCGCTGACTGCAGAAGCCGGGAACCATTACCCGACGTCTCCTTTTCGGCGTGCAATCGCCGCTATCAAATAAACTCAGCGTTGATTTCGTGCATGTTGATTCTATAAGAAAAAACGGCGCCATTACGACTTGTACAAAATTTCAGAAGACTGCCGTCTTTAGGGCGTTGTCCAAACCTTACCTTCACGGTTTCAAGGCTTGACACTTCCTCGAGTCAGCAGGAACATGTACTGTTGGTTTCTCCACAGTGGTTCAAAGTCTGTTTGGCCTCAGCCGGAATTGTTAAAGGAAAAAGTCCATGCAAAGAATTATGGGGAACAGGAAAGTACCACAAAGGTATCACACAGGATGGCATTCTTGGACGTGGAAGTTTATCCATCTGAAGGAGGGCTTGGAACAACTCTGTTTAAAAAACCAAAAGATAAGAATAAGTCACTCCTTTTTTCGAGCAACTACCCGAGGAGTTAAAAAGAGTTAAAAAGTTAAAAAGAGAATCTACCAATCTACCATACGGCCAATTTCTGAGGATTCGCCGTAATTGTACATTTCAAGATGAATATGATGTACATGCCAGAAACTTGTGTGAAAAATTGTACGAACGAGGCTACCCCAAAAAACTGCTTAAATCCACAATGAAGAGAGCAAGGTGGACACCAAGGGAGACATTGCTGCAGAAAAATATTAAAAGACCAACAGAACGTCAAGTGTTTGTAACAACTTTTTCTCCTAATTCGAATCTCCTCAAAAAAACTGTAAACCAAAACTGGCATTTGATTCAAAATCTTGATCCGGCATTCTCTAATGTTCCATTGTTTGCGTTTAAGAAAGAAAAAAGTATATCTAAACATATAGTCAGAGCAGCGTTTAAACCACCGCAAGTGCCATCACTGAGACAAATAGTGGGTTTAGCCCCTGTCACAGGGCACCATAAATGTGGCACTTGTTCTTGTTGCGATCAGACAGTAGAAGGCTCGCTATTCAGTCACAACGGAATTCATTGGAAACACGATTCTTTTACAAATTGTAAAACAAAAAATGTAGTCTACGGTGTCCTGTGTCCTTGTTCGATGCAGTATATAGGAAAAACCAACAAGGAGGTGTGACAACGCATCACTCAACACAAGTCACGAATCAGGAATAAGGTAGCCACTGCTCCACTAGTTAATCACTGGATTCTTTGTTGGACAGTAAACTCCAAAATTGAGAGGGACCAAAGAGGGGAAACCCCGAGCTACGATTATCTCAACGCGAGGCGATGCTAATCATCAAGTTCAATACAGCATGTACCGGACTTAATGAACTTTTGGAAATCTTCAACTTGTAACTATTGAATTCATGCAGCAACTCTGGGATATGGTCTGACCGTCAACATACAGCAGACAGGATCAAACTCCATTTACCAGAATCCTTTGTGGTACTTTCCTGTTCCCCATAGTTCTTTGCATGGACTTTTTCCTTTAACACTTCTGGCTGAGGCCAAACAGACTTTGAACCACTGTGGAGAAACCAACAGTACATGTTCCTGCTGACTCGAGGATGTGTCAAGCCTTGAGACCGTGAAGGTAAGGTTTGGACAACGCCCTAAAAGACAGCAGTATTCTGAAATTTTGTACAAGTCGTAATGGCGCCATTTTTTCTTATAGAATCAACACGCACAAAATCAACGCTGTGTTTATTTGATAGCGGCGATTGCACGGTGAAAGGGAGATGTTGGGTAATGGTTCCCGGCTTCTGCAGTCTGCAGATTTTTCCAGACCCTTAAGTGAAATTCTACATCATAAAGATATCAACTGGATTGTTTGAAGTTTTTGAGAAGCTCAATGCCGTACTAAAAGGTACATGCCGCCACTAGTTCCCTCTAAGCCTCAGACATACAATTCAGATCACCGGGAAGGACGTTTGACACATACTTATGTTCTTTACAGGATTGTTTCTACTAGTAGCAGGGGTCCTTCCATTTTCCACTTTTGGCCAGATGGAAACAAGATTGATCTAAGGAATTCAGGTACACACTTGGAACACACTGTGCCCAGTGGTATTTTGGACCTAGTAACAACTGTAGTTACAGCTTGTATTCATTACATTGTTTTCCAGCTGACGATTCAAGTCCGTGACAAACTATAACAACATCGCCTTTTGTCCACACGCTACTTTGTGGCAACTGGTAAGACTTTTTCCCTTCTTCAGAAGCAGTTTACCCTCAAACAACTTTGACAGCGGGTTTCATTTATTTGTCCTTTTTTTGTCTCATTCTTTTCTTTTCTAGACCTTTTCTTACAACTTTATTGATCACTTATGGATCTACAGAATAGGTAAGGTGTGAAGCAGTCTGTGGCTTTGAGAAGGTGGGCAGCCTAGTTTTGAAGTCAGAACGTGTGATTATAGTTTTGTTTGTCTTTTCTTCTTTTTCTAGTTGCTCGTGGTCCTGAGGAGAACCCCATGACTAAGAGGGTTCGAAACGCGTAGACCTCTTCTTTTTTGTTGTTATTTAACAAATGCAATTCTGTAGACAGTCAAGGCTGGTTGTACAGTACAAAACAAGTGTGTTATGAATTCATTGTTGTGTATCATTTAGCTGTACACAACCAAGCCTAGTCAGAATTTATTGCATTGTTTTTGGTGTTTGGTCCCTTGTTCTGTTCTACTTAGAAGAAAAAATCTTGATTTATGTACCACAGGGGATCTTTGAGTATGAGTATTTTTGTGTGGTGTGAATAATGAATTGTGGTTTGAATGCGACAAAGTGGTTGAATGGGTGTGGTATTTTTAATGTATATATATCAATTTTGAAATACTTGTGTTTTTCATTGAATGTTTTGTATTGATCTGTGGTGATGTTCCTTTCCTTGACAAAAATTATGTAAAAGAAAAAAAGAAAAAAGAATTTAACTTTTTTAAAAATAAAGTGCGTCGATCAAATACAGCACATTCAGACTAGTAGCTTTTTGTGCCTTGTCAATTTATCTAAACAGTTATCAATATTGGCACTTGTGGTTGTTATGGGGCTTTACCTGTCACGCAGCACAGCAAAGTGACTTGCTGCGCTGGGCTGCATGACATTTTCATGAATCAGCCCCTAAATTACCAACATTCAAAAAAATACATTTCAAAATGTAAAGATTCCATAAAATATTCAGGAATAGAAGGTCATAGGAGTATATCTACCAACTGACTGGACTGGAAGGGGCAGATTCACTATGTTTTCATGCATCCAAATTTGCTGCATTTCATTTTGGTGAAGATAGAGAGCAGAACTGCACTAAATGTGCTAAGGCGTGGGGCTATTCCTCTCTCCATGTGGTACTGTAATTTAGGAAGCTTTGTGGCAATATGCACACTCGCACACTCTTGAGGGTGTGTGCCTAATGTAAAGCATAGTTTATACTGGAAGGAGACTCTTCCTGTACAAAATACTGTGCTTTGCCAAGTTGAACACTATTTTGAAGTTTGTATGTGTCTTGTACAGTGCAGCACACATGCAAAGCTTAACAAAGTTTGAGACATTAAACCTTTGTTGAAACTTTATGCCTGCCTCAAGGAGGCATTCATTTTTGGTGCAAAGTTCTATTTGTGTATAAATACATGGGTTGTTTAATGGGAATGCCCATTTACCACTTTGCAAAAAGCGCTACTCTCGCTAACTTTAGGACAACTTTTCAACTCATTTCCAGGTTTGCACTGGACAGTAATCCCTCCTCAATCACATGCTCCAGTTTGCATCACTCTTTCTGGCACAGCGCTGTCACAAAGGCTTAATGAGCTCTCTTTAAGTCATGAACCTGTGTATACCATTTAGGACTGGGACAATAATTCAATCACTCAATCAATCAGCATTTGTATAGCGCAGCACTGTCACCTATAGGTGTATCTGGGTGCAGTGGATGCAACGTCTCCATCGAAGAGCCAGGTCAGAAACAAGCGTAAAGGCAAAAAACGGGCAGTAATAAGCTGAAACTTGAAAAAGAAAGGCCAGAAACGAGCAAAAGGCAAAATAAAGGTCAGAAACAAGAACAAGACAAAATAAAGGTCAGGAACGAGCAGAAAGAGGCAAAAGCACAGGCAGAACCAGCAAAGAGAGGCAAAAATAGAGAACAGAATAATGAGCAGAGTGCTCAGAAAACAAAGCAGAAAGCAAATAGAAAATGAAAGGAGGAGGCACAAACCTAGGGAAGCAGAGAATACCGGACTGCGGGCAAGCTGGACAGGAGAACAGTAGCAGGGGTAAATGGCACAAGGACATCAAGAAGTGACTTCAACATGACAGGCAGCACTGTACTAAATGGCAATTACGTAAATTAGTTTTATCTCTTGGGGAATTGCATCAAATGTGCACTATTTGAGTCTAACTATATTTGGTTGATATATATTTAGAAATGAAAAAGTGCCTCTCCTACCTGCCATGGTTGGAAGTCCTTGCTCAGGCTTTCACTAACTGAGGAATGTCCTGAGTAGGCTTTGGCTGAGATCATGTTGTGTAAAGCGTGAGCAGCTGCGTAGACCGCAGTGTAAACACTATACGTATTGTAGAAATTGTAAGCATCATATATTAAGAGGTCTAACTTTCTCATCGTTTCGTTCCCTTTACAACGAGGGAAGAAGGATTCATAGGCAAAAGTCCCATCCGGCAAAGCAGGAGCGCACATGAATGTTAGCACCCACAAGTCCACAAACATGTAATTGTCTGAGAAATTTAAAGGTTTCACACTGTATAGGAAATCTGTCAGTCCAGGAATCTGTCCCTTAGGAATGGAAAATTCAAGAGAGCCATTGAATACATTCCCTCCACTGTGATACCTAAAATCTTTCAAATGTGATGAGATTGCAGAAGCGATCCAAACTTTGGCAGGCAGGTAGTCCAAGAAACTAATTAGCATATTATCCATGTAAGCCCTCGAACAGTGAACTATCACCACATTGACAGAATAACCACGGATTGTATTAACAGTTTGCCTCATCTCTCCCCAGTTGGTGTGAGGGTACTTGCGAAGTCTTTGTAAGAAGGCCACACACCCCCCACTGTTGGTGATCTCTCTCTCCAGCTCCTCACCAGCCCTCCTGCCGCTGTCATCATCTGATACCAGGATCCCAACCCAGGTCCAGCCAAAGTGCTTGAGTAGCCGGACAATGGCGCTTGTCTCGTAGATCTCATTGGGTACAGTGCGGTAAAAGGATAGGAATCGTTGTCTGTCATTGAAGATTGGATCCATGGCACCATAGCTGACCTAAGGAAGACACACACATGATCCATTAGACATACTGCACCACCCACCCTCAAGCACATCCCTGGCCAATGGTGCGTGGCTTGTGGATCCCATTAGAGACCGTGCAGTATAAGGATGGGAACTTAAGCCTGTCATTGAATATTGGATCCATGACACCATAGCTGACTTGAGGAAGACATAGACATGAGCTATTAGACATATTCCACCATGCTCCACTAAGGGCATCACTGGCCGATGGCATGTGGCTTGTAGATCTGATTGGGGACAGTGCGATAAAAGGATAGGATCCGATGCCTGACATAGAAAATTGAATCCATGACCCTAAGTCTGACCTAAGGAAGGCATAGAGATGAGCTATTAGTCATATCGCACCACACTCTGTGGAAGCTAGGTTTAGACAGCAATGATGGCATCCATGTTGTATAACTTGACATAATGATAATTTAATGATGATGGAAATTATAGACAAATGTATAGCCATTGCTTGAGCTCACATGACAGTGCTGATAGACAGATAAATATTGTCTGACTCATCAAGAAAACGTTTTAACTTCAACCATTACTGAGGGTGGCTGCCTGCCTGCCAATTTGTTCGTGTTTGTTCAGGCCCTTTGATTTTGTGTCAAAAGTGTTAATCCACTTGCACTCCTTATGACTAAGGGGCCCATTAGGATGTAGGGCTGATTGCCACCGCCCGCATGGCGGTGGCGATCCGCCCTACATCCTAGCCCGCCCGCCACCCATTTCCCCCAGCCATATTAGTATGGCGGGGGGACCGCAGCGGACGAAAAAAGACCGTCTGCTGCTTTTCCGCCCGGTCAACATGTTGACCGGGCGGAAAAGGAATTCATATGGTGGCGGTGTCTGCTAGACAACGCCATCCATATCAGGATGCAGGCGGGAGGGAGCCTTTCCGTGGCGGTGTTGCTGCCACGGAAAGGCATGCGGTTTTTGTGTTATGGGCCCATTGAGGGTTCCCAGGATGTTGGGGGTTTGGGGGGCATATGGGGGGTACCTATGGTACCCCCCTACATGTGCATGCACAACATGGCAGGCACCGCGTGGTGCCTGCCATGTTGAGCATGCACATGCACCACATGCGTTTTGGGCATTGCAGCGGGCAGTGCTGAAAGCACCACCCGCCGCAATGTTAAAAATGCAGGATGCGCCCGCATGCAGGTGGCGGGCGCATCCTAATGTCACTCATGGAAAACCCCCCAAACATATGGAGGGCGGTCCCTTTTACCGTGAGGATGGCGGGCTGACAAAGTCCGCCCGCCATCCTAATGATGCCCTAAGAGTATTGGTGAAGTGACCCCCTCTGGGATTCACAGTAACTTTTTCAATAACCCACCATTGGAGGCTCTCTGGTGGATGTCCAAATCTTAGAAAATGTTCAACTGAAGGTGCTCCCTTCACTTTGCAACGTACATGACTGCAGTGTTGTAATATGTGCGTCTTTATTTTTTGTATGGTTTGACCAATGTAGAGAAAATCGCAAGGGCATGCAATAGCATATATAACTCCAAAGATATTGCAGTTTGTATGCTCTCTCATTGTGTGGATGTATCCATTATGTGTTAAACTTTTGATTTCCTTAGTCATGGGGCAAGCCTTACAACCTCTACGTTTGAAATGTCCCTTGGTGGGTTGTGTATTCCGAAGTGTCACCTGTGTACTGTTTGGAGGTGCGGGCAGCATCGATTTGACCAAATGGTCCCTAATGCTTTTGCCTTTTTTGAAAGCATGCATCAGTGGATTGGGAATGCCTGTGTCATCAGCCACTAGGTGCCAATGCTTATTGATAGTTTTCTTAATAGCATTACTTTTGGTGCAAAAAGTAGTAACGCATGTCAAACAATTGTGTGTGCTGTTCTCCCTCATTTTGGGATCAAGAAGGAACTGTCTGTGGCAAAACCATGCCTGTTTGCGGACTTTTTTAAGGAGACTTGTAGGGTAACCCCTTTTGGTGAGGCGATTCACGAGGTCAACTGATTCTAGGAAGTAGTCATGTTTCATGGTACAATTCATCCTGATGCAAAAAAACTGACTGAAAGGCAGATTGTCACGAAGGCTACATGGATGGTGACTGGAATACCTCAATAAGGTATTTCTTTCGCTAGATTTTCTGTAAAGAATAGTGTGTAATCTTCTCTCACTTGCCCTGATCGTGATGTCCCTAAAGTGTATTTCTTCCCTGCTGCACTCCAGTGAGAAGTAGATGACCCCTGTGCCCTCGCAGGCGGTCGCTCCCTCCACGCTGCTCTGCCGCTCGCCTGCCTGCTGCCCTAGCTGCTGCCTGGCCGCTACCTGATCACTGCAGACCTCCGCTCACCTCCTCCGCTGCCATCCGCATCAGGTTCGCCTTCTGCCCGCAGCCTGCCGCCTCTGCCCCCGCTCCTAACCGGCCCCGCTGCCCCGGTCACCTCCGTGCTTCCCGCCGCCGCTGACCCGCAGCTCCGCCTCCCTTCCTCTCCCATTGGTCCTCCCGCCTCCCGCCTCCCCGCTGACCCTCCCTCCCGGCTCCTACTTATGACGCCCCCTCAGCGACCGCGCAGCGGACGCGCGCAGCGGGAGCGCCGATTGAGTGCCGAAGGTGCGCCAAAGGTAAGCCCGTCTGCGCCCGTCCGTGCCTGGACCGCACCCAGTGCCAGGACCCCTGGCCCCCGCCGTCACCAGCCCACCCGCCAGACCTACGACGCCACCGAACTCAACGCCCTCAACGCCGGCCGACTCCCGGGCTGTTACCGAGCCAACCCGAGACGCACCCACGGACCCTTCTGCTGCAACGCCTGCAAGTTCACCTGCATCCGGACCTGCACCACTCCAGCAGTGCTCAAGACCTCGACGAGCAACAGCAGCAACCACCTGAAGTGCATCCTGCTCAACACCCGCTCCGTCCACAGACACGCCGTCGAGCTCTGGAACCTGCTCGACACAACGTCACCAGACGTCGCCTTCGTCACGGAAACCTGGATGAACGCCTCTTCAGCGCCCGACATAGCCATCGCCATCCCAGAGGGCTACAAGATCATCCGGAGGGACCGCATCAACCACACCGGAGGAGGCATCGCCATCGTCCACAGGAACACCATCCGCATCACGACCAACACCGACGACACCCTCGCAACCGCCGAGCACCTGCACTTTCAGGTCCACATCAACCCCAAGACCACCCTCAGAGGAACCCTCATCTACAGACCCCCGGGACAACGCACACAATTCAGCGAAGACATCGCCGACTTCATCAGCACGCACGCCCTCTGCTCTGCTGACTACATCCTGGGAGTCCGCCTCCCTCCGTTCAGATCTGAAGCCACCGAAGTCATCTGCGGCGTCCCTCAAGGCTCCTCGCTCAGTCCAACCCTCTTCAACATCTACATGAGCCCCCTTCGCAGACATCGTACGCCAGCACAACCTCAACATCATCTCCTACGCCGACGACACCCAGCTGATCCTCTCCCTTACCAACGACCCCGCCACCGCCAGAGCCAACCTTCACGAAGGGATGAAAGAGGTAGCCGAATGGATGAAGAACAGCCGCCTGAAACTGAACTCAGATAAGACGGAAGTCCTCATCCTGGGATCCTCACCCGCCGCTTGGGATGACTCCTGGTGGCCCCCCGCCCTAGGCAGCGCACCCAAACCAACAGACCATGCACGCAACCTGGGTTTCATCCTGGACTCCTCCCTCTCCATGACCAGACAAGTCAACGCCGTCTCCTCGTCGTGCTTCAACATCCTGCGCATGCTACGTAAGATCTTCCGGTGGATCCCCACCGAGACCAGGAAGACGGTCACCCAGGCCCTCGTCACCAGCCGTCTGGACTACGGCAACACCCTCTACGCCGGAACCACCGCCAAACTCCAGAAGAGACTCCAGCGGATCCAGAACGCCTCAGCACGACACATCCTGGACATCCCCCGTCGCAGCCACATCTCCGGACACCTGAGAGACCTGCACTGGCTCCCGGTCAACAAGAGAATCACCTTCCGTCTCCTCACCCACGCACACAAAGCCCTACACAGCTAAGGCCCAGGATACCTCAACAGCCGCCTCAACTTCTACGCTCCCAAACGCCAGCTTCGATCGACCAGCCACGCCCTCGCCGCCGTCCCCCGCATCCGTAGAGCCACCACAGGGGGACGGTCCTTCTCCTACCTCGCCGCCAAGACATGGAACTCCCTCCCCACCCACCTCCGCCTGACCCAGGACCACCTCGCCTTCAGGAAGCAACTCAAGACCTGGTTGTTCGAGCAGTAGCAGATCCCCCTCCCCCAGCGCCTTGAGACCCTCTGGGTAAGTAGTGCGCTATATAAATGCGATGATTGATTGATTGATTGATTGATTGATTGATATCACTAGTTCTATTGCTCAACCACGTGTGGAATGTGTTGAGTTGGTCCTCACTACCCTTCCATATCATGATCACATTGTCGCTGTCTATGTAACTGCTGTAAGAATTTCCCTCATCGAATCCATGACTGTGACCACCCGGACCCACGGCGTGGGTAGGTCGAGCTGTTAGACACACGGGATTGTAGAACCATACTTTATGGAAGTCTGAACCCGATGTACAGTCCGCCGGGTACTGTTGTTGCCTGGATACTTGACACATTAGGCAGATTCAGCGCAACACAGGTACATTATCACATGAGGCACGTTTCCTTTTTGTTAGGATTTTAGAATAGTACACCAGATACTCAGGTAGATCCTGTAAACGTAGACAGTTACCCGCAACAGATATTATTCTTTACTGAGGTCGTGAAGAATCGCGAGTCACTGTACAACACGCGAGAAACATGTCGACCATTTAGATCACACACTAACTGAGACTCATGTAGGAAACATTGGATTCCAACGAGTACCGGCTAGTTTTTCATTTTAATTAAAGCAGGAGACCCCCAGAAAAAACTTGACACTGGTACTCCCAGCTTTATTTTAACTCACAAATACGTCTACGCTCTACTGACCCCACACCCACACTTCACCTGACGGCAATTGGATAAAAGATCTCTGCTAAAGTGCCCCTATTTGAGGTGTCGCCCGTTGGGTATTGCACCGCCGACCCAATGAGGAGCAGCCCAGATGATGAAGCATGACACCTGAAAGGGTGTGTGAGGGCATTACATCCAACAAAATGGATGCCCAACTGTAGGACTCACTGAGACCAACAGAATTCAGACACTAGAGTGACATGTACATCCGCCCATTTGAGGAACAGACCAGCCTTTTTTGTAGTACTTGCGTACATAGTAGTCCATGTAGAGAATGGTCAGATTAGGAGCAAAACTTGCTCCCATAGACACCCCCTTGGTCTGAAAGTAGTGATTACCCTGAAAGAGAAAGAAGGTCTTAGTCATTGCGATTTCCTGTAGATTTATTATAAAAATCTGTGGGTACCTGGAATGGTCTGGGTCTATAGTCAATAATGGTTCTGATGATGTCAAGAGCTGGTCTTTGGCAAATACTGGTATACAATGACGAAATGTCCATTGTTACCAAAATTCGTCCTGTGGGATCGTGGGGGGAGGTAGTCAACCAATTTGATAACTTCCATGGTATCTCATGGTATTTCATCAATCGTCCTCTCACCTCCGAAGAAGCAGCTGTCTGTCCGTGAGCAGCGCATTACAGGAATCAAGGTATGCCTAAACAGGACGCGATTAGTTATTGCTTGTCTTTCGCTCTCTGTGAGCCTTGTCCCTGTATTTGTTAGTGCCTAAAATATGGCTTTTGGCTTTACTTAACAGAGAACTGATTCATTCCTTACTTTGGAACAATTTTTATACAATCAAGTCCTCGATAAACTGAGTCATTGTGCGGCTCCACTTTGACTAGGTGTTTCCACATGACCGGCTGTTGTGGGTAAGTAGTAGCACTTAGCATCCTGAATATTCATGATTAAGTTGCATAATTTGTAATTTATATACTGACAGAAATCCTTTCTCCCTTCAGACAATTTACCTATTGGAAATAGCCACCTGGTTAGCCTTACCTTGGCGCCAGTATTAGGTCAGTACTCATACCATCAACTCTTTTTGGTACTTTGATAAAGAATGCATGATATTAATCACATCTTGACCCCTTTAGGTTGCCCCTCTTCCCCCAGTCCTGATGAAGACCCAAGAGCGGAGGTCCTAAGCTACCCTCTTCGCATAAGTCGGGTTGAAACGTCGACGCCTACCCCCATCAAGAACCTGTACCTCAATATACCTCCTTGCCCCATCTCAGATGGTGCATCTGTGCACGTGTATAAAAAAGAATGTTTAAATCATTTGCTGTATATGAATATGGACAGGTCTGATTGTACTGGGCGTTTTTTTAAATTAAGATCCAGTACCTACATTGAATAGATTAACTGATTATCTACAACCTCTTCCTTTCCCCTCTATCTAAGTTTTCCAAACAACACAAGCACTTTTTTCCTCTTCTACACTCTTTACTATTAGCAACTATTCTGTATTATGACTTACATGTGGTAATGTCTTTACCAAACGTGGATGCTTTGATGAATAACAAAGTAATAAACCCTTGAACGCTACTGTATGTAGGTGTGGTTATTGCCTTTCATTTTCAGGGTGCCAATTAAGGATCTTTTATGTACATTGATATATTGATTACCTGCTGTTGACCTCTGAGTCAGCACTAATTCATAAAATTCCACTGATTCACTTTGCTTTCACTGATTTGGATCCAGGACCAATTAGTTTTCATAACATATTGTACCCAGGTCCTGTGACCGCTTCTGGGTTTACCACATTATTTTGTAATGGTCAAAAGTATATACAGACACTCATAAAGATAATCTTGACAGCTCTTATTGGTCAGTATGTTTTGCTTGGAATTGGGCATAATGTAACTGTGAAACTGTTCAAATCTAGAGACAAGAAGCTTGTCACAAACATGTTAGGTGGAATCCAGATCTATTATTGTGCAATATTGTCTGTGCATTTCCGAGCATGATGTATTTCTCCATCACCTGCCGAAATAGGATGACACAGCCCATCTCATGTTACGCATTATATATTGTAACAAAATATTGTGGTTTGCAACTGTATATTTTTGTATTCTACTTATGCTTATTCGAGCATTCAGGATCCCAACCGATGCTCTCATGCACATAATAAATCTCTTTATTTCATTAAAGTTTTGTGACAGAGTTTCTTTCTGGCTTCTAAAGGTTTTGGCAGATTCTACAACTCCACTAACACGCATCACTGGCCGATGGCAGAGGGCTTATGAATCTCATTGTGGGCAGTGCAGTTAAAAGATTAGAACTGATATATGTCATCAAAGATTGGATCCATGGGGCCATAGCTGATCTAAGAAAGACACAGACATGAGCCACTAGATAAATACAAAAAGAAAACAGTTGTGGTATGTGATGCCCCACTCTGTTGAGTTCCTAATAGCGATGTTCTCTCTTTAAGTGTCATCCGTAATAAAAACCCCAATATTGAAACTCTCACAAATAATAGTAGAAGGAGCACTATCCAAATGTATTAGTTAGTCAGAATCATAACTTATACTACTATAGTCGCAAAATTAGATGTAATGATACAGTAAAATAATATGACACAACATGTGACAAGTAAATCAAATGGTATGCAGTTCCTAAAGAGGTGATTGGACGGTCAAAAGGGAACAAAAAACCAGGTAGGAGAAGGAAAAAAGGGAAGGGAGAGCTCCAATAAGGAGCAAGAGCCATCACACACCCTGAGAGGTGTCATGCTTCATCATTGGGCAAGCCCTGCAATGACTAACAGGCCCGGAGGGGGGCTCTTTCCTGGAGATATTCTATGTTGTAAACCAGGGGGCCCTATGTGATGAAGTGGTGAGGCAAGCAGGCAGTGAGTAGAGTGGGTACTGTGAGTGTGTAAAAAAAAGCTATGAGTGTCCTAAGAACCCTTAATCGCTGGGCACTGATGCTATGTCTATAAACAGACAGTGTGTGAGGTGAGAGGTGAAGGTGGTTTAAAAAGTCGACATGTTTCACGCCTTAAGTCTCTAAATGGATGAGCAGCTTTTCATCAGGACCAGGGTAATCAAGAACCTAATCAACTCTACAGTGTCAATGATGGCCGGAAGGGTGTCCTAAGGAGTACCGTCCCTGTGTAAAGGACTCAACAGTAATGCAGAAAGGGTAAAGAGGGGTGCAGAAAGTCTCCTATTTCTGGCGAAACCTGAAAGGGGATGACATGGAGCCTTAGCGTTGACATCCGGATAAACTGCAACACTGGCCGGAGTGAATCACCACTGAGTCGGTGCTCCTACACTTGGGACCTACCCACGTCTGGACCCCTCGGAGGAACCAAGCATGCTAAATTAAATACGGTAAAATACCTGTTTTCAGGTGCTATATTTTGTTAGAAAAAAACATTGGAAATATCCAATCTAGTTTGATATTTTTAACGCACTATATTGTTTATTAGTGCTGTGCTGTACACGATTTGTACGATTCAGAAAATGGGGTGGTGATGAACAGAGTGTCTGAATTAAGCAGACCACTCTTACCCAGTCCAAAGATCAGGGCTTGATCCATCACCGTTATTTATCTCACTGCACCATCCCAGCTCAGAACCTGGCTATATGCAAATCAGTCTGTCCCTGGCCCAGTGCATCATGGGAACAGGGCAGACTAAACTACCAAGCCAATTCTTCACCAGAAAGGAGACAAGCTACCGGGGACCGGTTTCTGGCATTTCAGTCCATCACCACCCCCTTTTCTGAATCGTATACAATTTGTACAGCGAATTTACATGTAGCTGGGTTTAGGTGTCTGTAATCAAAGACTAGACAATACAAATGGTCTGGTTTCATTACTGGAAACAAATAATTCTTCATAGGAAGGGGAAACCTTCTATTACACCTTGGTATACAAGTTGCGTGAAGATATCACAAAGTTGTTTTTTAGCCTCATTCTTAACGGGGTATTGTCTATGAGGTTGTGGGATTGACTTCACAGGTAGTTGGTAATAGGGAACAGTCATCCCACCCCACATGATTGCATTATAATGTGAGAGATTGTGCTAAGGCCCACTCCTTGGTGTATGAAAATTTCACTGCATCTGGTACTAGTTCATAGAAAGCTGGTAAAATCACTGTTTGTGCCTTGGGGTAGTCCATTAAAAACTCTGGTTGCCAATCCTTGTCAGCCAGAGAATGTCATAGCCGAATGACAAGTCCCCCCAAAAGAGAACATTTATTGGATGTTGTATATCCTCCTCCGTCTGGAGTTGTATTTCATATAATCTATGCAGGACACTTACTCTTGTATTTGTTGTTTCCATCTGGATATAGTCACTCAATGCTACTGCTACTAGACAATCCACTGGGTTCTGACAAATTATCATGACTTCTGCCACACTGTCCAGAATGGTCTGCAGCCCATTCAGAATCAGAATTCTCAACATCTGTGGTAGGCTTTACTTTAATGCCAGTCACCTTCTTTTTTTTAACTGAAGTTTGCATTGTTTTAGTTTATATTCTTGTTTTATAAATTCAGATGAGCATTGTGAGTACTTCTTTGTTTTCTCGTACTCCTCTGATCTGCGCTCCGACTGTCTCCTTCTCTCCCAGTGTTTTCTGGGTGGTCGCGTGAAAGAATGAGAGGAACGTGTAGCAGTCTCCTGATATCTGTCAGCCATTTTAATATTGTTATGGTTACGCAAATAATACCATTTTTCATGACCTCCTGTTGAGAGAGACACCCAGTGTTTTAGGTTTTTCTTTATTTTTCTTATTATCCCACTTCATCTTTAAAGAGTCGGGTGCTTGCTTCCAGAATTATCCTCTTCTCGTGGTTTACTAGGTCTGGCTCCCAAATTATCTCTGCCTATAGTTGCAAACGTTTCTTCAATAATTTTTAGTAACTCATCCTACTGGTCTTCCTGAGTGAAATTTGTGAGTCATTGGCGGATAGCCAACGCTGATGCTTCCCCTTTAATGTTACTAAACACAATGGCTTATACTGCATCAAAGTTGCCCATCGCTTTCATCCCCAAATCCAGGCAGGGCTGCCCGTACTCATTTTGGATCTGTTTCAGAACCTCTGCAAAAACAGCGAATCAGGTTGAACCATCAGTTCTGTTATATACTGTAGCACAGACTGTAGCCCAAGAGGTACAGTCTTCCATTGGGAGAGGCATCCCCATTGACAAGCATATTGTAAGAATTCTGTGTTTTTCCTTTGGTTCCATATGTGGAAACACTGCTTCAAGCTGATTTGTCTTTGTGCAATCCAGAATGGACTCTCCTTCCATCTAACATGACCTTTACCCATGATTGCATTGATAGCTTGTGGATGTATTCCAGGTGTAGCCAATTTTGGTTGTGCAGCTAGAGCAGCCCTTGCAAGATCTATAGCCATTGTTCTCATGACAAATTTTGTCAAACACCTGTGTGTTCTGACTAGATCTTTGTAGCATATACGTAGATTTGGTGCCGTCAGATAAGCATTGTCTGGGTATGGTGTTTAACTGGCTAAGACTGGGCATGTTGCTCCCTCACTTCTAAAGGGATCTTTTATAACATTATTGTTTATGTATTGTAGGGCGCCTTTAACCCCTTCCATGCTCATGACGAACCCCTGCCGTCATGCACTACGGTGCTCGTGTGCTGATGACGGCTGGGGTTCGTCACGGCCCGCCCCTGTTCGTGCTGTTTACAGCACACCAGGGGAATCGCAGCCGCATCGAAGGGGTTAAACAAGTTCTGATGTACTTAGTGTGCTTATGGTAATTCTAATGCTTTGTAAGCTGTGTAGTTATTAGAAACTTCATCCGCAGTATATGTGTGAAAACATCTTGAACAAGCATGTGCTGCTGGGAATGTATCCCATGAATAGAATACCTCCATCCTGAATGCCTTACGGGCGTCAATCACAAAGGTAAGGTCTCCACCCATTTCAGGTAGGTCGCCTTGTTGCAGCATTTGAATAGCTGTTTATCTGCAGTTAGCTGTTATATTTATTACTCCTTTGTTTGACATATGAATATGTGGAATTCAGAGAGGGTAGTACTAGTGGTCAACATTTGAAAGGTTCTAGCTTGAATAATCAACAGCTAATATATAGGTATTACCTAATTAGCTGAGAAGGATTTTCCCCTAACACCTCAGATGTCTCCAGTTAAAGGGTGAGTAGGGGTCTTTGAGCAAACAAAAGACAATTTTTCAGGTGATCCAGTATATAAGAACCCAAGCTGGAATTTTGGCGGTGCATGTTTATATTTTCCCAAGTAAAGCTGGGCGTTTGTTGTGCAACATAAATGGTGGTTCTGTGTGAGACTGATTAAAGTGCACACCCTCAGAATATGTTGGCATTAGTCCTATTAGCTCACAGTGCACCATCTGTACCACTAACCTGAGAAAGTAACCTCAGAACATGACAAACCTTACTCCCCAGGGAAATCATGGGAACAAATCTAGAACTCTTTTATTTGGTTCCTTATGCTTACCCAAAGAGATACGCAAGACATACACAGTATGCAGTTTCAACATTTATTGAAGCATTGTGATTCTTGAGTAAAATGCATGTGATGCAATAATCAATAAAAGGAAACAGAATAGCGAAATTCACATTAAAAGGATGGTGAAGAAGATTAACAATGTTAACATTGTGCTATAACAGTGAATATATGCTGGCACATAATCTACTGCATTATTTCGTACTCCTACTAAGTGCTGTCTAACCTGGTTTTGCCCAGGGTAAATAAATCTGCCAAACTCTGTATGTTGATCCAACTCCCATTACCTGCGGGTAAGTGTCATCAGGGTGTCTGCCTGAGTGAAGAACAGGGCCACATCCCTCGCTGAGGTACACAGGAATCAGCTAGCGTGCCATTCCAGCATTTGTCAACCACACAGTATACGCAAAATTCTCCTCTGAGTAAACAAATTGGGACTGCTAAACACACCCCATGCTTCTATGTCGAAGTCTCAGTCTGGCTGCTATTGTTTATTCTATTGTGGCAGCTCTGTTGCCTAAGGAACCATAACAAAACAACAACATTTGGGCAGTGAACTTTATCCCTTGTACTGAATGTTCAAGTTATTGTGATAGTGTGCAAATTAAGTGGAAATGTCGGCAATGCAGATTCAGAGAATAATATCTGCATAAACATGCAAGCATATGTATGTCAAATGTCATTATGTTAAAAAAAACATATGCAACTTTAGAAATGTGAGCATGCAACATGGTGAAGTGTCTACTTGGGCCTTCTCTAACCATGTGACACCACTAGTAAAGGGGGCTGGGGAATGGAGGAGAATTGAAGTCTTTACTATCCTCCCCATCATTATCGCTTTGGGCTAGGGCATCAGTCCCACCCTCTTCAGAGTCTACTTCTGAGGAATGGATTTCCCTATCTTACTTTGCTTGCTAAAATGAGCTGAGGGCTCTTTCAAATTTTACCTTTTTGGAAGTTTTTCTATAGGAAATACCTATAAGTTTGCACAAAAATCTTAGGTCATTGTTTTTTCAGAGATGAGATGACTTCCAAGTCGAGATTTTGTGAAGCCTCTATTGTGCCAAGCCTTTTCATCAGGAAGTTGAGACCTTTTTAAAATTTAACTAAAATGTTTAAACCTTTTCCTAACTTACCTAGACTTTTTCAAATCTACTATTGGAATGGATGTCTGCACAGGGCCCTAACAATTTAAATTGAAAACATTTCAGAACAAGTATTTACAATGCAATCTGTCTCGCCTTCTGGACCATTTAACTGTTTAGCCAGTGCTATTGGCTCAACAAATGCACAAGTGGGGTTACAGAAAGGTTATGATTCAAAAACAAAAAAGGGATGAACTACAAGACTGGCACTGCATTCCATTCCGTTTGTGAATGCAGCATTCCTAACTTACCTAGACTTTTTAAAATGTACTATTGGAATGGAGGTCTGCACAGGGCTCTAACAATTTGTCACATTTGTCACATTTGTGACAAATGTGACAAATTAACTTTAATATTGCTGGCATCTGTATGGTGTTCTAAAAACGTGGTTGGATGTTTGACTTCATTGGGGGGACTATTTTATCCCCAACTTATCGACCATGTTTTTAGAACACCATAAAGATGCCAGCAATATTAAAGTTAATGTGACATCTGCAATGGATTTTTAACTCACTTTTTCTATATATGGGCCCTCACTTAGTTTAGAAGTGCATCCGTGTCATCAGGTGTATGCCCGCCCTCTACCAAACCAAGTTTTTAGAGGGCGAGGACTGGTCAATGATGAAGCATGACACCTGGTGGTGTGTGAGACCAGTCCTTCACTTTTTGTGAGATGCCTGCACTCACGAACTGAAAAACAACTGCACTTAGATTCTTTGCACTGGGAGCAGCTCTGTTGTGTTTAAACAATGGTCTACAAGTCCCTACTGCTAGTCTGCCCCTGAATTGACCACATTAGGGGTGTGGGTCACCTTTCCTACCCAGAGCCCTCTTTTCTGCCACTTCTAAAAATAGCAGAATCCTTCTACCTGGGGTGGAGAAGGGCTGTTTCATCTTCTGGAAGTATGCACTAATGCACATCAGAGGCGGTGAAGCCTTGAAGCTCAAATCCTTAATGTGTCACTTCACTAGACTGCTGCCTGAGAGGGAGGAGATGTGACCTCCTTCCTGCCTAGGCCTTTGTTTCTGACTCCTGAGAGTGATTCTGTCTTGGCAGCAGCAACTGTAGGAAGCACGGCTTGCTAGCTAGAGCACAGAAAGGCTAGGCAACCATGTGACCAACCTCTAAGGTAGCTACTTGGGTGCATGCCACATCACCCTGGACACAAAATTAATGTCAGGGGTGAAAAACAAAGTTATTTGATATCAAACTGTACATATTTAGAGGGTACCATAATGGATATAGCAAATTCAGGTGTGCCTCTGTGCAAGCTATGTTATGCTATGGCCCTCTTATCACTTATACTGTGCTTTACTGGTAAATAACACTTTAGGGTGACATAAGCTTTCATTTACATGTTCTCACTCTTATTTATGGCACCCTGACTCCTGGGCTCAGGAGGCCCTCTCTAGGGGTGACTGACATATATCAACAGCAGTGCATTGACTTTGCCACACACAGTGATGGCAACATCGAAATTAAGCAGATTGCACTGTTCATGCGGTCTGCAATGGCAGGTCTGCTGTCAATAGTTTACTTGGATCACTCAGGGTGGCAAAAACAGTTCTACAAGCCATGGGGACCTCTTTACCATTATACTCACAATAATGTATCCAAACCTCAACGTGGTTCATAGACCTCTTCAACTCTTTAGGTGGCGTATGCCGCAAAATACAGAAAGGAAGCAATCCTTTGTTATTTAACCCTCACACACCCTAATGGTGTCATGCTTCATCATCGGATTCACCCTGACTCCTAAAGGTCAGGGTGGGCTCGTCATATTTCAGGGAGCTCTTAGGAGATGTAGGCCAAGGGGGCATAAAGATAAACATCCTAGTACAATCCCCAGGTATCCCTTTATTCATGGGGATGTAGTGTACATTACAAAGATAAAAAAGGGTCTTCTTGGAGGTTATGGTCCTATGACCCTAAAAGACTGCCAACATGTTTCAGCCCAAATATTCAGTGGCCAAAAATGGTTTTGGGCTTTCTTCAGGGCACAGCAAATATTCCCTCACTTGTGTTGACCCCCCAAAATCTTTTCTTGGCCTATAAATTAGTGTTGAAGGTACAGAAAACTGTAACCTTCGTGACAATATTAATAATAAAAACAATAACAGCGGGGAGAATACTTACCTCTTTGTTATATTCTGGTCATCTCTTTCCCTGCTGCTCAGCCTGTGTGTGTGTGATGTCATTAGAATGTTCGTGTATGCATGGTTTGAATGTGTGGTCAGTTTGTATGAGTGGGGCTGAGCAGCTGGATGCTGCTCCCGGTGGGGCCTTCCTATTTACCAACTTTTAACTAATAAACATCTATTTAAGAACATCTACGACTATTGGATCTACTTACATTACAAAGTACTTTTATCATTGCAACACTCCCTTCTTCTGATAATGAAAAATTCAGCCTGTAAGGAGAACAAAAGAGAACAGGACAAAAAATTATGCATTACAATAACCGTCCTGATGTACGATTGCACCCTTCATGCATAGGTGCACACACTGTTTTAATTCCATGATCAATGATTGAGTGTTCAAAACGGCAGAGCCATAGTGGATTCACTGATCCCAATCTGCCCTTTTGGCAGTGTGCATGATCTCATAGCATACAATTAGTGCTTTTAAGTGTAGATCGCGTAGTCCACTCGCGCTCTAGAATGACTAGTGAAAAAAATATACATTCATCTCAGTAGTGGTCACACGTTTATACAGGATTATCACGCATAGGGGTCTATTCCGATTCGGGAAACAAATCCGTACGACGATTCGTATTCGTAGCCGTTTCCGTACGATTCGTACAAGTCCGTCCAAATCGCATAGTATGATTTGTAGTATAAAAATACATCCAAATCGTTGCGAACCATACGAAAGTCAAGGGTGAGTTCGTACGACATGGACCCGCACAGTAAACAGTACGAATCGTAAACATGCGGTACGACCCGCCAAGTAGGATCCGGACTGGGGAATGGGGGCGCGATTCATACGGATACGTCGGGTATGAGCAAATCATACTGAAATCTACACAATCGCATGAGCCGTACTCCTAAATTCAAGTGGAGTACGCAGGGGGTGTACGCACCATACAAAGCACCGTACACCTACATTCATGGGTGGTACGCACAGGAACATACGCACCGTAATCCAGGAGTGTACGCACCGTACCCCGATGCACTGTACCCCTACAACAATGGGGTGTACGCACCGTAAACAGGAGGTCCGTTCCGTACGCATTTTGAGCCAAAATCTGTTTTTCCTGATTATTTATACTCCCATAGCAAAATCGTCGTACGGAGTGCTGTCGACACGAATCATACTGGCTGGTTCAGAAAAAGCTGCTTCGAACCTTACGGACGTCGCATACTGCTTGTTCGTACGGATCATTGAGTCGTACGGTCTTTGGTATGAATCATACGGAGATCCACATTGGGTATACATCGTACTACATCGTACGTATGGGTACGGTTCTCCGTACGATCTGTATGGGAAAAAGGCTCCGTACAGCGATTCGGATGGGATTTTATCGAATCGGAATCGGCCCCATGGTGTTGGTGTTTCTCTATATATCATTCGTGCCAATTTGATCGCCAATAGAATTTCTCACGCCCTTATCCAAATAGAGAGGAATAATTATATCTCAGGGGTCATGGTGGGGTAGCCTTGTAGTCAAACGCTGTTAATGGAAGTAAAGATAGAACACTCCTGCCTTAGGGCTCCCAGTATAGCTAAAATTCAGAACAAATTACCTCTGTCTGTCGCTGTCTTAGCATGATCAACTTACTACTCCAAAGGTCCTGCCCCGTGAAACACCTATTTGGTGTCCGTGAGCCCTGACATTCGCGCTGCACTGCCTGGAGTGCCTCTATATGTAATCCTGTCAATAGATGTTGCCACCATGCTGGGGCGAGGCGAGAGGGCGGAGCGCTCCTAGTGCACGTCATTTCCGGTGCGCTACCCGGAAGAGAGTGCAGGAACCCCATTACTTGAGAGGAAATGTAGTTCTGTGTCTGACGTGTGTAGTCCACCCCCGTTAATGAAGAAGATTACTTGAAAGTGGAATACTTTGGGCAGCCAAGTGATGTTAAAGACATCACATTATATGTAACAGTTAAAACCGGGTTGTGATGGCACTGGGAAAAATGTAGCCCTACGCCTGTACATTATGTTTGTATTGTTAATCGAGACAGTGTCTGTTTTATTGATAGGACCAGAATAACAGCGTTATAAATGATGGCCCCATACGAAGAACCTCTAAGATGGTTCTGATATAACCCTGTTTTAATGGTGTCTTTATTGTGACAACTCTTTTTATATGTGATCTTATATATGATGTCCGCTCCCGATTCCCATAGTGGTAGTAATGTGCCTGTATACTGCATAGTTATGCTTAGGAAGTATTTTGCGTGTAGACAGGCATAGCTGTTTACCAACGTATCCAATTTATATTCAGGGCATTCCATGGGAAAGAGTCATTTAAACCCTGGCTGTCCATGCCTAAACTATACACTCAAAGTTGTTCACTCTCAAGGAGTCCCTTAGTAATGTTGCAACCTTCTTTCACCTTTTTAATCACTGTCCATGCTAGATCTTTATTATTGTGTTTACTTTCAAAGTAATGTGCCGTCAGTCTCGTGGCGGTGATTGCTCTCTTGATTGTGCTTATATGTTCACCTATGCAGATCTTCACTTTTCGCGTTGTCATTCCGCCACATTTCATTCCGCATGGCTAGATGATCAAGTAGACCATACTGGAGGTGTTACAAATGGTGTGGTCTCTTTGTTCTCAATCAGATTGCATGCCCAAGTCAATGCTCCTGGTGTGTTTGGTGAAGGGGCATCCCGCAGAGTTCCCACAGGGGAAATGGCCCTTAAAAGGTGGTTGGTTCCATAAGGTCATCTGAGGGTCCTGTGCTGGTTTCCAATTGACCGTTTTGCCCAGCATATTCCTTATGCTTTTATTCCTCCTGAACGAGAACATGGGTTTCTCAAATATTCATTTGTTAAATGTCAGGATGCGCCAATTCTTCTTTATGATTTTGTTGACGTTGTTAGAGGATGAATTGTGAGTGGTTACACAGATAAGTACTGTGTTTTATTTTCTCATATTAGTTTCCATCAATGCCTCACGTGGTGTATTTTGTGATCTTTTTCTAGATTGCTCAATCACCTTTTCAGGGTAGCCTTTCTCTTCCAGTTTCGTTGTGAGGAATTTGGCCTCTTCATAATAATCCTGCAGATTCAAGCAGTTCCTCTGTATCCTTAGATACTGCCTAATGGGGAGGTTCTCTCTCATGGACCGGGGGTGCGCACTATTGGAGTCCAATAGTCCATTGCAGTCAGTAGGCTTCTTGTACAACAAGCTTTCTAATCTTCCATCTCTAGCCAAGATATTGATGTCCAGGAAGGAGCAATGCCATTATTACAAGAACTGGTGAATTTGAGAAAGGGGTTGATGTTATTAATCCAAGTCATGAATCCTGATCTGCATGCCAGATGACAAAAATGTCATCTATGTACCTTAACCATTTCCTCATTTTTTCAGAGAAGGGTTTGTTGGACTAGATGTGTTCCACTTCAATGTGCCCCATATAGAGACAGGCAATGCTAGGGGCAAAGATACTGCCCATTGAAGTCCCATGGACAAGCAGATACAGTTGGTCCTCGAATCTGAAAAGGTTTTCCGTAAGGGGGATCCGCATAAGGTCCACAACAAATTTTACTGGATTCTCCCAATACCATTCTTCTCTTCTCAGTATAGTCTGTATGACTTTGATGATGCTTTCCTCGTGTGAAATGCTTTGTATAAAGCTTCAATGTCCAAGCACAGCATTGCTTCTTTTGATGGGTCGTATTCAACATCTGCAAGTATGTTGAGTAGGTGTTTGGTATCCATGACGTAGGACTTAATTTTTGGAATCAAAGGTTGTAAGAACAAGTCAGTATATTGTGAAAGAGGTTTGAGAACCAAACCTATTCCGGACACTATTAATCTCCCAGGGGGTAGTATCTTTCCTTTGTGTATCTTGGGTATGGTATAAAATACAGATGTTCTGAGTTCTTGTTATTGAGGTAGTCTCCCTCATTTTTTGTGACCCATTCCCTATCCAACGCATTGCTGGTATTTTCAGTGATGGTTTTTTGAAATCGTGGGGTAGGGTCCCACTGAATCTTCCCAATGGGCTTGATAGTTACAAACGAACCTCGTATTTTTTCGGGATGACCCATCTTCAAAAAGGAGTGGAGTTCAAGGTTATTACCCCTGGTAAAGCAGCTGGGCCTGGTGGCACCCCAGTTGATCATTATTTGGCTGACATCCGTGCCTGGGCTCTTTATTTCAATAAACTATTGAATAATATCTTGGGGGGGCAAGTAGTCCTGCCAGCTGAAAGGTCGCCCAGATCGTGCCCCTCTACAAGAAAGGCCAACGGGATTCCTCTCTAAATTATAGGCCTATCAGTCTTTTAGATGTGGCCCAAAAAGTATTTGCCGGATGACTACTCACAAAGCTGGACTTCTGGATTGAATATCACCAGGCGCTCTTCCCACTGCAGGCAGGATTCAGAAAAGTGATTAGTAATGTAGACCTGGTCTTTAGATTTTTATTAATCTACTGGAAAATTGTTGTCATACAAATGGCACATCTTTATCTGTTCTTCTTAGACTTAAAGTTGGGGTTTGACATATTCTCTAGAGCCAACTTGTGGGCTGTCTTAAAGAAAAGTGGGGCCCCACCTGACAACCCGGATCTATATGTCCGTCTTTACCAGGAAAATTATTCGCAAGTGAGGTTGGGCAGGGAAGGGAAGTTTACTACTCAAATTGACATCCAGAAAGAAGTATGCAAGGCTGTGTCCTTGCTCCATCCTGTTTTCTACTGTATCCTAATTATGGGCCATCTTGAATGATGCTCTTAGCCACCACAAACCATTCAGGGGCCTGATTACATTGGGGATTGCCCCTTGGACAGGGTATGCAAATTCAATTTTCTGAGTATTAGGCGAGGATCATGTTCACCCCAAATAGAGAAGAGCAGCTTAAATCTCACTCAGCATTCTGCCACAATTCTAAGGGTGTCAATTACGATGATGGGCAGACACAGTCCGCCTGCCAACGCAGCTGTAAATTAGGATGTGCCCACCACACTGGCGGGCATATCCTGTATTTTAACATTGCAGCGGGTGGCAGCACCCGCTACAATGTTAAAAACATGTTTTACATATGTACGTACAATGTGACAGGCACCGTGCAGTGCCTGCCACCTTGTACACGCATATGTAGGGGGGTACCATAGGTACCCCCCATGTGCAGCACCCCACACCGCCACCCCCGGGGGCCCACAACAGGCCCCAAAGGCATTCACCGCCTGTCTGTTTGCAGCAGCATCGCAGCCACAAAAGACATGCATCCTAATCCCCATGGAGGTGCCAGCACGGCACTGCCGCCATAGCCCTATTGTACCTGGTCCCGCAAGGTGGGTGGAAAAGTCCCGCCTTGCGGGACCACGGCGGACGGTCTTTCCGTCCACCATGGTACCTTTCCCATTCCCACCGCCATCCTAATTTGGTGGTGGGAATATTCAGGGTGATGGTGGGAAGTCTGCCACAGCCGCACCGGCGGTCCTCACCGCCGGCCCAGCGGTGACGGACTTCCCACTATTGTAATCGACCCCTGAGACACTACAGAAAATCTCGAACCAGATGTGTTTCTCCTACCCTGTGAGGGCAGAATTATGGGGCACTTTGAGCCTGAACAAGTTACGGATGGCTGAGAAAACGTTCTTGAGAGCAATAACCAACCTCCCAAAGAACCGTCCACTAATACGCTTATACGTGATATGGGTCTTAACTCATTGATACATAAGGCAAAACTGAAGCCTCTACTTTAATGGAGAAGGGGAAAATACTCCCTGGAATGGGATGATTATCCTGGAACATTGGACGTATCTTTGCATAGACCTGGAAAAATCAAGTGGTTGTCCTATGTACGAGAGGAATTGCTGACATATTATTTAACACAAAAATATCTATCTACACAAATATTGATGCAAAATATTGATAGTCAAAATATCGACATCCTATCCGTATAATGTAAATTACTAAAATATCGAAAACATAATATAGATGTAAAATATATTGATGTAAAAAATATCGTTTTTTTAATATATCATATTTTTTTTAATTAAATAAAAAATCAAATTAAAAAAATCTTTAAATGTAATGTACATTAAAAAAATATATAATACACTAATTTAATTTAAAAAAACTTTAAACATACATATATAAAATGTAATATATAAATTTATATTTACTTTAAAACAGTTAATAAACTAATACCTATTTAAAAAAATATTATAAATATATAAAAATTCACTTATATACATATATATATATACACCTATAACATAAAATCTTATAATAAAAACATTATAATATAAAGTAAGTTGGTAAAATATTTTTACATTTTTAAACTTACATTTTGCACTCCATCAAGTGCAACAGTAGGAAAATTGTTAAATAGCATAGGGATAATAATTACTATTCCCACTCCAGTGAGCGCAACAGTAGGGAAAGTGATGGATAGCGAATGGTAAGAATGACTTTTCCCACTCCACAGAGTTTAACAGTAGGGAAAGTGTTGGATAGAGTAGTGGTAAAAATTATTATTCCCACTCCCGAGAGTGCAACAGTAGGAAAAGTGTTGGATAGCGATGGGGTAACAAATACTATTCCTACTCCTGTGAGTTCAACAGTAGGGAAAGTGTTGGATAGCGGAGGAGTACATATGACTATTTCGACTCCAGTGAGTGCAACAGTAGGGGAAAGTATTGGATAGTGTACGGGTAAAAATTACTATTCCCACTCCAGTGAAAGCAACAGTAGGGAAAGTGTTAGATAGCAAAGGGTAAAAATTACTATTCCCACTCCAGAGAGTGTAACAGTAGGAAATGTTGGATAGCAGGGGTTTAAAGATTATATTTCCAAAACAATATATTCTGCATAAAAAAATCTATTAACTACAATACAAAAATTGTCAATAACATAAAAATGAAAAATAAATAAAAATATAAAAAATTACAAAAGATAGAACAATTTTATAATGTTAAAAATTAATTACAAACATTAATTCATAAAACAAACAAATACCTATATTTAATATAAATTAGTTATAATAAAAAACATTTTGGGTCCGATTCCGATTCGGGAACGAAAAGCGTCCGATGATTCATATTCGTAGCCGTTTCCATACGAATCATACAAATCCGTCCGAATCGTGTAGTACGATCCGTATCTCAAAAATCCGTCTGAATCCTTGCGAACCGTACAAAAAAACAAGGGAAAATATGTACGACATACACCCGTACAGTGAACCGTATGATTCGTAAACATGCCGTACGACCGGGCAAGTACGATCCAGACCGGGGACTGTGTACGCGATTTGTGCAGTAAACGTCGCGTACAGGCAATTCGTATGGAGAGCCGCACAATAACATACGCATCGTACCCCAGAATTCAAGAGGTGTACGCACAGAGTGTACACACCGAACACCTACATCCTTGGGGGGTACTAACTGTACCCCTATGCACCGTATACCAACATTCATGGGGTGTACGCATGGGGACATATGCACCGTACCCCTGAAATCCAGGGGTGTACGCTGATGCACCGTACCCCTGCAATCATAGAGTGTACACACCGTAGCCAGGGGGTCCGTTCCGTATGCATTATGAGGCGAAACCTGCTTATCCAGATGTTTTCAGCTTCCATAAAAAAAGAGTTGTACGGAGTGTTGTCAATACGAATTGTACTTGCTGGGTCGTACAATGCTGCTTCGATCCGTACGAGCATCGCGTACTGCATGCTCTGAGTGCGATCCGTACAGAATATTGAGTCAGACGGTCCTTGGTACGATTCGTAGGAGAACTGCATTGGGTGCGCATCGTACATCATCGTACATACAGGGGCGATTCGGGATATGATTCGTACGGGAAAAATGTTCCCTACAGCGATTCGGACGGAGTTTTTTTTTCAAATCGGAATCGACCCCTAAATATTACATAAAAACAATACTTTTTATTTCCTACCCTATAACCCTACACCTTTCATAACACACATCTAAAGTTCTATAGAAGTGTCCCTCTATAATTATTATAATTAATTATCAAATAAACAATTATTATTAAGAATCAATTTTAAACATATACAAATTAATGTACTCACCAAATATCACCCCTATAAATTCAAAATCCACACACAAAGTAAAAGTAAACATTTACCATAAAAAATGTATCAATTAATAAATCAATATTAAAAAGCAAATATTTCTTAATTAATAAAACTTTAAATAATTCCCACCTCTACCCAAACAAACTCAACAATACACACATAAAAATAATTACACAATTTCCATGACTAATTTAACATTATTAAAATATTATCAATCAACAACAACCTATTAATTAATTAAAATTAATTTATTTCCCACCGTTTATTAATATAAACCCCACAACTCACATATCTTATTAATTACACAATATCCATATTTAATATTTAATTAATTAATTGCCATTAATCAACAACGAATTATTAATTCATTTAAATACATTTCTTTACAGCCTTATTGCCGTATAAACCCAAAACGACCACTACATAATTGATACAATTAACATCATTACCAATTCATTCAAAGTTATGATTAAACAATTAATAATTAATTCATAATAAATGAACTAACACAAACAACAATAAAAAATAAATAAAAAATAATAAATACAAAATGTTAATTACTTTATTAAAATTAAATTACTTCCCACCCTATTCCTCTATAAACCCACAACCCAGGCCTAAACAATTTACATAATTAACATAATTGTCAATTAATTGTCAATTAATTAATTAATAACCAATTAATAACCAATTAATAATTAATATAACACTCATTATAAATAATAATAAATTAACATTATGACTTGCCATATTATAATTAAATTACTTTCCACCCTATTTCCCTATAAACCCACAACCTGCTACAGAACTAAAAAACGCATAATTAAATTAACATAAAAGTATTCACCTCTACACTTTTTAATCATACATTAAAAGAAAGCACTACTTGTACAAAAAACATTACTTTTAAAATACATACTAAAATACATCACACTAATATAAAAATCGATATTATAAACAACAATATTTTTACAAATGCTGTTACTGACTTCGATATTAAGAAAACACAATATTTCTAACCTGTCGATATTCTGGACCACGATAGTCAGCAATCGAAATACTTGTATTACGATATTTTTGGAAAGGCAAATATGGAAGAAAGGGGGCACAGTATGTAAAAATCATGCACAGTCTCTATTGAGGTAAAGAATATCGTTAGACAGAATATCGACCCTAAGGTAAGTAATATCGATTTTTTTCAAATTGATATCAAATATATCGATGTTACTGACCTCGATGTTACTAATATCTATATTTCTATTATTGTTATGTATTTTATTATATATTTAATATGTATGTGTTGTATGTTTTTTGTTAAGTATTTTGGGTACTATTTTTATGTATTATATTTATATATATATATATATATATATATATATATATATATATATATATATATATATATATATATGTATATATTCACTGAAAAAACCATAGGTTATAGACCATATATAGTTAGGAATTAGCATTTACAAAACCTTAAAAATTCACTGAAAAAACCATAGGTTATAGACCATATATAGTTAGGGATTAGCATTTACAAAACCTTATTTTACTCGCACAAAACCATTGAAATTCGCATATATAGTTAGTTGCACTAACTATATATCGCGCACCCGCAATACACTGCTGATGATGTCACATATTACATCATTAATGACATGGTCAGTGACATCACTGATGACATCACTGATGACACCTCAAATGACATCCACCCATCATCCACCCTTTTATCCAATCATCCACCCTCTTTCACCCAGCAATCCTTGCTTTCACTCATCCATCCATCATGCAAAAGATGGACCCCTGTGAGTGACGGAGGAAGTGGGGTCTGCAATGTGGTGTGTTTGCACCCCGTCCAGGGCCTCCAGATCACAGCCCATGTCAATGCTTGCAAGTGACGCCACACAGGAGTGCAGTAAACTGGCTTCTACAGGCACAGGTTCTCCACTCAGAGTCAAAAATACCAATCCTGTTGTATTTTTTAACATTTCATTTCCGTTCTGCTGTCTGCCATTCTTGGGAGTTTTCGAAAGTGCTTGCTGCAGAAGTGAAGGCGTTAAGAATTGAAAACATTTCAGCTACATAACCCGTGCATTGATCAGTGACTTTCACTTATGAGTCATTCATAACATTGGGCTAATGTCTCATTATTTCTATGTGTGTGTAAAGCCTTTTTGCATCTTACACGAATGTCATATTTAGAATCTTCGCAAACGTTCAGGAATTGTCTCAATATTTATTGCAATCAAAATTGTTCTACATAAGAACCGTTTCTCTTTGAGGCACCTCTGGCTCTTGTTTAACATTTACACTATTGATACAACGTTTATTGCCTCATCAGGATCTCCATGAAAGTTGTGACTCGTATCAGTCTCTTTTTGACCACTCGCTCGGAAATCTCCGTCATCTGATATTTGTTGGCACAAATGCGCAGGATAGAGTGGCTGTGACTCACAGCAGAGGGCCTGAACGGACCCTGCTCTGTCAAACACAGCGTGATGTTGAGAACCCGGCAATCATTCTAATGGGCCCGGCTGAATAGCTCAGATGGGGCTCAGATCGGGGCTGCAGAAGCGGCGCCTCGGCTGCCAGACACACCGTCCACTCCGGCTCACCAGCACAGGCAATGAGCATTATTTTTTGTGAGTACCGGTACTCTCTGAGCAGAAGAAAAAGTGCCGGTACTCAGAGTGATAAATCTGAGAAGTGCCGGTACTCAGTACCGGTGAGTACAGGCCCATTTAAAGCACTGAGTATAAGGGAAGGAAACAGAGAGAAAAGGAATGAGGGAAGTAGCAAAGGCAGGAAATTGAGGGTTAAAGAAATGAAGCAGTGGAACTAATAAAAGTTAAATGTGATAGAGATGTAACGGAAAGAGTACTAAACACTTACCTTATAATTGACGTTTACTAAGGCACTTGTTATTTTTATAGTTTCAATCTGTGAAAGAAAGAACAAAAATTTTAAAATTGATAGAAGGTAGTAAAAGATGAGTGAGCATGAGACAAGATGAGTACATATTATAAATCACAATTCAAAGTACAAAATTAATTATACATATTTAATGGTTTATTTTTGCTGTTCTCAGAATATATCAAATTTCACTGAAAACAGTGAGTTGAAGGTATTCATCATATAACAGCGGGGAAAAAAAGCACAATCAAAATGATTGTGTTTAAAAAACCCAAATAATATAACTAATCAGAAATCAGAACTCATCAAAAGTAACTTACTTTCTATGACGTCAAAGGATGTCCTATGAACAGCTTATACTCTGTTGTGCTGTTACTATTTTCTGCCCACCACTTTCTGAAAGATAAACTCCATTGTTTTAAGAAAAATTAGAGATACAAAGCCATTTAAAACAGCACACTAAATTACAGCAACACCTAGAATCATTATAATCCAGTTACCTACCCTAAATTCTCACTTCTGAAAACAAGTCAAAAGGCAACATTGCTTCATACTAAAATGGTAACCATTGCCGAAAGACTAGCCTTTTTTATATTTCAAATAAGCTGTGTAATATCCTGATGTTGTCAAAGGACCATCATAATATATAATAGCTGCAGTTGCAAATGTTCTTCCTGAAATCGATGACTGTGTAGCCAAAACATTTTTAATTAGACTTAACAACTTTTTTTCATCCAGTTTATGTAGTTGAAATTGTAAAATGACATTTCACCCATAAGTTTCCATAAATAATATGGACAGCATTGCAGACTTACATTTCCTCTACTCCTTATTTTGATCTGCTGCTTGAATTAGCTTATAAACACAAACAGTTTTCGCTCTGTACTACAATTATCCACAAGGCCATATAGAGTAGGAGCCATTAGAACCTCTTGAAATTCCTCTGAACAAATCCCAAGATTCCTTTTCTAAAATTTTGGTTGTAAGAACACCAGGTAAGAATTTTGAAGGTGGAAAGGCAATCTTTTTTTGAAAGTTAAAACAGAATCATTGCAGAATGACCAGCCGTTTCCAGATTTTAAATAAGCTGTGTAATGTCCTGAAGTAGTTGAAGGACCGTCATGATATATAATTGCTGTAGTTACAATAGTCCTTCCTGATATAGACAACTGCGAAGCCACCAAATTATTAATTAAAGTTGTCAATTTAGTTCCATCAGGCCTACATCGTTGGAACATTAAAATGACATACTGGCCATAACTTCGTAAAATTAACGTGGACAGCATTGCAGACTTACATTGGCTACACTCCATGTTTTGATCGGCTGCCTTTACTAGCTTATTGAAGGATACTGATTTACTGTCAGGCAAAGTTAAATATATAAATCTTTCTGAGTCTACACTAGTAGTACTTGATAGCCTACAGTTCTCGCAATCATGCTGCCATTGATAAGAAAGGCCAAACAGATAATCTACATCTACACCTTCATCTTGCAATACATCAAGCATATACATTTATGACTGAAAGCCCGGACGTCCTACTACTATCGGAGACCTGGCTCACTAATGATTCACTTCCCGACATCTTGGCTGCGCTACCCCCAGACTATTTTCTGTTGAATACCAACCGATCGGGGGGTCGCTCCGGGGGAGGGGTGGCGGCGGTAATACGCAAGGATCTTAAGATTATTGCCTCCGCGGCCATGACTCTCCCAGAAGTGGACACCCTGGTCCTTAGCCTTGGGACCGAGGTGGGCGCAGTCACCCTTATGGTACTTTATCGCCCCCCCACCCAATGCCGTCCTTCCCCTCATCCTTCATCGACCAGTTGACCAACATCGCCACCTCCTCCCCCCGTATCGTCATCATTGGTGACTTTAACTACTGGTTTCAGCATGAGGACGCCGGCCCGCATGCTTCAGAACTGTTCGAGGGTCTGTCAAGCCTGAACTTTACTCAACTAGTCAGGTCCGCCACCCATAGGGGCGGCCATATCCGCGATCACATTTGGACCCATGGGGTCAAGTCCCCTTGCCCACTAATACCACCATGTGTGTGGTCTGATCATTTTTTGATCGACACCACAATTTCGGCGGTTGGCCAGATCAGGATCCCCCCGAGGGAGGGTGGCACTGCCCGTAAGTGGAGGGCTGCCGATTCCCCCAAATTGCTGTCTCACCTGTCCCAAACCCGTCCCTTGCTTCCCAATGACATCGGTACCAATGAGCTTTATGGGCATGTGGCTGACTGGCTCACGACAGCCAGCGACATCTTTGCTCCCCTAACCAAGTTCCCCCGATCTCGACACAGCAATTCCCATAAATGGTTCACCCCCCATCTTAAAGCCCTCCACTTGGAACTCCGTCAACTTGAGCGCAAGTGGAGGAGAGACTATTGCTCTTTAAGTAGAGATGCCTATGTGGCCGCCCGTAATAGGTATAAACTTGCCATCTCCGCAGCTAAAAAAGCTTATGCCTCAGGAAAAATTTTATCAGCCCCCTGCAAGTCCAAAGAAATTTTCAAAGTCCTCAACGAATTTACCTCCGATCCCAGGACGCTCCCAACTCAGGCCCCCACACAGGAAGCGTGCAACACTCTCAGCACTTTTTTTATTCAGAAAATTGTATTGATCAAGGACACCATTCCAGTCACTCCTCCTGGCCCTGGATCTGTCTCCCCCCGCACAACACCTCTTCGCTCACACAATTCCCTCTTCTAGACCCTACATCTCTGGCCACTCTGGCCTCCCGCACTAAGTCTCGATCCCCAGACGATTGCTGTCCCCCTTCCATACTCCGGGACATCTGCCATTCTCTACCCGACTGCATCCTCCCCCTGCTAAACTCTTCTCTTTCTTCCGGTACGGTGCCTAGCTCCTTCAAGGAGGCCATGCTGGTGCCTCTTCTGAAGAAACCTGGGGCTGACCCCGCCGTTCCGGCGAACTACCGCCCCATCTCCCTCTTGCCCTTCTTTTCTAAAATCTTGGAAGCCCACGTCACCGCCTGTCTCTCACAGTTTATCGAGAGCTCCAACTTTCTCGAGACTAACCAGGCCGGCTTTAGACCCGGCCACTCTACAGAGACAGTGATCTTGGCCGTGCTGGACGCCCTGAGAGACGGCGTTGACAAGGGTACCCCCCAGGCCTTGGTATTATTAGACCTGTCAGCCGCCTTCGACACGGTGGATCATAACATCCTTCTCCACTGTGTCGAGCAGGCTGGCATCCAAGGCCTGGTGCTGGCTTGGGTCAAATCCTTCCTGACCGGGAGGTCTCAGACCCTTAGCCATGGGCACCTTCAGGGCCAGGGCTCCTTTTTATCCCCTCTTCTCTTTAATCTCTATCTTCGACCCCTTCTTTTTTCTCTGAGGCAGTGGGACGTCACCGTTTTCAACTATGCGGACGACCTGCAACTCATCTTTTCTCTTAACTCCCCTTCTGCTATTCCCAACTTCCAGGCAGTCATGTCCCACATTCTCCAGTGGATGGGCCAAAACCAGCTAAAATTGAACCCCGGTAAGACGGAGCTCCTCCTTCCCAGTAGGAGTGCCACCTTCTGGGGGCCACACTTCTGGCCGGCGGAACTTGGCCCCTCTCCCATCCCCGTGGCCTCGGTGAAGAGTCTGGGGGTCACCATTGACTCCGGTCTATCCCTTGGGCCTCAGGTGGGGACGGTGGTCTCCTCCTGCATTTACCAGCTGCGCAGGATCAGGAAAGTGGCTTACCTCCTTACACCTGATGCCCTCCTGCAAGTCATCATGGCCCTCGTCCTCTCCCGCTTAGATTTTTCGAACGCGATCTATCACGGTCTGCCTAAAACATCTTTGGCCAGACTGCAAGCTGTTCAAAATCAAGCGGCGAGACTGGCCCTTGGGATCTCTGGGATCTCGAAGTGGCAATCCGCCAGGCCCCTCCTTTCCAAACTGCACTGGCTTCCTGTCACTTCAAGGGCGGCCTTTAAGATCGGCTGCCTCACTTTCAAGTCGCTAGCTGGGCCTTGTCCCGCCTTCCTGAAATCTCTCATCAGGCCCTACTGCCCATCCCGGAACCTGAGATCCTCCCATCTTCACTTCTTGACCATCCCCTCTTTCAAACTTTGCAGATCTGGAGGCCGGAGATTTGCATACCTGGCCCCCAAACTTTGGAACTCTTTTCCTCTTTCTCTCAAAACCTCCAATTCTCTGATTCTTTTTCGTAAATCCTTAAAAACCTGGCTGTTCCCCCAATCTAGTTAAGTCCCCCTGTCCCCTCTGCATCCCACCAGCGCCAGGAAACCCATGGTGTCAGTGCGCTCTATAAGCACCCCTTACAATACAATACAATACAATACATTAAAAACTCCTGACAATCCTGCTGAATATTTTCAGAGAATTGTGTTTGACCTGAACATTCGTCTAACAGATAACGAATTTCAGACACACTTTCTACTCTTGTTCTATCAGCGCTACATTTCTCTAACACAGAATTCAACAAACAGCATAAACTTTGTTCCGAATTGATCTTAATCTGTTCTTTTAAAGTTTCTAGTGAAAAGAGAACATTAACAACTACATTAGCATAGCAGTTGACACCAGAACTATTTTCAAATTCAAAACCAACAACATTTTCAACAGAATTCATTTTATTCCTGCTTACAATTTTTGGTTCATCGACTTTTGGTCTTTTTGCTTCAACCTCCCTACTATTACTGATATTTCTTTGTTTCCGGACTACCACACTTTTCTCAAACAAAGGATATTGAGGCAAATGTGGCGCATACTCTCTTCTTAACCTATTGTATTCCTTAACACAATCTAGATCCGCACAAATGTTTGTGACATCACAGTCAATCAAGTACAATCCCGATAAAGTTCTGACTCGTGACAATGCTACATAAGCCATACCCTCTTTGAACACAGAACTGCCAATATTCAATAAAGCAGTGTCTACAATTAAACCTTGCAATTTATGAATTGTCACCGCATATGCCAAGCAAACAGGAAACTGCTTACAAGCAAAAACTTAGCTGTGCAACGACCAATTAGCTGTACTTCCTCAATGCCATCAAATTTCATTTTTAAAAATTCAATTCCATCTCTACTTCTGTATTTCTCAAAATCAACAACATTACCCATTGATCCATTTACCAGACCTCTTTCAACATGTAAATTCCTTCTCAAAATGATACGGCAATTCAAGCACACATTCAGAGTCTTTTCAAAACCCGCAGTTTTAGATATAGTCTTCTCTAATGAATCCAATTTAGTTTTCAAATTCTCAGACAAAACAATTGTTGTACCCATATGCTCTATTCTGTCAATAGCTTCCAGCTTCACAATCTCTTGGTTTTCTAAATTCAACATTTTGTTGTTGAAGATGGAACATTCTGCAAGAGTTGGCATCAAACATATTCCAGATTTCTTCTCAGTAATTGTCCGAAAAATATCCTCTGGCAGAACGTCTTCTTCTGGATACAAATTTGACAGTAATCGTGCATGTAAAGCTTCTTTCCCACGCTCAGTCATTTTCCCGATTCTAACATCTTGTAGAATATTCTTGTAATCTTCGTCCTTCGCCTGACGCATATTTTCACGCAGCTCAGCATAATTGAAGTTTCACCATATGCTAACGTTGCCAATGCTCCCTAGGCACTTCTTGGTATCTTCATGTGTAAGCAGTTTAAACACTGGTTGTCCTTTCACTGGTGTCAGCTGCAGAAGATCACCGAAAACAATGATGTGTTTGCCACCGAATAACACATCATACTCTGTTTTAAGAACTTCCTGCATTCTCAAATGCACAAAGGCAAGCATGACATTGGAAACCATGCTTACTTCGTCAATGATAAGAAGTTTCATCTTCTTCAAGACTCTAGATACTTCACAACAAGCATCCCTAGATAACTTGTGGTATTGTAATTTGTTATCATGCTCCACTGGCAGCATCAGTAGCCGATGCAATGTAATCCCTTTAATGTTTTGTGCTGCCAGTCCAGTTGGAGCGGTCACAACACAAGACAGCGATGACTCAGTCCTTTTCTGCAGATAACATGAGATTGCTTTAATGAGGAAACTTTTTCCAGTTCCTGCTTCTCCACTCACGTACAGTCGGACAGGCTTCAACGACGTACATGAGCACTCTTTCTTCTCATGACTTAATCCATGCTCTATTTGGTTGGTAACTTCGTCATATATTTTCCTCTGCTCAACGTTGAGTTGTCTTTCCAAATCTTCTAAGTTAACAGCATCCTCCTGAACATGTGCCATGGCTCTTTCCACTTCAATCATGGCAGTGGCAGCTTCATTTTCGATAACTGGTTCTCCTAGTGGATCCTGACTCAATGAAACAGAACTCTGACTGTCCTGAGAACTGTCTCTAGCAATCTCAATTGTTACTTCCTGCTCGATTTCTGCATTCAACATTTCTAGATATTTTGGAAAAACAGGACATTCTATGGACTCCTTGGCTACATTGAAAGAGTCTTCGTAACAGAGGAAATCTCCAAGCAGTTCCTCTTCTGCACGCCAAGGCTTGAAAAGTTGCAAAAGAACTAAATAAAAAAACTCTTTTCTTTCTGGAGATTCGCAATTCAATTTTCGATGATTTACCAATTGACATTTTCTTTGCTTGACCAGACATCCCTCACTTCCAATTACAGCATACACTCCTTTATCAATATCTTCTTTGATGTTCCTCTTGAAAACGTAATTTTGTAGAACATCATACAGACAAACATTCTCCAGGTGACTGCTTCTATTTGGATAATATGTATCCAACATGTTGGTCTTCAAAATATCTGTACTGCTTGGCTCCTTCTCCGCCAAATACTCAATTTCCTGTACAGGTTTCAGAACTTGATTACGCGTTGCAGCAAGACCAAGGCTCGCCCAAATGATACTCCTAGATTTGGCATAGAGACTTGCTGAAGATAACCGGTCAGAACATTCGTAAGCTCCGATTTCTCGATGCGACAACATCTTCAGACTGAAACTGTAAACTTCTTACTGAGGCTCTTTTCATGGGAAATATTCTCCCACATGTCCTTCAGTTCTGTCTTTTCTTTTTTGGTGATGTAAGACGTCACATACCGAGCCACAGCCATACAGTTGTCAGCCACAAACTGTATATCCATGTTAGCATTCCACATGGACAAAATCACTGGGTTGTAGTCGTTAATGTACTTGGACTCTTCGTTTCTTTTCAAATTGTATGTGTTTTTGGGTGATTTCCTCATCACATTATGTCGCAGCGAAGACATCAAATTGTTAACTCTTCCTTTTGATATCACCGACCGTGGAAATGCAAAACGACATTTGGTGTAGTACTTGTCCTTGTTTCTGAATTTACGACGACAGTACTTTCCACAACGATGGCTTTGAAACCGTAAAACTTGTTCTCTTAGACTTTTATCTTTGTTTGTCTTTGGAACAGCACATGTAGCATACTGTTCTATGAAACTCATCACTAAGTCATCCGGATCTGTTCCAAATTTGGGTGCATCTTTGATCCATAGCAGCATATGTATGAGGAGCTCCTCTTGCTTGATACTCCTTTCTCCAGAAGAAATCCAACACCTCTCCAAGAGGTGGATTTTTCTTGTTCATGATGAAAGACATCATAGCTTCAAATCTATGATTGAAGTACCTACATACATTCACTGGATCCAAAGAGCACAGTTCTCCGGGTGTCTTGAATTCGATATTTTCAATGTTTCCATTTGCCTCTCGTAGAAATTCAAGTAAGTCTTCCCAGCCATACTCAGCACAGCTGAGAGTGAGGAACTATGTGGAAGTTCCTAAGTTCCTCAGCATACATTTTAAGTCACCATGGCGGCGGTACCAATACTCCTTAGTACCACGCTGACAAGCCATGAGATTAATCAGGTGAGAATCTAAAATACTGTCTTGCACATTGGCTTTATCCATAAAGTCCCTTGCCGAGATATTTTGCAGTTGTACACCACTTTTCAAGATGTGGTTCACTGCATAAGACAATCCAGAGAGATCACTTTCAAACAGTAGATTAAATAAATAGGGAATGCATTGACGAAACCTAGGATCTTCTGCATACAATCGTAAAGTCCGGTATTCTGAAGCAGGAATTTGAACAGGTCGCTCATCATATCGTCCTCCTCGACCTGTGGGAAATAACTGTGGGAAACATCGAGCCTCCAAACTTTCCTCCCAAACACTAATGGGACTCCCTTTGGCTTGTTTCATTTGAAACAACTCAATAGCATTCCCCATGACTTACTTGGAATGCAAAGGATGAACACTATAATGTTCAAATATTTCTTCATTTTTAGAGGCTTCTACTTTCTCAATTTGTCCAGCACACAAATCGCTGTCCTCTTCTTCACTTACTTCCTCTTCTGCAACACATACATTCTTGTAGTAATCATTATTTTTTATCAAATACAATGTTGCCTTTTTGACTTTCCTAACATCCACTAAATCTTGCCAGATTTTCTTACTCTTTGTCGGAACACCATTAACTATGATAACCAGAGGTTCCTCTTCCACTTTCTCTACTCCAATTGTATTAATGTTTTTCTTCAAATCTAAAGGCAAATAAACAACTCTTCCCTTTAATCCTCTCTGTAAATCTGATGGAGGCAATTTCCCTGTCTTTGGCTCCATTCGTACAATAGCCTGGAAGGGATGGAAACTTTGAATCAAAATGGATTCATAAGTATTTAAATCCTTCAATTCAGAAGGAATGTCAACTAATTCCAGATTATTATAAACCGCTCTAGCAGGCAGCTGGTTTTGGTTTAATTTGTTATAACAATAAGTACACATACGTTGGTCCGCTCCCAAATCAAAACAATTTTCTACCATCAAGTATGTGGCAAAATCCTTCCATTCACTATTGTTTTCCATATCACTTTTTGCATATAAATCCACTAACTTAGTCTGATTCTTATAATAAGTCCGTCGACAACACACACAAGTGAAATTAGGCCTCTCACTTGATTTCACCATAAACGTGGACATTTCCTTGTGAAACTTATGTGTACTGAAAATCTGTACACTGTCTTCCACATTACCTTCTTCTAGTGGTTCAATTTCAACATTGTTCTCTTTACCAGCAAAGTAACAGAACTCAATTTCTTGACAAATATTCTTCACATCTACTTCAGAACCATGCAAAAGAGCTCTGCTTAATTGTTTAAGCATAATTGCTGGACTCTTAGCATAATACAACATTCTAACTAATTTCCTCACTTTATTATGATGCACTGCTAGCATCCTGAAATGATGAAAAACACTCTGGCATACTCTCCTAGAAAGACAAGCCAGTGAATGACCATGCAAACCTGTCACTTGTCTCACTCTGCAAGGATCTAATTCTTGCAACAACTTTATTTTTTGTTTTAAACTTTTCTTATTTAATGTCTGTATAAAATCACAAAGCTGGATGATGGAATCCTGTCTCACACTGCAAATAGAACTACACTTCCACGTGTACACTGGTCCCTTAGGACGTCTCCCTAAAACCTCATCACTTAACACCTCTTCTGCATCTGCAGACACAAGTTTTTCTTTTTCAACCGGACGACCATCTTTTACCTCATATGCTCGACCACTGCTGTCAACTGCATGCACCAAATCATTGTCCTGAAAATAACTCTCCTCATTAAAAAATGCCTCACTATTTGAACTATGCATCCATTCTCCTGAGAAAACTTCACAAAAATTACTTCGATTAACTACTCTCTTCCATCTACTATTTGATTTAAAAACATAGATTACCTTGTTTAGTTTCCTAATTCTATTCATTACCAAAATAAATAACTTTCGCTTAGTTTCGAAAGCCTGATCAATAATTTTCTCTACATTTTTCTTTTTCTTATAAAATGCCACTTTCTGTTGGCCTTTCTTAAATTGTTTTAGCAAATTGACAATTACCCTGTTGGGGAACATTCGCCTACGAATGTCCCTGAATGTATTTTCCCTTCTACTGCCATGCACAGAGTTATCTCCTGCTCTAGGAGAAACTTTTTTGACGGGCCTTTCCTTTCCATTTAAATTGGCTCTCTTTTTCTGGACTAAAACTTGTTCTGTAGTTATACTTTTGTTTCTACAAATGTTTCTAAGGAATGATTTCGTTCTCTTACCCGGAGCTTTCTTCGTGCGTTGAGGTGATTTTAATGTAGAGGACTGCTGCAAGCATTTAGTAATCTGCTGTCTTTGACGTTTCGTAGCCTTTCGGATTCTCTCCTTAGACGGCATTGTCTAATTTCTAAATAATCTGCAGTTGAATCTGTGGTAAAATATAATAAAAAATGTTATTAACCACTATTACCAAACAGTAAATCAATAACAGTAAGGATTTGATTCAGCAATGCTGTAAAGATGATTCAGTGAAATCTTCTTAATTTTACTGTGATAGTGATAGTATTACAGGGCTTTCATGCAAATGACTGCCCACCCTGCAACAAAAAGCCCACATGAAACTTGGCGCACATTAAATTGTGTACTTACCTGCAATAATACATATGCCAGTGTTTAGGTCCCTCCACCCTGCCCCTCCCCCTCCCCGCCTCCCTGCCCCACCGTAACTCCCTCCACAACCCGCGGCTGCTACCTTGCAACATGGTGCATCTTGTAAATCACTACTGCATTATAAAAGTGTCGCAACAGCAGCACAAAATAGGCGCACAACCATCATAAATCTGCCCCTAACACTTTAAATGATTGATTCAGGATGACGAGAAGGTGTGGACTATCTAGAAGTTTGTTTGAAGTGAGGCCTACTCAGGGTTGCAGATGAAATTTAGACTTGTTGAAGAGTACAGAGGTGATAATACATGTACAGGCCTACCAATGAAGTGAATCATGTCCACTGCACTCTTGAACAAAGGCCAGACCTCCTCTATCTCCCTGAACACGACTAAACATCATCTGCACAATGTGATTCGTAATGTTAGGAAACACAAGTGATATAATTGAAAAACGTGCAAATATTTTTGCACATTTAACAATCACATCACCTGTATTTCTTCAGCTTAGTTATCTCATTGTGCAGATGTACTCTACGTCCTATGTAGAAGTACACCCTATCAATACCTAAATTACCCAAGCACACATGGGAGCGTATTTACAAGGACCTTGCTCCAGGGAAAATGTCTTAAATTAAAATTGGAAAAATTACATCAAAGAGACTCAAAGGCCTTGTAAATATGCCCCAAACAACCTATGAAACACTAGCAGTACATATCAAGAAACCTAATTGATTTCAAAAAACGTTTTTAAACCTTTTATGTAAAACAATTATATACCTACATTCATGGGGAACTGACTTAAAATGCCCTAATACACATGAAAACGTTTTTTTAAGGTCCTTGCACCTTTTTTTCAATCACTTTTAATATGGCTATGTAACTCAAACAATCAAAATCAAAATTTACCAAGCACACATGGGGGCGTATTTACAAGGACCTTGCACCACGGGGAAAGTGACTACAAATGACCAAACACACATTGGGACGTATTTACAAGGCCCTTGAACCAGGGGGAAGTGACTTGAAATGGCTAAGCACACATAGGGGTGTATTTACAAGGCCCGTGCACCACTTATGCATCACTTTCAACATGTACACTGTAGAGCAGCATGGGGCAATAACAACACAGATGCATCATGCATCTGTTCCGCAAAAACGACGCATTGCAGGAGTCACATCGCAAGTAAATAAATTCTCATAATTTTTTAAAGCATTCCTTTTCCTTTTCCTTAAAAACGATTTTCTGATCATAATTTGAAAACACAGCACAGCTCCTATGTACAACAACACCTTGTCAGAACTAATACTTTACATTATCTGCAATTACAATTGGTAAAAGAATGCAAAATCTTCTTTGAAAACATAATGCAAACACTTGATTCAAAACATCATTTTAAATGCACAGCTGGCTTTCTTATTTTCGCAAAAAAGCATACTAGTCTTTATCTAAAATAAAGAGACGATAACTCACCTTAACAAATGCTTTTTGAATTTCAAAACAGTCTCAGAAACACACCAATTGTTCTTTAGCAGAATAAAAGGTATGCACTCCAGATGCTGGAACCAACAAAGGCACTGAAATGCTGATATTCATCACACATATCTCTCATGTCAGCCAATCAAAACTCTTCCCTCACTATTTTCAAATCAACACCCTTCCCCCCTCTGCCCTTTCTGCCATTTTTCCATAGCAACTACCGCCTGCCAGACCTCTCATGTTTACAAGTTCACACAACAATGTTTCAAATGAACTCTGAACTCTCAGTACACCTGCTAATCCACTGCAATCTTTCATAACATCATTTTTTATTAACCATTCAAATTACATCTTTCAAAGAATACATCCATGCACCTTTCTGTTTTCAGCAATGGAAATCCACCAATCACTGCTAATGAATCATTTGCACTCAAACTCCACAGTTTTTTTTCATTACAAACTCCACTCTTTCAACTGCCATTTCATTCCCACACTTCATCTGACTGCAGCAGAAACTCCTCTAGCCATGTTTTCAGTCTGGATTCTTGGACATAGCTACATCCACTGGGCTCACAGGTATGCTGATAACAGACATTTACACAACCTCAATTTACAAAATGTGGAAATTAAATGGATTGGGCAAAGAGGATTGAAATGTCACCAATTGATACCATTGGTGAAAACCTTTTTACATTTGCCAAACCCTGACCTCATAATAGTGCACTGTGGAGGAAATGATTTGGGCACTTTGACTGGGGTAGGTCTGGAAATGCTCTTAAAAGACACCTTTGAGCAATTGATGGCACTTTTTCCTCAAACTGCCTGGGTATATTCCAATATATGCCAAAGACAAAAATGGAGGTGGTCCAATCAATTTTGTCCACAAATTGAGAAATCGAGGAAGCATGTAAATAAGTCTGTTTCAGCTTACATGAGAGACCATGGAATGGGCTCCATCTACAACAATAACTTGCGTTATTACATGCAAGATATCTACAGAGGAGATGGCGTGCACTTCTCAGATGAGGGGAACAGAGTTTTCATACAAAAATTAAGACTGTGTATTGGTACCTACTTATAAGTACCTAGAACTTACACAGAACCCAAAAGCTCTTTTGAGAGCTACCTTAACTTTAATTACTCTTTTGAAATTTCGAATGTACCTTTTTTCACTAATTTTCACTTATGTTCGCTTCCCGGTTCGCTACCCGGTTCGCGTACCGGCAGCTAACAGCGCGAAAAATAAAAAGAAATTTTCGACCTAGGGGGTCAGGATACGTCTACCGTGCCCCCTTCTACCCATTCTGAACATTATTTACCCTCCATCTTGTATCTCAATTCTACCAAAACACAAAATGGAGGGCTCCCGTAACGCTGCAGGTTCGCGTACCGGGACACGCACTGACAAGCACTCGCTCAAAAAAGGTGGGAAAGTAATTTACAGAAAAACCACAGAAGACACTTTCACCAATTAAACATTAGCTCATACTACATACCAATCCCTACCATTTTCACAAATTTGGTTGGAATTCCATATCGCCATTTAGCATGTAGACCTCTCTAAATTCCCTGAGGTAAATTACTTCACAAAACACATATGAAGTGTTGGAATTGACAACCAATTAAAAAGTTACTTTCAATTTCTACTATTATATCATGACATTTGATTGGTTATGTACCTAAATATATATAAAGAAAGAGAGAGAAACATAGCCATTTTGACTACTACTTCCTGAAGTGCATTTCAACTGAGAACTTAAACTTCTTTTTGAAAGGTAAGATGTTATTTTAAAAACTGAAGTATGTTGTGCACTTTAAGTTAATTAGGAAAACATTTTCTGATAGTTATATACTATCCCTCTGTAATACTTATAGAATAAGATAGACTTCTCTGTTATAGTTATGGATGGAGTTAGGCTTGTCTTGTATAATTATGAATTTACTTAGGCTTTATCACATACACTTTTTTTATATTTCTACTTCCAGTCTGATACCATGCACTGCCCAAAGTTAAAATCACTGTTTAAAAAACAAACGACCTGTCTGTACTTAAACCCAACAGTGCCCTATCTGTACTGATATATTTTTTTTAAATTAATTTTACAGCACAAAAATGGAAGGAGAGAACAAAACTAACTTGGAAATTGTTGCAGGAAGCAAAACAGATACAGAAATTGACTCTGAATTCCTTGATGATTCACGGGACTTTGAACTTCTGCAATGTCTGGAAGCAGTAGATTTCCTACTTGAAAATGAAAAAAAACTGACAATGAACTATTAGAATTTCTTTATAATTTTGGAAAAGAATCAGAAAAATAAATTTTTATTTAATAAATCAAAAATTGTTTGAGACATTATTCATTTTTATATGTATTTTGTAAACTAGTAGCAAATTGATTATAATGTAAAGTCAGACTTTAAATATACTGTGCAACTTTTTTGTGTTACATAGTAAGTTTGCTCATAGTTACTTCCTTTCTTCCACTATATTATCTCCAATGTGTATTTAACATCTCTTTATCATCTCCTGCCTCCATATTGTTTCGGCTTTCCAGACAGACTATGGTATGAATTCCATATACCACAATAACTTCAGAAACAACTTGCAAGATATCTACAAAGGAGATGGTGTTTATTTATTTTTAGACTCTGCATTGGTACCTACATGTTGCTACGTAAATAAAAAAAAACAAAAAAAAAACAACAAAACGAACAATCAATAAACATACAATATTTTAAAAGTATATCATTCTTGTTTCCTCATAGTACGCTCCCTGGACCGCTTTCCGGTGCGCGTACCGGGCGCACCCCACGCAAAAAAAATTATTTTTTAAATTTATTTTTTTGCCCCGCGGGGCCCTTTTAAAGCCTCCACATCAAACCTAGGGGGTCAGGGAGGATCTTCTATGCCCCCTTAAGGTCATTTGCCCCTTCGTTTTGGCCTCCTCTTGTCTCTTGATCCTACCGAGAGACAAGATGGCGGCCGCTCCAAACTGTTTAGAATGTTGACAGACACCGGAGAGCCAATCAGCTTCGCTTCGCAAAGTTCCGTTACGCGAAAAGTACGCGAACCGGAGCGCTACCCGGGACGCTGTCACAGATATATCTGTTTTTTAAAACGTTAATTTCTCAAAATCCACTGGAGCACATATATTGAGACCCAGAAAAGGCACATTTGGCTAACAGTCCCTACAATTTTGCCAAGTTTCGTGCAAATCCATTCAGCCGTTCGAGCTAAAAGTGAGGCCAAACGCCCTATTGAAAAATGAATGGGAAAAACGTGTTTTGGGACCCCCCTTTTTTCTCGGCCCCCCCTTGATGAAACCCCCACAATTTTTCAGGGGCTGCTCAGAAACAAAATGTGCCATTTTACTGAAAATTTCAGCCGATTCCGCCCACAAACGCCAAAGTTATTAGACATAGAATTTTCAAAAGTTCCATAGAGAAATAATCCTAACTATATATACCTACTGGCGACCGCCATATATATATATTACCTACTGGTGGTCGCCAGTAGGTATATATAGTTAGGATTTGTTCTCTATGGGACTTTTGAAAATTCTATGTCTAATAACTTTGGCGTTTGTGGACGGAATCGGCTGAAATTTTCAGGAAAATGGCACATTTTGTTTCTGAGCAGCCCCTGAAAATTTGGGGGGGTTCTGTCAAGGGGGGGCCGAGAAAAAAGGGGAGTCCCAAAACGCGTTTTTCCCATTCATTTTTCCATAGGGCCTTTGGCCTAACTTTTAGCTCGAACGGCTGAATGGATTTACACAAAACTTGGCAAAATTATAGGGACTGTTAGCCCAATGTGCCTTTGCTGGGTCTCAATATATGTGCTCCAGTGGATTTTTAGAAATTAACGTTTAAAAAAACAGATATATCTGTGACAGCGTCCCAGATAGCGCACCAGATCGCGTACTTTTCGCGTAACGGAGCTTTGCGTAGCGAAGCTGATTGGCTCTCCGGTGTCTGTCAACATTCTAAACAGTCCGGTGCGGCCGCCATCTTGTCTCTCGGTAGGATCGAGAGACAAGAGGAGGAGAAAAACGAAGGGGGAATTTAATGAAAGAGGGCAAGGTAGATCCCTCTTGACCCCCTAGGAATGATGTTGGGGTTATTAAAGAGTCCCGTGGGGCAAATAATAAAAATTAGATTTTTCGCGGTAGAAGCGCTTCTCGGTTCGCGAACCGGGTCACAAACTGGTAGCGAAACGTGAATTCGCCATTTTGTGTTTCGATTTAATTAAATTACTAGGTATAAGGGGGTACGGGAGACGTATCCTGACCCCTTATGTTTTCTGAGGGTGGCTGAGGAGGCTCATATATGTTGATACATGTCTTCCAGCGGCTGTGCGTGAGCGTTTTATTTTTTTTGTTGCTGCGTGACGTCTGTTAACGTTCGATTCGATGGAAATCAGGAACTGTTGACCGCCATTTTGTCACTGCGAGTAAATATTTTGTTAAAAATAATTGTTATAAATTAATCCTTATTGATAAACATTGTCTGCGTCATCTTGCCTTTTTTGCAATGCCACACTTTTGTTGAGCACGGCAGCCAGTTTAGATGCCTTGACCAGACCCACTCTCTGCACGCCGCCGATCCTCAGCATGGCTCCCCACCCTCCAAGCATCTCCCCCACGCACTGGTCACCCCCGCTCTCTCTCTCATGCATGGGCCAGAAACCTCCTCCCATCTGCGCTGTTCGTGAGCGTTTTTTTTTTTGCTGCTTGACGTCTGTTAACGTTCGATTCGATGGAAATCAGGAACTGTTGACCGCCATTTTGTCACTGCAATTAAATATTTTGTTAAAAATAATTGTTATAAATTAATCCTTATTGATGAACATTGTCTGCGCCATCTTGCCTTTTTTGCAATGCCACACTTTTGTTGAGCACAGCAGCCATTTTAGATGCCTTGACCAGACCCACTCTCTGCACGCCGCCGATCCTCAGCATGGCTCCCCACCCTCGCAAGCATCTCCCCCACGCACTGGTCACCCCCGCTCTCTCTCTCATGCATGGGCCAGAAACCTCCTCCCATCTGCGCTGTTCTTCTCTGAGAATCACACCCTGTGCCCACCCGACACCTCCCTTTCACCCTATTCACTACCACACCCTCTGACACTCCTCTTCCTCTGTGTCCGATTGTCCAGGCCGGTCCCAGGCTATCACCTAGCCCTGCAGATGTAGTTTATGGCCCCAGCTGTAGAGAATCACCCCTCTTCAAAGGAGTTACAGTAGATCAAGCCCCCCACCCGATGATATCCGTCACACCACACGCGTTCCTACTATCTGATAACCATCCTGCATTGTGCTTGGGGAGGGGATTCTCACTGTGAGGGTGTGTGGGTCCGAGCCTGAAGCGGAAGATTCCAGGGATGCCTCTTTGTACATCAAAGTTTTTACAATTATGTGTCACATTAAAAATATATAGCACTCCAACAAAGTAGTAGGATTATAACATTTTATTAACTTATAAATATATACAACGCAACAAAAACAGTAAATACATTTAAACATTTTTTTAAAAAAGAAGCAACAATGGTCAGTAGCTGTGTTTTGTGCGAATAGTCCCAAGGCAGCACAACGTGCTGAGTTCTGGACGGCACCCAGGTGATGTTACCTGGGTGCCGCACTGGTTTTTGGTATCCTACAATGCAGCTCTGAAAAACGGCGTGGGGCGTCCCGGGTGGTGCGGGGGGAGGCCTCGTCAGTAGCGGTCTGTTGTGCGAATAGTCCCAAGGCAGCAGAACGCGCTGAGATGTTGATGGCACCCAGGTGATGTCCAGTAAGTTGCCGCACTGGTTTTGGCATCCTACAATGCTGCTCCAAAAAACGGTGTGGGGCGCCCCGGGGGGGGGCGGCGTGAACGGGCCTCCCCAGGTGGAGGCTCGTCTGCTGTACTGGGGCGCCCCTTTACCGTTTCAGTTGCCATTCTGCCCGCTTTTGCTACACTGTGCCTCATCCTCCATTCAGCTGTTTATCGCCCGCTCTTGCGGCTACAGCGTCTCGCTCACCATGTAGTTGAGTTGCGCCCACTCTTGCGGTGCAGCGATAGGCGGCTGCCACAGGACTCTTAAAATGGCGGACGGCTCTTCGGATTTGGGCCTGGTCCACTAAAATGGCCCTGGGACACCTTGGAACTCGGATGTCCCCTGAGCCTTGAAGATTTTACAAAAGGCTTGGGGGCCCCCGACTCCTGCAGGCTTCCGGTGGGGAGCGGCTGCCATGATTGCTCGCAGAATGACCACGACGGAGCCACGAGATGGTGGTGCTCTCATGCTGACGCCAGCTTCAGTCTGAAACATCCAGAAACAAGGTGGGGCTTTCATCGTTTGGGAAAAAAAAATGTTTTAATCCAATGAAAAGTGTTATTTTTAGGTCATATGATCAAGCCTTCCATCATTAGGAAACCAAAAGTAAAATGAACCAATGAAAAGTTTTATAAACAAGTCACATGACCTGTTATGCTTACGTTACGCGCTGCTATAAAAAGCGTAGAAAATCCGTTGGCACGTGAGGCGGCGTCAGTAGCGGACCGATGTGCGAATAGGCCGAAGGCAGCACAACGCGCCAAGATCCGGATGGCACCGAGGTGGTGTTCAGCAAGTTGCCGCACTGGTGTGGCCATCCTACAATGCTGCGCCGAAAGTCGGCGTGGGGTGCCCCGTTGGCCTATGAGGTGGTGTCAGTAGCGGACCGATGTGTGAATAGGCCGGAACTAGCACAAGGCGCCAAGATCCGGATGGCACGGAGGTGGTGTCATAGTTGAGAGTTCTGAGCAGCGCTTGTAACACTGTCTGAAGATTATTTGCACCTGCTGCAGCTTCACTATTGCCCTGGTGTGGCCAAAAATTGCCCATGACATAGGCGGCCGGCTCCCGGGGTCCGGCGGAACTTTTTTCCTTTTCCTTTCTGCATCTTGTCCCACAATCCGTTTGACCTGAAGAAACGAGCAGGTCCCTGAATGTGTGCAGAGGGACGCTATTGATTGAATCAAAATGGCGGCTTCACACAAAGCTGACTCAAGCGTTGCTGCTGATGCTATACAGACAAAAAATGGTTTTCAGTTTGTACATTCTTCAGGATTTTTCCATTCAAGGCTGGTTGAGAGTTTGTAGAACAATGGCTTCAGATCTTGCCCTACCCTCTTTTGACTGATGGTTCTTGTTGCCTATCTCTTCTGTTGTCATTTAACTGAACCTTTTTTGACTGCCGAAAGGGGTTCTGGTCCGACCGCTGGTTGGTGGAGACATTTTGACTATATCCTGGACCTGCCCGGCCTCGCCCAAAATGGCGCCGGTATAAATGGGACTCGTAACTCCTTGTTGTGTACTGGTTGCTCAACCTTGATATCACGAGATACGTATCCAGTTTTGAAGCACATGGCGGGCGGGGACGAGAATTGATTGAATATTTCGACATCCTTATTGATATTAAGTTCTGATGTGTTATTGATTACTGTACTATTGAAAGTTCAAATTAACGTCACCCATGGTACTTGCCCGCAAATGTATATCTAGAAAATTTTATTGTAAGTGGCCCTGCCGTATTTTAATTACAAAATGTACATCCACCGATTCCGCAACTGTTAGACACCTTAGTTCTTGCAACCTAATGGCCCGCTCGTTACGTTCCTCTACAGTGTAAATGTCTCCTCATTATATACGATTCCAGTTTGCTCCGTGGCCGGCCCACGTGGTTATAGGCCCGTATTTGTATACTGACATTTTCACAATAAAGGTTTTTAAAACAAAACATGGTAGTAGTATTTACATTGGTAAAGTTTTTAATTTTAGTCACTGTTTTCGAATCAGTAAAAGGCAAGTGAAATAAAGCAGTCCAATTACATGACGGATAAAAGGTATAATACGCAGGAACGCAGTAAAGATAAATGGTCAAGGGCTGTTGTGTTTTCGACTCCTGCAACATAAAGTGATCGATAAGAATCTGATATTCAGGCGTATCGGCGACTAAGACAGCAGGCCGAGCATCTTTTGCTCAACGGCTCCGTCATGGGATGAAGAAACGCTCTTTTGCTAGAAAAAGGAATATATTTTACTTGCAGGACAGTTGTAAATTTTCCAGGAAAGTACATTATCCTGGAACATTATAACATATGTTTAAGAAAAAATAATGTTTGAAAGCAATAAAAAGCGTAATTTTTAGGTCATATGACCAAGCCTTTCATCATTAGAATAACAAAAGTAAAATGAACCAATGAAAAGTTTTATTAACAAGTCACATGACCTGTTATGCTTACGTTACGCGCTGCGCGCCGCGCCCCGGATCGCTTCCGGGAAGCTGCGCTTCGCGCACCGGAGCACTTCCGGGTGCGCTAACGCGCCGTGTCATATAACGCATTACGCGACAACGTAGGTCCAGAATATAGTCAAAATGTCTCCACCAACCAGCGGTCGGAACACAACCCCTTTCAGCAGTCTAAAAAGTTCTGTTAAATGAGAACAGAAGGGACAGGCAACAAGAACCATCAGTCAAAGAGGGGAGGGCAAGTTCTTCCCTACCGGGTCACGTTGGGGCGCTACCGGAACTGATCGAATTGGTAGTCTACAGTGTTTCTGGATGTTTCAGACTGAAGCTGGCATCAGCATGTTGTAACTGTTATAATTGCTATTATGCACAGCATGAGAGCACCACCATCTCGTAGCTCAGTCGTGGCCATTCCACGAGCAATCATGGCAGCCGCTCCCCACCAGAAGCCTGCGGGAGTCGGGGCCCCCAAGACTTTTGTAGAATCTTCAAGGCTCAGTGGACGCTTTCGAGAATGGGGCCCAAGCCCTAGCAGACAAGCATCCGAGTTCAAAGGTGTCCCAGGGCCATTTTCGTGGACCACGCCCAAATCTGAAGAGCCGGCCGCCATTTTGAGAGTCCTGTGGCAGTTGCCTATCGCTGCATCGCAAGAGCGGGAGCAACTCAACTACATGGTGAGCGAGACGCTGTAGTCGCAAGAGCGGGCGGTAAACAGCTGAATGGCTGAAGAGGCACAGTGTAGCAAAAGCGGGCGGAATGGCAACTGAAACGGTAAAGGGGCGCCCTACTACAGCGTGTCTTCAGGTCAAACGGATTGTGGGACAAGGTCCAGAATGGAAGAGTCATCAAAAGGCAAAAAGTTCCGCCGGACCCCGGGAGTCGGCCGCCTATGTCGGGGGCGATCTTAGGCCACACCAGGGCAACACGACTTGGGGAGGGGGCAGGAGCCAAGCGCCCCCTCCCAGTCCGCGCCACCACACCGTATGTTGAAAATCTGAAGCCATCGTTCTACAAACTCTCAACCAGCCTTGGATGGAAAAATCTTGAAGAATGTACAAACTGAAAACCAGTTTTTGTCTGCATAGCATCAGCAGCAACGCTTGCTATCAGAGTGCATGAGTTCCATGCTCGATCGATTGAGCTAGCCGGATCAGGCAACAAAAAGTATAAAATAGTTATGTAAATAGTTATTTAATAAAATGTTTTACCCTGTTACTTTGCTGGTGTGTTGTATATATTTATAATATTTGCATAGAGTTTATCGTTATTTTGGGCGGGGTGGGTGGCGGAGCCGAGCTGTCTTGCAGCCATCATGGTGTGGAGCTCAGTTCATCTCACTAGTTTCGTATTTCTCATGAAGGGTTGTTCCTAATGTTTCTATTTTAGCGAGGTCAAAAAGAGATCCCATTAGTGGCCTACTGATTTTGCTCGATTACTTTTGTTTTTTTACACGATTTTTCACTATCTGCAAAGACTAAACAGAGTATTGCGACTTTGTGTTTGTTTGTAAATAGAGAATGAACCAAAGAGAATCAATTCTAAAACAGTAAATGCTTGGATAACAATCAATCAAATGGAGAGACAAGCAGGCACGACGGATTACAACGGGGGCAAAGGCCTGCGTTAACTACCCTTCACTATCTGCAAAGAGAGAGTACTACTAAGAGAAAAGAGGGGGGGGCAGCGTTCAAAGCACATCGGCGTGCATAAACACGAAAATGTTTTTACCTATCACGTACTTGACATTTGACAGCTTTTGATATTTGCTATTAAAAAACCATTGAAATTCACTGAAGAAACCATAGGTTTTAGCCCATATATAGTTAGGGATTAGCATTTACAAAACCTTAATTTACTCGCACAAAACCATAGAAATTCGCATATATAGTTAGATGCAAGAACTATATATCGCGCACCCGCAACCCACTGCTGATGATGTCACATATTACATCATTCATGACATGGTCAGTGACATCACTGATGACATCACTGATGACATCTGTAATGACATCACTGATGACATCTCAAATGACATCACTGATAACATCACTGATAAAATCACTGATAACATCTCATTTGTCATTACTGATCACATCACTGATGATATCATTCATGTGATAATACGATCAACCTCTTCAGACTCTAATATAACCTTAGATACAATCAGTGTAAACAGAATATCACAGACTGTCACTCATCCATGGAGTTACTCACACACCTAGTCAGTCCTGCAAAGAATCAATCACCCCTCCATTTCCTCAACTATACAGTTATACACACCTTACTTAATCAAACTTATACTAACACATATTTACTCTCTTATACAATCCCTGATACAAGTTCACAATGATCCATACAGCCACTCACACATTCACTGGCTCTTATGCACAGTTATTTATATATGTCAACTCTTACATGTACTGTGTTTTACATATGTACTTACTTTGACATGTAGCACTGAGAAATCCAATTACTCACCAATGCACTCATGCAGATAGTCAACCGCCCATACAGCTGTTTCCACATGCACTTTTGAACCCATACATCTACTAAATCAACTGCTCACACATCTATGCACAGAGTCACACACCTCCCAGCCACCCCCACACACACACTCACTCTCCCATACAAATATTTGGGCAACCAATCAATAACCCATACAGTTACTCATATAGCTACTGATCAACACATGCAGCAGTTTACAGAACTACAGTAATAATGATGCACAAATTAAGACAGTTTAGTCACTAACCCATACACTCAGTGAGACACATTTAATCATTCTCTCATACAGTCAGTCATGCACCTACTAAATCCTTCATCCAAACACTTATACATCCACTCATTCTTCAATATGTAAGACATATTTTAACTTTACAGAAACATACAGTTACTGGATGTTGTCATTTGAGATGTCATCAGTGATGTCATTTGAGATGTCATCAGTGATGTCATTTGAGATGTCATCAGTGATGTCATCAGTGATGTCACTGACCATGTCATGAATGATGTAATATGTGACATCATCAGCAGTGGGTTGCGGGTGCGCGATATATAGTTATTGCATCTAACTATATATGCGAATTTCTATGGTTTTGTGCGAGTAAATTAAGGTTTTGTAAATGCTAATCCCTAACTATATATGGGCTAAAACCTATGGTTTTTTCAGTGAATATATATATATATATATATATATATATATATATATATATATATATATATATATATATATTGCTACACGTTTTCTGCATCCATACGGTTTTCAGAAAGCAAAAGGCTGGCACGCTGATATCCGATTTCAAAGATTTAATCACCAAACCCCTCTCACCCCAAGCAGACGCGTTTCGCCTTAGCAGGCTTCGTCAGTGCAACGTTAGTGTCAAGTTCGAATCACCATTTTAAAGCCATTGGTTCATAACACATTCAGTTGACATGGAAGAGGGACATTTCCTACACAATATTTTGGGCGCCATATTGTAACGTGCAAATACCAGTAATACCACGACTTTAAAAGATGATAACGTGAAAGTGCATAGTGCTCATTAAAAACAGGTAACGTTATTACACATTTCATATTTTTTTCAACATTTACACATTCACAGTAAGCAAAATTAATAAGCGAACAAATGAGGTATTTACATTAGCTCATTTTCAGTTCATTATTAAGCCCTGAATGGGCAATCATTATGCAGTGCAAGACAGAAAAGAAATGATAGGCAGGAATGGTAATATGGGAAGTAGAGATGTTCTTTTGTTCAGTTACTAGTCTACTATGATTTCCAGATAATTCAGCTATTTACAAGTGAACCCAAAGTTCTTCGTTATTGTTCATCCCCCAAGGAGTAACGGTTTTGAGAGCAATGATGTGTTTAGACTCTAGAATCCTTAGAGACTTGTCTCTGTCCCCCCCTCGTTCTTGTTTGGGGGCCTGGTCTATGCAATAGAAGCTTAGTTTCTCCCACTTGCTCTGATGTTCTTGTGCAAAGTGGCGGGCTACTGGATAAGATTTATCGTTATTGGTAATAGCCCGCATGTGTTCGAGAATTCTAAGTTTCACAGGCTTGATGGTGCTGCCGATGTATCGCAGCTTACATGGACAAGTGAGACAATACACCGTATACTCCGAGTTACAATCAAGCAACTGCTTGATTTTTACGTTGGGTTTGTTGTCGCCTGTGCGATTAGGGTATTCTGTTGTTTTGTGGCTGAATTTACATGCCTTACATTTAAGACAAGGAAAAAACCCTACTGACTGTGATAATTTGATGGGTTTAGCCAAAGATTTAAAATGGCTGTGGACCAAGTGATCTGCCAAAGAGGGACATCTTTTGTAGGTTATCAGAGGTTTCTTTGGCAAATCCTTTTTAAGGACTTTATCTGCAGTGAGTATGTGCCAGTGTTTTTGAAAAATGGTTACTACTTCACCTGATTTAGTACTGAATTCCGTAATCATACGGACTTCATCAGGGGCCTCTGTTTTAGGTTTCGAAACTAGGAGATCCCTCCTGTTTGTTTTTGAGGCTTTGGCACTGGCTTGTTTCAGGGTGTTGACATTGTACCCCCTGCGCTCAAATCTAGTGTTAGACTCCATTGCTGCATGCTTGTAGTCTTGTTCAAGAGAACAATTTCTCTTTAGTCGTAAAAATTCGCCGTATGGTTTTTTCAGTGAATATATATATATATATATATATATATATATATATATATATATATATATATATATATATATATATATATATTCACAGAAAAAACCATAGATTTCACACCAGTTATAGTTAGGAATTAGCATTTAAAAAACCTATTAAATTCACTGAAAAAAACATAGGTTTCACACCAGTTATAGTTAGCCCGAAATTTTACTGACATAAAACCAATGAAATTTCACTTTATAGTTAGTTGGACTCACTATAACTTGCGCGCCTGCAATGCACTGCTGATGATGTCACATATTACATCACTCATGACATGGTCAGTGACATAACGAAATAAAGAAACTAAACCCTCCTCCCGCGAGTGCCGTGTCTTCTTCGAAGGTGAGGGAGAGGAAAGCTTGGATAGTAGCGGGGTGGCGCCCCCCGCATACAGGCACCCGTGTTTGAGTGCGCGACCTGGCGGCACAAGGAAGCAATAATATATATACATATATATATATATATATATATATATATATATATATATATATATATATATATATATATATATATATATATATATATATATATATATATATATATATATATATATATATATATATATATATATATATATTACCTACTGGCAGTTGCCAGTAGGTAGTTATAGTTAGGACCTGCTTTCCATAGGAAATCCACAACATTCTATTTGGAATAACTTTGGCATCGGTGGACGAATCTTCGTGAATTTCTCCAAGAAAATGGCCTGCTTGGTTCTGCTCCTTCCCTGAAAGTTTGGAGTGATTCGTCACGTGGGGGCCGAGAAAAAAGGGGGGTCCCAAAACGTGTTTTCCCCATGCAATTTTCCATAGGGACCTTTAGCCAGGGCTACAGCTCGAGCGGCTGAACGGAATTATAGCAAATTTGAGAGGTAGAGTTAAGTTCGCAGATTGTGCTTTTTGTTAAATGGTGTAAATCAGTTCAGTAGTTTCTGAGAAAATTACAAGTAAAATCATAGCGATATCTAGAGACTGAGTCCGACACGCGTACTGAAATTCGTACAAGTACGATCACAAGATGCATGCTGATTGGATGTCAACTGTCTGTGAACACTGCAAACCAGGAAGTGCAGGCAGCCATTTTGTTCGTCGCTAGAAGCGAGTCATAAGAAAACAGTAAAACAAAGTTGAGAAATAAGGAAAGGGGGCAGGGTAGAAATATCCTGACTCTCTAGGCTTGCTCAGGGGGTCGTACATGGATTTTTAGGGTCAATTTTAATTTTTTTTCAATAAAAAATCACGGAGTATGCGTATGGTACTCGTACGAGGTGGGAAAGGGAGAAAAAAACCTAAAAGTCTGTTTTATTCATTAGGTCTCGGGGGCAAATTCCGGGGGCAATTTTTAGAGCTATATTTCTATGACAGTATGTAAAACTTTCTGTATTATTTTCCTGCATCTGTTATACTCTATACGCATGCGCAGCCTTGTTTGCAAGTGCACTTTTTTTTTCTTTTTCTTCAAGTTCACCATGCAAACCTCTCCTGATTTTAGGTATTAAATTTGCCGCTTTCTTTTCCTGGGTCATGTGTGTCATCCGGTGCTATACTTTTCTAATATATTAATAAATATATTGTATGTATATTTATTTGAAATGTAGTGTCGAGGCGCCAAACGTTGATTACATACACCGTCCAACCGCCATTTTAGTAGTTTTCCTCCGTTATTTTTATTATACCTGTTACTTTCATTTTACCCTGCGCATATTTTCTCTGTGATCAGTGAGATTTCCTGCCACAGACACCACGGTGTTTGTCCTTGGCCTCCGATCTTATCAGACTTGGTCACACGTATACCTAGAAACTAATTTGAAGGACATTACAAGGCGTGTTCATCAACAAAAAAAACGTTATTAAGATTATGCGTTTATCATGCGTGGTAAATGCATACTAGTTGTAAAAGCATGTGTGGTAAAGCGGTATGCATGCTAATGGTTTTGTGGTGAAGATCACTCGTGCTTATAAACCAGGTCTGGGCGTGGTGGAGTCTAGGGCAACAGGCGGAAGGTCACACAGCTGCACTCATACAATACAAAAGTAATATAGGATTTTTAAAACTTAAAGAAAAATTATTTCATAATTATCCTAGATTAAGTTTTCTGTTAGTATGTTCATTAAATACATGAATATATGTTTTTAAACAATTAAAAACATTTGTGTCTTTTTTGTACGGGGCGCCGTACATGATGTCACACGGTAGCTTTGATGCGAAGCGTAACGTCAAAGCGTATTTGTAGCGTATGCTGAGAATGATTAGCAGTACAAACCATGGTGCGATCACTCTCTCACTGTCAAATCAGAGCACAGGTGGCGCTATGAGAATGGTTAGAAGTGGTCACTCATTGGAGATCCAATTCAGGTGTATCATAACGTTATTTTTTAACCTGTTTAAGTTTGAGGTTTGCATAAAATACTATGCTATAGGCAGATATGGATGTTTAGGGAGTGCTTATCTCCATGAAGCTTGGTTATTACCATTTACATATAGGTGCCTGAGGGAGGGAAAAGAAGTTAATGTGAATGGCGAGGATTGCACAATAGCACCAGATCACTCCTTAATTTGTAGACACATACAATTGCATGGCTCTTGTAAACAAGATGTGCCTAATTTGCACTGAGTTTTGAAAGGTAGTCCGAAACCTGCTATCATAACAACGTTCAGTTTACTGGAAATGGGAGTTATTTACTTTGAAATAATGGAGATTGTTGTGCAATGTTAGCAGGCATCGCATACATGATTACAGTAACTGAGCGTGTGGTTTGATTAAAAAAAAGTTGTGTGAACTCCTCTGCTTGGGAAACTGGATGTTTCCATCTGGCTGTCGATTTCGACCTTGAAAGCAGAGTCAACCAAATGAGTCGTATAAGAGCGCTATTGTCTCAAATGAGTCGTATAAGAGCGCTATTGTCTCAAAAAGAGGTCGCTCTTATATCTGCTACAGAAACATTTGTCCTTCATGTAGCAAACACCCGCACAGAAGTGCATGCTTTATTAAATACAGATGTGCTCTTGAATTTTGGGGAGTTAATTTAGAGTATCTTTAATGTGACCTTGACCTACAGGGTTACCTTACTATTGGAAAGGAGCAACCACTCGGTCCCCCCGAACGTATGGTGGAGTACCCCGATCCCCCCGGGAAACCATTTTGGGCGGGAGGCGTGTCCCGGCTGGTATGCCCGAAGCGGCGTAGCTGGGGCGCGCCTTTTTCCCGCCCAAGAGAGGGTTGTCCTAAACACCGACACTGCCAGCCACGCCCGGGGGGCGGAGTGGAGGAGGGTCTACGCCCGCCCGAAGAAGGATAAAAGGAGCGACAAGCCAAGGAAGCATCCTCTTGTTCCTGTGCTCTGAAGCTGCACCTCCTCGTTACACGTGAGCTCGAGACGGAACGAAGAGCCAATTTTGAAATTTGTAATTTCTCTGTTTTCTCTTTCAGCACTAGAAGCCTTGTCCAGGACCTTTCATCGATCGTAAGGAAAATGCCGGGCAAAAGGGTCGGAAAGAAGGTTAGCACCGAGCAAATGCTCTGTATGCTGGTGAAGGACATGGCGGAGATGAAGAAGAAAATGGCGGCCAGGGACGGTACGGGCCGGCCTAAAAGAATCATCGGGCCAGCATTGCCAGGGGTGGTCCCTGCCGGGAGAGGAAAGAGGGCCAGGAACAGGGCAAATGAAGACGAGGTTCCAGTTCCGGAGGCTCCCCCGGCGAGCCCTCCCAGACCGGTGGAGGCTCCCGTGCCGATTCCCGACGCAGATTCAGAAAAGGGGGTGGTGATGAACAGAGTGTCTGAATTAAGCAGACCACTCTTACCCAGTCCAAAGATCAGGGCTTGATCCATCACCGTTATTTATCTCACTGCACCATCCCAGCTCAGAACCTGGCTATATGCAAATCAGTCTGTCCCTGGCCCAGTGCATCATGGGAACAGGGCAGACTAAACTACCAAGCCAATTCTTCACCAGAAAGGAGACAAGCTACCGGGGACCGGTTTCTGGCATTTCAGCCGTCTTCGGCCCGGCTTGCTTGAATCCTGATGGTGCAGTGAGAAAGGGACTCATGTCTGAGTATACCCTGCCACACCTATAGTGGCCAAAAACGATTCAGAAAAGGGGGTGGTGATGAACAGAGTGTCTGAATTAAGCAGACCACTCTTACCCAGTCCAAAGATCAGTGCTTGATCCATCACCGTTATTTATCTCACTGCACCATCCCAGCTCAGAACCTGGCTATATGCAAATCAGTCTGTCCCTGGCCCAGTGCATCATGGGAACAGGGCAGACTAAACTACCAAGCCAATTCTTCACCAGAAAGGAGACAAGCTACCGGGGACCGGTTTCTGGCATTTCAGCCGTCTTCGGCCCGGCTTGCTTGAATCCTGATGGTGCAGTGAGAAAGGGACTCATGTCTGAGTATACCCTGCCACACCTATAGTGGCCAAAAACGATTCAGAAAAGGGGGTGGTGATGAACAGAGTGTCTGAATTAAGCAGACCACTCATACCCAGTCCAAAGATCAGGGCTTGATCCATCACCGTTATTTATCTCACTGCACCATCCCAGCTGAGAACCTGGCTATATGCAAATCAGTCTGTCCCTGGCCCAGTGCATCATGGGAACAGGGCAGACTAAACTACCAAGCCAATTCTTCACCAGAAAGGAGACAAGCTACCGGGGACCGGTTTCTGGCATTTCAGCCGTCTTCGGCCCGGCTTGCTTGAATCCTGATGGTGCAGTGAGAAAGGGACTCATGTCTGAGTATACCCTGCCACACCTATAGTGGCCAAAAACGATTCAGAAAAGGGGGTGGTGATGAACAGAGTGTCTGAATTAAGCAGACCACTCTTTCCCAGTCCAAAAATCAGGGCTTGATCCATCACCGTTATTTATCTCACTGCACCATCCCAGCTCAGAACCTGGCTATATGCAAATCAGTCTGTCCCTGGCCCAGTGCATCATGGGAACAGGGCAGACTAAACTACCAAGCCAATTCTTCGCCAGAAAGGAGACAAGCTACCGGGGACCGGTTTCTGGCATTTCAGCCGTCTTCGGCCCGGCTTGCTTGAATCCTGATGGTGCAGTGAGAAAGGGACTCATGTCTGAGTATACCCTGCCACACCTATAGTGGCCAAAAACGATTCAGAAAAGGGGGTGGTGATGAACAGAGTGTCTGAATTAAGCAGACCACTCTTACCCAGTCCAAAGATCAGGGCTTGATCCATCACCGTTATTTATCTCACTGCACCATCCCAGCTCTGAACCTGGCTATATGCAAATCAGTCTGTCCCTGGCCCAGTGCATCATGGGAACAGGGCAGACTAAACTACCAAGCCAATTCTTCACCAGAAAGGAGACAAGCTACCGGGGACCGGTTTCTGGCATTTCAGCCGTCTTCGGCCCGGCTTGCTTGAATCCTGATGGTGCAGTGAGAAAGGGACTCATGTCCCGACGCAGGGCAGCCGATCCCTGTCGTAGTTACCCCGGTGAACGAAGGGGATATGCCACCGGAGTTGGCCGCCCAGCTGGTGGCATGGTTGGGCAGAAACAACGAGGGTTCTGTTGCTCCGGGGGACACGGCCGAGAAGGCCAAACTAATAATGAGGCAGTTGCGGCAATCCCGAGATGCCGCAAAAGCACCTTGTCCTTTTGTTCCCCCGCAGGCTCCCGTGGGTCAACCAGGATCGGGCGTTGGTACGACGGGGTCTACAGTTACGACGGCAGGTTCAGGTAAGCAGCCATTGCCGATGGTGGGGGAAGGATCAGTACCTTCAAGGAGGGAAAAAATTGTTCAGCATATCCCGATCGAGGTGAAAGAGAGGATATGGGCAGACAAATATGTGAACATGTTTTCCTTGTTGACCGATCACTACGAGATCGAGCATGTAAAAAATCAAAAAGAGTTTCTGCATCCTAGTGTATGGCGAGCCAGGATGGCCGCTTTCAGAGTTGATGAATCAATAGGCAATTGGGGCAGAGCGTTTGGAATGTTCATTGCAATTATGGGCGAACGTAGGCCCGAATTGTTGGGAGAATTGGCCGTGTACCAGACACGTATCATGGAATTTTATGAAACTTATGGGGGTAATCAATGGTTTTCGTATGATAATATATTTCGTAAATCCAAGGAGCACGATTCATCCCTGACGTGGGATTGTTTTGACTCCATTTCATGGCAAAAAATGGAAAAACCTGGCGTTGGGAAGTCACCATCGTTGGGGGGTGATGGGGTTGAGTATTCCCGCCATTTGTCAGGGACGCCCTTTCGGGCAGGTTCCAGTAATGACCGGAACTCAAAAAATAGTGGCAGCTCAGGTAAGAAAGGGGTCTGCTGGAGCTTCAACAGAGGAAAATGTACCAGGCCACAGGGTTCTTGTAAGTTCAGGCACGAATGTTCGGGATGTGGGCAGTCCTCGCACTCTGAGATTACATGCAGAACCAAGGCTAGTGATACCGGGAGTAGAGGAGGCACCAAGCAGGTCTGAAAGAGTCCAAAGGGCGCCTCTACCTACCCCGGTTGATATCATGGCACTGATCCCTTGGCTGAACGAATACCCAGATCATATCTCCGCTGGGGTGTTGCGAGATGGTTTCTCATATGGTTTCCGCATCCCGGCGGGGGATTTTCAGGGTGAAGCACTATGTAAGAACCAACTATCGGTGCAGCAGAATGCGGCGGTGGTACAAGCAAAGATTGGTAAGGAGGTGGCCCGAGGTCGGGTTGCTGGACCATATGACACCCCGCCAGTGGCTAATTTTGTTTGTTCACCCCTGGGTGTAGTCCCCAAAAAAGATCCGGGGGAATTCAGGTTGATACATAATTTGTCAGCTCCGAGGGGTCTTTCGGTGAATGATGCGATCGACCCGGGAGTTTGTTCGGTACGGTACGCATCTTTCGATGAGGCCGTCACCATTTTGAATCGCCTAGGGCCCGGGGCGCTGATGGCTAAATCAGATATCGAGTCAGCGTTCCGGTTGCTCCCGGTACACCCAGATGATCAGCGTCTTCTTGGTTTCATGTTTCAGGGTCGCTATTACATGGATAAATGTATGCCAATGGGTTGCTCCATTTCTTGTGCGTATTTTGAGAAATTCAGTTGTTTTTTGCAATGGGCTTTCACAAGAACGACAGGTTTTACACATGTTATGCATTATCTTGATGATTTTCTATTCCTGGGGGCAGCCGGGGACACAGAGTGTGCACAAGCTTTGAATGAATTTTGTGATCTCATGAGACGCTTTGGAGTGCCATTGGCACCCGGTAAGACGGTGGGGCCGTCTACTTCGCTCGAGTTTCTTGGGATAGAGCTCGATTCCGAAGAAGGGTGCTTCCGTTTGCCTAAATAAAAGGTGACGAAATTTAAGGCATCGCTTGAAACATGTATTAGCGAGACAAAAGTAAGATTGCATCTGTTACAGCGGGTGGTGGGTCAACTCAATTTTGCCCTTAGAGTAATGCCAATGGCGCGCCCATTTTCCCCGCTCCATTGCTCAGGCCATGGTTGGTCTTAAGGAAGGCCACCACCGCACAAGGCTCTCGGCAGAGGTCCGCCAGGACATGCGCATATGGTTGGCATTCCTAGCGGACTTCAACGGTCGGGTCGTATGGAGTAAACCCGCGGTTTCCTCTGAGGAGCTGGGGTTGTGGACGGACTCGGCAGGGAGTGTTGGATTTGGCGCAATATTTGTAAATCATTGGTCAGCTCAAATCTGGCCGGCAGAGTGGCACGAGAGTGGGCTCACAGGTAACATTGGGTTTCTCGAGCTGTTCCCTATTCTGGTGGCCCTGAAAACATGGCCTGAAGGGTTTCGTGACCGCTCTGTGGTGTTCTGGTCTGATAACATGACCGTTGTGGAGTGTATCAATAGTCAGGCTGCCCGCTGCAGGTGGATCTTGAGGTTGCTGAAGGAAATTGTTCTGCTGTGTATGAGGCTAAACGTCCACTTTAGGGCAAGACATGTGCCAGGGGTGTTAAATCAGGCAGCTGACGCGCTTTCTTGTTCCCGTATGCAGGCCTTCTGGGGTTTCCTACCCTCAGCGGACCCGGTGGCGGCACCATTTCCCAAAGCTCTCTGGTCTCTCGGTGCCCCGGACTACAAGACCTCGTGGGAGAGAGTTTAGCGCCCAGGACAAGGAAGGCGTACGAAGGGGCGTTCCGTTCCTATTGGTCCTTTTTGGGTTCTGCTGGGGGGGAGCTTTGGGGCCAAGAGGAGTATGTCCTGAAGTTTCTGTTATCCTTACATCAGGCAGGCAAATCAGTGGCCACGGCACAGAGGCACCGGGCCGCCATTTCTTTCATGGCACGGTTTCATGGTATCCAAGACCCCACAGCGTCTTTTGTGGTACAGAAGGCGCTGCGAGGGTGGAAACGCCTTGAGGGTCGCAGAGTGGACGAAAGACGAAAGGCACCCGATAGGTCTGGAAAGGTTGGCCCTATTAATGTCCGTACTCCCTGCAACATGTTCGTCTCAATCAGAGACAGTACTATTTCGAGCCGCTTTTTCATTAGCATTCCATGGGGCTATGCGGGTAAGCGAGCTGGTAGCACGGAACAAGCAGGATACGGGGGGGGGGTCTGTGCCGAGAGCACATCCAAATTAGGGGGGAAACAATGGTAGTCTCGTTTGCCAGGTCCAAGACCGATCAGGGAGCGATCGGGGACAGTGTAGTAGTCCAGCGGATTCCCGGATCTCCCATGTGCCCGGTGGCATGCGTTGAGGAATATTTGGCGCAGAGGGTGGCAGCATGGGGGGGAAGCTTGCTGAGGCACGCCGACGCCACCCCACTGACGAGGTTTCAGTTCCAACGGGTGCTTGCGATGGCAATTGCAGCCGCAGGCTTGAACCCGTGCGAGTTTGGGACCCATTCCTTCCAGATAGGGGCTGCTACTGAGGCCACAGCCAGGGGTCTGAGTGTCGAAAAAGTGAAACAGTTGGGGCGTTGGTCCTCGAATTGTTATAAACGGTACGTGCGGTTGCACATGTTGTGAAGCTAATGTCATGCACTCACGCTTCTTGTTTTTGTTTGGTTTACAGTTTCGCAAGCTTACGAGGCGGGGCAGACTGTGCAGTTGACCCGACACCTGGGGACCAGCGGTCAAAGATCACCGGCTGAGGAAAGAGTGGTGTGGGTCGTGGGACACTCATACGTGAGGCGTGCCACAGACGTATTCAAAGCAGGTGACATGATTCACGTGGCTGGGGAATACGGGTACAGGGTGACCTTCTACGGAAGGGGCGGGCTCTGTATTGACCAGTTTCAAAATTTTATGGAGGGTTTGTTAGGAGGGACGAGGTCACCGCCATCTATAATCATAGTGCATCTTGGGGGCAATGATTTGGTGACCATTGGTCGACGAGTACTTCTCGAGGTGATACTATCCACTGTAAGTTGGTTGGCGAGAAGGGTCCCGGGGTGCACAATAGCATGGTCCCACATGATCCCACGGAAGGTTTGGCGGGGGGCTAATTCTGTGTCTGCTTTAAATCATTCTGTGAAGAAAGTGAATAACAAACTTGGTAGATTGTTTCGTACAAGTACATTGCATTCTATTCCGCATGGATGTATCAGGGGGGATCAGATGTATCTAGAGGATGGGGTTCATTTGTCCCGGGTGGGGAATGCCTTACTCATAGGAGACTTCGTAGCTTGGTTAAGGCATTTGCAGCCATGACCTTTAAGTAGGAGTTTTGTGGGGGGTCCGGATTGCCGGTCAACTATCCGGGCCTGTGGCGGTAAGGTCATGATCGGTGAGCAGTAATTGGAAGATCCCTAGAGGTTTGGGCGTCACCCATTATGGATGGGAGCGCCCGGGGGGAGGCGGCCATTGGCCCCTCAAACGGGGAGGCGGTCCCCTCTAAGGATGGGGACGCCAAAAGGGAAGGCGGCCATAGGCCCCTCCCTGGGGAGGAGGGGCTACGGACCCCTCCTCGGAATTTCCCGGGGCCCGGACATCTGCGACGGCAGATGTGGTAAGTTGTGTGGGGTGGGAGGGGGGTCTACGCTACCTTCTAGACACCTCACACGAGTACTCGGACGACCACTAAGATGGCGTCGAGTTAACAGGGGGCCCCCGATAAGACAAGGGAAATTGGAAGTAGGCACTGAGGTACAGTCCGCTGTGCGACCGCCCCTCACAAGTGAGGGGGGAATTCTGGTATTGGGGATCTGACACCGGTTACGACCTTGCCGTTGGCCCGTAACGTTAGGATGTACAATTTCAATGTTCAGAAATGCATTTGCAGGATGTTTAGTATCGGCTAGGAGAACCTTTGTATTAGAGATGTGTTAAGGTCAGCCAAGAACATCGTAATGTGTAAATGAAATTGTACATGATATGAAACTGTTATTTTAATGTTTTAATTTTGTTTCATATTTTAATAAATACGGCCGGGAGGGTAACTCCCTCCCGCCTTCCAAAAGTTCAGAACCGTTTCCGTCTTCCCATCCTTGGGGATTTTGTGTTGAGAGGGGGTGGTGGGTATCTCAGCCATATGGAAAGGGGCGACCACTCGGTCCCCCCCGAACGTATGGTGGAGTACCCCGATCCCCCCCGGAAACCATTTTGGGCGGGAGGCGTGTCCCGGCTGGTATGCCCGAAGCGGCGTAGCTGGGGCGCGCCTTTTTCCCGCCCAAGAGAGGGTTGTCCTAGACACCGACACCGCCAGCCACGCCCGGGGGGCGGAGTGGAGGAGGGTCTACGCCCGCCCGAAGAAGGATAAAAGGAGCGACAAGCCAAGGAAGCATCCTCTTGTTCCTGTGCTCTGAAGCTGCACCTCCTCGTTACACGTGAGCTCGAGACGGAACGAAGAGCCAATTTCGACCCACCCACCAGCCCCTGTGGACAGCGATTTGTTGAATAAAGTTGAGTGACGTGATATGGTTTCTCTTACAGGATGTTTTTGAATAAAGTTGGTAATGTGGTATGTAATAAAGTGATACTTTTCGTTTCAATCATGTTTTGCAGCAGAAATGGTTGCAATTGAACTTAACAGTGATGCTCAGTAGAGTTTATACTTTGAATTGCTTAAATGTGATTGTTTTCCTTTTCGTTAGCTTAGATTTAGATTGTCGTATTTATTTTGGTCGGGCGGTAAGGTCATGATCGGTGAGCAGTAATTGGAAGATCCCTAGAGGTTTGGGCGTCACCCATTATGGATGGGAGCGCCCGGGGGGAGGCGGCCATTGGCCCCTCAAACGGGGAGGCGGTCCCCTCTAAGGATGGGGACACCGAAAGGGAAGGCGGCCATAGGCCCCTTCCTGGGGAGGAGGGGCTATGGACCCCTCCTCGGAATTTCCCGGGGCCCGGACATCTGCGACGGCAGATGTGGTAAGTTGTGTGGGGTGGGAGGGGGGTCTACGCTACCTTCTAGACACCTCACACGAGTACTCGGACGACCACTAAGATGGGGTTGAGTTAACAGGGGGCCCCCGCTAAGACAAGGGAAATTGGAAGTAGGCACTGAGGTACAGTCTGCTGTGCGACCGCCCCTCACAAGTGAGGGGGGAATTCTGGTATTGGGGATCTGACACCGGTTACGACCTTGCCGTTGGCCCGTAACGTTAGGATGTACAATTTCAATGTTCAGAAATGTATTTGCAGGATGTTTAGTATCGGCTAGGAGAACCTTTGTATTAGAGATGTGTTAAGGTCAGCCAAGAACATCGTAATGTGTAAATGAAATTGTACATGATATGAAACTGTTATTTTAATGTTTTAATTTTGTTTCATATTTTAATAAATACGGCCGGGAGGGTAACTCCCTCCCGCCTTCCAAAAGTTCAGAACCGTTTCCGTCTTCCCATCCTTGGGGATTTTGTGTTGAGAGGGGGTGGCGGGTATCTCAGCCATATTTAAAGTTAGAAGCAGGGGCTTTGTGACTTCTGTAGAAACTATAATTGGTGTCTTTTCGGGATTTTTTCCAGCATCTTTGGTGGATTGAGCTTAATACTCGCATTAGTTGCCAGTATGCTTTTATTAATTTGTTTACATAAATATAGATGCACATCCTCCAGCACACAACAATATTTCTCGGCTGTTGCTGCTCCACAATCGAATGCTTAGTTATTACGGAGCGCTGCCTCTGGCTACATTGAGTGCAGTTTATGGATTATCGTTTTGATTTTCCTTTTTCACATGTGTTCAACCTGTGTTCCATTGCCTGAGCTGCGATTTTGACTGGGCCCTGCATTTGTGTCTCTGCAGTACGGTGTCTCCCAACGCGGATTATGATCAGCTGATGAGCCCCTTAGTGGTTCATGACATGCTCTGTTCTGGCGGCGGGATTATGACCTTAGCAGCGATACATGGAATAATGGGACGTTGGAGTGTTTTTGCAGTGGCGCTTGAGTTCTTGGCACGCAGTTACATTGAAGATGACCCGAGTTTTCCTCCGATGGTGATAGAGGCTCCGGTCGTTGAGGACCATGTATGTTCATTCCCACTATTGAATTGGATGGCTGAAATGTTTTCAGATGAGAACAATGACTTCCTGTTGGAGGCTGTTGCTGCATACTGTGCTTACACGCTGTTGGATTAAGACTCTTTGATTTTTCTACGTATTCTTTATTATTTAGCTACTGCTTTCTATCAAAGAGCAAATAACTTTTTTTTGGAAATGTGAACTTGACTCTGCTTTGAAGGCTTGGACTCTGCGTTCCTAATTCACCCATGTTTATATCACGTGCCTCGATCAAGGAAGGGTGCCGTGGGGCTGAGCCTTGCACTCACACCCTGTTAAGTTAGCATGGGTTTATTAGAAGCTTTCCTGCTATTTTTGCTTTCCTGCTCTGCTTTGCACATGACACGTACCTGTGATATTGTTTAGAGAAGGCTGAGTATTTTGCTTTATAAGAGAATAATTTGGTATGCTAGATTTGTAAACTGCCTCACTAGTTTTGTGTGCATAGTGAGAGCATGGAACATCAAGGTTATCTTGAATACTGTGTCTGTTATTCAGAATGATCCTCGCACGTTCGAGCCATAACACATATGCAGCTGTGGCCACCTCTGATACTGGCATGTTTCATAATGCATTGTGGAGGCAAAGTTACACATGGTTGGATAACATTTGTATCTTGACAGTTTGTGGAGCACTGAATGCGATCCACTACTGATGAGTACCAGAGGTATTGGTCTGCCCATGTAATCCTATGAGACTTTTGTTGTTATAAACTAATCTGCTAGGTAGGGAGGGTGAAATGTAGGTATATTTTAAATTTGTTTACCTTTAACATTATAGGATGCTTTTTCCATTTGTATTTCATAGAATAGTAACAATGCTGACAACCTTGTTTCTGATAATATGTTTGGTTGTATTATCTAAGGTACTCTGCATGAGATTATGGCGTTAGAAATAAACATTTCAAAGTCGCACGTGTCTATATTTATATCTTGTTTTGGACTGGTGTAAGACTATAATGCAAGAGTGCTCTTGTTATCCACTTTACTTCATGTAATCTAAGTTGCATGTTCTGGGTTGACTAGTCATTGGTGTTTTTGCTCTAGGGCGAAGAACCAATGAGTCACTGATTGCTAGTCTGGTAGGGGGGTTTGTGTAGTAAGGTGGGTTTTGGTACACCGTAATTCACTGAGGTCCTAAGTCTTTATGCACAGTTCTGTGTATGAGCAGAATTCCTGGAACAGTAGTTACAAATAAAAGGCTTGAAAAAGGGCTTGCACTTTGAATATGAATATAAAATAGAAGAATAGTTGATAATCACAGCAAAGGAATGCAGCAATTAGATGTGTGTATGTGTGGATGATGTGTAGATTGAGTGGAAGATGAAAAACGTGAAAAATAAGAAAGGCTGGAGAGACGCAAACTACCCACTGCATTGTCAGTGAAGTGGATCTTTGGATTTCCAGGTCATTACACAGATAGGGTGTTGGATTCCGCAGTGGGAGCAAGCGAAACTAGTACCACATCTAAGGAAGAAAGCTAGTGCATAAAGTACACACAGTTGGGCAGATTTACAAGCTCGTGGGAAAAATTATGCAAAAGTGGCGCAAGGGGCTTGTAAATCTGCCTCAGTGTGTGGTAGAAAAGACGCAGGAAAGGACGGAAGTGTGCAAATTACCCACTGCTATTCACGGGTAGTAGTTACCAAGAAGGCTGAATAAAGGGCCTGCACTTTTAATTTGAATTAAAGAAGAATAATTGATAAGCTCAGCCAAGAATGGTAGCAAGTAGGTGTGTGTATTTGTGGTTGTTGTGTTGATTGAGCGGAAGATGACTAAGGTGAAAAATTAGAGAGGTTGCAGAGATGCAAACTTTCCATTTCTTTGTAAAGGAAGTGGGTGTTTAGTTTTCCTGTGCATATATATATTCACTGAAAAAAACATAGGTTTCAGCCACGGTATAGTTAGGAATTAGCATTTAAAAAACCTTGCAAATTCATTGAAAAAAACATAGGTTTCACACATGTTATAGTTAGCTGGACATTTCACTCAAACAAAACCATTGAAATTCCCCTGTTATACTTAGTTCAGCTAACTATAACTTGCGCGCCCGCAATGCACTGCTGATGACATCACATACTATATCACTCATGACATGGTCAGTGATATCACTCATGATATCACTGATGACATCTCAAATGACATCACTGATGACATCACTGATGACATCATCCTTGTGAAAGAGTGGCGCACCTCCTTAATATAACCTTTGATACACACATTCAAAAATAGAAACTACAATTTTCAAAACAATGGAGATACCAATACTAGTTAGAACAACCTATTCAGTAATTCCAAAATCTACATACACATCCACTCATTCACCAATAGTTCTATATAGTCACTCATGATTGTACTCACTCATCATATGTACTCATACACCTATACATCCTGTTACACACCTGCACTTATACATAGAGTTATTCACACATATACTCACACATGCAAATAAACTATCAAACATCCATTTACTGCCATATACCGCTCTACAAACAACACTACACTTATTTCTACAGAAACGTACACATACTTACTCTCTTAAACAATCAGTTATAGAAATACATACTTATTTATACAGGAACTCTTCCAATCTATCATTGTCATATATCCTTACTTATATACATCAATACTCATATATACTAGTTTAAAACATATGTACTTACTCATAAAGACACTATTGAGGCTGTCATTCACTCACTAACACACCAATACACTCAATCATCCACCCATACAGTCCTGCACACATGCTTTCTTCAAAACACATACAAACAGTGAGTCAGTCATTCATGCATCTGTGCGCTAAGTAATACCCACCACCAAACCATACAGACACTCATTCTGATACTCAAAAAACCAACTAATAACTCATATAGACACTCATGTAGATACTCACTAACCTATGCAGCCACTTACACATAAAGTGAGACACTGATACAGATATTTGCATATTTAAACATTACTCGCTAATACATGTATTCACTAAGATATGCTTAATAAATCAGTTATACAATCAATTTTATGAAAAAAAACATTTAGACACTTATTTACCCATTTATTCTTCCATCAACCTTTAGATATACATATATAAAAAATATTTATTTTTCAGAAAGACACACATTCACTGGATGATGTCATCAGTGATGACATCAGTGATGTCATTTGAGATGTCATCAGTGATTTCATGAGTGATGTCACTGACCATGTCATGAGTGATGTAGTATGTGATGTCATCAGCAGTGCATTGCGGGCGCGCGAGTTATAGTTAGCTGAACTAACTATAATGGGGGAATTTCAATGGTTTTGTATGAGTGAAATGTCCAGCTAACTATAAAATGTGTGAAACCTATGGTTTTTTCAGTGAATGTATATATATATTCACTGAAAAAACCATAGGTTTCACACCAGTTATAGTTAGGAATTAGCATTTAAAAAACGTAATAATTTCACTGAAAAAACCATAGGTTTCACACCAGTTATAGTTAGCTGGAAATTTTACTGACATAAAACCAATGAAATTCCCATGTTATAGTTAGTTGGACTCACTATAACTTGCGCGTGCAATGCACTGCTGATGACGCACATATTACATCACTCACGACATGGTCAGTGACATCACTCATGACATCACTGATGACACCATCCAGTGAATGTGTGTCTTTCTGAAAAATAAAAATTAGTGAGTAATGTTTAGATTTTTGAATATATGTATTAGTGTTTCACTTTGTGTATAAGTAGCTGCATGGGTTGGTGAGTAGGTACATGTGTATGTACATGGGTTATTAGATGTTTTATTAGTATCAGTATGAGTGTGTGTATTGTTTAGTGTTGGAATTACTTACAACATTGATGCATGAGTGACTGACTCTTTTTTTGTATGTATTTTGAAGACTACATATGTGCAGGACTGTATGGTTGAATAGTGTGTATATGTGTATGTTAGTGAGTAAATTACTGTCTCACTAGTGTTTTAAACAGTAACTTCATATGTTTTAATCTAGAATATGTGAATATTGATGCATATAAGTGAGTATATGTGAGAGTAAGAGTTCCTGTTTAAATAAGTATGTGTTTTGAAAAGTGATTGTTTAAGAGAATAAATATGTGTAATTTTCAATAGAAGTAAGGTGGTAGTGTGTGTATTGCTCTATATGCAAATAAATGGATGTTCAATCGTTTATTTGCATGTGTGAGTATGTGTGTAAGTAACTTTTGGATGACTGTTGGTGTGTAACAGGATGTATAGGTGTATCACTTCATATGATGAGTGAGTATATGTATGAGTGACTATATAGAACGGTTGGTGAATGAGTGGATGTGTATATAGATAGTGGAATTACTGAATTGGTTGTTGTAACTGATATGAGTATCTCAATTTTTTATAAAAATGTAGTTTCTATTTTTGAATATGTGTTTCAAGTGTTACATTACAGTGAAAGGAGGTCTGTCACTATGTCACAAGGATGGTGTCATCAGTGATGTCATGAGTGATGTCACTGACCATGTCATGAGTGATGTAATATGTGACGTCATCAGCAGTGCATTGCACGCGCAAGTTATAGTGAGTCCAACTAACTATACCGTGGGAATTTCATTGGTTTTATGTCAGTAAATTTTCCAGGTAACTATAACTGGTGTGAAGCCTATGGTTTTTTCAGTGAATTTATTAGGTTTTTTTAAATGCAAATTCCTAACTATAACTGGTGTGAAACCTATGGTTTTTTCAGTGAATTTCAAAGGTTTTTTTAATGCTAATTCCTAACTATAAATCTCAGTTTATAAGTAAGACATTTAGCACACTAGTTCTTCTTTAGAACACTCTGGGACATTCTGTCATTTGGCTATATTTGGGCTACATCTTGCTAATATTTTGGCTACATTTGTTTTTTTTGTCTCTGGTGGCCATCTTTGGGCTACATTTGGCTACATTGGGCTACATTGGGCTCTAACATATATATAACCCAATGTAGCCCAATATATATTTTTTCAAAGTTAACTTTCGTTAAAACCACTTGAGCATATATCTTGAGACATAGCAAAGGCACATCGGGCTACCAGTCCCTACAATTTTTTCCTAATTTTTTTTAATATATATATTTTTTTTTTTGCCTTGGTGTGCTCCCGGTGCGCTCCCCGGGGAGCGCACCAGAAAGCGTAATTATATGAAGCGCCCCGGGGCGCGCACCAGGTAGCGTCCCGTAAGCGCCATTATCGTGAACGAAAACATGATTGTGACGTATCGTGTAGCCGCGTCTTCGTGAAACGCACGGCGTAAGCGCACCCGGAAGCACTCGTGCGAATACGATCGCGCATTGTAAACTTCCGATGCGCTTACGCTATGCGACCCGGAGCGCGCCCCCGGGCGCGCCCCATGGCACGTAGCGTAAGCGCGTCGGGTCATATGACCTGAAAATAACACTTTTCATTGATTCATAACAGTTTTGGTTTCATAATAATGAAGCCACTGGTCATGTGACCTGAAAATAACACTTTTCATTGGTTCAAAAAAAAAATTTTTCTTTCTGATGAAAGACCCCACCTTTTTTCCATCTTCTGACTTTGTCCTTTAACTGAGGAAGACCTGCTTGTACCTCTCTGTACCATTTTGATCTTAATAATGGCTTCAGTAGCAGCAGCAGCTGGTGCATCTGCACCACCACCACAGCAACCAAGAGGACCACCACAAGATTTCATTGGTGGTCAACAAGAGGAGGAAGAGGAGGAGGAGGAGGAAGAAAGGAGGAGAACATTTCTCCAAGAACAAAATACCCCATACCAGCCCAGACCACACATTATTTGGGAGTTTTTTTCGGTTCCACAGGGGAAGAAAAAGGTAAATGCAGCCAAGGTGACTTGCCTGATCTATGACATGGAACTTTCTAGGGGGAACCCTATTAAAATATATTCCTTTGGAAATCACACGATGATCCGCCACATGCAGGGGAAGCATCCTATAAACTATTCTGCTGCAGAGATGAGGGAACTGGCCAGTAACCCTCCCCAATCAACAACAACCAGCTCAAAAAGGAAGCAACCCACTGCGTCTGCACCAGAGGAAAGAGAGACAATGCCGTGCATTCAGCCCCGATTTGCAGATTTCAGAATCACATGTAAATATTGTGGGAAGACCATCTCCTACGGAGAACAGAGCGTAAAGCTCATCGTCCTTGCTGGGGACAACCACAAATGCCCCAATCAACCCTAATTATTTCTTTTCTTTTTTTTTCTCTCGGGTTGAGCCATTTTCAATTCCCTGTTTTTTCGTTTCTCCCCTCCAAAAATACAAAAACATTATAAAAGTGTTCTGAAAACCCCCAAAAAGTACAAAATGGTTCAAAAAACATCAAAAAAATATAAAACAACAAAAAGAAGAAAAAAAACAGTTCTTTTTAGAACTACCTCCAATTTAAAAAAAAGGCTACATTTTTTAAAAACTTTATTATTCATTTTTCCCCATGGTACGCTCCCCGGTCCGCTTCCCGGTGCACGTACCGGGCGCTCCCCCCGCGCAAATCAAAAAAAAACATTTTTTGGGCCCCGCTGGGCCCTTTTATGGCCCCCACATCAAACCTAGGGCATCAGGGGGGGTCTATCCCTGCCCCCTTATGGTCATTTCCCCCTTTTTTTTCTACCTCTTGTGTCTCTATCCTACCGAGACACAAGATGGCGGCCGCTCCGCACTGTTTCGAATGTTTACAGACACCCGAGAGCCAATCAGCTTTCTGTGCGCAAGTCGCGTGGCGCACTCGGAGCGCTCACCGGAGCGTGTACCGGGGCTCTGCCATAGATATATATATATTTTTTTAACCTAAATTACTCAAAATCCACTGGAACACATATCTTGAGACATAGCAAAGGCACATCGGGCTACCAGTCCCTACAATTTTGCCAAGTTTGGTGGCAATCCATTCAGCCGTTCGGGCTAAAAGTGAGGTCGACCGCCCTATGGAAATTAACATGGGGAAAACGCGTTTTGGGACCCCCTTTTATCTCGGCCTCCGCTTGACGCATCCCCCCAAACTTTAAGAGAAGGATCAGAGCTCGACAAGGCCATTTTGAGGAAATTTTCAGGCAGATTCGTCAACCGGCGCCAAAGTTATTCCAAATAGAATTTTGAGATTTAACATTGAAAAAAATCCTAACTATAACTACCTACTGGCGACCGCCAGTAGGTAATATATATATACATATATATATATATAAAACGCGTCAGGCTTTTATTTGAATTGGACTCTGTTCTCTTTGCTTTGTGCTGCTAAACTGCAAATAAAAAACGAGGAATTTACCTACCTGCATGCGAGCTTTTCTAAATGAGGTAACTCTTGTGTGGTGATATATATATATATATATATATATATATATATATATATTACCTACTGGCAGTTGCCAGTAGGTAGTTATAGTTAAGATCTACTTTCATAGGAAATCTGCAACATTCTATTTGGAATAACTTTGGTGCCGGTGGACGAATCTTCCATGGCCTGCTCCGCTCCGCTCCTTCCCTGGAAGATTGGAGGTGATTCGTGAAGCGGGGGCTGAGAAAAAAGGGGGGTCCCAAAACATGTTTTCCCCATACAATTTTCCATAGGACATTTAGCCAGGGCTACAACTTGAACGGCTGAACGGAATTACACCAAATTTGGCTGAGAGGTAGAGTTTGGTTTGCAGATCACCCTTTTTGTTAAATGGTGTAAATACTTTCAGTAGTTCCTGAGAAAATCAAAAGTAAAATCATAGATATATCTATAGGCGCTTATCGTACGCGTATGGTAAGCGCACGGTAAAGCGCACCATTGCGAGCACGAGCTGCATGCTCATTGGCTGTCAACTGTCTGTCAACACTGCAAACCAGGAAGTGTTGGCAGCCATCTTGTGCCACGGTAGAACTGATGCACAAGAAAGCAGTCAAAGAAATGTAAAAACACGCAAATGGGTAGGGTGGACATACCCTGACCCCCTAGGCCTACTCAGGGGGTCCCAAAAGGCCCCCCAATTTAAATTTTTTTTAAATCACGGGGTACGCGTATGATGCGCATACGCGGTGAATAAGAAAAAAAAATCAAGTTTGATTTGCTCCTAATTAGCCCCCAGGGGGGCCAAATCCCGGAGGCAATTTATTTTTCTGTAATGAGGGGCCCCAGCCCCGGGGACCGCCACCTCCAGGATTTTTTTTTTAAAGTATGCTCCGGGGACCTCCACCCCCTGGGGCTTCATTTTTTGTTGGTCAAAAAATCCTGTGTGGGAGCCCAAGCCCCCCACTCGCCCCGGGAACCGCCACCTCCCGGGGCTCTAATTTTGAATGTAGATGGACCCCCCCAGCCCCGGGGACTACCACCCCCCAAGGCTTTTGATTGTTGGGAGGGGGCCACGTGGCCCCCCTCCTGGTGCCTTTGATGACCTTGGGGACCGCCAGCTCCCTAGGGCCGGCTCCTGCAGTGTTCCGGGGGGCCTACCGGGATGCCTACCAAACACTTGTGGTCCCCACCCTACCATAGCAAACTGCTTTCCTATTTGAAAGAGAGAGCAGGAAACCTGCTCTCTCTTTCAAATAGGAAAGCAGATTGCTTTTCGTCAGAGAGAGCAGCATGTTAGCTGCTCTCACTGACGAAAAGCAATGCTGGTTCTCGAAGGACGCGGGGAGCCGGATGGGGCCGTGGGGGCTTTGGGGTTCCCCCCACGGTCCCCAATGTTATATTTTAGCCCCGGGGGATGGGGTCCCCGGGGATTATAAAAAATTATTAATAGAGGCTATTTTTTTTACGATAGATTTACTGTGTGCATACCATGCTCGTACTTACGACTTACGGTGCGAAGTCTGTAAGTCGTCCAGTGAGCGTACGTAAGCAAGAAAAATAAAAATATTTTAAAATATTTTTGAAGTGTATGTGTTTATTTGTTGGGTGGCTGTAAAAAGAGCCCTTGTGTTTATTGCGAGATTTTAGTACATACAGGTCGTAGTGTTTCCGGAGGCGAAGCTAGTGGTTCGGGCAGCAGCTGTGTGTTGCGTGGTGTGCGCGGTGTGTGTGGCGTCTTTGCTGCAAGTTTCAACCGCGGGTATTCCGTATCCTGTATCCTGTATCCCGGCTTGATAGTGGCCCAGGGGACGGAGCCCGGTGTCTGGTGCGGATGGCTCGAAGGCGAGCCCTGCAAGCCCGCAAACCCGCATAACCGCAAGCCCGTCAGTGAGGCCAGTGAGGCCAGTGAGGCGAGGTGAGGAGGCGAGGAGACAAGGAGCTTGAGGTCGGAGCCGAAGTCCGGTGCCCGTGTCCGAATCGGGGCACGTGTGTGGCGTTCAGGCAGTCAAGTGGCAGAAGAAGTGAGAGGCGGTGGTGGAGGCAGCGGCAGTGGGGCGGCAACGTCTGGGGGCGAGAGAGCGAGAGAGCGAGGGGAGCAAGATGAGCTAGGTGGTCAGGAAGAGCTGTTTGCGTTCACCCCTCGCGTTCACCCCTCATCTGCTGCCGTACGTCTGTGCCATTTGACTCGCTTTGGACCCCAGGGACATTCTCCGTGGTTTCCCGCTGGCCTCCAGTGGTGGGTCTTTTATCAGCCTGGGGCCCTGGCCCGGGGACTTGTGTGGACTCATGCCGTGCTCTGCCTTATTTCATGGACATTGGAGATAGTACCTGAATAATCCTGATAAAGACCCTGAACAGTCCCTTGGTCAGTGCGAGGAGTGCGTACAGTGCGTACAGCATGAACTGGTAATAATATCGCGGCAAGCACTCAATCTTAGTACCTGCTGAGCAGACAAACGAGCAGTACCTGGTCTTGCTGCCATCCCAGTACGCCCTAAACTTTGCCATCAATCCGCAGAGTCTACTACGGTTACCATGCCACCACATCCCCAGTTGCCAGACGGGGGTCGGCGTGCGGCTCTGATTGGGCCACTGCTGAATCGCCCAGGCCTCGGGCAAGGTGGTATGTGAATAGCCGTGGGGTTTCTGTGGGGTAACTGAGGAGTATTTGAGGCAGAGTCAACTCTCCCAACTCACTCAAGGCTGTGTTTTACATTCATTCAACCTCATACGTATTGTCATCTGCTTCCAACTTTTCTTATTAACAGCTGGAGGAGCAACAAGTCTAAGTGGTGTTAGATTACTTAGGCAATGGTAATGTCGGTTAGGCGACTGCGTTCACAGTCAAAAGTAAAATCAGCAGAAACTCTAGTAACCATCAATCAGAGTGTCAAGAGCTCCCTGAGTCCCCTAAAACCTCAGAAAACTATCCGTCGACGCAGAAGCGGTGCACATCTGACACTATTGAAATCTTATCCATTAGTAAAGTCAATGTTTACCAAAAGGGGAAGAAGCTTTAAGTACGGAACAGGACTAAAAAATGGAGATGAAGGAAAGGAGGGGAATTTATCGGAGGATTCAATGGAAATAATAGCCAAGAATAGGGTGGAGAATCACACAATAAGACCAGAGGCGCTTTTCCCCGTTGTAACTATACTAAAGATAAATGGGAATGAATGCAATGTAGTACCCCCTTTAATAGTAAGAAGAACAGATCTGCAGCAAGTAGAATGGGAGGATAATAATTCGGAAATGAAGATGGAGATGGCCCTATCTAGGCTCGAGGTAGTGGGTTCTCCTCAGAGCAAGGGCAGCGAAAGAAAGTAGGTCACTCCAATTTCTCCACTAGCAGATCTGATATCCCTTTTTGAAAATGTAAAAGACAATGTTAGCGTGTCTCAGAGTTTCATGCCGGACTGCTCATTAATAAAAGTAAATGATTTCACTCCTAAAATGGAACGGCAGAAAGAATGCAGCTTACTTAATGGGCAGGCGAAAATAGAGTACTTAACTCTTCCGGACATTGCCATCCCATTAGAAAAGAATGCTGATCGAGTGAAGCAGATAGAAAAATTGGGTGCTTAAGGTTTGGACTCAGAGACTCAATCCAACAAAGAAGAATTGACATCTTGAGCAGGAGTTCACTCACACACGCCTATCATGTATAGTAGCACTCATACTAAATTATCTTTGGCTTCGGACTTACATGATTTTTCAGGTGAAGAACTATCAATGTCAGGTGATAAAAGGGTAGGGAATTCCCTGTATTCATTGATAGCAAATGAGAATGCAGGGGCAGAGGAGTTAATGAACACGTTTCTTAAATTGGAAAAAATCCTATCCGCACTTTTGTCTCTGCTGGAGAAAAGTACTTCTAACTCAGATCATATTCTCAAAGTCCTCACGCCCATTTTAGGAGGGGTTTTAGATCTTAAACATCATAGACAAGCATGCGCGAAATGTGCTTCCCCTATAATTAGCAAAGCATGTCAAACGCATAATGTAATACATAATGCTGATAAAGTCTCTGGGGTAGGGGAGCCAAAAAAACTGCTGGTAGACTTTGAAAGTTCGACACCTGTAAGAAATTCAATCCCAAGCCCGTCCCAAGTTAACCTTAATAGTCTGTAAAGGTCCCCAATTTGGGGGAAAAGTTAAATGTAAGTGTTTCCCCAGTTACAGACACAGTGCCTGTTTTTCCAATTTTTAATATGAGTAAGTCAAAAAAAACTAAACCTCAACAATCAGATGAAATAATTAACATCTCAGAGAGTTCTGCTGCGGGGGAAGACTCAACAGTAAGAAAGGGAACCACTAAAAATGGTCGTAGGAGAAAAAAGATGACGAAAAATTGCCGGTTCCCAAAAGGCAAGCAAAGAAAGCTGCGGTTCCAACCAGCAAACAAAAAGGAAAGCACTTACATAGCCCCTGTTGACGAAAAGAATACAATGTCTGTGGGGCAACTGAAAATGAATATGAGTCTAAATCATGAGCAGGATCTTGTCCTTCAGCCGAATAGTTCGATTGTTAGGCTGAACACCAATCTGAATAATGACGGGGAGTGTGAAGGCAGGTTAAGAAGGGGCTCTAACTTGCATAGTAGCACAGGAATTAAAGAGGCCAATTTAAAAAGCTCTGTAACATTCCCGAGAGTAGAACTAAGTGGTGCTGCACAGGAGTCAATTGGTCCTGCCTTGTCATCAACGAATCCTGAACTAAGTAATAGTGGGGGAGTTAGTCGGAGAATGATTATAGCTGTTAATAATAATAAAGGGGGGAATTTAAATGACGATCTCCCAAGAAGCCTGCAAGATATTAACTTAATTAGGCTTTCCGAGACAGGTGCTGGGCAAGTGAATAAGGCTTTAATTTTTATCCCTCTTTTTGATGCTGAGTTAATGACATTGAATAGAAGCGCCCTCCTTATAATTATATCTGAAATCGATGATCTAAAGCTAATTACCAGTGATTATATTGAACTGGTTCATTTAGATTGGAGGTACAAACCATATGTAACTAAAGCCATTTTTACATCCGGGGTAGTGTATTCGCTCGCAAATGTGGACAGCTTCAGAAAAAGAGGAATAGATGTTATTATTAGTACTGTACCACATGGTGCTCCACCCAAAAGCCTCGAAATACCTTATCATCAGCAGGGGAAAGGATTCATTGAACATGAGGGAGAGAATTAACCCACAAAATTTGAGGACATGGAAATAACAGTAGGAAGGGTATCGGGTGTAAGAGAAATTAAGTTTTCAGCACCCGAGGTCCAAGAGGTCCTTAGTATAGACGGAGGAGATGAGGTGTCAAAATGGAGTTGGATTGCAAGTACTTTGAATGGGGCAAAAGCAACTAACAAAAAACCCATAGAGCGGGGGTAGCCTACTGGGGACAATTGTGTCGTGGAATATGGCGGGGCTAGGAAAAGAAAATCATAACCTTGATTCCTTAGAATACCTAGCCCCCAAGATAATTTGCCTCCAGGAGACGTGGGCAAGGGAAGAGTTTTGTTAAGTTGTGAGTTAGCATGGGACCCTGTGATATACATACATCCATCAAATTGTTGTATCTGCACTAAGTTAAAAATGGAAAAAGATAACTCGGGACACGCAAAGTTTCTGTTTATGGTAAACGTGTACATCCCACCTGGGAAAGCGTCTACCCGTTTGGTTGACTCCATTTGCAGTTTTGTGCAAAATGTATGTAGTAATGGAGAAAGAGTATGTATAATGATGGTAGGGGACTTTAATGCTAAAATAAGTAACAGCTCCATCTCGTCTTTTTCCATTGTGGACTTGGAGGAGGTTTGGTTTATATTCCCGGCCAAATAAAAAAATTAACAAACGTGGCCTTTCAACTCTTGCAAAATCTTAGGAATCTTGACCTTGTATTATTAAATGGCAGATTCCCAGAGGATTCACCTGCAGCCCTCACCTTTCATGGGACATTTGGCCACTCTCTACTTGATTATATGGCAGTATCCTTTCAATTGTTTAGGGCATGTTCACAGTTTAAAGTGCTTCCCACTAAATTGAGTGGCGGTAAACTTAGTATTAAATATCGAGAAACCTGAACTCTGGAACCAGAGGAATGATAAAGTAACTTATTCTCGAAATAATTGTCGCACCTGTTGGTCATACAAGAACCTCCCGAACTTTCAGTGGGTATTTAAAAATATTGCGTCTAGTTTAATCTGGGAGAGCCCGATTGTGAGATATGACAGAGTAATGACTGCCATAAGAAATTTGGGAAGAAAGAAGCAAGGTGAAAGAGCTGCCCCCATAGCAATACTCCCCATCGAAATTAAAAAGCTTAATAATAAGATAAACGGGCTGATTAGATCGCAATTTAGAGATCCTAGGCCATTAAGACAAAAAGAGATATACAGATTAAAACAGGTCCGGAAAAGAAAACTAGCAGCTGACCGTAGGGCCTCCAAAAATGAAAAATGGGTTAACCTTCGGGAAGTGGCACTTTCGGGGGATACTAGAAAGTACTGGGCCTTAATAGCCACATTTTGTGACAGTAGAGACAAATCTCAACCCATGTTGATCCCAGAAACAGAGTGGTCTATTTATATATCCATATTGTATGCCCCTAATCTACTAGATGATGAGGTTGAGGGGTTTGGTAATACCACAGCATTGGCAGGTGATGTAGAAGCACCATCAGTGAGGGAAATTGAAGGATACATTAAGGGGGCGAGATACTCCGGTGCAATGGGACCGGATGATGTCCCTGTAGCCATAATAAAAAAGGATTGTGGCGATTGGGCAAAAGTATTACAACCTCTGCTTGTCCATTGGTACAATTTCAGGGACATCCTTTACTCCTGGAAGGGAAGCATAATAGTCCCGCTATATAAGGAGAGCCCTAAAAACTCTCCGGCAAGTTTTAGGCAAATTTCCTTTCTAGATGCAATGGGAAAATTGTTCGCACAAAGTATCCTTGTTCACTTACAAGAGTGGGTATTCGTAAATAATTTTATTCCCCTTGAAAAATCAGGGTTCCGGAAGAATAGTGGCACTTTAGATAACATCTCTGTTCTGCAAACCCTAATCGATAAATATCCCGTGGGTCGGAGGACTCCGTTGTATACAGCATTTATTGATTTCTCCACAGCGTTCGATAGGGTAAATAAGGGGATGCTGTGAAGGAAATTGATCACTATGGGGATCCCAGGGAACCTGTTAAGAGTAATAATTGCTCTCCACTCTTCAACATGGGCCCAAGTTTTGTTAGGGGGGACTCAAGGCCTTTCAAAGAAAATTTCAACGGGTTGAAGCAGGGGTGCCTATTGGCCCCTTTACTCTTCTCAATCTACATAAATGGCCTACCAAGTCGGATAGGGGAGAGTAAAGGGGATCCTCCACAAGTGGGTGACCTAAAATAAGTTGTTTGTTGTACGCAGATGACGCAATAATAATGGACTTAACCCCAATTGGGCTGCAGAGACGACTGACGGCATTGGTTAGGTACACTAAGGAATACTTTTTAAAAATAAATATTTCAAAGAGTAAAGTGATGATTTTTAGTTACAATGGCTGTAAGGTTAGATCAAATTTGAAATGGTTTTAGGAGATGAAAAAATGGAAATAGTAAAATGTTACCCTTACTTAGGATTTTTTTTTACAAATAGGTGTTCTGCTTATAGACATATGGACCACTGCAAAAGTAAAGCTATCTCACAAGCCTCTGCAATTAATCGCTTGTACTTGCAATGCCGGAAAATACATTTTTAGCATACTATTGCAGTATATAAAATAAAGATCCCCCCGACCTTGAATTATGCAAGTGAAACGATAGATGAATGTGAATGGGCAAAGTTCGAGAAAGTGGAAGGAAAAATCTGGCACCAATTATGCAATTTGAGTCAGGCTGCGTCAATCGCGGTAAACAGACAAAATATCGACTACAAAATATCGAATGGACATAATATCGAGTACAAAATATAGGCTGGACAGAATATCGAATGGACAGAATATAGACATCAAAAATATAGTTTTGAAGGTAAGTAATGTAATATCGAATTTTAAAATATAGATAGTCAAAATATCGAAGTACATTATATAGGTTAAGAAAAATATCGAACTTTTAATAATATCAAATTTTTTATAGTGTATTTTATGTGTTAAAAGTGCTTATTTATGTAATAATGTAATTTAATTAATGAATTTAATGTTATTTAAATTTTGCGTAATTTAATTCTGTAGCGGGTTGTGGGTTTATAGGGGAATAGGGTGGGAAGTAATTTAATTTTAATTAATTAAATACGTAAATTTATTTATTGGTATTTGTTTATAATTAATTGTTAATTAATTTTTATTTTGTAATTAATTACATTTTAATTGCCAATTAATTGTATTTAATTGATTAATTGATAATTATGTTAATTTAACTAATTTAATTTCTGTAGCGGGTTGTGGGTTTATAGGGGAGTAGAGTGGGAAGTAATTTAATTATAATTAATTAAATATGTAAATGTATTTATTGGTAGTTGTTTATAATTAATTGTTAATTAATTTGGTATTTTGTAATTAATTACATTTTAATAGTCAATTAATTTTATTTAATTGATTAATTGATAATTAGGTTAATTTAAGTAATTTAAATTCTTTAGCGGGTTGTGGGTTCATAGGGGAATAGGGTGGGAAGTAATTTAATTATAACTAATTACATATGTTTTTTTTGTGTGTATTTATTAGATTTTAATTGTTAAGTAATTGTTTAATTACTAATTAATTAATTGTTAATTTGTAATTAATTAGTATTAATAGATAACTAATTGTAATGATTAAATTAACGTGGTAATTACTTTTAATTATTTTTTTTGTAGATATTAATATATATATTTTTAAGCATTATATGAAGTATCTACTTTCCCTACTGTTGTACTCACTGGTGTGGGAATAGTAATTTTTACCCCTAAGCTATCCAACGCTTTCCCTACTGTTGCACTTTCTGGAGTGGGAATAGTAATTTTAACCCCTACGCTATCCAACACTTTCCTAATTGTTGCACTCTCTGGAGTGGGAATAGTAATTTTTACCCCTACGCTATCCAACGCTTTCCCTACTGTTGCAGTCTCTGGAGTGGGAATAGTAATTTTTACCCCTACGCTATCCAACGCTTTCCCTAATGTTGCACTCTCTGGAGTGGGAATAGTAAGTTTTACCCCTATGCTATCCAACGCTTTCCCTACTGTTGCACTCTCTGGAGTGGGAATATTAATTTTTACCCCTAGGCTATCCAACGCTTTCCCTACTGTTGCACTCTCTGGAGTGGGAATAGTAAGTTTTACCCCTATGCTATCCAACCCTTTCCCTACTGTTGCACTATCTGGAGTGGGAATAGTAATTTTTACCCCTACGCTATCCAACGCTTTCCCTACTGTTGCACTCTCTGGAGTGGGAATAGTAATTTTTACCTCTACGCTATCCAACGCCTTATCTACTGTTGCACTCTCTGGAGTGGGAATAGTAATTTTACACTTCCGCTATCCTACGGTAATAATATTAGATATTTTTAAATTATATTATGTTACTATATATATATGTTGTAACAAATATGATTGTAAAAATTTTTTTTATAACTTGTGTTAAATATTTAATTATTATAAGGTAATGTAAGTATTTTAAGTATGTTTTAGTAAATAATTTTTAATATTAATTTAATTTAACATTGTTTTTAATAAACTTGATATTTTACAAACTATGGGGTCGATTAGGATGGCGGACGGACTTGCGTCCGTCCGCCACCCCTGAGTAGGAGGGACCGTCCGCATGGGCAGCGGCGGTCCCTCCATGGCAATTAGGATGTGACCGCCACCCTGGCGGTCACATCCTGTATGTTTTACATTGTGGCGGGTGCTGCTTGAAGCAGCACCCGCTGCAATGTAAAAAATGAAAGCAGTGCATTTGCATGCACAAAGCGGCAGGCACCGCGAGGTGCCTGCCGCTTCGTGCACGCAAAGGCAGGGGGGTACCATAGGTACCCCCCATGTGCACCCCCCACGCAACCTTCACCCAGGGGGCCCACAACGGGCCCCCAAAGTGAATGTCCGTATGTTTTTCCACGGCGGAAAAGCCGCCGCGGAAAAGCATTACTTTCCCCACATCCTAATATGGCTGGCGGTGTCTGATAGACACCGCCAGCCATGTTAGTGCTTTTCCGCCGTGGTCGCCTTCCGACCGCGGCGGAAAAGTGGAGGACAGATTGTGAGACCCACCAGCCATCCTAATTTGGCGGTGGGTCTTTCAGGTCTCCTCGGCGGATTCCCCGCATACTCCGGGCCGGCGGTGGCTTCCGCCGGCCCGGAGTATGCGGGGAATCCGCCATCATAATGACCCCCTAAATTTTTGTAAACGAAATTTTTTACTCAATATTTTTGTACTTACCTGTTTGTAGATACAAAGTCGACATTCTGTCTGTCGATATTTTGTCGCCGATATTTTTGGTAGTCAATATTATGTCCCTCGATATTATGTCAGTGATCCCGACCATGACGGCTCTTAGGCTCGAATTTGGCCTTCTTTCAACATATGTGTTAACAATGGCAGCTTGTTTAAGGTGGGGTAACTCTTTGATAAATGGTCAGGAGAATCTATTAAGATTAGCATTGCATAAGGAAATTTTCGTTAATATGTTGTGGAAAAGTGTAATTTTTAGAAATTATTTAAAGGCTTTAAGCAGTTTTGGTATAGATTTTGAAGGGGCAGCAGGTTTGGATACAATAGCATTAAAGCATATAATTAAAAGAACTATATATGTGATTTCACAGGAAAGAGATCTGAAAATATGCCGCGTGAATGGAAGGTTGGTCTGTATTGCGGAGAGCTCTGCAGTTAAAAATCCTCAGCCGTACATTCTTTGGAACTTGAATCATGGAGTTCGCAGAGTGATTTTATTATTAAGAATGAACCTGCTGCCTCTGAGGATTGTAACAGGAGCCTGGGAGGGTATCCCCAAAAACGAAAGACACTGTGATTTATGCAATGGCGGTATACAAAACCTTAATCATGTTCTGATTGTGTGCCCAGCACTCCTTCCAATACGCCGCAAATATTTAAGGCATGGTTTTTTACAGTATAAAATCTCAACAGCAGAACAGGCCCGCAACTTCCTTCTGCTCCCCCATCTGCATTGATCTGTTTGAAAATATTTTGTTTTTTCAAAGAATTTTTGAATGTTTATTAAAAATTTATGGACGAGGATGACCCGTAGGTTTTTACAGTATTGTGTGATATGATCCCATGCATTAGCACTTTTTTATGCACTTCAAGCACTTTAATCTGTTGCTAAATATGATAATCGATATTCAACTCTTAGCGGCCGATTCCGATTCGGGAAAAACCACTCCGAATAGCCGTTCGGAGTGTTTTTCCAGTACGAATCGTACCCTGCAACGTTCCCCGTACGTACGACGAAGTACGATTCGTACCAGGAGCCGTACTCCATACGAGTCGTACACCGATCGTCCAATGGGGGTACAGCTCGTACACCGATCGTACATGGAGTACGGCTCGTACACTGATCATACATGGGGTACAGCTCGTACACCGATTGTACAATGGGGTACGGCTCGTACACCGATCGTACACCAATCATACAATGGGGGTACGGCTCGTACACCCCATGATTGCAGGGGTACGGTGCGTGCCCCTGCGATCATGGGGTGTACGGACCGTACGGTGTGTATGTGTTTGTGTGCTTTTCCGTATGACTCGCCCTTACCTGACGTGGACCGTACGAATTGCATCCTCATACCCCGGTCCGGATCGTACTCGTCGGGTCGTACGGCATGTGTACGAGTCGTACGGTATGTGTACGAGTCACATGGTTCACGGTTTCAGCCTTGCAATACGTACGGATCGCGACGATTCGGACGGATTCACGGAATACGGATCGTACTTCGCAAATCGGACGGACGGGTACAATTCGTACGGAGAGGGCTCCGGATACTAATCGTACGGACGCTTTTTTTCCCGAATCGGAATCGACCCCTTATTGTGTACTAGTATTCCTGTAAGATAGTTAATTTACCATGCGCATATCCTTAGAAACATAGCTTCTAGTTAGTCATTTGTAAGAAATGTCCTGGAATAGGGTATTTAATGCACTGGCACTTTATGTAATGCATTAGCACTTTATTTAGCACTTAATAAAAATATTTGCTGCTAATAATATTCCATGCTCATCTCCCTAAAAAAGTTTTAAACTATTTATGTAAATTGTTATGTGTATATTGGATGATAATTGTACTTTTTTTCTTAACTATGTGCCACCTGAAATGTAGATTATTTTATTAAACCAGGGTGATAGCCAAAAGTTTTACCCTCCTGATAATGATTGTTATTGGCCGCAAGTGTACTCTACTAGAACATTGTTGTCCACCGTAGTGATGAATTTAATGAAGAAAAGAGATTACCACCTCCTGGAAGATGTAATTTAGGAAAATTGAAGTTGTAACTTTTCGTGTTTTAGACACTGATCTGTGTTGTCCTCCGTAGTGCAGAGTCTAAGGAAGAAAAGTGATTACGTACTCTTGGGTGTAATTTAGGAAAATTTAAGTTGTAACTTTTCGTGTTTTAAATATTATGATTTGTAAGAAATGATGATTTATTTGTATTTTATGTGGAATTCCTTGGAATTCCAAATCATAATAAAATAAATTGAAATAGTACCTACAGGTAAGTACCGATGCAGAGTCTAAAGTTCAAGAGGAAGACTCTGTTCCCCTCATCTGCAAAATGTACACCATCTCTCCTATAGATGTCATGCATATTGAAGCGCAGATTGTTATGGTAAATGGACCCCATTCTATAGTCTCGGAGAAACGCAGAAACAGAATTATTCACATGTTTCCTAGCTTTCTCAATCTGTGGACAAAATTGATTGGACCAGTTCCATTTATGCCTTTGACATATATTAGAATAGACAAAGGTAGTTTGGGAGAAAAGTGACATCAGTTCTGTAAAGATGTCCTTCATAAACATTTCCAGACCTACCCCAGTCAAAGTGCCAAGGTCATTGCCACCACAGTGCACATTTATGAGGTCAGGGTGTTGGAGATGCATAAAGGATTTCACCAATGGCATCAATTGGTGTCACTTTAACCCTCTCTGCCCAATCCATTTAATGTCCACATTTGGTAAACCTAGGTCTTTGTGAATTTCTTTCTGTTGTGTGTACCTTTCACTCCAGAAAATATAGCTGTGTCCCACAATCCACACTGTAAGCATCTTGAAGAGAGGTCTTGATGCACTCAGATGGTCTCTGTAAATGAAAGGGGAGTTTGAAGATTTTTTTTCTAAAATGGTGGATAAGTGAAGTTTGGAAAAAAAGCAAAGAAGTGATTGGTTGTTTGTAATGTTGTTAGCTACAAAACTAGGGTGCAATGTTCTGTTTTTTAAAAGCCTGTTATTTATTGGTTAAGAAAAAGTGATAGAAAAGAACATTACTTCAGATAAGGTGGTATATTGACAAGTCAAGCACACTTGCTGTTTTGATTTGCATCAATGTATGATGAACCTTTCACCTGTGTGCTCAGTTAGGTGTTCCCTGAAGTGTTTCTATGGTAACTGGCAGAATGTGGTTGGGGGAAGCGTTGAAAGTGTTGTCAGTTGGAAAAGGTTCAAAAGTTCAAGCATTAGAAAAGTGTGTTTTATTTTGATTTTATGTGGGAATAAATGGGATTTTTATTTATTTGTATATGTGTATGGATTGAGTGTGTAGATTGACAGGAAATGTTTGTTGTTTGCTATAGGACTTCCTGTCTCCCTTGGTTTGCCTAGGGAACTTTACAATGATCCCCAATGTCAATTTTTTTTCTTGGTTTTGTACGCTCACAGGCCGATTTACAGACTTTGCACCGTACGCCGAACGTTCGAGCATGGTACGCACAGGTAAATCTATCGTAAAAAAAAATAGCCTCTATTACAAATTTTTTATAATTCCCGGGGACCCCATCCCCCGGGGTTTTAACTATATAATTGCGGGGGGCTCCTGCCCCACCCCGCAGCCCCGGGGACTGCCAACCCCCGGGGCTTCGTTTTCTGTTAAAAAAAAACCTGTGTGGGGGCTCAAGCCCCGCACTCGCCCCGGGGACCGCCACCTCCCTGGGGCTCCAATTTTGAATATAGGGGGGTCCGTGATAGACCCCCAGCCCCTGGGACCACCACCCCCCAGGGCTTTTGATTGTTGAGAGGGGACTGCATGGTCCCCCTCCTGGAGCCTTTGATGGCCCTGCGGACCACCACCTCCCTCGGGCCGGCTCCTGCAGTGTCCCGGGGTGCCTACCCCCGGGACACTGCTGTGTGCTCTGATAGGGAGGGAGCCTCATGGCTCCCACCCTACCATAGGAAGCTGCTTTCCTATTTGAAAGAGAGAGCAGAAAACCTGCTCTCTCTTTCAAATAGGAAAGCAGATTGCTTTTCACCAGTGAGAGCAGCATGTTAGCTGCTCTCTCTGATGAAAAGCAATGCCGGCTCCGGAAGGACGCTGGGAGCCAGGGAGCTGGGGACCGTGGGGGCTTTGGGGTTTGTGTTAGAAAGATGAACGAAGCGTAGACCAGGTGAAGTAGGTGATAAGATCTCTGCTTTATTCTTCTTAGTTACAGGTGACCAGATGTAGTTAGATCCAAAGGAATGCCCCACCAGGAGCAGGCTCTCCACTGCTCAGCCCATCCACACCAACTGACATACTCATCCAAACCAACACAATCAACATTCCATCCGATGACATCTCTGGCTGAGCAGCAGGGAGAGAAACACTGTAGGAAGGAAGTATTAAGTAAAAGTACATTACAACACATCCCCCGCTTAATAATGATGGAAAACAAACAACACATGTGAAGATGATTAAACACACATTACGACAAAAGAGGATGGAATAAAAAGAAAAAGTATACAACATCCCCAAGCTAAAGTGATCACAACAACAAATGCAGGAAAGTTGCCAAACATACAAATGAGGACAAACGAAAATGGATGAGAACTCAAATACTACACCCATCTCCCTTTCATAATGATCACAAACAAAAAAAACCAAGATAATTAAAACAAACTTCAAAACCTGTGGAAATTATCCACTAAACTCACGTCCCCAAACTATGGGCAAAATCATGAGTAGCCAAAATGCACCACACTAAGGCACAAAACAGTTGCAGAAGAGGGATCTACAACCCCCAACTGCACAACCAAAGAACCAATATGGGTATCCATTAACCCAAAGCAACCATTATTACGGCCAGCTTAAACCCAAAATAAATGAAACACCAAAATAAAAGTGCACAACCAAATAGCACAGTCCAAACACCAAAAGGCAATAACCACATACAGGGTAACCGCAAAACCAAATAGGAGAAGCTACACAAAAGGTAAACTTCCCACGTGTGCACCCGTAACACACAGTCCGAAAATCACACAACGTGCGTAACAATGACGCACAGTCCAAACAAAAATCAAACCAGGGTATCCCTAAACCCAAAATACAGTCAAGATTCCCTTGAAAACCAAAAATCCAGAACTAACAAATTATGGGTACCCCACAACCCAAAGAAAATCTAGGGTATCCTTAAACCCATGTCAACCCCAGAAATACATCTCCCCGGGGCACATACTACCTTAAAATAAACTCATTTGGACCCTAAGCACACCGTGAATTAATAAATCACCACAGGACAGAATGGGCCACCACTATGACCTCCCCAAAGATGAGCACTCAGCGTAACATACATGAATCCAGACCTCACACTCGAACTTAAACTTAAACTCACACACAAAATAACATTTCAATGACCAGCATAATTTTTTTTTTATTAACAGCCTCAAGGTCTGATGAGCGATCCCTCATCCGAAGTCTTCAATCTGCATTCGTAGTCTGCTGGTAATAATTGCATTCGTAGTCTGCTGGTAATAATATAAATCCACAGAAGTCTAAACAATCTAGTGACATGTCTGCTGATAAATGCCACCTCCATTGGTAAATTGTTCTTCTGTACCTTTTCTTGTAGTGTAGCACGAAGCATATACACTTAAAAATCGTCACCCCACGCCTGCTCACACAGCAGATTGAGAGTGTTATAACAACCTTGCAGTCTCTCAGGAACGCGGTAGGAATCTCCATGGCAATGACTCCAGAAGCGCTCCCACACAACTGTTCGTGACAAAGGATGGCGCAGGTTACTGCTTGCCAGTTCATTCCGCCACAGGATAAAGATGATGACACAATGCAACGTAAGACGCAAACCTCGTCGCACCGGGTGGCTCACAGCACACCCATGCTTTATAAGGAGAGCGTCATCTGATCAGCCAGCCTCCCACAACGTCAGAAAAGGCACGAAAGGTAAATTCCAAGCGCATTACATTGCTCGCGCTTTATTTCAAAATAAACTGTCGGTTGATACGCTGCGCAGTAAGAATATTTCCTCCAATTTAATTTATGTTAACAAAGTCTAGCATATGGTCAATGTCAGTATCAAATTCATGCCTCGCCGAAGTCTTTATTTAATTGCACAGTAGTTGTCAGATCATCAAAAGACACAATAATCACAGCGAAGTCAATAATAAGTTTCAGAAGCGCTGGCAGACCGTAAACACAGAAATTAATCACAGCGAGATGTGTCTTCACACACATCAATAACACGGAGATGTCTCTTGACAATCAACAGAGCAATCTTTAGTTCCAACTACACAGGAAGAATTCTAACATCCCTGGTTTGCTCTCCGCGTGTCTTTACCCAGTTGAAATTAAGTTACTTCCTTAAAATAATTACAAGGCAGTCACTTGCTCTACACATGTTTTTGCGCAGCTTTTGAAATTCATCTGCTGTTTGTCATTCTTCCTTGACACGATGTGAAAGCTCAGACAGATTTGAAATGCATCTGCTGCGTGTTGTGCATTTTTATACTTTCAGGCTTACTATGTGTCACAGGCGCTCGATCAGAACAGAGTCAGTCATTACCGAAAGTTACGCTCTGTTCATCAAGGACTGCATGTGATGGTGAGGGTTTTTAACACTGAAGTCTCACTTGACGGTCTTCCCCATCAACACATTTAAAACTCGCTATAAGTCTCATTTAGGCAAATTAAATATAGGCTGACACTTTTTCCAGGCTGTAGGCAGGCAAATAGAAACTGGCACAATCTAGTAAGGGCAACCGTTGGGAGGGTCACTGGTGGGGCAGTTGGGTGCCAAGTTTCATCATATTCATAAGTCAAAGTTCACTTACTTGGGTCTTTTAAGTCTCATACATTTCAAAACAGAAGGAAAATTTTCTTACATTCCTTACTCCTTCAAAGCAACTTCATTTCCATCAGTCTCAGAAGTCAAATCCAATACAATGTAGTACCATGTGTTCTTTGAAACGTCACCAGTGTTACAAAGATGAACGAAGCGTAGACCAGGTGAAGTAGGTGATAAGATCTCTGCTTTATTCTTCTTAGTTACAGGTGACCAGATGTAGTTAGATCCAAAGGAATGCCCCACCAGGAGCAGGCTCTCCACTGCTCAGCCCATCCACACCAACTGACATACTCATCCAAACCAACACAATCAACATTCCATCCGATGACATCACTGGCTGAGCAGCAGGGAGAGAAACACTGTAGGAAGGAAGTATTAAGTAAAAGTACATTACAACAGTTTCCCCCATGGTCCCCAAAGTTATATTTTAGCCCCGGGGGATGGGGTCCCCGGGGATTATAAAAAATTAGTAATAGAGGCTATGTTTTTTTTTACAATAGATTTGCCGTGCGCGTACCATGCTCGTACGTACGACGTACGGTGCGTAGTCTGTAAGTCGTCCCATGAGCGTACCTAAGCAAGAAAAACTCAAAAAATATATATTTTACAAATATCTATCAAGTTTATGTGTTTATGTGTTGGTTGGTTCTAATTATACCTTTTCTCTTTATTGGTATTTATATGTAAGTACTTATGAATAGTCTAAACTTGTTGAGGAGCAGTGTTTTATAGAGTGCTGAACTTTTTTTTCACAAAAGTAAGAGTGCTGAACTTTTGACCTCTGTTGACAGTTAACTTTTGCATGATCTGTTGGGGGTAGGGTGGAAAGTTATGTCAGTTGGAAAGGTTTGAAATGTTGAACCAATAGAAATATGTCTGGTTTTGAATTATTGTGTGAAGGAATTTGGTTAGTTAGTAATGTGTATATATGTCTAAATAGAGATGGGAAATGTGCCATTTGTTGGTTCTGCTGCAAGCACTGAAGCAGAGATATTGGGTGTAATACTATCTGCTGTGTGAGTGGCATTCTTCTTAATGTACCAATCAGTTTGAAAGGTGAGTGGATAACTTGTAAGGGTCTGTATGTGGTGCATTTTATTTTTACTAAAAGTAATGTGTTTATTCTTGTAAAGTTTGTAGAACCATATTCTGAGTTTGTCTGAATTTGGATAACTATTGTGTAAAAATCATTTGGTAAGTTAATATGTTTAGTTAGTCACCTTTGTGCAATAAAATGCAGTACTAAAAAATGTAGAATGTGTGCAGTCACTTTTTTAGTTTTAGAATACTTAATAGTGTTGCTTCTTTAGAATTAGGCTTGTGTTCTAAATCTACAATTTTGTAGTCAGTATACAAAGACTCCTGCATACACTTGTGGGCAGATTTACAAGTCCCTTGGGCCTCTTTCTTGTTCTACAGTATCTCATTTTTTGAATCTATTGTTGTCAAAATAATGATGCAGCAAATTGGACATCTATTTGCAAAATGAGTCATGATTGTCTGCTGAAATGCAGTGGTTATATACATAGAATGTGTTCAGTCGCTTCAACGTTTTAGTGTGGTAAATGTGTTTTGGTAAAATGTATGCTTTTAAATTATTTTGTCTAGAATAACACTGAGCGTCTGTATAAATTAAGGAAATATACTTGCACCTTTTTCCATTAGCTCTGCTGTCTTTCTCACAGTCTACCTCTTTCTGCTTATAGTGTCCCATCTCTTCTGATATTTCCCTTCTTTCCTTATTTTCACTTGTCTTTTCTCATAGTGCCGCTTCTTCCTATACTCTCTACTGTCCTCTTAGTCCCCCTCTGTCCACATTGTCTCCTTCTTTCTCCTAATAGTCCCCTTCTGTTTATACTCCCTCCTGTGATCTCTTAATTCTCCCTCTCTTCATATCTCCTTCTTAATAATTCCCCAGTCAATATACATACAGTGCTGCAAATACTCTTGGGCAGATTTACAAGACCCTTGGGCCTCTTTCTTGTTCTATTGTGTCTCATTTTTGGATGTAAGGTTGGCAAAAAAATAATGCAGCAAATTGGAAATGTATTTGCAAAATGAGTCAGGATTGTCCGCTGAAATGTAGTGGTTATACACATAGAATGTGTTCAGTCACTTCAAGGTTTTGGTGTGGTAAATGTGTTTTGGTAAATTGTATGTTTTTAATTTATTTTGTCTAGAATCACAATGAGCGTCTGTGTAAATTAAGGAATTATACTTGCACCTTTTTCCATAATCTCTGCTGTCTCTCTCACAGTCTACCTCTCTCTGCTTATAGTATGCTCTTTCTTCTTTATTCTCACTTGTCTTTTCTCATAGTGCCACTTCTTCTCATTCTCTCTCCTGTCCTTTTAGTCCCCCTCTGTCCTCATTGACTCCTTCTGTCTCTTAAATGTCCCCCTTCTTTTTATAGTCTCTCATCTGACCTCTTAATCCTCTTTCTATCATCATATCTCCCTCTTAACAATTCTCCAGTCAGTATACATAGACTGCTGCATACACTCTGGGCCTCTTTCTTTTTCTATCGTGTCTCATTTTTGGATGTAATGTTGGCAAAAAAATAATGCAGCAAATTGTAAATGTATTTGCAAAATGAGTCAGGATTGTCTACTGAAATCTAGTGGTTATATATATAGAATGTGTTCAGTCACTTCGACCTTTTAGTGTGGTAAATGTGTTTTGGTAAAATGTATGATTTTAAATTATTTTGTCTAGAATCACACTGAGCGTCTGTGTAAATTAAGGAATTATACTTGCACCTTTTTCCATAATCTCTGTTGTCTCTCTCACAGTCTACCTCTCTCTGCTTATAGTGTCCCCTCTCTTCTGATATTTCCCTTCTTTCCTTATTTTCACTTGACTTTTCTCATTGTGCCGCTTCTTCTTATACTCTCTCCTGTCCTCTTAGTCCTCCTCTGTCCTCATTGTCTCCTTCTTTCTCCTAATAGTCCCTTTCTTTTTATACTCCCTCCTGTGATCTCTTAATTCTCCCGCTCTCTTCATATCTCGTTCTTAATAATTCCCCAGTCAGTATACATAGAGTGCTGCATACACTCTTGGGCAGATTTACAAGCATCTTGGGCCTCTTTCTTCTTCTATTGTGTCTCATTTTTGGATTTAATGTTGGCAAAAAAATTAATGCAGCAAATTGGAAATGTATTTGCAAAATGAGTCAGGATTGTCCACTGAAATGAAGTGGTTATATACATGGAATGTGTTCAGTCACTTCAACATTTTAGTGTGGTAAATGTGTTTTGGTAAAATGTATGCCTTTAAATTATTTTGTCTAGAATCACACTGAGCGTCTGTGTAAAGTAAGGAATTATACTTGCACATTTTTCCATAATCTCTGCTGTCTCTCTCACAGTCTACTTCTCTCTGCTTATAGTGTCCCCTCACTTCTGATATTTCCCTTCTTTCCTTATTTTTACTTGTCTTTCCTCATAGTGCTGCGTGTTCTCATAGTCCATCCTGTCCTCTTAGTCCCCCTCTTTCCTAATTGTTTCCTCTGTCTCCTAATAGTCCCCCTTCTTTTTATAGTCTCTCCTCTGACCTCTTAATTCTCCCTCTCTCTTCATATCTCCTTCTTAATAATTCCCCAGTCATTATACATAGTCTGCTGTATACACTCTTGAACAGATTTACAAGCCTCTTGGGCCTCTTTCTTGTTCTATTGTATCTCATTTTTGGATGTAATGTTGACAAAAAAATAATGCAGCATATTGGAAATCTATTTGAAAAATGAGTCAGGATTGTCCACTGATATGTAGTGGTTGCATACCTAGAATGTGCTCAGTCACTTCAATGTTTTAGTGTAGTAAATGTGTTTTGGTAAAATGTATGCTTTTAAATTATTTTGTCTAGAATCACAATGAGCGTCTGTGTAAATTAAGGAATTATACTTGCACCTTTTTCCGTAATCTCTGCTGTCTCTCTCACAGTCTACCTCTCTCTGCTTATAGTGTGCTCTTTCTTCTAATATTTCCCTTCTTTCCTTATTTTCACTTGCCTTTTCTCATAGTGCCAGTTCTTCTCATTCTCTCTCCTGTCCTTTTAGTCCCCCTCTGTCCTCATTGTCTCCTTCTGTCTCCTAAGTGTACCCCTTCTTTTTATAGTCTCTCCTCTGAGCTCCTAATCCTCTTTCTGTCATCAAATCTCCCTCTTAATAATTCTCCAGTCAGTATACATAGACTGCTGCATACACTCTTTGGCAGATTTAAAAGCCCGTTGGGCCTCTTTCTTGTTCTATTTTGTCTCTCACAGTGTACTTCTCTCTGCTTATAGTGTCCCCTCACTTCTGATATTTCCCTTCTTTCCTTATTTTTACTTGTCTTTCCTCACAGTGCTGCTTGTTCTCATAGTCCCTCCTGTCCTCTTAGTCCCTTCTGTCCTCATTGTTTCCTCTGTCTCCTAATAGTCCCCCTTCTTTTTATAGTCTCTCCTCTGACCTCCTAATTCTCCCTCTCTCTTCATATCTCCTTCTTAATAATTCCCCAGTCAGTATACATAGAGTGCTGGACACACTCTTGGATAGATTTAAAAGCCCCTTGGGCCTCTTTCTTGTTCTATTGTACCACATTTTCAGATGTAATGTTGGCAAAAAAATAATGCAGCAAATTGGAAATCTATTTGCAAAATGAGTTCGGATTGTCAACTGAAATGTAGTGGTTATATACATAGAATGTGTTCAGTCACTTCAACATTTTAGTGTGGTGAATGTGTTTTGGTAAAATGTGTGCTTTTAAATTATTTTGTCTAGAATCATACAGAGCGTCTGTGTAAATTAAGGAATTATACTTGCACCTTTTCCCATAATCTCTTCTGTCTCTCTCACAGTCTAACTCGCTCTGCTTATAGTGTCGTCTCTCTTCTGATATTTCCCTTCTTTCCTCATTTTCACTTGCCTTTCCTGATAGTGCTACGTGTTGTCATAGTCCCTCCTGTCCTCTTAGTCCCCCTCTTTCCTAATTGTTTCCTCTGTCTCCTAATAGTCCCCCTTCTTTTTGTAGTCTCTCCTCTGAGCTATTAATCCTCTTTCTCTCACCATAGCTCCCTCTTAATAGTTCCCCAGGCAGTATACATAGACTGCTGCATACACTCTTGGGCCGATTTACAAGCCCTTTGTGCCTCTTTCTTGTTCTATTATATCTCATTTTTGGATGTAATTTTGACAAAAAAATAATGCAGCAAATTGGAAATCTATTTGCAAAATGAGTCAGGATTGTCCACTGATATGTAGTGGTTGCATACCAAGAATGTGCTCAGTCACTTAAACGTTGTAGTGTAGTAAATGTGTTTTGGTAAAATGTATGCTTTTAAATTATTTTGTCTAGAATCACAATGAGCGTCTGTGTAAAGTAAGGAATTATACTTGCACCTTTTTCCGTAATCTCTGCTGTCTCTCTCACATTCTACCTCTCTCTGCTTATAATGTGCTCTCTCTTCTGATATTTCCCTTCTTTCCTTATTTTCACTTGTCTTTTCTCATAGTGCCAGTTCTTCTCATTCTCTCTCCTGTCCTTTTAGTCCCCCTCTGTCCTCATCGTCTCCTTCTGTCTCCTAATTGTCCTCCTTCTTTTTATAGTCTCTCCTCTGACCTCCTAATCCTCTTTCTATCATCATGACTCCCTCTTAATAACTGCCCTGTCAGTATACATAGACTGCTGCATACACTATTTGGCAGATTTACAAGCCCCTTGGGCCCCTTTCTTGTTCTATTGAGTCTCATTTTTTATTGTAATGTTGGCAAAAAAATAATGCAGCAAATTGGAAATCTATTTTCAAAATGAGTCAGGATTGTCCACTGAAATGTAGTGGTTATATTAATAGAATTTGTTCTGTCACTTCAACATTTTATTGTGGTAAATGTGTTTTGGTAAAATGTATGCTTTTAAATTATTTTGTCTAGAATCATACTGAGCGTCTGTGTAAATTAAGGAATTATACTTGCACCTTTTTCCATAATCGCTGCTGTCTCTCTCACATTCTACCTCTTTCTGCTTATAGTGTCCCCTCTCTTCTGATGTTTCCCTTCTTTCCTTCTTTTCACTTGTCTTTTCTCATAGTGCCACTTCTTCTCATACTCTCTCCTGTCCTCTTAGTCCCCCTCTGTCCTCATTGTTACCTTCTGTTTCCTAATAATCCCCTTTTTTATGCCCCCTCCTGTGACCTCTTACTTCTCCCTCTCTCTTCATAACTCATTCTTAACCCCTTTACTGCTAAGGCATTATTATTCTTATCATATAATTTCCATTGAAATCAATGGAAAGTCCATGACGAGTTACCCTTGTCATTAGCAGCCAAGAGGTTAATAATTCCCCAGTCAGTATACATAGAGTGCTGACCACACTCTTGGGCAGATTTAAAAGCCCGTTGTGCCTCTTTCTTGTTCTAATATATCTCATTTTTGGATGTAATGTTGACAAAAAAATAATGCAGCAAATTGGAAATCTATTTGCAAAATGAGTCAGGATTGTCCACTGAAATGTAGTTGTTATATACATAGAATGTGTTCAGTCACTTCAAGGTTTTAGTGTGGTAAATGTGTTTTGGTAAAATGTATGTTTTTAATTTATTTTGTCTAGAATCACAATGTGCGTCTGTGTAACTTAAGGAATTATACTTGCACCTTTTTCCGTAATCTCTGCTGTCTCTCTCACAGTCTACCTCTCTCTGCTTATAGTGTCCCCTCTCTTCTGATATTTCCCTTCTTTCCTTATGTTCACTTGTCTTTTCTCATAGTGCCACTTCTTCTCATTCTCTCTCCTGTCCTCTTAGTCCCACTCTGTCCTCATTGTCTCCTTCTGTCTCCTAATTGTCCTCCTTCTTCTTATAGTCTCTCCTCTGACCTCCTAATCCTCTTTCTCTCATCATGTCTCCCTCTTGATAATTGCCCTGTCAGTATACATAGACTGCTGCATACACTCTTGGGCAGATACACAAGCCCCTTGGGCCTCTTTCTTGTTCTATTGTGTCTCATATTTGGATTTAATGTTGGCAAAAAAAATAATGCAGCAAATTGGAAATGTATTTGAAAAATTAGTCAGGATTGTCCACTGAAATATAGTGGTTATACACATAGAATGTGTTCAGTCACTTAAACGTTTTAGTGTGGTAAATGTGTTTTGGTAAAATGTATGCTTTTAAATTATTTTGTCTAGAATCACACTGAGCGTCTGTGTAAATTAAGGAATTATACTTGCACCTTTTTCCATAATCTCTACTGTCTCTCTCCCAGTCTACCTCTCTCTGCTTATAGTGTGCTCTCTCTTCTGATATCTCCCTTATTTCCTTATTTTCACTTGTCTCTTCTCATAGTGCCACTTTTTCTCATCCTCTCTCCTGTCCTTTTAGTCCCCCTCTGTCCTCATTGTCTCCTTCTGTTTCCTAAGTGTCCCACTTCTCTTTATAGTCTCTCCTCTGAGCTCTTAATCCTCTTTCGCTCATCATATCTCCCTCTTAATAATACCCCAGTCAGTATACATAGTCTGCTGCATACGCTCTTTGGCAGATTTACAAGCGCCTTGGGCCTCTTTCTTGTTCTATTGTCTCTCATTTTTGGATGTAATGTTGGCAAAAAAATAATGCAGCAAATTGGAAATGTACTTGCAAACTGAGTCAGGATTCTCCAATGAAATGTAGTGGTTATATACAAAGAATGTGTTCAGTCACTTCAAGGTTTTAGTGTGGTAAATGCGTTTTGGTAAAATGTATGTTTTTAATTTATTTTGTCTAGAATCACAATGAGCGTCTGTGTAAATTAAGGAATTATACTTGCACCATTTTCCATATTCTCTGCTGTCTCTCTCACAGTCTACCTCTCTCTGCTTATAGTGTGCTCTCTCTTCTAATATTTCCCTTCTTTCCTTATTTTCACTTGTCTTTTCTCATAGTGCCACTTTTTCTCATACTCTCTCCTGTCCTTTTAGTCCCCCTCTGTCCTCATTGTCTCCTTCTGTCTCCTAAGTGTCCCCCTTCTTTTTATAGTCTCTCCTCTGACCTCTTAATCCTCTTTCTCTCATCACATCTCCCTCCTAATAATTCCCCAGTCATTATACATAGACTGCTGCATACACTCTTTGGCAGATTTACAAGCCCCTAGGCCTCTTTCTTGCTCTATTGTTTCTCATTTTTGGATGTAATGTTGGCAAAAAAATTATGCAGCAAATTGGAAATGTATTTGCAAAATGAGTTAGGATTCTCCACTGAAATGTAGTGGTTATATACATAGAATGTGTTCAGTCACTTCAAGGTTTTTGTGTGGTAAATGTGTTTTGGTAAAATGTATGTGTTGTAACTTTTACCTCCCAAATGGTACGCCCCATCCTCCCTTTCCCCTCTACCCAGTTGGTATCCCCTGCCCTGAAGCTTGCAATGGAATGTTGAAGCACTCTCCAGTGAGGAGAGTGGATGGTTAATAAATGGACTTGCTTCTATAGGTGTCCTGGTCATTGAGCATTTTATATTTCTAACACTGGCGACGGAACTGCGCAGGGGGCAGTAGTTAACCATCTCCCCTTTGACTGCTCTCTCCACACACACACAAGAGGAGAAGGAAATAACTTGTGTGGGAAGAATCGAAGAAGGAAGGAGAACTCTCCGTATAAGGTCAGCCACTGGTGGTACTTATGCCTTATTGGCTAAGAGTCTACTAATTATTCGGAAAGAAGTGGTTGGAAGGACTGCCAAAGAGAAAAGGTCAGGAGTGTGAGAGCCAACCTACTATCTGCGGGGTTCCTGCGAGACACTGATGGTGCGTAAGAACCCTTGCTAAATCTCCCCGCCTCTGTGGAAATCGTAAAATTGCGTGGATGAGGCTGATTGTGGTACCGGGCTAGACGCGCATAGAGGATTACGAGCCTGTGTGTAAATAATGCCCACGTTGTGAAGGGGAGTATAACGTACACCAGACTACCTTACCGCGCCTCAAATTTTAGTTAAGTTAATCATCAATAAAGAAATCGCACCTGATCCTTTGACGAATCTTGGCCTCTGACCGGGAGAGTGTGCGGCGCCTAGTGTGACAGCGGAGCCCAGGCATGCAGTGGTGAGGAGCCGTGCTGAATCCAAATAACTCTGTGTGCCTGCGATCATCTGAGCAAGGTATGAGGCGCTGGTGAGGCCACGCGTCGTCGGCGAAGCGAAGAGTGGTTGACAGAGGTCTGCAGAGGTCGACTCGCTCGAGAGGAGCTGGGTGAGCCGGTTCCTTCCGCGGATCGGTGTTCGCCCCGAGCCTTTGTGTGGAAGATCGGATTTCCTGTCAGGGCGTCCAAGGGCATCCTGACTAGGCCAGATATCCAGGACGCTCCCGGCGCACCAGCTGCTAAGGGCCGAAGGTCTTGGGAAAAAAAATAATAATAAGCCCTTCTGGTGACAGTGATTGCCGTGCCTGCTGCCCTGTGAGGCTGCTTTGCAGGCAATTTCGAATTGTTTCCACTCATTCCATCGAAGGCGAACAGAGGATTCAGGGGTTTATGGACACAAGCCCCAGGTTGAGGTGGTGAGTGAGTTCATCCTACGGGCTGTGTGGAACTGGAGGGACAAACAGTAGACCTCCACCATAAACCGGACTGTGACCTTTTAGTAGTTATAACTAGACTCTATACATAATATCTGCAGGGGGAAGTTATACACTCACGGGGGGTTCACTCCTGGAAATCCATAGTCCGGTGGTGGTGGTGGAGTAATACCTAGGTTATATTATCTTTTCCCTTGTTAGTTGGTGTAACCATGGCAGCAGCAAGCATGAGCCAACCCCCACCCTTTTTGAATGAGATAGGCGTACCGGAAATCAGTTGGAAGGAGTGGGTGAAATTATTTGAATCATATTTAATAGCTGTTGGAGGAGAAAAATACAAGGCAGAAAGGAAAAAACACATATTGTTACACAATTTGGGTAGGCAAGGGCGCAAGGTTTACGAGTCTCTACCCATGTTAGAACAGGAGGGAGCGAATAATACTGATGTTGATGTGTATGAGAAAACTATGGGGAAGTTAGAGAAACATTTTGGGGACAGGATAAATGTAGTGTTGGAACGTCATAAGTTTTTTCAAAAGATGTCAAGGTAAGCAAGAGTCTGTGCAAAATTTCATTGCTGCATTGTGGGGCCTGACACAGCTATGTGAGTTTGGTAGCTTAATTGATTCCCTCATAAGGGACCAACTTGTGAGATGCACCAATAACCCACGTATCCAGGAGAAGTTGCTAGCAAAAAACCGAGGGTTAGGAGAAGCTATTGAAATTGCCAAGTCAGTAGAACATACGGCAAGATGCATTAAAGAGATGAAAACAAATGGGGAGGAAGTAGCTTCTGTAAAAGACGAAGAGGATTGTAACGAGGTGTGCAAGATTAGGTCTAAAGAAAATTACAGTGTGAGAGGAGAGCCTAAGGAGAAGGGTCCTAAATGTTACAGGTGTGGCAGCAATAACCATTTTGTGACTTTTTACCAGTGCCCTGCCAGGTTTGTCACATGTAAAAAATGTAATAGGAGAGGGCATTTCGCGAGCGTGTGCAGAGATGGTGAACAGCACACAAGAAATGAAGGTAGGAGTATGGAGAAGAGTGCAGGCAGGGAAGTAAAGTGTATAGAACAAAGAAGCGAGAAGATAATTTTGCAAGTAAAGGACATAGATAGTACTGTAAACTCGATTTACCCCAAATGTGATGTCTTCCTCGATGACCAATGTATAGAAATATACGCAGACTCATGCTCTCCGTACACGTTACTGAACAAAGATGACTTTGTGTCCATGGAAAATTGTAATGTAAAACAGTTGAAAATGCCTGACATTTCTCCCACAGGGTATAACAAGGGGAAAATACCATTGGTAGGCATGAAAAATGTACAAAAACGCTTTTAGGACAGGGAAACGTATGGAACAGTGTATGTAGTGGAATCAGGATCCAATTTACTGGGATGGGTCCACCAAAAAGAGCTGGGTATTATCCTAGATCCCAATAGTACTGAACAAGTTTTGCTCACAGACAGGTCCCGGGGAAGTGATAACATTTGCGATGAGTTTGGACAGCTATTCAAAGAAGAGCTGGGATGTCTACACAAGTTCTAACACAGAATCAAATTGAAGTATAATGCTAGGCCAGTCGTACATAAACTACGCCCAGTGCCACACAAGTTGAAAATACCGTTAGAAGAGGAATTGCGCAAGCTTTGTGAATTAGATTTAATTCAACCAATAACCTGCTCAGAGTGGTTGGCTCCGATTGTTATCGCAGCCAAAGCCAGCGGGGAAGGAATTCGTCTTTGTGTGGACTTGCACAGTCTGAACGACAATATATGGGTGGAAAGACATCCCTTGCCCATAATCAATGAAATGCTGAGCACCATGGGCCCTGCTAGATACTTCAGCGTGATTGACCTGTCCATGGCATTTCACCAAATTGAACTCCATCCAGAATCGAGACCCCTCATGGCGTTCATCACCCCCATTCGGGGCATACATGTTTAAACGGATGCCTTTTGGCCTGGCGTCCGCAGCTGCCATATTCCAGAAAGACATGCAGAAGATATTGGAAGGAGTGGAACTCACCATGTGTTTCCAGGATGACATCCTAGTCTACGGACAAACGGAGGAAGAACATGATGGGTCGTAAGGCAGGTGTTCAGCAGACTCACGGAGGCCGGTCTGACTGTGAAGAAAGAAAAATGAAAAATAAAAGTGAAGGAAGTTGAGTATTTAGGCAACAAGATTACAGAAGACGGGTTCAGACCGAAGGGCAGTTTAATCCAGGCAGTGAAGGAAGCACCCAGCCCCAAGAACAAAGAAGAACTAAAGTCCTTCTTGGGACTTTTAGAGTATATGTCCAAATACGTGGACGATTTCGCTGCCAAGTGTGAGCCCATGAGGGAGTTAATGAAGAAAAACAGGGAGTTCTTATGGAACAAGGAGCATGATGCTGCGGTTAAGTCTCTGAAAGAGGAATTAATAACCTCCCCGGCATCAGGTACATTTGATGCATCAAAGAAAACCATCCTGGCCACAGATGCTTCCAACAAGGGCCTGGGAGCGACCCTGATACAGAAAGATGGTAAAGAGGAGAAGATCATTGCATTTGCATACCGGAGCCTCACAAACCCTGAACGGAACTATTCCGTAATTGAAAGGGAAGCTTTGGCCCGTTTCTGGGCCGTTAGACATTTCAAGTTTTTCTTGTGAGGTTTAAGGTTCTCCATCCGTACGGATCATAAACCCCTTACCTTCATCTTCTCCGTGAAGGGTCTAGAGAATTGTACACCTCGCATCAGCAGATGGATCCTGGGGTTGGAGCTTTATAACTTCAACGTGGAATATGTGCCAGGAAAGGAGAATAAAATCGCGGATTTCCTGTCAAGGTCCCCGTTACCTGAAGTGGGAGAAACAGAAGAAGTCCTAGACAGTCCTATACTAATGACGGAGATGCCTGCGATCACGGAAAAGGAATGGGAGGAAGAGATGAAAGAGGACAAGGAGATAAACGCCCTGAAAGAATACATGGGTAAAGGATGGCCGAGCAAGAAGAATGAACTTGAAGCTGGCTTAGAAGGGTATTGGGAAGTGAGAAATTAATTAAGTTTCATAAAAGGCAGAATTAATCGCAATCATAGAGTAGTTCCACCTAAAAGCCTCAGGAAGAAGGTCATCGACTTGGCACATGAAGGCCACTTAGGGCGAAGCCTTAGCAAAGCCAGAGTCAGATCCAGTTTCTGGTCCCCAAGGATGGACGCCACGACTGAACAAGCCGTTAAGTATTGTGTGGCATGTGCAAAAAGCAACATATCTAAGGCGGTGCAGAAGGCACCATTATGTCCAGTAAAAGTGCCAACCAAACCATGGAGCAAGTTGGCCATGGACATTATTGGACCAATTCAGGAATTAGGCGAAAGGAAGAAATTCATGCTGGTTCTTATTGATTACACAATCCATTGGATCAAGCAGAAGTTTGTCCACACTGTCACCACAAGGTCGGTGATCGAGTTCTTGAATGGAGTGTTTGTCGAAGAAGGCATTCCAGTGACTTTGGTGACAGATAATGGAGTGCAGTTTAGCTCAGAAGAAATGCGTGCATTTCTCAAGGGATTGGACATCAAACATGAGACCACAGCTTTGTATTGCCCTAAAGCCAATGGTTTAGTCGAGCAGGCAAACAGAATCATAAAGGAACATATCCAGTTAGCTGCCACCAATGGACACAATATTGAAGGGTCCCTTAGAAGGTGTCTGTGGGCATACCACACCTCCCCTAATAAGGTCACAGGCATTTCACCCTTTGTAGCATTGCGTGGAACAGAACCCTGCACCAAGTTGAATCCCAGTTGGTTGAGTGGTGGTGAGCCCAGAGTAGTGGATCAGGAGACCATGGCAGAAAAGGTCCAACTCCACCAAGACAATTACAAGCGGTGGTATGATGCTAAACATGGGGTGAAGGATTCCCAGTGGAAGGTAGGTGACAGGGTACAAGCCAGGAAAAACACCCAAGTGGGAGCCACCCAAAGCAAATACTACATGCCCTGTAAAATTGCTAAAGTACTTAAGAATGTGGTGCAACTTAAGAATGGTCAATGGTGGAGCTTTGATAAAATTGTAAATGTGCATGAATAATGTTCTGCATTCAAGTTTCTGTCGAATGTGACATTATACTTTAACTGTCCCACCTCCGTGGGTCCTTTCCATTGTTCCGTGTCACCCCTATGGAAGGGAGATGTGTTGTAACTTTTACCTCCCAAATGGTACGCCCCGTCCTCCCCTTCCCCTCAACCCAGTTGGTATCCCCTGCCCTAAAGCTTGCAATGGAACGTTGAAGCACTCTCCAGTGAAGAGAGTGGATGGTTAATAAACGGACTTGCTTCTAATGGTGTCCTGGTCATTGAGCATTTATATTTCTAACAGTATGTTTTTAATTTATTTTGTCTAGAATCACAATGAGCATCTGTGTAAATTAAGAAATTATACTTGCACCGTTTTCCATAATCTCTGCTGTCTCTCTCACAGTCTACCTCTCTCTGCTTATAGTGTCCCCTCTCTTCTTATATTTCCCTTCTTTCCTTATTTTCACTTGTCTTTTCTCGTAGTGCCGCTTCTTTTCATACTCTCTCCTGTATACTTATTCTTCCTCTGCCCTCATTGTCTCTTTATGTCTCCTAATAGTCCCCTTCTTTTTATACTCCCTCCAGTGACCTCTTAATTCTCCCTCTCTCTTCATATCTCCTTCTTAATAATTCCCCAGTCAGTATACATAGAGTGCTGCATACACTCTTGGGAAGATTTACAAGCCCCTTGGGCCTCTTTCTTGTTCTATTGTATCTCATTTTTGGATGTAATGTTGGCAAATAAATAATGCAGCAAATTGGAAATCAATTTGCAAAACGAGTCAGGATTGTCCACTGAAATGTAGTGGTTATATACATGAAACATGTTCAGTCACTTCAACGTTTTAGTGTGGTAAATGTGTTTTGGTAAAATGTATGCTTTTAAATTATTTTTTCTAGAATCACACTGAGCGTCTGTGTAAATTAAGGAATTATACTTGCACCTTTTTCCGTAATCTCTGCTGTCTCTCTCACAGTCTACTTCTCTCTGCTTATAGTGTGCTCTCTCTTCTGATATTTCCCTTCTTTCCTTATTTTCACTTGTCTTTTCTCATAGTGCTGCTTGTTCTAATAGTCCCTCCTGTCCTCTTAGTCCCACTCTGTCCTCATTGTCTCTTTCTGTCTCCTAATAGTCCCCTTCTTTTCATACTCCCTCCTGTGACCTCTTAATTCTCCCTCTCTCTTCATATCTCCTTCTTAATAATTCCCCAGTCAGTATACATAGACTGCTGCATACACTCTTGGGAAGATTTACAAGCCCCTTGGGCCTATTTCTTGTTCTATTGTATTTCATTTTTGGATGTAATGTTAGTAAAAAAATAATGCAGCAAATTGGAAATCTATTTGCAAAATGAGTCAGGATTGTCCACTCAAATGAATTATACTTGCACCTTTTTCCATAATCTCTGCTGTCTCTCTCACAGCCTACCTTTTTTCTTCTTATAGTGTCCCCTCTCTTCTGATATTTCCCTTATTTCCTTATTTTCACTTATCTTTTCTCATAGTGCCACTTCTTCTCATACTCCCACCTGTCCTCTTAGTCCCCCTCTGTCCTCATTGTCTCTTTCTGTCTCCTAATAGTCCCCTTCTTTTTATAGTCTCTCCTCTGACCTCTTAATTCTCCCTCTCTCATCATATCTCCCTCTTAATAATTCCCCAGTCAGTATACATAGACTGCTGCATACACTCTTGAACAGATTTACAAGCCTCTTGGGCCTCTTACTTGTTGTATTGAATCTCATTGTTGGATGTAATGTTGGGAAAAAAAATAATGCAGCAAATTGGAAATCTATTTGCAAAATGAGTCAGGATTTTCCACTGAAATGTAGTGGTTATATACATAGAATGGGTGCAGTCACTTCAACGTTTTAGTGTTGTAAATGTGTTTTGGTAAAATGTATGCTTTTAAATTTTTTTGTCTAGAATCACACTTAGCGTCTGTGTAAATTAAGGAATTATACTAGCACTTTTTCCATAATCTTTGCGGTCTCTCTCACAGCCTACCTCTCTCTGCTTATAGTGTTATGCTATGTTATAATGGTTTTTGTAACGTGCACTGTTTCTCTAGAGTGCCCTGGCGCGGAAAAAAAGAGCAAAATGAGGGAAAAGAAAGTTAGATCACCGAATTAAACATGTGTATTTTGAGCTGCTTCTTGAAGGTCATGAACTCAGAAATGTGTCGTAGACCCACAAGCAGTAGGTTCCAAGCCTCCGCCGCTTTAACCGAAATGAATTTGCCTCCCATTCGGATTCTGCGGAAGCGAGGAACAACCTTTCTGCGTTGTGCCGCTGAACGCTGATGCCGGTTAGGCACGTAGAATGCAAAGCGTTTCTGAATATACGCGGAGCCCAATCAGTGCAGTGTTCCATTAGCCAGCATCAAAGCTTTGAACTGAACCCTCTGGGCCACCGGAAGCTAATGCAACTCCCGCAGGAGTGGAAGCGCACTAATGCGCGTAGGGGCATTAAAGAGAAGCCTAGCTGCCGCATTTTGAATAATTTGTAGCTTATGCAGCAGGTAGGCAGGAAGCCCAACGAACAAAGCATTTGCATAGTCTAATCTAGACACAATCATGGCGCGGGTAACCATTTCTTTTGCTGCCCTGGGGAGCAGGGGGAAGAATTTCCTAAGCATTTTGAAGGTCCCAATACAGACGCCTGTCAGCTTCTTTATGTGGTCCGAGAAGCTGAGATCCTCCCCGAACCAAATACCCAGATTCTTAGAAGGGCTTGATTTGGACACTGGGCGGGGAAAGCCCGGAGGCCACACACAGGACCTAAAATCCTCCGGGAATTTTCCATGGAGAAGAATCTCCAATTTGTCCTCGTTGCATTTAAGGGAGGCCTTGGCCAGCCAGCGGAAACCGTGGCTAGGCACCGTTGGGCCCTATCGGTGTCCAGGATAGCATTCTTCCAGGTGAAGAGCAGCTGCGTATCGTTAGCGTACGCAACCACCTTGGCTCCCATCTCCTTCGCCAGATGGACAAGTGGCGTCAGGTAGATATTAAAGAGGAAGGGGCTCAGGGTCGATCCCTGAGGAACCCCCGTCCCCAAGTAACTGATCGTCGAGGAGCAGGAGTCCATGAAGGATGCTATCCATTGCCATGCCACACCGGAAATGCCCACCACCGTCAATCTATCCAGGAGCCTCTGGTGGGGCACCGTTTTGAAGGCAGCAGAGAGGTCGAGTAGGATGAGGGCAGCCCTGCCGCCCCCATCCAGACATTTCCTGATAGCCTCCGACATCTCCACCAGAGCGGTCTCTGTACTGTAGGAGGATCTGAAGCCTGATTGCGCCAGATGGAGTGCTCCCGATGATTCCACAAAAGCCTTGAGCTGCCGGAAGACCACCTTGTCCCTTCTCTTCTGATATTTCCCTTCTTACCTTATTTTCACTTGTCTTTCCTCATAGTGCTGCTTGTTCTAATAGTCCCTCCTGTCCTCTTAGTCCCCCTCTGTTCTCATTGTCTCCTTCTGTCTCCAAATAGTCCCCTTCTTTTTATACTCCCTCCTGTGACCTCTTAATTCTCCCTCTCTCTTCATATCTCCTTCTTAATAATTCCCCATTCAGTATACATAGAGTGCTGCATACGCTCTTCGGTAGATTTACAAGCCCCTTGGGCCTCTTTCTTGTTCTATTGTATCTCATTTTTGGATGTAATGTTTGCAAAAAAATAATGCAGCAAATTGGAAATCAATTTGCAAAATGAGTCAGGATTGTCCACTTGATATGGCGCATTGGTACCTTTTTCTTTTGCCATAGGGAAGCGCAGCAGGAAGGGCAGCTGCAATTTCCTACGGCAAAATCTTATAATTGAGGGCTATGTCAGTAGCCAAGTACTCATGATGCAAAGTGGGCCTTAAGGCATAGAGTGCTTCAAACCCCTACAGACTGTGCATACACTGTTCTATGCGCCTTCAAATTTGCCTTTTATACGTTGAAATCCGCAGTTTCTATCTTTACACTTCCACCATACACTCTGGTACTCTTGGTATAGTTTTCTAGTGACTCATTGATCAGTGTGTAGTAAGGCATTCACTACATTAAAACAGTAATTAATAGATGTACAATAAGTGGTCCATCCCCAGAGATATGCCAGTTATTGTGCACTGTGACATCACCACCATGGATGCACCGTATTTACAATGTGGTGCACTTTGAGGCAAAAATGGCACAGATATGTGATGTATCTGTGCTGTGAAGATGGCGCATTGCTTGACTTGTATTGGAAGCACAATGCAGCTCAACTAATGCTCTTTGGGCACGATGCTCATAATGCTGTGTCAATCCTTACACCTGCTTCAAGCAGGTGCAGGGTTTTGACGCAGTATGAGCCCAAAAGTGACTGAATTAAATCTTATAGATTTCACTTAGTCACTTTTAGGAGGTGTTCCTGTGCCAGAACACCCCCCACCTGCGCAGGAAAGCCTCCTTCTGACGCAGGAGTTTACAATGTGACGCACCTTCCAAATGCATCACATTGTAAATACCACACACCATGGCACATGTTTTGCACCACTGCTGCATCACAAAAGTGATGCAACCTGTGTAAAACAGGTGCAAGGGGGTTGTAAATCCACCCCTAACACATACAAACTCATCCAGACAGTTTCACCAGTAGTGCAAATTGTAGCATAGACTTGTGACATATTTATATGCATATGTTACATTCAAGTGCTTCGGAGGTACTACAGTATACTATAGGTAAACACCTTATAAATATATGCTGTAGCACTTCCTTATAGTTCTGCACTCTCACATTCACCGTACACTACTAATGTATTCATTCATTCATTTATGAAGTACACATTCATTCTGACAAACTTTTAGACACTAACATAGAAATATAGTTCTTTCTTTGACCAGTGAAGGCAGTTCTGAAAAGAACTGTTTTTATTGTCTTTTTAGTTTTGTGGGTTTTTTTCTATTTTTTCAAAAAGTTTTTTTTAACCATATAAATGGAACTTTTTAAACCAAAAAAACTGTGCACCAAGAACAAAAAAGTAAAAATAAAAAATTAATTAGGTAGAGCAGTTGTGGTTCCTCTTCTTCCGAAGAATCATTTCTATGGATTGTTCTCCATACGCTATAAGTTCGTTGCAAAAGGTACAACGAATTTTAAGGTCTTTAAATTCCGGTTGGATATTTGCAATCATAGTGGTTGATGATGGTGGTGGTGGTGCATTTGATGTACTTGGAGCAGCAGAGCCCTTCTCCTCCTCCAATCTTTGGGTTACTGCTCTAGCCCAATTATTTGGATGTAAAGTTATTACATGGCGTACCATGCTCGCAGTACCAAATCGCCCCTGGACAAAATACTGTCACATAATTTACATGTGACCTTAGCAGCATTCACTTTTTTTCACCTTCAGGGAAGGTAAAACATTTCCAAATAACAGCCTCTTTTCTTTTAGGTTGAGGCTCCTCAGGAACAAATCCTTCCTTTGATGAATGCTCAGAAGATGATTCCAAGAATTGAGCCATGGTGCAGGTTCCTTTTGACTGTAGCTCCACAGAACAGATCCTTCTCCTTTGAAAGTCAAAGTAAACTGATTAAAATGGGAAGGGTCTTTCAACAGTTGGAATAGGAAGTATTATGAACCAATCAAAAGTCTCCTTTTATGGTCACATGGCTTTGCGTACACTCATGGTGCGCTTACAGAGCTCTTACCCTGCCCTTATGGTGCTCTTACGATGCGATTACGTACGACGTACAGCCCCGATTTGTGTAATTGCTTTCAAAAGTAATATATGCTTATTAAAAGTTAAAAAAACTCATTTCATTATTATCCTACATATTGTCTTCCCTTAATATGTACATTAAATACATAAATATCTGTTTTTGAACAATTAGAAACTTTCGCGAGGTGCGTGTACAGGGCGCCGTACATGACGTATGACTAATTTAATTTTAATATATTGAAAACATTTTTTTATTAAAAATAAAGAATTTAGTTTTGTTATTATTTTACATTAAGAATTTGAAATATAATTTATACAATAAAATAAATATAAATAGTTCTAATAAAAATGTAAGAAATTAATATAAAAAGAAATATAATAATTAATACATAAAAAAATTATCATTTAAAAATATTTATTTTTCAGAAAGACACATATTCACTGTATAACACAGTATAAGCCCAAAAGTGACTGAATGAAATCTTATAGATTTCACTTCGACACTTTTAGGAGGCGTTCCTGCGCCTGAACAACCCCCACCTGCACAGGAGAGCCTCCTTCTGACGCAGGGGTTTACAATGTGATGCACCTTCCAAATGCGTCACATTGTAAATACCACACACTATGGCACATGTTTTGCACCACTGCTGCATCACAAAAATTATGCAACGGCTGTGTAAAACAGGCACAAGAGGTTTAAAAAAACGCCCCTAACACATACAAACTCAATCAGGCAGTTTCACCAGTAGTACAAATTGAAGCATAGACTTGTAACATATTTATATGCATATGTTACATTCAAGTGCTTCGGAGGTACTACAGTATACTATAGGTAAACCCCTTATAGATATATGCTGTACCACTTCCTTATAGTTCTGCGCTTTGACATTCACCATATACTACTAATGTATTCATTCATTAATTTATGAACTACACATTCATTCTGACAAACTTTTAGACACTAACATAGAAATATATTTCTTTCTTTGACCAGTATAAGTAGTTCTGAAAATAACTGTTTTTTTGTCTTTTCTATTTTTTTCTACTTTTTCAAAAAGTTTTTTTTAACCCAAAAAATTGAACTTTTTAAACAAAAAAACTGTAGAACAGGAACAAAAAAGTTTAAAAAAAAATGTTTTAGGGCAACGGTTCTCCTCTTGCCTCTTCACAATCAGGGCAACAGATTGCTCACCATAGCAAAGCAATTCTTTGCAGTATTTGCAGTGAAATGTGAGCTCCGAAAACTGAGGAACAATGATGGCATGTGAACTGCTTGCAGGAGGTGGTGGTGCAGTTGAGGTGCTAGCCCTGCAGGTGTAGGATTGTCTTGCAAGCTTTGCGTTGCCACCCTTGCATAGTTGATGGGATGCAAGGTTTTGACGTGACGGTCCATGCTTGCAGTACCAAATGAGTACTTCTTTGATGGGTCCCCTCTGGACAGTGTAACATCACAGATTTTACATGTTACTTTAGGTGCATTCACCTTTTTCTGGCCCTCTGGAAAAGTAAAAAACTTCCAGATAAAGGCTTCTTTCCTCTTTTTCTGATGAAGCTCACTCACAAATTCATTATCGTCAAAGGAATGGTCAGATGAACTTTGTGGAAGACCAGCCATTTTGAAGATAATGCTTCTAAAGGACTTCAGCTCCCCAGAATAGATGCTGCTCCTGAGTAAGTCCAAGTAGAATAATCAAAATGGGAGGGGTCTTTCAACAGTTGGAGAAGGAAGTGTTATGAACCAATGAAATCTCTTCTTGTAAAGGTACATGGCTGTGCGTACTCTCACGGTGCTCTTACGGAGCTCTTACGCTGCGTTTACAGTGCACTAACGATGCGAGTACGTACGACGTACTGCCGCGATTTCCGTAATTGCTTTTCAAAGTAATATACGCTTATTGAAAGTATTTTTATGATTATCCCAGATAATGTCTACCTTTAAAACTTACAATAAATACATAGATATATCGTTTTAAACATTATAAAACTTTCGTGAGGTACGTGTATGGGGTGCCGTACAAGCGTGTATGACGTCACGCGGATGCGCTGATGCGTCGCGTAACGTCAAAATGTATTCTTGACGTATGCGCGCGTACGCGCTGAGTACGATTTACCGTACAAAGGGCTGTGTGTTCACCGTACGCGTACGGTGCGATTAACCAAAATAATAAAAAACGAAAAAGGAATTATATTGAATTTCATTTTTGTATATTGAAAAAAATATATTAATTAAAAAAAAAATTGTTTTGTTATTATTTTACATTAAAATATGAAATATAAATAAAATAAAAATAATATATAAATATTCATTATAAAAATGAAGAAAATTAGTATAAAAAGAAAGAAATTTAACAATTAATACATTTAAAAATTATCATTTACAAAACCTTTGAAATTTACTGAAAAAAACCATAGGTTTCACACACGTTATAGTTAGGAATTAGCATTTTAAAAACCTTAGAAATTCACTGAAAAAAACCATCGTTTTCCCACATGTTATAGTTAGGAATTAGCATTTAAAAAACCTTAAAAATTCCCTGAAAAAACCATAGGTTTCACACATGTTATAGTTAGGAATTAGCATTTAAAAAACCTTAGAAATTCACTGAAAAAACCATAGGTTTCACACATGTTATAGTTAGCAGGACATTTCACTCATACAAAACCATTGCAATTCCCCCGTTATAGTTAGTTCAGCTAACTATAACTCATGCGCCCGCAACGCATTGCTGATGACGTCACATATTACATCACTCATGACATGGTCAGTGACATCACTTATGACATCACTGATGTCATAAGTGATGTAATATGTGACGTCATCAGCAGTGCATTGCGGGCGCGCGAGTTATAGTTAGCTGAATTACCGATAACGGGGGAATTTCAATGGTTTTCTATGAGTGAAATGTCCCGCTAACTATACCATGTGCGAAACCTATGTTTTTTTTCAGTGAATTTATAAGGTTTTTTAAATGCTAATTCCTAACTATACCATGTGTGAAACCTATGGTTTTTTCAGTGAATATATATATATATATATATATCTATATATATATATATATATATATAGATATATATATATATATAGATATACATATATATAGATAGATATATATATATAGATATATCTATATATAGATATATATATATATATATATATATCTATATATATATATATCTATATATATATATAGATATATATATATATATATATATATATATATATATATATATATATATATATATATATATATATATATATATATATATATATATATATGAGAATTCCAAAGTTCTGCCCATAAGCAAAGGTCGCGCACTCAAGGATTTCAGTTGTGAAGTTTTTTAATCACCGGATATCGCTACGCGTTTCGACACACCAAGGTGTCTTGCTCACACGATAACCATTTCCCCATATTCGACATGTTAAATACAGACTGTGAAAACAATTCATAAACATAGAAGATGTCATCAGCCCTCCATACATTCAGGTCAATACCTTGTCGGCCATATTGGAGTGGAGTCATTCGCAAAAAAAGGTATCTAGACACCGTTGTGAAGGGTCAAGCATTCTGTAAATCAACCATGATTCTAGTGATTTAACAAAAATTTCGTATTGCTTAACGGGTAAAATATTAATGATTAGGTAAATCAAATTTTCAACCATATATATTACAAACAAACTGACAAAAATTGTAATGTCAAAAGTGTCCTGGCCGTAATATAAGCTTCATAAATTAGAAAACATATGCTGGCAGTCTAGTGCCCACCTGATACTGATTCATGTAGCAATTGAAAAAACTACACGATCCCCGAGCGGTGCCTGAGCTTCATTAAATAGACAATGTAAAAAATTAATATGCTGGCGGTCTAGTGCCCCCCTGATACTGATTCAAGTAGCAAGGGATGAAACTACACGAACCCCGAACAGTGCCTGATGTCTAGTGCCTAAAGGTAAAAAATAAGGAGGGATGCATAAGACTGATGCACGACCATTCATGTAGGAAAAGGGACAAGTAATAAATATGTTTCACAAAAAGGAGGAAAAAAGTGCCCATAGTGAAAGTCTTATCTTTAACAGGGTGAAGTGATTTCTTCCATTCAAGCTGGAGATGAGTGGGGCCATGGTGAGGTGGTCAGAGAGAGTGCAGTTCCCCATCCTAATCTCCTGAAAGAAACATAACAGTTACAAGATTAAAATGATTTAAAACATATACAAAGTATACTTGTTACAAAAAATGTGATAACCATGCAAGATTCTCAGAAAACGACTCTACAAAATGGAGGAGCAAACTGACTACAGAAATTCTTCAGATTAAGCATATAAACACAGCAACCACCTTATTCATTATGAAGATGAGTTGCTAATTCCTCATCCATGTTGTGTCCTCCTGGGGACCTGGTCTCGAGCTCCATGATCCAACGTGACTCTCTCTTTTCCAGTTCTCGTTAATGATTTTTTTTTTTTTGCCCTTTACACCATAATTGACCATGTTCAGGGTATGGAGGTTTGTTACCATTTCCTGAAACAAAGAGAAATTGGCTACAGAGATCATACATGCATGCTTGTTAACATGATGAAATTGTGTTTGAAAAATAATATTTTTTTGTTTGATGGGTCCATCTATAAACAAACTAGAGGTGCGGCCATGGGATCAGCATTTTCCCCCAATTTTGCCAATCTATTCCTAGGTAAATGGGAGGAAGAGATAAGAGAAGAAAAAGATTTCGAGGCATACTTTACCAAAGTTCAAACCTGGATAAGGTACATTGATGACTTGTTCATCATCTGGCAGGGCACTGAAGAGGAAGCTGTAGAATTCATTGACAAATTGAATTCTACCAGCTACAACATATCTCTCACTTTTAATATCAGCAGCAAAAGTGTTGAATTCCTTGATACCACCATAGAAGTCACAGATGGTCAGCTTACTTCTAAACTGCATAGGAAAGACACATCAGGGAACAGCTTACTTCACGCCCTGAGCGCCCATCCAGACCCATTGAAATGGAGCATACCCTATGGTGAGCTCTTAAGAGCGAGGAGAAATTGTAGTAGCCAGGAAGGTTTCATTGAAGAACAAGAAACCATGCTGATTAGATTCAGAGAACGGGGTTATCCTGAATGGGTACTTAACAAAGCTGTTAAAAAAGTGAATGAAATTGAGAGATCCAGTACCTTGATACCTAAAGCCAAAAATGAGCCTGTCACCTCTGATACTAGAATCATCACCACCTTTCATGAACAGTCCAGCAAAGTTTAAAAAATCATTAACGAGAACTGGAAAATATTACAAGCAGACAACATCATAGGCCCACAAATCACTGAGAGACCCCAAATCACATATAGAAGAGGCAGGAATCTCAGGGATATTCTGGTCAAGGGAGACATCACTGAGACTAAGAAACAACATATCCAAGGGCTTAAAGGTTTCTATCCCTGTGGACATTGTCGGGCATGCACGGCCAGTGTCATGGTCAAGGAAATAGAAGTCCCAGGTACCCATGTACGTAGAAAGATTAAGCAATTTCTCACATGTAACACTAACTTTGTCGTTTACATCCTGGAATGCCCCTGTAACATCAAATATGTGGGTAGCACCACATGTAAAAAAACGTGTCCAAGAACATCTTAGAGCCATTACTAATAAGGATGCCAAATACCCCATAGCTAGACACTTCCAAGACGTTCACAAATCCAACAATTCCTTGTTAAGATACTATGCTGTAGAACAAGTGAATATAGGTAGAAGGGGTGGCAACAGGGAACTGGCTCTTAGAAAGAGAGAGTCACGTTGGATCATGGAGCTCGAGACCAGGTCCCCAGGAGGACACAACATGGATGAGGAATTAGCAACTCATCTTCATAATGAATAAGGTGGTTGCTGTGTTTATATGCTTAATCTGAAGAATTTCTGTAGTCAGTTTGTTCCTCCATTTTGTAGAGTCGTTTTCTGAGAATCTTGCATGGTTATCACATTTTTTGTAACAAGTATACTTTGTATATGTTTTAAATCATTTTAATCTTGTAACTGTTATGTTTCTTTCAGGAGATTAGGATGGGGAACTGCACTCTCTCTGACCACCTCACCATGGCCCCACTCATCTCCAGCTTGAATGGAAGAAATCACTTCACCCTGTTAAAGATAAGACTTTCACTATGGGCACTTTTTTCCTCCTTTTTGTGAAACATATTTATTACTTGTCCCTTTTCCTACATGAATGGTCGTGCATCAGTCTTATGCATCCCTCCTTATTTTTGACCTTTAGGCACTAGACATCAGGCACTGTTCGGGGTTCGTGTAGTTTCATCCCTTGCTACATGAATCAGTATCAGGGGGGCACTAGACCGCCAGCATATTAATTTTTTACATTGTCTATTTAATGAAGCTCAGGCACCGCTCGGGATCGTGTAGTTTTTTCAATTGCTACATGAATCAGTATCAGGTGGGCACTAGACCGCCAGCATATGTTTTCTAATTTATGAAGCTTATATTACGGCCAGGACACTTTTGACATTACAATTTTTGTCAGTTTGTTTGTAATATATATGGTTGAAAATTTGATTTACCTAATCATTATTATTTTACCCGTTAAGCAATACGAAATTTTTGTTAAATCACTAGAATCATGGTTGATTTACAGAATGCTTGACCCTTCACAACGGTGTCTAGATACCTTTTTTTGCGAGTGACTCCTCTCCAATATGGCCGACAATGTATTGACCTGAATGTATGGAGGGCTGATGACATCTTCTATGTTTATGAATTGTTTTCACAGTCTGTATTTAACATGTCGAATATGGGGAAATGGTTATCGTGTGATCAAGACACCTTGGTGTGTCGAAACGCGTAGCGATATCCGGTGATTAAAAAACTTCACAACTGAAATCCTTGAGTGCGCGACCTTTGCTTATGGGCAGAACTTTGGAATTCTCATTGAAACTTTCGGCTGAGGGTTTGCCGAACTTTCCCGCCACCTGACTACGGGAGGAGGTCCCAGCAGAACCCAGTGTGCTTTGGAATATATATATATATATATATATATATATATATATATATATATATATATATATATATATATATATATATATATATATATATATATATATATATATATATATATATATAAATAAATATATATAAATAATAATGTCATTTTTAAGTCAACTTTAAGTTTTACTACCGAAGCAGATTTTGGGTTTATAGGGGAATAGGGTGGGAAGTAAATTAATTATACTAATTTTATTAATAATGTTTAGGCATTATAAATTAATTTTAATTAGTGTTTGCATTTAAGTTCTATAGCAGGTAGTGGGTTTATAGGGGAATTGGGTTGGAAGCCTTTTAATTGTAATTAAGTAATGATTTATTTTTATTTATTGGTATTGATAATTCATTTATTTTTACTTAATTATTAATTGGCAACTAATTATTTTAATTGTTAATTAATTTTTTAATTGGTAATTTATGTTTGTAATATGTAATTAATTTTTTTAATTGGGAATACATTTTTTTAATTGGAAAATATTTTTGAATGATTTATAATTAATGTTTTGAAAAAAGTATTTTTGGGTATAAGAAATAATTTTATTGTTTAATGTTTTTAATTGCTAATCAATTTTTAATAATTAATATGTTTTTTGTTTTGAAAAATATTTTATTCAATATTTATTATGTAGTAACTAATATTTATTCTTTAAAATGTATTGGTATTTATTGTTAATTTATTGTTAATTAATTATTCAATTGTAATTATGTTTTCAATTATTATTAATGGGTATTTGTAAATGTTGTTGAGGTATTTAAACTTTAAATTATTAATTATTTTAAATACAAAAAATATTTTTTAGTATGTTCTATTTAATTTCTATGCTATCCAACGCTTTCCCCTTCTGTTTCACTCTCTGGAGTTGGCATAGTAATTGTTACCCCTACGCTATCCAATGTTTTCCCTACTGTTGCACTCTTTGGAGTGGGAATAGTAATTTTTACCCCTACGCTATCCAATGTTTTCTCTACTGTTGTACTCACTGGAGTGGAAATAATAATTTTTACCCACCCACTATCCAACGCTTTACCTACTGTTGCACTCACTGGAGTGGGAATAGTAATTTTTACCCCTACGCTATCCAATGCTTTCCCTACTGTTGCACTCTCTGCAGTGGGAATAGTAATTCTTACCCCTACGCTATCCAACGCTTTCCCTACTGTTGCATTCACTGAAGTGGGAATAGCAATTTTACCTTCCCGCTATCCAACACTTTACCTACTGTTGCACTCTTTGGAGTGGGAATAGTAATTCTTACCCCTATGCTATCCAACGCGTTCCCTACTGTTGCATTCACTGGAGTGGGAATAGTAATTTTTACCCACCCGCTATCCAACGCTTTCCCTACTGTTGCACTCTCTGGAGTGGGAATAGTATTTTTTTCCCCTAAGCTATCCAACGCTTTCCCTACTGTTGCACTCTCTGCAGTGGGAATAGTAATTTTTACCTTCCCGTTATCCAACACTTTCCCTACTGTTGCACTCTTTGGAGTGGGAATAGTAATTTTTACCGCTACGCTATCCAACGCTTTCCCTACCGTTGCACTCACTGGAGTGGGAATAGTAATTTTTACCCACCTGCTATCCAATGCTTTCCCTACTGTTGTACTCTTTGGAGTTGGAAAAGTCATTTTGTACCCCTACGCTATCCAACGCTCTCCCTACTGTTGCACTCTCAGGAGTGGGGATAGTAATTTTTACCCCTACGCTGTCCAACGCTTTCCCTACTGTTTCACTCTCTGAAGGTCGAAAAGTAATTTGTACCCCTACGCTATCCAATGTTTTCCCTACTGTTGCACTCTCTGGAGTGGGAGGAGTAATTTTTACCTCTACGCTATCCAACGCTTTCCCTACTGTTGCACTCTCTGGAGTGGGAATAGTAATTTTTACCCCTACGCTATTTAACACTTTCCCTACTGTTGCATTTTCTAGAGTGGGAATTGTAATTTTAAGTCCTACGCTATCCAATGTTTTCATTAATGTAGGTTTTTTGGGACTTTAAATAGTAGTTTTTTTTATTTATCTATTTAATATTTTTTGTATTATTTTAGATAATATAGTATTTAAATACTTTCCAAAATATTGAAAGTATATTTAGTTTTTTGAATGTATTAAACATAATTATTTACTTTTTATTTGTTATTATTTTGGGGCCGATTCCGATTCGGGAAAGAAAACCGTCCGACGATTCGTATTCGCAGCCGTTTCCGACTCGCACAACACCACAAAACATGTCTCCTATGTACAAACCATTAGAAATGAATGTCCTGTTAAGATCCAAACAGCCAAACAGAGGGCCTAACTCAGAACCACCCCTTATAACACACCCACCAAAAATTCAAACTAAGCTCCACCCACAAACGGACAAATAAAAAGGCCCCACACACACATACCATGATCCTTTGCAACATACACAATTAGTCACAGAGACTGACAACACACCAACAACTGCACACATCCATCTTCACACATACCCCAATCACATTCAGACCCCCACACCCCCATTCACATTCAAACCCACAACCATACACACCTTCACCCCATCACATTCACCCCACAACATGTCCGCAAAGAAGAATCCAAAGTTGACAATGGAGGAGATGGAGATCCTTGCAGATGAAGTCATCAGAGTCGAGCCACAGCTGTTTGGCGCATTGGTCAGATGGACCCGCATAGCTGAGAAAACACGGCTGTGGGAGAGGATCGTCAATAAGGTGAATGCTGTTGCACCCATCAGATGCTCCAGGAGGGACTGCCAGGCCAGGTGGTACGATCTGCGGAGGATGGTGAAGAGGAAGATGGACGACGACTACCAACAGAGCCAAGGCACTGGAGGTGGTGGTCCCCGCAGACCAATACAGTTCCATCTCTGGGAGAAGAAGCTCATGGCTCTGTTCCCACCGGTGGGAGTACATGGCATTGAAGGAGTCGTAGAGCCTGGTGAGTATACAAACTACTCATGTAACATGGGGGTTATGGTATCTACACTCAAAGTACAAAAAATGCCTGCAACAAGCACCAAGCGCCAGCTGCCCATAACTACAGGCAAAAACAACACAAATGCCACTAACATGTCTATGCCCCATTGACAAACCAAGGCCATGCCATGTCCCATGCTACAAGAAGCACAGACCCAAGAATAGATGGCCAGTATTCTGGGAGGGTGGATGTCACGAAATGCATTGTGGGACCCCAGATCAGACCCAATTCCATGTGCGTCTGCAGGGGGGGCAAGGGGGGCCCTTGGCCCCCCCTGAATCACCAGTGTTTCTGGTATGTGCCCAATCAGGGCCGGCCCAGTCCATCATGTTTTGGAAATGGTCCCATTGTCCCAGGTGGCACCACCCTCCATTGGGTGGGAAGGGTGCAAGGGGGTTGCCGAGAATTGTGCAAGGCAGAGGGGAGGAGGGTGCAAGGTGGAGGGTGAGAAGGGTGCAAGGCAGAGGGCCAGAAGGGTGCAAAACAGAGGGTGAGAAGGCTGGAAGGCAGAGGGCCAGAAGTGTGCAAGACAGAGGGGAGGAGAGTGCAAGGGGGAGGGGGAAAAGGGTGCAAGGGGGATTGTGATTAAGCTAAAAATGTGCCCACCGCTATCAACATCTCTGTGGATGCCCATGTCCAATCGCACTCATACCAGGACAACAAGGTCAGATATCTTGGGCAGGAACTCACAACCACTGTCATGGCAGCATGCTCCATGGGGGGACAGCCACACCATGAGGAAAGCCCAGTGCAAACTCAGACTCCAACTACCAGCACAGCCTGTCACACACACCCCTTACACAAACATACCCTCCTGGGACAGGCAATGGAGTGGCCCACTGTCACAATGGTCATGTAACACAACAAAACCAAATCAGATCTGATGAAGCTTCCAAGCAACAAATGCACAGTGCACATTCACAAGCCCATTGTGCTTCTTTCACGACGCCCTTGCATCAACTTTGTGACACAGCGGCGGCACAAAAGAGGCGCCATGGTGCTGGGAATTTACAAGGTGTTGCATCTGGGAGATGTGTCACGTTCTAAATCCCTACACCACAAGTAGGTGTCCGGGTGCAGGGGGGGAGGGGGTGGTGGGTTCTACGGCGCAGCTTTGCCTTCCAAAAGTGTCAAATCTACAAGATTTCACTATGTCACTTTTAACTACATGCTTCGTCAAAACTCTGTGCATGGCTGATGCAGGTGTAAGAATTGAAGCAACATTGTGCAGATAGGACCCCACAGACCATTGCTGGAGCTGTGTTGCGCTGGTGACGCAACTCCAGCAATGCGCCTACTTATGCGGCACAGATGTGTGACGCAGCTGTGCCATTTTTCAACCATGGTGCTCCACAATGTGAATGTGTCGCATCTGTGCTGGCATAGCTGTGGTGCACAATGACTGGTGAATCCCTCTGGAGCACATATAAATCGCACCCCACAACATACCCATCCACAAGTGAACATTGAGGACAATCCAAAGCATGGACAAGTACCAGGTGGAACAGTGCCAACTACAATGTGTATGAAAAATGGATGTTGCTTTAAATGGCATTAACATTGTCTGTCTCTCACACCCACAGGGCAACGTGCGGAATTGAACCCCAATGATAGGGAAGATGATTCACAGACCCAGGCTCTGCAGGACCCTGATCCCACCAACAACTACACCTCTCACCACTCCACGGATTCTCCCAACCAACCTGGCACCTCTGGTGCCCCAACCCCTGCAGCACCTGTATCAGGGACATCTGCGCCAACCACCACATCCCAGTAGACAGCTCAGAGCCCTCCCCACACTCAAGAACTGAGCCAGTCTGACAATGAGGGACAAGGTTCGGCAGGCACCCATGAGGGGGCAGACAATACCACCACTGCCATCAATCAGGGGTCCCGTCGAGCTGATGTGCCCACAACAGCAGGCCAGGCTTGTGTGGGCAGGGGTGGTGGGAGTGGCAGCCGGCGGAGGCGAGAACCTGACCAGACAGCTGCAGGGCCCGGCATGTCTGAACTCCGCAACAGTATGGAGGCATACCAGCGGGACACCAGGGAGTTCAGCCAGGTAGTGGGGGCCCTCACAGAGATAAAAAACCTGCAGGATGAGCAACATGCCAGTCAACAACAACACCAAGGATGGATGGAGGCAAGACTGGCTGAGCTCCTGTTGGTGCAAAGGGACATAAGCAATTCACTCCGTCAGATAGCTGACAACATGCAGCACCCTCCCTGTGTCACCAGGCAAGACACTTTAAGGCAAATACCGCCACCAGGCACAGGGAGGGAGGAGGAGGAATCGTCCAACAGATCATCCCATGCATCGTCAAGGGAGGGTCACCCAAGGAAGGTGGGTCGTCCATTTCATGCTGATGAAATGGTGATATCTGTGTGTTGTTGATTTCAGGGATGAAAGGTAACTGATGGTTGTTTGTTTTCAAAGGTTTGCACATGAGTCCTGCTAGACCTGTATGAGTCCAGTAGGTCTGCCTTGTCACTGGTGGCTTAACTGTTGTAGTTTTTTCCCAGGAAAGTCTGCCAATGTGGCAAGAGTGTTGGATCAGTCGCTGATCCACTGTGTGCGGTTGCAGGGTGTGGCGGTGTCGTTGGTTGGAGTGTCCTGTGTGAGGGTGCCACACAGCTCATTGGTGTTGACTTAGGTCAAGCTTTTTTATTGGATCTGTAGTGGAGTGAGGCCCAGTGTGTTGTTTTTTGGACAGCTGGATGCAAATGTTGATGTACCAATGCAGGATGGTGCTGTGGTTGTCCTCCATCCAGGAGTTGCTGTCTCCCAGACCCATGTAGTCTGTGTAGGTGAGGACCTGCTTGCTGGTCTAATGTCTGAGGACCAAGCAGTAAAGCCATTTCCCAGCTCTGTCGTCTCAGATGTTTACAAATTTTCATAAGAAGCCTCTCTGATTGAATTGCCGATGTGTAAATCCAGTTACCCTACTGACCCCTTGCCAGCCAAGCTATACAACATCCTTGCTAAGAGTCCCAATCACCATTTAAGCAACATCTAGAATCTTTCCCTGAAATTGGGCTCTAATCCGGATGTTTGGAAACACGTAATCCTCCTGCCCATCTTAAGGAAAGCCAAAGCAGATCCTGAATCTCCTTGCAATCATAGACCTAACTCTCTATTACCAGCTCCGGGCAAGATTTAAGTGAGAAATTCCTGGCAGCAACTGATGGCCTTTGTTGAAGATAATAGCCTCCTTCACGACTCGCAATCCAGCTTCCATCCCGGCTATAGTACGGAGTCGGCCCTCCGTACTTTTGAAATGGCAGACTCTGTGCGGTCGACGGAGGTTCCAAGGCGGTGTTGGTGCTGTTAGACTTGTCTACAGCATTTGACACCATTGCCCATCCCATTCTTATGAAACGTCTTAAGACCATAGGCGTGGGGGGCTCAGTGCTGAACTGAATATCGTCCTTACTATCTGACTGCACACTGCAGGTCCGGATCTATCCATTCATCTCCACAGTCAAACCACTGAAGTGGGGCGTGCCGCAGGTCTCTGCTCTGAGCCCTCTGATTTTTAATATTTACTTAACCCTGCTGGGTGCATTGATTGCCATGTCTGAAGTCAAAATCATATCATTTGCTGATAATCTTCAGCTTCCATTCACCTTAAATGCTGTGTGTGCCGAAAATTTTGAGCCACTATAAAATAGTCTCAAGATTAATGCGGCCTGAATGTACCACAATTTCTTAGAACTTAATACAGTTAACACTGAGATCCTATTTTTAAACCATTCTTCTCCCCTCTCTTCCAATCTGTGGTGGCCAGAGGAACTGGCCGTTGCTCGGGCACACAAGGACTTGGTCAGAAATGTGGGTGTTAGATATGGCATTCAGCTATCCCATGCCACACAGGTCCAAGAGACGGGTGGCGCTTGTTTTGACAAGATTAAACTCATCAAGAGAATTATTCACAATCTGCACAATGTAACCCAGAAAATGGTGGTTCATGCACTGATTACCTCCCATTTACACTACGTGAAAGGCTCATACGTAGGTCTCACATTAGGTATGCTCCGTATACTGCAGACGGGCCAAAACGCTGCTGCCTGCCTGGTATGTGGAGTCTCACTTTGACAACATATCTCCCTGTATCTTAGACTACTCCATTGGCTGCCCATGGCTACACAAATAGAATTCAAGGCGCTAACACTCGCCTTCCGGGCAGGACAAGGCTGTGGTCCGGTCTACCTTAGGAGGAGACTCCGTCCCTATTGTCAATCACAATCTCGATGTTCCAATGACAAGCACTTGCTCATTAGTCCTTGCTTTTAAAAACCTAGATCAGGAGGTGAAACATTTCAGGTCGGAACTACCCAATGTTGGACTAAGCTACCTCTTCCACTGCGTCTGATTCTGTCTGAATGTGAGTCACGCTATGCCCTTAAGACCTGGATATTAAGCCTGCTTGATTAGTTGCTCCTCCGTATGCTGACTCATTTTCGGCACACTACAGCGCTGGGACAACCCCGTTGGCTTAGATGTGCGCTCAATACCTGACTATTATTATAATTGTAGATGCCTTAGCAGAATTGTGTATGTAAGCCTGGAGATCTGTAGATGATAGTTAGAATGAGGGTGGGAAGGGGGTTGGTGTGAAACCTGAAGTGCAGATGTTTGACAATGCTGAGTGTGTCCTTGGTTTTGTATGTGACTCTGAGGGGGTACCTCAGAAAGAATTGCAATTCCTCGTCCTGGAGTGTTGGTGTGGTCCCTGTGGGTGATCTCGCATCTGTCTGTGATGGCAATGTTGATGTAGTGTGCTGTGGATGCGTTCAACCAGGTAACTGTAATGAAGGCGATGTGTGGGGCTGTTGTGTTGATGAGGTGACAGAGTTCAATGGTGTGCTGGTGGATGTTGTGGGTGTGCAGTAGGAGGTACATGACCTGGCTGTACGGACATGGTCTATTATGTGGGGCAGAGCGCTGTTGGCAGTAGGAGTTGCACACACAGCCTGTAAAGCTGTCATGGGTGCTCTTAGGGGTTGGCTGATAGCAGGTGGATGATTGTCTGGTCTTCACCGTTTGGAGGGTAGCTGGAGTATGAGTCTGTTGTGTTACCTGCATCATGGAAGGATCAGAGGGTCTTGCACTGTGCACTTTGCAGGCGCTGACAGTCCTGCCTTTGGCACGGAGGAGGTGCAACAGTGGCACTGACAAGCTGCTGCCTGCAATAACAATGGGTGGAGGGAGGGAGGAGCATCTGGGAGGCGTGTGTTTTGCAGAATCCGGGCACCCAGTGGTGCGGTGCCGCAGGGGAGGCAGCAGCAGGAATGAGTGAACACATGATGGCGGAAGGGGTGAGACACCTTGCAAAAACTAGCACACAAAGACAAGGAGGTTTGAAAGGCACAATGTAGTAGGTGTATGAAAAGGAAGGAGTGCCTGGTTACTCATGGGGCATGGAACAAAAATGGATGAACAATCACCATAAATGATAGGCACAGGATCACGCACCAAAAGGCCAAGCTGCGCACAGGACACACAGCGTCAGCAGGTGTTAGCTGCTCGTTGTGTGTAGCAAGCTGCAACAATACATACCCAACCATGTACCTCATGCACAATATGAATCATTAGCTATGATAAACAGCATGCATGTTGCCACAGTACACATACTCCTATATGCACAATCGTTGTGAATTATGCCATAGATAACGCATGCAAACTGGCAAGAGCTCTGCGGTGACCGTAATTATGCACATTGTACTGTGTGGAACACAATTGCTACACAAATGGATAAAGTTTGTGTTAAGGCCATGCTGCTTTAGCCAATGTCCATGTCCAGTGCTATTGCTCTGAAGAAAATAACAGTCATGTAAGGAGTTTACCTGTAATCCTGGTGAGACAATGTGCACTCAACTGCCTGGGACTGTTGGTTCCTTGAATCCTCATGAAGGTGTGATGATCATAGTAGTTCATCGCCCGATAGCTGCTTGGTCTGCATGGAAATGACAGACTCAAAAGGGTGATCAGACAAGGGAAGGAAAGGAAGGGAACTGCAGGAAGGGAGATCTGAAACAAAGGTAAACAAGCATAAGCATTCAACACATCTTGCCACTGAATTACAGAATACCTCAGGACCTATACTGTAACCGTTACACCTGTGAAGGAAAACAAAAGCCACTGTATCATAGTTGGCATCACAGTAATGAAAATTATACTAGATCTGAGGGTTGAACACGGACACACAAAAGGTAGCAGAGTTTTGCTGGAAAAATGAAGGGGATATAACGCTCAGCAGTCTACTTCAATGCAATTAGAGCCATGCAGTAATCAAGGTCATGACAGTGTATGAACAATGCTCCAATTAACAACAAAACTAATGTGCTGGAGTGCTACTCCCACAAAGGCAACAATCCATAGTTACCCCTGGGAATCAGTGAGGGTCAGGAAGGGAAATTATACATCACCCTCAAGAGCCTTGAGAAGCTCATCCAACGAGGGACGGAATTATGTGAACACAAGGAAGCCCCACAAGAGACAGTCATTGTCTCGTCCAACTGGGCTCTGAAATGCCTAACATAACAAGCTGCTGGTCCAGAACTCAACTGAGACTAATGAGGAACAATGCCACAAAACCACCCCTACCGCGACCAGGATATGCAGCACGCCGCATGAGAATCCTGGGCTTGACGTCACCCGACTGGTGCCACGGAAGCGTTTACATTAGCTACGGCACAACTTTGTGATGTCATCAGCACAACATTCCTGGCATCATGGGAACAGAAAGTTAACATCAACTGAGCGATAAGGCTTGCAAAGCAGTGTTCTCCACCGGCCCTGATGAATCAACGTGACAGTGATATGATATACTGGCACAAGGGTCAAAGCATCCATACGAACAGACTCACAGGACACTTGACAGAACATGTGGGACATACGTTGGCCCACACCTTCACAACATGGTTGATTAGAAATCAAACTGTACTGGCACACAAGATTAAGTGGATGAGCCAAACACATCCTGCTGCACACAGTGAGGCTGCAATTCACCATGGACCCTGTGGTTGTGATGTCCCACACAATGTCAACCCGTGGAATCCGCAATGTGACAGGGTCAAGCTTGACACACATTGAGGCCTTCACCAGAGTCAATACTCCACAACAGATGACTGTCAAGAAGGGTGAGTGTACTGTGATGAGAGTGGTGTAACATGTAATTTGATCCATGGTGATGAGAATTTATGGATGGTTCTACAACATGCACAGAAACAGTTCCTCACATTCCCAAACCATACCAACCCCAAACAGCCAGTTTGGATCTCTTACCTGAACTGACATTTCCACATTTCCACATGTCCGTGCATGGAACGCAGATTAGGCCCATGTTACAATCTTCATGAGGAATAGCAGGAGGACTGAGATGACACAAACAGACCACAGGCACAGCAACCTGGGAATGATAGACACACAAGGGCTCACCGTAAAAAATCTTGGCTAAAGACACGGGCTGGTACAAAACATGAACAATGTAGTACACATGTAAACATAAAGCGAAGTCATTGCGCATTTCTGTGTGGCATGACATCAGCACTTGTGTGACACATCAGAACACACATCAAAGTGACTTTGCATACAGTCAGCTGGACACACACATGCCACTCAATGCTAAAAAGCTTGCACACTCATTCGCAGTGACTCACCATTATGAGAAGAATTATGAGCTGACTCCGGATATCATCCTCCCCCTCCTCATCATTTGCATCGTGACCAAGCCCTTCATCCTCAACGGGTGGATGTTCCAGCTCCTCAGGATCCAGGATGAGTGGCACTGCCTTCTCAACTGCCATGTTGTGCAGCATCCAGCACACAATGAAGATATTACAGACCTTGGCCGGGGCATATGGGAGGTCTTATTGAGACACCGGAATTGGCTCTTCAGGAAGCCAAATGTCCGCTCAATCACTTGCCTGGTCGGCCCGTGTGCTTATTGTACCTCTGATCTGCAGCTGTTCTTGGGTTGTGCAGAGGTGTCATCAGCCATGGCACGTTGGGATATCCCGATCACCTACAAATATACATCATGTAAATAAGTGATTCATGAGATGCTGACAGAGCTGAAGATACTGAAACACACAGGACAAACAGATTTTACCCACCAATGAGACATGCCCGATCGTTGCGCAGCTGCAGCATCATTCTTGGCACCCTGCTATGTCTCATGATGAATGCATCATGGCACAATCCTGGAAAACATGCACAAACATGGGAAATCAGCATGTTAGCAAGACACACCACCATGGCATTTATTGAGTGATAATGTTTCCTGTTGAGGTAAGCCTGCTCCGGAGCCTGTGGTGGCACCAAAGCCCCATGTGTCCCATCAATGGACCCAATGACATGTAGCATCCCTCCCAGGGCATAGAATTCACCATTGACATCTCTGAGTATGACATTTGATGAATTCATCAATGTGCTCCAACATGGCTGCTAAAACATCACACAAGCCTTGGTAGAGGTGGTGCCCTGCAGGACATATTTTGGAAGAATGGAGAATAACTGGCAAACAACATCAATGGCAATGTACAAAGCACATGCATAACTGCTAATACACATCAGGTCACTATGAAGTCTGGCGTGTGCAATACATCCAGGACACATATGCCAGCTTGCTGGCACTCTTACGAAAACCAAGATACACCTGTTGATTGCCTAAAAAAACATGACATGCCCTGAAACTAGCTGCTGGTCTGGTCTCAGTGTACAGCCCAAGATATCACTGGAGTGACACACGTTGCCAAACCTGCATTGTAAGGTTGACAACCCATCAAGACAGCTGAATGCAAGGCACACGCACAGGTCACATGGAATAGCATATGTACATATCAAACACATTGCGATTAAGTTGTGCATGTGACAACAAAACGACTCAGCCCTTGTCAGGATGCAGACATGTGTGCCTTGGGAAAAATTATGTCTGATGCCATCAGACCCAAAAGCCGTGGAAATGCACATGTGGCATGGTGTGCGTACATGTCAAACCATTCCCCATCTCAACCCAGACCCATGTTAGATGCACCGACAGCAGATGCAGTTTACGTAACACAAATCACAAGCTCAAGGTCTAACATGGTCGAATAGTCGAATTGGGTCATGCTGAGCGTGAAATGTCAAGTGACAAAGTGCCCCGGTCCCTGGCATCATGAGACCGGTGCCCGTAGTGATGACTGTGCCATCCCAGTGTTGATGTGCAAGCCAATATCTGCCTAATGGTACACATGAGACAAGTGTCAAGGTGATGTGTGCCACATAGTGCCACATCACACATGACTTGTGTCAACAGGTCAGCACACATCAATCGTGCAACAAGATCAGATGCCCGAGCTATATTACTGCCTGCCACACCTAGGGCCTGCACATGTAAGAATGCAATGAAAAGAACTTGATAGACATTCTTTTTTGAACCGTACCCCTACATCCCTGGCATGTGTGCGACTTGTATCACCATTGTAATGGTACCATGCATGAGTGTATGAAACGCACCACACCCTTGCATTCACAAATGCATGTGAAATGCACCGTACCCCTGCATTCACAACTGCGTGTGAGACGCACCATACCCCATTTTTCCGTGCGTGTGTGCGCATCGCTTCACTATCGTAATTGTGCCAAACGCGAGCGAACTGTACCCCAACATTACGTGCGTGTGTGCGCATCGTTTCACTATCATAATCATGCCATACGCGAGCAAACCGTACCCCAACATTACGTGTGTGTGCACATCGTATCACTATCGTAATCATGCCATACATGAGCAAACCGTACCCCGACATTACGTGCGTGTGTGCACATCGTATCACTATTGTAATCGTGCCATATGCAAACGAACTGTACCCCAACATTACGTGCATGTGTGCGCATCGTTTCACTATTGTAATCGTGCCATATGCGAGTGAACCGTACCCCAAAATTACGTGCGTGTGTGCGCATCGTACCACTATCGTAATCGTGCCATATGCAAGCAAACCGTACCCCAACATTACGTGCATGTGTGCGCATCGTATCACTATCGTAATCGTGCCATACACTAGCAAACCGTACCCCAGCATTACGTGCGTGTGTGCACATCGTTTCACTATCGTAATCGTGCCATACGCGAGCGAACCGTACCCCAACATTACGTGCGTGTGTGCTCATCGTATCAGTATCGTAATCGTGCCATACGCGAGTGAACCGTACCCCAACATTATGTGCATATGTGCACATCTTTCACTATTGAAATCGTGCCATATGCGATCGTACAGTACCACAAAATTATGTTCATGTGTGCGCATCGTATCACTATCGTAATTGGGCCATACGTCAGCGAACCGTACCCCAGCATTACGTGCGTGTGTACGCATCGATTCACTATTGTAATTGTGCCTTACGCGAGCAAACCGTACCCCAACATTATGTGCGTGCGTGTGCATCGTATCACTAACGTAATTGGGCCATACATGAGCGAACCGTCCCCCAGCATTACGTGCATGTGCACGCATTGTTTCACTATTGTAATCGTGCCATACCGAGCTAATCGTACCCCAGCATTATGTGCGTGTGTGCGCATCAAACCACTATTGTAATCATGCCATACGCGAGCAACCAGTACCCCAACATTACGTGCGTGTGTGCGCATCGTTTAACTATTGTAATCGTGCCATACGCGAGTGAACCGTACCCCAACATTACGTGCATGTGTGCGCATCGTATCACTATTGTAATGGTGCCATACGAGACGTGAAACGCACGTACACTTGTGTGGATCTCAAAAAATACTTCGGGGACACCTAGGGGATGAGTAGTAGGCCCTGAATGCAGCCTGGTTGTCATGGATACTGAGATTTGAGTGTCCGCTACAGGTGCCCTGCAAAAGTCAGTTGGGCAAAAATATACAATGTTGCAAAATGATTGTGGAGCTGAAGCTCAAATTTTAAACCATGCAAATGTGTGTCAGGGCCATATGTGTAAAGGGATTGGATGAAACGTAGGATGCAAACTAATCTTGCCTATCACACTGTACTCCTGAAACTGAAAGCCCCTCAGCAGCACTGATTTAAGGCTGCATTTAGCGCTGAGAGATCACTTGCCAGCACAACATTGGAGTGGACCACACTGCTGCTGTCTCTGCATTCCCTGGACTTTTATGTTGCGTACAATGGAGAGGGCACCAACTTTCACTGAGGAGAAAAACCAGGCCCTGCTGGATGCCCTCCTACCACAGTACAGCAAGCTGTATGGGAGACCAGGGGAGCAGGTGAGTACAGACTGCACTAGCACATTGTGGTGTCTCCCATGCAGAGCATGATGTAGTTCATGTGTGTTCACTCCTCACTTGCATAATGCTTACTGTGACATTCAATGCATAGTGAATGACACATTCAGCCGTGCCACACCTTGGTCACTTTATTCCCAAATTTACTGAGGTGTAACAGTGTTCCCCCCGGAGTGACAGCTGACTGTACTCACAGATGTCTATGACTTGTAGGGACCTGTGGTGATATTGAACAAATGATGTGTTTAACCTCATGGACATTGAAGTGTGTGAATGTTCCTTCTCATCTGGGTGAGTGTGTATGTGATGTGTTGCACCACAGCTGCATGGGGTATGCAGCAGCTCTAGCCATCTTATGTGACAAGTAAGCAGTGCTGTGTGTCTAACTTGCAAAGTTAGCACGACACCTGTGACACCTCTTTGTCAAGTGGCACATGTGCAAAGTCAAAGTGAGGGTTGTATCCACTGTTGTAAGTGACAGGTGAGTGATCTATGCCAGGGTGTGTCTGTCTGGTCTGATGAGGGTTCTTAAGTGGAGTAGGATATTTGACTGTTTGACACAGGCTGTCCCACACCCTGCAGTTGCATGTGTAGTCTAGTGTGTGCCATGATCAGTGTGTGTGTTGCCCCCGTTACGCCATGTGTTGCCTTTCAAAGCCATGTAGTGCATTGGGGTTTTCCCACGGGCCTAATTCACATGGACAATAATGCAAGTCCTTTCAGTATCCTAAGCCCTGTTCACATTATCAATGTTGTGCAAGTGTGTGTCTCTGGGACATGGAGCAGGTGTAGTGATGTTGCTTCACTTTGTCTATTTGACAGGTAACTGCTTACGAGAAGGGGGAGATATGGCTGGAGATTGTCAGGGCTGTCAGGTCTGTGGGGGTACATCGCTGGCGGCTGCGCAACATCCAGAAAAGGTGGTGTTGTAATTTGACAGCGATTAGATTAAGCATTAGCAGAAGACATCTTAGTTCTGGCCGTTATCTTGACATTTAGCGGACTCCATGTTGTATTTGCGGCAGCCATTTTGTCTGCTACATGCTACCTCATGCCGACAATGTGCTTTGTCTTATTTTCCTGTCTATGGCGCTTGGAATTTGCCCGGCAACAAGTTATATTTAGCATCCCTCACTTTTGCGCATGTCAAGTAGGATCCACATCTGTTAGTGATTAGTTCCCGATAGGAATGTGTTTGTCGACCCCCAAAACTGTTAGCTCCTTCCACTGATCGATTGTGCCTCTCGAATATTACCTTATATGTATATAAACTGTGCTCTTGTGTTTATACCACCCACTTTTTGAACCCCTGTGCGGGTATAAATAAACCTTGCTTTCTTGGCTCGGTGTGCTACTTCTTGCAATACCGAAGGGTACTGTTTGAACCGTAGCACCCCCTCATGAGGTGTAATAAATGTTACTTTTCCTATTCCAGTTTTCGTGCCAACTTCTTCCTAATTTTCCTAGGAGTTTGTGCTGAGAAGGGCGAACCCCTTGCACTAGGGGGTCTGGCTGAGGCCTGCTACAACAGTGGCAGGACATCCTGAAGATGGAGCCTCCACGCCGGCGTGGTGGAAGCCTTCACCTCAAAACCCACATGCTCCGGGTCTTGGCAGTGGTCTTTCCAGACCTCGATAGGCAGTTGCAGGAGAGACAGCAGCAAGGAGGGGGTAGGTACATGGCTGTTTGTTGTGTTGTGTGTCACCTGCTTCTTGTGGTGCTCTGCAGCCTGGAAACACTCTGACAGTTGGGTTGTCTGGTCAGACATGTTATATGTGCAGTGTTTTTTAAATTCCCCATATTCAGATTGTGCTCTTTTTCATCCCTTCCCCTCCTTCACATGTGTCCCCTGGTCTGTGTGTATCCACATTTGCACATGTTCATCTAGGGTGCAAGATTATTAGACTGCACATTGATTAGCACATCATGTGGGAGGGTGGTCTATGATATGTGTTGGTACCTTGTCTATGCCATGACCTGTGCACTGTGTTTGGGCTTCACATTTGTTTGCACTGATGAGGAATCTCAACATAGGAGTGTGAGGTTTCAACTGCACACCCTTGCAGCATGCATGACCCATGTTGTGTTCTCAGACATGATGTACATCAGTTGGGAGATATGCATAGTGCCATGACTGTTAATCATGGCACAGTCAGCTCATTCCAGAACCACAGATCAGTGTGCCCACTACAGTCCCCTGAGACACCCTGGCCTCCTAATCATGTGTGTCATCCAACACTGTGCCCATTCTCTGTGGGTTCTGCATGGGTCTGCCTCTGTGGCATTGGTCCATGGCATAGTTTGTATTTATCCTGTGTCTGCTACATATTCCCACTGGCCATGGATACAAGATGTGGCTTGTGCATACTCACACTGGGCAGTGCCTGTGTGTCTATTCACAACAATCTGTTGTTGGCTGTTTGTGACTAATATGTATTGACAGCCCCACAAAGTGAGCTTGGGTTACTTTTGGAATTGTTGCTGCATAGTTATTGTTATCCAGATTCTGAGTTCTCACTTCTTGAACTGTATCAATCACATTGACTGAGGGATGGGGGTGTTGTGCAGGAGAGGTCTAATGGGCCTGCCTGATTTGGCCTTGGCAGTTGTGACCTGTTTGTGAGAATTGTCTGGTTGATGTTTCACCATGCACTTACCCTGTGACGGTGGCCAGTGCTTTCATTTGGGGCTTGACAGCCTATGTCATTTGTTTGCAGACATTAATTTTCCTCATTCATTTTTGCCACATGTATGTAGTTCTGGTGCAACGCTGTTCTGTCTTAGTGTGCACACTACTGTGTTGACATTTTGCCTGGGGATATGGGTGTGTCCACAATGCAGCAATGATTTTGTTCATCACAATTGCAGGCCCATTATCTTAAGCATTGTCCTGATTTGGGACATGCGGGCCACTTCACATGACAGCCAGTAGGTCTTATGTGCTAGCAACTGTATGATCAGGTAATAGATGCCCCTGTGAGGACTCACATATTTCAAGTTGTCTCACATTGATGATTGTACCTTGGCACTCCCAACACTTGTTAAAAGTTGTTCATGTTTTGAATGTGTTAATATGACGAATTGTGTAAGTGACACGTATGTGCCTGCATGATAGTTGTCTCACAAGGTAGTGCACACAAAAAGACATTTGCAATTCTTTGGAAGAAGCAGGCTGATTTTGAAGGAGGCCAGTGTTAGTGATTAATGTTGTGCCCTGATCTCCATATACATGTCCCCACAGTGGTATTGAGGTCTTTGAACTCCTTTGGTGTCAATTGTACACACTAATGTGTGTCAAGCCATCAAGACCTCCGTTGGACCATGTATGTGGCAATTCTGCAACGCCATTTGTTTTTAACAGTGTTTCATCTTAAAGGGTGCCAGCTGTTTCAATGAATCTGTAAATGTTTTTGTGTGTATTTCATTGTGAGACATCTTTCATGCAGGCTTATACATGTTCTCTTCACAAAATGGAGAATTACCACATTCAATACATGTCGAATGTGTGAAGTATGTTGAGTCCCAAGATGCCAACAATTTGTTACATTTTTTTCATCCAAATGTGCTTACTGGGTTCTGAGTGTTGTGTCACCTTGGGGAGTGAGGTGGGTTAGTTTGCCCTGAGGGAAACCACTACTGTTTATTTCTTTGTGAACTTGAGGTGGCATCACTTAATTGTATAGATCTGCTCTCCTGTAAACAAACAGAGGCTTCTCAGTGTAATTCTCATTCAAGTTGTGGCCTGTTGTGTTCTTTGGATCCTTGTGTTCAAGTAGCATTGTGTCTTTACCAACTGGGCAGCACAAATCTCAAATATGTGCAGAGCTATCTGGCTGTTACTCATGATGTATTGCATGATTTTCAGTGTGACCTATGGATTTTGTGATCATGTGTCAGATGTGTACAGGTGACTGATGCTTTTTTGTTTCTACTCCTTGCCCACAGCATCATCAACAGAGACAGGAGGAGACATGAGCACGGACCAAGGGAAGGGACCCAGCCACAGTGCCACCACAGCTGAGGAGTTGGAGGGAGCCAGTGGCACGGAGGGTGAGGGGAGTCAGGCGACGGAACTGTTGGAAGGCGACACTTCATACCATCCTGACGGATCCACTTCTGACTCCAAGGAGGAGGGGAAATACGCTGCGACAGCATCCAACATCACTGTGTATGTCCCCGCCTCCTCCAGACCCATCTCCACCCTCCCAGTTGCTAGGGTCCCTTCTGTCCGTGCAGCCCCCCATATCTCCTTTGTCCACGGCACTGCAGGCCCTGCCCCTGTCTCCCTTGCTGGCCTCAGTGCGGAGTCTGTGGACCTACTCCTACTGGCAGCGGTGGAGAAGGCCAGAAGCATTCTGGACACAGGAGGATCAGTGGCAGTGATCCTCCTGGATCTCAGTGCGGCCTTCGACACTGTAGACCATCCTACCCTAATCCATCGGCTGGGAGAAATCGGATTAAAGGGCACGGCCTTGAAATGGCTAGAATCATTCTTATCAGAACGCTCCTTCCAGGTACAAGAAAACGACAGCTGCTCATCCACCATCCCCCTCCGGTGCGGAGTGCCGCAGGGCTCATCCCTGAGCCCTACGTTATTCAACGTGTACATGGCCCCACTGGAGAAGAGGGTCAGCTCGTTCGGCGTGTCCATTATTAACTACGCCGACGACACTCAGCTGGTCGTTACCCTCTCTCACCCCCATCACACCCCTTCCGACCTCCACGGCTGCCTCTCAGAAGTTTACCGATGGATGAACCTCTCCTCACTAAAATTGAATGGGTCTAAGACCGAGATCCTACTGATGGGCCACAAGGGGCCCTCTCTGCCATCCCACCTCTAGCCCAGCTGCCTAGGTGATCCCCCCGCACCCAAGGAAGAGGTCAAGAGCCTTGGTGTGTGGATCGAGAAGGACATGAGCTTCAAAACCCAGGCTAAAAAAACGGCAGGGACATGTTTCGGACTACTTAGAGCCTGCAGGAAGATCTTCCCCCTGCTCCCTGATACCGCAAGGAGGCTCCTCATTCAGGGTCTAATCCTGGCAAGATTAGACTACTGTAACGCCATCTATCTTGGAGCCCCTGAAGCCACCATGAACTTACTGCAAAAAGTGCAAAACGCCGCCGCCCGCCTACTCACCGGCACACCAGGCCGAACCTCCGCCAGACCGGCGCTAAGATCTCTCCACTGGCTCCCAGTCAGAGAAAGGGTCGTCTTTAAGGCCCTTTGTCTGGCCCATAAAACCCTCAACAACACCGGCCCCCCTCTTCTCAAAGAAGTACTAATCCCATACAAAGCGGAGAGAGACCTCCGGTCCAGCACAGAAAACTTCATCGCTGTCCCTAGAGTCAGGAAAGCCAAGACCGGCGGCCGCCGCTTCTCGGTTCACACGGCCAAACATTGGAACCACCTACCACGTAGACTCAGGACAGAACCGAACTATCTCCAGTTTAGAAAAACTCTGAGGACCCTCCTTTTCCCGCAGTCATAACCTCATTGATCGGCAGAAACCTTCGGAGAATCAGGTCAGCGCTGGGATGCTCATCGAGTTACTACGCGCTTTATAAAATCATTAAATAAATAAATAAATACTCCGCCAGATTCAGATTGGTCAGACATCAATACTGACTGTCCTCCATGGCCAGACTCAGATACTGACACAGTTGTTGTCATTCATGGAGGGCATGTCAGCTACGATGTCTGACCAACGTCGGATTCTATCGTCCATGGACTTCTCACTGAAGGCAGCAGTTTCCCTCCTGCAGCGGTCCGTCCCCCTCTCCTTTGGACCTATCCACACCCCCTCACCCATACCTGTCCAGAGCACACGCAGAACAACACGATCAGGTACACCAACTGACACATCCAGCACTCCACCACAGAAGTGTAAGTGCAAATCTCCTGCCACGCAATCTCAGAGGGCTGCAGGCATACCCACAGGGACTGGGGTGAGACAACAGACACGTAGCCAAAGACGAAGTCTGCAAGACTCACAGCCCTCTACCTCCACTCTCATAGTGTCCCCGGGTGCAGGTGGTGGTCTGGGTGAACTGGCAGCAGTGTTCAGCATTGAGTTTCTTTCCACCTTTGGCGCTGCACAAGCCACTGAGGAGGATACCTCCCCCCCTGCACCTACAACACCTACCCTTCCCACTACTATCCCTGCGGTGCCTGGTCCTGACCCAGATGGTGCCCCCAAGGGTCAACAACCCATTAGGTCATTTATGTGCAGGCAAGTTTGGGGTCGACAACCTCCACAACGTCCCCCTACATGGACTATCATCTGGGCTGGCCTTTGGCCTTTTTTGAGCAGAGACTCATTTTTGCATCTAATATATTGTTTATGCTGAATAAAGCCTTTTATTTTCCGTTCAACACTATTGCATTTCAGGTACTTCATGTTGTTGATGAGGGCCCTGGAGTTGGTGTCATGGTAATGTTTTGGGGTTCTGAAAGATGTTTTTTGATGATGGCAATGAGGTGGACCATGGTATCTATGTGCCATCACAATGTCTCTGCAATGTATCATTGGTTGTATGTGTTCAGTTTGGCTAGATACATTGTCCCAAGGAGTGTTCCTTCCTCTGTAACACCTGATATCTTCACTACAGACAGTTGCACACTTGTTGTGCTGACATGTGTGCACATTTCCTTTTTTGGTGATGGTTCCCTTCAGCAATGGTCATGCCTGCTCACAGATGTCTACTGCTCACTAGTCAGTGCCATCCATGCTACTCACTGTACTTGTGTTTTGAGCATGTACAAGTGCCTTCATGGACACATTCCCCCTTTTTCCCACTATGCAGGTGTGTCATTACAGCCTACCCCTATATTGCAAATTGTTATGCAGGGTATTTGGGCACATGACTCACAATTTTGTGCATTGTATGTAAGGGGTTTCAACCCTATTCTTTCCATGAGATACTACATCTTGGTGGTCTGACCACCACCTGGACATTCATATCAGCCCAGGGATGTACATGACAGTGTGTGTTCCCTTTCGCTGTTTGTTGGGCTGTTACATGACTATACACGATATCACACCCACATGTGGTGTGTCACGCAGTGTGTGACCGAAAGTCATCCTCCGTGGAGTGGGACACTGCTGTAAGTGATGTGTTGCTATGGCACTATCATGATACTCACAAGTTAGGGATGTGTGCATACCCCCATTGTAGTTGTGGTATGCTGATGATTTTGTCCACCCCCTATATCTGAGCACTGCTGGGAGTTCTGTGCACCCACCCCTCATTTGTCTGGGAACTGCTGGGAGTCATATGCACCAACCCCTCTTATGTCTGGCCACTGCTGGGAGTCCTGTGCACCCACCCCTCTTTTGTCTGGGCACTGGTGGGAGTCATATCTACCCACCCCTCATATGTCTGGGCACTGCTGGTAGTCATATCCACCCACCCCTCTTATGTCTGGCCACTGCCGGGAGTCCTGTGCACCCACCCCTCTTATGTCTAGGCACTGCCGGGAGTCCTCTGCAACCACCCCCATGCTGTTGGGCACTGCTGGGAGTCATATCCACCCACCCCCATGCTGTTAAGCACTGCTGGTAGTCATATCCACCCACCCCTCTTATGTCTGGGCACGGCTGGGAGTTCTGTGCATCCTCCCCTCTTATGTCGGGCCACAGCTGGGAGTCCTGTGCACCCACCCCTCTTATGTCTGGGCACTGCTGGGAGTCTTCTGCAACCACCGCCATACTGTTGGGCACTGATGGGAGTCATATCCACCAACCCCCATGCTGTTGAACACTGCTGGTAGTCATATCCCCCCACCCCTCTTTTTTCTGGGCACTGCTATGAACCCGTGCACCCAACCCTCTTATGTCTGGTCACTGCTGGGAGTCCTCTGCAACCACCCCCATACTGTTGTGTACTGCTGAAAGTCATATCCACCCACCCCTCTTATGTCTGGGCACTGTTTGAAGTCCTGTGCACCCACCACTCTTATATCAGGGTACTGCTAGGAGTCATATCCACCCACCCTCATGCTGTTGGGCACTGCTGGGAGTCTTATCCACCCATCCCTCTTATGTCTGGGCACTTCTGGAAGTCATATCCACCCACCCCAAGCTGTTGGGCACTTCTAGTAGTCATATCCACCCACCCCACTTATGTCTGGGCACTGCTGGGAGTCATATCCACCCACCCCCATGCTGTTGGGCACTGCTGGTAGTCATATCCACCCACCCCTCTTATGTCTGGGCACTGCTGGGAGTCATATCCACCCACTCCTCTTATGTCTGGCCACTGCTGGGAGTCCTGTGCACCCATCCCTCTTTTGTCTGGGCACTGCTGGGAGTCATATCCACCCACCCCTCATATGTGACACGCCGTACCGCAACATTCATGGCGTGTGTGCGGCTCGTATCACTAATGCAATGGTTGTATATGGAGTGCGTGAATCGCATCGTACCCCAACATTCATGGCATGTGTGCGGCTCGTATCACTATTTTAGTATACGGGAGCGTGTGAATTGCACCGTACCCCAACATTCATGGGGTGTGTGCGGCTCGTATCACTATTGCAATGGTGGTATACACGAGTGCGTGAATCGTACCATACCATAACATTCATGGCGTGTGTGTGGCTCGAATCACTATTGCAATGGTGGTATGATGCACCGTACGTGTACACTTTGAATGTTCTCACCGTCTGCTCCGTTGTCGGTTTCTGTGCACCAGGTCGTAGCCGTACAGGTGAGGAAATATAAATTTTATGGTCAAGATGTGTTCCCTAGCGCGCACCCCACCGTCTCCATGTACGAATTAAAGTGCATGTAACTTCCCTCCTGTACCAGCTATGAAGACGCAAATACATTTGCGTCCAACGTTAACATGTCCTCTTTCAGACCCACCTTGAATGGGTTGAATGGTCCGTTCCTAAGTATGCTATGCCAACGTCTTTTTATAGTGTACTTCTACGTTTTTCAGCTCTAGCTGAGTAGGCCCTGAATTTCTGCCACCGAGCCTCTTCCTTGGCTTCTGACTCCAAGGGCCTCTGCCCAGGCTGCCTCTGTACCCGTGAACTCTGACTTACTTTCAGCGCGGCCCCTCGCGCTCAGCTCAGCCTGCTGCCTGCCAAGATTGACTATAACCTTCGAGTTATCTGTTCCGCTCCTCGAAAATACATTCCTGCCTACTAGTTTCAGTAAACATCCTCCCAGCTGCAGAGCCAGAGGGCCGACCTGTCTCAGTGCAAGTAATTCATAGCTCCTGTTACCATGCTTCCATGGAAGGCCCCGTGCCCCACGCTTTCTCATGCAGACACTTAGGCGCTTATACACGCATCCACAGTTAGCATAAGAATAGCTTCTGCCCTAGAGACCTTTCCGCTCAGATAATATGGTTCCTAAACATCAGATATCAGATATGATAGACGTACAAGTTGATCTGACATGCCAGACTTCTGTCTCTTTCCGTCAGTGTAAATGTCAAGTCCCCTGCACCCCTCCAATCACACGTCATGCAGCTGCGCGCGCATCCAAGCTTCCGATTTCTGCTGACATTGCCACATTTCTGCTTAGTGCCACCCACCCGTGACACCTATCAGTGACGTTTCTAGCACACACCTCTAGTTCACGCCTCTGATTACGCACTTGTAACACGTGTATACTGTTATCTTGTCTTCTCTCAGCTGTTACGCCTCTATCCCTTCTGACACCCCTGTGGTGGTCAGAATCCGATATCCTGGTCATGACCATTCCTTTTTAAGGAATAAAACCCCTAAGAAACTCTAACACCACGGACTCTGTTTTCTTTCCTTCCGATTGAGTTATTATTGATTAAGTACTTACCTGCATAGAAATTAAGAGAGTAAATTAATTATTTACGTCATTTTGGCGCCCGAACAGGGACCCCTCCCCCACCTCACGCGCCGGTTGGCGCATTGCAAACTCTGTCCCCTGCCATCAGTTAGATGGAACCTACGCGTACCGGCAGGATTTCCTGCATCTCCCTCTGACCCACGGAGGTGACGAAGACTGCGATCAGTGCCCAGACGAGGCGGTGAGGAGTGCGGAGGATCCCGACCAGAGCCTAGCCGAAAGAAGCAAGGTCCGAGGTGTCAAGAGGCCCACCAGGTTTCCGAGGTTTTCCGAAGTTTTCCGAAGTTTTCCGAAGTGTCGAGTCGAGTCCAGTCGAGTTTTCCGAGGCCTTCTGTTCCGTGCTTCCCGGTGAGTACCATTGCTGGGACGTATCTAGACGGGTTTGGGTACACAAGTCCGGTCTGCACTGTTTTTAGGCAGTGTATCTGTACTGTTTAGCAGTATATCTAGTATTCTGAATTTCTGCACTGTTACACCAGTGTATCTGTACTGTTTAGCAGTACATCCAGTATAGGGGGTAGTCATCTATGTCTTAAATGTCTTTTCATGTGATTAATGTTGTGGTATGAATGCGAATGTGACCGTTTTTTTTATGTGAATTATTGTGTCTCTTGTAAAATCAGCCATACCCAGTATTAAGTAAACTAAGGATTGAGCATTCAGTATTAAGTAAGCAAAATGCCGTTTTTCAACAAATTAAAGCAGATAGGAACTAGGAAAGGGATACTAGAGGAAGAAATTCCTATCCCCCCTAGGGACACTCCAGGTAACTTTATGTACCATAAACATGGCATAGACGCCATATTGTATCTAGACTTATGGACTGACTATACTAAACACCTAGACGAAAGACACCGATGGCCCGTTAACGGAACATGGGATGCCGAGTGCATCATGAAGGTCGAGGAAGCACTATGGAAAAAGAAAGCCAGACAATCTCAGAAAGACGCCATAGAATTTTGGCGTAAGGAATCACATAAACGTGCTGAAAGAGCACTCCGTAGAGAAGACAGACTTAAAGAATCAGAGAAAGCACAGGAAAATGAACTAGTTACCGAGGGGATCCGAGTAAAAGGTGAACAGACAGACCGCGCACGACATAATCTTGTGAATAGTATGTATCTTGTGGCCGAGGGTACACCTGAGGCCCTATCAGAAATACCGAAAAATTTACCGTCACCATTAGTTCCAACTAAAGTAATGCATAAGACTACTAAGGACATATTCCTAAATTCATATTTAGAGGATGTAGCACCAGCTTACACCAATCTGCCTGTTCGTGCCCTGCCTACTGACAGGGACGGGGGTGGCACTCCGCCCCCAGGTCATGTTCCGCCGGTACCGCGACAGACCTCCCCCGTTCCGCCAGCCCCGCCACCCGCCACCCGCCACCCGCCACCCGCCACTTCCCGCACCCAAAACAGACCTACCGAAACCACGTTTACCTGATCTAACAAAACGGCAAATTCAAGTTCAAAAACAGACTCCACAGGGAGATAATGCACAAGCCTCCGCTTCAGGGGGTGCGACCGCGGGTCCTCGGACCCCGCCATTGCCTCACAGATTAAATCTCAGGGATATACAGAGTCCTCTCACGTTCAGGTCACCCCGCTTTGACGCATTCAAGGAAAACATTTCAGTTTGCAGATACGATCCAGTACCCGTAAAAGACGACCTAATGATATTGGCATCACTACGGTTAAGATCTGCTACTGATATCTTGCTATGCTATGTAGGAATGAAGGACCGTCTAGATAGAATATATGAGTTTGTTCAGACAGGGAAAGACCCTGACAGTATCAAGAATGCCATGGAAAACCAGAAAGTTGACATTCAAGCACAGATACTACGATTTTTTATAAACTGTCTAATAAGAGAACGAGATAGGCCTGGAACAGATCAGAGTGAATTAGATGCACTGAACAAGTGGGGTCAAAATATAGCTGAAGGAAAACATGACAAGGGGACTTGCATAGCCAGTATGTATAGGAAAATTAGAAAAGCAGTGATAGCAGTACACCAAAAGGGCAAAGAACAAGCTTCCTCCGAGGAGGAAGAAGAACTTGTAGAACCAGAAAGGACTACGGATACTATAGCGTATGTAGGTAAGGGAACTTACCTTAGGAAAGGCATCCGTCCGGAAAACAAGAGAGTTTTTCTCTCTGCTTTAACAAATCCGAATTCTTCTGAACATCAGTTCCAGGAAACTGATAAAAGGCTTCGAGACCGAATGGGGTACCATGTACTCAATTCTATAGATGAACAGGAACTAGCCCGGTCAGCCGTATTATGGGCCGAAAATCCAGACATGTATAATGATGATACATTAGCGCAGACATTCCTGAACCTCTCCCCAGACGAACAGAAATTAGCAGGTGTATACATGATTCAGCACCTCCTCATCAAGTACAGAAACCATCATTCCGACCCAGGTCCCTTACACGAAACACTAGAAGCACTACTTATGGACAGATGGAGAGGTTTCAGTACCAAGTTAATACAAATAATTCTAGAACAACGACATAAATATAACACCTTCATAAACTCTGAATATGTTCCCGCCCCGCCTCCAGAAAGGAAAACGTACCACATGCAATGCGGGGGTGGCATTGAAAGTCAGAACCCCTTACGAGAAGTACACCCAGTTATGGGTACAGATAATATCTTGAAACGTGTATATGTACACACGCCATTGACCAAGCTAGAACTGTTAGAAATGAAGAAACTAGTCCCGTGTCATGATAAAGACCCTGCAGGTTTTCACAGAGAGCTTAAAGACATGTTACTAATGGGGGATTACACGTATGATGATATCATGAAAATGTTGAAAGTATTATTGCCCACGGGTATCTTCGAGAAACTGAAGGAAAAGGAATGGGAGGTGGGGGACACAAAGATTGCATGGGCAGAAATAGAAGACGAAGAAAGAAAACGGGTCCCAGGGGTAGGCCTTGGGGATAAGACTAAAGCATTACCCGGTTTGATAGTACAGGTCTTGCCAAGATTATTGACAACTAGAAAGGAAGATTGGGACGCCATCTCGTCCTGTAAACAGAAACATGATGAAGATACTAGTGACTTCTATTCAAGATTCGAGAAATGTTTTATTATTAACAGTGGCCTCAAACCAAGTAGCGAGTCATATCCGCATCTTTTTGTATCTAAATTAGTCGAGAACTCCCTACCATTAGTTAAAAACCGAGTGTACAAAGTTGAAAGTACTTGGCAGGCAAATACGCCATCCCAGATGTTACAAATGTTACAATATCACCAGAACAGAATTAGAGAAGAACAAGATCAGGAACAGAAACGTATGAAAGACACGAAGATGAAAATGTTAGTAGCACAGACGGTCCCAGCCGACGGTCAGAGAAAAGGTGGGGCCCAGACAAGTCACCCTACAGCTCCCGTTAAAGGGACATGTAATTACTGCAAGCAGCCAGGTCACTACGTACATGAATGCCCGGTCCTGAAACATAATATAGCGACAGGTAAAACAAAAGAAAGACCGCATCCGCCTAGACAAGACCATAACCAGCATCAGTCTTCACAGAATACACAGAATACACAGCCTATGCATGCTTCTTCGCCTCCAGCAGAGACAGTAGCGGTACCACAGCCACAGCCCATTGCCGCGTCTCAGCAAGTTTCACAGCAGATGTACCAGTACGCCCAGTCCGCATATCCAGATTATCCCCGATATACATGAAACAGCCTAGAGAGGGAAGGTGGCTTGCCTCTTATTGAGATTCCTGTAGATCAAGAAGGTCCTTATGTACACAGTCACGTATTGGGAAAAGACAGAAAGTTTTTAATTGATACAGGGGCAAGTCGCACTACGATCAGCCATGATGAAGTCCCAGGGGCACCCCTCTCAGGCTCACAGAATGTTTCCCTGGGTTTTTCAGGACAGCCTATTGTAAATGAGGTATCAGAACCAGTCCCCCTGGCTGTGGGCCCATTATCACGTGTTACAGACTTGTTACTCACAAAATCATGTCCGGAAAATCTGTTAGGAATTAAAACATTGAAGGCTCTAGGAGCTATAATATGCTGTTCCCCGGAGGGAGTTAGACTCTTTCTACGGGATTTCAAGGGTCACTATGTTTTAAGAGAGTTTGATGTCAGATTGAAAAATGTGCCAGATTACTTGTGGGCAAAGGGCCCAACTGATGTAGGTTGCATGCATATCACTCCATACCGTGTTACACTCAAGACAGGTGTTGTTTTACCCAGAATCAGACAATACAAGTTACCACCCGATGCTGTAGTGGCTTTACTGAAAATTATTGAAGAGCTCATTGCCCAAGGAGTGGTCGTAGAGACCGACTCCAATGTCTGTAATTCACCCATCATTCCGATTCTTAAACGTACCGACCCCAATGCACCGCCAGTATATCGGCTGGTGATTGATTTAAGAGAATTGAATAAATGTATTGTACCACAATACCCTGTGGTCCCCGACATCTCTTCCTTATTGACTGCTATTGATTCTGAAGCAACGTTCTTTACTGTAATTGATCTCAAGAACGCCTTCTTTAGTGTACCTATTGACCCCGACAGCCAATATCTATTCGGATTCAGTTTAAATGGACGAAGTTTCAAATTTTCCCGCGCACCTCAAGGATTCACAGAAAGCCCCAGCATCTATAGTCAAGCACTGAAAAGACAACTAGATTGTATTCAAATGCCAGTTAACACCGCTTTACTGCAATACGTCGATGATCTGCTGATCACCGCACGAAGTGAGCCCGAATGCGAACAAGCATCACTGACAGTTTTACATTTTTTGGCCGACAAGGGACACAAGGTGTCTCCTTCGAAGCTACAATTCTGTGTCCAGCAAGTTGTGTACTTGGGTCACTTGCTGTCCAAAGTGGGGAGACAGCTCACTCCCGATCGCATTCAGTTAATTGTAAATATGCCACAACCCCAGACACAAAAGGAAGTGCGGGCCTTCATAGGCCTCACCTCGTACTGCAGACAATGGATTCCTCAATATGCATTTCTGGCTAAACCACTCATCCAGTTAACAACACAGGAGGCAGCGACTTCGAATGCCCTCCCTTGGACTCAGGAACACACACAAGCTTTTGAAGAATTAAAGAAAGCCTTATGCCAAGCACCAGTTTTAGCGACACCATGTTACAGCAAACCTTTTACACTTTTTGTTACAGAACGTGATGGTACAGCATTGTCTGTCCTCACTCAAGATCAAGCAGGTTCACATAAGCCTTGCGCTTATTTTTCAAGTACATTGGATTCAGTAGCTCAGGCACTCCCTGCATGCTTAAAGTCAGTAGCAGCAACAGCGTTAGCAATAAGACAAAGTGATTCAATTGTTTTAGGTCATCAGTTAACAGTTCAAGTACCACACTCTGTAGAGGTTTTGTTAAACAGAACCCAGACTCAGCACTTGACTATAGCACGACTGACAGGTTACGAATTAACGCTATTTCAGCCACACATAGAAATCAGACGCTGCAGCATCCTGAACCCAGCAACACTGTTACCTACCATTATGACAGATCCAGACCCGCATGATTGCATAGAGATCATTAATGCAGTAACAAAGCCTCGACGAGACTTAACAGATGTACCATTGACAAATCCAGACCTGACACTTTACGTGGATGGTTCATGCCTAAGAACAAATACAGGAGAATTAGTGGCCGCATATGCAGTGACCACTGAAACCGAAGTTAAGGAAACACATCGTATTGACACACTGTCTGCTCAAGCAGCAGAGCTTATTGCTCTGACCCGAGCTTGTATACTAGCCAAGAACAGAAATGTCAACATATACACTGATTCCCGTTATGCGTTCGGAGTCGTACACGACTTCGGCATGTTATGGCAAGAACGAGGTTTCCTGACCTCTCATGGTGCCAAGATACAACACGGTCCTCTCATTCAAGCACTGTTAGAAGCAATACATTTGCCCTCGGGCATATCAGTCATGAAGTGTAAAGCACATACTAAAGCCACAGATTCTGTTTCCCAGGGTAACGACCTGGCAGACCAGACAGCAAAACATACAGCACTGACTCATACTCAGACAACTGATATGACAAAGACAATAGTACCGACTAGGTGTATGGCAGTCAGGGATCCCACACTAGATGTTATCGATATTTAGGCACATGCTACCCCAGATGAAATAAAGAAATGGACTGAACTAGGAGGGATCCAGACAGATCAAGGTTGGATGACGAAGGGAAAATCTACATGGTTTCTCCCTGACTCTATGGTTCAAGTCATGATAAATACAGCACATAGTCCAGCACATCTAGGAGAGAAAGCGATGTTAGACAGTTTACAAAATCTCTGGAGCAATAAACACTTACGAGCAGCCGCAAAACAGAAAGTGCGTACTTGCATGATCTGTTGTCAGTTCAATCCAGGAAAAAGCGTCCCTGTAGAGCAAGGTGGATTTCACCCTCCCGATCACCCTTTTGAAGTCCTCCAGATGGATTATATCCAGATGGACCGATGTCGAGGATTCAAGTATGTCCTTGTAGTTGTTTGTGCTCTGTCCCGCTGGACCGAAGCATACCCAGTCCCAGATTACACTGCTCCGACCACTGCTAAGCAACTGGTTTGTGAATTCTTCCCACGATACGGCTTGCCTCGTGTCGTGTACTCAGATAACGGTCAGCCATTCTCATCTGCATTAATGAAGGAAGTTTCTTTACTGCTAGGATACCAGTGGAAATTCCATTGTGTCCGACATCCCGAAGCCGCAGGCCTGGTAGAAAGGCATAATCAGACACTGAAAATACGCCTTGCAAAGATATGTCAGGGGAAAGGGGTCGACTGGATAGTCGCCCTGCCAGTGGCACTATTCTACATGAGGATGGTCGCCCACTCGAGATCAGGGCTATCCCCGTACGAAGTGGTTTTTGGCAGACCACCGAATATGTGGGGGACGCCCATTCCGAAAAAAATCACTGATATTGATTGTAACATGTTGACAGATTACCTTGCCTCCTTGATGTCTGCACTCCAATCATGTCGTTCACAGGTTGCCGCAGCCTTCCCTGACAACACTGATGTAAAGCCACACGAGGTCCGTCCTGGGGACCTGGTACTGGTCCGAAATTTCGACAGGAAGAGTCCGCTGGAGCCCCGCTGGAAATCTCCGAAGACCGTCCTTCTCACCACGAGGACCGCCGTGAAGATTGAGGGGAGAAAGGGGTGGGTCCACACGAGTCATGTGAAAAAAAATTTCGAACTGAAACCTGATCGAGACTCGTCCACCCCCACCAAAGACTGTGTTGAGCCAAAGGACTTTACAGTATCTGAACGAGAAAAAACTCCCCAAGAAGAATACAGGTCGAAACTCCGATCTAGCAAGTCAGACAGTTTAATTGTTTAAGTCCTCCCCTAGGTGAATCGGTTAAATAGTTTCTGACATGTATCCCCTAGATCGAGATAGAGAGAGACAAGTTAAAAAAGGTGCATATTGTAAATCACTCCGTAGTCACTGTATAGTGACCCTATTAATCATGTTTATTCTAAGTATTTTAGTTATTGTTGCTAGCCTTCTGCTACCTATCTACTGGCCTATTTTCAAGCGTGAACAATCTGGTTATAATGTCTCTGCTGAACACACTTTTAGTGAATTACCTGCACACGAACTCTCTTACAGACTTGCGCTGCGCAACAATACATTCATTAGTATGTTACACCATTCCCATCAGACGAACAATGCTACAGACTGCTGGATATGTGGCCGACTCCCTCCCTACCAGAACTACAAGGGAGCTCTGCCCCTCTTTCCGTACCCGTTCACTCACAATGGCTCCTGTGGGGCATGGTTTAAAATAATTAATTCCTTAGATCCTGATATTGCTGTTTTCGATGGGGGCTGGGTTTGGGGAAACTTGAACTTAGTCCTGCTCGACGTCTGTTACCCTGATAAGGAGGGACTCCCCACTCGAAGAGGAACTGATCTAGAAAATGAAGTATATGGATTAGGTAACTACACAATTAGCCTTATGATCCTTACTGTTGAATCCGAAGCTGCACCAGTTCTGCCCCATATGCTAGTATTACCAGTCACTGGTGAGTTATGTGTCCGAAAGAAAGGGTCAGTACACTTAGGTCATAGTAAATGCACTACTGTGGTCGAATTTAGTGATCATGGTAAATCGTCCTTCAAAGCTATCAATCACTCCTATTTTGTTTGTGGTCATACCGCATACATACGTCTGCCTCCAGATTGGGATGGTACCTGTTATATTGCATTCCTTCTGCCACCTGTTTTTCTAGCTCCTCCTGATTATCATAGAAATACAAATCTAGTAAAGAATAGACCCAGAAGAGATATCCCACTTGTCGACTACACAGAAACGGCATGGGAACAGTACACTGACTTCAATAAGGGATTCTTTTTCTTTTTAGGACCTGTCCAAAACAGTAAATTAATACGTAGATTAACTAGAACACTTGAAGTTGTAGTACATGAAACTGCCTCCGCTTTAGGTAACTTAACAGAGGAGCAATCTGCTATGCGGGTTGTTGTCCTTCAAAATCGTCTTGTTATTGACGTCATCTTGGCAGATAGAGGTGGAGCCTGTAAGGTCATCGGGTCAAGTTGCTGCGTTTTCATCCCACAAAATGCGCCATCTGTTTATCAAGCTATTACCCGTCTGCATAAAATTGCAAATCACATACATCAGAATCCAGGCACCTGGACTTGGTCCGGTTGGTTCTGGACAACGTTAACTGCTTGGGGATGGAAGATCCTATCCTTCCTAGGGTTTGGCCTTGTCATAGTATTCAGCTGCTGCCTGTGCCTACAGTGTGGGCCGGCGATATGTGGACTGTGTGCCACATCGTGCATTGAACATTCCAGTTTCCTCTCAAACCGTCAAAGAAAGAAAGATGAGCAAATGATGTTGCAAGAACAAACTGATCAAATTATGATGATTAATATATCATGAAGGGTCCGTAGGGAACAAGGAGGGAATGAGGAAATATAAATTTTATGGTCAAGATGTGTTCCCTAGCGCGCACCCCACCGTCTCCATGTACGAATTAAAGTGCATGTAACTTCCCTCCTGTACCAGCTATGAAGACGCAAATACATTTGCGTCCAACGTTAACATGTCCTCTTTCAGACCCACCTTGAATGGGTTGAATGGTCCGTTCCTAAGTATGCTATGCCAACGTCTTTTTATAGTGTACTTCTACGTTTTTCAGCTCTAGCTGAGTAGGCCCTGAATTTCTGCCACCGAGCCTCTTCCTTGGCTTCTGACTCCAAGGGCCTCTGCCCAGGCTGCCTCTGTACCCGTGAACTCTGACCTACTTTCAGCGCGGCCCCTCGCGCTCAGCTCAGCCTGCTGCCTGCCAAGATTGACTATAACCTTCGAGTTATCTGTTCCGCTCCTCGAAAATACATTCCTGCCTACTAGTTTCAGTAAACATCCTCCCAGCTGCAGAGCCAGAGGGCCGACCTGTCTCAGTGCAAGTAATTCATAGCTCCTGTTACCATGCTTCCATGGAAGGCCCCGTGCCCCACGCTTTCTCATGCAGACACTTAGGCGCTTATACACGCATCCACAGTTAGCATAAGAATAGCTTCTGCCCTAGAGACCTTTCCGCTCAGATAATATGGTTCCTAAACATCAGATATCAGATATGATAGACGTACAAGTTGATCTGACATGCCAGACTTCTGTCTCTTTCCGTCAGTGTAAATGTCAAGTCCCCTGCACCCCTCCAATCACACGTCATGCAGCTGCGCGCGCATCCAAGCTTCCGATTTCTGCTGACATTGCCACATTTCTGCTTAGTGCCACCCACCCGTGACACCTATCAGTGACGTTTCTAGCACACACCTCTAGTTCACGCCTCTGATTACGCACTTGTAACACGTGTATACTGTTATCTTGTCTTCTCTCAGCTGTTACGCCTCCTGCATTGTTGCTTATGGCATGAATTAAGTATATAAGCTATGTACTGTTAATAAAATGTGGCGCTCTATCCCTTCTGACACCCCTGTGGTGGTCAGAATCCGATATCCTGGTCATGACCATTCCTTTTTAAGGAATAAAACCCCTAAGAAACTCTAACACCACGGACTCTGTTTTCTTTCCTTCCGATTGAGTTATTATTGATTAAGTACTTACCTGCATAGAAATTAAGAGAGTAAATTAATTATTTACGTCACAGGACTGGGATGACATGGACGATGGGGTTCATGGCGTGTATTTCGCGTACCGGGGTGCGGTTCAAGCCAGACTCTGCTTTTACGGCTGTTTTCGGGTCCCGTAGAAAAAGGGTCGTACAGAGTGTTGCAGAGATGAATCGTACTTGCTGGGCCAGAAACTGCTGCTTGTTTACGTACGGATGTAGCGTACTGCGTGAACCGGATACAAATCGAATGTATTTTTGTGTCGTACGGTGTTTGGTACGATTCGTACAGATATATATGCTTTGGGTTAGGATCGTACTTGATCGTACGTACAGGAACGGTGAAGGTGTACGATTTGTATGGGAAAACGCTCCGTACAGCGATTCGGACTGGATTTTACCGAATCGGAATCGACCCTTTTATGTGTGTAGATGTATTTGTAATTTATAGTATTTTTTAATAATTTACAAGTAATTAAAATAATTATTAAAACGTATTATTAAGTAAGTATATAATATATATTTTATGTAAATGTTTAATTAATATTTTATTATTATATATGTATTATTTATTAATTTCAAACATTATTAAATATTTTTAACTATGTTTATTGTATTTATAAGTATTATTTACTTTATTTTACAACATTTTTTTACAGAAAAAAACAATATTTTAATTACGATATTTTTAACATCGATATTTTGGTTTCAATATTTTTGTACTTACCATGTTGTAGATAGGATGTCCATATACTTGCCCTCGATATTCCAGTGTCGATGTTTCTGCAGGTCGATATTCTGTTGGTCGATATTCTGTCAGTGAGTCATCCCTTCATGCACAAAAACACACCTGCCTGCAATGCAAACACCCGTGCACCACTTTGCAAGGATGGCTGTGTTGTTGCTGGGCAGTCACTAGTGCACCAGCACAGATAGAAAGCAGGAGTGCGCCATATCGTAGTAGACATGGCGCATTGCTGCCCTTTATATTTGATGCAATGCAGTGCAGCAAGTTCTTTTGCTGCTGTGTCCTGCGTCAAATGTGAGTAAATCTACCAAAAACACTGTAATTTTTTTCACTTGCTGCTCATCTATGTTTACTGGGAGCACCAGGTATTTTGCTTCCCCTCATGTTATGTGTGGAGTGCCTCTTCACTGCTCAGATATTGGCTACCACCCCAGACAAATAAGGTATTCAACCCCCCTAGTTAGGGGGTGTGATGCTTCAGAGTGAACCTTATGAGGTCCAGTTCACTGTTTGATGTCCATGTGACTACCACAAGCCTAGTGAGGTAAGAGGTCATTTTGACATTCCAGTCCTAGAGACTGTGCATGATTTTTACATACAGTGCCCTCTTTCTTCCATATTTGCCTTTCCAAACAATATCTTTTCACTAAGGATGTTGTTCTTTATTTGGATTCTCCAGTTTCCCAGGTCAATGCATAAGACGTTCATCCGGTCCAGGCTTTTGTTTTGCAGTCTGGGCTCTGGTAGTTCTACTTACCCATTTATAAATCAGGACTATAAATCCCACAGTGCAAAGCTACGACCTGGACTATATGAGCCATTGAGAGAGTTGCAAAGTCTCTCCACCGCATGGGCCTCAGGGAGGATGACAGGTGTTGGAGATGTGGTGAAGAGAATGCTACCTTTTTGCATGTGGCTTGGCACTGCCCGGCATTGTTTGATTACTGGTCTGAAGTTTTTGGTGCTGTTATTCAAATCCTAGACAGGGCGGATGCCCCATCTCCGCTTCTGGGCATACTGGGGTGGGTTGAAAACACACCACATGAGAGTAGAAAGCTACACGCACTGCTGCTATTATATGCCAAACGGCGCGTGGCCATTCACTGGGGGGCGGAGAACCAAGCCGAAATTTGATGACTGACTGTCGGATGTTACATATGGCCACGTGCAATTGGGAACTTACTGGGATCAGATGCCGACTACTGAGCGTCCTAGGGACATTTGGGAGCCCTTCCTGCAGTGGTCGCGTGCCAGTTCGACATCCCCCGTTGCTGCGCCTATAGCCCGACTGAACAGTCCTGATCTGTAGAGGTATAACAGTTCCTCCTCTTCCTGTGCGAGTGTGCGATGCCATGTGTTGTGGTGATGCTGTGTTGTGGTTAACTATTGGAGGTTTCACTTACTGCCCCTGTGGTTTCCGCATTGGATCAAGTGTGTTCCTCCTCTTATCTGTGATTCCTCAACTAGATACTTGCCCGGATTCTGCTTGATGACCCTCAATAGCATATTTATGTATCAAACTTTTCTTATCTCAAAGATGCATTGTTTAATCCGATGTATAACTGTTCTGACGTACACATATGTTCTGTGTAGTTCTGTTAAAATAGAAAATTGCATCCTTTTGTTATATAGGCAACAACGATACACGGCTTTTGTCTTCTGATGTCATTACTGCATATCAAGATGTGCTTGTTGCTTTCCCAATCTGTAATTCTTAATAAATACATTTAAAAAAAAAAGAGGCAATGTGTTAAGTATTTGTGCAATACAACAACAGTAAAACAGTGAAAACACCACAAAGGACTCCACACAGGCTTAGACAAATAGCTTATGATTTTATGAATAAAACAAGACCAAAATGACAAAACTCCAATCAGTAAGTTGAGATATGAATTTTTAAAGATTACATGCAAAAATTGCGCTGGGAATCAAATAGAGAGTTTAGAGTTAATGGGTTGCGCTGAACCGGGACAAAGTCAAGAATCGGGCCAGCCGCAAAGGAGCGCAGGCCGGCTACAAGACCCACGCAGGGCCCGCTGAGCTAAAAAAGTATCTCTATCCTTAGTTGAAAACATGAAATGTGGGATGCAGTAAAGTAATGAGTCAGTGTCAGTTCCACAGTCGAGGAGATGTGTTGATTTTCTCCACACGTTAAAGGCGATGCACTTGTTTCCCAAGATGAGCGTGGGTTCCATGATGCGTAAATTCTGATGCACTGGGTTTCTCCATGCTTGTCGAAGAGATGCTTCAATTGTCCTTCAGTGGTGATGGTGATGCAGTGGTCTCTGTACTGCATCTGTAGCTGATGCAGTGAGTTTTTCCACACTTGTCAAAGGAATGCATTGATCATTCTTCAGTGGTGGCGGTGATGTGGCGGTTCTGATGATGCTGCTCGGGCCCTCACTGCAATGCAACAATTCTATAACCGATCAGCAGTGATGCATTGATTCTGCTCATGGCAGCAGAATGATGCACAGGTTTCGCTGGAGCAGTCACCTGTCATCACTACCAATGGCCCAGACACAAGAGCATGGTTAAATACTGTGGTCTCACTGAGTCTTTGAATAACAGGAGGTTAGTCAGCTAGCCCTTGGACACACTCTGGTACAGTCAGAGGGAGCGAGCAGGTAATACAGAGCACAATAAAATAGCTGTCTGCCAGAGAAGCAGTCCATCAAGCACAAATCCTCAGCACAGAAGTCCTTCTTCTTGTTAAGTGGTTTCAGTTCTAGGAGTCTACTGAGTAAGTTGGTTCAGAGGTCCAGTACTTACACCCAGTTGTGCCTTTGAAGTGGGGTGACTTCAAAAATGGGTCTTTGAAGATCAGAGAGGTCCCTTCATCATGCCCTGGCTCCAGAATCAACACAGGCGATTATGCCAATCTTTGTGTATTCAGTTGTAAATGTGAGGCTGTGTCCTGCCCCTCCCTCCCTCCCTTACCTCTAGGTACATGCATGAAGTCACACCCAGCCTTTCTTTGTTTGGGACTGTCTAGAGGGAATACACAAAGTGAACTGTCACCCAGGCCAGCCGGTAATCATAGACAGACAGCAGACACCAAAGAGTTAAGAGCACGGCAATGTCCAACTGAAGGGAAATTACAAATCCACTTCCACCATTAAAGAGAATTTGTCATTACCATCGCAGAGGTACTAAGCATGACATTTCCACCTTCTCTCAGTTGGGAATTACAACGTATTACCTGTAATAAGGAATTCTGAAAGTTAACCTATGAGAGGGGTAGGCCTCTCTGTAGTAAAAAAGTAGTATGGGAGTTTTTCACTACCAGGACATGCAGTACTTAAAAGCACATATCCTTCCATTTAGTTTACATAGCAACCTGCTGTGTGGTCTACCTGGGTCCTATTGTAGGGATGACCTATATGTAGGCTTTCCTGTTTTCATTTTCTATTTTTGGTCAATTCTGGTGGTTTTTTTCCCAGTGTTTTTAAGTGATTTCAATACCTTAAAGAACAGTGGTTATCAGTGGTTACACATTTCAGAGCCTTTAAAAACAACAAAAACTGTGTTTTTCCGGTGTTTTTGAAACGTTTTGCTTTTATTACTGTTTGCTTTCTACTCAGATAACAAATGCATGGTATATAGACAGTGTACGTGCAGTGTATATGAGGTCCAAATAAGTTTTTACAAATCAAACTTATTGTAGTACACCAAACAATAATTCTTCAGTGAGTCTTTGGTCATGTGCTCTTGCTTTTTCCTTCCCACGTAAACTTTTTTCTGTGAAAAGGCCCTCACAAAATTGGCACTTGAGACGGACAATGCCAAAACAGCCAGTACACAATTTGCTAACTCTGGTCACTGACATAGCTTTCCATGCCAATACTGATGCACTTGAAGATTGCGACTCTGGGCAGTTTCTGCAAAATTAGCATTGAACTGGGTGCTTATGCCCTCCAAGTTATTGAAGGGGTCAAAAATGAAGCAGCACTTTTGAAACTACGGGGAAAATCCCCCTTTACTGAAGGGATCTAGAACTTGTGCAGTGTACCGCAGTGAGGTTTCATTGACCCCAAATGCCATGGTTGGTGATGGGACATTCCTGTACATCATTGTAAGCCATTTCTCATACATTGTAAAATAAAAGTTTCTGAATTGCTCTTCAATATTCCTTTGCTTACCAAGTGGCAAGCACTATAACATGGAACTAAAGGTGTCACCAAGCCTACTCTCAAGGAGATGTTTCACATCTACACCAATTATGCTGAACACTTGGCGGAGAAGGATGTTTTAAGACTAGTTTTCTTTATTATGTCCACTACAACAGTTATGTTTTCCTTTAAAAATCTAAGAATGCAATAAAGTGTACTTTTTTCAACATCACTATCAATTTGCGGACAAAGATCCTCACATTTCTTGCCTTTGGCATCATCACTGATTTTTGTAAACGGTTGTCACATGGGTAATATAACATTCACAGCCCCTTGGATTGAGGACCATCAGCTAAGTGACACAGTTGGGATGACTCTTTCTTTGTTGCCACACAAAGCACAAAATTAGAAATATTAGCATTTTAGTTCCAGTGCATAACAAAACAGTGCACCAGAATGGACTAAAAAGTCAATAGCATAATTCATTAACTCTGAAGATTGTAAAGATGCTTTCAGCATACCATCTAGCAAGTGGCAAGGACCTTTTATAGTGAAGCACTTCAGCTCAGAGATCGATTTTGACAGGTCATCACACAACTTTTTCATATACGTAGCTGAATCACTGCAGATACAAATACAAACAATATCACACCAGTCTTTTTTTAACTTGGAAAGAGCCTTTTGCAACAGCATTCCAAGTGACACTGGATTCTATGTTCCATCCCGTCATGTTTTCACCACTATGCCAGATGCTTGGCAATAGCACTGTTTTCATATATACTTGTCGCTATATCTTGCATTGAATGTTTAAAGCCTGAGCTGTTGACAATTCACCTTCTATCAATACTCACTCACTAGAAAATAGGGGCTGATGTATCAAGGGTTTTTTACCCATTCTCTGTGGGTAAATGCGACGGCACATATTGGGAAAGATTCTTACAAATCCAGCCATGTTACCTATCAGTGAAAGAATTAAACACAGCCAAAATATCAACTATGATTTAGATATTTCCTGATTCTCTACAATATATAATATAATTTAAAAAGACCTAAAACATGCTTCTAAACCATGCATCTTTAGGTCAAATACCACAAAACTGCAAACATCAAAAGGAAAAAGAAACAATATTTTAGTGACATCCCTCAACAACACAATTCAAGCAAAATAATGTTAACCCAGTCTTTCTTGCTGCCAGCTTGTATAACAAAGTTACATTGTATTGGCCCTTTCAGGAAATAAAAAAAATGACTCTTTCACTCTCCTTTTCCTTTGTTTGAATGGCATTTCATTTTTGGTTATGCAGGAGTTTTGTTAGGGTTTATCTGTTTACACTTTCGTTAGGGTTTTATCAGTTATTATAGGTTTAAACCTAAAACCAGACAGACTACCTATATGTAATTAAAGGGGAGTTTAAGACTTGAAAAGGGAATTTAAATACCAAGTTGAATTGGCAGTGTAAAATGCACACACAGGGTGTGCAGTGACAGGCCTGAGGCATGCTCAATGTGCTACTTGTGTGGGTGGCACAATCAGTGCTGCAGGCCAATAGTAGCATTTAATTTACAGGGCTTGGGCACATGTAGTGCACTGTATTAGGGAAAATTACAGGTAAATTAAATGTGCCAATTGTGGATACATCAAACAAACCATTAATAAGTGGAGAAGCACATGCACTTCAATGCTGGTTGGCAGTGGTAAAGGGCTCAGAGTCCTAGAGCCAACAAAAAGAATTAACAAAAAAAGTCAGTAAGCAGGCAAAACCTCTGGGGTAAGACAACTCTAAGGATGCCAGGTCTAACAGTGATGGTGTAGTAGGGTAAACATTTTATAAAGGTTCTTTCATACAAAGATGATGACATTTAGATATGGACAATTGTGAAATATGTGCACTTAGTATTGTGGAAATGCCCTTGTATTGGTAGAACTGGGATTTCTCAGTTATTTTCCTGATATTCTTCTGTTATCTTGTGACTGTCAGTAAGTAGTTTCCAGATGTCTATCATGAAAGTTTGGAGGATTTGTGAAACTCACACATCTTCCCCTACCTATGCCTATTTCAAACTTTCATTGAATTAGGACACAGGCTGCAGTGGTAGAACCAGCGGCAGCTACCAACAGCAGATGTGACCCTGTTCCTATGCTAGTCCTCTCTGAGTGAACTGCATGTCTTTCTGCCTTCATTATTGTTGCCATGTCACAACCAACATCTGCTGTAGTCTCTGTGTCCACCACCACAGTTGTAGTCACCACTGGGTCACAAGAAGAAGACAAGGGAGATAGCATCATTGGACTCCTCTTTGAGGCATTAGCAGTCTGACCTGTGACTCACCTTGAAGGTCCTGCCACCTCTCTCTTCATTGACAGGGTTGGAATGGAATTGCTACCTCTTGTCTGCGCAGAGGCATTTAACCGCTTGCTCTTGGTCAGCTACCCCATCTCAGTTAGGGAGGCAATAATAGGGGCTTATAGGCAGATTTGAAGGTACAGCCAATGGCCAGTGTTTCATCAGAATGGCCGCCTGTCAAGTCAGATCACTCCCTTCCTCCAGGGAGCTCCTTACATCCAGCTTGTGCATCCACAAGGTACTGTGAGGCAAGTGTCTCAAGGCTCCTCCAAGGGCACAGCAGCAAGCGAATCACTGTAACTGGAAGATGCACACAGATCCATGCAGAGGGAATGAGCACAAAGGCAAAAATTATTTTTTACCTGCCATACCCATTGCACCCCCTGCATGATTAACAATGACCTCAGTAAATGCGAGGATGAAAGTGGGATATGCCTGCACAGGGGGCTGAAGGTCACAAGCCCTCCATCTCCTCATGAAACTGCAAAATTCACATACTGACCAATGTGAGCATCTATAAACCTACCTGCTTTAGGACTTCCTTCCCCTTTCCTCTCTTATAATGAAGTCTGATTTTTACAGATAAATAAAGACAGAAAACAATGTGTTTCCTGACTGTATTCATTTTTTCAAAGTGAAAAAATACAGAACATAGTGCTTCTTTTGAGTGACTCTCCATCGTGTCCTTCATGAATTCCAGGCCAACAGCTGAGCAAATGGACCGCATGGGAAATAAAAATGCTAGATAACATGTCCTTAAATACAGGCATATCTTAATGTATACTCGTATGTAATGTAAATATTTATGTGTGTGTTTAGTGTTGTGTTATATTTGGCTGCTTTACTTACTACTAAGAGACAGGCACTGATGTATAAGTGCATGTTTAGCGATTAAATAACTCCATTTATTCTCAAAACACAAAATAAATATGGATACATATCAATGGAATTGGCAAAAACAAATATGGATAAATAAAAATGGAAATATATAAAAACGAAATACCATAACACGGGAAACCCAACGTATAATCCTTGCTGTTCCTACAAGAATCATCTCCTGGGCACTCTTGAGATCTACTGAGGAAGTGAATGAACAGAACACCCTCGGTCTCAGGTCAAACATTTCCAAACCCACTGAAAGCCTTTTTGAACCTGTTACATTGTAACTAAAATGACACATAAAAGCCCCGTGCATTGGCTGTAAGCAGAAAGAAGGTTAAAGCATGTCATATAAGTAATCTTCTTCCTACCTGCAGGTACCTGTAGAGCCCAGTGATGGTTGCCATAGCAACGGATGCGGGTGGTAACATGTCACCAATGACAGCAGCCAGGACCCCTCCGGACCGACAGCTGTAGTTAGGGGCTGGGACCGGATCCTCTCTCCCTGATAATAAGGCCATGGTGCTCAGCGTCGCTTTGGCCTCGTTGACATATGAATCGTAGACCTCAAAGCCCAGGGTGATGTTGGGTAAAAGGTCAGGGTTCTTGTTAATCCCCTCAATGGCGTAAACAAGGGCAAAGTAATGTCGAAAGAAACGGGGGGAAAAGCTGCAAGAAAAATACATTTCTTTGAGTTACTTATTACGCAGACGTCTTTTGAAGACAATGTTTCCAATTTCACAGAGTCGCCTTTTTGATATATTCAGCACCAGAGAGACAGTAACAAGCAGCCTCACTCTTCATTATCACTTTCCTCCCCGTGCAGTAGGTGACAGGAGCCAGGGTGAGGAGCTTAGGACTCACCCATCAAATGCTGCAAAACCTTAAATGGAAAACATATCCCTCAAAAATCAACAGCTTTCTTGAAGATGGGTATAATGCAAACTACACTTCAGGCCATCGACTGTAAAAACCCATGAGTTTCATAAGCTGACCGCTGTTGTTGTGGCAAAAAATTGAAAGTTCCTACTGTATCATGGCAATTTTCTTCCAAGGACCACCAGGTAGTACAATAGAAACCAAAGGGTGAGAACATGTCTTGATTGTTGTCTCTGAATTGAGCATACCACACATCTTTGACCTCTCACTTAATACCGTCATCCATTGAAGGCCACCAATAAACAGATGTGACCCTTCTGTTGATGACAGGATTGCTCAAATTACCTTTAGGAACAATATTTACCAGATTCATGTGAATGTTGGCAGGTGGTATCAACATATTTACTCTTAACAAAATATAATCTCCTATGGTTAACTCATCAGCAATTTTAGAGAATGCTTGTAACCCAGTAGAGATATTTCTCTCCTATGGCCAACCTTTGCTCACAATATTTTTGACTTCAAGCAGCATTTGATCCTCCTCACATGCTTTCTTCCATCCCTCTTCAGGGTACGCACAAGTATTAGGGATGTCCACTGCCACGGTAGAGCACATTTCCACAACCTCCTCCCGATGCAGGGGTTATGGGTCTTTTATGGGCATCCTGGAAAGAAAATCACCCCTACCATTACCACGTCCTGCTTTGTGTTTAACATCAAAACTGTAACGCAACAATGTTGTGGTGAGTCTAGCAATGAGTGCCGTCAAATTCTTTACATTCTACCAATTAAGAATTGAGAAATAAGGTGTATTATATGGTGTGGTTGTGCGACCTCACCATGTAATACACTCACCAACCCAATTAGGAACCTTAGGTTTCTTTTGTCAAACCCTCAGCTCACCTCTGGGTGTTTGTGGCTCTGAGCAGTAAAGCTTGCACCAAGTAAAAAGCTGAACAGCACCAGAACTATTGAAGAAATCAACACACTAAAGAAATCTGACACCAATTTATACAAATAGACTGCATTTTATCTATTTTTAGCCACCGCAAGGAAAAATATGTACTGGAATGTTCTCGGGATATGGATTTTAAAATGTATATTAGTATTGTAAATCCGAGCATTTCACTCAACCACAAACAAACATTGGCAAATTCAACACATTTGACATTAATAAACTTGTTCACTTAAAATCTTGAGCTACTTGTAGTAATGCAGTCACTTAGAGCTACATTAAACGACCAACACTAGTGATGGGACAGTAAAAGGGACCAACACAGTCCTCAGAAACAGTTACCTCAGAAGGTGGAGCAGTCTTCAGTCAGTTCCAGACACTTCTATCTTTTTCAGGGATTTCCTATAGAAGTGGTCCTGATGCCAAGGATGAAAGGAGCTGAAGATGACCTAAGGAGGCTGTTGGTGTGATGTGGTCAGCGAGGGTCTAGCTGTGACTATTCCTTGGTCCACGTAGGGAGTGAGGTGATCCTGGTCACAGGGTTGATGTCCCTCGAAATTCTCTTGGTGCTGGAAGAAGTTCAGCCACCCCTGGACTGCTGGTTGCCAGTATCACGGTCACAGGTCAATTCTTCCTGGGTCCATAACCCATCTACTAGTGGTCTGAGCTGCACTCTGATGACACTCCTGGGCTCAGCAAATTTGAGTGAAACTTTGTGCATTGAGTTTTTGTCCCAGGTGGTTGGCGCCGGGTTGAAGACTTTGGGCTATCAACCTGTCCCAGCAGTCTTCTTCAGCTGTTGTTTCCCTGTGCTGTGAACAGGAGGCCACTCATCTGGCCCTTGTAGTCTCTTGGCTTTGACTGGGCTCTAGAGACAACTTCTTCTTGAGCAGGACATGGCAGGCACAGTCTCTGTCCCTTGCTAACCACCAGGTGCAGCAGCCGCAGTCATGATGGGGCAGCCTTTTTTTGCCGGTCCTAGAGTTCAACAGGGCAGTCCTTCCATGCTCCTTCTTCCAGTCTAGTCAAGATCTGAGTTTGGGGTGCCACGGGTGCCCTACTTAAGCTCAGAAAACCTACTTAGGGCAAGATGCAGTTGGTAGCCAATGGGCTACTGGGTTTCTTCCCACCTGATGCCCACATCCGGCAAAGTATGGCATCTAGGAATCCTGGGCGTCACTATTCAGCCCACTTCTAATATGGCAGGGCAACTCTCCCACAATGTGGAGCTCCCTAACCCATAGATGTGGCAACCAAAGGGGACTACATTATGGATGGGAGTTAAACTTCACTAATCTAGTGGAATCAGAGGAGTTTGCCCAGGAGTTCGGTGACTGCACAGTGGGATTGCCAGAGCCCACCCCGTAATAAGTTGCTGTGTAGTTCGATACGTAGAATCTGCGCAGTGTTTAGATAGACAACATAAACTAAGGGCTTGGTGTCTAGACTGATTCTGGACAGCCGCACAGGTTATGGTTTCTTGCAACCACTGAACATGGCAACCCTGACCCTCAGAAATCGTGGAAACAGTACAGAACCTTTCGTTCAGTCACTCGTGCTCACCTATTCAGAGAGAAAGGTACAGTGGGAAGTTTTTAATAGTATAAAATATGTGGGCTGCAATGATTAGTAGGCAGAAGTACGTAAACGTGATTACAAGCACCAAAAGCGTAAAAAGTAGACATAGTTCTACCATGGTGCTAAAACAATGTATATATGCAGGCATATAACACAAGGGAGTAATCGAGCGTACTCCTACGATGCAAACCCTACTCTAAGTGGACATAGAGTGTTTGTAGGTGCAAAGCCAAGAATGCCCCAAGAGACAGATCAATCCCATTACCTGATAGGATAGAGTGAAAGACCCCATCTTGGTCACGAACCAGACACCCATCACGAGATGTCAAACTGCTGCATGCTGATTTCTCAGCATGCAAGGACCTCTGTGTCTGGGGAAGTGCCTCCTCTGCTAATCTATTGCTTTTTCTTTTACAATACAAAGCAGGTTTGCGATGTGTGTATAGATTAGCAATGGTATTGATATGTAGCTAGCCCTGTCATCCTGTGGATGAAAATTGAGATGACATTTGTACATAGTGTGAAACGAGACCTTGTACATGATGTTCAGGCGTTCGTTATTTGCAGAATTTAATACAGCTGCTCTACCCTATCTGACCTACCAAAGACTTCTACAGACCCCCTAAAGGCTTGACCCATTGCAGCAGCTAGACTCTTATCTGGCACAAAAAATTTGATCACATTTCACCACATCTGAAGGCCTTAATCTGGCTTTCTCTTGAAGGTAGAAACCAGCTTATGCTGGCCTGCATCACACACAAAGCCTTGTACAAGAACTCCCCAGCATATCTCACCCAGAAAATTGTGGTATCTGGGAGTTCCAGACACTACCGGTCCGCCAGAGACTGTGTACTCCAGCCACCCCACTTCCACCAGGAGAAGACTTACAACTGAGCGTTCTCTGGGGCTGCAGCAAGAATCTGGAACTCGCTAACTTCCCTTATCAGTCTCTGTCATTCTTCAAAAAGGAAGCCAAAACCTTCCTAATGAGCAAATTCCTCCATTAACTTTCTGTTGTTGCGCACTTCGCCTCTTTCACGGCTTGGTTTCTGTGCATAATCTCATGTAAGGCTTGGCCCTCTCTGTGTACCAATTCCCACTCCTTCTAATGTTCTGCCAGATCCCTCTGCCATTTGATTTCTTTTGGTTCGCTCGTTTACAATTGCTGTTTTTCTCCTTCTGTCGCCGTCATGTCGCGCTTTTTGTACTGTTCCCATTATTGTGTATAACCCTAGCCTTTGTGCTATTGTAGTCAATTTCTTTACGCCGATTTTCGTACTGTACTGATCATTGTATATAACTCTGGCCTTGTCATATTGTAATAAATTCCCTTACCCCCATCCTTGTATTTTGCCAATGCATAACCTGTACGTAACGTGTTTATCCCTCAAAGCGCTCTGATACACTAACGGGTCATGTTTGCGCTATATAAAACGTAAAATAAATAAATATAATGTTGTGGAATCAAAGTGGACATGTGAGAAGCGAGCTGTCCGAGCAGTGCGAGTTCCATCCCGAAAGCCACGCCGGAGCCATGTTGGAGTGTGGAGTTGCCACACCTGGGCCCGGAGCCCCCGAGATCAGACCGGACCCCCGGATTTTATTTGTGATTTTATTTGTTTTTCCCGGCTCTAGAGGGAAGGCTTACTGCTTTGTGCGAGTCCTGCGAGTTGCGAGTCATGCTGAGAGCCACTTTTTAGACCAGAGTAGGACTTTTCGTCCCTGCACTACCAGGCCATGTTGGGCCATTTTGTCAGGCGAGTGCAGTGGCCATAGTTGGCAGCTGCGGAGAAGATGCCCCAGGCGGTAAGCAGAAGTGATCTGGCTAGGACAGGGTGCGGCTTGCAGCACTTCTGGTGAGCCCCAGTCACCTGTTTGACGAGTATTCCAGAGGAATCGACTACTGGCTCAATGGCCCAGGACCAGGTCCAGTGCTGAAAAATAGGTATGAGTAGTTTTTGGTACAGAGTGTAGAACAACGCCTCTCACTGTAACTCTCATATAGTAGCTTTTGGAGCTGGTGGAGATCAGTGTGGAGCAGAGCAGAGCGGTTTGGAGATTACCTCGGTTGAGGTTGAACCGAGTCACATCCAGCTAGGTCCAGCACCTAGAGGTAAAACTGGTGGATTACTGGAGGGGGGAGGGCCTATTGCCTACAGTTTGACCTTTGGTCATTGAATTTCCTACTTGGATTATTTCACATAAGGTCAAGAGTGAGATACCCCCAGAATTACAGAATTACTTACTGCAGCTAGCGGACACCGAGGATTAAGCAGACAGCTTTAAAGCCAGCTAAACCAGCCAAATCGGCTAAACTAATCTGGTATTTGCTCTTCTAAAAATATACATTCTGTCAGTTTAGGAAATTGGGTTCTTGCATAAGCCACTTTCATCACAAAATTCCTGTGAAACCTCTGCAATTTTTCCAGCAAAATCCTTGGTGGTACTGCAGCAGCTCACTCTATTAACACCACCAGCACTGTTTTCTCGGCTTACTTTGCTCTTTTGTTCTCACCCCAGGATATTCTAGGATAACTCTGCCTTTAAGCATTTAAGGCAGCCCATGCAAGCGTCTGCAGGTCTCCAATCTCCAAAATCCAAACTCACAGTCTACCTTCACTACCAGCTCTAGGCTTCCAATTTCTAACTCTAAACTCCTGTTCTGCTTTCACTATCAGCTGGCAAAACTGAGTGCTCCTGCAGAAGCGAGTGAGCAATGGCTGAGTGCGGCTTGCGGGCCTAGTCTGGAGTGCCAGGTCTAAGCTTTGCAGCTCAGTAATCCTGCGGCTAGGAGCAAGGCGGCTGGACTTGGTTTTGCATCTGAACAATCACTACAGAAGTTACCTCAGGCTTTCCCGCACCCCTGTTATAACTAGACTGAGACCCAGCCGGAGTAATGAATTGCAAAAAAACTGTGTTCAGCAAAATTGTTTTATATAAGAGCTTGTAGAAAAAACAAATCTAATCCTTTAAGGAAAAAATCAATGCAGATAAACACATAAATGGAGTTAGCGCCATTTCCACCTTCTTTCCCAAAAAAGAGTAAAGTCAAAATAAGTCGATGACTATGGAGTTTAAGCCTGAATTTCATTCTAGAAAGGCTGAAGTGGAAACAGAAAAGTTATTTTTGGCAAACCTTACCAATTCTTCCCCTGGAATCAGAGTGACTTAGTCTGGGGTTGAAGTAAGCCCTGAAATTAGAGTGGAAGGATCCCCCCTGGCAAATCATACCGTCTACACGACCATAAACAGAGAGTCTGTTGTTGAAATATGTCTAAACCTAGAGTGGAAGGCCCTCCAATCGACGATTTTACTCTCCCAGACATTAAAATCAATATGAATCCTATTCTGAGGGTCCTTCAGTCTCCTAAACCTCATACTTCTAATATTTCACTTCTCTCAAACTCACAGGTCTGCCCCCTTGGCCCTTCCATTAAGATGCAGCTCTTTAGTAGTATGGCTAATGGAATATCTTTAATAAACTCCTGGGTGTCCGTCACACCTGACTTGTCCTTGGGACCTCATCTTCTAAACAATGATTCAGAGAAAAAAATACTGATGTCTGAATCCATGATTTGTCTGGAAAGAGTCCTGCCATCGGTTTTAGCCCTCATGGAGGAATCTGTAAGCAACTCAGATTATGTTTTATATTCACTTTGGTCTCTGACTGAATCCATAATTTCTGATCAAAGATCTGCGAATGGTAAAGCTTCCCTCCCTCCTCTCATGAGTCCAGTCCCTGTATCGTGATCTCTCCTCTACATCGTCTGTCTCCCAACTCTATTCAAACCAAATCTACTCCAACGTGCTCTATTTTATAGTCTAATTGTCGGGACGTTGGTACTATTAGAAAACATAGGGGCAAAGAAATTGTTGACTTATTTGATGAAATTCAGCCCCTCCCGCTACAGCAGTTCTTTGAACCTGAGGCCCCTGTTCCTTCTCATGCATATTTGTCCTCTAAATGCTCGAAGGCAAAAACAAATACAGAACAAAAAGTTTTTCCCATTTTTCTAAACAGAGTGTCAATAAAAACTATACAATCTGTACATTCTGCAGAGGAGGAACTGAAAGTTTGACACTCTACATCCGAGAAAAAGAAAACTAAAATTAAAATTAAATCTGACTGTAGGAAGAGGAAGGTAAAAAAGGGAAAACTTCAAAGGATAAAGAAAAAAAGAGCAAAACTTCTGTGCTTTGACCCCAATATAAATTAAAATGTGTCTCTGTTCCCTGAATTGAATCATCTAAAGAGGGAAGAAGGTCAAGTTGAAGTTATCTCCAGAGGCCACGGACCACCACTAATGAACCCCAATGGTTCAATCCCTATCTCACAAAAAGTTAACACCTCAAATTCAAGTCCTACAATGGTGGCACAGGGTAATTTGAATCCCAATGCAGTACAATTTGCCTCCTCTTTAGGCAGTAATCTTATTTATAATCCTATTGTAAATGCATCGGAGGAAGTCTGCCAAGCTAGCCGTCTTTCTCCTGTACCTCTTTCAGTATTTTTATTGGCATTTTGAATCAACATATGCATTATTGGCAAATCAAAGTAACTTTTCCACATTACCAGGCATGCTCCCTCCACCCATCCCAGCACTATCCCGATCAGCTTTTTAACATTGTCCGTCTCTGTTCCACCAGGCGGCAGCTCATCCCATGTTTGCGTCTTCCAGGGAGGCCCCACAAGTCCCAGCCTCGTATCCAAACAGCCATGCATAAGGGACCTCAACCCAATCAGCGCAGTAATGAGTATGTCAATCACTTCCCAAGCCCACATGCAGACCATGGTATTTCCTCCATTTCCCCCATATCTTGCGAAACTTCCGAGGTCAGCCTCTAGCTTTTTAAGTCACCCTCTCAGCCGCCATGTATAGATCCATTCCCTTCCTCCATTCTCCCACGTTGGGGGATGACGGTGCTCCCCATGCTCGTGCCAAGACTCTCTACGCCACCACTAAGGCCAGTAGGGCAAAAATCAGGTGTGGGCGGTTCAAATCTACCTCAGTCGATATTCCCAGCAGCAACAATTTGGGGTCAAGGGGAAGTGTCACCTCCAGAATTTTACTCAACTCTCCTAGGATACACGTCCAGTAAGCGTTAATGGTAGAGCATTCCCAAAGAGTGTGGAAGAAGGTTCCCTCTGGGTGCCTGCACCTCAAACAGCAGGGATCGCTAGCTATGCCTATGCGGTGCATTCTGGCCTTGTCATAATAGACCCTATGCAATATTTTATACTGTATAAGGCGTAGCCAGGTTTTGATCACCGCTTCTCTAGGGTGCATCAGTGCCGTGTCCCAGTCTATAGTGTCCAGGTTGCCCACATCCTGCTCCCATCCTGCCCTCAGTTTCCCCAGGCCATCTGGAGCATTATTATTCAACGTTTTATATGTCAGGGACACCAATTTATTGGGAACATGGTTGTCGTAATTGTGTGTATTTAAAGAACTGCGCTGGGGTCAACCCATACTCCGCCCTTAGAGATTTGTGTGTCTTAAGCTCGCCCCTCTTCAGCACATCTCCCAGCGTAGAGATCCCTATGGCATCCCACCCTCCAAATCCAGTGAGTTTGTGCAGCTCTCTCAGCCACGTGCATGTCCACAGCTGTGTCTGTTTGGTCGGTTTGTGTGTCCATCCTATAATCTTCGGTGCCATGTCTCATACATCTCAGTGATTTCTGTGGCCAGCAATAGCTGACGTCTCCCAACGCCCGCGTATAAATAGTGCAGGCTAGTGCTGCGCTCCATAGTGGCCCTTTTGAGTCTATAAGTCGGGTGATACGCAGGCGCATGGAGCCATTCATTTATGGGCGTAAAGTGTTTGGTCCAATAGTAGGCCTCAATGTCCAGTAGGGAGATCCCCCCATTATATTGATTCCGCTGGAGCGTCGTAAGGGCTATCCTGGGTTGCTGTCCGAGCCACAAAAGGGCCTGTAACTCTGCGTACTCAACTGGAATGTCTGCCTAGGCAAGGGAAAATATTCATTTTGCAGGGCATACAAGAAGCGGGGCAATGTAATCATTTTGAACATTGCCGCTCGATCCAGGAGCGTAAGGGGGAGCGACTTCCACCTGTGGGTGTCCTCCGCAAAGTTCTTAATCACTCTGTGGACATTGTGTTGATATGAGAGTTGTTTGTCGGTTGTCAGGTAGATCCCCAGGTATTTAAACCCTGACTGGGTAACCTGTAGGGCCCCCGGCAGAGGAGGCCAGTCTTCCTCTATGCGCGGACAATATGGTATTGATTTATGCCAGTTAATTTTGTATCCAGAAAGGGAGCCATACCTGTCTAGAAGGTCAAACAGCGCCGGTATAGTGGTCTCCGACTGCGTCACATACAGGAGGATATCGTCTGCGTACAGCGAGATCTTCTCCTCCTGTAGATCAGCCAGAGTAATACGAAAGCCACGCACCTCTTCCGCTTGACGGATTGCACAGGCCACTATTTCGACAGTGAGGGTGACTAACAGCGGGGATAGTGGGCATCTCTGACGGGTCCCCCTCCTAACTGGGAAATCCCCTGAATATACTCCATTTACTCTGACCCGTGCTCTGGGGTCCGTGTATAAAAGACTCACCCACCGTCTAAAATTGGGGCCAACCCCGAACTTGATCAATCTAGCCTCCAAGAATGGCCAGTGTACCGTTTCTCTGTGTTTAGGGAAAGGAACATATGGGGTCCTCCCTCTGCCTCACCTCCTTGAGCCAGTTATGGGTACGCCGAAGATTCTGCCTTGTCGTCCTGTCCGGCAAAATCCTGTTTGGTCTTGATGGACCAATCCAGAGACCACCTGACGTAGTCGGAGGGCCAAGACAGTAGCCAAGAGCTTAGCCTCCACGTTGAGGAGGGATATCGGTCTGTAAGACTCGCAGGCCTCAGACGGTCTGCCTTGTTTATGGATCGGGACAATAGCGGCCGTCCTGAGGTCCGGTGGGAGAATGCCGTCCTCGTTCACGTCTCTATAGAGCGCCAGAAGATGAGGTAATAACAGGTCTGCTCCATTCTTAAAAAAATCCATGGGGAGCCCGTTCGGACCTGGAGTCTTCCCCGGTCGGAGCCTAGCCAGTGCCTCCCTTAATTCAGGGACAGTTATGTCAGCCTCGAGGGTCCCATTGTCGTCATCGGTTAATACTGGGGTGTGAATCTCAGACAAGTAGGCCGTCATCTCTTCCGGGCCTCCCAAATCTCTGGCCATATAAAAATCTCGGAAATAGGCTGCAAACGTCTGGGCAATTTGGGTATCTGTCCTCTGCAGTTGCCCTTGGCTGTCGGTCACTGCCTCTACCCAACGTGCGTCCCTATCACTACGACTCAACCAGGCCATGAGCTTACTGGACTAGTCCCCCACATCATACAGCCTATGTAGGGTCGCAAGCGCCTGTGCTTTCGCTTTTCTTTAATTTTTGATCATGAGTTGTATATGAATAGATATTTTCTATTGAGCTGCTTTTGTGAAATCTGCAACCTCCAAATGATCCAGAGTAGTGATCTCGTACTGGTTCTAGTAAAAAAATATGGCAATTATGGGGGATCCAGAGTGATGTTTGGTTCTAAGGTGATCGCCCACCTAACAATGTTAAATAGTGATACATTACAATGCTGTGGTATTGCCGTCTTGATCCCAAAGAGGAGATAGCTACTAAAAAAGTGACTTTTAATTAGGGCTCCCAGTTTTCCGTTTTTAATTATTTTTACAGATAAATAAAGACAGAAATCTATTTATTTTCCTGTCTGTGTGTATTTTTAAAAACAGAAAAATATGGAAAAAGGCCTTATTTGGATGATGTTTCTACTGCTAATCATGTGTGCTAGGTCAGTAGGTGTACAGCTAGATGTAGGGGAGATGGAAAATGACAGTAGATGTCCTAATTAAGCTCAATTAAGTGAAGATCTAGAGTTCTTTTGGGTATTCTACAATGCACATGTTTTCAGATAAAGCTATTGCACTGTAAACTGCTGAAACCTTTAGGGCATTCAAATACGATTAAACATTTTTCAGTTAAATAAATGTGGAATTTCTATAGAAAACACAAAATAAAAATGGATAAATACAGAAAAAATTAGCCCTCTCTCCCTTAGATATTCTGCAATTAGAGAGAGATTGAACATTGCAGGTCTCTCTTGACAAAGTCTCCCTCCTTGCAGAGAAAAAGAGCAATCAAGCCCTGATCGTAGACAAGGAAAAAAAGAAATGGACTTGGGTAGCAGGGGCTATTAACACAAATAGATCTTTAGGTCTAAGATACAAGACCTCTTCCTAGAAAGAGCCTTAAACTGATCTCTTGGAACGCAGATGGCTTATGCATGAACAAAGACAAATTGTTATTCTTGAAAAACCTGAATGCTGATATAATATACATACAGGATTCTTGGATTGTAAAGAACTGGTCCATTGAATATTATATTGTGCTAAGCCATCCTGCGTCCCTAGTAAACAGAAGACACATGAAAGGTGGTATTGCCATACTGCCTAAAACGAGTTTTAGATGGAGATATAAAGCAATCCCCCATGCCTCTAACTTACTTTGATTAATCTAGATTTTAATGAAGATCATGCTAGTTTAGATAATCTACTTATTGTAAATGCATACATACCTCCCGACGCACATAACACACATCTAATAAAATACTTGTTTGTCATTGACTCTTTTAATATGGAAGAAAAGATTGTAGGCACTTAATGCTGGTCGGCGATTTGAACGGCAAAGTCTCTACCCACAGTATAAGGTTATTTGCTAATGCCTCAAAAGACAAAGCTCTTAATATCCCCCCTGCTCAGTTTCTGCTAAATAGTCGGACTGATAAAAGAGGCATGATTTTACTTGAAGGCCTGAGAAACTTAGACTTGCAAACAGGAGATTAGAAAATGATATTCCAGCTAAAATTAGTCATAAGGCATCTACTGGAGGATCTATTATCGATTACCTTATCAGTAAGCTCTTTAATATGGAAATTCTAGAAAATGCGCTTAGTGATCACGTAGTGATCTGCTCAAAAATTGAGATGACATTTACCAAGGTAGGCTCTTAGAATTTTAAGGCCATAGCTTTAGGTTTTAATAAAATAAATGGCAGAATCTACTGGAAAACTTGAGCCGCCACAAAACTTAAAGAGACCTTGACAGTTTTAATAGGATATCAGCAGTATACAATAGTGGGAGACCTACATTCTACCCTAAACTGATCTATTGGTAGCCTTTGGCCGCAATATAAATACCATGGTCATGCCATGTAAATCTATCCATTTACCAAGTAAACTGAGACTGTTAGACTTGCCATCTTTTGGCGTGTTTCTCCTGAGTTTTTTTCTTTCTGACCCTCCGGTTTTGAGTCTGTTTTTGCTGGTGTAACGTTTTTGTGCACTTTTTCGCACTGCTGAACAGTGGTTAAGTGCTGGTGTTCCTGTGGTAAAGTGTGTTATGGATTGATGTTTTCACAATTGGATATTTGATTTACGTGTCAGTCCCTAGTAAAAGGGCACTACGGGTGCCGGGCTGTGAAGCAAATGCTACTTGTGGGGCTGCAGCACGGATTGTGCCACCCACGCACGTAGCCCGGAAAAAGGTATAGCAGAGTCTGCGCGCAGTTGCGACTGCCATGTGGACCCGGCCCATGCCCACACTGGCCCATCATGGAACCTTCCCTTTTCTTACATGCCAGGTGCCTCTAAGGTAGACCCAAGGTACCCCTATGGTCAGGGTGCATTGTATGTGAAAGGCAGGACATGTGTGTGTGGCGTGTCCTGATAGTGAATACAGCCAAAGTCGCTCTTCACTATTGTAAGGTCACCCCTTTCCCCCTAGGATGGATCGGGGCGTTCGTTTATAACATCTTATCAACCTAACGGGCCCCGGGGGAGGAGGTAAGGAAATGAAGTTTAGTATGCCCAAACTTTGGATCTAAAGACGCAGCTTTTAACAAAAGTGTCCTTTTCATTCTGAGTTCAGAAAGGTTACTTTTAGAAAGTGGGTATTATTTTGCTTGGCCATCCTGTGTGCCTCTGCTGAAATGTGGATTGCCTGTCTGGGTTTTGGATGACAGAAGGCTGGGGAGCAGGTGTGGCTCCAGATAGTCTAGGTAGGTCAGGAAGGTTAACCAGACAAAATTTCGAATTCAAAATATAGAATTACCAAAAATATCGAATTTAAAATATAGAATGGACAAAATATCGAATGGACAGAATATAGTGGTGAAAAATATCGAATTGAAGGTAATTAATTTAATATCGAATAGTAATTTTTACCCCTGCGCTATCCAACGCTTTCTCTACTGTTGCACTCTCTGGAGTGGGAATAGTAATTTTTACCCCTGCGCTATCCAACGCTTCCTCTACTGTTGCACTCTCTGGAGTGGGAATAGTAATTTTTACCCCTACGCTATCCAACACTTTCCCTACTGTTGCACTCTCTGGAGTGGGAATAGTAATTTTAACCCCTACGCTATCCAACGCTTTCCCTACTGTTGCACTCACTGGAGTGGTAATAGTAAATGTTATATTTATTATTTCATTAATTTTAAATTACTTTTAAGACATTTAAAAAAATTCGATATTTTGACTAACTATGGGGCATATTACCAACAACTAGCGATAATTATTGCTATGTTGGCTTAGCGGCAATTTTATTATCGCTGTGCTGCGGCGATTTTTATCGCTTAGGAACCTTGCTATTATCAAGGTTTATCTCCTAAGCGATAAAAATCGGCCGAAATGCATGAATATCGCTGAAAAGTCAGCGATATTCATGCATTACCGAGCTATTGCTCTTAGCCATGTTATCCACCTACCATTGGATAACATGGCTATAAAAATCGGCCGAAATGCAAGAATATCGCTGAAAAGTCAGCGATATTCATGCATTACCGAGCTAATGCTCTTAGCCATGTTATCCACCTACCATTGGATAACATGGCTAAGAACTGCTCAGGGCAGGTGTTAGCTTTTGGAGATATTTGCGCTTAGCGCGAATATCTCCAAAAGTTGGTAATAGGAGATAGCGATGTTAGCGACTGTTTCCAATCGCTAACATCTTGGCACGCCCACTTTGCATGTCATTAGTGATAAATATCACTGACATGCAAAGCGGGGCCCAAGATGGTCGCTATCTTCTACTAGCTGTCGCTAACTGGTGTTAGCAACAGCTAGATAATAGGGAGATAATTTTATCTCCCCTTTCTTGGCAAGCGGAGATAAACCCCCGTGATAATATGCCCATATATACTTTAAAACGATATTTTTGATTCAATATTTTTGTACTTACCCGTTTGTAGATAGGAATTCGATATTTTTGCATTCTATATTTTTTCTTCGATATTTTGGTAATTCTATATTTGTGTATTTGATATGATTCAGTAATCCTCAGAAAGGGGCTGAATAGACCTGGGCTGCGATGGGAGTAGAGGGAGTTGATTTCCTTGCACCTTAAAGGGCCTGGTCTGCCTCTGAAAATGCTGTCTCCACCTCCTGCCAGGAAATCACACCAGAGTAGGCCGGACTGGTTCTGGCCAGACACAGACACCCTCTGCCTGAAAGATCAAAGGATTTTTATTTACAAATACTGGGGCCCAGACCCCTGAACTGGAGAACTCATCTGGATCAAGAAGACTGCCAAGAAGAAGAGCCAGAGAGGCTGCAAAAAGGAACGACCGCTTTGCTGGTTGATTTGCTAGGTTGACCTGCAGTGGCTGCTTCTGTCTTGGGCAGTGAAAGTCCTGAACTGGACTTTCTGCAACCGAAATTGTGAGTCTCTCCAATGGCTTGAGGTAGAGCTTGCTGTTCACGAAGTCTCAGGAACACCAAAGACTTCAAACTCTTGTTTGATTTGTGCTGCAAACAGAGGAAAAGCAACTCGACGACGTCTACGACACTGCTGCCCACTCCGTGTCCTGAAGGCTGCGCAGAGGGCACCGCTGCAACGCCGCACTGCAACCCTGGTCTCACCGACAACGCCTGTTGACGCCGCCTCCAAACCGCTGCTTGCACCGTGACCTGTGGGCACCGCACTCCGCACCGCTTTGCTTCACAACAAAGCTTTGGCACCGCAGAGGGAAGTGCCGCACCGTGACCTTGGTCTAACAGACGATGCCTGTTGATGCAGCCACTGAGCCGCTGCTCGCACCGCAACCTGTGGGCACCGCACTCTGCACCACCTGGCTTCACAAGGACGCCTTGGCCTTCCTGATGCCGTCGCCCCACGCATAAGTCTACACCACTGCTTGCACCGTGGTTCAAGGGCACTGCTCGTAAGTCACACGATGTACTGCCCTCATCCTGCACAGCAGCCTTGGCCTACGGACGCGGGTGCCATCGGCTTCCGTTTGTCAGCCGATGACGGCGCTTCAGCAACGACGATGACGCTGCTTGCACCGTGACCTGCCAGCACTGTGTCGAGCACCACCTTCATCTCTCACTACGACCCTGGTCTCACCGACTAAGCCATCTGATGCCACCACCGAGACGCTCTCGCACCGCGACCTGGGGCACCGCACGCTGCACCGCTGCATTTTGCACTGTAGCACCAGACGCCTGTCAGCACCAGCTCTCCTGACTCCATCAGAGAGGAGCCCGACCTGCAAAGCGAGTGACTTTAGGGGCCTCAATGCCCTGCATTTCTCACAAGTACTGTTTGCGGGTCTCCCCGACCCCGTAGCTGGCCCACGACCCTGCAACCAGCCAGAACTATTGGATTTGTTGTTCACGACGCCGTGATAGCCCCGAACTGAGCTATCGACATAAAGGAACTGTGTTTGAAACTTATTTTGATAAATGCAGATTTTTAAGTATAGTATTGTGGATTTTTCATCGTATTTTGGTACTGTCTTAAAGTATATAAAAATATTGGCTACTTTTCGAAACTGGTGTGGTGTCCTTTTGTAGTGCGTACACTGTATTACTGTTTGTTATGTGCAAATGCTTTACACACTTCCGCTAGGATAAGACTAGCTGCACGTGCCAAGCTACCAAGGGAGTGAGCAGGGGTTATTTTAGGAGTGTAACTCCCTTATCCTGACTAGGGTGGTGGTTTCTGCTGTGCTTTGGCTCAAGTCTCAGCTAACCAGAAATCCCATTTCTGAGATCGGTTTCGCAGGTCGAATGTATATGCGCAATCATAGACTTTCCAACAGTCCTAGATAAGGTAGACCGGCCACTACTGTGGAAAAAACTACATAAAATGGGGGTGTCTACCCCCTGTTATCAATAATTATTGCCCTGCACTCGCAATTTTGGTGGCAGGTGCTACTTTAGGGGAAATCAAGGCCTCATGTATGCAGACGATATTGCACTCATGGACCTGACACAAATGGGCTGAATAAAAATTTGACATCACTGCAGAAATATACGTTAGCACAGTTCCTGAAGATAAAGGTTTCTAAAAGTAAAGTTCTGATAATAATATGTAGCAAACGCAAAAAATTGTGTAATAATAATTGGCGAATTGGTTCTGAATAGCTTGAGATTGTAGATTCCTATCTTGACCTGGGTAAAGCAATAGGGGGTACTATAGTTCTTGCAAAGCGGCATTGCATGCAAATGGCTTACGCATATTCTACAGCGCAATAGGTCAAAACATTTTTTTACATTTGCTCACAGTGTTTAAAGCAAAAATCCCTTCCACTTTGTTATATGCTATACAATCTATTCCAGTAAGAGGCAGGAGTTTCATGGATAAAATTGAAGGCCAGATTTTATGCGGAATATGCAATTTTAATACTTAGGTTTTTTTTATATCCGCTATTAGTTTGGAATTTGACTTGGTTAGTTTATTTATGCAACGTTTAGTTAGGGTATTATGATGGGGATACCAGCTAAAGAATAGTGAGCTTTACACATTAAGGGACTTCAATGTGTCAAGAAACCTTTGGAGGAAAAACAAGAAATATTCTCTTTCCCGTGATTTCACCTTGGTACTGAATTATTTCAGCACACAAAAGAAGTCAGTGATGTCACTCCCGCTTTTACTATGTAAATCTTTTTTAAAAATCACAAGTTACACTGTTAGTCACCAGGGAGAAGTCAAATTTTGCATAGCAAAGATAAACTGAAGACAATAGCCATGTCAAGTACCCGAGAGTACTCCAGAAATACCTATCCTGGAATCCAGATAAATGAATTCGCCGTTGACTTACTCTATGTCATATGAATCTTTTGCCATTAAATGGCAAATTGGACCCCCCCCCCCACTGTGAAAATTGGGAAAAAACTGTAATATATGTATCCTGGGTATCCAGGATCTTGACCATATCCTGTTTGTGTGCCCAGGTCAGTCACCATTTCACTATCGAGGGCTCTGACCAATGTTCATACAAAACAGTATAAAATATGTAACATCAGGCTGCAAATTCCTCCTCTTTCCAAAGAATGAAATAGTGTGTACAAAATGTTTTCTTTTTTTAAGGAGTTTCTGAATATATTTTAGTCTTTACTATATTCTTCTTAAGTAGGTCCCTCCCTTAGTTGTGCATACCTTACTTTACTTGAGGAGGATTAATGACATGACCTATGATTATGTGATCTGATACCTGTTACCTCTAGGGCTTCCTGGTACCTTTATGATTTAGCTAGTTTCTCACGAGATATTCGGCCTCCTTCAACTTTGTCCTTAAGTTCACGGGCCTTTGTATTTCCTAAGGCTAATGGAGTTGATTTCTCATTGATCTAAATTTTGCACTTGTCACTGCTACTACTTAACTGCTTTTTTGCACAAAAATTGTGATATACACTTGCTTTTCAACCATATCTGTTAAGGGAAAATGAATTGTTAATTATACATTTGTTAATGTTCCTTAGAAGTTGTTTTGGTCTACACTCTTGTGCTGCCACAAGATGCACTTTATTTAAAATAGGATTGTTGCAAAGTCATCCTGTGCCCTGGGCACCCCCCCTACCTTTTTGCTGAATGGTACTGGTAGTAACTGACTCTGACTGACCCTGGGTTCTGCCTAACCAGGCCCTGGTCCAGTGCTCCGGTGAAAGAGACACATTTAGAATACAGTGAAAGCACCTACATACACTAGGGTACACTAAGGGTTGGGGTACACCTGTGGTTGGCATGACCTACCCTATCAAACCCTATTGAGTATTAGGGCAGGGGGATTAAACTACCTAGAAGTCCCTAGCCTACAATAGGGTATGGCAATTTGGAGGCTAGCAGTTTTTTTACATTTGCATGTGTGCACTGCTGAAGCCTGGGGTCAGTTTACAAGTAGCCCTGGGTGTAAGCATGGGCGAATTTTGCGAATCTCGCGTTCGCGAATTTTGCGGATTTGCGAACTCGCAATCCGCAAAATCCGCGAATTCCCGCGAATTTGCGGATTTTTTTTTTTTGTGTTCGCGCGTATTTCTGCCAGTTCGCGAGGGTTTTTACAATTTCGCATTTTGCGAACTTACCTGTCGGGTCGCAAGTTTTGCGAACTTGTTGTTTCTACGTGTCCAGCCTGTTTGGGACACTCTTCTTCATCACTGCCACTCTCTGTCACCACTGCCACTCTCTGACTACTCATGCCACCCTCTGGCCCACCCATGCCACCCTCTGTTTCATCACCACACCCTCTGGTTGTCCAGTGTACATTATTTTCGGCAAAGCAAAGCACACCTTCCCTGCCTCAAGTGACCTGAATTAATTTGGGGCTGATTAATGTGTCACAGAATATTTTTTTAGCTGGCACCTGCTTCCTTAGTGCTTCCTGATTAGTGATCTTTTGCACTTGCTAAGTGCTTTCATTGTTGCAAAATTAGTTACAACACCTGCCCTGCCCCAACTGACAATAATGAATTAGGGGCTGATTAATGGATTTTAACTTCCAGCCTGGCTCCTGCTTGTCTCCCTTAGCTGTAATTCAGGACCTTTGTGACATATGTGTAACTATTCTGAGGTTCAGAGCAGGGTCACATAATAGTTGCAACTGGCAACTGAACTCTGGAGGGGCCCCTCAGGAAGCACTACAGGAAATGGCTACTAATGATGAGCCTGAACTTTTGAACCTGGTAAGTAGTTTCAGTTTTGCTAAAATCGTATTTCTGCAATTTAGCACTTACTCGCGGGGTGCGAAGTTGTACTGGCAAGCCGCGAACTCACGCGAACAGTGCGAGCAAGCCATAAAATCCGCTGCTCGCGGATTTGCGGATTTTGCGGGAGATTCGCGGATCTCGCGGATTGCGAATTTACCGAAAATCCGCAAAATCCGCGAGCGAAACGGATTTTCCGCCCATGCTTACCTGGGTGGCAGGAATGCTTTTAAAAAGTAAATTGTGCTCGAACTCAACTTTGGGGTTTGGGGCAGTTAAAAATGGATAACCTACAATGTTTTGCCATATTAGGAACTCCGAGGGTCTCTCCTTGGTGTCCCAGAGGTGGAGGGTCAGGTATTTATAAGGTAGACCCTTATAAAATTAGTTTTATATGCCCTGGGTTAAGTAAAATTTCACATTTTACTCCCTACATTGTGATAAAGTGCTGCCCAAAGCGGTTTTCACACACACTGAGAAACACCTTTCCAGAGAGAAGACCCGTATTTGTCCAGCGATGTGTACATTACATCTAGGCCTTGAGGTATGTGGGTCTGCTGACAGAACCCAGAGGTCTTCTGTTTTATAATAAACTATCTCGTGCCACGGGGAGGGTGGTTAGGTTGTACGGTCCTTCTGCATTGTTTTCTTAAACCTGACATCCCCGTTTGTATTCTATGGAAATGTAACAATGCTGACTCTATTGTGTTTATGCATTCGGCTGCTAGTATTGGCTTGCGTACTGCACCATAGAGTGCGTTAGTTGAAATAAACATTTTAAACTACACCACATCTCTGAATACTCACATTGTGAACAAGTATGAGTGGCTAAGCAAAAGAGTGTCTGGCTCCCACGATTCCCGAGATAAAGTTACGAGTTCTGGGTTGTCCGATCATTGGATAGCTTCACTGTAGACGGAGAATGAATGATACACTATAGCTAGTCAGTAAGGGATTTTGGGTACGGATATGGTAGGTTGGTACACCACCTATTCACTGAGGTCCTGTATTCCTGTGCATAGTTCTGTGTATGTGCAGAATCCCGGCAACGTGGCGCCACCAACTTTTGGTTCTTATCTGCAAGATGCTTGAGTAGTGCTTGTGCTTGTCCATGATACCCACACATTCTCCTCCGGAGGCGGCTGTGATAGGAATACCTCCTATATTGAAGTTGTTCAAGTTTTTTTTAACCTTGAAGTTAAATACAAAAGGTTACTCTCTCTTATTAGCCTGTGCTGTGCTGCCTAAACGTTAAGTTGCACATCCTACTTTGTGATGGGGCATGAGATTGCCTCACACAGGCGTTCCTTGCTCAGGGACTACTTAAGGAATTTTGGGGTCCCTGATACAGGGCTCGATCTAATTTTTGTAGTTGAAACGGATCCTACGTATCCGTTCTAAGTCTTTTATTCTTGGGTCACCTTTCCGGCAGTTGAAGTGGATGATAATCTGTTTCATGAGTATGCCGCCTGCGATTATGGTCACGTATTGTCCATATCAGAACCTCGATATTCCACTATTGGCTTGGCAACACTGAATTTTTTTTGCGCCCTTCCTCACTCATTTACACCTGCCTGTTTAGGTCCTTAATCAGATGAAGGAGCCTCATGGTAGGTGTTAGCTGGGTATGCACAGCACCAGCGCGGGTTAACACATGCTAATCTTGATGAATTACGGGTGTTGCATACTTCCTTAATTTGTGCTCATAGAGCTGTTATACAGTTCGTGTCCTGTGCTTTTCAGGCAGCTCCACCAGGGGTTGTCGCGCACCCTGTGGGGACTGGTGGTGTGACTATCAGTCCGGTTATGGTTAATTCTGTAATGGGCAAGCGTCCGACAAATAAGGATGAACTACCTTATTGGGTTGCCGAGAAATCTGGACAGCTTGAAGCTATTTTTCCTAATACCTCTCCTGTAGAGAAACACCAAATTTTAACAATTGTTTGCCTCAAAATTTGCTTCCCGAGTTGGCTGATTGCAACACCTGGGGAAAGGTGTTTGCAGCTGTATACTCAAAGTGTTTTGGCACACCATCTATGACAGTCCTCCACTCCATCATAAAGCGTATTCAGGATGAACAAGGCGCTGAAGCGGCTGTGGAATTTGGGATGAGTCTGGTGAGAGTATTCAACGTGGTGGCTGATATGATCTTTAACAATGTCAAGGGCGATGCTGTGAGCTTTCAAGTCGCTAACGGCTTGGCAGCAGACCCTGAGATTGAAAACCACGCGAATTACCAAAAATTATTGCAAAGGCTTATAAAACGATTAGCCGCAATAGTTTGGGGAACAAACTGTATACTCAATCGCAAACACAGGCTAAATCACAGCCTAAAGTCCCATCTGATACAGATGGGCACCCTGTCTTTTCTAAAAGGAACTGGAGAAATAAAAAAGGGGCAAGAACAACAACAGAAACAAGGTTCCTGTGCTAGTTCCCCAACTTATAAATCTTCTGACCGTACTTTGACTTGCGCGACCTCGTGAAAATTAAGACTCCTGATAGATTTCAAGTCCCTGATCAGCGTTCTCCTCGTTCTCCACAAGCTGGTGGTGGCTATCGCGAGGATTGATGCAAGAGTCAGTAAGTTCCAAGGGTATGTGATCAGACACTTCAGTTTGAAGGCATGGGGAAGCTGGAAGAGCAACAACATTTCCGAACTCCTTTTCAAAAGAAAAAAATTGCAGCTTTAACCCCTTTACTGCTAAGGCATTATTCCTGCCCTCATATAATTTCCATTGAAATCAATGGAAAGTCCATGACGAGTTACCCTTGTCATTAGCGGCGAAGAGGTTAACATCGAGATTTGCCTCAAACAGTGAGAACACGACTACTGAATTGGACTTGAGCAGTAACCCTGCTAGACAGCGCACCGGAAGTTACAATAGTGCTGGAGGCACTGCGTCCTTGTCTGGATGTGACAGCAACTGATACACTCATTACTATGGAGCCTACACAAGGGTAGCCCCCCTGGATCCGCTGTACGAAATTGTTTTTCATGTAAAGGGTAACATTGAGCCAACTGGCCCCTACCTTTTGTTCTGGCCGCGGCTCGCGGGGAGGGCGTGATACTTACTAGTTTTTCACCTTACGTACCAAAAGAGCATGCGTACACCTTTGCAGATGAGTGGGCTTTGGCCCTTGCTCCGGTTGTGTACTCTAATCAGGTTGGCTGGGATAAAGATTCACCACCAAATGATATTCCTTTATGGTCAATGCCTCAACCGCAACCCCAATACCCTATTAAATGGGAAGCTTAAGGTCCTGTCGCAGACATTCTCATTCAGTTGGAATATCTAGGAGTGATTGAGATGTGTATATCATCAATGAATAATCCGCTCTTTACTGTATCCAAACCTGATGGGTCATACTGCATAGTTTTTGATTACCGGCATTTGAACTCCCATTGCCGGACGTTTGCGGTACAAAACATCCATAGTTCTGCCCTGGTGAACAGCCTGGTTTGTAAAACATGCAAAACGACACTTGATATTTCAAATGGTTTTTACAGCCATAATCTGTCCCCTGAATGCAGCCAATGGACCACATTCACATTGGGTGGAATCCGGGAAAAAAACAGCGTTTGCCTATGGGCAGCAAAAAACAGCCAGAGTATTCGCTCCACGTGTTGTCTCTTTGTTAGACAACATAAACCCAGATGCATATTCATATGTTGATGATATTTATCTCACTGACTACGAATTATGGCTACATCTGTGTCGAGTTGACTGCATAATTCTGCATTTTTCAGATTACGGTTACAAGTTTAATTTTACCAAGTCTCAGATCGCATGTTTCGTGGTGCTCTTCTTGGGCTATGAGCTCAACAATGAAGGTCGAGGCCTGGCTCCTTATTTCCTGGAGAATTGCGCATTTTTGCAATCGCAAACAATACTGAAAAAACTGCAGTCTTTGCTGGGATTTTTTAATTTAAGGCGTACTTATATTCCCAAAATGCTTAGCGTATCAAGCCACTTTATGTCTTGATACAACCTACTTTTTCCAAAGCCAGCTGATTACAGGAACATTCTGATATATTACTGTCTTTGTAATCCGATTTGCTTGAATCTAAATACTTGTTGACGTGTGATAACCACACTAACCTGGTGATACAAATCATACCAGGCGCAGTGAGTTTCACTTACTTGACGTTCAAGGAAGGAGACACAGTACCAATCGCATACAAATCACATTTGTTCACTTCGGCCGAAATGAGGTTTTCAAGTGTCGAGAAAGTTTTGTCAGCTGTCCAAGTGGCGGTTCTGAAAGAACGCGCCCTAGCCCAGGGAAAATGCATTTTGGTGATTACACCTTACCCTGCCTTAGAGAAAGTAACGAAGGCAAGTGTGCCAAACTCAAAAGCTTTACACCCCTGTTGGATAGAATGGGCTCCTTCTTTGACATCACCGGACGTCACTTTGATGCTTCTCTTCAGACACAGGTGTTCTTGCAGTATGAACATGTTCATCCTCCTCCTTTGTCTTTACTTCCATTGGAAGACTACGCATGTATTATTTACATCAATGGTTCGGCTGAACCGGCCACGGATCTAAACATGCTTACTCAGCAGCGTGAGCTATAGTTGCAGGTACGATGGTGAATGGAGAATTCAAATCTTCCATAGTGCAGACTCAGGCAGTGGGAGACTGTACTACACAATTGGCTGAGCTGCGCGCCTTCATTCTATCTCTCGAGTTTGCTGATACAAAAGTTTTGACACTTATTTTCTGCGATTCTTTTTACTGTGTTCAGTCGTTCAATGACAACTTATTCTTCTGGTCTCAAAATGATTTTAGAAGATTCTAAAGGCAGCACAATTAAGCATAAAACACTTTGGGCTCGAGTGGCAGATCATAAACAACATTTGCCAATCACATATGTTTTACATACTCTTGCCCACCAGCATGTTGGGGCACACGCTGTTTGGAATAGTTTGGCTGCTGAAGCAGCCAAATCTGCAGTAGCCACGTGATCCGTTGCAGTCGTTACTAGATCCATGACAAAGATTGATAATGACATTTTGGCAGCGATAGCGGCAACAAAGGAGGGCCTTCATTACCCACAGGGTTTCCCTTCAAAATATTCTTATCAGTTAACTCCCGAACAAGTTCCCTATGCTAGACTACCAGACGTTGGAGATCAGCTGATTTCCAACGCAGATCGCAGACACACTTTGATTAAAACCGCACATTAAGGCATGGCCTCGGCACATGCTGGAGTGTCTGCTACTGTTTCTACTTTGCATCAGTGGTACTGGTGGCGTGGTTTATATAAACAGATCGACCACCAGTACAGCAGTAGCAGCTCACAGACACTCACAGGTGAGTAGTGCGCTCTACAAATTTCTTGATTGATTGATTATGTGCTTTCGTGTGACATTTATCAGCAGATTAAGCCATCTGTGGAAACACGTCCTCCACAAAGACCGCTTAGCATTGCTAATCGGCCTTTTGCTTGTGAATACCTTGATCACTGCGGGCCTTTCTCTTCAGATACTGCATATAAATATATTTTAGTTGCAGTGGATCCATGCACTAGATTTCTTTGGGTGTGGGTACAATTCAGTGCTGACGCTCGAACTGCCATCAGGGATTTGTGTCCCTTTATAGGGATTTTTGCCTGTGGCACCTTTCATTCTGAACAAGGTCCAGTGTTCGCCCCTAAGGCGTACAAGGATGCTATGCAGTCTTTGGGTGTGCTGGTGCAATTTTCATCTCCATATAGGTCTGAGGACAACTCAATTGTGGAGTGAATAAACTGTGATTTAAAGCAATCCTTCACAGCTAGAGTCTTAGGTACTGGCAGGAACTGGTTAGCCCATTTGTATGGCATCCAACGTGCACTTAATAATCTCCCTAGAATACCTCTGGGTGGGTGGACCCCATATGAAATGCTCTTTGGCATTAACATTTTGTGTATCAAAAGTTATGGGTGCTGCTTCGTATCATAGGGCTGCCTATCCCTAAGGTTTATATATCGAAGGTTATGGGTGCTGCTTGGTGTCATAGGGCTGCCTAGCCCTAAGGTTGATATATCAAAAGTTATGTTTGTGCCAGACCTTGATGGTCTAGACGTTGCAGCGACTGCCGCAACCTTTGACTTCTGCTATGTTACAGAATCTACAAGAGACCCGGGGCAGCCTTCCTATTGAACATTTTTCTTCAGCAACTGACACAGCGCTACAGAATCCAATGGTCGGCTGGCTTCCAAAAGTTGGAGATCTGGTCTGAGAAAAGGTGGAGAACAAAAAGGAATTTGGTCCCTCTTTTCGTGCACCGGTTCCAGTGCTTGGCCTGAAGGGTATTCGAACAGTGATTCCACCTCCTCTACCAGGTTGCTAAGACAACAGCTACATCTCAGTGGACAATGTCAAGTTACAACATCTGGCCGATTCTGAATAGTGTGACACCTGCTGTTTCCTGTCCCACAATTTCAAGAACAAAAGAAACTGTAAAAGGTTCTAATTTGCCAAAAGACATTGTCATCGAGATGATCACTGATATTGAGCCTCCTACCGTTCCTCCTGTGTCAACAGAGACAACAGATGCTGAATACACATATCCCACAAGTGGCTCTGTGCATGATTTGCATGATACTCCTTTGCACTGTGGAAGATATTTGTTTGATGCATCCGCCACATCAGGTGACCCGACCAAATTGTCAATTTCTTTTTTCTTGGTTTAAAAAGACTTATTGAGTTGGACATACATTTGGTTGACTCTCTTTTAAATTTTTCTTTTTTTGTGCATTGGGTTTCTAACTGTATTTTTTCAACATATCAATGGTCACTACTTGCCTGAACGCTTTGCTGCGAGCTTTGTCGATGGAATTCTGGCCCCACATACATCGTCACACTTCATAAAGCATGGCCTGGCTGTTGTAATTTAACAGCGACTAGGTTAAGCATTAGCAGAAGACATCTTAGTTTTAGCTATTATCGTGACATTCAGTGGACTCCATTTTGTATTCATGGCAGCCATTTTGTTTGCTACATGCTGGCGCGTGTCGACCAAGTGCTTTTTCCTATCTCCCTGTTAACTACGTTTGAAATCTGCCCGGCAACCAGTTATATTTAGCATCCCCCACTTTTGCGCACGCCCATTAGGGTCTACAACTGTAAGTGATTAGTACCAGACAGGAATGTGTTTACCAGTTCCCAAAACCATTAGCTCCTCCCACTGATGGATTGTGCCTTTTAATATTACCTTATATGCACATAAATCTTGCTCTTGTGTTTGTACTGCCTTCTTTTTGAGCCCCTGTGTGGGTATAAATGGACCATGCTCTCTTTGTTCGTTGTGCTACTTCTTGCAATACCGAATGGCTGTCTGAACCGTAGCACCACCTCATGAGGTGTAATAAATGTTATCTTTTCTATTCCAGTTTCTGTGCCAACTTCTTCCTATTGGTCTAAAAACTTTGTGCAGAGAAGGGCGAACCCCTTGCACTGATGGGCCTTGCTGAGGCTTGCTACTACAAATTGGCGCCCGACACGTGGGGCTAATCGACGACTCGGATGCCCGAAGGAGTGGTCGCGACGAAGGATTGGGATCTCGCCACGGACGATCATTGCCCAAGGAGACCCAAATCTTGGCAAACCAAGGCGTTTTTCCCTTCTTTCTGATCTGACCATACAGGTGGCGCCGGTCCTCGACTGAGATCTCTTCTGTCGATTCGCTGTGCAGTGACCGTTTGGTCGAATTTAGAACTTGGCAGTTGGAATCTGGACACCCTGTGAGTGGTAAGAGCCGTTCTTTGGCATATACTATGGGTTTTGGATGCCCTTGTTTGGTAAGGTAGTTTTAGGAACACTTACCTAGGCATGTTTGTTTGGAAAGACTAGTCAGATTTGCATCCTTTGTATTCGATATATGAGTTGCAATTCATATAGGCAGGTAATGTGGAGACTTTTTCTCCAATTTTTTATTTAGATTTGAACGGCACATCGTACTAGAAGTACCTTAAGTGCTACTTTGTTTATGATACTGCATATTTTGCACTATTTTTGACATACCTGTTTTTAGCGCACTTCGTAGGATGTGTTGCTTTTGTAGTGGTACCAGTTTGAGGCTTGCGGAATCGCAACTGGCTCCCCCAGAGGGGACGCCTAATAGAGATATGTATGTTAAACATGGTCTTTCTTCCATAATGTACAGCACATTGTGAAATAAATACACTCGTAAGGATCCGGAGTTACGTTGGCCTATGCATGGGTCATTTGATATACGAAAGATTGAGTATGTGGAACAATGTATGTTTGAGCGGAAGTCTAGACGTGACGTGATATGTTTGACTGTGTGCGTATATGGGAGAAAGAAGTGCGTGAACGAGCGAAATGTGAGCAAGCATTGATTGAAAAAGAGCAACGGAAGAATGTGTATGAGAAAGCATTGGAGTTGAGAAAGAAAGAGGTGAAAGAATTGAAAGAGAGAGAAGAGAAAGAACACAGATTGCAGGTATCTGGCCAATACGCTGTTCGACAACCTCTCTATCCTGTCCTTAATAAACCGGTAAGATGATTTTTTGTTACTAGATTGCCCTCCACTTCGGTATGCCGTTCCTTCTGCCCCGTCTGAAGATGATGTGGATTGCAATTCAGATCAACAAAAGACGCGAGACACCCGTTCTATGCTGTCCGTTGAGCGTTTGTCCGAACTCAGACAGGCCGCTCGTAAAGCATGTCTTAGCACTGGTCCTGCTTACAATCTTTTAGATAGCATAAAGGGGTGGCAGGAAAGGGAATAGTTATATTTTACTGAGACGTTTGCCTCAGAAGTTATTGAATTTTTTCGGAAATATTCTACAGACTTAGAACTTTATGATGTCGCAGCTGATCATAAAAACATGCGTGATGGTCTTTTTGTTCTCTCCCAGGTGACTGATACGATCAGGCGTTTGGTTAAATTACGAACTGAGGTGGCTCGCTTGAAGGAGGGGAAAAAGACTGCAGATGTAGCTGCACGGAAATCTCAGACCGGAGGGTCGCAAGCTTCTATCTTCGGAATAGATAAGACAATGATAGTTCATGCGAAGCCCATGCGGAAAGCCGCGCCTTTGTATGTTCCTCCTAAAGCAGCGGGTACAAGTGATGATAAAAGTTCTATTGATGCTAAAGGTTATTTTATCTATAATTGGGTATATACTCCCTGGAATAGGGCAGATGTAATGGCGCTTAAAGCAGCATTACCTGAGCCGCGGAAAAATCCAGCCGCTTTCTATGAGGAAGTTGAGGGAGCCATTAGTTCTTGCACTATGACTTTGTGTGATATTGATTTATTTTTTGGATTGATATTGCCACCGGAAATGTGGAGGTCCGTTCGTAAAGTTAATGATCGTGCAACTTTTGGTGCAGAATGGAGGGATTTAGAACACATGGATGAGGAAAGGGAGCCTGCTCAAAAACCATGTCAGTTGATATTAGATCTTCCCGCAGCTATATTAGTTAAGCTAAAAACGATTATTCCCCCTAAAAAGATAGATTGGACTGTTTTGATTTCATTACGCGCTTTGAGGAAGCATTTCACGATTTAAGCAGTCACTCCTTGACAGATGATACAGGCAGACATTTCTTTGTTGACAAATATGTTACGAACTTGTTACCAGGGATAGCTAGCCATTTAAAAGCCAGTGAAAGTTCTTGGACTACATCTTCTCCGGCATCTGTTTTGACTATGGCCCAATATTATGAGCATCAGGAATTACAAGCGAAAGGTAGTGAGGACAAGAGGTCTAAGGAATTAAAGACGAAGGTTATGCTGGCTCAAGCTTATGGTCCGCCTTCTAGAGGTTATGATAGAGGTGGACGTGGTTCTTTTGGTTCTTCTTACACTCATTCGAATTTGTCTATTAACCAATGTGCGTATTGTAAGAAATTTGGGCATTGGGCAGCCGATTGTCCAGTTTTGCGTGCCCAACAGAATTCACGAGGTCGGGGACAAATGAGAAATCGCTCAGGATATTCAGGGCCTTGGGGAAATACGAACGATCGCACTAGATTTTATACTAATGTACGAGCACAGGATGGGTTTAACACTTTTGATGGACGAAACCAATACCAGATGTCTGATTATGTGCAGCCTGATTTTCACGATTCTGCTTATGCATATGATTGCCTAGGATGGGGTAAGGAATCAGTTGAAGTTCCAGTAGATCAGACGGGTCCCTATGTTACAGCACATGTTTTTGGTTCTACTGATCAGTTTCTGGTTGATACAGGAGCTACTCGAAGCACCTTGTCTAAACAATTGGTTCCAAGGGCTCCCCTGCCTGGCGTAAAGATTACTTTGATAGATTTCGATGGAACACGTTCCCTTAGCCCATTGTCACAACCACTTGCATTCCATGTTGATAAATGTAGCGCTCCATGTCTGTTTTTGCTTTCACCAAACACACCAGATAATATTGTGGGTCTCAATATGCTCAAGCATTTCAGAGCTACAATACGATGTTCTCCAGAAGGATTGCGGGTTATTTTGAACGATAATCATCCTGTGATTGAAAGAGCTTGTCTTGTTAAAGAGGATATTGCACCTGCCTCAGTTCCTAAAACTTTGTGGGCTACCTCAGATACTGATGTGGGTCAAATGGTTATCCCACCGGTACATATTAGTGTCAAGGAGGGAGCTGTGTTGCCGGTACACAGTCAAAATATTGAGTTTTAAATTTCGACCTACTAAAATATCGTGTTTGAAATTTCGAAGGTGCAGAATATCGATGTCAAGAATATCGTTGGACAGAATATCGACCCTAAGGGAAGTAATATCGAAATTCTTTATATCGATGTAAGTAATATCGAAGTTAGTAATATCGATAGCATATATATCGATGTAACTAATTTCGATGACACTAATATCGATATTTGTATTATTTTTATGCTTTTTATTATGTATGTGTTATATGTTTTAATTAAGTATTTAAAATAAATTATATTATATGTGTATTAATTTTATATATTTATAAATTTATTTATAAGTAAATTATATGTTTTAGTACCGGAGCGGGTTGTTGGTTTATAGGGGAATAGGGTGGGAAGTAATTTAATTGTAATTAATAAAATATTTATTTATGTATAATTTATTTTGTAATTAATTATTAATTGGCAATAAATTATTTTAATTGATGAATTCATTATTTAATTGGTAATTAGTGTTAATTTTAATTAGATGTTATGTTTTAGTACCGGAGCGGGTTGTGGGTTTAGAGGGGAATAGGGTGGGAAGTAATTTAATTTTAATTAATAAAATATTTTTTCATGTATAATTTATTTTGTAATTAATTATTAATTGGCAATAAATTATTTTAATTGATAAATTACTAATTTAATTGGTAATTAATGTTAATTTTAATTAAATGTTATGTTTTAGTACTGGAGCGGGTTGTGGGTTTATAGGGGAATAGGGTGGGAAGTAATTTAATTTTAATTTATAAAATATTTTTTTATGTATAATTTATTTTGGAATTAATTGTTAATTGGCAAATAATTATTTTAATTGATAAATTAATTTTTTAATTGGTAATTAATGTTAATTTTAAATAAATGTTATGTTTTAGTACCTGAGTGTGTTGTGGGTTTATAGGGGTATTGGGTGGAAAGTAATTTTATTGTAAATATTTAATTATTTATACATTTTTAGTTACGGATAATTAATGTATTAAATAATTATAAATTGGTAATTAATTATTTTAATAGATAATAATTTTTTAAATTGTCAATTATTATTTGTAATTTGTAAATATTGTTTAATAACTAGAAAAAATAATTAATTAATTGTTAAACATTTTTAAAAACAATAATAATTTGTATAATGTATTTTAATTTTTAATATTGATTTAAATTTAAATAATATTTTATTGTTATGATACATAATTTATTCTTTAATATTTATTATTTGGTGAGTAATATTTAATAAATATTATTTATTGCTGTTTGTTGTTAATTTATTGTCAATTAATTATTCAATTGTAATTGGTTTTATTAATTATTAATTGTTTTTTATTGATGTTGATGTATTTGAAAAATGAATTATACATTATTCCAAATATAAACATTATTTAGAAGTATGTTAAAATAAAATATATGTTATTAAATGCTTTCCCTACTGTTGCACCATTTGGAGTTGGAATAGTAATTTTTCCCCCAACGCTATCCAAAGCTTTCCCTACTGTTGCACCCTTTGGAGTTGGAATAGTAATTTTTCCCCCTACACTATCCAAAGCTTTCCCTACTGTTGCACTCTCTGGAGTGGGAATAGTAATTTTACCCCCTACACTATCCAACGCATTCCCTACTGTTGCACTCATTGGAGTGGGAATAGTCATTTTCAAAACCTACCTGGGCATAGGCTTTTCAAAACCTACCTGGGCATATTTTGGTTCTACTTTGTTCCTGACAGCCTCCCTGCATCCAGTCCAGCAGTCCTCCCGCCGCCGCTTTTCACATCATCGCGGCCGCCAAGAGGAGGACTGCAAATCTCAGGGGGCAAAGCGCACAAGCCGCGCACGCAATTTCCAGCGCCAGGAGGCGCTTAAAAATGGACACACTCCCCGCGTCGCGGGAAGGCGCGCGGGACGCGCCGGGAGAAGCCCGGGACAAGGGCGGGACCGTCTGAGGCCGTCAGAGGTCGACCGAGATTGGGTTGGTCAAGTGAGATTCGGACTACCCTGTATCATTATATGTAAATTTTGAGTTAGTTGTAAATCCCTCATTTACATCGTGGTAATTGTTTAGGGCCAACAGCATGCACCGAACTTTGTTCTGCCTCAACTGCTGCAATGAACTTGCGATCTGGTAAAGATAGACTGGTTCAGGTCTCCACATGGAATGGAGTATTTACAGGCACTATCGGCCATTTTTTCAAACGGACTACCTGTATCCTTGAGAAGGAGATAGCCCTTGCTGAAAAACGTCTTTCCATTGATCTGGTCACTGGGAAACGGTCCTCACTTGGGAAAATAGGACAGGTCGAATCCCCAGTTCCCCCAGTTCCACTATCCCATTTAGACCTTAGCGATAATAATGGCATCACTTTAGACACGGTGCTTGTAGATCAAGAGCCAGATGGTACTGCTATACTTTCAGATACATCTTCGAGTAGCTCCCTTTACAATAACCTAGGGAATATCGATATCGATGATAATGATACATCTGAACCTATACCTAGTCCTGTGATTAAAAACTCACCCCAAAAAGATTCTCTGAAATCAGGACCTAGTAAAAGGAAACGGAAAGAGAAAACCCAGAAGGGGGGTATCGCGAAGGTGTTAAAAGGTAACTGTAATACAGCACCTACAGTAAACATAACAGCACCCCTGGTCATCTACCCTTCAAACACGATTAATCTCCTCCCGTCAAATAAGGCTGATGATCTTCTTTTGGGTAAGATAGAATTTGTGGTAAAATCCTTACTGTTACCACTACTTGAAAGGACGAGGTTGTTAAATGCTAAAATGGATCAGATGGAGGTGTTATTGAGAGATAACATGGAGACTGTGAAAAATTTAACCAATCCCCCTGCATTTACAGATGATGCTATTCCTGGTAGCCAGAGACAACCTAAAAATAACACAAAAGGGTCAGGGCAATTGGCCAAAGCTGTACCATCATCAACATTAATGCCATCTCGAGGAGTGCAGCCAAAACAGGTGAAAAATAGGAATGAGCCTAAACTAGCCAAAAATAAACCTCCAAAGGAAGGTGTACCATCACAACCACAGCACGTATCAAGCAGGCCAGTTAAAACTACCCGCCAAATGGAGCAAGACAACTCAACTAGGAAAAATGTTTATCGCAAACCACCTTATGCTAATCTACCACCAGAGTCTGTACCATATACCATCATTCTAACAGGAGTGGTTCCTTTAGAGGAGGGGAAAGTAGAATCACACTGGGACCTATATAGCAAAGTACATTTTTGGCTCAATAAGAACAGGCCACTTCCACCCATGTCCAAAACAGAGATCCTCAATGTAAGAAGAGTAGACTGGGTGGGGCACGGACAAAAGGATCTAGAGGGGGACTGCATTATCGTTAGTTTCAGGGACCCCTGGGTGGTTGACCTCATTCGCAGAAAACCAAAGTTTGGTAAAGTAAGGGATGTCCAAACGATAACACTGCACTATTTTTATCCTCAACTAGGAATTCCCAGAAACCTTCCCTTTCAAACAACATCATACCACAATAATGGACCCACAGGGAGACATCCCCATGACTTGGCTACATATCCCTTGTTCTAACCCCAACTCTCGAATCGGTATGCTCCACTTAGTGGTCTGGAAGGGGTTGATTGACTCTCCAGTGATCCAAAAAATAACCATAGAGTGCCCGTTACAGCTAGCAGTTCGGAGGATTTGAACTCTGGTCACACCCAAAGGGAAGATAGCTGCACCCAAAAATCAGATAGCCAAGAGATTGTAAGTAAGGTGGGTCAAAATGAAAATGGATTCGAAAATGGACTGTTGTTTGGCGAAAGAGGAAGGGAGCATATAGACCCCCACATAAATGACCCCACAAACCAGGAAAATGTTATAAAGTTAGCCTCATGGAACACTGCTGGGCTAAAGGGGAAATTAGATGGAGCTGAATGGGGGGCTTTCATAGACCAGCATGATATCTTATTATTCCAAGAAAGTTGGGCACTTGACGCTGTTTTTCGTATCGGTTATCTCACCTTCCATAAACCTGCAATCAAGGCAAAAAAGGGAAGACCATCAGGTGGGCTGGTAATATGGATTAGACAATCCTTAGGCTACAGGATAGTGGAACTGATAGCCCACAATAATGACATCCTGGGTTTAAAACTCCAGAGAGACAATCATCAGGCATTGTTCATAATTAATATTTATGCTAGAGGCCTACCAGGAGGGAGGAGCCCAGCAATCATAGACGAATTAGACCGTCTATTGGATTGTATTGGGAGGGACAAGTGTATCGTGGTAGCAGGAGATCTAAACTGCACCTTTGAACCCCTGCCTAGTGAGGGAGACGACAGTTATGGGGAGGTTGATCAATTATGGAATGTTCCAAACCTTGCCATAAAACCTATCAAAAAGGTCACTGAGGCAGCTCTCCAGTGGTTGGGTCTGTGCTTGGAGTGGGGCTTAAGAGCTGTTAATGGTCGAGCTAAGTCAGACAGGCTAGGACAAGTTACTCTTGATAATGGTTCTACCACAAGTAGAATTGATTACTTTTTAATTAAGCTAGAGGTTTGGTCACTGGTAGAGGACATGGTAATCATACAGAGGCCAGAGAGTGATCACAATCCCCTGGTGTTACATTTGAAAGTAGAAGAGGGATCAGTTAATTCTAATGTTACAAATTGTATCACACCAGAGACCGTTTTATCCAATAATTGTAGAAGGGTTCGTTGGTGTAGAGTTTTGGATGACCCAGTCACCCTGGATAAATTTTCCAACGAAGTGTCAAAATCGGTAAAACAGGCCAAGTTAGCAATAGGTGACATAGGTTTGGTTGAGCAGATTAGCTCTATACATGAGTGCCTGTTTGATAAAATAAAAACTTTTTTCACAAAATCTGGGAATCCAGTGAAAATGGGTGGAGATCCTCCTGGTACTAAATGGTATGATAAAACCTGCCTCAAAGCCCATAGCTCTCTGATTAGTGTCATTAAAACCAGGAATATATCATTGATTAAAGCAGAGAGGTTGAACTATAAGAGGGTTCAAAAGCTTGCGAAGCAATCATGGGATGACCGCAGCTGGCAGGACCTGTATGAGGCCAGTTTGTCCTCTAACCAAATGAAATTTTGGCAGGTCGTGAAATGGGGAGGACCCAGGGACTCCCAAACACCAGCAAATCATGTCTCTGTTGAGGATTGGGTGGAGCACTTTTCATCCCAGTTCTGCGGGTTGGCGAGGGTATTGAACGAAGAGGAGATAGTTTCACCCTCTACACCCAAACCCATACGTATGCCCGTAGTGTTTCAAAACATTGAGGCAGAGAAGGCATTAAACTTGGTTCAAAGGTGTAAAGCTCCTGGGATGGACTGCATTCCAGCCGATCTTTTCAAACATGACCAATGTAACTGGGTTCCATACATAACGATCTTAGCAAATGCTATTGCCAATGGAGCTAGGATTCCTGAGTCTTGGAAAGGGGCAGAAATCCTACCCATTTATAAAAAAGGAGATAAGTCACTACCAGGGAATTATCGCCCGATCAGTCTTATAGACGCCCTACAAAAAGTAATAGCAAGAATGCTCCTAGGCAGAATACAGGCTTGGATGAATGAGGAAAATATCTTTTTCCCGATGCAAGCTGGCTTCAGGACAAGCACTAGCACAATCGACCAAGTATTCAAATTTGTCCTGATTCACTGGAAGATTGTGTCTCTAGGTGAGGGCACCATTTATGCAGGATTCGTGGACCTCAAATCCGCGTTCTACCTCGTCTCAAGAGAGAAGCTGGCGGTCTCCCTGAGAAAAATGGGAATGCCACCAGAACTATTGGAGCTCACTATAAGACTACACGAGAATAATTTTGCCAGAGTAAGATGGGGTAGGCAGGGACAGGTGACAGAGCGATTTCCTGTGACTTGTGGGTTAAGGCAGGGTTGTGTCCTGGCACCAACCCTGTTCCTTTTGTTTATAAACCAAGTTGTACAGTTTCTAGGAGATACCCCAACAGATGCACCATCTCTGGGTGGGAGAAAGTTTCCCCTTCTTATTTTTGCCGACGACACACTGATATTGGCAAAAACTCAAGCGGGGTTACAGACTGCAATTAATAAATTTGTGGACTTTTGTAAAATTAATGATCTAGAGATTAACGTGTCCAAAACAAAATATATGGTCTTAATGAAAAACAAACCACAACGGAGTGAAGTTAGTTTGAATGGCACCAAATTAGAACAGGTCGGTGTCATGACTTACTTAGAGGTTGTTATAGATTATTGGATAAGATGGAAAGCACAGATCGAGGCACTCTGTTTAAAATTTGCTAGACTAACGGGGTGTCTCATAAAGGAGCAACGATGCTCGCAAACCAAAAGAATTATGCCAGCTTTAAAAACCTATAACGCTAAAATAAGTTCCGCCATTCTCTATGGGGCTTATTTATGGAGTTATGTGGACCTCGCACCTTTGGTAAAAATTCAAAACAAGTTTTTACGCAGCCTGGTTGGTCTACCACAATCAACCCCTACCCTCCCCCTATTATTAGATATGGGTTGTCATTCCATCAGAGATCTAGCACGATATAGGATGGTTGCCCTGTGGAGACGTATATGTCTACCCCAGAACTGGCCCTATTTGTTAGCGAAATCATGGATTTGAGATCAATCATAGGGTCAGGAAACCTTCCCTGGTTTCGTGATGATAAGGCCATTTTGTTAAATATGGGCTTAACTTCACAGTGGGCTGACCCTGGGAACAGTGTTTTTCCACCTAAAAAAGAATTTAAATCATTATATTGGGCGACGGTGAAAGAACAACGTATTTTGTCGTGCCATCCCACAAATCTGACAGGTCTCTTTTTGCTCCATAAGGTTGAGATCCATGTAGAGCCCTACTAGGATTGTATTACCACATGTTTAGATAGAAAACTCTATCATCAGTTCAGAGTTGGTACTCTACCAGTAAGGGCATACACACACAAATGGCGTGGTCAACAACAAAATGAGTTCTGCCCATGGGGCAAAGGGTAGAAGGAAACCATTAGCCATCTTTTCTTTGCATGCCCAGCATATTCTGCCTGCGCCGTAAATGGATTAAGCCCATCTGCAGGAAGATCAACATGCGGGTGTGTATGGAAGCCCTCTGGGTTTTAAAATCCAATACCTCTGAGTGTGTGTCCATTTGCGTGGCTAAATTTTTGGGGTGGGTATGGATTCTAAGAGCTAGGCACCCACTTGTCTTGTAATAAGAGGAAGTTCTAAAAGTTTTTATTTTGGAAAGATTGTCTGAACGTCTTTGTGAATATATTTAATCTAGTTTTAATGATTTTAAGAGGTTTTAGCTTGTTAAATTATTAATTGTGATGAACTGATTCTTGTATCTATGTTGGTTTGTGATGGAATTGAGGTTATTATGCATAACGTTTTAAATTGTTGAATTAATCATGTCCCGAACTGGAATTTTATGAATTAAGGAAGTATTTTATCTGTTGTCTTTTATGATGTAAAAATCGAAATAAAGACATATGAAATCTGATCTGTAATTGGTTTTATTAATTATTAATTGTGTTTTATTGATGTTGATGTATTTGAAAAATTAATTATATATTAATCCAAATATAAACATTATTTAGAAGTATGTTAAAATAAAAATCTATGTTATTAAATGCTTTCCCTACTGTTGCAACCTTTGGAGTTGGAATAGTAAATTTTCCTCCAACGCTATCAAAAGCTTTCCCTACTGTTGCACCCTTTGGAGTTGGAATAGTAGTTTTTCCTCCTACGCTATCCAAAGCTTTCCCTACTGTTGCACTCTCTGGAGTGGGAATAGTAATTTTACCCCCTACACTATCCAACGCATTCCCTACTGTTTCACTCATTGGAGTGGGAATAGTCATTTTTACCTACCCACTATACAACGCTTTCCCTACTGTTGCACCCACTGGAGTGGGAATAGTAATTTTTACCCATACGCTATCCAACACTTTCCCTACTGTTGCACTCACTGTAGTGGGAATAGTAATTTTTACCCATCCGCTATCCAATGCTTTCCCTACTGTTGCACTCTCTGGAGTGGGTTGCACCCACTGGAGTGGGAATAGTAATTTTTACCCGTACGCTATCCAACGCTTTCCCTGATGTTGCACTCACTGGAGTGGGAATAGTAATTTTTACCCACCCGCTATCCAACGCTTTCCCTACTGTTGCACTCTCTGGAGTGGGAATAGTAATTTTAACCCCTAAACTATCCAACAATTTTCCTACTGTTGCACCCACTGGAGTGGGAATAGTAATTTTTACCCGTATGCTATCCAACGATTTCCCTACTGTTGCACTCACTGGAGTGGGAATAGTAATTTTTACCCTCCCGCTATCCAACGCTTTCCCTACTATTGCACTCACTGGAGATGGAATAGTAATTTATACTCTTACGCTATCCAACGCATTCCCTACTGTTGCACTCACTGGAGTGGGAATAGTAATTTTTACCCAGCTGCTATCCAACGCTTTCTCTACTGTTGCACTCTCTGGAGTGGGAATAGTTATTTTTACCCACCCGCTATCCAATGTTTTCTCTACTGTTGCACTCTCTGGAGTGTCAATAGTAATTATTCTCCCTACACTATCCAATACTTTCCCTACTGTTGCACCCTTTGGAGTTGGAATTGTAATTTTTACCCTTACGCTATCCAACGCTTTCCCTAATATTGCACTCACTGGAGTGGGAATAGTAATTTTTACCCACCCGCTATCCAACGCTTTCCCTACTGTTGCACCCACTGTAGTGGGAATAGTAATTTTTACCCGTACGCTATCCAACGATTTCCCTACTGTTGCACCCACTGGAGTGGGAATGGTAATTTTTACCTGTACGCTATCCAACGCTTTCCCTACTGTTGCACTCACTGGAGTGGGAATAGTAATTTTTACCCACCCGCTATCCAACGCTTTCCCTACTGTTGCACTCTCTGGAGTGGGTTGCACCCACTGGAGTGGGAATAGTAATTTTTACCTGTACGCTATCCAACGCTTTCCCTGCTGTTGCACTCACTGGAGTGGGAATAGTAATTTTTACCCACCCGCTATCCAACGCTTTCCCTACTGTTGCACTCTCTGGAGTGGGAATAGTAATTTTAACCCCTACACTATCCAACAAGTTTCCTACTGTTGCACCCACTGGAGTGGGAATAGTAATTTTTACCCGTACGCTATCCAACGCTTTCCCTACTGGTGCACTCACTGGAGTGGGAATAGTAATTTTTACCCTCCCGCTATCCAACGCTTTCCCTACTTTTGCACTGACTGGAGATGGAATAGTAATTTATACTCTTACGCTATCCAACGCATTCCCTACTGTTGCACTCACTGGAGTGGGAACAGTAATTTTTACCCAGCTGCTATCCAACGCTTTCTCTACTGTTGCACTCTCTGGAGTGGGAATAGTTATTTTTACCCACCCGCTATCCAATGTTTTCTCTACTGTTGCACTCTCTGGAGTGTCAATAGTAATTATTCTCCCTACACTATCCAATAGTTTCCCTACTGTTGCACCCTTTGGAGTTGGAATTGTAATTTTTACCCTTACGCTATACAACGCTTTCCCTAATGTTGCACTCACTGGAGTGGGAATAGTAATTTTTACCCACCCGCTATCCAACGCTTTCCCTACTGTTGCACCCACTGTAGTGGGAATAGTAATTTTTACCCGTACGCTATCCAACGCTTTCCCTACTGTTGCACTCACTGGAGTGGGAATAGTAATTTTTACCCACCCGCTATCCAACGCTTTCCCTACTGTTGCACTCTCTGGAGTGGGAATAGTAATTTTACCCCTACACTATCCAACGCTTTCCCTACTGTTGCACCCTTTGGAGTTGGAATAGTAATTTTTACCCTTACGCTATCCAACGATTTCCCTAATGCTGCACTCATTGGAGTGGGAATGGTAATTTTTACCTATCCGCTATCCAACACTTTCCCTACTGTTGCCCCCTATGGAGTTTGAATAGTAATTTTTAGCTTTACGCTATCCAATATAATTTATATTTATTTATGCATTTTATAATATTTTTATTATGTTACATAATGTTTTTAATTAATTTTTTAAATATTGAAAGTATATTTCATTGTTTTTATGTATTAAATATAAATATTTATTATTATTTATGTTATTATTTTATGAGTGTTGATGTATTTGTAATTTATAGTATTTGTTAATATTTTTAAATTAATTAGAAAATTATAAATATAATAATTAATTAAATATATATTACATATTGTATGCTTAATTTTAATTAAATGTTTAACATTAACTATGTATTATTTATCCATTTTAAACATTCTAAAATATTTTTACATAAGTTTAAATTATATAAAAGTATTATTTACTTTATATTTCTTTTTTAATAAAAAAAACCAATATATTTATTTACGATATTTTTAACATCGATATTTAAGTTTCCATATTTTTGTACTTGCCATGATGTAGATAGGGTGTCGATATACTTGCCTTCGATATTCCGGCGTCGATATTTTGTCTGTCGATATCCTGTCTCTCGATATTCTGTCAGAGATTCGTGTTGCCACGTTTGCCTCAATATAGAATTTCACAGGAGGGTGAAGAAGCATTCATACGAATTGTACATGATCTCATTCAAGTTGGAAGTGTTGAGGAAGTTTCATTTAATGTTTGTAACAGCCCCATTCTTCCGATTCTGAAAAAAGATACTGACACGAGGGTTTATGGGTTTATCATAGACCTGAGAGAGGTAAACAAGATTGTTGTACCACAGTACCCTGTGGTTTCTGACATTACGACACTTCTTACTTTGGCTCCCCCGACTGCAACCATGTTCTCTGTTATAGACGTGAAGAACGCTTTCTTTTCGATCCCTATTCATCCTCATAGTCGATATTTGTTCGGTTTCACTTTGAATAATCGATCGTATAGATTTTGCAGAGTTCCTCAAGGCTATACTGAGAGTCCAAGTATTTACAGTCAAGCATTGAAAAGACAACTTGATTCTTTTGTTTTGTCTGAGGGTGTGGCTCTCATACAATATGTCGATGACATCTTGTTGGCAGCCGATACCCCTGAACAGTGTGAAAAGTGTACTCTGTCCTTGCTTTCTTTTCTTGCTTCACATCATCATAAAGTATCACGAAGGAAACTGCAATTTTGTATGCCAAAGGTAACCTATTTAGGTCACCTTTTGTCTAAGGAGGGACGTGTACTCACATCAGATCGCATACAAGCAATTTTAAACGCACCAGTACCTTCTACACAGAAAGAGGTGCGTGCATTTCTTGGTCTTCTTTTTGCAGGCAATGGATATTGGGGTTTTCATACATTGTTAAACCTTTGCTAGCACTTTTGACAAAAGCCACTCCAATACCCCTTCCATGGACAGATGAATGTGAGACTGCTTTATGGCAGTTACGACAAGCCCTTTGTTCAACACCAGTGTTAGGTACTCCAGATTATACAAAACCTTTTACACTTTACATGCATGAGAAAGATGGATGTGCATTGCCAGTTTTAGTCCAGACAAATGGCGATAAGCAACGTTCCTGTGCATATTTTTCAGCAGTCCTTGATCCTGTTGCCCGAGCGTTGCCTGGGTATTTTTGCTCAGTTGCGGCAACGGCTGTGTTAATACGTCAAAGTGAAGGGATAGTTTTCTCACATAAGCTGTTGGTGCTGGTACCCCATGCGGTTGATGCCCTTTTAAATCAAACAAAGACGCAGCACTTAACTAGCGCTCGCCTGGTAGGATATGAATTGACATTGCTAGCACCTCACATTACATTGAAGAGATATTCAACCCTAAACCCAGCTACTTTGTTGCCGTATCCGGTGACTCAGCCTCAGTCACAAGAAACACATGATTGTATATTCCTTACTGAAGAAGAGACAAAGGGTCGCATTGATTTGCAGTATACGCCCCTTCCAGATGTAGACAGGGAATTGTGGGTTGATGGGTCCTGTTTGAAACTGCCAGATGGCACGACCTCAGCCGCATATGCAATCACCACGCTTGAGACAGTAGTGTAGATAGCTCGCATACCACAGAAAACGGCTCAAGCAGCTGAATTGATAGCTTTGACACGAGCATGTGAGCTTAGTATTGATTTATGTGTGAATATTTATGCAGATAGTCGCTATGCTTTTGGAGTAGTGCATGATTTTGGCCTGCTCTGGAAGAAAAGAGGTTTCCTTATATCCCACAGGATGCAAATAATGCACGGAGAACTAGTGCATAATCTTTTGACTGCACTGACATACCCAAAGAAAAAAGCTATCGTGAAGTGTAGTGCACATAAGAAAGTGACAGATAAAGTTGGACAAGGTAATGCCTTTGCAGACCATTTAGCACGTGAGACTTTGATGCAGCGAAGCACTACTCCCATGTATGTATGTATGTAGTGAAGTCACAAGCTGAGCGTTGGCATGATGCTAGACAAGAAGTACTAGAGATACAGAAATCTGCTTCTGTGAAAGAACGTGAACAGCGGTCTGAAGAAGGAGAGTTGGATGATGAGGGTTGTTGGCAGAATAAGCAGATGGATAGATGGAAAACTGCCTATAGCCTTTGTACAACCTATGGTTCAGATGGCACATGGGCTAGCACATGTTGGAGCTTTAGCAATATTGAAATTGCTTACGCAAGTTTGGGAGCATCCAGAATTTGCTAGCACAGCTAAGAGAGTAGTACATTCTTGTTTGATCTGTCTACAACATAATCCTGGAAAAGGGACAAAAACCCCCGCAGGAGGGTTTGCAACACCAACCGCACCATTTGAAGTTTTGCAAATGGATTACATTCAGTTTGAGAGTTGCAACAACCTGAAGTATGTCTTGGTGGTGGTCTGTGCCTTTAGTAAATGGATTGACAATACTGCTATCACTACAGCAAAGGTGTTGTTGAAGGAGTTGTTCCCTAGATTTGGTGTTTGAAAACTCCTATGGAGTGATAACGGACCTCATTTTGTTGGGGACGTTTTTAAATATGTCTTGAAAGGATTAGGGATTAAACAGAAGTTTCATGCGGTGTTCCATCCACAGTCAGCAGGATTGATGTAAAGGTATAACGCTACTCTGAAGCTGAAAATAGCGAAAATACAGGCTTCTACCTCTTTGCCTTGGCCAGATGCACTGCCACTGGCATTATTGTCCATTGTCCATCAGATCAGTACCATATTCTTGAACAGGTCTCACTCCCTCTGAGGTTGTGTTTGGGAGGCCAATGAATATTTGGGGACTTCCGAAACCGAGTTCTGTATATGATGTACCTTGTGTCCTGATGAATGACTATTTGGCACAGTTAACTGATAGCTTGTTTCTATTCATTAACCGGTTCAAGAAGCACTTCCTGACAGATCTACAGGTGAAGGACATGAACTCCAACCTGGATACTACGTTATGTTGAAGTCGTTCGAAAGATCGAGCAGCCTGGACCCAAGGTGACGAGGGCCAGAACAAGAACTCCTGGCCACGAGAACAGCAGTTCGAGTGACGAACCGGAAAAATTGGGTACACAGTACCCACTGCAGAAGAATATTGCCTACCTTGGTGGAACCTGATGTGCTGACCGATCATTGAGAGATCCCGACTATGGAGAAAGGCTAAGCTGTACCACCTGACGAATCTGCAGACTTCTTCCCGGACCAAACGATTCCTGGAGCATTGTGATACAACTTGAGACCAAGAAAAGAATCTGCAGTTTTGAAAAAGACAGATTGAGCAACCGCCCTGGGTAGCGGAAACGGAATGCCGATATAAAAAGGGGGGGGATCAGCCCTCCGTATTGTAGCAACACACGTCTTGATCTTCGGTGAAGAAATCAGCGGTTGCCCACGGGATAAGAGCTCCCGCGATTGTTTTTTAAATTTAGTTTCTGGAAAGAATTGGTTTTCATTGCTGCTAAGATGAATAAGAGAAAGATCATTGGTGCTATAGGGGTTGTTGCTGTTTTGCTGATTATGGCAGCAATCACTTGGTCTATCGAGAAGAGTGAGTTTTTGGTTGTTACTATTCCAATCCCAGAGGATCACCACTACTACACTTTTCCAAATCATGAGCAGAAACATCGTCAATCTTATCCTAATAGCACTGTTTTCAGATGTTGCATCATACTCACAATGCCACAAACACTACCAACTGTTGGGTATGTGGAATGATACCTGCGCATCAAAAGAAAGGAGGAACACCTTTTATTCCTCTTCCTTTCTCACATAATGGTTCTTGTCGAGCCTGGTATGCTTGTGTTTGCATCTAGAAGGCCTACAGTGGGTGGACTTCTTTTTCGTCTAAATAAAGTGTGTTATCAAGACACAGATGGGTATCCTCAAGCTAATGGAATTAAATGGGAATGGGAGGAATACCGACCGGACAATATTTCCACACCATATGTCTTTACCAACACAAGAGACTCTGCCGAAAGTGAACAATTTGTGATTACTGTTACAAAGACTAAAGCAGATTTATGTGTATGAAGTATTGGACGAATTCCAGTTGGAATAAGTGATTGTATCCCGATTTTAGATATCGAGGGTGTAATTGATAGTTCTTTTTTACCTTCACATAATACATACCTTGTATGTAGCAATTATGGATATCATCGACTACCAATTGGATGGTCGGGTATATGTTATGTATCTTTTCTATTACCTCCTGTGTTTCTGGCACCTGCATCATATCATCGAGATTTTAAACTGTTTAATGATATCACTATAAACAGATATAAGAGGACAATAGGTACTGATGAAGCAGACCAAACAGACACTAGTCTACAGCAATATGTCGATTTTAATTTGGGTTTGTTCTCTTTTGTAGGTGCTGCATTGAATAGTAGGAAAGTAAGACGATTAACTAGAGTTGTAGAAGCTGTTACTAATCAGACAGCTATAGCGCTTGAAAATATTACTGAGGAACTGCAAATTGCAAGAATTGTAGCGCTCCAAAATCGTATGGTGTTAGATGTGATGTTGGCTGATCGAGGTGGTGCCTGTCGAATTATCGGTAGTAGTTGTTGTGTCTTCATACCTGATAATTGCAGATATTCACACAAAGAATGGTACCTGGACTTTTGCTGGATGGTTTTGGGTTCTAGTCTGTGCTTGGGGATGGAAATTACTGACAATTCTATGTATTGTAATTGCAGTATTTTTCACCCGTTGTATGTATGTATCCTGGTCAAAATCAATTACGCTCAGTAATGCAATTTGCATGGACTTTGCAAACATTAAAAATGGGAAAAGTGCCATGGGATTCTTTGAACACTGCTGCTTTATTTTCCCCATTTCATTTGGCAGATAAACATGTCCATGAAAGATGCAACTTATACTCTTTTGCACATTGAAAAAATAGACCCTTTACCATTATCTGTAGCGGAATCATCAGATTCTGCAGTTTGGTTTATCCATGTTGTTATAAGTTTACAGTTCTCACTGTTTCAATTTACATCCTGTATGAAACATAACCCTGTGGGCTGTTTTGAGCCTCTTGGAGGTGCATTTTTACACGAAGTGTGGTTTCTGCCTTTCACTTATGGATGTTTAAGGGACAACACCGAGGTTTACCTAACAAGGGAGGATTGTCATTCCACTGTGGGACATTCCCTGGTCTGTAAAAACATACAGTTGCACGGTGCCTGTAACCTTTCAGCTCCGAATCTTGAATGTGTTTTAAAAGATAAACCAGCTCCAGCCATAAATCCCACGTTCACACTGCTTACTAACGGCAGCTATCTTATTTTAAATACCCAAAAATGCTGCGGCTTGCAGGTTGATCATGCTGAGAAGAGAGCATCTGTTTTAAATTGTGAGGAACTTTTTTTAAAAAGCACAGTCTAGGGAAGTATCTGTCTCTACTTTTTCCACTCACTCTGCGCTTATGAGAAAAAGTTGGGATTTACTCCAGTCAGAACCAAATTTTAAGGGCATGTTCTCCAGTCCTCCAGTCCTCCTTTATTTGCATGTAAAAGATCACACAACCTTAAAGAGATATTTAAGACTATGAGTTCACCCGTAGCACAACATTGGCAGTGTGAAATTCATTCTATCGCACAGCTTAGATTCGGGGTGCTAGAAAAAGTAGAGGAACAAGTAGATAGGGACATGTCAAAATTACTCTCGCAACATGAATCATACTGGATTTGGTACATGCAAACATTATCCCCAAAGGGGCTTAATGACAAATTTGAATTGTCATGTTTTCTGTAAATTTCAGTTTTTCATACTGCACTTGTGATTTCTAGATGGTGGATTTTGTATTAGACCAGGTTTGTTATGCACCATATGGGCATTTCATCCCATGTTTAGGCTTTAGAGCATTTCCAATTCATGTTGACTTTTTTTCACTTTTTCTTACTCCTCCACCGGTATTCTTAATTCCACTCTTTTCTATATTTTTTTTTATTACTTTCTTCATTATGTCATGCTCATTTATTAGGGTTAGGAATTCTGTCTCACTCAGGTTGTGGTTAAGCTTATTCTGTTCATTTTATCGTGCTTCAGTTCTTTATTAGCACATTTTATACGCTACACTCTCTTTTCTTTCACAGTGGGAGCTGGTTACCTCACTCCCCTTTCTTTGAACTTCATTTTGTACGTTTGTTACCGTGAGGCTCGTTTCTTTAGTCCTCTGTCTATGCGCACTATTGAGTTTATATACTGGTAACCAACAGGGCGCATTATTCACGGGCAGCGTTTTTCAGAGTAAGCCCTTTCTAGGTACTGCTTGTGCAGGTCTTTGGTAAACCTATGTTTTTATGTTGTATATAGCTCATTCCCTGTTTTTCAGCATTTGAGTTGAGTTTACAATGCGGGCACTCTTATTTACAGGTGATCGTTTTTCTACTGTGCTCGTGTTTCTACTGTCGGAAATTGTTTACTTCACGACAGCGGCATTGTACATTGGAGGTAGATGGCTATTGCACTTGTTTTTCAGCCTTTTAGAGTTTGCCTCTTTGAAACACAATTTAAAGTTAACTCTTGTTGCTTTGACAGTTTAATTTGATGGATGCTGGTTATGCATTGTGGCAGAATGTGTTCACAGTTCTGCCTTCAGGTATTTGGACCTCGTTGTTTTTGGGTGTGGATTTCATCATACTTTCACTTGTCTTTCACACTGGGCACTATCGGAGTCTTAATCTTGGACGTTATGTTATGTTATGTTATGTTATGTTATGTTTTGTAGAGCGCTCAGCTACTCAAGCAGAGTGTCCTGGCGCTATAAGACCCAGCAAGGCACAGAACAAGGAAGTAGTTGGAATTATTGGCCAAACAGCCAAGTTTTGAGATCTTTTCTGAATGACAGCAAGTTACCAGCCTGCCTTAATGACAACAGCAGTGCGTTCCAAGATCGGGGCGCAAGGTGTTTAAAGGAGCGACCCCCGCTGCGAGCACGCCTAATTGCCGAGACCATGGCCAGCGACAATGATGCAGAGCGTAAAGCTCTGGATGGACAATGAAAGCCAAACCTATTCCAAAGGTAGCAGGCGCCAGTGCCATGCAGGGCCTTGAAAGCTATTGTAAGAGCTTTGAAGGCAATGCGTTTCCGTATTGGCAACCAATGAAGAGATTTCAGAAGTCCCGCAGTGCCAGATCTCCGGCTCAGGCTAAAAATTGCTCGTACCGCAGAATTCTGCACCACCTGTAAGCGCAACAGAAGGTATTCAGGGAGGCCTAAATATAGCATGTTTGCATAGTCTAACCTTGAACCTATCAAGGCCTGAACCGTAGTCCTCCTTTGGGCAATGGATGGGAGTGGAAGGAATTTTCTCAACATTTTTAAAAGACCGAAACACTGTCCTACCAGGCCCAGAATCTGTGGTTTGAAAGTGAGACAAATGTCCATCTTCACTCCAAGATTCTTAGTCACCATAGTGTCAGCGGAAGGTGGAAACATGGCCGCTGGCCACCAGGACTTCCAACAGGGGACTGGAGGACATCCAAAGAAGAGAACCTCCGATTTGTCTGAGTTGCACTTCAACTGGTTCAGTTGGAACCATGCAAAGACAGCCCCAAGGCACCTCTTAATACGCTCTCCATTGAACGTTGGTTCTGTCTTTATGTTTTTCTTTGTCACTTTTGTAATTATTTTCAACATGGAGTCAGGGAATTGGTGCTCTTTAGTTACATGTTTTTGAGCCCAATGTCAGTTTGTATTTATGATTGTGATTGTATTGATTTCCATTACAATTATTGATTTACTTGTTGCAGATTCCCATGATGAAGGGCTACCATTAATAGCCCAAAATGCATTGGGAACTTTGAAGCTTGTTTCTGCATGCTCAATTTAGGCTGCATCATTTATTTCACTTTGGTTTCGATCTGCCAGGACTTTTGAATAAAAAAGGCCGATCCAAAATTATCTTTGTCTTTGGAGAACATTTTTTGAACGTTTTGGATTCCTTGTATACTGTTTTTGATCACTTTGGAATTTTTGTATTACAACCTACAGATGTCATTGATGCTTTTATGATTGTGGTTGTATACTATTATGTGACACAATTGTAGTGCACCAGGTCAACCTGGATACACTTCCAGGTATTCCTCCTTCATTTTGAATTAGGCGGTCTGCAGAACCCTTCACCTGATGCACACACTACTTTGTTTGCAAATATTTAAATTTAGATTTGGACTTTTGATGCTGATTGTTTGAATCAGTTTCTTGAGTGCACTTGCTGCGTTTACTTTCTTGCGGCTTGCAGGCTGGCATTCCTTACATTGTGACGGTTTCCCAGCGTGTAATTTGTTGCAATAATGTTCTTTTGCCACCCCTGCATTGGCTGCTGGATAGTCCAGTGTGGCCTTCAATTCCAACTTTGAAGGCAGATTTCAACAAGCTGAGCAGATTAAAGGCGCTTCTAACGCAACAAGAAGTTGCATTGACTTCCGCACGTGAAACCTTCACACTCCAGGTGGCTAATCCTGCGTCTGAGATTCAAACACTTTTAAACACAAACCTCCCACAACATTTTGGGGAGTTGATTTATCGCATTTTAATGCGTCGCATACACAAGGCCTGGCTAACTTTTTTTAAACATGTGTCTTCTAGCCTTGTTACTTTGTTTCAGACTATATTTGGTGGGATACCTGCTTTCATTCATTCTATCTCTTCCAGCGTCTTTGGCAGTTTACCGTTACTATTGGCATTGGCAGCGGGTGTCCTGCTTATGTTGTGCCTACTACGCAATGGCTTCTCCTCTTGTGGTACTGCTCAAGCCAGGCCAGCTGCAACTGCTTCGTGACTGGATGCATGAATGCTTCGGTATACTGCCTCTTACGACACCCAGTGTGTCCTATGGATTATCATTTTGTTTTGCTTACTTTACTTGCGTGCAACCTGTCTTTGTGTGCCTCCGCTGGGAGTTTACATGGGCATTGGAGTTATGTCTCACCAACACCTCATGTCCAGTCCCGGATTTAAACCGGCTAATGGGCCCTTTAGTTGCTCATGTGCAAGAGTGTAATGGGATTGGCTTGATGGCTCGTGCTGCTGCACTTGGCATTTTGGCACAATAGGATATCTGTGAGGCTTCACAGAATCTCCTACTAGAGAGCTACATTAAGTATCACGCAAGTTAATGCATTAATGTTAATGAAGGCACCCGACTATGAAGAACATTTTTATTCCTTCAACTTACTAAATTGGATAGCATCTCACTTTTCCATCAACCAACATGATGTCCTTCTGGAGGGTATTGCATTCTTTTGCACTTACACCTTGATGGATTAATCAGGTACATTTTACAAGCAGACATTAGCTGGTTTTCCGGATGCCTTGCTTTTAACAACTTTTTACTATCACTTCCTCTTCTCTTTCTTGCCTTTTGACTACTTATAGGAGTGTTTTTTTTTGTGTGTTGCACAATCTTTAGTTTTTGCTTTTTCCAAAATGTAATGGACACACCAATTTGATATCTGCTCAGACTTTTTCAACTTTGCTTTCTTGTATGATCTACATACAATGGCCACATCAGGGGGGCTGTGGTAAGGCTTATAGGTCCATTATTGACAATTGCTAAATTAGTATGAGTTTCGCTGCCATGAACCTGCTTTTGCGCACAACACTGTATGCATCTATTTCGCAATACTTATTTGTGCCCCCTTTAACACATGAGAACTGTCTGCTTTGCAGGTTCTTGGCTGTGCTCTGAGGTTTAGTCTCCACATAATGTTCAAGGTTAAACAACAATGCCATTTGTTATTCTGTTCTGATCTGTCCCTCGCACCTAGACTTAACAGGCTTCACACAGCTACACCACTGGAAATCGTGTCCTTTATTATTGCAAACACAAGCGGTTTTCACACACACACAGAGACACCTTTCCAGAAAGAAGACCCGTGTTTGTTCTGCGATGTGAACATTGCATCTCAACCTTGATGTATATGGGTCTGCTGACAAAGCCTGGAGGTCTTATGTTTCATAATAAACTATCTCTTGCCACGGGGAGAGTGGTTAGGTCATTCAGTCCTTCTCCATTGTTTTCTATAACATGACATCCCTGTTTGTATTCTATAGAATTGTAACAATGCTGACTCTATTGTGTTTATGCATTCCACACTTCAATTCAAATTCGTGATATCCTAAACATACCTAGCCCTCCTATTCCTGACTTTTGGATGAATTGCAAAAAAAATATATTTGCTTCTAAGTTCCGATCTCATTCTCAATCATCTCTTAGTCTCAACTCCAACAACCCTTTATGGACCAATTACTAAGTCTGCAATAATCTTCTTAATGTACAGATGGACGCATGCATATTGTATACACCAAAAAGGTTGGTTGCTATTCACTCACCATAAGAACTACAAAAGGTTCTACTTGGACTGAAGTCTTGTGAGAGGATGCGTCATGACGCTGGCCGATAAATAACCAAATAACACTAACTAACTAACTATTATCACTATCTTAGTGACAAGATACAGGACAGCCTGACAGGACAAAGGAAAGGACTGGAGTCTTTCCTATGTGGATTACCTACTAACTTAAATTCTCTAACCTCTCTTACATAACCAGCCCAAGTGAGCACAAAGTTGCAAACAAGTATGATTAGTTAGTAGCGCTGTGCACCTGTCTGGAAGTAACAATCACATATTATACGTTTTTAAACATAGGTTACCTGCATGTAAGCAGCAGCAGCATGTTGGCTATTTGTGAAAAAAATAATATTTGCAATAACACAGAACAGAAGAACACAAAATAGTAATATGAATAGCTACTCATCAAGCCCCAGTACCTCAACAACTAGCAGGTCCAGCAAGTCATGCTTCCGGTCCAGGATATCGGACCACTGGTGCGTCAATTGGTTATGGGTGCGCTGGATCCCAGGGGAGTGAAACACTACTCAGTGCACCCTTACCCACCACCGGTGACCCTCTAAGAGCCCGCACCCAGACCCAGGCCAGCTGCCTTCTGCCTGCTGCCAGGGTTAAGGGGAAGTTGCGCTGGATGAAAAAAAAACAGTGCAGCCACCTCCGCCACAATGAATAAGGCCGTGCCTGCACCCCCTGTGGGCGCCACCTTCAGCAAGGAAGGCAGTCACAGGTCTCACCCCAAGCCCTCCTCTTAGTCTTCCCCTGGCTCTTTGACATGGGTCTCTGTAGGCGGGGGCAGAAAAGAAAAGGTAGGAACAAAGAAAGTAAGTAAAAGAAATGAAAAAAACAAGTAATAGAAAAAGAGTGAAAAACGAGGTCAAAAACTCACAAAAAGTATGAAAAAACACAAAATATACAATCAGGAATAGAGAGGGATAGTTAACCAATCAAAAAGATCCCCAAAAAGTTTCTGGAAACAAAGGATTAAAAATATATAGGGACGATAAAAAAACAGGCCCAGAACCATAGCAAACAGTAAAAAACAAGATGGCTGTGCCCATTGGCAACCGGGTGGTGAAGTTTGGGTGATAATTCCCCCCGAGCACGCAAATAGCGTCCCCGTACACGCAATACCCCACACTGAATAAAGCCCGTGCCTGCACCCCTTGTGGGTGCCGCCTTCCGCAAGGAAGGCAGTTGCAACTCTTACCCCAAGCCCTCCTCTTAGTCTTCCCCTCGCTCTTTGACATGGTTCTGGGCAGGCGGGGCGGAAAAGAAAAGGTAGGAACTAAGAAAATAAGTAAAAGAAAGGAAAAAAGCAAGTAATAGAAAAAGAGTGAAAAACACAGTCAAAAATGCACAAAAAGTATGAAAAAAAACACAAAATATATAATCAGGAATAGAGAGGGATAGTTAACAAATAAAAAAGATCAAAAAAAGTTTCTAGAAACAAAGGATTGAAAATATGTAGGGAGGATAGAAAAACAGGCCCAGAACCATATCAAAAAGTGAAAAACAAGATGGCCCATTGGCACCGTGTGGTGAAGTTTGCGTGATATTTCCCCCAGAGCATGCAAAAAGCGTCCCCGAACATGCAATACGAGATCCCGAACAGGAAAAATGCATCGCTAATGGGCGGAGCAAACAACTCTGCATGCTTGTGGAACTCCGCGTAGCTCATGGAGTTTTTTTGCAGCTTTGCGGAATTCTGCATAGCGTGACTATGCAAACTCTGTCCAGGGTTAGCAATCACCCAGACAGTACCCATACATTCATGCAATCAGTTGCATACTATTCTTAAAGTCTAAAATTCACTCAGGCACTACCAATGCACTCATCGAAGTACCCAGGCAATAACCTTGAACTCATCCAATCACTCAAGCACTACTTTTGCACTCAACCATTCATTCAGGTACTACCCATGCACTCATCCTTTCTCTTAGGCAGTACCCTTGCTCTCATCCAATGACTCAGGCATTGTCTTGGCACTCATCCTTCTAGGCAGGTACTACCCATGCACTCATGCAATCCCCCAAGCACCACATTTGCACTCACAGAATCACCCAGACACTATCCCTGCAGTCATGTAATCACTCAGGCACTATTCTTATACTTAACCATTCACTCAGGTAGTACCCATGCACTCATCCATTCTCTCAGGCACAACTCATGCACTAATGGAATAACCCAGGAATTACCCTTGCACTTATGTTTTCAGTCAAACACTACCCATGCACTCATCCAATCACTCAAGCACTATCCTTCAACTGAACGATTCACTCACACAGTACCCATGCACTCATGAATTCCTCCAATCACCCATGTACATGTGGTGAACATGTAGACAGGGGCAATGACTGAACCTACTTGTGTGCTAGGAAAGACGGTTAACGTTGAATCCAGGTAGGGCTATGGCAAGGCTCCAGAGTTACTAAAAGGAAAAATATGACATGTGAATGTACATGTGAGACATAGGATCTCTCAAGAAATGAGAAAGTCCGGGTGGTAAGATACTCACAGTAGTTCAACAAACAAAGGGGAAGATATCTCCCGATGCTGGCACTGGTTAATCCGGATGCGAGTCTGAGGGAAAAGGGGGGGGGAATTCAGGACACAAGTAGGTTCAGTCATTATCCCCTACTCTACATGTTCACCACTCAATAGTATCAGGTACTGCATCTTATCTGTCCCCCTTTAGGTGCTATTCTGTCCTGATGAAGACCCCGTTGTGAGGCAACCACTCACCCTCCTCTCCGCAGGGGTTGAAACGTAGACCGTCTTACAAAACTCCCTCATGCTCATAGAACCAAATGTATTGATTGAAAGTACACTTATGAGCAATGTATATATAGGAACTAACTGACCTTATATAGGCTGGAAAGGTCTATTTGTATATACTGTGTATTGTATTTCTTGTCACAAACACCTTTACCTTGTCCCCCACCTGTCAACTCACTATCACTACCCTAAATCTTCCTTCTACACCTATGAGCACTACCAATAAGTAATGTTGAATGACCCGCTAATGCTTTGGTTTTTAATCGCATTTTATGCTGGTATCAAATGGGAAATTACATTTCAGTTTTTTAATTCATCTCTATTTGTGGTGAGCTGGTATTTGTTCTGTCAAATCCACACGTTAATTTGAATTCAATGTTTTGACCATTCCGATCAAGTGTTTAAACGTACTATAGCTGCCTAAGATGGCGGACGCAAACTGGTGAGGCTCCGGACCCTGGGGGGAATTATCCTGCAGAATCGCCGTGCTGCGGGGCTTCCTCGCTGCCTGGAGGGTCCCGACTGCTGATAATCACGGCCCGGGAGGGGAGCTGTTGTTCCGATCCGGTGGAGCGGCGGCGGAGTGATGGCTAATGGTGCTTGACTAAGAGCGCGGAGTGTAGGGCCTACCTGCGGACCTCTGCCGGGGCTGGCATGCTGCAGCCCTTGTATACCCCTGGCGATCGGTGCTCCCGAAAACCCCTGATACGGCCGCCGGCTGTCCCTGATTGGCAACTGCTGGGTTGGAGCCCAGATGCCACCGGTGGGACTGTTCAGCCCACTGTGTAACGTGACACTAAAAGACGGTGAGAGTGGGTGCATCATGCCCGGGGCCGGGCCATGCATGCGCCTTCTCTCCCCCCTTCCCGGTGCTCCGGTGCTCCGATGCCTGCTGCATGAGATGAGCGGTCCTGTCAGATTGGGCACAAGCAATATGTGGATGGGTATCACAGGAGCCTGTTATCATTGGGTGGACGACGATACTTGGCTGAGCTGGCAAGCCCCTTTCCCGAGAGGCCTGCAGTGGCTTCCCCACTTACTGCTGAGATGTTGAGACACCGGGGGCGGCACTGTTGGAGGCCCTGGTGCGTGGGATTGGCAGCTGGCATGGAAACCCCCACACACAACAGCGGGAGCAGTGGTCTCCACAGCACTGGCCCATCCTGGAGGCAGTGGATGTTGGAGCGTAGCGAGAGTAGGGCGAGATAGTGGCGGCGGATTACAGTGTGAAACAGCCACTGACAAACCCTGCAGACCTGGACCCTATCTACTCTCTGGGAACAGGAGTGGACTGAGTTGGCCCAGGAAGGATCAGTGTGGCGTGACTGGGTCCGGCCAGCAAAGACTCGTAACAGAGGTGAAAAACCCCCCAGTCCCATTCTTAAATAACTGTCTGGTGCAGTGAAGGGGGTTGCGATTTAGTGAGGGATACCTCAGCTCTGTTTCAGAATCGCTCGAGACTATCGGGCCGACCACATTTTTCTTCATTGTGGGGCGAGCTCCCAGACCTGCAACGCGTTGGGTGGTGGCATAGTTCACTTGTCACCACCTTGAACTCCTTAACTGTACTCGCGGCAGACTGGTATACAGGATGGGCAGACACAAAGGCAAGATGTTAGACACCAGCCTGAATGCGGGTGGCCCCCCATAACTAGCACTAGAAACCCATCGCCGAGTACCTCCACCACTGGGCCAGCTGAGACCTATTCCGATAAGCTGGACCTCATATTAAAGGAAGTCCGGGACTCTAAGAAAATAGTAGAACAGCAAATCTGAGCCCTTACAGACAGCCTTACTCTCGAGAGCAGACCATGGGAAACTCGCTGAGAGAGTAGGGGAATATGAGAAGGCTTTGACTAGCATGGACCCCCAACTCTCAGAGCATACTATGCACATAAAACAGCTGCATCACCAAGTCAGTGGCCTTCAGGACCAGATCGAGGATGCGGAGGGCTGCAATTCCCGGAACAACATTTGAGTCATTGGGCTTCCGGAGTGCAGCGAAGGCACTAAACCTGCGGACTTTATGGAAGCTTGGTTCCCGAGCATGTCACCCTTGATGGCTTGTACCCATATTTCTGTGTGGAGAGGGCACACCAAATTCCAACTGGGGCGCCAGAGGTCGGAGAGCCGCCCCGTCACCTGATTGTCAAAATTTTAAATTATAGAGACCGAGACGTGATCTTACAAAAAGCGAGAGAAAAAACGCAAATCCAATTAGAAAACTAGCGGATCTCTCTATACCCGGAATACACCATAATGGTCCAGCATCAACGGACCTCCTTCCAAGCAGTAAAGAAAAAGTTACGGACATCCCAACTTAAATACGCCCTATTGTTCCCAGCCAGACTTAAAGTTATAAACGACAGGAAGACCTACTTCTTCGACAGCCCCAATGATGTGGAAGAATGGCTTGAGGTGATGGACCTGGCACAAAGTCAAGATAAGTCATCGGGTTCGGTGAGATATCGCCCCATAAAGACACAACAACCACAATTCCGTGGTTACGGTCGAGGCCCAAAGAACCCTGCAAAAATTGCTCCGACTCCAGCTCAAAAGATGACGGGCAGAGCGGAGGCTCTAACTGCAGCTGGATCATTTTTTGAGGATAACACTAAGATCACAACAGACTCAGAAGACAGCACCATTCAATCCGACTCGGACCACAGCATTACTCTGTTTCCCTCGATGACACCCCAGACCGCGGATGACCTACTCGATAATTGAATTTCAAGGTGTTATGTATCATTTTAGGACCCTAGTGTAATTTTCCTGATTCATGCCCTTATATAGGTATAAATTACCATATCCTTATATAGGCATAGAAATCCTAACCATATTTATACATGGCCCATGCAGTCCAAATACGGCATGGCTACTTCCACTAGTTCCGAAAATCCACAACGATTTCTTGGAAAAAACAGCCTTCAGCAGTCAGGGAAATCCCCTTGCTTGCATATTGATTTCTCCAAGAACTCATGCAGTTTTCAAAGAACTGCGAGCCTTTAGTGATGTTATTATGTCCAATCTTATGTCAAACTCGCACCTTCAAGGTATAAATATCCCAAAACTTGCCCTAAAAAACACACGGGGTTTGGAGCAGTTCGACTATCTACTTGCCCGACGCAGCTGCCGAAGGAAGCCGACCCTCCAGCAGAAGCACTGAGAAAGACCCTGTCTTTTCTCCTGCCAAGAAATCCAGCTCTAGTGTTTCCAAAATCCAAGCTACCCTTGCGGGTTGCTGGGAGATCGACTCCTGAGAAAGAGATACCAGACCTCTTCATTCTAAAACCAAGGTACGGAGCTGATTAGAGCCCTAAGAGAAATTTTGAATAGATTTCTGGCAGAAAATACTAAATCTTTGCTACACCACACTTACTTCTTCCCTCGTACTAGACTTAGGTTAGGTACACCGGGGTAGGCGTATTTTAGAAAGCACCAGTGGAGTACGTTTTAGTCTTTTATATATTTGATGTATTTATCTTATGACTTAGAAACCATATCATGCTATTACAATATTATTTTGAAATACTCTTTTTACTGTATGCACTTTACTTCATGACAAGTATTGCGATTGTAGCAGTTCATTTCTTTTGCATGAGAAAGAAGACTGTTCAATAAATAATCTTTTTATCGAAAATGCCTGTCTCTCTATTTTCTCTGCACCTCTGGTGAAACGAAGCATGCACGATTGACTGAGTGAAATAGCCATCTATTGTTTCCGCGACTCTAGAGATATATTTCTCATTCTTGGGAAACAAAGTTGTCATGTTTATGCGGTTGTCAGAAAATTATCCCTTCTTGTGTATTCGAGAAAGTTTCTAGTGACCTCTGAGTTAGCTGGCACACACACAATTAAGTTTACTTAATGCAATAGAGACCTAGGCGACTTAAGTCCTAAGTCAATTCTATAGTATATGCTATTCCAATGCGCAGAGCCTATTGGGAATATAGGAACTACACTACAAAGGGACTAACCCTCTACATTGTATGACTGCACTGTCTGGGACGATTAAGCCACAAGAACAATATAACAAACCCATCAGTATTCTTTTTCCCGAGATGGCTCGCTCATGATTATAACGTGTATATAATTCCTACAATGTGATCTGAAATGTCATGCTTTTCATCTAGCTATATATATAGCGGTGGTGTGGTGGAGAGCAAAATAAAATAATCAGCACCAGTACCTGGGTTCGTCTCGTCTATTCAACCTGCGTGACTGCTGGAGACGTCTTTTTGCCTAATATATATATATATATATATATATATATATATATATATATATATATATATATATATATATATATATATATATATATATATATATATATATATATATATATGTAGTCACAGCACATACGATCTGATAAGGACTTTTAGGTAGTGTCAGATGCCCACATTACCTTAGTGTCATGCATAAGGTGATTCTTTCCATAACCTGCACAGATAGATTTGTTACGAGAAACCCCCCCAGGGCCCTGTAGTGCTACTGGAGCTTTGTAACCAAGCAAGCAATAGTATGGTTGGCGGCACTAACCCTCCACACAGCGAGTGCACAGTTCTATGGACTTTGTATGCTAAAGTTATTTGTTTGGCTCAGCACGGTTTATTGGCTGCGCTGAGTATGTTTAGTTCACGAGGGATGGGGAATACCCTGTCTGTGTTCATTCATTGGCTCCGAACTGCAAGGAACATAGCTCCTATGATATACTTATGCCTCGCAATAAAGCCACCTTATGGTTCCTACAACTTGTGATCTGGAATGTGCGAGGGCTGGGGGCAGTGCACAAGCATCACAGAGTTCATGCTTATCTCCTTAGGCGGAGGGCATATATTGTCTTCCTTCAGTAATCGCATTTGATGGAGTCGGAGGCATTGAAGACTCGCATAAAATGGAGAGGTCATGTATTTACTACTAACTATTAGGCCTTTGCTAGAGGGTGACTATATGGATTCTCCATGGGGTCCTGTTTACAGAATTAGATTGTAGCACAGATGATCAGGGCCGATATATATAGTTAAAGGGCACCCTAGACGACCTGCCTGTGGTCCTGGGAAGCATCCACGCCCGAATTACGATCAGGACACATTTTTTCAGAGCCTGGGTAGAGCCCTGGCAGGGAGGGATACCATTGCCTGGATTCTGGGGAGTGACTGTAATGCTGTCCTTGATGTAGACTTAGATAGATCCTATCCTCCATTGCATGGCGCCAGAGCCTACAAACAGGCTGATTTCTAAAAACATGGTTACAGGGCTGGAGACCCAACGACACAGGGAGCATGTTGCACCCCACACTTAGGGAATATTCCTTTTATTCCCCAGTCCACCAGCTCCATACCAGAATCGATAGGTTCCTCTGCTCCCACACCATTGTCACACATATACACCAGTCCACCGACGTATCCAAAACTTTTTCTGACCATAATCCCCTGGAGCTCACGCTTACATGGAGTAGAGTTCCAACCCCTGTCCCGACCTGGAAATTATGGCCCCAACTCCTGGAGGATGCCCTGTTTCAGACAACAATATCTACCAACATTAGTAATTACCTTGCTGAAAATTGGAATACAGCTTCCTCCAGCCTAATAGATTGGGATGCGCTTAAGGTGGCGTTGCGGGGCTCTGCAATTGGTGCCATTGTAGGGGCTAGACAAGAAACACATAAGAGTATTATTAATAAAGAAACTCTAATGACAGATCTGGAACAAGCCACTGTGTTGGCCCAGACAAAAAGTGAATCCCTACGGGAGGCACGCAATAAACATGTGTAGACCCTTGAAACCCTTTGACTTATAGACCACCAAGTTTCCACACAACGGAAACATACAGAGGCCGATAAGTCCAGTACACTATTAGCCCAAATACTGAGGGACAGCCCGGAAGCGCCAATTATCACTAACATACGCTAAGCACAAAAGGGCTTAGTTCATTCTCAACTGGAGATTAATGAGGCATTTTGTACCTATTTTAGCACCAGCGCACAATGATGATAATCTAGTAGATGATTTTTTAAATGGCCTGACAACCACGGAAGCTACACGAAAATATCTCTCAGGGCCCATCACCCAACATGAAATAAAAGTTGCAATCAAAGACTTAAACCGTAGCAAGGCCCCTGGCTTAGATGGTTTACCCATTGAATTCTTTGAAATGTACTCAGATATCTTAGGGCCAGATGTAGGTCGGCAAATACCAGTTGGTAACGGCCGATTTCGGCCGTTACCAACCCGTATTTGCTAATGGAGATGTAGGGGCCTTAAAATATACAGAATCGGTATATTTACCGATTCGGTAAATTTACCTATTCTGTAAAATACCGAATTGGTAAATTTACCAAATCAGTAAATACAGATGTAGGTGGCACTGGAAACTAATAGTATTACATGGTAAATAACGAATTCCAGTGTACATGCACATCTGTGCATGTACACCTGTGCCATGTGGCACACAGACATGCCCTAAGAGCATGTATGTGTGTCACATGGCACACAAGCCAGTAACAAGGGTGCAACAGGGTGTCAAAGTGACACCCTGTCCCCCTTGTAAAATTGGTAATTTTACCGATTCGGTAATTACCGAATCGGTATTTGCTATTGAATCCTATGGGCTTCAAGGTCCATAGGAATCAATGGAAAATACTGATTCGGTAATTACCGAATCGGTAATTACCAAATCTTACCGATTCTGTATTTTTACAGAATTTTTTACCTACATGGCAATTACCGAATAGCAAATACCGAATCGGTAAAATTCGGTATTTACCATTCGGTAATTTGCTATTACCTACATTTAGGCCCTAGTCCCTAAGCTGGAGGAACTCTATAAGATGGCTTGGAATACCGGCCACCTGCCGCATTTCACTATGCAAGCCCTCGTGGTGTCACTCCCCAAGCCAGGACGGGATGGCACCGACTTATCTAATTACAGACCTCTGCCCTTATTAGCAACCAAATATAAAATCCTAAGCAAGGCCCTTGCTAATCGATTATTACCTGCCCTCCCCTCCCCTAATGCAGCACTTCTCTAAACAGTAGGAGACTTCATCACATCATGATGGCCACCCCTATATGGTACGGTAATGCAGGATGCGTGGCGCTGGACTTGCGTCAGGCCTTTGACTCTATAACATGGGAATATATGTTTGCGGCCCTACAGCCCTTTGGCCTCCCCCCGGATTTTTTCCAATGGGTCTACATTAAGCTCACCGCCAGGGCACGTACTGGAGGCCACATCTCCCGAGAATATACAATACACAGGGGTACGTGACAGGGGTGCCCACTTTCCCCCTCCTGTTTGTCCTGGCGCTAGAGCCACTGGCTATAGCCCTAAGACTGTCGTCCGAACCTCTGGGAATACCAATTGATGGCATCACACACTTAATCTCAATATATGGAGATGGCATCCCGATTTATCTGTGCGACTTAAAAGCTGGGGCGGAACCCCTGCCCGAAGTCTACTCCTCCTTTGAGAGTATATTGGCCTCGCCATTAATGCAGGGAAATCTAATGCCTTCTATTTCCGGGATGGACCACGTCCAGATATGCTCCAATTCGTCACCTACCAGCTATCTGTAGCACAATACATTCAAATATTTTAGAATTCACATATGTAGGACACAGGTAGTCCAACTGGAGGGTAATCTAATGAAGGCTATTGCTGCAATACGCTCCAGCATCTTGTTCTGGACATCCTTGCCACTGTCAGTAATGGGACGGATTGCCATCTCTAAGATGGTGATGTTACCTCGCCTTTTATATTTCTTTGCTAATCTGCCCCTGATGGTGCCACAATCCACCTTCCAAACACTGGACATGCTTCTGCTGGAACTTATCTGGGGGAAGGGAAGATGTAGGGTTAGCCTCAAGAAGCTGCAACTGGCGTCACACAGGGGAGGGCTGGGAGTTCCTGATTTCCGGGCATATTACTATGCATCCCAGCTACATTGGCTGTCTTACTGGACGGCAGGCAGGAACCTACAGGAAATAGGTTATAACGCTTGTGACTTGGAACGTGAAACCCTGCACAATCTACTGCTCCCTAAAATAAAAATACCCCCAGATGCACCCCCTTTGTTAACAACTGCACTACGTTGCTGGAAAAAGGCCCTACAGTATACCTCAGGCACGAGTAATATCCTGTTATTATGGATACCAATCACGGGGGCAAGCTCACAATGACCGGACTACATGACTGGATAGAAGCTGGCATGGCAGAGGTTGGTTCTCTGTTTGGAGATGGCACTCTATTAGACCATGTCACCTTTGTGCGGAATACTGGCGCACCAGACCGCCTTTGATTGCTACACGCAACAATTGTGCACTACATTAGGGTGACATGGGCACCTCAGCACAGCGAACCCCCACAACACGAACTAGTACATCTACTTTACTATATGGGAAGGGGTGGCCACCTAGTCAAATGGCTCTATACAGACATTCGAGCACAGGCGTCCACTGTCTTCATGGACCTCCGCACAAAATGGGCAGAGACCACTGACACGGAACTCACTGACAAAGCCTGGGAGAGCATCTTAGAACACCCCAAATGGGTCTTCCATAATAGCAAACTTAAATTTATCCAAACTATGGTGCTGCATAGATCTTACTTATAAAATAAATAAAATAAAAGCCTTTTATATAGCGCCTGGTTACACTAGGAAACAGTGTGTCCCGCGCTTTTTGAACAAGGACTGAGCTGGTAATCCAGAAGCTGGGGGAGTGATATTGTAGAGGAAATCAGAAAAGAGGCTCATACCTTCGGGAACAGGTAGGTTTTTAATTTTTGACGAAAGATTTTTTCTGAAGGTTTCTTTCTAAGTTCCAAGGGAAGAGCATTCTATTGTTTGCTGGCCATGTATTTAAAGGATCTACTGCCCATACGTGACCGGAAAATTCTGGGTACTCGGAAAAGCATACATCCTTGAGATCTTAAAAGTCGTCTGGGTTGATATTTGGTCAGCAAATTTTGAAGGTATTTTGGTCCTTTTCCTTGGGTGATACGATGAGTTATACACATTGTTTTGAAAGTAATGTGCTCACCTATAGGGAGCCAGTGGAGTGGGCTAGGGCACTTTTCCCTGATGATCTTCTTGATAGATTAAGTGCCAGGCGAGCAGTGGCATTTTGGGCGCATTGTAAAAGCTGAAGACCTTTTTTACTCATACCCATAAACAATGAGTTGCTATTGTCTAGATGGGGAGTTACTAGAGCATGAATCAGGGTTTTCCTATTTGTTGTAGGGAGGGAATCCAGAGTTTTACATAAGGTTTTAAGGATTCCGTAGCATTTGCCAGCAATCACCCTGGTGTGATGTTCGAGGGATAGAGTAGAGTCTAATCTGACTCCTAAGTTTTTCACCTGTTCCGAGGGCTTTGGTATGGCGCCAAGTTCGGATGGCCACCATGCAGACGACCAGATGGATGGATTTTTTCCCAACACAAGAAGCTCTGTTTTATTTGCATTGAGGCATAAGCAGTTGGTATTCATCCATCTAGCTAGGTCGCTGAGGCATGCAGAGAAGCTAGTTGATGCTTCCTCGGGTGGTCGAGACAGTGTCACCACAAGCTGGGTGTCATCTGCGTATGACACTATCTCGACCCCATATGCCTCAACTATCCCAGCCAGGGGGCCATATAAAGATTGAATAACGTAGGGCTCAAGATTGAGCCCTGCGGCACCCCATGTCTGAGTGCTCGGACTTCAGATTTAAACGGGGAGCAGTTGATTTGGAATTGTCTATTGGCTAAGAATGTTTGCATCCATTCATAAGCTAGGCCATCAATTCCAGCTTCGCTGAGACGAGATAGTAGTATAGGGTGAGAGACGGTGTCGAATGCCGCGCTCAGATCTAATAGAAGGAGCGCGGCTGTCATTCCCTCATCTACTCTACTCCTTAATAGCTCCGTAGAAAAGAGAAGGGCTGATTCAGTAGAGTGATATGTTCTGAATCCTGACTGCGAGGGATGGAAATGATGTCCTTCTTCTAGATGTGTTATCAGTTGGACATTAACTATCTTTTCCACTACCTTCGCACAGAATGGGTGGAGCGATATGGGACGATAGTTGTCCAGTTGGGTGATGCTGAGATTAGCCTTTTTTTTTATAGGAATGACCTGAGCTGTTTTCCAATCTTGTGGTATATGGCTGGTTTGAAATGATAATTTAGCCATATGGCTAATGTGATCTACCAATAGCTCAGCCTGGTTCTCAAAAATCTTGGGGCGAGCTATGTCATTGGGGAAGCCTGATTGTATGCTGCGGATGATTCTTAGCATTTCCGTATTATCCGGCACAGAGAAATGGCTTAGGTGGCTGATGTCGGTGGGTTTGTCATTAATGGCATGATTAGTAGTCATATCATCCGTTATCTTCGGAAAAGTTTTGTAGATATTCTCTACTTTTAGGACCAAAAAATCTGCTATTGCTTCACAAGTTGCTACAGAATGGGTGTCTGGAGCTGTCGTCCTGTCAGCTGAGGTGAGCTCCTTATAAATGACAAAGAGTTCTTTAGTAGAATTATCAGCTGATTCAATTCTTCTACTAAAGAAGTTTCTTTTAGCTATTCTGATTTTTTTATGATAGTTTTTTATACTGATTTTATATTCACGTTTGGCTGTTTCCTCATATTTATTACGCCAGATATGCTCTAGCTTTTTGCATTTAGATTTGGCAACTTTTAGCTCAGTATCAAACCATTGTGCCGATTTAAGACGTCTTACAGGTGGTTTAGTGGTCCACGGTATAGTATCATCAAGCGCTTTTGTAAGCCAGTTCTCATAGTCTATCCACGCTTCCTCTATATTTTCTTTCAGAGGGGGGCAGTTAGTCTTAAGGGCAAGTTCTAGATCAGTTTGTTCGAGTTGCCCCCATTGTCTGCGCTTAGATGTTACCTGCTTAGTTTGTTGAATTTGTTTATATTCTGCGGGGATAGAAAATTTAATCAAGAAATGGTCAGACCATATTACCTGGGTAGGTGGTTGAACCATCACTCCCTCCCAGTTAGCAAAGATCGGGTCAAGTAGATGACCCGCCTTATGGGTAGGTTTTAAGGATTGTAATTTAAGTTTTAGCATTTCTAAGGATGCAAGAAGTCCCTGGGCATCATTATTATTTTCGTCTTCAAAATGGAGATTTAGATCTCCTAAGATAAGTAATTTATTATAGCGTAGAGCAGACTGTGTAATTGTCTCTGTCAGACTTTCTATAAAATTTGTGGGTCCTCCTGGTGGGCGATAAATTAGATAGCCATTAAAAGTGATATTAGGTCTATATTTAATTGCGAAAAAAGCGGCTTCACTATCTTTGATCATGATCTTTTCTAAAGTGCAAATTAGTTCGAGTTTATGAATGATGGCAATGCCCCCGCCTCTTTGTTTTTCTCGGTTAAGTCTTAGTATGCCATAGTTATTGGGTAGGGCCTCTAAAATATCTGGGGTGGACTCTTCATCAAGCCATGTCTCCGTTAAGAAAAGGACTTCTGGTTGTTGTTCAGTTAGTATATCAAATATTTCAAACTTATGTTTTCGTAACGAACGACAGTTGATCTGAAGCATTGTTAGCGGTTTTATCTTGTGTTTGCTGTCATTATTACTTTTAGAGTATTGAAGACAGGTCCTACATCTTGGAGGTATCGTATCGGCCTTCCATGAGTGTTTACATACTTTCCTGATAGGTGGGCATAGGCTTTCTAGTTGCTCTTTACTGTATGTTATCATTTTTGGGGGGTCTAGGGGAAATTGTGCAGGGATTTGTGCCCCTGTCCCCGTTCGGCCACAGACGGGCACAGACGGGCTTGCCTCTGGTGCGCCTCCGGTGCGCCGTCGGCGCGCCCGCTGCGCCCGTCGCTGCGCGCACGGGAAGGGGTGTTCATTTTATAGTGTCTGGGCCCAAATCGCCCAGACACTAGAGCGCTGTCCTTGCTCTCTCCCAATATGGCGCCCAAAGTCTGCGTCTGAAGGTAGTGAGGGAGCTAGTCACCAGGAGCCCGAAAATCGGCTTCCTGACGTTTCAGCGGGCTTTCGCGGTCGGGAGCGGTAAGTGGCGGTCGTGTAAAGTGGGTTTAAAAATAATAAAATCAATTTTCTATGTTGCTGTAAATATCGGCGCAAAATAAGACAAATAAGAGAATACAATGCATGTTCCCTGAAGCCCCAAACTGCTGTCCGAGATGTAAAGCCCAAGAGGCGGGCTTCATTCATATGTTATGGGCTTGCCCCCACCTTCGTTATTACTGGGGAAAGATCCGGACTACACTTGGGGAAATCAAGCACCTCACAATTACAGATAACATCCTGGAATGCCTGTTGTTCCTGCGCAAGCGTAACAGCACCCTGAAGGTCAAATTGCGTTTCTTAGACGTTGCATTTATATTGGCCATCGGAGCAATTATTATGCGATGGAAGTTACCTAGGAGACCCCCAATACACGCATGGCGGGACGAGATACCCAGATGGGGCAGTACTGAAAGTGCAGCACTCAGACGCGAGGAAGCACAAGGATTACGAAAACACCCCATTTCTATGGAATGGGACATTAAGTTGGAAGAACTCAAGGAGTTAGATATCCCACCCATACTTGTCAATCCTACCCCATGACCAACCCTGATAAGTGGCACACAAGAGCGGACAGCCCAAGCAGACCCTACTGATTAGCCCATTGCACACCATCAGTACCGGATGGATAATGATATTAGATTAGGAGCACGAGGTGAGATGGACGGCAGAAGACTGGCCGACCAAGAAGAGGGGGGAGGGAGGGTGGGAGAGGGAGATAGCTCAGTTCACTGTATAATTTTAAGATACACAGGCAAACACCTTCTGGGATTATAGTATATATTATGGATGTATCAAATGTTCTCTGCTTGAATTTTATGTATTATGATATACAACATTGGTTACAGTGATAATAAGTTTGTAAAACGTATTACTGGTAAAGATTGGACAACAACCAACAAAACAAAAAAATGGCCAAAGTACTTCATATGATATATTGCACTGAAACTGAGGATTCAATAAAGTTTGTTTAAAAAAAAGGGGGGGTATATTCACAAGAACGTGTGATAACTACCGCCAGAGTAGCGTAAACCATCTTTCAATATCACAGCCTATCGCGGGAAAATAACCTTGTGCCAATGTGGAATATACAACAAGGTGGTAGCATGCGATAGTCACCAGATAACGCGCCAAATGTCAGTGTGAAAATCAATGCCACGCCGTAAAAATGCGATACGTGAACTCAAAAATTCATGTGATGAGGCCAAACGCGGTACAGAAATCATCGAAGACCAGCTACAAGCCTGAAAATCCCACGCGTCTGGCAGAACAATGCACTATAAAGGCAAGAAAAAAAATTCTAACTGTGTAGCAACATGGATGCACCCAAACCGAGTGCAGAGGCCAAGCCGAACACCACAAGCCCCACGGAGGACCAGCCAGGAACTCTGCATTCGGGGAAGGGCAAGGACAAGAGGAAGACTGGGTTCAGTCCACAGGAAGACCTGATCCTCGTCACGGAGGTGACTGAACACCATCAACAACTGTTCGGCACCTCCACTGCAGCACTGGCAACCCAAACCCAAATATGACTGGCCATTGTTACCAACGTCAATGCAGTTGGAGTGTCAAGGAGGTCACTGAAGGACGTCAAGAGGCGCTGGTATGATCTGAAAAAGCAGACCAAACATAAGCTCGCCACCAAAGGGAGGCAGCAACGGCGACTGGAGGTGGGCCTCCTGTGACACAGGAGGAGCTGGATGAGCTGGAGCAAATGGTGGCCACAGTCAGCAGTGAAGAGGCAGTGGCAGGATTGGGGGGCCTGGACACAGCATGATACGTCCTGACTGAACAGCAACAGGGTGAGTAACGACCAGGGATGGGGGGACGGGAGGAGATGGGCACAATGGCACACATGCACAAGTATGCATAGCATGCTGCACACCCACAATGACTGCGGAACATGTTCATTATTGCCTTGGCACACTGCACCAAACATAGAAATGCCAAGTAGGCACCCATCCACAATGTGCACGGAGGGCCCCACTATCACCAATATCAAAAACTGACCCATGCACATGTGCTGAATCCAGCAAAACAGCGGCTCTATGACCCACACTGACAATGCAAGTAACACTGCATGTCTGAAAGCATGACAGCTGCCAAAAAGAAAAATAGCAGGGCTCACGAATGTACATGGAGGTAGTCCAGTGCGGATCACATCCGTAAAGGAGCAGGTCACACCCTGACATGTCCACGTGCACCCACAACCCATACCATACGAAACACACAGAAGACAAACAATGCACCAGGCTACAAAATCTGTCAGAGAGCACATATGACCCAAGTCAAAAGCAAATCAGGCCCCGATAAGCACACAATTCAAAGGCAATCCACTTCAAAGGGAGAAGGCACCATGAAATCAGAGCTGCAGGGGCAACTCCCCCACAATGCAGCACACAACCATAGCAATCACAGGACATTAGCAACAATGGCAATGTGGTACAATGTGCAACACCAGCACCACAGGACAGAGTTCACAACAGGTTCAGATAATGCGTAGTAACTGTCCACTCACATCTGGCATTGCCTGACATTGTGTGATGATAATGAACGGGTACTACCACACATCCGTCATGTATTCGGAAAACACACTGACTGCCATCAAATAGCCAGCTTCCCCCAAACAGTCACAATGTACATTGACATGCAGTCTGAATGTAATCATCTGCAAATCAACAACATACATGTGAAACTCTGTTAACCTGCATCTCTCCTTAACATTTCAGAGGGACAATCAACACCTACTGCAGAGCAGAACACAAACCCCATCATTGATGATGTAGAGGACAACCTGTACATATGTCAAGATACCATCCAACAGATACTGAAAAGCCTTTGCACCCCAGGAGCAGGGCAGGCCAGCTGCCTCGAGGTGACCCCAACACCTGCACCGACCCAACAGCAGGAAACACACACCACCACGGTGCTCCCAGGACCCCATGAACAATACATGGGGCACATACAAGCTGTGTGGTCTTCCCAGGTGGAGTTGGCTGAACAGCTGTGGGTTGGGTTCGAGCTCATGGCAGCCAAACTCGATGCCATTCGTAGGTGTCTGAGTCCCATCTGGGACCACGTACAGTGCATATTGGACACCCCCTGTCCACACCATGCTCCGCCACAGACATTGGCTGACCTTGCAGGTGCCATGAATCGTACCCAAGAACTGTGTGGGCAGACAGGCACCAGCCATGACAGCACAGAGTTGGCACATATGCAAGGTCAATGGAGACCATGGAGCAGATGCATGCTGGAAGGATGCCTGACACGGGTGGACCCCAGCGAGTAGTAGTTGGGGACTTCAATGCCCTGCAGTACTTCATCTTGCCATTGCTGCCACAGAGCCGTTCACAGATGACTGCAGCAGGAACATCGCCACACGCAGCTCTGACCCCTGATGTGTCCGTGGCACACAGTGATGCTGCTCAATCGCCTTTGCAGTCTGATGGGTCAGTGGCTAACAGTGATGCAGCTATCTCCGTACCACACACACCGGACACAGAACCTGTACCAGGAGAGTAAGAAAGGGATGTGAACTACTGTGTGAGGAAGGAGGCAGTAGCAGTCATCACCGCCGTATGGCCTGTCCCTGCCTGCTTATGGCCTATGCATCATGGCCTGGGAAACACCTCCTAGTGACCCCCAGAACATTCTGCGACTTTCACCCGGACCCCGAAACGCACTGCCATTTAATCACCGCTGGCCAATTACACAGCTATCCTGCTGCAGACTGCACTCTCCCTCTTCCCAATCACTGTGCAATCCCCAAAGGTCTCTGGTTGGCCCCCCACTGGCCTTCCATGTGATGTGGGTTTGGATGGCCATGTACAGCTCCAGCTCGGTCAATCACCTGAATTTGAATAAAACATACTAAATCACACAGATGTGTCATCACTTTGTTCAATCACGTATGGAGATATGGCTGGATGTAGAAACAATGATTGCACACGAAGGTACACACTGGTAACTGACATTCATGCGCATGTGTATCCCTGAGACACATCGCCAATTGAATGACTGTGAAGGTGAGTACTAGCTGTGTCCCCATTGCACATCAACAACAATCTCTCAACCCCCAACGTAGGCACACGTCCATGTATTGAATAGGGCTGTGTGTAGTACTGACCCAAAAGTCAGCAGGCCAGGAGTGGTGTCCTACACCACATGTGGCATCAGAAGTTCACGTTGCATACCTACTCACACACATCTGTGTGGACACATTCTGTTATGATATATGACATTGCTCCACATGGTCGGAGGTTGGGCACCATACTCACATTGCTGTAGTCACGTAAGTGCACATGTCCTCCAGTACCTATCCAAAAACACTGTCTGGCTCACAGAGGTGAGCTTGCCAAAGGGATACCCCCATTGCACATGTGTCAGTCAGTTCCTCCCTGTGTAGGGACGATGCTCATTGTGGCACACGAGTGGACATTCCAAACAACACACCTCACAGTCAGACACCAGTGAAGTTGCATAGACTTTATTGGCATGTGCGTGTCAGTACGGACGAGGCAACAGCCACAACAGGTAGGGACATGCTTGAGACACTTACATGCAGCATGGGTACATGTTGAGGTTCAGGAAATGTTGGGGCTAAAATGGGCAACATTCATCATGGATGGCAACGCTCTCAGCCCACCTTGCCTTGCTGGGTGAGTCATGTGTTGTTTGGCATCTGCCCATTGCCCCTTGTGAGGGGGTACGACTCACTGCCAATGGGATCTGCATGGTGCTTTGCCTCCGGAGTGCGCCAATAGTCTGCTCTGCTGACGGTGATCAGGTGTGAGAGTCCAACAGGTTCCCATGTCATGCAACATTGATATGAGTGTGCTCTCCCCCAGCAGTGTGTCCGAATTGGCAGCATTGTCAAACGACAAAGTGTTGCAATGAGCATGGACCTAAATCACCTTGCACAGGTGTGTGTACACATGCGTTGTTCCACGCACATGTATCCAGAGCCCGGGAGAAGGCAGATGTGTACTCTGTTGTGGTGGGATATGTGAGCAATCCCCATGATGTAACAAGTTGTTGGGACATGTGCTGTGGGTGAGAATCGGATGTGGCTGCAGTAACATAGTTACTCGTCCATGAATGCCCGTGCACCTTCATGTGCAATGTGTTCCAATAGTACGTCATTGTCGTGTTCAAGGAACACCAGGTTGAGCCAATCCATTAAGTGGTCCAGGCAGGTGTGCTCAGCCATGCCGTCGCACCAATCCGCAACACAGCCCAATAGGGGAGCGCCTCCATGTGGTCATTGCACACCAGCAATTTTGCAACCGCCCAAGCACAACTACCAATATATATGCAGTATGTCAGGGCATCCCATGCACAGCTGCCTTGTTACACTCCTGTTCATGATCCAACAGGGGGCACACACACAGGTCATAGTCCAATTCATCCACAGTTGTGTTGGATAGGCAGACATCCATGGGACACTCGAATGTGCATGTTCGGCAGTGGAACCAGGGCTCGATGCAGGTGAAGAGGGCAATGCGGAAGCTGAACAGTTAGCTGATCCGCAGCACTGCCGGTGGCACTGCTGATAGAAAATGCATCATACGTGCACAATACTTTTCCATGTGACGGGGCTGGTGCATGTGCCCGGTATTGCCTGCCATTGCGTTGGTGCGTCTCGTGGAACCGGCACTCTTCTGAACTGCGGCAGTTGTGTGGAGGATATGCCACAGCTCAGAGCAATTATTCGATGTGTGAGCAACGTTGGGGAGAGTGGCTTTCTGTTTCCCTGTGTTTCAAATGCATCCCATAAGGAGGTACCACAGGCAGTGATTTCTGTGTGTAGGGTGTGGATTAGTCGGATAGTTCATTTGCAGAATGTGTGGTGTGCGAGCGGTTTGAGCGGTTGCAACTAGGTAGTGTTGGCCACCATTTTGTGATTCCATTGAAGTGAGTAAGGTGAAAAAAAGGGGGGGGAGTGGGAAATAGGAGGGTAAGAGCACTGTAACCTCTGTGGGTTGTTTAGGGTGTTCTATAGAGGGGGTGCGAAGCGAGGTATTTACCCCTACTGGTGTGTAAGTGGTGGGCTACAGAAATTAAGTGAGGTATTGCGTAGAGTCTGATGCGGGTAAGGTGAGCTGGTGTGGTGCTCGGGGATTAAAGCGTGAGCCCAAATTGTGTGTCTTATGCTGTGAAGTCATGTGCCGTGGCCGCTGTACTACAGTTGTGAAAGTAGTGTCTGGATGTGTTTATAACTACTAGGACGAACTACTGACCTGTACTGGTATGGAAGTCCTTCGGGTACGGAATATATGTGAGGTATTGTTTATAGTCTCATGCTGATAAGCTGAGCTGCTGCCGGAGTCGGGGATTAAAGCGTGAGCCCAAACTGTGTGTCATATGCTGTGAGGTCATGTGCTCTGGCCACTGTGCCTCATCTGTCAAAGTAGTGTCAGCATGTAGTTATAGCTACTTGGATGAACTTTTGTTTAGAACATTGTAGCTTGTGTACGGTGCTCAGGGGGTGTTTTATAGGGAGTGTGAAGGTAAATCAATATGCTATTTGTAAAGCGCAAACTACTCACCCCTATGGATGAGTAGAGATGGGGATCAAAGCGGGAGGTCTCTGCTGCAAAGTGAGATGGTCTGGCTGCTGCGCCACAGCTGTTTGGAAAATACATTTTGGCGAGGGTGTGGGATTTGGCGTTTTATGGCCCTTAGATAGTGGGCCTAAGTTGTACGTTATAGTGTGGCTTTAAAAAGAGCCCTTGTGTTCATTAGTTGGAGCTACATATAAGTGCTGATGCACAGCTTCAAGTTATTCATGAAAACTTGCTTTCTCTGATCTGTGAAGTGTACTCCATCACTTCTGGATATATCTGCCATATCAAAACATATGTAGTTGTTTTATAAGGACCCCGTTTTGTGGTCTCTGAGGTATGCAGAGACAGCTTTGTTGACTTTTTTCCGAGAGTTTTCAATCTGAGGACAAAATTGTTTGGACCATTTCCACTTCTGTCTTTCGCATATATTGGAATATACAAAGACAGTTTGAGGCAAAAGTAACATCAATTGTCCAAAGGTGTCCTTCATAAGCATTTCCAAACCTACCCCAGGAAATGTGCCTTGGTCGGTTCCACAACAGTGCACAATCATGAGGTCAGGGTGTTGGAGATGCAAACAGGTTTTAATCAAAGGCAACAATTGGTGCCACTTCAATCCTCTCTGTCCAAACCATTTAATATCCACATTTTGTAAACCTAGGTCTAAGTCAATACGTCTCTGTTCTGCATACCTCTTGCACCAGAAAACATACCTATGTCCTACGATCCACACTAGCATTTTGGAGGTATGGCTGAAAGGTATGGAGAGATATCTGTAGCTCATGCAGTTCCTTCGTAGAATAAGAGATATGTTTAAAGATGAGGAACTAGTTTTTTTTTCGCATACAAAACGGTACCTGATTGGGAGATGAAAAGTATTGTTTTTTAAAAGTAGGGTGCACATTGGTTTTGTGGAAAAATATCTTTGTGATTGGTTAAGAAAAAACATTTTGCACATGGAGTACATATTATAGGATAACATTTGATCAACTCAACCACACCTGCTACTTGCATTTGGAAGGCACTGTTCGAACTTAAAACAATTGTGAACTTTTAACCTGCACGTGCCGTTAAATGTTCGAGCGGGAAGCGTAGTAATTCCGCCTACCGGTGTGAAAACTTGGGGATGAAACCAAGCTGGTTTCTGTAAAGTGATAGGCTCTGGGCGCTGTAGGATACTAGCCACTGTAGTATAAGAGTATAAGTAGTGTTGGTATGCGTTTATAGTATTCAGGGAGTGTGGAGCGAACTACTCATCACTACTGGTGTGAAGACTCGGGGATTAAACCGTGAACTCATTGCTGTAAAGTGATGTGTCTGAGAGCTATAGCATACCTGTGGAAGAAGTGTTACTTTACATTTATACAATATAAGGAGTGGGAAGAGAAAGACTTACCCCGACTGGTCTCAAGACTTGTAGATGAAACCATGGGCTCATTGCTGTAAAGTCATGTAGTATTCCATTGTAAGTCATAGTAGAATGTTAGTATGTAATTCTACTAGAATCTAAGGGGCATATTATCAAGGAACGGCGTTAAAATGATCGCCGCTTTAGCGGCAGGAAACTGCTGCTAAAACGGCGATAATGGGCTTGATAATATGCCGTAAAGAATTCCAATAGAAGCCCATGTTAACACCAGAATATGAGCTTCTATTGGAATTCTCTACGGCATATTATCAAGCACATTATCACCGTTTTAGCAGCAATTTCCTGCCGCTAAAGCTGCAATAATTTTAACATTGTTCCTTGATAATATGGCCCTCAGTATGTAATTTTAGAATGTAGGACTGTCATGAGGGGAACCTTGCAGAGTTTTAAACATGGTGCTGGATTAGACGGTTGCTTTGCTTTCTGCTCCTGTTGGTGGTTGTTTCAGGTGTCTTGTGTTCTTGTAATAAATCTACTTATTGGATCCACTGCTGTCTGCCTCTTCACTACATAAATTTGGCGACGAGCGGGAGAAGGCAAAAAGAAGGCACCACTCACCAATATTTCAAAATTGCTTGTGTTGTGCTGAAGACCTGTTTTGTTTGTGTAGCTGTTTCTACTCATGCCAGGGTCGTCGGCTCATTGAACTATGTCATCCGACTTCTAGTAGGATTTATATTTTTAGATTTTGCGCTTCCTCTGCTTCTCCACTACATTCTGGTCGCTGTACTACACGTGTGTAAGTAGAGTTAGTATGCGTTTATTTTAACAAATGCATCATGGTCCTAGGGAGGGCGACCTCTCAGGTGCAGCTCATACACTGAATAGGGGAAATTGTGTTTGCTATTTGAGGGCGGGTGCATGGATTCCACCCTGTGATAGCAAATACTTGTTGGACTACTTGAAGCGAGAGGAGGAAAACCTCGTATCGCTGTAATAGAGGGGATGCGGATGGTAAAAATGGAGAGAAAAGAACATTAAAAAAAAACGGGGTCTCATCCATTTTTTTAATTGAGGCCCCTAATGTGTAATGTTCCGTGGCCAATCCAAATATTGTATTGCGGGGTCTCTGTAGGACTGGGGATCCTAATGTCACATATAAATTGGGTGCGGAAGGGCACAGAGACGTTTTGCAGCCTAGGGGAGCGCCACCTTCCCGGGTATTGTTTACTAATTGTTCGGGGCGTTTGAGGCCAACTGAAGTCCGGGGATCGCCCCACTCCTGGTCTTTATTTAAATATGCAGGGTGAGCCTCGGCAGTCCTTGAAGCCTCGGTGGTCCTAGGCAGTGCCTTATTAGTTCTGTAATCACACGGGAAGTACTTATGGTGTTATAAAGTGATACACTCATAGAACTCTTGCAGTTGTACAATTACCCAGGCTTCATTTGTCTAATAGTCAGTTAGATTATGTTTTGTAGGTGCACTCTCATATTAAATAATGTTGTCCTTAAAATCTTCTATAAACAGATGATTATCACAATAAATAATCATCCCTTAGAAGCTCAGTGTGAACCTGGGCTTCAATGGGAATTCACAAGGGCATATTATCAACCCCTTCTTGTCATTTTAGCGGCAGTTTCCAGTTGTAAAGTGGTGATAATGTTATTGCCGTTCTTTGATAATATAGTCCTACATTATTAGCTACGGGAAAATTGCTTGCATGCACCTGTGCACCCAGGGTGCTACACTCCAACCCCTTCCCCGCTCTGTGCTCAATTGTAGGTCTTGCACACCGAGGCTTCACTGCTCCCCTGCCACCACTGGTGTGTCCCACGACGTGTCGGTGCAAGCTCCTAGTCCGAGGTACGTTTGTACTGTAGACCAGGTCTCCGGTCGGGGACGGTGTCTTAATAGTGCAATGGAAGGTGTTAGAATGCTCAGGGCATCATTGCGAAGAGAGCTACCTCTCATCCTGTCTTGAGCCATTCAATGGAATGTCTGAAAAGGGAGAAATAATTTAATGGTGGAAACTTCTGGAGGTAAATGAAGGTTTATTTTTTAAGCTTGATAGAAAATAGGAGTTGAGTGCATTCTTCGTTTTTGAAGTACGATCAACCAACTGTTAGTGGTAATCATGGTTCTAAGAGAAGTTGGAGTGCACGAGAATACACAAGGTTAAATAATAATATGTTATGGCAAGGTTCACATACAAAAGCACAGAGCGCATTCTAGAAGCATAATGTGTGCGTGTAATGCAGTGGTGGGAGCCTGTGTGCATGTACACTTAGTAAGGAGCTTACTACAGTGCCCTAAAAGCCAACGCCACATGTCTGTAGGGCAGCGCTGCCCGGTGGCTGAGGCCTACAGTATGGTCCAGCAGGTTCTTAAAATTAGACCAATGTGACTTAATGATTTCAGAGATCACATCATCACAGACGGCAACATTGCTTTTTCGCACGTGCGCAGTCAAGGTGAGGCACCCAACCCCTCCCGCAGAACCGCCCTCAACTGGTGCCTGAAGGGCAGCACTGCTCGTAGGCTCAGGCCTACCTTATGGTACAGCAGGTCTTTAAAATGAGACAGAGATGTGACTGAATGAGGTCAAAGATCACATCATAACACATGGCAATATCGCTTATTTGCACGTGCGCAGTCTGGCTGATGCATCCCACCCCTCTCGCAGCACCGCGCTGAAGAGGTGTCTGTAGGGCAGCGCTGCCCGTTGGCTCAGGCCTACAGTACGGTCCGACAGGTCTTTAAAATAAGACAGAGATGAGACTGAATGAGGTCAGAGATCACATCATTACGTTCGGCAATATGGTCCAAGGATCTCACTGCACCGCCTCGCACCCAGCCAGCCCTCCTGTGCAGGGTTTGAGCCGGCCTGCCCTCCGTTCTTGCTACTTGCTTCTGGTCTGGTTACTTTTTTTTCTCTCATTCTAAACCCCCTTTCTGCCACTGTACTTGTCTTTTTCTGGTTTCCCTTCTGCTCCCCCTATTTTCCTGCCATTATAGCCGCCTCCCTGACCCTCCCGCCCCGCTCCCTCCCTCCCCGCCTCATATGGTGACCGAAGGCGCGCATATGGCAAGCCTGTCAGCGCCCGTCTGCGCCTGGACCACGCCCGGTGCCAGACCCCTTGGCCCCCGCAAATACCACGACGACTGTCTCCACTACGAGGCCAGCACCCTCCACGCACTCAACACCAGACAATCACGCACCTGCTTCCAGGCCGCCCTGAAGCGCACCCAAGGACCCTGCCAGAACTGTAGCTTCACCAGCATCTGTCCTGCCAACCCTCCCACCGGGAAAGAATACAACCACCTCAGATGCATTCTTCTCAACACCCGCTATGCCCGCAAACACGCCGTTGAAAGCTGGGACCTACTCGCCTCCCCAGATGTCGCCTTCCTGACCGAGACCTCGCTGAACCCCCCCTCTGCACCCGACATCGCCGTAGCCATCCCGGATGGCTACAAGATCACCCACAGGGACCGCACCAACGGAACAGGAGGAGGAATCGCCATTGTCCACAGGAACACTCTCAGAGTCTTGACCAACACCGACGACACCCTCAGCACTGCCGAACACCTGCACTACCAGATCCACACCGATCCCAACACCACCCTCAGAGGTACCCTCGTCATCAGACCCCCCAGGCCCCGAGCTCAGTTCTGCGACTCCATCGCCGACTTCGGCAGCCCACACGCCCTCGCCTCCATGGACTACATCCTCCTCGGGGACCTGAACTCCCACCTCGAGAACAACAACGACAGCAACTCCACCACCCTGATTGACAATCTCGCCAAGCTTGGACTCAGGCAGCTCGTCACAACTCCCACCCTCTCCGCAGGTCACACGCTTGACCCCATATTCTCAGCAAGCTCTCACATCTCCTTCAGCCACACCACCGAACTCCACTGGACAGACCATCACTGCATTCACTTCATCTTCCGCAAGCCCACCACTCACCACCGCACCCAACAGATCCCCCGCCGTTGCTGGTGCAAAGTCACTGAGGACCAACTAACCACCACCCTCACCCGGAGCCCACCCAACGACACCACCGCCCCCGACACCGCCCCCACAACCTCAGACAGTGGATCGATGACTGCGCCAACACCCTCCCGATCAATAAACCCTGCAACAGACACACCAGCAAGAAAGACAGCTGGTTCAACGAGGACCTCCAGGCCTCCAAGAAAACATGCAGAAAACTAGAGAAGAAATGGCACCAGGAACCGACACCAAACAACTACTTAGCCCACAAGAACGCCAGCAGCAGACACCATCACCTCATCAGATACGCCAAAAGGGCCTCCTTCAATGACCGCCTAGACGACAATGCACACAACAGCAAAGAGCTCTTTAGCATCTTATAGGAACTCTCCAACCCCAGCTTCAACACCAACAACATCCGACCTTCACAAGACGTGTTCGACTCCCTTGCCACCTTCTTCCATCGCAAGATCACAGACATCCACAACAGCCTCAACGTCAAAACCACCCAACAGCCACTGAGACCTTCGTCCCCACGGACTGCGTCCGCACCGATCCCCTGCTCTCCTGGACCAACATTAGCGACGACCACACCATCAGAATCATGAACACCATCCACTCCGGATCTCCGTCAGACCCGTGCCCACATCAACTCTTCAACATAGCCAGCGCCACCATCGCACCCCATCTCCGGAAAGCCATCAACATCTCCTTCAAAACAGAAACCTTCACGGAGAGCTGGAAGCACACCGAGATCAACGCCCTACTCAAAAAACCCAAGGCTGACTCCAAGGACCTCAAGAACTTCCGGCCCATCTCCCTGCTCCCATTCCAGGCGAAGCTCATCGAGAAGACCGTCAACTGACAACTGACCCGCTACCTTTAGTAGAACAGCATCCTGGACCCATCCCAGTCCGGTTTCCGCAGCAACCACAGAACCAAAATTGCCCTCATCGCCGTCACCAATGACATCAGGGCCCTGCTGGACAACGGCGAAACCGCAGCCCTCATCCTCCTGGACCTGTCAGCTGCCTTCGACACTGTCTTCCATCGCACACTACCCACACTCCTACACAGCGCTGGGATCCGTGACAAGGCTCCGGACTGGACCACCTCCTTTCTCTCCGGCAGAACCCAGAGCGTCCGCCTCCCCCCTTTCTGCTCCAAAGCCACCGAGATCATCTGCGGCGTACCCCAGGGCTCATCCCTCAGCTCATCATTGTTCAACATCTACATGGCACCGCTCGCCCATTTCACCCGACTATATGACCTCAACATCATCTCCTACGCCGACGGCACCTAGCTGATCCTATCCCTCACCGCCAAAACCAACCTCCACAAAGGAATGAAAGCTGTCGCCGAGTGGATGAAGAACAGCAGCCTGAAGCTGAACTCAGACAAGACAGAGGTCCTCATCCTTGGCTCCACCCCCTCAGCCTGGGACGGCTCCTGGTGGGCGAGCACACTGGGAACAGCCCCAACACCCACTGACCACGCACGCAACCACGGGTTCCTCCTCGACTCTACCCTCTCCATTACTAAGCAGATCAACGCCGTCTTGTCCTCCTGCTTTAATACCCCCTGCATGCTCCGCAAGATCAACAGATGGATCCCTACCGTGACAAGAAGAACAGTCACCCAGGCCCTCGTCAGCAGCAGGTTGGACTACGGAAGCGGCCTCTACGCAGGAACCTCGGCCAAACTCCTGAAATGACTACAACATATTCAGAACGCTTCTGCACACCTGATCCTTGACATCCCTTGCCGCAGCCACATCACACACAACCTGGGAGACCTGCACTGGCTCCCCATCAACAAGAGGATCACCTTCAAGCTCCCCACCTACGCACACAAGGCACTCCACAACACCGGACCAGCATACCTCAACAGACGACTCACCTTCTACACCCCCAACCACCAGCTCAGCTCTACCAACTTCGCCCTTGCCAGCATTCCCCGCATCCATGGAGCTGGATATTTCACTCGTACAAAACCATGGAAATCCCTCTGTTATAGTTAGTTCTGCTAACTATAATTCCCGCGCCCGCAATGCACTGCTGACGATGTCACATATTACATCATTCATGACATGGTCACTGACATCACTGATGACATCATGATGACATCTCAAATTTCCTCCAACAACAAACAGTGCAGCTGACCCTGGTAAGGCACTTCAATTTCTTAGTTTTAGCAAATCCATCCAGAACAAAGTGCAACACACGTCCGGAGCTTCCCACACTTTAGCTCCACTGTATCCACAGATACCAAATGTTTATCCAAAAAGGACGGTGCACAAGAAAATAAAGTTCAACTGGTCTCCAAAAGTCTTCGAAAATACTTTATTGTTCAAATTCTTTTTTTTTAAAAAGCCTCAGCATCAGCCAACGCGTTTCGTTCCGGTGGAACTTCGTCAGGGCTGAAATATGCAAAATGAAAAGTATACTGAGTATACAAACAAGTACAACATGAAATATATACATACTACATAGACATATTATGTACACGTATATACAATTATATACACAAAAACATAAACATGATAAAACAACGCTAGACTTCAGGAAGAGACTACTAAAACCATAGACTCATGAAGATGTCAAAAAGCACATTGAGAGATACGTACATTCACAATTGAATTCATAGTGTTTATTATATACCTCTAATAATGGCAAGAGGATGGAAAACAGTAATTCACATAGGTTACTATGACACCGAATAACATATTTTGTGAACAGTGAAAGGGAAACGAGAAAAAGCATAGAAAAAGCATAGAAAGATATGTCTTGCCAGAATAGTTGCTGGGGTGGAAAAAGACATAAGGTGCATAAAGCAGCAGGAATGAAACAGACAAAGAAAAAGGAAGATAGAAAGGATGTATATAAGGGTATATATATTAGAACTAAAGTGGAAGGGAGAGAGAGAAAGGAAAGGGGAATGTAGAAGAATGCACTTAGTCAGGGGCAAGCAGAGAAAAAGAGGTTACAGAATATATAAACAAAATCAAGAGGAGTGTGGAGCGGGTCAAAATCTCATCTCATATATAATATCGTGAGATTTAAGTACAAGGAGTCACTGGTCATGGTAGGCCACGATAATTCATATGTAAAACCTCTGAGTGAAGAAGAGAATAAATCATATATTTTTTCTCTATTAGTCTACGACGAAGCTGGTGCAATATGTTGAATCTGGTGTATACCACAAACCAAATTTCTCACCTTCACCCAATCTTTGTGCAGATAAAGGATGGATATACACCAGATAATTCTTAAAGAACAGCAGATCCTCTCAATCGGATTTGTGGGCTTAAGGGAATATGTCCTAGGACCAATAATTGGATCTAAAATTTATGAAAAAAGAACATATAAATCTATCCAGGGTCTGTATTTGTGTCTTAAATAGACGAGCACTCCATATCCCTTGTATTCCCAAAATCTCGCACAAGTACCTGTGACAAACATCATCGGAGCAAGGTTATGCAGTCATATTGGTCCATACAAATTAATGAAGCAAAAAATCTCAAATATCGGACATAGAATTAGTACCCATGTACCTTCTAAAGTCACTTGCACAAGAAATTGTCCAAGGCTCTGTACCGTTCGATCTGCAGGCCCAAATGTCCTAGAAGTAATAAGGTAAGAGATCTAGCAACCGAATTATGGCAAACTCAATCTAAATAATGTAAGTGTAGTACTGGGTCGTTCAAGGCTTACCTCAAAGGGTAATGATAAACCCTGACGGATAAATTGATCCGAAGTACACCCAGAGTATAGACAAGCTTGTTCAGTCAGGTACAGCAGTGCATCATAGTTTCAGCAGAAGAAGTACATCAATGTGATCCATCATTTATGCGGCCATTGTGCCTAAAGACAAGACGCATCGTATAATTGTCTCGACAATATATATATATATAAAAAATTAGGCATTTATATAACCTAATCACATCTCAAATGACATCACTGATGATATTATCCAGTGAATGTGGTTTAGTTTGAAATTTAAATATGTATTTTATATAAATATATATATATGTACATATAAATATATAAATATATATATATGTGTGTGTATATATATATATATATATATATGTATATATATTACCTACTGGCGATAGCCAGTAGGTATATATAGTTAGGATTTTTTCTCTATGGAACTTTTGAAAATTCTATGCCTAATAACTTTGGCGTTTGTGGACGGAATTGGCTGAAATTTTCAGGAAAATGGCACATTTTGTTTCTGAGCAGCTCCTGGAAATTTGGGGGGGGTTCCTCAAGGGGGGGCCGAGAAAAAAGGGGGGTCCCAAAACGCGTTTTTCCCATGTTAATTTCCATAGGGCGGTTGGCCTCACTTTTAGCCCGAACGGCTGAATGGATTTCCACGAAACTTGGCAAAATTGTAGGGACTGTTAGCCCGATGTGCCTTTGCTAGGTCTCAATATATGTGCTTCAGTGGATTTTGAGAAATTAACGTTTAAAACAAGATATATATCTGTAACAGCGCTCCGGGTAGCGCTCCGGTTCGCGAACTTTTCGCGTATCGGAACTTTGCGAAGCGAAGCTGATTGGCTCTCCGGTGTCTGTCAACATTCTAAACAGTCCGGAGCGGCCGCCATCTTGTCTCTCAGTAGGATCGAGAGACAAGAGGAGGCCAAAACAAAGGGGGAAATGAAGGAAAGGGGGCAAGGTAGACCCCTTCTGACCCCCTAGGATTGATGAGGGGGATATTATAGAGCCACGCGGGGCCCCAAAAAAAAAAAAAAAAATTCCGATTTTTTCGCCGTAGAGACGCGTCTTGGTACGCGAACCGGGCAGCTAACCGGGAAGCTAACCGGCAGTGTAACGGGAGTCTGAGGAGTAGCTGATTGGCTGTCAACATTGTAAACAGTCCGGAGCGGCCGCCATCTTGTCTCTCGGTAGGATCGAGAGACAAGAGGAGACCAAAACAAAGAGGGAAATGAAGGAAAGAGGGCAAGGTAGACCCCTTCTGACCCCATAGGATTGATGAGGGGGATATTATAAAGCCACGCGGGGCCAAAAAAAATTAAAAAAAAAATAAAGATGTTTTCGCCGTAGAGACGCGTCTTGGTACGCAAACCGGGCAGCTAACCGGGAAGCTAACCGGCAGTGTAACAGGAGTCTGAGGAGAAGCTGATTGGCTGTTATCATTGTAAACAGTCTGGAGCGGCCGCCATCTTGTCTCTCTGTGGGATCGAGAGACAAGAGGTGGAAAAAAAAAGGTGTAAATGAATGAAAGGGGTAAGGCAGACCCCTCCTGAACCCCTAGGATTGATGAGGGGGCTATTAAAGTTCCCTGCGGGGCAAAAGAAAAAAAAAATTGCGATTTTTCGCGTTAAAGGTGCTTCCTGGTACGTTAAACGGGCAGCTAACCGGCAGCGTAACGGGAGTCCAACATATTGTGTTTTTTGAACGTTTGTGATATGTGCACGTGTGTATTTTGTCCAATTAAGGTTAAAAAAATATATATATATCTTTAAGCGTGTTCTGGCGCGCTTACGTTTTGGGTTTGGTTTGCGCTGCAGAGACGATACGTCACGGTTATGCGATGCATCATGAGGCGTCTCACAGGCTACGTGATACGTCACTTAATAAAGAATATATTTTACAGCTATAGATATTAGCTTTTAAAAAACCAATGAAATTCACAGAAAAAACCATAGGTTATAGACCATATATAGTTAGGAATTTGCATTTACAAACCCTTGAAAATTCACTGAAAAAACCATAGGTTATAGACCATATATAGTTAGGGATTAGCATTTAAAAAACCTTATTTTATTTGCACAAAACCATTGAAATTCCATATATAGTTAGTTGCACTAACTATATATCGCGGACCCGCAATCCACTGCTAATGATGTCACATATTACATCATTCATGACATGGTCAGTGACATCACTGATGACATCACTGATGACATCTCAAATGACATCACTGATGACATCACTGATGACATCTCAAATGACATCACTGATGACATCACTGACATCTCATTTGACATTACTGATTACATCACTGATGATATCATTTATGTGATAATACATCTTCAGACTCTAATATAACCTTAGATACACTCAGTGTAAACAGGCACTCACAGACTGTCACACATCCATGGAGTTACTCACACACCTAGTCAGTCATGGAAAGAATCAATCACATCTCCATTTCCTCAACTATACAATTATACACACCTTACTTATTCAAACATATAGTAACACATATTTACTCTCTTATACAATCCTTGATACAAGTTCACAATGATTCATACAGCCACTCACACATTCACTGGCTCTTATGTTTAGTTATTTATATATGTCAACTCTCACATGGAGTGTGTTTTACATATGTACTTACTTTGACATGTAGCACTGAGATATCCATTCACTCACCAATATACTCTCGCACACAGTCAACTGCCCATACAGCTGTTTCTACATGCACTTTTGAACCCATACATCTAGGGAATCAACTGCTCACACATCTATGCACAGAGTTATACACCTCCCAGCCACCCACACACATACTCAGTCTCCCATACAAATACTTGGGCAACCATTCAATAACCCATATAGTTACTGATATAGCTACTGATTTAAACATGCAGCAGTTTACAGAACAACATAAATAATGATTGCCAAATTAAGACACTTTAATCACTAACACATACACTCAGTGAGACACATTTAATCATTCTCTCATACAGTCAGTCATGCACCTACTAAATCCTTCATCCAGACACTTATACATCCACTCATTCTTCAATATGTAAGACATATTTTAACTTTACAGAAACATACAGTCACTGGGTGTTGTTATCAGTGATGTCATCAGTGATGTCATCAGTGATGTCATTTGAGATGTCATCAGTGATGTCATCAGTGATGTCACTGACCATGTCATGAATGATGTAATATGTGACATCATTAGCAGTGGATTGCGGGTCCGCGATATATAGTTAGTGCAACTAACTATATATGGAATTTCAATGGTTTTGTGCAAATAAAATAAGGTTTTTTAAATGCTAATCCCTAACTATATATGGTCTATAACCTATGGTTTTTTCAGTGAATATATATATATATATATACCAATCTGTATTGAAGATTGAGTGGATATATAACGGTCTGGATGGAGGATTTAGTAGCTGTCTGGCTGTCTGTTTAAGTGAGTAATTAAAAGTGTCTTACTTAATACATGGGTTATTAACTAAACTATGTGAATGTGTGCATCACTGTCTCTGTTGTTGTATAACATGCTGCATCAGTTAGTCACTAACTACATGAGTGTGTATATTAGTTATTGATTAGTTGGGTGAGTATTTGTATGGGACACTGAGTTTGTGTGTGGTTGGATGAGGTGTGTTTAACTCTATGCATAGATGTGTGAATGGTTGATTGACTAGGTGTATAGGTTTAAGAGTGCATGTGGAAACAGTTGTTTGGGTGACTGAGTGTATTTATTTGTGTGTTGGTAAGTGAATATATGTTTTAGTTGTACATCTTAAACAAAGTACAAAAACAAAAGGCATTGTATGTGAGAGTTGTTGTATATAAATAAGTATTTGTAAGAGTCAGTTAATTTAAGAGTAACTATATGAATGAGTGTATAATTGAAATGGTGATTTTTTAGCATATTAACTATGAGTTACTTTATACATAAAGAAGGGAAACCGAGGGACAAGTGTGGGTCGTATCGTCCTATATCTCTTTTGAACGCCGAGCCTAAGATTCTAGCAAAGGTGCTGGCCAATCGCTTGATCACTGTCATTAGTGACCTGGTCCATCCAGAACAGTCTGGTTTTATTCCCCATCTTAACACTGCGTTGAATCTCAGGCGTCTGCATGGAGTTCTCGCGAGGGCTGGGACGTTGCGCGAGCCAGCCATCTTGGCGTCCTTGGATGCCACGATGGCTTTTGACACCATTGAGTGGCCTTATTTGTGGGCTGCATTAGCTAAATTTAGGTTCGGTCCCGGCTTTATCGGTTGGGTCCGGCTTCTCTATGAAGACCCGCTTGCTCAGATTGTTGTCAATGGTCGAATTTTGGTACCCTTTAGTCTTGGGCGTGGTACCCGTCAGGGATGTCCCCTATAACCGCTTCTGTTTGCCCTGGCCCTGGAGCCCCTTGCCGCCTGGATCCGCTGGAAGCCCTCGATAGGGGGTATTTGGTGGTCCACTGATTATGAAGATCTCATTTCGCTCTATGCTGACGACATATTGCTATATCTCACCTCGCCCAAGAAATCGTTGATGGTTTTCTGTGATGTCCTGACCTCCTTCGGTAGAAACTCGGGTTTAATTATTAATTGGGCAAAATCAAATGTATATGTTCTTTCTGGCGATGTCCCCCTACTCCCGCGTAACTGCCCCATACAGGTGACACAAACGGGATTCAAATATCTGGGTATTTGGGTCTCTATAGACCCTGTAGCCCGGTATGAGCTCAATCTTCTCCCACCTTTAACTCGATTGTGGCAGGATGTCGCGGGATGGCGTAAGCTTCCGCTCTCGCAGTTGGGACGCGCGGCCCTTTTTAAGATGATGTCTTTGCCTCGCTTCTTATACGCCCTCCAAAATACGCTTGACATAGTCTCCGCCAGTTATTTTCGTAACATCGAGGGTCTCCAGAGGAAATTGATTTGGGACGGTCGACCTCGCATTGCACTGTCCAATCTAACGCTTCCATGGTACGATGGGGGTATCGCCCTCCCAGACATCAATCGATATTATTGGGCGTCTCAGTTGGGGGCCATTAATCACGGTATGTATGGTCCTGAACTGAATCCCGTGTTTGCGAAGGACAAATGGTTGCTGTCGGGGGGCAATTACTATAGGGCACTGTACTCGAAATCAGCGGTTAGGTCATTGTCAGGGCCTACTAGGACGGCGGTTCGTGTATGGTATGATGCAACTGCTTCTATGGGTTGGAAGGACCGCCTGACTTTAGCGACCCCTCTTTTTGACTCAGATAGGCTTGGTACTCTGTGGAAGACAAAAGGGTTTGATAGATGGGATCTCATTGGCATTAGCAAGGTGGGAGACCTTTGGGTAAAAGGACAAGTGAAATCGTTTGATACGTTAAAGAAGGAGTTTGAATTGGGGAACTCGGAATATTTTCGCTATGTTCAGGTCCATCATGCTTTATTGTCTGTCTTTTCAGTGGGGGAGACTATACCCGAGTCGTCCCCGCTAGAGGATAGATTGTTAGATGGCCACGTTCCGGATAGTACAATCTCCCTTGTGTATAAAAAGCTGATTAATTATTGATCGGATCTTCTGTTGCCCTTGCGTGAACTCTGGGTCCGGGACGGTCTTGAACTAGATGATGAAGATTGGCAGTCGGCGATTTCCTCTCCCAAGGAGGTCGCGATCCCAGCGAGACTTCGGCTGGTTCAGCTTAAGATCCTTCATAGGGTGTACGTCATGGGCCCTCGTCTGGTTCACATGGGCTTCTCCGAGGAGGGTTTGTGTAAGCGGGGATGTGGTCTGGTGGGGACATTTCTACTTATTATCTGGGAATGTCCTGACGTGGTAGCTTATTGGAACGGGGTGTACGAGGTAATGGAAGAAGTTACGGGCGTCCCTCTCCTACCGGAGGCTAGACGCTGTTTGCTAAACATCTGTGAACCCACAGACTATAACGTGGCCCAGACCCGTTGGGCGACCCTGGGGGCCATGATTGCTAAACGTGATATCGCACAACTGTGGGGGTCCCAAAGACCCCATACGGTTGAGATGTGGAAGGAAAACATGGATTGGTGCATGTTTTGGGAAAAAACGGTGTATCTGGCCCGGGGCCGTCCCTGGAAATGGCAAAAAATCTGGGGGCAATGGAATAGGTTTCGAGGTGACATATGTTCACCACCTGCTGTTGATGATATCGATATCCCACTTTCCCCCTGACCCCACATTCACTGTTTGTTATATCGTCTGCTTATGGTCTCTCCCCGTTGCTCCTCCCTCCCTACAATGATTGCTTATTATTTGATGTAATGTCTACCTGACCTCATGTGAACGAAGCGCTATGTATAATTGTGTTTGCCTTGCTTGTTTTTACTTAATAAAAATAAATATAAAAAAAAAACAAAAAAACTATGAGTTACTATGTGTTTGAATAAATGAGGTGTTGTGTGTATAGTTGTGTAAGTGAGTAAATGTAAGTGTGATTAATTTTTTTCATGAGTGAGTAGGATGACTGCATAACCGACTAAGATGACTGCTGATGTGCCAATGTCTATATATGTGTATAAGTGCATTTGATAGTGTTTTATTAATTAGTGACTGCATGTATAATTGATTCTGTTGTTGAATGGGTAGTTGTGTGTATAGACCTATGGTTTTTTCAGTGAATTTCAAAGATTTTTTAAATGCTAATTTCTAACTATAACGTCTCTGAAACCTATGGTTTTTTCAGTGAATTTCAAAGGTTTTTTAAATGCAAATTTTTAAGTGCAATAGTAGATATACCTATTTTTTTGTACTGATTTTCTACAGTTTTTAAACTGTTTATTTATAAATATTTAATTCATTAAATACCATGATATATTTTTCTGAAAATCTGAAAAAAAATGTTTTAAATCAAACTGATATATTGTTTAATTTTTTTTATTTTTTTTTCAGCGCCAAATAGGGATTTCACTATATGCGGATGATGTTACGCTGTATGTGAAAGATCCGCAGGCGAATCTCAACACGCTACTGCGAGAGCTCGTTGCGTTCGGAGGTATATCTGGCATACATATTAATTGGCGAAAATCTAAATTTTTTCCGCTCACTGCAGCGGTTCGCCGATTCTCGCTGGACTACCCCCTGGAATGGTGCGACTCGGATCTTCGCTACTTGGGCATTGTGGTGTCCCTTGACAGGGAGGAAACAATTAGGCTCAATTATGGCGTCGCCATTACTAAATTGGCGGACAATATTACCAGATGGATGTCTTTACCCCTGTCTATGGCGGGTAGAGCGTCATTAGTGAAAATGGTGATCCTACCCCGCTTCTTGTACTTGTTTCAGAACATCCCCTATTATCCGGGTGTGTTTTTTTTTAAACGTCTCCGCTCGGAGCTGCTTCGACTGCTCTGGGGAGGTAAACAACCGAGGTTGGCATGGTCTACTTTAATACTGCCCTACGATAAAGGTGGGTTTGACATCCCGGATTTTGAAATTTATTATGTAAGCGCTCAAGGGCAACATGCCTATCACTGGATGCGACCCACGCCATTTATGCCTCAGACAGCTGCTGAGCAATGGATTGCGCATCCCCTCCCGTTGGAGGGTATGGTGTTGGGGAACGTCGGTGATGTAGATACGCATCCTACCACAGTGACTTGCACGGTGGATGCCTGGGCACGTGTTGCAAAGACATTGGACCTCACATTCCTTTATTCGCCGGCACTGTCTCTGGCTTATCATCCTGCCCTGTCCTTGCTACAGGAAGCAGGGTTCCAGCGCATGTGCAAACGAAATGGGACACTTACGTGGGGGGATCTGTTTCGAGAGGGCAATTTTCGTACCCGTGAGCAATTTTTTGGTGGAGCGGCGCCTTCTCCATTGGATGTGTTTTATTATGTCCGTCTGCGACAGGGCCTGCGGACACTGATACCTGGGTTCCCAAGGGAGCCGGGAGTGGCACTACCGCTTCACGCGATGTTAATATCTGACGGACGTCACTTGGTCTCTAAATTGTACGGCACCATCAGGAAACAGCGGGTAGCGCCGGCTAGTCGTGTACGGGAACATTGGAACCTCGAACTTGGAGTTGAAATCTCTGATGAGCAATGGGCTTCCTGTTGTGGCGTGACTGCCAATATCTCTTCTAGCTGCCGTCTAAAAATCATCCATTACAAATTCATACAGAGGTTCTACTATACTCCGGCTCGGAAACTCAGATTCCACTTAGCAGAGGACGATAGATGTGTTCGATGCCGGGCGGAAGGGGCTGATTTCCTCCACTTGGCATGGGAGTGCGGAGCCATATATGAGTACTGGGTGCAGGTTCACGACGCCCTGCAGGTCATGACTGAAAATGCAGTGTTATTTGATCCCGTAGTGATGCTATTGGGGTACACGAAGGAGGTGCCGGCACTTTACCGTAGGTTTGCCGATGTGACTTTACTGTTGGCGAAACGGCGAGTGGCCTGTCGTTGGGGTCGAGGCAGGGCGCCGAAATTCAAGGAATGGCTGGACGATGTAACATATTGTCAGGATCAGTACAATGTATATGCCGAAATGATGCCTGTGCGTTGTAGGCCTAAGGATTTCTGGAGTCCACTGCAGGTTTATTTGCTTACCAGGGCTGTACAGGATACTGATTCAGAGAGTGTAGATCGAGTTGGGGTTGGTTAGAAGCGCAACGCTTAACAGACATCATGCTATACCTTTCGAGATGCATGCAATACTGTGGGTAGGGTTGACCCTCTGCCCTGATGGAATAGTGACTGGATGGGCGCTGTTGTCTAGACGCCACTGATGTGGCGATTGGTTGCTGGGTGCTATGACAAGGGTGCTATGGATACCTCAGACCTACATGCTTCAAGCGATGGGGGAGCACTAACTACATCGATTTTGTTTTACTGCACTGTGATTTGCGGGATTAATGTCCACAGTACTGTGTTTCCTTACTGACCTCTGCGATTGTATTGTACGCTGCCTGCTAGCGCAACTATGAACTCCTGACTTTGTCTGTAACGCATTGGGACCAGGACATGGGACAATGATTGTTGATAACTGATGCTGGAATGTACTTTCTTTTCTCATGTGCCAGATATGTATGTACACCGCTGATATCACCTGTCTTCTCTTTCAATAAAGGTTTAAAAAAAAATATTGTTTAATTTTTTTGTTGTATTTTTTTCTTTCAATATATTTATATTATTTTATTATTATTTTTTTTTTCAGATTTTTTTCTGAGTCGTGCACCCAAAGCGTACACATCATAGTGGGTGCACGGATTCTGGCCGCCATTTCAGAAAAGTTGTGAAGGATCCGCGTACGGTGTACGACGGCTGCGTGTTTTTCAGTCACATCACATACTTTTAATATTACGTGATGTGCGCAATTGGTATGCGACCAGTCCAAAACTCTTGCTTCTGCGCATTCGCGACACATGCGCATTATGGTACGCAACGCTTATGCGGTGGCCGGTTCTGGGTGACGTCATATAGGCACTGGGGCGCGCTGGGTGCGCGATTACTGCAAATTTGTTTTATGTTCTGAAATGATATGCATGTGTCTTTAATATACATATTAGGGCAAGAGATTATCTAAGATATTCATACAAATAATATATTTGTACTTATAATAAACTTATATTATTTTTAAATATATTTTCGGGAAGTAGCGTGGGGTGCATGCTTCGTGAGCACAGAGTGCGCGGATCCCATGTGACCTCAAAAAAAAAGATTTCATTGGTTCATAACATTTCCCACTTTAACTATTGAAGGACCCCACCCATTTTATTCATTCTTGTTGGAGCATCTTTAGAGAGACATCTCTTTTCCTACAGGAACCCTTTTTGCTTTTTTTGGGTGTTTTTCAAAAAATATCAAACAAAATGGCATCTGGACAGCAGCACCAGCAGGAGGAAGTATCTTCTGAAGAAGAAATCTTGCAGGAGGCACCACGTCCAGAGGCCGGAATCTGTTGTGTGGAAATTCCTCACTTTTTCACCTGGAGAGAAGAAAGTAAATGCAAGAAAAGTGACGTGCAAAATTTGGGAAGTGTAAGAAACTTATATGCTTCGGTGAGCAGTCAGTGGATGCAGTTTGTGCTGCGCAACGCAACCATCACTGTTATTTTTTTTTGTTTGTTTTTGGAATGATAAGTAATTCCAAAAGTTTCCTGTTTTATTTGTTCTTTTTTTATTCATTTTTTGAAAAAACACCCAAAAAATACAACATTGTTAAAACAAAATACAAAAATTACAAAAGAAAAAAGAAGAAACAAAAGTTCTTATCAGAACTACTTTATCTGGTTAAAAAAGAACTATAATTGCAAGGTAATGTGTGAAAGTTTGGTTGACGATGTGTATACAGCATGGTTGACTGAAAGAATCCATTAGTAGTGTATGATGAATGTATAGGTGAAGATTTATGAGGAAGTACTGCAGCGTGACACTGCAAGCTCTTTACCTGCACTGCACCATGGCACTTCCCAAGCACAGGGATGTGAAATATGTACATGAATATGTTGCAACTCTGTGCTTTCCTCTGCAGTGCTGCACTAACTGCAGCAATGCGGTGACACAGGCACCCTTGCACCATAGTGCAACAATGTCTGTGATGTGCGGAGATTGTTTTTGTGCAGCAAGGGACACCTTCCTGCACAAAAACAATCAGTAAAGGCATTTTCCTCTTTCAATGTGTGCTGTCGAATGCAGCATGCAATGAAAGAGGAAAAAATTAGGAGAAATGAAAACAATTCTCCTCGCACCTTGCTACACCAACTCTAGGATGGAGCAGCATTCACACACAACTCCAGATTTACGATTTCTCACAAATATGAAGATGTCTCTTGTTCTATGGGTGTTGCATGGGAACACCCACAGCAACACCTATGGAACCCCCTTCAACACAAAGTTCTGTGTATGAAGGGGTTGTATTTACAAGGAGAGAAAAAACAACGTAGGGTGGCTTTTTCTCTCCTTGTAAATATGAAGGATTGCTTGGCGCCATCACTACCTTACAAAAAGTGACAAACTTGTGGCGCAGGGTACTTGTAAATCTGCCCCATAAGTGCTTAGGTATTGGCAGACTGATACAATAAGAACAAAGTGTTGGATGGGTGATTGAAGAATTGCATGAGACTGACAGGAGGTATCCTACGCTGCATGGCTACTACTTCAGTATTTAATGGAATGGACCAATAGTATGTATCTGCTTAGAGATTAGTAGGGATTATGCACAGAATATTTTATGTGTACTTGTGTTGGTGCCTTGCTCAATTTATAAGTGCTTACGTATTGGTGGAGTGATAGGATAAGTAGATAGTGGTAGATAAGTGATTAAAGAAGCGCATGGGACACTCGGGATGATTCCTACTCTGCATGAGTACTAACTGGGTATTTAGAAGAGTGTATCAATAGTATGTAGCTAGTTAGAGGTCTGCTTGAATAGTGCACACAATATTATAGCTGTACTTGTGTTAATAGTTACGCCATTCCATATGTTCATGATTAGTAGAAACTAGAATAATTACAGTATTATAAACAGAGTGTATAGTGAATTTATAAGTGCTTAGGTATTGATGGAGTAATAGGATAAGTAGATAGTGCTGAATGGGTGATTGGAGAAATGCATGGGACAGACAGACAGGAGGATACCTACACTGCATAGGTACTGACTGGGTATTTAGAAGAGCGTATCAATAGTTTGTAGCTGGTTAGAGGTCTGCATGCATAGTGTACAAAATATTGTACCTGCACTTGAGTTAGTGGCTAGGCCATTCCTTAAGTCTATGACTAATAACTAGAATAATTTCAGTGCTGCAAAGAGAGTACATGTTGAATTTATAAGTGCTTAGGTATTGCGGTGTGATAGGATACGTAGATAGTGCTGGATGGGTGATTGGAGAAGTGCATGGGCCAGACAGGAAGATTCCTAGGTTGAATGGGTAGTACTTTACTAAGTAGCTGGTTAGAGGTTTATATATATAGTGCACAGATGAATGTAGTTGTGCATTTATAGTGTTTGGATTACTTAATCTTACCTTGACAGTAGTACATATCAAAAAATGCTAAACATTTTTTTAGTTATTATAAGTGCTTAGGTATTGGTGAAGTAATAGGATAAGTAGCTAGTGCTGGATGGGTGATTGGAGAAATGCATGGGACAGACAGGAGAATTCTTACACTACATAGGTACTAACCGGATTTTTAGAAGAGTGTATCAATAGTATGTAGCTGGTTAAAGGTCTGCATGCATAATGTACAAAATAGTGTACCTGCACTTGTATTTTATAAGTGCTTAGGTATTTGTGAAGTGATAGGATACGTAAATAGTGCTGGATGGATGAATGGAGAACTGCATGGAACAGACAGAAGGATTCCTAGACTGTATAGGTACTAACTGAGTATTTTAAAGACTGTATCACTGCTATGTAGCTGATTAGAGTTCTGCATGCATAGTGCACAGAATATTGTAGCTGTACTAGTTTTTCTGGCTAGGCCATTCCTTAGGTACATGACTAGTAACTAGAATAATTTCAGTGCTGCAAAGAGAGTACATGTTGACATCATCCATGTGACAATCTGATACACCTCATCACACAGTAGTATAACCTTTAATCACTCAGTATAAAATACAAAGTACCATTTTTGAAACCATTGACAAACCAATACAAGTTTCTAAAAACGTACTCAGTGATTCCTAGGTCTACACACATATCTAAACACTCACCTATAAATTGATTCATACACAATGTTACAAATCAATAGGACACTATCAAATGCACTTATACACCTATATCAACATTGACACACCAGCACACGTCCCACTCACTTATACAGTCATCCTACTCACTCATGTAAACTATTGATCACATTTACATTTACTCAGCTACACACTTAACAAACACTATTTCATTTATTTATACAGATAGTAACTCGTACCCAGGGGGTCATTAGGATGACGGGCGGACTTAGTCCGCCCGCCATCCTATCGGATTATGGGACCGGCCACCATAAGGGTGGGGGTCCTGTGGGGGGTATTAGGGCACCCACCATAGTGGTTGGCGCATACTCCATTTTAAACATTGTGGCGGATGGTGCTCTCAGCACCGCCCGCCACAATGCTAAAAATGAATGTGATGCATTTGCATACACAAAGCAGCAGGCACCGTGTGGCCGCTTTGTGTATGCAACTGCAGGGGGGTACCACAGGTACCCCCCATGTGCACCTCCCACCTTGCCTTCACCATGGGGGCCCACAGGGGGCCCCCAAAGTGAAGACCGCTGCATTCCCCAAAGCCCATACTAATATGGCTGGCGGTGTCTGATAGACACTGCCACCATATTAAACCTTTTCCGCCCCGGTCGCAAGGCGACCGGGGCACAAAAGCAGCGGGGGGAAATGGGTGGCGGGCGGGTGGCGGGCAGGTGGCGGGCGGGTGGACAAGGATGTCTGGCGGATCGCCACCGCCCGCATGGTGGTGGCGATCCGCCTAACATCCTAATGGGCCCCTTAGTGTCTTATAAAATCACTATTACAAGTATACAGTCATCCATACAGTCATTTACACAATCACTGACTCTTATGTATAGTTTTTTATATACAACTATCACATACACTGCCTTTTATTTTTTCTACTTCGTTGAACATGTATCACTAAGAGATGTATTTGCTCATCAAAACGGTCATAAATATACTCACTCACCCAAAAAACGGTTTCCACATGCACTCTTAACCTCATATACCTAGTAAATCAACTATTCACACATCTTTCCACAGTCACACACCCCCCACCCAACCAAACACACATTCACTGTCCCATACACATACTTACCTGACTAATCAATATCTAATATATGCTTTATGTAGCTAGTAACCAACTGATGCAGCACTTTACACAATAACAGACAGAGTGATACAGACATTCACACAGTTTAGTCACTAACTCATATATTTAGTGAGACACTTCAAATTAGTCACTTAAACAGTCAGTCACACAGCTAGCAAATCTTTTATCCAGACACTAATACATCCACTCATTCTTCAATGCAGATTACTATTTATATAATAATACATATTTAAATATCAAACCAAACCACATTCACTAGATGATGTCATCAGTGATGTAATCAGTGATGTCATTTGAGATGTTATCAGTGATGTTATCAGTGATATCACTGACCAAGTCATGAATGATGTAATATGTGACATCATCAGCAGTGGATTGCGGGTGCGCGAGTTATAGTTCGTAGAGGAGGAATTTCAATGGTTTTGTACGAGTGAAATGTCCAGCTAACTATAACAGCCCTGAAACCTATGGTTTTTTCAGTGAATTTCCAAGGTTTTTTAAATGCCAAATTCTAACTATAACATGTCTGAAACCTATGTTTTTTTCAGTGAATATATATATACATACATAGATAAACATATATAAAATCTGCATATCTATATAAAAACAAATACAAATGCATGCATACATATACATATACAAATACATATAGGCCTACATATGCATGTATGTACATGAAAGTTTGAAAAACACTAATAAAAGCAAGGCTAAAAAGTCACCTAATTACAAACAGAATTGCTTTAACTTAAACGAGGGCGAGACCTATTGAATTTTCAATTCTTGTTTACTTTGGTTCCATCAAGAAGGCATTCAGCTCTGTCACACATTTGCGATAAGTTCTGAATGTTAGCACTCTAGTTGCTCATTAGATCACTGTAGTAAAGCTGCTGCTCACCAGGGAAGTCTGCTGCTGGTATTCAAAGTGCATGTTTCAGTCTGCATGTCAAAATTTTTTACTGAAATAGAAGAGGATTTGAGGAGTCAAAATGTGCCCTAATTTTTCTTTCTGCAGCACTAATCATAATTAAGGCTCCCGGTTTTCCGTTTAATCTGATTTTTACATATAAACACAGACAGAAAACATTTTGGTTTTTGCCTGTATTTATATATAAAAACGGGAAAATACTTATAAAACAAATGATCCTCCTGCCTCTGTGCTCCTCTGTAAAATCCGAGTCAGAGGTGCACAGGGGCGGCCGAAAGAAAGGGAAACTGCTGCCCTGAAACTGCTACAGAGAGGGGGGAACTGAGAGCGCTGTGTCTGCAGAGACACTCAACCACCCCTCACAGCAGTAGATCACGCAAGATAATAGTGGGAGCAGTGCAAGCAGCCGATGTCCATTAAGAGGTGTGAAAACACCCCAGGACATCGTCTGCAGCTCCAGCAACATTTTGTTTTGTGTTGTATGGGAGGGGGAAGGAGGTGGGGGGGCTGGCGGCCGAAATGCCTCCAACAACTATTAGCAAAGAGCTTTTAGGGTTCAGACAAACCACTCCTGAGGCGAGATAGCCGGGAGACGAAATGCTTTTTAACTAATCTACCTGATAACTGATTTTAAAGAATACTTTTAAAATTGTATGTTTGGATAAAATTGTTGCACTGTTTTTAAAGGCTGCTTTAGACTGAAAATTGCACTTTAGAACTCTAGCACGATACCCCAGAGCACTCCCCCACCTCACCTGTTAAGAACCTCCCGCGCTGCCGATTTCAGGGCTGCGGCGGGTCGGAGTTCTTGCCGCCATAATTGGAGCGAGCACAAGCCACGCCCACCGACGCAGGCCACGCCCCCTTCGTAAGTCCTTAAGAACGAGCTGACTATAAACCGCACTCAGAGACAAACCACTCCTGAGGCGAGATAGCCGGGAGACGAAATGCTTTTTAACTAATCTACCTGATAACTGATTTTAAAGAATACTTTTAAAATTGTATGTTTGGATAAAATTGTTGCACTGTTTTTAAAGGCTGCTTTTGACTGAAAATTGCACTTTAGAACTGTAGCACGATACCCCAGAGCACTCCCCCACCTCACCTGTTAAGAACCTCCCGCGCTGCCGATTTCAGGGCTGTGGCGGGTCGGAGTTCTTGCCGCCATAATTGGAGTGAGCACAAGCCACGCCCACTGACGCAGGCCACGCCCCTTCCCACTCCACTAAAAATGTGCCCTCCCCAAACGCGCAGCGGACGCGCGCAGCGGACGCGCGCAGAGGGCGCGCCGCCTGCACGCCAAAGGCAAGCCCGTCTGCACCCGTCCGCGCCAAGACCGGGCCAAGGGCCTTACCCCCTGTCCAAAGTGACCCCGATAAAAGATTACGGAAATACTCCAGCCAGGAACTTCGAGAGCCTAGACCAGACATCATATGTGCCCGGATAGAGCCACACAAAGAAGGTAAAAAATGTCCGTCATGCTCACGTACATTTGACTTTCTTCCCATTAAGAACCTGGATAAATCCAGGATACCAAAATATAGAAACAATATTCTGAAAACTGGCTTGATTAATTTCAGGTCATTAGTCAAGCATAATATACAGACAGCTGAACTAACAGATAAACAAAATATTGATATACTATTTATCACCGAAACATGGGCAGACGAAGCATCAGATGTTGACCTGGCCTTAGCTATTCCGGAGGGATACTCCTTCTCCAGAGTTGACAGAAAAATAAAACGGGGAGGAGGATTGGCAATCATAGCAAAAGAAGGTTTTAGAATTAAAATCTCAGACAAAGGAAGCACCCCAAACTGTGAAACTTTGACCTTCCAAATAAAAATCACAAACAATTATACGTTTAATGGACTACTAATATACAGACCACCTAGTGCAAAAACCCCCTTAATTGAACTACTAAGTCCGTTTCTTGAATCCAGTGTCACAAGTCCAGATTATACAATCCTAGGAGATTTTAATCTGCATCTAGAGAAAAATTCAGACCCAAAGATAGCAGCTTTTATCGATGCAATGACAAACTTTGACTTGGAACAAAAGGTACACTTAGATACCCATAATGCCGGACACACACTGGACGGTATTTTCACATCATGTCAGAGCCTAAATCAAATTGACACTCTTCCGATCCCATGGTCAGACCACAAACGAGTCCGATTCACTCTGGAAATTAAAGAGGACACTGGAAGACCTGTGGAACTTATCAAACAAGTAACCTATCTTGAATGGTCTAAAATTGACAATCAGGCATTTCTAGAAACACTCCGACCATCCCATCCCACATTCGACGAAAATTGTAATATAGCCTGCAAACAATTCAACGAATGGTTAGATAATGCAGTCAACTTGACAGTCCCACAAAAAAAGGCTACTCTTAAAAGAAAAACCCCTTCACAACCATGGTTCTCAGAAGCACTAAAAACACAAAAACAAACGTGCAGAAGAGCAGAGAAAAAGTGGAGAACCAACTACGATATCCACCTCAGACAAGAATTCAAAGCTACCTTAGCCAGCTACAAGAAATTAATAATAACAGAAAAAAGTAAATACTTCATTCAGAAAATCAATGAGTCTAAAAACTCCAGCAAAACCCTTTTTGACACTGTCAAGAAGTTATCAAAATTTGAGAACAACAACTCAGAAGCACTGTCATCAGACTTCTGCAACATACTAGGGGACTTCTTTGTCAGCAAAGTATCATCAGTCTACGACTCTTTTAAAAATCAGAGCACGGAGACAGTAGAAAAGGATACTTCACACTTACTAAACCCAGTAATACAACCAGTCCAAACCACATCATTTATCTTCACACCCCCCTACAGCTGAACAGATCCAGAAAGAGATCCACACCATTAACTCAGGTAGCCCAATGGAACCTTGTCCACCCAAAATAATGCATATCTGATCCCAGAAACTGAGCCTAGTGCTAGAAAAATTATTCTCTAAAATCATCAATACCAATATATTCCCTGATGACTGGAAAATGATATCAATCAGGCCGCTGCTAAAAAAACCTAACCTAGACTGCGAAACTCCTAATAATTACAGACCCATAGCAAGGATCCCTTTTGCCGCAAAGGTCTTGGAGAAACTGTTAAACAAACAGTTATCTCAATATCTGATGGACGGCAACTGGTTGGATTATTCTCAATTCGGTTTCCGTGTGGGACATGGAAGAGAGACGGCCCTCATTACAGCAGTAAAGGAACTTAGGCAAATACTGGACAACGGATCGAAGGCCGCCTTGATATTACTCGACCTATCGGTGGCCTTCGATACAGTCAGCCACGAGATCCTTATAACGCGCCTAAAAAAAGCAAATATACATGACTCAGCTTGTACCCTTATAGCCTCTTACTTAGAGAATAGAACCTTCTCAGTAGAATCTGGAGAAGCGAAATCCAACCTATTCAACCTACCATGCGGAGTCCCACAGGGCTCATCGATGAGCCCCACTCTTTTTAATCTATATGTGGCTCCCCTCGCACAAATAATAAGGAACAGTGGCTTCACCCCAATATCCTACGCCGACGACACCCAAATTGTGGTGTCAATAAGTAAGGATGTACAGGACACAGCAGAAAAATTCCAACTTTGCATGGCACGAATCAGCCAATGGATGAGAATGAACTGCCTAAAACTGAACGGTGACAAGAGTGAGGTCATGATATTAGGAGGGGACACAAACATATGGTCCCCCTCATGGTGGCCAAAAGATCTGGGAAGATGCCCCAAGTCGTCAGAAAGGGTGAAAAACCTAGGGATCACGTTAGACACTAATCTCTCATTCGACGCTCAAGCCAGTAAACCTACCATGCGGAGTCCCACAGGGCTCATCGATGAGCCCCACTCTTTTTAATCTATATGTGGCTCCCCTCGCACAAATAATAAGGAACAGTGGCTTCACCCCAATATCCTACGCCGACGACACCCAAATTGTGGTGTCAATAAGTAAGGATGTACAGGACACAGCAGAAAAATTCCAACTTTGCATGGCACGAATCAGCCAATGGATGAGAATGAACTGCCTAAAACTGAACGGTGACAAGAGTGAGGTCATGATATTAGGAGGGGACACAAACATATGGTCCCCCTCATGGTGGCCAAAAGATCTGGGAAGATGCCCCGAGTCGTCAGAAAGGGTGAAAAACCTAGGGATCACGTTAGACACTAATCTCTCATTCGACGCTCAAGCCAGTAAACTGGCATCATCACTTTGGTACATCCTAAAAATGATCAAAAAAATTCTACCTTACTTACCGTATGATGCACGCAAGACAGTAGTGACAGCACTAAGATTGTCCAGACTGGACTACGGGAAGGGCCTATATGCCGGAGCAAGGAAGAAAATCTTACTCAAGCTACAACGCCTGCAGAACGCAGCAGCCAGGCTGGTACTAGGAATACCAAAGTTCGAAACAGTCAGCCACAAACTAAGAAAACTTGCACTGGTTACCAATTGTAAATAGGATACAATTTAAATCACTGTGCCTGGCATACAAAGCAATAAACGGAACTGGATCACAATTTCTAAAAAAGCATTTACAACAATATGAGCCAAATAGACTTCTCAGATCCAGCCAAATGAAGTTCATCAGGGTCCCTAGATTTAGGAGAGCCAACTGGGGCGGAAGAAGCTTCCTGGTACACGCAGCAAGAATCTGGAACCAACTACCACTAAACATAAAAACCAGCCCATCCTTGAAATCCTTCAGAAAGGAAGTTAAAAAATGGCTTTTCTCTGCACAGCTCTAGCCAACATCTTTAAGAGCCAGTGGTACATCTCAGCGCCAAGACGCCCTCGGGCATTCGCGCGCTATATAAATAGAAAAATCAAATCAAAATCAAATCAAATCAGAAGAACTTTACCCTTTGTCTTTTAATTTTAACCTTTTTTTCTTCAGTTTAGTACAAAGACAAGCCATGCATGCGCACTGTCCTGGGGTCTAGTCTGTATATGACAAACTTGGCATGTGTTTCAACGAAAGTAAAGTGCGTGGCTTGTCACAATGGCCTCTCGGGTGCCTTTCCTCGCCTCAGCCCTCTACCCTTGCTCCCCCATCCCCTCCCCTCTCCTTCCCTTCCAGCACTCAGTGTAAAACAAGGAAGAGAACAATAGCGCTCCGAAATAGGACACTGCCAGCCTGCGAAGACACTGACAAACAAGGCCGCTTTTTATCACTCAGTGCTTTTCTTTTCACTAGCACACTGATTGGCAATGTACAACGGCTGATCAGGTGCCTCTCCTCGATTCTGGCGCTGGTCTGTGCCTTACAGACGGCTGCATACACTTGTGTATTAATTGCGAAGCTGCATATCCAAAAATAGCATTTATGTATGGACGGCATGTTTTCAAAAGGGACATTTTTTACATTAGACATGTTTAAGATGTTTCATGTACACCAAGTTCTGTAAACACTCTTTAGAAAGTTGTTATGGTTCAAGGGGACATGTGGTTAAAAAGTGCAGCGCATTCTTAACAAGTAGAAAGGGCAGAGCTTTCCCATGAAAACCTATACATTCAATCCATATATTCCATTTAGAGGCATGGTGCAAGAAGCCCACAATATTCAGGGAACCCCCATTTCTTTAAAGACCTATGAATATCTGAGATATGGGATGCGGTGGGGACCCACATATTTGACAGGGAAGACCCATGGTTTGTATTCTGCCACTGGTCTCATTATTGTGAAAACGAAAGAGCAATGTTCTCCTCTTTTATACATATTTGTTTGTGTGAACAGACATTCACATCTGCTTATATATTAAATGTATTATTTTTTTCTTCAGTCTGTTCTGTATTGACATTCCGATTCTCTTTAATAATTAAGGACACTCCGACCCTCTATTATGTTGTATTTTTTTTAATGTGAAGTCTCTATAGCCTACTTTGTAATCACATATCTTTTGTTTACCAAATGCGTACTCCCATTGTCCTGTCATCTTTGTGTGCATTTTGTGCCATAGTAGCATACTTAGGTCTCGCATTACTAAACATTTGAGCTATTTGTGTTGCATTAATATTTGCAACGCCAAAAGCTCAAACTTTTACTAATGCGAGACCTATTGCATTGCAAATGCTTGTTCTATTTAATGTTTATTTAAGTGCTACTGAAATAAAATAAAAACAAGAACAGAAATAACTGTTGCACCACCTGTGATCTGCATTTTCCCCATAGTGTCCATATCAAAGCACTATTCTGTACAGATAAAGATGCAGGATTCTTTAGATATTTTGGGGATTTACAATGCCTCGTGGGGTAGGTTGTCTTCTAGTGCACACTAAGAATGATCTGATATTCTTCAAGCAGGCAATATCTGTGATGGTCAATTAAATGTGAGTAAAAGAGGTAGTAATGCGTTCACATTTTGCAAGACAGCTGCGCAAATGGGACCTCATCAAAATCACAAATTAATGCATCTTTTCTTAGAGGACAGGGAAGAAATTGGCTCCCAATATGTAAAGTGCACTAAGCATAGGCTCCAATAAAAAGAAAAACAGCTATAACAACCTAGTGCAAGTGTGCATGTCAACTTAAATAAATGTGGAAAAATACAAGCTTTAGCAGGTTTTTTTCTTGCGTCAAAAAATAATTGTGGATAAATACAGATAACAGGACCCAAAAATAAATATGGATAAATACAGACGGAAATGTGAAAAAAATAAATACCATAATACCGGGAGCCCTAATCATAATTTCTATGGCAAAATGGACCCCCTCGTTTTGTTCCTTTGCAAACTAAATGTTTTAAGTGTTACCACTTTATTCCAATCAAGATGGCTTCAGGTGTGGCAAACTTTTATCATAAGTAAGGCCTATAGCGCTCTAGTTGTTCACGAAATCCCAGCTGAATGCATTCTCGAGCTTCAATATACTGGATAGTGATTCCAGCAATTTGGAACTAGAACGGAATTCTTTTACAGCCCTTATGTTTTGCTGGAAACATTGATGATCAAATTGGTGAAGTGGTTTACAGCTCGAACTATCCTTACGTGATGGCTAGGGATAGCGTAAAAAGAAAGTAAGAGAAAATATTGAAATACCCGGAAACTGAACATCGCGTCCTATTTGCCATCATTGTTGTGATTGATCGGCAACAGAAACTTCCCAGTGCGGAGGGGAACATAACCAAAACTTTTTGTACAAAGGGGAGATGCCCATAATTCCAATTCTCACGCATTACGCGGTAGTACCGTGATACAGGTACACCAGGACTCACATTCTTATCAGTATGAATACAGAAGCAGAGCGCCATGCAGCGGCAGTGACATTATTAGCACGAGCACCAGGATCAGGAACGGGCACCACACAAAAAATCGGCAATTCAATGGACACGTCACTCAATGCTAAATTGAGGCGATTAGAGAAACTTAAAAAACCTGAAACAGCTGAAGACTGCAGGAGAACTCAGCAAATAGTTCTAGAACTATGCTTAACATCCTAATCAAGTACGCTTGGGAAGATCGGGATGTTATACTGTCTGAAATAAGTACATTGGAAGAAGAATTATCGAAAAGTAATGAGCAGGATACCATCAATAAATTCCTAAAAGACTTAAAACCTAAATTAGAACAGCATGAGGAAGACATAAAAAAACGAAAACAAAGGAAATTGCACAGGGACTGTGTGGATTAAGAATCTGGTTGCATTCCTACATATAGTGACTACCTCTATGATGATCTGCCAGCACCTAAAGAAACAACTGAAGTAGCGACAATGGAAGCCAATAATCTCACAACTGATGTCAGTGGATCTGATACAGACATTTCAATCTCCACAGCGAGCTCAATTTCGGAAAGGCAATCCCATCAAAAACGGCAACTTGTTTAGACGAGTTCAAGGTCCTACGCAGGGGCCGCCAGATACCAAGGTCAACACTCCAATCACCACCAGGAAGAGGGAAACCTTGGGGCAGAGGCCGCAGAAGAGGAAGAGGGAGGGGAGGAGCAAGCAGAGATGCAAACAAAGAAAACAAAGGGAAACAAAAGAATTGCACAAAAGAGCCTATAGGAAGCAAGACACGGGGCTCCAAAAGCAAGAAATGATGAATCCCGATATGGTAAACAAAACAATTGTCAACTTGAGTAAACGTCAGCTAACATTTTCAGAGAAAAGTACACTATATTTAGGCTTAACTTTTTGTCCTTCTGAGTTTTCCACTATGCGGATACGCGAATTGATTTATATAAATTTGTGAGAAAAGCGAAATTGAAAAAAATGCATTTTTTATATAAACAAGACAAGGGGAATAGATTGCCAATTGACGATAACACAACTCGTCTGTTTCCTAATCCTAATATTGAAGATGTCCAAACGCTCCATAACATGCAAGGTTTAGCCATTGGTCTTGACCATAAGACTTCAATTGGAAATACCGAATCGGAGTTGGATATTCCTACGGACTCGATTACATCTATGAAATTCAAACCACAGTCTGATTTTTATCCTAATCTCCCCCATGACAATATTGACACCTTTTAGGATGTTGTTACTCAAGCTCTACTTAAACTCAAACGCAGAGCAAACAAGAATATACATTTTAATTTGTCGATTGAACAAAAATAATTTCTTAGAACTTTGGCTTATGACACTAACACCATTATTCGTCCAGCCGATAAAGGAGGCAACATTATCTTATAGGGGAAGGAAATGTATTTAGCAGAGGTACAAAGACAATTAGATGATAGTAACTTCTATATGCAAGTTAACATGGATGTGTACAATGCTAGTATTGTTGATATCTGGGACAAACTAAAACAATAGGAGCAAAATGGGTATCTAACATGGGAAGAATACTGTTTTCTAAAAAGAGATTATCCCAAGTTATCTATCCTATTTATTTATTTCTTTTATTTATTTGCGTGTTTATACCGCGCTAGGATCACCTCCCAAAGGAGTATCTCCGCGCCTTTGGCAGCTAAGAAAACAACTAACGGAGCTTGACCATAGATATGGATCAATTTTGAAAAAGGAAGGTTTTTAATTGTTTCCTAAAAGGAAAGTGGTCCTTGCACAGTCTCAAAAACAGTGGGAGGCTGTTCCACAAAGTTGGACCAGCAACAGCGAGAGCTCTTCCCCCTTGTCTTACTTTTCTGAATCTTGGGACCTGTAGCAAGGCCTGCTCACTAGATCTCAAGGAGCGTGTCAGTATATACCAGGAGAATTTATTAGTCAAATATGCTGGGCCCTTCCCCTGTAGACACTTATGCACTATACAGCAGATCTTAAACTTCACCCTCTGTTTGATTGATAACCAATGCAACTTTTTCAGAAGGGGTTTAGAGGGGGTGCGAGAGGGCTGGTTCAAAACCAGACGGGCAGCAGTATTCTGGACCACCTGGAGCCTAGAGATTACTGCTTCATTTGTTGATAGCAGCAATCCATTGCAGTAGTCCAAGCGACTCAATACTAGGGCCTGCACCAAAGTTCTCCTAGTAGAGTCTGGTAGTAGGGGAAATACCTTTCGTAGCATCCCGATGATATGAAAGCAGGAGCCCACCACTTGATTGCCATGATGTTTTAAGGAAAGCTCCTGATCTAGTCGGACGCCGAGGTTTTTCACTACCTGCTTAGGCTCTGGAGCCGGGCCAAGATCTTGAGGCCACCAGTCTGGAGTCCACAAAAGTTTGGCCTCACCGAACAGCATCACCTCGGTCTTTGCAACATTACACTGCAGGAAGTTAGATGCCATCCAGTGTGCCACCGCCTTCATCCCCTGAGCAAAGGAGTTCCTGACCTCCACCGTAAGGGTTTCAAAAGGAAAGAGGAGTTGGGTGTCATCTGCATATGACACAGGAATAAATCCATGAGATCTCATGATGTTAGCTAGGGGGGCCACATAGATGTTAAAAAGAGTAGGGCTCAGACAGGAGCCCTGTGGCACCCCCTTAGAGATCTCCAACTCCTCTGACCGGTAAGTCCCCAGAGTAACCCTTTGGGTGCGACCTGTCAGGAAACTCCTCAGCCATGACAGCGCCTTGCCTTCCAGGCCGATGTTAACTAGTCTGGTGGTCATGATGTCATATGACACGGTGTCAAACGCCGCAGACAGATCCAGCAGAACCAGGATAACAGAATGACCTTTATCCTGGAACATGCGTAGATCGTCTGCGACTGACAGCAAGGTGGTCTCAGTGCTGTGTCTTGGTCTGAAGCCCGACTGGGATGGATCCAGACCGCCTACTAGCTCAGTATAGCTGGATAAATGGCGATTTACATGTTTCTCTATCATTTTCCCCAGAAAGGGAAGAAGAGAAATAGGCCTTAGATTCGCCAACTCCGTCCAGGGAATGGCAGTATTTTTCCTCAGTGGCCTTACTAGCGCCCTCTTCCAGTCCATGGGGACCTGCCCTGTACAGAGGGAAAGATTAATCAAGTTCTGGATTTCTGCTCCAATAACTTCCACCAGCTTAGGCAAGATACGGGCAGGAATGCTATCATAAGGACTGCCACTCTTGATTTGTGCAACCAATGAGTTTACCTCCTCCAAGGAGATAGGAGGAAAGCTAGAGAGGCATTGGGTAAGTGTTCCTGATTGTACACTCGACTGGGATCTGTTATTATTCATTCCCTCAGCCGTCTTTGAGGCCACTATCCTCTCATAGATAGCCTCTATCTTCTTCATAAAGAAGGTAGAGATCTCATTACACAACTCTTGAGTGGCTACCTCCACAGTCTCACAGGCTGCTGGTCTAGTAAATGTTTGTAGGATGTTATACAGAACTCTAGAGTCTTTCCCTGCCTCTATAAGTTGTGCTGCAATATGATTTTTCCGAGCAGTCCTGATAGCTTTATGGTACAACTTAAGAGAGGATCTGTAGAGTACTTTATCTTCCAGCCTCCTGGACTGTCTCCATAACTTTTCCAGTTTTCTAGTATTTTGTTTCAAAGATCTTAACTCTTCAGAAAACCAGATTTCTTGCTTTTTTGCTGGGCGGGGTTTATAGATTTTCTGAGGGATAGTAGTATTTATTGCATCCCTTACTGCCTCCTCAAACCTGTACAACTCTGTTGTTATATCTCCTGTAGTGTTTTCATACAGGGGGACTTTATACTGGTCTCTAAAGGCTTCCACCGTTAGTTTATGCCAGGGTCTCCTTTTAGTGGCCAGAGTACTCCGCTTTTGAAGCTTATTATTAATGGCAGTATGGAACTTTAGGATGAAATGATCTGTCCATTCTACTTGTTCAGGAGGCATACATTTAATTAAAGGTGAGTTGGACATTACCAAATCCAGAGTATGGCCTGCCTCATGAGTAGGACCGTCATTGATCTTTTTCAGTCCTAGGGAGTCTAGGTCCATTAAGAGAGTTCTTGCCTCCTTGCAGTTCTCTAACTCACTATGGACATTAAAACCCCCTACCAAGAGGAAATCCTGGTTATCTTGCACAAATGGTGCTAAAGCATTTATTAGCACGACTGGAAAGGTCCCAATCGGACCTGGTGGTCTATACAACAGCGCACCCTTCCTTTGTTCTCTGGGATTAGGACTAAGTTTAAAAATGAGTAATTCCATTAGAGGATTGCTAATTTCCTCAAGGATAGTTAAATTCAGTTCCTCCTTATAAACAATGGCAACCCCCCCTCCAGTTTTATTTAAGCTGTCGACCCTAGCAATCTTGTATCCTAATGGGACACTAAGTGTGATCGCTGGAACCAAATGGGGCTTAAGCCAGGTTTCCGTTAAAAAACAAAGGTCTGGTTCCTCAGTCAATATGAAATCCCAGCCCAGGGTGGAGTGCCTTACTAATGATCGAATATTACAGAGTATATTTTTGCTCCACGTAATGGAGTTATCTCCTAGGATGTTAGTGGGAGCAGTTTCTTGTCTTCTAGCTGGTATGACATCAGCTACCTGTAAGTGCCTACTCTGCTTCATATCGGGGTCAAACTGCCTATGGCATCTGTGGCAAGAAAAAGGGCCTTCTACAGGGGTATCAATTCCAATATCACAGGCATTAGAAATATCAGTGCGTATCTCTAGCAATACCTGCGAAGTGTATGTTCTTCGTGTTGTAGACAATAATCCCTGGACATGTAATGGCTGCGCCATAATCTCCTGCCCCATAGCCCCGTCCTGTCGCGGACGGGCGCAGACGGGCTGGTCTTCGGCTCGTCTTAGGCGCAGGAGTAGGCGCCACCCTGCGCGCAAACGCTGCGCGCTAGAGCCGACGAGGGGCTAAATAGCCCAGGAAGTCCCAGAGTCTAGAGCGCTAACCGCTCGCTTTCCAGTATGTCCTGCCTCAGCCCCGCCCTCCACACACCGGGATTGGCTGCCGAGCGTGCAGGCCGGGTCGGGATTGAGACTGACGTAGCCTCGGTGTTTGCAGGTATGAGAAATTATTGCAGTGTGCCTCTGATTGATTAATTAACAACCTACTTCCGTTATATTTAAAAACACACAGTAAACACAATTTTAAAATGCACGAACTAAAACAATTCGGTCGTTTTTCAAATTCAATTCCAAATTACAATTACAGCGCCGCTATTTGTATTGGTAACGCCAAGCGGGGTCAGGAGAAGCTGCCACCACCTCCCTACCGCGAAAAGCGATGCCTCCTCGCCGCCTAAATAGCCCAGGAAGTCCCAGAGTCTAGAGCGCTAACCGCTCGCTTACCCAGTATGTCCTGCCTCAGCCTCGCCCTCCACACACCGGGATTGGCTGCCGAGCGTGCAGGCCGGGTCGGGATTGAGACTGACGTAGCCTCGGTGTTTGCGGGTATGAGAAATTATTGCAGTGTGCCTTCTGCCCAAAATTCTTAACAATCCCACTATACCACCAGGGAGACCTATAGTGTCATCTATAGGCAGTGCCTTAGAAAATGTCTCTAAGTATGTAGATTTTTTCCTGCGAAAGTACGTACGTTACTTGACCCCCTTCTTATGTTAAGGACAGTACAGATTTTCTTAGTAAACTTCAAGGGGTCAATTGGGAATCTGATGACTTGTTGATTACCCTCGATGTTAATTCTCTTGATACCATCATAAGTCACACTGAAGGCATTGAGGCAAGCTACCATTATCTGCAAAGAAGACCCATTGAATATCTGTTGTTGTTGTATGTACTTTATTCGATAAAAAATGTTATCATAAAAGTATGTACATCCTCAGTTCATAAAAACAATCAATTTCACATACAACCACTGTACAGAAACATTAAAATTTTCCATCAAAAAGATATATACAAATAAAAACAGAGAAAGCTACTATTTTACGACCTATAAAAACAGTATTCAAGATGAGCCCACAAACGCCTAGCTCTTGGTTTTCATGAACAGCTTTGTACGAGTTAGCCATGCGCTGCCCAAATACTTTGCTACCTGGCAAACAATGACAAGGGAAGTAGTATTAGATGTTAAAATACGTTGTGCCATCCTGTGGTTCCTAAATCCTAACTCTTTGCAAATGGGTTTAAGCCATGTTCTTCTTGCCGCCCTATACGCTGTGCATGCAAAAAGGAAGTGGACATGGGACTCGGTAGGGGCTGTACAACCTGGACAGGAAACAGATATAGAATTGCACTGTTTCCAGCCTGCTGTTATTTCATTGAGTGGGAGGGTTCCAAACCTCAGCTTCAGATAGAGCGTCCTGTCTCTAGGATTTTGAATGAAGTCTAGAAAAGGTTCGAGCTTCCTGACAGGCTTGTGCTCCAGAAACTGCTCTGTGAGGATCCCCCAATTGGCACTGTGCGACTCCTCCGCCTGCACCCATTCCCAAAATGCTTTCTTGATTGTTTGTTTGGGTGGCGGACACTGACTACCCCATGTTTACCCCGGCTGTACGTTTGAAACAAGCTGTCTGAGCTTACTTATCCACTTAATCTTCTTGCAAGTGTTCAGTTTAATGAGTTCATCTAGGGCTGCCACATAATTAGCCAATTCGGGGGTCCTCCTTAAACGTACCCAAAATAATAAAGGGCGAAGCCGTACAATATCTTTAATAGAACGTTTTCCCAAATCTTGGCGAAGGGGCTTTACTGGGGTAGAAGATGGAAGAGAAACCAGACCTCTAAAGAATTTATTCTGGGATCTAACCAGGTCACTGGTATTCTCAAAACCCCATAGTTCGAACCCATATACTGCCGAGGGTAATGCCTTCCCTTCATACACCACGAGGGTCAGGGCTATTGGTTTACTAACAGAGGATTGTTGGTCTCTTAAAATTGCCCCTGACAACCGCTTGTGGTTAAGAAGCATTTTGGCCATATGAGAGTTCCAATTCATCAGATTGTTGACCCAGACTCCCAAGTAGTCAAATGGCTCAACCACGTCTAGTGGAGTACCATTGAGGGCGATACTATTCCGAAATCGCTTTGACAGTGACAGGGTCATTAACTTGGTCTTGGTGGTATTGATAGATAACCCCCTTGCATCACAAAACAGGCTAAACCTGTCCAGCAGTTTTTGCAGACCTACTGGGCTTTTGGACATCAAGAGGGTATCATCTGCAAAAAGCAGGGTAGGTGTTTTCTCTCCCGCCAGGACTGGGTCATCGGCTGGGTCCTCTCTCAAATGGTCTACCACCCCATTGACAAAGAGAGAGAACAAAGTCGGAGCCAACACACAGCCCTGGCGTACCCCCCTATTCACCGCCACCCTCTCGGCCAACTGACCCTGGTTCCCCCATCTGACCCTGGCATAACTTCCCTCATGGAGGCGTTTAATAAAATCGAGAAGTGAAGTGGGAATACCCAGGTCATGCAGCACCTGCCAAAGTTTGGCACGGGGAACCAAGTCAAAAGCGGTCTTCAGGTCTATAAAGGCCAGATATAGACTGCCTTTCCTGATGAGCACGATTTTCCAGTGAATCATAAAGAATCTAAACACCTGGCCCATCGTGCCCACCTTCTGTCTGAAGCCTGCCTGAAAGTGCGAAAGGATATTCCCATCTTCCATCCAGGACCCTATCCTCGTGACAATGACCCTGCCAACCACCGTCTGTATTACGTTGATTAAGCTAATCGGCCTGTAGTTGGCAGGGTCCTCTCTAGCACCCTTTTTATATATTGTTACCACCTCAGCTCCCTTCCATGAGTCAGGACTGGCATGGCCCCTCACAATGAAATACATTAAGAGACAGATGAAATTGGCCTACAGCTTTGGATCATGCAAGAGTAAATCTCCGGGGAGGCCGTCGGGACCCGCTGCCTTTCCCAGGGCTATACTCGCGATGGCCAAGTATACCTCATTGAACACAAAAGGTTCCGCTAGTACAGGGTTCTCAGATCTAGATAGTAAGGGAGCACTTTGTGGGAACTGAGAGCCTCCTTCACCACAGTGCAGATTAAGGAAATGGGCATACCATTGTTGCTCTGTAATGTGGTTTGTGATAGGGTCAGCTCCCCTTCTATTAGTTTTATTAATTATCTCCCAAAATAGAGTTGGATCTTTCAATTGGGAGGCAGATTTAGGCTCCTGCCAATACTGTTTCTCCCAATCACGCTTCGCTAGCTCTATAGCTCTTGAGTACTCCTTCCTAGCCACTCTTACTAATGGAGGGTCCTTTTTGCGCAGAGATATGGCTAAAACCTTCCTCTTTTCTCAGCATGTGGCCGTGTACCAAAGGTTATTGGATCTTGGAGGGCCCCTTTTCAACTTTCTAGGCTCCTTGATAATAAAAAACGAACCCAGCCTCTCTATTGTGTTATTATTAAATTTAGTAAAGGGAAAATCATGGGTATCTTCATGGGCTACATTAATCAATTCCAGCTCTGCAATCTTCTGATCTATATGCTCCCTTATAATGAGCAGTTTATCCTCCTGGTGTACAACCTTGTGCCATTTCAAACGTCAATTACAATTCGATGGCACAACCTCTTTTGCTAGCATTATTGGGGCCTTGGTTGCCTTTGCGGCAGAAAATGCCCCCTTGTTTTTCATGCATAGAGGATTATGATCACTGTCCAGGGTATGCTTTACCTCCATATCTAGGAGGTCGCCCCACAGACGGGTATCCAACAATATATAATCTATCCGTGATGGACAGTTGATCCTATTATAAGTGTTAGCCCTACTCTGATCGGAGCGTGTCTTACCATTTAATGCTCTCAAATTATATTCTAGGGTTAGAGCATTAATTTGGATCGCCCTTTGTGTCCACTTCCTAATTGGCGTTAAGGTCAGGGTGGGTATGGCCCATTTCATATTCTCCTCATTAGTTCCCAAGAAATCCACCCCACTCAGGGGTTCATATGTGCAATTAAAATCCCCTGCCACGATGATATTAGCAAGGGGAGGGATACAAGATAATTCAGACCCTAGTGCTGTTAGGGTGGCTGACAGTTGTGCCCCCAGAGACCCCCTCGCATACACATGAAATAACTCCACATTAGTACCATTGGGAGAACCTTTGATTGTCAGATGTAGAATGTCCTCTGAGGGTAAATTATGCATGGTAATGGCCCAATTCAATGAGATGTTAACCCATATGTGGAGACACCCAGATGGGCGGCCTTTTCCTGAGCTTAGAGCGGGGATGAAGATGGTGGTATATCCTGTCTTGTATGAGGGGACCATGCTCCAAGTCTCCTGAAACAAGCAGACATCCTACTTACCACTAAATTTGTTCCACTCCGGGATGGAATTTTTTTTCTGGAGGTCCGCTAAGTTCCAGGAGAGGAGCTTGATCACCCTTGGGTTTGTAACCACGGTCCCAGTAATGTCGTTGTTAGCCAACCCAGTCCATTCAGCATTGGATCTTTCTATCGCTGGATTATTTTGACATGAGAGAAACCCTCCACTTTCCCTATTTATTAAATCAGTTGGGGGGTACAGTTGCTGGGCCTCACCTAGTCAGTCCACTCTGTTAAGACCGGATCCTCCCCCAACCTGACCGGTGACCAAAGTGGTAAGCGTCTGATCTGAATATCAGAATGCTTAGGGGGGATGTGCGATACTCAAGGGCCAGTGGGATCTCAGTGTTTGCTGCATTAGTTAACTGCAGCTCGATGCAGTCCGTCACAGAGTTAGCCAAGGAAATCCTCTTTACCCTTACCATGTCCTCCCTAATGATTGACCTGCAGCCCCTTACATGTCGTAACCAGTGAATCGCTTTATTGTGGATAGATTCACTGCTTTCATAACCATGACTGTTGGTGTATTTAGGGACCTTGGTCATGTAAACTATTAGCGGGGAATTCCTTATGGGGATACTATTCCTTAGCATGCCTGGTCCAGCCTGCCTGCTTTGGCCTTCCTTTGCTGGAGGGGAGCTTCGATAGCCTGCTTTGCTGAAATGTAGACCCGAGGGCTTGCCTCTATCTCCCCAATCTTTGGCAGTCTCAGCATAATATCTAGTGGTGCCAGATGGAATAGATAAACCAAGAGGGCCCTGAACTAAATTGCCTGACACTATAAATGACCCCGCGCCCTCCCTCGCTTGGATGGGTGGCGTTGCCTTAGTTGCTGTGCTTGATTGGATGGGTGGTAGAGACGGAACAGGTATGCCCACAGGATGGTCAACTCTACGAGTTAGCTCCTCAACCTTCAGTATCAAGGAGGCCAAATCCCTTTCAAGGACTTCAACTTTCTGCAATAAAACATTATTTGCATGGCCACACTTAGAGCACGCTTGTGCATCATCATTTGATAGTTCTATGGCCTTCGGGTTCACTCACTGGGTCTACTGTTGTGCCCTCAATAGTTTGTTCTAATACAGCAAACCTGTTTGAGCAGGGAAGAGTTCTCTCAATTTGACACACATGTGAGGTCCCTTGGATAGTATAATCTGCTACCTTGTTTGGGGATTCAACTATCACAATTTCCTCTGTCGCCTCTACTAACGGGCTGTGAACTTCGCAGATGGAATATCTAGAACATACAAACATGTTGTTGGAAATGATGTCATTATGTCTTACCAATAACATTTTCATGTTTAATGGCACCCTTTTCAAACAGACCCGTGGCACAGCGATGGGCACCTGTTTTGCCCCAAGTTTTGCCAATCTCTTCCTGGGTAAGTGGGAGGAGGACATCAGACAGGGCTGTACCCTATATCCCTACTTTTCCAAAGTTAAGCTTTGGCTTCGGTACATAGACAAACTTTTTCTAATTTGGACAGGTACCGAATACCAGGCCATGGGGTTTATTAAAATACTAAACACGAAGACCAACAACATAACTCTCACGAGTAACATGAGCAGGCACTCCATTGAATTTTTAGACCTTCTTGTAACACCTGAAGGCAATACTCTAAATACCAGCCTTTTTAGAAAAACTACAGCAGGCAACACACTTCTCCACGCTCTCAGCAGCCACCCAAATACCCTCAAGTGGAGCGTCCCCTATGGGGAGCTGCTGAAAGCGAGAAGAAACTGTAGTAGCACCACATCTTTTGAGGACGAAAAATAAACTATGATTAAAAGATTCAAGGATAGAGGCTATCCTGAATGGGTGTTACAAGGAGCTATAAATCGAGTCAATACAGTGGACCATGCCCAAATGCTGAAGCTCAAAGAGGATAAAAAGAGTACTGAGAATATCAATAGTGCAGATGAAACAAACGGAGTAATAGTCACTTCTAACGTAACTCTGGACAGATACGCAAAATATTTGCAGATAAATGGGATGTACTTACTAGTGACCCCAATATTGGACCTACTCTGCCACGACAACTCAAAAGAAAATACAGGAAAGGTCAGAGCATTAGAGATATCATTGTTTATAATGATATAACACCCAGGAAACCAGTTAGTGAACATAACCTGAAAGGATTTTAACCCTGTGGGAACTGCAAAGCCTGCCGAAATAGTTGTATGATCAAAACTGTTCCAATCCCTGGTCACAGCTCACCTAAAACCATTAACCAATTTCGAACATGTAGTTCTACATACTGTGTGTACGTTCTAACATGCCCATGCAAAATGTGGTATGTGTGCAGTACTACGTTAATGACAAAGAAAAGAGTGCTCGAGCACATGCGTGCTATAAACAGAAAAGACCCGCATTACCCTATAGTCAGACATTTCGAGTTGTTCCACCTGTCTAATAGCTCATTGTTACGTGTTATCGCACTGGAACAAGTTCACACTGGTTCCAGAGGTGGGAATAGGACTCTGCTCCTACGTAAATGAGAATCCAGGTGGATAATTGAACTCTAGACAAAATATCCGAAAGGTCACAATCTTGATGAGGAATTAGCCTCACATCTACGTGATGAATTATTCTGGTCTTATTACCAGTATAGATTGTCCTGACCTGTAACGACTGCTACTGCATTATTCTGCTGTTTCATATGTTTTAAGACTAGGGTACTAAACTATGTTGGAATAGTGTAGCATGACTTGATTTTAATATCACTTTCATTTTTCTTTCTTCTCTCTACACAGGAGAAACGGAAGGGTTGCCTCAGTTGCTGACTGTCTCATCCGTTCCAGACACCCTACCCTTTTCTTCCCCATCCTGTGGGTCCATCTCAGATAAGATTTTCTATTGTCACGTAATTCTTTGGGCACTTCTCTTCTTTTTCATGTATTTCAGGAATTTTTCATAGGCTGTTCTTAGATTATTGATTCTTGATAGAGTGATTTTGGTCTAATAACATCAATTAGAATCTATATATGTTTTAGTGCATTATTAGTAATTTGTTTGCTTATATAATCTCAACTTTAGAACTGTGTTGTTCTTATTTAGAAAACTTTGGCACTAAACCGCATATAGAATTGAGCACATACTCAGTACTGTGTGAGCCCATTACTTTCAGTATCATGCTTTATGTATTAAAATTTTCCAACACTATGTCGCATGTAATGTGCGCTCTACAGATTTTCTATAAATGTGCTATTTGAACAATAGGCTGAAATATTCTGCTTACTTTTCTAGCGGCACTATTGGTCACGATACTGTAACGCAGTTATACTCTAAGCTAAGAAAATCAAAAGTGGCTCCACCTGCATCACAATATGATTGAATGATGTTGTTATCATTTTGGTATTGTGCTTACACACTAGTCGTGCATCATGAGTTCTAATAGTGAATACATGCACAGTTTAACATATAATACCGATAAATGTATAATATTCCAAAATGGCCGCCGTGTTAGTTAACACTACTTATGAAGCAATAGTCCATTCTTTGTGTCCACACCTATTTATAGACTTCCTGTATCATTGGTAAATGGTGTGATCAAGACAGCTTTGCTGTCAAAACGCGTAGCCTTTGGTAAATAAACCTTGGTTTGTTCCGAGTGCTTCTTTGAAGAAGTGTGCTGTGGGATTATTATTGCCAGGAGACCTGCCTGGCGTACACTCGCCATCTGTCTACGGGCCACGGATTTCGTGATTCTTCTGGGTCTTTTCTGTGAACATACATATACATATATGCATATATATGCATGTTATGTACATGCAATTTTGAAAAACACTAATAAAAGCAAAGCTAAAAAGTCACCTAATTACAAACAGAATTGCTTTAACTTAAACGAGGACTAGACCTATTGCATTTTCAATGCTTGTTTACTTTGGTTCCATCAAGAAGGCATTCAGCTGTGTCACACATTTGCCATAAATTCTGAATGTTAGCACTCTAGTTGCTTATTAGATCGCTGTAGTAAAGCTACTGCTCACCAGGGAAGTCTGCTGCTGATATTCAAAGTGCATGTTTCAATCTGCGTGTCAGAATTTTTTAATGAAATAGAAGATGATTTGAGGAGTCAAAATGTGCCCTAATTTTTCTTTCTGCAGCACTAATCATAATTCCTATGCCAAAATGAATCCCCTCGTTTTGTTCCTTTGCAAACTAAATGTTTTAAGTGTTACCACTTTATTCCAATCAAGATGGCTTCAGGTGTGCCATACTTCTGTCATAAGTAAGACCGTTAGCGCTCTAGTTGCTCTTTAGAACACTCTGTGACATTCTGTCATTGGGCTACACTTGGGCTTCATCTGGGTGATATTTGTGCTACATTTGGGCGCTTTTGTCTCTGGTGGCCATCTTGGGAGACTTATTTGTTATGGAGTTTCCGAATTTCCTCATTTACTACAGTCTCCTCAGTAGTAAATACTTTCAGTTTTTAGGTCTTAGCCTGACGTCAGCAACGCAAGCGCTGCTCTCATCATAGGAGACTTCTTGGAATCGAACATTCTGTCACTGGGCTGTACTTGGGCTACATCTGGGTGATATTTGTGTACATTTAGGATCTTTTGTCTCTGGTGGCCATCTTGGGAGACTTATTTGTTATTTTTCCCATAGCGTCCAAGTGGTTAAGTGTCCTACTTTCCTCATCTACTACAGTCTTCTCAGTAGGAAATACTTACAGTTTTTTACTTTGGTTCCATCAAGAAGGCATTCAGATGTGTCACACATTAGCCATAAATTCTGAATGTTAGCACTCTAGTTGCTCATTAGATCACTGTAGGAAATCTACTGCTCACCATGGAAGTCTGCTGCTGGTATTCAAAGTGCATGTTTCAGTCTGCATGTCAGAATTTTTTAATGAAATAAAAGAGGATTTGAGAAGTCAAAATGTGCCCTAATTTTTCTTTCCGCAACACTAATCATAATTTCTATGGCAAAATGAACCCCCTCATTTTGTTCATTTGCAAATTAAATGTTTTAAGTGTTACCACTTCATTCCAATCAAGATGGCTTCTGGTATGCCATACTTGTGTCATAAGTAAGACTGTTAGCGCTCGAGTTGCTCTTTAGAACACTCTGTGACATTCTGTCATTGGGCTACACTTGGGCTTCATCTGGGTGATATTTGTGCTACATTTGGGCGCTTTTGTCTCTGGTGGCCATCTTGGGAGACTTATTTGTTATGGAGTTTCCGAATTTCCTCATTTACTACAGTCTCCTCAGTAGTAAATACTTTCAGTTTTTAGGTCTTAGCCTGACGTCAGCAACGCAAGCGCTGCTCTCATCATAGGAGACTTCTTGGAATCGAAACGATTCGAAGAAGCTTAGTCCCAGCTCTGCTTGCAGATTTCATTTGTGCGCGTCGTTTGGTGTCACAAATTATGCCTAAATTAGTTTAATGATTACACTAAAGGCATGCCAATCATTCCTGGTTGCCACCCTGTCTCGTTTACGGGCGGATTTACACTCTTTCCTTTAAAGGACTCGAAGCACTTTTTTTTCTAATTTGCAGTGCCGTCCACACGCTTGTAATGGCCGGTGACAGCCTCTCCTGCTTCAACCCCCCCACCCCCACCCTCACAAAATGTGGAATTCTGCTGCATCAACAACTCACCTTATCTCTCTGGTGTTTAGCTCTGTTTCGCTTTTTGAAGCAATCAATTCATGCAATCATTTGCGCATTATGATGAGCTGACAGGTATATTTTGTGTGAGGCGGGGTTAGACTACAGAGGTATGTTTGGATGGTCAGAGACTTTAGAGCCAGAGAACTAGGTCAGCAGAGCTGCTTTAGAGCCAGAGAACCAGGTCATAAGAGCTGCTCTAGAGCCTAAGAACTAGGTCAGCAGAGCTACTCTAGAGGGAGAGGACTAGGTCAGCAGAGCTGCTTTAGAGGGAGAGAACCAGGGCAGCAGAGCAGCTCTAGAGCCCAAGAACCAGGTCAGCAGAGCTGTTCTAGAGGCAGAGAACCAGGTCAGCAGAGCTGCTTTAGAGGGAGAGAACCAGGGCAGCAGAGCTGCTCTAGAACCAGAGAACCAGGTCAGCAGAGCTGCTTTAGAGTGTGAGAACAAGGTCAGAAGAGCTGCTCTAGAGCCTAAGAACCAGGTCAGCGGAGCTGCTCTAGAGGCAGAGAACTAGGTCAGCAGAGCTGATTTAGAGCCACAGAACCAGGCCAGCACGGCTGCTCTAGCGACAGAGAACCAGGTCAGCAGAGCTGCTTAAGAGCCTTAGAACAGGTCAGCAGAGCTGTTATAGAGCCAGAGAACCAGGTCAGCAGAGCTGCTGTAAAGCCAGAGAACCAGGTCAGCAGAGCTGCTTTATAGCCAAAGAACCAGGTCAGCAGAGCTGCTGTAAAGCCAGAGAAAGCAGGTCAGCAGAGCTGCTTTAGAGCCAGAGAACTAGGTCAGCAGAGCCATTGTAAAGCCAGGGAACCAGGTCAGCAGAGCTGCTCTCGAGCCTAAGAAGCAAGTCAGCAAAGCTGCTCTAGAACCAGAGACCCTGTCAGCAGAGCTGCTCTAGAGCCAGAGACCCAGGTCAGCAGAGCTGCTCTAGAGCCAGAGAACCAGGTCAGCAGAGCTGCTGTAGAGCCAGAGAAACCAGGTCAGTAGTGCTGCTTTAGCAGGAGAGAACCAGTTCAGCAAAGCTGCTCTAGAGGGAGAGAACCAGGTCAGCAGAGCTGCTCTAGAGCCAGAGAACCATGTCAGCAGAGCTGCTTTAGAGCCATAGAACCGAGTCAGTAGAGCAGCTTTAGAGCAAGAGAACCATGTCAGCAGAGCTGTTTTAGAGCCATAGAACCGAGTCAGCAGAGCAGCTTTAGAGCCAGAGAACCAGATCAGCAGAGCTGCTCTAGAGCCAGAGAACCAGGTCAGCAGACCTTCTGTAGAGCCAGAGAAACCAGGTCAGCAGAGCTGCTTTAGAGGGAGAGAACCAGGTCAGCAGAGCTGCTTTAGAGCCAGAGAACCAGGTCAGCAGAGCTGCTTTAGAGGGAGAGAACGAGGTCAGCAGAGCTGCTTTAGAGCCAGAAAACCAGGTCAGCATAGCTGCATTAGAGCCAGAGAACCAGGTCAGCAGAGCTGCTCTAGCTGACACTGACTGATTGACACTGACTGACTGACACTGACTGATTGACACTGACTGACACTGATTGACTGACACTGACTGACCGACACTGACTGTCACTGAATGACTGAAACTGACTGACTGACACTGATTGACTGACACTGACAACTAACACTGACTGACACTGATAGACTGACACTGACTGACTGACTGACACTGACTGACTGACACTGATCTGACTGACTGACACTGACCGATACTGACTGACTGACACTGACTGACTGACACTGACACTGACTCTCTACTACTCTACTACTTACTCTCTACTACCCTCTACTACTCTCTCTCTACTACTCACTCTCTACTACTCACTCTACTACTCTCTACTACTCACTCTCTACTACTCACTTTCTACTACTCTCTACTACTCACTCTCTACTACTCACTCTCTACTACTCACTACTACTATCTCTCTACTATTCACTCTCTACTATTCTCTACTATTCACTCTTTACTACTCATTCTCTACTATTCTCTACTATTCACTCTTTACTACTCATTCTCTACTACTCTCTCTCTACTACTCACTCTCTACTTCTCACTCGCTACTACTCTCTACTACTCACTCTACTACTCTCTACCACTCACTTTCTACTATTCTACTACTCACTCTCTACTACTCTCTACTACTCTCTCTCTACTACTCACTCTCTATTACTCACTCTAGTCCTCTCTACTACTCACTCTCTACTACTTTGTCTCTACTACTCACTCTCTACTATTCACTCTCTACTACTCACTCTCTACTACTCACTCTCTACTACTCGCTCTCTACTACTCTCCACTACTCACTCTCTACTACTTGCTGTCTACTACTCTCTACTACTCACTCTCTACTACTCATTCTCTACTACTCTACTACTCTCTACTACTCTCTCTACTACTCACTCTCTACTACTCATTCTCTACTACTCTACTACTCTCTACTACTCTCTCTACTAGTCACTCTCTACTACTCTGTACTACTCACTCTACTACTCTCTACCAATCACTCTCTACTACTCTACTACTCACTCTCTACTACTCTCTCTATACTATTCACTCTCTACTACTCACTCTACCACTCTCTACTACTCACTCTCTACTACTCTCTCTCTACTACTCACTGTCTACTACTCTCTACTACTCATTCTCTACTGCTCGCTCTCTACTACTCTCTACTACTCACTCTACTACTTACTCTCTACTACTCTCTACTGCTCACTCTTCTACTCACTCTCTACTACTCACTCTCTACTACTCTCTACTACTCTCTCTCTACTACTCACTCTCTACTACTCACTCTACTACTCACTCTCTACTATTCTCACTCTACTACTCACTCTTGACTACTCTCTACTACTCACTCTCTACTACTCATTCTCTACTACTCTTCTACTCTCTACTACTCTCTCTACTACTCACTCTCTACTACTCACTCTCTACTACTCGTTATATACTACCCTACTACTCTCTACTACTCTCTCTACTAGTCACTCTATACTACTCTCTACTACTCACTCTACTACTCTCTACCAATCACTCTCTACTACTCTACTACTCACTCTCTACTACTCTCTCTATACTACTCACTCTCTACTACTCACTCTACTACTCTCTACTACTCACTCTCTACTACTCTCTCTCTACTACTCACTGTCTACTACTCTCTACTACTCATTCTCTACTACTCGCTGTCTATTACTCTCTACTACTCATTCTACTACTTACTCTCTACTGCTCTCTACTACTCACTCTTCTACTCACTCTCTACTACTCACTCTCTACTACTCTCTACTACTCTCTCTCTACTACTCACTCTCTACTACTCACTCTACTACTCACTCTCTACTATTCTCACTCTACTACTCACTCTTGACTACTCTCTACTACTCACTCTCTACTATGTTATGTTATGTTAAAAAATATTTGTAAAGTGCAACGTTCACCGGATAGGTTTCTTGGCGCTAAAGAGGACGGGCTCCTGATAAAAACAGTGGTTCAGATAGGCTTGTTGAAAGAGCCAGGTTTTTAGTTGCTTTCTAAACTGGAAAAAGGTACCGGTAGTGCGAATTGCAAGGGGAATAGAGTTCCAGAGTTGAGGGGCAAGTGTCGAGAAATGAAGGCCTCCGTGTTTCCTGTGCCTGGACCTGGGAATGATCAATAAGGATTGGCCAGGAGATCGGAGAGTACGGAGGGGAGTGTATTTCTTGAGCCTGTTGTGAATGAACTTTGGGCGGGCGTCGGACAGTGCCTTATATGTGATACAGCCAAGCTTAAAGGCACCACGTTGGCTCACCAGGAGCCAATGCAGTTTCTCAAAGAGGGTTTTACATGCTGGCGGGTAGGGAGGTGCAGAATTAATCTGGCCGCCTGATTTTGAATGAGTTGAAGGCGCTGTGTTTGATATGCCGGGATGCCCACATAAAGAGAATTAGCATAATCTAAACGGGATATTATGAGTGCTAAAATAACCAGGGTTAGCGCTTCTGAGGAAAGGAATCTTTTTATTCTTTTAATTTTCCGCAGAAGAAAGAGACAGACCGACACCACGGAGCTGATCTGGGATTGCATTGACAGATCGTTGCTGATTTTTACCCTTGGACTTTTTACCGTAGGGGTAGAGACAGGCGGGGAGCCCAAACAACGGGGCCAAAAGTTGGAGCTCCATAGATTAGAGGCACCGCCTGTCAAAATTAGCTCAGTTTTGTCGGGGTTCAATTTCAACTGGTTCAGGCTCATCCAGTTGCTAATGTACGTCATAACAGACTGCAGATTGACCTCCGAGGAAGTAGTGGATTGTATGTTAAAAATGAGTTGCAGGTCATCTGCATAGTTAAAAACCAGAACATCCATATCCTGTAGTGCACGAATCAAGGGTTGCAGATATAAATTAAATAAAAAAGGCGAAAGAGAAGAGCCCTGGGGGACTCCACAGAGAATTTTTTCCTTTGGTGAACAGAAATTTCCCAATCGAACTTATTGAGATCTGTCCGACAAAAAGGAATGGATCCAACTTAGTGCCAGGCCCCCTATGCCAGCCCTGCTGACACGGTCGATCAGGATGTTATGATCAACTGTGTCAAATGCAGCGGATAAGTCAAGAAGGATCAAGGCTTGGGGAGCATTTTGGTCTGCACCAGATCGTAGTTCGTCCATGACTGTCAAAATGACAGTCTCGGTCGAATGGGCAGGCCTAAATCCCGCCTGATGAGGGTCTAGATAAGAAGATTCCTCAACAAAGGAGCTCAGGCAAGCAGTCACATGAGCCTCCAAGATCTTGCTCAGGTAGGGCAGGAGGGATATCGGGCGATAATTACTCATCACGCGAGGATCAGCACCAGGTTTCTTTAAGATGGCTAAAATCTCTGTGCTTTTGAAAGACTCCGGTACAGTGCCATGGCTAATAGAAGTGTTGAGGAGAGATAAAGGCGGGGCAGAGCAGGCACTAAAAGCTAAACGCAAAATGTGAGGAGGTGCACAGTCAAGGGGAGAACCAGATTTAATTTTATCCATCAACTTGAGAAAAGATTCTATAGTGATGGGAGGAAAAAGATTTAGTGATGCTGGGTTTTGACAAGATGGGACAGGTACGAAGAGTTTGTTAGTTTCCGGAATGCTAGCCTTTATGGTAATGATTTTATCAAAAAAGTATTTGTTAAGTGAATCACACAGAGGTTGGGAATGAACATTTTGTACAGAGACTCTCTCAGTGCCAATCAGTTCATCCACGATCGAGAAGATGTCTCGCATTTTATTAGTGGATTTAAGAATTTTGGCTGAGATATACTCAGTTTTACATGATAGGATGGACGTTTTATACTCTCTCAGAAGGGACAGGTACGTAGTCTTAAGTTCCGGCAGACAGTGGCTTCTCCATTTACGCTCAGCTTGTCTGAGACGTAATTTAAGATCTTTTAGAGTGGATGAAAACCATTTTTGAGCATCATGTGCTCTTTTTAGTCTGATGTTTTTCAGTGGGGCAACTATATCACAAGCCGACTCCAACCAAATCGTGAGATTGTTTAATTGGGTGAGGAGGGAGCTCTCTTCACTCAAAGGAATTGTATTAAGTAGGATAGTCTGAAAAGACTCGGTGCATGCTCTACTCCAGTTTCTTGCTTTCATGTTACTGGGTCTAGGAGTTGGAGTAAAAAAAAACTCCGATATCATAAAAGCGATCAGACAATGGTCTGACCATGTGCAAGGCAGTATGTTAAGCTGTTTGATATCTAGATTGGTCTAAGATGTGTCCATTGGAGTGTGTAGATGCTTGAACGTGCTGAGTGCAGTTTAGGCTCCCTAAAAAGACTGAAAAATCACGAGATAAGGCGCTTTCATTTGGGTCGTCGGGCCAGTAATTGAAGTCTCCTGCAATTAGGATTCTAGAGTGGTTGATCACTAATTGTGCTATCATTTTGCCAGATTCCAAAGGGAATAGGGGCATGTGTTGGGGAGGGCGGTAAACTACCATACAAACCAGAGAGAACTGGCCACTTTCAAGTTTTATTGTTAAAGTATCCGCCTGCGAAACCAGTTCGATGTCAAGCAAGGTGCACTGAAGCCTCTTAATAATAATAGCAGCTACCCCCACCCATTTTGCCGGTAACCCTGTCTACGTGGATGATGTAGTAGGGGTCGGGGATGGCTGCTAAAATATCAGGAGAGGAGTCCGGGGACAGCCAAGTTTCTGTCAGAAATAAAATGTCCGGCCTATGTAGATCGATGAAGGAGAAAATCTCCAACTGATGTTTCCCTAAGGAGCGGGTGTTTAAATAGTAGATTTTTAAATCATTTAGGTCCTTATTTAAGCAAAAAGTGGACTCAGATTCCACAAGAGTATTAGTCTGGTTTAAATCGGATTTTCGAGTTAGAATATGGTCGATATAATCATGGCTGTGCTTGTTAGCCAAGAGTCCCTGTTGTAGTAAGGAGGTTCTAAGGACAGTATCTATATCATAGTTATCATAGAGGGATATCAGATTGTCTGCCGAATAACCTGGAAAATGGACATAGGGGCTGGCCCCTTGCCCCGGTCTGCCGCGGACGGGCGCAGGCGGGCTTGCCTACTCACTCTCTACTACTAGCATTCTACTATTCTCCACTACTCACTCCACTACTCACTCTTTACTACTTTACTACTCTCTACTACTCTCTCTACTACTCACTCTCTACTACCCTCTCTACTACTCACTCTCTACTACTTTCTACTACTCACTCTCTACTACACACTCTTTACTATTTGCTCTCTATTACTCACTCTCTACTACTCTCTACTACTGACTCTCCGAATCACTTTTTCCTACTCTCTACTACTCACTCTTCTACTCACTCTCTACTACTCACTCTCTACTACTCTCTACTACTCACTCACTACTACTCTCTACTACTCTCTCCCTACTACTCACTCTCTACTACTCACTCTACTACTCTCTACTACTCACTCTGTACTACTCTCTCTCTACTACTCACTCTCTACTATTCACTCTCTACTAATCACTCTCTACTACTCGCTCTCTACTACTCGCTCTCTACTACTCTCTACTACTCACTCTCTACCACTCACTCTCTACTACTCTACTACTCTCTACTACTCTCTCTCTACTACTCACTCTCTACTACTCTACTACTCTCTACTTCTCTCGCTACTACTCACTCTACTTCTCTCTACTACTCACTCTACTACTCTCTACTACTCTCTACCACTCACTCTCTACTACTCTACTACTCACTCTCTACTTCTCTCTACTACTCTCTCTCTACTACTCACTCTCTACTACTCACTCTACTACTCACTCTCTACTATTCTCACTCTACTACTCCATCTCGACTACTCTCTACTACTCACTCTCTACTACTCACTCTCTACTACTAGCGCTATACTACTCACTCCACTACTCACTCTTTACTACTCTACTACTCTCTCTACTACTCACTCTCGACTACTCTCCACTACTCACCACTCTCTACTACTAGCGCTCCACTACTCTCCACTACTCACTCCACTACTCACTCTTTACTTATTTATTTATTTATTTATTTGAAGAGTTTTATAAAGCGCGAACAAGATCCTGGCGGATATCAGAGCACTATACAGACAGTAAATGTTACATATACAAGCCATAAGAAATAGATCAACACAGCAATACAAAGAAAATAGAAAGAAAAACAATATAGTTATATTTGGCATCATTAAGTGTCTTGTGGTTAAGAGCTTATCTGTCTTTCGTCCTATTGATTCAGCAGACCAAACTCATGTGTATTTGGCCATGAGGATGGATTTAACTTCCTTTTTAAAAACAATAGTGGATGGGTTAAGTTTGATTTCAGGGGGTAAGGCATTCCAAATTCTGGGTGCCATCCCGGAGAATGATCTATTATAGTTTTTTTTCTTATGGAACTTTTGTGGTTTCAGGAGTAATTTTTCCACATTTCTTGAAGGTCTGGTGCCCCCAGAGATCGTCAGTTTCTGTGCCAGGTAACTGGGGGTCTTTTGATGTAAGGCTCTATGCGTCATGCATGCAATTTTCAGTTGAATTCTCGCATCTAGGGGTAACCAGTTCAGGGATTGAAGGTCCGGGGATATGTGGGAAAAACGATTAGAACCAGTTATGAGTCTTGCTGCAGCGTTGATTGAGGCTCTAAGGGGTGCAGTTGATGCTTTGGGCAATCCAAAAAGGGTGACGCAACCGTATTCCACTCTGGGTATAACCAGAGCTTGTACTGCCTGCTTAAAGTCATTGTGTGGAAGGAAGGGTTTTAGTTTCCTCAATGTGTTTATCTGAAGGTTGGCTCCCTTTGTAACATTACTGATATGTTTTTGCATGTTGAGGTTACTGTCCAAAGTTATTCCAAGTGACTTCGCTGAATCCACAATGATCGGTTGTACATTGAACGCCGTAATATGTTTGATCCAGTCTTGCAATTTCAGGATTTGGGCCGGTGGGGCTATTAGAAGAAATTCAGTTTTTAGGGAATTCAATTTCAGATGATTTTCTGCCAGCCACGTTTGTGTGTTTCTAAGAGCTGTGTTGAGTAGTTTGATATCCTCTAAGGAGTGTATTTTGAGGTATAGCTGTGTATCGTCTGCATACATGTGGTATTGCACATTAGAGGTTTGTAGAATTTCCGTTAGAGGTTCCAGGAAGAGATTAAACAGTGTTGGAGATAGTGATGATCCTTGCGGTACCCCAAGGTCACTGGGACTGGCTTGGATAGGGTGTTCTTGATTTTGAATTGTTGTGTCCGGTTTTGGAGAAATGAGGTGAACCAATTTAGCACTGCCCCAGATAAGCCCATTCTGTGTTTCAGGAGGTCTAACAGGTTCTCGTGTTTAACCGTATCAAAGGCTGAAGATAGGTCAAGTAGGATGAGTAAACAGGATCCATTTTGGTCAAGTATTTGCAGCGCATCATCAATGATGTGTGTCATGGCTGATTCTGTGCCGTGGCCAGTGCGGAAGCCTGATTGGTGTTGGTTGAGTAGGTCAAAATGATCAATGTGTTTCGTTAGCTGTAGATGTACACATTTTTCTAGCAGCTTTGCTAGGGTGGGGATATTGGAGATTGGGCAATAGTTGCTTAGGTCCGTGGGGTCTGCCGTAGGCTTCTTTAGAATGGGTGAGACCTGGCCTATTTTGAGGATGTCTGGGATGCATCCTTGTTGGAGGGAACTGTTTATGATCTTCGACCAGAGAGGTAGAAGCAATGGGGTGAGGTATTTCACTGCGTTTGCCGGAAGCGGGTCGGCGGAGTGGTTGGCTGGGTTCAGAGTATTGAGAATTTTGCATAGGGCCACTTCGGAGTAGGGGGAAAATGATGACCAGCTTGCATTATTTTTAGAATTACACTTTGAAAGGGGTTGACCTGGCGTGGACATGGGAGTAGGAGAAGTTAGTGTATTCATTCTCGCGTATAATGTTAGGTCCTTTAGGAGGTCTTTCTTGATGGTGTCGGTCTTGAGGGAGAAGACGGTGGAGAATTCTTCACAATTTGGCATTGAGCATTCAGAGTCTTGTGGGCATTGAGGTGCCTCCTTAGATTGAGATTTGATCAACTCAAAGAGTTTTTTGGGACGGTTTCTTGACTGGTCAAGTTGGAGGCTAAAGTAATCAGCTTTGGTGCGTTTGATCTTGCGTAAATATGCATTTCTCTTTGACCTAAGGATCATAAGGTGGTTGGAAGACGGTGTTGACCTCCAGATCCGTTCTGCAGTTCTGAGAGAGCGCCTCTCCTCGTTGAGTAAACCATTATACCAGGGTTTAGAGTCTTTCAGAGAGACTCTTTTTAGCTGTAGAGGTGCTACCTCATCAACTATTGATGTCATGGTCGAGATGTAGTGGTTGGTGAGGTCGTGTACTGTAGTAGATCCTGCGGTGGGCAGCAATAAGTTAGTACAGGAGGAGGGTAAGGAGTTGAGTTTAAGATTTTTTAGGTCTCTTTTCCACACTTTTGGTCTCATGGGTTGGGCTGAGTTCGTTTTTACCTTTTCCTTCATGGTGAAGGTGATGATGTGATGGTCAGACCAGTCGCAGGGTAGGATCGAATCAAGCTGGATGGGACCTGTTTCAGAGATTAGTAAGTCTAGGATCGATCCTTTGTCATGTGTTGGGATGTTGCAGAACTGTGTTAGGTGTAGGTCCGCTAGGAAATCTTAAGACTATTCACTGCTGAGTCATTAGGATCATTCCAATGGAGATTGAAGTCTCCGTGGAATATTTGGGTATTTTGTCGACCCATGTATGATGACACCATGTCCATGAAGTGTTCGGTGAAGGTGAGGTTCTCACCTGGTGGGTGATAAATGATATGCAAAGAACATACTGGTGTTCCCTTGCTGGAAATAATAAGGCACATGTATTCACATGACTGGAAAGAGGGGGAGATGGCTCTGCTTACCAAGATGTTGTTACGATATATGCAGGCTATGCCACCCCCTGACTTGTCTGCTCTAGCTCTGTCTAATCTGATGATGTTGTAGCAGGGTGGAACCAGAATGTCAATGATTGGTGTAGAGGATTCTTTTAACCAAGTTTCAGTAAGCAATAACAAGTCTGGTTCATGTGTGATGATGAGATCAGCTATGTCTGCTGCATGTCGAGCGGCGATCTGCAATTTAGGAGAATACATTTGAGTGTGGGCGTGCTGGTGGATGAAGAGGGTTCCTGACTGATAGGGATTCTTCTGAGGTTGTTGTTTGTGATGCCTCTGCTGTTAGGTTTAATGGTTCTATGGGGTTTAAGGGGATAGTAGGAATTAATGACGCTGCAGGTGTATTAGGCTTTAATGGCACAAGAGTTGGTGACGGAGGAGGTGTGATAGGCTTCATAGAAACGGGTTTGTAAGAGCTCATCAAGGATAATAGATCACTCTCTGAGAGCAGGTTGGTGCATCTAATTGGTCGTGATAAATTATTGGAGGAAGGGACTGATGACCAGCTGGTACAGATGGGAATCCTGTTAATGGTGATTTGGTTTCTAGGTTGGTAGATTTTTGGATGTCTAGTTGTTCTGTCACTCCATAGGTGATTCGTTAGCCGATCATTGAGAGCGTGGAGTTCCTCTTTGATTTGGTACAGTGAAGATATGATCTCGTCGAGTCTGGGATTATGTGCAGGTGTGCATGTGTTATGTGGTTGTGTTATGTGTGTGGGTTTGGAGACGTGTTTGGATGCCTGAGTTGTGGTCTGGCTTGGTGTAGTGATTGTTGAGTGTGTGGATGTGGGTGAGAGGGGTGTGGGGGTGTCTGTACGGTGGGTTGTAAGGGTGTCTGTGTGGATGGATACAGGTGGGTTCTGGTCTGGTGTGTGAGTATTTGTGTGTGTTAGTGTGAGTGGGAGGGAAGCTGCTGGAGAGAGAGTGTATGATGTGTGAGCTATAGAGGTAGCTATGAGTGGTGAGTGCGTCTGTGTTGATAGTATCGATGCAGATGTAGGAGCTGGGCGCTGACCTGGAGTGTGGTATGGGGCTAACGTGTGCTGTGAAGGGACGAGTGTTTGCGGGTAAGATAGAGGTGATGTAGTAATGTGTGTGTGTATTAGGTGGGTAGTGTGGGAGTATGGCTGGTCAGGAGATGTGGGTCGAGTTATGGGTGATAGAGTAAGGGCAGTGTTAGCTGGGGGTGCGTAGGTGATTTCAACTGTGTTGGGTTGAGGGTTCGCTGAGATGGCTTGACATGTGTTGGAGGGTAAAGGAGGAAGAGTGATGTTGTTGTTGTTGGTACGGATAGGACGTGTGGTATGTGAAGAAATAGCTGAAGGGGAGGCTTGAGTGGACTCATGGGGTTTAGACACATGTTCCTTGATGATTGGGAAGATGTTGTCTAGTAGGTTTAGATTACGATCTGTGGATTGCATGAGTATGGTTCCATTATTATAAATAGTAACGGTTGCCGTCGCTTGGAAAAGTTGGGAGGGGGCGATATAGATAACTAGACCATGTGGGATGTTCCTGCTGCTCTCTACTACTCTCTCTACTACTCACTCTCTACTACTCTCTCTAATACTCACTCTCTACTACTTTCTACTACTCACTCTCTACTACACACTCTCTACTACTTGCTCTCTATTACTCACTCTCTACTACTCTCTACTACTCACTCTACTACTCACTCTCTGCTACTCACTCTTCTACTCATTCTCTACTACTCACTCTCTACTACTCTCTACTACTTACTCTCTACTATACTCTACCACTTACTCTCTACTACTCTCTCTCTACTACCTACTCTCTACTACTCTCTACTACTCGCTTTCTACTACTCTCTACTACTCACTCTCTACTACTCTCTATTACTCTCTACTACTTACTCGCTACTACTCTCTACTACTCTCTACTACTCACTCTCTACTACTCACTCTACTACTCACTCTCTACTACTCACTCTCTACTACTCACTCTCTATTACTCACTCTCTACTACTCACTCTCTACTACTCACTCTCTACTACTCCGTCTACTACTCACTCTCTATTACTCTCTCTCTGCTACTCACTCTCTACTACTCACTTTTTACTACTTACTACTACTCACTCTCTACTACTCTCTACTACTCACTTTCTACTACTCTCTACTATTCACTCTACTACTCTCTACTACTCACTCTCTGCTACTGTCTCTACTACTCACTCTACTACTCTCTACTACTCACTATCTGCTACTCTCTCTACTACTCTCTACTACTCATTCTCTACTCTATTACTCACTCTCTACGCTCTACCTCTCTACCTTTCTCTACCTCTATCTCTACCTCTCTCTCTACTACTCTCCACGCTCTACCTCTCTACCTCTACATCTCTACCTCTACCTCTCTACCTCTACACCTCTACCTCTACACCTCTAGCCTCTCTACCTCTCTGTACCTCTCTCTACATGCACACATATGCACATATATATGCATATATATGCATTTATATAAATGTATGTGTACTTTCCCAGTTACCCAGTTATCCATAGAGGTGCACGCTGGGTCCTGCAGTTTACCAACGTGGCCTACAGAGAAGCAGGAAATGCAAATACGGCTCAGCTGGACTACAATTAATTGTGGGAGTGTTCAGACAATTTAAAAGTAAGGTTGGAGGGAAAACCGTGATGTTATGGCATTTGAGAAAGGTATTTTTACCAAAACGCGTCATACCTATGCTGCATTAAAGACCCTTCCTGAGAACCCCGCTGTGTTCCCTTCAGTTACTTCAAAGGAAGATGCTGCCTCTGTTCATACATATATATACATACATATATAAACATATATATAATCTGAATATCTATATAAATACAAATATAAATGCATGCATACGAATACATATACATATATGCATACATTTGCATGTTCTGTACATTAAAGTTTGAAAAAGTCTAATAAAAGCAAAGCTAAAAAGCCACTTAATTACAAACAGAATTGCTTTAACTTTAACGAGGGCAAGCCTATTGCATTTTCAATGCTTGTTTACATTGGTTCCATCAAGAAGGCATTCAGATGTGTCACACATTTGCCATAATGTTTTATTTTTAACTTCCCTGCTCATTGTATTACCTGTTCCTTGCCATACTTCGCTCCACAGCCGATTAGGAGCTGCGGAGAGACGGTGGAAATCTTCCCAGCGCTAACATTAGGCGCCATCTTAGGGGACGTATAGTCAGCGGGCTAGTCTCTGTCTGCCTGCACCACCTGACATTGGGCATAAAAGCACAGCCAGGCTCATCGCGTGCATACTAGACGATTCCTGAGGCGGAAAGCCGGGAATCTAGCCATGAGGTTTTAATTTCCTTAGTTGTTTTATTTTTAACTTCACTGCTCATTGTATTACCTTTTCCTTGCCATACTTCGCTCCACAGCTGATTAGGAGCTGCGGAGAGACGGTGGAAATCTTCCCAGCGCTAACATTAGGCGCCATCTTAGGGGAAGTATAGTCAGCAGGCTAGTCTCTCTCTTCCTGCACCACCTGACATTGAGCATAAAATGGCGCCACTTTCCCGGTCGCACAGCCGACGCGCGCAGCGGGGGGCGCCAAAGGTAAGGCAAGCCCCTCTGCGCCCGTCCCGCCAGGCCGAGCCGGGAGGCGGGAAATGCTGCCAATCCGACCAAAAATCCCCAGTCTACGGGTATGTTAACTTACAGGAGTGATACTCTGCATGAGATTGGCACGGTGGCTAATAATAACCAAGATATGACACTCATCTGCCCCACTACATTACCAGCAGTACTTGAAGGACCTGTAGGCTGCCATACCTTTAAGGTCCAGTGTGGGATCGGGAAGGCCGGTATAGATACACACAGTGGGATTCCCCACAACGGGCCTGGCTATATCCTATGTAATGTCAGATCTTTGGTAAAGCATGCTATTCAAATTTGGGACATGTTGTCCACTCACTCCCCAGACATCTGTTTCTTAACGGAAACTTGGTTAACTCCCCATAATGCCCCGGTGATCAATATAGCGATCCCTGATGGGTACAAGTTCATTCACTTGGACAGAGAGGGTAAATTAGGAGGGGGGATCGCAATAGTCTTTAAAAATGACTTACAGGTTCAATGGATATCCACGATCAGGAATGATAAGGTGGAAATGGGCATATTTACGGTCGCCATGTCACCTACTGAAACTTGGGACGGAGCCCTATATCGGCCACCTGGTCCAAAATTGAACTTTGTCAATTATTTGACAGAATTCATAGCTACTCAGGTTCTGGGGTCTAGTAGCTTTATTCTATTGGGTGACTTCAATTATCATGGAGAAGCCTCACATGACCTGGAAGTCTCTCAGCTGACCACAGGCCCATCTGATATGGGACTGATCCAAAATGTACGTGGCCCTACTCATACGGCGGGCCATACTTTGGACATGTTATTTTCAAACATGGAATACTTACAGTTTCTTTCCTCGCACCCCCTGACATGGACAGACCAATATTTCATCTCTTTCTCCCGCTCTTGGGAAACTAAGTCCCTCAATAGACAGTCACCCATATTGCTAAAACCACAAAGAGGTAGATCGTGGCAGAAGCTTACCCTGGAGGCATTTAAAGAAAAGTTCTCGCTCCATGATAAGGCTGCCGATGACCTAAAGCCTCAGGACACTGACGCTCTATTGACCAGTTTTAATCTGGCCATGACGCAGACTCTGGACGTGGTTATTCCTGAATGTAATAAGAAGCCTGGCCCCCAACGGAAATCAGCTCCATGGTACTCAGGGGCCTTAAAAATCAAGAAATCCTTTTGTAAAACCTTGGAGAGACGTTGGAGACGATCTAAAGAGGAGGGGGACAAACTGAGCTATAAAACGGCCTTAGCATTTACCATCAAAATATCAAAGTTGCTAGATGTGCATTCATTCAGCTGCAAATAGAACAGGCGGGAAACTCATCTAAGGCACTGTTTGATATTGTTAAGGGTTTTGCTTCTCCTCAAGCATGCAAACAACTACCCGTAGAAACACAGGAGCTCTGTGAGGCATTAGCATCTTACTTTCAGAACAAAATCTTTCTAATATATGAGAATTTTCCCAACAAGAGCACCTCCCCTGATAAATCGATTGGCTGTCCTGATGCTTCTGTGCCAACATCTGGGAATCTTCTTAATCATTTTGACCCTATTTCACTGGAAGACGTAATTCGCCATCTTCAAACATCTAAATCAGGGTCCCCTACGGATATATGCCCTCCAAACACCATGACTCTGATTGCAACGAGTTGTGCTCCTCCAATTCAGGAGATTTTCAGCTCTTCTATTGCCAACGGCTTTATTCCAATGGTGTGGAAGGAAGCCCATGTCCGCCCTATTCTTAAAAACTAACAGCAGATCCCACAGCCCTGAATAACTATAGACCGATATCATTGCTTCCTTTGTTAGGGAAAATATTGGAAACCCATATAAATACACAACTGAGCCACTATTTGGAGGCCAATAACATCTTGGACCTATCGCAACCCCGCTTCCGGCCGGGTTTTAGCACTGAGACTGCCATTCTGGCATTCACAGACACTATTAGATGGACCCTTGACAGAGGAGGATCGGCAATGCTTGTTCTCCTGGACCTCTCCGCAGCATCCAATACTGTTTCTCATCGACTGCTTGCGGAGAGGCTACAGGACTGCGGGGTGGGGGATCTCGCTTTGAAATGGGTAACGAGTTTCCTGGCCGATAGGAAGCAACTGGTCATGATGGGCCCTTTTAGGTCAAAAAAATTCCAGCTGGAGAGGGGGGTTCCACAGGGCTCATGTTTAAGCCCCACCCTCTTTAATGTTTAAATGGCCCCACTGGCCAAGATTGTGTGACGCTATGGGTTTGAGGTCGTCTCATATGCAGACGATACTCAACTGATTTTTCCCATTGGGTCAAATTTAGAAGAAGAGAAAGTGCGCTTTTCAACAGGAATGCTGGCTATTGCTAATTGGATGGCAGAATCTTGCCTCCAAATAAACCCTGAGAAAACAGAGCTGATGTTTCTGGGGAAAAGGCAGGACTTAAATCTAGCTGACTGGTGGCTGGCCCAGTTTGGCACAGCCCCCGTCCCTTCAACATCAGTAAAAAGCCTAGGAATACAACTGGATGACAAGCTGACTATGAAGGACAATGTCAGAAACATCATGAGTTCATGCTGTCATAGCCTCCGGCTACTACGCAGAATTATCCCATGTTTACCACTGAAACATCGTAGAATGGTGGTCCAGGCGATGGTGGTGAGTCGTTTGGATTATGGAAATGCTTTACTGGCAGAAGTGGGGGAGACCCTGATAGCAAAACTCCAAGTCATCTAAAATACGGCTGCCCGGATGGTTTCAAATCATCCCCCGTGTACGCCATCTCTTCCTCTGCTGAGGGAGCTACACTGGCTCCCGGTGAAAAAGAGATCTTTTTTCAAGACGTGCTGTCTGACCTTCAGAGCGACCAATGGAATAGGTCCTAAATACCTACAAAATAAACTTTGTAAACAGACATCCTGTTGCAATTTAAGATCGAATGGAAAGGCCCTACTGTCGACTCCACGTATTTGGCGGACACGCTTGGGTGGTAAAGCCTTCTCTTATGTGGCCCCCAAATATTGGAATTCCCTACCGGAAGCCTTGCGCAAGTCCTCATCCTACCTTTCCTTTAGGAAACACTTGAAAGCTTTCTTATACTAATGTCTTACACGTGTCATGACATCTGACTCCTCCCTCCTACAGGTTTCTGTCTTGTTAGCGCGGATATGCCCCCGGGTGAGTCATGCGCTTTATAAATAACCAATAACAACAATAACATTATCACTCTAGTAGCTCATTAGATCACTGTAGTAAAGCTACTGCTCACCAGGGAAGTCTGCTGCTGGCATGTTTCAGTCTGCATGTCAGAATTTTTTAATGAACTAGAAGAGGATTTGAGAAGTCAAAATGTGCCCTAATTTTTCTTTCTGCAGCACTAATCATAATTTCTATGGCAAAATGAAGCCCTTCATTTTGTTCCTTTGCAAATTAAATGTTTTAATAGTTAACACTTTATTCCAATCAAGATGGCTTCAGGTGTGCTATACTTTTGTCATAAGTAACGCTGTTAGCACTCTAGTTGTTCTTTAGAACACTCCGGGAAGCTGCAGTAAAACACAAAGTAATCAACTGTCAGTCTCCGCCCTTGTTGGATGTTTTACTGAGAATGTCAGACTTCATTCTCACATCACTGAGAAAGATATGTGAATTTACAGAAAATATGCTCTCAGTTTAGCTTATAGATCACCTTCCAAACCTCTGTGGGAAAAGCATGAGAAAATAGTTTTCTCTCAAACATGATTCATGATATCCCAGCAGAAGTCTTTTTCACATGGTAAAATCACCTTAGAACACACCACAATTTCTAAAATGAGTATGGTACCATCAACACATAATTTATAATGTAACTAAAGTCTTAAAACCTTCTTTTAACTGCAATGCTTTTTAATGAGGTGCTATCATGTACATTGGTCCCAAGATGGCTGCCAACACTTCTTGGATGAAGTGCTGACAGCCAATCAGATCTCACGATGAGATGTGTGGTTAGGCTCCACCCAGATATATATATATTTTTTTCCTTTAATATCTAGAAAACTACTGAACAGATTTACACCATTTAACAAAAAAAAAGGCACGAGTCTGAACCAAGAACTACCTCTTTGCCAAATTTGGTGTAATTCCGTTCATCAGTTCGGGCTGTAGTTGCGACTAAAGGTTCCTATCGAAAATTGCATGGGGAAAAAACGTTTTGGGACCCCCTTTTTTCTCGGCCCCGGTTTGACGAATCACCCCAAGACTTTCAGGATAGGAGCGGAGCGGAGATGGCCAAAAGTTTTTAGAATGTCACGAAGATTCAGGAACCGGCGCCAAAGTTATTGGGAATAGATGTTGCGGATTTCCTATGGAAAATAGATCCTAACTATAACTACCTAGTTGTGACGGTCAGTAGGTATTATATATATATATATATATATATGTATGTATTGTGGGAGGGATGGCTCCTGCAGTGTCCTGGGGTGTCCATCCCGCCCTCACATAGCAAGGAAATCTGTTCTCTCTTTCAAAATCTAAATCAGATTGCTTTTCCACATGGGGAGCTGCATGTTAGTAGCTCCCCATGTGGAAAAGCAATGCCGGCTCCCAAACAAGTTTGAACTTGTGCACCAAAGGCGATGGAGTCGCGCATCCAGCGCGTGCACACCAGGGGGCCGCACTGAGCGCTGCACAGGGTGTGCGACTTCTGATTTTACCGTTAAAAAATAGACCCTATCAGTAATTTCTAATATCCCCGGGGACCCTATCCCCCGGGTCTTATAAAAAATGTTGGGGACCGTGGGGGGAGCCACAATGCCCCCACGGTCCCGCTGGCTCCCCGCGTCCTTCGGGAGCCGGCATTGCTTTTCCACATGGGAAGATGCTAAGTTGCATGTGGAAAAGCAATCTGGTTTGGATTTTGAAAGTGAGAATACATTTCACTGCTCTGTCTTTCAAAATCCAAACTAAGTTTGTTATGGGATGGCAGGAGCCGCAAGACTCCCGCCTACTCATAGCAAACAGCAGTGTCCCAGGGGTAGGCACCCCATGACACCGCAGGAGCTGGCCCTGGGCCCTGGCGGTCCCCAGGTTCCTCGAGGGTTCCAGGCGGAGGGCCACGCAGTCCGCCTCTCACAATACACAAATCCCCGGGGTGGTTCCTGGGGCTTGAGGAGGGTCGTTGAGGTCCCCACACTTCTAATTTTGCAGGGGGGCCTTGGAGCCCCCAGAACCATTTATTGTATAGGCCCCGTGGGGTGGCTCTCAGTCTTGTATAGGAAACAGCAATGTTGAGAAAATCTTCCGGTAAGATAACAAAGGATTTTGAAGTCCATTTTCGGCGTTTTTGTTGTAGTTTGCAGGCGTTAAAGCGACGACAATTTTAACTCCGTCTTTGTGAATATGCCACTAAGTTTTGTAATGTTGACAATCTAGTCTTCCATTTAAATAGGCATGAAGTATTTATTGAAGTTCATTGTGAATCGTGAAGCAACACTGTCTAATTGTGATCGATATAGAATTGAATGAGTTGTGTACTTGTTTGGCTCGTAATGTGCATAGGGGCAGATTTACAAGTACATTGTGTTACTTTTAAGATGGGAAAAGTGACGTGAAAGTGGCGCAAGGGGGTTGTAAATCTGGTACACAGTGTTCTGTTTTACTTTGCCTTCCTTTCTGTCATGTAGAGGATGCCTGGTAAATTTAACAGTTTCTGTACAGCCTGTACCTTTCAACCCTACCCCCAAACAGCTTTCTGCATGTTACCATAGTAACAGTTCATGGAACACATTTCACCTCTCTTATAGGCCCACGTTCAAGAGGTGTCTGTATGGAAGTGCCTACTGCGTCAGATTTACACTATGGACCAACAGGTCTTTAAAATGATTCAGAGATGAGACAGAATTAAGTGAGAGATCAAGTCATTATGCGGGACAATATTCTTTAGGGCTTATTTACAAGACTCTTGCGACACTTTTGTGTTACTTTTCCCATGTTGAAAGTGACTCAAAAGTGGTGCAAGGGGCTTATAAATAAGCTCTTTTATTTATAATGCATTTAATCGGAGGCATTGTATATGTAGGCTGCTCTGCCTACCTTGTGTAAACACTGTGGCCAATGGAGTTCACAACTTGAACTCAGCTTTGGTTGTACACGCCAGAGTGGACAGCAGCATCCATAACTTTAAAAGAGAAAGAAAAACGATGTGAGAGAGAGTGAGAGAGAGAAAGAGAAAAAAAACGACATTAAAACTGTGAGATAATGATGGAGCAGTTAATACTGGAAAAAATACTCGTAGCTCATCTTTTGCCTCCGTTGAGTGTCCAAGCATGTGCTGGTTCATAGTGCACCCTCCAGTTTAGTGATCTGAAAGATAGTATATAGAGTTAGGAATAGCATAGTACATACAACTGCACACGTATATTTTTGCTTTATTTTTTTTGTACACTCAGGATAATGTATTTCATCAACTTCCACTGTAAGGAGGTGCTGTGCGCTGTTTTTCTTCCAAAGTAGTATATCCCATGCACTCCCACTTCATAGCGGTGAGTTCTCAATGTTGTGTACCTAGACTGTTGCACCCCATTGACTCGCAGAGTCCGGAGGTGAGTGTTTTTCTTGGGAAGCAGAGGCAGATTTACAAGCTCCTTGCGCCACTTTTTCCATGTTAAAAGTAACACACAAGTGGCACAAGGGGCTTGTAGATCTGCCCCTCAGACTGTTGTAACCTATCTATTCTCACTGCCAGGAAGTAATTGTACATTCCTACGCAGTGAAGCTGCTGCACACTACCCACTCTCTCCTTTCACAGATGACTTGTTGTTGTTTCGGAAACAACCTTCTTTGCTCACCTTGTGCCATTGCCGTGATTAAAAGAGGATGCGTCACGTGTCAAAGCAACCTTCTCAGACGTTGTTACGATGGCCACGCATCATCGCAGAATCCTCAATTGTAGAGCTTTATATGTGTTTTTTGGGGGGGGGATGACGCCAATTTGTGAAACACAACCTGTAAGATAAAAAGGAAGTTAACATTATGTGTCATTTCTTTATCAAACGATAGAGGAAGTGAGAGAGTGACTGAAAAAATATTCTGAGCTCACATTTTCTGTCACTGGTGTGTTTTTCACCACGTGCCGGGACATACGGCACCCTGAAGCTCTACATATAAAAGATAGTAATAGAAAGATGTTATGATTGGTGTTTGGTACTATCTTAATGTGGAGTTGAATGACATCGCCCTTTCACACATCTTCCCTCTCGCATTTAAAAACAATTATTTGTATTGTTTATATTCCGGACGTTTGACCGATTATTGGAAAAAAATATATATAAATGCAATAAGATTCGGTATATTGGACTGCGTTTGCCTAAATCGCTGCATCAGTTTTCTGTATCCAGTCTGCTCCAGCCAATTGACTCCCTGGCCTCACTGCTCACCTTTCGTGGACAGGACACCTTCTACATCATGCAGTCCCGCTCTGCCACCAAGAAGTCTAACATATGGTGCAGTGTCTTGATATCGGTATGACATACTCGTGCTCCCATCGTCATCGCAGGTTCCTCACCCGCTCAGTCCTTGCGGTACCACTAACTCAGTGACCAAAGAGGCCACGCACGTAGTGGTGGGCCCTTGTACTCGGTCGATCGGGCCTACATGAGGCGTCCGAACCACTAGGACGGGCCATCACAGCGCTTGGGATGGGAGCAACTCTAAAATGGCATGGAGCATGTGCGCCCTGTCTTTCTTATTGGTACGGTCACGTGTGTAGTGATGCATGTGCTGGATGGGTGTGGTGTGGGTGTATACCAGCTATGAGGGAGTGTGTGTGTACCGTTCTAACAACTAAACCTGGAACTAAGAAATCACTACAATAGAAATCTGGGCAATGTTTTGTTTTTGTTTTTTCCTGGTAGCGTAAGTGGAGTGGGTTGGCCTGACGTATGCCAGTGCTGTGCGAGGCTCTGAACCATGATTCCAGAGCTATGGGCATGATTCCATTGTTGGCTATATGAAAAATCATGTGATTCGGGTGTCCAGAGCTATGGGCAAGATTCCGTTGTTAGATATATGAAAAATCATGTGATTCGGGTGTCCGTTTTGTAGTGCTAACATCACCCGGGTCTTAAAAGCAAATGTGTCATTATATCTGTAAAGTTCCACAACTTGGCCAACATGGAAGGTACGGGTTATCACTGACTCTATATTCGTTCATAGTTGCACAGATAAAAGATGGTGGACACGACACATTTCTGCGATTATGAACGTTTGATGTACATTCAGTGGAGTGTTGTAGCTTTAGTAATACAGGGCTGTGAAATGTTCAAGTTGCAGTTTTTTGGGCACATGAAGGGCAGCTAATATATATATGTATGTGGTTATTCAGGTACACTGTAGAACTTGGTGCTGGAAATCAGTGTTTGAGGCTGGTATTGTAGAGTAATGACGTAATGTACGCGTACCTGAAAATGTATTGTAAATACGGTGCTCATGTAAATTGCTGATATCATTTTGGGTTGATTTTGCACTATATAAATATGCTAAAACAAAAATTTCAAAAAGGAGGAATAGCCCACACTTACTGTCACCGAAAGCATACGCTATTTATAGCACAATATAATGGGGTAGGGCGGAGGAGCAGCATTTTACAAACATAATAAATACACAGACACAGATAGATAATTGAAGTGGGTACGGGCCTGTGTGCTCAACTCCATTTTATTACGTTGTTGTTGGTAACAAGAAGAATAGTAATCTTGATATCATATACAGATATTTAATCATAAACGGTTTATGACTTCTGTACAAAGGTAGGAGCATTGTATGTGAAATAATGCACAGAAGATTCTATCGTAAAGAGTCCAGTCGTTGTGGAGCCCTCAGGTAGGGGCGGTGTGTGTGGAGCCTGCGATGATGTCTGGTCCAGGCAGACCGCACTAGTAAAAATGTGTTTTGACTATTGACTTTTGCTGTAACAAGGGCATGTGGCGATTATTTCCGGTGTACTGAGTTAGTGGTACGTCTGGTGTTTATCGTGTGCTCACCCTGCGATGATGCGTGGTCTGGGCGGGCTGCACTGAAATCATTCACTACTGCATACTGGACTATATGAACTTTGAGGGGGGGAAACTAGCATTGATTGTTATCAATTGCTGTGCAAACTAGGTGTACTGATTGCTCCACATAACAAATTAAATGATTGCAATTCCAACTTTCACAAATTGGGGACGTATGTTTGGTGGCGATGTTGAAGGTGATACCCCAGAGGCACTTGGTATTGCCGGTGATGGAGGTACATTTTGGCGCAATCTTCTACATTCATTGTTATCATAGTTCACACAATGAAGCGATTGAAGGTGCTTGCGCATACTAGCAGTGCAACAGCACTATTTATTTATGTGCACAGTGTACATCGAATCTAGTAGTCAGTGCAACTATAGAACATTGCTTTTTTCACTTATTTTAACAAAATCTGAATACATACAGTATAATTGTCTCTGCATTAAATAAATCAAGGTTGAATTCCCTACTGTCTATAGTGTAGATGCAAAGGAGAATTCAAGTTGTGAACCCTGCTGTCCGCAGTGTAGATTTTAGGGTGGAGTGCATCATCTGCAATCATAATAGAAGTGGAAGATAGAACATGTATGCAGCGTGCATTTTATTATTCAACTAAATCTATAAGTGTTTGATAGGTGTTATACTTAGTTTGGTTTCCACTGAGTTAGTGGTACCTGAAACAACAAGGTTCTGTGGACCCTGCGATGATGTGTGGTCTGGGCAGGTCGTACTGATAGTAATGGTTTTTGTCTTGTGAATTCTGGCTTAGTAAGGCCATGTGGCGATTTTATGTAGGTTTGAGGGACGTTACTTTGTTTGGTACTGCACTTTATAAATAATGAATGAAGAATCAGTTAAATACTGCCTGAAAACGGCCATGTGACGATGAATTATGGTGCACTGAGTTTGTAGTACTTTTGGGACTGAGCGTGTACGTAACCTGTGATGACGCGTGGTCCGGATAGGCCGCAGTGGGGGTAATGTTTTTTGACTATTGAATTTTGCATTAATAATGCCTTGGGTTGATTATTTATGGTGTACTGGTATGTCTGGTGTTTAGCGTGTGCTCACCCTGCGATGATGCGTGGCCTGAACGGGCTGCACTCAAAGCATTGAATGTTGCATACTGAATTGCATGTACTTTGAGGGGGAAAAAACCTACCATTGATGGTTATCAATTGTTCTGCAAACTAGGTCTACTGATGGCTCCCCATAACAAATTAAAGGATTGCACTTCAAGCAGTGCATTCTAACTTTCAGAAAATGGTGACGTATGTCTGGTGGCGATGTTGCAGATTGGGGGCATTTGGTTTTCTTAACTGATTATAGTCAAGTTGTAAACCCTGCTGTTCACAATGTAGATGTTAGAGTGGACTGCATCATCTGCAATCATGGCGGAAGTGGAATATAGAACATATATGGAATACATTATTAAAATTTGTATATTTTTGGGACATTTAAAAGGGATAGTATGTCTCACCTTGACATACTACTCTTCACTCTTCTTTGCGATAATTCATGTGAATTTTAACAAAATTAGAACACATACAGTACAACTGTTGCATTAAATAAATCAGGGTTGAATTTCCTACTGTCCGTAGTATACATGCAGGGTTGACTTGAAGTTGTGAACGCTGCTGAGTGTAAATTGAAGGCAGTAGTTGACACAAACTTCGAGGAATGCTTTTTTGTCACAGTTAACAAAATCTGGGGACACAGTACAATTGTCTCTGCCTTAAATAAATCGAGAATTAATTCAATGTTGTCTGTAGTGCTTTTGCGCTTGTGGTATCAAATGGTGAACTCTGTTGATCTAAGTGTACATTTGAAAACAGTACTCAGTACACTCATTGAGGAATGATTTGTGTGGCATCCTTTAACAAAATTGTCTCTGCTTTACATAAATCAAGGATAACTTGACTGCTGTCGGTAGTGTAGATGAAAAGCTGAATTCAAGTTGTGAACCCTATTGTACGCAGTGTAGATTGAAGGCAGTAGTTGACACAGACATCGAGGAATGCTTTTTGACACCTATTTGAACAAATTCTGAAGACATATAGTACAGTTATCTCTGTAATAAATAAATGAAGGCTGAATTTCCTACTGTTTATAGTTTAACAAAATATGTGGTTTAGATTGAATTCAATGTTGTCTGTAGTGCTTCTGCACCACTGATATCAAGTTGTAAACTCTACTGACCGCACTGTAGATCAAAGGCAGAAGACTTTTAGTCTCCTCATTTCTCTCTTGCGAAGTTCCCCGATGTTTTGTCTGAAGATGTCTCCTCATATTTGCTGTTCCACAAGACTATTTCTTTGTAGGGTCACCCCTGCACAGCATCGCCTTGCAGATTTTGCAAGTGACTTTGGTAGCATTAACCTTCTTCTGCATAGGAGGAAAAGTAAAAAACTTCCAGATAATTGATGTATACTTCTCTGGAGGGGGAGGTTGAGGCACAAATTCAAGTTGTGAACCCTGCTGTCTGCAGTGTAGATTGAAGGCAGTTGTTGACACAGACATGGAAGAATGCTTTTTGTCATTTATTTAAACAAAATCTGAAGATATATTGTAGAATTGTCTCTGCATTAAATAAATGATGACTCAATTTCCTACTGTTCATACTTTAACAAAATCTGAGGACATAATTCAATTGTCTCTGCTTTAAATAAATTGAGACTGAATTCAATGTTTTCTTTAGTCCTGATGCGCAACTGGTATCAAGTTGTCAATTCTTTTGACCGCAGTGTAGATTGAAGGAAGTACTCAGCACAGATACCGGAAACAAATTCAGATCCAAAGATGAATATTAAAGTTGTAAACCCTGCTGTTCGCAGTGTAGATCAAAGACAGTAGTCAATACAGACATAAGTCGGCGGTGCTGTGGTGCTGAGTTCTCAATGGGCCTGTATCGAGGAGGCACGTGGTCATGGCGGCAGCCACATGGCAGAGGGTGCGGACCTTCACTGTGGTGCAGTCTATTCTCTTTGCAGAAGTGAACTACGCCCAAAGCGTAGCATAATTATTTATTGTCTTACGTTGGCGTTGTTTACGTTGGACTAGCCCACTCCACTTCTGTTTCAAAGGAGAGAGGGTAAACACAGCTATATGACCAAAATATTCCCCAGTGTCTGAGATGATATGGTTGCATCCACTATTCACTACATTACACATATCAACGGTATATCTATACACAGAAAAGTTTTTGGTTTCTATAGTGAATTGAGTATAGTATTTCACCGGTAGTCTTAGCGTGTGTACATTATTGTTGATGTTCTAGTTCTTTCCCTTATACATACATGGTTGCCACATCTTTGTACATTGTGCTAGTGTGCTGTTGAGGGGATATATTATTTTGGAAAGGTCTGTTGTCCTGTTTTGCGCTGCCTCTAAGGTAGTAGTGGGGAGGGGTCTGGGGGAGTGGTTGTGGTGGTGGTGGCGCTGGGTATTGTGATTTTGTTGGGTGACGGAAGTGCATAATTAGATCCTCTATCCCATATTGTTTTTTAAATATGGGTGTGAGTTGGATGTAATTCAAGCAGTACATAGTCGACGTTCTTACATTAGCTAAATGTAGATGTTAATTTGTTAGTTGTAAATGGAACTATTGCCTGATTTTTTTAGGTAGCTTTGCAGATTCGGTTTCTTGTTGAAAACATGGGGAAGTGGTCAACATTATAAATAGGAATTGTCATTTTAAAAGCTTTGAAATTCACTGAAAAAAACATAGGTTTCAGACATGTTATAGTTAGGAATTATCATTTAAAAAACCTTAGAAATTCATTAAAAAAAACATAGGTTTCAGGGGTGTTATAGTTAGCTGGACATTTCACTCATACAAAACGATTGAAATTCCTCCGTTATAGTTAGTTGTACTTACTGTAACTCTCGCCCCTGCAATCCACTGGTAATGATGTCACATATTACATCATTCATTACATGGTCAGTGTCATCACTGATGACATCACTTTTGACATCTCAAATGACATCACTGATGACATCATCCAGTGAATGTGGTTTGGTTTGATATTTAAATATGTATTATTATATAAATAGCAATCTGCATTTAAGAATCAGTGAATATATTCCTATCTTGAGGGAGGATTTAGTAGCAGTGTGATTGACAGTTTACTTGACTAATTTATAGTGTCTCACTAAATATATTGGATAGGTCAAGATGGTGGTCGTACTCTAAGAGCGCTCCGGACACCCTCCGTCATCCGCCTCACATCAGCCCACTGATATCGGCCATCGGCGTCCCAGAGTCTCAGGGACAGCTCCTGTATCCTGTCTGCATCACCCTGACCCCTCGCGGGGCCTGCCTGGTGCCCACGTTACCCTCGCTGGCCCTCTGCTCCTGGTGGCCTTCCCTGGCGTAAGATGGCGGCCCCTGCGATTTCTGTTCCCGTGGCTTGATTTCCCGGCCAGACACCCTGTTGCCCCCTTCCTGCCTGGCTTACCTCCTCTCCTCTGCAGGCAGTGACATACACTGGAGGCGAGGGGCTGAGCTGGGACCAGGAACTGAGGGGTGACCTCCCACCCCGGTGCCTGTGGAGTTGGTGGATCGGCTCTGGGGCGTATTGGTGGGATTTGCGGAGCGGAGACGCCTGAACCCCCTGGCGGTGGAGGTGTCCGGAGGGGCTGCTGCTGGATACGGCGCTTGCCACGTCGCCTCTGCACCCGCCGGTGGCTGAGAGGATGAGTCTGGATTTCGCCGCCCGCGTGAGTGATTCGTCACCTGGCCCTCAGTGAGGCCCCAACGAGGCGGTTGCGGAAGCGCCTGAAGCACGGGGACGGCCTGGTTGCGAACTGAAGGAGGTGAGGAGGCGGGGGATTGCACTGTAGGCCACCTCTCCCCCGCCCACTTCGGCGGCTGTGTTGGGCCGCACGGATCTGGGCCCCAGTGACTGTGTCTGCGGTAGGTGGCTGAGCGGTATGTGGTGGTGCTGACGAGCCAATCGGGCCACTACTGACGCCCGGACTTGCTTCGCTGCTTTTGTGGGCCCCATTGCACCCTGTAGGGGTCCCCCACTGGTGCGCCCCTCCTCCCCCTTTGGCCTGCCCTGGATGTTCGTGCCAGCTGCCATCTTGAGGTGTGAGCGGTAGGGAGTCACGGGGAGACCCGCGGCGGCGGCAGAGAAGTTGCCCGCGGCATCTGTGGACTATATTCCTCTTGCGCTGGAGGTGGGAGGCTGCAGATAACAGGCTATGCACTGAAGTGAGTTGCCTTCTTTCTTCAACCGGGTGCCTGGGGGGAGAGTGCCTGACTCTGAGGGCCTGCTGGGTCTCCTGGCCTGCCCTGACCTACGGACTGGAGGGTCCCCTCCTTTCCCCCCCATTGTCTGCATGTTGAGAGGCGCGCTCTGGCTTGGAGAGGGGCAGATCGGCCGCTAAGTCGGGTGGTGCACGTGGGTGCCTGACCCCCCTCCTCTCGCCTAGGGGCCTGGGGTCTTGGGGCAATGGCCGGTGAGGAGGCCCTAGGGTCCTGCGCCTGCTGGGGTTGCTTCAGAAGCTGACGTTACCTGGACAAGGGGTGGTACCCTGTGGATGACAGCCTTCCTCTATCCGAGGAGTGATCGGCCGCCATACCGGGTGGCGGAGCCGCAGCTGGGGCGCTGCTGCATACCCACCTCTCCCCCAGGCCGAGCGCCTACACTTGACCCTCCGGGAGCATGGGCATGAACCGCGCTTCTCAGGTCCCTGGGCCCTCCACTCAAACTACAATGGACCAATTCACCAGGACTGATCGCAACCCGGTGGCTGGGTCTGTGGCAGCATCTGGGGCGGCTAGAGGAGACCTCTCCACTATCCTGCAGGCGATCAGTGCATCACAGGCATCAGTGAAAGCCAGGATTGGGGAAGTGCGGGTGGATGCGGCATTGATTCGACAGGACCTCCGTAATGCGACAGCCCGGATTACAGAAGCAGAATCCCCTCTTTCCACGGTGAAGGATGACGTGGGCACTCTTAAGTCCCAGGTGACCCACCTGCAGGCATAGACCGCGGACTTGCATCGTAGGGCCGAGGATGCAGGAAATAATGCCCGGAGAAACAACCTGCACCTCTTGGGATTTCCGGAGGGAGTGGAGAAGGGACACACTGACACCTTCATTGAGGCATGGGTCCGGTCCTGGATCCCCAAAGAGAAACTCTCCCCCTGGTTCGCAGTGGAGCAAGCTCACCGCTCCCTTGCTCCTAAACCCCCTCCTGGTGCTCCCGCTCGTCCCATTATCCTTTGGGTCCTTACCTTCCGGGACAGGTACGCGATCTTGGAGGCCACCAGGGTGCAAGGTCCAGTGCATTTCTAAAATTTCAAGATCCTGGTCTTCCAGGACTACTCTAGGGAGGTGCAGTCACAACGCTGGTCCTATGATGAGGTCAAGCAGAAACTCAGGGCCATGGGTCTTTGTTATGGGCTCCTCTTCCCGACTCACCTTAAGGTGTTTTTTCAGGACTAAACCTTTTTCTTTGACACCCCACAGGCGGCATGGACCTGGCTTACAGAGGAACGGCCCCTCCTACCTGGGGCGGCCCCGGCACCTGTCCTGAAAACAACGACCCAAACCGGCCAGGAGGTGCCCAAGGTGCAGTGATGCCGAACTGGATCCAGACGATGGGGCGCCCGCCGGGGGCAGAGCTCTCGGTCGCCGGGGGCGCGGTCCCGGCACTCCCCGAGTCAGGCCTTGAGCCAGAGGGCTTCCTCCCCTGCTATGGTGTCTTCCCTTATTGACATGGGTAGCGCCCCTAGATCAGAAGTTACCCGGCGGAGGGCCATGTCTGACTCGGATCTATCTGGGAGCCCTGTGATCCGTGGCTCTGAAGGGGTGGAAGGGGTGTGATCAGTGTTCCCAGTTGTATGCCTTCGCTCTATTCTTCTGGACCTGTAAGGGCGAACCTATCTCCGACCCCATGAACGGGGATCTCCCTTGGCTCTGCTGGCCGACTTGGTCAGGGTTTACCTTCACATTGCCATCTTGTGCTTCTTTTATCCACTCCATGCTTCTCAATTGTGGGCATGTATCTGTATATATGGAGGGGGGTCCGACTTAGCCATGCTCCTGACTGATTGTAGCTAACCGTTTTAGAGTAGCGAATCACCCTTTTGTGGTGTAGTTAATAGTTGGGTTTTTTGGGCGACAGATGCTTCCACTTCCGAAGTGTAGGTTGGGGGAGTTGGTGGGGATGGGTGGGATGGCGGATCGTTGTCCCTCGACAGTTTGTTTTGTTTAGCTGCCTACGGGCCGCTGGTTGCAGTTCTTCTTGACACTTATGCTTCTCTGACTAATTCCCAGTGGGCATGCAGATCACATCTTTAATCAGATTGTTATTTTTGGCCGCCTACGGGCCGCCACCGGGGGTTCCTATTGGCAGTTAACTACCCCCTTTCCCTGATTTCCATGATTGATGGGCAGACCACCAACTACCATGGCTCCGGTTAGGAGCTCGGGTTTAGGTGGGTGTTCTCCTCCGGGTGTGTAGAGCTCCACGTGGTTATTCGTCCCTCCACAGTTCCTTCCCTTAGATGGCCTCTACCCTCACTAGACCTCTCCACATCCTTTCCTGGAATGTCAATGGCCTCTTGGATCGAATCAAGCGCACGGCTGTCCTCCGCGCTGCTCATCGCCATGCACCGGACATTCTCTTCCTCCAAGAGAAGCACCTCCTGGGTACACAATGCAACTTCCTAGCTCACTATGGATTTGATAGGGTCTGGCACTCTGGTTTTACATGGGGCTCCAGGGGGGTAGCCATCTTGCTGAGGAAAGGGCTTCCCTTTACCCTGGTTAAAGCCGAGTCTGATGCACAGGGTCGCTATGTGGTGGTCTCGGGAACCATTGAGGGGTGCCCCTTGAGCCTTCTATGCCTTTACATTCCCTCCGCTCCTACCCCCAACACTCCGACATCTTACGCAAGTGATCTCCTCCCTCCCACAGGGTCTTATGGTGGTAGGGGGGGGACTTCAATGCCATACTGCAGCCCCTACCGGATACGACGGGGACGCTATCTGGAGCTCGTGTCACCTCCGCGAAGATCCTCTCAGGCTGGTTCTCGGCCTTAGGTCTCTGTGATGTATGGTGGGTATGGAACCCACGTGCGGAACAGTACACCCACACGTCAGCTGCCCATCATACTCACTCTCGTATCGACCTTATCCTGATGCCGGCCACGGACTGCCAGCTAGTATCTGGAGCCACGATACTGCCGAGGGGGATCTCAGATCACTCTCCCATCTCCCTCCATCTTGGGACCCCTCTGAAGGACCCACAAGCGATTTGGTGGCTTAATGCCTGGTTCTTACAGGACTCGGCGATGGTGGAGTCCCTTGACCAGGAATTGCGTAATTTTTTCTCCACCAATATAGGCTCGGTCCCCTCACCGGGGAAGCTCTGGAGGCGAGCAAGGCCGTTATCCAGGGGGGTGGCCAGGGGACTGGTCCACACGAAATGGTCGGAACAGATGGCCCAGCTTGCTGAACTGGAATCCCTTTTGGAACGGCTCTAACCGGCTTCACTCATGGACGGCGCGGGGGATTCCTCCTGTCAGCTAACCATGGTGCGGGAGGAGATCCGTCGGATTTCGTTGGAGTCTGCCAAGATGCTTTGGTGTTCGCCGGTTGCCTGTATTTATGGGTGGGGGGATAAGAATGGTAAGCTCCTACATAACCTTGTGTGGATGTATGACGTTACAACGCATACTATTACTCCGCATACCGTTACAACGTGACTTTTACAACGCATACCATTACAACGCATAGCGCTTTGAGGTGCTGGATAGTGGTAAGTATAATTTACTATTCTAACTCCAGTCCCCGTGGACCCTAGGGAAGGTGTTGGATAGTAAATTATACTTATTCCCTATCCTAGAGCGACCCCCAGCGCAATGAGTTGTAATGGTATGCGGAGTAAAAGTCGCGTTTTAATGGTAGTGCGGAGTAAAAGATGCGTTGTAACGGGTGTATACCCCTTGTGTCTTATCTCAAATTCAACCGTATAATTCCTGAAGTCCGCTCAAGACCTGGGGTCCTCCAGGTGACGTCTTCAGCCATTGCACAAACCTTTGCTGCTTATTACGCGACCCTTTACATCGCCCATTCCCTGGGCGCTTCCCTGGCTGATTTGCTGGACGAGACAGGTACCCGACTCCTGTGTCTCTCTCCGGAGACTGTGGAAGCTCTGGACCGTCCTTTCACTCTTACATCCCGGGAAAACGCCTGGTCCCGACGGATACCCTCAAGAGTACTATGCAACCTTTCGGGATGTTTTGGCCCCCCATTTGGTGGATCTCTTCCGCCATGTGGCAGAGGCAGGGACATTCCCGCCTGAGTCGGATGTTGCCACGATAGTGGTCTTTCCAAAGATGCAGCCACCCTCTCTGAACAGTGCGGACTACAGCCCGATTTCACTGATCAATACAGAGATCAAGATCTTCACCACTGTCTTGGCTCAGAGACTCCGACCCCTTCTGCAAGACCTTGTCCACCCCGACCAATGCAGGTTCATGCCTGCCAGGGGCACTCGCCACTGTATTCGCCAGCTCCACTTGGCTCTGGCTCACCGTGGTCGCCTCACCCCGTACTTGGCACTACTTTTCTTAGACTTTGAGAAGGCCTTCGTTACGGTGAACTGGGAATATCTGCAAATGTGCTGGACAGGATGGGTTTTGGTCGCTTGTTCCGCCACCTGATCAGAATTTTATACACTAATCCCAGAGCCCGAGTACTAATCAATGGAGAACTGTCTGGGGCCTTCCCGATCCGAAGAGGTACGCGCCAGGGGTGTCCGCTCTCGCCACTCTTATTTGCGCTGGCGATGGAGCCCCTGGCGGCCCTCATCCGGCAGGACCCACTTATTCGAGGCTGGGCCTGGGACTCGAGCCAAGTGGACAAGATAGCCCGATATGCGGACGAATTCCTGCTTAATTTGGCAGACCCTGATAGTTCTGGCCCCAGGTGCCTGGCGGCTCTTGTCACGTTTGTGCAGGTCTCTGGACTCAGCCTCAATCCGGCGAAGTCAACCCTGGTCCCCCTACATCCCTCCAGAGACTGCTATGACTAGCAGTCGGACATCCCCCTTAGGAGACACTCGGTCAAATATCTTGGCGTTTGGATAACTCTTCTGCCAGAACTTGAATGGGCTTTAAATGTTATGCCTCTGGTCGTCCAGATGTAGGCGGATCTCAGGAGGTGGCAGCCTCTCCCCCTTAACCCCCTGGGCAGGAGTGCGCTTTTCAAAAATATTGTCCTCCCCCTTTTTCTTCACATAATACAAAACACTACTATCCACCTCCCAGATAGTTGGTTCAGCAAACTTGACAGTGTTCTCACCCGGTTTCTCTGGGGGGGTGGGAGACTGTTGTATTCCCCCCTTTGATGGAGGTATGGGGTAACCAATCTCCACCTCTATTATCTGGCCACAAAGCTCATCATAGTCCACGATTGGTATGCGGGCGGCTGGTCCAACCCTGCATAACGCATGCAACTCAACACGTCGGACTTTACACATATCCAGGCCTTTTTGTACGGTAGCCCAGTCCCACAGGCTCTGCCCTCGGTTACCAGAACGGTGTTTCTGGCCTGGCGCACGGCCCTCCGCCATGTGCGGTGGGACCGGAAACTCACTCGGCAGATGCCACTTTGGCACGGGTCCTGGATGCAGGAGGTCTCGTCCTTGCAGGGGTTCCGGCTGTGGGATCTCATTGGAGTTTCAGTGCTCGTTGATGTTTGGGTGGGGGGACCACATATGCTCCTTTGCGGACCTGTAGCAGTGTCACGCCCTTGCACACTCCCAACATTATAAATACCTACAACTCAGACACACCCTTCATACACATGTCTCACCCCCTGTCTCCCTTCCAGAGTTCAGCCCGTTAGAAGCTCAAGTGAATATGGGAAATCTAGGGAGGGGAGGAGTGTCCCGTATCTACCGATCCTTAGTGAACAATGGTCCCGCTTCTTTGGACCGGCTCAGGGCTCGATGGGAGGGTTTGGTGGGCCCCCTAGAGGAGGCGGACTGGAGGGATGCCTGTATGGCACCCAAAACCCTGACCTTATCCTTCAAGCTGCACCTGGTCCAGCTCTATTACCTACACACGGCGTATCTCACCCCGACACGGCTATTCCAGGCCCAGCTGAAACCCTCTCCAGCATGCACACAATGTGCATCCACCCCAGCCGACTTCTATCACATGGTATGGTGCTGTCCGGCTTTGGCGCCGTTCTGGAGGGGGTGGAGCGGGAGCTCATGATCGCCCTGGGTTGGGAGGTTCCCCATGACCCGATAGGTTTGTTGCTAGGGGTGTTTGACGGCCTGGATTGTTCAAGGGCGGACAAGCGCCTACTGGGGACAGCTGTGGCAGTGGCTAAGAGAGACATAGCGGCGCACTGGTCCCAGGCTAAGGCGACCACGATAAAAGTTTGGAGGAGGGGAGTGGACTGGCGCGGGATCCAGGAGGAAGCCATGTTCGATGCCCAGGGGTGCCCTGACTTATTTAATAAAGTGTGGGGTAAATGGTTAAATATGCTTCCCCCCTGATGAGCTGCCCATACCTTTTTATTATAGTTTTACTTCATCTTCCTTCAGGTACAATTCTCCCTAATGCATGGTCTGCCATGTTCTACCCTGAGGGACAGCTTTTCTCCATGTCAACTGTGTGTACTGTCATACTTTTCATTATGTCTATTGATCTGCAACCACTGAATTTATCTGTTGTTATAAACCTAATACAATTGATTATCAAAATATTTAAATATTGGATATTGATTAAACTGTGTGAATATCTATTTTCTTTTGTCAGTTGTGTGTAAACTGCTGCACCAGTTAGTTACTAGCTACATGAAAGTCTATATTAGTTTTTGGTTAGTAAACTGATTATTTGTATGGGAGAGTGAATCTGTGTGTGGTTCAGTGGGGGATATGTGACTGCCCAAAGATATGTTAATAGGTAATTCAGTACATATATGACGTTAAGACTACATGTTATAATAGTTGTTTGGGTGAGTGATTTCATAACACACTAAGTATCAGTTACTATCTATATGAATGAATTAAGCGCTATTAGTATAAGTGTGTAGCTGAGTAAATGTAAATATGATACATTATTTCCAAAAGTGAGTAGGATGACTGCATAAGTGAATAGGATGTGTGCTGGTGTGTAATATAAACATAGGTGTATAGTTATATTTCATAGTGTTATATTGAATATTGACAGCATGTATGAGTGAATCTATAGGTAATTGATTAGATGTGTGTGTAGATCTAGAAATCACTGAGTAGGTTTTTAGATACTTGTATTGGTGTGTCAATGGATTCAAATATGATACTCTGTATTTTTCAGTGAGTGATGAAAGGTTATACTAGTGTATGATGAAGTGTATCTGATTTAATCAGTGATGTCACTGACCATGTCATGAATGATGTAATATGTGACATCATCACCAGTGGATTGCGGGCGCAAGAGTTACAGTTAGTACAACTAACTATAACGGAGGAATTTCAATGGTTTTGTATGAGTGAACTGTCCAGCTAACTATAACACCCCTGAAACCTATGGTTTTTTAATGAATTTCTAAGGTTTTTAAAATGTCTGAAACCGATGTTTTTTTCTGTGAATATATATATATATATATATATATATATATATATATATATATATATATATATATATATATATATATATATATATATATATATATATATATATATATATGTATGTTTTCAAAAACTCCTCATTACAAGAGAGCAAAGGCCATGCAGGGGAAATCCTTGGAAGCACTTTATTTTCAAGGTATTTGGCGACTGCATTTTGGCTTTAAATCTGCCTACATCAGCGCCCAATTAATGAAAAGGCTTCCACCATCGCAGTGCTGGTACTCTGCTGCCTGCTTAATAGTGCAAGGTCACTCTGCCCCCACAGATATTCGTCCCACCTGTTCCAGTTCACGGAGTTTTCGAGAACTGCAAAGCCCAGAATGCACAGTTTCATTGCCCGGTAGGTTGCGCATGGGGTAGGTGTGAAAAGGAATATTTCGGTGGAGTGCAGGTGAATCCGGGATGAAATGAGACCCATTTCCTGCTGGTCTTGAAATCAGCGTGCCTCCTCGGGCCCCCAACCGCGTCAGCCTCGAAGTCCTGGAGTCCCTTTAGCGGGGACAGCTATGTCAGTACATGCCGCCCAGCATGAGGTTGATAACCTCACAACCGCCCCATCTCTTCCCAAATTCGGTGGCGGGCCCAGACCAATCTAGTCCCTTAGAACTTCCAAACACACTGTTGAAACAGAGCCAGTGAAGTTCAGGCCCATTTTCAGTGTGGGGGCCTCTGTGTCGTGTCTCAGGCTGATGTGAAAATATCTTCAAAAACTCCTCATTACAAGAGAGCAAAAGCCACGCAGGGGAAATCCTTGGAAGCACTTTATTTTCAAATATGATACTCTGTATTTTTCAGTGAGTGATGAAAGGTTATACTAGTGTATGATGAAGTGTATCTGATTGTCATGTGGATGATGCCATCAGTGATGTCATTTGAGATTTCATCAGTGATGTCACTGACCATGTCATGAATGATGTAATATGTGACATCATCACCAGTGGATTGCGGGCGCAAGAGTTACAGTTAGTACAACTAACTATAACGGAGGAATTTCAATGGTTTTGTATGAGTGAAATGTCCAGCTAACTATAACACCCCTGAAACCTATGGTTTTTTAATGAATTTCTAAGGTTTTTAAAATGATAATTCCTAGTTGTAACATATCTGAAACCGATGTTTTTTTCTGTGAATATATATATATATTTATATGTATGTCTTCAAAAACTCCTCATTACAAGAGAGCAAAGGCCATGCAGGGGAAATTCTTGGAAGCACTCTATTTTCAAGGTATTTGGCGACTGCATTTTGGCTTTAAATCTGCCTTCATCAGCACACAGTTACTGAAAAGGCTTCCGCCATCGCAGTGCTGGTATCCTGCTGCCTGCTTAATAGTGCAAGGTCGCTCTGCCCCCAGAGATATTCGCCCACCTGTTCCAGTTCACGGAGTTTATGAGAACTGCAAAGCCCAGAATGCACAGTTTCATTGTCAGGTAGGTAGTGCGTGGGGTAGGTGTGAAAAGAAATGTTTCTGTGGAGTGCAGGTGAATCTGCAGTGAAATGAGCTCCATTTCCTGCAGGTCTTGAAATCAGAGTGCCTCCTCGGGCCCCCAACCGCATTTGTATATATATATACAAAGAGAATCCCTGCAGATATTGCAGAAAAGACAAGCCACTCCGGGTTGCAATTGTGAATTTTGCGGGTTTATTTAGCAAACAAACAGCACGTTTCGATCTCTACCGAGATCTTGGTCACATGACCTCAAGTGAATTCCACACATATTTAAAGGTGCAGTGTGTAGGCACGATGCAGTGTGCACAAACATAAAAGAAATACTCAATTGTGTTTGTCATCTTATTTTCAGTTGACAATTTAAAAAAAGTTAAAAAAAACAATATTGTATTTACAATTGTACTGCCTATTTACTCACATGCTGTTTGGGTGATAAATCAAAGGGAAATGATGTAATATGTGACATCATCAGAAGTGCATTGCGGATGCGCAAGTTATAGTTTGCAGAACTAACTATAACGGAGGAATATCTATGGTTTGGTATGAGTGAAATGTCCAGCTAACTATAACACAACATCGCTGAAACCTATGTTTTTTTTAGTGAATCTCAAAGCTTTTTTAAATGCTAATTTCTAACTATACTGTCTCTGAAACCTATGGTTTTTTCAGTGAATTTCAAAGGTTTTATAAATGCTAATTTTTAAGTGTAATAGTAGTTATACCTATTTTTTGTACTGATTTTCTACAGTTTTTTACCTGTTTATTTATAAATATTTTCTTCATTAAATAACATATATTTTTTTGAAAATTGCAAAAAAAATGTTTTGATTCAAACTGAAATATTATTTAATGTTTTTGTTTTATTTTTGTATTTTTTTTATTTATAACATTTTCTTAAAAAAAAAAAATCCACATTTTTTTCCGAGTCGCACACCCAAAGCCTGTACATCTTGGTCGGTGCGGGGATTCTAGCCGCCATTTTTGAAAAGTCGTCAAGGATCCGCTTACGGTGTGCGATGACTGCGTGTTTTTCAGTTACATCATATACATTTAATATTACGTGATGTGCACGATAGGTATGCGACCAGTCCACGACTCCTGCTCCCACACACTCGCAACACATGCGCATTACGGTACGCAACGCTTGCACGATGCCGGGTCCCACGTGACGTCATATACATGCTAGGGCGTGCTGGCTGCGCGACTCCCGCAAAACAAAATTATGTTCTAAAATGATATGTATGTGTATTTGATATACACATTAGGGCAAGAGATTATCTAAGATATTCATAAAAACAATATATTTGTACTTATAATAAACTTATATTATTTTTAAATATATTTTCGCGAAGTTGCGTCGGGTGCGTGCTTCATGAGCGCAGAGTGCGCGGATCCCATGTGACATCAAAAAAAAGATTTCATTGGTTCATAACATTTCCCACTGTAACTATTGAAGGACCCCACCCATTTTAATCATTCTTGTTGGAGCATCTTTAGAGAGACATCTCTTTTCCTACAAGAACCCTTTTTCCTTGTTTTTTTGGTGATTTTCAAAAAAAAATTAACAAAATGGCATCTGGACAGCAGCAGCAGCAGGAGGAAGTATCTTCTGAATAAAGAATTCTTGCAGTAGGCACCACGTCCATAGAGTCCGGAATCTGTTGTCTGGAAATTCGTCACTTTTCCACCTGGAGAGAAGAAAGTAAATGCGAGAAAGATGACGTGCAAAATTTGTGACCAAGCCCTGGCAAGAGGCAGTGAAAAAAAATACTCTTGCGGCACTGCTTCTATGTACAAGCATCTCTGGACCACACATCCTCTCAATATTGCTCGGGAGGAACTGAGGCAAGCTGCTTTGAACTCCTCACCTGCTGTGGCAAGTACATCTGGAGTGTCCTCAGGAACACCTGCAATGGACATTGGGCCAGAATTTGCCATTCTCAAGCAACACTGAGTGCAGTATAAGAAACTAACATGCTTCGGTGAGCTTTCGGTGGATGCAGTTTGTGCTGCGCAATGCAACCATCGTTGTTAATTTGTTTTTTTTGTTTTTTTTGTAATGATAAGTAATTCCAAAAGTTTCCTGTTTATTCGTTCTTTTTTTTGTTCATTTTTTGAAAAAACACCAAAAAAATACAAAAATTGTTCAAAAAAATACAAAAGAAAAAAGAAGAAAAAAAAGTTCTTATCAGAACTACCTTATCTGATTAAAGAAAGAACTATAATCGCAAGGTAATGTGTGAAGGTTTGGTTGAATATATGTATACAGCATGATTGACTGAAAGAATGCATTAGTAGTGAATGGTGAATTTATAGGTGAAGATTTATGAGGAAGTACTGCAGCATGACACTGCAAGCTCTTTAGCTGCACTGCACTGTAGCACTTCCGAAGCACATGGATGTGGCATATGTACATGAATATGTTGCAACTCTGTGCTTTCCTCTGCACTGCTGCACAAACTGCAGCCATGCGATGACAGAGGCACCCTAGCACCATGATGCAAGGATGTCAGTGTCGTGCGGAGATTGTTTTTGTGCAGGAAGGGACACCTTCCTGCACTAAAACAATCATTAAAGGCATTTTCCCTTTTTCAATGTATGCTGTGGAATGCAGCATGCATTGAAAGAGGAAAAAATGAGGAGAAATTAAAACAATTTTCCTTGTTGTGCCTTGCTACACCAATTCTAGGATGGCACAGCATTCACACACATCTCCAGATTTACGATGTCTCACCTATGGAACACCCCTTCAACGCAAAGTTCTGTGTATGAAGGGGTCGTTTTTACAAGGAGAGGAAAAACCACACAGGGTGTCTTTTCCTCTCCTTGTAAATATGAAGGAGTGCCTGGCGCAATCACTACGGTACAAAAAATGATGTGCTGGTGGTGCGGGTGCTTGTAAATCTGCCCCATAAGTGCTTAGGTATTGGCAGACTGATACAATAAGAACATAGTGCTGGATGGGTAATTGCATGAGACTAACAGGAGGTATCCTACGCTGCATGGCTACTACTTCAGTATTTAATGGAGTGGACCAATAGTATGTATCTGCTTAGAGATTTGTAGGGATTATGCACAGAATATTTTTTGTGTACTTGTGTTGGTGCCTAGGTCATTTTATAAGAATATCCCTAGTAACTGGAATGATGACAGTGCTGCAAACAGAGTGAACACTTAATTTATAAGTGCTTACGTATTGGTGGAGTAATAGGATAATTATATAGTGGTAGATAAGTGATTAACGAAGTGCATGGGACAGACTGGACGATTCCTACACTGCATGAGTACTAACTGGGTATTAAGAAGAGTGCATCAATAGTATACCATTTGGACGCTGACTAAACCTCCTGAGGCTGAAGCCGGGAGCATCTTTCTTTGCTTAGCGCTTTTTAATGTGATTATTGTGTGTTGTTTTAAAAATCACTGTTACCGGCTGCACTTACCCTTCCCTTCCCTCCTCGCTTCGCTCACCCGTGCAGACGATTAGGTACTGCTACGGGGACTGCAAGGGAAGCGCCATCTTGGGAGTAGCCCGAGTTGCCGCTGTAGCCTTTCTGCAATCTACCGATCGGACTGCATATAATGTGCCCCCCTCCTCGACCGCGCAGCGGACGCGCGCAGCGGGCGCGCCGATGGCACGCCGAAGGCGCACCAAAGGCAAGCCCATCTGCGCCCGTCCGCGCCGGACCGGGCCTAGGGGCTAGTATCCTTGTTTCTCCATTTACATATCCTAAGGAGGTTTTGCTCACTCTTCAAGATTCTGCCCGTCCCATCTGTCCAGCTATCATTTCCCACCTAAAAGACTTGGGCATTTTCCATACTCCATCTCCTCCCCCAAAACCCTTGGCTCTAACCTCCCATTGACATGGACAATGTAAGCCTGTACTGACTAACACTTCTAGGCTTAACGTTTTTTACCTGAACACCAGATCCCTAGTTAAGCATCAACTCAACATTTTCCTCCTCCTATCCTTCCAAAAACCCGATATCCTACTTCTCACGGGAACCTGGCTTAATATTGATTCATCACCTGATATTTTAGCAGCACTTCCGGATAATTACTATATCCTACAGGTAGACCGTGTTCCAGGGAAAGTAGGGGGGGAGTAGCTGCTATAATCAACAAAAGCTACACTTTTTCCAAAATGTCGTCTCTTGAGCTCACTACAGTTGACAATCTAGTCATTAAGTTTGATTCTAGCTCAGGATCACTTTTGTGTGTCCTGATATATAGACCCCCTCAAAACATGCCACTATTTCCATTTTCCCTGTGTGACCAATTAGCTACTTTGGTCACCAACTACACGAATATCTTATTAATTGGCAACTTTAACTACTGGTGTAAATGTAAATGTAAATGTATAGGCATTTATATAGCGCACTACTTACCCGGAGGGTCCCAAGGCGCTTCGACCGCTGCGAAACCCTTCCTGGCTTCCCTGAGAGATGGTCCCTTAATGGGTATCTCCAGGGTGAGACCAGGCATCCCCGGCGGTCTGGTGGGGCCGTTAGTGAAGATGAGGCAAGCTAATGCCCAGAGTTGCCGAGTGTGATCGCTGATCAGAGTGGGCACCGAGGCGAGAGAATTATCGAGTCCGCTGACCCTGGTCCAGAAACCTGCCGCGCCGGGAATCGAACCCTGGTCCCGGGCCGTCCTCTGCTCTCGGGTCTGCCGCCTCTAACCAGTGAGCCACACTACTTCACAAGCTCGCTGGTTCAACAGCGAGCTTGCCGGCCCATTGGCCAATGAACTTACAGAGCTCCTCACAGGACTTAATTTCAGTTACCATATTAATACTGCCACTCACACCAAAGGGCATACACTTGATCAGATCTGGAGTCTGAACCTCGACATCTCTCCCCCCGTTGTCTCACCATGTATTTGGTCTGATCATTTTTTTATACAATTTAACATCTCCGTTACTGAGACTAAAACTAATGTGACCACTAAGGAGGGGTTTATCAAAAAATGGGGCTCCCTAGACACTGTAGCCTTTTTGGAAAATTTAGAGAACACCATACCTCCCTCCAACACAGACCCAAATGAAATCGTGGTCAATATTTTCAATTGGCTTACCTCTTCTAGCGACACCTTTGCCCCATTGAAAAAACTTAAAACTATCCGTCAATCTGATGCTCATAAATGGTTCTCCCCCGATCTCAAGGCAAAAAAGCTGTACGTTCGCCAAAAAGAGCATGCATGGAGAAGATCCTATGATCCGCTTAAAAAAGCTTCTTACTTGGCCGCTCGAGGTGACTATATGAAGGCTATCCTTTCAGCCAAGGCTGCCTTCCTTTCCAACATAATCGAGCAGTCTAATAATAACTCTAAGGACATTTTTTCCATAGTTAATAAACTTTCGAACCTGGGCAGAACCCAGCCCAAACCAGTGGTCACTCAGGACTTCTGCAATACTCTCAACCAATATTTTCTGGACAAAATTGTGACCAATAAATCCAGTATCCCTACTACTACACCCACCCCCCTGGAGTGTACACAGGTCTCTAACAGCCGCCTGCTGAATCATTTCCCCCCTTTGGACGTCCCCTGTTTACTCACCCTTTTGAATAGGGTAAAGTCCGGCTCTCCTCGAGACTGCTGCACTCCCTATATTTTAAAAAAGGTATTTGCTACTTTTCCATCTCTCACTCTAGATCTTCTTAACTCATCGTTAACCTTAGGCACGGTACCCAACTCGTTCAAAGAAGCAGTTGTGGTTCCCCTCCTAAAAAAACCTAGAGCCAACCCTATCATCTTAGCACACTATAGGCCAATTTCCTTACTTCCATTCCTTGCCAAGGTATTGGAAGCTCATGTCACCACCCATCTCTCTAGCTTCATTGAACAAACTAACGTCCTGGACCCTGCCCAACTTTACTTTTACTTTACTTTAAAAAACATTTATAACGCGCACTATCACCATCGGTTTCTTGGCGCTCATTGACAGGTGGCGTGACCCAGAAGCAGGAGGTTTAGTCGTATGCGGCTTGGAAGAGCAGGGTTTTTAGGAGTCTGCGGAAGCAGTCATACTTAGGGCAGAGACGGAGCGAAAGTGGAAGGGAGTTCCACGTAGAAGGGGCCAGGACGGAAAAGCTCAAGCCACCGTGCTTTTTCCTTTTGAATCTAGGGACCTCGAGGAAGTTTAATGAAGCTGAGCGAAGAGCTCTTGTGGGGATATGACGGGACAGGGCCGAAGAGATAAAAACAGGAGCTGCGTCTGATAGGGCCTTAAAAGTGGTGCATGCCAGTTTGAAAATGCAGCGTTTGGATACCGGGAGCCAGTGTAGACTGCGAAGAAGGGGAGTGACATGCTGATGCTTGGGCTGGTGGAAAATCAGGCGAGCAGCCTGGTTCTGCACCAGCTGCAGTCGTTGAAGATGGCATGCAGGAATGCCAGCATAGAGAATGTTCGCATAATCAAGTCTAGAGGTGAGTAGCGCAATGACAACTTGGGTCAAGGCTTCTTTATTGAAATACCTGCTGATCTTACGGATCCGCCTGAGATGGAAGAAACAGGCAGATGTGACCGCGTTGATGTGGGGTCGCATTGATAGGTCTTCAGAGATGATCACCCCCAGGCTTTTGACTGATCTCACGGGAGAGGGAGCCAGCCCCAAGGAAGTAGGCCAAAACGTGGCATTCCATGGATGATTGGGGCCTCCTACCAAAACGAGCTCGGTTTTTGTAGGGTTCAGCTTTAAATGGCTGTGATGCATCCACTCCGCGATGGTCAGCATGATACTCTGGAAATTGGTACGGGAGGAAGGGAGGGAGTCTATGGGGAAAATTAACTGAAGATCGTCCGCGTAATTGTATATTGTGACCGGAGAGTTGCGGAGGGAGGCTAAAAGAGGTTGGAGGTACAAATTAAAAAGGAGAGGAGAAAGTGCAGAGCCCTGTGGAACACCGCAGGGAAGGGAAGTGTAAGAGGCGGAAAAGGTGGAAAGATGAACAGACTGCGAACGTTGATGGAGAAAAGATCTAAGCCAGTCAAGGGCCACTCCCTGGATGCCGGCGTTGTGGCCCAAGCCGGATTTCCACCGGCCCACTCTACCGAGTCGGTCATCACGGCAGTTCTGGACTCCCTGCGTCATAATGCTGATATGGACATCCCCCAGGCACTGGTCCTTCTCGATCTGTCGGCTGCGTTTGACACGGTCAACCATAATATTTGGCTCGACCGTGTCAGACTAGCCGGCATCCATGGCTCAGCCCACGATTGGATCAGGTCATTTCTCAGTGACCGTTCACAGGCAGTTGGTCTACCTCCTTTCTCTTCTCCCGCACTTCCTACCACCTGTGGGGTTCCCCAGGGTTCCTCACTTTCCCCTATTTTATTTAACATTTATCTACTTCCTCTACTTCAGTCCCTCAAATCTTTCAAAGTCACCACTTTTAATTATGCAGACGATCTTTCACAATCGACAATTCATCTGATTCAATCCTTTCATTCCAGAATACCATGCTCTTTATACGCCACTGGATGGACAGTAACCAACTGAAGCTAAATCCGGATAAAACGGAACTGGTCCACTTTGGCAAAAGCCAGCTAATCTGGGGCCCACACTATTGGCCATCTGAACTAGGCCTCCCTCCCTCTCCGTCAATCTCGGTCAAAAGTTTGGGGGTGATTATTGACAGAGATCTATCACTAAAACCTCAGGTAAGTTCGGTGGTGGCGACATGTTTCTTTCAGCTCCGGGAGATAAAAAAGATCAGCCGGATGCTAACACAGTCAGCCTTGACCCAGGTAGTGATGGCCTTGGTGTTGTCTCATTTAGACTATGCCAACGCCATCTACCTGGGCCTCCCTGCGACCCTCAGTAGGCGCCTGCAGATGGTTCATATTCAGGCTGCAAGACTCATATATCGTCTCCCGCGCTGACAATCCGCCAGACCTCTAATGAGGCAACTCCACTGGCTCCCCATTACTCAGCGCATCATTTTCAAAGTTGCCTGTATGGCCTTTAAGACTCTGCATACTCGCAGCCCCAAATTCAGCCAAGACCTTTTACCTAGATACACTCCTTCTCGCAGTTTACGTTCTGCTTCGCAAATTCTCCTCTCTGTCCCCCGGTTCAAGTTTTAACGCAAGGGTGGGAGAAGATTCGCCACCCTTGCTCCTAAACTATGGAATTCCCTTCCCTTGGAAATCCGCTCTTCCCCTACTCTGCTCTCGTTCAGAAAGCTTCTGAAAACCTGGCTGTTTGTCCAACTCTCGGCCTAACCACTTCCATATTCCTTGTCTGTCTCACACTCATTTAGCTCCTGTTGGTCAGCGCCATGAAACCCTCAGGTGTGCGAGCGCTATATAAAACTTTGATAAGATAAGACAAGATAAGATGTAGCTAGTTAGAGGTCTGCTTGGATAGTGCACAAAATATTATAGCTGTGCTTGTGTTAGTAGCAAGGCAATACCATAACTTCATGACTAGTAACTAGAATAATTACAGTATTACAAACAGAGTGTATAGTGAATTTATAAGTGCTTTGGTAACAGTGGAGTAATAGGATAAGTAGATAGTGCTGGATGGGTGATTGGAGAAATGCATGGGACAGACAGGATTCCTACACTGCATAGGTACTAACTGGGTATTTAGAAGAGCCTATCAATAGTTTGTAGCTGGTTAGAGGTGTGCATGCATAGTGTAAAAAATATTGTACCTGCACTTGTGTTAGTGACAACGCCATTCCTTAAGTATACGACTAAGAACTGGAGTAATTTTAGTGTTGCAAAGAAAGTGAGGGCTGAATTTATAAGTGCTTATGTATTGGTGGAGTGATAGGATACGTAGATAGTGCTTGATGGGTAAATAGAGAAGTGCATGGGACAGACATAAGGATTCCTAGACTGCATAGGTACTCACTGGGTATTTGGAAAAGCGTATCAATAATATGTAGCTGGTTAGAGGTCTGCATACATAGAGTACAAAATATCAATCAATCAATCATATCATTTGTAAAGCGCACTACTCACCCGTGAGGGTCTCAAGGCGCTGGGGTGGGGAATGCTGCTACTGCTCGAAAAGCCAGGTCTTGAGGAGTTTTCTGAAGGTCAGCAGGTCTTGGGTCTGCCGTAGGTGGATGGGGAGGGTGTTCCAGGTCTTGGCGGTGAGGTGGGAGAACGATCTGCCACCTGAGGTCACTCTTCGGAAGCGGGGAACTGTACTAAGGGTGAGGTCAGCGGAGCGGAGCTGGCAGGTGGGGGTGTAGAACTGAGCCGTCTATTGAGGTACGTTGGTCCGGTGTTGTGGAGTGCCTTGTGTGCGTGGGTGAGGAGATTGTTGACGGGGAGCCAGTGCAGGTCTCTCAGGTGGGGTGTGATGTGGCTGTGGCGAGGGATGTCGAGGATCAGGCGTGCAGAGGCATTCTGGATGCGTTGGAGCAGTCTCAGGAGTTTGGCCGAGGCTCCTGCATAGAGGGCGTTTCCATAGTCCAACCTGCTGCTGACAAGGGCCTGGGTGACTGTTCTTCTCGTTTCGGTGGGGATCCACTTGTAGATCCTACGGAACATGCAGAGGATGTTGAAGCAGGAGGAGGAGACGGCGTTGACCTGTTTTGTCATGGAGAGGGTAGAGTCGAGGATAACCCCTAGGTTGCGTGCGTGGTCGGTGGGTGTTGGAGCGGTTCCCAGTGCGGTCGGCCACGAGGAGTCGTCCCAGGCCGGAGGGTTGGATCCGAGGATGAGGACCTCCGTCTTGTCCGAGTTCAGCTTCAGTCGGCTGTTCCTCATCCATTCAGCAATTGCCTTCATTCCTTCGTGAAGGTTGGTTTTGGCGGTGTGGGGGTCCTTGGTGAGGGAGAGTATCAGCTGGGTGTCATCGGCGTAGGAGAGGATGTTGAGGTAGTGCCGACGGGCGACTTGGGCGAGCGGTGCCATGTAGATGTTAAACAGAGTTGGGCTGAGGGATGAGCCCTGGGGTTCGCTGCAGATGATCTTGGTGGCTTCGGAGCGGAAGGGGGGAAGGCGGACGCTCTGTGTTCTGCCGGAAAGGAAGGAGGTGGTCCAGTCCAGGGCCTTCTCTTGGATCCTAGCGTTGTGGAGGCGTGTTCGTAGTGTGTGGTGACAGACCGTGTCGAAGGCGGCTGACAGGTCTAGGAGGATGAGGGCCGCCGTTTCTCCGTTGCCCAGCAGGGACTTGATGTCATCGGTGGCGGCGATGAGGGCAGTCTCAGTGCTGTGGTTGCTGCGGAACCCAGACTGGGAAGGGTCCAGGATGTTGTTCTCCTCGAGGTAGCGGGTCAGTTGTTAATTGACGGTTTTCTCAATGACCTTTGCCGGGAACGGGAGCAGGGAGATGGGCCTGAAGTTCTTGAGGTCCTTGGGGTCCGCCTTGGGTTTCTTGAGTAAGGCGTTGATATCGGCGTGCTTCCAGGTCTCCGGGAAGGTTGCTGTCTCGAAGGAGGTGTTGATGACTTTCCGGAGATGGGGTGCGATGGATGTGCTGGCTTTCTTGAAGATGTGGTGTGGGCATGGATCTGACGGAGATCCGGAGTGGATGGTGTTCATGATCTTGATGGTGTCATCGTCGTTGATGTTGGTCCAGTAGAGCAGGCGGTTGGTGCGGATGGTGGTCGTGGTGGTGGAGGACTCAGTGGTTGTCGGGGCGGTCGTGGCATTGAAACTGTTGTGGATGTCTGTGATCTTGCGATGGAAGAAGGTGGCCAGCAAGTCGCACAGGTCTTGCGAGGGTGGGACGTCGTTGGTGTTGGAGCTGGGGTTAGAGAGTTCCTTCACGATGTTGAAGAGCTCTTTGCCGTTGTACGCGTTGTTGTCTAGGCGGTCTTTGAAGGAGGCCCTTTTGGCGGATCTGATGAGCTGATGGTGTCTGCGGGTGGCATTCTTGTAGGCGGCGTGGCTGTCCGGTGTTCGTTCACGGAGCCAGATCTTCTCCAGCTTTTGGCATGTTTGCTTGGAGGCCCGGAGGTCTTCAGTGAACCAGCTGGCTTTCTTGTTGATATGATTGCTGGATGGTTTCTTGATCGGGGCGAGGGTGTTGGCGCAGTCGTTGATCCACTGTCTGAGGTTGCGGGTGGCGGTGTCGGGGTTGGTATGGTCGGCGGGTGGGCTCTGGGCGAGGGTGGTGGTTAGCTTGTCTTCGGTGACTTTGCTCCAGCAGCGGTGAGGCATCTGATGGGTGTGGTGGTGCGTGGTGGGTTTCTTGAAGGTGAAGTGGATGCAGCGGTGGTCGGTCCAGTGGAGTTCGGTGGTATGGTTGAAGGAGACGTGGGGGCTTGCGGAGAAGATAGGGTCAAGCGTGTGACCGGCGGAGTGGGTGTGTGTTGTGACGAGTTGTCTGAGTCCGAGGTTGGCTAGGTTGTCGATCAGGGTGGTGGAGTTGGTGTCGTCACTGCTCTCAAGGTGGAAGTTCAGGTCCCCGAGGAGGATGTAGTCCATGCAGGCGAGGGCGTGTGTGCTGACGAAGTTGCAGATGGAGTCGCTGAAATGTGGTCGGGTCCGGGCAGTCTGTAGATGAGGGTTCCTCTGAGGGTGGTGTTGGGGTCGGTGTGGATCTGGAAGTGCAGGTGTTTGGCAGTGCTGAGGGTGTCGTCGGTGTTGGTCGAGACTCTGAGAGTGTTCCTGTGGACGATGGCGATTCCTCCTCCCGCTCTGTTGGTGCGATCCTTGCGGGTGATCTTGTAGCCTTCCAGAGCGGTAATGGCTATGTCGGGTGCTGAGGCGGGGTTCAGCCAAGTCTCCGTCAAGAAGGCGATGTCTGGGGAGGTTGAGTCGAGTAGGTCCCAGATTTCAGCGGCATGTTTTCGGGCGGAGCGGGTGTTGAAAAGGATGCATCTGAGGCGGTTGGGTTCTTTCCTGGTCGGCAGCATGGTGGGGCGGATGCTTGTGAAGCTGCAGTTCCGGCAGGTGTAAGCTCCATGGATACGCTTCGGGCAGCCAGGAAGCAGGTGTGTGATCGTCCGGCATTGAGTGTGTGGAGGGTTCTGGCATCGTAACGGTGTCGAGCTTCGTGGCGTTCGTGGTGTCCAGGGGTCCTGGCGCTGGGCGCGGTCCAGGCACGAACGGGCACAGACAAGTTGGCCTTAGGTGCGCCAGCAGCGTGCCAGGGGCGCGCCCACTGAGCGCGGCTGCGCAGCGACTTCCATATGAGGGGATGTGGGAGGGAGGAGCAGCTGGGAGGTGGGAGCGGGGCGGCGAATGGGATTGCAGGTGGGCAGGGCCGCAGGGACGCAGCGAAGGGAAAAAACAGGCGGGCAGTGGGAGAACTGGGTACAGGAAGGAAAAACAAGTTTAGGCAAGAGAACAAGTACAGGCACAGAGGAATAAAAACAAATCTGGGCAAGAAAGCAAGTTAGGCACAGGGGGAATAAAAACAAGTCTAGGCAAGAAAGCAAGTACAGGCACAGGGGAATAAAAACAAGTCTGGGCAAAAAAGCAAGTACAGGCACCGGGGAATAAAAACAAGTCTTGGCAAGAAAGCAAGTACAGGCACAGAGGAATAAGAACAAGTCTGGGCAAGAAAGTAAGTACAGGCACAGGGGGAAAAAAACAAGCCTGGGCAAGAAAGCAAGTTAGGCACAGGGGAAAATACAAAATTAGGCAAAAACAATGCAGGCAGAGCCGTGCAGCAGAGTGGGGAGCGACCTGCCTGTGAGCAGGGTCATAGATCGCTCCTTTCACCGCTGCGCGGCTTCCATATAAGTGAATGTGGGAGGGAGGAGCAGCTGGGAGGTGGGGTGGAAAATGGGATTGCAGGTGGGCAGGGCTGCAGGGATGCAGCGGCGGGAAAAAACGGGCGGGCCGTAGGAGAACTGGGCACAGGAAGGAAAAACAAGTTTAGGCAAGAAAACAAGTACAGGCACAGAGGAATAAAAACAAGTCTGGGCAAGAAAGCAAGTACAGACACAGGGGACTAAAAACAAGTCTGGGCAAGAAAGCAACTACAGGCACCAGGGAATAAAAACAAGCCTGGGCAAGAAAGCAAGTACAGGCACAGGGGAATAAAAACAAGTCTGGGTAAGAAAGCAAGTACAGGCACAGGGGAATAAAAACAAGTCTGGGCAAGAAAGCAAGTTAGGCACAGGGGAAAAATACAAGATTAGGCAAAAACAATGCAGGCAGAGCCATGCAGCAGCGTGGGGAGCGACCTACCTGCGAGCACTTGTGTTAGTGGCTAAGCCATTCCTTAAGTATATGACTAATAACTGGAGAAATTTCAGAGCTGCAAAGAGAATGCATGCTAAATGTATTAGTGCTTAGGTATTGGCACAGTGAGAGGATACGTAGATAGTGCTGGATGGTTGAATGGAGAAGTGCATGGGACAGACAGAAGGATTCCTAGACTGCATAGGTACTAACTAGGTATTTAAAAGACTGTATCAATGCTACGTAGCGTATTAGAGGTCTGCATGCATAGTGCACAGCATATTGTAGCTGTACTAGTTTTACTGGTCAGGCCATTCCTTAGGTACATGACTAGTAACTAGAATAATTTCAGTGCTGCAAAGAGAGTGCATGTTGAATTTATAAGTGCTTAGGTTTTGCAGAGTGATAGGATGCATAGATAGTGCTGGATGGGACAGGCAGGAGGATTCCTAGATTGCATGGGTAATATTTTACTTAAAGCTGGTTAGAGGTATATATATATATATATATATATATATATATATATATATATATATATATATATATATATATATATATATATATATATATATATATATATATATATATATATATATATATATATATATATATATATATATATATATATATATATATATATATATATATATATATATATATATATATATATATATATATATATATATATATATATATTCACTGAAAAAACCATAGGTTTCACACCAGTTATAGTTACCTGGAAATTTTACTGACATAAACCCATTGAAATTCCCACGTTATAGTTAGTTGGACTCACTATAACTTGCGCGTGTAATGCACTGCTGATGACATCACATATTACATCACTCATGACATGGTCAGTGACATCACTCATGACATCACTTATGACACCATCCAGTGAATGTGTGTCTTTCTGAAAAATAAATATATATGTATATGTAAAGGTCGATGGAAGAATACATGTTTAAATAAGTGTCTTAATGGATGTTTTTTTTAAAAAAAATTGATTGGTTAACTGGCCTATTAAGTGTATCTTAGTGAATACATATATTAGCGAGTATTGTTTAAATATTTAAATGTTTGTATCAGTGTTTCATTTTGTGTATAATTGGCTGCATGGGTTGGTGACTGACTCACTGTTTGTATGAGTTTTGAAGACAGCATATGTGCAGGACTGTATGGGTGGATGAGTGTGTATATGTGTGTGTTAGTGAGTGAATGCCTGTCACTAACTACATTTGTTTTAATGTAGTATATGTGAGTATTGATGTATATAAGTGAGTATATGTGAGAGTGAGAGATTGAAAGAGTTCTTGTTTAAATAAGTATGTGTTTCTATAAGTGATTGTTTAAGAGAGTGAGTATGTGTAAGTTTCCTTAGAAGTAAGGTGGTATTGTGTGTATAGCTGTATATGTAAATAAATGGATGTTCAATAGTTTATTTGCATGTGTGAGTATATGTGTGAGTAACTTTTTGATGACTGTCGGTGTGTAACAGGATGTATAGGTGTATCACTACATATGATGAGTGAGTATATGTATGAGTGACTATATAGAACTATTGATGAATGAGAGGATGTGTATATAGATGGTGATAATACTAAATTGGTTGTAACTGGTATGGATATCTCTTTTTTTTTCGTAAATTTTAGTTTCTTTTTTGACTATGTGTTTCAAGGGTTACATTACACTGAAAGGAGGTCTGTTACTCTGTCACAAGGATGGTGTCATTAGTGATGTCATGAGTGATGTCACTGACCATGTCATGAGTGATGTAATATGTGATGTCATCAGCAGTGCATTACACGCGCAAGTTATAGTGAGTCCAACTAACTATAACGTGGGAATTTCAATGGTTTTATGTCAGTAAAATTTCCAGGTAACTATAACTGGTGTGAAACCTATGGTTTTTTCAGTGAATTTAATAGGTTTTTAAATGCTAATTCCTAACTATAACTTGTGTGAAACCTATGGTTTTTTCAGAGAATTTCATAGGTTTTGTAAATGCTAATTCCTAACTATATATAGGGCCTCAAACCTATGTAACTGTGCATGAGAGCCAGTGAATGTGTGAGTGGCTGTATGGATCATTGTGAACTTGTATCAGGGATTGTATAAGAGAGTAAATATGTGTTAATATATGTTTGAATAAGTAAGGTGTGTATAACTGTAAAGTTGAGGAAATGGAGGTGAGTGATTCATTGCATGACTGACTAGGTGTTTGAGTAATTCCATGGATGAGTGACAGTGTGTGAGTGTCTGTATACACTGAGTGTATCTAAGGTTATATTAGAGTCCGAAGAGGTTCATCGTATTAGCATAAGAATGATGTCATCAGTGATGTGATCAATGATGTCAAATGAGATGTCATCAGTGATGTCATCAGTGATATCATTTGAGATGTCATCAGTGATGTCATCAGTGATGTCATATGAGATGTCATCAGTGATGTCATCAGTAATGTCACTGACCATGTCATGAATGATGTAATATGTGACATCATCAGCAGTGGATTGCGGGTGCGCGAAATATATAGTTAGTGCAACTAACTATATATGGGAATTTTAATGGTTTTGTAGGATTAAAATATTCACCTAACTATATATGGTCCCAAACCTATGGTTTTTTCTGTGAAAGCAAATATCAATAGCTGTAAAATAGATACTTCATTAAAATGAATAATGTATTTTATATTTATTTAATTAAAAAAAATTATGTTTAAATTTATTTTTTTTTTTTAATTTTTGCCCCGGTGCGCTCCCGTTACGTGCACCGGGCAGTGCACCGGTAAGCGTAACTCCGTTTAGCGCCCCGGTGCGCGTAACGGTGAGCGCCCCGTCAACACAATTTCCACGAACGAAAACAACTTCGTGACGCGCCGCGTAAGCGTGACGTATCGGGTAACCGCGTGATGCGTTCTTTCAGCGCGCTGCGTAAACGCACCCGGAAGCGCTCCGCGGCGCGACCCGGAGCGCGTAACGTAAGCGCGTCAGACCTGAAAATAACACTTTTCATTGGTTCTCAACTTTTTTTTTCTCCAAATGATGAAAGCCCCCTCCTTTTTTCCTCATTCTTACTTTCTTCTTTCAGAGAGCAAGAGCTATTTGTGAGCAGAGAAATGGCTTTAGTAGTAGCTGCAGCCGGTGCACCCCCACCACCACCACCCAGAAAGGAAGGTCCACCACCCCAGATCCTTCCAGGAGTTGAAGAAGGGGAGGAAGAAGATGATGAGGAGGAACAGCCTAGGAGATTCTTGCGGGAAGAACCTAGGGAAAGGCATGTGAAAGTGCATTTTATATGGGAGTACTTCTCCATCCCTGCTGGGCAAAAAAAAGTGAATGCCCTACATGTCACCTGTTTGATTTGCAACAAAGTCCTCTCCAGGGGCAACCCAAATAAAAAGTATTCCTTTGGGAATTATTCAATAATCTGCCACATGGAGAGGTGGCATCCTAACAATTTGGCACAGGCTGATGTTCGGGACATGCTTCAGAAGAACAGAGATCCTCAGGCCAGCACCTCCACAGGTGAAATTTCGGTTTCAGCACCAGAAGGGCGCGAAATGATGCCAAACATTCAAATTAAATTTGGTGGATTAAAGATGGTCTGCATTTATTGTGGAAAGACATCTGCTACGGGCAACTAAGTATTTCCCTCATTAATGATGCTGTAGACAACCACCACTGCAGCAAGAAAAGAAAGCAGTAGCTTTTTTTTTATTTTTTGCTCCTGTTGAGCCACTGTTAATTCCCAGTTTTTTGTTTCTTCCCTAAAAAAATATAAAATAGTTCATAAAAACCAAAAAAAACAAAAAATGTTCAGAAAAATAAAAAAAAATATAAAACAACAAAAATAAAAAAGGGTTCTTTTCAGAACTACCTTCCAATAAAAAAAATTTGCTATCATTTTTTAAACTCTTACATACTTTTTTTCACTTTCGTGCGCTTCCCGGTGCGCGCACCGGTAAGCGCACCGTCCGCTTTCCTAAATAGGCCTCCTAAGACCCCCTCAGGAAACCGAGGGGGTCAGGGAGTGTCTACCATGCCCCCTTATACCCATTCCCAATGTTGTTACTTTATCACATACACTTTTTTATATTTCTACTTCCAGTCTGATACCATACACTGCCCAAAGATAAAATCCCTGTTAAAAAATCCAAACTACCTGTCTAAACTTAAACCCAACAGTGCCCTATCTCTACTGATATATATTTTTTAATGCAAATTACAGCACGAAAATGGAAGGAGAGCAAAACATTTCCTTCAAAATTGTTCTGGAGAGCAACAATGAAAAAGTTATTGAACCCAATGATAACTTAGAATTCATGGATGAATCACAGGACTATGAACTACTTCAATGTGTACAATCAGTAGATTTCCTCTTTCAAAATGAGGACATTTCCGGCAATCAAATATTAGAAGTTCTGTTAAATTTGGAAAAAGAATCTGAAAAATAAATTTATATTTAATAATTCTAAAATAGTTTCAGACATTATTCATTTTTATATGTAATTCTTAAACTAGTACTAAATTGATTATAATGTAAAGTCAGACTTATAGTGTACTGTTCAACTTTTTTGTGTTACATAGTAAGTTTACTCATAGTTACTTCCTTTCTCCCACTATATTATCTCCAATGTGTATTTAACATCTCTTTAGCATCTCCTGCCTCCATGTTGTTTCTGCTTTCCTGACACACTATGGTATGAATTCCATATTCCACAATAACTTCGGTAACAACATGCAAGATATCTACAAAGGAGACGGTGTATATTAAACTTTAGACGCTGCATTGGTACCTACATGTTGGTACTTAAATAAATTTTTTTAAAAACAACAAAAAGAGCAATTAATAAACATACAATTTTAGAAAAGTCTCTCATTCTTTTTTTCCCCATGATACGCTCCCCGGTACGCTCCCCGGTGCGCGTACCGGGCGCTCCCCCCGCAAAAATCGAAAAAAAATGTATTTATTTTTTTGCCCCGCGGGGCCCTTTTATTGCCCCCACATCAAACCTAGGGGGTCAGGGGGGTCTTCTCTGCCCCCTTATGGTCATTTCCCCCTTTGTTTTTGCCACCTCTTGTGTCTCAAACCTACCGAGACACAAGATGGTGGCCGCTCCGGACTGTTTCGAATGTTCACAGACACCCGTGAGCCAATCAGCTTTCCGCGCGCAAGTCGCGTGTCACGCCCGGTGCGCTACCCGGTGCGCGTACCGGGGCGTGCCTACAGATATATATATTTTTTTGAACCTAAATTACTCAAAATCCACTGGAGCACATATCTTGAGACATAGCAAAGGCACATCGGGCTACCAGTCCCTACAATTTTGCCAAGTTTGGTGGAAATCCATTCAGCCGTACGAGCTAAAAGTGAGGTCGACCGCCCTATGGAAATTAACATGAGGAAAACACGTTTTGGGACCCCCTTTTATCTTGGCCCCGCTTGACAAATCCCCCCCAAACTTTCAGGGAAGGACCGGGGCGTCGCGAGACCATTTTGAGGAAATTTTCAGGCAGATTCGTCAACCGGCGCAAAAGTTATTCCAAATAGAATTTTGAGATTTAACATTGAAAAAAATCCTAACTATAACTACCTACTGGCGACCGCCAGTAGGTAATATATATATATATATATATATATATATATATATATATATGGAAACCAAATCCTTCTGTGAGCACACGAAAACCTCCACGCTGCTACACCATCAGGAACGGACCACAGCAAAGAAAATTTTTATAAAGTGCAAATTTATTCCATTAGGTCACAACTTGACGCGTTTCAGCCAGGTTGCCCCGGCCTTGATCACATGACATGTCAGGAAAAACCCCGCCCTTAAATCTCATGAGGCATGCTCTAGTCACTCCCATTCTGATCATAAACAGTGAAAAAAGACACAATATGAAAGTGCAAGTGCATACAGCATATTCAAATCGTAATGAATAACGAAAACACTATAGTTTCACAATTAATTATTTCATAATTGAAAACTCCTAAAATGCCCAAATTCTATTTGTAAAGAGAGAATATGCAATTCATACTAAGAAATATAATGGGAAAGAGCAGCCCTCATAATGAGTACACCCAGTGTAGTAATAAAGATGCATTGCTAAATAAATAGCCTAACTTCTATTAAAACAATTTAAAATCGGATGCGAGTGTATTATAGCAATTAGAACAAAGATACAGAAACATATTATCCCCTGCTTATAAATATTGCATATAATAAAGATACAGGTTAAAGAGTCAAGTATATCAAATTTGCTAAATAAATATATATATATATATATAAAAATAGACTAATCACAGTTGAGTTATTATCAGGTATCTATTAATTCATAAGGTCAATAAAACGGATTACCCCTCCTGCCAAAAAATTCAATAGTAAAACTAGAAAACTAGTAAAACCAGTAAAAAGTTCCACAGTATAAAAGGTTTCTCTAAAATCCACTACCTAAAATAAATAAATAGAAAATACCTAAAATCTAAATTAATATATATACACATAGTTACAATTGATATTTAAACCCTACACTTATAATCAATTCACATATCATATTAAATATTCATAGCAGCATAAGAGAATAAAGTAGACACAGAATAGTAAAATTATTTTCTTCTAAATATGTACAGCATATCCAGAAAAAAACAACTATTTATAAAAAGTGAACCAAATCTTCCCCTGTGTTAAGTCCATTCGGTATTTTAGTGTTAAGACGAATTATGTATTGACTCTCCAATTGGCGTACTTTTTTCTCCCTATTGCCACCTCGGATGGATTTAGGGACAGAATCAATAACATAGTATTTAAGATCCTCCAGTTTATTCTGATGTACTAGTTTAAAATGGCGGGCAACCGGGTAAGTTGGGTCCGAGTTAACGATTGCCCGCAAGTGCTGGAGGATTCTATTAAAAACAGGGAGTTTTGTACTACCGACATAGGCAAGTTGACAGGTGCATTCTAATATATAGACCGCATATTCTGTTTTGAATGTGTAATAACCGTTTAGTTTGTTGGGTATGTTAGAAAAGGGGTCAACAAAAAATTGTTTATTGACCCCAAACTTACATGCCCTACATGAAGTACACTTTACAAAACCTTTCTTATCTGTCAACCAATTTTTTTGATTGGTCACTTCTGGGCTAGTTTTTACCAGAGCATCCCGCATTGAGGGTGCTCTCCTGAATGTAATAAAGGGTTGGTTTAAAAGCTCGGGGGATAGTGTGATATCAGTATGTAGGATGGGCCAATGCCTACTAACAATTTTCCTAATTGCCAGATCCTGATTACTTAAAGTAGTAATCAGTCTCACTGTGGGCTTTACAATTGTCTGTTCAAGGGCCTCATCCGGCGTGACACTATCATTTGAAAGATTACCCTTCTTTAATTTATCAAGGGCTGCTTGTAAATCCTTCTGATTATACCCTCGGGCCATGAATCTCTCCTTGGATGCTTCTAGACAAATGTCTAGATCCTCTTTCCTGCTACAAATTCTTTGAATACGAAGAAACTCCCCATAGGGGATGCTCCTAATAAGGTGTTTGGGGTGAGCACTGCTGGCATGGAGAATAGAATTCCCTGCGGTACATTTGCGATGTAATTTAGTACAAATGATCTTATTCTCCACAAAGATTTCAACGTCCAAAAACTCCACCCTACTGTCGCTAACCTGCACCGTAAACTCCAAATTAAGAGAGTTGATTTTAAGTTTGTTGACAAACTCAAATGCCGACTCTTTTGAGCCCTTCCATATGACGAACACGTCATCGATGAACCTCCACCATCTGATGACATGTTCAGAAACGTCATCCGCATGTGTCTGCAAGAGGACGTGCTTCTCCCACCAGCCAACGTGCAAGCATGCATAGCTGGGAGAGAAGCACACCCCCATTGCGACACCCCGGAGTTGATGATAGTGTTCCTTATTGAAAATAAAGAAATTATTAGTTAGACATAACTCCGTCATGCAGAGCAACATTTTATTATGTTCGTTATAGCAAATGTTTCTGTCAGACAAAAAGAACTTAAAAGCATTCAGACCATCCTTGTGATTTATGTTGGTGTATATATATAGTGCACAGCTGAATGTAGTTGTGCATTGATAGTGTTTGGATTACTTAATCTTACCTTGACAGTAGTACATATCAAAAACTGCTATACTTTTTTCAGTTATTATATTTGCTTAGGTATTGGTGGAGTAATAGGATAAGTAGCTAGTGCTGGATAGTTGATTGGAGAAATGCATGGGACAAGAGGATTCCTACACTGCATAGGTACTAACTGGATATTTAGAAGAGCGTATCAATAGTATGTAGCTGGTTAAAGGTCTGCATGCATAGTGTACACAATATTTTACCTGCACTTGTATTAGTGGCTAGGCCATTCTTTAAGTCTATGCCTAATAACTGGAGTAATTTCAGTGCTGCAAAGAGAGAGTATGCTCAGTTTATAAGTGCTTGGGTATTTATGAAGTGATAGGATACTTAGATAGTGCTGGATGGATGAATGGAGAACTGCATGGGACAGACAGAAGGATTCCTAGACTGTATAGGTTCTAACTGAGTATTTAAAAGACTGTAGCAATGCTATGGAGCTGATTAGAGGTCTCCTTGAATAGTGCACACACTATTTTGCTGTACTTGTATTAGTAGCTAGGCCATACCATAGGTTCATGACTAGTAACTAGAATAATTACAGTATTATAAACAGAGTGTATAGTGAATTTATAAGTGCGTAGGTATTGGTGGAGTAATCGGATAAGTAGATAGCACTGGATGGGTGATTGGAGAAATGCATGGGACAGACAGAAGGATTCCAATACTGCATAGGTACTAATTGGGTATTTAGAAGAGCGTATCAATAGTATGTAGCTGGTTAGAGGTCTGCATGCATAGTGTACAAAATATTGTACCTGTACTTGGGTTAGTGGCTTGGCCATTCCTCAAGTATATGACTAATAACTGGAGTAATTTCAGTGCGGCAAATAGAGTGCATGCTAAATTTATAAGTGCTTATGTATTGGCAGAGTGATAGGATACGTACATAGTGCTGGATAGGTGAATGGAACAGTGCATGGGACAGACAGAAGGATTCTTAGACTGCATAGGTACTAACTGTGTATTTAAAAGACTGTATCAAAGCTATATAGCTGATTAGAGGTCTGCATGCATAGAGCACGGAATATTGTAGCTGTACTAATATTGGTGTGTCTATGGTTTCGAGAATGGTGGTCTGTATTTTAGGGTGTGAGGAGGTGCATCAGATGATCACGTGGATGATGTCATCAGTGATGTCATCTGAGATGTCATCAGTGATGTCATCAGTGATGTCACTGACCATGTCATGAGTGATGTAATATGTGAAATCATCAGCAGTGCATTGCGGGCTCACGAGTTATAGTTAGCACAACTAACTATAATGGGCGAATTTCTCCTGTTTTGTACGAGTGAAATGTCCAACTAACTATGACGTCCATGAAACCTGTGGTTTTTTTCAGTGAATTACTGAGGTTTTTAAAATGCTAATTTCTAACTAGAATGTCCCTGAAACTCATGGTTTTTAGGTGAATTTTTTATATATGTATTTACTCTCCCCTCACTCTTACAAGGAAGGAATCAGCATTCAGGTTGTAATTTGGAAGTATTTAATCTGCAAAGGAAGTGATCCACGCGTTTCGGCTCGTCCGAACCTTGATTAGCATACAAGACGTCTTTGTAGCATTCTTATTTAAATGTACAAATGAATCCAGTTGCCACCATTCCCAAAGGACTACATATTATTTTAATCCAAAAAGCTGGCTGCCCTATTGGCCTGGTCATGATGTGAAAATTCATGAATTGATACAATAAATAAAAGAAAACAAGTCTTAATATGCACACAATGTCATTTCAGCATATCTTGCCCCGTGACCGCCCTACCTGTATGTTTGTCAACGTGACTTATTCATAATAAACATACTTAGGATTGCAAACATCAACATAAACAATGGACTACACATTACTTTAAAGTGAAAGGCTATCTGCCTTTCATATTAATATGGGCACCTTGCGTATTATAATGGTTCTTACGTGAACGAAAAGAAAAAAAAGGGGTATTTATATACACACACTGTCCCTAAATAAAGTTCTAGCAATTATAGTTCCATTCCATTCACAGCTCATTTGAGATGTCATGAGTGATGTCGTGAGTGATGTAACTGACCATGTCATGAATGATGTAATGTCTGAGGTCATTAGCAGTACATTGCAGGGGCGCCTGTTATAGTTAGCTTGGGTAACTATAACTGCTGAATTTCACTGGTTGTGTATGAGTGAAATCTGAGTCTAACTATACCGTCCTTGTAATCTTTGTTTTATTCAGCAAATTTCTTGGTTTTGTTTTAACGTTAAGTAAGATGCATATCACAATGGATGGTCGGGGGTTGGAAGCAGGGCCTTACATTGTGCTGCCCCCACCCAAACTTGCTGCTCCTGCCTTCCCTCCTCCTAGCCATCCATTGTACAAGTCCATGTCCCTGCTCCCTTATTACAGCCCTGTGTGGCCGTTGTTCTGCCACTGGCATTCCAACCTTCTCTGAATAGTTAGCTTGCTGCCCATCCACCTCCTCCCTATCCTCTGTTGTCTGAATCCATGGACTACCCTCCTCCCTCCTGCCACGTCCCACCACCCAGACCAGGCAACATCAACAACCACCTCAAGTGCATCCTGCTCAACACCCGCTCCATCCACAAGCACGCCGTCAAACTCTGGGACCTCCTTGACACAACAGCACCAGCCATCGCCTTCCTCACAGAAACCCGGATGAACGCCTCCTCAGCCCCCAACATCGCCATAGCCATCCTGAACAGCTACAAGGTCACCCGAAAGGACAGCGTCAACCAAACCGGAGGAGGAATCTCCATCATCTACAGGGACACCATCACGAACAACTCCGAAGATGCCCTCACCACTGCCGAACACCTACACTTCCAGATCCACACCAACCCCAAGACCACCTTCAGAGGAACCCTCATCTACAGACCACCGGGATCAAGCACATAATTCAGTGAAGCCTTCGCCGACTTCATCAGCCCGCACGCCCTTGCCTCATCAGACTACATCCTCCTAGGGGACCTGAACTTCCACCTGGAGAACCACAATGACAACAACACCACCACCCTGCTCGACAACCTTGCCAACCTCGGACTCATGCAATTGGTGAACACCCCCACCCACTACTCCGGCCACACGTTCGAGCCCGTCTTTTCTGCCAGCAGCCACGTTGCCTTCAGCCACTCCACCGGACTACACTGGACCGACCACAGCTACATCCACTTCACCTTCAAGAAGACCACATCCCACCACCGCCTGCAACTGATCCCCCGTAGATGCTGGAACAAAATCACCTCAGACAAGCTAACCACATCACTGAGCCAGAACCCACCCATCACCACCACTGACACCGACGACGCAGCCCGTAACTCACACAGTTGATAGTCAACTGCGGCGACTCCCTTGCACCACTGAAGAACCCTCCAGGCAAGCCCGTCAACAGGAAAACAACATAGTTCACTGACGACCTCAAAGAATCAAAGAAATCCTGCAGATCCCTTGAGAAAACCTGGTGCTGTGAACAGACGACAGAAAACATGACAGCCCTCAAGAACGCCACCCGCAAACACCACCAGTTGATCCACACCACCAAAAAGACATCTTCAAAGAACGGCTGGACAACAACACACACAACAGCAAGGAACTCTTCTGCATCGTAAAAGAGATCTTCAATCCCAACGCCGTCAGCAACGACATCACACACACAAGACCTCTGCAACTCCCTCGCCACGTGCTTTCACAGCAAGATCGCCGACGTCACAACAGCTTCGATGCCCAGACTCCGCCCCCTGCCACCGAACCAACACCCCCTACAACCACCCTCAGCGCTTGGACTTCCATCAGCACCAAAGGCACCGCCCACTCTATGAACACCATCCACTCCGGCTCTCCTTCCGACCCATGCCCTCACCACATCTTCAACAAAGCTGACACCATCATCGCTCCCCACCTACGGAACGTCATAAACAACTCCCTCACGTCCGCCACCTTCCCAGAGAGCTGGAAGTAAGCAGAGATCAACACCCTACTGAAGAAACCCACAACGGACCCCAAGGACCTCAAAAACTTCCGCCCCATCTCAGTCCGGATTTCGAGCCAACCACAGCACCGCGACCGCCCTCATCGCAGCCCCAAACGACATAAGGACCCAACTCGACAATGGAGAAACCACCACCCTCATTCTCCTAGACCTTTCAGCCGCCTTTGATACAGTATGCCATCGCACCCTAATTACCAGCCTCAACAACGCCGGGATCCAAGGCAAAGCCCTGGACTGGATCATCTCTTTTCTCTCCGACAGAACCCAGCGTGTCTGCCTCCCTCCCTTTCACTCCGCGGCCACCAAGATCATCTGCGGCATACCCCAAGGCTCATCGCTCAGCCCAACCCTCTTCAATATCTACATGAGCCCCCTCGCCACCATCGCAAGCAAACACAACCTCAACATCATCTGATACGCCGACGACACCCAGTTGATACTCCCCCTCACCAAAGACCCAGCCACCGCCAAACTCAACCTCCGGGGAGGAATGAAAAACGTCACGCAATGGATAAAACTCAGCTGTCTGAAACTGAACTTAGATAAGACGGGGTCCTCATCCTCGGACCATCCCCATCCGCCTGGGACGACTCCTGGTTGTGATGGAGCAAGGTGGTGAAACAAAATTTTGCGTACCCCTGGGGAAATCATACTCAAATAACAGTAACTCGTATTAATGAAACGTCGTGCATGTATAACCAACGTAGAATAAGAAATGCACCTACCCAAATACACGTGGGAAATTAATCTTGCTTGTGTTGCAATCATAATCAACTAATTATGTGATTTTGTCATGTCCTAAACTAATAAGCAGCTTTAAATTAATGGAATGCGGCATAAATGTGCTTTTGTTTATGTGTCTTTGTGTAAAAACGTGAAGATAAAGTAAGTATATTGGGCTTAAATGTAGCTATTTGCTAGCTAAATACTAATTGGGAAAACCTTAGTAAAGGGGGAGGTAAACAGAAGGGTTAAACGATTTAAGTTAATGTTCGTTTGTGTTTGTTTCTATGATAGTTCCCATTTCTGAGCCGTGAGGCCTAAGAGAAAATGGAGTCACTCGATTATTGTGGCCACAAAAGAACTGCGCATGTGTGAGAACTGAATGCGAACAGCTTGAGCCTGGACTGAATAAGGTTCAAAGTCGATTTGGACTGGAAGTGCAGATGGCTGCCAAGTGATGAGCACAGTGGTACAGAACGTGGGAAGCATGCAGAACGTTGCGAATAGAGAACTGGACTAGGCTGGGCATTGAATAAAACAATAGGCTCATTTGAAAAATTGCGGACGGAAGGAAACTTGAATTTCGATGTTGAGATGATGCTCATCCACTCCAAATTTGTCCAATCAGAACTCACATTTAAGTCAAAAGATACACTTTCAGTTAAATAGAGCTAGTGAAAAAGGTATAAAAAGTACTGATTTTACTGAAGGGTATCGCTTCCTTCAATTTCCTCTCGAGATGCTGTGGATTGCTGATTTTTCCTGAGATGTAAGAAACCTGCCTAACTCTGTTTTTCTTTTACAGGGAAATGCACTCTATCTGAGAGTCTAGTTATGGATGTTAGGAGAATAGGTACATTTTTTGGGAACTATCTGTCTTTTTGCTAATATCTGATCTATTAAATATTGAAAAATGTCTATTCTTGGATTTCCCTAAATAAATGATTTAACTGTTCTAAATCTGAATCCTTATATTCTAAATGTCGAATTTTCTGAAATAAAATAAAGTGAATAATCTTAGACATGCTGAATTTGATTTTAATGAAAATTAGATAAATAGAGAATCAAGCTGTTCTTGAGATTTCCTCCGCCTAATTTTCTTGCTAGCAGATCTATCGATCTCAATGGTGGTGTGTCTAATAAAATGTCGTATTTTATGAAACCATGGTAAACACATATAAACTGCAGGTGTAAATAGTATAAATATGCAATTTAGTTTTAGGCACTCCACTATGATACAGCAGCTTTTCCTTTGAAATTCACCGATCCATGGAGTAAAGTGTAAGTAGTTAAAAGTGATTTGCAGTGATATGGGTCCCACTGTATGAGAGTATGTTAGAAATTATACTTCAGGGAGAGGTGACATGTCTTTAGAAATCATTTCCGGAGGAGCGCTGCATCAGTAATATTAGCTTGGTAGCAGAGAATTGGTTGCTATAGAATTAGCTAGGATTATGTATAAAGTATTTCATAAGAGTTTTTGATGTACATAATTATGACTCTTATGTTCGTATTGCGTTATATGTAGCCCTGAAAAAGCTTCCGCGTGTGGCGTGAAGCTAGTTACTCTGTCTGCAGGCAGAGGAAGTGTGGCAAGTGAAGTCGCACAGTGCATTAGTCTATTTCAAAGGGTAGTATCGTCGTATACTACGGTGGTATTTGCGCATATCACAAGTGGTGTCGTCGCACATCACAAGTTTAGGGACCTTAGGTGTGAAAGGATAAATGCATAGTGAGGGCAGTCTATGAAATCTTAGCCTTCAAGCATAGGGATCATTGCGTATTCTGTCTTAAAACTTACTGCTGGGAGAGTAGTAGGATTTAACCCGAGCTCTATAGAAGGGTAAAGGAGTTGCGCCTACTTTACTAACGATAGAGAAATTCTGTGGTGGTTTAGAGGTAAGCGCTGCCTACTGGAAATACAGAGTTATTGTATGTATGAACAGGGATTTCCATATGAACATGTGTAAATGAAATAGCAATATGCATTCTTGTGAAACTCTGGGTTAGACTCTAAGGAGGTGAAAAAGGTCTCTGTATGTGTTTTTCCTGGAGAAACGGGTTTGTCATTACCTGACAGAAGGGTAAGGTAGAGGGTTGTGCTACTTTATCGACGAGTCTAAAATCCTGTGGAGATAAGCGTTGTCTACTCCAATTGTGGGATAATTGAGCGATTGAAAATCTATCACTTTGTTTTAGCGAAACATATTAGTGAAATTGTTTTGTGTAAGTTACTAATTGATTTTGTAAAATATCTTGTAAATATGGCTTCTTGAAAAAATCCTTGCAAAGGAGGTGTCAGTCGGCGCTGCAGAAGCCGGAGCGCTGGTGACGTCAAAAGTGTCGCGCTGGGATGGGTCCTCGTGACCAAGACAGAGTAGGAGCTGACAGGTTCATCACAAAAAAGCAGCAAAGTGGTTGGTTAAGCACTAAGGAAACATATCTTATTCTAATTGGTGCGTTAGTGTGAACCGCGCTGTGATAGGTTGGTGTTACGGAACAGCAACAGGGAAGTGCACGTTCTTTTGAAAGACAGGGAATTTACAGGAAAAATGTCTTACTATTACGAAGAAGAAAAGAAGAAACCTTCATGGTTTAAGAAATTAAAAAATGTATTTGTAAAAGTAAGGAAATTATGACAAGAGAGGGAAAAATACTTCCTCCGCCAAAAACGCTCGCTTCTTACATGTTGTCAAAATATGGTTACCATACGTGTGTGTGGTTAGAGAATTGGGCAAGGTATACTAGAAATGATGGTGTATTGGCATTCCCAGAAGGAGGATCGTTTGATGTGGCAATTTTGAGAAATTTAAGAGATAAAATGATGAATCTTGACCCGAGACCTAGACCGACTCAATTTGAAGCACTAGCTGAATGGGAGGATGAGATGCATGAATTGGAAAGTGAGAGATTGTCAAGACATATCAGACCCAGAGGAAGATTTAGAAATCTTTGGGGAGAAACACATGAGAGTAGAATGTGTAGATGGAGAGATGCTAACATGTGAGATGGTATGTATCATGTCATATTAGTGGATGATAATGAAGGACGGAAATGGACAGAAAAGAGAAAGAATATAGAAACAGGGAATCAGAGCTATGGTGAAAGTGAATCAGAGGATGCTGTGCTAAAGGAAATATTAAGTAGAAGATCACCACCGTATCAGCCAGGTTCTTTCTGGACTACCCTGAATGCTCCAATGGTAGATGAGAGAACTAGTGAAACCCCAAAACAATTTTCAAATTTTAGTGAAGTACCCGAAAGAATGTAAGTGAGATATAATCCGAGTACCTCAATGACAGAACCAAGACTGACTGGTACCCCTAAGCAAAGTAATGAACAAGGGATAGGAAATAGTGCAGAAAGGCGAGTTAAAGAGCAAGTTAGTACTGCTGAATATATAAGATCTACAAATGCATTGACAGAACAGCTACAGGAACTTACGAAAAATATGGAAGCTGTAACGGTCCCAGTAACGATAGGACCTGTAATTTCAGTGTTTGAGAATCAAAGAATAAAAGAGCCAAGCTTGACAATCCATTTACAACAGAGTTTGCAGAAAATAAAAGGAATCATTTATCCAGATTTGTCAGAAATTAGGTGAACTAATAATGTGAATCCGCCTGAATTGACCCTTAACCAGAGTATACCATACAGATATGCGACTGGAGCAGAATCTGATTCTGCTGCTCCTGAAAGAAGTGTAGATTTAATGCAAACACCTGTAGGACCATCAGAAAGAGAATTAAGTGACTGGATTAAAACTTTAAAATTAAAAGAGCATGAACCTAAAGTGTTGGAAGTAGCAAAATCAAAAGTTGATATGGAAGAATTAATTATTGGAACAATTGGAACAGAGAAATTAAAAACGTACCAAGATGATGAACTTATGTTTATGTGTAAAAGTATAACATGGAAAGCGAAATCAATACATGATCAGTTGGAAAATTTGGCTATTGAGCTAGAAGTAGAGTTTGCAAAGAATAAATCATTACAGAAATCCTATAGAGTAGACTTTTCAGAAAAAGACATTGAAAACATGAATACAGCAGGAATATAATCCCATATAAAAGAACTAATTGTTACGGAAATGGGGAGATGTGAATAAATGGAGAGCCAAATGGGCAAAGAAGAAAGAGGAGACTAGTGCCAAATCCACATTAGCGTTTCCAGTTAGGGAAAAAGAGGCAGTTGTAAATGAATTCCCAATGAGAGAAATACCAGGAGGAGGATATCTACATGTCCCATGGAGTAGACAGGATATATTATCATTTACAAATGATTTTCCTCGATTAAGAGAGAAACTGGTAGAATGGTATCGACAAGTAGATAGATTTGTGAAAGTCTCAAAAGTGCTGTTGGTTGATTTGGATAGATTGTTTGATATAGTTGTACCAGCAGATTTATGGACTGAGTGAAAAATCACTGTAAATTGGCCAAAAGAGGAATATCCTCGAGACAAAGTAACAGGTGCCCCATCGCCTGAAGTAATGAGAAAATATGAACAAGTGATTGTGTTTTTGAAAAACAAAATTCCACCAAAAGAGCCAGATTGGGTAAAAATATACAGAACTACACAAGAACCAAAGGAATATGTACATTCATTTTATGAACGACTGTTGTTAGTATTTAAACAATACAGTGGTTATGAAGAGTTGAATGAGAAGGATATGAGCCATTTTATTTACAGATTTGTGTATGGATTGAGACCAGAAATTGGAGACATGATCGGACACAGCATGATAGGTTGGCAGTCAAGGACTGTAGATGAAGTTTTAAGAAAAGCAAAGTATTGTAGTGAAGAGATTGATGCAAAACAAAAGAAGCTGAAGGCTATGTGGGCACAAGTGAAGGTAGCAGAACACCAAGTGGCACAAATGGAAAATAAAAATAGTGATGCAAATCAAGGAAAACCGAAAGGAAATATCCCCAAAACAAAACTAGTAGGGAATATAGATGAACTCAAAAAGAAGTTACTGTGTCATAATTGTGGCAGGTGAGGACATTAGAGAAAAGAATGTAAGTATCCGCCGAGAGTTAACATAGAAAATGCATCATTAAATCCGCAGGTGCAGAATGAGGTAATTCAGCAACAACTGCAACAGCCGCAGATAGTTAATCAGCAAAGTCAGGTGCCACAACCGCCACTTCCACACAGTGTGAATCAACAGAGATACAGTGCAGAGACAGGATTCAGCGGAGTCAAGCAGGTAAATAGATCGTCTAGAGTGAATGTGAGTCCTCAGTATTGGTTGCAAGAGGAAGGTGGGAGTGAGTCGGATGAAAGCTTCTGATGGTGCCTGAGAGAGGGAGAAGAGTGTGTGCTTGGAGCCACTCTTGAGGTAGATCAGTCTGGTCCATTTGTAAGCGGAAAATGGTAAATGATGTAGAAATAACTTTCCTAGTGGACACTGGTGCTACCCGTTCTACTGTTAGGTCAGTGGAAGTTCAGAATCTTCCTCTCTCGGGTGAGTCGATCCAAGTTGTAGGTGTTGCCAACAGACAGATTAAAACATCCTTAACACAACCAGTTGAAGTTAAAATTGGAAATTTTAAAGATATGCACTGATTTGTGGTGTGTGACTGTAGTCCTGTAAATCTGTTAGGAAGAGATATACTGTGTAAGATGAACTGTGCCATATACTGTTCACCAGATGGCATAGAATTGCAAACCCCAGATGAAGATTGTCTGTATAAAATGACCATGCTTATGATTGAGGCAGAACAGAATAAATTGTTTCCCGTCTTTGACATAGAAAAGATACCGGATGAGTTGAAAAAGGTAGTGACAGAAAAGGTGTGGGATTTCACAGGTGAAGATATTGGATTAATGAAAGATGTAGATCCAGTAAAAGTCACTATAAAAGAAGGTGCAAGTTATCCGAATATTCCCCAGTATAAGATGACTGCAGAAATAATTGAAGGAATAACCCCTGTGATCAACAAAATGATTGAACAAGGTATACTGAGAGAGATAGAAAGTAGTCCTTGTAATTCTCCAATAATGGGATTGAAAAAGCCAAATGGAACTTTTAGGATAGTACAAGATTTGAGAAAGGGTAATAAAATAGTTGTCCCATGTTTTCCGATTGTACCAAATCCAGCAGTGATTGTATATCAAATTCCTCATGATGCAGAATGGTACACTGTGATTGACCTGCGTAATGCGTTCTTTACGGTTCCATCGCACCCAGAGACCCAACCAACTTTTGCGTTCAGATTCGGAGACCGTATCTTGGCTTGGTGCCGATTTCCTCAGGGGTATACTGAGAGTCCATCTACTTTAATCAAAAGAAATCATTAGAGAGTTTGAGTATGCCTGGAGAGTCAGTACTGGTTCAATATATTGATGATCTCCTTGTGGCATCAAAGACAAAAGATGCATGTGTGACAGATACTATTGCATTATTGAATCATTTGGCTGAAGAGGGACATAAGGTGTCTCTGTCAAAATTGCAATTTTGTCAGCAGGAAGTACAGTATCTAGGTCATAAAATTGCTAAAGGAATCAGACAAGTAACTACAGAAAGAATCAGAATGGTACAAGGAATGCAGCCACAAAAAACTAAGAGACAAGTGAGAATGTTCCTAGGAATGGTAGGTTATTGTAGACAATGGATTAGTGGATTTTCATTGATTGCAAAGCCACTCCAAAGATTAACGATAGCAGATATCAGAGACCCTATAGTTTTGACCAAAACTGAAATGGAAGCATTTGAGAAGCTAAAACAGAGTCTATGTGAAGCACCAGCTTTAGGGATGCCCGATTATGAAAAAGAATTTGAGCTACACTGCAGTGAGCGAGAAGGATGTGCATTGTCAGTTTTGATTGAGAGAAATGGAAAACTGAGAAAACCTATTGCGTATTTCTCAGCTGTTTTGGACCCAGTTGCAAAAGCATTGCCAGGTTGCCTGAAAGCAGTAGCAGCTACAAGCGTTAGTTTAGAACAAATTGAAGGAATAGTGATGGGATTTCCTGTAAGATTGTATGTACCTCACTCTGTGGATATTCTCCTCACTAGAACTAAGACACAGTATTTGACCAACAACAGGATGACCAAGTATGAAAAGGTAACTCTATGAGCAGAAAATGTGACCATATCTAGATGTTACAGCCTGACACAATGGAAACAGAAGTGAGAAATTAAGTTGATTACAAATGCTTGGATGTTCTTGAATACTGTACAAAGCCAAGAGCAGACATCAGAGATGAGCCTTTGCCTGAATCAGACTATGCGATGTTCGTAGATGGTTCATGTTTGAGAACAGATGAGGGTGCTTTGAGTGCAGGATACGCTGTCTGTACCGTGGCAGATGTATTGGAAGCTTCTTGTTTGAAAGGAATTCGATCTGCTCAAATAGCAGAGTTGATTGCCCTAATTCGAGCATGTGAGTTGGGAAAAGAAATCAAAGTGACCATAGTGACTGACAGTCAGTATGGCTTTGGAGTTGTTCATGATTATGGACAACTGTGGTCCCAAAGAGGTTATATGACTTCTGCAGGTATACCCATACGAAATGCTGAATTTGTACGAATGTTGTTGGATGCCATCCAGCTGCCAGACAAATTGGCTGTGGTAAAATGTGCAGCACACAAGAAGGGGGATGACTATATCACCCGAGGTAACAGGTATGTAGACTCAATTGCTAAATATTGTGCCAGAAATCTTGCATCAATTAGTAAGGAACGGGAAAAGGAGCATGTTCCAAGTCCTTTAATGCTAACCGCTGTAGTTGAGACATGGCAGGAAGTAAGGCAAATGCAGGAAGAAGCTGATGAGGAAGAGAAAAATGTCTGGTTAAAAGCAGGGTGCAGACAAAGAGAGGAAGATGAAATCTGGGTTTACAGATGAAAGACCAGTAATGCCTGATAGCATGATCTCAAATATGGCCCGAATGTACCATGGTCAAGCACACATTGGAAGAGATGCCATGCTTCGCTTGTTTAGACAGACATGGTATAATCCCAAGTTTAGGATGATAGCTGAGAGTCTGTGTCAGAGATGTTTAGTCTGCCAATAATTTAATCCAAACAGGAGAACAATTTTGAGTTTGGGAACCATAGGACGGGAGGGAGGTCCATTTACACGAATGCAATTGGATTTCATAGAACTACCGCCATGTAACAGACTCAGATATGTTTTGGTGATCATCTGTTTGTTCTCCCGATGGGTAGAAGCCTTTCCTACAAGAAGGAACAATGGGCTAACTGTTGCAAAACTGCCTTTAAGGGAGATAATACCTAGATTTGGTTTCTCAGTGACGATTGAAACTGATCGTGGTCCACATTTTCAGAATGAGCTCATACAAATGGTATGTGAAGCACTGGACATTCATCAGAGACTGCATTGTGCTTACCGACCTGAGGCTTCAGGAGTGGTAGAGACCAAGAGAGGTTGTTTTGGTTAGCACTACTGCAGTCAAATGTGCTGGAGTAAAGAGATGGGTACATATCATCTGTGTGCCTGAACCTGAAAATCTTGACAAAGAAGATGAAAGCACAACTGATTCAGATTCAAAAGGTGAACCAGAGACTGAATATCGACAGGAACGTCGATATCTGGAAGTATCAGATACTAGTTCTGCATCTGAAGGAGAAGAAGAAAGTACTGAAATACCAAATTCTGAAGATCAATCTGAAGATCGAGAATTGGTAAAGACAGACACCAGTAAGGATTTTAAGCAAAGTGAAAATAAAACTGGTGAAGAAGAAAATTCTGAGAGACAGACTGAAAGCTCTGAAGGCAGGGACGAAAATCTTGACACTGGGAAGGCGGAAACAGCTCATGAAGCAGATGAGACTCCAAGTACCAGCTATTGAGATGTTCCTAACAGAGTGAAAGAACTGTCTAAAGATAAATTTGACTCTGAAGGAAAAAGACACTTTGAAAATCATTATCAATGAAACTGTTGAAGATACTGACAGTGAGACTGATGACAGTGTAGATGAAACTCCATTGAGGAAGAGTCCAAGAAAAAGGGCTTGGAGAGTGGAACATACCACCACAGAGCCTTAGACAAAAAGATTTTGTGAAGGAGATAATTGGCCTAAAGGAAATGATGGTCTGAGATTTAAACTGGTTAACAAAGAAAGACAACGAGAATAACAAGTTAATGAAATAACCAGTCAAAGAGAAGCATTGGGAAAGAAAATAGAAGTTGTACAAAGGCCAAAGAGAGTGGGAAGACCAAATCAGCAGTATAAATCACCTGAGTGGACCTATATAATACTACCTCCAAGTGAGGAAGTAAACAGCAGTCAAGAGAATTTGAGTTACCCAAAGACAAATGGAAAAAGTGAGTAAAAGGCTGAACCAGGAAGACAATTGGTAATTGTTCAAAAGTAAAATTTTAAAATTTCAGAAGAAGGAAAGGATAGAAGGGCAATTGAAAGTAGAAAGAAACATTTTTGTAAGTAACATAAGGTCGAAGAAATCCGGTTAGAAAACAAAAGCTTGTAAAGACACTAGGTCGAAGAAAAACTTGTTAGAAGCATTAGAACTTATTGGGGACATAAGGTCGAAGAAAACTTGTTAGCAAAACTCGCTGTGTAAAAAAAAAAAAAAAAAAGGTTACTAATGACCATAAAACGAAATGTTCTATTTTTAGAAAATGGTGTAGAATGTGCTTGTTTTGTACTGGATTGTTAATACTGATATGGATAAGTTTAGCTATTGTTATTAATGAAAGCTCAAATGAAGAAAATGTCAAATCAAAATCAAATAAGCAGCATGTATATAAGCCATAATTGCATCAAGATAGCTCTATAAGTGACTTAACGAAAAACACTTTTTCAAGATTGTTAACTGAATATGTTAGAACAATGGATGCTAGTGACTGCTATGTATGTGTAAAGGTGCCTGCATCTGTTTCTGAGGGGGTGACCTACCATCATCTCCCACTTAGATATGGAGTAACATGTAGTGTGATTGCAAGCTTGTTTTATCAAACAGGCAAATTAGAGTATCATTATTCCAATTCAGATGAAGTATTTGCAAAATTGAAAATAGATAGTGCATTAAATAAGAAAAGACCTGCTACAGTTATGGGAGAATATTTTTTATAAGTAGATGAATTGAGTCATGACTATGCATTCAAAAACAATTTAACTTGTAAGATGAGAGCAGAAGAAAAGGCGTTTTTAAACATGGTTGAAGAAAGGAGAATTGCTTATAAACGTAAAGAGAAAATGAACCATAAAACTCAAAATATTGGACATTTAATGATGAAAATATTGATGTAAGAAATGTGAATGTAGCAATAATTATAGACACTCCATTGTTAGGGACATTTTGCATTAGGAGGACAATACCATGTATGACAACTATTTTGTGGGAGCAAGTCAATGTAAAGATACTTATCGCATCCTAGGGGGATGGGATTTAAAGGTGGGAATGATCCTGTTTTTCCTGGAGTATATTTTATATGTGGAAACAAAGCTTATTATAGGTTACCCGCCCATTGGTATGGGACATGTTATGTGGGTTTGGTCTTTCCTAAAATTTTCCATGTAGATAGAGGAACAAATGGAATTCATGAGATAGGTAAACCTTTAAGTCGTAGAAAAAGAGAGAGTGTTATGGAAATAATAGGTGATATTTTTGAAGCACTGATACCAGCAGTGGAAATATCTTTCAATGCAAATCGAATTCGGAGATTGTCAACGATAGTAGATCGCTTGTCAACAGATACAGCTGGTGGATTCCTAATGGTAAACACTGAAATGATTGCTATGAGAACTATGGTAATGCAAAATCGTCTTGCACTTAATATCATATTAGCAAAAGAAGGAGGAGTTTGTGGAATTTTGAAGGTACATCATTGCTGTATATACATTCCAGATAAAAGTCAAAACATTGAAAAGTATATTACAAATATTATGGAATTGCATAGAGAAATTGAACCACTGGAGGTTGATGGTATCCTTGAACGACATGGTAAAAGATTAACAGCAATTAAACATTGGTTTCAAGAAATAGGTAGTTATGTTATAGGTAAAATACTAATTCCAGTAACAGTAATAGTATTAGTCATTTTGATGATAAGGTTATGTTGCATATATAGAAAAAGCATGAATGTTAGAAAGTCATTAAAGAAAATGATTCAGAAAAGACGAGAAAGAGAAAGAGAAAAAGGTGATAGAAGAGTTTCAAGAGAAAGTCTTTAAAGAGAGAAGAGAAAAGGATACTAAAGTGTAGAAATACTAATCAGAAGAATTTGGAACATGTTTTAGGAATATTAAAAATTGCAAATTTTTGGGTGGTATTTGGACATAAATCCCCAAAGGGGTGAGTTGATGGAGCAAGGTGGTGAAACAAAATTTTGCGTACCCCTTGTGAAATCATACTCCAATAACAGTAACTCGTATTAATGAAACATCGTGCATGTATAACCAACGTAGAATAGGAAATGCACCTACGCAAATACACGTGGGAAATTAATCTTGCTTGTGTTGCAATCATAATCAACTAATTATGTGATTTCGTCATGTCCTAAACTAATAAGCAGCTTTCAATTAATGGAATGCGGCATAAATGTGCTTTTGTGTATGTGTCTTTGTATAAAAACGTGAAGATAAAGAAAGTATATTGCGCTTAAATGTAGCTATTTGCTAGGTACTAATTGGGAAAATCTTAGTAAGGGGGGAGGTAAACAGAAGGGTTAAACGATTTAAATTAATGTTTGTTTGTGTTTGTTTCTATGATAGTTCCCATTTCTGAGTCGTGAGGCCTAAGAGAGAAAATGGAGTCACTTGATTATTGTGGCCACAAAAGAACTGCGCATGTGTGAGAACTGAATGCGAACAGCTTGAGCCTGGACTGAATAAGGTTCAAGGTCGATTTGGACTGGAAGTGCAGATGGCTGCCAAGTGATGAGCACAGTGGTACAGAACGTGGGAAACATGTAGAACGTTGAGAATAGAGAACCGGACTAGGCTGGACATTAAATAAAACAATAGGCCCATCTGAAAAATTGCGGACGGAAGGAATCTTGAATTTCAATGACAAGATGATGCTCATCCACCCCAAAATTGTCCAATCAGAACTCACATTTAAGTCAAAAGATACACTTTTAGTTAGATAGGGCTAGTGAAAAAGGTATAAAAAGTGCTGATTTTACTGAAGGGTATCGCTTCCTTCAATTTCCTCTCGAGATGCTGCAGGATTGCAGATTTTTCCTTAGATGTAAGAAACCTGCCTAACTCTGTTTTTCTTTTACAGGGAAATGCACTTTATCTGAGAGTCTAGTTAGGGATGTTAGGAGAATACGTAAATGTTTTGGGAACTATCTGTCTTTTGCTAATATCTGATCTATTAAATAATGAAAAATGTCTATTCATGGATTCCCTTGAATACATTATTTGACTGTTTTAAATCTGAATCCTTATATTCTAAATGTCAAATTTTCTGAAATAAAATAAATAAAGTGATTAATATTAGACATGCTGAATTTGCTATTAATAAAAAGTAGATAAATAGAGAATCAAGCTGGTCTTGAGATTTCCTACGCCTAATTTTCTTACTAGCAGATCTATAGATCTCAATGGTGGTGTGTCTAATAAAATGTCGTATTTTATGAAACCATGCTAAACACATATAAACTGCAGGTGTAAATAGTATAAATAGGCAATTTAGTTTTAGGCACTCCACTATGATACCGCAGCTTTTCCTTGAAATTCACCGATCCATGGAGTAAAGTGTAATTGGTTAAAATTGATTCGCAGTGATATGGGCCCCACTGTATGAGAGTATGTTAGAAATTATACTTCAGGGAGAGGTGGCATGTCTTTGGAAATCATTTCCGGAGGAGCGTTGCATCAGTGGCCCGCAGAACTAGGCACCGCACCGATACCCACTGACCACGCACGCAACCTGTGATTCATCCTGGACTCCTCTCTCACGATGACCAAGCAAGTCAATGCCATCTCATCTTCATGCTTCAACACCCTGCGCATGCTCCGTAAGATCTTCCGGTGGATCCCTACCGAAACTAGAAAGACGGTCACCCAGGTCCTCGTCACCAGCTGACTTGACTACGGGAACGCCCTATACGCAGGATCCACAATCAAACTCCAGAAAAGACTCCAACACATACAGAAAGCATCCGCACGACTCATCCACGACATCCCCCACCACAGTCACATATCGACCCACCTGAGAGACCTGCACTGGCTCCCTGACAGCAAAAGGATCACGTTCAGGCTCCTCACCCACGCACACCAAGCGCTCCACAACATAGGCCCTGAATACCTCAACAACCGCCTCACGTTCTGCACTCCAACTCGCAAACTCCGCTCCACCAGCCTCGCCCTCGCTACCGTCCCACGAATCCGCAGAAGTGGAAAACCCTCCCCGCCCACCTACGTCTGACCCAGGACCACCTAACATTCAGGAAACACCTCAAGACCTGGCTCTTCGAGCAGTACGGCACCTCCCCCCCACCCCAGCGCCTTGAGACCCTCACAGGTGAGTAGCACGCTTTACAAGTGGACTGATTGATTGATTGATTGATGTGCTGCCACTGCCCTCCATTTAGCATGATGTTCCACTCCTCCTGCCCTCCATTGCCCAATTCTATGCCCCATCATTTACCTCCTGCTTAGCCTCTGTGCTTAGCTTGCTGCCCCTATTCCCCTTCCCCCTGCCCTCCGATGTCTGTGTGCATGCCCCTGCTCCACCCTTTTTGCCCACCATGTTCCATGGACCTGCCACTCCTATCTACTCTGAGTGTTCTGTTGAGCTGCCACTCCCTTCTAACCTGCCTAGCATTGTCAGATGACTGTAACTTGTCCCTGCCACCTCCACCCTGCCTGTCCGCGTTCCATGTCCCCTTCCTCCTGTCCTCCATGGTCCATTTTATTAACACATCCTTCTGCCCTCCCTGGTCTGTTGTGCTGCAACTGCTCCTCCTGCCTGCCCCATGTGGTCTGTTGTGGGGCCCCTTCCCCTGAACTCTCTTGTCTGTGCCCAGGTCCTGACCCTCCCTTCTATCCTCCATGGTCCTTTGTGCATGCCCCTGCACCCTCCTTTTTGCCCATCATAGCCATTGTGCTGCCACTAATCCTTCTGCCTGCCATGCAAGGTTGTCTGTGCTGCCACTGCCCCTCCCACCCTCCCTGTGTGGTCAGCTCTCTGCCTCTGACCCCTTTCCACCTTCCCACCTTCCCTCCATGGTCTGTGTGTATGCCATTATAGTCTCACTGTTATTCTCCATGGTGTGTCTTGCTTCTAGTGCCCATCCTGCCTGACCTCCATGGTCATCTTGCTGCTCCTGCCCCCTTGCCCCCAACCCTCTGTTTCCATGTGCAGACCCCTATTTCCTCCCTCCTGGCTTGTCTGTTCCATTGTAATGCCCATGGTCCATCCCTCCTGCCCTTTATGGTCTTTTATGCTGCAGCTTTCTCTCCTGTCTGTCCATTATGGTCAGCTAGCTACCATTGCCTCTTTCCCCTCTGTTCTCTGATGTCCATGTGCATGGTCCTGTCCCCTCCCTATTGCTTTCTATGGATTGTTGTGCTGCACTCCCGTACTGCATGCCCTGTGTGGTGAATTGCGCTGCTTCAAACCCTGATGCCTGCCCTGTAGGGTCAGTTTGGTGCACCTCTCCATTTCCCTCCTGTCCTCAGTTATCCGAGTCCATGTCCCTACTACAATTCCTCCTGTCTTCCATGATCAAATGTACCATACTTGCTAACATTTTGAACTTGGTAAGAGGGAGATTTTGAAAAAAAACTTGGGTATTGATTTTCCCCTTTGACTTACATTGCAAAAGAGGAGATTGTAGAGAGGAGACAGATCAAATAAAGGCCATTTGGGCTTAAAAACATTGGACGTTTCCTGGCTGAATCGGAAATGTTGGCATGTATGTTTGTACTACCACTGCCTCTTCCTCCTGCCCACAATGGTCTATTATATTGCCACAGCCTCTCTTGCCAGGCCTGTATTGTTGGTGTGTCGCCCCTGCCCCCCTTTCCACTGCCCTCCATAGTCTGTTGCGCTGCCACTGCCCTTCCTGCCTGGCCAGTGTGGTCAAATTGGTGCCTCTGCACCCTCCTACCTGCCTTCAATTTTCAGAGTTCGTGCCCCTGGCCTCTGCCTCTCAACAGTATCCTACTCAACAACTAGATTGCTAACATTCTATATTTATTACAAAAATGTGGAACGCCTGACGTCATCTTGATGTAATCAAAACTGTAATACCCAGAGCATTTCCTTTAGAAATTACATATATGAGAGGGTCTTATTTGCATCAGAAATTATGGTTAGTGCTTTAAAAAACAAAAATGAGGAAATATTTTCTGAGTTTTCAAATAGCAACATAGCACTTTTAAATTATATGTTATCTTTATGTTTTTTATCCAGTTGACCACTTGATTAAATGTTTCGCTTAGGGGAGAGGATGTGGTGTTACTTCCAGAGATGCAGACTTTGCAGCTGGGGAACCAGGTTGGAGTTTCTGCTTCAGCTCGACATTCTGTGATTCTGGTCAAATCACTTAATCTACCCATGTCTACAACCAAAATAGATTTGTTCTTGTGTAATGTAACCAATGCTCATGTAAAGCACTCCAATACCTGACAAGTCTGCACTATATAAAACTGCAAAACCACAAAAAATAAAAAGTGTTTTGCACAGTTCTGTCATTGGGCTACATGTGGGCTACATCTGGGTGATATTTGGGCTACATTTGGGCTCTTTCGTCTCTAGTGGCCATCTTGGGAGATTAATTTGTTATAAAGTTTCCTAATTTCCTCATTTACTGCAGTCTCCCCAGTAGGCAATGCTTTCAGTTTTTTACTTTGATTTCATCAAGAAGGCATTCAGATATGTCACACATTTGCCATAAATTCTGACTGTTAGCACTCTAGTTGCTCATTAGATCACTGTAGTAAAGCTACTGCTCACCACATAAGTCTGCTGCTGGTATTAAAAGTGCATGTTTCAATCTGCATGTCAGAATTTTTTAATGAAATAGAAGAGGATTTGAGAAATCTTTCTTCAGCACTAATCATAATTTCTATGGCAAAATGAACCCCCTCATTGTGTTCCTTTTTAAATTAAATGTTTTAAGTGTTACCAGTTTATTCCAATAAAGATGGCTTCAGGTGTGCCATACTTTTGTCATAAGTAAGACAGTAAGCGCTCTAGTTGTTCTTAAGAACACTCTGGGGGATTCTGCCATTGAGCTATACGTGGGTTACATCTGGATGACATTTGTGCTACATTTGGGCTCTTTTGTCTCCTAGGCCATCTTGGGAGACTTATTTGTTATGAAGCTTCCTATTTTCCTCATTTACTGCATTCTCCTCAGTAGAAAATACTTTCAGTTTTTGACTTTGGTTTCCATCAAGAAGGCACACAGTTTCCATAAATTCTGAATGTTAGCACTCTAGTTGCTCATTAGATCACTGTGGTAAACCTACTGCTTACCAGGGAAGTCTGCTGCTGGTATTCAAAGTGCATGTTTCAGTCTGCATGTCAGAATTTTTTAATGAAATAGAAGTGGATTTGAGAAGTCAAAATGTGCCCTAATTTTTCTTTCTGCAGCACTACTCATAATTTCATTGGCAAAATGAACCCCCTCATTTTTTTCCTTTGCAAATTAAATGTTTTAAGTGTTACCACTTTATTCCAATCAGGATGGCTTCAGGTGTGCCATACTTTTGTCATAAGTAAGACTGTTAGCACTCTAGTTGTTCTTTAGAACACTCTGGGACATTCTGTCATTGGGCTATACTTGGGCTACATCTGGGTGATATTTGTGCTACATTTAGGCTCTTTTGTTTCTGGTGGCCATCTTGGGAGACTTATTTGTTATGAAGTTTCCTAATTTCCTCATTTACTACAGTCTCCTCAGTAGGAAATACTTTCAGTTTTTTACTTTCATTCCATCCAGAAGGCATTCAGATGTGTCACACATTTGCCATAAATTCAGACTGTGTGCACTCTAGTTGCTTATTAGATCACTGTAGTAAAGCTACTGCTCACCAGGGAAGTCTGCTGCTGGTATTGAAAGTGCATGTTTCAGTCTGCATGTCAGAATTGTTTAATGAAATAGAAGAGGATTTGAGAAGTCACTCAAAATGTCCCCTATTTTTTCTTTCTGCAGCACAAACAATAATTTTTATGGCAAAATGAACCCCCTCATTTTGTTAGTTTTTAAATTAACTGTTTTAAGAGTTACCACTTTATTCCAATCAAGATGTCTTCAGGTGTGCAATACGTTTGTCATAAGTAGAACTGTTATCACTCTAATTGTTCTTTAGAACACTCTGGGAATCTGCAGTAGAACACAAATGAATCAACTGACAGTCTCTGCCCTTGTTGGATGCACATGTTTTACTGAGAATGTCAGACTTCATTCTCACATGACTGAGTAAGATAATGTGAATTTACAGAAAATAACCTCTCAGTTTAGCTTATAGATCACCTTCCAAACCTCTGTGGGAAAATCATGAGAAAACTGTTTTCTCTCAAACATGATTCATGATATCCCAGCAAAAAGCTTTTTCACATGGTAAAATCACCTTAGAACACACCACAATTCCTAAAATGAGTATGGTACCATCAATAAATGATTTATAATATAACTACAATCGTAAAACCTTCTATTAACTGCAAGGCTTTTTCATGAAGTGCTACCATGTATATTGGTCCAAAGATGGCTGCCAACACTTCTTGGATGAAGTGCTGACAGCCAATCAGATCTCACGATGAGATGTGTGGTTAGGCTCCTCCCAGATATATATATTTATTTTTCCATTAATATTTTAAAAACTACTGAATGGATTCACACCATTTAACAAAAAGAGTTCTTTCTGAAATAAGGGCTACCTTTTGGCCAAATTTGGTGTAATTCTGTTCAGCAGTTCAGGCTGTGACTGTGTCTAAAGTTTCCTACGGAAAATAATATGGAGAAAACACGTCTTGGGACCCCCTTTTTTTCTCATCCCCCGCTTTCCGAATCACCCCAAAACTTTCAGGATAGGAGTTGACTGGAGCACCCCACGAGTTTTGAAAATTTCGCAAAGATTCGTCATTCGGCGCCAAAGTTATAGGGAAGAGAATGTTGCAGTTTTCCTATGGTAACTAGGTCCTAACTATACCTACCTACTGGCAACCGCCAGTAGGTAATATATATATATATCTTTTTGCAATTGTGCAGATATTTATATTTCGCAAGCCATCATCCAGCCGCCCTGAAATACAGGATACCGTATGGGGAATTACTGAGGGCTCTCCGTAATTGCAGCACCGACATTGACTTTCTCAGTGAGCAACAAGCCATGATAGCACGGTTCAGAAATAGGGAGTTCAAAGAAGAGACCCTGGAAAATGCCTAAGAGAATGTGAAGGCAAAATCACAACATGACCTTTTGTTTAAAGCATCTGCCACTGCCACAAAAAAGAAAGAGCAAAATCCCAACAGACCAAGCCACCCCAGAATGATAACACACTTTAGCAGAGGAGCTTGGGCTTTGGAGAAGTTGATAAAAAAACACTGGAATCTACTAGTAGCAGATCACATAATAGGGGATCTAGTGAGGGATAGACCACAGGTTTCCTATCGGCGGGCTAGGTCTACACGTGGCAGACAGAAGGAAGTAACACTATCACAGTGGTTGAAACCACCGAATGGTTTTACCACATGTGGCAGCTTCAAGGCAGACCGCAATGGCAAAAATTGCAAGGAATACTATTCAGGCACCAAGCAAAAACGGCTGATAAAACATGTAATCAATTGTAACAGTTGTAACAGTGATTACACTGTCTAGGTACTTGAATGCCCATGTGGCCTCCAGTACGTCGGCAGCAGTAAGCTCACGTTAAAGTTGAGGATTCTGCAACATCTACGCGCCATCACAAATTGTGATTACAACTATCCAGTGGCGCGTCATTACACTGACTATCACAACAGGAATAACAGCAGCTTACGCTTAGAAAGAATACCAAAAAACATAAGAGGCGGGGACAGAGAGAAGAAATTGAGGATTCTCGAATCCAGGTTTATCCTGGACTTAGACTGTAAGATGCCGAAAGGGCTCAATAGTGGGGAAGAGCTCGCAACACACATAGGCCTGCAATAAATTGCCAGTACTCTCATTGACAGTTAGTACCCTGTAACAAACTTCTCAACGTCTTGCTGAGATTTAAAAAATGTAATTGATTATTCTCACTTTTAATTAGGATAAGGGATGTAATGTACATATAGGTTATTTTGTTGTGTTTAACTTTTTACAATTGGAAAATGTATGAGCCATAACCGCAATTGTGGAGTCTCATTTAGGGGTCACATGGACTTCTGTTTCTCACATTCTTTCATAGTACATACCTTTCCACCTTAAACACCTACACACACTTATATTATTGACTACATTCACTTACACTATCCCATCACACCAATTCCCCCTATACCCAGCTCTACAATAAGGAAACGACCTGAGCTTCAAGATGATTAAAATAATCCCTGATACTGGTGTCATATCTGCCTCCTAACAGTATGAAATGTAAGAGCTGAGTGCAGTGCATAATATGAATGGGCAATATTATTGACACTGTAGTAAGACATTGTAGGACATGCAATTATCAATGGATAGGAATTGAGTCTTATTGAAGTTTTGTTCGCTTTATATGCATTAGTGTTGCTCTAAATAATTGCCTGGCCAAACCTTTCAAGTTTTATTGTATTTTATTTTACTTACCGTGTTTTCTGTGGCAAATTTTGTATTTATTTGTGAATATGATCAATGGTCACTTTGTAATGTAAAGAGTTTATGAATTCGACGCATAGTATTTTTCCTATGTTCATACACCATGGCGATGTATTTCTATGGGCAATGGAAGTTCAGGAAGTCACTTGACAAAGGCAAACGCCGAAATGCGTTGTCCTTAGATACTAGTGCACAATAAAGTTTTGTGCTGTTTCCTGGTGTGCTGTCGCCAGTAGGTATATATAGTTAGGATTTTTTCCCTATGGGATTTTTGAAAATTCTATGTCTAATAACTTTAGCGTTTGTGGATGGAATCGGCTGAAATTTTCAGGAAAATGGCACATTTTGTTTCTGAGCAGCCCCTAAAAATTTGGGGGTTGTTCGTCAAGGGGGGGCCGAGAAAAAAGGGGGATCCCAAAACGCGTTTTTAACATTGAGTTTTCCATAGAGCGGTTGGCCTCACTTTTAGCTCGAACGGCTGAATGGATTTGCACGAAACTTGGCAAAATTGTAGGGACTGTTAGCCCGATGTGCCTTTGCTAGGTCTCAATATATGTGCTCCAGTGGATTTTGAGAAATTAACGTTCAAATAAATATATATATCTGTGACAGCGCTCCGGTTCGCGTACTTGACGCGTAACGGAACTTCGCGAAGCGAAGCTGATTGGCTCTCCGGTGTCTGTCAACATTCTAAACAGTCCGGAGCGGCCGCCATCTTGTCTCTCGGTAGGATCGAGAGACAAGAGGAGGCCAAAACGAAGGGGGAAATGACCATAAGGAGGCATAGTAGATCCTCCCTGACCCCCTAGGTTTGAAGAGGAGGTTTTAAAAGGGCCCCGCGGGGCAAAAAAAAAAAAAAATTTATTTTTTTGCGTGGGAAGCTACCGGTTCGCACACAGGAAAGCGGTCCGGGGAGCGTACTATGAGGAAAAAAGAATGATTGACTTTTAACTTATTGTATGTTTATTGATTGTTTGTTTTGTTGTTTTTTTTTTAAATTTATTTATTTTGGTTGTACTTCATGAATTACATATAACAATGAATAATGTCTCAAACAATTTTTAATTATTAAATAAAAATGTATTGGTCAGAATTTTCATAGTTCAATAAAACTTCCAGCATTACTTCATCTGGAATCTCCTCAAACATGCATGTTTCTATGTCTTGTAAGCATTCAATAAATTGTTCATCAAAAGACTGATCCATAAAATCTTCATTTAAAATCTCTTCAGATGTAATGTCGAAGAAAACATTGATATTTTCGTGCTCCCCTTCCATTTTTTTGCTGTAAATTGCATAAAAAAATAATTATATTAGAAGAGTTAGGGCACTGTTGGGTTTAAGTTCAGACAGGTAGTTCTGTTTTTTTAACAGTGAAGTTAAAGTAAGTAAATTCATAATTATAGCAGAGAAGTGTAAGTCAATCAATAAATATAACAGAGGAGCCTATCTGTAGCTATAACTATAGCAGGGGGACAGTAAATAATTATCAAAAAACGTTTTTACAAATTAATTTAAAGTGCCCCTTACAAATTATCAATTTACTTTACAGGGAGGTGAAAATGTTCTTGAAATGTAGTTCAGGAAGTAGTATTGAAAATGGCCGTGTTTCCCTCTCTTTCTTTATATATATTCAGGTACATAACCAATCAAATGTCAGGTAAAAAAAATGAAAATGAAAGTAACATTTTCATTGGTTGTCAATTCCAACACTTCAGATGTGTTTTGTGAAGTAATTTACCTCAGGGTATTTAGAGAGGTCTACAGGCTAAATGGCTAAATGTAATTCCAAACAAATTTATGAAAATGGTAGGGATTGGTATGTAGTATGAGCTAATCTATATTTGGTGAAAGTGTTTCCAGTCGTTTTTCTGTATATTACTTTCCCACCTTTTTTAAAGGAGCGCTTCCCGGGGAGCGTCCCGGTTCGCGAACCAGCAGCGTTATGGGAGTCCACCATTTTGTGTTTCAGTCGAATTAAGATACAAGATGGAGGGCAAATAATGTTGAGAATGGGTAGAAGGGGGCACGGTAGACGTATCTTGACCCCCTAGGTTTTCTTAGGGTGGCTGAGGAGGCCCATATGTGCGGGAAAAAAAACATTTTTTTTATAAATTTCGCGCGGTTAGCTTCTGGTTCGCGTACCGGGTAGCGCTCCGGGGAGCGTAGTTTGTTGAAAATTAGTGAAAAAAGTTAGAGTAAAATAATAATTGTGAGTGATCAGATGTAGGGTAGCTCTGAGAAGAGCTTTTGGGTTTATGGTACATTTAGGTACTTATAAGTAGGTACCAATGCACAGTCTTAAATTCAAAATGAAAATTCTGTTGCCTTCATCTGAGAAGTGAACTCCATCTCCTCTGTAGATATCTTGCATGCAGTAACGCAAGTTATTGTTGTACATGGAGCCCATTCCATGGTCTCTCATGTAAGCTGAAACAGATTTGTTTACATGCTTCCTCGACTTCTCAATTTGTGGACAAAATTGGTCCGACCACCTCCATTTCTGTCTTTGGCATATATTTGAATATACCAAGGCAGTTTGAGGAAAAAGTGCCATTAATTGCTCAAAGGTGTCCTTTAAAAGCATTTCCAGACCTACCCCAGTCAAAGTGCCCAAATCATTACCTCCACAGTGCACAATTAACAGGTCAGGTTTTGGCAAATGCATAAAGGTTTTCACCAATGGTATCAATTGGTGACATTTTAATCCTCTGTGGCCAAACCAGTTAATTTCCGCATCTTGTAAATTGAGGTTAGGTAAATTTCTGGTCTCAGCATACCTTTGAGCCCAGTAGATGTAACTCTGTCCAACAATCCAGACAGTAAACATGGTGAGAGAAGTTTCTGCTGCAGTCAGATGAAGTGTGGTAATGAAATGGCAGATGAAACAGTAAGAGTTTGTAAAGAAAAAAAAACTGTGGAGTTTCAGTGCTAATGATTCACTAGCAGATATTGGTGGATTTCCATTTCTGAAAACAGAAAGTTAGGGTGCATGGATGTGTTCTTTGAAAGATGTAATTTGAATGGTCAAGGAAAAAACATTTAATGAAAGATTGCACTGGATACGCAGGTGCACTGAGAGTACAGAGTTCAATTGAAACATTGTTGTGTGAACTTGCAAACATCAGAGGTCTTTCAGGAGGTGGTTGCTATGCAAAAAAGGCAGAGAGGGCAGAGGGGGGAAGGGTTTTGATTTGAAAAAAGTGAGGGAAGAGTTTTGATTGGCTAACATGAGAGATATGTGTAATGAATATCTGTATTTCTGTGCTTTCTATAGCTGCAGCCTCTGGAGTGCATACTCTTTGTTCTGCTGAAGACAATTTGGTGTATTTCTGAGACTGTTTTGAAACTCATAAAGAATTTGCTAAGGTGAGAAAAGATTTATTTAATTTAGATAGACTATAGTATGCTTTAAGGACAAAATCATGAAGAAAGCTGTGTTTTTAAAATGTTGCTTTGTCTAAAGTGTTTTACAAATAGATTTTGTTTCTTTGAGAAATTGTAATTGAAAATAATGTGAAGTATTAGCACTGTCAGGGTGTTTTTGTACATAGGAGCTGTGCAGTGTTTTCAAATTATTACTTGAAAATCGTTTTTGAGGAAAAGGAATGCTTTTAAAATTTATCACAAGGAAAAAATGGTGTCTGCTTCTTTATAAGGCATTTGAGTGTCTCTGATGTTATTTTTCCCATTTTAATTAAAGAGCTTTTTCCGTGGGGCAAATTCCTTGTAAATATGCTCCCACCTGTGCTTGGCAAATTTAGATTTTGATTCTCTGAGTTACATAGCCATGTTAAAAGTGTCCCAAAAAGTGGTGCAAGGGCAATCAAAAACCCCTTTCATGTGTTTTAAGGACATTTTAAGTCATTTCCTCTTGAATGTAGGTATACAATTGATTTATATGTTGTGTTTAAAAACGTTTTTTTTTAAATCAATTACATTTCTGGATATGTACTGCTAGAGCTTCATAGGTTGTTTAGGGCATATTTATAAGGCATTTAAGTGTCTCTGATGTTATTTTTCCCATTTTAATTTAAGACCTTTCCCCGTGGTGCACGTTCCTTGTAAATATGCTCCCACCTGTGCTTGGTAAATTTAGATTTTGATTATTTGACTTACATAGCCATGTTAAAAGTGATCCAAAAATGGTGCAAAGGCTTTAAAAAAACACTTTCATGTGTTTTGGGGCATTTTAAGTCACTGAGGAAACAAAGGTGATGTGATTGTGCAATGAGGAAAAGAACTGCACATTTTTTAATTAGATCACCTGTGTTTCCTAAGTTTATGAATAACATTGTACAGATGAAGTTTAGGTCAGTCCACGGACACAAAAGAGGTCTGGCCTTTGTTCAAGAGTCAAGTGGACATGATTTACTTCATTGGTAGGCCTTCACATGTATTATCTCCTCTGTACTCTGGAACGGCGGTGCAAAAGATTTGCTATGTGGCGACATATTTTCAACTTGATGCATCTAGACAGATGTGTCATGCTGTAAAGTCCTGTGCCACATGAAACTTGCGTCAGGTTTCATATAGGTGTTTTGATGCAGGGTGGGCATTCATTTGCATGAAAGCCCTGTAAAAGTAACACAGTGAAATTTAGAAGATTTCACTGAGTCAGCTTTATAGCATCCTTATGGCTGTTTGAAACAGGCATAAGGAGTGAAGCACCATGCAATGTGTGGCTTCCTCTTGTGCATTGCAGTAGACATGTCGTGTTTACGACGTGACTTGTGCAATGTGTTGCTTTTGCTGCATTGATGTGTGACGCATCTGTGCTGTTTTTATTCAAAGGTGTTCCACAATGTAAATGTGTCACACCATGAGTAGCAGAGCAGTGGTGCACGTTAACTGGTGCATCCCTGGGGATGTGCCAGTTAACATAAATCTGTCCCTATACATTTAAGTTTGTTAAAATAACAAGCAGGGTGTTAAGTTTTTGATGACTGTTATTGATTTACTATTTGGTAATAGTGATTAATAACATTTTTTTATTATATTTTAGCACAGATTCAACTGCAGATTATTTCAAAATTTGAAAATGCCAACTAAGAATCGAATTAGAAAGGCTACAAGACGTCAAAGACAGCAGGTCCATCAATTACTGCAGCAGTCCTCTACAAAAAAAACTTGTCAAGTCACCAAGAAAGCACCGGGTAAGACCACGAAATCATTCATAAGAAAAATTTGTAGTAAAAAAAGTATTTCTACAGAAAATGTTTCAGTCCAGAAAAAGAGAAGCAATTTAAACGGAAAGGAAGGGCCAATCAAAAATTTTACTGCTACAGCAAGAGATAACTCTGTGCATGATAGCAGAAGGAAAGAACAGTTTAGGGACATTCGTAAACGAATGTTCCGCAACAGGATAATTGGCAATTTGTTAAAAAATATTAACAAAGGTCAACAGTAAGTGGTTTTTTATAAGAGAAAAAAAGTTGAGAAAGTTATTGATCAGGCATTTGAAATTAAACGAAAGTTATTTATTTTGATAATCAACAGAATTAGGAAGGTAAACAAGGTAATTTATGATTTCAAAACAAATAGTAGATGGAAGAGAATAATTAATCGTAGTAATTTGTGTGATGTTTTCTCTGGAGACTGGATGCTTAGTTCAAGTTCTGAGGCATTTTTTAATGAGGAGAGTTATTTCCAGGATAATGATTTGGTGCATGCAGTTGACACCAGTGGTCGAGCATATGAGGTAAAAGATGGTCGTCCGGTTGAAAAAGAAAAACTTGTTTCTGCAGATGCAGAAGAGGTGTTAAGTGATGAGGTTTTAGGGAGATGTCCTAAGGGACCAGTGTACACCTGGAAGTGTAGTTCTATTTGCAGTGTGCGACAGGATTCCATCAATTTGTTTTGTGATTTTGTACGGACATTTAATAAGAAAAGTTTGAAGCAGAAAATGAAGTTGTTGCAAGAATTAGATCCTTGCAGAGTGAGAGAAGTGACAGGTTTGCATGGTCATTCACTGGCTTGTCTTTCCAGGAGAGTATGCCAGAGTGTTTTTCATCATTTTAGGATGCTAGCAGTGCATCATAATAAAGTGAGGAAATTAGTTAGAATGTTGTATTATGCTAAGAGTCCAGCAATTATGCTTAAACAATTATGTGCTGCTCTTTTCCATGGTTCTGAAATAGATGTGAAGAATATTTGTGAAGAAATTGAGTTTTGTTACTTTGGAAGTAAAGAGGAGAATGTTCAAATTGACCCAGAAGAAGAGGGTAATGTTGAAGATAATGTACAGGTTTCCAGTACAGATAATTTTCAGAAGGAAATTGCCACGTTTCAGGTGAAATCAAGTGAGAGGCCTAATTTCACTTGTGTGTGTTGTCGACGCACTTATTATAAGAATCAGACTAAGTTAGTGGATTTATATGCAAAAAGTGAAAGGGAAAATAATAGTGAATGGAAGGATTTCGCAACATACTTGATGGTAGAAAATTGTTTTGATTTGGGATCGGATCAACGTGTGTGTACTTATTGTTGTAACAAATTAAACCAAAACCAGATGCCTGCTAGGGCGGTTCATAATAATCTGGAATTGGTTGAGATTCCTTCTGAATTGAAGGATTTAAATACTTATGAATCTATTTTGATTCAAAGTGTCCATCCCTTTCAGGCTATTGTAAGAATGGAGCCAAAGACAGGGAAGTTGCCTCCATCAGATTTACAGAGAGGATTAAAGGGAAGAGTTGTTTATTTGCCTCTAGATTTGGACAAAAACATTAACACAATTGGAGTAGAGAAAGTGGCAGAGGACCCCTTAGTTATCATAGTTAATGGTGTTCCGACAAAGAGTAAGAAAATATGGCAAGATTTAGTGGATGTTAGGAAAGTCAAAAAGGCAACATTGTATTTAAAAAAAAAATATATGTATTATAAGAATGTATATGTTGCAGAAGAGGAAGTAAGTGAGGAAGAGGATAGCGATTTGTGTCCTGGTCAAATTGAAAAAGTAGAAGCCTCTAAAAAGGAATAAATTTATGAACATTATAGTGTTCATCCTTTGCATTCCAAAGAAGTTATGGGAAATGCTATTGAGTTGTTTCAAATGAAACAAGCCAAAGGGAGTCCCATTAGTGTTTGGGAGGAAAGTTTGGAAGCTCTGTGTTTCCCACAGCTATTTCCAACAGGTCAAGGAGGAAGATATGATGAGCGACATCATCAAATTCCTGCTTCTGAATATCGGACTTTACGATTGTATGCGGAAGATGCTAGGTTTCGACAATGCATTCCCTATTTGTTTCATCTCCTGTTTGAAAGCGATCTGTCAGGACTGTCATATGCAGTGAACCACATCTTGAAAAGTGGTATACAGATGCGAAACATCTCGGCAAGGGACTTTATGGATAAAGTCAATGTCCAAGACAGTATTTTGGATTCTCATCTCATTAATCTGATGGCATGTCAGCGTGGTACTAATGAGTACTGGTACCGTTGTCATGGTGATTTGAAATGTATGCTGAGGAACTTAGGAACTCCCACATGGTTCCTCACTCTCAGCTGTGCCGAGTATAGCTGGGAAGACTTACTTGAATTTCTACGAGAGGCAAATGGAAACATTGAAAATATTGAATTCAAGACACCTGGAGAACTGTGCTCTTTGGATCCAGTGAATGTATGCAGGTATTTCAATCATAGATTTGAAGCTATGATGTCTTTCATCATGAATAAGAAGAATCCACCTCTTGGAGAGGTGTTGGATTTCTTCTGGAGAAAGGAGTACCAAGCAAGAGGTGCTCCTCATATACATATGCTGCTGTGGATCAAGGATGCACCTTATTTGGAACAGATCCGGATGACTTAGTGATGAGTTTCATAGAACAGTATTCTACGTGTACTGTTCCAAACGCAAAGGAGAAGAAAAGCCTAAGAGAACAAGTTCTACGTTTCCAAAGCCATCGTTGTGGAAAGTACTGTCGTCGTAAATTCAGAAACAAGGACAAGTTCTATACCAAATGTCGTTTTAACTTTCCACGACCGGTGATTTCTAAAGGAAGAGTAAACAGTTTGATGTCTTCGCTGCGACATAATGTGACAAGGAAATCACCCAAAAACACATACAATTTGAAAAGAAACGAAGAGTCCAAGTACATCAATGACTACAACCCAGTGATTTTGTCCATGTGGAATGCTAACATGGATATACAGTTTGTGGCTGACAACTGTATGGCTGTGGCTCGGTATGTGACGTCTTACATCACCAAAAAAGAAAAGACAGAATTGAAGGATATGTGGGAGGAAATTTCCCATGAAAAGAGCCTCAGCAAGCAGTTGTACAGTTTTAGTTTGAAGATGTTGTCGCATCGAGAAATCGGAGCTTACGAATGTTCTGACCGGTTGTCTTCAGCAAGTCTCTATGCCAAATCCAGGAGTATCGTTTGGGCGAGTCTTGGTCTTGCTGCAACGCGAAATCGAGTTCTAAAACCTGTCCGGGAAATTGAGTATTTGGCAGAAAAGGAGCCAAACAGTACCAACATTTTGAAGACCAACATGTTGGATACATATTATCCAAATCGAAGCAGTCACCTCGAGAATGTTTGTCTATATGAGGTTCTACAAAATTACATGTTCAAGAGGAACATCAAAGAAGATATTGAGAAAGGAGTGTATGCTGTAATTGGAAGTGAGGGATGTCTGGTCAAGCAAAGAAAATGCAACTTGGTAAACCATCGAAAATTGAGTGGCGAATCTCCTGAAAAAAAAGAGTTTTTCTATTTAGCACTCTTGCAACTTTTCAAGCCTTGGCGTGCAGAAGAAGAACTGCTTGGAGATTTTCTTTGTTACGAAGACTCTTTCAATGCCGCCAAGGAAACCATAGAATGGTCTGCTTTTCCCAAATATCTAGAAATGTTGACTTTGGAAATCGAGCAGGAAGCAATGATTGCAGCCGAGATTGCTAGAGACAGTTCTCAGGACAGTCAGAGTACTGTTTCATTGAGTCAGGATCCACTAGGAGGACCTGGTATTGAAAATGAAGCCACCACTGCCATGAATGAAGTAGAAAGAGCCATGACACATGCTCAGGAGGATGCGGTTAACTTAGAAGACTTGGAAAGACAACTCAACGTTGAGCAGAGGAAAATATATGACGAAGTTACCAAGCAAATTGAGCATGGATTAAATCATGAGAAGAAAGAGTGCTCATGTACGTCGTTGAAGCCTGTCCGATTGTACGTGAGTGGAGAAGCGGGAACAGGAAAAAGTTTCCTCATTAAAGCAATTTCTTGTTATTTGCAGGAAAGGACTGAGTCATTGCTGTCTTGTGTTGTCACCGCTCCAACTGGACTGGCAGCACATAACATTAAAGGTATTACTTTGCATCGTCTACTGATGTTGCCAGTGGAGCATGACAACAAATTACAATACCACAAGTTATCTGGAGATGCTTGTTGTGAAGTTTCAAGAGTCTTGAAGAAGATGAAACTTCTTATCATTGACGAAGTAAACATGGTTTCAAATCTCATGCTTGCCTTTGTGCATTTGAGAATGCAAGAAGTTCTTAAAACAGAGTATGATGTGTTATTTGGTGGCAAACACATCATTGTTTTCGGAGATCTTCTGCAGCTAACACCAGTGAAAGGACAACCTGTGTTCAAAATACTCACGCATGAAGATACCAGGAAGTGTCTAGGGAGCATTGGCAACGTCAATATAAGGTTAAACTTCAATTATGCTGAACTGCATGAAAATATGCGTCAGGCGAAGGATGAAGATTACAAGAATATTTTACAAGATGTTAGAATTGGAAAAGTGACCGAGCATGTGAAAGAAGCTTTACATGCACGATTACTGTCAAATTTATATCCAGAACAAGACATTGTGCCTGAGAATATTTTTAAGAAAATTACTGAGAAGAAATCTGGAATATGTTTGATGCCAACTCTTGCAGAATGTGCCATCTTCAACAACAAAATGTTGAATTTAGAAAAACAAGAGATTGTGAAACTTGAAGCTATTGACAAAATAGAGCATATGGGAGCAACAATTATTTTGTCTGAGAATTTGAAATCTAAATTGGATTCATTAGAAAAGACTATTTCTAAAACAGCGGGTTTTGAAAAGACTTTGAATGTGTGCTTAAATTGCCAAATCATTTTGAGAAGGAATTTACATGTTGAACGAGGTCTGGTAAATGGATCAATGGGTAATGTTGTTGATTTGGAGAAATACAGAAATAGAGATGGAATTGAATTTTTAAAAATTAAATTTGATGGCATTGAGGAAGTACAGCTAATTGGTCGTTCTTCTGCTAGATTTTTGCTTGTAAAAGACTTATATGTGCGCCGTAAGCAGTTTCCTGTTTGCTTGGCATATGCGGTGACAATCCATAAATCGCAAGGTTTAAGTGTAGATAGTACTTTAGTGAATTTTGGCAGTTCTGTGTTCAAGGAGGGTATGGCTTATGTGGCTTTGTCACGAGTTAGAACTTTATCGGGATTGTACTTGATTGACTGTGATGTCATAAACATTTGTGCAGATCTAGATTGTGTTAAGGAATACAATAGGTTAAGAAGAGAGTATGCGCCACATTTGCCTCAATATCCTTTGTTTGAGAAACGTGTGGTTTGCCGGAAACGAAGAAATGTGACCAATAGTAGGGAGGTTATAGCAAAAAGACGAAAAGTTGATGAACCTGAAATTATAAGCAGAAAGAAAATGGATTCTGTTGAAGATGTTGTTGGTTTTAAATTTTAAAATAGTTCTGGTGTCAACTGCTATGCTAATGTAGTGGTTAATGTTCTCTTTTCACTAGAGACTTTCAAAGAACAGATTGTGATCAATTCGGAACAAAGTTTATGCTGTTTGTTGAATTCTGTGTTAGAGAAATGTAGTGCTGATAAAACGAGAGTAGAAAGTGTGTCTGAAATTCGTTTTCTGTTAGACGAATGTTCAGGTCAAACAGAATTCTCTGAAAATATTCAGCAGGATTGTCAGGAGTTTTTAATGTATATGCTTGATGTATTGCAAGATGAGGGTGTAGATGTAGATTATCTATTTGGCCTTTCTTATCAATGGCAGCATGACTGCGAGAATTGTAGGCTATCAAGTACTACTAGTGTAGACTCAGAAAGATTTATATATTTAACTTTGCCAGACAGTAAATCAGTGTCCTTTCATAAGCTAGTAAAAGCAGCTGATCACAACATGGAGTGTAGCCAATGTAAATGTGAAATGATGTCAACATTATTTTTACGAAGATATGGCTGGTATGTCATTTTAATGTTCCAACGATGTAGGACTGATGGAACAAAATTGACAACTTTAATAAAAAATTGTGTTGCTTCGCAGTTGTCAATATCAGGAAGGACTTTTGTAACTGCAGCAATTATATTTCATGACGGTCCTACAACAAGATCAGGACATTACACAACTTATTTAAAGTCCAGAAACCGCTGGTCATTCTGCAACGATTCTGCTTTAACTTTCAAAAAGAAATTGCCTTTTGACCTTAAAAATTCTTACCTGGTGTTTTTAAAACCAACATTTTAGGGACAGAATCTCAGGATTTGTTCTGAGCAATTTCTAGAGGTTCATGGAGTAGAGGGAATGTAAGTCTGCAATGCTGTCTAGATTATTTATCCAAACTTTGGATCATAATGTCATTTTAAAAATTCAAAAATATAAACCTGATGCAAGTAACTCTGCTTCATAGTAAGCAGTATCAGTGTCATAGGAAATGTAGAACATGAGTGAGCAACAAGGGTAAGATATTAATAATCCAGGATTGTGAAAGTAATCTTAAACGTTTTCTTTCTGAAAGTTGCGAAAATAGAAAATGACGGGATTTGCTTACAAGAATTCCAAGAGTTGTAAATCGCTCTAACATGATTTGGCCATGTGGAAACATGTGGTAGAATGTGAGAAGTCTTTTATCGTATGTAACATATTTTTCAAAACGATGGAGGTTTTCTTTCAGAAAGTGGCGGGCTGAAAATATTAAAAGCACAACAGAGTGTAAGCTGTTCATAGGACATCCTTCGACATCATGGAAAGTAAGTTAATTTTAAGGAGTTTTGAATTCTGATTTCTTATGTTGTATGGGTTTTTTAAACACAATCATTTTGATTGTGTTTTTTTTCCCCGCTGTTACATGATGAATACCTTCAAGTCACTGATTTTAGTGATATTTGATACATTCTGAGAACAGCAAAAATAAACCATTTAACATGTATAATAAATTCTCTACTTTTTGTACTTATGATATACATTTAGAAATGTGAGGTAGACATTGAGAAACTGAGGCTTCTGTAAGTGTCAAAGTTAATGCATACAGTGCTGCACTTCTGGGTACTGTTTTATTTTGAAAACTTAGTAGGCCTCACCTCAAACAAACCTCTGGAAAGGACACATCTTATTTGCATCCTGAAACAATCATTTAAAATGTTAGGGACAATTTTATGATGGCTTTACATCTCTTTTGCGCTGCCATTGCATCACTGTTGTGAGACATCAGCAGTGCAAAAGATGCACCATGTTCCAAAATAGGCCTCACTTCATCAGCATCAAGATACTGTTAGTTTAAAATATATATCTTTAGGACTGTGTAGGGGGCCTAGAGAAGCAGAGGCTTCTGTAAATGTCAAAGTTGTTGAAAAACTGTTTGTCCTTCAACCTTTTCCCTTGTCTTTTCTAATTTTTAAATTCATGTTTTAATATTTTTCAAATGTTTGTTCTCTCTTTCACAGATTGAAAGTATGAAAAAAAAAGTGAATAATTATAAGGTAAATGTTTTCTACTCTTTTCGTTACATTTCTATCACATTCACCTACTATAGGGCTTCAGACTATAGAGCTTTAAACAAAGTTTAACTAAATGTGGAAATTTGGAGCTGTGCCCGTGGCTTTTAGGTCAATGCGCAAGTGCATTGACCTAAAATGCGTGTGCACATTACCAAATCGCCGTCTGTTCCCTCAGCCGCACTCCTCCCACACCTTTGAAGTGAAGATTAGCTTCACTTCAAAGACCCCAGCTGCTTTACACCCTCATTCTGCTCTCCCCGCTCCGTCCCCTCCCCTGTCCGCCGTGTGCATTTCTCGTCCCCCCCCCTCCCCACACTAACGCCACTCACACACGCAACGCCACTCACACACGCAACGCCACTCACACACGCAACGCCACTCACACACGCAACGCCACTCACACACGCAACGCCACTCACACAAGCAACGCCACTCAGACACGCAACGCCACTCACACACGCAACTCATCCACGCAACGCCACTAATCCACGCAACGCCACTCATCCACGCAACGCCAATCATCCACGCAATGCCAATTATCCACGCAATGCCAGTCATCCACGCAACGCCACTCATCCATTTGCAAAACCAAAAGGACAAACTCTTCTATTGCGTGACCTATTGCATTTTCAATGCTTGATTCTTTCACTTCCTTATCTATTTTGTTTTTCACAATTATATCCTCTTCCATCTTTTCTTCGGTAAATAAATCTATTAAACAGCATCTCTGGTTTAGTCTCTATAGCTGTCTTTCTTTTAACATTACTCTCTGTTTACTTCCCTTGTACTTACTCCTTTATTTATTTATTTTTAATTTGGGGTTAGCTCCCGGTTCCCGTACCGGCGTGCGAACCGGAAAGCGAACTAAAAAAAAACAGCTTGCCAGAGTGTTACACTTTCTAGCAATTTTTGTATAAAGGGGAGGTAGTTCTGAAAAAAACTTTTTTTTTAATGTTTTTGTTGTTTTATATTTTTTTTTTCTTTTTTGAACATTATTTGCAGACATATTTTACAGACTCTTGCACTGTTACTTTGAAGGAGGAATCGTCGCTGCAAAAGGAAGGACCTATCTACACCTCGCGGAACCCGCTTCGCGGGTCCCGCATCGTCAAGGCTGCCCATCCGAGTGTTGACACCTGCTGGGCGAGTGCGCGAGTGACAGGGCTGCGAGCGTTGGGAACCGGGACTCACTCTCCCAGGAGCCCCGGCGATCCCGAGGCCAAGTCACCTGGCCCGCTCTCCCTGACCGCCCCGCCCCGCAAAGCAGCAGAAAAGGAACCCGCCCAAGCAGGAACTTGGGACGTGATACAGACTCTTGCACTGTTACTTTGAAGGAGGAATCGTCGCTGCAAAAGGAAGGACCTATCTACACCTAGCGGAACCCGCTTCGCGGGTCCCGCATCGTCAAGGCTGCCCATCCGAGTGTTGACACCTGCTGGGCGAGTGCGCGAGTGACAGGGCTGCGAGCGTTGGGAACCAGGACTCACTCTCCCAGGAGCCCCGGCGATCCCGAGGCCAAGTCACTTGGCCCGCTCTCCCTGACCGCCCCGCCCCGCAAAGCAGCAGAAAAGGAACCCGCCCAAGCAGGAACTTGGGACGTGATACAGACTCTTGCACTGTTACTTTGAAGGAGGAATCGTCGCTGCAAAAGGAAGGACCTATCTACACCTCGCGGAACCCGCTTCGCGGGTCCCGCATCGTCAAGGCTGCCCATCCGAGTGTTGACACCTGCTGGGCGAGTGCGCGAGTGACAGGGCTGCGAGCGTTGGGAACCGGGACTCACTCTCCCAGGACCCCCGGCGATCCCGAGGCCAAGTCACCTGGCCCGCTCTCCCTGACCGCCCCGCATAATCTCCTCAACCGACACCTATAAGAAGTGACGAACCCCGCTGCGCGGGAGCGCCCGGGGCGAAGCCCGGGCAAAGGGCGGGCCCTCTGTGGCCCTCAGAGGCACGAGAAGGCAAGGCGAGGCCACCCCCCTGAGGTTTACCGCCTGGCATTCATTAGGTACCGTTTAAATTTACCTATCATTACCCTCAGCCCAGTTGCCATTTGCCTGTCGATCCTGATACCTACTTTGGGATATTGCTCGTTCGTCTCAGCAGGAAGGCAATATGGTAAGGAAAAAGCCGGCACCTGCCGCTACGGAGCCTCTTAATACAATGTATTCATATGTGGTACAAAAAGTTAGTAAGATCAATAATGAGAGGAGGCAATCGCTAGGCTTGAGCCAATCTCCAGTCATGCCGTCAGAAAGCCCGCCCTCAAGGGCACCATCTACAGAGTTGCTGGTAACACCGCTAGAGACTCCCCAGTCAAATAGATTAGACCACATCTCACAAGACCATGGCAGCGACGAAGAAGATCCCCATGTTTTGGTAAACTCGTCTGCCAATATTGATAATGACTCGGATCGAAATCATCAGTCATTTACCGTGGAGGAAGTACCATCACCGGGGCAGCCCGTACCACGGGCAGTGAGAGCCTGTAGAAAATCTCATACAAAGCGAGGGGGGAAACAACAAGGCAGGAAAAAGTTGGCTACACCACCCCCAAGACGTGAAGGGCAACAAATGGAGCTTGATGTTGAAGCAGAGTCTAGACGCATCATAGACGATGAATTATTCAACCGGATCCAAGATATGATCGACATAAAAATCAGGACAATCATCAAGCCCCTGATCGGGAAACTGGACAAACTAACATCGGAGGTTAAAAAGGCGGGGGTGGCACAAAACAATCTGGTTGAAGAGGTGGCAAATCTATCCGCCCTTATTACAAAATTGGCGACTGGAGATGTAGAGGCTTTACCTAATGTGAGCGCACCACAGCCCACCCCACCAGAGCACCCCCTAGCATTAGCATCAACTTCATTAACGGCACCTAGTCAGGATGTAGCAGGTGGAGCCGCTTTGTCATCGACATCAGGTGACATAAGAGGATCAATACATGAGGACGTTTCAGCCCAATTCATTTTGGAAGCCACTCCAGTTGTGCTAGTACTAGCAAATGTTCCAGTTTTAGCACAAAACAAAATAGAATCCAAACAGGACCTGAAAGATAAAGCACTTCATTGGCTCACCACTAATATGACCATGGCCCACCAAGGGATGGATAGTTTAGCAAGGGACATTGTTATGACCAGGAGGGTATCTTGGATAGGGTCTAAGCCTAAAAAATTTAAGGGGGATTGTGTGATTATAAACTTTGCCAACGCGGAAGTCCTCCCAAACATCTTGACTAACATCTTCCCACCCCAACGGCGGAGCGGCTCTATAATCCCGCTCACTTTAAAATTCTTTTATAGTGAGGCTCAGCTCCCTACTTTTTCTAACTCCCCTAGAGTTAGGAGAGCGTATAATGCCTCAAACCGGGAAGGGGGCTTTAGACACAGATATCCCAACGACCGTTTCGGGCCCATGTTTAGTTTTGAGTAAGGAAGACCTAACCATGCGCATGAGACAAATTTCTGGCCTCCCATGCCATCTGACCCAGCCGTCAATGGTTGGGGTCCCGGTTTGCTGGGCCTAGACCCCACTGGTCGAAATAACAGGTTTATACCATGGTCGAGAAACGATCAGTTTCGGATACGCCCAAATACCCCACTACCTACGTGGAACACCTCAGCCATGGGTCAAGGTCAGGTAGCTACCCCTTTTGATTGGGGGTGCGGAATGGGGAATAGGTATGCTCCTTTATCTGATTTAAACAATTGTGATTGACTTAAACCTGAAACTGCCCTAGAAAGCGAGTCCATAACTATGCCCCTAATAAATTGCAGCCAACGTTATTTTGGTGAAGACCTTAGTGTGCCCACTTTTTATGAAACATCAGAGAGATATGTGTCGTTAGTTAACGACCACCCTGGGTTATCGTATCAGGGGGTGGGTCGCGAAATGCCAATCCTGAACACCGTCCCAACACAGAGCGCCCCTGAGGTGGAACAGAATGAGGTGGACATATCTTCAAGCTCAATTGAAGGGCGTTTGGTGGGGGAAAAAGAGCTGAGGTTACCAACCGACTCCTGTAAAATTATAAGCTGGAACATTGCTGGTTCAAATGCAAAACGACAGGATAATGCCTGTTTGAGCTTTATTTCTAAGTACCATATAATTGCCCTGCTAGAAACGTGGGACACATCCGCTAATTTTTGGTGGGATGGATTTACTTGCTTTACTAATTCTGCCGTCCCTAGCCGTATGGGCAGAGACAAAGGTGGTTTGGCCATTATGTTTTCCTTAGATCTGAAGGGTAGTTACAGGCAGATAAATACCGACTCCGTAAACATCCTAATGGTTGAAAGGGTGACTAATAACAATTGCAGGACGATATATGTCAACTTTTATAATTCTGGGAACAGCGAATACAGTGGTAGTAATGTTGCCAACCTAGATAGCATTTTAAATACAGTGTCTCAGAATATCCATTTAGTTTATGAGTTTATCCTATTAGGAGATTTTAACATTCATTTGTGTAATTTAGCCTGTATGGGAAGGAGTGATAATGCAACTGAGGAGGGCGAGGAGGCCCCCCGGGGTCCCCACTTCGAACATTCTACAGAGGGGTTTGAGTTAGAAGAACTACTAGCAAACCATGACTTGTATGAACCCGATAAGGGCGTCAGGGCGCCAACCTTCACTGGCAGTCATTATGGCTCAGTGATAGACTATATCTTTGTCTCATAAGGTATTCTAAACCGGTCTATGGTCTATTGCACAGTTATAACACCTTATAGCGACCACAACCCTGTATTACTCGAAGTGGCCTGGGGTGGCCAGATGGGAGCACCGCCAACAGCACTTAACCCAGTACATCCCTTGTAACCTTGCGACCAAGACAGACGATTCAAATGGGCTAAAGTGATCCCGGAAAATTTCTATGGAAAAAATTTCCCAAAAATAAAAGACAAAGTGGACATCTGTCAAAAACCTGGCGCGCAAGGTAAAGAAATAATAGCGGCTTACGAGGAAATTTGTGGCCAGGTGGCCAAGGACCTTTTAGCCAAACCAAAAAAAGGACTTTTTGGAACAAAGCGTTGGTTTGATTCTGCATGTTCAAAAGCCCACAGAGCATTGTTGACAGCGTTAAAAACTTCCCCCAGGGTCGGGGATGACATTGTCAGATTAAGGAAAAATTATAAGGTAGCCATTAAGAATCGCAAGGAAACCATCAAACGCGAATCGTGGGAAAATCTCCTTTCAGCGGCAGTACTGAAGGACAGTAAGAGATTTTGGGAGATCATTAGACTACCTTTATTTTCCGATGACAATAATGCTCCTATGGACTGTGTGATCACTGACGAAAAATGGCTAAATCACTTCAAAAATGTTTATGAGGGTGGGGTTGAAGGAACTGTAGACGCTTCAGTGCCTGCGATAGCTGTACACCCTATTCTTTTTAACCCCGAAGAAGTAGAAAAAGCTTTGATGGCCACAACAAGACATAAGGCTCCTGGCCCTGACGGTGTCCCTGCCGACTTCTTTATGTGCTCACCTAAATTGTGGGCGGAGGTCTTGTCTAAAGTGTTTAACGCAGCCAATGATAATCAAGCCCCTAGTTCCTGGTCCACATCCACCATCGTTCCTATTTATAAAAATAAAGGTCAGCGAGATGATCCCGCCTCCTATAGGCCCATATCTCTTTTGGACTCAACCATAAAAATATTAGGTAGAGTCCTTTTGGCCAGACTTAATGAAAATGTTGAGAGCTGTGGAGGGCTGTCTGAATTACAATATGGATTCAGAGAAAGAAAAGGGACAATCGAACAATGTATAAACCTGCATCTATTGATCTCCAAATACACAGTGGCAAAGGGGGGCTCCATGTTTCTTGCATTCATGGACCTCTCCTCTGCCTTTGATCTGGTGAATAGGATGAAATTGTGGCAGATACTGTTGGAGATGGGTATCGATGAGTCTTTGGTTGTGTTTATGGCTAAACTGCATCAGGAGCTTTTTGCAGCTGTTCGAGTTACAAATGATGGTAGACGCACCCCCTTGTTTAAATCCCTAAAGGGGGTGAGGCAAGGCTGCATTTTAGCCCCTTTACTATTTACCATCTACATTAATGGGTTGGGCAGTCACCTGCGGGGACAGGCAGCCGACGTTCCGCATGCAGGAGGAGTTAAAATCCCAGCACTCCTGTATGCGGACGATGCAGTGTTGATAGCCCGTACTGGTGTAGGCCTACAGCATCTCCTGGACGCATTTGGTAGTTTTATGGAGACTCTGGACCTTAAGGTCAACGCCTCTAAATCACACACGATGGTAATGGGTCGTGAGTGTAACAAAAAAAGACATAAAACATTTTTTTGTAGGGGAGTTCCCGTCACCAATGTAACCACATTTCCATATTTGGGGGTAATGTTTGACCAGAAAGGAACTTGGGGCCCTCAGATAAGAGCAAAAAGGCTGGCTGTAATAAGATCTTCCTCAGCGGTATTGGGCTTTGCTGGGAAGTTAGGGGCTAGGCCCATGCAAGCTCTCTTGAAAATCTACAAGAGTAAACCAGTGGCCATAGCGGCTTACGGTTCCCAGCTGTGGGGATATGTAAATCTCGACCCAATTCAGAGAGCTGAAAATAGATTCATCAGATCTCTGCTCTCAGTCCCGCAATCCACCCCAACGTATTCTATCCATAAAGAGGTGGGCTTGCCTTATCTGTCTGATACCCTGAGCCTTGCACCGCTAATCTTGTGGCTGAAAATGTGGATAAACGAAGACCTACCTCTGAACCACAAAATTATGCATGACGTCTTATCCTTGGATAAACATATCAGCATCCCATGGCTGGCTTATGTAGCGAAAACTTTTGCAGATCTTGGTCGCCCAGAACTTTTTTCATCCCTGGAAAAAATTAGGAGACAGGACATAGTAATCATTACAAAGTTATTTAGGGACAGGCAGGAAGCACGACGGGAGGAATACGAATTGCTGAAACCTGCGGTAAGGTCCCATAACCTTTTGGTTTGTACATCCTCACTCGCCCCATACTTGAACTTTGTCACATTCCCATACCACAGGTTTTTACTAACAAAGTTTCGATTTAACTTGATACATTTTTATTTGGGTTCTTTTAAGAGCTGGCAGAAACCTGAGCAGGCCCCACCGTGCTGCTGTGATAACTTTTTGGTGCAGGATACCCTGCACTTTGTCATGTTTTGTAGTTTGTACCACGAGCAGAGAAAGAAATATTTGCTTCCTATTTTGAAAAAAGCTGGTTTCGTTCAAGTAAGACCAGCTTTGCTCTTTCTACAACTTCTACCGAACACACATATTACTTTTTGCATGGCAAACTTTTTGGTAGCTGCAATGAGGGCGAAATCTGTCAGTCAAATCTTACCTTAAAATTATTAGCTTTTTAGGATGTTTTCTGTGCAGGATTTGTCTTTTTTTGGAAAATATAGATAGATGTATAGTATGTATTGTATTGTAATGCAATTGTTTCCATTATTTTCTGTTCTTTGTATGACTTGTAAAAAGTTGAATAAAGATATTCTGACTGACTGTATTTTTTGAACAATTTTATTTTTTTTTGTTTTTTTTTAAAGGGAAAGAACAAAAAACAGGTATTGAAAAGGTCTCAACAGGAGCAAAAAAAAAAAATATTTCTTGTGGCGTTTAGGGCATTGGTGTTTTTCAAATGCTAAATTAACTAATTTAACACTCATATTCGCACATGATAATAATGCGCCACAATATAAGCAAACAATTTTCATATGTACAAAAGGTTTTTGAATGTTTGGCACTGTATCTCGTTCTCCTGATGTCCTGGGCACAGAAGTTTGAGGGTTATCTTGCAGGTCACGCATCTCTGCCCTGCTATAATTCAGAGGATGCCACCTCTGCATATGGCGATGCATAGTGTAGTTCCCATAACTATATTTCTATTCAGTGCCTCTGGATAAATCGTCCTTGCAAATTAGGCACGTCGCATAACGTGCATTTACTTTTTTCTTTCCTGCTGGAATTGAAAAAAACTGCCAAATAAAACAGTTTTTTTTTTTAGATACCCGGGGCAACTCTTTTATAAATTGTGGTGCCTCTTCTTCTTCTTCTTCATCCTCTTCCTCCTCTGGGTTTGCCAGGAACTGTGGAGGTGGTCCTCTCTTTTCAGGAGGTGGTGGTGGTGGTGGTGGGGATCCAGCAGCTGAAGGAACTAGTGAAGCCATTTTCCAAAATAGGTCTTCCTTTCTCAAAGTTGAAAGTCAGAGTGAGAAAAAAGGTGGGGGCTTTCATCATTTGGGAAAAAAAATAGTTCTAAACCAATGAAAAGTCTTATTTTTAGGTCACATGACCTAGTCTTACATCATTAGGAAACCAAAAGTGAAATGAACCAATGAAAAGTTTTATGAACAAGTCACATGACCTGCTCCGCTTACGTTACGCGCTGCGCGCCGCGCTCCGGTTCGCTTCCGGAAAGCTGCGTTTCGCGCCTCGTTCGCGGTCCGGAGCACTTCTGGGTGCGCTAACGCGGCGCGTCATAAGATGCACTATGCGGCAACGTGATATGTCGCGCTTCCGCGACGCGTCACGATGTTGATTTCTAACGCGGCAGTTACGCAAACGGAACGTTTACCAGTTAGCGGACCGGGTCGCGGCATCAACTTGAGCTAACGGAAAGCTTCCCGGTTTGCGAACCGGGAGCGAACAAAAAAAAATTATTTTTAAAAAATTAATCATAAACATATAAAATATATTTTTGGATTTAAAGAAAAATACATTTTACAGCTACAGATATTAGCTTTTAAAAAACCAATGAAATTCACTGAAAAAACCATAGGTTATAGACCATATATAGTTAGGAATTAGCATTTACAAAACCTTGAAAATTCACTGAAAAAACCATAGGTTATAGACCATATATAGTTAGGAATTAGCATTTACAAAACCTTATTGTACTCACACAAAACCATTGAAATTTCATATATAGTTAGTTGCACTAACTATATATCGCGCACCCGCAATCCACTGCTGATCATGTCACATATTACATCATTCATGACATGATCAGTGACATCACTGATGACATCACTGATGACATCTCAAATGACATCACTGATGACATCACTGTTGTCATCTCATTTGCCATTACTGATCACATCTCTGATGACATCATTCATGAACCTCTTCAGACTCTAATATAATCTTAGATACACTCAGAGTAAATAGACGCTCACAGACTGTCACTCATCCATGGAGTTACTCACACACCTAGTCAGACATGCAAAGAATCAATCACACTTCCATTTCCTCAACTATACAGTTATACACACCTTACTTATTCAAACATATACAAACACATTTTTACTCTGTTATACAATCCCTGATACAAGTTCCCAATGATCCATACAGCCACTCACACATTCATTGGCTCTTATGCATAGTTATTTATATATGTCAACTCTCACATGTTCTGTGTTTTACATATGAACTTACTTTGACATGTAGCACTGAGATATCCATTCACTCAACCATCAATACAGCTGTTTCCACATGCAGTTTTGAACCCATACATCTAGTGAATCAACTGCTCACACATCTATGCACATAGTCACACACCTCTTAGCCACCCACACACACACTCACTCTCTCATACAAATACATGGGCAACCTATCATTAACCCATATACTTAATCATTATGCTACTGAACAACACATGCAGCAGTTTACAGAACAACAGACATAATGATGCACAAATTAAGACAGTTTAGTCACTAACCCATGCACTAAGTGAGACACATTTAATCACTCACTCATACAGTTAGTCATGCACCTACTAAATCCTTCATCCAGACACTTATACATCCACTCATTCTTCAATATGTAAGACATATTTTGACTTTTCCGAAACATACAGTCACTGGATGTTGTCATCAGTGATGTCATCAGTGATGTCATTTGAGATGACATCAGTGATGTCATCAGTTATGTCATCAGTGATGTCACTGATCATGTCATGAATGATGTAATATGTGACATGATCAGCAGTGGATTGCGGGTGCGCGATATATAGTTAGTGCAACTAACTATATATGAAATTTCAATGGTTTTGTGTGAGTACAATAAGGTTTTGTAAATGCTAATTCCTAACTATATATGGTCTATAACCTATGGTTTTTTCAGTGAATTTTCAAGGTTTTGTAAATGCTAATTCCTAACTATATATGGTCTATAACCTATGGTTTTTTCAGTGAATATATATATATATAAAACACCAAGGCTGTTGTTTCTTTCTTAAAAACAGCAGTCACGGACACAGTGGACTTCTTTATCAGCAATCCAAGTTTATTGCACAAAGGACCGGCAAGCACACTCTACGCGTTTCAGGATACACTCCCTTGATCCTGAAACGCGTAGAGTGTGCTTGCCAGTCCTTTGTGCAATAAACTTGGATTGCTGATAAAGAACTCCACTGTGTCCGTGAATGCTGTTTTTAAGAAAGAAAAAACAGCATTGGTGTTTGATAATAGAGGCTGCCTGCCTCGTTACGGACCGCTGTCTGCAAGAGGCTGGGGTGAGGTGTTGCGAGCGATTTGGCTTGCGTTTGGATTTATATATATATATATATATATATCTACTGGCAGTCGCCAGTAGGTAGTTTTAGTTAGGACCTATTATGCAACATTCTATTGCCAATAACGTTGGTGCCGATTGATGAATCTTTGCGAAATTTTCCAAACTTTTGGCCAGCTCAGTTCAGCTCTTTCCCTGAAAGTTTGGGGGTGATCCGTCAAGCAGGGGCTGAGAAAAAAGGGGGGCCCAAAATGTGTTTTCCCCATACAAGTTCCCGTAGGACATTTAGACACAGCTACAGCCTGAACGGCTGAACGGAATCAAACCAAATTTGGCAAAGAGGTAGTCCTCAGTGCAGACTTGTGCCTTTTCGTTAAATTGTGTCAATCTGTTCAGTAGTTCCTGAGAAAATTTACAGTTAAAGTCATTTATATATCTATGGGCGCTGGGGTTCCACGGATTGTGCGAGGATAGTCATCGTAACATAAGCGCACCCTTCCGATCATGCGCTGAATGCTAATTGGCTGTCAAGCGGTTGTCAACATTCAAAACCAGGAACTGTTGGCAGCCATTTTGTGCCTTGGTAGAAGCGAGGATGAGGAAGTCAGTGGAATATGTGTGCAAAAAATAATTTTACCCTCTAGACTTGCTTAGGGGGTCCTAGAAGGACCCCCAGGGTCCACAATTTTTTTTTAAACCCGGCAAATGCGTGTGTGGTGCGCGGACTCTGCAGTAAAAAAAAAAACGGAGCTTTTTTTATAATTAGCCCCTGGGGGGGCTAAATACCGGGGGCAAAATTATTACATTTTATGAGGGGCCCAGAGGGCCCCCCCAGCCCCGGGGATCGTCACCCCCGGGGCTAAAAAGGAAAAAATAGTGGGGGGAGGGATCCAAGGTCCCCGAAGTCACGGGGACCACCACCCCAGGGGCTTTATGTATTGTGGGAGGCGGACTGTGTGGTCCCCCTCCTGGAGCACTCGAGGGCCCTGTTACCCTCCAGGGCTACAAAGAAAATGAGTGGGGGACTGCAAGGTTTTCAAAGCCCCGGGGACCACCACTCTCCGGGGCTTAATGTATTGTGGTAGGGCCGGTTCCTGCAGTGTCTCGGGGTGTCCATCCCGCCCTCCCATAGCCAGGAAATCTGTTCTCTCTTTCAAAATCTAAATCAGATTGGTTTCCCACATGGGGAGCTCCCTATGTGGAAAGACAATGCCGTCTCCCAAATGCGCAGAAGGTGTGCAGCTAAGGCGCTGGAATCGTGCATCCTACAGATTATTAGTCATGCATCCAGCGCGTGCACACCAGGGGGACGCACGTGCACACCAGGGGGACGCGCTGTGCTGGGTGCTCGACTTCTAATTTTACTGTTAAAAAAATAGCCCCTATCAGTAATTTCTAATATCCCCGGGACCCTATCCCCTGGGTCTTATAAAAAAATGTTGGGGACTGTGGGGGTAGCCACAATGTCCACACTCTCCCACGGGCTCCCCGCGTCCTTCGGGAGCCGGCATTGCTTTTCCACATGGGAAGCTGCTAACTTGCATAGGGAAAAGCAATCTGGTTTGAAATTTGAAAGTGACAACAGATTTCACTGCTCTGTCTTTCAAAATCCAAACCAAGTTTGCTATTGGAGGGCGGGAGCCGCGAGACTCCTGCCCTCTCATAAGAAACGGTACAAACGGGGGTAGTGGTGGACGGAGTATCTGAACCAATCGCTTTGTTCACCATAAGTTAGCAGGGTATGCTCAGACGTGAGTCCCTTGCTCACTTTGCCACTGGATTCAAGCAAGCCTGGCTGAAGACGGCTGTAATGCCAGAAACCGGTCCTAGGAAGCTTGAATCCGGTCCAGGGAAGGCATGGCTTGGCAGTTCGGGCTGGACTGTTCCCATGAGGCACAGGGTCAGACTGATTTGCATATGGCCATGTCTGAACTGGGGTGGCAGAGTGGGTTAAAGAACGGTGATGGATTAAACCCAGATCTGTTGACTGGGTGTGAGTGTTTGATTGGTTCAGATGCTCCATCCATCACCACCCCCTTTGTACCTCTCATAAGAAACAGCAGTGTCCTGGGGGTAGGCACCCCGTGACACTGTAGGAGCCGGCCCTGGGGCATGGTGGTCCCCAGGGCCCTCAAGGGCTCCAGGCAGAGGGCCACGCAGTCTGCCTCCCACAATACACAAATCCCGGGAGGTGGTGGTTCCCTGGGCTTGAGGGGGGTCCTTGAGGCCCCCACACTTCTAATTTCGTAGGGGATGCGAAAGTGGCGCAAGTGGGTTGTAAATCTGGTACACAGTGTTCTGTTTTACTTTGCTTCCCTTTCGGTCATGTAGAGGATCCTGGGTAAATATAACGGTTTCTGTACAGCCAGTACCTTTCAACCCTACCCCTAATCGGATTACTGCCTGTTACCATAGTAACATTTCATGGAACACTTAAGTGAACACAGAGGTTAGAAGTTCACCACACTTTTTTGCTCATTGAAACAGTTACTGTGCTGGAGTTTGAAATGTTTTCCATAGGAACCGTTAGTCGTAGAAGAAGTCAGTGGAAAATATAATAAAAATAATAGCAGGGGTTCATTGGGGCCCCCACAGTCCAGGGGCTTCACTCATTGTGAGAGGGGGTGCAGTAGGCTGTGGAAATGATATCGGGAAAACAACAATGCAGCTTATAGCTGCTTTTCTTTAATATAATGTGGAATGATGTTTATTTATTAGGCAGTGTTCATTTTTGTTACGGATACAGTCACTTTGTTACAGGAAATGTATTAATATGTAGGACAGCTTGTTCTGTATGTGAGCGTGGAACAAATTTAACATTTAATTAACTAAGGTGTTCCAACAACAAGTTTAATGTTCATTTGGGTGTGAACTATTGAAAGTAGAAGTATTTTCTGTAATTCACTTCTGCTCCGGAGAGTAACAAGGACATCCCATTGGCTTACATGTTATATTGAGGACTTTCCTGAGCTTTATGTTGGTTGGTTGCGAACTATTGAAAGTAGAAGTGTTGTCAGCCATTTGTTTCCACTCTGCGGAGTAGAAGGGACATCTGATTTGCTGTTGTGTTCCAAGGAGGACTTTCCCAAGCTTAATGTTGATTGGCTGTAAACTGTTGAAAGTGAAAGTGTTGTTAGCGATTCCTTCCTGTTTTGCGGAGTATTAGGGACATTTCATTGGGTAACGTGCTCCAAGCAGAACCTTACGAAGCTTAATGTTCATTAGCTGTGAAGTATTAAAAGTAGAAGTGTTGGCAGCCATTCCCTTCTCCTCCACAGAACAACATGGACATTTTATCGGCTAAAGTGTTTTGAGCACAAGTTTGCTCCTTATTGGGTGGGAACGGTTCACTGTTGTCAGTGATTTTGTGACGCACTTCCAAAGGAGTATGGGAAAAGAAAGTAGTAGAGTAGAGGTTAGGAACACTATTAACTCTGTACAGTGGTCACAAGGTGGTGGAGAGGGATTATGAAGGTAAAAATTGTTTTTATATCTTTCAAGGGCCATTTATACAATTGCTGTGTGGTGTATAAATCACTGCGGAAAAATGAAAGTGTCTTGCGCTGTTTTTTTTATCAAGTTTGCGGGTGACATACTTCTCTGGAGCACTATTTACTTATAATGTGGTGTTTACTTTTCTGATGGGGAGGTGTGGTTGCGCAGCAAAAAATTCAGTCTAGGTTTGAAACAGTTTTTATTTAGCAAATACAAATAAACTTTCTTCAGAAACTGTCGCTGTATATATGAAAGGGGTGACAATTAAAAATGGAATTTCAAAAAATATCAGTTAAACGTGGCCATATCCTTCTTTTTTCTGCTACAGTTTGTAAAAGTGTTGCCCCATATTCTTGATAATGTAAGAGGGCATCTGTTACTTTTAGATAAAGTAGAATAGAAGTGCTACAACAAACACCATAGAAATGTATACATTATTATTTTTCAAATTTGTATTCTGTAGAATTCAGGAACGTTCTGTTATAGTGCTTAGAGGTCGCACACTGTTCCGCTAACAAATCACATACTCACTTAAGAATATATAGGATTGTACTCTTATAATATACAGTACTGGTCCTATATATTCTTTAGGGAGAAGGTGAATAGGAACCACAAATAAGAATAGAAATTAGAAAATAACATTCATATATTATCAAATATTTAAAGTAACAAAGTATGCACGATAGCTATATTTTTTATTCTGTAATTTTGTGAAATATGTTTCTTGAAAAAAATATCTGATCAAGTACGTTGTAATATTTGTAAGCTGTATTACAGATGGCGCAGAAAAATCTACTATTCCTCTTCTGTATCAATAGGACAATCTATTACAATATAACGATTGATACCATTGTTACAGTAAAAGAAAAGGAAAATAACGTTATCTATTTAAGGGAACATCCATAACGAAATACTTTTGAGTGGTAATTATTTTTTGAGCTTCTTTTCTCTGGGGGGTGAAAAGTTTGATCTTCGTGGCAACGGCTCATAAACTCCTCTGAGATCATGACTGTAAGAATTATAATATATATATATTCACGGAATATGATCAAAAGGAGGAACAGACTAAAAACCAGAAGCCGGTGACGTGGCTTATATATCTTTACTCTTTGTGCCGACGGGTCATGAACTCCACTGAGATCAGCATAACTGTTAATGTTATAATATACATATTAACAGTATATGATCCCTTGGGGAAAACACAGTAACAACTGGAAGGTGGTGACGTTGTTTGTAAATGTTTAGGGTTTGCACCGATGGGTCACCAACACCGCTCAAGCAAAGTACAGTGTCAATATTATAATATAGAAAGTCACAATATATAAGCTGAAAGGAGCCAGAAAAGGAACAATGTTTGTTGTAATCTATCTGTTTCTGAAAGCAAGCTACTGACGTTACAGAGAAAAAGGGAAAAACATGCAATAACACTTTTTTTTAGATATAATTGTTTAAATATTGACAAATAGCCACAAATTATAACTAACTACTATGTCTATGCCATATTGAAACAACTTACAAGTCCAGAATATGTTTGTTGACGCAAAACAAGAATCCAATGCTAGAAAAGGGAACCTGCATCACAGATTGACGATGCAGAAATAACTCACGAAAATTAAACTAATTGCACAATAGGTGTGGTTTATATAGCTTTTGGTTGTTTAGCAGTCTATGGAAGGAAAATTTGCTCCGCCAATGTAGATGTCACGTTTTACAGTTTACACATGCTCACGTTTTAACTGTTTAACTTGTGCATGTGTTGGGAAAAGTTACAAACTGTGAAGCTGTAAAGGTTTCGATTTCCATAGTAACACGTATAAGGTCATTATTATCTACATATGTTGGAGAGTTTAAAAAGTGTTACCCGGTAAACTGTGTTCTTTGCATTCTCATGATTAAAAACATCTAAATAGTAGACATTAAAAAAAATATTGTTTACAATAGGAAAAAAAAACGGATTAATATTTGTTATTACTATGCTTCTTAATTAAAAAAATGCTACCATTTGTAAATCGTAACGCTACCCCCAGAAAGGTGTGCTGGCGCTTGGGGCGTTGGGAAGATTAAGGAAGGTGTTACTTACAGTGAGATAGTGGTGGGCTAAGATGCGGATGGACTTTGGAATCGAACTGTGAACGATGTTCTTAAAAGTCAGGTATTATAGGTGCTGCGTCATACTTTTACCACACTTATATGTTAATTAGTGCTAATTAAGTTGAAAATATTCTTACATTATAAGTAGGGCTCCTTGATTTATGTTTTTACTGATGTTTACAGTGGAATACAGACAGAAAAGAATTTATTTTCCTCTTTGTATTTATTTTAAAGTGTGGATTAAAACGGAAATTGGGTTATTTTTTGAGGGTTGGTAAATGTTGTCAATGATGAGTAGTAGGCCAATAGGTCTGTCGTTATAAAAGTAAAAGGGTAAAAACAATAAAAGACTTTTAGAAAAGACCCTTAAAGAGCAATATATATCCTTGTTGCACATTTTAATATGAAGGTTGTGTAGAGTTCATCATCTAAGAGTGTTTACATGAGTGAAAATGGTCAGTCTTTCAGTCATGAGTGCATATTTATCAGTATTAGTTGTACTAACTGTAACTCTCGCACCCGCAATCCACTGCTGATGATGTCACATATTACATCATTCATGACATGGTCAGTGACATCACTGATGACATCTCAAATGACATCACTGATGACATCACTGATGACATCATCCCGTGTATGTGGTTTGGTTCGATATTTAAATATGTATTATATATATAGCAATCTGCATTGAAGAATGAGTGGATGTATAAGTGTCTGGATGGACGATTTAGTAGCAGGGTGATTGACTGTTTACTTGACTAATTTATAGTGTCCCACTAAATATATAGGATAGTGACTAAACTGTGTGAATATCTGTATTACTTTCAGTTGTTGTGTAAACTGCTGCACCATTTGGTTACTAGCTATGTGAATGTCTATATTAATCATTGATTAGTTAACTGATTATTTGTATGGGAGAGTGAATGTCTGGGTGCTTCGGTGGAGGGTGTGTGACTGCCCAAAGATGTGTCAATAGTTGGTTCAGTAGGTATAAGACTTTAAGACTAAATGTTATAATAGTTGTTTGGGTGAGTGAATATGTTTATGGGTGTGCTGATGATCAAATATATCTCTCTATGGTACATGTCCAACAAACTAGAGTAATAAAAGGCAGTGTATGTGATATTTGTTATATATGAATAAGTATACATAAGACTCAGTGATTTCATGAGTGACTGTATGGATAAATGTATACTTGCAAAAGTGATTGTATAACACACTAAGTATGAGTTACTATCCATATGAATAAATTAAGTGGTGTTTGTATAAGTGTGTAGCTGACTAAATGTAAGTATGATCCATTGTTTGCAAAAGTGAGTAGGGTGACTGCATACGTGAATAGGATGTGTGCTGGTGTGTCAATGTTGATATAGGTGTATAAGTATATTTGATAGTGTTCTATTGATCATTGACAGCATGTATGAGTGAATCTATAGGTAAGTGTTTAGATGTGTGTGTAGATCTAGGAATCACTGAGTGGATTTTTAGATACTTGTATTGGTGTGTCAATGGATTCAAATATGGTACTCTGTATTTTACAGTGACTGATGAAAGGTTATAGTAGTGTATGATGAGGTATATCTGATTGTCACGTGGATGATGTCATCAGTGATGTAATCAGTGATGTAATTTGAGATGTCATCAGTGATGTCATCAGTGATGTCACTGACCATGTCATTAATGATGTAATATGTGACATCATCAGCAGTGGATTGTGGGCGCGAGAGTTACAGTTAGTACAACTAACTATAACGGAGGAATTTCAATGGTTTGGTATGAGTGAAATGTCCAGCTAGCTACAACTACCCTGAAACCTTTGTTTTTTTCAGTGAATAGTGAGGCACAACTTCGGCGCAGCTAACTGCATTTTTCGCATTGGACTTGGACTGGGATCAGTCTTGCTTTGCTGTGCCCCCCGCCAAGGCTGGAAAAGTTGCAACACCATTTCTGGAGAGGTCGAACGGCGTGGTAGCTGTGTGGCCGGTCGGTCGGCTGACTGACACAGAGCCCGGCACCGATTCCGGTAAGACGCTCCTGTGGGCGGGTGTTTCCTTTTCCTCATTTGCCACATTAGGCGGGTTGCGGGATTACGACTTTCTAAACCATATCAGCGAATATGGCCGCTCTTTAATGCTTTTGGCAGAAGCTACCACTACGAGTATTGAAATCTATACGAAATCCACACAATGATTTCCAGCGACGCGCTCCGGAACCGAGAGAGCACAGCGGAAGAGCGCTTTGAAAACCTTCCGATGGTTGCTAATGAGCAACCTTCTACTACAGCCACTGATACCAACAAAGATGTTAAATCGTTTTTAAAGACTCTGGAAAAATGATTGCGCAGTGAACTCTCAAAATGGGGGGAGAAAAAGTCATTAGAAAAATATTGTGATGCGAATCAAGTGCCACGAGGTTTGCGCATCCTCATAGTGCCAACATACGAAAACCCTAACCCACAAATGTTGCAAGAATGGGCAGTAAATATTCTACAAAGCTCAATGAATATGATTCACATATTAATCAAATACGCGGAGATCGACCGTGATGCACTTCTTGTGGAGATTGAAAAAACCAATACACTTTTGGAGGCAAGTGGTGACACTGATTTCATTCAGAAAAGTAAGACGGATATAGATGTGGGGATTAAAAAATTGGAGGAAACAATAATTGAGCGGAAGGTATTCAAATTCGCTCGGGACAGAAATGACTATGCCACAGGTAAAATGTTCACGTTTGCCAGGAAATATGATAACTACAAACGTAATGCATTGATTGGCACCAGCAAACTAAATGTGAATCAATCAGCAGGTGAAGGTGCAACGTCCTCCATTCAGGACCAATCCGATACAACATCTATAAATTCTTTGACATCCAATGAATCAGACGACAACCACATAACAGCACCACCAGGACGAGCTAGCCTGGCTAACTTTTCTCTAAAAGAGGAGTTACATTTTGTGAACGTGGACCGGCGTTATTCCCTGCACCTCCGCAATCCTACATCCAAGCCGGCAAATCCAGCAGTCAATACCGGCGCGCAAGGAAACGCAAATACAAGCAAAAATATCTTGCAAGGAAAAGCGAAAAAGAGCTGGAGAAAATAGCAGACAATACGGAAAATACAGTGGTAAATTTAACTGATACTATTCTTACTAAGTCGGAAGAATAATTACTGTCGCTAGGTTTAACTTTTTGTCCTAGTGATAGGTTTTCCTACAATCAAACACGCTTAGATGTTTTTAAGTTTATTAGAAAAATCAAACTGATTAAGTATTTTAAATTGAACTCAGTACGCAAGAAATCACAAATGGAATCAGCAAATGCGGAAGGTTCAACATCAATGCGTGTGGGTGATTTGAGTGGACTTCAGAAACAATATGATCTGGCACACGAGGACGATTCTCAACCGGGCCCAACAGTCAGTCAGATCTTCACTGTATATTCACCTGCTCCCAGTCCCTTTAAACCAAAGTCGACTTTCCTTCCTCTTATGGCTAGGGATGCAGTGGACGTATTCAGTGACAGGGTTGTTACTGAGCTTAAGAATTTAAATCGGAAAGTCCTGAGTAAAACTAGACACACAAATTACATCAATGGCCAGTACCATCAATTGGTCAAGAAACTACAAAACAATTGTGATGTCATAATCAAAAAATCAGACAAAGGGGGCAACACAGTCCTCTGGGCACGTTCCGATTATTTCATTGAGGCCAACCAACATCTTTCTGATTTGTCATGTTATGCTATGTCTACCCAACATGAAATGTTAAAAAGTGATGCAATCATTCGCAAAAAGCTGCTTAACTGGCATAAAACAGGTTTACTCTCAAAAGATGAATTTAGGTTTCCGCATGTGGAACACCCCATTGTCCCTTTTTTGTATTTTCTGCCCAAAATTCATAAGTTGGTATGCCCTGTACCTGGTCGTCCCATTATCTCTGCCATAGGTAGCATCAATGAAAAGATATCCAAATATGTAGACTATTTTCTTCAACCTCAAATGATTAATTTAACATCTTTTTTAAAAGATACAACTGACTTTTTGAATAAGGTCAAAAATGTGCAATGGAATTCTAACTATTTATTTGTGATAATGGACATTGAGTCATTATACACTTCTATCAATCATTCACAAGGGATGCATGCTACAGAATATTATTTAAACAAACGGGATGTTCTGTTCCAAGAGCATAACACTATGTTAATGGAAATGATCAGAATCTGTCTAACCTCCAAATATTTTAAATTCCAGAGTAACATCTACCAGCAGTTGCGTGGGGTGGCCATGGGTTTGTGCTTCTCCCCCAGCTATTCATGCTTACATGTTGGCTGGTGGGAGGAGCGCGTTCTCAATGTCACACACGCCAGGTGGTTGCCACATATTTCCCATTATTGGCGTTACATTGACGATGTGTGCATTATCTGGAATGGTACTGTTGCTGAGGCCACGTCGTTTGTCAATGAGATCAATATCAACGACTTAAATTTAAAAATCAGGGCCACAATCAATAACGAGATGGCTGAATTTTTGGATGTCCAGCTATATGTAGATAATAACAAATTGGAAACCAAGCTTTTCCGCAAATCCACCGCGGGAAACTCTATACTCCACGCTCAGAGTGCCAACCCCATACACACAATCAATAGCATCCCCTATGGGGAATTTATTCGAATATGTCCAATCTGTAGTGATGTGGGAATAGCTGCTGCTTGTCTAGATTCCTCCTTGCAAAGATTTTTAAATAGGGGGTATTCTAGACGAGTACTGGATCAAGCCCTAGTCAAGGTTAAATCACTTGATAGAAACATGTTGTTAGCACCAAAATGTAAAAATCTGGAGTTTCACATCGGAATGTTCCATCAGACAGATCACTACTTTCAGCTCACAAGAGAGAACAATCGGCCGCATCATTTGCTCAGAATGGCCAATTGTCCTAACAAATAATATTTTAGGCCCAATTCCTCCCAGCTTGCCACCCATCACATTTAGGAGGGCACCGTCTATGCGGGATGCTTTGGATAAACCGATGCCGGAGGTTTTACAAAACAAATCATGGCTCAGCAAGACTGGTTTCTTTAAATGCACTTCGTGTCGCGCTTGCACCTTTTCCCGGAACTGCACATACTATACTACAGCTTTTAGTGATACCAAAATTCCAATAAAGGAGCACTTAACCTGCAGGTCGGAGTTTGCAGTTTACAAACTCAAGTGCACCTGCAATTTGGAATATATTGAGAGCACAAAACTCCCTGTACATAAGCGCATCTTACAACACATACGTGCTATTGTGAACAGCAATAGCGACTATCCGGTCGCTAGACATTTTAAAGCTGTTCACAACAATCAATTAAAAGATTTAGAATACACTGTCTTGTGCTCTGTACCACTCCCCAGGCGGGGAGGTGATCGGGAGAGAATATTAAGACAAAAAGAATCCCATTTCATTTCATTACGAAAGATTTGCATGTTTTTTTGTAATCCACCTAATGTTGGTTTTTTTCATTAGTATCCTTAAGGTGATTCCCTTCAGTTGTATCTTTAAAGTTGCAATAAGTCACTTTTTATGAATTAAGAGCTTATGTTTGACAAACATATCTGTGGCTCTACTTGCGGCTTTTCATATAGTTTTAATTATATCAGTATTTGAGAATTGCACTGTGCACATTCTATCTCCAAGCTGCATTAGGCATCTTTATATCTGTTGCCATTTGTAACGATATTTTGGTTTTCATTAATTGCTTCCGATGTTGCTTTAGCAATGTTTTTAATGCACTTTTTTGTATGAATCATCACGTTAAATCATGCACTTTATAAACATCATTTTTGTTTTATTTTTAGGCCATATTTTCACTATATGTTTTAACTCTGCCAATCAACAATTGAACAATGAATTGAATTTTGTCGACCTTGTCAAATTCTGATTTATTTGAACTATACAATGAAGGACAGCTCCAACTATGGACTAGACTGCGACATTTGTCATTTGCTGTTCTTCAGTTTTGTTTATGTATTAATTGAGACACTTGTCGATTATTTGCCATATATTTATATTGCATATATTATGAATCATACATTTTTTGTTGTAATGTTTTGGCATTATGCAATCATTACATAGCATGGTCTATTCAGTTATTGACATTATTTTTGTAGTAACTAATATTTGTGACTCACTCAATATGGCGACCATTGTAGTCTGTTTTTTATTTTTATTCAGGCATGTGTCAATTGAAATCACCTGTGTACGACCTATAAATTGTTGTTACATTTCGGGGCGCGTCATGTGAACAAGCTCCTTCACGGAGCGAAACGCGTCATGGATGACATTATGTCCTTCACTTTCTGTTGTGTGGAATAAAAATCCTGCCTTTTCACTTGAAAAAGACTTGCTGCCTTTCTTTGCCTTCTGATGCTGTGATCGTTTAAAAGTCATTTGGAAGAGGTCCTTACCTGGCTGTTCTCACCGTGGAGTGGTGAGCAGGAACATGGTTTTATATATATATATATATATATATATATATATATATATACGATAGGGGCAGTATCAATAAGTCAATCAATCGAAAACAAATGTAATCAACTTTTTTTCTATTGTATGAAACTTTTGTTTATATTTAACCACATTCAATCACTTTATAGCACTTCACCTCAAGGCTCTCACGATATTTAGGTGAGTTGTCCTTTTTTAGCCTTCACACTATTGAGGAGATCATTCTTAAGGGGTCAAACTTCATTCCATGTATCTGCATAAGGCTGGGCCTTAAATGGGACAATTTCCCTGGTAATGAGTTTGTGTCACGTTTATAGAGCTCCCTGCACTAAATTGTTGTAGGGTCACACACATGCCTCTGACGCACATACAAACCATAATGAATTCTGACTAACCAGTACCTGAAGGTGCAGTAGATAGGTAGTATAGCAAGGAACTCAGTGGTCACATATGTCAGGTTGTCCATACGAATGATCGATATATCCTGTATTTGTACAGATAATTACAAACCTGACCCAACCTACACATATTAATGTTTTGCAAGTGTCACAATTTGCATTGATGAAATCATAGGAAGCAACGTAAAACATTTTACGCTATAAAACTTTATGTACATCATTTAGAGTAATATTAAACGCATATTGGAGCATTAATGAACGATTCTGTATTTGAACAGACACACAATTGCACTTTTGTGAAATCAGAACTGAGTTTTTTTAAATCGAAAATTTTTATGTTTGAATATGTCTAATTGCGTTTTTATAATTTCCGCATAATATACAATGAAATTGACATTTGACATTCAATGTGATATATATTGATTTAAACCACTAATCATCATGGATTGAAATGTATAGATGCACATATTATGACCGCCTCACACTAGACCAACATGGCGACCGTAGAAATAAGAAATTATACGAGACTCGAATTTCGAAGTCCTTTGTTTATGTCAATAACTTGTTGGAAAGGCGCGAATTTGAAATGTATTCGTCCCCCTAATAAACATGGCTTCTCCAATTTCCCCTCATCAGTGAGCAAGGACGCCAGTCCGAAACGCATCTGATGACTAGCACCACCACCATGCAATGAAATAAATCTTTTTTGGAAAAGAGAAGACTGGCTTGGGTAATCAAGTTGGATGTTTATATATATATATATATATATATATATATATATATATATATATATATCCCCTTCGATGCTTGTGACGGAACCATTCCGTCATCAGTCACGGTTGGGCTGTGCTGATGACGGAATGGTTCCGTCACGACCACACCTATTTACATAGGGGCCCAGCAAAGGAGGAAAATATCTCCCGCAGCGATGCGGATATATATATATATATATATATATATATATATATATATATATATTACCTACTGGCGGTCGCCAGTAGGTATATATAGTTAGGATTTTTTCTCTATGGGATTTTTGAAAATTCTATGTCTAATAACTTTGGCGTTTGTGGACGGAATTGGCTGAAATTTTCTGGAAAATTGAACATTTTGTTTCTGAGCAGCCCCTGACAATTTGGGGAGGTTTCATCAAGGGGGGGCCGAGAAAAAAGGGGGGTCCCAAAACGCGTTTTTCCCATGTTAATTTCCATAGGGCGGTTGGCCTCACTTTTAGCTCGAACGGCTGAATGGATTTGCACGAAACTTGGCAAAATTGTAGGGACTGTTAGCCCGATGTGCCTTTGCTAGGTCTCAATATATGTGCTCCAGTGGATTTTGAGTAATTTAGGTTCAAAAAAAGATATATATCTGGGCGGAGCCTAACCACACATCTGATCTGATTGGCTGTCAGCACTTCATCCAAGAAGTGTTGGCAGCCATCTTGGGACCAATATACATGATAGCACCTCATTAAAAAGCATTGTAGTTAATAGAGGGTTTTAGGACTTTAGTTAAATTATAAATCATTTGTTGATGGTACAATACTCGTTTTAGGAATTGTGGTGGGTTCTAAGGTGATTTTACCATGTGAAAAAAACCTTCTGCTGTGATATCATGAATATTGTTTGAAAGAAAACTAATATCTCATGATTTTCCCACAGTGGTTTGGAAGGGGATCTATAAGCTAAACTTAAAGCATATTTTCTGTAAATTCACATTATCTTTCTCAGTCATGTGAAAATGAAGTCTGATATTCTCAGTAAAACATGTACATCCAACAAGGACAGAGACTGTCAGTTGATTCCTTTGTGTTCTACTGCAGCCTCCTAGAGTGTTCTAAAGAACAACTAGAGCGCTAACAGTCCTACTTATTACAAAGGTATGGCACACCTGAAGCCATCTTCATTGGAATAAAGTGGTAACTCTTAAAACATTTAATTTAAAAAGAAACAACATGAGGGGGTATATTTTGCCATAGAAAGTATGATTAGTGCTGCAGAATGAAAAATTAGGGCACATTTTGAGTGACTTCTCAAATCCTTTTCTATTTCATTAAAACATTCTGACATGCAGTCTCCCAAAATGGCCACCAGAGACAAAAGAGCCCAAATGTAGCCCAAATATCACCCAGATGTAGCCCAAGTATAGCCCAATGACAGAATGTCCCAGAGTGTTCTAAAGAACAACTAGAGCGCTAACAGTCCTACTTATTACAAAGGTATGGCACACCTGAAGCCATCTTGATTGGAATAAAGTGGTAACTCTTAAAACATTTAATTTAAAAAGAAACATGAGGGGGTATATTTTGCCATAGAAAGTATGATTAGTGCTGCAGAATGAAAAATTAGGGCACATTTTGAGTGACTTTTCAAATCCTCTTCTATTTCATTAAAAAATTCTGACATGCAGTCTCCCAAAATGGCCACCAGAGACAAAAGAGCCCAAATGTAGCCCAAATATCACCCAGATGTAGCCCAAGTATAGCCCAATGACAGAATGTCCCAGAGTGTTCTAAAGAACAACTAGAGCGCTAACAGTCCTACTTATTACAAAGGTATGGCACACCTGAAGCCATCTTGATTGGAATAAAGTGGTAACTCTTAAAACATTTAATTTAAAAAGGAACAAAATGAGGTGCTATATTTTGCCATATGAATTATGATTAGTGCTGCAGAAAGAAAAATTAGGGCACATTTTGAGTGACTTCTCAAACCCTCTTCAATTTCATTAAAAAATTCTGACATACAGTCTCCCAAGATGGCCACCAGAGACAAAAGAGCCTAAATGTAGCCCAAATATCACCCATATGTACCCCAAGTATAGCCCAATGACAGAATGTCCCAGAGTGTTCTAAAGAACAACTAGAGCGCTAACAGTCTTACTTATGACAAAAGTATGGCACACCAGAAGCCATCTTGATTGGAATGAAGTGGTAAGTCTGAAAACACTCAATTTAAAAAGGAACAACATGAGGGGGTTAATTTTGCCATAGAAAGTATGATTAGTGCTGCAGAAAGAAAAATTAGGGATCATTTTGAGTGACTTCTCAAATCCTCTTCTATTTCATTAAAAAAATTCTGACATGCAGACTGAAACATGCACTTTGAATACCAGCAGCAGACGTCCCTGGTGAGCAGTAGCTTTACTACAGTGATCTAATGTGCAACTAGAGTGCTAACATTCAGAATTTATGGCAAATGTGTGACACATCTGAATGCCTTCTTGATGGAACCAAAGTAAACAAGCATTGAAAATGCAATAGATCTCGTCCTTGTTTAAGTTAAAGCCATTCTGTTTGTAATGAGGTGGCTTTTTAGCTTTGCTTTTATTAGTGTTTTTTCAACTTTCATGTAAATAACATGCATCTGTATGCATATAAGTATATGTATGCATGCATTTATGTTTGTATTTATATAGATATACAGATGATATATGTTTATATATGTATGTATATATAAATATTCACTGAAAAAACCATAGGTTATAGACCATATATAGTTAGGAATTAGCATTTACAAAACCTTGAAAATTCACTGAAAAAACCATAGGTTATAGACCATATATAGTTAGGAATTAGCATTTACAAAACCTTGAAAATTCACTGAAAAAACCATAGGTTATAGACCATATATAGTTAGGAATTCACATTTACAAAACCTTATTTTACTCACACAAAACCATTGAAATTCCATATATAGTTAGTTGCACTAACTATATATCGCGCACCGCAATCCACTGCTGATGATGTCACATATTACATCATTCATGACATGATCAGTGACATCACTGATGACATCTCAAATGACTCATCAAAAAATCTTTAGTGTCTTTTACATGGGATTTAAGCTGAGTCACCAAGGGAAACAAGAAACTGTCTATAAACTTTGACATGTTCTCCGTTAGTCCGTTGATAGATGATACTATTGGTCGACCCAGAGGTTCTATTGCGTTCTGGGCAGGTGGTAAAAAGTGGGAATTGTATGGTTGTTGCTGCGTAAATACATATTTTCTTCACTTCCCAACATTAGTTTCCTGTACCACTTGTTGACCAATTCATCATATCTCCTTATGCCATCCTTGTACTTCCTCTCGTCTGTTTGTTGGTAATATTGTCTGTCCGAGAGCTGTCTTAGCGCTTCTTTATGGTAGTATTCCCGGGTGAGTAGCACCACATTACCGCCCTTATCTGAGGGCTTGATTATAGTATTTTCATCTTTCTGGAGACTTAGCAGAGCATCTCTCTCTTGAGGGTTGATGTTATTGTTTCCCCTTATCGTTGTTCGTTTGCCTCTTAAGGTCACCAGATCTTTCAGAACAGTCTCAGAGAAGGCGTCTATCGCATCCCATGGCATTACAGGACAGAATGTCGACATTGGTTTTAGTCCGCTTTCTTCTCTCTCCTGTGTGATATCATTAATTATTGCTCTGTCGATCATGGTGTTACCTTGTGAGCTTTGTGTGTTCCTTTCCATCCTTAGATTTTCTAAGTTTTCTATCCCTCTTAGATCTTCACAGGATAGAATATCAGTAGCAGTTAGTCTTTTGTTGGCAGGTTTCGGTTCTTTGGTTGATGTTCTTAGTTGGTGATATTTGTGTAGTTTTAGTTTCCTTATGAAAGCGTGCAGGTCAATCCTCATTTGCGTATATTCACTTTTATTGTTTGGGCAGAAGCTTAGGCCTCGACTGAGTGAATTCTTTTCTGCCTCCGTCAATATTCTCTTGGATAAATTAACCACCGTAAGATCATCTGTTTGCCCGGCGGTCGTTATTTGTTGGTTTTTCTTCTTTTCCTCCATGTCTAGGCCCTTCCTTTTCCTGCCACCGCCTGCCCTCCTTGTTCTCCTCCTGCTCCGCTCTCTGGTGGTTTGTTCTTGCCGCCTCGCAACCATGCTTGGCGGATTACTGTACACTCGTTGTGAAAAGGAGGAGGGATAGGGGTTTGTCCTCCTTTCTGCTTCCCGGCTGTTGTTCTTTTTCTCTGTTCCTCCACCGCCTCACTGTCGGTGACTTCCGATTCCGATGTATTTACTGGCGACACCGTGCCCTGGGCTCTTTTGCGATCCACCTCTCTTCTGGGTTCGTCGTATTTCTTGGCAAATGTTAGTATTCTGCCACAAAGGTAGTCGTTTTCATCCCTTGTATATTTTTCTTGTTTGCGTGTTTTAATTTTTTCTTCGTATTTTGCCAAGCGGGTCTTCAATTGATCTTTCAGAATTGCCAGTTTCTCAGGTTTTTCCTCCTTCGACAGTTCCTCTTCCACTGTCTGTATTTCCGCTAAAGTTTTTTCGCGGTCACTCCAGGCGTATTTGACCAGTATCACCAGTGTGCCTTCACAATATTGTGCAGTGTGTTCAGCCCACTCCGTTAGCAGTTGAGGATCCGGGTTTTCATAGGAGGGAATGGTGTACACTCTTAAGCCTCTTGGTACCCTCTTATCGTCTATATAACTTTGGAGGCTAGTGGCCTCCCACCATTTACGCACCTCGCGTTCGTAAAGTCTCTCAAGTTTCACCAAAAGTTCGTTTAATTTCGTTTTTGGTTGTGGTGGCACTGCACTTACGCTTGCTGTTACATTCTCTTGGTCAAACCACCCAAATGGTGAAACAGCGCATTATTCAACATAAAAGTAGAATAAATTGCCAGGTTCTTACAGCACCCCTTGTACCTCATTTCATTGAACACAGACATCGAGACATTGACCTGCGGTGGCAGGTGATTGAACATCTCAAACTCCCAATTAGAGGTGGCAGTATAACAATGCTTCTAAACCGAGCTGAGTGTAAATGGATTTCATTGGCAGACTCTGTAAACCGGGGTTTAAACACTCTGGATGAGTGGAATAGTACTGTTACCTCATGAATGTCTGTTCCGGTACTTTCACCCTCTTCTGACCACTTTGAGCCTGATTAATGCTTATATCAATACATCATGCTTTATGAGCCAAATGTTTTACTAAATCTTTAATCGCAACTTATCTACCAACATCTGTGTTTTCCAAACCTTTAAATGGTGCAATTGTTATGCCATGCATTGTCTGTCTCATGCATTGTCTGTCTCATAAGCTAAGCTTCATTCACTGACGCGCAGTCACCCCTTCGCTTTCTATGTCCCTGCCCACTTTCCACGCCCCCTCCCATACGTCATCCGCCCCCTTCACTAGTTACTTCCTGGTTAGCTCCAGCAGTCCCGGGCCGCCACGAACCTCCGTGCAAGTCGGAACCCGCACTCTGGATTCATTCTCCCACAGCGCCAGATTAATTCAGGTAATTCATCTCCTGAAATGCCGAGCAGCCTTAAAAATGTCCCGATGCCCGTATTGCTTGAAGTACATGCGGAATTTCCGCTCCTTCTGAAACATGGTTTCTTCTTACAGACGCTGTTCCGGCATCATTTAGAGAAACCTGAACTATCCCCATGACGGGTCACGACTCATCCGTATGCTGATCCTTTTGTAAGTTGTTCTTTCCGTTTCCCCCCCCCCTCCCCCGCCCCCTGCTTCCACCTCCCCCGGTTTCCTGAATCTTGCTCTCCATTTCGCAGGATCGCCTGTATCCAAGGTTTCCTCACGACTGGCAACTACTCAGTACCAGCGTTTTCCTTCCACTCAGGTATGCCGCCATTACATGTCTGCATCTTAACCATGTAATTTCCCTCCCCCCCAACCTTAGGCCCCCTGTCCTTAGCTCACGCGCTGTGCAATTGCATGAGACCAATCACTGCTGCTCGCTGAGAGGTCGCTCTCCTAGTCTCCCTGGAGAGACCTGGCATTGTGTGCTGCCTGCATTTATAATTGCATTATCGTGTGTTGCCTGCATTATTGTGCGCTGCCTGCATTTATAATTGCATTATCGTGTTTTGCCTGCATTTATTATTGCATTGTAGCGCTTCGCCTCGCTTCCACGTGTTGCTTGCTATTGTTATTGTTTTCTAGCGCTTCGCCTCGCTTCCACTGCATTAATTTTTATTTTACATTAGAGCGAGTTTACCCCCGGCGCTGTGCTCTGCCCTCCCCTCCGCTGCCATTTTGTTGATTGTTGTTGTCCTCGTAAGCCCGCCCCGCCTCCCAGCTGAGACACCCTCCCACTAAGTATATACAGCGCTCCCGTACCTGGAAGCGCTGTGATCCCCTCACTGCTGCTCACTGAGAGGTCGATCCCCTAGTCTCCCTGGAGAGACCTGGTATCGTGTGCTGCCTGCATTTATAATTGCATTATCATGTGTTGCCTGCATTATCGTGCGCTGCCTGCATTTATAATTGCATTATCGTGTTTTGCCTGCATTTATTATTGCATTGTAGCGCTTCGCCTCGCTTCCACGTGTTGCTTGCTATTGTTATTGTTTTCTAGCGCTTCGCCTCGCTTCCACTGCATTAATTTTTATTTTACATTAGAGCGAGTTTACCCCCGGGGCTGTGCTCTGCCCTCCCCTCCGCTGCAATTTTGTTGATTGTTGTTGTCCTCGTAAGCCCGCCCCGCCTCCAGCTGAGACGCCCTCGCCCCTCCCCTTTCCACTTCCCATTTATGACCTATGACCCAACGCGCAGCGTTCACGCGCAGCGATCGCGCCCCATCCGCGCCGAAGGTGCGCCAAAGGTAAGCCCGTCTACGCCCGTCCGCGCCTGGACCGCGCCCAGTGCCATACCCCCTGGTCCCCGTATTACCTACGATGCCACCACCCTCCTAGCCCTTAACCCCGGCCGTTCCCCCAACTGCATCCAAGCCACTCCTGGACACACCCACGGACCCTTCTCATGCAACTCCTGCAAATTCTACGGCACCAACAAGAACTCCCCATCTACGATCACACAACAGATATCCGACCCCAACCACCTACAATGCATCTTGCTCAACACCCGATCGGTCCACAGGCACGCCATTGACCTCTGGAATCTACTAGACACCATCTCTCCGGACGTCGCCTTCCTGACAGAAACATGGATGAACGCCACCTCAGCCCCAGACATCACCATTGCCATCCCGGAAGACTATAAGATCATACGCAAGGACCGTACCGGCCACACAGGAGGAGGTATCGCTATCGTCCATAAGAAATCCATCCGCATCTCAACCAGCTCAGACGTCAATCTCGCCAACTCTGAACACCTTCACTTCCAGATCCACATCGACCCCAAAACTACACTCAGAGGCACCCTCCTTTATAGGCCACCAGGACCCCGCGCAAAGTTTAGTGAAGACATCACGGACTTCATCACTCCACACGCGCTCCCCTCCGAGGATTACATCCTTTTGGGCGACCTCAACTTTCACCTTGAAAAGAACAACGACCGCAACACCACCACCCTGTTGGACAACCTCGCCAACCTCGGACTTAAACAACTTGTCACCACCTCCACCCACATCGCAGGTCACACACTCGACCCTATCTTAACCTCCAGCAAACATGTCTCCTTCAACCACACCACTGCTCTCCTTTGGACTGACCACAGCTGCGTTCACTTCACCTACAACAAGCCCACCTCCTACAACCACCCCCAACCCACTCTGCAAAGAAACTGGAACAAAATCACCATCGACCAGATCTCCTCATCGCTTCTTCTAAACCCCCCAGCCCACTCTTCAAACCCAGACCAAGCAGCCACCAACCTCACCCAATGGTTATCCAACAGCGCCGACATCCTAGCACCACTGAAAAAACGACATATCAAACTAGGCAGCAAAGGCCTCCTGGTTCAACGATGATCTTAAGAAATCCAAGAAACTCTGCCGCTCCCTTGAGAAGGCCTGGAAAAAAGACCCAACCACCAGCACCAAGGACACCTTCAAAAACGCCACCCGCATACACCACCAACTGATCCGGACCGCCAAAAAAGCCGCTTTCAAGGACAGACTAGATAACAACGCCCACAACAGCAAGGAATTATTCAACATCGTCAAGGAATTTACCAACCCCCCGGCCAACTCCAACGACATCACCCCCTCTCAAGCCCTCTGCGACTCCCTAGCCTCATTCTTCCACAACAAAATTGCAGACATCCACAACAGCTTCGACAACCGACCCGAAGACCAACCCTCCAAACCCCCTTCAGGACCACCACCCCCCCGGAACATCCTCAACGACTGGAAGCCTATCTCCACTGAGGACACCATCCGTCTGATGAACTCTATCCACTCAGGATCCCCCACAGACCCATGCCCTCACCACATCTTTAACAAAGCAGACTCCATTATAGCACCGCACCTCCGAGACGTCATCAACTGCTCCCTCAACTCCGCAACCTTCCCGGAAAGCTGGAAACATGCCGAACTCAGCGCCCTTTTGAAAAAACCCACTGCTGACCCCACCGAACTCAAAAACTACCGCCCTATCTCACTCCTTCCATTCCCTGCCAAAGTCATCGAGAAAGCTGTCAACAATCAACTCGCCGCCTTCCTCGAAACCAACAAATCCCTCGACTCCTCACAGTCCGGCTTCCGAGCCAAACACAGCACTGAGACCGCTCTCATCGCCGCAACTGACGACATTCGATCTTTACTGGACAACGGAGACACAGTCGCCCTCATCCTCCTCGACCTCTCCGCAGCCTTCGACACAGTCTGTCATAGCACCCTTCTACAGCGCCTCAGAAACATCGGAATCCAAGGGAAAGCACTGGAATGGATCACTTCGTTCCTCACCGGAAGAACCCAGAGAGTCCGCCTCCCACCATTCAAGTCAGAGGCCACTGAAGTCATTTGTGGCGTGCCACAAGGATCTTCTCTCAGCCCCACCCTCTTCAACATATACATGAGCCCCCTTGCGAACATCGTTCGCCAACACAACCTCAACATCATCTCCTACGCTGACGACACTCAACTGATCCTCTCACTCACCAAAGACCCTAACACCGCCAAAACCAACTTACACGAAGGAATGAAAGAAGTAGCCGAGTGGATGAAGCTCAGCCGTCTGAAACTGAACTCTGACAAAACAGAAGTCCTCATCTTAGGCACCTCCCCCTCCGCCTGGGATGACTCTTGGTGGCCAGAGGCCCTTGGAAAGGCACCCATCCCGACAGACCACGCACGGAACCTGGGCGTCATCCTGGACTCCTCACTCTCGATGACCAGACAAGTCAACGCCGTTTCATCATCTTGTTTCAACATTCTTCGCATGCTCAAAAAAACATTTTGTTGGATCCCCACCGAAACTCGTAAAACGGTCACCCACGCACTGGTCACTAGCCGCCTGGACTACGGAAACACCCTCTACGCCGGTACCACCGCAAAACTCCCGAAAAAACTCCAACGCATCCAGAACGCCTCTGCCAGGCTCATACTCGACATCCCGCATAAAGAACACATCTCTGGTCATCTGAAAACCCTCCACTGGCTCCCCATAAATAAGAGGATTACCTTCCGCCTCCTTACCCACGCACACAAAGCACTCTACGAACTTGGACCTGAATGCCTCAACACACGACTGTCCTTCTACACCCCCTCCCGTCAGCTACGATCCTCCAACCAAGCTTTTGCCTGCATTTATTATTGCATTGTAGCGCTTCGCCTCGCTTCCACGTGTTGCTTGCTATTGTTATTGTTTTCTAGCGCTTCGCCTCGCTTCCACTGCATTAATTTTTATTTTACATTAGAGCGAGTTTACCCCCGGCGCTGTGCTCTGCCCTCCCCTCCGCTGCCATTTTGTTGATTGTTGTTGTCCTCGTAAGCCCGCCCCGCCTCCCAGCTGAGACGCCCTCCCACTAAGTATATACAGCACTCCCGTACCTGGAAGCGCTGTGATCCCCTCACTGCTGCTCACTGAGAGGTCGCTCCCCTAGTCTCCCTGGAGAGACCTGGTATCGTGTGCTGCCTGCATTTATAATTGCATTATCATGTGTTGCCTGCATTATCGTGCGCTGCCTGCATTTATAATTGCATTATCGTGTTTTGCCTGCATTTATTATTGCATTGTAGCGCTTCGCCTCGCTTCCACGTGTTGCTTGCTATTGTTATTGTTTTCTAGCGCTTCGCCTCGCTTCCACTGCATTAATTTTTATTTTACATTAGAGCGAGTTTACCCCCGGGGCTGTGCTCTGCCCTCCCCTCCGCTGCCATTTTGTTGATTGTTGTTGTCCTCGTAAGCCCGCCCCGCCTCCAGCTGAGACGCCCTCGCCCCTCCCCTTTCCACTTCCCATTTATGACCTATGACCCAACGCGCAGCGTTCACGCGCAGCGATCGCGCCCCATCCGCGCCGAAGGTGCGCCAAAGGTAAGCCCGTCTACGCCCGTCCGCGCCTGGACCGCGCCCAGTGCCATACCCCCTGGTCCCCGTATTACCTACGATGCCACCACCCTCCTAGCCCTTAACCCCGGCCGTTCCCCCAACTGCATCCAAGCCACTCCTGGACACACCCACGGACCCTTCTCATGCAACTCCTGCAAATTCTACGGCACCAACAAGAACTCCCCATCTACGATCACACAACAGATATCCGACCCCAACCACCTACAATGCATCTTGCTCAACACCCGATCGGTCCACAGGCACGCCATTGACCTCTGGAATCTACTAGACACCATCTCTCCGGACGTCGCCTTCCTGACAGAAACATGGATGAACGCCACCTCAGCCCCAGACATCACCATTGCCATCCCGGAAGACTATAAGATCATACGCAAGGACCGTACCGGCCACACAGGAGGAGGTATCGCTATCGTCCATAAGAAATCCATCCGCATCTCAACCAGCTCAGACGTCAATCTCGCCAACTCTGAACACCTTCACTTCCAGATCCACATCGACCCCAAAACTACACTCAGAGGCACCCTCCTTTATAGGCCACCAGGACCCCGCGCAAAGTTTAGTGAAGACATCACGGACTTCATCACTCCACACGCGCTCCCCTCCGAGGATTACATCCTTTTGGGCGACCTCAACTTTCACCTTGAAAAGAACAACGACCGCAACACCACCACCCTGTTGGACAACCTCGCCAACCTCGGACTTAAACAACTTGTCACCACCTCCACCCACATCGCAGGTCACACACTCGACCCTATCTTAACCTCCAGCAAACATGTCTCCTTCAACCACACCACTGCTCTCCTTTGGACTGACCACAGCTGCGTTCACTTCACCTACAACAAGCCCACCTCCTACAACCACCCCCAACCCACTCTGCAAAGAAACTGGAACAAAATCACCATCGACCAGATCTCCTCATCGCTTCTTCTAAACCCCCCAGCCCACTCTTCAAACCCAGACCAAGCAGCCACCAACCTCACCCAATGGTTATCCAACAGCGCCGACATCCTAGCACCACTGAAAAAACGACATATCAAACTAGGCAGCAAAGGCCTCCTGGTTCAACGATGATCTTAAGAAATCCAAGAAACTCTGCCGCTCCCTTGAGAAGGCCTGGAAAAAAGACCCAACCACCAGCACCAAGGACACCTTCAAAAACGCCACCCGCATACACCACCAACTGATCCGGACCGCCAAAAAAGCCGCTTTCAAGGACAGACTAGATAACAACGCCCACAACAGCAAGGAATTATTCAACATCGTCAAGGAATTTACCAACCCCCCGGCCAACTCCAACGACATCACCCCCTCTCAAGCCCTCTGCGACTCCCTAGCCTCATTCTTCCACAACAAAATTGCAGACATCCACAACAGCTTCGACAACCGACCCGAAGACCAACCCTCCAAACCCCCTTCAGGACCACCACCCCCCCGGAACATCCTCAACGACTGGAAGCCTATCTCCACTGAGGACACCATCCGTCTGATGAACTCTATCCACTCAGGATCCCCCACAGACCCATGCCCTCACCACATCTTTAACAAAGCAGACTCCATTATAGCACCGCACCTCCGAGACGTCATCAACTGCTCCCTCAACTCCGCAACCTTCCCGGAAAGCTGGAAACATGCCGAACTCAGCGCCCTTTTGAAAAAACCCACTGCTGACCCCACCGAACTCAAAAACTACCGCCCTATCTCACTCCTTCCATTCCCTGCCAAAGTCATCGAGAAAGCTGTCAACAATCAACTCGCCGCCTTCCTCGAAACCAACAAATCCCTCGACTCCTCACAGTCCGGCTTCCGAGCCAAACACAGCACTGAGACCGCTCTCATCGCCGCAACTGACGACATTCGATCTTTACTGGACAACGGAGACACAGTCGCCCTCATCCTCCTCGACCTCTCCGCAGCCTTCGACACAGTCTGTCATAGCACCCTTCTACAGCGCCTCAGAAACATCGGAATCCAAGGGAAAGCACTGGAATGGATCACTTCGTTCCTCACCGGAAGAACCCAGAGAGTCCGCCTCCCACCATTCAAGTCAGAGGCCACTGAAGTCATTTGTGGCGTGCCACAAGGATCTTCTCTCAGCCCCACCCTCTTCAACATATACATGAGCCCCCTTGCGAACATCGTTCGCCAACACAACCTCAACATCATCTCCTACGCTGACGACACTCAACTGATCCTCTCACTCACCAAAGACCCTAACACCGCCAAAACCAACTTACACGAAGGAATGAAAGAAGTAGCCGAGTGGATGAAGCTCAGCCGTCTGAAACTGAACTCTGACAAAACAGAAGTCCTCATCTTAGGCACCTCCCCCTCCGCCTGGGATGACTCTTGGTGGCCAGAGGCCCTTGGAAAGGCACCCATCCCGACAGACCACGCACGGAACCTGGGCGTCATCCTGGACTCCTCACTCTCGATGACCAGACAAGTCAACGCCGTTTCATCATCTTGTTTCAACATTCTTCGCATGCTCAAAAAAACATTTTGTTGGATCCCCACCGAAACTCGTAAAACGGTCACCCACGCACTGGTCACTAGCCGCCTGGACTACGGAAACACCCTCTACGCCGGTACCACCGCAAAACTTCCGAAAAAACTCCAACGCATCCAGAACGCCTCTGCCAGGCTCATACTCGACATCCCGCGTAAAGAACACATCTCTGGTCATCTGAAAACCCTCCACTGGCTCCCCATAAATAAGAGGATTACCTTACGCCTCCTTACCCACGCACACAAAGCACTCTACGAACTTGGACCTGAATGCCTCAACACACGACTGTCCTTCTACACCCCCTCCCGTCAGCTACGATCCTCCAACCAAGCTCTTGCCACTGTTCCTCGCATCAACAAATCCACCATGGGAGGCAGATCCTTCTCCTACCTGGCAGCCAAAACTTGGAACTCCCTTCCCACACACCTTCGCCTTACTCAGAACCACCTAGCATTCAGAAAGCAACTTAAAACTTGGATATTCGACATGTAATTCCCCACCCCTCCGCAAGCGCCTTGAGACCCTATGGGTATGTAGCGCGCTATACAAATCTTTTTGACTTGACTTGACTTGACTTGACCTTCACTACATAGGTTTGCTCCTTGATAACATGGCTCTTACGCTTGTGATTGATAGTTTCTTCACCCGGCTCACATATCCGCCCTTACAGTAAGTCCTTCCAGTCCCATTGCCCGATCTCTTAAAATGAACTTTGTCCCCTTGCAGCACTCCAAAAATTGTCAACCCTGTCTTGAAGAGGATCCCAAACAACTGAGGATCGAAACACCGTCGACACTGCAGCGCAATTCTCTGGCGCACTACTTTTGGCTCATAACTGTGTCATACTTGCAATTTGAAATAATTTGAACTTATCCTTGAGCCTACACTGTATATAATGTTGTCACTCTGCGCCGTCCACGCTGTTCACCCCGTTCACTTGCGTCGTCACTTTCACTTAATTATCACCTTGTCACCAAGTGCCATTTGGGTTGTCACATGAATGCTTTCATGTACAGTGCTGCTTTACAACTGTATTCCCATATGAAAAAACGGTGAATAACAAGCCTTACACTAATGAATTGAGACTCCTTGTTGTCCTTCGTCTGCAATGCTTGGTGCATGCATATTTTAAATTGCCTTATTTACTGGTACCTATTGGGACATTGTGTTCTACATATACCTTATACCCAGTCCCAGTTTGGTTTATGGGTTTCACTCCTGTTCTTTTTCGCTATTGCACACTTCAGCGGTGCGACAGTCATTTTGGCATAGAGGCCACACCTCCCACTTAAAAATCGGAGCCCTTCAATGGGCGACTCGAATGAGTCTGCGTTGGTTTGTGGGTCTTGTAGTGTGTCTGACCTGTTTCAAGCCCACCAATGGGCCTCCACTTGCACATCCGGCTTGTCAATTCTCCACGGATGCCTCCACATTGAGACTCTGTGATACGGAGCTCCGTGGCCCCAAATTTCCGGTTGGTGCATCTCCCATGGGAGGCCATGTATAAATCAAAGCTCCTAGGTTCCCACCAGTTAGAGAAGCACTCTGACATCCACTACAGCAACCTTCATGAGGTAAAAGCCGGATCGGCAAGCGGATCCAGTTTACAGCATGCCTGTCGATTCACGCCGGCCGAGTTTCATGCTCGTTGCACTCTTCAGCGGCGCAACAGTCATTTAGAGGCCACACATCCCACTTAAAAATATGAGCCCTCCAATGGGCGACTCAAATGAGTCGAATGAGTCCGCGTTGGTTGTGGGTCTTGTAGTGTGTGCCTCAGTTATGTGCCGCTGTCTGAGCTGTTTCAAGCCCACCAATATCTATTTACTGTGAGGTTTTCTTTTATACTTCTTTTTTATCAATTATCTATGATTTTAAAGTTCCAGTAACCTTAACTTACCACAATGGTTTGATTTTAATATACAATGTATTTATAGTCTCTTGCTATCCTTTTAGACATGGTTTAGAATTTTTTAACCTCATTTTATCAATTTTGGTCTTACATAAATCATTGTATTTATTGTATCCATGGTATTGATTCAGTATTTCATAAAGTCTTTTGCCCATGTTTATTTTTACAGTATGTGGTTCTGTTTGACCAATCAAGGGTGCATTTTCACGTCACTACTTAAACTTACTGATTTCACCAGCACGTCATGTGATCAAGACCGTGGAGTAATGGTTGAAACGCGTCATGCTGGGCACTAGCCGTTATTGGCTGGATGATATGAAATAGATTTCTGAAAAAAAAGCACTGCATTTCTGAATACACTTGGTGGTCGGTACCTGCTGTCTCGGAATCATTGGTGCGGCGAGCCAGGATCATGTATAATGTGTGAATTTCACTTGTTTTATGTCAGTAAAATTTCCAGCTAACTATAACTGGTGTGAAACCTATGGTTTTTTCAGTGAATTTAATAGGTTTTTTAAATGCTATTTCCTACCTAACTATAACTGGTGTGAAACCTATGGTTTTTTCAGTGAATATATATATATATATATATATATATATATATATATATATATATATATATATATATATATCTATATATATCTATATATATGTATATATATATATATATATATATATATATAGATATATATATATATATATATATATATATATATATATATATATATATATATATATATATATATATATCTATATATATATATATATATATATATATTTATATATATATATATATATATATATATATATATATATATATATATATATATATATATATATACAAGCAGCCTGTCCCGACGTTGTCCGGGTATCAATTGCTGCCAGCCAGTAGTATATTGTTTTGTAGGATTTCGTTTTGATAGCATTTCTTATCTGTGACAGGCCTGTGAAATGCTCCGATTCACAGATGCACTTAAGAGTGCGCGTTCAGTAGTGTGTGAACTCAAGTTTCCCTACTTTATTTTTCCTTGCAATATTATATAGTGCGAACTCGACAACATGGCATGAGCACAATTTACATTACAGAAGAACACCTTCATTTGTGGTAGGCACGCGGAGACAAAGCGATTTGCCTGGAATCACAGGATGTTGAGCTGATGCCGAGATTCGAACGTAGCTCCCCAGCTATAAAGTTCGCAATTCTAGAACTTGTGGCGGGAGGTGTGTCTAAAAGTGTATGTCGGTGCTGGCCATCAGTGAGAGAGACCTGTGCATTTTTCAAATGGGTGGTGAAAAAATATGAGTATGTTGCTGGAGATGTGGGCCGCCGTGCCACCAATGTACTTACCGGGGGAGGGTAAACAACCATTATTCTGCAACTTTCTTTCCGCATACCATCACTCCGCATACTTTCATTACGAAAGTACCATGACTCCGCAATGCCATTATAATGAATGGCATTACATTTTATATGCTGTTACCACGCATATATTTACAACAAAATTCGTTGTAAATGCATGAATGGTAAAAGCATATTTTTTTTAATGTTTGGAAAAGGTATGTATGGGTATAGGGGTACATGTTTTGGGGTACTGATGTATATGTTTTGGGGTGTTTGTGTGTTTTAAGGGTTCACATATACTTTTGGGTTATGGGGTACAGGGGTAGTTTTAGGGTTTAGGGAAAGGTATAGGTTTTGGAGTACAGGGGTATTTTTAGGGTTCAGAGCTAGGTTTGGGTTTTGGGGTACAGGGGTATTTTTAGGGTTCAGGGGTAGGTTTGAGTTTTGTTGTACAGGGGTATTTTAAGGGTTCAGGGCTAGGTTTGGGTTTTGGGGTACAGGGGTATTTTAGGGTTCAGGGGTAGGTTTGGGTTTTGGGGTACAGTGGTATTTTTAGGGTTCAGGGCTAGGTTTTGGTTTTGAGGTACAGGGATATTTTTAGGGTTCAGGGGTAGGTTTGGGTTTTGAGGTACAGGGGTATTTATAGGGTTCAGGGTTAGGTTTGGGTTTGGGGGTACCGGGGTATTTTTAGGGTTTAGGGATAGGTTTGGGTTTTGGGGTACAGGGTATATTATTAGGGTTAAGATGGGTTAGTGTTTAAGGGTGTTGGGGTATTTTAAGGGGTAATCGTGAGTTATGATTATAGGGGGCAGGGGTATTTAAAGGGCGCAGGGTGGGATTAGCATACGATATGAGACATGGCATGAAGGGCGGAATGTACCACACACCCCCAGCATTTGTCACGCCCCCAGCACACGCCCACAGCACAATGCAGACATGCCCACAAGGGACTACTTTGCTGGCACGGTTCTTTTACCTTTTAAATGTATATGGTGGCCGTCTGCATAGCCTATGTCCTTCTGCTGCAACTGCCCTTTCCAACGCTGTATTAGGTGTTATGATTGGTGCTGTGGTTCCTGATATTACCCGCCTCAAAGGTTTGGGCTCTCTCTTTATTATATTAGTATATAAATATATATATATATATATATATATATATATATATATATATATATATATATATATATATATTTTCCTCCAAATGCCCGAAAGCTTAAAGATGCACACACAGCAGCTGTCACCATCAGGCTTTTATTAACATGAGACCGGAATTTCATCCAGAGTAAAATTTCCTTTCTTCAGCCTACGCGTTTCGAGGACACAGCCTCTTCTTCCTGGGCTGCTCTGCATACTCGCACAGGTGCTCCAAATTCGTTAATTTAAATACATGCCATTACCCCCAGTGGGTTGTGCTTAGTGCCTTTTGCATGCTGGGATGTTGAGTCCGATTTAAAAGAAGTCATTATTTGCGGTGAGTCCCTTTGTGAATACACTTTTTTTGAGCATTGATGAAGCATTAAAGAACCTTTAGTGGGCCCCCAAATGTCATTCCGGTATAGTAACTCACAACTGCTGCGCTGCACGGCATTGGCACAGTTCCTGGTTGCCGCGCTGCCTCTCCTTCCATTGTTGGGACGGTGCAATCTTTCACGGCAGGGCAGCCGCGTTTATTTGTTTTCCTCCAAATGCCCGAAAGCTTAAAGATGCACACACAGCAGCTGTCACCATCAGGCTTTTATTAACATGAGACCGGAATTTCATCCAGAGTAAAATTTCCTTTCTTCAGCCTACGCGTTTCGAGGACACAGCCTCTTCTTCCTGGGCTGCTCTGCATACTCGCACAGGTGCTCCAAATTCGTTAATTTAAATACATGCCATTACCCCCAGTGGGTTGTGCTTAGTGCCTTTTGCATGCTGGGATGTTGAGTCCGATTTAAAAGAAGTCATTATTTGCGGTGAGTCCCTTTGTGAATACACTTTGTTTGAGCATTGATGAAGCATTAAAAAACCTTTAGTGGGCCCCCAAATGTCATTCCGGTATAGTAACTCACAACTGCTGCGCTGCACGGCATTGGCACAGTTCCTGGTTGCCGCGCTGCCTCTCCTTCCATTGTTGGGACGGTGCAATCTTTCACGGCAGGGCAGCCGCGTTTATTTGTTTTCCTCCAAATGCCCGAAAGCTTAAAGATGCACACACAGCAGCTGTCACCATCAGGCTTTTATTAACATGAGACCGGAATTTCATCCAGAGTAAAATTTCCTTTCTTCAGCCTACGCGTTTCGAGGACACAGCCTCTTCTTCCTGGGCTGCTCTGCATACTCGCACAGGTGCTCCAAATTCGTTAATTTAAATACATGCCATTACCCCCAGTGGGTTGTGCTTAGTGCCTTTTGCATGCTGGGATGTTGAGTCCGATTTAAAAGAAGTCATTATTTGCGGTGAGTCCCTTTGTGAATACACTTTGTTTGAGCATTGATGAAGCATTAAAAAACCTTTAGTGGGCCCCCAAATGTCATTCCGGTATAGTAACTCACAACTGCTGCGCTGCACGGCATTGGCACAGTTCCTGGTTGCCGCGCTGCCTCTCCTTCCATTGTTGGGACGGTGCAATCTTTCACGGCAGGGCAGCCGCGTTTATTTGTTTTCCTCCAAATGCCCGAAAGCTTAAAGATGCACACACAGCTGCTGTCACCATCAGGCTTTTATTAACATGAGACCGGAATTTCATCCAGAGTAAAATTTCCTTTCTTCAGCCTACGCGTTTCGAGGACACAGCCTCTTCTTCCTGGGCTGCTCTGCATACTCGCACAGGTGCTCCAAATTCGTTAATTTAAATACATGCCATTACCCCCAGTGGGTTGTGCTTAGTGCCTTTTGCATGCTGGGATGTTGAGTCCGATTTAAAAGAAGTCATTATTTGCGGTGAGTCCCTTTGTGAATACACTTTGTTTGAGCATTGATGAAGCATTAAAAAACCTTTAGTGGGCCCCCAAATGTCATTCCGGTATAGTAACTCACAACTGCTGCGCTGCACGGCATTGGCACAGTTCCTGGTTGCCGCGCTGCCTCTCCTTCCATTGTTGGGACGGTGCAATCTTTCACGGCAGGGCAGCCGCGTTTATTTGTTTTCCTCCAAATGCCCGAAAGCTTAAAGATGCACACACAGCAGCTGTCACCATCAGGCTTTTATTAACATGAGACCGGAATTTCATCCAGAGTAAAATTTCCTTTCTTCAGCCTACGCGTTTCGAGGACACAGCCTCTTCTTCCTGGGCTGCTCTGCATACTCGCACAGGTGCTCCAAATTCGTTAATTTAAATACATGCCATTACCCCCAGTGGGTTGTGCTTAGTGCCTTTTGCATGCTGGGATGTTGAGTCCGATTTAAAAGAAGTCATTATTTGCGGTGAGTCCCTTTGTGAATACACTTTGTTTGAGCATTGATGAAGCATTAAAAAACCTTTAGTGGGCCCCCAAATGTCATTCCGGTATAGTAACTCACAACTGCTGCGCTGCACGGCATTGGCACAGTTCCTGGTTGCCGCGCTGCCTCTCCTTCCATTGTTGGGACGGTGCAATCTTTCACGGCAGGGCAGCCGCGTTTATTTGTTTTCCTCCAAATGCCCGAAAGCTTAAAGATGCACACACAGCAGCTGTCACCATCAGGCTTTTATTAACATGAGACCGGAATTTCATCCAGAGTAAAATTTCCTTTCTTCAGCCTACGCGTTTCGAGGACACAGCCTCTTCTTCCTGGGCTGCTCTGCATACTCGCACAGGTGCTCCAAATTCGTTAATTTAAATACATGCCATTACCCCCAGTGGGTTGTGCTTAGTGCCTTTTGCATGCTGGGATGTTGAGTCCGATTTAAAAGAAGTCATTATTTGCGGTGAGTCCCTTTGTGAATACACTTTGTTTGAGCATTGATGAAGCATTAAAAAACCTTTAGTGGGCCCCCAAATGTCATTCCGGTATAGTAACTCACAACTGCTGCGCTGCACGGCATTGGCACAGTTCCTGGTTGCCGCGCTGCCTCTCCTTCCATTGTTGGGACGGTGCAATCTTTCACGGCAGGGCATCCGCTTTTATTTGTTTTCCTCCAAATGCCCGAAAGCTTAAAGATGCACACACAGCAGCTGTCACCATCAGGCTTTTATTAACATATATGTATATATATATATATATATATATATATATATATATATATAGATAGATAGATATATTACCTACTGGCGGTCGCCAGTAGGTAGTTATAGTTAGGATTTTTTTCAATGCACAATCTCAAAAATCTATTGTGAAGAACTTTGGTGTCCGTTGACGAATCTGCCTGAAAATGTCCTCAAATTTGCCTCGTGGAACTCCGGTCCTTCCCTGAAAGTTTGGGGGGGATTCGTCAAGCAGGGGCCGAGATAAAAGGGGGGTCCCAAAATGTGTTTTCCCCATGTTAATTTCCATAGGGTGGTCGAACTCACTTTTAGCCCGAACGGCTGAATGGATTTTCACCAAACTTGGCAAAATTGTAGGGACTGGTAGCCCGATGTGCCTTTGCTATGTCTCAAGATATGTGCTCCAGTGGTTTTTACGAAAATTAACTTTGAAAAAATATATATTGGGCTACATTGGGCTATATATATGTTAGAGCCCAAATGTAGCCCAATGTAGCCCAAAGATGGCCACCAGAGACAAAAAAAAACAAATGTAGCCCAAATATCAGCCAGATGTAGCCCAACTATAGCCCAATGACAGAATGTCCCAGAGTGTTCTAAAGAACAACTAGAGCGCTAACAGTCTTACTTATGACAAAAGTATGGCACACCTGAAGTCATCTTGATTGGAATAAAGTGTTAACACTTAAAACATTTAATTTGCAAAGGAACAAAATGAGGGGGTTCATTTTGCCATAGAAATTATGATTAATGCTGAAGAAAGAAAAATTAGGGCACATTTTGAATGACTTCTCAAATCCTCTTATATTTCATTAAAAAATTCTGATATGCAGTCTCCCAAGATGGCCACCAGAGACAAAAGAGCCCAAATGTAGCCCAAATATCAGCCAGATGTAGCCCAACTATAGCCCAATGACAGAATGTCCCAGAGTGTTCTAAAGAACAACTAGAACGCTAACAGTCTTACTTATGACAAAAGTATGGCACACCTGAAGTCATCTTGAATGGAATAAAGTGGTAACACTTAATACATTTAGTTTGAAAAGGAACAAAATGAGGGGTTTCATTTTGCCATAGAAATGTTATATATATATATATATATATATATATATATATATATATATATATATATATATATATATATATATTCACTGAAAAAACCATAGGTTTCACACCAGTTATAGTTAGGTGGAAATTTTACTCGCATAAAACCATTGAAATTCCCACGTTATAGTTAGTTGGACTCACTATAACTTATGCGTGCAATGCACTGCTGATGACGTCACATATTACATGACCCATGACATGGTCAGTGACATCACTCATGACATCACTGATGACATCTCAAATGACATCACTGATGACATCATCCAGTGAATGTGTATCTTTCTGAAAAATTCATATTTTTTATATATGTATATCTAAAGGTTGATGGAAGAATAAATGGGTAAATAAATGTCTAAATGGATGTTTTGTTTGTGTAAAATTGATTGGTTAACTGACTTATTAAATGTATCTTAGTGAATACATATATTAGCGAGTAAAGTTTAAATATTTAAATATCTGTATCTGTGTCTCACTTTGTGTATAAGTGGCTGCATGGGTTGGTGAGTAGCTACATGAGTGTGTATAGGGGTTATTAGTTGTTTTTTTTGAGTATCAGTATCAGTGTCTGTATGGTTCGGTGGGGGATATTACTTAGAGCACAGATGCATGAATGAGTGACTCACTATTTGTATGTATTTTGAAGACAGCATGTGTGCAAGACTGTATGGGCGGATGATTGTGTGTATGGGTGGGTTAGTGAGTATGTGTTTTTATAATTGATTGTTTAAGAGAGTAAATATGTTTCCGTTTCTGTAGAAGTATGTGTAGTGGTGTGTATATAGCAGTATAATCAAGTAAATGGTTTTTTGATAGTTTATTTGCATGTGTGAATTTGTGTGTGAGTAACTATATGGATGAGTAGTAGTGTGTAACAGGATGTATAGGTGTATGAGTACATATGATGAGTAAGTACCTGCATGAGTGACTATATAGAACTGTTGGTGAATGAGTGGATGTGTATGTAGATGTTGGAATTACCTAATAAGTTGTTGTAATTGGTATTGGTTTCTCCTTTTTTAAGAAAATGTTAGTTTCTATTTTTGAATGTGTGTGTCAAAGGTTATTTTATGCTGATAGGAGGTCTGCCACTTTGTCACAAGGATGTTGTCATCAGTGATGTCATTTGAGATGTCATCAGTGATGTCATGAGTGTTGTCACTGACCATGTCATGAGTGATGTAATATGTGACGTCATCAGCAGTGCATTGCACGCGCAAGTTATAGTGAGTCCAACTAAGTATAACGTGGGAATTTCAATGGTTTTATGCGAGTAAAATTTCCACCTAACTATAACTGGTGTGAAACCTATGGTTTTTTCAGTGAATATATATATATATATATATATATATATATATATATATATATATATATATATATGTACCCAAAAATGCCCCTGCATATAGAGACGCACTCTTCCAGCTATTGAATTACCAATTCCTTTATTCAAGAGGGAGCAGGGTTGCTTTCCTGAATATTTCTGTTCCGCCTGCCTGATGCATTTCAGAGCCTTTGCGCTCCTCTTCAGAGGCAGTTTGATTGCACACAAGTTCAGGACATCCCACAAGGCTCTGCGGCATTTCACTATTCGAAAGGTCTGCGGTGTACCTAATTTGAATTATTTTCAATTAAAGTGCATGCTGGGCCCTGTGGTCTTTTTTTCGTCCAAATTTTATACCTCCAGTGGTGTGTGTCCAATTCAAAAGATTAAAAGAACCAGTGACAGCCCTCCAGTGGGCTACAGGAAAGAAAGCCTGTTCCGTCGGTTTGAAGAAACAGCTGCGCTCTTGAATAAAGGAATTGGTAATTCAATGCAGGGGCATTTTTGGGTACATATATTTCTATTAGGAAGATCAAACTACAAAAATACTTCCTATTACATCCTGAAAATCCAAATAAAGACATAGGACAGATCATTCCATCAACGGAAGAAACTCTTTCAGTAAGGAATTTGCAGGGGTTACAAACCCTCATTTCCTTAGCAAATGAAGACAGTTCACAGAATGAACCTACAGTCAGCCAGATTGTTACAGTTGATCGTTCACCATCTACAGCCTTTCGGGGAAAATCTACATTCATGCCACTAATGCCTAAAGATGCTGTGGATGTCTTCAGTGACAGAGTCATTACAGAACTTAAGACTTTGAATAGGACGTTACTGGAAAAGAAAAAACAATGTGACTTTAATAACATGCAATATACCAAACTTGTCAAAAAGATTCAAGGTAACAACCAGATAGTTGTGAAGAGTGCGGACAAAGGGGGGAATACTGTTCTTTGGGCAAAAAGTGATTATGTTACAGAGGCAGCCCGCCAACTTAATGATCCCTTTTGTTATTCCAAAGCCACCAAATTTACAATGCTGAATAGTCATGACAAAACCAGAAAAGACATCAATACCTGGTTCAGGCGTGGTTTATTGACTAAAGAGGAATCTAAATTCTTGAATGTATTGCACCCTATCACACCTTTGTTTTATTTGTTACCCAAAATCCACAAGTGCACCACCCCAGTCCCAGGTCGTCCTATTATTTCAGCACAGGGCAGCATGAATGAGAATATTTAAAAAATATGTTGATTTTTTCCTTCAGCCCCATATGATTTCTCTCCCTTCCTTTCTTAAAGACACCACTGATTTTTTGGGGAAGATGAACTGCATCACTTGGGGTCCTGATTTATGTTTCCTGGTGATGCATATTGAAGTACTCTATACCAGTATCAACCATCTCCAGGGTTTGGAAGCTGTTCAGTTCTTTCTTGATTCTCGGGAGGCAACTAAGCGGGATCACAATCTCATGTTATTGGACATGATACGTATTTGCCTCTCCAATAACTATTTCCAGTTTGGCAAGGATTTTTACCATCAGGAGCGCGGGGTGGCAATGGGTTCATGCTTCTCCCCCAGCTATTCATGCTTGCATGTTGGCTGGTGGGAGAGGCATGTTCTTGGCGTCACTCACGCTCATTGGCTTCCCCCACCTATTAGCCTACTGGAGATTCATAGACGATATTTTTATCGTCTGGAAGGGATCTCAAGCTCTGACAGCTGATTTTGTCAATGCAATCAATGTGAACGATAGGAACCTTAAGTTCACTGCCACTATCTCAGCCACTTCTGCTGAATTTTTAGATGTTTTGATTTACATTGACAATAACACCATACAGTCCAAACTTTTCAGGAAAAGCACTGCGGGCAACTCCATCTTGCATGCCCACAGTGCCCACCCCCCTCATACCATCAATAGCATACCTCTGGGGGAAATCATTAGAATTAAACGCATTTGTAGCGAGCCAGATGTCACTCAACAATGTCTAGCAGAATCTAGAGATAGGTTCCTTCAAAGAGGCTACAAAAGAGCTGTATTAGATCGAGCTCTCAGCAAAGTATCAGCACGCTCACGTGAGATATTGCTGACCCCTGAGATCAAACTAGACACTGATGTGACCAGCGGGACAACAGCAAGATTTATCACTACATTTTGCGCTCAAAGTTCCAGACTTAGCCAAATCATTAGATCTGAATGGCCGATTGTATTGACAGATGTAATCCTAGCTCCTTTCTTGCCCAAATCTCCGGCTATTACTTTTAGGAGAGCTCCCTCCATGAAGGATTCCCTAGATCGTACACAGCCAGAACTTCAATCCAAAACCACCTGGCTTAACAAACCGGGCTTTTACAGATGTACCTCGTGCCGTGCCTGCACCTTTGCAGTCAATGGCATCCATTATACATCTGCATTTAGTGACCGTGTCATACCAATCAGGAAACATCTAACATGTCGCAGTGATTTTGTGGTTTACAAATTGACCTGCACTTGTTCTTTATCATACATTGGGAGTACCAAGTTGCAAGCATACCAAGGTATTTTGCAACACATACGGACTATAGTTAATTCGGACATGAATTACCCTGTCGCGCGTCATTTTAAATCAGTGCACGACAAAAAATTGAAAGACTTTAAATACACTCTGTTGTGCTCTGTGGCTAATCCTGGCAGAGGTGGTGATCGAGAAAAACTTCTCCGTCAAAGAGAAGCTTTTTTCATTATTTTGCTCGATACCAGATCCCCAAATGGCCTTAATGCTTTTGATGAATTGCATCATTACCTATGATACTAGTGGTTTTTTCCAGAGCAATTACCATAATGAATTTAGCCTTCTATATTTGTGCGTTTTTTTGTTAAATGCTTGATGACTTTTATGATCTGTACCTTCTGATTGATAAATTTAAAATATGAAGAAGTGGTGATGAATTATAACGAACTTGAGTCTTTGAAATCATGAATAGCTTATATGCATATTTGATGAATTTACAGCTTGCATATATATTTTTTAACATCTAATGTTTCTTTGGTAGTTTCCTTTAGGTGAGTCTTCTGCTGCTATGTTGATTCCATGTATTGAACAGCAGAATTTTTTGGTCTAATAATTTGTATTTGTATACATCAGCAATCTTGTGATGATTACTCTATTACCAAGCCATTATACTATAAGGGGAATTTCATTTTGCACTTGCATTTGATATCTTTTTTCCTTGATTTGTGGGATTCCATTTTGGATGTCTGTGATGTGACGGGGGGTTTGATTGTTTACACCGTCATTTTTTTCTCACTTGAGATCAATAGTGGGTTCAATTTATTTGTCATGAACCTGTTTTTCCACGTTATAAACTGTTGTATTTGGCCTGGTCGAGCACTATGCTCTAATTGACATTCCAATGCCTGCAATCACTGGATATTTGTTTGGATTTTTCATCACACTAAATTGATTGCCTGTTTACATTATTATTTTACCCTTGCGACCTATTTCTTTAGGCGCTTGGGCTTTTAATCGCGATTTAATTCACCGCCTACTCCTAACGCGTCTTGTGACCAAGCTCCGTCCGCGGAGCGAAACGCGTCAAGGAGGGCACTTTTCTCTTGCACTGTCTGCTAAATAAATGCACTGCTGATATCGTATTCTTGTGCTGGCTGATAATTTATCTCAATTGTCTGGAGTTGATGCTTTGGAGGTCTGCGCCCGCCTGAACTGCATCCAGAACAGTTGGGAGCCTGTTTTTTATATATATATATATATACATATCACAACACTCAGGTGCCTGCTATGGAAGAAGCCCACAACAGGTAAGTCTTTGGCCAAACATCTTTAATTGGAGGGTACAGCAAGGATGAAGGACTCGTCAGCACACTAGATATTGTCCCAACCGCCTGACGCGTTTCGTGTTCTACCACTTCCTCAAAGATGACGGACTTGTGAGCAAATAGGGCACGGCGATTTCAGGCACTTGCTTTCAAATTACTGTTCCGCCTATGTAGGCGTGGCCACCCCCGTGGCCTGATGGTACTTGCAGTGTCAATGCTTCTACAGTGAGCTGCCGCTGCCGTGTTCGAAATTGTTCAAAATAAAACCCCAGTGGGTGGTGCTGCAGGACTCTCACCCGTGCTGCCACTTTGTATCTCCAACCAAAAGGCACCCGTCCCTTCAACAGCGGCGTCATTTGGCGGCGCTGCAGGGGTGCAACAAAGCACCGGGGCTTCCTCTGCGGCTCAGGCGGGGCCGCTAAACATCACAACACTCAGGTGCCTGCTATGGAAGAAGCCCACAACAGGTAAGTCTTTGGCCAAACATCTTTAATTGGAGGGTAAAGCAAGGATGAAGGACTCGTCAGCACACTAGATATTGTCCCAACCGCCTGACGCGCTTCGTGTGCTACCACTTCCTCAAAGGCGACGGACTTGTGAGCAAACAGGGCACGGCAATTTCAGGCACTTGCTTTCAAATTAATGTTCCGCCTATGTAGGTGTGGCCACCCCCGTGGCCTGATGGTACTTGCAGTGTCAATGCTTCTACAGTGAGCTGCCGCTGCCGTGTTCGAAATTGTTCAAAATAAAACCTCAGTGGGTGGTGCTGCAGGACTCTCACCCGTGCTGCCACTTTGTATCTCCAACCAAAAGGCACCCGTCCCTTCAACAGCGGCGTCATTTGGCGGTGCTGCAGGGGTGCAACAAAGCACCGGGGCTTCCTCTGCGGCTCAGGCAGGGCCGCTAAACATCACAACACTCAGGTGCCTGCTATGGAAGAAGCCCACAACAGGTAAGTCTTTGGCCAAACATCTTTAATTGGAGGGTACAGCAAGGATGAAGGACTCGTCAGCACACTAGATATTGTCCCAACCGCCTGACGCGTTTCGTGTGCTACCACTTCCTCAAAGGCGACGGACTTGTGAGCAAACAGGGCACGGCGATTTCAGGCACTTGCTTTCAAATTAATTTTCCGCCTATGTAGGCGTGGCCACTCCCGTGGCCTGATGGTACTTGCAGTGTCAATGCTTCTACAGTGAGCTGCCGCTGCCGTGTTCGAAATTGTTCAAAATAAAACCACAGTGGGTGGCGCTGCAGGACTCTCACCCGTGCTGCCACTTTGTATCTCCTACCAAAAGGCACCCGTCCCTTCAACAGTGGCGTCATTTGGCGGTGCTGCAGGGGTGCAACGAAGCACTGGGGCTTCCTCCGCGGCTCAGGCGGGGCCGCTAAACATCACAACAATCAGGTGCCTGCTATGGAAGAAGCCCACAACATGTAAGTCTTTGGCCAAACATCTTTAATTGGAGGGTACAGCAAGGATGAAGGACTCGTCAGCACACTAGATATTGTCCCGACCGCCTGACGCGTTTCGTGTGCTACCACTTCCTCAAAGGCGACGGACTTGTGAGCAAACAGGGCACGGCGATTTCAGGCACTTGCTTTCAAATTAATGTTCCGCCTATGTACAGCAAGGATGAAGGACTCGAATGGCCGGTTCACTCCTCCTTTTTGACCTTGTGCCCTCATATCAGATGCAATAACAGTTTCAGTGACAATGAGTGATTTATTTGTATTTATACAGTTATAACCAATCCAACATGTATTTTACACATATTATTGCGAGCTAAGTTTGCTTCAAGGTACTAATGCATTTATGCACGCAGTATGTTTTCCATGTTTACTACGCAGCAGGCACCTAGCATTTTAAAACGGGTGGCCAGCCCCCATGACTGCGTCATGTGATCAAGGCTTTTGGTAGCCGAAAAGCGTCATGGCAGACTGGTGTTGGGCAAAATACACGTTTGAACACCTAAGAAACGAGTCTCGTCTCTTCCTTACTGTTTGGCTGGGCATGCTGAATCAACAGGACGACACATACCGCATATATATATATTGTTTCATCACTCTACACCAGTATTGTACACGCAGATGGAATGAGAGCCATTCAATTTTACCTGGGCCAGCGCCCGATAGAACTCGCTGAGCACAATAAACTGTTACTTACCATGATCAGTTTTTGTTTAAACCATAACCACTTTATGTTCCTCAACCAGTACTATCAGCAGGTTAGAGGTGTCGCCATGGGGGCCTGTTTCTCTCCCAGTTATGCCTGTTTGCACATGGGATACTGGGAGAGGCAGGTCCTCCGTGGCGATCACTTTGAAATCTGCTCCCGCCACATCATACGATGGTATAGGTACATCGATGATATCCTTATGATCTGGCGGGGGACACTTGAGGAAGCTTTAAGTTTCATTGAAACCCTCAATAGCAATGCATGCAATCTGGCCTTTACATCTCACATCAGTGAGGTCAGTGAGGGCAGCCAGTACAGGTTGGATACTAAACTTTACAGAAAGCCCACTGCGGGCAATACTGTGCTGCATGCTGATAGTCACCATCCCCCGCACCTAATTAGAAGCATCCCCTATGGGGAGATGCTTAGAATTAGGTGCATTTGCAGCACAGATACCTATTGCAAAGCAGCGCAGGCAGCGAGCAAGCAAAGGTTTCTGGCAAGAGGCTATACAGAGAATCTAATTGATATAGCCATTAACAAAGCGAATGCCCTGTCCCGTACTGATGCATTGATCCATAAGAAAGCCCAGAGGCTCACAGATTCCAGGGTATCACAACCAACAAGACTCATTTGGACCTACAATAGACAACACGGTGCACTTAGGAAAATAGTCAACAAACACTGGAACCTGATTAGGTTAGACCCAGTGATTGGCGCACACATGCCTAGCAAACCAGCTATCACCTTCAGGAAAGCGTATTCCTTACAAGATGCCCTAGTTAAATCTAGTCCTGAGGTGATCCCCCCTAGAAACTGGATGGCTGCAAGTAGAGGTTTTAGAAAATGCTCGAACTGTAAGGCTTGCTCGCAGGGACTCAACAAAACCGAGTTCCTTACTGCATTTTCCACAGTGCCCCGAAAAATCAAAAAACAATTGACGTGCAAAAGTGAATACGTGGTATATGTGCTGGAGTGTCCTTGTGGCCTGCAATATATTGGTAGTACCAAATTGCAGGTCCACAAGAGGATACTCCAGCACATAAGGGCCATCAATACTAACGATGCCACGTATCCCGTTGCCAGGCATTTCAAGGAACACCACGATAACAACAGTGGACTCCTTAGGTATTATGCCATAGATACTGTAGGTCCTTTGAGGAGAGGTGGCAACAGAGAAGGCATTTTAAGAGCATTGGAGACCAGGTACATCTTAGAAATGGACAGTAAGACCCCGCATGGCCTCAATTCCACAGAGGATTTCTATACGTGTCTTTAAATAACTCTTAATGCCACTCAATTATTTGCCACCTCCCTACTTACATGTGCTGTATATATCAACTGCTTACTACTAGATTTGCTGTACCTTTTACTATCACAACTATATATGCGATAACAACTAGGTTGTATAGTATGGTACTCAGTTAATGACTACACCTGATATACTCCTGTTGGAAGTTGCATCAGGCAGCATTGGTTACACATAACCTTAAGTTTGAGACACTAAATCTTTTTTTATCACATCTGGTTCTGTCTGCACACATAATTTTATTTTAATATTTATCACATCAGTACCAACATTTGGCTAAAGGAGGTGAGCAATACCAGAAAAGTACAAACCCTATGTATAAGATCTGTACAGGTGGTAGTTTTTATTGCATAACACTGGCACTATTATCACCATGGGTTTCTAGTTCAGAAATAGAGTGGCAGTGTATTTGAACACAGTGTCATGCGGTCTGATGTGCCAAACCTAATCAAATTCAATATATTATATGTAAATATATATTATTCCGTTCTGTTCTTTTTTTCTTTTTTATACAAAAAAATGTAAAAAATATGAATTACTTATTTATTGTATTTTATCGTGACATTGTACGTCATACGGTAATAGGTATTGGCAGGTCTTCGGACTTTATTGTATTTAAACAGTAATTAGCAAAAAAAGAAATGAGATTACTCTCTTTCAGCACTTTATACAAGATGTTTTCTATGTTCACTAGGACATCTCCCTCCCAATGCAGTAGCCAATCAAATGTACTGTTTTCTAAGCACTAGCACTTTAAATTTAGCTCACTTCCCTCAGTGCGTCATGTGACCAAGGCCTCTGTGTAGGCCGAAACGTTATGCTGACTAGGTGTGCCTGAAATAAAAAAACTCACCTGTACTCCGGGTCTTCTGTTTCTTCCTTTGCTGTGGTTCCAGATGGTGGACGTTTTGCTGAGAGGAAACAAACGGATAATATATATATATATATAGATATATATAGATATATTACCTACTGGCGGTCGCCAGTAGGTAGTTATAGTTAGGACCTAGTTTCCATAGGAAATCCTCAACATTCTATTTGGAATAACTTTGGCCCTGGTTGAAGAATCTTAGCGAATTTCTCAAAGAAGATGGCTCAGTCCGCTGCGCTCCTTCCCTAAAAGTTTGGGGGGGATTGGTCAAGTGGGGGCTGAGATAAAAGGGGGGTCCCAAAACGTGTTTTCTCCATGTTATTTTCCATAGGACCTTTAGACTCGGCTACAGGTCGAACGGGTGAATGGATTTATAAGAAATTTGGCAAAACTGTACAGTCCGGCTCGCAGATTACGCTTTTTTTGGAATGGTGTAAATCCGTTCAGTAGTTGTTGAGAAAATTAAAGTTAAAGTCAATTATATATCTATAGGCCCGCATGCGTGCGCGCACCCAAGTGGCTGCGCGTGAGCGGTATTTTTTTGGCTGCGTGACGTCTGTTAACGTTCGATTCGAAGGAAATCAGGAAGTTTTGTCCGCCATTTTGTCACTGCGAGTAAATATATTGTTCATTTCAAAGCGTTGAAACATGGAAAGGGGAGAAGGTAGAGATTGTCTTCCTGCGTAGGTTTTCTCAGGGTGTGCAGTAAGGCCCTTAAACGCGAAAAGATATAATTTTTCCCCGAAAAAAAAATACGGGGTGCGCGCACTCGGTCGCGCACATCTATTTACAAGAGTGTGAAAATGGAGATAAATCAGAAGTTTGAGTGCTTAGATATAAGGTGGCTCTGAAAAGAGCCCTTGTGTTATTTGAGTGTTTTCTGCATTTATAAGTAAGTACCGATGCAGAGCCTGATGTTGCAGAGGAAGATTCTGTTTCCCTCATTTGTGAAATGAACACCGTCTCTCCTATAGACGTCTTGCATGTGGTAGCGCAAGTTGTTGTGGTAAATAGAACCCATGCTATAATCTCTGAGGAACGCAGAAACAGATTTATTTACATGTCTCCTTGCTTTCTCAAATTGTGCACAATGGTGATTGGACCAATTCCATTTCTGTCTTTGGCATATATTGGAATATACCAAGGCAGATCGAGGAAAAAGTGTCATCAATTGTCGAAAGGTGTCTTTTAGAAGCATTTCCAGACCTACCCCAGTGATTGTGCCTAGATCGTTCCCACCACAGTGCACAATTATAAGGTCTGGTTCTGGGAGATGCATAAAAGTTTTCACCAATGGAATCAATTGGTGACATTTCAATCCTCTTTTGGAAATCCATGTTATGTGTACATTTGGTAAGCTGAGGTTGCAAATTTGTCTGCTTACTGCATATTTTTCACTCCAGTGAATATAACTGTGTCCTATTAGCCAGACCTTCATTTTCAAGGGATTTGTAGTCGTCCTCCGATCGGTTCTGGAAGTGGAATGGTAGTTAGAAGTTGAAATTCTAAATAAAGAAAAAGGAAGAGGCTGGGTGTGGTTTAAAAAATAAAAATGATTGGTTGATTGTAAGAAGTGGAGATTGAACAGTACGTTGCATGTTAATGTTTATGTTAAACGAAAAGTACTATTGGGTGTGAAAAAACAAGACATGTAACAGAGTTGTGGATTGGCAGGTGTTTCTGGAGGGAAAATAGTGTTATTAGTTAGCTGTAGAACGTTGAGACATGAACTTTTGACCTCTGCCTTCAGCAAGGTGCAGAATGAGGTGTTACCATGGAAACAGCAGGAGATGGCAGTTGGTGATGGGTTCACTCTTTGGTGCCTCTGCATCTTAGTCTGTTCTCTGGTGGCTGGAGGACAACTGTTTGTTATTGTGGAGATGAAAGGGTGATAAGGAGAGAAATACGACATAGCGTCTGGCCTGTAGAAGCGTGGGAGCAGTGATTAACTCTGAGTAAAGCGGAACTGTGTCGGTGCTTAGTAACAGTAAAAAAAAAAATGTTAACAGTGGTATAACTGTGTTTACGGTGCGCGACCTACTAAGAAAGAGTTCACAGGCCGTAATTGGCTTGGTGGTTCTAGTATCAGTAAGTGAGTTCAAGAAAAGAAAACATTCAGGACTTTATTTATGAAGGCGTTGCGCCACCGGTGCGTTACTTTTTCCCATTTTAAAAAATGAGGCCCCGGCGGCGGAAGGTCTTCATAAATAAGGTCCTCAGTGTCTACAGTTAAGGTTATGTGGAACCCATGAATAGTTTTTCAATATGAAATCATTTCAGTTGAGATTATGGATTAATAGAGAAACCGTGAATATTTGAAATGTTTATTTAGAAATGTACTATTTTAAAGGCAAATCATTATGTAATCTGAGTACAGAAATTGCAAAAAACACAGTAATTGGTATTGTCAGTAGTACATGGAATACAAACGCTATAGTTGAAGAAAAATGAATATAGTTGGAAAAAAACATTGTACAGTCTTATAAGGAAGTATATTATATTTTAATAAATGGAAGAAGGTTTGTGGCCTTTCAGTTTAGGAACGATATATGAAAATGCAAGTGGTTATACATCATTACTTTATGAATCAGCTGTCAAACAACACGAAATCATAATGTCCATTGTTAGTAAAGCAAATAGGTCTGTTCTTCAAAAGAAAATATGGAAAATAACGTGAAGAATATAGAAAACCAAAAGGAAATGAGGACGTCAATGGGTTGTTTGAGAGTTATTGAAGCATTGTTTAGGCAAAATAGGTAGTTTCTGCTTGTAACAGGAAATCAGTTTTATCATTTGAAATTATGTCAGCTATCCAATGGAAAAGAGTAAAGCAGTACTGATAATCTCTTATAATCGGAGCCTCTTTTACCATCAGAGTGCAGGTCGGTGGGTTTTCGATGTAGCTCGCTGTTAGGAAAGAGTTAATTGTCCATTGTGTAGGCAAAGTATGCAGCAAGTGCCTCTAACATGAAATCACTGTTATCATCTGAAAACATGTCAGCCATCCAATTGAGAAGATCAAAGGAGCATTCATGATCTGTCATTATTGGAGCGTCTTTTACCATCATTGGGCAGCTCGGTGGGTTTTCGATGTAGCTCTCTGTTAGGAAATCTTGCGCCGCTGCGAATATATTCCAATGACCCAGAACTCCTTGTATCGCTGCAAAGGCCATAAACCCTCCGTTGTAACAAAGCTGTTCATGATCAAGTAACGGATTCATGAGGTGATTGTAATTCGGTTCAGGAGGTACCAAATTGCAGAGACATAAATCCAGGGCCCACGTGAAATCACAGCTCAGGCAATGAAATACAGGCTGCACACAGGTGAAATACGAATATCGAAATGATAATCGATATGATGCATTCAAAGTCGAGAGTGGTAAGATGCCGTAGTAGTCAAGCATCCTCTGGCGAAATAGTTCTAAGTGGCCCGGCTCGTTTGCGAAGGCAGGAGGGACATCCATTTTGAATTTCCCAAGATGGTAAAGGAAACATCGCAGCACCGCTGGTTGTATAGCAACTCCACAGAATTAGGTCGCCGGCTATGCAGTGGAGAGAAGCAGAATGACTTGATACATTTTCTAAGAGTTTAGTCACTTATATATTGCTTAGTGGTTATTAAAAAAAGTAGCTTTTTTTGAACTGGAGGATGCGTTAAAAAATAAGGGAGTGATTTGAGGGAGTTGTAAAGCAAGGTCAATTTTTTTTTACATCAATGCTGTTTTCTGTGAATGTTAGCTTAGTGAAAGATATGTGTGTAAGCAGATGCAACGTTCAGTTTTAAATGTGACAATGGCGGTCTTGTTCATGTCTTCCGATTCAAGGTCGGTATTCGCTGCCAAATACAAAGATTAAGAAACGCATGCGTGGGGTACATAGTGTGCATTCTTAAAGGAAAGCAAATGAAGGGTTATTTTTACCACGTTAGCATTGTCGTTTAAAAAGTTACAGTGATTTCTATTATATGTGAAGAAAGTGTCACTGATGAAGACTGAAAATAAATCCTTATAAATGATACGGACTGGTGTATTTTAGAAAAGGTTTGTAACATTACATGAATTGTGTAAAAAAAATAATGTAATTGAAAGTGTATGGTTTGAAAATGAAAAGTAGAGGTTTATAGTTCATGTTTTGAAAGCAGTTCTAGAGGGTCAGATGCATGATAGATTTATTAAAAATAGAACATGTTTTTAAATAGTATTTTGGAAAAAATATGTGCCTTTATGTACTATTTACATTATGTGCCTGTTGCGTATTCTTTGAGTTTTAGTAATCCTGTGTCTTATAAGTTTTCTAGGGGCGGTTTGAGGTTCATGGTGGGTTTGGGCAGGGAGGGTAGGTTGGGGGTTTGTAATAGGGGGTTCGGCTGGGGTGGAGTGCGGAGTTTAGTGAAAAGTGAGGGGGGCGGGGAGTTACGGTGTTTGGTAATGGAGCAGAGTCAGAGGACGCCACATTTGTGTTATGGGCTGCCACGGAAATATGTATTTATTCTCAGAGGTTTATTATATTAAGCATATATATTAGCATGGTGGCTCTTGTCGTTTTGTGGTTCTGTGTATGTTTATAATGCTGGCTCTGTAGTTTTTGTTTATGGACCTTATTACGACACACAGGGGACCTACGTTGCACAGTTGGAGATCAGAGACTTAGGAAATAAAACTTTATAATTGTAAGGGCTGTAAGCGATAGAAATCGCCCGTTCTCGGTGTAAAAAATATCACCGCTATTGGTGGTATTTTCTACGGTGTTAGTACTCGAAGGAGACTAGTAACATATATGTGAAAAAAATTATGTAATAGGCTCAGCATTTTACATTATCTTGGAAAACAAAAGTTGCTTTTACATAGCAATACGTCTCTTATAATTAAGGGACGGAGTGTATATAGTGCTATTTAGTACTCTGCTATGTGATTGATGTCGAATATTTCATAAGAGGAGGCTTTAAAAGTTTTACGATAAACTGGTTTTCTAGGGAAGTGGGTGGAGTGTTCCGTGTAAATTGCAGAATAGAAACTAGTAAGAACCAATTGGAAGTGTTGTTTTCAAGTCACATGACTGCACATGCGTGTCTCAACGCGATAGGTGGGTGCGCGCACCCGGTCGCGCACTATAAGAAAGCGGCGAGAAAATATCAGCTACTATGCTCTTCAAGCTTGTTTTGGTACAAAGAGTTAGTTCTGAAAAGAACTTTTTTTTTTTTTTTTTTTTTTTGGAAACAAGTGTTATGATGCTTTTGATTTCTTAAAGTTGCGACGACATTTTTCAGTATGTCATACTATCCAAATAAAGTGAAGAAATTTTACTTTTCTTGGAGCATTTATGACTCTCAATTATTTGTTTAATTAGAGTAAAGCTTTGCTCTCCGTATACAAGAAGTTCTCCACAGTTCGTGCATTTCATGTGCACGTTCGCCAGATATGGTCTCAAGTCCATCTCAGCACTCGATGGAGATACAGGTCGTCCACCGGAAGATGTGTTGATTACTTCTGATGGTAATAGCGTGGCCTCCGTTTTTCTTGTCAAAGGTGGTCGCTCATTTTCATCAGATTCGGAAGATGAATGCGGAACGGTAGCCATTGTACCGAAGTCTTCGGGAAGATGTTCGACGTTGTTGTCTCTTGAGAGTAGAAAAGAAAGTGATGGTAGTGGGTGGAGTGCTGCGTGTAAATTGCAGAATAGAAACTACCAAGAACCAATTAGAAGTGTTGTTTAGAAGTCACATGACTTCACATGGGAGTGTCAGGTCCTGTACGCGATAGGAGGGTGCGCGCACCCGGTCGCGCACTAAAATAAAGCGGCGAAAAAATATCTCATAATATGCTCTTGGAGCACGTTTTGGTAGAAAGAGTTAGTTCTGAAAAGAACTTTTTTTTTTTTTTTTTTGGGGGGGAAAGAAGTGTTATAATGCTTTCGATTTCTTAAAGTTGCTACTACATTTTTCAGTCTGTAATAGTATGAAAATGAAGTAAAGAAATTTATCTTTTCTTGGGGCATTTATGACTTTCAATTTTGAGTTGAATAAGAACGAGGCTCTGCTCTCCGTACAAAAGAATTTCTCCACACTCGTTGCATTTCATGTGCACCTTCGCAAGATATGGTCTCAAGTCCATTTCAGCACTCGATGGAGATACAGGTCGTCCACCAGAAGATGTGCTGGGCACCCCTGATGGTAATAGCGTGGCCAGGGCTCTTGTCGATGCTTTTGCATAATGCTCAGGGTGCCTTTGTTTAACATGCCGCAGCATGGTGTGTATAGAAAAGGAATATTTTCTATTTGGATTTCCCCTTGAGAGCTCCGAATTGCATATCGTGCAGGTTACTTTTGGCGCATTCACTTTCTTTTGATCTTCAGGATAAGTGAGAAATTGCCAAATGAAAGATTCCTTTTTTCTTCTTAACGGTGGTCGCTCATTTCCTTCAGATTCGGAAGATGAATCTGGTAGGGCAGCCATTTCAGCAAAGTCTTCCGGAAGATGCTCGACGTTGTTGTCTCTTGAGAGTAGAAAAGATTGTGAGGAAAGTGGGTGGAGTGCTGCGTGTAAATTCCAGAACAGAAACTACTAAGAACCAATTGGAAGTCTTGTTTTCAAGTCACATGACTTTACATGCGCTTCTCAGGACGTGTAGGCGGTGATACTATCTAGTTACGAACGTGATTACATACTTAGGAACTAGCATTCAAAAAAACTATGAAATTCACTGAAAAAACCATAGGTTTTACACACGTTATAGTTAGGAAGTAGCATTTGAAAACCTATGAAATTCACTGAAAAAACCATAGGTTTGACACCAGTTATAGTTAGCTGGAAATTTTACTGACATAAAACCAATGAAATTCCACGTTATAGTTAGTTGGACTCACTATAACTTGCGCGTGTAATGCACTGCTGATGACATTACATATTACATCACTCATGACATCACTGATGACACCATCTTTGTGACAAAGTGACAGACCTCCTTTCAGTGTAAGGTAACCCTTAAAACACATATTGGAAAATAGAAATTAACATTTTCAAAAAAATTGAGATACCCATACCAGTTACAACAACCAATTCAGTAATTCCACCATCTATATACACATTCTCTCATTTACCAACAGTTCTATATAGTCACTCATACATATACTCACTCATCATATGTAGTGATACACCTATACATCCTGTAACACACCGACAATCATCCAAAAGTAACTCACACACATACTCACACATGCAAATAAACTATTGAACATCCATTTATTTGCATATAAAACTATACACACTCAACCACCCATACAGTCCTGCACATATGGTGTCTTCTAAACACATACAAAAAGAGAGTTAGTCATTCATGCATCTATGTGATTAGTAATACCCCCATAAAACCATAGAAACACTCATACTGATACTAAAAAAACATCTAAGAACCCAAATACCTACACATGTAGGTACTCATCAATCCGTGTAAACAGTTATTCACAAAGTGAAACACTGATACATATAATCAAATATTTAAACATTACTCGCTAATATATGTATTCACTAAGATACACTTAATAAGCCAGTTATCCAATCATTTCTTTTTGAAAAAAACATTCATTAAGACAATAATTTAAACATTTATTCTTCCCTCGACCTTTACATATACATATATAAAACATATTTATTTTTTAGAAAGACACATATTCACTGGATGGTGTCATAAGTGATGTCACTGACCATGTCATGAGTGATGTAATATGTAATGTCATCAGCAGTGCATTACACGCGCAAGTTATAGTGAGTCCAACTAACTATAACGTGGAATTTCATTGGTTTTATGTCAGTAAAATTTCCAGCTAACTATAACTGGTGTCAAACCTATGGTTTTTTCAGTGAATATATATATAGATATATATATTCTTTGGATTCCTCTCACCCTTCTCCTCTGCGGAAGTCACGACACCACAGCAGTAATTCAGATAAGTTACTTTTATTAAATTAATACACCATGTGCAAAAGTGCAAAAAAGGATTATATATATTGGTCAAGCGGGGGCCGCGAAAAAAGGGGGTCCCAAAACATGTTCTCCCCATGCAATTTCCCATAGGACCTTTAGCCACGGCTACAGCCCAAACGGCTAAACGGAATTACACCAAATTTGGCAAAGAGGTAGTCCTCAGGTCAGACTTGTGCCTTTTGCTGAAATGGTGTTAATCTGTTCAGTAGTTCCTGAGAAAAGTACGGTTAAATTCATTTATATATCTATAGGCGCGGTGGATCCGCCGATTGTGCGAGGATTGGCATTGTAGCATAAGCACACCGTCCCGTTCACTCGCTCAATGCTAATTGGCTGTCAAGTGGTTGTAAACATTCGAAACCAGGAACTGTTGACAGCCATTTTGTGCCTCGGTAGAAGCGAGGCTGAGGAAATCAGTGGAATATGTGTGCAAAACAGAGAAAGGGGGCAGGGTCAAAATAAGTTTACCCTCTAGACCTGCTATGGGGTCGCAGACGGACCCCCGGGGCCCACATTTTTTCTTTTTTTTAAACCAGAAGGTGCGTGTAGCGTGCGCGGACCCTGCCGTAAAATAGATCATATAAAACAGAGCTTTTTTAGATTTAGCCCCCGGGGGTAAATACCAAGGGCAAAATTATTATATATTATGGGGGACCCTTATAATTAGATCTCAGGGGGGCTAAATACCTGGAGCAAAATTATTAAATTTTATGTGGGGACCACAACTCCCCGGGCCATTATGTAATGTGGGAGGACCAGCTCCTGCAGTGTCCAGAGGTGTCCATCCCGCCCTCCCATAGCAAGGAAATCTGTTCTCTCTTTCAATATCTAAATGACATTGATTTTCTACATGGAGAGCTGCATGTTAGTAGCTCCCTATGTGGAAAAGCAATGGTGGCTCCCAAACGCGTAGAAGTTGTGTACCAAAGGCGCTGGATTCGTGTACCCTACAGGAGGGACGGTTCTATGATTTGCGAGGCCCTGGGCCAAAAGGGAATGCACGAGGCCCCTCTAATTTACTTAAGGGAATGCGCAAGGCCCCTCTAATTTACTGAAGTGACCCCTTGCAAACTATTCAGAGACACCGCAGGAGGCCCATTGTACAGGATTTTAGCGCCCCCATAGTTTTAACTATCAGCCCACAAGCAATTCTCACACCTCCAGCCTGATAGGTGTAAGACTTGCTTGTGGGCTGAGAGTTAAAACTGTGTGGGTACTAAAATCCTGTACAATGGGCCTCCCGCAGTGTCTCTGAATGGGTCTCTTTGCAATTAGGACTAGGGGAAGCGTCTCCCTCCCCTAGGCCTCCAGACACCATCCCTGAGAGGCCCAGGGAGGGGGCCTCCCCTGGACCCTAATTGCAAGGAGACAGGGAAACAGCAGGGCACACGATAGGTTCGGGGTCCCATGCTGGTGGGCTGAGCATGAGGCTCTGGGCAGTTGCCCACACTGCCCATGCCCAGCGCCGGCCCTGCACTACAGATTATGAGTCGTGCATGCAGCGCGTGCACACCAGGGGGCCGCACTGCCGGGGCTAAAAAAATGGTTGTGGGGGCTGCAAGGTGTCCAAAGCCCCCGGGACCACCACTCCCGGGGCTTTATGTACTGTGGGAGGGCCGGTTCCTGCAGTGTCCTGGGGTGTCTGTCCCACCCTCCAATAGCAAGGAAATCTTTTCTCTCTTTCAAAATGTAAATGAGATTGTTTTTCTACATGGGGAGGTGCATGTTAGTAGCTCCCCATGTGGAAAAGCAATAGTGGCTCCCAAACACGTAGAAGTTGTGCACCAAAGGCGCTGGATTCGTGCACCCTACAGATTATGAGTCTATGGGATCACTTTATTGCTCCTCCCACGTTTAAATCACGTTTTTCAGTTGACAGGTGTTCTCATTTGCACTGTTTTAGTGCATCACGTGTTTATGTAAACGCACCTCTTTCCATACTTTTTAACTTTCGTATAATTTCTAAAATGCTTTATTTGAACTCATTTTTATCATTAAAGCATTTCTATAGGTTACTTTTTTTTAATCTGAGTATTAACATTCATTCCCCCTTTTTTTCCGATTTATTATTTTAATAACTTCACTTTTTTTGTAAAACTATTTTTAATATTCGTCATTTTCCCTGCATCTTGTGCAAGAGATACTCTCTTTTAAACTTTGAATATTCTAATTTATATCCGAGTATTAATTTATTTAATTCCATTACTACGAGTTTTAATAAATTTATGTATCTAATATTTTTAATCTTTCTTTATACACTGCAAGGGATACTGTTATTTGTGTAGAATAACACTATGAATCAGTGTCCATTTGGCAAAATTGAGAAAAATTGATTTTGTTGGTTGATGTGTTTGCAGTTACATAAGCATATATACTCTTGCAGTAAGCCAGGCTTTGGGGTCTGCAGTGCTTCAAACTCCTATGCATTATGCATATAGTTGTGTAACCACCTTCACATTTGTGCTTCAGGCCTACAATTCCCCAGTCAGTATCTATATACTCCAGCTAACACAGTGTGACTCCTGTTGCAATTTGAAAATGACTCTTTTGGTACCATGTAGTAATTCATTCCGTAAAGTAAAAGTGAACCAATTAAGAATTCACCTAGTGTCTTTACTTATATTAAAGTAATCATTCACTCAGTAAGCATGTACTTATACAGTGAGACAGGCTTTAGGGAATGCAGTGATTCAAAGTACTATGTATTATGCATGTAGTGGTGTAATAACCTTTATATTTATGCTTGAGGACTACAATTCCCCACTCACTATACATACCTGGGGTCTCCAACTAGTAGCTCGGGAGCTACTGGTAGCTCACCAGCACCCTGAAAGTAGCTCTCAGAGGTGAAGCTAAACCAAACCAATCTCAGAGATTCTGTGCATATTAAAGAAGGTAGTACTGCTCATTTCACTACCCTTAAGAGTTACAGACAGCCAAAGCAATGACAGGGCATGTTCATAACACTCAAACACAAACTGTGGTGGCGTATGAATTAATCAATTAGGGATGTATAGAGCTCACTATTCACCTGTGAGGGTTTCCAGGCGCTAGGGGAGTATGTGGGGGGGGGGGATTTGTGCAGCTTTGGTCATTCGAAAAGGCCGCACTGCCGGGGCTAAAAAAATGGTTGTGGGGGCTGCAAGGTGTCCAAAGCCCCCGGGACCACCACTCCCGGGGCTTTATGTACTGTGGGAGGGCCGGTTCCTGCAGTGTCCTGGGGTGTCTGTCCCACCCTCCAATAGCAAGGAAATCTTTTCTCTCTTTCAAAATGTAAATGAGATTGATTTTCTACATGGGGAGGTGCATGTTAGTAGCTCCCCATGTGGAAAAGCAATAGTGGCTCCCAAACACGTAGAAGTTGTGCACCAAAGGCGCTGGATTCGTGCACCCTACAGATTATGAGTCGTGCATCCAGCGCAAGCAGACCAGGGGCCGCACTGAGCACTGCGGTGGGTGCGCGACTTTGAATTTTATCGTTAAAAAATAGTTCTTATCAGTAATTTTAATGTCCCCGGGGACCTCATCCCGAGGCTAATAAAAAAATGTTGGGGACCGTGGGGGGAGCCAAAATGCCCCCACGGTCCCGCCGGCTCTCCGCGTCCTTCAGGAGCCGGCATTGGTTTTCTACATGGGGAGATGCTAAGTTGTATATGGAAAAGCTATTTGGTTTGGATTTTGAAAGTGAGAATACATTTCACTGCTCTGTCTTTTAAAATTCAACATAAGTTTGCTAAGGGAGGGCGGAAGATGTGAGAATCACGCAATCTCATAGCAAACAGCAGTGTCCTGGGGGTAGGCACCCCGGGACACTGCAGGAGCCAGCCCTGGGGCTTGGCGGTCTCCAGGGCCTTCGAGGGCTCTAGGCATAGGGTCACGCAGTCTGCCTCTCACAATACACTAAGTTTCGGGGGTGGTGGTTCCCAGGGATTGAGGGGGGTTATTGTGGTCCCTACACTTTTAATTTTGAATGGGGGGGCGTTAGAGCCCCCACAACCATTTATTTTATAGCCTCGGTGGCTCTCAGTCTTGTATAGGAAACAGCAATGTTGAGAAAATCTTCCGGTAAGATAACAAAGGATTTTGAAGTCCATTTTCGGCGTCTTTTTTGTACTTTGCAGGCGTTAAAGCAACGTCAATTTTAACTCTGTCTTTGTAAATATGCCACTAAGTTTTGTAATGTTGACAATCTCGTCTTCCATTTAAATTATTGAAGTTCATTGTGAATCATGAAACAACACTGTCTAATTGTGATCGATAAAAAAGTGAATGAGTTGTGTACTAGTTTTGCTCGTAATGTGCATAGGGGTAGATTTACAAGTTCATTGCATTACTATTGCATCACTTTTAAGATGGGAAAAGTGACGCGAAAGTGGTGCAAGGGTGTTGTAAATCTGGTTTGGATTTTGAAAGAGAGAGTAGAGTGCATCAGTAGGGTAAGTGCAGGTTACTGTAGTGGTAACAATTGCTATTCTAAGTCAAGTGGGGTGCATCTATAGGGTAAGTTCATCTTAGCGTAGGGGTAACAATTAATATTCTAACACCAAGGGGGTGCATCTGTACGGAATGTGCCGGATAGTGTATCACAAAAAAATAAATCCAACCCCAAGGTGGTGTATCTGTAGGGTATGTGCTGGATAGTGTATGAGTAACAATTACAATTGCAAATCCAGGGAGTTTCATCTGTGGGGTATTTGCAGGATAGTATGAGTAACAATTACTATGAAAAAGAAATGAGTTAAAGGAGAAGGAGGCACGCACTTTCACGGTGAACGTGGAAGAAGAGAAAGTGACGAGAGATGATTTGTGACGTGTTTAGGCTAGAGAGCATGGATAATCTTTGAATGGGGTCTGGCAGTGAAGTGCTTACTTATTCTGGAAGAAGGCTTTTGGGGTCTTGCGAAAGCAAGTCATCTTCAATAATTGCCTCTCGCTATGTGTACTTGCAAGGTTATCTGATTTGCTCGTATGTTAAAAACAGAAACTTTCTACACCTCTTTTTGATTGTTTATGAAGCATTGTAAGAAGACATATTACCGGCCAATCTCTTTTCTTGCACAGATTTTGAAAAACATTTGATTGGCTGTTGTGTGGTTAAGTCTACCTTCCTGATCCTAATGTTGATTGGCTTGTTTTTTCTATGTGAAGTCATAATACACTCACCATGTACGTAGCCCATTTTGTGACGCACTTTATTTTACTATGCGTTTCAAAAACTAGTTGTGGTAGGGTGTTTTTAACTTAACCTGTGTACTGTGCTTATGAGTTTGTTGACTGTAAAGGTATTTAAAAATATTATTCTATTTTTGATTCTATCATAATTGAGCTGGCTTTTCTCCTTTAGCGTGAAGTACTATGTTCTTTATCAAATGTATAATTCTTCAAACCATCCTTGAAAGAAAAATGCTCATGTTTTCAAAATATTTGTTTTTTGAGTTTTTTATATTCATCATATGGGTGAAATGCAAAAATTATTTTACATTCATTGGTATCACACGTTGGAACACATTTATTTTATTTTATCATAAGCACTCATTCCTTATGTTTACATTATATAGGTGTTGCCCCATCATCTTTATATAAATGTTTGGGCTTTTTTTATTTTCAGATAAAGTAGAATAGAAGTGCTACAACAAAAACTCCCTCACTACTGCATCTTTCTTTTTGTGTACATTTCATGTCATTATTGCCTTTAACAATCATTTTTAAAAATGTAAAGAATGATTAACATTTGAAGCCACAATTATATTACTTTTTTTCAAAAAAAGTGCTTGCGAAGATAATGCTTCTGTTCTTCACGAGTGAAAATTGGGAAAAGCACTGCTCAATATAAATACTTTTAGCCCATTTTCACTCTAGAAGATAAAGAGTACTCTTTTTTATTCCAAAGTATTTCGTTGTTTCGTCGATAGTTTATTTATAGTAAATGTTTCAATCATTAAGAAATACTTGCATACTAAACAAATATTATTTATTAATGTATGAAATTCTCGGTTGAAAGTCATCCAACTCCAGTTGAAGGATCATAAATGTATATGTAAATTAAAATGTACATTAACAATATGATCCCTCTGTGGAAATGAAAGATGAATTGAAGATTATGACATCGCTCCTAATCATTACTTTGCACGTAGTCATTCCTTAAATAACCTATACTTCTTGTAATGGTTCTTTCGTCAACTTGGTATTATATTCTATTTAAATGTAATCATACCACATTCTATAATCATTTAAATATTTTTGCTTTCTATTTTAAATATATAAACATATACCCATTAAGATAATTTACCTCTCTTCGATATTGTTTCCTTCCTCCGTCGAAATTCATCCAACTCCTCTGGAGGGGACATAACGTTTTATGTATTTTTAAATATACATTAACAATATGTTCCCTCTGAGGAAAGGAAAGATATTGTCAAGATGCTTCTGCAGCCCCGAATCATTACCTTGCTCATAGTTTCTTGGCCCGTATTGATTCTCTGAAACAAAACTAATTATCCCATGGGTGTGGTTTATATACTTTTTGGTTACTTAACAGTCTATGGGATCACTTTATTGCTCCTCCCACGTTTAAATCACGTTTTTCAGTTGACAGGTGTTCTCATTTGCACTGTTTTAGTGCATCACGTGTTTATGTAAACGCACCTCTTTCCATACTTTTTAACTTTCGTATAATTTCTAAAATGCTGTATTTGAACTCATTTTTATCATTAAAGCATTTCTATAGGTTACTTTTTTTTAATCTGAGTATTAACATTCATTCCCTCTTTTTTTCCGATTTATTATTTTAATAACTTCACTTTTTTTGTAAAACTATTTTTAATATTCGTCATTTTCCCTGCATCTTGTGCAAGAGATACTCTCTTTTAAACTTTGAATATTCTAATTTATATCCGAGTATTAATTTATTTAATTCCATTACTACGAGTTTTAATAAATTTATGTATCTAATATTTTTAATCTTTCTTTATACACTGCAAGGGATACTGTTATTTGTGTAGAATAACACTATGAATCAGTGTCCATTTGGCAAAATTGAGAAAAATTTATTTTGTTGGTTGATGTGTTTGCAGTTACATAAGCATATATACTCTTGCAGTAAGCCAGGCTTTGGGGTCTGCAGTGCTTCAAACTCCTATGCATTATGCATATAGTTGTGTAACCACCTTCACATTTGTGCTTCAGGCCTACAATTCCCCAGTCAGTATCTATATACTCCAGCTAACACAGTGTGACTCCTGTTGCAATTTGAAAATGACTCTTTTGGTACCATGTAGTAATTCATTCCGTAAAGTAAAAGTGAACAAATTAAGAATTCACCTAGTGTCTTTACTTATATTAAAGTAATCATTCACTCAGTAAGCATGTACTTATACAGTGAGACAGGCTTTAGGGAATGCAGTGATTCAAAGTACTATGTATTATGCATGTAGTGGTGTAATAACCTTTATATTTATGCTTGAGGACTACAATTCCCCACTCACTATACATACCTGGGATCTCCAACTAGTAGCTCGGGAGCTACTGGTAGCTCACCAGCACCCTGAAAGTAGCTCTCAGAGGTGAAGCTAAACCAAACCAATCTCAGAGATTCTGTGCATATTAAAGAAGGTAGTACTGCTCATTTCACTACCCTTAAGAGTTACAGACAGCCAAAGCAATGACAGGGCATGTTCATAACACTCAAACACAAACTGTGGTGGCGTATGAATTAATCAATTAGGGATGTATAGAGCTCACTATTCACCTGTGAGGGTTTCCAGGCGCTAGGGGAGTATGTGGGGGGGGGATTTGTGCAGCTTTGGTCATTCGAAAAGGCAGGTGTTATGGCTCTTCCTGAATGCTTTTAGTGTGGGGTTTCATCTGATGCTGAGGGGGAGTTCTTTCCAGGTCTTGCCCATGATGTACGAGAAGGGTGTGCTTCCTGTCTGGTTATGTGAATACAGAGAATTTCGGCGAAGGCCTGGTCAGAGGAGTGGAGGTTTCTTTTGTGGGTGTAGAAGGAGATTGAGGTATTGGAGTCCGGTGTTGTGGAGGGCTTTATAGGTGTGTGTGAGCAGCTTGAAGGTCACTGTTTTTTCAACGGGAGCAAGTGCAGTTCTCGTTTATGCAGGGTAATGTGGTCTTGTTGTGGGATCCTGAGGATAAGTCTGGATGCGGTGTTCTGGACAGTCTGAAGTTTGTGGAGTAGAGATTTGTTGATTCCGACATAGAGGGTGTTCCCGTAGTCCAGCCTGCTGGTGATGAGTGCTTGGGTGATGGTCTTCTTAATTCGGGGGTGGGTCTATTTGAAGGTCTTGCTGAGTATGTGGAGGGTGTTGAAGCATGTGGATGCTGCAGCGTTGGCCTATGGGTCTGTCACATGAAACATGTTTATGCACTTTGGGGAGACTTACTGTTGTGGTAATACCATTTGTTGCACACTGTATGTGATGATTTGAATTCCACTTGATTAGAAGCATTTAATATTGATAAACGTTTTCCTAGCATTCTGCTGATAACTTCATCTGGAAGTTTTTGGGTGGTTACTACTGACAATTGTGCTTAGGGTGGTGATGGTGTAATGTTAATAGATACCCCCAGCACAACCCCTACACTTCACAAACACCACTTCACAATTGTAAACCCTAAACACTATCCCCAGCATGAACCTCTACAGTACATAAACACTATTGCACTACTCTAAACCCTAAAACACTACCCACTACAGTAGACGAACACTACTGGACTATCCTAAACCCTAAAACACTACCTTCAGCATGACCCCCTACACTACTCAAACACCAGTGTACTACCCTAAACGCTAAATGTACCACCAATACGACCCCCTACTCTAGACAAAGACCTATGCACTACTTTAAACCCTAAATCTATCCCCAGCACAACCCGTTCACTACACAAACACCACTACACTACCCTAAACCCTAAAACACTACCCCTAACACTTATACAAACAGCACTTCATTTATTTATATAGATAGTAACTCATAGTTAATGTTATAAAATCACTAATACAAGTATACAGTTATCCATACAGTTACTGATGCAATCACTGAGTCATATGTATACTTCTTTATATACAAGAAATATCATATATGTTGCCTTTTATTTTTGTACTTTACTGCACATGTACTATTGAGAGATATATTTGCTAATCACCGCACCCATAAAGATGTTAACTCACCCATACAATTGTTATAACATGTAGTCTTAACGTCATATACCTACTGAATCAACTATTTACACATCTTTGGGCAGTCACACATCCCCCACCGAACCACACACACAATCATTCTCCCACACATATACTTAGTTAAGTAATCAATAAGTAATATAGACTTTCACGTAGCAGGTAACCAACTGGTGCAGCAGTTTACAGAACAACTGTCAAAGTAATACAAAAATTCACATAGTTTAGTCACTATTCAATATATTTAATGAGACAGTATACATTAGTCAAGTAAACAATCAATTACGCTGCTACTAAACCCTTTATCCCGATTTTTTTATATCCACTCATTCTTTAATGCAGATTGATATATATATAATACATATTTAAATAACAAACCATACCACATTCACTGGATGTTGTCATCAGTGATGTCATAAGTGATGTCATATGAGATGTCATCAGTGATGTGATCAGTGATGTCATTAACCATGTCATGAATGAAGTAGTACACATATGTAAAGAGCTGCGTGTGAAGGGGCCGTATTTCTAAGGAAATGAAAAGTCACGCAGAGTACCTTTTTCTCTCTTTGTAAATATGGAGGAGGTACCTGCGCAACCAGTATGTCACAAAAAGTTATGTACTGGTGGCACAGAGAGCTTGTAAATCTGCAGCAGAATTGTTTTCATTTCTGCTCATTTTTTTCTTCCAATATATGCTACAATGCACAGCATAGATAATAGGAGAAAAATGCCTTCACTGATTGTTTTTGTACAAGAAGGTGTGTCTTCCTGCACAAAAAAACTCCACACGATACAGATATTCTTGCACCATGGTGCAAGGGTGCCTGTATGACCACATGCCTGCAGTTTAAGCAGCAGTGCAAAGGGAAGGACAGACTTACAACATATTTATGTACATATGTAGCATCTCTGTGCTTTGGAAATAGCTCAGCACGCTGTAGCTAAAGAGCTTACAGTGTCATGCTACAGCACTTCCTCCTTATAGTTCTGCAGTTATACATTCACCAATTATGCAGTATTTATACATTTATGTAAACTTTCACACACTAGCATATAAATTTAGCTCTTTCTTTAACCAGAGTAGTTAGTTCTGAAAAGAACTTTTTTTTTGTTTTTGGTACTTTTCTATATTTTTTTATTTTGTAAACGTTTTTTTCTTTTGGGAACTTTGAGGGAATTAAAAAAAAACTAGCATTGATGGTTATCAATTGCTCTGCAAACTAGGTCTACTGATTGCTCCCCATAACAAATTAAACGAAAGCACTTCACGCAGTGCATTTTAACTTTCACAAATTGGGGACGTATGTCTGGTGGCGATATTAAAGGTGATGCCACAGAGGTACTTGGTATTGCCGGTGGTGGAGGTGTATTTTGGTGCAGTCTTCTACATTCTTCGTGAGCAAAGTTCACAGGATGCTGGGATTGGAGGTGCTTGCTCATACTAGCAGTGCTACAGGAGTATTTCTTGTTTGGATCTCCTCTGGACAGCACTGCCTGGCAAATCTTGCATGTCACCTTGGTGGCATTACATTTCTTTTGTCCCTCCGGAAAAGTAAAACATTTCCATACAATGGATGTGTATCTTTTGGGAGGGTGAGGTTCTGGTAGAAATTGTTCAGTAACAAAATCATCAGAATCAGATGATTCTTTTAGTGGTGTAGCCATTTCATAATCCAAAAAAGAAGTTCAGGTTTCCAATGACAAAAAAGTGATTTTTTTCTCAGAACAGGTCTTCTCTTAAGGAAGGTCTAAAAAGAGTGATCATAATGGGTGGAGTTCTTCAATAGTTTGAACAGTAAGTGTTATAACCATTGAAATATTTTTTTTGGGTCACATGGGATGCGCTTTGGGCGCTTACACGCAGCACGCATCTAGCGCGACTTCTCTAAATTGCATTTAAATGTAATATACGTTTATTAAAACTAAAAGAATATTATTTTTTTCTCCTTAATATTTATATTAAATATATATATATCTCTCTATCTTTTTTTTGTACCGAAAAATTTTGCGGAAGTCGTGCGCCCACTGCGCCCATCATGCGGAAATGCGCAAGCGCGGTGTGGCGTGATACGTATATGTTGCGTACACGCTTGAAGTCACGTACGGGTCGCATAGCAATCGAGCATGAAAATACGCACCTATCGTACACCCTATGCGCATCCTACAGAACAATTGTAAAATGGTGGCTACGTTCTGCGCAGCAATCGAGAAAGGTGCGCTATGGGTGCGGGACTGCTCCAAAAATTATAAAAAAAGAAAATATAAAAATATTTTAATAAATATAAAAAATATATATATATTACATTTAAAAAGTTTTATTACAAATGTGTTATGTAATCTAAAAAAAGATATCTAAAATAAAATATATTTGAAAATCAGTATCAAATAAATACATATAACAATTAATAGTTATTGAATAAATCATCCAAAATCACTGAAAAAACCTTGGGTTTCAGGCAGGTTATACTTTGGAATTGTCATTTAAAAAACCTTTGCAATTCACTGAAAAAAACCATAGGTTTCAAGCAGGTTATAGTTAGAAATTAGCATTTAACAAAACCTTAGAAATTCACTGAAAAAACCATAGGTTTTAGGGGTGTTATAGTTAGCTGGACATTTCACACGTACAAAACCATTGAAATTCCTCCGTTATAGTTAGTTGTTAGTATAACTCGCGCGCCCGCAATCCACTGCTGATGATGTCATCCATGACGTGGTCAGTGACATCATTGATGACACCACTGATGACATCTCAAATGATATCACTGATGACATCACAGATGACATCATCCACGTGACAATCTGATGCACCTCATCATACACTAGTATAACCTTTCATCACTCACTGTAAAATACATAGTACAATATTTGAATCCATTGACACACCAATACAAGTTTCTAAAAACCCACTCAGTGATTCCTAGATCTACACACACATCTAATCACTTACCTATAGATTCACTCATACATACTGTCAATGATCAATTGAACACTATTCACTTATGCAGTCATCTTACTCACTTATGCAAAGAATGGATCATACTTACATTTACTCAGCTACACACTTATACAAACACCGCTCCATGTATTCATATAGATAGTAACTCATACTTAGTGTATTATAAAATCAGTATTACAAGTATACAGTTATCCATACAGTCACTCATACAATCACTGAGTCTTATATATACTTATTTATATAAAACAACTGTCACATACACTGCCTTTTATTTTTCTAGTTTGTTGGACATGTACCATTGAGAGACATATTTGCTCATCACCACACCCATCAAGATATTCACTCACCCAAACAATTGTTATAACATGTAGTCTTAACCTCATATACCTACTGAATCAAATATTCACACATCTTTGGGCAGTCACACCCCCCCCCCCCACGGAACCACACACATACACTCTCCCATAAAAATACTCAGTTAACTAATCAATAACTAATATAGACTTTCACATAGCTAGTTACCAGCTGGTGCAGCAGTTTACACAACAACTGACAAAGTGACACAGATATTTACACAGTTTAGTCACTATCCAATATATTTAGTGAGACACCATAAATTAGTCAAGTAAACAGTCAATCACACTGCTACTAAATCCTCCATCCATATATTTATATTTACATATCAAGTCATTCTTCAATGCAGATTGCTATATATATATAAAACATATTTAACTAACGAACCAAACCACATTCACAGGATGATGTCATCAGTGATGTCATTTGAGATGTCATCAGTGATGTCACAGACCATGTCATGAATGATGTCATATGTGACATCATCAGCAGTGCATTGCGGGCGCGTGAGTTATACTTAGTACAACTAACTATAACGGAGGAATTTCAATGGTTTTTGCGTGAGTGAAATATCCAGCTAACTATAACACCCCTAAAACCTATGTTTTTTTCAGTGAGTTTCTAAGGTTTTTTAAATGCTAATTCCTAACTATAACCAGCTTGAAACCTATGTCTTTTTCAGTGAATATATATATTTATAAAATCAAAACATCTTGTTTTGAATCAAAAGAATCATTAAAGTATCACAAACAGATATTTATCCACATTGCAATATTGACCCATCGAGTACAGACATTTAAAAATTAATGTTTCAATAGCAGGAAACTTAAGAGCAAGACGTATGTATAATTTGGGTTTTCTACTTTTGGTATTGACACTAATAACATGATTTCATTAAAAATTGTTGCCAATACAGAACAAAGATAACTATTCCATTAGCCCGTGCAGCTCCAACTTGAGCTCCAGTGCCGCTAAATTAATTAGATAATTCAATATAAAACCATAAAAACTGTTAAAAAAAAGGGCAAACAATGTATTTTATTTTTTTAAGTTTTAAAATTTCTTTTAGAACTCTTAAAATTTTAGCCCGTTCTTATTTCTTATTTGACTAGCATCCAACAAAAATGTACTGATTCCAAATACAATGAGTTGGAAGCTGTCAGATTTTAGGATTTTAGGAAAACCTGCTCTCACTTCAATTAAGCAAAGCAGACTGCTTTTGAGCAAGGGGAGCTGCATGTCAGCAGCTTCCCTTGCTCAAAATCAATTCCTGCTCCCGCAGGAGGCGGGGAGCCGGCGGGACTGTGGGGGCATTGGGGCTCCCTCCATGGTCCCAATCAATGAGGCCAGGCCTGGGGGATGGGGTCCCTGGGGCCAAAAGTAGCCCGGGAGGGGGGCCATGTGGCCCCCCCTCCTCTCTAATAATTTATTTTTTGTTTAAACAAAAAGGGTGGCCTTGGGGATGGGGTCCCGGGACCATAATTGGGCTACGGAGGGGGGTCATGCAGCCCCTCCATATGAATAAAGAAATTTAAAAAAAATATGTCAATGCCCCTGGGGATGGGGCTCCCCGGGGCCAAAATTGGCCTCAGGAGGGGTGCCCTGGGGGAGCCACACATCCCCCTTCTAAAAAGTAACAAATTAATTTTAAAAAACTGCATCTCACTGGAGACCCCGCCCCCTCACTGCACTACTCTGCTAATGCACGTTGTAAGTTAGGAAATTAATTCTCCTTAAATACTGGGTGTCCCTGGGGGCCAAATAGCCCACCAGGTATCTCCAGTATGTGCCACAGAGCTGCGTTGCAGAGAGGTAGTCCGAAGCCATGCCCCTTTTTACACCTCTCTGCAATACAGCTCTAAGGCAATACTGTTCATGCCAAGGCGGAAGGCTACCAGAGAACTCTCCTGCCTAACTGCAGTTCTCAGCAGCGAAGAACAAAGAGGTCATGCTGCCGGGGGAAGGCTGCCTGATCTAAAGAGGATATTACAGTCAGGCTGAATCGGAAGGCTACAGCAGAGGCTTGCATGAACAGCAGCAGATCTCGGCCAGTGTGGAGCCACATGCTGCAGCGACCCCTCCTGCTTTCAGAATGGGGGTGATGCGGTCACGCTCAGATTGAGCTCAAGTGGAGGAGTCCATGAAACTGAGATGCATTGACAGCTGTGAAGAGACGAAGACAAGGCAGAGCAGCAGAGCATTTTGAGACAAAGCTGGAGCGGTGCGATCATACATGGAGGAACCACTGGAGAGCACTAGGGATTGCTGCCTAAGGATTGCAGGGAAAGGAAGGAGAGATGAAGAAAAGGAGAAGAATAGGCATGTAAAGTCTGTCATACAAAGGCAACAGAAGGAAACAGCTGCTGGGATTCACTTGGGTACGACCTGGATTTATGGCCCCAGACATCTTTTCTCCTCATGTTACTCTTAAGAAATAAAATGGAGTGGTAGGGAGGGCATGGCAATGCTGGAATCTATTCTCCGAGAGCGTAGCTTTCGTGTTGAGCAGGGACCCTACAGGTCGGAGGCTTTTGACCTGAATCAAGGGGTTCCCCAGGGATTCAGTCTTAGCCCTACCCTTTTCAATCTATATATGGCGCCTATGGCATTAATAACGGAGCAATATGGGGTGGAAGTTGTGACATATGCTGACGATACGCAGCTGGTTGTGGCTTTGACACAGCCAGCTGAGCACGCAGAAAGACTTGGCTGGCTGGATGTCTGATAATTGTCTCAGATTAAACGGAGACAAAACAGAGGTGCTGGTCGTGGGCAAGTCTCCATATGTTTGGACTTCTGCCTGGTGGCCCCATATACTGGGCCCGTACCTGTGCCTAAGGATCAGGTTAAGAACCTCGGCATCTGGATTGATTCTAAAAACTCTTATGCGTATCACACCAGTCGTGTGGCGGGTACATGCTTTGGCATTCTACGTAATCTCAGAAAGATGCTTGATCTGCTACCTGTGTCAGCTAGGAGGGCCCTGGTCCATGCCTTGGTGACTTCCAGGCTGTACTATGGGAATGTCCTCTATTCGGGAGCAAATGTGAGGTGTCTTCAGAGATTACAGCATATCCAGAATGCTGCCGCACGGCTGGTGTTGATGCTACCCAAGAGAGCCCCCTCAAAAAAACCTTGGAGACTCTGCACTGGCTGACGATCAGGGAGCGCATTCAGTTTAAAGCTCTCTGTGTCAGCCATAGGATCGTGCAGGGGAAAGGCCCTTGCTTTCTGCGCAACTTGCTTACTCTGTACACCCCTATTCGGCTGTTGCGATCTCAGGGTGCTGGTCTCTTGTACATCCCCAAGACCAGAAGGGCCAGAATGGGAGGCAGATCCTTCCGCTTTTTGGCAGCCCGTAGATGGAATACTCTACCCCTCGGACTCCGTGTGGAGACTTCGGAGGTGGTTTTCCGGAAGTAACTAAAAACTTTTCTGTTCCCTAGGAATTAGCTCTGGGGCTGGGACCAGGATTGATGCGTTGGAGGATGCTGATGCCACTGAATTGCGCGGGGACACACTGGTTAGTGTAACCAGGCGCTGTATAAGCTCAAAAAAAATAATAATAAAATGGTCTATGTGAACTGACCAAGGCCATGCCCACTCTAATAATAATAGTAATAGAAAGAGGACATATACCCTCAGGGAGCTAGGAAAACTGATGAACAAAGAAACAGGACTGCACTGTATGCTCCTCGCAATGAGACAGTCATGTTGGAGTAGCTTTCAATCAGTGGTTTCTATCAGTCTGCAACGTTTTGTCTCCAACACAGATTTTTCAAACAGCCCAGGAAATAAGGACAGGGTTTCTTCCTAATCTACGTCCTGCCACAAGATAGACATAACAATAAAATTGTTAATAAAAGTGTCCTGAATGCTGAGCATGTAGTGTAACCAGGAGAGATAGCTCTCCCCGATTTGCCTCCAAATCTAGGAACGGGGCACTAACGACCAACACCTCATAGTCCCAGCCTATTTGAGCCAATATACTGAGTGAAGCTCCAGGTAACTACCCTCCATCTCAACTGAGACCTAATGGCTCCAGCCGCCGCAATCACCCCTGGTTACCTCCCTGCCACATTGCCTGAAACCACATGGCCCTAACTCCTTCTTCATCATTTTCCCCCCAACCTAAGACTAAAAGCAATAAGAAACTACAAACACAGACTCATTAGACAACACCCGGATACACTATTCGCTGACATATACCACTGCACCTCCAAAGGCCAGCTGAAAAAGGATCTCATTTTCCATACCAATAGCCCTACAAACTGGAACACCATTCTGAGAACACATCTCCACATATCCAAAACAACTAATACTCCACACAGCTCCAAACTGATGATCACATTCCCTAACCACCCAGCGCGTAGTGGCAACACCTCAGCGACCATCTACACTAACGGTACAGTCCTGATCCAAGCCAACAACGATAACCTAGATGTATTCGACCACCTCTTCCCCTCGCTACCAAACGTCCTCAATCACTCACAACACTCTCACACTAGCAACTACGCCTTTAATGCCAACCGTTATCCCTGAACAACAATCATGCCCCACACCAACCCCCTGAAACGTGCAAAGCACGCCTACCTTCCAACACTAATCAGAGGAACACCTCAGACGAGACCCTACAACCCCCTGACCGTCACTTATCCACTCCCCCCAAATCACTATTACCCACTGTCATCTACTGAAATAAATTCTTAGTCAATGAATCCTAACTTGCTTACTCTACCCACGAGTAAGAAGTGGCAGCTTGAATCCCGACTCCAGGTCCAAGGCCACCCACAGGAACAACTTAGGCAACATTATCACTAAAAGCCAATATCTAAATCCCAAGCTCTCCCCTTCCCTGGTCAACCCCGCAGGACAGCAAGAACCTTGATGCCCTCACCCCCTAATCCTGGAGATGACTCAGGGATTCTATCTACTGGAAAGCCAGCTAGAAATGGTAATAGTGGGCCTCGACAAAATCCTACTTAGCCTCACCTCACACCTGCAATCTCATCAACGCCCACACCCTACACCCAAAGTTAACAACACAAAATACTCAAGACTTCTAACGGCTCAATGGCACAGCTGGAAAACAACGCCCCTCTTGACTAAGCACAGAGACCCAATAGAACAAAAACCTCACACCGGCAATCTCGTCAACACCCACACCCAAAATTAACAACACAAATCACTCAAGACCTCTAACGGCTCAATAGCACAGCTGGAAAACAAAACCCCTCTCAAATCAAACACAGAGACCCAATAGAAGAAAAATCGCAATGCCCATCAGAGAGGCGATGGAACTTGCCACCTCATATGACATATCCCCTACTATCACTCCAAACTCCAATATCCAGGTTATCACTGGATTCGGTAGAGACCGCTCCCCACTCAGAACTCCTCGACCACCAGCTTTCCTCTCTTCTATTCCCAGGGCCCCCTTAACGTAGAAACTCAACAACGAGGAGACTAACATCAAATGCCTGCTCACTAACAGCATATCGGCCATAAAACATGCAACCGAACTGACAGAAATCATCCTTGAGCACGACATAGACATCATGTTCATTACTGAAACATGGCTCAATGAGTTCTCTGCCCCATCCATGGACCTGCTTGTACCCCTGGGCTTCTCAATCATCAATAAAAACAGTAAAATCAAACGAGGAGGGGGTACTGCAATCATACACAAGACCAGTATCTCTGTAACTGAAACTGACTCCTTCAACTATTACTCATTTGAATGTCTAACTGCTACTATTAGGATAAGCGTCAACAAAACACTACTATGCCATCTTCTCTATCATTCCACTGACAACACCACCACATTCTGAGAACACCTCTCCGACCTGATAACTCACTGCGCACTCCGAGACTTCAACAGCATAACTCTTGGTGACCTCAACCTACACTGGAACGAGGAAAGCAACTCGATGATCCAAACCTTGAATGGACTGCTGCACAACAACAACCTTACCCAACACTGCACAGAACAAACCCATAACGGAGGATCAATCCTGGATGCCATCATAGCCCAATCATCCACAGTCACCATCGACCACATCCTGCCGGTTGACTGGTCAGTTCATCATATAATTCTATTCCACATTAACCAAACTACCCAATGCCTGCCACGAACGCACGCAAGAACCCCCTCCCCCAGGTGAGAAACCTAAGTCAAATTCCTCTTAGGGACTTAGAGGAAAAGGTAAGCTCATTCCTCCCCATCACGACAGACAACCTCTCCACAATAGAACACACCTCACAATACAACGCAAATATGACCTCCATCATGGACCAATTAGCTCCCTTGAAAAAGAAAAAAATCAGGAACACCCCATCTAGATCCTGGTTCAAAATGGACATTAACGCGGAAAGAAGACAGCTTAGACCTGCAAAAAGTCTCTGGCGGAACAACCTGTCCACAATCCTTCTGAATCGACTCAAATCAGTGCGCAGGAAATACAATAAGCACATCAAGAACGGAAAAAAGTCCTTCTTTTGCAGGGTTCTTCACAACGTAAAAAACGGGCCGAAAGAACTCTTCAATGTCATCAGACAACAAACTTCAAAACCCCCTCATCCACAGTGCAGGCCTGCAAATACATATGTGAGAACTTTGCAAATGTCTTTGATGACAAAATCACAAAGATTGAGCTCTCCCTAGACGTTCACCACTGCCACCCTGACAGTAGCTCGCTCACTGAGAAAGAATTTATCACACCCAAGCACCACCCAAACAAATGGAAATCTTCAACCCCATCTCCGAAGCCGAGATAGCAAAAATGATTGCTAGATCTACTCTCTCAACTCACATCTTGGACCCCATTCCGTCCCAACTGGCCAAAACGATCAATCTCACTCTAGCACCGATCTGGACCAAGATCATAAATAGCTCCCTGAAAACTTGAGTCATGCCTAACTGTCCCAAAATCGGACAAGTCACACCTCTATTAAAGAACCGGGGTCTGACGCAAATGATCTGAACAACTTTAGATCCGTCTCTAATCTTCCTCTCCTAACTAAAATGCTGGAAAGGTGTGCTCTCTTCAAACTCACCCAACACATGGACTGCAACAAACTCCTAGACCGCCACCAATCGGGTTTCAGAAAAGGCTCCAGCACAGAAACAGTGATTCTAAATGTCATTGATGATATGCACAACGCTCTAGACAATGACCAATGCTGTCTACTCAGACCTATCGGCAGCCTTTGACACGGTTGACCACAAATTACTCATTAAGGTACTACAAGAGAGGGTGGGAGCGTACAAGGTTCACCTCCTTTCTATAGAAGCGCACCCAAAAAATAAAAATCAACAACTTCTTGTCTGACCTACGCCCCGTCAACAGAAGAGGGGCCCCAAGGATCGGTTATTTCCCCGCAACTCTTCAACATTTACATAGAACCCCTCACCGCCATACTAAAAAAATCCAACATCCCATTCCAACTCTATGTAGACAGCACCCAGATCTATTTCAAAACCTCCTCCATGGACGACATCCAAAGACTAAACGACACTCTAAGAGAAGTCCAGCACTCGCTATCACTCAATCGCTTGAAACTCAACCAAGACAAAACAGAAATCTTTCTCATTTCAAATAAGGATCAGAACCCCCAAGTGACAGAATGGCTGAAAGCCATTGATGCTCTAAACTGCAATCTCACCCTGGCTGACTCAGTGAAATCACAGGGAATCACACTGGACCCAAAATTTGACATGACCAAACACATCAAAAACTCCGCCAAGAGCGCCTTCCTCAACCTTAAACTGCTCAACAAAATAAAACCCTTCATCCCTTTGAATGACCTTAAACAAGCTAATCAAGCCCTAGAGCTGCCCAGACTGGACTATGGGAATGCAACCCTCACAGGAACAGCAAGATCCCACCTGGCTTCCCTCAGAGCAACTCTGAATGCAGCAGCCAGAATGATCACAGGAGTAAAGAAATTTGAACACATCTCGCCTGCATGCGTGCTAACTTCAGAACTGCCTGTTTCATGCACAAAGCTCTGCACACCAGGAAACCCACCTGCCTGGGCTCGAAACTCAAAAATGCAGGCCAGGCAAGGAGCCTCAGGAGTAGCAACACTCTCCTCCTCATCCCTCTGAGTACTCGTAAACAAAAAACGGCATCCCGATCCTTCTCTGGAAATGCGCCCAAAATCTGGAACTCCATCCCAGTCCATATCAGGACCACCCCCTCCTTTGTAAACTTCAAAAGGTAACTCCAAGACCTCTTCCTCAACTGATCCATTCCGAATGGATAGCTGCTGCACAAACACAAACTCCTGCACACTGCAGCACTCAGCCACCTGAACCCTAAGCCTTCTAACTCACCCACCTCCTGAATGGTCCCTGGGCCCCCCTCCCAGAAAGGGTCCCCCCACAAGTGAATGTTATGTTGACTTGAGTTATGTTGTAAAGTGCTCTGATACTGTTGGGTCTTGCTAGGGCTATATAAAACTCCTAAATAAATAAATAAATAAAGTTGGCCTCCTGGGACCCTCAGGATTCAAGGGGACATAATACCCCAACTTACAACGCGCCAGGGGTGCTTTGCACAGTGTTGCAGGGAGGAGGCAGGGCCTGATATAACAAGTGTGCAAACACACCCCCTGGCGTGTTCTAAATTGGGGGATTAAGTCCCCTTGAAATCTGAGGGTTCCTGGGGGCCAACTAGCCCACCAGATACCTCCAGTAAGTACCACTCTGCCAGCGCGGCTTCTGGTGCACTGCTGATCAGAGAATTAAGTCTACTGGTGGGGCGATGAGGTCCTCTTGTGTCCTTAGGATCTCAGGACACAAGTAGACTTCATTCTCCGAGCAGCAGTGGGCCAGAAGCTGTGTTTGCAGCATGGTGTAGAAAGGGGCGCTGCCTTGGAACACATCTTTACAACACAGCACTTTGGGACTTACTGGAGGTACCTGGTGGGCTACTTGGCCACCAGGGACCTTCGGGATTCAAGGGGACTTAATAGGGATGTTATAGTTAGAAATTAGCATTTAAAAAACCTTATAAATTCACTGAAAAAACCATTGGATTGAGTCACATTATAATTAGAATTTCTCGTTTAAAAAAACCAAAAACCATTGAAATTCACTGAAAGAACCATAGGTTTCAGGGACGTTATAGTTAGAAAGTAGCATTTAAAAAACCTATGAAATTCACTGAAAAAAACACAGGTTTCAGGGACATTATTGTCAGCTGGACATTTCACTCGTACAAAACCAAAGAAATTCATCCGTTATACTCAGTAGAGCTAACCATAACTCGCGCCCACACAATGCATTGCTGATGACATCATATATTATATCACTCATGACATGGTCAGTGACATCACTCATGACATCACTGATGACATCATCCATTTGATAATCTGATGCACCTCCTCATAGCCTAATAAAACCTTTCATACACCCACTCTAAAACACAGACTACCAATATTGAAAGCATAGACAGACCAATAGCAGTTAGTACATACCCACTCAGTGATTCATAGGTCTACACACACATCCACTCATTTACCCATACAGTAACTCATACATGCAGTCACTCATCAAAACAGCAGGAGAAGTGTGGCTCACTGGTTAGAGCAGGCAGACCCTGAAGCAGAGGTCAGACCCGGGACCAGGGTTCAATTCCCGACGCGGCAGGGTGTTGAGCTCAAATGTCCACGGACTCGATAATTCTCGCTTCGGTGCCTGACCTAATCATGGGTTCACACTCTGCTACTCTGGGCATTAAGCTTGCTTAATCTCCACAACGGCCCCCCGCGGCGGGATGCCTGGCTTTCACCTTGGGGATGCCCTGTAGGGGCTATCTCACAGGGAAAAACCAGGACGGGTTCCCAAGGCAAGCGCGGAGATACCCCTTCGGGGGTCGATTCTGGCGCTATATAAGAAATATAATAATAATAATAATAATATGATCCCAAACACCCAGTGAATCACCCTCTCACACATCTATGCACAGAGTCACCCACTCCCACCCACTCACAAAGACACTAAGGCACCCATACAGCTACTCAGACAACCAATTAATAACCCAAATAGACAGTCATGTAGGTACTCACCAATCCATGCAGCCACGTATACACCAACTGACAGACTGATACAGACATTTAGACGGTTTACTCAATAACCCATGCATTCACTAAGATATGCTTAATCAGACACTTATACACCCACTCATTCCTCAAAACACCAGGACATTGAAAGCTGCGTCCAATACCAGAGACTGTGGATTTGAATTGGGAAACCACGGACCTACTGCTCTTGTGTCCAGGAAGGAGCTGAGGGCGGTCGTTGCTGCCTGTGTTGCCTGCTGCCTGCTCCCGCCGCTGCCTCTCGCCGGATCCCCTTCGCGTGTCCCACTTCGCGGCCAGGAGCGCCCTTAAAGGCCAGCAGGTGTCCTATTTCTTCGACCGGCAGGGCTGCGAGCCACAGCGGGGGACTCCAACTTCCAGGAGCCCCCGCGCGCCCGTGGTCACCTGGGCTGCTCTCCCTGCCGGCTCCGCCCCTAGAGTTCAATTAGTCAGCAACAAAAGAGGAGTGTCATCCCCGCTGCGCGGGAGCGCGCGGGAGTGCGCCGGGAGAAGCCCGGGACAAGGGCGGGACCGTCTGTGGCCGTCAGGGGCCGAAGGAGGCCGGGCAGGGCCATCCCCCTTGATCGTGTGATACGCCACCTAACCTAGTAAGTGACACAGACTCCTTTGTATTACCTAGTACTTATTATGGCGACTGCTGCTAATACTAGTCCAACAACCAGTCACTTGATGTCTCTTCCAACGGAGTCTGGCCCTTTGGCCATTGGTCCCTTAGACAAATTCTTCTTCAATCGCTCACTGGCAATAGATAAAGAACTAACTCTGGCAGAGAAGCGCGCGGAGCGTAGACTATCCATCGAAATACTCAAGAACTCTATGGACAAGTCTTCAAATGTTGTCTACCCCACTTTGGTAACCCCTCTTTCATCAGTGAGCCTTCCAGTTACAAACGAAGGCTCTGAGGCCCTGGGTGACAACATAATCATGACTGCCGCGACGGATTCAAACACTACTTGTGGTAGTACATCTCACCCATTATCGCTCTCTGATTTGGGCCATCAAGTTATACCTGCCAATTCCAAAACTGGTGCTAAAAGGAAACGTCCAGCTGCTGTAAAAAACTGCAAAAAAATGGCCCGACCACCGTCAAAAAGTAGGAAGTTACATACATCTTTGAACACTGGGAATACAGCTAATGAGCCAGTACAAATAACAGGATGTGTAATACCAACCACTCCTACTTCCCAGGATAATGAAGACAAAGTGGACGATTCTTGTTCCGTTCCAAAACCAAGCAAAGACAATGATGTATTATTTGCAAATATGCTTCCTGAACTAGAAAAAATGTTTAGACTGGTACTTACTCCCATAGAGGATAGAATTGCTAAACTCATTGATAGGTTAAACCACTTTGAGCAAAAAACTTTAGACAATTTCTATTCGACAAAATCCCTGATCAAAGCAAGCAGGGTGGAAACAAACTCAAATCCCCAGGTCGTGAATACCCCCCACACTCAGGACAAGGGTAGAAATCCTAGAAACGGCTCCCCTTTACCTTCCAAACAAAATAAACCCCCAGCAAAAGCCACTGCAAAACCTACGGCTAGGGCCGATAAAGCGGCATCGGGTTCTGTACCTCCACAGGCGAATCTGACAAATCCCATACAGTCCTCATTACCCCAGCCACAAAAACTACTGGCCAACGTAAATGTTGTGGCCAACTTGTGCCAACAAGTGGGTAAAGCACCAACATCTGCAAGCGCCACTACCAACCCATGTATACCCCCAAACACCAAGGGGGTAGGAAATGGGGTTAATGTTTATCAGCCGGCTGTTAAAATCCCAACAGCGCCCCTAGTCAATAGCAAACAGGTGCAGAAACCTGCCCTTCAACCTGTTCCCCAAGTTCCCAAACCAATCCCAACGCCCTTGCCAAAACCACCTCATAGTAAACCCCCAATCAATCTAACTCCAGACTCCTTCCCCTATGTGGCAGTTCTCATCAATGTACCACCTTTACCCCCAGGACAGAGAGAAAACTTCCAGATGCTCAAAAACAAGACCATGCACTGGTTAAAGGAAAATCGTCCTCTGCCGGGTGGTATCGATGGGCTAATAATAGGGGCTAGGAGAATTGACTGGATGGGCTATACACCAAAAACCCTGGGGGGGGAATGTATAGTGGTTAATTTTCAAGATCCTAGGGTGGTGGGATGGATAACAAGGCAGGGATGGGGAACAAATAAGGGCGGCATTGGTATTGTGGACCTCACCTTCTTTTACCCCAGACCAACAAGTGTAGCTACAAGCCTACTAAACGAGCCCATAATCCCCCCCATTGCGCAATGGCCAGTTGTTTCTTTACCACCTTCCCATGCTAGTTTTAATTATACTTCACATACACACAACAATCCCCATGTAGGATGGCAGGACTCGGGCTGGGGATATTGACACACTGGTACCGACAGCATGGGTGGAATTTCAAAAGAAGTAGAGGCGTTGGGTGATGTCTGTGGTAATATCATTGCTACAAATATAAAGGAGAAGAACATCGAGGCTGGGTGTGTGGCCGAAGAAGGTGGCTTTAGACTAGGAACATCAAACTCAAATGCCTTATACCCTGTAATGGACGACTCAGTTGTGGGCTCAATGGATGATTCAGATAGGCTGGCTAGTCTAGTGGGAACTTCTATGGCATCCCACGAATCTCCGCTTGCCAAAGCTTGGGAGGGAACAAATGCAGATATTGGCACCCTTTTATCTTGGAATATCGCAGGGTTGGCCAGCAAGTTGGACTCCCAGCTTTGGGTAGATTTTATAAGTGGCTTTGACATTTGTTGTTTCCAAGAAACCTGGGCTTGTGATCCACTCTTTTGCTTAGGTTACTTGAATTATTATATACCAGCCATCAAAGGGGTAAGAGGGCGGCCAAAGGGTGGCCTAACAGTGTGGGTCAGATTGGGTTTGCATATTGACATAAAAATCCTTGACCTGGGAAATAGTGATTTACAAGCCCTCAGAATCTCTGTCGCAAAAGGCCAACCAATAGATCTATATAATATCTATGTGAGAGGTGGCAAAGTAACAAATCTATCCACCATCGAGTTGTTGTCTGATGTTATGGAGGCCAATTCCCAGGGAAATGCAAAGATAATAGCAGGGGATTTAAATAGGACCTTCGAACCCTTGAACTGCACAAACGACCTTAATGAGTGTGAAGAGGATAATCTCTGGGGAGTACCATCTTTAAACTTACAACCTGTGAAGCGATGGACAAAAGAGGTTTTACTGTTAAATGGAATATGTTTGGAATATGGTATAAGAGCCCTTAATGGTAGGACACCTGGTGATAGGGAGGGCAGTTTCACTTTCGACAATGGTATTAACAGGAGCCGAATTGACTACATATTGTGTAGCCTCCAGTTGTGGAATGGGGTTGTAGACATGGCAGTTAGACCCCGGGTTGAAAGTGATCACAACCCCCTATGTGTGTCACATAAGTGGTGGAATGCAGGTTTAGGAAACCTTATTGAGACACATGATGAAACCCCTCATTTAAGTAACGATGAGCGAAGGCTAAAATGGCCAAAGGTGTTAGCAAACGAAGTCACTATGACATATATCATTAATAAGGTTGATGGTGCAATTTCCGAGATTGAAGCTGCCGTCCCAGTGGCGCCCGGGGACAATCTTATCACTGAAATCCACAACAAGTTATTCTCCTCTTTAAGACCATGTTTTTTTATAAAGAAAAGAAAAGGGAAAAAAACTAAAGAAGTGGGTAGGTGGTTCGATAATCATTGCAGAGTAGCACGTTTAGATCTGGGGCAGGCAATAAGGAACAGGGACCGTGCTGCAGTGATTAAGCATAGGAAATTGTACAAAGCAGCCATCTATCGTGCAAAAAAGAAATGGGACGAAGACCATTGGGCCCAATTAAAAGAAGCCTCCGATAATAAGGATTCACTGTTATTTTGGAAAATCATCAAGTGGGGTAGTGGTGCGGGCACAGCAAAACCTGATAACAATGTACCAGTGGATTCCTGGGTTGATTATTTCGGGCCCCAGTACGCGGAAAGTAATACATCCGTGACAGCAGAAGATATAATCCCGGCCTATGCAATCGAAGATCTATTCTCCCTCAGTGAAGTAGAAATTGCCATCAGTTCTACTAAATGTGGGAGGGCGCCTGGCCCAGATGGTATCCCCCCTGATATTTTTAAACATGATGTGGCTAGATGGGCGAGATATATCCTACTTGTAGCAAATGCCCTAGCAAAGGGGGCAGTGGTTCCAAATATTTGGAAAGGTGCAACCATAATTCCCATCCACAAGAAGGGCGATCGCTCATTGCCTGCAAATTATAGGCCCATAAGCTTAATAGCCACTGTGCAGAAAATAGTCGGAAGAATGGTAACAAACCAGCTAATGGACTGGGTAGAAGACAACAGCGCCCTCTCCCCATATCAAGCGGGATTTAGGCGAGCTACTAGTACCATTGACCAGGTCTTTCGCTTTACAATATTGAGGTGGAAAACCGTTGAGCTGGGAAGGGGCAGCCTGTACGTCGCATTTGTCGATCTGCGGGCTGCGTTCGATCTAGTCCCCAGGTACAAGCTATGGTCGGTGCTCCAAAAGCTGGGGATTCCTGCAGAACTGCTAACATTAATAATGCGACTGCACGAATCCAACTTTGCCAGAGTCCAATGGGGAGGAAGTAGCGAGACAACAGTGGACTTCCCTGTGGAAAGGGGTGTTAGGCAAGGCTGCTCTATGGCCCCTCTACTTTTCTCGTTATTTATTAATGGGATAGTTGAGAGAATGCTGAGAGCTAGTGTCGATGCCCCTTCGTTGGCGGACACCAGGGTTCCGATCCTGATGTTCGCTGACGACACTCTTATTTTGTCCAAGACTCCCATGGGGCTGCAGCGTGCAATAAGCATTTTTGATGCTTTTTGCTTGGAGCACGGGCTAGAGGTAAACGTAGGGAAAACTAAACTAATGGCCTTCTCTGCTGGAAGCAGAAGCTATCCCAAGATAACCCTAAATAACAGCAGGCTTGACATAGTCAATGAATTTACATACTTGGGAGTCCAGATCGCGGGGGGGACTGGCTGGACGCATCACGTGAACAAAGTAGTCCAAAAGCACCAGCAGCTATCAGGTGCCTTAAGGGGGGAACACCGTAAATCAAAAACAAAACCTATAAAACCCGCACTGACAGTGTATGATGCGAAGGTTTTGGGTGCCACCTTATATGGCGCTGAACTATGGGCTTGGAATAGTCTGATGGCTCTTCAGACCTCCGAGAACAAGTTCATGCGCGGGATTACTGGACTTCCGCAGAGCACCCCTCTGATCCCATTGTTTATGGAGCTTGGTAGACGGACGATTACCGACAGAGCTCGATTGCGACCAGTTCTTTACTGGAGACGCCTCTGGACGACTCCAGAAATAAGACAGTACGCGGAGGGCTTTTCGTGGATAATTAAGGAAGATATCTTCCACAAGATAAAATGGTTAAAACATCTGAAGACCATGTTGGTAAATCTAGGGTTTTCAAATCTTTGGAATAACCCTGAGGGAGAAACCTTCCCAAGCAAAGAAGCCCTCAAAGAGCAATACTGGGATTGGGTGGGAGGCAAGATGCTGAATGACACCAGGGCAGATTCAATGTCTGGTCGTTTCCTGGAGACTAAAATTTTACCTGTCCTAGAAAATTATTGGGATAACATCACGGTACCAATGGACAGGAAACTCATTTTCCAGTTAAGGTCAGGATCTATCCCCCTTAAGAAATTGACATCTGGTTGGCACAGACCCACCAATAGCCTATGTCCTGCCTGTGAAAATGCCGAGGAGAGCCTTGGACATTTTCTCTTTTCATGTGAAGCCTATGTGAATCCAAGGAGGAAATGGCTCTCGCCGGTATGCAAAAACTTGGGGACACGCGATAGCTCCGTGGCCCTAAGAATCCTATCTACAACATATCAGGATTCGATAGTCATGGGTGTCGCCAAATACATGGGTTGGGCTTGGGCGATAAGACGACGCTCCTTAGGGGATTGCAGGTAATTTAGGGATTCCTTTTAATAAATTAATAAACTTTTATGTATTGGTATAAATTGTTTTATCTGTAATGTTGTATGAGCTGCATTGTGTTTAATGAATTTTTACTCTGTATTATGTATTTTGTGCAATTGTTCTGATTTTATGTGCTTTTATGAGAATTGTCTCGAATAAAGCTTATACAAACAATATATATATATCAAGTCACCTGTGCTGCCATGATGCATATATATATATATATATATATATATATATATATGTACACTCTTCCTGAGTAGCCTAATTCCACAAGGCAAAGAAAGAGCACAGACCACTGTTGCTAGTCAGCTTCAGTTTATTTGAATTCCATATTCAGTGCAGCAGCAGCCATGACGCATTTCGTCCCTCACAGGGGACTTGATCACATGACATGCTTCAGGCTTGACAGTTGGCTTAAATATGGTTTCAGTTTTTTTTATGCTTACACCATGTGACTTTAACATTAAAGTGACCGTTCATTTAAAACAATTTTATCATTAAAGTGACATTGCAAATCTAATCATCCTGCTACAAATCTTTCAGTAATTAATGTATGTAGGGGGCCAGTAGGTAGTTATAGTTAGGACCTAGTTTCCATAGGAAATCCGCTACATTCTATTTGGAATACCTTTGGCGCCGGTCGAAGAATCTTCGCGAAATTCTCCATGAAGATGTGGTGCTCCGCTCCTATCCTGAAAATTTTGGCGTGATTCGTCAAGCAGGGGCCGAAAAAAAAGGGGGGTCCCAAAACGTGTTTTCCCTATGCAATTTTGCATACGGACCTTTAGACACTGCTACAACTCGAACTGCTGAACGTAATTATACCAAATTTGGCAAAAAGGTAGAGTTTGGTTCGCAGATTACGCTTTTTGTTAAATGTTGTAAATCCGTTCAGTAGTTCCTGAGAAAATCAAAAGTAAAATCATAGATCTATAGACGAAGTACCGTACGCGTACCCTCCCGAGCACGAGCTTTATGCTAATTGGCTGTTAACACTCTAAACCAGGAAGTGTTGGCAGCCATCTTGTGCCTTGGTAGAACCGAGGAACAAGAAAGCAGTAAAAGAAACCACGCAAAACACGCAAAGGGGGCAGGGTAGAAACACCCTGGCCCCCTAGACCTGCTTAGGGGGTCCCACAAGGACACCCAAGGACCCAAAATGTATTTTTATTTTTTAAATTGTGGGATACGCGTAGGGTACGCATATCCCGTCGAAAAAAAGACCCAAAGCTGCTTTATTGGTAACTAGCCCCGGGGGGGCCAAATCCCAGGGGCAATTTTCTTAATTATAATGGAGGCCCCAGAGGGGCCCCCCAGCCCCGGGGACAGCCACCCCTGGGGCTTTAATGTTATGTATGCAGGGGGCTCACGGCCCTCCAGCAGCCCCGGGGACCGCCACCCCTGGGGCTTCTTTTAGTTATAATAATGGTGGGCCCAGAGGGCCCCCCCAGCCCCGGGGACCGCTACTCCCTGGGGCTTTAATATTATGTGTGCGGGGGCACTTACGGCCCCCTGCAGCCCCGGGGACTACCACCCCCTGGGGCTTTTAAGTGTTGGGAGGGGGGCCGTGCGGCTCCCCTCCTGGAGCCTTGTGGTGGCCCTGGGGACCGCCACCCCCCAAGGCCGGTCCTGCAGTGTCCCAGGGTGCCCACCCTTGGGACACTGCATTTTGCTATGGTAGGGCGGGAGCCTCCCGGCTTCCGCCCTTCCATAGCAAACTGCTTTGGTTTTTGAAAGGGAAAGCATGAAACCTGCTCTCTCTTTCAAAAACCAAAGCCGATTGCTTTTCTGCATGGCGAGCAGCATGTTAGCTGCTCCCCATGCAGAAAAGCAATGCCGGCTCCCGCAGGATGCGGGGAGCCGGCAGTGACCGTGGGGGGCTTGGGGACCCCCAACGGTCCCCAACGGAGGGAGAGGGTCCCCGGGGCCAGGAGTGGCCCGGGAGGAGGCCACGCGGCCCCCCTCCCCAAATAATTAAAAACATTTTAAAAAAGGAGGCAAGCCGGCCCCGGGGGATGGGGTCCCCGGGGCCTTAAGTGGCCTGAGGAGGGGGTCTATGCAGCCCCCCTCCTTAAATTTTTTTTAAAAAATGTGGCCATGCCCCAGGGGATGGGATCCCCGGGGCCTGGAATTAGCCATGGGAGGGGGGCCACGCAGCCCCCTTCCCATTGAAAAAAATATATATATATATATTGGGGGTCAGGCCCTGGGGGATCGGGTCCCCAGGGCCCAAAAAAAAGAAAAAGAAGGGGGGCTACACAGCCCCCTTCTTAAAAAAAAATCTTAAAAACTGGATGAGGAGGAGGCCACGCCCCCTCCCTGAACCACTCTGCAAATGCGCCCCCTGACGGGTTTGCAGAGGGGGAAAAAATCCCCTTGAATACTGGGGGTCCCTGGGGGCCAAATAGCCCACCAGGTACCTCCAGTATGCGCCAGGGGACTGCCTTGCAGAGAGGTGTAATGAGGCCACGCCCCTTTTTACACCTCTCTGCAACACAGCCCCCTGTCGCATACTGGAGGTTCCTGGTGGGCTAGTTGGCCCCCAGGGACCCCCAGTATGCCAGGGGACTTAATCCCCCAACTTAGAACGTGCTGTGGGGTGCGTTTGCACAGTGGTGAAGGTAGGGGGCGGGTTTTGAGGTGATATGTGTGCAAACATGCCCTATGGCGTGTTTTAAGTTGGGGAATTAATTCCTCTTAAATCCAGAGGTCCCCTAGGGGCCAACTAGCCCAATGGGTACCTCCAGCGAGCACCACGGAGTTGCATTGCAGAGTGTTGGAAAAAGGGGGCATGGCATCTGAATACCCCTCTGCAACGCAGCTCCCTGGCGCATACTGGAGGTACCTGCTGGGATAGTTGGCCCACAGGGGACCTCTGGATTGAAGAGGAATTAATTCCCCAACTTAAAACAAGCCACAGGGCGTGTTTGCACACATGTCACCTCAGACCCCGCCCCCTTCCTTCACTATTCAGCAAAATATTCCTCTAATATCAGCCGAACTACGAATTCCGATTTACTCACCTGTTCTCACGAGAGACGTCAGTGCTGCATCTTTGAGCCCAGTGCGGACCCTGAAAAGTAAATCTAAGCGTACTTACCAGTAACTTGTAAAATAACAAAGGATTTTGAAGTCCATTTTCGGTGTTTTTGTTGTAGTTTGCGGCCGTTAAAGCGACCACAATTTTAACGCTGTCTTTGTAAATATGCCCCTAAGTTTTGTAATGTCGACAATCCTGTCTCCCATTTAAATAGGCATGAAGTATTTCTGGAAGTGCATTGTGAATCCTAAAGCAACACTGACTAATTGTGATCGATAAAGAATTGAAAGAGTTGTGTACTTCTTTTGCTCGTAATGTGCATAGGGGCAGATTTACAAGTTCATTACGTTACTATTGCATCAATTTTAGGATGGGAAAAGTGACGCGAAAGTGGTGTAACGGTCTTGTAAATCTGCTACACAGTGCTCTGTCTTACTTTGCTTTCCTTTCTGTCATGTGGAGGATCCTGGGTAAATATAACGATTTCTGTACAGCCAATACCTTTCAACCCTACCCCCAAACTGCCTACTGCCTGTTGCCATAGTAACAGTTCATGGAACACTTAAGTGAGCACAGAGGTTAGACTTTCACCACACAATGTTGCTAATCAAAACAGTTACTGTGCTGGAGTTTTAAAAGTTTTCCATAGGAACGGTTAGTCGTAGCTATAGACTCTGGTAAAGAGCTGGTAAAGAGTTAGCCTCAGTATTATACTCTAGTTATGAATATCATTTCTATTTTTAAATGTTTTATAAGTATATGATTATCACACTAAATAATAGTGAAATGTAGTCAGAAAAAGAAGACGTATATACTTTTTTAATTAACTTTTATTAAAACACCAATAAATAACTAGAAACATAACTTTAAGGTAACAATATAATAAATAACTAGAAACATAACTTTAACAAAACAATATAATAAACAAAATGTGATACGGACTCCAATAGAAGTAGGGTAGGTAATCTGCAAAACAAAAATGAAAATAAGTGTTTAAAATTAGATCGATGTGACTGAAGAAGGTCAAAGATTACAAGTTAAGGTAATAATTGGCAATATGTGTTAATTTACACATACTTACTCTCTTAAACAATCACTTATAGAAACACATACTTATTTATACAGGAACTCTTCCAATCTCTCACTCTCACGTATACTCACTTATATACATCAATACTCATATATACTAGTTTAAAACATATGTAGTTACTCATATTGAGACAGTCATTCACTCACTAACACACCCATACACACACTCATCCACCCATACAGTCCTGCACACATGCTGTCTTCAAAACACATACAAACAGTGAGTCAGTCATTCATGCATCTATGTGCTCAGTAATACCCCCCACCAAACTATACAGACACTCATACTGATACTCAAAAAACCAACTAATAACCCATATATAGATTCAAGTAGCTACTCACCAACCCATGCAGCCACTTATACACAAAGTGAGAAACTGATACAGATATTTACGTATTTGAACATTACTCGCTAATACATGTATTCACTAAGATACACTTAATAAGTCAGTTATACAATCAATTTAAAAAAAAAAAACATTTAGACACTTATTTACCCATTTATTCTTCCAATGACCTTTAGATGTACATATATAAAAAATATTTACTTTTCAGAAAGACACACATTCACTGGATGATGTCATTAGTGATGTCATTTGAGATGTCATCAGTGATGTCATGAGTGATGTCGCTGACCATGTCATGAGTGATGTAATATGTGACGTCATCCGCAGTGCATTGCAGGCGTGTGAGTTATAGTTAGCTGAACTAACTATATCAGGGGAATTTCAATGGTTATGTACGATTGAACTGTCCAGCTAACTATAACATGTGTGAAACCTATGATTTTTTCAGTACATTTCTAAGGTTTTTTAAATGCTAATTCCTAACTATAGCGTGGCTGAAACCTATTCAGTGAATATATATAGATATATATATATCAAATCCAAAGTCCTGCAGTTGAATCCACGGACAACAAAACAGGTACAGACCACTCCAGTGCATTTCAAAATAAAGGTGCTTTATTACTCTTTACTTCGGCAGCATGACGCCTTTCGACCGGAGCAACCCGGTCTTGATCACATAGTGCATTCAGAGACCAACGAGTTTAAGTGCAGACAATCCACACATGCCCCTCCCACCCAGGCATAGACAGTAAAAGCATACTTATAAATAGTGAAATAGTTTAACTACTGCTTTAAAAATATCTTTTTTCTATTGATTGAATAAATATTAAAATACCAATGAGTAAGAATATTTCACAATAATATTCAATATAATCCATATTAAATCAGAAAGCTACACTCACGGATTTAAATAAAGGGCAAGTGCCCACATTCAATCACGACTAAAATGAACTTACAGTAGACGCTATTGAATAGTCTATAAAGCCTGTGGTAGAAAGTGTAATGTGCAAATAACAATTGTGCAAAAGTGGATTTAAAATTGAGTCTCATATTTACTCAAATGTTATAATAGCGGATGTTATGCCAAATTCAATAAAGTGCCAGTGCCTAATTTTTTTATTTTTTTCTCTACAAACGAGCGTTAAACTATCAGTGTGATATATTTACAAAATGTCAAAACAGCTTATCAATAGTAACAAATATATGTTTAAATCCATTAATAAAACAATACTCTATAATTGATCATAACACAAGTATTTAAGTTATCCAAATGTATTGTTTTGAAATGCCACAAATCAAATTATACCCACTTATGAGCCTTTAGAGTTCCCTGCCACGTCTCCCACAGATAAAAAATCAGAAAACCTCGATCACTAGAAATTCCAATTAAAATCTGCTGTAAACATAAAAGGGAGACCCAATAAAAAATACTTAAAGCAAGAATTAGAGCTTCAAGCATATATAGCAGCAATTAAAGGTCTAACTGTAAACAATTCAAATAATATGAAGGGAACAAGCCTGCCCCCAACAAAATAAAATTGTGTATGAATTGAATACTCGTTACACAGATCAGAATATTTGATATATATACACAATAAATAATTATAAATATTCCATAAATATTCATAGAAAATTCATTAAAAAAAATTATAAATCTTCCCCTGTGTTAGGACCATTCGGAATTTTTGTATCGAGGAGTAGAATATAATGGCTCTTCAATTGTCTGAGTTTGCGGTCCCTATCCCCACCTCTCTTATTACTTGGAACCGCGTCAAGAACAAAATAACTCAATTCATTGAGATTATTATGATGCACTAGTTTGAAATGACGCTCCACTGGATAGCTCGGATCGGAGTTAACAATTGCACGTAGATGCTGCAAGATGCGTTTGTAAACCTGGAGCTTAGTGCTCCCAATGTACTGCAAATTGCAAGTACACTGTAAAACATACATGGCATAATCTGTTTTACAGGTGAAAAAACCATTAATTCTAACTGCATCTTGACTAAAAGCATTGTGATACTCTTTCATGATAACTCCGAATTTACAGGCTCTGCATGAGCTGCATTTAAAAAAACCTGTACGGTTGGTGAGCCAATTAGAGGATTTCACTACCTCGGGACTGGTCTTAACCAGAGCATCCCTCATTGAAGGTGCCCTACGAAATGTAATGCAAGGGACCTCACTCAGTAATGGTGCCAAAGTAATATCCGTTTTCAATAAAGGTCAATTAGACTTGAGAATATTACGAATCTTTTTTTCATAATTACTATAAGTCATAATGAGTCTAACTGTCGGATCATCATTCTTGGGGGCATCAATGCCCGTTATAGGCGCAATTCCAGATTCAGTAATTTTTTGTGAGGCATCAGATGTTAAAAATATTTTGTTAAGAGCATTTTTAAGATCAGACTCTCTGTAACCACGATTCAAAAATCTGTGAAATGACTCATTCAATCATTGTTCTAAGTCATTAATATTGCTGCTAATACGCCGAATTCTTTAAAGCTCCCCATAAGAGATGCTCTTGATTAGGTGGCGGGGATGGGCACTAGAGGCATGTAAGGTTGAATTACCTGCTGTACTCTTCCTATGAAGTTTAGTTTGGATAATGTTCTCAGAGATATATACTTCTACGTCTAGGAATTCAACCCATTCTTGGCTGATAGTAGCAGTGATTTCCAAATTGAGCATATTATTAATATATATATAAATAAAATACCTACTAGCAGTGGCCAGTAGGTAGTTATAGTTAGGACCTATTTTCCATAGGAAATACGCAACATTCTATTTGGAATAACTTTGGCACCGGTTGATGAATCTTCACGAAATTTTCAAAACTAATGGCCAGCTCTGGTCCGCTCCTTTCCTGAAAGTCTCAGGATGATTCATGTAGCGGGAGCTGAGAAAAAAGGGGGGTCCCAAAACATGTTCTCCCCACGCAATTTCCCATAGGACCTTTAGCCGCAGCTACAGCCCGAACTGCTTAACGAAATTACGCCAAATTTGGAAGAGATGTAGTCCTCAGTTCAGACTCGTGCCTTTTTCTTAAATGGTGTGAATCTGTTCAGTAGTTCCTGAGAAAATTACAGTTAAAAGCATGGTGGATTCGTGCAGCCTGAGCGCACCGTGAGCGCAGCCTGCGCGCACCGTGAGCACACCCTCCAGATCACACGCTGAATGCTAATTGGCTGTCAAGTGGTTGTCAACATTTGAAACCAGGAACTGTTGGCAGCCATTTTGTGCCTCGGTAGAAGCAAGGCTGAAGAAGTAAGTGGAATAAGTGTGCAAAAAGTATAAAGGGGGCAGGGTAGAAATACTTTGACCCTCTAGACCTAATTAGGGGGTCCTAGAAAGACCCCAGAGCCCACAAATAATTTTTTTGTTGTTGAAAAAACGGCAATCAATCAATCAATCATTTGTAAAGTGCATTACATACCCGCGAGGGTCTCAAGGCGCTGGGGGGGCGCTACTGATCAAACAGCCATTTCTTGAGTATCCACCTGAAGGTCAGCAGGTCTTGGGTCTGTCGTAGGCTCAGTGGGAGGGTGTTCCATGTCTTTGCGGAGAGGTGGGAGAAGGATCTACCACCGGTGGTTGTTCTTCGGATGCGCGGGACGGTGGCGAGTGAGAGGTTGGCAGAGTGTAGCTTGCGGTTGGGGGTATAGACAGAGAGCCATCGGTTGAGGTAGGCTGGGCCGGTCTTGTGGAGTGCCTTGTGTGCATGGGTGAGGAGCTTGAAGGATATCCTCTTGTTGACGGGGAGCAAGTGCAGGTTTTTCCGGTGGGGGCTGATGTGGCTGTGGCGGGGTACGTCGAGGTTCAGTCGTGACGAGGCGTTTTGGATACATTGTAGTCGTTTGATGAGCTTGGTCGGGGCTCCCGTGTAGAGGGCGTTTCCATAGTCGAGTCTCCTGCTGATGGGGGCCTGCGTGACTGTCTTTCTTGTATCTGTCGGGATCCATCTGTAGATCTTGCAGAGCATGCGGAGGGTGTTGAAGCAGGAGGAGGAGACGGCGTTGACTTGCTTGGTCATTGAGAGCGTTGAGTCGAGGATGATTGCCAGGTTGTGTGCATGGTCGGTGGGTGTCGGGGATGCCCCAAGTGCCGTCGGCCACGAGGATGAGGATGAGGCCCTCCGTCTTGTCCGAGTTCAGCTTCAGATCGCTGGTCTTCATCCAGTCGGCGACGGCCTTCATTCCTTCGTGGAGGTTGGCTTTGGCAGTGATGGGGTCCTTGGTGAGGGAGAGGATCAGCTGAGTGTCGTCGGCGTAGGAGATTATGTTGAGGTTGTGCTGTCAGGCTACGTGTGCGAGCGGGGCCATGTAAATGTTGAACAGTGTTGGGCTGAGGGAGGATCCCGGAGGCTTTGGAACGAAATGGAGGGAGGCGGACGGTCTGGTTCTGCCGGAGAGAAAGGAGGTGGTCCAATCCAGGGCCTTGTCTCGGATCCCTGCGGCGTGGAAGCTGTGTGTAGTGTGCGGTGGGAGACGGTGTCGAAGGCGGCAGAGAGGTCTAGGAGGATGAGTGCTGCAGTCTCGCCGTTGTCCAGCAGGGTCCTGATGTTGTCTTTGGCGGCAATGAGGGCAGTCTTGGTGCTGTGGTTGCTGCGGAACTCTGACTGGGAGGGGTCCAGGATTCTGTTTTCTTCGAGCTGTCTGTTGACGGTTGTCTTGATGACCTTGGCCAGGAAGGGGAGCAGAGAGATAGGCTGGAAGTTCTTTAGGTGTCTTAGGTTTTTTGAGTAGGGTGTTGATCTCGGCGTGTTTACAGATCCGAATGGGTCTGACGAGAGCCGGAGTGGATTGTGCGCATGGTCTTGATGGTGTAATTGATGCTCACCCTGGCCCAGGCTAGCAGGGGGTCGTGGTCGATGGTGTGCAGAGGGTCTGTTGTGTTGCTGTTTGTTGGGGCTGTCTAGGTGTTGAAGCTGTCATGGATGTCTGCTATCTTGCGGTGGAAGAAGGTGGTGAGGGAGTCGCACAGGGCTTGCGACGGCGGCATGTCGTTGGTGTTGGAGAGTTCCTTCATGATGTTGAAGAGCACCTTGCTATTGTGTGCATTGTTGTTGAGGCGGTCTTTGAAGGAGGTCCTCTTGGCCCCCCTGATGAGGTGGTGGTGGTTGCGGATGGCTTCCTTGTGTGCTGCGTGGCTTCCAGAGTTTGTTCACTGTGCCATTTCTTCTCTAGTTTCCGGCAGGCTTGCTTGGAGGCTAGGAGTTCTGGGGTGAACCAGCTGGCCTTCTTGCTGGTGTCTCTGTGGGGGTTTTCTCCAGCGGGCGAGGGTGTTGCCGCATTCCTCGATTCAGCGTCTGAGGCTGTGAGCAGCGTCATTGGTTTTGGAGGGTACAGTAGGTGGGCTGAGAGTGAGGTTTGCGTGCAGTTGGTCTTCGGTGATTTTGCACCAGCAGCTGCGGGGGATCTGTTGGGTGCGGTGGTGTGTGGTGGCTTTCTGGAAGGTGAAGTGGATGCAGCGGTGGTCGGTCCAGAGGAGTTCGGTGGTGTGGCTGACGGAGACGTGCGGGCTTGAGGAGAAGACGGGGTCGAACGTGTGGCCGGCAGAGTGGGTGGGCATTGTGACAAGTTGCTTCAGTTTGAGGTTGGCGAGGTTATCGATCAGGGTTGTGGAGTTGTTGTCGTTGTTGTTCTCAGGGTGAAAGTTCAGGTCTCCGACAAGGATGTAGTCGGTGGAGGTCAGGGCGTGCGTACTGATCAAGTCCGCGAGGGAGTTGCTGAACTGGGGGTGGGGTCCGTGCGGGTCGGTAGATGAGGGTGCATCTGAGGGTGGAGTTAGGGTCTGTGTGGATCTGGAAATGCATGTGTTCGGCGGTGCTGAGCGCGTCTTCGGTGCTAGTCGAGACCCTGATGCTTTTTGTGGCCAATGGCGATTCCTCCTCCAACTCCGTTGGTGCGGTCTCTGCAGGTGATCTTGTGGCTGTCTGGGATGGCTATGGCGATGTCGGGTGCGGAAGAGTCCTTAAACCAGGTCTCTGTCAGGAAGGTGACATCCGGGGATGTTGTGTTGAGCAGGTCCCAGAGCTCGACGGCATGCTTGCGTGTGGAGCGGTTGTTCAGTAATATGCATCAGAGGTGGTTGGGGTCTTTCTTGGCGGGTGGTTCGTCGGCTCTGAGGCTGGTGTATCTGCAATTCCGACAGGTGAAGGGGCCGTCTGTGCATTTCGGGGTGGCCTTGAAGTAGGTGTGGCTCCATCTGGAGTTGAGAACGTGCAGAGAGCTGGTGTCGTATTGGCGGCGGTCGTCATGGCGAGTGCGGGCACCAGGGGTTCTGGCGCTGGGTGCGGTCGAAGCAAGGACGTGCGCAGACGGTCTTGCCTAAGGCGCGCCAGCGGCCGGCATTTATGGGGAGGTGGGAGGGAGGGGCAGCTGGGAGGTGGGAGGCGTAGGGGAGCGAATGGGCAGTGGGCTGTCAGGGGGGCTGGGCCGCAGGGGATGCAGCGGTGAGGGACAACAAAGATACCGGAAGGAAAAAGGGGCACAAAATTTAGGGGAAAACGAGTGGCACAGAAGGCAAAAGGGCACAAAAAACGAGTGGAACAGAAGGCAAAAGGGGCACAGAAATGAGGGAAAATGAGTGGCACAGAGGGCAGAAGGGCACAAAAAATGAGTGGAACAGAGGGCAGAATGGCACAAAAAACTAGTGGAAAAGAAGGTAATAGGGGCACAAAATTAGGGAAAAACGAGTGGCACAGAGGGCAGAAGGGCATAAAAAACAAGTGGAACAGAAGGCCAAAGGGGCACAAAAACGAGGGAAAACGAGTGGCACAGAAGGCAGACAGGCACAAAAAACGAGTGTCACAGAAGGCAAAAAGGGCACAGAAATACCGGGAAAACAAGTGGCACAGAGGCAAAATACAGAACACAGAAATACAGGGGGAGCTAAGAACAGAAGGCAGAATGGGCAGAGAGGCATGGTGGCAGCGAGGGGAACAGAAGGGAAAACCAGGCAGAGACACAGGGGCAGAGAGGGGTACAGAAGGAATGACCAGGCAGAGAGTGCACAGGGACAGCTAGGGGAACAGAGGGATGAAAAAGGGCCATGGACCATGTACAGGCAGCAGGGGAAGACAGACAACAGCAGTCACAGACACAACAATAAAAATAAAGGCAATACAATAAAAGCAATAAATAGGAGGATGAACAAACCTACCTACGGCCTACCACTGGTCACCAGGGATGAGGTGCAGATGGTAGATTGCAGGTGGTGGAGGGCCTCGAACTTCCTCAGCAGCGGCATCTGGGGCAGGGACACACAGGTGGTGCTGTGCAAAGGGGGAGCGACCTACCTGGTGGGGTCAAGGGTAATGGGGCAAGTGCGCGTAGGGTGCGGGGACTCTTCCGTAAAAAAAAAAGTGAGCTTTTTTTATAATTAGCCCCTGGGGGGCCAAATCCCGGGGGGAAAATTATTAAAATGTATGGGGGGCCCAGAGGGGCCCCCTAGCCCTGGGGACCACCACCCCCAGGGCTATAAAATAAATGGTTGGAGGGGCTTCAAGGCCCCCCTGCAAAATTTGTGGTGGGGGGGCCTCAATAACCCCCCCAAGCCCCAGGGACCACCACCCCCAGGGGATTTCTGTATTGTGGGAGGGGGATGTGTGGCCCCCCTCCTGGAGCCCTCGAGGGCCGGCTCCTGCAGTGTTCCAGGGTGCCTACCCCAGGACACTGCTGTTTGCTATGAGAGGGCGGGAGTCTTGCGACTTCCGTTCTCCCATAGCAAACTTGGTTTGGATTTTGAAAGAGAGAGCAGGGAAATCTGTTGTCTCTTTCAAAATCCAAACCAGATTGCTTTTCCACATGGGGAGCTGCATTTTAGCAGCTCCCCATGTTAAAAAGCAATGCCGGCTCAAAAACGCGTAGAAGTGGTGCACCAAGCGCGCTAGAGTCGCGCACCCTACAGATTATGAGTCGTGCATCCAATGCGTGCACACCAGGGGGCCGCACTGAGCTCCGTGCTGGGTGCGCAACTTCAAATTTTACCATAAAAAAATAGCCCCTATCAGTAATTTCTAATATCTCCACGGACCCCATCTCCCGGGGCTTATAAAAAATGTTGGGGACCATGGGGGGAGCCCCAATGCCCCCACAGTCCCGCCGGCTCCCCGCGTCCTTCGGGAGCCGGCATTGCTTTTCCACATGGGGAGCTGCTAACATGCATGTGGAAAAGCAATCTGGTTTGGATTTTGAATGAGAGAACAGATTTCCCTGCTCTGTCTTTCAAAATCCAAACCAAGTTTGCTATGGGAGAGCGGGAGCCGGGAGACTCCCGCCCTCTCCTAGCAAACAGAAGTGTCCCGGGGGTAGACACCCCAGGACACTGCAGCTTGTAAATCTGCCCCTCAGACTGTTGTAACCTATCTATTCTCACTGTTCAGCGATAATTGTACATTCCTACGCAGTAAAGCTGCTGCACACTACCCACTCTCTCCGTCCACAGATGACTTCTCATTGTTTCGGAAACAAGCTTCTTTCCTCACCTTGTGCCATTGGCGTGATTCAAAGAGGGGGCACCATGTGTCGAAGCAGCCTTCTCAGACATTGTTACGATGGCCACGCATCATCACAGAATGCACGAACGTTGAGCTTTGGAGGTGTTTGGGGGGGACGCCAATTTGTGAAACATAACCTGTAAGATAAAAAGGAAGTTAAAATTGTGTGTCATTTTTTATCAAAGGAGAGAGGAAGTGAGAGAGTGACTGAAAAGAATAATCGCAACTCACCTTTCTGTCACCGGTGTGTTTTTTACCACGTGCCAGGACATAATGCACCCTGAAGCCCTACATCTAAAAGATAATAAAAGAAAGATGGTATGATTGGTAATTATTACTATCTTAATGTGGAGTAGAATTACATCGCACTTTCACACAGCTTCCCTCCCGCATTTAAAAACAACTATTTGTACAATTCCAACTTGTTTAAGACTTTGATTTTTATCCGGTTGTGAAAGCAAGTGGTGCGAAGTGATACAGGTGGTTTCGATCATCACGAGCGTTGGACATTTGACCGATTTAAAAACGCTCCTGCTATTGGGAAAAAAGATATAAATGCAATAAGATACGGTATATAGGACTGCTACACCTAAATCTGAGCGTCGCCGTTTTGTATCCAGTCTGCTGCACCCCATCGACTCCCTCCGATGCGCTCCCAGGCCTTATTGCTCACCTTTTCGTGGACAGGACACCTTCTACATCATGCAGTCCCGCTCTGCCACCAAGAAGTCTGACATATGGTGCTGAGTCTTGATATCGTTATGGGAAAGGATATACTTGTGCACCTATCTTCATCACAGGTTCCTCGCCTGCTCAGTCCTTGCGGTACTACTATCTCAGTGACCAAAGAGGCTAGGCATGTAGTGGTGGACTCTTGTACTCGGTGGATCGGGCCTACATGAGGCGTCTGAACCACTAGGACGGGCCATCACACTGCTTGCGATGGGAGCAACTCCAAAATAGCATAGAGCATGTGCACCCCGTCTTTTTTATTGGTAGGGTCACGTGTGTAGTGACGCATGTGCTGGATGGGTGTGGTGTGGGTGTATACCAGGCATGAGGACGTGTGTGTGCCTTTCTGACAACAAGACCTGGAACTAAGAAATCAGTACAATGGAATTCTGGGCAATGTTGCGCTTTTGTTTTTTCCTTGAAGCTTAAGCGGAGTGGGCTGGGATAACGTATGCCAGTGCTGCGCGAGGTTCTGAACCATGATTACGGAGCTATGGGCGTGGTTCCGTCGTGAGCTATATAAGAAATCAAGTGATTCGGGTGTCCGTTTTGTAGTGCTGACGTCACCTAGGTCTTAAACACAAATGTGTCATTATATCTGTGAAGTTCCACAACATGACCAACATGGAAGGTATGGGGTATCACTGACTCTATATTCATTCATAGTTGCATACATAAAAGATGGTGGACATGACACATTTCTGTTATTATGAATGTTTGTTGTACATTCAGTGGAGTGTTGTAGCTGTAGTAATACAGGGCTGTGAAAGGTTTAAGTTGCAGTTTTTGGCACATGAAAGGCAGATAATATATACATACGTATGTGGTCATTCAGGTATACTGTTGAACTTGGTGCTGGAAATCAGTGTTCGAGGCTCGGAGTTGCGTCCACATCCCGTTATTGTACAGTAATGACGTAATCAACGCATGCCTGAAAATGTACTGTAAATACGGTGCTCATGTAAATTACTGAAATAGTTTTGGGTTGATTTTGCCCAAACGCAAATGTGTCATTATATCTGTAAAGTATCACAACATGGCCAACATGGAGGGTACAGGGTATCACTGACTCTATATTCATTCATAGTTGCATACATAAAAAATGGTGGACATGACGCATTTCTGCGATTATGAATGTTTGTTATACATTCAGTGGAGTGTTGTAGCTGTAGTAATACAGGGCTGTGAAAGGTTTAAGTTTTTGGCACATGAAAGGCAGATAATATATATACGTAAGTGGTCATTCAGGTATACTGTCGAACTTGGTGCTGGAAATCAGTGTTCGAGGCTCGGAGTTGCGTCCACATCCGGTTATTGTAGAGTAATGACATAATCTACGAGTGCCTGAAAATGTACTGTAAACACAATCCTCATGTAAATTGCTGAAATAGTTTTGGGTTGACTTTGCGCTATATAAATATGCTAAAAAAAAAAGGAGGAATAGCCCACACTTACTGTCAGAGGTAAGATGGTTGTATACGCTATTTATAGCACAATATAATGTGGTAGGGCGCAGGAGAAGCATTTTATAAACATAATCAATACACAGACACCGATAGATAGTTGAAGTGCGTTCGGGCACTTGTGCTCGACTCCATTTTATTACGTTGCTGTTGGTAACAAGTAGAATAATAATCATGATATCATACATAGATATTCAATCGTAAACGGTTAATGACTTCTGCTGTACAAACGTAGGAGCACTACATGTGAAATAAGAAGATTCTATCATAAAGGGTTCATGAGTTTTGGTGCACTAAGGTAGGGTCAGTGTGTGGAACCTGCGATGATGCGTGGTTCAGGCAGACCGCACTGGTAAGAATATCTTTTGGCTACTGAATTTTGCCTTTATAAGGCCACTTGGCGATTATTTATGGTGCACTGAGTAAGTGGTACGTCTGGTACTCAGCGAGTTGTCTACTGGACTACATGATCTGTAATCACGATTGAAATAAAAGATGAAACATGTATGGAATACATTGTTGAAATATGTATGTTTTAGAGATATTATAGTTCAAGTTGTGACCTGTGCTGTCTACAGTGTAGACTACCAATGAGTGTGCCTTTGCACTTGCAGCGTGAATTTTTTTTCCAACTAAACCTAGAACTGATATAAAAGAAGTTTTCAAAGGATGGCTACTAAAAGGATATTGTGTAAGTTTGAGGGACGTTATACTTTGTTTGGTACTGCACTTCATAAATAATGAATGAAGAATCAGTTGAATTCTGCCTGAATACGGCCATGTGGCGATAAATTATGGTACACTGAGTTAGTTGTACCTTTGGGACTGAGAGAGTACATAACCTGTGATGATGCGTGGTCCAGGCAGGCCACACTGGGGATAAGGTTTTTTGACTTCAGAATTTTGCCTTAATAAAGCCTTGTGGTGATTATTTATGGTGTACTGAGTTAGTGGTACGTCTGGTGTTTAGCGTGTGCTCACCCTGCGATGATACTTGGTCTGAACGGGCTGCACTCAAAGTATTGACTGTTGCATACTGGACTGCATGTACTTTCAGAGGAAAAAAAAAATACTATGGATGGTTATCAATTCTTCAGCAACATAATTATCAGAATCAGATGATTCTTCCTGTGGTGTAGCCATTTTTGCCTCTAAAAAATAAATTCAGGTTTCCAATGAAGAAAAAGTGAGGTTCAAATTGTGACCTATGCTTTCAACAGTGTAGACTGTCATTAGGTGTACCTTTGCACTTGCAGCGTGAATTTTATTATTCAACTACATCTATGTGATATAAAAGAAGTTCTTAAAGGAAGCATACCAAGGGGATATTGTATACGGTTTGATAAATGTTATACGTATTTTGGTATTGTACTCTGCAAGTAATGAATCAACAGTCTAATTATTTGTGAGCTCTGATGACCGCAGTGTAGGCAGGAGGCAGCGGTTAGCAGGAGCCCACGGCCACGTGGCATTGAGTAGAGCTGCACAGTATTGGTAATTTAGTGTGTGTGCAGCCAGCGATGATAAGTGGTGCACAGAGTTAGTGGCACCTGAAGCAACAAGGTTCTGTGGAGCCTGCGATGATGAGTGGTCTGAGAAGGGCGCATTGGTAGCAAACTCTTTAAAATCAAGTTTTCTTATAAATACTGGTAATCCTTTTACGGGAGTAAGTTGCAGTAGATCTCCAAAAACTATGATATGTTTTCTTCAAAATAAGACATCTGACTCAATACGGTCACGTGGCGATGAATTATGGTGCACTGAGTTAGTAGTAGCTTTGGCACTGAGCGTGTATGTAACCTGCGATGATGCGTGGTCCAGGCAGGCCGCACTAAGAACAATGTTTTTTGCTTGGTGAATTCTGCCTTAATAAGGCCAAGGGGAGATGACTTGTGGTGCAGTGAGTTAGTGGTACCTGAAGAACTTAGCATGTGCGCACCCTGCGATGATTCGTGGTTCAGGGGGGTCGCAGTGGTATAATGTCTCTTGCCTACTGGAATGCGTCATGTGCAATCACCATTTCACCTCAATCATGAGATCTCACAATGTAGATCGAAGGCAGTAGTCATCACAAACATCAAGAAATTATTTTTGTCATATCCTTTAACAAAATCTGAGGAAATAAAGTACACTTATCTCTACCTTAAATAAACCAAGGTAAAATTTCATGCTGTCCGTAGTATAGATTCAAAGCTAAATTGAAGTTGTGAACCCTGCTTTCCGCACTGTAGATCGAAGGCAGTACTGAGCACAGATATGGATGAATGATTTTTGTCTCTTATTTTAACAAAAGCTGAACACATACAGTACAATTGTCTCAGCATTAAATAAATCAAGGGTGAATTCCCTACTGTCCGTAGTGTAGATGCAAAGTTAAATTCAAGTTGTGAACCCTGCTGTCCGCAGTTTACATCAAAGGCAGTAGTCGACACAAACATCGAATAATGCTTTTTTGTCACAGTTAACAAAACCTGAGGACAGAGTACAATTGTCTCTGCCTTAAATAAATCGAGAATGAATTTAATGTTGTCTGTAGTGCTGAAGCGCTTCTGGTATCAAGTAGTGAACTCTGTGGATCGCAGTGTACATTTGAAGGCAGTACTCAGTACAGACATTGAGGAATGTTTTTTGTTGCATCATTTAACAAAATTGTCTCTGCCTTACATAAATCAAGGCTAACTTCAATGCTGTCCGTAGTGTAGATGCAAAGCTGAATTCAAGTTGTGAACCCTGCTGTCTGCAGTGTAGATCGAAGGCAGGAGTTGACACAGACATCGAGGAATGCTTTTTTGTCACATACTTTAACAAAATCTAAGGACATAGTATAATTATCTGTACCTTAAATAAATCGAGACTGAATTCAATGTTGTCTGTAGTGCTTAATCGCAACTGGTATCAAGTTGTAAACTCTACTGACCGCACTGTAGATCAAAGGCAGTAGTCAGCACAGATATCGACGAAGAATTTTTGTCACTTATTTTAACAAAGTCTGGAGACATAGAGTACAATTGTCTTTGCCTTACATAAATCAAGGCTAACTTCAATGCTGCCCATAGTGTACATGGAAAGCTGAATTCAAGTTGTGAACCCTGCTGTCCGCACTGTAGATCGAAGGCAGTAGTCGATACAAACATAAGTCTGCGGTGCTGTGGCGCTGAGTTCGCCATGGGCCTGTATCGAGGAGGCACGTGGTCATGGCAGCAGCCACGTGGCAGGGTGAGGACCTCTGTTGTGGCAGAGCCTTTTCTCTTTGCAGAAGTGAACCACGCCCAAGGCTTAGGCTAATTATTTATAGTCTTACGCTGGAGTAGCGTACGTTGGATCAGTCCACTCCACTTCTGCTTCGAGGGGGGGGAGACAACACAGCAACATGACCGAGATATTCCCTGCAGTCTGAGATACTATGGTTTCGTCCACTGTGCAGTACACACGTATAAATGGTAAATCTACACACAGAAAAGTTTTTGGTTTCTATACTGAGTTGTGTATAGCATTTCACCTGTAGTTTTGGCATTATACAAATGATGGAAAAGTTACGTGAAACTATAGAGAATACCCACAAGAAAGTCGAGCACATCATTGATCTAATATACAACTCCCAAAAAAAGAATAAGGAGACTGTGATGCCATTATCAAATAGGCATAATCGTCCTGACAGAAAACGCAAAGACTTAACAGAAGAAGAAACTCTATCATTACATCGGGAAGTATGAAGAAATGGAAAGCAGGAGAGGGGAGGAAATCAGAACAGTCCTGATCAATACTAATATAACTTCTAGACTTAATGATAGAAAACCCAACATCAACAACTTACAACAAATACATATTAACACCGAACTACAAAATCTGAACTCGAACAACATTGGAAATACACTGAAATGTCTTCTGATCAACTGTAGATCCGCAACTAAACATGCATTAGACATAGCTGACTTCATCATCAACCAGGAAATTGATATGACAATCCTCACAGAAACTTGGCTATCGGAATCATCATCTCCGGTCATGGACTTACTAGTGCCCCCTTTATATAACATTGTGAGACTGGATAGACCAAAGAAGACAGGGGGCAGCATAGCCTGCATACACCGATCTGATATAAAAGTAAGCCAAATACAATTGGAACCACTCAAATCCTGCGAATACCTAGGCCTAAATATAAGATCGGCTAACAACCAAAGTTGCAACCTGCATGCAATTTATCACCCACCAGGAAATAATTTATCTTTCATAGAACAACTAATGGAGATCATCATGACAAACATTAACTCCGACGCAAATAATATATTCTTAGGGGATTTTAATCTGCACTGGAACGACGACAATGATAAACAGGTCAACAATCTTAAAGACTTCTTAGCCGAGCTAAACCTCTTTCAAGCTTGCACACAACCAACTCATTTGAAAGGAGCTACATTGGATTGGATAATTTCAAGAAAAGAGAATATTTCAATTTTATCAGTTGAGCCATGCGACTGGTCTGATCACCATGCCAAAACCGTCATAATTCCCACATGGAAAAAAAGAACAATCATTCACAACGGGACAAAGCAAAGAAATGGATACGGGACACTAAAGAACCGAACATTAAACTACTAATAGAAAGATGCGAGAAGGACCTGCACCCCCCTAATAATTTGCAAAACGTAAATGATCTAACGGACCACTACATTAATTCAATAAAGCATATAGTCAACACCACCATGCCGCTGAAACTGAAAAAAGTCACAGGGAAGGATATAAATCCATGGTTTAACGGGACACTGAATGAGGAAAGAAGGAAACTGAGACAAGCAGAGAGAAAATGGAGACAACACCCTTCTTCTCCCGAACTGAAATCTCTCAGAAAAACCAGAAAAGAATACAATAAGAAAATCCTCAACTCCAAAAAAGAATGTATTAGATCAGAACTGGATCTCGCCAAAAATAGACCACGGAAACTATTTGAAATATTAAAACAACAATCCAACAAGTGTGCCAAATCGACTCAAGAATTCTCAAAAACACAAATAAGTTGCGAAGAATTCTCAACATTCTTCACCAACAAAGCTAACACGACGGAAAGAGAGCTAAAGAGTGCAGCGGATATCCTAGATGTCCAAAGACCTACAACGAGTAATACCAACCCTACCAACGTATTAAGTAAGGTGTACAGGGCAAAAAATAATGCACATTGGGATTCGTTCAAGTTGTTAGACCAGAATAACATTGCCAAAACGCTACTAGACATCAAACCTAATAACCATTATAACGACCCTCTCCCTGCAAAGTTCATGAAAGAAGTCAGCCATATCGTGATTCCTATTTGGACAAAAATTATTAACGCCTCTCTTGAACAAGGGATACATCCTGAATGCCTAAAAACTGGACAAGTAATACCCATAATCAAAAAACCAACAGCGAACCTGGCTGATCCGGATAATTTTCGCCCAGTAACTAACATCCCAATACTTGCCAAACTAATAGAGAAATGTGTACAAAAACAACTTAGCGAACACATAGACAATTTCTCCCTATTGGATGAATGTCAATCGGGCTTCAGAACAGGACACAGCATGAAAACAGCAATTCTACATATAGTCGATGATGCTCTACAGGCCCTAGACCAAAAAAGATCATGCCTACTCATCCTTCTAGACCTATCATCTGCATTTGACATGGTAAATCATGCAAAATTATTCAACAGGCTCCAAGACAAGATGGGGATATCGGGTAATGTGCTGAAATGGTTTGATTCCTTCCTCAAAAATAGAACGCAAAGATTCCTGGTCAACCAAGCTCTGTCACCCTCATGCCCTAACACGATTGGAGTTCCCCAAGGATCTACATTATCTCCATCATTGTTTAACCTGTATGTTGAACCGCTTACAGAAATTCTCCGAAATTCTAAAAAAGCCTTCCATATGTACGCGGATGACACACAGCTATACATCAAAATCGCGTCTCTGGAAGACATCAGGTTAATGAACGAGGCTTTACAAACAACACTACAATGGTTAACAAGCAATCACCTGAAGCTAAACACTCAGAAAACAGAATTCCTACTGATCTCACCACTAAAGAACCACACAGAGTACAAGGAATGGTCTAAAATGATCACAGCTCTCAACTGCACACCCACTTTAGTTGACTCGGCGAAATCACTAGGTATCACACTCGACGAGAACCTTGATATGAAAGCACACATCAAAGCTATGGCTAAAAGTGCCCGTTTTCATTTGAACTACCTTAAGAAAATGAAACCGTTCATTTCACAGACGGATCTCAAACTAGCAGTTCAATCTTTGGTAATCTCGAGAATTGAATACGGTTGCACTACTTTAGCTGGTCTACCCAAAATATCCACAGCACCACTAAAAGCATGCCTCAATGCAGCTGCAAGAATTATCACCGGATCGAGGAAGTTTGACCATATCTCTCCTCACCTTAAAGCATTAAATTTACCGTACGAAGCCAGAATCTAGCTAAAAAGGGCATGCATCACTCACAAAGCACTCCACCACAATACTCCAAGATACCTTGCCCAGAAAATTGAATTATCTGGAGGAAACAGACCAGCGAGGAGTGCCAAGGAATTTGTGCTGAAACCACCCATCTTCCAGAAGAAGAAAACCTATGATAGAGTTTTCTCAGGAGCAGCCCCCAGAATCTGGAACTCTCTGCCACCTAATATTAGAAAAATAACAAACACAGCGACATTCAAGAAGGATTTGAAAATATTTCTAATGAGCAATACCTCCCATAGACAAACTGATCTTGTTAAACTCCTTGTATATACTGGAGATCCCTGTAATGTATCTTCATTTTTGTAATTATCTATGTTATTTAACCTAGTATAATCATACTATACAAGTCTTTGTCTATTCTACCTCATACAATGTAAACTATACAAGACTATGTCTATGCTACTTCTTGCATTGTGAAGCGCTCTGATACCCAAGGGTCTTTTTCACGCTATACAAAACTGTCTAAATAAAATACATAAATAAATTGTGTAAATTATGGTTGATGTGCGAGTTCCTCCCCTTATATACATAGTTGGTCGCCACATCTCTGAATATTGAGCTAGTGTGCTGTTGAGGGGATATATTATTTTAGGAAGGTTTGTTGTCCTGTTTTGCGCTGCCTCTGAGTTAGTAGAGGGGGAGGGGTCAGGAGGGATGGTTGAAGTGGTGGTGGCGCTGGGTTTTGTGATTTTGTTGGGTGTCGAAAGTGTATAATTAGTACCTCTATCACTTATTGCTCTTTAAATATGGGTGTGATTTGGATGTAATTCACGCAGTACATAGTCAACGTCCTTACACTAGTTAAATGTTGATGTTAATATGTTAGTGGTAAGTGGAACTATTGTCTGTTTTTTAGGTAGCATTGCAGATTTGGTTTGCTGTTGAAAATATGGGGAAGTGGTCAACATTATATTTAGGAATTATCCTTTAAAAAACATTTGAAATTCACTGAAAAAGCCATAGGTTTCAGGCAGGTTATAGTTAGAAATTATCATTTAAAAAAACTTTGAAATTCACTGAAAAAAACAGAGGTTTCAGGCAGGTTCTAGTTAGGAATATTCCTTTAAAAAACCGTAGAAATTCATTGAACAAACCATAGGTTTCAGGGGTGTTATAGTTAGCTGGACATTTTACTCATACAAAACCATTGAGATTCCTCACTGATGACATCTCAAATGACATCACTTCAACATATTATAGGCGGGGGACACACGGCCCCCCTGCAGCCCGGGGACCGCCACCCCGGGGCTTCTTTGAATTGGGTGGGGGGGCTATCAGGCCCCCCAGCCCCAGAGACTGCCACCCTCGGGGCTTTGAACAAATGTGGGAGGGGGGCCGTGCAGCCCCCTCCTGGAGCCTTGTACAGGCCCTGGAAACCACCACCCCCCAGGGTCAGCTCCTGCAGTGTCCCGGGGTGCCCACCCCCGGGACACTGCTGTTTGCAATGGCAGTGCGGCTCCCACCCTGCCATTGCAAAATGCTTTGCTTCATTGAAGCGAGAGCAGGGAAACCTGCTCTCACTTCAATGAAGCAAAGTAGATTGCTTTTCCATATGGGGATCAGCATGTTAGCTACTTCTCATGTGGAAAAGCAATGCCGGCTCCTGCAGGAGGCGGGGAGCTGGCGGGACCGTGGGGGATTGGGGACCCCCCACAGTCCCCAATGGTGAGGGCCAGCCCAGGGGGATGGGGCCTCCGGGGCTACCAGCGGCCCAGGAGGGGGGCCACGTGGCCCCCTCCCCATTAACAAAAAAACCACACGAAAAAACAATGGCTGGCTGCAGGTGATGGGGTCCCCGGTGCCTTGAAGTGGCCTGAAGAGGGGGGCTTCGTAAATTAAATTCATAAATTACATTCAACATATACCCATATTTAAAAAGGAATATGTGATAGAGCTACTAATTATAAACTTTTGACACCCAACAAAATCACAATACCCAACGCCACCACCATTACAAGCACCCCTCCTGACCCCTCCCCCTCTACTTCCTCAGAGGCAACGCAAAACAGGACAACGGACCTTCCTAAAATAATATATCCCCTCACCAGCACACTAGTTCAATGTTCAGAGATGTGGCAATCAACTATGTATAAGGGAGGGAACTCACACATCAACAATAATGTACACAATGCCAAGACTACCAATGAAACACTATAGACACTTCACTACAGAAACCAAAAACTTTTCCGTGTGTGGATATATTATTGATACGTGTAGTGTACTGCACAGTGGACGCAACCCTATTATCTCAGAGTCTGGGGAATATCTCGGTCATGTACCTGTGTTGTCTCCCCTCCTTCAAGCAGAAAGGGAGTGGGCTGGTCCAACGTACGCAACCTCAGCGTAAGACCATAAATAATTAGCCTACGCCTTGGGCGTGGTTCACTTCTGCAAAGAGAAGAGACTCCGCCATAGCGAAGGTCCACACCCTGCCACGTGGCTGCCGCCATGACCACGTGCATCCTCAATACAGGCCCATTGCGAACTCAGCACCACAGCACCGCAGACTTATGTCTGTATCGACTACTGCCTTCGATCTACACAAGGAACAGCAGGGTTCACAACTTGAATTCAGCTTTGGATCTACACTACGGACAGCATTGAAGTGAGTCTTGATTTATGTAAGGCAAACACAATTGTACTGTATGTCCTCAGACTTTGTTAAAATAAGTGACAAAAAATCTTCATCGATATCTGTGCTGATTAGTGCCTTCGATCTACAGTGTGGTCAATAGAGTTTACAAATTGATACCAGTGGCGCATCAGCACTACAGACAACATTGAATTCAGTCTCGATTTATTTAAGGCAGAGACAATTGTACTATGTCGTCAGATTGTGTTAAAGTTTGTGACAAAAAAGCATTCCTCGATGTCTGTGTCAACTTCTGCCTTCGATCTACACTGCGAACAGCAGGGTTCACAACTTGAATTCAGATTTCCAACTACACTATGGACACCATTCAAGTTATCCTTGATTTATCTAAGGCAGAGACAATTTTGTTAAAGAATGCCACTGAATACATTCCTCAATGTATGGACTGCCTTCAAATGTACACTGCGATCAACAGAGTTCACCACTTGATACCAGAAGCACATAAGCACTACAGACAACATTAAATTCATTCTTGATTTATTTAAGGCAGATACAATGGTACTGTGTCCTCACATTTTGTTAACATATGTGACAAAAAAGCATTCCTCGATGTTTGGTCACTACTGCCATCAATCTAGACTGTGGACAGCAGGGTTCACAACTTGAATTCAGATTTCCATCTACACTACGGACACCATTCAAGTTAGCCTTGATTTATGTAAGGCAGAGACAATTTTGTTAAAGGATGCCACAAAAAATATTCCTCAATGTCTGTACTGAGTACTGCCTTCAAATGTACACTGCGATCAACAGAGTTCACCAGTTGATACCAGAAGCACATAAGCACTACAGACATCGTTAAATTAATTCTTGATTTATTTAAGGCTCAGATAATTGTACTGTATGTCCACAGGTTTTGTAAAACAATACGACAAAAAATACTTTTTTGGTGTCAGTGATGAATACTGCCTTAGATCTACATTGTGAGCGCTCACGATTCAGATAGAATGGCGATTGCACATGACGCATTTCAGTAGGCAAGAGACATTATACCACTACTACCCCCCTTACCACGAATCATCGCAGGGTGCGCACACGCTAAGTTCTTCAGGTACCACTAACTCACTGCACCAGAAGTCATCTTCACGTGGCCTTATGAAGCCAGAATTAACTAGGCAAAAAACATTGCTTCCAGTGCGGCACCTCTACACTACGCATTATCGCAGGATACGTGCAAGCTCAGCGCCAAAGATACTACTAACTCAGTGCACCATAAATCATCGCAAAGAAGACTGAACAGTTTTGTGTCACAGTGAGACATACTGTCCTTTTAAATGGAATTCATGCAGAATTCAATCGACAAAAACATGAGTCCAATTACTGTACCCCCCCACCACGCATCATCACAGGATACGTACACTCTAAGCGCCAAAGGTACTAGTAACTCAGTGCACCAAAAATCATTGTCACGTGGTGTTCAGAATTCACAAGACAAAAAACATTACTATCAGTACGGCCTGCCCAGACTACGCATTATCGCAGGCTCCACAGAACCTTATAGTTTCAGTTACCACTAACTCAGTGCAAACCAAACTAAGTATAACACATATCAAACCTACACAATATCCCTTTAGTATGCTTCCTTCAAAAACTTCTTTTATGTCACTTATAGATTTAGATGAATAATAAAATTCATGCTGCAAGTGCAAAGACACACTTAATGTCAATCTACACTGCGGACAGCACAATTTGAACTATAATGTCCCTGAAACATATGTATTTTGACAATGTATTCCATATATATTCTATCTTCCATTTCAATCATGATTGCAGATGATGCAGTCCACCCTAAGATCTACACTGCAGACAGCAGGGTTTACAACTTGAATTCAGCTTTGCAACTACACTATAAAAAGTAAAGAATTCAGCCTTGATTTACTTAATTCAGAGACAATTATACTGTATGTATTCAGATTTTGTTAAAATAAGTGAAAATAAGCATTCTTCTTTAACTGTGCTGACTACATGCTTTGATATACACTGCGGACAGTAAGGTTCACAACTTGAATACAGCTTTGGATCTACACTACAGACAGCATTAAATTCAGCCTTGATTTATTTAAAGCAGAGACAAAAAGTAGTGCTGTTGCACTGCTAGTATGCGCAAGCAACTTCAATCGCTGCATCCTGTGAACTATGCTCACAAAGAATTTAGAAGACTGTGCTAAAATGTACCTCCACCACCGGCAATGCCAAGTACCTCTGGGGCATCACCTACAACATCGCCACTAGACATACATCCCCAATTTGGCAAAGTTAGAATGCACTGCGGGATATGCAATTGTTTAATTTGTTATGGGGAGCAATCAGTACACCTAGTTTGCACAGCAATTGATAACCATCAATGCTAGTTTTTTTTTCCCCACCTCAAAGTTCATACAGTCCAGTATGCAACAGTGAATGGTTTGAGTGCAGACTGTTCAGACCACGCATCATCACAGGGTGAGCACACGCCATACACCAGACGTACCACTAACTCAGTACACGGTAAATAATTGCACCTGCCCTTGTTAAGGCAAAATTCAATAGTCAAAAGACATTCTTACCAGCGCAATCTGCCTGGACCAAGCATTATTGCAGGTTAACACAAACCAACCCTACCTTACTGCACCACAACTCATAAACCCTTTACGATAAAATCTTCTGTGTATTATTTCACATGTAGTGCTCCTACCTTTGTACAGCAGAAGTCATAAACTGTTTACGATTGAATATCTGTGTATGACATCATGATTACTATTCTACTTGTTACCAACAGCAACGTAATAAAATGGAGTCGAGCACACGTGCTCGCACCCACTTCAACTATCTATCTGTGTCTGTGTATTTATTATGTTTGTAAAATGCTGCTCCTGGGCCCTACCACATTATATTGTGCTGTAAACAGCGTATGCAACCATCTTACCTCTGGCAGTAACAAAAACTTTGATTATATAACTTTCTCTCGCTCCTTCTACAAATACGAGCGTAAAAAGTGGATAATTACAATATAGCAAAGAAACTGTATAATCAATTTATAAATGTGTGCTATTTATTGTTTTTTTATTTTTTTTTAGCATATTTATATAGCGCGAAGTCGACCCAAAACTATATCAGCATGAGCACCGTATTTACAGTACATTTTCGGGCACACGTACATTACGTCACTTCTCTACAATACTAGGATGTGGACGAGACTCCGAGCCTCGAACACTGATTTCCAGCACCAAGTTTGGCAGTATACCCGAATGACCACATACGTATATATATATTAGCTGCCCTTCATGTGCCAAAAACAGCATCCTAAAGATTTCATAGCCCTGTATTACTACAGCTACAACACTCCACTGAATGTGCAACAAACATTCATATTCGCAGAAATGCGTCATATCCACCATCTTTTATGTGTGGAATTATGGATGAATGTAGGATCAGTGATACCCTGTATCTTCCATGTTAGTCATGTTGTGGGACTTCACAGACATAATGACACATTTACGTGTAAGACCCGGGTGACGGCAGCACTACCACACGGACACCTGAATCAGTTGATTTCTCATATAGCTCACAACGGAACCACACACATACCTCCGGAGTCATCGTTCACAGCTTCGTGCAGCACTGGCATACGTCAGGCCAGCCCACTCAGCTTATGCTTACATGAAAACACAACAATGGCCCAGATTTTCATTGTAGTGATTTCTTACTTTCAGGTCTAGTTGTCAAAACTGCACACACACACACTCCCTCATGACTGGTATACACCCACACCACACCCATGTTTATAACTAGAATGATAATACTGAGGCTAACTCTTTACCAACTCTTTACCAGAGTCTGTAGCTGCCATTAACTATTCCTATGGAAAATTTTAAAAACTCCAGCACAATAACGGTGTGGATTAGCAACGTTGTGTGGTGAACTTGTAACCTGTGTGCTCACTTAACTGTTCCATGAACCGTTACTATGGTAACAGGCACTAAGCAGTTTGAGGGCGGGGTTGAAAGGTACTGGCTGCAAAGAAACCGTTATATTTACCCGGGATCCTCTACATGTCAGAGAGGAAAGCAAACTAAGACAGAACACTGGGTAGCACATTTACAAGCCCCTTGCGCCACTTTTGCGTCACTTTTCCCATGTTAAAAGTGATGCAATAGTGGTGCAAGAGACTTGTTAATCTGCCCTTATGTACATTACGAGCAAAAGAAGTACACAACTCCTTGAGTTCTTTATCGATCGCAATTAGACAGTGTTGCTTCACGATTCACAATGCACTTTTAAATACTTCGTGCCTATTTAAATGGGAAACGGGATTGTCGACATTACAAAACTTAGTGGCATATTTACAAAGATGACGTAAAAATTGTCGCCGCTTTAACAGCAGCAAACTACAACTAAAACGGTGATAATGGATTTTTTTAACATTGCTGTTTGCTATGCAAGAGTGAGAGCCGAGGCTCTCGCCCTGCCATAGCAAACTTGGGGACATATTATCAAGGACAGCGTTAAAATGTTCTGATGTAAACCGGGACTTCTATTCGAATTCTCAAAAGCCTATTATTAAGACATTATGGCCGCTTTAACAACACTTTCCTAACGCTAAAGCGACAATAATTTTAACGCTGTCCTTTTGAATATGCCCCCAATATCGCGAGAAATACAGCGATACTTTATGTTCACAAGTGAAAAGCTTGTTAATATAAGACTGTGGACTTAATATATCAATCCACCTCACATATTAAACATGCTTAAGTCTACTTCAGAATAGATGTTAGGATCCGACATAAACAGCAATTAGCGACAGTTTTACTATGGGTCCTCAAATCCAGGGCCCCCTTGTAAATACAACACTGTTGTCCTACCTCCCTCTTCCATGTTATATTGTCATAGGAACACCCAGGGCCGGTTCTAGGATTCTGAGAGCCCTGGGCAGAAAGCGAATTTGCGAGGCCCCCCTATTTTGCACAGACGTTGCACATTCCGGGCTGTCTGCATCTCAATAGATGCCTCTGCTCCTTTAGCTGCAGCCCCTCCCTCTCCTTAAGTGCCTCTTAACAGCTCATAAAGGGTTGGAAGAGTGAGGGTTGGTTATCTGCAGAAAGTGTTAATACTGCCAGAGAGCTAAACAGAGGGACAAAAGCCATCACATTGTGCCACTGCGCTTGTGTGGGGGGTGGAGGCCTAGTTGCTGGACACACCAAAGGAATGTATTCTCTTGCAAATGGGACTACCCCTCACCCTCCTCAGGTTCGCTTTGCAACACAAAACTAATGAGGCCCCGGGAGGGAGCTCCCTAGGGTGGAGCACTTGCAAGGTCGTCGCACCTTTAATGCCATAACCTGGCTGTGTCGCGTTGGTGCGGGCCCCAAGTTGAAGGGCTGATTATGGGGCCCTGAGCAGCTGCCCACACTGCCCATGCCTAGCGCCGGCCCTGGGAACACCTACCTTGCCTCTGGGAACGCCTACATTGCAACTCATTGGAGATACGAGGAGAGCCCTTAGCAAACTGGCTGCTAATATGCATTAATGCATTTTAGCGTTACCTAGTAAATAAGGCAATATGATTTTCACTGCAGTTTTGGCTTTTGTTTTACATTGCGATGAAATGGCACTTGTTAATATGCCCCCATGTTTGCAATCACAGAGCGGAAACATCGACTCCCACCCTGCCATACCAAACATCAGTGTCCCGGGGATAGGCACCCCAAGACACATCAGAAGCCGCTCCTGGGGGGTGGTGTTCCCTAAGGCATTTGACTGCTCCAGAATGGAGACCACGCAGCCCCCCTCCCAAAATATTAAAAGACCCGGATCGTGGCAATCCCCGGGGCTTAGATTGACCTTTGAGCTCCCTCACCCGCTTATTTTGTAGCACCAAGGAACGGCGGTCCCTGGCTACAGGCCCCTCTGGACCACCATCAAATGTAATATTCTAGACCCCGGGATTTGACCATCCCAGGTAGCTAATTTTTAAACAAGCACAGGAGCTTGCGCTTCCTTTTTATTTATTTTTACGGTGGATCCATGCACCCAGAGCACATTTCTCCGTTTTTTCAACAACAAAAAATATATAATTTTTGGGGCCCTAGACAGGGTCAAAATATTTCCTACCTGCCATCTTTATACATTTTTAACACTTGTTCCACTAATTTCTACATCCTCACTTCTACCAAAGCACAAAATGGCTGTCAACACTTGCTGGTTTCGAATGTTGACAACCACTTAACAGCCAATTAACATTCAGTGAGTGATCAGGATGGTGCTCTTAGTGTGCGTGCAAGACACGCGCATCCACCTAGGCCATAGATATATACGTACATTTACTTGTAATTTTCTCAGAAACTACCGAATGTATTTACACCATTTATGCAAAACGCATGAGTCTGAAGCGAGGACTACCTCTTTGCTAAATTTGGTATAATTCTGTTTGAACCGTTCCGGCTGTAGCCGCAATGAACGGTTCCTATGGAAAATTGCATGGGAAAAACACGTTTTGGGACCCCCAAAAGTTTAGACCACATGATTGGTCCTTCCCAGGTAGCTAATTTTTAAACAAGCCCAGGAGCCCACCCTTCATTTTTATTTTTTTTACGGAGGATCCATGCACCCATCTCACATTTCTCCCTGAGCAGGTCTAGAGGGTCAAAATATTTCTTACCTGCCCCCTTTATACATTTTGAACACTTGTTCCACTAATTTCTAGATCCTCGCTTCTACGGAGGCACAAAATGGCTGCCAACACTTCCTGGTTTCGAATGTTGATAACCACTTCACAGCCAATCAGAATTCAGCTTGTGATCGGGATGGTGCGCTTATTGTCCATGCAAGATGCGTGCATCCACCGAGGCCATAGATATATATGTACTTTTAATTGTCATTTTCTCAGAAACTACTAAACAAATTCACACCATATAAGCAAAAGGCACGAGTGTCGAGTAAATGCTATTGTCACTGAAGAGAAATGCATATGGATGCCTGTATATTATTGTATCGGAAAGTATAAAAAATGTAATAAAGATATTTTAAAAAATAAAAATATATAAGCAAAAGGCACGAGTCTAAACCACGGACAACAACTTTGCCAAATTTGGTGTAATTCCGTTCAGCCGTTCGGGCTGTAGCCGCGATGAACGGTACCTATGGAAAAGAAAACACGTTTTGGGACCCCCCTTTTTTCTCAGCCCCCACTTCACGAACCACCCCAAGACGTTCAGGATAGGAGCGGACCGATGCGCCCCAACAAGTTTGAACATTTCTCGAAGATTAGTCGACCTGCGCCAAAGTTAATCCTAATAGATTGTTGCAGATTTCCTATGGAAAATAGGTCCTAACTATAACTACCTACTGGTGGCTGCCAGTAGGTAAAACCCTTAAATAGAAACCTACTTATCCTGATCTGCTTCTCCACCACGCCACAGTAATATATAAAACATATTTATATATATGTATAAAACATATTTAAACTTTACAGAAACACACATTCACTGGATGATGTCATTGGTGATGTCATCAGTGATGTCATTTGAGATGTCATCATTGATATCACTGATCATGTCATGAATGATAATATGTGACGTCATCAGCAGTGCATTGCGGGGGTGCGAGTAATAGTTAGCTCTACTAACTATAAAGTCTGAATTTCTCTGGTATTGTACGAGTGAAATGTCCAACTAACTATAATGTCCCTGAAACCTGTGTTTTTTTCAGTGAATATATATATATATATATATTACCTACTGGCGGTCGCCAGTAGGTAGTTATAGTTAGGACCTAGTTACCATAGGAAAATGGCAACATTCTCATCACAATAACTTTGGCGCCGATTGATGAATCTTCGTGAAATTTTCAAAGCTAATTCTTTATTAAGATTAGCTCTTTGTTGAAATTTGGGGGTGATTCGTCACGAGCTTGTTGCTGATTGGTTGCAAGTGGTGCGAGCGGTTGCAACTAGGAAGTGTTGGCCACCCTTTTGTGATTCCGTTGGAGCGAGTAAGGTGAAAAAAGGGAGAAAAAGTGGGAAATAGGAGGGTAGGAGCACTGTAACCTCTGTGGGGTGTTTAGGGTGTACTATAGACAGGGTGCAAAATGAAGTATTTACCCCTACTGGTGTGTAAGTGGTGGGCTATGGAAATTAAGTGAGGTATTGCATAGAGTCTGATGCGGGTAAGGTGAACTGGTGCGGGACTCGGGGATTAAAGCGTGAGCCCAAATTGTGTGTCTTATGCTGTGAAGTCATGTGCCGTGGCCGCTGCACTACAGTTGTGGAAGTAGTGTCCGGATGTGTTTATAACTACTAGGACGAATTACTGACCCGTACTGGTATGAAAGTCCTGGGATACGAAACATATGTGAGGTAATGTCTAGAGTCTCATGCTGCTAAGCTGAGCTGCTGCCGGAGTTTAAAGCGTGAGCCCAAACTGTGTGTCATATGCTGTGAGGTCATGTGCTCCGGCCGCTGTGGCTCATCTGTCCAAGTAGTGTCAGCATGTAGTTATAGCTACTTGGATGAAATTTTGTTTAGGACATTGTAGCTTGTGTATGGTGCTTAGGGGGTGTTGTATTGGGTTTCCGAATGTAAATCAATATGGTATTTGTAAAGCACAAACTACTCACCCCTATGGGTGAGTAGAGCTGAGAGGTCTGTGCTGCAAAGTGAGATTGTCTGGCCACTGCGCCACAGCTTTGAGGAGAATACATTTTGGCGAGGGTGCGGGAGTTGGCGTTATATGGCCCTAAAATAGCAGGCCTAATTTGTAAGTTGTAGTGTGGCTTGTGTTCATTAGTTGTAGCTACATATAAGTGCGGATGCACAGCTTCAAGTTATTCAGGAAAACCTGGTTTCCCTGATCTGTGAAGTGTACTCCATCGCTTCTGTGTATATCTGCCATATCAAAACGTATGTTGTTGTTGTATATGGACCCCATTTTGTGGTCTCAGAGGTATGCAGGGACAGTTTTTTTGACTTTTTTCTGAGATTTTTCAATCTGAGGGCAAAATTGTTTGGACCATTTCCACTTCCGTCTTTGGCATACATTGGAATATACAAATACAGTTTGAGGCGAAAGTAACATGAATTATCCAAAGGTGTCCTTCATAAACATTTCCAAACCTATCCCAGGCAATGTGCCTAGGTCGTTTCCACCACAGTGCACAATCATGAGGTCAGGGTATTGGAGATGAAAAGAGGTTTTAACCAAAGGCAACAATTGATGCCACTTCAATCCTCTCTGTCCAAACCCTTTAATGTCAACATTTTGTAAACCTAGGTCTAAGTCAATACGTCTCTGTTCTGCATACCTCCTTCACCAGAAAACATAGCTATGTCCTACGATCCACACTAGCATTTTGAAGATAAGGCTGGAAGGTATGGAGAGATGTTTATAGTTCATGCAGTTCCTTCGTAGAATAAGAGATATGTTTAAATATGGGGAACTAGTTTCTTTTCGCATACAAAATGGTACCTGACTGGGAGATGAAAAGCATTGTTTTTTAAAAGTAGGGTGCACATTCGTTTTGTTGAAAAGCATCTTTTTGATTGGTTAAGAAAAAGCAGTTTGCACATGGAGTACATAATATAGGATGAAATGTGCTTAACTCAACCACACCTGCTACTTGCATTTGGAAGGCACTGTTCGAACTTAAAACAATTGTGAACTTTTAACCTGCACGTGCCGTTAAATGACGAGAAAATGTTGCAAAAAAATATCGTTAGGTTTAAAAAAATGTATGAACTTTTAACCTCCACGTGTTGGAGAATGTTCTAAAAGTGTGTTTCTGACTTTGATGTGTACTTGAATATTTAAAAAATGATTTATATGGAAAAGTAGGCCGACAGTAATAGAGAGAAGTTTTGAAAGCTAAAAGAATCAAGGAACTATTGTAATTTGTTCATGATTATCTATTGGCGGTCGCCAGTAGGTATGTATCACTGTTAACGGTCTGAAAGAGCGGTGTTGCTCAGAGTGGCATTGTGTTGATATGATATGGTGATACACTCGGGTATGAAACCGAGAGTCTAAACCGTGAGGTCATTGCTGTAAGTGATGTGGTTTGGTATTTGTAGCATACTTGTGCAAGTAGTGTTAGTAGGCGTTTATACCATACAGGCAGTGTGAATTAACTTCTGACCGCTACTGTGTGTTGATAGTGTACCGGAAGAGGGAAGCGAAGTAGTTACGCCTACCGGTGTGAAGACTTAGGGATGAAACCAAGCTGATTGCCGTAAAGTGATGGGCTCTGGAAGCTGTAGAATACTAGCCGCTTTAGTATAAGTGTGTAAGTAGTGTTAGTATGCGTTTATAGTATATGGGAAGTGTGAAGCAAACTACTCATCCCTACTGGTGTGAAGACTCTGGGATTAAACCGTGAGCTCATTGCTGTAAAGTGATGAGCTACGGGTGCTGTAGCATACCTGTGAAAGAAGTGTTAGTTTACGTTTATACAATATAGGGAGTTGGACGCGAAAGACTTACCCCAACTGTTCTAAAGACTTGTGGATGAAACCATGAGCTCATTGCTGTAAAGTCATGTGCTCTGTGTAGTATTCCATTGTAAGTCATAGTAGAATGTTAGTATGTATTTCTACTAGAATCTAAGGGGCATATTATCAAGGAACGGCATTAAAATTATTGCCGCTTTCGCTGCAGGAAACTCCTACTAAAATGGCGATAATGGGCTTGATAATATGCCGTAGAGAATTCCAATAGAAGCCCATGTTAACACCAGAACATGGGCTTCTATTGGAATTCTCGACGGCATATTATCAAGCACATTATTGCCGCTTTGGCGGCAGTTTCCTGCCGCTAAAGCGGTGATAATTTTAATGCCGTTCCTTGATAATATGGCCCTCAGTATGTAATGTAGGGCTGTCATGAGGGTAACCTTGCAGGGTTTGTACACGGTGCTGGATTAGGCGGTAGCTTTGCTGTCTGCTGCTGTTGGTGGTTGTTTCAGGTATCTTGTTTGCGTGTAATAAATCTACTTATTGGATCTACTGCTATCTGTCTCTTCACTACATACATTTGGCGACGAGCGGGAGAAGGGAAAAAGAAGGCACCACTCATCATTATTTCAAAATAGCTTGTGTTGTGCTGAAGACCCGTTTTGTTCATGTAGCTGTTTCGACTCATTGCAGGGTCGTCGGCTCATTGAACTATGTCATCCACCTTCTGGTAAGATTTATATTTTTAGATTTTGCTCTTCCTCTGCTTCTTCACTACATTCTGGTTGCTGTACTACACATGTGTTAGTAGTGTTAGTATGCGTTTATACTAACAAATGCATCATGGTCCTAGGGAGTGCGACCTCTCAGGCGCAGCTCATACAATGTCTCTGGGTGTGAATTCGCTGGACATTTGTGTTTGCTATTAGAAGACGGGTGCATGGCTTCCACCCTGTGATAGCAAATACTTGTTCGACTACTTGAAGCAAGAGGAGGAAAACCTTGTATCGCTGTAATAGAGGGGATGTGGATGGTAAAAATGAAGAGAAAAGAACAAAAACAAAAAAAAGCGGGTCTCACCCGTTCTTTTAAATGAGGCCCATGGTAGGTAATGTTCTGTGGCCAATCCAATTATTGTATTGCGGGGTCTCTGTTGGACTGGGGATCTTAATATCACATGTACATTGGGCGTGGAAGGGCACAGAGATGTTTTGCAGCCTAGGGGAGCACCACCTTCCCGGGTAATTTTTACTAATTGTTCGGGGTTCAAGGCCAACTGAAGTCTGGGGATCGCCACACTCTGGGTCTTTATTTAAATATGCAGGGTGGGCCTCGGCAGTCCCTGAAGCCTCGGTGGTCCTAGGCAGTGCCTTATTTGTTCTGTAATCACACAGGCAGTACTTATGGTGTTCTAAAGTGATGCACTCATAGAACTCTTGCAGTTGTACAATTACCCAGGCTTCATTTTTCTAATAGTCAGTTAGATTATGTTTTGTAGGTGCACTCTAATATTAAATAATGTTGTCCTCAAAATCTCCTATAAACAGATGATTATCACATCTGACCGCCGCCCCTCAGGCTTGTTTTTAAAAAAAAAAATAACTTCCTGTGTGTGGGGGGCTCGAATGCCCCCACACACCCCGGGGGCCGCCACCTCCCCGGGTCTCTAATTATTTAAATTGGGGGGTCTATGACAGACCCCCAAGATCCGGGGACCACCACCCCGCTGGGCTTTGCAAAAGTTGTGAGGGGGGCCCGAGGCCCCTCTCCTGGAACCTATGATGGTCCTGGGGCCCGCCACCCCTCAGGGCTGGAGGTACCTGGTGGGCTAGTTGGCCCCCAGGGGACCTTATGACTGTAGGGGAATTATTTCCCCAACTTAAAACGCGCCCCAGGGTGCGTTTGCTTAGTGTTGCTGAGAATTTTGTTTTTTCGAAGGGGGCTGTGTGGCCCCCCTTCCTTTCCTATTTTTTTGTGCCCTGACCCCTAATTTGTTAATTTTAATAAAATGGAAGGGGGGCCCACTTACTGCCCCGGGGACTCCAAACCCCGGGGCATGGCCACTATCTTTTTAAAAAATATATATTTTCAAAGGAGGGGGCTGCGTGGCCCCCCTGAGGCTTCTGTTAACCCCAGGGACCCCATTCCCCGGGGCGCTCTGCCTCGTATTTTTTTTTCATTTTACTGGGGAGGGGTGCCACGTGGACCCCCTCCCGGGCCACTTCTAGCCCCAGGGACCCCATCCCCCGGGGCCGGCCCTCTCTGTTGGGGACCAGGGGGGGAGCCCCAATGCCCCCACGGTCCCTGCCGTGAGCCGGCATTGCTTTTCCACATGGGGAGCTGCTAACATGCAAATTAAGTGAGGTATTGCGTAGAGTCTGATGCGGGTAAGGTGAACTGGTGCGGGACTCGGGGATTAAAGCGTGAGCCCAAATTGTGTGTCTTATGCTGTGAAGTCATGTGCCGTGGCCGCTGCACTACAGTTGTGGAAGTAGTGTCCGGATGTGTTTATAACTACTAGGACGAATTACTGACCCGTACTGGTATGAAAGTCCTGGGATACGAAATATATGTGAGGTAATATCTAGAGTCTCATGCTGCTAAGCTGAGCTGCTGCCGGAGTTTAAAGCGTGAGCCCAAACTGTGTGTCATATGCTGTGAGGTCATGTGCTCCGGCCGCTGTGGCTCATCTGTCCAAGTAGTGTCAGCATGTAGTTATAGCTACTTGGATGAAATTTTGTTTAGGACATTGTAGCTTGTGTATGGTGCTTAGGGGGTGTTGTATTGGGTTTTCGAATGTAAATCAATATGGTATTTGTAAAACAAACAACTCACCCCTATGGATGAGTAGAGCTGAGAGGTCTGTGCTGCAAAGTGAGATTGTCTGGCCACTGCGCCACAGCTGTGAGGAGAATACATTTTGGCGAGGGTGCGGGAGTTGGCGTTATATGGCCCTAAAATAGCAGGCCTAATTTGTAAGTTGTAGTGTGGCTTGTGTTCATTAGTTGGAGCTACATATAAGTACGGATGCACAGCTTCAAGTTATTCAGGAAAACCTGGTTTCCCTGATCTGTGAAGTGTACTCCATCGCTTCTGTGTATATCTGCCATATCAAAACGTATGTTGTTGTTGTATATGGACCCCATTTTGTGGTCTCAGAGGTATGCAGGGACAGTTTTTTTGACTTTTTTCTGAGATTTTCAATCTGAGGGCAAAATTGTTTGGACCATTTCCACTTCCGTCTTTGGCATATATTGGAATATACAAATACAGTTTGAGGCGAAAGTAACATGAATTATCCAAAGGTGTCCTTCATAAACATTTCCAAACCTATCCCAGGCAATGTGCCTAGGTCGTTTCCACCACAGTGCACAATCATGAGGTCAGGGTATTGGAGATGAAAAGAGGTTTTAACCAAAGGCAACAATTGATGCCACTTCAATCCTCTCTGTCCAAACCCTTTAATGTCAACATTTTGTAAACCTAGGTCTAAGTCAATACGTCTCTGTTCTGCATACCTCCTTCACCAGAAAACATAGCTATGTCCTACGATCCACACTAGCATTTTGAAGATATGGCTGGAAGGTATGGAGAGATGTTTATAGTTCATGCAGTTCCTTCGTAGAATAAGAGATATGTTTAAATATGGGGAACTAGTTTCTTTTCGCATACAAAATGGTACCTGACTGGGAGATGAAAAGCATTGTTTTTTAAAAGTAGGGTGCACATTCGTGTTGTTGAAAAGCATCTTTTTGATTGGTTAAGAAAAAGCAGTTTGCACGTGGAGTACATAATATAGGATAAAATGTGCTTAACTCAACCACACCTGCTACTTGCATTTGGAAGGCACTGTTCGAACTTAAAACAATTGTGAACTTTTAACCTGCACGTGCCGTTAAATGACGAGAAAATGTTGCAAAAAAATATCGTTAGGTTTAAAAAAATGTATGAACTTTTAACCTCCACGTGTTGGAGAATGTTCTAGAAGTGTGTTTCTGACTTTGATGTGTACTTGAATATTTAAAAAATGATTTATATGGAAAAGTAGGCCGACAGTAATAGAGAGAAGTTTTGAAAGCTAAAAGAATCAAGGAACTATTGTAATTTGTTCATGATTACCTACTGGCGGTCGCCAGTAGGTATGTATCACTGTTAACGGTCTGAAAGAGCGGTGTTGCTCAGAGTGGCATTGTGTTGATATGATATGGTGATACACTCGGGTATGAAACCGAGAGTCTAAACCGTGAGGTCATTGCTGTAAAGTGATGTGGTTTGGTATTTGTAGCATACTTGTGCAAGTAGTGTTAGTAGGCGTTTATACCATACAGGCAGTGTGAATTAACTTCTGACCGCTACTGTGTGTTGATAGTGTACCGGAAGAGGGAAGCGAAGTAGTTACGCCTACCGGTGTGAAGACTTAGGGATGAAACCAAGCTGATTGCCGTAAAGTGATGGGCTCTGGAAGCTGTAGAATACTAGCCGCTTTAGTATAAGTGTGTAAGTAGTGTTAGTATGCGTTTATAGTATATAGGAAGTGTGAAGCAAACTACTCATCCCTACTGGTGTGAAGACTCTGTGATTAAACCGTGAGCTCATTGCTGTAAAGTGATGAGCTACGGGCGCTGTAGCATACCTGTGAAAGAAGTGTTAGTTTACGTTTATAAAATATAGGGAGTTGGACGCAAAAGACTTACCCCAACTGTTCTAAAGACTTGTGGATGAAACCATGAGCTCATTGCTGTAAAGTCATGTGCTCTGTGTAGTATTCCATTGTAAGTCATAGTAGAATGTTAGTATGTAATTCTACTAGAATCTAAGGGGCATATTATCAAGGAACGGCATTAAAATTATCGCCGCTTTCGCGGCAGGAAACTCCTACTAAAATGGCGATAATGGGCTTGATAATATGCCGTAGAGAATTCCAATAGAAGCCCATGTTAACACCAGAACATGGGCTTCTATTGGAATTCTCGACGGCATATTATCAAGCACATTATCGCCGCTTTAGCGGCAGTTTCCTGCCGCTAAAGCGGTGATAATTTTAATGCCGTTCCTTGATAATATGGCCCTCAGTATGTAATGTAGGGCTGTCATGAGGGTAACCTTGCAGGGTTTGTACACGGTGCTGGATTAGACGGTAGCTTTGCTGTCTGCTGCTGTTGGTGGTTGTTTCAGGTATCTTGTTTGCGTGTAATAAATCTACCTATTGGATCCACTGCTATCTGTCTCTTCACTACATACATTTGGCGACGAGCGGGAGAAGGGAAAAAGAAGGCACCACTCATCATTATTTCAAAATAACTTGTGTTGTGCTGAAGACCCGTTTTCTTCATGTAGCTGTTTCGACTCATTGCAGGGTCGTCGGCTCATTGAACTATGTCATCCGCCTTCTGGTAAGATTTATATTTTTAGATTTTGCTCTTCCTCTGCTTCTTCACTACATTCTGGTTGCTGTACTACACATGTGTTAGTAGTATTAGTATGCGTTTATACTAACAAATGCATCATGGTCCTAGGGAGGGCGACCTCTCAGGCGCAGCTCATACAATGTCTCTGGGTGTGAATTCGCTGGACATTTGTGTTTGCTATTAGAAGACGGGTGCATGGCTTCCACCCTGAGATAGCAAATACTTGTTCGACTACTTGAAGCAAGAGGAGGAAAACCTTGTATCGCTGTAATAGAGGGGATGTGGATGGTAAAAATGAAGAGAAAAGAACAAAAACAAAAAAAAGCGGGGTCTCACCCGTTCTTTTAAATGAGGCCCATGGTAGGTAATGTTCTGTGGCCAATCCAATTATTGTATTGCGGGGTCTCTGTTGGACTGGGGATCTTAATATCACATGTACATTGGGCGTGGAAGGGCACAGAGATGTTTTGCAGCCTAGGGGAGCACCACCTTCCCGGGTAATTTTTACTAATTGTTCGGGGTTCGAGGCCAACTGAAGTCTGGGGATCGCCACACTCCGGGTCTTTATTTAAATATGCAGGGTGGGCCTCGGCAGTCCCTGAAGCCTCGGTGGTCCTAGGCAGTGCCTTATTTGTTCTGTAATCACACAGGCAGTACTTATGGTGTTCTAAAGTGATGCACTCATAGAACTCTTGCAGTTGTACAATTACCCAGGCTTCATTTTTCTAATAGTCAGTTAGATTATGTTTTGTAGGTGCACTCTAATATTAAATAATGTTGTCCTCAAAATCTCCTATAAACAGATGATTATCACATCTGACCGCCGCCCCTCAGGCTTGTTTTTAAAAAAAAAAATAACTTCCTGTGTGTGGGGGGCTCGAATGCCCCCACACACCCCGGGGGCCGCCACCTCCCCGGGTCTCTAATTATTTAAATTGGGGGGTCTATGACAGACCCCCAAGATCCGGGGACCACCACCCTGCTGGGCTTTGCAAAAGTTGTGAGGGGGGCCAGAGGCCCCTCTCCTGGAACCTATGATGGTCCTGGGGCCTGCCACCCCCCAGGGCTGGAGGTACCTGGTGGGCTAGTTGGCCCCCAGGGGACCTTATGACTGTAGGGGAATTATTTCCCCAACTTAAAACGCGCCCCAGGGTGCGTTTGCTTAGTGTTGCTGGGAATTTTGTTTTTTCGAAGGGGGCTGTGTGGCCCCCCTTCCTTTCCTATTTTTTGGGCCCTGACCCCTAATTTGTTAATTTTAATAAAATGGAAGGGGGGCCCACTTACTGCCCCGGGGACTCCATACCCCGGGGCATGGCCACTATATTTTTAAAAATATATATTTTCAAAGGAGGGGGCTGCGTGGCCCCACTGAGGCTTCTGTTAGCCCCAGGGACCCCATTCCCCGGGGGGCTCTGCCTCATATTTTTTTTTCATTTTACTGGGGAGGGGTGCCACGTGGCCCCCCTCCCGGGCCACTTCTAGCCCCAGGGACCCCATCCCCCGGGGCCGGCCCTCTCTGTTGGGGACCAGGGGAGGAGCCCCAATGCCCCCACGGTCCCTGCCGTGAGCCGACATTGCTTTTCCACATGGGGAGCTGCTAACATGCAGCTCCCCATGTGGAAAAGCAATCAGATATGGATTTTGGAAGCAAGAGCAGGTTTCCCTGCTCTCGCTTCCAAAATCCATAGCAAACATTAGTGTCCCGGGGGTGAGCACCCTGGGACACTGCAGGAGCTGGCCCTGGGGGTTGGCGGTCCCCAGGGCCATCAAGGGCTCCTGGACAGGGGCTCCCAAAATTGGCAAAGCCCCAGGGAGGTGGTGGTCCCCGGGACTCGGGGGTCCGTAACAGACCCCCAAATTTGCATTTTAGTGCCCCGGGGAGGTGGCTGTCCCTGGGGCATGTGGGGGGGTTCGAGCCCCTCCACACAGGTTTATGTTTATAAAAAAAACAAGCCCAGGTTTGGCAGTCCCCGGGGCTGTGGGGGGCTTGTGCCCCCCACAAATAATTAATAAAAGCCCCAGGGGTGGTGGTCCCCGGGCCTTGGGGGGGGGGGCTTGGAGGCCCCCAAACATTTAAAAATTAGCCCCAGGGGTGGCGGTCTCCAGGGCTGCGGGGGGGGCTGCCCCGGGGAACTATGCACAGGAAACCAGGAACTCAGTGTATTGTGGTGTACCAAAAAACTCACTTTAGGACTCCTAAATTCTTCTGTGGATACCGAAAGTCTTAAAGTTAGGAGTTTTTCTCAGTTTAGGAGTAGTAAAGTTAGGACACCTAACTTTACTACTCCTAAACTGAGAAAAATCCTAACTTTAAGACTTTTGGTATTCACAGAAGGCATTTAGGAGTCCTAAAGTTAGGAGTCCTAACTTTACTACTCCTAAACTGAGAAAAATCCTAACTTTAAGACTTCAGGTATTCATAGAAGGCATTTAGGAGTCCTAAAGTTAGGACTCCTAACTTCTGTGAATACCGAAATTAGTAAGTGCCTTCTGTGAATACCAAAATGAGTAAGTGCCTTCTGTGAATATCAAAATGGTAGTAAGTTTAGGATTTTGTCTTAAGTTAGTTCTGTGAATCGGGCCCAGTAGTTTTGCTCCCACTATTTCTGCTAGACTTTAACAGCTATTTGGCCTTCAAGTCGACCTTCTTGACAGTCACTTCATGAACCAACAAGACCCTCTTCTCCTCCAGGGCTCTCTCAGCCTCAGCTTTACTATCCTCTTCAGCCAACTGGGCAGCCGCAGCCTCATGTCCCTCTCAACCTGTCTGTCCATGAGCTTCTCAGTGAGACTTTCTGTATTGATCCCAATAGGGAACTCTCTCTGTGGGGGATCCCCTCTTTCCTCTGGAGCCTTTTCCCAGTCATTTCTCTGCTCCTTTCCCCCCGTCTCCGAGCCACTACCCTTAGGGGCCCTGATTCTAAGGTCAACTACAATCAGGATTCTCCCTTCTCAGAGTTCTGAAGCAGTCCTCTTAAAACTGTTCCTGTGGTGCAGATTGCATTAGGTGAGCGTACGCCCAGGCTCTAAGGGTGAACTATTACTCAAAGCTGGACGTACCGGTCAGTAAATGGATGTGCGAATAGTCTTATGGGTGTGTGACCGTGTGACTAAGTGTTGTAGTAACTGTCTGGCTATATGAGTGATGGTACATAAGTGCTTTTGTGGGAGTGTAACTGGGTCTATAAGTGCCTGACTCGCTGTGCGAGGTGTGCAAATTACATACTATCAAATTACATACTATAAGCAAGCACCCATATCTAATGTTAAACACATTCATTCATACTGTCATAGTAAAATTACTATTTATTCATTATACCAATTCCTCTTTCTCTTTTCCTGCTCACTATATTTTTAGGCGATATTCTCATCTAAGCACCCGTCTATTTTTTCTTCAAGTATGGTGTCTAGAAGTTACACATTTTCTTTCAGCCTACATAAACTCACTATTGTTTATCTAGATATACTTCTAGATACTACAACCTAATCAACACCCCTGTAAAACATCTTTGCTGTTCTCTCAGTTGTATTCCTATGTTTGATAACATCTGTTTTCATTTCAAAGTTCTAGTCAGAACTCCTGCAAACCACCTCCTCTCTCAGGAGAAAAACAGCTAAAATTGCTTCCCTTCACCATGTGCTCTTACTTGTGCTACTCTAGTTAACACAGCACAGGCTTAGGTTCATCTCTCATTTTTGTCATACCGCTTTTAAATGGTCAGTGTTTAACCTTTTCCATGTTCCCTGCAAAGAAAGCCCAATGTGGTTGTTTTTTCATGAATTCTCGAAACCTCTATGATGCTCAGCAGGGCCCCCTTCTAACTTTGTGGTGATTGGTGGTTCTGCACAGAATCTATGACTGCGTGTGTGAGTGTCTGAGTGGGACTGTGAGTGGGTATGTGAGTCTCTGTGTCGGACTGTGACTAGGTGTATAAGTGTCTATGTGAATCTGTAACTTCGTATATGAGTGTCATTGTAGGTCTGTGAGAGGGTGTATGACTGCCTGTGTTGGACTGTGACTGGGTGTGTGAGTGTCTGTGTGGGTCTGTGATTGGTGGGTGTAAGTATATATATTATTTTAATCTCAAGTGGGGTCCTCAGATCCATGGCAGATTTGCTCTGACATCCGTGTAGGCCCCGTGATGGGGCCATAGATCTCGAACGTGGCAAAAAAACATTTGTAGTCAATTTCTTGCCCACCATACCTGCTTTTGTCCCCCATAAAACATAAACATGGGGTCAGAGAACCTATACCCTGAAGCCTTCATATAAATTGCAGCCTACATTTCAGCCCTAGGGACTGTTTCTTGATACATAAAATGGTGGCCACAACTTTTCTCTCAGGTGTAAGTCAGCTAATCAGGGCCTTTCTAGTGGCAATAGACTTTGAGTATTGCCTGATGGGGATCTGTGGAGGGTCTGCATCCCTAGATATGCAAATTCATTTCTCCTTTATTTTTCAAAAACTACTGAACAGATTTGCACCAGATAACAAAAAGTGCCCTTTCTGCAAATCTGATTGAATTCCGTCTAGTGTTTTGAGCTGTAGATGTGTACAAAATTCCTATAGGAAATTACATTGAGAACATTTTTTGGGGGACCGCCCTTTTTCTCGGCCCCACATTTCAAGAATCATGCAGAAATTTTCAAACAGTAGCTGAACTGAGTATTGTACTAATTATTAAAATATTGTGCAGATTTGTCAAATGTCACCAAAGTTATTGGCAAAATAAAAAACACTTTTCCTATGGAAACTGGGTCCTAACTATAACTTCTTACTGGCTAATTTCTTATATATGCTACCTGGGTGGCACTGTGACTGTCTGTATCAGTGTGGGAGTGGGAGTCTGATTGGCTATATGGGTGAGTGAGTATGTGTATGGGTGAATGACTTTGTGAGTGGCTATATGAGTGGGGTGAGTGTGCGAGTGGCTATATTGATGACTGTGGTGGCTGTATGAGTGGCTCTATAAGTGGATATGTGTGTGTGACTCATTGGCTGTGTGAATGGCTCTATGGGTGAGTGACTGGGTATGTAAATTAATGTATGGGTAAATGAGTGGCTGTTTAACTGAGTGCATGGGTGAGTGGGTGAGTGAGTGGCTACTTTGCACAGTAGTATTTGTGTGAGTGGTTCTATAGATGTGTGAGTGGGTGCATGGGTGACTGTATTGATGTGTGAATGAGTATGTAAGTGGTTTTATAGATGAGTGAATGGATTTGTGAGTGGTTCTATGGGTGAGTGAGGAGCCCTGCTAGTAGCTGTATGGGTGACCGAGTGGCTGTATGGGCAAGTGAGTGGATGTGTGAGTGGTTATTTGGGTATATGAATGGGTATGTAAGTGGCTGTATAGTTATGTGAGTGAGTGGCTGTATGGTCTGTGAGTGAGTATCCGAGTGGTTTTGTGGTGTGTGAGTAGTTGAATGGATCTGTACGTGGCTGTATGGGTGAATTAGTGGTTGTGTGTGTGTCACTGGTTGCATGGGTCTGTGAATGGGTATGTGAATGGTTGTATGAGTTTGTGAGTGGGTGTATGAGAGGTTGTATGGGGGTGTGAGTGGGTGTGTAAGTGGGACTGCAGATGATGTCATCAGCGGTTATCAGTGCTGTCATTTGAGATGCCAGCAATTATGTCATGAGTGATGTCACTGACCATATCAATGAGCGATGTAATATATATGAGATCATAAGCAGTGCATTGTGGGGTCATAAGTTATAATTAGCTCAGGTAACTATAACATCGGAGTTTCAATGGTTTCGTAAGAGTGTAATATGAGCCTAACTATAACATACTTGTAATCTTTTTAAGTTTTTTTCAATTCTATTTTCTGACTATAACGTACCTGTAACCTTTATTTATTTATCTATTAACTTATTTATGCATTTTCATATAGCACATACTTAACCTTTGGTTTTTTCAGTTAATTTCCAATTTTTTAAAATTCTATTTCCTAACTATAATGTACCTGTAACCTTTGTTTTTTCAGTGAATTTCAACGGTTTTTAAAACTATTTCTTAACAGTAACCTCTAACCTTTGAGAGTGGGTGTGTGAGTGGCTGTATGGGAAGGTGAGTGGGTATATTAGTCTCTGAGTGGGTGTTTGAGTGTCTAAATGGGTCTATGAGTGGTTGTGTGAGTCTCAGAATGGGTCTGTGAGTGGATCTGTAAGTGTCTGACCGAGTCTGGGAGTGGGTACATGAGTCTCTGAGTAGATCTGTGAGTGGGTGCATAAGTCTCTGAGTGGGTCTGTGAATGGGTTCACACAAGTGCCTGAGTGGGCCTGTGAGTGGCTGCATGAGTATCTGAGTGGGTCTGTGAGAGTGTGCAAGAGACGCTGAGTGGGTTTTTGAGTGTGTGTATCTGAGTAGAGCTGTGAGTGGGTGCATAAGTGTCTGTGTGGGTCTGTGATTATGTGTGTGAGTTACTCAGTGGGTATGTGAGTAGATGAATGAGTTTTTGAATAGATCTGTGAGCGGGTACATGAGTGTCTGAGTACGTCTATCATTGGGTGCATGAGTTGCTGAATGGGTCGATGAGTGGGTGCATGACTGGGTCAGTGAGTGGGTGGGTAATTGTATTATTTGGTCTGTCAGTAGGTGCACTATAAAATAAGTAGCAGGTACCTCTTGTTCAGCTTAACTGCAGTCTGCTACCCTCTGCTGTATTTGGTTTTGTGCCTCCTCTGCTCGTTTTCCTGCCTCTTCTCTGCTTGCTCCAGCCCTCTATGTTGTCTCTTTCTGCCCATTATTTTTCCTTTCTGCTCACTCCTGACCTTTATTCTGCCTCCTGCTGCTTGTTTCTGACCTCTATTTTGCATCTTGCTGCCTGTTTCTCACCTCTGTTTTGCCTCTTTCTGCTCATTCTGCTGCCCATTATTTTTCCTCTTTCTGCTAACTCCTGACTTTTATTTTGCATCTTTTGGCTCTTTTCTGACCTTTATTTTGTCTTACCCTGCTGGTTTCTCACCTTTATTTTGCATCTTGCTGCTGGTTTCTGACCTCTATTTTTCCTCTTGCTACTCATTTCTGACCTCTATTTTGCCTCTTTCTGCCTGTTTCTGATCTCCATTCTGTCTGTTTCTGTTTGTTTCTTAGCTTTATTTTGCATCTTTCTGCTCATTTCTCACTGTCCTGGCTGTCCCCAAGGCCATTAATGGCTAAAGGAGGAGATCCACACAACTCCCTCCTTTAATTTTCAGGGCCAGCTCTGGGGAGGTGGTGCTCCCCGGTTCATACATGGCCCGGGAGGGTGGCGGGTGCTCTCCCATTGACTTAAAATTATTTGGCCCCAGGGAGGTAATGGTCCCTGGGGGCCTTGTGGGTCTGCAAAGCCTCCCATTACCCATATTTTGCCCTGGGGAGTCGGTGGTCTCTGGAATACAGGGTGTCTGCATGCCCCCCATTTCTGTTTCTATAGTGCCGGGAAGGTGGTTTACCCAGGGATTATGGAAACTCTGGATGGGGGCCCTGTGTGCCCCCGCCTTTTTTAAGTCTAGCATTTAAGACCTCCTGTATATACTTTAGTATATACTTATATACACTTATATGTGTATGTACTTTCTGGGCTCTGGAGATCAGGCCTAGGACTTGTCTGCTTCCGCTTAGGGACTTTTTTTCTGTTCAACTGCCTCTATTTAACTGTCTTGACAGAAAACGACCAGCAGAGGTCAGGAAAATGTTATGCCATTTGGTGGTTACTTTCCCTTCATGTTAAAGAACAGTAGATGTTTCAGCACCCAGGCTAATGTGCTGCATAGCTAAATATATATAATGTCCCAAAGGCGAGACCGATTGCATTGCAAATGCTTGTTTAAACTATGCACCAGGACATAGCCCACCCAGGGGCTACTTCCAAAACAGGCACGGAGTCACAGATCTGTCGTGATTTCCAGAAAATAATTAAAAAATGCTTTTTTGCCCTTATGGGGTCACTCTGGGACGCAAGTGTAGGAGAGTAGGATCTGCTTACTATGGTTACCCCTACTTTTTGCTGGCGTTTCACAGTTTTTTTACTTTAGTCTGGCTGGGACCCTGCTATCCAGGACACAAGCCTAGCTGCTTACTCTCTAAAATGTTTGCATGCACTTTAGGTACACTCCATTTTGGTTACTGGGGTACCCTTGTGAGTCCCTAGTATATGGTACCTTAGGTACCAAGGGCATAGGTACCCCAGCGGCCTACCAGGGGCTGCAGCATGTATTATGCCAACCCTGGGAAGCCTTCCAAAATGACACCACAGGTCTGCTACTGCAGCCTGGGTAAGGTGGTGCCTGCACCCCTTACTAAGATATAGGTTACCTATATCTACCTTTAATCACTGACACATGTAAACTTATGAGTCACTCCTATAGCAGGCCTTACCAATCCTGGAGGCAGAGTGCTTGGTTTTGTGTTAGAGGGTGCCCATGCATGAGCAGGACTCCTCTGCAGCTTTCGGGATCTAATCTCTGAGGCTGTTCTGTGATGCAGCCAGACCATACACTCTGAAATGCATTATATCCTCGCAGTAAATGCCAACTCTGGAATTGTTGCATGGAAACATGTCGTGTTTGGTATCAAACACTTTGGAATCCTACACCCCGCCTGTCAGTCCTGGCAGAGGGGTTAGAATTCCACCCTTCTAGAGGGAGAGACATGTACACACTGGTCTGCCCGGTATTAGTTTGAACGAGCCCCAGCATCTCAAAATGGATGCTGCAGCCACAGACACAAGTCTGGCCTTCTGCTGCTCACTGATTGTCCGGCAGGGAGGCCTGGATAATAGGTTTCCTGTCACAGGGAGGTGTAACCACCTCCCAGACAGGTTTTAGTGTATTGGGGCTGGGTGGGTGCACTCTGAGAGTGCTTTGATGTCTGCACTGGGGCACATTTGGTGTCCCTGTGCATAGTCCAGCTCAAACCAGTTACAGGGGCACTCAGCCCCTGCTCTGGCATGAAACTGGACAAAGAAAATGGGTGTAGCCACCCCTCTTTCCTGGCCGTCCCAAAGGTGGGTCCCCGGAGTATGTCCAACCCCTTTGCTTAGTATAAGTATGGCAACATGACTTTAGATTACACCTGGCTGAAACTCTGAAACTGAATCCTAGAACTACGATGCTCTACTAAAGACTAGAGGAAGGAAGAATCTCCCTTGATGCCAAGCAGTGACTCCCCTGTTCAAACAGGCACCAACGAAGCATTTGCCGGTCTGCGTCGCCGAAGCTCCCGCCGGACTCTGAAGTACTTGCAGCCCAGGAAAAGGATTTCCAGACTTCTCAAAGGCCGACCCGAGTCCCAGCCAAGTTGAGACCCACAGCCCTCATGAGTTATGTGGAACCGGAAACCTGGACACTGTGCACATTTGCTAAGTGCATTGACTTCCCGATCTTCCCTGAAGTTGTGGTTTGGCTTACTTGTAGCCCAAGCCCCGGGGCTCATCTGCACCGAAGATTGTGGGCCTACACTCCACAAGTGTTCCGTGGGCCTGCTTCTTGCATTTCTGCTTGAGGCTCCTTCGCGATTCCTAGTCTGTTGACTGGTGGTTCCCCTCAAAGGTAACTATTTTTCTTGGGTTTCCCTGGTTGCTCCGGATGTGCCCTGACTGGGCACATCTCCCTACCAAGTGGTGAGTCTCCCAGTCCGTGCTGGTCTGCACCGAAGCCTATCTCTGCTTTCTGCATGGGTTGCTGTTGCCAAGGCTTGTTGGGTCCAATCCGGGCACCGACACCGACACTGCAGCGCTCGACAGCTCAAATCCAACTCCTGGTTGTTGTCAACACCTCGTGGCTGAAATCACCCGACATCGGTGGGCATTCGACCATCGTGCCTCTGGTTACTGGTAAGTGACTCAGACTCTGTCCCCTCTGCTTCCAGGTTCTTCACATCTCTGATCCAGGCTTGGATCCCTCCAGACACTTTCCACTTGGACGCCAACAGCACTTTGCAGCAGATCACCTTTGAAAACGAAGACGAAACCCGACACAAAAAGACACCTATGCACCCGGCTTCCCTGGGTGAGGTAACTTGAGTACTCCAGTGCTCCTGTGGGTTTTGACTCTAGAACCTCCTAATTCTAAAGGGGTTTGCGCCAAGTCCTCTTCTAAGTGTCCGTTATCTTTGGTATTCCAACCGCAATTTTCCCCATTAAAGTTAATGGTGATTTGCGGCTGTGTTTAGACACTGCGTGCGTCCCCCATGGGTCCCCTGTGTTACAACCTTGGGTGGTTCCCATGGCCCCAGCGGTTCTAAAGGCTCTAGGCCTTGTCTCTATGCAAGTCGATGTCCTTATACCACTTTCCTAATATATGGTTTGGTACGCCCCTAGGGCTCAACCTATATTGTGCTAATTTACTGTGTGTTATTACGTTTACTGAATGTACTTTTGCCCCTAGCCTCCTAAAGAGACTACAGGGATGTGTTTAGAATAAATACATACATTTTATATATATACCTGGTGTGGTTCTTTCATTTGGTCATTCACAAGGTTATAGACTGGTGAAACAAGCTGCTTTAAATTCCTTCAAGACTTAGCCTGAAGGCTGCTCTTCATAGCTACCACTAGGATAGCTTTCTATAAAGGTTGTCTTTAACCTACCATTAATAAGGGGTCGTTTGGACTGGTGCAAGTTGCCCACTAGAATAGTGGACAGCATATGCCAGGCCAACTTCTCACATTGGTGTGCAGCGTGTGGGATTCCAGCTTGCCATTGTTTTACCAGATAATCTCAAGTGTTTGATCATTTGAAAACCACTAAAGGTACCAGAGTTACATATAATACAAGCTTAAATACAGTAAGTTCTACTGAACTTAGAGTTGTGTGTCAAGGGCTTAGACACCCTTTCTACAACTCAAGAGAGTTAAGTAGGTAACAACTAGAGTAGGTAGGTGCATACACCACACCTCACTAGTAATGTCTTCAGAGCCAGGAGCCAGTTGGTCCCTGCCATATGTCAGTACATTACAGACATCCAAGTATGGCACATTACCTTTCTCTGAGTTAAGGGCTCTGTATACTATGAGGAAACTGAAGACAGGCAAAGGTGCCACCACCCAACGCCTCAGAGAGGTATTACTGTTAGATGACCTGAGAAAGGCTTCAGAGCCTGAAAGGGTAGGCAGTGGGGTGGGAGCAGCAGAAGGGGAAGAGCCCAGTGGTCCAATCCCACAGGACTCAGACTCTGATGCTGACCAAGAAGGTGATAATGACCTTGAACTGGATAGAGCATCTCCTACTGGAGATGGAGATGGAGGCGCCTTGGGTTCTTTCTTTGTCCACCACAAGAAGAGTTGGGGGTATACCAAGAAGGCTAAGATCTCCCTCTGTGAAATCTAACCATTCTAGTGTATATATAGGGACTTTTGTCTCTTCTTGAAGGATGGACACCTCCAAGAAGAAGAGAGAGAATCAGATGAGACTACAAGAGGCTCAACTGAGAATAAGGAGACAGAAAGTAGCCTTAGAAAGGGAGTCCCTAGAGCTTGAAAAAAAATAGAAAAAGATGGGACTAGAGTCCCATGGTGGCAGCAACTTCCCTAGTGGTAGAGAAAGGTCTCATGACGTCAGGAACCTAAACAAGACTGTCCCTCGTTACCAGAGTGGGGATGACATCCACAAATGGATAACTGCACTGGAAAGAACCTGCAAAGTTCAGAAGGTCCCCCAGGAGAGGTTGGCAGCTATCTTGTGGCTCCCCTTTGCAAACAAAGGTAGAGACAAGCTCCTCACTGTACGAGAAGAGGGTGCTGATGAATATACAGTCCTGAAGAGTGTTCTATTTGAAGGGTTTGACCTAACCACTGAGTAATATAGAATAAAGTTCAGAGATACCCAAAAGGCTCAGACTCAGGACTCGGTTGACTTTGTTGATTGCGCTACTAAGGCTCTGGGGGGCTGGTTACTGGGCAGTAAAGTGTGTGATTATACAGGATAATACATCTTGATTATGAGGGAGCAAATCCTTAATAACTGTCAGAATCAGCTGTTGCATAAGCACCTGGTAGACTCTGATCTGACCTCTCCCCAAAAATTGGGAAAGAAGGCAGACAAATGAATCAGAACCAGGGTGAACCTGAAGGTACAGAACCAAGGTGGTGAGCAGAAGAAGCAAGATCCTAATAAGGGTGGGGAGAAGGGTAAAGACCAGAAGTTTCACAAGGTCCACAAAAAGCTTCTAATGGTGGGGATTCCCAATCTTCCAAGAAGAAAGGCCAAAAGAAACCATGGTGTAAAATCTGTAAACAGAACATCCACTGTACTAGTGATTGCACAAGGTCCAAAGACTCAACTCAGCTACCATTGCCCCTAAGGCAACTGTTCCCCCTAGTTCAGCTCCAAGTGGTGGTACTCATTAGAAGGGTGTGGTAGGGTTAACCCTGGGTACTGAGATGGACTCTGCCCTAGTCAGAGTTCCAACTCAGGCTGTCCTGATCTGTGATGGAGGCATGAATATGTCCTTCTGTGTGAGTCCCAGTCACTTGGGCAAATACAGAAAGCAGCCTTTGATCAATGGAAAGGAGGCTTTGGCCTACAGGGATACAGGGGCAAGTGTCACAATGGTGATACAATACCTTGTGGACCCTGGACAGATCATGCTTGGTGAACTTTACCAAGTGAGCAATGCTAGCAATGTCAGGACCAACCATGCCCTGGCAGTTATTAATTTCTCCTGGGAGAGGGGTAACTGGCCTCAAGAAAGTTGTGGTAAGTACATACCTCCCTGTTGAATGCTTGCTTGGCATTGATTTAGAAACTTCAGCCTGGTCTGAAGTGGAGCTAAGGACCCATGCAGCAATTTTAGGGATCTCTGCACATGTGTTTGCTGTGACTAGGTCACAGGCCAAAATGTCTAACACTGAACAGGGCCTGGATGATTCTGGAAGAATGGACCAGGCGCCTTCCAATAAAAGGAACAGTAGGGTTAAGGCAGTGACTTCCTCCCTGACTCAGAAAAAAGATCAGTCTTTTGAGGGAGATGATCTCAGTCCTGAAGAAGGAACTGTCCCAGATGAGCTTGAGCCTTATCAGGTTGAGTTCCTAGGGAAAAGGGACCCTTCCAGGGCAGATCTGAGCCAGGAACAGCTGAGCTGCCCTTCTCTTGAACCCCTAATACAGCAAGCTGCTGCTAAGGCTGCTGGGAATGCTAGTGACACCCATAAGGTTTATTGGGATGATGGACTCCAGTATTTAGAGAGTAGAGACCCACAAGCCGGGTGCAGTCAGGAGGTTGGTTATACCTTTGAAATTCAGGGGCTTCCTATTGACACTAGCCCATGATATGCCTTTAGCAGGACACATGGGCCAAAACAAGGGTTGGGACAGAATTGTCCCTCACTTTCATTGGCCCCATATGTCTGAAGACACAAAGGAATTTTGTCGCTCCTGTGTCACTTGTCGAGCCAGTGGTAAGGCAAGTGGCACCACAAAGGCCCCCCGATACCACTACCTGTGGTGGGGGTTCCCTTTGAGAGAGTGGGGATTGACATTGTTGGTCCAATGTATCCTCAGACAGCATCTGGGCACAGGTTTATCCTAGTGGTGGTGGACGATGCCACTAGGTACCCAGAAGCAATTTTGCTTAGGACCACTACTGCCACTTTGGTGGCAAGAGCCCTCTTTGGAGTGTTCTCAAGAGTGGGTTTCCTAAGGAGGTAGTATCTGACAGAGATGCAAACTTTATGTCTAGCTACTTGACTGCAATGTGGAGGGAGTGTGGAGTGAATTACAAATTCATCACAACCTATCACCCACAATGCAATGGTTTACTTGAAAGGTTCAACAAAACCTTAAAGGGTATGATCAAGGATCTCCCAGAAAAGCTTAGGCTTAGATGGGACATCCTACTAACCAGCCTTTAATTTGCATACAGGGAGGTTCCTCAGAAGGGGGTTGGCTACAGCCCTTTTGAACTTCTGTTTGGGCATCCTGTAAGAGGGCCATTGTGTCTAGTGAATGAGGGATGGGAGTTAACTCTCAAACCCCCTAAACAGGACATAGTGGACTATGTACTTGGTCTCCGCTCCAGGATGGCTGAGTATATCAAAACGACAACTAAAAACCTTGAGGCTAGCCAGGAATTACAGAAAGCCTGGCATGACCAAAAGGCTGTACTGACTGTTTACTAGCCAGGACAGAAAATGTGGGTGTTGGAGCCTGTGGCCTCTGCAGCTCTCCAAGACAAGTGGAGTGGACCCCACACTATTGTTGAACAGAAGGGAGTGGTTACCTATCTGGTGAAGCTAGGAACTCCCAGGAGCCCCCATAAGGTGCTTCATGTCAACAGACGGAGACCTTATGTTGACAGGGCAGACATGGGCTTGCTCATGGCTACTGATGAGGGACAGGAGGAAGAGAGTGATCCACTGGCTGACCTGCTCTCACAGAACCCTGATGATGGGTCAGTTTATGGTGTAGCCTTGGCAGGCAGCCTCACTACTCAGCAACAAGCTGATTGCAGACAGGTGATCAATCCGTATATTAACATGTTCTCTCTGACTCCAAGTGAGACTACCTGGTGCACTCATGAAGTGGACACTGGGGACAGTCTGCCTGTTCAAAATAAGATTTACAGGCAACCTGACCATGTCAGGGACTGTATCAGGACAGAAGTCCAGGAAATGTTGGATTTGGGAGTTATTGAACCCTCAGATAGCCCTTGGGCTAGTCCAGTGGTCTTGGTATCAAAACCTCACACCCAGGGTGGTAAGAGAGAGATGTGGTTTTGTGTAGACTACAGGGGTCTCAATGCAGTCACTAGGACTGATGCTCATCCAATCCCAAGAGCAGATGAGCTTATAGATATGTTGGCCTCAGCCAAATTTCTGAGCACATTTGATCTTACAGCTGGCTACTGGCAGATCAGATTAGCTGATGAGGCAAAGCCAAAGACAGCATTTTCTACCCCTAGTGGGCACTATCAATTTGTGGTAATGCCCTTTGGTTTGAAGAATGCACCTGCCACTTTTCAAAGGTTAGTGAACAAAGTCCTAACCGACCTGGAAGACGTGCAGCATATCTTGTTGATATTGATGTCTTTAGATCCACCTGGGAGGATCACCTGGTCCACCCAAGAAATCTTTTGGATTCCCTGCAGAAGGCAGGCCACACTATCAAGGCTACTAAGTGCCAGATAGGGCAGAGTCAGGTTGTGTACATGGGCCACCTTGTAGGTGGAGGCCAGGTTCAACCATTGCAGAGCAAAATCCAGACCATCATGGACTGGGTGGCTCCAACTACCCAGACACAGGTCAGAGCTTTCTTGGGCTTGTCTGGGTACTACAGGAAGTTTGTTAAGAACTATGGGTCCATTGTGACTCCTCTTAATGACTTAACTTCTAAAAGAATGCCTAAGAAAGTTCAGTGGACAGTCAGCTGTCAAAAGGCATTTGATAACCTGAAGCAGGCCATGTGTACTGCACCAATTCTGCAAAGTCCTAACTACTCTAAGGAATTCATTGTCCAAACAGATGCATCTGAGTTGGGGGTAGGAGCTGTGTTGTCACAATTGAATGATGAAGGTCAGGACCAGCCAGTAGCTTTTATTAGCAGAAGGCTGACCCCTAGAGAGAAACGTTGGTCTGCTATTGAGAGGGGGGCCTTTGCTGTGGTTTGGGCTCTGAAGAAGCTGAGGCCATACTGTTTGGCACTCACTTCATTGTTCAGACTGACCATAAGCCCCTCTTATGGCTAAAACAGATAAAGGGAGAAAACCCCAAACTTTTGAGGTGGTCCATTTCCCTACAGGGGATGGACTATGCCGTGGAACATAGACCTGGGAGTAACCATGCCAATGCAGATGGACTCTCCAGATATTTCCACTTAGAACATGAAGACTCAACTGGTCAAGGTTAGTTTAATGTCCCTGCGTTTGGGGGGCGGAGAGGGGTTGTGTAGGAGAGTAGAATCTGCTTACTATGGTTACCCCCACTTTTTGCTGGTGTTTCACTATTTTGCGACTTTAGTCTGGCTGGGACGCTGCTATCCAGGACCCCAGCCTAGCTGCTTACTCTCTAAAATGTTTGCATGTACTTTAGGTACACTCCAGTTTGGTTACTGGGGTACCCTTGTGAGTCCCTAGTATATGGTATCTTAGGTACCAAGGGCATAGGTACCCCAGAGGCCTACCAGGGCCTGCAGCATGTATTATGACACCCCTGGGAAGCTTTCCAAAATGACACCATAGGTCTGCTACTGCAGCCTGGGTAAGGTGGTGCTTGCACCCCTTACTAAGATATAGGTTACCTATATCTACCTTTAACCACTGACACATGTAAACCTATGAGCCCCTCCTATGGCAGGCCTTAACAATCCTGGAGGCAGAGTGCTTGGTTTTGTGTGAGAGGGTGCCCATGCATGAGTAGAACCCCTCTGCAGCTTTCGGAATCTATTCTCTGAGGCTGTTCTGTGATGCAGCCAGACCATATACTCTTAAGTGCATTATATCTTCGCGGTAAATGCCAACTCTGGAATGGCTTGACAAAGCACAATTTGCCAACACCCACCTATTTCTTTAGAAAGAAGCTAATTATTTAAGAGCAATAGGACAAACACAGTTTCTTTATATTTGACCTGGTATATTTATTTATACCCATCAACTTCAGTATTTCTATTATTTAATACTTTTTTATCAAAGAAGGAAAAAACATACATTCACCTGTCCACAATAAATCTATACAATACAATTTACAAAACAAATAATATATACAATTCAATTATGCAATTAACAAACATTCTACATGTAATACAAAACACAAACGGAAATTAATTTAGGACACTTATACAAAATGATCAAATCAATACTCATACAGAAGAAGAAGAGACAAAGTCAATGAAGGAAGGAGCAATAGCTTATTTTTTGAAACGTTTAGTGTTACAAATAGCTCCCTCCAATGTGCTGACGCGTTTCTAGTCCAAAGAACTCAATTTCTGGACTGTCATCAGGGCTCTGTCACTTATCTGTATTAACATGCAGAAAAACAATAAAGGTTTATTATTTTGCTGCACTCATTTTTTTAAAAAGAAGTTAGATCGCAGCACCAATTAATCACACTGGACAATACCTGTTGGTTTCTAAAATCCTGGCCACACTTGATATTCTCCAGGTCTGAAACTTCTATACTGTTGTATTATATCTTTAAGTAGAGGACGGTCCCAACCTACAAGAAGGGAAGGAGTTGGAGGCTTAGATTGCCTTTCTAGAAGTACATCATAACGTCCATTGAAGGTGGAGATAAGAGCGATGTCCTACCTTTCTCATCAACGGATTAAATTCAAATGCGGCTGCCGATCGACTTTTCTGTCCGCTTTTTAAGAAGTAATCTGCCAATATTAAGTGATCTTATTAGAGCCCGTCAATTAGTATAGTCACATTTAAATCATACCAAACCGCATCGTGAGCCCACGTACCTTCATCCAGACGATACGCAGAATTTTTATTTAGCTTAGTTTTGCCATTTGTTACGGGGCGTCTACCTCGCAGCGCATGCAGCGCTTCTTTTTCGAAACAACTGCTAGCGCGTTCCACACTCCCCAGTCCTCCGTAGCGGTATCTAAAATTACAACAAATAATACTATTTGGAGGTTCTCAACGCTAGGATGTGACTCCCAGTTTGTCAGACTCAATGCTCTGCCACGTACCTGAATCTCTACAGCCTCTCCGGGACGAGTTCACTCAATACTAATATGACGGGGGCCAGTTTACTGAATGTACTTTTGACTCTAGCCTCAGAAAGAGACTAGAGGGATGTGTTTAGAATAAATACATATATTTTATGTATATACCGGGTGTGGTTCACCTTTCATTTGGTCATTCACGAGGTTATAGACTGGTAAAAGAAGTTGATTTACATTCCTTCAAGACTTAGCCAGAAGGCTGCTCTCCACAGCTACCACTAGGATAGCTTTCTATAAAGGTTGTCTTTAACCTACCATCAATAAGGGGTCATTTAGACTGATGCAAGGTGCCCACTAGAATAGTGGACAGCATATGCCAGGCCAACTTCTCCCACCGAGAACCAGAGCTAAGAGGTCAGGGTTTTCCTACACTGCCCTGTTTTCTTTTTGTTAACCTTTTTTCAGGGACTCGGCAGAAGCCGAGTCCCAAGATGGCTCCCAACTCTTCCTGGTTGAAGTGATGGCAGGACATGACAGACGTCTGCTCTTCAGTCAGATGAAAGGATTAAGACTATGTTGTTGTGTGTAGTGTTTAAACCAAGAGTTCCACTGCAGGAGTTGTCTCCTTCTTACTACAGTTCCTTTTACTCTTTGGTGTTGTCTGAACACTTGAGGCTGATGGTGGTTCATGATAGCTGCAAGGTCATGCAATCTTAAGGGTTGAAAACAGAGCCTTGGGAGTGAGCTGTGAGTGATTTGAAGTGAAGTGGTGAGAGGTGTATGTGGTTCGGGTTATGTGTACAGTATTCGCCTGTCCCCTTCCATTCGAGGTCCGCACCAAGGTGGCTGAGGTCTCTGCCCAATAGGCTGCACATAAAATATGATTGTAAAGCTTCTTTTTATTCCATTCCAGTGCAAAATATTATGTGCATATGCTCCACCCAATCATTCGCAGGAGTGGAGAATTAAAGTCTACACCTAAGTGAAAATCTGCACTTGAAAATCTTGAATAGAAAATAAGGGGATATTTGCACCTAGGTGCAGGAGTGAATAAGCAGCACCTGAATAATGGTACACATGTATATTTACCTTTGCAAATCAGGTTTATTCTGTAATATTTACATGAAGCTTTGATGTGGGCTCCTTCTGGTGCTCTCTCCACTAATCATAATATATGGCTTAGTTAAATTAACAACATGCACTATAGAACATTCCAACCATGTTAGCCATCAGAAACACCTGCACTGGTATGAACTGGCATGGCCTCTCACTGGAAGTGTTCATCTTACTTTACATTGCTGCTTCAGCCTGAAACATAGCTGTTAGTTGCCAGAGAATCTCTTGCAAAAGAACTTTTTATTTGGCTAATAGACATGTATTTGCTGCACAACTTTATGGTTGGAAGGAGGGAATTCCTGAGTAACATTATGCTTAAAGGGAGCAACACCTCTTCTTCTGGCATATGATACTTTTGGTCACAATGTATTCTTTTAAATGTTATTTTCACACTCCCGGAAACCCACACTGCCTTCAAAGCAATGGTCACCACAGAACACCTCTTCCTCAAAACCACTAAGAAGACAGCCTTCCAGGTCAGAATATATGCCGAGACATACAACAGTAAAGAACCTGTCGCCGTTGTCAAGGAGTTCACCAGGCCCAACAGCTAGACCACAGATGTCCCACCCTCCCAAGACCTCTGTGACAAACTCAGCCCCCTCTTCCACCACAAGATCAGGCTTATCTATGACAGCTTTAACACCCAGACCCTCACACCAAGCCCAACACCACCGCACCCAACAACGTTGCTCCTCAATAGATCCTGAAAAGCTGCACTCCGCTCACCTCTGGCGAATCTCTCAAGTACATGAAGAGCATCCATTCTGGAGCCCCCTCGGACCCATGTCTGCACCACATCTTCCACAGAGCAGCCATCACCATCACCCCAAGCTCTGCAGCACTATCAACTGCTCCATCTAGACTGCCATCTTTCCCCATGACTTGAGACACGCCAAGATCAACCCTCTACTAAAGAAACTATCCTCTGACCCGACAGACCTCAAGAACTTTAGACCAATCTTCCTTCTCCCCTTCCCAGTCAAGGTCATCAACACCCAGCTCTCTGAGTTAATTGAAGCAAACCACATCCTGGACATCTCCCAATCTTTTTGGAAAAAGTTCATGCACTGGGCATAGTGCTAAATACTTAGTTGTGCAGCAGCTGTGACATAGATTACTGTATAATCATAAAACTTATGCTTCAATATTTGAAAAAATGTATCATTTTTTTATTTTCATTTCATTTTTTTATCATTGCTGATATCAAATATAAAAAACACATACATACATAAAGTCAATAATCATTTGTTTTAAAAAATACATATTAAGTTTCTCCTATATACAAATTACCACAAAGATATAAATGAGGTATGGTCTGTCCACAAGGCACCAATGACTTTGAAATTCAGACAAGTGGGTGATCACAGATGTTCACAATCTACATGAGTCATTTTGAATATCACTCTATCATTTTGTAAATACCACACATGTTGTCTACATTCATTAGAAAACACTGGTTACAAATGGTTATTGCCACCTATCTCCCAATCTGGCTTCAGGAGCAACCACAGCACCGAGAGTGCCATCCTTGCCGCCACCGACGACATCCGCTCCCTCCTCGACTGAGGCAAAACTGCAGCCCTCATTCAACTAGCCCTCTCAGCCACCTTCTACACCATCTCCCACTGCACCCTAATCAAGAGACTCCAATGCTGGCATCCATGACAAGGCCCTAGACTGCATGGGCGTCCGCAGACATTTTTCCAGGGGGGGCAAAAAATTAACGTCATCACCATCCTCCGACATGATGTCTGACAGGTGGGGCACAAGAAACACTGGGGCGCAGAACTGGGATAGACTCAATTAAGTGCCAGGAATCCAGGACATGTGACTGACCCTGCCACATGCCAACAAACACCACCTGTAGGGAAAACGCTAAACTTTCTGACAAGGTGCTTTATCTCTGTCTGCTAGGTGTGCAGACCTCCGGGTCCTCGATCGAACACCAATCAAGGCTGTCTTCAGCACGATTCGATTTTTATCAGAATACTTTAAACAGCATATGATTAAAGCACCAGACTAAATATACTGTATGCACAGTGTATGTTGGGGATTATTGTAGCACACATATTTACCAATATTGGCTTCTTGGTGCTAGAATTCATGATAACTTTTATCCAAAGTTAAAGCACAACGTCAAAGTTAGTAATAAATAATGCAGCAATCACACACACTAGTGATTCACCAATGGGTGCTCCCTTTACTAGAATTCCCCGGGCATTGCTAAATTTTACACACATTCAATTAATTTATACAAAATAAAATGTAGTCAATATCAAACTGACAACGTGCCCATGTTTAGGGATACAATAATGGCCAGCTCCTTTATGCGGAAGCCCGGCACCGTAAATGTGTGGCACATGCGGCGCCCGCAGCGGCGGCACATCACAGGTCCAGGGATGCTGAGTCTAACACAGTGGTCGAAGTGAGGGAAAAAGTAGGGGAACAGTGGGCGGAGAATCAAAGGGTGGGAATAACCCAAGGATTGAATCTGTGGGTGGAGCCAGAGGTGTGGCCAGAATGCGCAGACATACCAATTTTTAGTATTTGTTTGGCATTTCACTGCCCAGTTTAATCAACCAATGAATACACATGATTATTTAAGGTTATAATGAGTTATTGACATTAAAATATATTCACAAAGTGGGATATGCTTCTAATCACAGAATGTATCAAATACGATAACATGTGGAAACACAAGCCATTTGTCTCCGAGCCATGGAGTTTCTGTCATCAGCACTACTCCCTTTTTCCACAACAGCAGTTCAAACATGAATGGCAAAATATCCTAGTTTGCAAATGTTTTCTCTAAAATTATGGCTTGGCCATATTTTCCTCATAATGTAAGATCTGCTGCATGATCTGACCATTTAAACTAATAAATATTTTGTAGCTCAAACATATCAAAAGTTAATATAAAGTTTGACTTGTGTTGCTGCGAAGTGGATGGCCTATTGTAAAGGTTGACTGGTCACCTTTCTCACTGCTGCGTTTGTATGTTACACTGGTACTAATAAGGCAAAATCTTTCCAAAGACTGTTAGCATGGGTAAACACGTCAAAATAATAAAATATCTGAAAATATACTGGATTACGCTGCAGCCTTTTTTTTAATGCATAATTTAGTCAACACTACAGCATAATGTTGTCATCTTTAGCTGCATAATTAATTCCAGTGGCCCCACAGCAGGGAGCCATGTTCAAAGTGCTTGTGAATGAAGCCGGGTGACTGTAAGTTTGCGAACTTAGTTTGGTGTGCGTGCAAATCCTGCATTGCCAATCCCTGGTGAGTTGCAGCTACTACTGCTGAAACAAGGCCAATGAAGGTACCTATGGGTGAGGCAGATTGGCCTCAAGGGCAGGGCCAGCCATAGCACTGGTGGTGTCCTGTGCATTAATGTTTGTTAGTGCCCCCCAATGACCACCTCTGCCATGGATTCCCTCACTACCACTCTTTAACTGTGCCCCCCCAAGTTTGCATAACCACTCTCTCTCAGATGCATTTAATTTGATTTACAGCGCCACTCATACCATTGTAGGGTGTCAGAGCACTTTACATCACACACATTACACAGAGACAATCAATATGTGTGTGTAAATCACTGTATATAAAATGTTACATAAGACTGAGGACTACAAGGTGTAGGAGTCACATGACAACCATACTAGTAGCCCATATAGTTTTATAGTGATTGGCTGGAGAAACACAATACCCAGAATTTAAAACGTAATACCATGGTTGGGGGTTCTCCTTAATAATCAGAATTGATTTCTGTCCAAAAGAACACTTTTTGAGACATTAGGTTAATCAAAGAGTGAGGGGGGGACATAACGCTCTAATTTATATCTTGCAGTTTGTATGCAGCTCTTAGATGACAGTTAATAGCTCACTGTTCTAAGTTAGGATTTTAACTTATAAACTGCAAGTAACAAGAAGGATCTCTCTGACAAAAGTAGTAGCCCATTGACCTATTTACATTATGTGCACTTTTTGATCTGCATGGCGCATGTTTTTTGCAGCCGGTACATTAACCCTCTGAGCTACCTTTCCATGAGTCAAAACTTCCACTAGACAAAATTCTGATCTCTCTCTAGGAAGAACATTAATCACCAGAGTCAGCATGACACTTTTATTGTTGCCGAAAAGTGCTGGAGGCCAGGAAGGAGGCAGCAAGCGTTTTTAAAACCATAATATACTTGCAAACATGATGCCTCCACCAAAAGTCAGCACCCGGTGCGGTCACAGTGGTTGCACTGCCCTTGAGCTGGTCCTTCTCAAGGGTCCTGTGACCGTTGTTCTAGGGTTTGCTGCTTCATAGGCCTGCCGCAAGACTGGAGGTGAACTTCAGTATGGATAGTGGTGGACAAGCCTTGAAGGTTAACCTACACTTGTCATGCTAGGGTCCACCTGCTGGTGCGAAGACACGAGGACTTCTAAGGTGTTGCGAAGCCTTCTAAGGTCTAGCATGTGATTGTGCTCTTGCAGGAGAGTGGTCTGGTGGGCTGGTTATTAAGGCTGAACCTGGTTCCCAGTTCCAAATTCAGCAGCTCTGACCATAGTGCCACATCCTCTTCCCCACTGAACACCGTACTGCCCCAATGAGAAAAACTCCCACTGTCTTCAACTACAACCCAATTGTTGCCCGCTATAAACACCTGGATGCGGCTCAATTTAAATTACGCACTAGACAAGAACAATATGCGGCCTACAAAAAAAAAGTAACAACATCCTGGAAAAAGCAAACACTTATAGGGAATGCAAAATTTAGCAAACCATGGGAAATGTAAGCAGGAACAACATGGTTACCTTAATGCTTTTTCACTCATTATTCAGAAATCAGTGAGTGCTTTTGCCTGAAAAGTTAAGGACACGACCACAGGTCCCTGAATGGACCCATTTCAATGGCCATTGCTTATATCCTTAACAAAGCGTAAGCAGTATGGTTAAAAGACCACATCCCTGGACGCAGAGCCACAGCACACATTTTGGTTTCCAATCCACACATTGCAGTACCTCCAGGATTGGTGCACTAGTTCCAAGTCCAGGGAAAACTAAGACAAGAAAACAAAAATAGCGCTTCACTGGCAAGCTCTGTAAAAGCGGCGCTAATGTGTTTCAGTGTGAATAAAATCAGTTTGGCCAGTTTGCTATCACTCTGTCTTACTTTATTTAGTTATTTATCTATTTTTCATATTTTTAGCCCTTTATTCCCAATGCTGCACTTTGGAATTAAAATGTCAGAAAAATATGACATTTGCAGCAAAAGCGTCTTTTTTTTTTGGATCCATTTCACAGGGACACAAAGAAAAGAAAGGAGAGGAAAGAGAGTGAGAACCCCGTCTTGAAGTCACGGTTTCTTGGGCGTCCGCAGGGGGGGCAAGGAGGGTCGCTCCAGGGGGGGGTAAGCGCCCCTCCTTGCCTCCCCCCTGCGGACGCCCATGCTGGACTGGATCCACTCCTTCCAGATGCCCTTGTCACCGTTCCCTGTATACACAAGACAAGAACCAGTCCTTTGCTCACCTCGCCACCAAGACCTGGAACACCCTGTCCACCCAACTCATGCAATCCCCATCACTGACCCAGTTCAGGAAGGACCTCAGGACCAGACTCTTCCACTGAACAGCTTAGGGCAGACGGATCAGCTCCCCCCTTCTAGCACCTTGAAACTCTCACGGTTGAGTAACCACGCTTTACAAACCCTGATTGATTGATTGACTCCAAAAAGTGGGATGTGGTCTGCCCTTCTTCATTTGCTGGTGAAGTCTGGGATGTGGAAAGGGCTGCAGGGCCCCAGAAACAAAATGTGCCCTCTGTTCATTGTATTGGCTTTTGGTGCATGTTCTTCATTTGCTCCTAATGCACATGGTGCAGACAAAGAGCTTCTGTCTGGTTTATTCCTGGAGTTTGTCCAGGGAAGTGGTGAACCGTTCAACTGTATGAAGGAGGGAGTGATAAGGCAAGTTCGGGCTCAATGTTTTTTGTTGTCATACGGGGGATCACTTCTTCAACAACCATTAAAGGTTCTTGGTCCAGCTAAGCTCAAAACTTCTACACTTGCACTTCTCCCGGCCCAGCCTGGCTCTGGAAACAGAAACGTATATGATGTCCCTCAGATCTCCATGCTAGCTTCAGGGTAGGACTCCTTTGGACAGCATGCTTTTTGTTTCCAAATAATAAATATCACTACAGATTGGCAGTTCTAAAAAAAAAAACACTGTTTTCTCTCCAAGCAAAGATTATATTTAAAATCAAAAGCATCACTTACTACTCTGCTCTCATTATGAGTCAAGGCTTTTCTAAACATATGTGGACTCTATACGTCGCCACTGCTAATCTTAAAATCTGTCAGGAGCTAAACCTAACCTGTGTGGGTGCGGCTGCATCCTCCCTCTCTGCAAACTATGAACTCTACCAAGTCTGCAAACACTGAGGAAACAACAGTGTCTGGTTGCACCTGAAAAGCAGCGCAACCCACTAAACCTGGTCACGATTGCAGAACATGAATGTGCTAACTTGGCTTAATTGCCCTGTTTCTCCGTGTCATTAATGTTCACTGTGGTTGTCACAGGTTATTGAAAAGTGCACAAATTCTTTATGGTACAGGAGCACTCTAAACAACTCTTAAATGCAAAACAAAGCGAATGCATACATGTCTTCAGAAAGAGGTGAGATAAGGAGAAGAGAAGACAGTGAGTAATGAAGGGAGATGAGAGGATAACAAGACTTTAAAGTTGAAGGAAGGAGGGTGTTTGGTATAGGGAGAAAGAGAATATTATTATCTAAATAGTGTAGAGAGGAGAGTGTGCGATAGAGGGAGGAGAGGATAACACGTACTAAAAGATGGGGATAGTGAGTGATTTAATTTAATTTAATTTAATTGCGGGTTTATATAGCGCTAGGATCGACTCCCGGAGGAGTATCTCCGCGCTTCGACCGCTGGGGAACCCGTCCTGACTCACCCTGAGAGATGGTCCCTAATGGGTATCTCTAAGGTGCGACCAAGCATCCCCGGCGGTCTGGGGGGGCCGTTGTGAAGATGAGGCAAGCTAATGCCGAGAGTAGCCGAGTGTGTTCCCTGGTTAGAGTAGGCACCGAGGCGAGAATTATCGAGTCCGCTGACCCTGGTCCACGACCCTGCCGCGTCGGGAATCGAACCCTGGTCCCGGGTCGTCCTCTGCTTACGGGTCTGCCGCCTCTAACCAGTGAGCCACACTTCTTCTTTGATAGAGGGTAGCATGAGCTAAGACCGTATAATGTAAAGCCAGTGATACACAGAGGGGAGGCAAAAAAGGGAAAAGATGGTGGAGGAGAGTGTGATAGAGGGAGCAGAGGATAACATGAGTTAAAAGGTATAGAAAGGAGAGGGAGTGAGAGGGGATGGGAGAATAACATCAGCTAGGAGGGGAGAGGAGAGTGAGTGATAGAGAGGGTGAGAGCCTAACATGAACTAAAAGCTAGTGGAGAAGAGAGTGGGGGTAGCTGGGTGAGAGGATAATATGTGGCAAAAGGAGTTGAGCGGAGGGTAAGAGCTTCCATGATAACATGAGCTAAAAAGTGGTGTGAAAAGAGAGAGTTATAGACATAGTGAGAAAAAAACAAGAGCTAAAAGGAGTAGAGAGGCGAGCGATTGATACAAGGAGGAGAGTATAACAGGAATAAAAAGTTGTAGAGAGGAAAGGATACGAGCTAAAAGGTTTAGAGAGGAGAGTGAGTGATAGAGGGGGTGAGAGAATAAACTAAGAGGTGTGATGAGGAGAGGGGATAATAGGGGGTAAGAGGATAACATACATTGAATGGTATAGACAGGAGAATAAGTGATACAGGAAGGAGAGGATAACAGAAACTAAATCTTGTAGAAAGGAGAGTGAGATTTAGAGGAAAGAGAGGATAATTCAAGCTAAAAGGCACAGAGAGGAGGACAGTTTGTGATAGAGAGAGGAGAGCTACAGCAAGCTAAAAGGTGTAGAGAGGAGGGTGGGTTATAGAGGGAGAAGAGGGTAACATGAGCTAAGAGTGTGCAGAGGAGAGAGAGCCATAACCGAAGGAGAGGCAAACATGAGCTAAAAGATAGTTGAGGAGAGTGAGTGATAGAGATGAAGAGAGGATAACATGAAGTAAACGGTGCCATGAAAAGAGAGGGTGTAATAAAGTGAGTAAGAAGATAACACAAGCTATAAGGCGTAGAGAAAAGAGTGTGTGATAGAGAGGCTGAGTGGATAACATGGATTAAAAGGTGTAGAGAGGAGAGTGAGTGAGAGGGAGGAAACTGGAAAATGGGCTAAAAAATCTAGAATGGAGAGTGAGTGATAGAGGGAGCAGAGGGTAACACAAACTAAAAGGTGTAGAAAGGAGGGTGAGTGAAATACGGTGAGAGGATAGCAAGATCCAAACGATGTGGAAAGGAGAATGAGTGATAAAGGGGGGAGAGGATAACATGAGCCAAAATGTATAGAGAGGAGAGTGAGTGAAAGAGGGAGAATATGATAAAAATGAGCTCAAATATGTGGAGTGGAGAGTGAGTGACAGAGGGAGCAGGAGGTAATGTGCTAAAAGGTGTAGAGAGGAGAGTGAGTGACTGCAATGGTGAGAGGATAGCATGGACTAAAAGGTGTAGAAGGGTGTGAGGGATAGAGGGATAAAAGGGTATTATGAACTAAAAGATGTAAAGAGGAAAGAGAGTGATGGAGGAGAGGATAACCAGCTATAAGGTGTGCAAGAGAGTGAGAGATAGAGGGAGGAACGGATAGTATGAGATAAAAGATGAAGAGGAGAGTTAAGTGAATGATGAAAGAGGGTAATATGAGCGAAAAGGTGTAGAAGAGAGTGAGTGATACAAGGAGGAGAAGAAAACACGAGCTAAAAGATGGTGGAGGAGAGTGAGTTAGTGATAGAGGGAGCAGAGGGTAACACAAACTAAAAGGTGCAGAAGAAAGTGAGTGTAACATGAGCTATAAGGTATAGAGAGGAGAGTGAGTGACAGAGATTGTGAGAGGACAGCATTAACTAAAATGTGTAGGGACGAGAGGGAGTAATAACGTTAGCCAGAAGATAACATGAGCTAAAGGGGTAGAGAGGAGAGTGAGTGATAGGGGTGTGAGAGGATAACTATGGCAAGTAAAAAGGGTCAGTAAGAAGGCAGGTGCCAAGGTGGCGTTTTCAAGTGTATCATGAACTATTTTCAGAGGAAGAGTAAATGCATCTTGGAGAAAAACGTAACTCAGAAGATGCAAAACTGTCTTATGGTTATGTATGATCGCAGGAAGTAGGGTATCTATGTCTCTATCTGGGGGCACATATCACCATCCTTTGTAAAACAGATTTAATCAATTCCTGGTTGGATTGTTTGGTTCATGAAACTTTTAATATATTGCCCCACTTGACTAATCCCTCAGAATAGTTTACTTTTTGCTACTTAGTTGTTCCCATTATTCCTCTGATATTCAAACACATGAAGCCTCTTTCAGAGCGATGCTCTGGGCACAGAGACCCGTGTGAGCAACAAGCCCATATCAGTCTGAGATACAATACCTACGTGGATGAGTCAAGGAAGACAGGTTTCTGTTTAAAGTCAGGAATGGGACCGTTACTCTCATCTCCAAACTGCATGACTGCCCCCAGGATCAGGGCCCCATCTCTCCTTGACGGCCTTTCCTCTGTTGTTTCTAAGACACAGCTGTGGTTTAGTGTTTCATGCGCTTCACCTGCATCAATAAACGCGACCAGCAGCACCGGAGTCAGGAAAATCAAATACAATTCACTGAGCACCAACAGGATCCGACCGGACATTGTTGTGAGACCGGTCTTCTAAAAAATAAACTGTAGTCTGACTTAAAATCACCTTCTGATTCAGCCAGGAATCAAGCAACTACTTGAGGGCAGGAAGCAGCAACACAAAGTGGCAAAGTTGTATTAAAAGTTTAAAAACTTGAAATGAATGTTTCACTCTGATTTGTTCCTTCTTGGCTTTGTCTTGCAGTCTTAGTCTGAATTGAATGTTAGAATGTACACACTGTGACTCTGGTGCCTGTTTATAAAGTTGTTCAGAGGTGTCTTACCCCTCCCCCCTCCACACAATCCTCACACTCTAAATGCAAATAAACCCCTAAGGACTTTCATGTTGTGATTTAATAGGTACTTGTTTGGTTGTTCAGTCTCCTATGGGCAACAAATTATGGAAGAAGAATTAATTGTTTATAATTAAATGATGGGCAATCATTTCCTCATCCTCGTGATGTCCTGAAGGGCTCTTGAGGATGCAGGTGGAGCCCCAGTGGCTACAAGGATGATCACTTCTAAATGTGGAAGTCTCAGGAGGATCCAGACAAGAACAGATTCACAACACATGCAGGGGTTGGGGTTTGCAAGGATGAGATACTGAGCCACGATAGAAAGTGCAAGATAACTGGATACATGTGTGATCTCCTTGTGATAGGGCAATAGTTTTTGGGTCCACGGGCTATTGACCACCCCGGGGTCAGAGTCATAGCTTCACTTAGCATACAACAGCTGGACAATGCCAATGCAGGCAGGGGTCAGCAGGTGCAGAGACAGACATCTTATCAGAAATGTTCCCTTCAATGTTATAGTCAATAATTAAGCGCTTAGGGTTTAATTTATGGTTCAAGGATAATGATCAGACAAAAAGCAGAATCCAGACACAATGTCCATCACACATGCCTTCATTACCAACTTGATCAGAAAGCACAATCATGAAGTTCCTTAGAGTGACCTGTTCTGGTTGTATGGAATCTCACTGGGTAAATTGTAGTCATCCATAATGTTTCAAATGTATTTCCTAAAAAACATGTTTTAGTGTTTTGTCATGCTGAATCACCCAAAGTAATAGTAGGGTCAGCCCACACTTCCACAGCATCCCAACTTACAACTTTAAGGACTCCCTAATCATGCAGGGTGATCCCATTTGAATTACTAACTGGAGTTGGCGCTGGGTCAATGTACTCTATGCACTACAGCTCCCAACAGCTGGTTCTTTTCACAGGACCAGTGTTATCACTGCAGACATGTTGCAACCCGTCCTGCTCCGATTCCTGTGTCTATGTTCTGCGAGGTCTATACACCTGTGTGTAGCATTGAAGAGCATCCAATCCAGAGCACCTTCAGATCCCTGCCCGCCTCACATCCTCTGCAGAGCCACCACAGCCATCACACCCAAGCTATGCTGGAAAATCAAGTGCTCCCTTGAGACCGCCACTTTCTCCGACGACTGGAAGCATTCCGAAATCAACCCCCTCTTGAAGAAACCCTCCGCAGACCCAACAGATCACAAGAACTGCAGGCCCATCTTGCTGCTTCCTTTCTCAGTCAAGGTCATAAAGAAGGCCTCAACACCCAGCTAGCACACTTCATATAAGCCAACAACATCCTGGACACCTCCCAATCTGGATTCCACAACAGCAACAGCACAGAGACCGCCCCCCTCACCACCACAGATGACATCTGCGCTCTGCTTGGCCAAGGCCAAACAGGAGCCCTCATCCTCCTTGACCTTTCAGCAGCCTTCAACACTGTCTTCCACCACACACTAGCCACCAGACACCACACCGTCAGCATTAAAGGAAGGGCTCTAGACTGGATATGCTCATTTCTCACTGGCAGAACACAGAGAATAAGACTCCTGCCCTTCCTCTCTGAACCAACAGAGACCAGATGCTGAGTACTCCAAGGATCCTCCTTCAGCCCCACCCACTTCAACGTCTACATGGCCCCCTCAAAATAATTGCCAGAAACCATGGGCTCAACATTGTCTCCTATGCAGATGATACCCAACTCATCCTCTCCCTCACCAAGGAAGCCAAGATCACCCGGCACAACTTCCAAGAAGGGATGAAATCCGTCGCAACCTGGATGAATAACAGCTTCTTGACACTCAACTCAGCAAAACAAAAGTCCTCATCCTCGGCTCCACACCCTCAGCATGAGACTACACCTGGTGGCCCCCGGCCCTCGGAAACCAACCCACCCTGACCGACAATGCACGCAATCTCTGCATCATACTGTACTCTTCCCTCACATTGAATAACCAGATCAATGCCATGTCCTCCACATACTTCAACAACCTCCACATACTACATTCAAATGGATACCCGCTGAATCCAGGAAAACTGTTACACACACCCTCATCTCTAGCAGATTGGACTACGGCAACGCCCTCGACACTGGAATCAACAAGAAACTTCTCTGTAAACTACAGACCATCCAGAACGCCCCAGCCAAACTAATCCTTGATATCCTAGGGCACAACCACATCACCCAACACCTCTGTGATCTCCACTGGCTTCCCGTTGAAAAAAGGATAACTTTCAAGCTGCTCAAGCACGCATACAAGGCCCTCCTCAACAACTGCCTCTCCCCCACCGCACCCAAGAGAAACCTACGATCAACCAACCTCTCCCTAGCCACCGTCTCACACTTCTACAGGAACAGTGCAGGTGCAAGGTCCTTCTCCTACCTTGCAGCCAAGACATGGAACAAGCTCCCCCTCCATCTCCAGCAAAGCCTGACACTGGACCGATTCAGTAAAGACCTCAACACCTGGCTCTTCAAATGACCCCAAACGCAGCTGCACCCCCCCCCCTCTCCCTAGCAACTTGAGACCCTAACAGGTGAGTTGTGCGCTTTATCAACACTGATTGATTGATTGATATGATTGTGCCATTGAGCTTCACAACATGTATGACGGGCAACAAATGGTACAACCCGTGGCATATTTTCAAGGTGCACTTGGAGCTGTTGGCGGTGCAGAAGTGGTATCATATCTCCCTGGCAGACTCTACTGGCCTCATTTATGAGGTTTTGCCGTAGGGAAGCGCGGCAGGCCTTCCTGCTGCGCTTCCCTACGGCAAAAGAAAAGGGCAGGAATGCGCCGTATCTATAAGAATCGGCGCATTTCTGTCCTTTTCCCCTGCGCCGGCGCACAATGGGCTGCCTGCGCTAACGCAGGCACCTTTGCACAATGGTGCAAGGGTGCCTGCCTTGCGGGGATGATTATTTTTGTACAGGAAGGGAAACCTTTTTGTACAAAAATAATCACAAGAGGCTTTTCCTCTTTCTACGTGTGCGGCGGAATGCATGTGCCTGGCAGAACTGCATCACTTCAAACCTCCAAATGATTTTAGATGCCCTCCATCTCTCTCCAATTCTCAATCACAATTGCAACAGGGCATGCACAGTTCACAAAAAATCTAATTATGAAAACAACCACCAGTTACTCACCTTTAACCTCCTGACCACTGTCAATAAGGCTGCAAAAGCTTGCAGACCAGCATCATCACTGGTAGAAATATGTCCTGCTCATATATGCAAAAATATCCTCATTACTAGCTCTGTAACCGATCCGACCAGAACTATCAATAACTCCTTGGATAAAGGTCTCATCTCAAAAGAACTCGCTAAAAGAAAGAGGCTTCAAACAAGGTCTCCTTCTAACTTCCAGACAATAACTAACTGTTTATAGGCAAATAGATTGAAAGCTCAACATCAAGACAAATAAGTACACTCATTGAAGAAAGAAAACTTCTCTTAGATTACCAAAAAAAGATTCTGGTATGGCTGTGACACAAAAGCATCACTGACTTCCAATCGGGTGGAGTACTGGCACGCCTATTACTGGACCTCTCCCTTGCCTTTGATTCTGTCCATCTCTACAGGGACTTGGAATTGGACACATTTTCTCACAAACTAATTAAAAACGAATCTGTAGTTAGCTAGGCCTCTGCCATTCAGAATGGCACCTATTCTCATAATTCTCCCTCGGAATGGTATTTGGGGAATTAAATCTATGATTTACCACATACCTACCCCAAATTCACGCGTGGTAACCCACAAAGCAGTCCTTAATTCATAAAATAGTAAAGGCTGGGGACCAAACTTTTGCCCAGGATCGTGATCGTGTTCCCGGCAATTTCAAATGTCAGGAGAGTTCAATACCATCACTGCCAAGGCTTGATTCTACTGTGTGCCACTTTCATCTATCACAGTCACTCCCTGCCCCCTTATCTCACTCAGGCAGGTCCTTTTGAATATTTGTTTTCTAGTTTTGTCATTATTTCCATCATTCTCTTTTGCCTTTCCCCCTTTTTTAATTTTTTTCTCTCTTGTCATGGAGCAGAGTCTGATGAGGAAAAAGTTGTGCAGGACCCCTAAATCAGTACAAGTGGGCTTCACCTGCAACCACCGGCTCAAATTAGCCACTGCAACTAAGCCTAATATTTTGAGACCTATATTTAAGGGCAGCCTCACCCATGAATATTCTGCAACATCCAGTTGGGTAAACCAAATTGTGCCTTCAGTTGTTTATGGGACTGGAGCATATTTCTGGACTTCCAATTATAAATAGTTTACAAGCACACTGTCCTGCTCAGATGGAATCAGAAAATTGGCAAAAGGGGTGTTGTCTTGAAATAACTTTGTGAAAATGTGTCTTACGTGCTTTTGATTCAACATTATAAAATCTGTTTTTATTTGTCAGTGCACTCAATCTATTTTCCAGAGATCGCTGTGAGTAGCCTAGGAACAGTGTCAACTCTACAGAATACATGTTTGTTATAATATCAATCAATCAATCCGGGGGTTTATAAAGAATGCCACTCACCCGTGAGGCACTCCGGATCAGTCGAAGAGCCAGGTCTTGAGGTCCTTCCTGAACGTGTGCAGGGTTTGGGGAGCGTCTGATGCTAACAGGGAGCTTGTTCCAGGTCTTGGCTGCGATATAGGATAAAGCTCTCCCGCTTGCTCTGTTCCTGCGGATGCGTGGGTCCTCTGCCAGGCTGAGGGAGGCAGAGCGGAGGTTCATCTTGGGTACGTGGAAGGAGAATCTCTAGTTGAGGTATTTGGGTCCGATGTTGTTGAGGGATTTGTAGGTGTGGGTGAGGAGCTTGTAGGTGACCCACTTCTCAACGGGTAGCCAGTGGAGGTCTCGTAGGTGTTGGGTCATGTGTTCTTGGCGTGGTGTTCCGAGGACGAGTCCGGCTGCAGCATTCTGGATGGTTTGTAGTTTGTGTATGAGGGATCTGTTGATTCCGGCTTATAGAGCATTGCCAAAGTCTAGTCTGCTGGTTATGAGCTCGTGGGTGACGGTACTTCTGCACTCGGGGGTATCCATTTGAAAGTCTTGCGGAGGATGCGCAGGCAGTTGAAGCTGGTGGAGGTGACGGCGTTGATCTGGCGGTTCATGGAGAGGGAGGAGTCGAGGATGATGTTGAGGTTTTGTGCGTGGTCTGTAGGAGTGGGTGGCTTCCGGAGGGCGGAGAGCCACCAGGTGTTGTCCTAGGCGGTGGTGCAGGGGCTGAGGATGAGGACCTTGGTTTTCTCTGAGTTGACATTCAAGCAGCTGTCTTCCATCCAGGCTGCGATGTCCATCATTCCTTCATGTAAGCAGAGTCTGGTGTCTTCGGGGTTCTTCGCGAGTGAGAGGATGAACTGGGTGTCATCGGCATAGGATAATATTCTGAGCCCATGCTGTCTTACGATGACAGCAAGGGGGTCATGTAGATATTGAAGAGCATTGGGCTGAGCAATGATCCTTAGGGTACTCTGCAGATGATGTCAGTGGATTTGGAGAGGAAGGGAGAGAGTCTGATCCTCTGGGTTCTGCAGGAGAGGAAGGACTAGATCCAGTCAAGGGCGGCTCCTTGCATACCTGCATCATGAAATCTGGCTGCAAGCGTGTGGTGAGAGATGATGACAAAAACTACGGAGAGGATGAGGGCTGCGGTGTGTCCCTGGTCGAGTAGTAGGTGGATGTCATCCGTGGCAGCGAGGAGGGCGGTCTCAGTGATGTGGTTGCTGAGGAATCTAGATTGTGAGGGGTCGAGTATGGAGTTCTCTTCCATGAAGGTGGTCAGCTGAGCGTTTACGAGTCTCTCAGTGACTTTGGCTGCAAAGAGTAGGAGAGAGATGGGCTGGTAGTTTTTTAGGTCAGTTGGGTCGGCTGTTGGTGTCTTGAGAAGGGGTTTAACCTCTGCCCGCTTCCAGTCATCTGGGAAGATGCCAGATCTGAAGGAGGCGTGGATGGTCAGTCCTAGTTCATGTGCAATGGCGGTGGTGGCCCTGTGGAATATGTGTGGCGGGCAGGAGTCCTTTGGGGCTCCTGAGATGGTTTTCTTCATGGTTGCGGTGATGTGTTCGATGGTGGTGGGGTACCAGGTCATGACAATTGGTTTGTCTGTGGTGACGGAGAGGGGGGTGGTATCTGGCGTCTGTTCGCTGAAATTGTCATAGAGGGTCTGGATCTTCTGATGGAAGTAGGAGCTGAGCTTGTTGCAGAGTTCCTGGGAAAGAGTGATGTCCATGGCTTTGCTGGTGGGTTTGGTGAACTGCTGTAACATGTTGAACAGTTCCCTTGCATTGGCCGCGTTGGTCTGCACTTTTTCCTTTATGAAGGTCAGTTTGGTGTCTCTTATGTGTGGGTGGTGTTCCTTCGAGGCGTTCCTTTTGTGTTTTCGTGCTTCACTGGTTTTCAGGCCTCACCAAATTTTCTGTAGGCATCTGCATGAGTGCCTGGCTTCTTGGAGTTCTGTGGTGAACCAGATGGCCTTCGGAGGGTGCGATTTTGCGGTGTTGCGGAGGGGAGCGAGCTTGTCGGCGCAGCGGGACATCCAGTGGTCAAATTCTTTGGCTGCGGAGTTGGTGTTGGTCGTGGCGTTAGGGGGCTCTTGAAGGAGGGTGCTGTTGAGCTGTTCCTCTGTGGCTTTGCTCCAGTCCCTTCGAGGTGGGCTAGGGGCGGGTTTGGGTGCAGTGGTGGTGGTGGTGTTGAAGGTAAAATGGACGCAGTGGTGGTTCATCCAGTGGGTCTGGGTGGTGTGACTCAAGCGGGTGTTAGTTCCTCCTGCAAAGATGGGATCGAGGGTGTGTCCAGCTCTGTGGGTGGGAGTGTTGACCAGCTGTTTCAGTCTGAGGTTGGTGAGGTTATCGAGGAGAGTGGTGGAGTTGGGGTCGTTGCTGTTGTCGAGGTGGAAGTTAAGGTCTGCCAGTAGGACGTAGTCCGTGGAGGTGATGGCGTGGTGTGCGGCGAGCTCGGCGATGGTGGTAGTGGACTGGGTGCATGATCCTGGTGGTCTGTAGATGAGGGTGCCTTGTGGCGTGGTCCTGGGGTTGGTCTGGATCTTGAAATTGAGGTGTTCTGTGTTGGAGTGGGGATCATTGGTGCTGGAGATGGAGAGCGGGAGTGGGGTCTTGTTGTGATGGCGAGTCCTCCTCCTTGGCAGTGGGGGGGGGTCTTTTCTCTGGATCTTCTAGCTGTCGGGGATGGCAGTGGCGATGTCGGGGCCAGAGGTGGTGTTGGTCCAGGTTTCCGTGAAGAAAGCGATGTCGGGCGAGAGGGTGTCGATCAGGTCCCAGATCTCTATGGCATGTCGGTGTAGGGAGCGTACGTTGAGGAGGATGCATGTCAGGGTTTCAAAAGTGTGTGCATCGGCCGGGCCTTCAGAAGTAGTGGGGCCATTGTCGGTGGTGAAGGATCTGCGGCAGGGTCTGCATGTGAACTGTCCATGAGTGGTGTTCGGCGAGTCGGTTCATCTTCTGGGATTGAGTGTGTGGCAGAGTCGTAGCAGTGGGGCCCAGGAGGACAAGGGTTCCTGGCGCTGGCTGCAGTCGGGACGCAGACGGGCTTGCCTTAGGCACCCCTTCGACGTGCCCACTGCGTGACCGCGCAGCGGCCGCCATTAAGCAGGGGAGGGGGCGGGACTGTAGGTAGGGAGGGGGGATGGGGGAGCTGGGGCTGTGGCAGTTGGAGGGGCCCCGGGGCAGCAGCAGCGGGAGACAAGGCAGAACAAAAAGCTGAATGTAATCAAACTAAAACACAGAGCAAAATGTTAATGGGTAGAAAATCAACACAACACAGGAAGTAAAGTGGAAACAAGAAATTTAGAAGCTCTGAACCGCTAATGTGGTCACGAGGGCACACAAGAGAAATACCTGAGCAGTTGAGAGCAGGGGCTGCCGGCGAGTACCCTGGAGTCAGGAGGAGGGCTCAGGATGCGGTGCTTGAACACGCAGAGCTGCCGGGGAGAGTGCTGGCCTGGGCCGAGGTCTAGGTGGTCACACAGGCTTCCCCGCAGCGGCTGCCATTAAGTAGGGGAGGGGGGTGGGACTGTAGGTAGGGAGGCGGAAGCAAGAGCTGTGGCTGTGGGAGGGGCCACGGGGCAGCAGCGGTGGGAGACAAGGCAGAACAAAAAGCTGAATGGAATCAAATTAAAACACGGAACAAAATGCTAATGGGAAGAAAATCAACACAGCACAGGAATTAAAGCAGAAAACAGTAAATGTAGAGGCTCTGAACCGCTAATGTGGTTACAAGGGTACAGAAGAGAAATACCAGAGCAGCTAAGAGCAGGGGCTAACGCTCAAACCCTAGAGTCAGGAGGATGGCTCAGGATGTGGTGCTTAACACGCAGAGCTGCCGGGGAGAGTGCTGGCCTGGACCGAGGTCTAGGTGGTCACACACGCTACACGCAGCAGCCGCCATTAAGTAGGGGAGGGTGCGGGACTGTAGGTAGAGAGGCGGGGGCTATGGCGGTGGGAGGGGCTGTGGGGCAGCAGCAGCGGGAGACAAGGCAGAACAAAAAGCTGAATGGAATCAAATGAATATCAAGTTTATCCAATATGTTTAAATATGCAGTTTCTCACTTGTTATTCCCATATTGGCTATGAGGATAGCTTGGACCCCACTTCTGGAAATTTTTGTCCTGACCCTTTGCTGGAAGTTTTAGCCCCTCCTGAAACTTGCTTGTAGTTATGCCCCTTCTCTCGTATAAGCCTCAGTTCATCCATTTAAAAACAATCTGGATTCATTCTTGGTAGAAACAAGGTGCTGCATATACAGAGGGCTATAGACGCACTGTACTGCTCTGCAAATGTTCACTCCAGTGCCTTTATTCTCTCAATTGACATTGACCAGTCATTCGATTTGCTTAACTTGCTCTATCTATAGCCTGTAATGGAGATTATGGCCCATGGGGAGGGTTTACTTAAATGGACGCTATTGCTTTTATAGTAACCCTACTGCCCTTTATCTCTGCTCTTGTTCATATAGCAGTGGAACCTCTGGCATCTATGTTACAACAGGGAACCGTGTGAGAGGGATATTAATTACCTCATCGGACATACATTTCATCTTTCTTTTCATGGACGACATATGGCTGTGCATTAAAGACGTGTTGGCCGGCTCTTTACATGCCATGAAGGTTCTGGACAGGTTTGGCCTGCTATCCAGACTTTCAGTGAATCCAAGCAAATCTAGGTACTTCCCTGGGAATGCCCCGGACCACATTGTACAGCCTGTGCACGCATTATGGGCTGGCTGAACCCACCATCATCAGATACTTGGGGGTCCAATTGAATCGATCTTGGATGGCAATATTTTTCTGTTGTGCATTTCTGGGGATCTCTCCCCTTATCTGTCAAGGATAGAATAGCAGTTACTAAAATGGAGCAGGAGGCATTCATTTGTTTCTGTTCTTCATAGCAAATGGCACCATAATTACAGGTCACGACTATCCACTTGACTCCGGAGTACGCGGATCTTTGTGACAATTGATTTTACACACAAGGCTGCTCAACTCACCACAGCAGCATGAGGTATAGGTAACTGGTGTGGTCTGACTCTGTCTGGCGCCAGCTCACTGAGGTACAGATCACAGGTGTGGTCTGACTCAGTCTGGCACCGGCTCACCAAGGAAGAGATCACAGGTGTGGTCTGACTCAGTCTGGCACCGGCTCACCAAGGAAGAGATCACAGGTGTGGTCTGACTCAGTCTGGCACCGGCTCACCAAGGAAGAGATCACAGGTGTGGTCTGACTCAGTCTGGCACCGGCTCACCAAGGAAGAGATCACAGGTGTGGCCTGACTCTGTCTGGCGCTGGCTCACTGACGTACAGATCACAGGTGTGGCCTGACTCTGTCTGGCGCTGGCTCACTGACGTACAGATCACAGGTGTGGCCTGACTCTGTCTGGCGCTGGCTCAGCGAGGAACAGATCACAGGTGTGGCCTGACTCTGTCTGGCGCTGGCTCAGCGAGGAACAGATCACAGGTGTGGCCTGACTCTGTCTGGCGCTGGCTCACTGACGTACAGATCACAGGTGTGGCCTGACTCTGTCTGGCGCTGGCTCACTGACGTACAGATCACAGGTGTGGTCTGACTCTGTCTGGCGCTGGCTCAGCCACGAACAGATCACAGGTGTGGTCTGACTCTGTCTGGCGCTGGCTCACCGACGTACAGATCACAGGTGTGGTCTGACTCTGTCTGGCGCTGGCTCACCGACGTACAGATCACAGGTGTGGTCTGACTCTGTCTGGTGCTGGCTCACCGAGGAACAGATCACAGGTGTGGTCTGAGTCTGTTTGGCTCCTGCTCGCTGAGAGGGGGGAGGCACAGACAGGCTGGCCAAGCAGCTCTGCAATTTCAGAAATGGGCAATCACTGCATAGCTTGACAATAAGCCATTACAGTGATTTGTCATGCTCTGTGGGCAGAGCCTCCCACCCTGCGGTGCCATGTGCACTAACTCTGCACCGGAGGCCTAGACTAAGCCGAGCAATTGTGTGGCTCAGCCAATCCATATGCGGAAATATGTGTTTGGAACATTAATGGCCTTTCTGCCAAATTGGAAGACCCAGAAACATCAAACTACTTAAAATCATTTGATCTGATTTTACTCCAAGAAACCTGGGAAGACAAAGAGATACCCCTACAAGGATATACAACTCAAATCCACCCAGCAACTAGAGGTTCTTCCTATGGTCACAGCTCAGGTGACCTGGCGTCACTCACCTCAATACTAACAATAGGAACAATGGAAGATATCAATGTAAAAATCACCCCCCCTAGTGCGATACAGGCAATAGTAATAACAGTTGAAAACAATCAGGTGGCTCAACCACTATACATAATAAATGCATACATACACCCCAAGCACAGACAAAAAGGGGCAATAGAACTCGTTAGCGAATTGGTAAGACTCATGGAGGAAGGTGAAATGGAGAACATACTTCTAGCAGGTGATTTCAATCCCCACCTTTTTGCAGAGAAATCAGAAGATGAAATAGCACTGGAAATGGACATCGTGTGGGGAATACCAAACCAATCCTCAGCTTCTCCAAACAAGCAAACAAGATGCTGAAACCAATTACTGAAAGACCTTGAGCAGCTAAACCTGAGAGTACTAAACGGACGATTTAAAGAGGTTACACCACCAGCATTAGCATATTTTTCCTCAACCACTTCTTCTCATCTCGACTTCACCCTTGCAACACTACCACTGTTTGAAATATCAGCAGCCTGATTCATGAACGGGCCGTTTTGCGAGCCCCTAATAGCGAATCATAGCGATTCGCTATTAAGGACTCGCAAAACGGTAATCATGTAGGAATCGCATAATAAAATGCGATTCCTACTGATTCCTTATTTGCGATTAGCAAATTGCTAATCGCAAATAAGGAATAACTCGCCATTCATTCCTATGGGCCAAAAGGCCCATAGGAATGAATGGGGAGTATTCCTTATTTGCGATTAGCAATTAGCTAATCGCAGATAAGATTGCGATTTGAAGGGTGCCAGGGGTGTCCACAGGACACCCTGTAGCACCCCTCAAATGAAATTTCACACAGGTGTTGCACACACACATGTCCAAAGGACATGTGTGTGTGTAACATGCAACTCAGAAAAATGCTTTTATATGCATTTTTCTGAGTTTTCGCAATTTACCGCGAGGTCTGACCTCGCGGTAAATTGCGGCAAGAAATTGCGAATTCGCAAATTTAAATTGGATGTTGAATTGCATTTAAGGAATCTCTAATAGAGATTCCTTAAATGTAATTCCTCGCACATTTGCGACATCGCAATTAGCGATTTTTGCATTTGGGATGCTGAATCCCAAATGCAAAAATCGCACTCGCAAAGGGCCGGATTCTCAGAATCCGGCCCTTTGCGAGCCGATTTAGCCTTCATGAATCGGGCGGTAAGCTCTTTCAAGGTTGGAGAGAATGGCCAAAGTGACCACCTGCCACAGGAAGTGAAACTAGGCATCACTAGTGGGAACGATTTGGAAGCAAGGATAAGTATCGGCACAGAGTATACGTCCAATTATAGATGGATAAGGTGCAAGACCGATAAAGTAGAAGAATTAATAATCAATGCAAAAACAATCTTGCACCAGATAACAAGTTTGACTAAGAATCCATTAGAGGCCTGGGAAGAATATGTAACGGAACTTGGAACAACATATGCCACACAGCAAAAAACCCGCAAAGGGAATACACTGTGTAACATATTTGGTAAGGTAATTACACCAGAGATAAAAAATCTAAAACGGAAAATAAACCAGATCCTTAGACAGCTCCGTAAACAATCGAACAATGAAGCCCTGCAAAAACAGCTGCGAACCCTAAAGGCTCTGCAAAATAAGAAGACTTGGGAAAGGAAAAGGCAAATGAACGAGGAACTCTGGGTGAAAATCGTGTACGACTCGAAACAGAAGAACAGTGCTAGATTCTGGAAAACAATCCATAGCCTCCAATGGCCAGGTCACAATGGAATAAATTCACACATATCTGAACCCGAATAGGCACACTACTTATCAAATCACTTCAATGATAAAAACCCAGAGGGGGACCCACGCAGAGGAAAAACTCGGATAATCGAAAATAATAAACAAAACAGGAATACATAAACAAGAAGTATATGACGACTCCATTATGATTGAGCCCCTGGGCAAGACCGCAAATCTGGAGGAGGTAGCAACAACAAACTTCATACCAACCTCAAATAGAATGGAAAAAAAACACGTAGCAACAGAGGTTAGGATCAATCCACAAAAATCAAAAGGGAAACTAGAGGGTGCTCCCGGCCCCAATGGAATCCTGCCAATAATGTACAAGCAAGACGCTGACTTCTGGAGCAACACACTGGCGCCAGTCTTCCAGGAAATAAGGGAAACAGCTATATGTCCATCATCCTGGAGAGGTTCAATAATAAGCCCAATCTATAAACAGGGTGAAAGGAGCAATCCAAGTAACCATTGGCTTATTGCCCTAATTGATACAGAGGCAAAGTACTATGCAGGACTCCTCTTGGAGGAACTAACATCCTGGGCAACCCTAAAGCATATCATCCCAGTAAATCAAACCGGATTCTGTAGAGGTCAGGGCACAACAACCAAATTATGGCGCTAACTCTACTGACAGACGTGGTAAAGACAGCCAAAAGCTCACTATTTCTATGCTTTATAGATTACAGCGCTGCATTTGACCATGTAGACCGCAGCAAACTCTGGCAGAAGCTGGAAACATGGGGGATTCCCGGGCCACTTCTACAACAGCTGATACTACTACACACCAACGCTTGGGTCAAGATTAAACTAGGATCTGGAACGAACCTTTCAAGGCAAATCAATACCACCTAAGGTCTAAAACAAGGATGCGTTCTAGCACCCATACTGTTTAATCTTTTTCTCGTAGATCTTCCTGGAGATTTGGAGAAAACCAAATTGCATGGCCCATGGCAGGGAGACATCCCGCTATCAAATCTCTTATATGCAGATGACCTGGTCCGAATTATCCAGTCCCCCATTGGACTTCAACATCTCCTGAACACCACAAACAAATTCTCAATAAATAATGCACTAAAGATTAACTTAAACAAATCAAAATTCATGTCAGTGAATTATAATAAAAGAAAGAAACTTGCATGGTTCCTGGACGGACAGAGGCTAGACCACGTAGTCACTTACAAATATCTAGGTGTTCTTTTAGACAGTAGAGGTTTGTTTAAACACCAACTAGAGGCTATCCATCGGAAGGGCACAATATTCTACCTCTCAATGAAGCCCCTGAAGAAAGTTCTCCCCGACCGGTCACTGAATCCCCTTCTACAGGTGATTAGAGCATGCTTAAAGCCAATGCTCACATACGGCAGCGAATCCATGCAAGGGAAAGACGCCACGGCTGTAGACAAAATTATCAGTCGAGCATACAGGGCAATTTTCCATCTGCCAAATTACGTCTCCCCTGCCCAAATCAGGCTCAAATTTGGTCTCCAGATGCAAACGGTGGAGAGAAGAGGTGCCTATATAAAAAGCTGCCGTAAAATCAGAGGTGCCGAGCAAGGATCCTTAAATGCCCACCTCTGGACTGAATTGTCTACCCGAGAAAACTCACCCACCAGGAAGCATCTAAAAGAATCACTGGAGAACCTGGGATTAACAAATCCCTGGGAGTCATCGACAGACATCAACAGTTTAAAAAAGTGGTATCAAAAGTAACCAAAATGATATCATCCATAGATGGCAAAGAAATTCTGGTCGAGAAGACTCATGGATGGACAGTGCTGAAAGATTATGAAGCTCTTAAGCCGCAGGAATACCTGAAAATGGGCCTCACGCAGATGGCAAAAAATTAATTTATTAAACCTGCGCCTCGGCATCCTACCAATACTACCCCATCTGGCACCTTGGAAAAGGGGAGCAGAAGAACATCTTTGCCGTCTTTGCAGAACAGGGAAAGAGGACCTAATACATATAATCTGCATCTTCCCAAACCTGATGGACATAAGGCACTCCTTACTTCGAGTTTTACGGCACTGAAAGGGCATAACAAGTTGCAGGCAGGCTGTGTTGCTGAGCTTTAATCCTGAAGAGATTCAGTTAAATTGCAGACTAATAAAGTATTTGGATACAGTGGCCAGAAGACTCATGAGTTAGCCACATGGTTCATCCAAAGTACAGTAGGTAACAGCACTTTAATCCAACAAAGGACAGTCTGCTAAGTCACTTGCCAAGTCACAATCATGCCTGGCATATTGAGGCACATTGACTTTACAAACTTAGAAATGGACTATACCAAAATGCAATTGAGACAGTTATGATTTTATAGAGTGTAAAACACCTTATTTTTCTTATTTTTACAACATAAATGTAAAATAAGCTTAAATGTTTTTTATTATGGAAGTTTTTAATATTGTGAGTTTTAAATAACTGTACAATAAATTATTCTATTCTGTTCTATATGCTGATCCCTTGCTGCTATACAGCATGAGATCAGCACCAGGATTGGCTTGAGTCGGCAAACTCACTGCTCATTAGGAGACTGGGGGTCTGTTGCCTTGAGCAGCCCCCACTCACTAATGTGCAGTAGAGTGAAGCCTTTAGTGCACATGTCGGCTGGCTGTAAAAAGACAGCCGTCCAACCCAACATCCTCGCTTTGTGACCTAGGTGCAGTGCGCTGCTACCCATGTGTGACTGTCTATCAAACAGAAGCCACGCCCCCACCCCCTTTGGAGCTGCCTTTGTGCCGACATCTGAAGGCTGACTTGCCGTCGAATCACTGACAAATTATCGATTTCACTAAAATCGACCCACACAAATATCGTGTCTCAAATATCGATTACAATTACATCGACTCCCTATATTTATTTAATAAAGTACTAAAACATCGATCAAAAATATCGACATACAAAAACATTGACTGCACAAATTACGATAGCTTATTTATCGAAATATAAAATATCGATATTTATAATTAAATATAACACATTAAAATAATATTGATTACACAAATATCGACTGCAAATATTTCGACTTTATCTAAATATCGACAGCTCTAAATGAATAAAAATTTTTTTTAAAAACACTACACATTAAAACTATTAAAAATACACCCATATAAATATGTTTTTACATACAAAACACATTTATATAAATATATCTCTCTAAAACAATTATAAAAAATTACTACATCAATAAATAAAATTTATACACACACATTTAATATTTACACATTTTTATATAAATATTATAGTTTTTTACAAGCTATACAAATTTAATAAAGTATTCGTAAAATGCTTACAAATACACTACTTCTCTGGATAAACATTTAACAGACAACTAACTTAATAAATTAACTTAAAAAAATTCAAACTAACAAATAGAAACACATTTCAAGGTATGTAACCAATCACAAACAAACACTAATTAAACATACCCTATATGAAGAAGTTTAAATAATAATCTATATAAAGAAGTTAAAGTAATAATCTAAAACCAGCAGAAAATATTTAGCTTCAAGATACACTGCAAAATTGCGACTACCTTAAAGATTCTTCTGTTAAGGAAAATACTACAAACTACAAAAAGTAAGTAATCTTATGGGTCAGAATAAAAGGTTACATAATAATAATAATAATAATAATAATAAAACATTTATTAAGCGCATGGCTGCACAGCTGTGTATCCCCGCGCTAATTGCTGAAAACTCTCCTCCGAGAGTCAAGTTACATCAAATGTAACCTACTATTCATAGTCAAAACTTTATAACTGATTTTTCTTTCTATCTCTACATTTTTCCACAACAGATTCTACTTTAAAAAACAGATGAACATTTTCTACAAACCTCCTACAACCTACTCATAACGTAAGTATATGAAATATCCTTTATAAACAATAAAGAAAAGCCAAAATGATATAAGCATGTAAGAAAATCCTAATTAACTTTCTAATTTTTTTAAATTAGTAAACACAGGTTTAAAAGACACAAAAAGTGAAATGCTTTTTAAAAAAAATGCAACTTCAATTATAAATACTGAACAAATTATTATTCATACATTTATTTTTTTCAACAGATAACTGAAAAACGAAAAGCTGCAATATATCAACAAAGAATCTACATTCAGCAACTAAGAATTACCACTTGGTAAGTATAGAATACATTCACATGTACTATTATTTAGCTTTAAAAAATCCACAATGTTAGTACTTGACTTTATTAAAATTTATAAATGTATTTTAACAAAATGTTTTCTATTTTAAATTAAATAAACTGAACTTCTTCATAATAAAAGATAGCACCCTACCAAATGTGTAGCCAAAATACACATATAAACATTCCCTAAAATATTCTTCACTTTCTTTCAACAGACCAGTAAAATCTATAAAAGCATCAAGCAAAAAAGCCATCTACTTTCAAAATCTACAATTTTACTATTGGTAAGTACCTAAAAATTGTACATAAATAATTATTCACTCTTTTAAAGTAAATATTTTTCCTAATAATATTTAATACACCCTTTCTAGATTTAAGAACACTAAACTACAATGACAGAAGAAGCAAGATTTGTAACATCTCAGAAAGGAAGATTTTTGTTGTGCTATATGGAGTATACTTATACTCAGGAAAAACAAAAAGACCTTAAAGTTAACTGGAAATGTACTAAGTATTACTCTAACAAATGCTATGGGCGTGCAACAACCAGAGAAACAAGTGTACTTAATACTACTGAACTTAACCATCCACCTAATATCTAAGAAATAGAGGTTAGATCTACTCTAGAAAATATTAAGGAATTAAGCAGCACCTCTGACCTACCAACAAGTCTAATACTTAAGGAATTACTACCTGGAGTACCTAGAGAGGCAAGAGGTCAGTTACCATCAATAGCTGCTATAAAAAGAACCATAGCTAGGACCAAAAAATCCACTGGACCAACAATACCAATACCTAAAACTTTTGAACAGATCATAATCCCACCTGAGCTTACCATAACACATAATGATGAACCTTTTATCTTCTACGATAACAACAACAAAGATAAAAGGAAAATAATGTTTGCTACAAACAACAACCTAAATAAATTAAAAAAAAGTCAAACATGGATGATGGATGGCACTTTTACCATATGCCCTAAACCATTCTATCAATTATATACCATACATGGGCAATACCATAATACCTGTATTCCATTCATATATGGTTTGTTACCAAACAAACAAACATCTACTTACACAGAAATATTAAACAAAATAAAAGAAGAAACATCAGACTTCTTTCTCCTAAAAATTATAATAGACTTCGAACAAGCAATGATTAATTCCATTCTTAAAACATATACGCACACATCCATACAAGGATGTTACTTCCATTTTAACCAATGTCTATGGAGACATTTTCAAAAATCAACACTTAGGGCTCCGTTAGGATGGCAGGCAGTGGCACCACCGTGGTGGTGGCAGGGCGGAAAAACAGCTTTTTCCGCCCGCGAGCTGCGGAACTCACGTCCGCAACATTAGGATAGGTAAACACAGGTCATTTCCCGTCCGCCGCGGCGCGCCGCGCACCGCCATCAAACAGCACCCGCCAGTGCGGCAGCGGGAGCCAATCGAAAGCCTCCACGGCGCCCGATGACTTCCGGCCCGTCCGACAAATTAGGATGGGCCAAACAAGCAGACGCAGCGCAGCGGGGACACCACACAGCTGAAGCAGGCGGAAAGTCGACAGCGGAGCACGAACGCCGAGACCCAACATGAACCCCATGGACCCAGCCCTCCTCATGCATCCGGTCATGTACCTGCTGCAACACTATGGCCAGATGGGCCGCCGCGGATGCCGCCGCAGGTACGCCACTACACATATGCACCGCACAACACACATGCCGACACAGGGCCCCAGCGCGTAAGCAAAACCTCTTAGTAGACCTATATTACTTTTAACAAGGCATTGAATCCAACAGTTGTTTTCATATACAAGGATGCTATAGATAGACAAGACTTTAAAGTATTACAAACATATTATTTTATTGTCTTTTTCTTTTGTCTTTTTTTATATCATTTTACTTTTTCAAGGTTTATACAAAATTGCATTACAACATCACATATAAAGAATCATAAATAGTTCTAATGCATTAAACTAGATTGCCAATAGTGCAGTTGAATAAAGTGCAGTGTAAAGAAGATTTTTTGAAAAGAGAATTTGCCCCTATTGCTAATATATCTAAATAACATACACACTTTCACGCATACCAGTCATACAACCACATTCATAATTTTTTTTAAACAAAAAAAAGGAACATGCAAACACACTAAATAAGATAGAATAACAACCCAAAGGTGCAGATAGTAATACACTTTCTACAGATGGTACAAAAGTGAGAATTCCACCGGTTTTAAACGATGATCTGTGTGGTATTGATCATTCATTGATACATTATCCAGATCTTGTAAGGATGTACGGCCTACGTACGTTTCGGTGAGACAATCACCTTCCTCAGGGCCAAGATGGTAAAACAAACAGAACTGATACAGGCAATGAGTGAACAAAGTTTAAAAATATGGGGCAAAACGTTTTTCCTTTTCTGAAACCTTGTTATTTTTTATATCTACACTGGGCGCTTATATGTCTCATTACTTCGGCTGGGGTATATGATCCTCCATGTCTTCATTCTTTGAACCTTTTCTCTCTATACTATAGCAGTATTTTTTCTAATATTAAACAACTTGATCTGCCAGACTATAGATTTTACAGGATGCTTGTTTAATGCATAAATGCCAAAATACTCAAACTTTATAAAATGATTAAGTAATGTCATGCAGGATGTATAAATGTTTACACATGTTTCTTTTTTGGTTTCAGAAAAGGAAAAACGTTTTGCCCCATATTTTTAAACTTTGTTCACTCATTGCCTGTATCAGTTCTGTTTGTTTTACCATCTTGGCCCTGAGGAAGGTGATTGTCTCACCGAAACGTACGTAGGCCGTACATCCTTACAAGATCTGGATAATGTATCAATGAATGATCAATACCACACAGATCATCGTTTAAAACCGGTGGAATTCTCACTTTTGTACCATCTGTAGAAAGTGTATTACTATCTGCACCTTTGGGTTGTTATTCTATCTTATTTAGTGTGTTTGCATGTTCCTTTTTTTTGTTTTAAAAAAATTATGAATGTGGTTGTATGACTGGTATGCGTGAAAGTGTGTATGTTATTTAGATATATTAGCAATAGGGGCAAATTCTCTTTTCAAAAAATCTTCTTTACACTGCACTTTATTCAACTGCACTATTGGCAATCTAGTTTAATGCATTAGAACTATTTATGATTCTTTATATGTGATGTTGTAATGCAATTTTGTATAAACCTTGAAAAAGTAAAATGATATAAAAAAAGACAAAAGAAAAAGACAATAAAATAATATGTTTGTAATACTTTAAAGTCTTGTCTATCTATAGCATCCTTGTATATGAAAACAACTGTTGGATTCAATGCCTTGTTAAAAGTAATATAGGTCTACTAAGAGGTTTTGCTTACGCTCTGTGTATTTTTGATCTCCCTCCTCTTGGCCTACAATTAACTGGGAGAGCTCTTTCTTATAACTTGTTGACACAGGGCCCCAGCACCACACTGGCATCCTGCTAGGGGACACAACACATCCACATGGGCACCCACACATCACCTACCTCACTACAAGGCAATCCACACCATCCGGAACACAAAACGTCCGCCAACCAGCAGGAACGCCCCGGTCACGGTCCCGTCACCGCCGCGGTCGACACATGCGCACAATGCAGAAGGCAGGGCCACACCAAGGCATGGCCAGGGCACCTGCATCACAGAAACACACCACCCCAAACCACACTGCACACCACCCGAGCTAGCTACAGGCCAGGTACTAATCCTGTGCACCCCCATGCACACCAGCAAGCACAGCAACAAGAAGCACAATAGACACACACTGCTACACACAACACACAACCAGGGACACAGGCACTGCAGGAGTGGCTGAGAATTAACACACAACACCAGTGCACTCCCCATAGCCCACACAATTGCAAACAATCATCCACACAGGGCAAGACAAAACCAAAAACAGGCATACAACTCCTGGATCACACATGTGTGTCTCACACCATACAGGGGCACACATACATACACCACAAACCAAGACCCTTCACACTGCACACCTCTGCCACACCCAACACCACACATGCCATGTAAGCCATGCCACCTGGACTAAGGGCCAACACAAGATAACCATACACATACACGCCTGGGCACACAGAAAGGAAAACACACACATACCCCATGACATCACACACAGCTACAAAACCACTGAACAGCTGCACACCCTGTGCTGCCAGATGACCATACTCATACACGCCTGGGCACACAGAAAGGAAAACACACACATACCTCATGACATCACACACAGTTACAAAACCACTGAACAGCTGCACACCCTGTGCTGCCACACAGGGTGTGTGTCCTCCCAAGGTGACCTGTGAATAGTGTATGCAGCAATAGCAAATCCCCAACAGGAAAATAGCATTGTCTGTGAAATAGCCATTACAGAGTACAACATCAGCTGGGCCAGAATGGACTGAAGAGCCCGTCACCCCTGTATAATAATAAGATGGCCACAAAGAGCCTAGCAATGTTGAACTGAAAAATAGAGCATGGTAAACAGTCAAGCAAATGCAAACAAGAAAAGGATGTCAATCAGCAACGAGACTGTGAAAACACACACCAGAAGTTTCAGAATGTATTCATATATTGCACAGATGTAGCAATACAACATTAGTAGACAACAGCAAGCCACACAACCATGTACAAATGGCAGAGACTATGCAGAGGTCATACATTAACAGGAACGGCAGAGTCCTTGGCAGGGGAGACAGCAAGTACATGAGAGGCTGCACAGGGGAGAGCACAGCACATCTGAGCAACAGGCCCAGAGTCCTTGGCAGTGGAGAGCACAGCACATCGGAGCAACAGGCCCAGAGTCCTTGGCAGGGGAGAGCACAGCATATCAGAGCAACAGGCCCAGAGTCCTTGGCAGGGGAGACAGCAAGTACATGAGAGGCTGCACAGGGGAGAGCACAGCACATCAGAGCGACAGGGCCAGAGTCCTTGGCAGGGGAGAGCACAGCATATCAGAGCAACAGGCCCAGAGTCCTTGGCAGGGGAGAGCACAGCACATCTGAGCAACAGGCCCAGAGTCCTTGGCGGGGGAGAGCACAGCATATCAGAGCAACAGGCCCAGAGTCCATGGCAGGGGAGACAGCAAGTACATGAGAGGCTGCACAGGGGAGAGAACAGCACATCTGAGCAACAGGCCCAGAGTCCTTGGCAGGGGAGAGCACAGCATATCAGAGCAACAGGCCCAGAGTCGGTGGAAGGGGAGACAGCAAGTACATGAGAGGCTGCACAGGGGAGAGCACAGCACATCTGAGCCACAGGCCCAGAGTCCTTGGCAGGGGAGAGCACAGCATATCAGAGCAACAGGCCCAGAGTCCGTGGCAGGGGAGACAGCAAGTACATGAGAGGCTGCACAGGGGAGAGCACAGCACATCTGAGCAACAGGGTTAGCAACACACCCAGGTTGCAAACAATGGTCCTGACTAGCACACCTGTGTGTGGCACAAGCGTATGAGGGTGTTGTCAACTCACTCCTGGCTGTCATGCAGACTGTGACCTGGCTGCGTGTCATGGACAGCAGGACTACTTGACTGGTGTGACAGAGGGCCATGTGATGTGGCAATAACAGAGGGCCTGCAAGGTGGAGGGCTGTGTGGACCAGGTGGCACCGTGGCACATGGAGGTGGAGTCATGCACACCCTTGACACAGTGTGGGTGGGAGAGGTTGGAGGGGTGCCCTTCCACTTTTTTGGTACATGAAATGGCTTGCCTGTCTTGGGGTTGATGGGAAGTGGAGATGGCAGAATAGGCAAACACACCAACTGTCCCACATCAGGGGCAGACACTGGCACTCCCTCAGGTGATGTGCTTGATCCTGCATCACGCTTTGGCTGGCTACACCTCCGGACCACCCTACCCTCTCCGGAAGGTGTACCCCTCACAGTGACCACCTTACCACTACCCCCAGGGGTGGTGTCCACAGTGCCCTCCTGTCCCTCCTTGCCAGGGCTGGTCACAACACTGGGCTTCCCTGCCTTAACCATTGGGCTGGTCACAACAGGGCTCTCCTCTGCCCCAATGATTGGGCTGGTCCCAACAGGGCCCTCCTCCACCTGCCTCGATGTACTTTTTTTTGGTGTCAATGTGGTGGATGGTTGTGTCCCGGTGCTTTCCCCAGGTGTAGCCATGACATGCCACACATCCTCTGTGGTAATCGCTGAGTCATAATCTGGTGATGCCTCTGCTGCATGTGAGCCTGATGTTTTGGACAATGATCTTGTGGCCTTACTTTTCTGTGACTTCACCTTGTCCTTGCATATTGGGGGGGCCCTGCTCTTCTTCGGGGATGGAGTCTGTGGACGGGATTGTTTGCTTTGTGTCTGACCTGTGCTCCTAGTGTTGTACCGTTTAGTAGACGTAGGTCCCAAGTGGACAATGTCATCTTGTTGGACTTGGCCCTTCTGGCAGGTTCACCCCTAGACTTTTTGCTTGTAATGGTGACCTGGTGATGGTGATTTTTGGGTTCGGCGCACTTTCACTGTGTCCCAGTGGAAAGTGCGTGCGCACTCTGAGTGCATGTGATGAGATAGGCCTGCCCTCCCATAGGAATGCATGGGGAATGTATGTGTCCCTGGTAGTTCCTGATGCGTGGGGTGTACAGGTTCGAATCTGATATGTGCGAACTCGTGAGAGTGAATGCTTCGCAATGGTGTGTGTTGCATGAGTGTGTCATATGTAGAAGTGCCACTTCTAGGAGTTGGCCTATTAGTGTAAAATATGCCTGGCGTGTGATTGGCTGGAGCAGGCTGGTGAGCCTGGCTCCAGGAAGGCTGGATGGGTCTGCCCGGTGGTGAGTGGGAGATTAGCATGAGTGATGTGTGGGAGGAGTGTACCTGTGTCCTGGATGGGCTGGGTTTTCCCCACACAATGCTGGCTCCGCCCCCCTGTGGTGTGACTGATGACCCTAGCCCTGCCAGTGAAAGAAAGGGGTGGTTGGGCCATCAAGGGTACTCAAGGACCAGCTGCGACTGGGTCTGCCCCCACCCTGTGCCAGGACAAAGGATTTGGTGTATAAAAATGGGGCTGTGTCCCCACTGAAACTGTTCTCTTCCAGGATCCTGAGGGGGCTGCTGCTGCTGTCGCTGGGCCAGAGGACCACCACTTGGACTGTCTCCCTGCCTGGAGACCCAGCGTGCTGGCTCTGGGCCCAGCCTTGCCCCCTGCCTGCCCTGAGGACCTTTTGCTGGACTTTTGGGTCAACTAGTGCTGGGGAGCGCTTTCTCTGGACCCTTTCCTGATTTATAGCGCTGGGAGCGCTTTATTTCACTTATTGCGCTTCTGAGCGCTTTAATTACAGAGGCCGGTGCCCACCCGGCATTGCCTGCCCCGAGCGAGTGTCCACCTCGCTGATTTGGGATTGTTTTGCCCCGGGCAGGTGCCCACCCTGCCAGGGACCTTGCCGCTGTGTTGGCACCCCGAGCGAGTGCCCACCTCGCTAAATATTTGGATTTAAAGCCGGTGCCCACCCGGCATTGCCCTGTGTAATCACCGCCGCCGGCCCGATCCTCAGTGAAGCGCTGTCCCGCCTCCAGATTCCAGGGCCGCGCTGCGATTGGCCGCAGCCGCGACCCGGAAGTCAGGCAGGCTGCGGCAGGACAGGGACAGGCGACCCGGAAGCTGCACAGCCGCCCAATCCCGGTGCGGCCCCAGAGGCAGAGATCCGCCTCCAGGATTTCCCGGTGAAGCGCGGGAGAGTCCTGATTGCCGAGAGCCCAGCAGGAGAAGACCGGCAGTGATTCCCGCCCCCGCTGGAGGCCAGAGCCGGTGAGTGTTGCCACAAGAAGAGAAGGGAGGGGCGCCGGGACACGTTGTTGGTGTCCGCCCCCCCCCCCTCCCTCCTCAGCAGCGCGACCTCGCGCCCTTGTGTTTAGAGCCTGAGAGGCTCAGGGGGCAGTTGTTTAGAGCCGGAGAGGCTCTACCTTGTCGGGGCACATTGTCGGTGCCCACGCGCCCCCTTCCGGTGTTCAGAGCCTGTGAGGCTATGGGGCATTTTCTGGTTGCGAGTCACGAGGCTCGAGGGGATCGATTCTTAATTCCAGAGCCCAGCGAGGCTCAAAGGTGCCACATTCATGCTTAGAGCCCAGAGAGGCTCAGGGGGACATTTTGTTTATTCAGAGCCTGCGAGGCTCCCACGATTGGCCCATCTTGCTTGCACCAGTTGCCCAGCACTTTGTGGGCAACTGCTACGTTTAGGCCCCTGGACACTGGACACAGGGCGTCCTAGCCCCAGAGAGGCCAGTTGGCCTAGGGACAGTCACAGGTGGTGACTTCTGTGAGTTTGGCGCAATTGTACTTCTTTACACCTCTGAATGAATGTTATGCATTGCATCATGTGTTATGTTCTTACACCCCTACAGGTATTGTGATACTTAGGTGGTTGTTTTTCTCCTAGTGCAGGTGGTGCTAGTGAGGTCCTGGTTACCAGTAATTACTGGTTGTGTGCTCTATTTTTATATTTTGTGCTACAGTAATTTACATTCTAAGTGCTATTTCTGAAAGTGTTACTTCTGATTCCTGACAGTGGTCCAGGTGGCCGTGTCTTGTAATATCCCCTGTAAATTCTGCCCATGCCCCTGGCACATTGTAAAGTGTGTGTTTTATCTAATGTGTTTTGGTGTAATACAAAGGCTATTTTTATATATAACCTTGTGTGGAGTTTCCTTTGTGGTGGGCCTTGGGTGTTGTTGCTGGGGTGCGTGCGCAAATACTTAACTCATATCGCCTCCAAGTTTAGCCTTGCTGCTCGTGCCACGTTACCTAGAGGGTGAGCGGGGGTTATCTTGGCGTGTAACTCCCTTGCCCTGACTTAGGAGTGGTGGTCTCTGACTGACTTTGGCGCAAGCCCTGGCCAGCCAGGGATCCCATTTCTAACACATCTGATGTGTCCCCTGAATGGGTGCACGTCACTGGCACCTGAGCTGCAATGGGACCATGTGCCTGTTGGAGGCCTGTTGTGACTGTGGCTGACAATGACTGGACTGTGCGGTGTAGCCCACCCATGTCAGAGTGTATGCCCTCCATGAAAGCTAGAACCTGGCCTAATTTGTTGTCGTGGGCAGTGAAGGCATTGAGCAGGGCGGACTGGCCCACGCAAATTTGGCGCAGGAGCTCTACGCACTCTGCACTGAGGGCAGCAGGGGGGACAGGTGCAGGGGCAGCGGTGTCATGTGTGAATGTCACACGTCCCCTCTTAGTAACACGGATACGGGCAGCACCAGAGGAAGTGGATGGGAGGCTGGGCACTGGCCGCTGGGTGTCAGATGCTGTGGAACACTCCACATCCCCTGTGCCTGCAAACAGGGATGCATCCCCGCCGGCATCAGATGAAGTTGTACTTTGTGTCTCAGCTACAGATTCCTCATGCATACTCCTGTCCCCCTCAGGAGCGCTGGTGTTCCCAGTGTCACTTGGCTCAGTCTCACTTGCCTCCGCTGCCGCTGTCGTGCTGGTCTCACCAACACTTGTCTTAGGATCATGTACCGCTGTGTTGTCTTGCGAATCTGTATTAGTGAGACAAACAGGTTTGTGTAAGTGTCATCATCTGTACACACCATAGCAGATCAATTCTGCACAGTAGAGGCCTAGAGCTACATGAGAACCAACACACCCTGCAAACACTGTGCATCTACACACGTAATAGACCACAACACTGCCTCTCATGCAGACAAACTTCCTGGAGTGAGGCATGTCGATGCCACACAGCACCACACCCTGCCCATGGATGGTCTTCCCCAAGCCCACATTGACCATCCCCATGGACATGATGTAGCCACAACACACATCACCACTTACACCCCTACAGGGAATCAGAGGGGACCACACACACCTGTATTGACTACACATGCCACAATGCCAACTAGGCCATAGCAAACACCATGTGGCAATCAGGCTACACAATTTCGTCAGATGAGTGGGCCTCAAACATCATGGATGCATGCAAAGTACACAGACATGGTATGACACTCATCAAATGGACACTGCCTGGAGACCCAGCGTGCTGGCTCTGGGCCCAGCCTTGCCCCCTGCCTGCCCTGAGGACCTTTTGCTGGACTTTTGGGTCAACTAGTGCTGGGGAGCGCTTTCTCTGGACCCTTTCCTGATTTATAGCGCTGGGAGCGCTTTATTTCACTTATTGCGCTTCTGAGCGCTTTAATTACAGAGGCCGGTGCCCACCCGGCATTGCCTGCCCCGAGCGAGTGTCCACCTCGCTGATTTGGGATTGTTTTGCCCCGGGCAGGTGCCCACCCTGCCAGGGACCTTGCCGCTGTGTTGGCACCCCGAGCGAGTGCCCACCTCGCTAAATATTTGGATTTAAAGCCGGTGCCCACCCGGCATTGCCCTGTGTAATCACCGCCGCCGGCCCGATCCTCAGTGAAGCGCTGTCCCGCCTCCAGATTCCAGGGCCGCGCTGCGATTGGCCGCAGCCGCGACCCGGAAGTCAGGCAGGCTGCGGCAGGACAGGGACAGGCGACCCGGAAGCTGCACAGCCGCCCAATCCCGGTGCGGCCCCAGAGGCAGAGATCCGCCTCCAGGATTTCCCGGTGAAGCGCGGGAGAGTCCTGATTGCCGAGAGCCCAGCAGGAGAAGACCGGCAGTGATTCCCGCCCCCGCTGGAGGCCAGAGCCGGTGAGTGTTGCCACAAGAAGAGAAGGGAGGGGCGCCGGGACACGTTGTTGGTGTCCGCCCCCCCCCTCCCTCCTCAGCAGCGCGACCTCGCGCCCTTGTGTTTAGAGCCTGAGAGGCTCAGGGGGCAGTTGTTTAGAGCCGGAGAGGCTCTACCTTGTCGGGGCACATTGTCGGTGCCCACGCTCCCCCTTCCGGTGTTCAGAGCCTGTGAGGCTATGGGGCATTTTCTGGTTGCGAGTCACGAGGCTCGAGGGGATCGATTCTTAATTCCAGAGCCCAGCGAGGCTCAAAGGTGCCACATTCATGCTTAGAGCCCAGAGAGGCTCAGGGGGACATTTTGTTTATTCAGAGCCTGCGAGGCTCCCACGATTGGCCCATCTTGCTTGCACCAGTTGCCCAGCACTTTGTGGGCAACTGCTACGTTTAGGCCCCTGGACACTGGACACAGGGCGTCCTAGCCCCAGAGAGGCCAGTTGGCCTAGGGACAGTCACAGGTGGTGACTTCTGTGAGTTTGGCGCAATTGTACTTCTTTACACCTCTGAATGAATGTTATGCATTGCATCATGTGTTATGTTCTTACACCCCTACAGGTATTGTGATACTTAGGTGGTTGTTTTTCTCCTAGTGCAGGTGGTGCTAGTGAGGTCCTGGTTACCAGTAATTACTGGTTGTGTGCTCTATTTTTATATTTTGTGCTACAGTAATTTACATTCTAAGTGCTATTTTTGAAAGTGTTACTTCTGATTCCTGACAGTGGTCCAGGTGGCCGTGTCTTGTAATATCCCCTGTAAATTCTGCCCATGCCCCTGGCACATTGTAAAGTGTGTGTTTTATCTAATGTGTTTTGGTGTAATACAAAGGCTATTTTTATATATAACCTTGTGTGGAGTTTCCTTTGTGGTGGGCCTTGGGTGTTGTTGCTGGGGTGCGTGCGCAAATACTTAACTCATATCGCCTCCAAGTTTAGCCTTGCTGCTCGTGCCACGTTACCTAGAGGGTGAGCGGGGGTTATCTTGGCGTGTAACTCCCTTGCCCTGACTTAGGAGTGGTGGTCTCTGACTGACTTTGGCGCAAGCCCTGGCCAGCCAGGGATCCCATTTCTAACACATCTGATGTGTCCCCTGAATGGGTGCACGTCACTGGCACCTGAGCTGCAATGGGACCATGTGCCTGTTGGAGGCCTGTTGTGACTGTGGCTGACAATGACTGGACTGTGCGGTGTAGCCCACCCATGTCAGAGTGTATGCCCTCCATGAAAGCTAGAACCTGGCCTAATTTGTTGTCGTGGGCAGTGAAGGCATTGAGCAGGGCGGACTGGCCCACGCAAATTTGGCGCAGGAGCTCTACGCACTCTGCACTGAGGGCAGCAGGGGGGACAGGTGCAGGGGCAGCGGTGTCATGTGTGAATGTCACACGTCCCCTCTTAGTAACACGGATACGGGCAGCACCAGAGGAAGTGGATGGGAGGCTGGGCACTGGCCGCTGGGTGTCAGATGCTGTGGAACACTCCACATCCCCTGTGCCTGCAAACAGGGATGCATCCCCGCCGGCATCAGATGAAGTTGTACTTTGTGTCTCAGCTACAGATTCCTCATGCATACTCCTGTCCCCCTCAGGAGCGCTGGTGTTCCCAGTGTCACTTGGCTCAGTCTCACTTGCCTCCGCTGCCGCTGTCGTGCTGGTCTCACCAACACTTGTCTTAGGATCATGTACCGCTGTGTTGTCTTGCGAATCTGTATTAGTGAGACAAACAGGTTTGTGTAAGTGTCATCATCTGTACACACCATAGCAGATCAATTCTGCACAGTAGAGGCCTAGAGCTACATGAGAACCAACACACCCTGCAAACACTGTGCATCTACACACGTAATAGACCACAACACTGCCTCTCATGCAGACAAACTTCCTGGAGTGAGGCATGTCGATGCCACACAGCACCACACCCTGCCCATGGATGGTCTTCCCCAAGCCCACATTGACCATCCCCATGGACATGATGTAGCCACAACACACATCACCACTTACACCCCTACAGGGAATCAGAGGGGACCACACACACCTGTATTGACTACACATGCCACAATGCCAACTAGGCCATAGCAAACACCATGTGGCAATCAGGCTACACAATTTCGTCAGATGAGTGGGCCTCAAACATCATGGATGCATGCAAAGTACACAGACATGGTATGACACTCATCAAATGGACACTGCAGTTCGGCACAATATGGACTCCCCACACCATCACAGAGCAGAGAGACCATGTGGACACATAAAATCTGTCAAAGACTGAGAACTGCATGCATGGGCAGAACAGTAAGGCCATGGTGGCGCAATGCCTCATACAGGCACACATCACAGTCGCCACTCACATCACATGACACAGCATGGCAACAAACGCACATCACATGTGTCACCGCTGGCACCAGCCCTGTACACATGCATCCACTCTCAGACAAACTCTCCCTCCCCAGATACTCACCTTCTCTGTCTTGCTGCTGATGCCCCTTCAGACGTGCATCCAGGTCTGGATTGGTCACTGCCAGTATGCGTCCCATCAGCGGTGTCATGGTGTGACGTTCCAAACGTCCTGTGCGTGGTACCATACCCAAGGTCATCTCTGCCACTTGCTTAGCCAGTCGGCTGATGTCGTCCCACCTCTTGTGACAGTGTGTGTGTCGTCTGTTTGATACCCCCAGGGCTCGCACCTTTGCTGCAATGGCCCTCCACACGGCCTTACGTTGGTGTACCTGGAGCTGCAGGCATGAGAGTAAAGAAGGGCAAAATAACATTTACACAATGTAAGATGTCAGCATCTATCATTACAGCAGCCAGACACAGACTCTGGACTCACAGTAACCTCCCTCCCTCCAGAACTGGGCGTACCCTCTGCATGGCATAAATATTATTGTATGCATGCACACATTGAGGTCCCTAGTCTCCATGATATGCACACAAAGGCATAATGCCTCAACACAAATGCATCAACAGCAGTGTGTAAATTGGAAATTGCACAGGGCACCAATGGAGTATATCCACTAATGAGTGTGAAGCAACTGTAGCATGTAAGTTGGCTGATGTTCAAGGTTTGGCTATGCTGCCACTGAACCCACTCTGTGGCTCACACTGACTCTGACTACAGGGGCACCCTCAAATTTCCTCACAAGCGTTCACTGTCCTGGCATCTAAAAGGCTAACAACCGTTGGTTCTGTATGGGCGGCAATGTAACACCCCCCACTCACACATACGAGTACAGGCCTAGGAAAGACTCACATTGCAACACACACACTACCTCGAGCAGGAAACAGCCTGTCTGTCAGTGTAAGTCATCACCCCACATCCCCAAGCATGTACTGCAGCATCACGACTACACGTCTGACACCACCCTGCCCTGCAGCTCCCTTCATGGCGGCTTACCACAACATTGGGACCACCAAACAGCCGTGGGTACTGTGCCAGCACCCCGTCCACAAGGACATCCAGCTCCTCACTCGTGAATGGACTGGCACGGATCTTCGCTGTTCTTGACATCACTGCGGATATGGCAGACCTGTGGCGGAAGTGAGTTGTGAGGGGTCCCAGGCAGCAGGCTCTTGGAGCAGCAGGACAGGGTCCCAGGCAGCAGGACAGGGTCCCAGGCAGCAGGACAGGGTCTCAGGCAGCAGGACAGGGTCCCAGGCAGCAGGACAGGGTCTCAGGCAGCAGGTTCTTGGAGCAGTAGGATAGGGTCCCAGGCAGCAGGACAGGGTCCCAGGTAGCAGGACAGGGTCCCAGGCAGCAGGACAGGGTCTCAGGCAGCAGGACAGGGTCCCAGGCAGCAGGACAGGGTCCCAGGCAGCAGGACAGGGTCTCAGGCAGCAGGACAGGGTCCCAGGCAGCAGGACAGGGTCCCAGGCAGCAGGACAGGGTCTCAGGCAGCTGGCTCTTGGAGCAACAGGACAGGGTCCCAGGCAGCAGGACAGGGTCCCAGGCAGCAGAACAGGGTCCCAGGCAGCAGGACAGGGTCTCAGGCAGCAGGACAGGGTCCCAGGCAGCAGGACAGGGGCCCAGGCAGCAAGAGATAGTCGCAGGCAGCAGGCTCTTGGAGCAGTGGGAATGTGAGGCTCACTCCCACAGATTTATAGCCCCCTGTGGTCAGTAGAAAGCTTGAAAGCTGCTTCAATTGATTGTCCGGGTCTGCCTCATTCAAAAGCATCCAATGACCGCCTCCGCGGTAGCGGAGCACACCTCCCGCGACTTTCAAATCTGCATCATGCCAACGCCATCATCGATGCCATTGGCTGGATGCAATGCTCCACGGCGGTCACGCTCCGTGGGCGCCCGGAGTGCGCTTCCGCGATGGTGCATCATTTAGAAGTATCCAATGACTGCTTCCGCTGTAGCGGAGCACACCTCCCGCGACTTTTAAATCTGCATCATGCCAACACCATCATCGATGCCATTGGCTGGATGCAATGCTCCACGGCGGTGATGCACCGCCGGGGCCCGGCGGTAGGTTCCGTGAATCATGCGGCGGAGCATGCCAGCTCCATATTCACATGTCCATATGCCAATGGCAAACACACTCCTGAAGGGGGTGGTGCTGGGGTCACACCGCCGGGGACCGGCGGTAGGTTCCGCAAATCATGCGGCGGAGCATGCCAGCGCCATATTCACATGTCCATATGCCAATGGCAAACACACTCCTGAAGGGGGTGGTGCTGGGGTCACACCGCCGGGGCCCAGCGGTAGGTTCCGCGAATCATGCGGCGGAGCATGCCAGCGCCATATTCACATGTCCATATGCCAATGGCTAACACACTCCTGAAGGGGGTGGTGCTGGGGTCACACCGCCGGGGACCGGCGGTAGGTTCCGCGAATCATGCGGCGGAGCATGCCAGCGCCATATTCACATGTCCATATGCTAATGGCAAACACACTCCTGAAGGGGGTGGTGCTGGGTTCACACCGCCGGGGACCGGCGGTAGTTACTGCCATGTTCGTACACATTGCTGTGTATTACAATCAGGGCCACTGTATCAGCACCCTGCAGCAACATGGTGAAGGGCACATCATTGTACACACGATGCCACACAGCCATGTCATCCACAGGTGGACGCACGTTCAGTGTGAGACACTTTGGCCTGTTGTTCATCCATATTAGTGTGGAATTTGATGGCTGATGATGATTGACAGACTCCAGCTGGTGTAAATGGTATAGTGACGTGTAATGTGTTGTGGCTCATTTCAGACCTTCACCTGGATGTTGTCACTGCATTGTATCAGACAAAACTTCTGCTTTCACAACTGCTCATGCACACAACCGGATGTGTCCCTGCTACTGTGATCATTGTCCAAAAATCCACGAGGAGGAGCGGCGGAGAACGGAGACCTTATTACAGGTACCGTCGCGTACTAACGCATCACATCTACCTTTCAAGCCGGTTATTCTACCGAGCACTCTGACCCCCCTCCGCCTTGGAGTTTCCCCTAAGGGGTCCGGAATCAATATACTTCTTGAGTTGCCAAAGTGATACTTTCCAGCTAACCGGGGGTCTCGAACTACCATTCCACTTGGAATTGAGTGTGAAGCCTTTTCAGGAATACATCGTGGTCTACTGTGATCATTCTTACACATCAGCTTCCTAGGAGTAACCTCATCTAGGATTATCGCATGAACCTGACTATTTAGCACATGCCCTGATGAAATTCCCTAGGCACGATTGGGAATGAAACGCGTTGGCTGTGCCGTTGTATGTGAAAATAAAGAATACATTTAGAATAAGAACAGAAGATCTACGCTTTTTTTGGACTCTCTTAGAACACTGACTTCATTGAGTGCGCCTCTCTACTCCTCTATACTACTGTGATCATTGTGTTGATGAATGTGTTCCGACGTCACATGATGCTTTGAGGTGTGGCAGGTACACCAGGTGGGTATGATCGACATGGCGAATCACAATAAATTGGCGGGTCTTGCTGCACCTTGTATGCACATGTGAATTGTTCTTCCATTATTTCCACTTCCACTGTCCCAGATGTGTTTGTGGCACTTGTGTATTGTCACTGGAGAGGCGTGCCCTCTGTGTGTAGCTATTGGCCAGCCAAGTCACCTGAAGTGCAATGCATCTCTCTGGTACTCCTTTGTTTCACATTACATCATTTATGCTCTGTGCCATGCTCATCACATGTTGCTTGTCACTGACATTTTCATTTCACTCCTTGACTAGGAGGAGGCCGAATCTACTCCGTCACCTGACAGTGCTGTAGGACATGGAGGATGAGGCAATCATCAGAAAATTCAGGATGGGCAGACCAACACTGAAGATCCTGTGTGATCTATTGGAGCCCCACCTGCAGCCTCGCCATCACTATCCTACGGCATTCACACCCACCTACAAGGTGATGGCGGCACTCTACTTTTTTGCGACTGGTTCCTTCCAGGAGACCGTGGCCAACGCTGGGGGGATGTCGCAGCCCATGTTCAGCATGGTGCTGCGGGATGTGCTTGCGGCCATGATGATCTATCGCAATCGGTACATACATTTCCCCAGGGGACGTGAATTGGCTGCTGTGAAGGGTGACTTCTATGCCCTTGGGGGCATCCCACATGTAGTCGGTGCCATCGATTGCACACATGTAGGTCTGTTGCCACCGCATGCAACGGAACACATTTATCGGAATCGCAAACACTACCACTCCATGAATGTGCAGGTGGTGTGCCTTGCAGACATGACAATTTCACATGTGTGTGCTAAGTTTCCCGGTTCGGCCCATGATTCTTACATCATGAGGAACAGCATGGTGCCACGGATGATGGAGAATCTGCATCCCGAACGTGCCTGGATTGTGGGTGAGTTTCACTACTGCAATGGCGTGCTGTGTGTCACTTGCTGCACTCTGGCTGTACAACATTGCAATGTGTGTTTTCCGTTCACAGGTGACTCAGCATATCCCAGTCGACCATGGCTGTTGAGCCCACTACGGAATCCCCGGACACCAGCAGACATCCGCTACAATGATGCCCATGGCAGGACCCGACGGGTGATCGAGCGGACTTTCGGACTGCTTAAGTCAAGGTTCCGGTGCCTTGACAGGACCGGAGGCACACTGGCATATTCGCCTGGGAAGGTGTGCAAGATCTTCGTGGCTTGCTGTATGCTGCACAACCTGGCCATCCACAGGAGGGTCCCCCTGCTCCTGGATGATGGTGATGGCCCAAGGCCACAACCTGCTCAGGGACCAGAATCCAGTGATGAGGACAGTGGAGAGGAGGAAGGAGTTGATCAGCGCCAACAGCTCATTGAACGCTACTTCACTTGAAGGTGGCTGACGAGGTACAATGTGAACATTGTCTGATGTTGTTGTTCTTGTTATGTATGCCTATGCGTGGCAGTAACCAATGGCCACATGTACTGTCACCCATGTGTGTAGTTTGTGAAATGGAAGTTCAGTGCCGAGATGTATATAGGACTGTATTTGTGCACATCTGCTAGACATTGTGTAATATGGCTGTGAAGTTTAGGTTATTTTGTGTGCTGTGATCTGTGTGTTGCCACAATGACACCAGTGACTGTTGTTCTGTTGTGTCTCCCTATGTGCTACAGAGGGTTCCTGGCCTGCATACTGTACATCATTGGTACACATCATGGATATCTGCAACTATGTAAATACTGCACTATAAAAATCACAACACAAAATCTTGTGCATCAGGTATTTTATTTTTGGAGTGTACATGTGATTGGTGCGGTGATATTTACAGGAAGGTGTGGAATGAGCACTGAGTTGACAGTCCAGTTCAATGAGTTGTGAGAGTAGAGACCACATGGATGTGGTGACCCAGTCCAACAGTGAGGTGCCATTGCCAGGGCAAAGTGGGGAAGGATAGTCCAAACTGTGAATGCAGTTGGGAAGTAGGTTGTCTTCACGGCTGGCTCCGTGACTGGCGTGTGGTAGGTGCATTGCCTCCAGAGACTCCCAGGCTCTTCTTAGGACGCCCCCTAGATCTTTTGGGGGGGGGGCCTGCTGATTGGCCAGCGACGTCAGGGGACTCGTCCCTCTCTGTTGGCGCAGGGGAGGATGGAGCACTGTCATCCTGCGGCACAACAGGAGGGGACGGATGTGGTGGTTGGGACACAGGCCTGTCCCTCTGCAAAGCCACTTGCTGGCCCATGAGGTCCACCATCTGTCCCAGACGGTTATCGATGGACCTCATCAGCAGGATGAGCTCCCTCATGAATTCATCGGACCGGCCACTTTGTCCCTGGACCTCTTGGTAGACCTCCACAACTCTAGTGAAGTGGTCCAGGGATGGTGTCCACTCCTCCCGAGGTCTGGTGGTGACCCTGGCCCTCCCACTTGTTCTGCCGCCACGGACCTCTTCCCTCGTCACTGGGGGACCACGCACTCTCTCCCTGCCCTCCACAGCTGTTGGTGTGGGTTGGTCGTCCCTGGGGACAGGGAGGTTGCTGCAGGTGGTACTGGTGGTCCTGGTGGTGTTGGTGGCAGTGGCGGTGTTGGCTTTGGTGGTAGCGGTGGTAGAGGCGGTGGCTGCAGGGGTCTGCTGCATTGTAGTGGCAGCAGAGGTGGTGGTGGGGAGGATGGGGTCATGGGACCTCTGGGTCTGAGGCACACGTGATGGGCCGGCCTGGAGCTCATCATCCAAACTGTCCTGGGAGTCCACTTCTGAGAGTCCATGGGCCGGGGGTGGAGACTGGCTCTGCTGGTCGTTGGTGTTGTCCTCAGCAGTGAGTTCTTCGTCACCTGTGGAGTAGATGGGGAGTGGTCAGTGTTAGTGTCATCTGAATATCATCATCTGTCTGTACACTACTTACATGTGCAGTCATCAGTTGTAGTAATAATGGCAACACCGTCTAACATTTAATAGTGCTGGGGGACATCATGGAGTCATACATATTGATTGTCAATGCTTTGGGTTAGATTGTTGTAGGTTTACTGGATGCAGGTCACACACACACACACTTCATGCGGATTTACTTTAGATACGTACCTGTTAAGTCACTGTGCAGGAGGCAATGGCTGACACATGCTGCTGGGTGGGGGAGGCCTCCATGATGCTGGGGTGTGGAACAGGGGGGATTGTGGGAGTAGTAGTGCAGGCCTCCCTCCCTTCCACACACTCCCAGTGAAGATGGCTACCAACCTGTAAGTCTGTTTGTTAAACAGTGCAATGGCTGACACATGCTGCTGGGTGGGGGAGGCCTCCATGATGCTGGGGTGTGGTCCAGGGGGGATGGTGGCAGTTTTGATACAACCCTCCCATCTGTAAACAGTGCTCCAATACAAGATGGCTACCAACCTGTAAGTCTGTTTGTCTAACAGTGCAATGGCTGACACATGCTGCTGGGTGGGGGAGGCCTCCATGATGCTGGGGTGTGGAAAAGGCGGGATTGTGGGAGTAGTAGTGCAGGCCTCCCTCCCTTCCACACACTCCCAGTGAAGATGGCTACCAACCTGTAAGTCTGTTTGTTAAACAGTGCAATGGCTGACACATGCTGCTGGGTGGGGGAGGCCTCCATGATGCTGGGGTGTGGTCCAGGGGGGATGGTGGCAGTTTTGATACAACCCTCCCATCTGTAAACAGTGCTCCAATACAAGATGGCTACCAACCTGTAAGTCTGTTTGTCTAACAGTGCAATGGCTGACACATGCTGCTGGGTGGGGGAGGCCTCCATGATGCTGGGGTGTGGAACAGGGGGGATTGTGGGAGTAGTAGTGCAGGCCTCCCTCCCTTCCACACACTCCCAGTGAAGATGGCTACCAACCTGTAAGTCTGTTTGTCTAACAGTGCAATGGCTGACACATGCTGATGGGTGGGGGAGGCCTCCATGATGCTGGGGTGTGGTACAGGGGGGATGGTGGCAGTTGTGATACAACCCTTCCATCTGTAAACAGTGCTCCAATACAAGATGGCTACCAACCTGTAAGTCTGTTTGTCTAACAGTGCAATGGCTGACACATGCTGCTGGGTGGGGGGAGGCCTCCATGATGCTGGGGTGTGGAACAGGGGGATTGTGGGAGTAGTAGTGCAGGCCTCCCTCCCTTCCACACACTCCCAGTGAAGATGGCTACCAACCTGTAAGTCTGTTTGTTAAACAGTGCAATGGCTGACACATGCTGCTGGGTGGGGGAGGCCTCCATGATGCTGGGGTGTGGTACAGGGGGGATGGTGGCAGTTGTGATACAACCCTCGCATCTGTAAACAGTGCTCCAATACAAGATGGCTACCAACCTGTAAGTCTGTTTGTCTAACAGTGCAATGGCTGACACATGCTGCTGGGTGGGGGAGGCCTCCATGATGCTGGGGTGTGGAACAGGGGGGATTGTGGGAGTAGTAGTGCAGGCCTCCCTCCCTTCCACACACTCCCAGTGAAGATGGCTACCAGCCTGTAAGTCTGTTTGTAAAACAGTGCAATGGCTGATACATGCTGCTGGGTGGGGGAGGCCTCCATGATGCTGGGGTGTGGTACGGGGGGGGTTGGTGGCAGTTGTGATACAATCCTCCCATCTGTACACAGTGCTCCAATACAAGATGGCTACTAACCTGTAAGTCTGTTTGTCTAACAGTGCAATGGCTGACATATGCTGCTGGGTGGGGGAGGCCTCCATGATGCTGGGGTGTGGAACAGGGGGGATGGTGGGAGTAGTAGTGCAGGCCTCCCTCCCTTCCACACACTTCCAGTGAAGATGGCTAGCAACCTGTAAGTCTGTTTGTCTAACAGTGCAATGGCTGACACAGGCTGCTGGGTGGGGGAGGCCTCCACGATGCTGGGGTGTGGTACAGGGGGGATGGTGGCAGTTGTGATACAACCCTCCCATCTGTAAACAGTGCTCCAATACAAGATGGCTACCAACATTTAAGCCTGTTTGTCCAACAGTGCAATGGCTGACACATGCTCCTGGGTGGGGGAGGCCTCCATACTGCTCAGCTTTGATACAGGGGGTATGGTGTGCGTTGTTGTACAGACCTCCCTCAACCATACAGGCCTCCTAATCAGGGTGGCTGGCTACATGTTGGGTGGGGATGGACATTAAAATGGTGTTTGGGTATTGCAAGGAGGTAATTGTCATTGTGGTGTAGGACATTTTTTCTGTACTTACCAGCCTCTGCTCCCCCGGCTATTCTCAGGTAGAAGGATGGCAAGCACCTTCTCCTCCCATGGTGTGAATGTTTTCGGTGGGATGGGAGGGCCACTGCCAGTCACGTTTGCCAGCGTCCAGTTCTTGCTCCTCTTCTCCTTGACCACCCTCTTGAGATCATTCCACCGCTTCTGGATCTCCTTCTTGGATCTTGGGGTGGCACCTACTGCATTCACCCTTTGGACTATCCTTTCCCACATTTGTGTCCTGGTGGCTAATGGAGTCTGTTGGACCAGGCTACCAAAGAGTTGTGGCTCTACTCTTACAATCTCGTTGACCATGACTGTCAACTCAGTCTCTGTGAATTTGGGCATTTTTTGTGCTGTCATGGTGTGGGGGGGTTGAGGTGTTTGTGAGTGCAGGGGTGTGTGGGTGCAGGGGTGTGGTGATGATGTGTGTGGGGTGTTGTGTGGTGGAGTTTTGTTTGTGATGGTGTGATGGTGGTGGTGGTGGTGGTTGGTGGATGGGTGTGCTGTGCTCTTTTGCCTCTCCTGTCAGATGTGGTGTATGGCCTTGTCTTCTGGAGTGATGCAAAGGATTGTGGTCAGTGCAGGGGGTGGCTTTGTACTCAGCTGTGTGGGTGTAGGACATTTGTCTGTACTTACCAGCCTCTGCTCCCCCGGCTATTCTCAGGTAGAAGGATGGCAAGCACCTTCTCCTCCCATGGTGTGAATGTTTTCGGTGGGATGGGAGGGCCACTGCCAGTCACGTTTGCCAGCGTCCAGTTCTTGCTCCTCTTCTCCTTGACCACCCTCTTGAGATCATTCCACCGCTTCTGGATCTCCTTCTTGGATCTTGGGGTGGCACCTACTGCATTCACCCTTTGGACTATCCTTTCCCACATTTGTGTCCTGGTGGCTAATGGAGTCTGTTGGACCAGGCTACCAAAGAGTTGTGGCTCTACTCTTACAATCTCGTTGACCATGACTGTCAACTCAGTCTCTGTGAATTTGGGCATTTTTTGTGCTGTCATGGTGTGGGGGGGTTGAGGTGTTTGTGAGTGCAGGGGTGTGTGGGTGCAGGGGTGTGGTGATGATGTGTGTGGGGTGTTGTGTGGTGGAGTTTTGTTTGTGATGGTGTGATGGTGGTGGTGGTGGTGGTTGGTGGATGGGTGTGCTGTGCTCTTTTGCCTCTCCTGTCAGATGTGGTGTATGGCCTTGTCTTCTGGAGTGATGCAAAGGATTGTGGTCAGTGCAGGGGGTGGCTTTGTACTCAGCTGTGTGGGTGTGTCCAATTGGATTTAGGTGGTCAGGTGTGTTGTGGGAGTGGTTCTGTGTATTATTTTTTTTATTTATGTTTCTGTGTTTGGGTGGAGGGCTACTTTGTTCATGCAGTGTTAGGCATCACTGCGGTGTTTTCACATCGTCTGCCATGTTTATCATGTTCGTCCACAGCGGTGGCTTTGCTGCTGCTTGTCCGCCATTTCTCCGATTCACTCCTGGGTGCGTCCGCGGCGGTCGGTGTGGGCGGTTCTGCCCGCAACACCCTCGGAGTTATCGTAATTTCCGTGCGGTGTCTCCAATGGACCTGTGGACGGTTTTGTGTTATCCGCTGCTTTTCCGGCCGCCGCGTCGGAGTTATGCCATCACTGAACGCGTCGGGCGGTTTTATTTTGGCAGCTACCGCCGCGGTCGGTTTTTCGTGGCGGGTGATCCTAATTCGCATGCCGTTTTTTCCGCGGTCAAGGCGGGCGGTTGATTTCCGCCTCCATGGCGGTCGGGTGGTTTTCCGCCCGCCATCCTAATGGGCCCCTTAGTGTTGAGTATGCAACCAATATTACCTTTGCATACCAAATAAAACACCTAATAGCCCTAGCATACGTGCCAATCACTGATGTGGCTGAACACTATAACCTTTTAATAGAAAGTCCTTTCAATGCACAAAACGAACAAAAACTAGCTCCACTTTTGGATTATTTTGAGGACACCTGGGTGGGGAGACTACACAGATCAGGCCACAGACGCCAATCTAAATTCCTAATACCTTAGTGGAATGTATATCTACCAACCCTAAACCAAGAAGCCAAGACAAACAACGCAGTTGAGGGTTGGCATAATGCCTTCCTATCTTCAACTGGCCGAACAACTTCCACACTACACAAACTCCTAACAGCAATCCAAAAAGAGCAAAGTTTTCAAAAATTAAGAAGGGAGCAATCTGTCTTACAATTAAAACCAAAACTATCAAGACAAACTGCCTAAATGTACTAATATTTACAACAACAAGTACAACTTTACCCTACAACAAGAGGACTGGAATACTTGAAAATGACAGCCAAAACACTAAACTAAAAACACTAACCATATAAAATAATCAAAATCCTAAAAAAGCCTGAAATATAACACCACACATCTCCATAACAAATTATACCATATTTATTTTGTCTAATATGTTTAAATAATTTATAATATGTAGACAAAATAAATATCTAACTAAACAAAAAATGTTTAATAATAGCACATTTCCCAACCCACAAAAATATTAATATTAAATCAGTCACCTTTCACAGCAACATATTAGGCAAATCCAATTATCCATACCAATCCATGTAGTAATACATCCACAGCATAAAAAAATGGCCCAATAAAATGGAAAAATACAACTGTGCTAAATCCATCCACATCCAAATAAATTGATAATTCCGAATCCATCAAAAACCCGAAAATGGTTAAAAAATTCAATAAACGCTCCAGGAAACCCGTTTAATAAAGAAGTGTAAAATACATCTGAGTTAAAACAACTGAAACACACTTCCTTAAAAAAAAAAACGTAACCGCTCGGAAACGGAAAAGGCTGTATCCAAAAACCTAGAATAGACAAATAAACATTCCCACCCACAAAAAACTTAGAACGATACATTAATAATAACCATAACATACATATTTTTAACCAAAACTAAATAAACAGCCACAAACACAATAACTCCAAGGCCGTGAAACGACAAAAAGCAAAGAAAACGGAAAAACATACATAAGCAACTACATACTACCTACATCCTAATATAGTAGTCCACAAACCCTAAATAACAAACTACTACCTTCAAAACTTACTTAAAATAGTTAAAATATAACAAAAAGCACTCTTACCTGCTCAGACATGAAGTAGCTTCCAACCGCGAGCTTCAATCTTCAAAAATGACCCAAGAAGACTATGAGCGGTTACAAAATAAAAGACCCAAATAATAGTATAATCAAGAAAATAGTGAAATAAATGTCAAATTAATTTATTTTACTAGTAAAAAATATGTAAAACTGTTATAAATTGTTTAGCAACATTTATACAATTTATTTATGTTTGTTCCATAACTATATTATTATATTCATATTTTTAATATTTATAACATTAAATATTATTACTGTTTAATATTTAATGTTATAATTATGAAAACATGTTCTGTTAAAAATTGTGAAACTAAATGTATTATTTTTCTGTATTTATTTTACCTTTTTTTAAAATATTTTTAATTTATTATTAATAATAATATAAAATTAATAGTAATACATTTAAAAAATTTAACTGATACTATCATTTAAATTTTTTCTTGAAAATATGTTTATTCTATGATATTAAAAATGTATAATATCAATGTTGCAATGTAAAAATATATAAACCTGTATAACATAATTTGTACAGCACATTAATATGGTAAAAATTCTATAAAAGTTCATTTAATAACAATGTATAAATATTTTTATTTATCTCAAAATGTATGTACTCTATGTATTGTAATCTTCAATCTATATTATTTTGATATACCTAAAATGTACTCAACTGAACAACTATGAAAATATGTATCATTTTATTTGACATTGTACTTATATTTATTTGTTTAAATATTATACATGCATTTGTAAAACATTTATAATTTAATTTATGTACTATATGAACAAATAAAGAAACTTTTTTTTCAAAAAACTGTGATTTTTGTCTACCTATTATAAAATCATGACTAACAATATATAAAAATTATTTATTATAAACGTTATATATATAAATATTAAAAATTCAAATAAATAAAGTAAAATATTTTGATCCTTTTAATATTCACACATAAATCTAAATTTAATTTAGGTAGATGCTAGACACTTAACCTATTTAATTTACTATTCCAACTCCAATTTACATTTAATTATGGTAGGTGCTGGACACTGAACCTATTTAATTTACTATTCCAACTCCAATCTACATTTAATTAGGGTAGGTGCTGGACACTGAACCTATTTAATTTACTATTCCAACTCAAATCTACATTTAATTAGGGTATGTGCTGGACACTGAACCTATTTAATTTACTATTTCAACATCCAATTTACATTTAATTAGGGTAGGTGCTGGACACTGAACCTATTTAATTTACTATTCCAACTCCAATCTACATTTAATTAGTGTAGGTGCTGGACACTGAACCTATTTAATTTACTATTCCAACTCCAATCTACATTTAATTAGGGTAGGTGCTGGACACTGAACCTATTTAATTTACTATTCCAACTCCAATTTACATTTAATTATGAAAGGTGCTGGACACTGAACCTATTTAATTTACTATTCTAACTCCAATCTACATTTAATTAGGGTAGGTGCTGGACACTGAACCTATTTAATTTACTATTCCAACTCCAATCTACATTTAATTAGGGTAGGTGCTGGACACTGAACCTATTTAATTTACTATTCCAACTCCAATCTATATTTAATTAGGGTAGGTGCTGGACACTGAACCTATTTAATTTACTATTCCAACTCCAATCTACATTTAATTAGAGTTGGTGCTGGACACTGAACCTATTTAATTTACTATTTCAACATCCAATTTACATTTAATTAGGGTAGGTGCTGGACACTGAACCTATTTAATTTACTATTCCAACTCCAATCTACATTTAACTAGTGTAGGTGCTGGACACTGAACCTATTTAATTTACTATTCCAACTCCAATCTACATTTAATTAGGGTAGGTGCTGGACACTGAACCTATTTAATTTACTATTCCAACTCCAATTTACATTTAATTATGAAAGGTGCTGGACACTGAACCTATTTAATTTACTATTCTAACTCCAATCTATATTTAATTAGGGTAGGTGCTGGACACTGAACCTATTTAATTTACTATTCCAACTCCAATCTACATTTAATTAGGGTAGGTGCTGGACACTGAACCTATTTAATTTACTATTCTAACTCCAATCTATATTTAATTAGGGTAGGTGCTGGACACTGAACCTATTTAATTTACTATTCCAACTCCAATCTACATTTAATTAGAGTTGGTGCTGGACACTGAACCTATTTAATTTACTATTCCAACTCCAATCTACATTTAATTTGGGTAGGTGCTGGACACTGAACCTATTTATTTACTATTCCAACTCCAATCTACATTTAATTAGGGTAGGTGCTGGACACTGAACCTATTTAATTTACTATTCCAACTCCAATTTACATTTAATTAGGGTAGGTGCTGGACACTGAACCTATTTTATTTACTATTCAAACTCCAATCTACATTTAAGTAGGGTAGGTGCTGGACACTGAACCTATTTAATTTACTATTCCAACTCCAATCTACATTTAATTAGGGTAGGTGCTGGACACTGAACCTATTCAATTTACTATTCCAACTCCGATTTACATTTATTTAAGGAAGGTGCTGGACACTGAACGAATTTAATTTTACTATTCCAACTCCAATCTACATTTAATTAGGGTAGGTGCTGGACACTGAACCTTTTTAATTTACTATTCCAACTCCAATTTACATTTAATTAGGGTAGGTGCTGGACACTGAACCTATTTTATTTACTATCCCAACTCCAATCTACATTTAATTAGGGTAGGTGCTGGACACTGAACCTATTTAATTTACTAGTCCAACTTCAATCTACATTTAATTAGGGTAGGTGCTGGACACTGAACCTATTAAATTTACTATTCCAACTCCAATTCACATTTATTTAAGGTAGGTGCTGGACACTGAACCAATTTAATTTACTATTCCAACTCCAATCTACATTTAATTAGAGTAGGTGCTGCACACTGAACCTATTTAATTTACTATTCCAACTCCAATCTACATTTAATTAGGGTAGGTGCTGGACACTGAAACTATTTAATTTACTATTCCAACTCCAATCTACATTTAATTAGAGTTGGTGCTGGACACTGAACCTATTTAATTTACTATTCCAACTCCAATCTACATTTAATTAGGGTAGGTGCTGGACACTGAACCTATTTAATTTACTATTCCAACTCCAATCTACATTTAATTAGGGTAGATACTGGACACTGAACCTTTTTAATTTACTATTCCAACTCCAATTTACATTTAATTAGGGTAGGTGCTGGACACTGAACTTATTTTATTTACTATTCCAACTTCAATCTACATTTAATTAGGGTAGGTGCTGGACACTGAACCTATTTAATTTACTGGTCCAACTTCAATCTACATTTAATTAGAGTTGGTTCTGCACACTGAACCTATTTAATTAACTATTCCAACTCAAATTTACATGTAATTAGGGTAGGTGCTGGACACTGAACCTATTTAATTTACTATTCCAACTCCAATCTACATTTATTTAGGGTAGATGCCGGACACTGAACTTATTTAATTTACTATTCCAACTCCAATCTACATTTAAATATTGTAGGTGCTGGACACTGAACCTATTTAATTTAATATTCCAACTCCAATTTACATTTAATTAGGGTAGATGCTGGACACTGAACCTATTTAATTTACTATTCCAACTGCAATCTACATTTAATTAGGGTAGGTGCTGGACACTGAACCTACTGAATTTACTATTCCAACTGCAATCTACATTTAATTAGGGTAGGTGCTGGACACTGAACCTATTTAATTTACTATTCCAACTCAAATTTACATTTAATTAGGGTAGGTGCTGGACACTGAACACATTTAATTTACTATTCCAACTCCAATCTACATTTAATTACAGTAGGTGCTGGACACTGAACCTATTTTATTTACTATTCCAACTCCAATCTACGTTTAATTAGGGTAGGTGCTGGACTCTGAACACTATTTAACTTACTATTCCAACTCCAATCTACATTTAATTAGGGTAGGTGCTGGACACTGAACCTTTTTAATTTACTATTCCAACTCCAATTTACATTTAATTAGGGTAGGTGCTGGACACTGAACCTATTTTATTTACTATTCCAACTCCAATCTACATTTAATTAGGGTAGGTGCTGGACACTGAACCTATTTAATTTACTAGTCCAACTTCAATCTACATTTAATTAGGGTAGGTGCTGGACACTGAACCTATTAAATTTACTATTCCAACTCCAATTCACATTTATTTAAGGTAGGTGCTGGACACTGAACCAATTTAATTTACTATTCCAACTCCAATCTACATTTAATTAGAGTAGGTGCTGCACACTGAACCTATTTAATTAACTATTCCAACTCAAATTTACATGTAATTAGGGTAGGTGCTGGACACTGAACCTATTTAATTTACTATTCCAACTCCAATCTGCATTTAATTAGGGTAGATGCCGGACACTGAACCTATTTAATTTACTATTCCAACTCCAATCTACATTTAATTAGGGTAGGTGCTGGACACTGAACCTATTTAATTTAATATTCCAACTCCAATTTACATTTAATTAGGGTAGATGCTGGACACTGAACACATTTAATTTACTATTCCAACTCCAATCTACATTTAATTACAGTAGGTGCTGGACACTGAACCTATTTAATTTACTATTCCAACTCCAATCTACATTTAATTAGTGTAGTTGCTGGACATTGAACCTATTTAATTTACTATTCCAACTCCAATTTACATTTAATTAGGGTAGGTGCTGTACACTTAACCTATATAAATTACTATTCCAACTCCAATTTAACTTTAAATAGGGTAGGTGCTGGATACTGAACCTATTTAATTAACTATTCCAAATCCAATCTACATTTAATTAGGGTAGGTGCTGGACACTGAACCTATTTAATTTACTATTCCAAATCCAATCTACATTTAATTAGGGTAGATGCTGGACACTGAACCTATATAAATTACTATTCCAACTCAAAATAAGATTTAATTAAGGTAAGTGCTGGACACTGAACAAATTTAATTTAGTATTCCATCTCCAATTTACATTTAATTAATAAAAAAATATATATTTTTAAAACACTCCCCACCCATATATCCCCTCTAAATCCAAAATCCTGTTCCTAAAATTTGTTGTATTTTAGCAAAATTAACAATATATTCAAATTTCAAATTTAGATTTATTTTCTAATTTCTTATATTAATTTCCTATTTCAATTTTTTTTTTGTAATATAAATTTCTCTCTATATATTTTTTAAACACTCCCCACACTTATCCCCTATAAACACTACATCCCACTCGTAAAAATTAAAAATAATTTAAAATTTCCTTTTATGATCAAATTTCAAATTTCGAAATATTTTCTAATTTATAATTTTAATTCCCCATTACATAATTTTATTTTTATAAAATCTCAACATATATTTTTAAAACACTCCCAACCCTTATCGCCTATAAACCCTACATCCCGCTCATAAAAATTATAATTATTTTAAAATTTCAAAATAAGTTTACATTTCAAATTATTTACAAATTTATAATTTCTAAATATTTTGACAATTCTAAATTGTATTTCCTATTTCTATGTAATTTTTTTTAAATTATAAAATAATCTCCCCACCCTTATCCCCTATGAACCCTACATCCCGCTCATAAAAATTATAATTAATTTTATTTTTCAAAATAATACATAATTCTAAAATATTTAGAAATTAGAAATTTGTAAATATTTTCAAATTTCTGGATTTATTTTCATATTTCTATTTAATTTTTTATAACAAATATAAAATATTCTATATATATTTTTAATACACTCCCCACACTTATCCCCTATAAACCCTACATCCCGCTTGTACAAATTATAATTATTATAACATTTCACAAAAATTTTAAATTTCAAAATATTTACAAATTTCTAATTTCTAAATATTTTAAAATTTCTAATTTTAATTTCCAATTTCTATTTAATTTTTTTTTAAAATATAAAATACTTTATATATATTTTTAAAACACTTCCCACCCTTAGCCCCTATAAACCCTACATCCCGCTCCTAAAAATATATAATACATTATAAAACTATTTATTATTACTATAAACTATTATGGCTTTAATTTTACACATTTATTATTTTACAAACATTTAACAAACACTTTTTTACATGTTGATATTTTGACTTTTCGATATTTTATACATCGATATTTCTTATCTCGACATTACTTAACTCAATATTATTTCCAATACACAAAAAACGATATTTAGTACTATGATATTTCCAGCATCGACATTTCTTACCTTCGATTTTTTCTACTCGATATTAGTGCAAGTCGACATAAGGAACTCGATATTTTGACTGTGTACCCTTGCCGTCATGCTAATTGGAATACCGCCGATTGAAACATTCTTATAAAGTGTGTACTGACTGTCAATACTATGTAGTGTATATTCACATAATGAGGGGCAAAATATCAGTGGGTCAACGGCCTAAGGCAGCTATTGCTCTTGTGATTATGTCAGGTACTGATGCGGGGTTCAGCCAGGTTTTGATGAGGAATAGTATGTAAAGAGGGTTGTTGTGCAGTAGGTCCAAGATCTCTGTGGAGTGTTTGGTAAGTGAGCGAGGGGTGAGAAGAAGGTATGAGATTTTAGAGTGTATGTGGGTAAATGCAGGATTATATGCATGTGAGAATGGGTTTTTGAGTACTGTTGGTGTGGTGACTGTTGGGTGTGGATAAGTGCATGAAAACATGCAGGGAGTACAGGAGAACACTCCCTTTGTGTTGTTTGGTGTGGTCAAACAGCAGTGTGGGGTTGACGGTGCTGAGGGTCACAGCTGGAAGAGGTGGGAGTGGGTCCGGGATCCCTGGCACAGTCCAGGTGCAGACAGACACAAATGGGCTTACCTTTGGCGAGCCTAATGCACACTAGTGGTGAGCCTGCTGCACATCTGCTCCGTGGCCACCATCAAGTAAGTTCTGGGAGGGGGAGAGGTGATTTCACTTTCTGTGTAATTGATGATGGGAAACTCGCACGGATCAACTCCTGAGAAGCTGCTTTTGGCTTCCGTGTTGGGAAGCATGAAGAGTAGATGCAAGGAGCTCTCTTTGACCCAAGGGTCTCCTATTCACATTAATTCCCTTTCTTCTCATATCCAGAGTGTTGGCCAAGATCAGGGAGGCACAAGTGACTGTTCTGCTGGCGGTTCCAGCAAGGTCTCATCTTCCCTGGTTTTCACTATTCAATCAATTATCTTCTGATCCTCCATGGGTTTTATGGCAAGACCTGGAAGGTAACATTATGCAACAATCTTTATTGCTCCTACTCCAGCAGCTCCTTTAAAGAATATAGAACTTTCGAATTCTGAAGAAACAAAATCTCAGAACCCCTAAAACACAGCCTTCTTTTTTGCTGCTGCTTCTGCAGATAAGTACTGGGTGAGAAGTGTGAGGATATTTATAAAGAAAATTGAATGTTTTCTCTTGTTTGGTTGAATAAGATTTAACTTTTTGAAACAAACAGAAATACTTTTTTGTGTATGAATGGAAATGTGATTTAGCAAAAGATTATTATTTTACATGAAAATCGTATTCAAGAGGCTTTTAACGCTGTGTAATTCCATAAGGTCATTTATTTAAATATGGCAAATTTAGGTTGCTTTTTGGGCGAGTATTCTATTTGGAACTCGGCCGGCCACGCGGTGGGTGCATGCTTTGTCTGCGCTTGCGCTTCCATTGCTTCATCTTCGTCGCGTGGGAGGGGCGCGTGTTGTAGGCTCCCTCACGTGACCCATGCGTTGTGGATCGTGAAGCGTTATCTACACAACGTAATTTTTTGCACAGCAGCTGGCGATTAGTGCCCACACTGGAAGCGAAGTGATTCCGGTCAACAGTTAACGGATTATCAGTAGGACAGGATGTGATTGAGTGCAGGCTTATGCGTGGCATCAGAATTGCGAAACCCGCGTGACTAGGTTTAATTTGGTTTAGGACGTTTCTAAGATGTCATAGGTTTTGTTAAGTTGGGTGACAATGTATTGTTTTCCTTGAGGGATTTGTCATTTAAATTGACAGTTTTATTGTTTTTGATTTTGTTCAGGAGGTCGTCAGATGTGAAGGCTCTAGACATAACTGGCAGAGCTTTTTCACCTGAGGGTGTGGGATTTTATTGAACAAAAAGAACAAAGACTAATTCATTTTCAATTTTTTATCCGGACTTTGATGATAAAGAGATATTGTGTGTAGTCAGATGTGTGAAGTAATATGAGAAGAGATTAGCGGAGGCAAGACCACATGGGTGAATCAGCTACTCATTTCCTTTAACAAACCATATAAGACAGTGTTGATTTTTCTTAATTCATAGCTCATGGACAAGCTTAAAAGTGCCAAGGACTGGGATTTCCTTGGAGATGGAAAAGGTTGAATTCTAGGAATGGTTAAGACTTTTATACAGTTGTAGAGAAAGTTGTATTTGCTAAAAGGAAGGCTGTGTTTTAGGGGTTCTGAGGTGTTGTTGATCCAGAATTTTTAAGTTCTATAGTCTTTAAAGGACCTTCTGGAGTGTTAGCAATAACGAGTGAGCATAATATTATAATATGCCTTTAATACATTCCAGATTTTCTGCCCACCAGGCTGTGGAAAATCAATTTTTTTCCTCTGAGTCCTTCTTCTCTCAAGTTCCCAGATCTTCCAGAGAAATTCCTGCTTCACCTCTCTCTGGGGATCTGGAGTTTGAGAGGCAGAGATTAGAGGCCTGTGCTATTTACCCTGATAGTCCTCTCTATTCAAAGGTCCAGGAAGAGCAGAATGCTCAGGATTTAGGAGGGACACTGGAAATATTTCTCAAGCTTGTATTCTGATAGAAATATTCAGCAAGGGATTTGTAAGGGGGAAGATATCTGAGTTTCTAAGGGATGTTTTTTGCTGGGCCTGGCGGTTACCACTCTTCACAGCCAATGAGCAGCCATAAAAACAATCAGAGATCCTTCTGTCTCCCAGTGTGAATTCTTAGCAGCCCGACTACTCAAACGTATTTTCCTAAGAAGGTCAGTGGTTCACTCCCCTGAGCCTTCTTGGATACTCCCAGCTAATTCTGAAAATGCTACTGGCGACTCCATTTGAGGCTTTATCTACCATTCAATTAGGATTTTTGGCTTTAAATGTGTTTTTCTTGTAGCAATAAACACTGGTAGAAAGCTGGGCTAAATGGAGCTCTTTTATGTCATTACCCCTTTATTCATTTCTTTCCTGACAAGTTAGTCTTATCTTAAGAACATACCCTACATTCATTCCTAAAATGTTCCACTACCTTCTAATGTCCCTAAGATATTGTATTGCCCACCTTTTTTTTCCTACTCCTTCCAATCAGGATATTTGGTTGCACTCCTTAGACCTCCATAGGGCCTTGTCCACATATCAAGAGAGAACCATCCCTTTTAGGAAAGTTGATGTTCTTTTTGTGACTTTGGGCCATGCCAACAAAGGCCATCATTCCACGACTGTGCCCTTAAGTTGTTGGGTTCGAACCTTGATTTCTTTGGCTTTTCAGAAAGCAGGGATTTTGTCTGCCTCAGGAGATCGAGGGTTATTCCACTAAAGGCAATGTGCCGCTGCTACATGGGCACCTTCCCTCACTTTCATTTCGCACTATCGATTAGGAATAAGATTGGTTTGTTCCTTTTTCTTTGGAACAGTGGTTCTATCTGCATTTCATCAAACACTTTTTAATAATGTTCACTTGGTGCTACATTTATCTGTGCTGTTACAGTCTTTATTGGAATTTTTTTGTTTTCATAGATTACTTGAGTATATGATCTATACATAAGGATTAGGATGAGAAAGGCGCAGGAGGTAGATAATAACTTAGAGCCAAATGTACACAGGTTTCATTTTGCGATTTCCTAATAGCAAACTTTTTCATTAGGAAATTGCAAACACCTATGGACTCATGTGTCTTTGACACATTTAGCGATTCCTAATGGGGTCACAATTGGCCTCCCTCTATAATATTCATGTGGTAGCTCACAATTTGCGACCTATTAGGAATCGCTAAAAATAAAAGGATGGTGGCCTGCTGGCCTCATTTTGGTTGCCAAACATTCATACATAGCACTGCAAGGCACTATTAGGAAGGGACGGCCTTAACATGCCCCTTCATAATACCAAATCGCTAACCCATTGTGCAATTCGGTAATAGGTTGCAAAATGGGTTTGGTACTTAAGAAAAATAGGAAAATGGCTTTTCCAGTAGCAAACGGCCTGGTTGTACAAATCGGGTCATTTTGACCCCAAAAAACAACATACACATGGCTCTTGGTTATCTTATGGTACTCTTCATTACTCCAAGTCATAGTCTTCTTCATCACAGTCCTCGGCATCCTTGCATCCCTTCCATTTTTTGATTACCATACAAGGGAACTTGAGAAAGTCTCCATCTCCTGCCTCATCAGTAGGAGTACTTCCTGTGGTGACTGTATTGGGAGGGGTAAGAATGGCTTTTTAGGTCTCGCCTAGTAGAGCATATGCGCTAGCAGCGCATATGCGCTGCATAGGCAAAGACCTTTTGGAATGGCTTCGGCTTTGCAGCCAAAAACATGCACGCGTTCCATTGCCTTCAATGGCAAAACGTGCACGTTTGGCGATTCCCTTGTGGGAGCGAGCAGCTGGCACCATATGGTATCAATTATTGCGCCTTGCTACTCGCTCCCGCAAGGTCATCGCACAGGCCCCCTCCTCTCTCTCTCCGTCCCACTGCTGCCGTGCGAGGCGAGCGCGTGCTTATTTTTGTTAGACACGGGAGATTAAGTGATTTGCCCAGAATCACAGAATGTTGAGCGTCCCTGCTGCTTATGCGCACACAATTCTAGATTTATTCTGCAGTAACTTCTTGTTTTCTAATGCAGGGTAAATAATCACAAACCGTTGATATCGATGTTGTACTGCTCAATTGAAAATATATCGGAATTGGAAGCCATTAGAGCGCTTTGTAAGTACCAGATTACATTACACAACGTAAATGTTTTAAGTTTTAAGCACGAGAAGAAGAGTGTTTTTCCAGGGAAAACAGGATGTTATCCCAAAGCCGGGATTGAAACCTAGCTCACCAAATCCAGTGTCTGCAGCTCTGGCAGCTAGACCACATATGCGCTGTTCGCTTGACAGTAATGTGTCACTTTATTTGGCCACATTGCTTCTGTCATCACATGGCATTGTGGCAGATGTTCCAAGGTAGCAGGAGAAAGTTGGTGAAGCTGCTGCCCCGGCATGTCCAATGTACACAAGAATGCGTGCGTGCTTCTCCGCCTGTCTGCTGTCGCGATAGTCTTAGGGAATTAATAGACACATTCTCTGGGGCTCCCATCCAGCTGCGTCATTCATTCGACTCGCGCAGTTCGCCTCATCGGCCTTACACCTGTGTGACCTTTAACGCGCATTCTGTATGGTGCACGGCCCCTGGTTAATAGGAATGAGACAAGAGGCAGATGCATGTTTTTCACTGGAAAGACACTTCAAGTGGTATTGCTCAGGTGTGCTAGTTTGCTAGACTTAAGCCTAGCTTCCATGCAAGTCTTAATACACAATATTGGGCTCTACCGCGATAAATCCAGAATAGTGTTCAGGGACGTAGTTTCGGGGGGAGGGCGAATGGAGGGTGCACCGCACACTACTAATAATTTTGGCCTGACAGTGATAGTCGGGGTCATCCCAAAAGAGAGCTGGCATGTAAATCGTACAACAAACATCATACAACAAGTATTTGCAATGCAATAGGTCACGCATTCGCGAGAGTTTTAGCTATTAGCGTTATAAATGACAATGCCTTTCATTTATGTGCTAGTTTACTAAACAGATCAATACCAAGCATTGGCATAGCCAATAGGTCTCGGCTTTAGGACCTTATAAATGTTTGTGGTGGTGTTCAGTAGAGCAGAGTGATGTAGAGTGGCAGAGAGAGCAGTGGCATAGATTGGTGCAGAGTAGAGTGGCATAGAGTTCAGTGGTATAGAATGGAGTGATGCAAAAACAACAGTTTATGGACAGAATGCAGAACAATGTCATACATTCACCCCAGTACAGAGATCTGGGCCTAAATCCATCGTTTTTTTGCAATCCACACCACCCTAGTTCAGACATGGCCATATGCAAATCAGTCTTGACCCTGTGCCTCTTGGGAACAGTCCAGCTCGAACTGCCAAACCATGTCTTTCCTGGACCGGCATCAAGAATCCTAGGACCGGTTTCTGGCTATCAGCCATCATCAGCCAGGATAGTTTGTCTCCAGTGGTGTGGAGAGCATGGGACTCACGTCTGAGCATACCCATGCCACTTGGGGTGACAAATGCAAAAACAACAGTTGATGGACAGACTGCAGAACAATGTCATACATTCACCCCAGTACAGAGATCTGGGCCTAAATCCATTGTTTTTTTGCACTCCACACCACCCCAGTTCAGGCATGGCCATATCCAAATCAGTCTTGACCCTGTGCCTCTTGGGAACAGTCCAGCCCGAACTGCCAAGCCATGTCTTTCCTGGACCGGAATCAAGCACCCTAGTTCAGACATGGCCATATGCAAATCAGTCTTGACCCTGTGCCTCTTGGGAACAGTCCAGCTCGAACTGCCAAGCCATGTCTTTCCTGGACCGGAATCAAGCATCCTAGGACCGGTTTCTGGCTATCAGCCATCATCAGCCAGGATAGCTTGACTCCAGTAGTGTGGAGAGCATGGGACACACGTCTGAGCATACCCATGCCACTTGGGGTGACAAATGCAAAAACAACAGTTGATGGACAGAATGCAGAACAATGTCATACATTCACCCCAGTACAGAGATCTAGGCCTAAATCCATCATTTTTCTGCACTCCACACCACCCCAGGGTGAATGTTTTGCTACTGGGGGTGAATGTTTTGCCAATGTGCAACATTCCTTCCATCATCTTGTGTGTTTTGCTGTTCATCCTTTGTGGGAAGGGTATGCCCAGACGTGGGTCCCGTGCTCACTAAGACACTGGAGTCAAACTATCCTGGCTGAAGAAGGCTGATAGCCAGAAACCGGTCCTAGGATGCTTGATTCCGGTCCAGGAAAGACATGGCTTGGCAGTTCGGGCTGGACTGTTTCCATGAGGCACAGGGTCAAGACTGATTTGCATATGGCCATGTCTGAACTGGGGTGGCTTGGTGAGCAAAATAACGATGAATTAAACCCAGATCTGTGACTGGGGGTGAATGTTTTGCCATTGTGCAACATTCCGTCCATCATCTTGTGTGTTTTGCTGTTCATCCTATGTGGGAAGGGTATGCCCAGACGTGGGTCCCATGCTCACATAGACACTGGAGTCAAGCTATCCTGGCTGAAGACAGCTGATAGCCAGAAACCGGTTCTAGGATGCTTGATTCTGGTCCAGGAAAGACATGGCTTGGCAGTTTGGGTTGGACTGTTCCCATGAGGCACAGGGTCAAGACTGATTTGCATATGGCCATGTCTGAACTGGGGTGGCTTAGTGAGCAAAATAACTATGGATTACACCCAGATCTGTGACTGGGGGTGAATGTTTTGCCATTGTGCAACATTCCGTCTATCATCTTGTGAGTTTTGCTGTTCACCCTATGTGGAATGGGTATGCCCAGACGTGGGTCCCGTGCTCACTAAGCCACTGGAGTCAAGCTATACTGGCTGAAGACGGCTGATAGCCAGAAACCGGTCCTAGGATGCTTGGTTCTGGTCCAGGAAAGACATGGCTTGGCAGTTCGGGCTGGACTGTTCCCATGAGGCACAGGGTCAAGACTGATTTGCATTTGGCCATGTCTGAACTGGGGTGACTTGGTGAGCAAAAATTACGATGGATTAAACCCAGATCTGTGACTGGGGGTGAATGTTTTGCCATTGTGCAACATTCCGCCCATCATCTTGTGTGTTTTGCTGTTCATAGAATGGAGTGACACAGAGTGCAATGGTGTAGAGTGCAGTGATGCAGAGTAGAGTGGCGTAGAGTTCACTGGCATAGAGTGCAGTAGTGGTTTGTGTAGTGTTTCAGAGTCCAAGAGTCCAGTGTCATAAAGTGCAGTAGTGCAGAGTGGCAGAGTGCAGTGGTGTAGAGTGCAATGGCATAAAGTGCAGTGGTATAGAATGCAGTGGCATAGAGTGCAGTGACATTCAGAGCAGTGGTGTAGAGTATAGTGGTGCAGAGTAGTGTGTCATAGCGTGCAGTTGTGTACAGTGCATTGGCGTACAGTGCAGTGATTTATAGTAGAGTGGCATAGAGTGCACTGGCATAAAGTGGAGTAGAGTGGGTAAGAGTGCAGTGACGTAGAGTAGATTGCTTCAGAGCAGAGTGAAGTGGCATATAGTGTAAGGACATAGAGTAAAGTGGTGTAGAGTGCAGTGGAATAGAGTGCAGTGGTGCAGAGTAGATTAGAACTGTGTACAGTGAATTGGTGAAGAGCACAGGTGCACAGAGTTGAGTGTTACAGAGTAAAGTGCATTGGCGTAGAGTGTATTGGCATAGAGTGCATTGGCACAAAGTGCAGTGTTGCAGAGTATATTGGAGTGGCCTAGACTGGAGTGGTGTAGACTGCAATCGCAAGGGGGCAGTGGTGTAGAGAAGAGTTGTGTAGAATGATTTGTCACAAATTGAGTGGTACACATTAGAGTAGAGAGACGCAGAGTGAAGTTGTATTGAGTGCTGAGGTGCAGAGGGGAGTGCTGCAGAGTGGAATAGAATGCAGTGGCACAGAGTGCAGTGGTGTGGAGTTATGTCAAGTGGCCTGGTGCAGAGTGGAGTGTAGTGGTGTGGAGTGGTGCAGAGAAAAATGGAGTGGTGTAGAATGGAGTATGCATGGTAGCACACTGCCATTACAGACAACACATTTTCAAGTTTACATTTGCACATACACACAGTTTTACTAATAAAACTATATGGCCCTCAAACGATAAGTGTGGAAGAATGGATCATGTAATGATTCGTTTTTATCATAATGAAGTATTTGTTTCCAACACACTTCAGAATTAACACAAAATTTGTCTCATTGTGTTCCCTATTGTGATATATTCTGAAATACTGGTACAGTTCATTTTAATGTTGCTGTGTGCTAGAAAAAAATCCTTCCTAACCCCAGTATCCAGCAAGAGTGTCACATAAATCCTCCCATTTGAAGTCAGAGAAAGTCAAGTAAAGACCATGCGCCCTCTGAAGACAGAGCCTGAAATGTTACCTCGGTATTTGAATGCACAGAAAATGTAATAAGATAAGAACAAGATTACAGGCCTGTTTACAGAAAGGAGCACTTGTGGAAGAATACAAGGGGAGTTGATGGGGAAAGGCTTTGCTCCTTGGTAGGGACAAACTCACCCTAGACAGCATAAAACAAATAAAGCCAGCAAATAGAAAGCAAGAAAATGTGAGTTACAAACCACAAATCAATTGGTAAGCAACAGGTGGAATACATTTCCATGGAAGCTTTTCTGAATGTCGCCATGATGTTTTAATAAGCTTCGACCTAAAAATGAAGCAAACTTCGAAACCCCTCAAGCAGTCCCCCAACAGAGCACAAGTAGAATAATATTCAGCACCAAGACAAAAAGTTTTAAAAAGTTTAAAAACAGAGGTATCCGCAGATAAAACAAAATTAGGTACAAGCACAGCCTGTTCTTCAGCTATTTTGGCATTGTGGGCTCACTGACAGAATATCATTCACAACAATATTGTGATACAGTCAAGTCTAGACAAAACTACTGATTACAAAAATATTACTTCACTATACTGATAATGGTCAGTATACACATATTGAAAATATATATAATGTTTCACACTAATATCGTAATATCATTAAAAATAATAAAAAATATTATTTTTCATTTTATATATTGCATTAAATGGTAAATCTTAAATATTTTAACATTAATACAATGTATATTAAATATTTGTAAATAATATTTAGAAATATATATAAATATATACGCATTTAAAAACACACACATATATATATATATATATATATATATATATATATATATATATATATATATATATATATATATATATATATATATATATATATATATATATATATATATATATATATATATGGAAAACAACTCCTGGAACAGAAAAAGCGAACTCCTCCACCAGGAACGGACCACCACACAGGTTTTCGAAAATTACAGTGCTTTTTATTCAGCCTCTCACAACATGACGCGTTTCAACCGGGTTGCCCCGGCCTTGATCACATGACGTGTCAGGAAAAACTCCACCCTTAAGTACTATGAATCAATGTAAAACCCTCCCATTCTTTTCATGAACAGGGTAAGTAGACTATAAAAGTACATAGTGCTAATGTGCAAAAACATTTCTTGTTGCTGAAGTTCAACCATTTAATTTTATAAATTATTCGACATAATTTAAATGTCAAAAATTAATAAAGGTCAATGAACTTCAATAATTTAGAAAAATCCGGGGCAAGTGCCCGATACTATTCTATGAAATGTAATATTCATCTTGTACAAATCTGAAAACAATTGATCATAGTAAAACCCATTAGTGCAAATAAAACATGTGGTTGAACACAACCTTTCATGATTGATAAGTTAAAAATTAATTAGAGAATGAACGGATGCATTTTATCAAGCAATCATGCATACAACCACCCAGAGATACATTTCTTATTAAATATACTGATGGTATTATAACTTGAAACTAGAAAAGTTGATATATTCTATTAAAAAGGATCAATTCACAGCAAATAAATATATATATATATATATAAATATGTATAAAATTGTATATAAAATTAGAAAATAGATTAGATATTTCCGTGGATTCTTAATAAAGTGCTAATCAGCATTGACGAATTCATAATAGATTGATAACCCTCTCTTTAGAAAACCCTATAGTCAAACCAGAACATACTAGAAGACCAACTAGGTAATATACAATAAAAGGTTCCATTTAAAATCCATTATATCCAACAAATTCATAATATGTTTTACACATCTATATAAAATCTAAATTCATATATATACACATCTATAGCATATCTGTATCAGAGGAGCATAAACCAACATGAAGTAAACATATTCTTATAAATTCATTAATCTGATATTGAGCCCAATATCAGATATACATATAAAGCTATTATTAGTCCCAACTAAATGTTATAAATTGTATTCATAGAAAATTAACCATACCCTCTCCTGTGTTCAAACCGTTAGGTATCTTGGTGTTTAGTCTTACAATGTATTTACTCTCTAACTGACGGAGTTTCTTCTCCCTATCTCCGCCACGTATTGATTTTGGAACAGAGTCGATTACATAGTATTTTAGGTCATCCAATTTATTTTGATGTACAAGTTTAAAATGCCGAGCAACCGGATAAGATGGATCCGAATTCACAATTGCTCGCAAATGTTGGAGGATCCTATTAAACACAGGGAGTTTAGTACTACCGATATAAGATAATTGACATGTACATTCTAGGACATATACCGCACAATCGGTTTTACAGGTATAATAACCATTAATCTTATTAGGAGTTCCTGAAAAGGGGTCAGTAAAAAATTGTTTATTTACACCAAATTTGCAAGCCCGACAAGAGAAGCATTTAACAAAGCCTCTCTTGTCAGTCAGCCAGTTCTTCATTTCTGTTACCTCAGGACTGGTTTTAACTAGAGCATCTCGCATAGATGGAGCTCTTCTGAAAGTGACAGTAGGCTGGTTCAGTAATTCAGGCGACAAAATAATGTCAGTGTGGAGAATAGGCCAATGTCTATTGACAATTCTCCTAATATCATGTTCCTGACTACTATAGGTGGTGATTAGTCTTACTGGTATAGGAGCAGTTGTTATGACCTGACTATCATTAGACACCTCCCTGACCTCTATTGTGCTGGATGTATTTAATTTGTCTAGAGCCAACTGGAGATCTTTTAGACTATAGCCTCTCTTCAGGAATCTTTCCTTAGCTTCACTAATATCGTAATATCATTAAAAATAATAAAAAATATTATTTTTCATTTTATATATTGCATTAAATGGTAAATCTTAAATATTTTAACATTAATACAATGTATATTAAATATTTGTAAATAATATTTAGAAATATATATAAATATATACGCATTTAAAAACACACACACGTATATATATATATATATATATATATATATATATATATATATATATATATATATATATATATATATATATATTCACTGAAAAAACCATAGGTTATAGGCCATATATAGTTAGGAATTAGCCTTTTCAAAACCTTATTTTACTCACACAAAACCATTGAAATTTCATATATAGTTAGCTCCACTAACTATATATCGCGCACCCGCAATCCACTGCTGATGATGTCACATATTACATCATTCATGACATGGTTAGTGACATCACTGATGACATCACTGATGACATCTCAAATGACATCACTGATGACATCATTGATGACAACATCCAGTGACTGTATGTTTCTGTAAAGTTAAAATATGTCTTACATATTGAAGAATGAGTGGGTGTATAAGTGTCTGGATGAAGGATTTAGTAGGTGCATGACTGACTGTATGAGTGAGTGAATAAATGTGTCTCACTGAGTGCATGGGTTAGTGACTAAACTGTTTTAATTTGTGCATCATTATATCTGTTGTTCTACAAACTGCTGCATATGTTGATCAGTAGCTATATGAGTAACTGTATGGGTTATTCATTGGTTGTCCAAGTATTTGTATGGGAAACTGAGTGTGTGTGTATGGGTGGCTGGGAGGTGTGTGACTCTGTACATAGATGTGTGAGTAGTTGATTCACTATATGTATGGGTTCAAAAGTGCATGTGGAAACAGCTGTATGGGCGGTTGACTGTGCATGAGTGTATTGGTGAGTGAATGGATATCTCAGTGCTACATGTCAAAGTAAGTACATATGTAAAACACAGTACATGTGAGAGTTGACATATATAAATATCTGTGCATAAGAGCCAGTGAATGTGTGAGTGGCTGTATGGATCATTGTGAACATGTATCAGGGATTGTATAAGAGAATAAAGTAAATATGTGTTAGTATATGTTTGAATAAGTAAGGTGTGTATAACTGTATAGTTGAGAAAATGGAGGTGTGATTGATTTTTTGCATAACTGGCTAGGTGTGTGAGTAACTCCATGGATGAGTGACAGTCTGTGACTGTCTGTTTACACTGATTGTATCTAAGGTTATATTAGAGTCTGAAGAGGTTCATGGTATTATCACATGAATGATATCATCAGTGATGTGATCAGTCATGTCAAATGAGATGTTATCAGTGATTTTATCAGTGATGTCATTTGAGATGTCATCAGTGATGTCATTTGAGATGTCATCAGTGATGTCATTTGAGATGTCATCAGTGATGTCATCAGTGATGTCACTAACCATGTCATGAATGATGTAATATGTGACATCATCAGCAGTGGATTGCGGGTGCGCGATATATAGTTAGTGGAACTAACTATATATGAAATTTCAATGGTTTTGTGTGAGTAAAATAAGGTTTTGAAAAGGCTAATTCCTAACTATATATGGCCTATAACCTATGGTTTTTTCAGTGAATTTCATTGGTTTTTTAATAGCAAATATCAAAAGCTGTAAAATGTCAAGTACGTGATAGGTAAAAACTTTTTCGTGTTTATGCACGCTGATGTGCTTTGAACGCTGCCCCCCTCCCCTCTTTTCTCTTAGTAGTACTCTCTCTTTGCAGATAGTGAAGAGTAGTTAAAGCAGGCCTTTACCCCCGTTGTAATCCGTCGTGCCTGCTTGTCTCTCCATTTGATTGATTGTTATCCAAGTATTTACTGTTTTACAATTGATTCTCTTTGGTTCATTCTCTATTTACAAACAAGCACAAAGTCGCAATACTCTGTTTAGTCTTTGCAGATAGTGAAAAATCGTGTAAAAAAATAAAATTAATCGAGCAAAATCAGTAGGCCACTAATTGGATCTCTTTTTGACCTCGCTAAAATAGAAATATTAGGAACAACCCTTCATGAGAAATACGAAAATAGTGAGATGAACTGAGCTCCACACCATGAGGGCTTCAAGACAGCTCGGCTCCGTCACCCACCCCGCCCAAAATAACGACAAACCCTATGCAAATATTAAAAATATAGACAACACACCAGCAAAGAAACAGGGTAAAACATTTTATTAAATAACTATTTACATAACTATTTTATACTTTTTATTGCCCGATCCGGCTAGCTCAATCGATCGAGCATGAAACTCATGCACTCTGATAGCAAGCGTTGCTACTGATGCTATGCAGACCAAAACTGGTTTTCAGTTTGTACATTTTTCTAGATTTTTCCATCCAAGGTTGGTTGAGTTTGTAGAACGATGGCTTCAGATTTTCAACATACGGTGTGGTGGCGCGGACTGGGAGGGGGCGCTTCGCTCCTGCCCCCTCCCCAAGTAAGATTTTCATACGTGAAAGTACGTTAATGGTTTTGGTCCCTGAGTTGCTTCAATGTCACTGCCATTCTCAAATGGCATAAGTTCTGGATGTTGGGTGCCATAGTTCAGAGTTCTGAGCAGCGCTTGTAACACTGTCTGAAGCTTATTTCCACCTACTGCAGCTTCACTATTCTCAAAGTAAGTGAGTGTCATTTGTGGACCTGACTGCATTTGAAAACAATGTGATATGGTACCTCCCTAAACCGCTTGACGGAGGCCCCCGAGGGGCGGTGTGATGGCACGGACTCGGAGAAGATGCTTGGCTCCGACCCCCTCCCCAAGTCTTATAGCATCGGTTTAGCCTGAAATCGCCCCCGACATAGGCGGCCGGCTCCCGGGGTCCGGCGGAACTTTTTGCCTTTTGATGACTCTTCTATTCTGGACCTTGTCCCACAATCCGTTTGACCTGAAGACACGCTGTAGTGGGGCGCCCCTTTACCATTTTAGTTGCCATTCCGCCCGCTTTTGCTACACTGTGCCTCTTCCGCCATTCAGCTGTTTACCGCCCGCTCTTGCGACTACAGCGTCTCGCTCACCATGTAGTTGAGTTGCTCCCGCTCTTGCGATGCAACGATAGGCGACTGCCATAGGACTCTCAAAATGGCGGCCGGCTCTTCAGATTTGGGCGTGGTCCACTAAAATGGCCCTGGGACACCTTGGAACTCGGACGCTTCCCTGATAGGGCTTGGGTCCCATTCTCGAAAGCGTCCCCTCAGCCGTGAAGATTCTACAAAAGTCTTGGGGGCCCCCGACTCCCGCAGGCTTCTGGTGGGGAGCGGCTGCCATGTCTGCTCGTGGAATGGCCACGACGGAGCTACGAGATGGTAGTGCTCTCATGCTGACGCCAGCTTTAGTCTGAAACATCCAGAAACACTGTAGACTACCAATTCGATCAGTTCCGGTAGCGCCCCAACATGACCCGGTAGAGAAGAACTTGCCCTCCCCTCTTTGACTGATGGTTCTTGTTGCCTGTCCCCTCTGTTGTCATTTTACAGAACTTTTTGGACTGCTGAAAGGGGTTGTGTTCCGAACGCTGGTTGGTGGAGACATTTTGACTATATTCTTGACCTACGTTGTCGCGTAATGCGTTATATGACACGCCGCGTTAGCGCACCCGGAAGTGATCCGGGGCGCGGCGCGCAGCGCGTAACGTAAGCATAACAGGTCATGTGACTTGTTAATAAAACTTTTTATTGGTTCATTTTACTTTTGTTATTTTAATAATGAAAAGCTTGGTCATATGACCTAAAAAATACGCTTTTTATTGATTTCGAACTTTTTTTTTTATAACATATATGTTATAATATTCCAGGCTAATGTACTTTCCCGGAAAATTTACAACTGTCCTGCAAGTAAAATATATTCCTTTTTCGAGAAAAAGGGCGTTTCTTCGTTCCATGACGGAGCCGTTGAGTAAAAGAGACTCGGCCTGCTGTCTTACTCGCCGATACGCCTGATTATCAGATTCTTATCGATCACTTTATGTTGCAGGAGTGGAAAACACAACTGCCCTTGACCATTTATCTTTACTGCGTTCCTACATATTATACCTTTTATCCGTCATGTAATTGGACTGCTTTATTTCACTTGCCTTTTACTGATTCTAAAACAGTGACTAAAAGTAAAAACTTTACCAATGTAAATACTACTACCATGTTTTGTTTTAAAAACCTTTATTGTGAAAATGTCAGTATACAAATACGGGCCTATAACCACGTGGGCCGGCCACGGAGCAAACTGAAATCGTATATGATGAGGAGACATTTACATTATAGAGGAACGTAACGAACGAGCCATTAGGTTGCAAGAACTAAGGTGTCTAACAGTTGCGGAATCGGTGGACGTACATTTTGTAATTAAAATACGACAGGGCCACTTACAAAAAAGTTATCTAGATATACATTTGCGTGCAAGTACCATGGGTGACGTTAATTCGAACTTTCAATAGTACAGTAATCAATAACACATCAGAACTTAATATCAATAGGGATGTCGAAATATTCAATCAATTCTCGTCCCCGCCCGCCATGAGCATCAAAACTGCATTCATATCTCGTGATATCAACGTTGTTCAACCAGTACACAACAAGGAGTTACGAGTCCCATTTATACCGGCGCCATTTTGGGCGAGGCCGGGCAGGTCCAAGATATAGTCAAAATGTCTCCACCAACCATCGGCCAGACCAGAACCCCTTTCGGCCCTTTATGCTACAAGATGGTGTCTTCCATTCAGAAAATATTGTTGGCAGCATTTTGAAAGGAAAGATAAACAGCCGTTCTCCTAGTGAGTCTCACATTGTTACATTTAGGAAGAATGTTGAAGAGTAATATGTGGAAAATCTGAAGCCATTTTTCTACAAACTCTCAATCAGCCTTGGATGGAAAAAAAAATCCTGAAGAATGTACAAACTGAAAACCAATTTTTGTCTGTATAGCATCAACAGCAACGCTTGAGTCAGCTTTGTGTCAAACCGCCATTTTCATTCAATCAATAGCGTCCCCCTGCACACATTCAGGGACCTGGTCGTGTCTTCAGGTGAAACGGATTGTGGGACAAGAAGCAGAAAGGAAAAGGAAAAAAGTTCCGCCGGACCTCGGGAGCCGGCCGCCTATGTCATGTGCGATCTTTGGCCACACCAGGGCAATAGTGAAGCTGCAGCAGGTGCAAATAAGCTTCAGACAGTCTTCAACTTAGTCTGATTCTTATAATAAGTGCGTCGACAACACACACAAGTGAAATTAGGCCTCTCACTTGATTTCATTTGACTTTCGGCGCAGCATTGTAGGATGGCCACACCAGTGCGGCAACTTGCTGGACACAACCTCGGTGCCATCCGGATCTCGGCGCGTTCGAGTCACTGTACCGCAAGAGTGACCGAAACTCAGCTGGACACGCCGTCTTTCGGCGCAGCATTGTAGGATGGCCACACCAGTACGGCAATTTGCTGGACACCACCTCGGTGCCATCCGGATCTCGGCGCGTTGTGCTGCCTTCGGCCTACTGTAGCCGCAAGTGCGGACGCAACTCAGTTGGACGGCGAGTGAAAAGATAAGGGGCGCCGCACTGCAGCCGAGGAGCCTCCATCTTGGGGGAGACGCACAGCCCCCACTGACTGACGCGACCTCACAGGCCAATGGGGCGCCCCACGCCGACTTTCGGCGCAGCATTGTAGGATAGCCACACCAGTGCAGCAACTTGCTGGACACTAACTCGGTGCCATCCGGATCTCGGCGCGTTGTGCTGCCTTCGGCCTATTCGCACACCGGTCCGCTACTGACGCCGCCTCACGTGCCAAAGGATTTTCTACGCTTTTTGTAGCCCTATGCCGCATAACAGGTCATGTGACTTGTTTATAAAACTTTTCATTGGTTCATTTTACTTTTGGTTTCCTAAAGATGGAAGGCTTGGTCATATGACCTAAAAATAACACTTTTCATTGGTTTAGAACATTTTTTTTTCCCAAACGATGAAAGCCCCACCTTGTTTCTGGATGATTCAGACTGAAGCTGGCGTCACCATGAGAGCACCACCATCTCGTGGCTCCGTCGTGGTCATTCCGCGAGCAATCATGGCAGCCGCTCCCCACCGGAAGCCTGCAGGAGTCGAGGGCCCCCAAGACTTTTGTAGAATCTTCACGGCTGAGGGGACGCTTTCGAGAATGGAGCCCAAGCCCTAGCAGGCAAGCGTCCGAGTTCCAAGGTGTCCCAGGGCCATTTTAGTGGACCAGGCCCAAAACCGAAGAGCCGGCCGCCATTTTAAGAGTCCTGTGGCAGCCGCCTATCGCTGCACTGCAAGAGTGGGAGCAACTTAACTACATGGTGAGCGAGACGCTGTAGCCGCAAGAGCGGGCGCAACTCAGCTGGATGGCCGCCACCTGGGGAGGCCCGTTCACGCCGCCTCCCCCACGCCCCCCCCCCCCGGGCCGCCCCACGCCAATTTTCGGAGCAGCATTGTAGGATACCAAAACCAGTGCAGCAGTTTACTGGACATCACCTGGGTGCCATCCACATCTCAGCGCGTTCTGCTGCCTTGGGACTATTCGCACAACAGACCGCTACTGACGAGGCCTCCCCCCGCACCACCCGGGACGCCCACGCTGTTTTTCTGAGCTGCATTGTAGGATCCCAAAAACCAGTGCGGCACCCAGGTGACATCACCTGGGTGCCGTCCAGAACTCAGCAAGTTGTGCTGCCTTGGGACTATTCGCACAAAAGACAGCTTCTGACCATTGTTGCTTTTTTTTGTCAAAAATGTTTAAATGTTTGTTACAGTTTTTGTTCCGTTGGTTATATTTAAAAGTTAATAAAGTTTTATAATCCCACTTTGTTGGAGTGCTATATATTTTTAAAAAATTGGGTGAATGGGGCCTTGAATCGGGTTATTGTCATGTGTGGGCTTTGCAAGTGTACTGCTACAGGATCTGACATTTCAAACTCAAATGCACGTTCTTTTTCTTACCTTTCCGAAGCATGGAGCGCAATAGCAGGCAGAGAAAGGGTGATGCAAGTGTTGAACACTGCCTGGCAAGTTGCTGGCAGTGCCCCCCCCCACCCCCCCCGCCCGCTCCTGAAAGAGGACACACACACACCGCCGCCCCGAGTACTTCACAGATCTTTAAAAGACCATGCGCTTGTTCATGAGGCTTAAATGGTTTATCACCCCTTCTAGAACCCCTGCATCGACCCTCTGACGTTTCCTGGAAAAATTACCACGTAACACAATACCAAGCCTTGTCAGCTAAAACCCCCAAGGAATCGTGGGGCATATTATCAAGGGGGTTTATCTCCGCTTTTTTGGCTTTAAATGCCAAGAAAGCGGAGATAAAATTATCTCCCTATTACCAAGCTGTCGCTAACACCAGTTAGTGACAGCTAAAAGGAGATAGCGACCATCTTGGGCCCCGCTTTGCATGTCAGTGATATTTATCACTAATGACATGCAAAGTGGGCGTGCCAAGATGTTAGCGACTGGAAACAGTCCCTAACATCGCTATCTCCTATTACCAACTTTTGGAGATATTCGCGCTATCTCCAAAAGCTAACACCTGAACTGAGCAGTTCTTAGCCATGTTATCCAATGGGAGGTGGATAACATGGCTAAGAGCATTTGCTCGATAAGGCATGAATATCGCTGACTTTTCAGCGATATTCATGCATTGCGGCCGTTTTTTATCGCATTTGCGATAAACCTTGCTAATAGCAAGGTTTATCTGCGATAAAAATCGCCGATGTGCGGCGATAATTTTTGTCTCTAGACAAAAATTATCGCTAGTTGTTGGTAATATGCCCCCGGGTTTTTGCTTGCAGAAATCGGGAGGCGGGAGACTAGCACTGAAATCAGTAGTCTCACGCCTGAATCTGGAGGGTTGGCATGTCTGGATTCTCTACAGCTGGGGCCATAAACTACATCCGCAGGGCTAGGTGATAGCCTGGGACCGGCCTGGCATCTAAAATGGCTGCCGTGCACGACAAAATTGTGGCATTGGAAAAAAGGCAAGATGGCGCAGACAATGTTTATCAATAAGGATTCATTTATAACAAAATATTTTATCGCACTGACAAATTGGCGGTCAACACTTCCTGATTTCCATCGAATCGAACGTTAACAGACGTCATGCAGCAAAAAAAAAAAAAGCTCACGCACAGCCGCTGGAAGACATGTATCAACATATATGAGCCTCCTCAGCCACCCTCAGAAAACATAAGGGATTAGGATACGTCTCCCGCACCCCCTTATACCTAGTAATTTAATTAAAACGAAGCACAAAATGGCGAATTTCCGTTTCGCTACCAGTTTGCGGCCCAGTTCGCGGCCCGTGAAGCGCTTCTACCGTGAAAAATAATTTTTTTTTTATTTTCCCCACGGGACCCTTTAATAACCCCAACATCATTCCTAGGGGGTCAAGAGGGGTATACCTTGCCCCCTTTCATTAAATTCCCCCTTCGTTTTTCACCTCTTCTTCTCTCTCGATCCTACCGAGAGATAAGATGGCGGCCGCTCCGGACTGTTTAGAATGTTGACAGACACCGGGGAGCCAATCAGCTTCGCATCGCAAAGTTCCGTTTCGCGAAAAGTAAGCGGACCGGAGCGCAGCCCGGAGCGCTGTTACAGATATATATCTTGTTTTGAACGTTAATTTCTCAAAATCCACCGGAGCACATATATTGAGACCTAGCAAAGGCACATCGGGCTAACAGTCCCTACAATTTTGCCAAGTTTCGTGCAAATCCATTCAGCCGTTCGAGCTAAAAGTGAGGCCAAAGGCCCTATGGAAATTAACATGGGAAAACGCGTTTTGGGAGCCCCCTTTTTTCTCGGCCCCCCCTTGACGAAACCCCCCCAAATTTTCAGGGGCTGCTCAGAAACAAAATGTGCCATTTTCCTGAAAATTTCAGCCGATTCCGTCCACAAACGCCAAAGTTATTAGACATAGAATTTTCAAAAGTTCCATAGACAAATAATCCTAACTATATATACCTACTGGCGAACGCCAGTAGGTAATATATATATATATATATATATATATATATATATATATATATATATATATATATATATATATATATATATATCCTACTGGTGGTAGGGTGGTACAGTTAGGACCTAGTTTCCATAGGAAAAGCATTTTTGACTTGCCTATAATTTTGGCACTGTTTGATGAATCTTCATGAACTTGTCAGATAAAAATGCCCCCCACTTTTGTCTAGTTGTGCATGGAAAGTTTCAGGTTGATCCGTCCAATGTTGATTCCCACAGAGCTTTTAGGCATGACCACATCCCGAACCGCTGAATGGAATTGCACCATATTTGGCAGAAAGGTATATCTTGGCCCAGAAAGCATGCTTTTTGTGGTTTGGTGTAAATCCATTGGGTAGTTTTTGAGATAATAATGGAAAGGTACTATAGATAGCTAGAGGTGCAAATCCTTTGCAAATCCATCACAACACTTAGCGAGTCCACACGCCAATAGCAATGCCGTGATTGGTTGGCCACAATCTGAGTAGAAAGTTGCAGCCACCATTTTAGATATCGGAGAACATTCCCCGGTTGCAAAAATTGAGATGTAATATAATAGAAGGGGTCAGGGTAGATGTATCTTGACCCGAGGGGTGAAAAATAGAGGTCTGTGAAGGCCTCCTGATGGGCCAGAAAATACCCCAGAACAATTTTTTCCCACGTGCGAGGGTTTGTGAACCTGCCGCAATGCTCAGCTGGGCCCCGTGCACCACTGTGGGGAATTCACAAATTCGACCCAAATTATTTTTTTATTTTAAATAATACACTCTCACACACACTCATACAGCCTCTCACAGACCCACTCATACTCTCACTCAGGCACTCACATGTACACTCAGACACTGTCACACTCACTCACAGACCCACTCAGACACTCACACAAACATACCTACTCAGACACTGTCACACCCACTCATCAACCCTCTCAGACACTTACAGACCTACTCCGGCACTGTCCCACCCATTCACATACCTAGTCAGACACTCATATACCCACCCAGACCCACTTAGACACATTCCCACCCACTCACTCCCACTGCTAGACTCACTTAGACCCTCTCACACCCACTCACAGACACACTCAGACTATTATGCACCCACTCAGAGACCCACTCAGACACTCTTACACCCAGTCACAGACCCACTTACATACTTACTGGCAGACCCACTGAGACACTCATGCGCCCACTCAGACACTCACAAACACATTCAGAGACACACTCAGACACACACTCAGAGATCAACAGACACTAGACCCACTGAGACTCTCACACACCTACTCACAGACCCACTCAGACACGCATGCACTCATTCACAGACCCACAGATATACTCACATATGTACCACAAACCAATTCAGATACTGCTACACGTACTCACAGACCCACTCAGACATACTCACAATGACTTACAGACTTACTCAGACAGTCACACGTCCACTCAGCCATATGTGCACAGACCCACTTTAGACACTCCCACACCTACTCAGAGACCCACTCAAACATACATGCAGCCACTCATAGACCCACTCAGATACTCACATGCTCACTCACATACCACTCAGACACTGATGCAACCACTCATAGATTCACTCAGACCCTGGTAGACCCACTCAGACACTCTCACACCCACTCAGAGTCATCGGGACACTAATGTACGCACTCAGAGACCCACTCAGACACTCTTATATCTAGTCATAGACCCACTCAACCACTCACACACCCACTCACACAGCCATTGACACACACACTGAGTCATTCAAAGAGTTGTGAATCCCAAATGCACTTCTGTGTATTGGATGTGTGCCTTTTTTTTGTGGATTCATGACAGATATGCAAATTCGAATAAGAAATTTTAAAAAAGGATTTAAAAAGAAAATGAACCAGTATTTGGGAAAAGAGGTGGCTCTGAGAAGAGCATTTGTGTTGTAGACGATAACTACATATATAACAGGATGCAGTCTATCAAGTTGTTGAGGAACATCCTGTTCTCTTTCACTGTGAAATGAACTCCATATTTAATTGGATGGTGTAAATATGCAGGTGGCTAAAATTAGGAACTGATTTTCAGCAGAAAGTAAATGGATCTGTGATTGACTTTGGAATAATTTCAAAAATGGTATGCTATTTTGGATATGCTTATATTTCCAAACAGTCAACTACACCTGCTAGAGTTGAATTTGAAGCTAGTATGCTGTTAAGAGAAAGCTTTGTGAACTCTTGACCTACTGGTACAAGAGAGTGTTTCAAATGGGGTTATGTTATGTTATGTTATAACGAGTTTTATTAAGCGCTCAGCCACTCGGACCGAGTGTCCCGGCGCTGTCAGACCCAACACAACACAACCATCACGACCAGGGCAGTTAATTGCAGAACAACCACGTCTTCAGCTCTTTCCTAAGCTACAAAAGGGTCCCGCATTTCCTAAGAGACAGTGGCAGTGCATTCCAGGCTCGAGGAGCAAGATAGCCAAAAGAGCGGCCCCCGATGCGAGCACGCCTGACTGCCGGGACAGAGGCCAGTGAAAGGGACGCAGAGCGAAGTGCTCTGGATGGAATATGAAATCTCAGCCGCTTCCTTAGGTAACCTGCACCAGAGCCATGGAGTGCCTTAAATGCCAAGGTCAACGTCTTAAACTCGATGCGTTTCCGTATCGGAAGCCAATGGAGGGATTTCAGCAGGACACTGAGCTAAAACAGTATGGGGGAAGAGTTCTAAAGAGGCTGTACTGTAAAAGTTAGAAGGAGAGTGGTTTAGACACATTGCTTATCATGGAGTATTTATTTTCTACGTCATTACTATTTTACAAAGTAAAATGTAGATGCAAAGTATTATCAGTACAACGTTAAATGCTTTTACTGGCTCCCATATAGATTCACAAATCCGCCCACAAACACTACCAGATTGGGATTCTTAACAGGAGAATAAGAAAGGGTTAAAAAAAACTGACCATTGAGAAATGGAATAACAAAACAAAATGAAAGGAAGGTTATGATTTGCTAAGTATATCAGTATCACTAAAGTACAATGGGAAAGGTTGCCTTTATTGGTTCTTTTGTGCTGAAAGTGACATACCTTTCTAGTACTTTAGACTTGACACTTGCCTGATAAGAGATTCCAAGAAATTCTGCATAAAAGATTGGAAAACAGGAAAGAGACTTCACAGATATGTTAGTAATGGTATACATTTACAAAGAATATGTATATACTGAGTTAAGATTGCTTGTTAAATGAATAAAATTGTGAAGGTTACTTACATATCCAGAAACTGCAGTTTCCTGACACGAGGCTGTGTGAGAGACAGTAGGAAAATCAGATTCAAGGCCTATTTGAAATAAAACATAGGAATCATATTAAGTATGTGAACAACAGAGTCCGGTCCGGATCTTGCAGAGAGCCTACAGCCAGTGGTGTTGAAGCGGCAGCAGTGAAAGAACAGCGAAAGAGCTCCGCTTCAAAGCCGGCTTTCCCGTCATCTTCAACTCGCCGAGTGTGCAAGGGAGCAAGGGGCCATTACCCTCCTTGCTTCCGGCTCCTTGACGTGACTACAGAAACTTGCGGGTGCTTACCACGAGACGCTGGAGGTCGGTGGCCTGCAATTCAAAGTCAATTCAAGTCAAAGGTCAGAGTGTAGCACGCAGAGCACGGTGAGTGGTGAGCACGAACGAAAGAATGGAAAGGGGCTGGCCTAGAGGAAGGTCCCCGAGATAGCCCTCCTCCCCCGCTTCGCTTTGATTTCGTGTCAGCACCTGCCTGCCCATTGCCAGAGCTTGAGTAATTATCCAGTGATCCGGTGGCCAACCGGAGAGATCAAAAGGAGACCGCCGTGAGGCCACGGAGGTCAGGTTGTGCAGAGGTCGCAGCGAGGCGAGGAAGAGGCAGAACATTGGCCATGAAGTGCGTCGGCATCGAGGTGCCTGGAGAGGCAAGGAAATAAGGGCACGGAGTTAAAAGCGTTTTTCAATCACCTTGCTACTCTGCTCGATAGGCCAATAAATTGTTAGGTTATTTCCGAATCTCCTAATCTCTCTGGTCCCAAAAACTTCAAAAGATTAAAATATTTTGTAATGCCATCCAGGTGCTTGCGCTCAAACGCACGAGTAGGCTCAGTCACTGCATTGTCAGGTTTGTCAGGTCCATTTGCAAGCTCAGCAAGTCGCTCCACGGGCCACCAAAGTCCCCTAAAACTCAAAAGAACTATCAGGCAAAGGAGAAATAGGGATCACCTTTCACATTTGAAAACCTATCCATCAGTGATGTCAAAGCTCACGAAGGATGTAAGGAGCTACACACGTGGTAAGGTGGCAAAGGAAGGGGCAAAGGAGGTCCAGGATGTCTAGGAGATGGACAGCTATGTAAAACCGGAGAATGAGGAGGGTGTTCAGTCCACTCTCCCAGAGTTTAAAGCGCCTCCTTTTCCCTCCTTAATAATTTACCATCAGAACACAGGCGAAAAACTTCAGTTGTCCTCATTTACACAACTTGCTGGTGGAAATGCTTTACAAGCAGAAGTGAAAGACAGTAGAATGGATATGGATCTAGCTGAGGGCAGAGCAGAAGTCTTTCCGGCTGAGAACCTGGACCGAAAGGAATTCTCATCACTGTTACCATTGGCAGGGTTGTTATCCTTGTTTGATAAACCCAAAACCACCCCCAGAAGATTCATTGAATGTAATTCTGGTTCTTCCCCACTGAATTTGTGTGAGCAGGCATCACAGATGCAACAGTCTACAGACCTTAGCCCTGGTGAAAAAGGAGGACTATACCCTGCCAGACATCGCTATACCACTGGAAAAAACCAAAGACCTGGAGGCGCATTTGAGAAAATCAATCACCGTGGATCCGGAAATGAGGCTGTCTCCGGTTTTATCAGCTGGTTGACCTCATATGCCCGCCCTGTACAGTAGTACCCCCACTATTTTTTCTCATGTTCATTCACTAGAATTGTCTGATGTGGGGGTATCAGACATATTTCTTGATCAGGGGGCACATGACATTCTGAATTCAGTCAAGAATGTATGAGGGGGTACTTTAGAGATCTTTTATGCATTGGAGAGAATTCTCTCATCAATTTTATCTTTGTTGGAGAAAACTACGGTCAATTCTTATCATTTATTGGAGGTTCTCTCTCCTATTTTAATGGGATCCAAGAACTTAACTCGGTTAATCAAGTAACAAATAAGTTAGCAAAGGTCCCTGTTAAGGAGGCCTCTACAGTTGTACCGCCTACAGGTAGTCCCCTAGTAAGCTTAGCTCTAGTTAAACAATATAAAGAGGGTACCCAGTCCACTAGTCTTGGGGGAAATTTAAATGTTACATCCCCAGTGCAGGTATACCCTATTTTTTGAAAATGTAACTTAAACACCTTGCGCATGGCAGGTCCCTCGATTAAACCAGTTTATTGAAGAAACTGCTAATACTTTAGTCACTGCGCACCTTGGAGAGGTTCCCCCACGGAGAGAAAGCAACACCCGACAAAGTCGGAGGGGAAGAAGAAGAACAGGATTCGATGTGTCCCTAAAAGGAAACAGAAAAAACTGTGGTTCCCTACCATAATTGAGGAGCCAAATAGCACAAAATCACCAACAAGTAGAAAAGTCCCTGGGCCCTCTGGGCAATCTATATTGAATGTTGGTCATAACGCAGGGCTAGTTAATGAGAATCAGCCAACCTTCTTGGACCCCGTGCCGAATATGTCATGGAGCCAAGAGGGTCAGGAAGAAAGAGGGTCTCCCAAAGTCACTATGGGTAACACTGAGATTCAGTGTTTTCCAAAATCATATGTCTCTAAGTTAGAACAGGGTTTGGTTAGCGGAGGTGCCACTCTTCCTCCTTTTGGACAGGATACTTTCCCAGTATGGTTTGATCCCGGCCACGGGAGAGTTGGGGAGGGGGGCTTAATCACAGTTTGTAGCAGTAATAGGGTTAGGTCAGAGAGGGGATTGGTCTTGGGGCCAATTGGCACACAGGGTCGGGTATCGGGCAGGTGAACAAGACCTTGCTTTTTGTCTCCCTGGTCGATACTGACACTCAATGTTACTGAATAGAAGCACCCTATTGAAGTTGTTATCAGAAATAGAGGACTTGCAACTGGTAACAAGCAAATACCTCCAGTTGGTTTATTTAGACCTGAGGAGTGACCCTCCAAACACTAGAGTCACATACACGTCAGGGGTAGTTTCAATGCTAGTACTGGCCAAAGTAGATTCCTTTTAGGAAAAGAGGGATAGACGTGCTCTCTTGTGTGAATTCTTGGCTTGTCCCATTTGAATCCTCAGGGAAGACCCATCAGGTGCCAGGTAGCGGGTTCCCCACTCCTGTGGGCATTATAACCCCTATAAATCCTAAAGACATTAAAATATTTGTAGGGAGAAGCCTTGGAAACATTATAAGCCCCCAAGTTCAAAGGCCTAGTCGTCCCATTATGGAGGATGAAATTGCTCAGTGGAGCTTTGTAGCTGGTACCCTGAATGGCTCAAAAGAAACTACAAAACTGCACTTGTTGCAGATGTAGCCAATTGGGAAGAATTCTATCCTGGAATCTAGCGGGATTAGGAAAAACTAATTGTAAGCTTAAATCGTCACTAGAATATGACCCTAAAATAATTTGCCTCCAGGAAATCTGGAACGGTGGGGATTTTCACTTCGAGAATTTCTTTGTATACTGTTGTGCAGCAAAATCTTCTGTAAAAGGGCATGCTAGCGGTGATTTAGCTATTTTACTTAGCTTAGCGCTGGGACCCCTATGGGTAGCCATGCACTTTACAAATGCTACTTCTATTCTATTCTTCTTCTATTCTACCACAAGATGGGATCCTGTGATTTACGTTCGTCCCTCAAAGTGTTATATGGGAGTGAAGTTGAAGATGTGTAAAGATAAATCAGGGCAAGCTGTTTCTTTTTTCTGGTAAAGTGTATATTCCCCCAGGGAGAACATCCAACTCAATGGTTGATTCCATCTGTTCCTATGTGCATAGGATAAGTAGCACTGAAGAATGCTCGCGGATTATGATGGTGGGTGATTTTAGTGCTAAAAGTTCCAATTGGTTCGGTCATGTTTTTTTCAAATCTTGAGTTGGAGGACGTATGGTCTAATCCGGATTCTTTACTGCCCGATCATTTAAGATCAGATAAACGAGGCCTGTTATTTTTGCATAATCTGAGAATGTTCGACCTAGTAATGTTAAATGGCAGATTCCCAGAGAATTCTCCAGCCTCCTATACTTACCGGGCCCATATGGTCATTCATTAATTGATTACATGGTGTTATCTTACCAACTTTTTGGTGTATGTACACAATTTAAGGTGCTTCCAACAAGCATGAGTGATCATAGAATTTTGGCTATTAATGTTGACATGGAATTTGAGAAGCTTAAACTCTGGAATCATAGGGATGAAAAGGTTTCATATAATCGCAGTAATGGGCTCACTTTTTGGTCAAATAATTTGCTCCCAAGTTTTAAGAGAGTCTTTGAAAATGTGGCCTTTATTTGCACTCAAGAAACCTCTATTGCCAGGTTTGAGAGAATCCTGGCTGTAATTAGATCGTGCGGAAGTAAAAAGCAAGTTGCCAGTTCTGCATAGCCAGTGGTTAAATCATGGGAAATCAAAAAACTACGGGACATATTAACAACGGACAGTGATAATTATTGCTGGCCGTGCTTAGCGATAATTATATTATCGCAGGCTATCTCTGGTATTTATCGCCCTGGTAGCGCGTTATTAACAACGCGTTACTCCAGGGCGATAACATTTCCAGAGATAGCGAGGTCATCGTCCTTTTGCAGGGAACATCGCTGGTTTTCCAGCGATGTTCCCTGCAAAAGGGCGATAACCTTGCTGATACGGCCCACAGGCTCGTATCAGCATAATCCACCCCCTATGTTAGGGATGGCTAAGTCAGGATTTTAGCAGACATTAGGTTTTGGCGAAAACTGACGTTTTCACCAAAATCTAATGTGTGCTAAAATCATGTGGTCTGCCTTGTGAATATATCGCAATAGAAACATCAGTGATATTTGCAAGGTAGTCCATCTTGGGTACGCCCAGTAACGCCCACTTTGCATCTCCAATGAGATGCAAAGTGAGGCATTGGGAAAAAGGGTGCTAACCTGCGATTATGCATGTTAGCACCCTTTTGTAAATAGGGCGCTGGTTTTATCTCCGTTTTTTTGGCTTTGTAAGCCAAAAAAACGGAGATAAAGTCCTTGTAAATATGCCCCTACATTGGGAAATTAATGCCTTAATCGGAGAACAATTTAAGCTGGCGTCAATACAAGGCAAAGAGAAATCATTAGATTAAAACAGGTACGGAAAAGGAAAATGGTATCAGAACGTAGAAGGGTTGAAGACTCAAACTGGGTTAAACTGTGAGAGGTCACTCAATCTGGGGGCACTAGGAAATATTGGGCACTGATTGCAAAATTTAGCGATGGGAGAGATAAGGCAAAGCCTATATTGATTTCAGATGTAGAATGGTTTACATATATTTCCCAGCTGTATGCTTTAACAGTTGGATGGAATCACCATGTTGGCTCTCCCTTTTCCGTGGGGAGTGATTATCGAGCCCCTTCGCGCATTGAAATAGAGTTATATTAAAGGGGCAAGATACTCTAGTGCAATGTGCCCCGTTGATGTTCCAATAGCCATATTCAAACAGGATGGTGAAGCATGGGCAGAATTTTTAAATCCACTGTTTGTCCATTGTTATACCCATGGCGACATTCCACAAGCCTGGAAGGGAAGTATAGTTGTTCCATTATACAAAAAGGGTCGAACAAATTCCCCTGCCAGTTTTAGAAGATCTCTCTCCTGGATGCGACTGGTAAATTATTTGCGAAGAGCAGTGTTACCCATCTGCAAGATTGGGCTTTCGGAAATGGTCTCATCCCCGTAGAGCAAACAGGATTTCGTAAAAATAGTGGTACCCTGGATAACATCACTGCCTTGCAAACATTAATTGAAAAATATCCAGTGAGCCGGGGAATGCTGTTATATACGGCTTTTATAGATTTCTCTACAGCCTTTGACCGGGTAGATCGGGGGATGTTGTGGAGAAAATTGGTCACCATGGGGATACCAGGGAATCCACTACGATTGATTATTGCACTGCATTCCTATACTTAAACGCAGGTTTTATTGGGGGGGAACACAGGGCCTGTCAATAAAAATAGAAACTAATAATGGGTTAAAACAAGAGTGTCTTCTGTCCCCTCTTCTTTTTTCTATTTACGTTAATGATTTGCCAAGTAGAGTGGGGCTCAGCAAAGGGGATTCCCCTAAATTAAGAAACTTAAAGTTGAGGTGCCTGCTCTATGCAGATGAGGCCATATTAATGGCTCTAACTCCAATTGGACTTCAAAGATGCCTTGCTGAGTTGATTAGGTATACAGAAGAATACTGCTGAAAAATAAATATTTTAAAGAGCAAAGTTATGGTGTTTAGCTATCGGGGATGTAGAGTCCTAAAGAACTTGTATTGGTTCTCGGGAAACGAGAAACTGGATGTAGGAAAGTTTTACCCATACTTAGAGAAAATCTTTACAAACAGGTGTTCCAGTAGCAATCAAATGGATCAATGTAAAGGCAAGGCAATTTCACAGGCCTTCGCAATTAATCAATTTAAACACACTGTTGAAAAAGACACTTTGCACATATTTCATCAGTTTATAAAATTGAGCTATGCCTGCGAAACAGTAGATGCACACAAGTGGGATAAATCAGAGAAACTAGAGGGACGGATTTTGCTCCAAATCTGTAATGTGAATCGTGCAGCTCCTATCACAGCGACTCTGCTAGAATTTGGTTTACTCTCTGCTTATGTGCTCTCTATGGCTGCGTGCTTAAGATGGAGCAACACATTAGCAAATAGCTCTGAGAACGCCCTACGGATAGCACTACATGAGAAAATCTTTGTCAGCATGAAAGAAAAAAGTGCTCTTTTTAGGAATCATCAAAAAGCCATGAAACTGTTCGGCCTAGAGATGGATAGTGTGCCGGTACTTTGTAAACGTGCTTTGAAAATCAGAATTAAATTGTAACGGGAGCTTGGGAGGGCATTGCCAGACAGGAAAGACGCTGCCACTTATGTAACTCCTGTGTACAAGACTTAAATCATTTCCTATTTGTTTGCCCCACATTACAACCTTTACGTCGCAGATACCTAAGAAACTTTTTTCTAAAGTACAATATCACTTCAGCATAAGAGGCCTGTAACTGTCTGCTGGCACCTCCTTCTGAATTAGTTTGTTTTAAAAATGTTGGCTTTTGAAACAATTTTTAAATATATTTTAGAACAGTATTGGTGCATTATGCATGTTTCTGAGCACTTGCTGCTAGTTATCTAGCACTGAATGTTGAAGTTGTATATCTTTGTTTTACTATGCAACAATGCCAAACATCTAAATAAGAGGATCTGTCACTTTAGCAGTAATACTAGGCATGGAAGGAGTGTACCTTGGCCGATAGTTTAGACCCAAATCCTTATGGATCCTTTTGGCCCCATGTATCATTAAAGTAGATTAATTTTTATACGGTGACCCATGGTCAGATCTATTTGTAGGGTTAATGTTGCATAAGCAGTACATTTAATGTGAGTGTTCCTAACTGCACTGTCTTGGTCACTGCCAAGGCTGCCCCTGCAGCCACCAGTTCACTCTGCTCTCCTCCGCAGCTGCCAGCCACCCTTCAATTGGCCTTCAAATCGACTTCTATGGGCTATTGGGCTGCTAGCACAGCAGTCCAGTCTCCATTATGTAGTTGTTCGGCGTGTGCCAGATGGCCCACCCGCTGGGCCTGTCTTGCAGCAGCACTCCCAGGACCCCACTCCACCGCACAACCCTGAAGGGGCTCCTGCTTCCTTCTTGAGTCAGCCTCCTGTCTTGGGTGCTCCAGGCTGCCGCAGACAGGCAATCCAGCCAAGGTGTCCCAAGGCTCCACCCTGTGTGCTGCACAGCCCTTTGGAGACAGAGACCACAGTCACCAGACACCCGCAGAGCTCTCCCTTGCTATCGTCAGCAGCAGTGATTATCAGTGATGTTTTTAATGTTTCAAGGCGTCAGGGCTGCAACAGATTTGTATTTGGGACCCCAGTATGCACAATATCTCAGGATGCAACAGGATATTGGTCTCCATGCCGGGAGCGACAGAGAGACATGTCTACTCGCCCATCTTGCCTGGCCACAACCCTCCGTTCGTGAAGACTTGAAGTGTCAATGTGAAGCCTAAGGATAGTACCATAAACTGGTAGTGCGTAGAACACACCAGAAATTGCAACTACTTCTGATGAAATCACAGGATAGGGATGTGGAAGCACACATCCTGCATATCCAGGGGCACCATCCAATCTCCAAGCTCCAACACCAGTAGAACTTGAGCTGTGTGGGGGGTTGGGTAGTGAACTAGGCCGGCTTTCCTTGGGATGCAGAGGAGGAAGAGGGTTGTAGAAAGGATCAACAGTCTTTCCCTCTACCACAGTTCCTGTACTGTTTAACAAGGTGATTCTGCCGTTGTTGGAGTGCTGTAGGATACTGACAGGGACAAAAAGGGAAGCCTCTTCCAAATTCTCAATAGCAGTGAAAAGGCCAGTAATCCTTAGAAGGAGGCGGAATCTGAAGACCCAAGGCTCTGACTGTGACTCTGCAGGCCTTAAAATCTCTCTAGCCCCAGACACCAATGAATGGTAGATACACCAAATTAGCCTGGACATCACTGGAGAAATATGATGTCCTGAGTCAAGCATGGCATCATACGGAGATAGAAGTGCACTTTCCCTGGGCAACAGAGTCACCTATGTCTAGCTCATCTCTAATAACGGAGGCATTTTGGTCATCTGCAATGATCTCCTGGAAGTGTGCTGTTATGTCCTATATAGAGGCCCTAACATAGGCATGACTCTAGATGTCCTAATATAGGCATGATTCTAGATGCCCTTATATAGGCATAATCTTTTACCTACAGTTAGTTCCCTTCACTACACAATAACGAGCTCCGAGGATTGAACCTTATCTAGTTTCAGTTCTGGGTGCAGAAGGAGGGTTTTCTCTGAACACATGCCTCCTATAACATCACCGATGGTCTCATACATTAGGTATGAGCATTTATGAGGGTTCTTGGAAACAAAGCAGAAAATACATCACCTGGATAATATCTATGTACAAGGTTCATCCCTTAGTTCTTCCTCAGTCCGACAATGACCCATACAAAACATACTTTCAGGTATAAATACACCACATCTTGCCAAGATAAGGCAGAGGGAACAGAGACTTCCAGGCCTACACACTGACCAGAGATGCTGAGGCTCCAGCATGCAGACGCTCCAGCTGACCGTGGTCTGAACATTCCTTGCAAGGTGTCCAACTCAAGACCAAGACGGGCTCCAACATTTCTCATACTTCAGGTGATGGGGTTCGACTAAATCCTAGAGAGATTCTTGGCGTTTACACTTACTCACATGCTAGGTACACTTAGGTACATCTAGATAGGCATCGTAGGAGTACGCGCACTTTTATCATGCATTTTATATTCATGTATTAATTCATGCTAATTGCACAGTGGTAGAACTGTCCTATCCCTTTATATTCCTAGTACTGCTAATCATATATCCCTGCTACTGTCTAATGGTTGTTACAGCTATCTTCTACCCGAGAATAACAACTGTTCAATAAACCATTTATTGAAACGCCCAGACTGTTTATTCTATTGTCATGTTCTGAGGCTGCCACAAACTAATCTCCCACTGATAAGAGGAGACACTAGTGGCACTGTGAGCTAGCGTATATGCAAACAGGCTAACATACGCAGTGGGGGTGCTCAGAGTTAGTCTGCCACCAGTTTTAAAGTTTTTGTTATCCAAACACGCAGGTCTTGCATGGGTACTTTAGGAACTACACGATAGTTCTTTCATATCAGGGAGGGCACATACATAAAGCAAGGCTGCAGCGAGCCAGGATGCAGCTTGCATTGTGGAATTTTAAGGCCATACTTCCAGCTGAAAAGATATTATTCCCCCCAGCCTCCAAGAGTTTGTACTTAGTCAGAAGGGACCATACGGAAAGCACCTCCAGATTGTGCCCAGGAAGCTTGTTTGACCAGGAGCGGAGTGTGTAGACAAGAAAGAGTATCGCCAGGGGCAAACCGATAGAGGCAAGCAACTAGCCGATTGACTACTTTTGCAGTTGATGGTTTTCCCATGTTGCCAGAACCAGTTTCAGCAGGGCCTCGTTAATGGTAGTAGATGTTCCGAGGAGGCTGATGAAGGGAGGAGAACCTCTGTGAGGACATTAGTTTTAGCCACAGAGGTGGGCAATTGAAGATCCAGTACCTTTGTAGCTTTTAGCATCATCTTATGCTAAGAGACGACCTCTGATGTTGGTGGACTAGTGGGGACGTTCATGTTCAACCAACTGGCGGATGACATGCCTTGGAAATCCAGAAGAGATTGACTCGGGTCACCTTCATGAGAAAAAACTCCACTGGATCGGAGTCCGTTCCAAACATTTAATGGATTGGTGGTCTATACGACTCTTCTTCCAGACGTCTCTGGGCCCCTCTATGAGAGAACACCCAGGCATCAAAGTCAGACTGCTGGGCCTCTGGTGCTGTATCTGGGGCTGGAGAAGGTTAAGGAGTATGGTAGAGGCTGGATCGGCACAGTCCACAGAGTTGGTTGTGGTGTCACGAAGCAAAGTGATGGGTCAGAAAAGTATGGCGTCGGCTCTGATGGAATGGAGCCAGATGTAGTTGGTTGGAAGGGCAATAAGAGCTGTAGACGTAGAGGCTACACTGGGCCCAAAGGTGCACAAGACGGCATCAATGCTTTTGCTAAGATCATGTACAAAACGTTGAGGATCGCTGCCGGGTCCGCTCCTGGCGCAGGGAACTTTTAGAGAGCCAGTGGATCGAGAAATGCCGGTATCAGAGGTCTATCTGGAGCCACTTCCACAGGGAGAGCAGGGCTGCATGGAGGATCATCTGTATAAATAAGGACTAGGTCCGATTCGGAGGACGAGGGTTCTGGTGGAGACAGAAACCGATGGGATGACTTACCACTAGCAAGTTTCTTTTCCTTTCTTCTATGTTTTCTCTCCATCTTGGTGGATGGCATCAAAGGAGAACGGGAACCATGTCTGGAGCGTTTTTGGCACAGAGATGGTTGTCCTTCTCTTGGGCCATGAACATTTTAGCCTCCCACTTCTTAATGGCATTGGGGTTCATATCGAGGCAGGAGGAGCAAGACTTGGTGTCATGGTTGGACCGCAAACACCACAAACAGACTGCATCGGGGTCTGTGATGAACATCTGTCCATTCAAAATCCCTACAGGGTTTCAACCCAGACATTTTTTAAGAAGACATTATTTGGTACAGCAATAAAATAATAGGTTTTGGTGAAGTTACATTTCCTCACAAGTGAAGCTACGGATCTGCGTGGAAGGCGCGTAAAAAAGGGAACTGATGTTGGTGAGCCAGGGCGCTTTGTGTCCTCAGTGGCATCACCTGACATTACTTCCAGCACCGACTGAGCACAGCGCCCTCTACTTGTGAACTTGTTGCTTTGAAGTTTCCAGTTCCAGTCTGATGCCTACAGGATGTCCTCCAGGTGAACAATCTGCAGGTGGAAACATCCATCATCCATTATAATGGTATTTTTCCCCAACCCCTTCAGAGCTTTTGTTGTTCATTTTAGTATTCAAGATGAATAACAGTGTGCTCATGTTAGTTGATGTTGCAAATGGAGACTCGTCTGCTTGATGCCCACCGGGCTAAGTTTGCGCGGTACAAGATTGTTTTCATTCATTCATTCATACTTGCCTGGTGGAAGTTGTGAACCAGTAAAGTAAGAAGACTTGAGCTGCTCCTGGAAGCAAATGTTGTACTTTGACATCATTTTTCTCCTTTTATTCATACAGAGAAATATTTTGGCCATTATCTGCATAAAACACAGCATTGGAATTTAGCTAAGACACCGGTAATAGGCGTCTATCTTATACGATTCATCACTTTTTTTAATGTTGCGTCATTTAGCATTTTGTATACGAAGCACAGGTTTCAATAGAGCAGCAGTTGTTTTCACTGAGCTCCTGCATATGCTGGGTGCCCCTATCTGTAGAAAGTAAGAGTTTTTTTTTTCTTTGCTCATAAATGCTACGACTGGAATAGAAAAACCAAAGTATGCATAGTGAAGTGGCATGTACGGGTTGGTGTCTGGTTTTTGTGCTTCATCACTTGTAATCATTAAGCACAGTTTGAGATGCCATTAAATGGTCAGCATAAGTGGTTTAACTGGGTTGATACACATTTACTCTTCTGAGATCTATTTGGTACCATATTATTTGTGTTGGGGCTCAGAGTGACGGTGCCAAGTGTTGCCTGGCCAATGACGACGACATTGATGGCGATGTCTGTCTTGGAGCCAAGGAATGTCTCAACATCGACTGATGGTGCCTCCTTGCTGGTGATGCAACCCTCAACAACTAGCTATGAGTCGAACCTACCTTCGACATCAAACATAACAGTATTTTCCTCAACGTGATACCTCCCGACATCGACCAGGACCACACTTTGTGCTGTTTTTCGCAGGATCTACCTTGTGAGGGTCTTTGGGGCGAGAGGAGGGCTCTTTGGAGCAAGACTGGTTTTCTCCAAGGCCTCTTATTAATTCAGCTTATTCTCTCACCTGAAGTCCACTAAGTCTGATCTTCTCCGTGTCATTGAGGGAATGCCTGGACAACTTCTGGCAGTGAGAACGGTAAACATTGTTTACAACGCGGGGATTACATCGCAATGCTATTACATCGCGGTTTTCACAATGAAAGTCATTCCAACGACTTGCGCTGGATGGCGTTCTAGGACAAGGAATAGTATAATTTACTATCCAACACCTTCCCTACTGTACGTGGACTGGAGTTGGAATAGTAAATTATACTACTCCTAAATCCAGCGTCCTCCAACGCAGGTCGTTGTAACGACTTGCGTTGTAAAAACCGTAATGTAATGTACCGCGATGTAAATGTATGTGTTGTAACGTCATGCATCTAGTGAGAACAGGTCTCAGGATGGTGGGACTCTGGGAGGCAGACAATACAGACTGAGTGAGTACCATTCTGATCCATCTTCTTTCCACAGGAAGCACAGTTCGCAAAGAGTGACAGCTTATTTTGACAGAAAATTATTTTTAATTCAGAAAACAGGTTGTTAGTACTGTAGGTACTGGCTATTTTCAAATGAGATTCGTTTGAAAAAGTTTTAGAAAGATTTCTTGACAATTCCTTTCAAACATGGAACAGCTCAGTGCTCCAGGATCCTAACAGTAGGAGCCAGAAAAATAAACTGACCTATTTGTCACCCGTGGGGCATAATGGGATACAGGTGCTCTGTGAGGTTCTTAATGGCACAATGCCAGTTTGATGTTTACTTTTTAACGGCAGCCAATTGGTTAACAATGTCTCATATTCCATTTCCTTTTAAATACAGGGTCGTGGGAGGCTTTATATGGTTAGTTTTTTATTAGTAGCATAAATTGCATTGATTTATGTGCTTTAAAAAGAAAAGTAAATGTAATCTGGCCATTTTTTACCATCTCTATTGAGGTTCCGTGACGATTTGAACCCGTGTTTTCAATATTGTCGGAAATACATAATATTGGTATCAGCGAACCGCAAATGATCTATTTAGCATATCCTGGTGTTTTCGCTATGCTACGAGCAAGAGCACTCCTGTTATGAACACATTTCTGATCTACCCATGGCATCCATCTTAGATCATGGCAGCCATTTTGTGTTTCTTGCCCTCACATACGCAATAACCTCTGATCACTTCATTTCAAATAAGGACACGTAGCCTTAGCCGAAGATTCACCTCTTTCATGACACGTGCACCTTAAACCAGATCACGCTGTAGCTGCATGACTCGACAAAGGCTGCCTCCTCTGCCCGAGGCCAGCCCAACTGAACTGGTTCTCGTGTCCATTGTCCCGATCATGATTAGGCGGCCGAAGCCGGTAGCCTTGCCCATTTACGACCCACAAACATCTCTTATCCCGCTTTTCTATCTTCCACACCTGGCTCCGTTCCTTTCTTTCTGAATCTTTATTAGGGGGAGGTAACGAAATTTACGATGAGGCGGTCCGGCTCTTGAATGCAATATTGACAAGGGATTGAGATGAACTAGTGGGAACCCCTCTTCGTAACGTTTGGCATCAGATATTATCGATGGTTCCTGTGTAACGCCAAATATTTATTGTTTTAGACACAAAGGTTCTGAGAATGTATTACATGTAAAGAATTCGCCCCCAGCTTAAAATTTAGTATATAAGGAGCAACCCTCTTTGTACAAATTGAACAGGCTCCTAGAATCTGCCCATGTGTGGTTTCTGTGACTTCTGTGTCCCTGCAGTAATAAACCTTTGGTCTTTGACGCCACCATCGAGAAGCCCGTGTTTCTGTTCATTTGCGCACCAAGACAGGTGGAACTCCGGGGTCTTTGGGTGTTGTTCCCTGACACCTCTGGACGGAACCAAAAAGTCCAGAACTCCAATTGGCGCCCAACGTCGGGCGACGTCATTCGGTACCGGTCCAAAAGCCTGAAGGGTTCGAGAAGCTTCGTGTGAAGATTCCTGAGGGAGGCGCCCCACTTCATCGATCCCGGCATATCGCAAAAGTGGCCCGAAGTTCTCTTCCACGGGGTTCCCGTTCAGGACGGCTGCAGTGGGCCGTTGCCTTGACCGTCGCCCTGTCTTGGACCCGAGGTGCAGTCCTTAGTACAGCGAAACGTGACGGGTTTCTCCTTGGTGACGTCTTCAGTGCCTCAGTTAAGTATTTAGTGGTTGCTAGTTGGCTACTTCGTGAGGGTTGTTAAAATCCTTTTTGGTTCTTGGTTTGGTTTGGTTTCGTAAGATTATCACTGGTTGTTCTGGTTACGATAATCTATTTGGTTTAGTTTGGGTATCGATACATCAGTTCGTTTTGGTAGGCCTAAGTTCTTGGTTCAGGTGCACATATCTGTTTCTTGTTTTGTTTGTTTTTGTATTCCGGACTGAAAATGGTAAGTCGGAGAAACTGTATGTTGTCGTGTTTTGGTTGCAACAGTGATTCACGATTGGAGGACTCATGTCTGGTTCCTCCGATTGGGACTCCCTTATATGATTTGTACTGTAAACATGGTGTGGGTCCTATATCTTATAATGAGGTATGGGTCCGATACACTGAGAAAGATGGTGTCCTTAGTTGGCCACTGCATGGTAGTTTTGAACCCGAAATCCTTGATAATTTAGAAGCGAAATTGTTTAGGAAGAAAGCCCGGCCGGCAATGTTTGATTCTTTCCGTTACTGGCGAAAAGAATCCAAACAGAGAGAAATTAAGAGGTTAAAGAAAGAACAGAAAGAGCAAGAAGAGTTGACTCTGGAGCAAGCGGCTAAGCAGCTGCAAGATAACGAGTGTGAGAAGGCCATAGAGGTGGCCATTAGAGAGCATAATTTGGCGATTGACAAGTGCTATCCTGCCTTGCCATCGAAAACAGCTAAGGTACTGGAGGATCCCGAAAACGATCCTCTGCTGTCTTATCTGTTACGGTCACCTCCACCGTATGCACAAGGTGCTACGGCTCCACCTTTACCGATTGTTCAATTGCCGGTTGCTGGACAACCTGGTATTCCTGCTCCTGCCCCTCAGAATCAAGCTCCTGTACCCCCTATGGTCAATGTGAATATTCCTACGGCTCCTCCTCCTGGGTTGCCGACTTCTATACCTGTATCTGTCTTGCTTACACCTACTGTTCCACAAAGTATCTTCCTCGATACTCCTACTGTTCCGCTATCTGTTCCTACCTCTACTGTGTTCTCTACGTCTGCGAGTGTGTTGACTCCACTTTCTGTTCGTCGAAGAATCACTGATTCTGTTTCTAACATTCTGTCTCCTTTCTATAAAACCTTAATCAAGACTCCTACTTCTGACTCTGTTCAGAGACGCAGTCAACATCCGAGTACTGAGGAACGGGGAATTTTAGATTCCACGGCTCTCAGATGGATTTCGAAGAGTAGGAGATATAGTACGAGAGACGTGCTAGATACATTTATGCAGTGGAAGGAACCAACGCAGCGGTATGTCTTCGATGAGATGTGCTCGCTGTTACGTGAGGAGATAGAAGAAGATGATGTTGAATCGAATTTAGAAGACTTAATTAAGGTTCAGAAAGAGTTTGCTGCAGGTATGATAGTAGGTGAAAATATAGAAGAAGCGATGGAACTGATCTTAAGTTTTAGAAATGATCCATCTCTTCGTTCACCAAGAGATTTAGAGAAAGGTAAGACGAAGCTAAATCGCCAATATCCAATGTGGGAGGTTCCTCCGATTTGGCGCGATGCCGTACAAGCTGATAATGTTAATGGTATTGTAGCTGCTCCGGCGCAATTCCAGAGAGTGTGGATACACATTCCGTGGAAGCGAGCCGAAGTGCTAGCAGTGAAGCAGGCCTTGCCAGACCCGCGTAAGAACCCTTCTGGATACTATAAAGAACTGACGCAAACAGTTGAGGCTTGTATAATGAACTTAGCAGACATCGATATGTTATTTGGAAATGTAGTTCCGCAACCAATTTGGGCTAAAATTCGTAGAGAGAATCATCCAGTTGCCCTAGGTGGTGATTGGGCAGCTATCATTGCAACGGATGGTCAGCAAACAGGTGGTGCAAAACCCGAACCCCTAATTGCTAATCTTCCAGGTAGAATAATTGACTTAATGAAGACTCTGATGCCCGCATTGCGTGTTAATTGGGACAAGTTATCCGCATGCAGGCAAAAGAAAGACGAAAGTGTCTCCGACTTTTTCACGAGGTTCGAAGAGACTTTTGTAGATCATAGTGGTCAAGATATGAGCACAGAAGGAGGACAGAGACTGTTTGTCGATAAATTCGTGCATAATTTGTTACCTGAGTTATGCAATAAATTAAAGGATTCAGAGAGTGCGTGGGCTGTTTCTACAACTGCGCAAATACTTGCAACTGCACAGTATTATGAAAATAGGGATAAAGAGGAAAAAGAAAAATCAGACAAGAAAACGAAAGATTTAAAAACTGAAGTTCTTTTGCAACAGGCGTATCCGCCTCGCACGAATCAGACTAATATGCAACAGAATTCGTATCAAAGAACAGACTATAGTTCACCTAGACCTCAGTATCAGTGGAACCAGTGTGCGTACTGTAAGAAAGAGGGTCACTACAAGAATGAGTGTCCGATCTTAGCGCAAAATAATGCAGCAGCAGCAGCTCAGAGAGGTCGTGGTGGTTTTGTGCAGAATTCTAGAGGTCGAGGGCGAGGTGCTATGCCTCCACAGACGAATGATCGTCCTTCCAATCACTTTGATCAACGAAATGGACAGTCTGCCCAACAAAATAGATCTCAACAGTATCTTGTTGAAGACTATTGTGAAGCGGATGAGGGATTTCAGCAAAATGGGTACTAGGACAGCCATGGACAGAGAGAGGGAGTAGTATCAGTTCCAGTGGATCAGAGTGGGCCTTATGTCGCAGTAGCAACATCAGGTGTAGTTGAACTGTTTCTGTTGGATACTGGTGCCGCAAAAAGTTCTATCATTCATGCGAAACTCCCTGGCGCACCTTTGTCCGGCTCAACAAATGTTTCTGTAGGTTTTTCAGGCGCCCCTGTTTACAACCCCATATCTGGTCCTTTGTCTATTTCTGTTGGACCGTGCCAATTAAAAGCACCCCTGATTTTGACGACAGGTTGTAATGAAAATCTGCTTGGTTTAGACTTGTTAAAACGCCTATATGCGACATTGTACTGTTCTCCGGAAGGGGTACAGCTTACATTGGGTAAAAGAATCACCTCTCCAATGTACTTGTCAATGGATGCACTCCTGCCGGAGCTGCGTTCACTCCCTGATTCTCTTTGGGCGACTGGTCCTAATGATGTAGGCCTTTTAGAAATACCACCATATGTAGTAACTTTGAAAGCTAATGTGAAATTTCCAAGAATTCCTCAATACAAAATATCTAGTGAAGGTGAGCGTGCACTTTTATTGATTGTGCAAGATTTAATTAAGAAAGGTGTGGTTGAAGAAACTAGAGGAAATGTCTGTAACAGTCCTGTATTATCGATTTTGAAACGAACTGATCCTACAAAGCCTCCAGTGTACAGGTTTGTCATCGATCTCAGAGAGGTTAATAAGATTGTGGTTCCACAGTTTCCTGTGGTTCCAGACATTACTGCCTTGTTAACATTGATTCCTGCTACAGCTACTTGGTTTTCAGTCATCGACTTGAAGAATGCCTTTTTCAGCATTCCGATAGCCGAAGAAAGCAGAGATATTTTTGGCTTCTGTTTAGGAGGTCGAAGTTTCAGATTTAAACGCGCTCCACAAGGCTATTGTGAGAGCCCATCTATTTACAGTCAAGCACTAAAAAGTCAGTTAGATTCCTTTGTCCTTCCTCCAGGGTCTGCTCTAGTGCAGTATGTAGATGATCTTCTAGTGGCTGCCGATGACAAGGAAACTTGCAAAGCAGCTACGGTTTCGTTATTGCATCATTTGTCCAATTTGAATCACAAGGTATCACCTTCAAAAATGCAATACTGCTGCCAAGAAGTGACCTACCTAGGTCATCTCTTGTCAAAGGAGGGAAGGAAGTTGACCCCAGAGAGAATAAAAGCAATTACGCAGATGAGTGTTCCCTGCACGCAGAGAGAAGTACGTGCCTTTCTAGGTATTACCTCTTACTGTAGGCAGTGGATCCCAAATTTTTCTCTTTTAGCGAAACCATTGGTAGCTTTGACTGGGAAAAATGTTCCGAGTCCGGTACCATGGTCTGATGAATGTCAAGAGAGTTTTTCTGAGTTGCGAAAAGCATTGTGTTCAGCTCCTGTATTGGGTACACCCGATTACAGCAAGCCATTCACGCTCTACGTTCACGAAAGAGAAGGTTGTGCGTTGAGTGTTCTGACACAGACATTTGGTGATAAACAACGCCCCTGTGCGTATTTCTCATCAACATTGGATCCGGTAGCTAGAGCGTTACCTAGTTGTTTGAGAGCTACAGCGGCAGCTGCGGCTTCCATTCGACAATCTGCTGGTTTGGTGATGAATAAGCATGAGCGGATTTTGCGGATTGGCAATCCGCGAATTTTGCGGATTTGCGGATTCGCAATCTGCAAAATCCGCGAATTCCCGCGAATTTGCGGATTTTTTTTTTTTTGTGTTCGCCCGTGTTTCTGCCAGTTCGCGAGGGTTTTTACAATTTCGCAATTTGCAAACTTACCTGTCGGGTCGCAAGTTTTGCGAACTTGTTGTTTCTACGTGTCCAGCCTGTTTGGGACACTCTTCTTCATCACTGCCACTCTCTGTCACCACTGCCACTCTCTGACTACTCATGCCACCCTCTGGCCCACCCATGCCACCCTCTGTTTCATCACCACACCCTCTGGTTGTCCAGTGTACATTATTTTCGGCAAAGCAAAGCACACCTTCCCTGCCTCAAGTGACCTGAATTAATTTGGGGCTGATTAATGTGTCACAGAATATTTTTTTAGCTGGCACCTGCTTCCTTAGTGCGCCCTGATTAGTGATCTTTTGCACTTGCTAAGTGCTTTCATTGTTGCAAAATTAGTTACAACACCTGCCCTGCCCCAACTGACAATAATGAATTAGGGGCTGATTAATGGATTTTAACTTCCAGCCTGGCTCCTGCTTGTCTCCCTTAGCTGTAATTCAGGACCTTTGTGGCATATGTGTAACTATTCTGAGGTTCAGAGCAGGGTCACATAATAGTTTCAACTGGCAACTGAACTCTGGAGGGGCCCCTCAGGAAGCACTACAGGAAATGGCTACTAATGATGTGCCTGAACTTTTGAACCTGGTAAGTAGTTACTTTCAGTTTTGCTAAGATCGTATTTCTGCAATTTTGCACTTATTCGCGGGGCGCGAACTCACGCAAACAGTGCGAGCAGCGCGAGCAAAATCTGCTGCTCGCGGATTTGCGGATTTTGCGGGAAATTCGCAAATCTCGCGGATTGCGGATTTCCCGAAAATCCGCAAAATCCGCGAGCGTAACGGATTTTCCGCCCATGCTTAGTGATGAACAACATGCTAGTGGTCATGGTTCCTCATGCTGTGGATACACTCATGAATCGAACCAAGACACAACACCTTACCAGTGCGAGGCTATCTGGTTACGAGCTGACATTACTAGCGAGTCATATTCAGATCAAAAGATGTAATGTATTGAATCCAGCAACGCTGTTGCCGGCTAATCAAGAGTCGAGTGATTCCGAGCCACATGATTGTTGTTTTAGAACGGAGGAAGAGACAAAAGGACGTATTGACTTAAAGGACACTCCATTGTCAGATCCAGATGGCACGTTGTATGTGGATGGGTCATGTTTTAAATTGGAGAATGGTGATGTGACTGCTGCTTACGCAGTAACGACTTTGAAGACGATTGTGGAGACTGCAAGAGTGAGTCAGAATTCTGCCCAAGCTGCAGAATTAATAGCTTTAACCAGAGCGTGTGTTTTAGCTAAGGGAAAGAGAGTGAATGTTTTTACAGATAGTCAGTACGCATTTGGCGTGGCCCATAGTTTTGGCCGGTTGTGGAAAGAAAGAGGTTTCATTACGTCCCATGGGACTAAGATTCAACATGGTCAGCTAGTTAACGACTTGTTGGAATCTCTAACCTTGCCGACTGAAGTTGCGATTGTAAAGTGCAGTGCTCATAAAGCAATCACGGATGATGTTGGTCGTGGGAATGCTTTTGCTGATGAAACCGCTAAACAGACAGCTAGAGACATGATGAGTAGAATGTATGTTGCTACGTCTGCAAGGTGGATTGCTGAATCTGGAATGTGTGAGGATACAATGGAAAGTGTGAAAGAGATTCAGAAAGAGGCAACTGAGGAGGAAAAACGTGTATGGAGAGAGAGTACGGGCAAGTTGGATTCGAATGGGTGTTGGATTGATTTGACAGAACAGCAGCGTTGGATGTTGCCTGATGCGTATGTGCTTGCAGTGGTGACGATGGCGCATGGAGTAGCGCATATAAGTTCTAAAGGAATCTGTAAGATGTTGGCTCCAGTATGGAAGAATGATGGGATTAGTAAATGTGCAGAGAGAGTGGTGAAAAATTGCATGGTATGCCTGATGCATAATCCTGGCAAGGGAACTCCAACTCCTGCTGGTCACTTCGCTCCTCCTTCCTGTCCTTTTGAAGTGATTCAGTTAGACTTCATTCACATGGATCGCTGTAATAATCTGAAATACGTCCTGGTGGTAGTATGTGCTTTTTCCAGATGGATCGAAGCATACCCACTAAAGGACAATACTGCCCTATCAACTGCCAAAATTCTTCTCAAAGAATATTTCCCTAGATTTGGAATGCCACGGATTGTATGGTCAGATAACGGAAGTGAGTTCATAGGGAAAGTTATGCAGAGTGTGTGTGCCGGCCTAGGCATAAAACAGAAGTTCCACAGTGCGAACCATCCTCAGTCTGCTGGTTTAGTTGAGGGTTACAATGGCACCCTCAAACTAAAACTAGCCAAAATTCAAGCCTCCACAGGTTTGTCCTGGCCAGACGCACTTCCCCTGGCTTTGTTATCAACGAGAGCAACTGTGCATTCTAGAGTGGGGCTTAGCCCGTATGAAATAGTTTTTGGCCGCCCAGCAAATATTTGGGGTGTGCCGAGGCCAAAGGAGTTTTGTTCTCTAGAATATCCTATGTTGATAGACTACCTTTACGACTTGACTGCTAAATTGAGTCTTATTCACCAACAGGTTTTCGATGCATTGCCAAAGCCTCCGGAGAGTCCAGGGCATCAGCTGAAACCCAGCGATCAAATTGTAATAAGAAACTTCGCGAGGACGAAGAATCTTCAGCCCAGATACGTCGGCCCTTTCCAGGTCCTGCTTGCAACGAGAACAGCAGTTCGTGTAGCTGGTCGCAAGCATTGGGTGCACGCATCTCATGTTAAGCGTGTACCTTTGCCACTTCCTTACGACGACTGGGTGAAGAAGGGAATTGGTGCCTCCGAATTTGAACGCGCACCAAAGTTCATCCCTTTCAGCGATGCCGAATTGATTACTGACACTCCGAAATCTGACTCTCCTCCTGAAAAGACTCCTTTGAACTCTGAACATTTGTCCCCTGCATCAGAAAAACCTCTATCACCTGCGAACTTGAACACTGCAACAGCTACCAGTGATACGCTATTTGCCGATCAAACAGTACCAGCAAAGCAAAGATACAATTTACGACCTCGTAAAATCAATCAATCAATCAATCAGTGACACTTATAAAGCGCGCTACATACCCGTAGGGTCTCAAGGCGCTGGGGAGGGGGGGTGCCGCTACTGCTCGAACAGCCAGGTCTTCAGCTTCTTCCTGAAGGAGAGGTGGTCTTGGGTCAGGCGCAGGTCGGACGGGAGGGAGTTCCAGGTCTTGGCGGCCAGGTAGGAGAAGGACCTTCCTCCTGTAGTCGCTCTTCGGATGCGGGGGACGGCGGCGAGGGCGTGGTTGGCTTGTAAAATGGACAAATAAAGCAGGCAACTGCCTATTGTGATATTTTGAAATATTGAACTTTTGCCTTCAGCCAGGAAGTTTGCTATTGTTTTATTGTTTTTAAAATTGCCTTGCCGTCTGGGTAGCCGTAGGGTCGTGGCTGTGTGCCTAGTTGAATCTGCGGGGGTCTGACACAAGGTCGATCTTTCTGTTGGTTCTGGGAACTCCCAGGGCTGATAGAGGCATTTTCATCTACGTACACATCATCAGTGGTCGCAAGCGGATTGTAGAAGATGGAGCTTCCTGCGCTGCAACGAGAAAATGTGATTTACGTTCGCAGAAACAGACTTTACAGAATTCTTCACAGCAAATGCTTTTTAATACAATGTGCCATTACATTTTTGATTGTTTTGATAACGTTGGTGGGTGGAATCGTTTTCGGTATGAGTTTGATTTTTGTGCCAGTAACTACAGTACCTCCCCTTGATCCTGCTACTTCTACTATTTCCTCTATACACTCTTTTCACTCGTTTCCTGAACATGAGCAAGCTCGACGCTCAGAATTCATTAACAACACTTTTATACAGCTCTTGCACCAACACCAACTGGTAGTTAACACTACAGACTGCTGGGTGTGTGGCTTGATACCCCACACTATGGATAAAGGCATTCCCTATCTGGTTTTGCCTTTCAGCTACAATGGATCATTTCAGGCCCTTCAAACCATCTTTGCTTATGCCCTTGAAACCTATCCTCCGCGTCCACCACGTTCCATTAAATATAACTCTGCCAACAAAGCCTTAGTCCAGGGAATTATTGACATGATCAAGGACGTCAATAATACTCCATCTTACCCTAGAGACGAATTGCGAGTATATTTAAGTTGGAATTCTTCAGAGTATCGCCTTAGTTTGGGAGAAAGCAAGCGTAAAAGCTCAACTCCAATCTGGGTCGTACCTCACCGAGGTCAGGTCTGTTTGCAAGGTAATGGGAGAAATCCGAGAGCTCAGCTAGGGAGGAGTGAGTGCGTAGAGACTTATGTGTTTCCGGCTAACTCTTCCCCTGCCTTCCTTACTGCTAGGGGTACCTACTTCATCTGTCGAGACCGAGCATATACATGGTTACCTGCCGACTTTTCAGGGTCATGTTATATTGCTCGATTGTTGCCTCCAACATACACTGCTTCATCTGACTACCACAAGACCAGAGTAGCGAGAGGTGTCTTCAGCAAGGAAGATACCGCTGGTCAGGAGGCTGGAGATTTCTTCAAAGGTTTCCTTCCGTTCTGGGGACCTATGGCCAATAGTAGAAACATACGTCAGCTAACACGGGTAGTTGAATCTACTATTACCGAAACTGCTGGTGCCCTTAGCAATTTGACAGCTGAGCTTCAGGCGGATAGACTCATGACGTTGCAGAACCGTATGGTTCTAGACGTTATACTTGCAGATCGAGGTGGGGTATGCAGAATGATCCAATCGAGCTGCTGTGTCTTTATTCCTAATAATGCTCCAACAGTTTATGAGGCGATCTCTAAGCTACACAAAATTTCCGACTCTATTCACGTAGACAAGGGAAACTGGTCCTTCATGGAGTGGTTTTGGACTCTGATATCAGCGTGGGGATGGAAGGTTCTAATGGTCATTGGTGTCATCTTAGTATTCCTCTTCTCATGCTGCCTGATTATCCAGTGTGGTCCAGCTCTGTGTAGCCTTTGTGCTGCAACCTGTTTTAGGAAACCACCTGCGTTTGGAGAAAAGGCACGAGAAAGGATGATGATACAACAGCATGTCACTGACCTGATGAGCATAGAACTAGATTATGACATAGACTGAGTAATTGCCTATGTAAGGGCAAAAGGAGGGTCTGAGGTTCCGTGACGATTTGAACCCGTGTTTTCAATATTGTCGGAAATACATAATATTGGTATCAGCGAACCGCAAATGATCTATTTAGCATATCCTGGTATTTTCGCTATGCTACGAGCAAGAGCACTCCTGTTATGAACACATTTCTGATCTACCCATGGCATCCATCTTAGATCATGGCAGCCATTTTGTGTTTCTTGCCCTCACATACGCAATAACCTCTGATCACTTCATTTCAAATAAGGACACGTAGCCTTAGCCGAAGATTCACCTCTTTCATGACACGTGCACCTTAAACCAGATCACGCTGTAGCTGCATGACTCGACAAAGGCTGCCTCCTCTGCCCGAGGCCAGCCCAACTGAACTGGTTCTCGTGTCCATTGTCCCGATCATGATTAGGCGGCCGAAGCCGGTAGCCTTGCCCATTTACGACCCACAAACATCTCTTATCCCGCTTTTCTATCTTCCACACCTGGCTCCGTTCCTTTCTTTCTGAATCTTTATTAGGGGGAGGTAACGAAATTTACGATGAGGCGGTCCGGCTCTTGAATGCAATATTGACAAGGGATTGTGATGAACTAGTGGGAACCCCTCTTCGTAACGTTTGGCATCAGATATTATCGATGGTTCCTGTGTAACGCCAAATATTTATTGTTTTAGACACAAAGGTTCTGAGAATGTATTACATGTAAAGAATTCGCCCCCAGCTTAAAATTTAGTATATAAGGAGCAACCCTCTTTGTACAAATTGAACAGGCTCCTAGAATCTGCCCATGTGTGGTTTCTGTGACTTCTGTGTCCCTGCAGTAATAAACCTTTGGTCTTTGACGCCACCATCGAGAAGCCCGTGTTTCTGTTCATTTGCGCACCAAGACAGGTGGAACTCCGGGGTCTTTGGGTGTTGTTCCCTGACACCTCTGGACGGAACCAAAAAGTACAGAACTCCAATATAGGCTGCAGATTTTATTTATATATATATATATATATATATATATATATATATATATATATATATATATATATATATATATATATTCACTGAAAAAACCATAGGTTTCAGGCATGTTACAGTTAGAAATTAGCCTTTAAAAAAACTTTGAAAGTCACTGAAAAAAACCATAGGTTTCAGGCACGTTATAGTTAGAAATTAGCATTTAAAAAACCTTAGAAATTCACTGACAAAACCATAGGTTTCAGGGCCGTTATAGTTAGTTGGACATTCTTCTCGTACAAAACCATAGTAATTCCCCCGTTATAGTTAGATTAGCTAACTATAACTCGCGCACCCACAATGCACTGCTGATGACGTCACATATTACATCATTCATGACATGGTCGGTGACATCACTGATGACATCTCAAATGACATCCATTTGTGATTGCAGTCAGGAAAGGGGGATACTTCAAGGAAAGAGGGTCAGGCGCACTGCTGCAGATCCTGAAGCAGAATGTGGGCAAGCCCAGCTCCTTTCACAAGGCGCATTTCTGCGGGGGGAAGGGGTGAGAAGCCTGGTGAACACATGCAGGGCCTGGAGAGACTACGCCAAGAACATGCATACAGCAGAACAACCACAGCCCAAATATGGCACGGCCAGGGCAAAATAGAAAGTTCAGGGTGGAGGATAGATATCCCAACTCAGCTGTAGAGGCTTCAAAAGCTTTCTTTTTGCTGAGTTGTATAGTGCAAATTCGACCCGAAGGTATAGGAACGCTTTACAGGAGCACCAATTGCATTACACAAGGATACAGTCTTTAATTTATTTGTGCTACAGAACTTTCTATAACTGAGGTAAAGGGATTGTCCGGGGACAGATCAACAGCAATAAGGACAATGCATCTGCACGTACAACCTGCTGGAGTTTTGGGTGGCAGTGAGGGCACCCTTGACGTTTCTCTAAACCGGCTATCCACACAAAGATCTCATTCGAGTTACCAGGGAATGTGGGAAGAGCTACGTGCAAAGCAACCTCAGTGGAACCTAGAAGAATACCGTTTGCATTAGAGATAAACGTGCACATTTGAGTATGCAGTTTTTACATAGCCCTGTCCCCCAAGATTAAATACGCTCAGTAGACAGAGCTCACAACATAAACACTATCCCGGCAGAATAAGTAGTATATGTATGTACGGCGTCCCAGAAAATGTTTTAAATTAGTTCACTCTTAAATGAGTAGCTCGTACGCATTGAGAGTGAAAAAGAATGTGCAAACCTGTCGCTCTTCTCCTTCAACCAGCAAGTTTCAACAGGTAAGACAAAAGCGGGGGTGAGAGAAGCATATAAACAGTTTATTTATTTATTTATGACATTTATAAAGCGCACTGTTACCAGACGGTGTCCTGGCGCTGAATGACCGCTCCCCTGACTCAGCCTGGAATTAGTGAATGAAAAGCCATCATTTGTTTTAAAGAGTTTCTGAAAAGTCATTAGCTCTGTAGCCTGTCTTAAGACCAGTGGTAGGGCATTCCAAGCTCTCGCTGCCCCCGCCGAGAAGCTTCTGCCCCCCATCGAGCTTTCCTAGTTCGTGGAATCACGATCAGCCCCTGATCAGCTGACCTTAGATGTCTAGCAGGCTTGTACCAATGAAAGTACTGGGCTAAGCAGGGCGGGCCCAACCCCCTAAGAGCCTTAAACACTGTACATAGGGCCTTAAAGGCAATCCGTTTTCGTACCGGAAGCCAGTGCAGCTTTGCCATCTCTTGAGAGACGGAGGCGAACTTGGGAGTGCCCGTGATCAGGCGGGTTGCTGCATTTTGCAGCACCTGCAGTTTATTGAGTAGGCCCTGTTGGGCATTGAGCAGTAGGCCATTACAATAATCAAGGCGTGACAGGACCAGCGCTGTCACCACTGTTTTCCTGTATTCATCGGGCAAAAAGGGCAGGATCTTGCGTATTGTCTTCAGCGTGAGATGGATGACTGAAGACAATGCATTAACTTGGGGCCTGAAGGTCAGTTTGTCGTCCATCAGAACCCCAAGGTTCTTAACCTTCGAGACTGGGGAAGGAGGGACGCCCAACTCGTCCCGCCACCATTTTGGGGTCCAGAAATGATCTCTGGCACCAAACAACAGCACTTCGGTTTTAGCCGAGTTTAATTTTAAGCAACTCGTTGTCATCCAATTATTGACTGCTACCATACACTCTTTGAACCTGCTGGCAGTACCTTCTTCTCTCCCAGGTAGCAGTGACATCACAATCTGCATGTCATCTGTGTAAGATGTTAACTCAAACCCGTGGGATCGAATGACTGGCGCCAGGGTGGAAACATAAATATTAAACAGGGTAGGACTCAGGGACGAGCCCTGAGGCTCCCCGTATGGGAGCACGAAAGGTTTTGACTTGAACTCCCCCAAAGCCACCACCTGACTCCTGTTAGAGAGGAAAGCTTTCAAGATCTTATGCGCTTTCCCCTGAATCCCGCAGGCCAATAAACGGTCCACCAGAATAACATGGTGGACAGTATCAAAGGCCATTGACAGGACCAACAGGATCAGGGCGGCTTTACCTCCTGCGTCCAGCACTTTCCTGATGTCTTCGGTTGATTTGATTAAGGCAGATTCCATGCTATGCCCAGCTCTGAATCCATGCTGCGATGGATCCAAGGCCTGCACAGCCCCTAAGAATGCACTGAGCTGACTATTCATAATTCCCTCTATTAGCTTGGCCGGTAAAGGTAGCCTAGCAATGGGGCGATAGTTGTTTGGGTCCGAGATATCCAAGTTAGATTTCTTAAGTAGGGGTAGGGTTGAGACCTGTTTCCAGCAGGATGGAAATTCGCCAGCTTCCAGCATGATGTTAAACAGTTTGGCTAGTGTGGTGGCTATGGGGGCCGCAGCTAGTTTTGAAATAGCCGCCGGGCAAGGGTCTCGAGGAGAGCCTGATTTAATGCTCAACAGCCTTTTCCTTACCTCCTCCTCGCCTACTGGGGAGAAACTCAGGAACCTGCCCTCCTGTGTATTAACCCTAGCAGCCTCCTCACTTAATTGGGACGGGTACCAGGACCTACCCTCTTGTATGTTGACCATCTCGACCTCCTGGCTTGCAGCTGGTAAGTTGGCCCTGACTTGAACGTCCAACGAGTTAAAGATGGTCTCCACCTTATTTAGAAAGAACTTTGCTAAGCCATCGTATAGTTCCTGACTGGGTGGCGCGGTGTCAGGCTTGGAAGCTGCCAAAATCGAGACTACCTGGAAGAGCTCCTTTGGCGAATTCTTAGCCTCCTTGATACGGCTAGTGAAATAGGCACGTTTTGCCTTCCTTATCGAATCTTTGTAGAGTGCCAATCCAGATTTTAGTCTCTTTTTATCCACCTCATAGTAGTTTTTCCGCCAGACTCGTTCTAATTTCTTGCAGATGATCTTAAGTTCCCTAATCTCCTCAGTGAACCAAGGGGCCGAAGGACGCACGCGCATAGAATGGCGATATTTGGGTGGTGCTAATCGCGTGCAAGCATGGTCCATCCAGTTGGAGTAGTTTACAGCCGCTTGATCCACGTCTAATGGGAGAGCTACCATGGAGGATCCCAAAAGGTCCTCGAGGGAAGATCCCTCTATCTTATTCCACTCCCTGCTGGTCCTAGCTGGTTTCTTGGCCTGCCTCAGTCTAACGGGAGTAGCAGTGGAGATGTTAAAAAAAATTGTGGCATGGTCTGACCAGGGTACCGGACAGATGGAGGTGATTTCAACATCCGGATGATTGGAGAAAACGCCTTCGAGGGTATGCCCTGCCTTGTGCGTGTTAAAATTAAAATAAAAAAATCGTAAATCACAGTGCAAACATATAAAATACCAAACAGTACAAAAGGTGGGAGGTGGTGAGGGTACGGCGCTGCACAGGGAAATTAACTGAATTTCGACAGGCAGCGACAGGAACAGGAAAAGCAACAATGGGCGGGAGGTGGTGGGGGAACAGCACCGCAAACCGAGTCAAAAGAAAAAGTAGGGCGCCGAAACTAACTAAATGGCCAGAAGTTAACTGATCCATGTAACAGGGTCGGTCTTCAGGGCAGGAACAAAACAGCAGAAAAGCGGGACAAATGTAAAGCATTTACCCAAAAATGTTTGAAAGGCAGGCCAAGGAACGAATAAAAGTGATGGGCGTGGCTAAATCCCACAGAGGTAGATACAGCATGTCGAGAGACAGCGTATGTGCGCCAGCTAGGCTCTTTGTAACCATTCAACTAAGTTGGAACAGTTTACTGTACCAATTATCCTGATTGCCAATCTTGTTGCAGCAGGTTTAAAAAAAATACATAAATGTACAGGTTGACTGTCAAATTCTGTCACGCCTTAACCTCCAATTTATGGGTTGCAGGAGTATATTTTTTCGAATTCCTGCACTGATTGTACAATGTAAACCTAAATGTGTGTTGGGAAAGGCACTCTTCAAAGTAAACGACTTTTGATTCCTTTGCATGCACAGAGGCATTCTGCGTAATTATTCAATGTGTCTCCGCACACATATAGTGTCCAGTAAACTGATAAAGGACAGTGAGACACCCTTTTTATAATGTCCTGGACATATACAAGTACATTCATTCCTAAGATCCCAGGTGAGGTTATTAACTCCAGAGTTACAATGCAAAAATGGCTGTATATCAGCTTTCGCCCATTTAGAACTTTCCCCGCTTCCACGCAAATTAATGAGAAACTTAAAATCACCCAATTATTTCTCCCTCCTCCTTTTCCAAAGCAAGAAAAGCGAGGATACGTCTCCATTCAGACAAAGACACTGAACTATACTCTGCCTGCCGGGGCCTACAGGAGACATATTTTGTGCAGTCAAAGTAACAGTTTATATGGCGATAGGGGTGTTTTTTGTTGTTGTTTTCTAGCTCTAGTCGCATGGTTTACAGGGATGTAAAGCCCAATAGCTCTACCTAGACTTACCTGGCAAAGATAACAGCCATTGTCATTATAGGTAATGTTAAAAAAAGAGAAAATCTCCCTTGTCTTACAATTAAGGAATTAACTGAAGGCACTTATCAAGTTAAGTTGGTTGTAAAAATCATTCTAAATTCATAACAAGGGAGGGTAGCTCCGCTCTCCTTTCCTCTGAGGCAGTCTTTGCGAGATGGGGATTTCTGGGTTGGAGTGGAAGACATAGGTTTTCCTTTAAGAGTTAAGAAACTTGAGAAGCTGTCTGCCCAGCAATCAGTGCAGCTCGGAGCCGCCGGTGTGCCTAGAGACTAATGGTGGTGGGGACAGCCAATAGCTCCAGCACAGAAGTAGGAGGCGTGTGTGCTTCTGTGTGTGTGTGTGTGTGCACGCGCTTCACCTGTACAAAAAACAAGTGGGGAAAGAGTGAAAAAAAAATGAGCGCAAGCAACACGAAAATCATGGATGAGGGAAGAATGGTGCGCCTGAAGAAGCGGCCGCATGGCTTTCTTTCATCAACATGGCGCCCACTTCATGAGACATGAAGCGCGGTGGCCATGAAGCAGCCGTCGAGTTGACAGTGAAGAAAACAAGACAGTTAAGAGTCACTACTTCTTAAGGCACGTCTTGTAGCTGGTCCGGGGAGCGCTTTTCACTGCAGCTGTCCTGTATAGAGAGGGGAGCGACCGTATGTAAAAGAAAGCGAGTAGTCCATGAAGCAGGGGCCGCGCTGAGCCTGGAAAACACGTGCATTCTGTAATAAAACAAAAAAAGTGAGCAAACACAAAAGGAAAAACCCTCCAGAAAAAGGATACATGTAATAGGCCAATACTCCAGAGAAGGAGCAAGACACGGGAATGTGGGTCACAGAACGCAAAGGAAACATAGAGTAACAAGGGACTTATTATCAAGGCCCCGTGAAAAAATTATCGCCACTATAGCGTCCATTTTCGGGTGAAAAGTGGCGAGAATTTTATCGCACTATCAGCAATGACACGCTAGCGCGTGTTCAAGGGAATCTTAGAATAGCTGCAGTCAGTCCTATTTGCAATAAAGTTGTTAGAAAGTACCGGGGCTTTCCATTGCAACTGATTTTTCTGGCCCGAAGGATCCAATTCAGGTGGTGCCTTAGAAAAGGGCAAGATTTGTGAAACTGTATACTACTTAAAAGTAGTAAGGAAAGCCAAGGGTGCACATGAAACAGGAAAACAAGCCGAATGGGCAATCATTATTAACATTCGATCTAAAAAACATAAATACCAGAAAATGGGTGGAAAGCCTGTGGATCGCCTAAAAACTCTGCATTAGTGAGATGCTCAGGTGAGTTTCACCAGGCACGTGACCTAGAAGGCTTTGCCAACATGACAGGCAAGAAAGCACAGTCAGTCGAAGTAAATATCCTTTATTAAGTGTTTCTTTTGTTAGTTCCAGTATCTTGGGCATGCACATAGAAAGCAGATTTCTATATCCACATGGATTTACATGAATAAGTATGCATATGTATATATTTATATATATGTATATATATTTATTAGAACATCATCACATCCACCTTTGCATTCCTCTGTTGCAGCAAGTGCTGGTCGAATCAGTGACCACAGCAACACTCGAGCATAATGCCTCAGCAACAGTCTTTTATTCTAACTCTTAAAGCTCGTATTGCCTGCATCCTGTGTTGCTTGCTTGAAGGAAGGGGGCACTCATCTTGGCATTCTCTTGATTTCTGCAAAATGTTTGATGCGCAATGTCATCGCTGCCAAAACGGTTTGATACAATTAGTCAATTGTTATCTCTTAAGACATGGAAACATTCCTGAAATAAACAAAGCAGTAGGCAGGATGGTGATAGACCTGATGTGCCCACTCCAACAGACACACATGGAGAGAGAAAGGATACAGGTGTCTAGTGGGAGCCTGTTGACTGAGAGAATATATTGAGGAAACTGGGATGGGGATGATACATGAGTTAGGGTTGCCTAAAGGTAAGAGGGTGTGGGCTTCAGGCATGACATTATAGGAGTAGGTTCTTGAAAGAGGAGTTGTGTTGAAGCAGGTGAGAGCATGCTGCAGAAGATGAGAGGTACTTATGGTAGCTCGGAGGTATATTGCAGTAGCTTAAATGTATGTTGCAGCACCTTACTTTATAGTACTGTTTTTAGAGGGCATTTGAGGTCTGTTTTACATTTGAGAGGAGTAGCTTGCAAGTATTCTTCAGTAGTACAGAGGTATGACATATTACCAGTTGCTTAGAAGTATGTTGCAATAGATTTATGATGTGTTGCAGTAGCATAGAGGTATGCAGTAGTAGCATAGAAGTAAGTTGCAGGAGACTTAAGATATGTTGTTGTAGCTTTCAAGTATGCTTAAGTAGCATAGAGGTATTTTGCAGCAGGCTGCAGGTATGTTACAGTGCTTAATGGTATGTGATAGTAAGATGTAGGTATGTTGCAGTAGCTTAAGAAGTCTTTGGGTGGCAACAGCTCAGTACATGAGAGGTGAATGGAGGTAGACTGGAGAGATGGGTCATGATGGCAAAGTTCTACCAAAATGAGTTCAGGTGAGGAACAAAGAGAGAGAATTATAATGGAGCTCCTTTACAAAGTAGAGCAAGAGAGAGGTGTAGGTAAAAAAGCAGCCTATGAAGAACTGGAAGTGTGGAGGGCAGAGGTGAAATCAAAGTATAAAAGTGGTGGATGTAAATATAAGCGGTAAGTCATGCTTACTTTACATAAATAAGGACCAATGAGGTGAGCAATCATTCAGATGTGATCTACAAGGTCTACTGGAGTGGGACATGAGACAACATAAATGGTGGGTGAAGTTGACCTAAGGAAAAGAGCTCAGTGGTGTGAAAGAGGGGATGTTAGAAAATATGCATTGACAGGTAAGAAGCTAGTTAAAAATAACAAACGTGGCATGACATGATAATTGTGGCAGGAACCCAAATGCAAGCAAAGTAGTAGGCCAACATGAGAGATGTGAGTGGGGGGCAGAACTAAATGGAGTGGAAATGGAGATTATAGCTACGAGAAGGACAGAGTTTGGTAATAACATGAACATTCATGTGGGATGGGTTAGGTACATGGGAAAGGATGTTTTATTTGGTTTTTTTTAATTTCAGGTCAGCAAATAAGAAATTAAAGGAAAACCTAAGGGAAGGGAAAATACAGTTCTATAAAATGAAATTTTAATTGAAGTTATAAAGTGTGCTTGAGCACTAGGAGTGGTGGTGCAGTGGAGTGGAAAATAAGATATTTTACAGAACTCTTTGGCATGACAGATAGACTTATCTTCATGATGTTGGACTGAACACCGCAGGTTCTACAAAAGTAGTTGGCAGAAGATTGGTCATGGTAAGGAATGACGACTGGCGGTCATGCCGTAAGGGCTTGGCTGAAAAGAAGGTGGTAGAAAAATGAAGTTATCAAATAATGGAATTTGTAGCGAGGTTACATTTTGAAAACAACAGTGAAGGAGGTGGTTAATAATTGGGAGTGGTAGAGAAGAAGTTGGATTAAATACTCTAGGTCAGCTGTTCTCAACCGGTGGTACAGGATGCCTACTCAGGGGGTTTGCAACTGCTTAGAAAATTCATTAAATACATTAATGTTAACAGATTATTAAAGAGTGCATAAATAAAAAGGCAAAATGTAAAATTGAAATTTGTAAAAAGGTATTTAAATGTGAAGGGATTTGAAATTGGAGGTTACAAATTAAGTTTGTGTCCTCAGAATGATTCACAGCAGTCTGGAGCATCAAGAAAACTATGGTATGATATGGACGGTGGGTGTCCTCAGTAGAATTTAGAAAAGCTCTAACCTTCCCATTAAAATTTAAATCTGTATTTTTGTGTGATGTTTTGTGGATCAATTCATTAAAAATGCTCAGTATCAATCAATCAAGTATCATTTATAAAGCGTGGCAAATCCCCCGAAAGGAGCCCCGGGCGCTGGAGTTGCTAGCCTCTGCGTGGAGATCTGATCATTCCAACAGCCAGGTCGTAAATGCCTTACCTTACATAGTAGGCTGGAACTGAACACCGAAAGTGGTATTCAGGAAGTGGTTTGAAAACAGGGTCTGGACTGGGAAAAGTGGTAGAGAAGGCTCTAGCTGGGACACTGTGGAAGATGTGATTGAAGACTGAAGAAGGCAGCAAGTGAGTAGTATCGAAGAGAACAAGAGTAGATTGATGACTGCAAGTGATACAAGAGTGGAACCAAATACGGAAAGTGATAGTGAATACTCGCAATTTTATAATCCAAGAGGTAGAGAAGGTGCAAGACAAAAGGATCTATGTAGGAAATAAACAGTGATACACAGAGAAGTCATGGGGTTAAAAATGAGGTAGTGGAGAATGAGAGAAACTGAAGAATGCAGGTAGTAAATGAGCAAGAAATGGAGCGGGAAAGGAGTGTATTGGTGACTGGGAGTGTAGAGAAGGAATTGGGTTAAACACAGCAAGTGGTGGAGGAGTGTGTTAACAAGTAGAATGATGTGGTAGTATAGAAGTTGATGTGTCATTGAAGGTGTTTAAGAAGGAGTAGGGATTAAGGCTAGACATAGTAGAGGAGGAGCATTATTGAAGCGTGAGGGATCAGGAAAGGAGTGGTGAAATGAAGCTGTAGCAAGGGACTGGGATTGAGTACTGGAGGAGATAGAAAAGGATTGGGTTGAAAAGGGAAACAGACCTGGCAGAGGGGTGGGATGAATTTTAGACGTGGTATAATGGGGTGAGGTGATGGCTGCAGGGAGGAAAGAAGGAGTGGTATAGTCAAATACATTTTTGGGGTGTAGTACAAATAGAGTATGTGGAAGCAAGGAGGTGCTAATTACTAATGGGCTGATGAATTGATAAATTGATGTGTGAGAAAGATAGTATGCATGAGTATGTGGGGATGAGGCTGTAAGCTGACCCTAGGAGTGGTGTGATCCAGGTGCAACAACTTCTGAGTCCACTTAGATCCAGTTTCTACCAGTCGTGGTAGCCTTTGAGTGTCTTCATGCTGAGCTTTCCATTATCAGTAATAACATGAAGCGTGCAAGCCACTGATGTGGCTGAGTCATGGTCATATTGCATATACAATAAGCCATGCTCCTGGCAATACGGCGCTATACAAATTTTTGCAATATAACACCGACAACAGATCCAACTCCACCGCACACACAGTCCTAACTCCCTTTCCTCAGTGCTCCCAGTGGGCCTTCATGGTCCTAGTCCCAGCTGTCTCTCCTCTGGCCATGACATAAAGGATAGCGGCTCCATTCCCGGATCCGCTGTTCAATGTTGCAGTGCGCGCCACAGAGAGGACGTTGTTTGGTTCCGTGTTTTGCATGTCAGGCCAGCCGTTTTTCATGCACATATAGTAAAGTCACATTCCAGTTTCACATTATGTGTAAAGATAAACAGAAACAATGGTGACCCTCTTCTCCATCAACACAGCTCCCCCTGACCCAGGAAGTGCTTAATGTTTTTTTGGGGCAAGAGAGTGAAGGTACCTGAAGGTTCATAGACAGTGTTTAACAGTGTTCAGTCGAGGTATGGTTGTCTGGTTAGCATATGAATCCTGTTCATTGAGAATCCGCTTGCCAGCGGTTTCATTGATTTATTTTGTCTATTCAGCATTTTCAAAAAAGTAAGTTCTTCTGGCTAACACAGATCAGTGTGTTCCGTTAAGACGGGATGCAATGGTCCTTGTTATGCGTCCAGCCAGATGCGCCCAGGGCGGATCTCAGGACAGCCATCGGCAGCAGACAGAAGTCTTCAATCAGGAGATTCACTATTCCCCGCACACATGCTGCACTTGGGTTTATTTAGTTTTGCAAATCGCTCATCCTTGCTGCTCTTCTTCAAGGTAGCACCCAATGACCTGGCTGCAAGGCGCGGGGCGCCCACCTTTCTCCACTTTTCTGACTCAGGTGAAGTACCGACACTGTGTAGAGTCTATGTAGCAGTAGGTGGTGCAGCGTAGGTGCCCATAAGACCTGCAGAAGAAGACCACTTGGGTTAGGAAGTCATTATGAAACCATTGCACGTCATGAACATTAGTATGCCTGCAGGAACCTTCCCACTATTTCATCAGAACACAAACCCCACAGTTAGAGCACAAAAGCATTAGTTCTGTCCTAGCACTTTAGCACTGAGTCCCTACTCTAGGGCCAGAGCTCTTCCTCAACAGGCCTCATGCAGTACACAGTTTACTACTGCAATCCAACGGCGACGCCATTGATCCTGTCCACTCCCCCTATGTGTATGCCCTCTCAACACTATTACCGACCACAAGCTCTCATCGTGGTGTGCCTCAAGCCTTAGCCCGTGAGCCATTCTACAATCTTATTCCTGAGCTATTGACCAAAAACATTGTCACCTGCAACCAATGTTCCAGTGACTTTCCTACATGAATACAGAATCGCAAACGTAGATACAGTCCCAATGGCATATACCCCGTATACAAAGAGGGCTAAGGACCGATAAACATATTCTGTTGTGGGACCAGATATCAGGTTGTCAGTCTGGGTTCCACAGGTGGGAGGGTCTGACCCTCAGTGCACGATAAGAATACTGTGATGAGAAAGAAAACAAGAATCCAACCAAATGAAATAAGAATAACAGATGTGGCAATAAAGCATAGGCAGAATACAAGTTTGCTCTATCTTCTGAACCTGTTACCAACTTATGCAGCAATATTATGTGGATTGACGATTAAGATTGTTCAGTATTAAATATGTGCAAGGAACCAGAGTATGTATTACACAGACTATCACATGAGAAGAAGTCTGGGAGAATAATAGTACTAGCAAAGCAGGGCTTAAACAACAAACAGAGTTTTGATTCAGATATCTGCTCTATACGTAAAGTGCTGTTATCACTAGCATGGAAATACAGAAGGGGAAAAGCATGGAACAAATTGAGGTTCACTTGGCTTCACCAACAGACCAAAAAACATTTTAAACAAAAGGATTGCTAAGCAAAAAATGGAACAAGATGTTGCAGCCTATGCAAAGGGGTCGTGAGAAGAAGTTTTGACATTTGGTTTAGGGCTACCCGGAAAACCTTTGAACAGACACATCATTTAACTTGTATGGTAGGAAACAACTTGCTAGCCTGGAAGTGAAGGAAATGGCAGGATCACTTACTTGTAATCCTGGTTCTGCATCATAGGGACCTTCATTGTAGTCATAAAAATTAGGATTATCGTGATCACATGCAGGATCCGAGTACCCTGTTTACCATTATCTTCAGTTGCAGTTCTAACCTGTTGAGAAGCTTCAATGTGAGCAGGAAATCCTTTCTGCTTCTTGTGGGTAGCTGGCTTTGATCAGCCAATCATCTAGCTAGGGGTATATAAAGATTTCCTTTTTCCTTGGGTATGCCAAGATCACTTCCATGTATTTTGAAATGTCCTGAGCATTGACTTTGTTCCAAATGGTAGAAACTCTCAATCAAGTTGTTCCACAGAAAATCTTGGACATTTCCTCTGGCTGTTGAGAATTAGAATGTGGAATTAAGCCCACTGTAAGTCCACAGTACACATCCAATCTCCTTTCTTCCTTTCAGGAAGTATTAGGGGAAGTGCCATAATACATAATCTTACTCTTCTGATCCATCTGTTGTCTCAGAGCTAATATTGGTCTGTAATCCACGTTTCTGTAACCAATAAATACCTTGAGTAAATGCCTTCTCCATCTGGCTTGTTGCCTTTCTTTAAAGAAGATTTTGGGTCTCTTTTCTTTAGTGGGTTCAGTTGAGAATCTGGGACCTTCTTCAGTGGAACTGAAGGAGAAGGGACCTTGAAATGTGAAGTAGAACTGTTTTGTATAATATGCAGCACTCATCTCTCTGATAATGCCTTGTCATTTTTTGGGTCGTTTGGTAATATTTCCCCCTAACAGAATAACAGATAACAGGAAGTGAGGGAGTCATTCGCAAGACTTGCCTCTGGACTTCCTTCTATAATCCAGTTAGTGGTGGAGTTGGGATCCCTGGCTTCTAGAAGAAAGGCATGGCTGGTACTGTTGGCATTGCTGAGATTGCTCCTATTGATGCTGCAGCTGCCTAGACACGGTTCATAAGGTTGGTAATACCTGTCACCATGTTTATATTGGGCTTTGAAATGTTTTCCTTGTCCTTCATCCCCATTACTTTGATATTTCTGCGTTGGATGACGTTCTCAGCATCTTCTAACCTGTGTGAGGCATGAATAGAATTGAGCCATAAAACTGAAGGTTTAATGTCTCCAATCGAGCATCATGTTTCAGATCTTTGTTTAAGCCTCTTGATTTCAGGAAATTAACCTTAACCGGGCAGTTTTGATAGTGTGAGCCCTTGGCAGAAACCAGATGTAGCTAAATCCACTGAGTCCAGAGAAGCACAACTGACTTTATTGAACAGTACTAGACCATCCCTAACTACCTCCCTGTAGTCTTTGCTTTTTTCTTTAGGAAGGCCGTCTGCAATGGACCTGTCATGAAGGCCCAATATGGCAGTTATACTGGCTGTTTTTAATGATGTTGCTGCAGTTCCACACAATTTATGCCCTAAGAAATCCAATTAGGGTTATAGTTAGGTAGCGTCAGTATGTCTGGAGCTACCGCATGCCTGTTCCTTATCACTGAAATAACCACGGAATTTGGCTTTGGAACCGCACGAAGGAAATGTGGGCCCAGTTCTGGTGCTTTAGAATTCTTTAAAAAGCAACATGTTGCTGCCTTTGTGGTAGCTGTAGTAAGGATTATTTCCTCTCAATCTCTGCAAAACACATGACCAGATGTAATAATGTTCTGGCTTGAGTCCTCTGCTGCAAAGACTCCATAATAACAATGACTGTAGTCTGGGATGCTTGCTGGGGAATGTTCCGTTTTTGTCATGCATTGTATTAATACCTCTTAGGAAGTATTCAAATCCGCTATCAGGGAAACCCTAAACGGTGGGTCTGGAGGTGAAGTTGAAGTGTAGGAGGTTAAGGTGTCTCTGTAGAAACCAGTACAGAATACCTCAAAGGAGAAGCAGAGGGTGTCCTTCTCCTTGATTTAGTTCACAGAGGTTGATCCTGTGGCATGTCACCCATTGGTACAGGCAGAGTGAAACCTAGCAACACACGAGGAGTGTTTCCCGAAGTTCATCTGCGGAGATGAGGTTTTAGGCGTGGATACCACTAATGGCTGGGAAGACAGTGCTTTGGAGGTGGAACCATGTTGCCAGAAATCAGAATAGTTGTGGAAATGGGTAGAGGAGTCTGAATTAGATCATCTGGAATGAAAATAATCAGGGTCTTTAAATGAATCAGAAATGCTGCCAGAGAAGGTGATGTGAATGGAAGTCTTCTCAATGTTGCGCTTCTATGTTACTATGATGTCACAACTGGAGTCACGGTTATTGAGGCACAGCACCCCAACAGGAAATGATGTCTCCTTGAAGTTGTGTGTGTTCTCTATGTCGAGTAGTATATCCACTTCAACATCATAATCGACGCTGTACTCATTGTCAACGATTCCAAAACATAGACAGAGCACAGCAACCAGACAAGTAAATAGCTGATTGAGCCCAACCAGCAAATGTATTTAATGTGAAAATTGCAACAAGTAAAATCTGTTCAGCAAACCAATCTTCTTTTGCAGTTCTTAGTTTACAAGGTTGAAGGTACTGCTGCGGTAAAGACGGTCCGAGATTGGAAAACAAAAGCATTGAGTAAATAGAATATTACGAATTTTGGTTTAACACTACAAGAGACGACCACCATTTTCCATGCACCCCCTTTAGAATGAAAGGATTCTTTGGCCGTCTGTAAAGTGACCCACACATTCAAGTCACTTTGTTGTCTGTTCATCTGGACTATTTTATCCGGTTGCTAACTATATGGATCCTTCTGGCTTATACTGAAATTCCAGGAGTCACATGTAGAACGTTGAGAAAGCCTTGAAAAAGTCGCATAAAAACTATCTTATGGCGACGAAACACGTGTCGGCTGTCCTTGTATCCATGTTGTAAACTAAGAACTGCAAAAGAAGATTGATTTTCTGAACAGATTTTACTTGTTGCAATTTCCACATTAAATACATTTGCTGGTTGGGCTCAATCAGCTATTTACTTGTCTGGTTGCTGTGCTCTGTCTATGTTTGGAGTTTCCGATTGTATTAGGTGATACGGTGAGTGCCACTGTATCAGACATAGAGCATGCTCTAAAAAAATATAGTCCAAAACTACTTTATTGCTTACATTGAAACAGAGGTGCTGGTTGTTGTTTGGTTTACTACATTGCCACTGTTGCTTTTCAAATGTACTCATTGTCAACGATGATCGCCTTTCAAACAGTGCACCTACCTATAGTGACAAATGTTCTTATACCTCTTGTGCTCCCTGGATCTCCCTTTATGAGATTCGTCAGGGACAGAAAGCTCATAACCAGCTGAAGGGATAACCTTAATGGCTTCTCTTTTCGCCTCCTGCGCCACCTTGTAGCGCTGCTTCTTGAGGTCATTCTCCAGTCGCCTGCTCAAATGGATACATTCACGAAACTTAACAATGCTTTCTGAAATTTTTTCAAAAATGGATATTCCTGCACTTAGTGGTAATTGGGAAGACAAACCACACAAAGTGCGTGACGATTTTTTGTTTTTTGTTATATCTGTTCAGACCTTCAAGGAGTCTTGCATGGAGTTTCCTAATTTTACTCTCTGATGGGATTTGGAACTCCAAGAAACTTGGAAACTGGGCATCTGGTAGACTGCCTCTGCAGTCTTGATCCTAGACAGATAGTCAATCAACCTACCCACAGGGCCAATCACACTCATGACAGAGTCTTTATAAACAACCCAGTCGTAAGTCTTGTCAAAGTTTTACCTCTGATACAGTCAGATCATCCTATCAAAATCCGTCCTTGGCGTTAAATTGATAGGTTTGAGTTAGAAACTGCTTTGAAAAATCACAGCCCAGTATTAGACTCTAGCAATGAAGCTGCTGCTGCTAATTACACTGACGGGATAGCGTGGCTGTTTTGAGGATGGCATTTACTGTCATACTGGCCAAGAGTACAGTCCCCTTGTAGTAAAAAGGATCAACATCTGTGCCATACATAAAAAGTCTTGGGACAGAATTACCTCTAGCTACAGACTGTTGGAGGTATTAAACCCCTCCTTCAAACATCTTGGCAAGGCTCTGCCTGGTCAACCCTGTCTTTGGGCACAAGCTGTAGATGCTAGTCCAATGCCACAAATTAGTTTTTGCAAGATGTCTACTATTTATGGAATGATGGCATGAACTATGGTGGCACGCTGAAGCCTAACGCACAAGTCGGAGACGTTATACTGTGTTTTTGTAGATTCTACAGGTTCTATAGAATAGATTGTGATTTTGGGTTTAACGACCCATATGGGTGCCCCTCATTGAATAGTTCCTGTCATTACCTGGTTATTGATTAAGATGGACACAATAAAACTACAGAACCTTATGCAGTGTGTGGGAGGTGAAAGTGAAGAGTGTGTTGTAGTATCTCCTTTACATGGCCTCGATATTTGTGATCTGATTTAGGCCTGGCCGGTAAATTCCGTTACGCTCGCGGAATTTGGGTAATTTCGCATTCCGCGGAGAACGCGAAATTGCCCAAAATTCTTTGCTTGTTCGCGATCTCAAAATGCGTGTTCGCGAGATATTTCCCCCCGAGCAAACAGGAGAAAACCACAGCGAACAAGCAATTCCGCGTGTTCGTGAAATTTCTGCGTGTTCACGGAGATTTATTACCGTTTCACAAACATTTGCGTAACACGATTACGCAAATCCCGCCCTCCCCTAATCTGAATGTAAGCGCGTTTCCATCTGACTGATCTGGACAGAAAAGAAAATGTGCTGCGTATTACATCGATTACATCGGCGTCTTATTTAACCACTACTCTACTTCAAATGCCATAGAACATAGAGCATCCTAACTGTAATAGCTTCAGATTTAAAAGTAAGATGTTTCAAAATGGCTTCATTATATTAAATGCTGGACGTTCACTAGTTTTGGAGCAGATTTCTCCATCACAAACATGGCAGATATCCCGTCCGCCTTATTATACGAGCATCATATTCAAATGTTTCAGTACCCAGCCGAAGAACAGGTGTTTTTCAGGGCTAATATATTCAAAGAGACTGACGTTTACAACTAGCGAGCCCGAACGTGAAAAGAGGGTGTCCGCAAAGTTGTGCCTTCTTAGCACGTGGTACCGAAAACAGCATGAGTTGAGTGGAGCTCAAGGTGCATGTAGGGGTGTCAGGAACCAATAGGTTCTTCAGTTGAGATTTTGAGATTCCTATGGGTAATGCATAAGGGCCTTAAACCAAATTTGTAGCTCATTTGGTGGCAAATGGAGAGTGTCATGCCTCTATGATGTGGTCAAATTTACAGAGCTTGTAGGTCGTGTGGACAGGTAGATTTTGAATAAGCTGTAATTCAGCAAGGAGGTTTCCTTGGAGACACACAAACAGGCCAGTACAACAGTCTAGTTATAAAAGAATTGAGTTAGATATTACAGGTATAAAAGGTAGGATTTTCCAGATTGTTCACAGTATCATAACGAATGAAAATAATACTGCACTGGCGTGTGATGAAAGAGATGAGTCGGAGTTTATTGTGCCCCTAAAGCTTTAGCCTATTTCTAGGTGGCCCTCTTCTTTGTCCACGGGGTAACGCTCAAGGCTACCAACCCGTCCAGCACCTCTGCGCCTAGACAGACCAGGCCGGCTAAAACCCAACTGCTGGTGGAACTTGGGACCTTGGCCTCCTAACACCTCATGATCTAAAGGGGTCCTTTTTCATCCTGTTGCAAATACCTGTAGGCAGCAAATGTTCTTCTCTCCATAGGAAAGCATTGCAGCGTAACAACGCACTGTCTGCTAACATTGCTAAAACTCGAAAGTGATAACTTCAAAAGTACTTACAAAATTGTGAAGTTCTTGGTGTTGAAATATATATAAAAATATGTGTTATTTTTCTAAATTGGCATGGATCTCCTTCTTGAGTTTCTGCATCTTTTATTGACCCTGTAGGCACAAAAAAATCCTAACGCTCCCCTCTGATAAGCCTAAACTGCTTAACCACACTACCACAAATGGAGCACCTTGGGATTGTTAAAGCAAGCCCCTGTCCACTTATAAGGGATACCTGGTGTCTTTACACAGAATACTACTTTGTGTTAAACTATATAAAGGGCCGGCTTCCTACACAATGTATCTTTCTTCTAATGAAACAGATCGAGGGGGCGTATTATATATATTTGTGAGTTTGTGTGTCTGTATGTGTATGCAGTTTCAGTTTAGTTTATTGGGATACAAAATCCTTTTGTATCATGGTTTTATTCCTGTTTTATATTATGTTATGTGGCCCTCCGTAGGAGTTCTGTAGCATAATAAAACAAACTGAAACTGTATGCAGTTTCAGCCATTTTATCTGTCCTTTCCAGGACTCTGTATAGAGGATACTTTACACACAATAATGTTCAATGCTGCCATTCAACTACTGAAGAGACTAACGGGGCCCGGTGAAGTATTCCTAAATTAGCACAATTATAAAGGATTTGCATTTGTTGAAACTGCATCTCAGATTTTAATTCATTCTACACAATGTAGTAATGAAAGGCAAATGTATATTGAACTATGTGTTCGGTAATTCGGATGAATTGCATATTACCACGTTTAGACGGGCAACTGAATTTAACTAAACAGGAGAAAATAGTTGTAATCTGTAGATTTTGGAAACATTTCAATGGTCCATTTGATTACCATAAATAAGTTTTTTTTAATTTTGAAGTATGTTTTATTTGGTTTTAAATAACGGGTCGCAGAGTAGTACATCAAATAAAACGAAATATTAGTTTTTACAAGTTATGTCCAGTTGACCCTGTAGTTTAGAGGGCGCCTGGGGACTTGTATCCTCTAGTGGGAGCGCCAAGCTTATTGTATTGCACACTTAGGTTTTACTCTGAGGTGGTTGTTATTAAGCCCTGGCACTGATGTTCTTGTATGGAAGCCAATGGGCAGTGCTTGATTTATAAAACAGAGGGTAATGGCCCAAAGCCGTACTTACGAGCTGGCAGCGGACCTGCCAAGGCCATCTAGTGCTGAGTCCACTTCATGCCTCTCTCCTCTACCATCCTACACTTCCTGACTCTGTATTTCACTCTTGCAAGTTCTTTTTAATTTCTTCTTTCTCCCTTTATCAATGTTTTCCCATCTTTCTCTTGCTCCTCTCTTTTCTCCCTCTGTCATTCTCTTTGGGTTCTCTCTGAGTTCATCACAGAGCCTCATATTGCTAAAAACAGAATAACGGAAATATTCGTAGAGAAAGCAATCTGTAAAGCCACAACAGCCAAAGAGAAAGCATACGAATTAAGTGAGAAAATTGGGCACCACCTAGCTATCCTCACTAGGCAACAAAACACCGCAAACAAAATCAAAGAGATCAGAGATCAGAATAACTCTCTTAGACATGACCCAGAAGAGATTAGATCAGAATTTCGGACTTATTACCAAAATCTATATAAAGAAACCAATAAGGATGAAGAACTAATCAGGGAATATCTAGATCAGGCTACAATGGTCCAACTACCCCAAACGGATCAAGAGAATCTAGCTATAGAACCTCAGTGGATCGAAATCCTATTATCCTTGAACAGTCTGTCCCCGGGGAAAGCAGCAGGTATTGATGGTATACCGGTGGAATTTTACGTCAAATTCCACAAACCGCTTAAAGGAATATTAACTGATTTGATAACCCAAGTATTTCTGGGGGGGAAGCCACCAAATTCATGGGCACGGGCCAAAATCGTTGTTTTCCCAAAGAAAAACAAAGATCCAACCGAGCTGGGATCCTATCGCCCGATTACATTAATTAATTCCGACTCGAAAATCTACTCTAAATTATTAGCTACCCGATTGTCCCCAATTATTCATAAAATAATCTCAGCCCGACAACACGGTTTCGTGCCTGGCAGATCCACGACTGATCATGTACAAAGGGTAATCACACTCTTTGACGTGGCAGAAGTGGCAGGAGACCCTATGGCGCTCATACTTTTGGACGCCGAAAAGGCATTCGATAGGGTCTCCTGGCAATATCTCTGGATAGCTATGTCAAAGAGTGGGATTGGCGATCAATTTATAACCGCCATTCGTAGTCTATATCACAACCCAGAAGCCGTGGTCATGATCAATGGCGGAATGTCGGGCAAGATCGAGGTGACCAGAGGGACTAGACAGGGCTGCCCGTGTTCTCCCCTACTGTTTGCGATATTTATCGACCCCTTCATCCGCAAACTGGAGAACAATCAGAGCATATTACCTATCAAAACTCGGAATGGAAACACCAAAACTCTGGCATACGCTGATGACATCGCGATTACCACAAGTAATCCCAGTGTAGCTATCAAAATGATGGAAGAAGAAGCTAAGAGCTTTGGAGAAATCTATGGGTACAAATTAAATCAAGGAAAAACCCAAATAATCATCAATAAAAACACTAATTACACAGATGAAAGAATAGTTGGAAATGCCGTATATCTGGGTGTTAACATCACTTCCAACCTAGACCAATTAGTAAAAATTAATATGGACCCACTTTTGAAACAAACCAAGAAAAATCTCAGTAAACTACATAATTTACACCTCACCCTAATTGGCAGATGTAACGTTATCAAAATGATTTATTTACCAACATTTCTATACCTTTTCATCACCATCTGCCTAAATTTCGAACAGCAAATCTTTAGAGAAATAGAGAGCATTTTTTCTGGATTCATTTGGGGATATAAAAGATCACGCAGAGCCTACAAGTTTATTTCGCTTCCAAGAGATAGAGGAGGCCTCTCTGTCCCTAATCTCAAGATTTATTGGTGGGCTACACTATTGAAGTATTTTAAAACCTTATTGACCCCAAATAGACATCCGATACAAGAAGGTGGGGTTCCAACTCCCCAAGAACTCATCCTAGGCTCGGAGACAGGCGAGCATTTGTGGCGATTAACATATGACAACCACTTTAAAAAAGTCCGTTTTAAAACACTCGCAGGCATTTACAATGCATGGAAAAATATACGTAAACTTCTAGGTATCGGACGGTACTCCTTCTACACTAGCCTCTGTCAAAATAGCAATCTACCAGAAACATTTTCGGATTCCTATATGCAAAGATGGGCTAACTTTGGGATTACCCAATGTGGGGCCTTTTTTTCAACAACTGGCTTCAAATCGTTCGAAGAATTGAAGTGTGAGTTTGGCCTAGAATATAGAGATTTTTTTAAATACCTTCAAATTAGAGATTTTCTAATGAAAAAAGGTGGTGGTGATGCAGAGTTTTACAAAATCCAGGCAACTGAGACAGTTACCCGGAACACCACAGTCAAATTAGGGGAAATTTATAACAATCTAGTTTCTTCATTACAGGACGATTTGGATGAACACATCTGCAATTGGCAAAAAAAATTACACATAAACAAAGGTTCAGTCCAACAGGCATAACAGCTTTCACAAACGATACTAATCTCACCAAAACTACAAGCACAATATTATAAAACTTTTTTTCAACTATATTACACTCCACACAAAATAGCTAAATGAGGCACCGGTAAAGGTACTCAATGTCCAAGATGTGCATTACACGAAGCCGATATAATTCATATATTTGCTACATGCGACTCACTAAGACTCATTAGACGTGAAATCTCAAATTTATTTTCTGTCCGGAATTTGGAACACAAGAATAGAAATCTCAATAGCCGAAATGATACTCGGCATCGATGAAAACCTCAGACCAAAAGAAATACAGGGACTGATCTTTATCTCTATGGCGGTTTTCAGGATATGTTTGGCATCCAGCTGGCTGGATCCGAATCCTCCAACCTTTCATCAATGGCGGTCAAGATTTTTAGCTACATATAACCTAGAAATAGCAATTTATAGGAGGAAGGGGGTCAGAAGGAAAAAGAATGGCCTCGAAATATGGAATCCTCTGATACAATGGATGGAATACACTGAATTGTAAAATGTAAAGCATAACATCTAATAAGTGAAACTAATGTGACTTTAACATGGGTTAATCTTCCGCTGATTTCTGACTAAATTGTAATGAAATGTATTCCGACCTCCCTTCCCTTTTTTTTTTTCTTTTTAAATTTTTTTTTCTTTCTTCTCTCTCTTTTCTCAACTACCTGTCAAATGTGGCCGGAGGGGGGGAGGGAAAAGGGGGTGGGTACATGGGAAGGGTGGGGCTCTGTCAAAAAATTGCTCAATAAAGAATTGTTTAAAAAAAAAAACAGAGCCTCATACTTTAATATTTATGTGGCACCCTTGACAAAACTGATCCGTTCTTTTGGCTTCGCCCCAGTAGCATCTGCGGATGATTCTCAAACTGTTATATCCATCTCAAATGATGCTGATGAGACTGCACAGAACTTTAAGAGTTGTATGGGCACTAATGGAGGAGCAATAATTGTCTTATGTTACATTCAGACATAACTGGGGTTCTCCTTTTTGGTAAGGACCTTTCATTTTGGGATCAATCATGGTGGCCTGAGATGGTTGGCACTCTTCCCACTCTGGTATCCTTGGTCAGGAATCTAGGAATTATTTTTACCCCGATCTGTCTTTTAAAGCACAGTTATTAACCTTTTCCATGTATCGAACGGCCGTCCGACGTCACAGTGGGCGTGTGAGGAGGACGGCAGGGGGCCGTCCGATCTGCGCTTTCGTCAGATTCGGCCACACCCCGGCGGAATCGCCGCCTTGGCGAAGCGGTTAAACTCACATCTCCCTGTTTTTTTCGGTTACGCATGATAAGGAAAACTCTTCCCTTCATCCCGTATGAACTTTAAAAATCAGTAGTTACCGCCTTCGTGCTGCTATTGTAATGCCTTTTATTTAGGCATCCACCAGCGTGCTCTGAAGACACTCAAATGGCTACAGTATGCACCGGCCCAGCTTCTATAGAAAATTCCTACGTTTAAGCCTGTTTTGGAAGCTCTACAAGAGCTCCACTGGCTTTCTGTAAAGAAAAGAGTGATTTACAAGGATTTGTCTGGCACACAAGACTCTGTACGATGACAGCCCAGCATATCTGAAAAAACTTAGTTTGGTGTAGTTCCAGAAGAACCTTGCGCTCTACCAACTCCAAGACAGTCAATATCTGTCAAATCAGAAGAACAAAGTGGGGAGGCAGAAGCTTTATTCACACAAAAGCACAACTATGGAATAACCTACTGAACACATCAGAGGCCAGTCTAACTTTCTCTGTTTCAGAAAACACCTTAAAACCTGGTTATTCTCCTGCACAGTGTAAGTAGCGATAGGTCTTTTATTAGGCCTAATCTTCCCCAGCTTGATGTGACTAGTTTTGCTCCTTTTGATAGTCTTATTACTTTTGTGTTGCTTCCTTATCAGTGTTCCAGACAGCAGAGCCAAGATGCTGTTGGCATTTGCGCGCTATACAAACAATTCAATGTCAATATCTTTCTTGCTCTCACTCAAAGCCTAATGGTGAAAAATAAGTCCTGGGCCCTGGTGGTCAACAGACAGCCAGGCTTGCGGGGGTGTGCTCCCGACTGCCCTGTTACGATATGGGTGGTGGGAACGCCGCAGCCACCAGGGCACCACCATCCCCTGGCGGTGTTGTGGCAGTCAGTAATATGCTTGGCTGAACCGCAGCAGTCCCGCCAAGCATGTTACAAGTTTCCTTGCCTCCACATTTTTCATGGTGGTACCACCGCCATGAAAACCATAGTAAAGAGTAAACAAAGGGTGCCCTACAGGGCCCTCTGGTACCTTACGCCCTTTGTCCATGCTCACCAGTTCCTGCACAGAATGGACTTTTCAGTCCATGCTGTGCAGGACCTTCTTTGGCGTTCCCATTGCAATGCCCATTTTCACGGCATTGCGATGGGAACGTCAAAAACAAAGTTCCTCAGACAGGAGGTAACTCCTAATCTGACGGGCAGTCTGACCACCCTTTAGCTTTAGGGTGGACCTGCTGCCGCACCGCCAAAACGTAATGGGACCCTTGGTTTCCAAAAATGGGTGGTTGTGCCCAGCATCTGCAATCATTGCCAAAAATTAAGCACTGGTCAATGGCATATTAAAAGGTAGAGCTAAATAAACTCTATGTTGTTCATGTTCTCTGTACACTGTTGGGTGTACTTTCAAGCACCAAGGGAAATATTCAATAGTAAGTGGGGCAAAAATGGCCTTATTCTGTGGATTAAGGAAGACCACAAGTTGTGGTCCCAAGAGGGGCGCATTCTGCCGTACTAAGACAGACACATCCAGAAGTTAAGTAATGGCCGTACACTGTAGTACAGTAATGCCCATATGCTGTATTAAAACAATGTGATGGCCCTGGGCTATAATACACAGATAAACAGTGAAAAGGCTCATTGGACACACACACACGCCACCCCCACCTTCTCGGTCATTGGGACAGGAACTTTAAATCCAGGAAAATGGTTGTTCTAACAACAAAGCATACACTTCACTTAAGTACATTGCTAGAACTGAGAGTTTTGTTGCTGCTTATTCTGCAAATTCCTTAGATGCTCAGAACTCGAGGACATAATCTGGGTTCTACATGTAATTGATGAGAAATATATCTTTTAAAGTTTTCCCAGCTACCTGTCTTTAGAGCAATGTCTCTAAAGCATTATCTACTTGTGCCTTTTCCCTAATCTGCTCTACTAAAGCCTAAAGCGCGCTTTCAAAGGCAGTTTCACTGTTAATTGTCATAGATCAGATTTAAAGCTCTGAATTTTCAGTATGATCACATGAATTTAAATGTTAGAAATTCACTAGTTAACGCTTCAATAATAACATCGCGATGAAAGGTTGAAACATTGTATTCCGCAGAAACAAAATGTCAGCCTCACCCTCTCTGCACCAAACGCCCAAAGATTGCAAAGCCGCCTTCCGGTTTTGCTTCCTCCATCGTACACAGATGCCATGTCTATCAATCCCCACCCCTGCATGCTACTCAGTTTCTTATTATGAAAGAGATTAACAGGAGGAAGGAGAAGCCACCTGCATAATTCGGGATGTCAGAAGTAACCCCCAAGTATGCTCCTAATCTCTTCAGTGAGTGTCATAAACAACATTCTGATCAGTTTCAATACTTGATACGAGCCAAGTCTCTGGATAATACTGGAACTGACATTTTCCTCCTTCTAACTCCAGTTTTAAGCTTTGCAAAATGCAGTGATAATGGGAACGTGCTTGCCAATGTGTCTCAAAAGTACAAACTGATCCTTAAACTAAAGGATAAACCTGCCAGGGATTTTTCCCTCTTATAAAAGGTTATTCCATTTTTATACAAACTGAAAATAAATGCCCCAGACTTTAGAAAAAATGGCCATACCCTGGAAGATATGTCCTGCATGTCTGGGATCCAAAGTCCTTTCCGTCGCACTCTTCTACTCCTTCCTGTCGAAAGCCGTCCCCGCAGTAGGCACGTTTGCACTCTGTAAAAGAAACAAAGTCGGGTATGTACCTTATTGGAGAGAAGGCATTATTCTGCGTTATTCAAGACGTTTTCTTCGAGTCTCGAGGATGTGTGACTCCTCTTGGTAATGCTGCGCATGGTCATCGACGCCATCTTCAGATTGTTTTGTCGTATGTAGGTGAGAAGGTAATAGTGATATGTATTAGCAATGTGATGGCTATGCAATAGAATGAAGTAAGTATAGAAAGTATGTGAACTGCAACCTACACTGGGTTTTTGAAGAGGAGGACTGGCACATGTGAATCTACAGAACTTCCTGACCACAAACATGAGTAGAGGGAGAGGAAGAAAGGCGTACGCAAATATCCCTGACCAGTTCACCCATTGAACATTGCCCTTGGATTGTTGGTATGGGTACCTGTTTGCAAAGTTTTGGCATTTTGCATTTTCTCTGGATGCAAACAGATCTATTTGTAGGAACCCCCATCTTTGAAAGTATGTGAGAAGGCCTGTAGTGTGGAGTTCCATTTGTGGACTTGTTGTCAAGTCCTGCTTAGTAAGTCCACAACTTGGGTGCTTGTCCTGTTGCTTGGTTGCTTGTCATGTTCTGCTAGGAGAATAATGTTGTGATGTATTGCTATGCTCCATATTTTCTGTGCTAACCAAGATAATTGGATAGAGTGTGCTACTCCTGCCCGCCGTTTTTGTATGTAATACATAGTCGTCCTATAGTCTGTTCGAATTAGGACAACTTTGTGTTGTAGGTGAGGAAGGAAGGCTTTCACTGCTAGGTGAACAGCTTTGGAGATGAGCCCCCCACCTAATTAGGGAAGCAGCTGCTGTGAGAATTATTTGTGGAACTGGGTCTTGAAACAGCTGTCCCTTGGATAAGTTCTGTGGATTCCACCATTGCAGAGAGGGGTGCGTGCAGCTCTCTACCAACACTAGATCGTGCAGTTGACCCGGTGACTGAGTCTATTGATGAGAGAGACATTCCTGAAGAGGTCTCCGTGTAGTTTGGCATGTGGGACTACTGAAACACAAGATGCCATCATGCCTAGAAGTCGTAAAAATATTTTGCTGGGATTTGACTCTCTGTTTGAAGCTGTTGTATTATTGTGACTAAACTGTTGATCCTGTCTGGATTTGGGCATGCCAATGCTGAATGTGTGTTGAGCAAGGCTCCTGGGTACAACTGTATGGTAGCTGGTTGTAGATGTGAGTTCTGTAGGTTGATTGTGAACCCTAATTGATGTAGAAGAGTAAGGGTTTGTGGAGTAGTTTGTTTTCAAAGGCTGAGGCTGTTTGCCATAATTAACCAGTCGGCTAAATATGGGACAACATGTATGTTTTGTCTACATGGATGTGCTGCCACTACAGCTAGACATTTTGTGAATACCCTTGGTGCGGTGGTAATCCCAAAGGGAGGAACCTTGAAATGATAATCGTTTCCTTGAAATTGAAACCTTAGATGCATTCTGTGTACGGGATGGACAGGTATATGGAAGTAGGCGTCCTTTAAGTCCAAGGCAGTCATGAAATCTCCTTTTTGTAGCAAAGGAATAATTTCCTGAAGAGTGGCCATAAGGAAGTGCTCTGGTATGATGTAGTGATTCAGTGGTCTGAGATCAGGAATGGGGGTAAAAACACATCTTGTTTGGGAATAAGGAAGTACAGTGAGTATACTCCTCTTCCCTGAAATTGTTCTTGAACTGGTTCTATTGCTCCTTTCCGTAATAGATCTTCTATTTCCTGTTGTAGAAGATGTTGCTGTTGGATGGACAGTTGGTGTTTGCAAGGTGGGATATTTGGAGGAGTTGTAATGACCTCCAGACAGTAACCATGTTGGATAATATCTAACACCCATTGATCTGATGTGATTGATTTCGAAACATGGAGAAAGTTTTGAAGACGACCCAGACAGGTGTTAGGTGGTGTGGGGAATGGTAAGGAAGTCATTCCTTGGTATTGTTGTTTGAAGTATGGGTATTGTTAATGCGAGCTCTTCCTTTCACGTGGTTTCCCCTGTAGGAACTTCTGTAAAATGTTTTTGGAGTAGAGGTTTGTCCGTGGTTTGTGTATGCTGTACCAGTGTTATCTGAGGTGGTAGATCTCGAACCTTGCTTATAATTCGGCATACGTAAGGAACCACAGTATGTGCTTCTTTGCAGAGACCCCCTTTATTTTACAACGTTTTTTTAATTTTTCAAGGGCTTTGTCCACTTGAGGCCCGAAAAGATGTTCCTTATCAAATGGACGGTGTAGAAGTGTGTGTTGTATCTGAGGCTGGAATCCTGAGACACGGAGCCAAGTGTGTATGCGCAGTAGGAGGCTAGCGTTTATCCCTCTAGCAGCAGTGTCAGCTACATCTAAAGCACATTTTAGAGAGTTGTTGGTAATGAGCTTTCCCTCATTAATAATTTCCTGCACCCATTTCCTGTGTTCCTCTGGGAGGTGTTGGAGGAGCCCCTCCTTTTTGTCCCAGTGGACTCTGTTATATTTAGCGAATAGAGCCTGGATGTTGGCGATGCGCTACACATTTTCCGGAAGCATCGATTCGTTTAGATTCTTTCTCTGGAGTGAGTGCATCCCCTGGTGTTTGGAAGTTCACCCTTTTTCTTCCATTAGACAACCAGGGAGTCTAGGGTGAACTGACTTCTAATATATGTAATGAATCAGATGTCTATGGTGGTGTTATAATTCTTGCTTTGACAGGGTCTCCTCTGGGTGATGTACTATACTTTTACTTTTAAGGGGTGGTTGGTATTGCGCCCAGCTCTGAACATCAGATACAGATTCAAAAAGGAAGCCCTCTTCTCTTGTGTCTTTATGTAAGGGGACCTGGTGGAAAGCTGCTGCCCTTGCTATCAAATCCTGATTTACAGAATCGTCATCAGGTGGTGATGGTCCTGCGGGATATAGATCAGGGTCCGCATCCCCCTGTGGTTCAGCATTATAGTCATCCCATACATTCCCTGGGTGTACATTTTGTGGTATTTCATCCTCATGTTCTATTATGGATGAGTGACGGGATATGTTGCCTGCCTCAGAAAATGCTGGTGAGTGAGGTGGTGGGGTGGATGGTGGGTTAGTGGGTTAGGTGATGGAATAGCAATGTTTATAGGGCTAGTTGCAGCATCCTTTTTTCTTCTTCTTTGGAGGCTTTAGAGGAACATCCAAAGCCTCTTCAATAGTCAATTGTTTCTTAGAAGAAGGAGGTTTTTGTGGACCGAAACACTATTTCCTTCGTTCCAGGTTGAATCTGGAGCTTTTTCTGCTTCATATCAAGTCTTTCCTGCATAACATCAGGATTGGTTGCAGAGTCCTGGTATGATTGGAACTCATAATCATGGGTACATAGTGATTCCTCTTGTGCTGCAGAAGCTTCCTGTTCTTCCTCCATGTTCTCGACCGAAGTTGTCCAGTACATCTTATGTTTGCCTATGCTGCATTTATTGGCATCGAGCATGTCCATCTCGAACAGTCTTTTTGATTGAAAAGACTTGCATGCCTCACAGCTTTCCTCTCGATGATCGGGCGAGACGCATAAGTTGCAAACAGGAGTGTTGGTTGGTATGGGGATACTTAGAATGGCAATTCAGTCAGAAGCGGAACAGAGTTGGTTCCATTAGCAGGTCTCCTCCGAAGGACATTAGAAGTGGAGGAAGGGAGGCCCAGGCCGGGCGTGGCCTGTGGGCCAAGGAAGCGACCCGAAGACCTGTTAAGCAGAAGGATGATCGTTCATATGCTATGAAACTATGTGGTTGAGGCAATACCGTTGAGTGGAGATCTACTAAATAACCAAAGAGAGTCCGAGGAGTCTCAAACCGGAGTGCGAGAGATTACACCTGAACCAGTCAGCGGAAAAAACTATCTGAAGATGGAGTCGATGGCCATGCGCAGTATTACCAAGAGGAGGAATGAAGCACTGCCTTGCTAGGCCTTCACCCTGATAAAATGCAATACTGTCCTGTAAGTACTGCAATTAGAATGCCCTCCATTTTTTCTCTAAAGCACAAAGCTGGTCTGCGGTTTAAAAAACGGTCAAAAAGTTAGACTTCAGAGCAGGAATCCAGTCGAATGTATACAGCACTGAAAATATAGCAGGGCTTTTCTATTTTAGTTCCCGATCAGAAGGTATCAACAATCAAATTTCTGTGTCTTGCAGATTATCATATGTTAAATCCTCACTACCCCATCTGTACACAACATATTGTGATATATATATGTATCATATATATCCACTGCTATTCCACACTCACTGACGCAGCTGTCGGTCACAATCCGGTTTCCGTCGTCACACTCCTCTCCATTCTGCACAAAGCCATCGCCACAGCTGCTACTGCTGTCCTCCACTGGAAAGTCCACTGGGCGCCACGGGTTGGGCTGCATATGAGACAAAAGAGAGCATTCTTGAATTCACTGACACAAAAACCAGAGTCGAGCAGTGGTGAAGCTGGACCGCTATCTGTGGTGTAAAAATTCGGCAGGAATTGGAGGAGATTGGATGCGCACGGGCATTCAGTATGTGCCAATATGTTTAATGGGCAATGGAAGAACTCGCTCTAACACTATAGCACATCGTCTGGTTGTGCTCAGAGTCACTCCAACTCTAAAGACGTGAACTACTGTAGGAAGCTGGCTCTGTACATACTATACCAATGCGAGGTATAGTGTGCACAGAGTCCAGGGGATCCCCAGAGGTATAGCAGAGGCTAAAATAAATAATCACTAACAGCTCTCTTTGTGGTAGAGTGGTCAAGCAGTTAGGCTTGTCTGGAGGGTGTGTTAAGCATTTATTGTATTCACTCAATCAAGGCTAAGGCACACACTCATAGACAGAATCCTGACCAATCGGGTAAGTATAAATAAAAACAATGCAATAGGTCGCGCATTAGGAAAGTTTGAGCTATTGACACATTTTTTATTTATGTGTTGGTTTTGAAAATATTGAAATTAACGGCTTTGTCATTTACAATGCCAATAGTTATAACTTTCGCAAATGTGACACCTATAGCATTTGTAATGCAATGTGTTTTATTTACGTGACTTAGATGTATTGATATTACAAATAACAATGGCTTTTATTTATTTTTATAATTAACACTTAAATAAAAGTTATTGTAATTTATAATGGCAATAGCTTAAACCTTTGTAAATAATGTTTGTGAAGATTATGTTCAGTGTATTTTATTGTGACAAAAATCAAAGAACAGAAGTGAAATATTAACATCTTTTTGTGACATTTGTAATAAAGCTTGAAACATTGAGAGAACATATTTGAACCAGTTGTTGAATGGTTGCACAGATTGATGCTGTGGTGGCGCTGAGTGATGTTGTGGTGGCGACGAGTGATGCTGTGGCGTTCAGTGATGCTGCGGTAGCGCATAGTGATGTTGTGGTGCCCCTGAGTGATGCTGTGGTGGTGCAATAGATAGATAGAGTGAGTGCGATAGATAGATAGCGATAGAGTGAGTGCGATAGATAGGGTGAGTGCGATAGATAGAGTGAGTGCGATAGATAGAGTGAGGGCAATAGATAGAGTGAGGGCGAGAGATAGAGTGATGATGATAGATAGATAGAGGGTGATAGATAGATAGACGGCGACAGATAGATAGAGTGAGGGAGATAGATAGAGTGAGGGGGATAGAGTGAGTGCGATAGATAGAGTGAGGGCAATAGATAGATAGATAGACTGAGGGCGATAGATAGATAGATAGATAGAGTGAGGGTGATAGATAGAGTGAGGGCGATAGATAGAGTGAGGGCAATAGATAGATAGATTGATAGAGTGAGGGGCGATAGATAGATAGATAGATAGATAGATAGATAGATAGATAGATAGATAGATAGATAGATACATAGATACATAGATAGAGTGAGGGCGATAGATAGAGTGAGGGTGATAGATAGAGTGAGGGCGATAGATAGAGTGAGGGCGATGTTGCATTGAGTGCAGTGTAATTATGTGGCGTGTAATTATGTGGCTCTGAGTGGTATTTGGAGTGTATGTTGCGTTGACCGCAGTGTAATTATGTAGCATATAATTATGTGACACTAAGTGGTATTATGAGGAGTGTATGTTGTATTCAGTAGAGTATAATTTTGTGGCGTGTTATTTTGTGGCACTGAGTGGTATTGTTGGGAGTGTATGTTGCATTGTAATTATGTAGCATATAATTATGTGTACTGAGTGGTATTGTGTGGAGTGTGTGTTGTATTCAGTAGAGTGTAATTATGTGGTGTGTAATTATGTGGCACTTAGTGGTATTTGGAGTGTATGTTTCCTTGAGCGCAGTGTAATTATGTAGCATATAATTATGTGGCACTGAGTGGTATTGTGTGGAGTGTCTGTCTGACTGCAGTGTAATTATGTAGCATATAATAATGTGGCACTGAGTGGTATTGTGTGGAGTGTGTGTTGCATTCAGTAGAGTGTAATTATGTGGAGTGTAATTATGTGGCACTGAGTGGTATTTGGAGTGTATGTTGCATTGAGTGCAGTGTAATTATGTGGCATGTAATTATGTGGCACTGAGTGGTATTTGGAGTGGTATTGGAAGTGGTGGTTGTGGACGTGGTGGTGGTGTGGTGGTGGGTATGGTGGTGGATGTGGTGGTGGACATGATGGTGGTGGTGGTGGATGTGGTGGTGGTGGATGTGGTGGTGTTGGTGGTGGACGTGGTGGTGGTGGACATGGTGCTGGACATGGTTACGGTGGTGGACATGGTGGTGGATGTGGGGATGGTAGACGTGAAGGTGGACATGGTGGTGGTGGACGTGGAGGTGGACATTGTGGTGGTGGACGTGGACGTGGTGTTGGTGGACGTGGTGGTGGTGGTGGTGGTGGTGGACGTGGTGGTGGTAGATGTGGTGGTGGATGTAGTGGTGGTGGAGGTGGTGATGCTGGGTGTGGTGGACGTGGTGGTGGATGTGGTGGACATGGTGGTGGTAGATGTGGTGGTGGTGGTAGTGGTGGTGGTGGTAGTGGTGGTTGACGTGGTAGTGGTGGTGGACATGGTGGTGGCCGTGGCGGTGGTGATGGTGGTGGACGTAGTGGTGGTGGACGTAGTGATGGTGGCTGTGGTGGTGGTGGATGTGGATGTGGTGGTGGATGTGGTAGCGACAGCTTGCTAATAGGGCAATAGAATTATCACCACTTAGCGGCTGAAAACGTCACTATCGCCACCCTTGATAATATGCCCCCATGTTGGATGGACATCTATCCCCTGACTCAAGCCGCTGCTGCTATGCGAACGTGAAGTTTCACTGATTCTTTTCCAGAAACAACAATACTGAAAGAATAAGGCCTGGATTGGCATTTCTGGAGCATTTAAATAATGGAATTACATTGAGTTCGAAAAAGGATTGTTGAAACTTTGGAATAAACATGGATTAAAAATGGATAAATTGGTGTAACTATTGTTGTTTCTTGAAAATAATTTGAGAAACTTCATGTTCGCATAGCAGTAGCGGATTGAGTCAGGGAGTAGCTGTCACTCCAACATGGTTTGTTAACCCAAAGAGAAAAGACATTGCACAAGAGGTAAAGATGGAGAAATAAGAAATATGGAGGGAAGACAATGTAAAAAAAAGCCAACGGGTAGAGCGCTGCATGACAAAAGAGGGGAAGATATGGTGAAAAAAAAAAATTAGGAGGGACAACAATGCCCAAAACTCAAAAGGGAATACATTGCACAAAAAGCCAAAGGAGAAAACAAGCACCAGTCAAAATGAAAGAAGAGAAGTTACAAGAGCGCAGTGTGGATACTGCACAGGAATTCCCAGGTAAAGATGTTGCATTTGAATTCCTTAGGGACAGCAGTTCATAAGAATTCAAGGGAGAAGTCACAGAGAAAGATGACACCCAAGAAGTCAGATGGAAAGAGAGGTGCAGACATCAAGAGGGAGGTCAGTGTACAAAAGCTAGAGATGGAAGACTGCATAAGAAGTGTGCAGGGAAGACATACAGAAGATGTCAGTAGGAGTAAAGAGTATGCCACAGGAAACCGGATGCATAGAGAGAATGAAAATGCAGGCACATAGTGTGCACTAAAAGAAATAAGAAATATGGAGGGAAGACAATGTAAAAAAAAGCCAACGGGTAGAGCGCTGCATGACAAAAGAGGGGAAGATATGGTGAAAAAAACAAATTAGGAGGGACAACAATGCCCAAAACTCAAAAGGGAATACATTGCACAAAAAGCCAAAGGAGAAAACAAGCACCAGTCAAAATGAAAGAAGAGAAGTTACAAGAGCGCAGTGTTGATACTGCACAGGAATTCCCAGGTAAAGATGTTGCATTTGAATTCCTTAGGGACAGCAGTTCATAAGAATTCAAGGGAGAAGTCACAGAGAAAGATGACACCCAAGAAGTCAGATGGAAAGAGAGGTGCCAGACATCAAGAAGGAGGTCAGTGCACAAAAGCTAGAGATGGAAGACTGCATAAGAAGTGTGCAGGGAAGACATACAGAAGATGTCAGTAGGAGTAAAGAGTATGCCACAGGAAACCGGATGCATAGAGAGAATGAAAATGCAGGCACATAGTGTGCACTAAAAGTAAATTGGTCAGATTAGAAGAGGTGAGGTTAAGGAGGTCAGATCACGTAATCCATACCAATCAGTGTCTGGGTAGACCACAGCATCATGTTTGCAGAGTTGCCACTTAATTCCCCACAGACCATAGAAGACCAGGCAGCTGATCCTTTACTCTCCTGTCTGTCTTAGTTTGCACTGGGATTTAACAATCTGCAGTAGGATGTGTGGTTACCATGAATTTTTGTGAAGTGTTTCTTACACCATATACCTTTTTTAAAACACCCCAAAAAGGCACCAGTGCTTATAGGTCATGCAAAAAAACTATTTCAAAAACAAATATGAAGTATAATTACAAAGGATACAATTTGCACTGCATAAGATTTGGAAGATGTGTTTTTTAGTGTGAGTCATTATAGAGGAGCAAGTCTGTCCAGCACGATGTTAACTTCTGAGACACTTAGAGAAGAATTTTTTATAAAGTGTCTTCCCCTGGGTTTATCATGTTTAATGCTTGTAGAATATTTCAAGGCTAATTTGATGCCAATGGATGATATGCTTGCCCAATGAAAGGAGGGACACTTTCTTCTCTGTCCTTACTCCTGTAAGCAATGAAACTTCGGCACATCAGGGACATTAGAAGATGCCGCACGTGCGCCCCAGGCTCGGTAACATTAACTGCAAAAATAATGCGGAACGTTTACGATCGAGCGCATACGTTTTTAGCCACACATTAGAACACAGGCACAAACAGACATGTGACTAACCTGTACACGGCGATGTTACAGAGTGTTCGCGCACAACACAAGGTATAGCTGAGGTCCCGCAAGATTTTGTTTGTCAGTTGCCACACGTACAGGCAGCCGAAAATACCAAACTATGAAATATGCCACATGGGGAAGACAATGCTAATTGTACAAAACAATTTACAAGCACAAATTATTACAAGTGATCTTGAATAGCACTAGAGAGTATTGTAACAAGGCATGTAGCATAAAAGGATGCTGGTAAAAACAACAAGAACTCAGCATTGCGCGCTGGGGAAAATTCACGCTTGAATGCCTGAAGTCGAAAGGGTGGGAGGGAACCTTTGAAGTGTGAAGCTCTCGGCATTGCTGTTGCGGGTCTGAAGCACGTGCACGGGCACATGGACTGCATGTAATCCGAATCTGCGCTTGGTTCAAAGAGTTTGTTTCAGCTACAATAGATCGACATCTGCAATGCGCAAGCGCATTGGCAGAGGTCGACCTAAAAATATATACTTATGTTTTTTTTTCTGGAACCAAGCAGGTCTTGGCACAGCTAAGTGAAATATGCTTTCAAATGCAAAGTTTTACAAGGAAATGCAGTTGTGGTTAAAATTGTAATCGTTACAGGTTTGTATTTGCTTTTAAAATAGTTTAAAATACATAGAGATTACTTTTGGAATACGTATGGATTACATTGACTACTAGGGGTGATATGCCTAGATATCACACAGTGGATCCTTCAATACAAAGGTAAGTGAATCACTTTTCGGTTTAAAGTACATTTACTTGGTTTTCATACAAAACACAGTTCAACACATTTTAAGGGACAAAAACTGGTACCAATGGTTCCTATGGGGGAAAAAAGTGTTAACGACTTACAGATAAGTAAACAACCTGCAAGTATGACGTTTGGAGGTTAGAACCAAGGTTACCCAAGGTTCATATAGGCACTCAAATTGCAACACCAGCGGCACTGGGGCATCCGGGAGTAGAGTGCAGGAGTCCAATGTTAGCCAATCGGCCTAAGGGGGCATTCGATCAGGGGCTGCTTCTGAGCAAGCCACTCTGGTATGAGAGCAAAGCTCCTGGATTTGCGATCAGAACTGCAGGGGCCAACAATCAGCACAGGAGCTGCACCCCCAGCAGCACGGAGGTGGCCGGATCCAGGGTGCCAAGAAGACATTGGAAGCCCTGTGGTTTCCAATGAAGATCTCTGGTTTGAATAAAAGGCTGCATGCTCGGGCAGGGAAGATGCCTGAAGGTGACCACCGGCAGGAGAGGTAAGTTGGGTTCTTGGGGGATGCCTAGACACCATATGTTGGGCCACAAAAGGTGGTGGAGTATCAGGTGCAGGGCTGTCTTTTGGCGTCAGATCTTCTTACCAGCTCTGGTCACGGTCGGGTTGACCCTTCGGGTTGAGGCTGCAGCTTGATGCTCAAGGTAGGACGGGATCACCAGAGCTTAAGTCAGGATTGCTGGGGAGACATCCTCATGGTGCTGGGCCACTCGAACTCGGGCCTTGGACGTCGGGTGCAAAGTGGTGAAGAACTGCGGAGATGCATGGATCCTGGTTCTGTGTTTGAAGTGAGGGCAGGTCCTCTGGGCTCTGGGGGTTGCTGGCCATGCCGGTGTTTCCACTGTAGGCAGGTTGTAGTTGGGACAGGCTGGTAGGGCTAGGGCTAAAGCAGTTGGTGTCTTCTTCCTGGATCAGCACGGCTCTTGGGTCCTTTTTCTTTCTTCTTCGAATCTGAGGCAAGGTTCAGGGACGCTCATAAATACTAAATTTAGGGGCATTAAAGGGTGGTGCAGGTCAGGACCAATAGGTCCCTTCTTTGGGGTGAGTAGACCCCCTATTATGCCACCCTTCAGTGGGAGGGGGGGCATGAGCCTCTCTCTAAATAACAGGGTCCCCTCATCTTCAAGATGGACAGGACTGAGATGAGTGCTTCAGCTCGCACCCCACCTGAGGGCTGGGTTTGGCAAAGGGGGGTTCCCCTCTCCTTCTAACTTGGTTTTGCCATCAATTTTCCCACCCAAAGTGGGGGTAAGAACCTGTGAGTGCCAGTTGCTGGTGGCAGCAAAAGGCAGGAAAAGCTTACACAGGTAGCAGGCCTTTGAAGTTTCCCCTTCGTGGACCCAGCCCAACCTGGGGGAGGAGGCATGACACTTCTGATCAGAATGGGCTTTGTTTCTTGACCCAGAGAGCGGAGGCCCTCTACCCAGGGGTCCAGAAACCTGTCTGGTGGTGGCAAACGGCAGGCAGCCATTCAGGAACCACACCAGGACTGGTCGCTTTTCAGGGGGCATCTCTTAGATGCCCTCTGAATGCATTTTACGTTAAATTCCACACTGGCATCAATGTGGGTTTAAAGTGCTGAGAAGTTTGCTACTAAACTTCCCAGATTTCTGTGAAGGCATTATGGAGCTGTGGAGTTCGTAATGACCACAACTCCCAGACCATATACTCTTTATGGCTTTATTGCACTTACAATGTCTAGGAATGGACTTAGACACTGTAGGTGTACAATGCCACTGCACCCTCACCTGAGGGCTAGTGTGACCTGCTAGAGGATAGGACTAAGGCAGAAAGCCTCGTGAGGGTCAGAGGATGGATTCTGAAAGAGAGATCTTGGAGGAACTAAGACATTGTAAACCACAGGAAGCTCTGAAGAAAGTGAGGATGGTGCCTAAGATTGGGACTCTTTGGTGGATATGATGATTGTATCTGAGATAAGAATGCTCTGGAGAAATTGATAAACTGGAGGCACGGATGGCGATGCTTGAGGCAGATGTTCTAGGCAAACTGTGTTACTGGGAAAGATGACTGTCAGGGAGCCTCTGCATGAGCTGCAGATGGTGTGTAAGCCAGAGAACTCTGGACCTACAAGTACCGACTTGAACCCACCTGGGTGATCCACTGAAGAACTGCAAGTACCAGAGTCCCGAGGGGCGATCCGGAGGAGGGGCTAGCGGTGTGCGCTCCATTTATGACTAAACAAAATACAGCTCCCTTGAGCTTTGGGCCGACGGGCTCTTGGAAGACTCACCTGCGTGCCGGTTCTGGCATCGAGGCCTTTGACTGTTGTGTGGCGGCCTTCTCTTCCACCCCTAATGATCTTTCTCTACTGATGAGGGAAGTCATCCCGAAACCCGAGACATGTCTTGGGCGATATCCTAAAACCCGGGACATGTATCGGGTCTAGAGATTCATCAGTCCTACAAGTACCGACATGCACCCACCTGGGTGATCCACTGAAGAACTGCAAGTACCAGAGTCCCGAGGGGCGATCCGGAGGAGGGGCTAGCGGTGTGCGCTCCATTTATGACTGAACTCTGGACCTAGTAAGGACCAATCAAACGTATGGAGCCTCTGGAGGAACCAATGGTGGTGTCTACCGCAGATCCACTGGATGAATTGAGAATAGTGCCTAAGGCAGAAAACATCTGGAGGAACAAAGGACAAATGCAGAGACTTCTATAGAAACTAAATTTTCCCCAAGATAAATCAATCAATCAGAGTTCTTGCAGTGCGCGGCTAATCACCAGTAAGGGTCTCAAAGTACCGGGGGGTTCTCTGCGGTTTAGTTGAAGAGCCAGGTCTTGAGGTTCTTCCTGAATTGAGGCAGTGACAGTGATTGTCTGAGATGTGGAGGCAGGGACTTCCAGGTCTTTGCAGAAAGGTAGGAGAAGGATCTTCCTCCAGCCGAGGTCTTGCAGATCCGTGGGATAGTGGCCAGAGCCAGATGGGTGCAAAGGAGATGTCTGGTCAGTGTGCAGAAGGAGAGGCGGTGCTTGAGGTATTCGGGCCTCCATAGGAACTGACAATGAGTCTAAGGCATGAAATCTCTGCAGGAAGTGATCTAAATGGAGTAATTGCCCTCTTCCTGTCTGGAATTATCTGTAATTACCAGTCTCCAGTGTTGGTATTTTCATTCCATATCATCAGGATGAGAATACCTGGTATTTTACCATGGCAGCAAATGTCAATACCATGCTAAGAGGTAAAACTACAATATTAAAACTATTCATGCCATTGGAAATGGCCCAAAATCCAGCCAGTGAGGTGAAAGTGTGGATGAAGCACGCCACACTGCCTATCGGCCCTCGTAGTTAATATTTCATAGATCAAAAGTGAAAGGACACATCAATAAAGTGAGGTTCTGACTGCGAAGGAAAGAAAACCACCTGTGAAGCAAAGAAAGATAACACTGATCCCCAGGCCAGATGTACAAACTAGTTTTTTGGTTGCAAATTCTGCAATTTGGAAGTTGTGATGGAAAACTGCCTCTAGATGTACTAACCCCATTTTTAGAGTCTGTAAATTTTTACCGACTCCTACAAAGGATTAAGAAATAGATAAGGAATCATTATTTAGAAGGGGTATGCTAGGCGCCCCGTCCCAATAGAAATATCTATCCAGACGTGTCAATAGATAGGGTCTGAAACAGCAATGGTAATCTACTGAAATTACTGACTCCAAAATTGAGATGGTATCTATTCGCAAAAGAGGAGGAGTCCATTGGGGACATAAAAAAAGCTTGTTTAGGACTCTGAGATAAACTAAAACAAGCATTTGCAATGCAATCTGTCTCGTCTTTGGGAACTTAACTGTATTAAGCTATGCAGCACATTTGCCTGGGTGCTGAAACGTCTACTGTTCTATAACATGGAGGGAAAGTAAGCACCAAACTGCGTGACACGCCAGGTATGGGAACACATGGAGAGGAATATTTCCTTTCAGAGGCAAATGGTATAGTCCAAAGCTCTGTTTTTAATACAAAATCAGGGCCTTCGGTGGTCGTATCACTAAAAATACAAGGTTTGAAAAAGCATTATTGTCTATGGGTGCTTTTGGAAGACAATTTCTATGGACTAGAATATAGAGAATGCTACAGTGATTCTGGTATTTTACTGACTTTTGCTGGTCGTTTTCTATCAAGAAAGTTAAATAGAGGCAGTTGCCAGAAAAATTAAAAAAAGAAAGTCCCTCAGCAGAAAGCAATTCTGGTATTTTACTGATCTCTACTGGTCGTTTTCTAACAAGACAGTTAAATAGAGGCAGATGAACAGAAAAAAAAAGTTCCTAAGCGGAGGCAGACAAGTCCTAAGGCTGTTCTCCAGAGCTCATGAAGTACATGCACATATAAGTATATACTAAAGTATATATATTAAAGTATATACAAGAGGTCTCGAATGCTCTACCTAAAAACGAAATTTGCAGTATTTCACTATCAGGACATGCCACACACATCAGGTCATGTCCCACCTTTCACATATACTAAACCCTGCCAATAGGGGTACTTTGGGCCTACCTTAGGGGTGCCTTACATGTAAGAAGAGGGGAGGTTAGGGCCTGGCAAGTGGGTGCACTTGCCAAGTCAACATGGCAGTACTAGACTGCACACAGGCTCTGCAATGGCAGGGCTGAGACCCTTTCAGGGCTACTCGTGTGGGTGGCACAATCAGTGCTTCAGGCCCACAAGTAGCATTTGGTTTACAGGCATAGGCACACTCAGTGCATTTTACTAGGGGCTTGCCAGTAAATCAAATATGCCAATCATGGGGACAACAATCCATAATAACAATTTACAACACAGCACTTGCACTTTAACACTGAACAGCAGTGAGAAAGTGCACAGAGACACTAAACCAGCCAAAAACAGAGTCAAAACCGGGAGGTCAGAAAGCAAAAAAGACAGGGAAAACATGCCTAAAGATGCCAGGTCTAACAGTCTTCATGTTACACGTTGTTCTCTTTAGACAACACCCCGCATTAATGTCTCTTCTTTGCATATGAATGAACAAGTGACATTTTATTCTGTGTTAAATGTCACAGGGGTGACTTCTAAGCACATTGAGTTAACTACTTTGTGGTGTCTCCGATAGTATAGAACTCATCAGTTCCTCGAAGGGAAAACAAATACCTTGCTACTGTTTAAACATCTGCGTTTGTTATGTTGTGTTAAATGTCATCCAAGTGGCTTCTAATGAATGAAATGAAATGAAATTTGATTTGTAGAGCGCATGGCTGCCCGAAAGCGTCCCAGAGCTTGCTTAGGGAACCCGTGCTGGTATTCCCCTGCGAGATAATCCATTACTGGGCATCCCCAAGGTGAAAGCCAGGCATCCCACTGCGAGGGGCCGTTGTGGAGATTAAGCAAGCTATTGCCCAGAGTTACAGAGTGGAACTCCATGATTGGAATAGGCACCAAGGCGAGAATTGTCAGGTCTGGGAAATTTTTGAGCCCAAGACCCGCCGAGGCGGGGAATTGAACCCTGGTCCAGGCCAGACCTCTGCATCAGGGTCTGCCGCTCCAACCACTTGAGTCACACTTCTCCCACTTGAGCACTATCGTTTTTCAACGAGGAGGGCAGAGCACTCTAAAAGAGCTCACTACAACGTAAAGATTTTCTTACAAAGTGCTACACTTTAACACATGATAAGTCATGTTTTACTATAATATTCGATGCTATGATTGTTGTTAAGGACGCTGTAACTGCTTGCCTATTCATGTGTATCTAAACAATATACAGGCCTCTTTGTATAACAAGCATTTGCAATGCAATAGGTCTCGCATTTACCTGAGATTAAGCTATTGGCATTGTAAATGACAATGCCTATTATTTTTGTTTTAAATAAAAGACATTGTCATTTTAAATACCAATAGCTTAAACTAACGTAAATGTGAGACCTATTGCATAGAAAATGGTTGTTTAAGTTTAAAACTGAGCACAACGCCTCTCCAAGGACACCGAGATGGCTTCTTTTTTTTACCTTAAACACTGAGCGCGGTGTCCCTTAAGCGGTGCAGTGCTCAGTGTTAAAGTTAAAAATAATAAAGAAACCGAGCACGGTGTCCTTGAAGCTGCGCCGCGCTCAGCTTTAAAGTGAAAAGAAAAATGAATAAACGGAGCGCACTGTCCCTGAAGCGGGCACCGCACTCACTATGAAAGTTCAAAATAAATGTAAACAGAGCGCGGTGTCCCAGATGTGGACCCCGCTCCACATGAAAGTTAAATTACAATTTTTAATGGTTGCGGTGTCCCTAAAGTGGGTGCCGCTCTCATTATGCAAATACCCCAAAAAGCAGTCGCCATTGTACCCATCAGTGCCAATAACACTAATAGTGCTCATTCCCTAGATAAAGCAGGCCATTGAATGAGCCAAGTAAAGGTCCAGTTGTTATGGGCGGCAACAAATGGAGACAAGGCGAAACCAAGGCAGGACTAACAAGCCCATTTACGAATAAGAAGCCACAATTTAAGAAGGACAATGACACAAAAACAATGACAAATATGGGCGGAGAGTGGGCGGGGCTGCTAGTGCATACCCTAATACAGCATGCCTCGCAGAGCGACTAGCGTATGTGCGCTGCAACGCTAGGCTCGAACTAAAAACCAGGGGATGGTTCAGTGAGAGAGCCCATCCCTCCCAGTCAGACAGACCTACAGGCATCAGGCACGGTGTGAACACTCTTCACTGACCACACCCATCAAATACCAACCCTGAGGGGTCAAGCCAACTTTTCACCAATCATTCCATGAATAACCTCGCAGCTAGGATTGGGAGGATAAAACCCTAACCCTGTCCAGGACATGCCACCCTATGGATTTCCAAAGGTGTAAGTCTTGCGAAATTCCTTGCTATTAGCCTTGGCCTAGTTAAACAAAAAAGCAGAGCAAAAAAAGATACTGAAACCATTCAAGCTCTTTACAGGGAGATGGTCTTTTCTGCAAAAAAGATCATCGCCAAATCAACATGACGGTAGACGCCTCTTTCGTGGCGGGAGGCAGCGGGTGCTGCATTGACCAACAAAGCCCTTCCCTGATTTTCTCGGTTCTAGGATCGAGGTCAAAAATTCCCATACGGAAGTGGGAGGAAGACAGACATTATTTTCCTCAGTGGATTCCAAGGGTGACAGATCATGTGTCCCTGCTGTTAACAAAGAGAGTTATCAGATAACCTTGAAACAAGCTCCTATGATAAACCACTTCAGACCTACTCCATTACCAAAGGACGAGGCAAAGAGACACGCCATCCATCCCGGAGTACATGCCTTGCTGCAGAAAAAGGCAGGAGTTCAGGTACCAGGAGATCGACAGGGAAAGGATTCTCATTCCAAAGTCTGATGGGAAGTACCGGACTATGATCGATTTAAAGGGTTCGACAAAGTTTGTTCTGGTGAATCATGTGGGATTGCATCTCTGCGCACGACCATACCTTGCACATCCAAAGGACATTATCTGGCAACGTTAGATTTTACACAATGTGTACTTTCAAAAGTCAATCTTTCCTGACATTTGCAGTAGAGGGCATGTACTTCCAGGTTCAACCGTTGCCACTCGGTCTTCGCCCTCCCTTTCCATCTACGTCAGGAATCACCTGACCTTCCGGAAAATTCCTTAAAACTTGGCTGTTCCACAAATCGGCATAAGCATCTGAGTCTACTCCGTCCGCTGACGCTGTGAGCGCTGGGATGCCGCAGGGTAGCGTCGCATTTTATACGTTTTTTTTCATTCATTCATTCATTTTTTGCACATCGCCAAGGGTCTTCACAACGGTACCAGTAGTAGTAGCTGTTCTACAGTTAAGAGGAATGTTGTTGTGCGCTTCCTCATTTACTGAGGAGCAGGATTGTGTGGCGATGACAACCAGCATACTACAGGAGTTGGGCTCATCCTGGATCTACAAACACTTCAACTGATAGCAGCTCTTTTCGATATTCAGATGGGAGGCGCGTGCCATTGGAATTATGCGGCTGTAGAGGCCCAAATTATGCTGCAGGGTTGAGTAAATTAGGCGACAGGAAAAGGCAAATAATGCTGTGTAATGCAGCACATTTTGTAATAGTCTTACTTCATTATTTTGTCATTCGAGACCTCTTGTATATACTTTAATATATACTTATATACTTTAGTATATACTTATATATGTATGTACTTTTTTGGTTCTGGAGATCAGACCTAGGACTTGTCTGCTTCCGCTTAGGGACTTTTTTTTCTGTTCAACTGCCGCTATTTAGCTGTCTTGGTAGAAAACAACCAGCAGAGGTCAGTAAAATACCAGAATTACTTTCAGCTGAGGGACTTTCATTTTTTTATTTTTCTGGACACTCCCTCTATTAAACTTTCTTGTTAGGAAAAAGACCAGCAGAGGGCAGTAAAATACCAGAATCACTTTAGCATTCTCTAGGTTCCAGTCCATAGAAATTGTCTTTCATGAGCACCCGTAGACAATAATATTTTTTTCAATTTTTTATTTTCAGTGATATGACAGCCGAAGGCCTGATTTTATATTAAAAACAGAGCTTTGGACTATACCATTTCCCTCTGAAAGGCAATATTTCTCTCAATGTGTTCCCATACTTGGCATGTCACGCAGGTTGGTGCTTACTTTCCCTCCATGTTAAAGAACAGTAGTTTTTTCAGCACCCAGGCTAATGTGCTGCATAGCTAAATACATAAAAGGTCCCAAAGGCGAGACCGATTTCATTGCAAATGCTTGTTACATTTTTTACCACGGTCTGAGGATTGATCGCACCTCATTTTAACACCCACATACAGCAATAAATAACAGACAGGCGACCCTTGAACCTTTAGAAAGGGCCTTACCTCTGTGTGGCAACCTTATTTACTGCAGTTTTAGTAACTTTTGAACTGTTTGAGCTAGAAACATTTTTGTGGGTAAAAATCGGCAGATTATGCAGCAGATTATGGATTATGTGGCAAATGCGGCAAATCTATAATTATGCACAACATGCTGCAGCCGCACAATCACATGGTTCCAGTGGACCTGAGGTATACCTTCCTTGCACCATGATCTTGACTCTTCAATCCAAATGTATGACTCTGTTACCCTAGACCCAAGTTGTGAGAAGTTGGCCTGATATATGATGTCTCCAATTCTGGGGGCACCTTGTATTAGTCCAAACAATCCCTTATGGTGATGGTTGTAAGTCAACCTTATAGACAAGCTATCCTAGGGGTAGCATGGACTAAGCAGCCTTAAAGGCTTAACTCAAGAGGGCATGTGAAGCCAGCTGTTTTACCAATCACAATCCTGTAATATCAAATGAAAGGACACCACACAAGTTATATATTATGAAAATATATGTATTTATTCTCAGATAATCCTCTATACTCTTTATGAGTATAGAAGCACAAACGTTTAAACAAAAGCACAATAAAACATATGAAAGTTGCACAATTATGGATGAGGCCGGGGGCCACTCAAACCATATACTAAAATAGTGGTATAAGTATCACTACTTGAACAGTGGTAAGGCCTGAGGCCTTGGGAATCGCTGGGGCTATTCGGGATTAGCAGTGGTGAAGTCGGGAAAAGCCCGCGGGACTCTGGTGCAGCGCTTAAAACACACGCATGCACCAATGCAAAGTCAATGGTGCGTAAAAGTTACAAAGTTACTGTTAAAGGAGTCTTCCGACTGGACTAGAATTACCAAACTTTAGACTTAGACACTAGAGGTGTATACCAATGCAGGAGCACCGGCGTTCATGAGTTACCTCACCCACAGGAAGCGGGTGCATAGGTGCCAAAGTGTGTCGGGTTTCGTCACGCAGTCTGATGGTGCCTGGAGATGAAGATGCTGCAGGCGTCCGGAAGAGAGGTGTCCGGTTGGATCCAAGGGTGGATCGAAGATGTAGAGTGCATGAAAGCAGAGGGGACAGAGTCTGGGTCACTCAGCAGTGTCCAGGGTGGAACCAGGAAGGAACCAGGCAATGTCGGGCGCAATCAGGTGGTTGTAGTGAAGCTTGTCTCCGCTGCCACGTGGACTCTGGGGCACCGAGGATGTCCAGGAGTGGATCACGAGCTGTCCAATGAAGGCTCTCGCTATCGGCGGTGTCGGCTTCCGGATTGGAGCAAACAAACCTTGGCAAGCGCAACCCACGCACGATTCGAAGATCGCTTTTTACTCAGACCAACAAGGTCAGAGTGGGTGCTCCTTTTCAGGGGAGCAAGGGCCAGTCTAGAGCAACCGGACTGGCAGAGCAAATTCAAAGGTTCATCGGTACTGGGGCCGCTAGCCAACGGGAAATCGACCGGACCAACGCGTCAAGCAGCAAAATGCAGAAGGGCCCACGCAGCACTCGGTGAGTGTGGAGGGGGTAGCTTTGGTGCAAAAGCTACTTGGGGCTTAGGCTTCTCAAACCCCAATGCACAGCGTCGAGGAAGCCTCGGGAGCTGCACGGTCAGCACTTCGTGGTTTTTCCAAGATGGCCGGCCCCACGCTTCAGGTCGCCTCCATTGGTCTCAGATTCGCTGGGACTGTGGATCGGGCTGTTGAAAGGCGGGAAAGCTGGGTCTTGTTGATCTCTGTCGCTCGAGTTCTGGCGAGAACTGCAACAAAGCAAATGGTGAGGCGCTGGATGGTGCCTGTTTGCACAGGGTGGTCACTCCTTGACCACAAGGGAGATTCTTCAGTCTTCCACGTTGAGTGGGATGTCGAAGGGTCCAGAGTTCTGTATTAAAGTTTCAGTCAGGATAATCTGATGTGCGCTGGCATTGCTCCCACCTTTATTCCAAACTAGTGGGCTGGATTACCTGCGAGGTCCCTCCTATGGGTGGGACCAGGGAAGGGGGTGATTAGACCCCTTTCCCTTTGACCAGTTTCGTGCCAGGACTGGGGCTGGTGAGCCCCAGAACCGGTTTGAACTGGACTATGCATGGGGTGCCTTGTGCTCCCCAGGCAGTGTCTAGTTTCTTTCAGCCCTCCATGCCCCAATCCACTATCTCTTGTCTGGGGTGGTGTGACACCTCCCTGCGACAGGAAACCCTTTGTCCAGGCCTCCTCTGCCAAGTTTTGGTCAGCAGCAGCAGTAAAGTAACATGTCTTCTCCCTCTAGAGGGGTGGAATGCTATCCCCGTCGCCAGGACTGGCGAGGGGGTAGTATTCCAAAACGTATGACTCCAAACACGACATGTTTTGATAAAGCCAAACCAAAGTTAGCAAATAACCACAAGGATTATAATGCACTTAAGAGTATATGGTATGGCAATATCCTGGAACAGCTAAGGGAGTTGGTCCCGACAGCTGCAGACAGGCTCAGCTCATGCTAGAGCACCATCTCACCTAAAACCAAGCACTCTGCCTCCAGGACTGTTAAGGCCTGCCATAGGAGTGACTTATAGGTATATATGTGTCCAGATATAGGTTTAGATATAGGTATACTATATTTAAGCAAGGGGTGATTACACCACCTTGCCCCAGCTGAGGGATCAGCCAGTTGTGTCGATTTAAGTACCAGCCAGGGGTGGCAAAAGATATGCTGCAGCCCCTGGTAGGCATTGGATGCACCTATGCCCTAGGCACCTATAGTGCACTGTATAGGGGCTGACAAGGTGTCCAGTACCAAATTGGTTATGCACCTAGGGTGCATGAAGTCCATTTTAAGAGAGAGCAGATAGCCTGGGGCCCTGATTTGCAGGGAACCAGGCCAACTAAGTCGAAAACCAGGTAAACACTAGGCAAAAAATCTGGGGTAACCTTAGTCAGGTATCCACCCTCCTACACAAGTGTATACAAGGCTGCAGTTGAAAGTGCAAGGGGTGAAGTCTGCATCAACAGCTGTAGTTCCCTTGTCACAATACCACCCAAACTCACAGTAAATCATCTCTTGGGTCACTGGGCACCAAACCCCCTCAATTACACACAGCTGATTCCAGTAACACCATAGATATCACAAGATCTGAGTTGATGGTTGGTGAAGGACAAGGTAATAGGGGGAGTTACTCTTCAATATCCATGCTCAGTCCTGACAACAATAAATCTCAGCATCTGGGGCTGGGGTGCAACTCTGGAGGATGAGGAAGTGAAGGGTTCTTGATCCGAAGTGGAGAAAACTCGGTTGTACAATTGGAGATAACTGTTGGTGAAGTGGAAAGCACTGCAGTTCCATCTACAGTTGAAGGGCAAATATATATATAGTGGTCAGAACAATCAGACCCTCTGCATTTCCTCACAGCCCTGTTTACATTCACATCCAGACCTATATTGTAACTCAACTGATGCCTCCTCTTACAAGGAGGAAGGTTTAGGCTTTGGGATGAAAAGACATACTGCTTTTATGGCTGCGAACGAGGAAGGGTCCATATACTTAAAAAAAAGGATCACTCCTGTGAAGCAATAAAATAATGTTGCGTGCCCGATTTATCTCCTGTAGTAAAAAGTCTCCCTGTACTCTTGCATCTAAACTTCATTTCATCTCTGCCTCACTACAAAGATGCCAATATAAGGTGGGTGGAAATGGATCGCCCAGCCCTCAGAAGCCTGCCACCGGCACAAATTAAGCACTGGATCGCCCAGACCTTGGAAGCCTGACACCGGCCCTACTTAACATCAGGGTTACAGAATACCAAGGCTGTCCAATCTTGCTTCCACCTGAATCCTCATTCATCCACCGCCACTCACTCCCGCCCCTTTATCTCACTCTCCAAGGTTCTTTTTCATCCCTGTTTTCTCTCCTTGTCACTGTTTCCCTTCATTTCTCTTGCTCCTTGTCTCCTGCTTTAGTGTTTTTCTCTCGCTTGTTCTGGGTCAAACCCTGATGATTAAAAATAAGTCCTTGTCCCGAAAAAGAGTGCTGGTGGCCCCACCGACTCATACTAACACTGATTGCTTCCCTCCAAGCAGGAAGAAGTTTTAAAACTTGACTGAAATACGCCCCCTGAATGAGTCACATTGCCCCACCTGACAATAAACGTTACCTTCTTGAACCCACAGCTTCAGGAGGGGCTATTTGAAGATTCCTCGGTGGGACCCTGACTGAAGCAGCCAGGACTTGGCTCTTAACTCAAACCTTTGTTTTATGCCCACCTCCCCGACTTGTCTTGGCTGCTTGTGAGACTCCTGGGCAGAAGAGTTGGCCTAAGGACTAGGGCGATCGACCTTGTATCTGGGGAACCGGGTTCGAGTCTCGGCAATGACGCTGAACATCCTGTGATTCTGGGCAAATCACTTAATCTCCCCGCGCTTTATAAAAATGAATGTGTCCTCATGTAATGCAACTGGTGCTATGTAAAGCGCTCTGATACCCAATTCGGGTCAAGTTTGCGCTATACAAAACTCTGTGAAAAGAAAAAAATCTGGAATCCGCCTGTTTTTTTAGTGCAAAGAGCCCCCTGTCTACGGGAACCAGCCTGAACAACGAATCCTTAACAACTAGTGTATTAAATAACAAAACCTTAACCTCCACTTTTACCAGAACCACAACCTCATTATCCACTACTGTACATCAAATCAAATCAAAGAAACTTTATTCGATTTTTTGGATTAAAAATCATAAAAGTCCCATATTAAAATTTTACATAATGCACTTTAAAAAAAAAAATAGAAAAATACATTCAGCGCTTACATCTTTATATACCACTTAAATCTTAAAAACTCTTCTTCGGCTGATTCTTAATTATTATAACAGGAGTTCTATACATTAGTCCAAAATAGGTTGGGTTTCCCACATTACGCTTTTCCTTTTTTTCAATATGGACTACTGTACGTGAACAACGACAACCTGAACTGCGACTTACTAAACCAGGGGTAAATGTCAAAACGTTAATAATTAATCTTAAATGCAAGTGCAATTATAATAAAATAATTTGGAACTGGATGTTGGTTTCTGGATATATTTAATAATTTAAGAATGTGTAATATTATTTTAAAAATTAATTTGTACATTTACTGAAATTAATTACGATGTAGAAATATGTATGTTTTAATTTAGCGTGTTAGGTCAGTAGATGGCACTGTTGGTTTGTTTCAGTGATGGGATTAAGATTAGTGCTCAATGCGACTGTTCTCTCTGGTTGTCAAAGATGAAATGGTTACAAAATGGTAGATGGCTGTTTTTTAAATGTTTCATTTAAGTGAATTATTTTTACAAATAAAAATATGTACTGTAATCTGATTTAAAAAAGATATATTTTCTGCGAGAGCTGTATTTTTGTAAATTTGTCAGTATTTGTAAAAAAAATTATTAGATTGAAAATGTTAAGTTTTTTAAAATAAAATTGTTTAATTTAACCCGTTTACCGCAGAGCAAATTCTACAGCGGTGCGCGCGTTCCATTAGGTGGGCAGGGCTGCGTCGGCCAACGGTCATGCGCAGCACCAGGGAGGGAGCACGGAATGGGTTAAAAGTCTTGTTTCATTTAATTACAATTTGTTTCCGTGTTTCAAACATGCGATTTTTTAAACGTAGTGGTAGATTCCGGCAATATGAAAAATGATACATTTTCGTGGTTTAGTAATTCATTGTACAGAGCGCAGTGGTTTGGCTTTGGCAGTGGTGTAGCCTTCGTGGTTTAGGCATTCGTTGTTTAAGTGGTAGTTGTTTAGTCATACAACCGTGCAGTTCTGGTAGATTACCAAGAAGGTGCCTGCAAGTGCTGTATCCTGAGAAGTACACTGCACCCTTTGCCTCCTAGCTTCTCTTGCGAGAGCTGGAGCTCCGAGCAGCTACAAAGAGAACCAAAAGTTTCATCTTGCATCACATATTGGTTTCAGGACTCTCTTTGTGAACCTGGAGAGAACTGCAAGGAGCTGCCCTTCAAGGAATTAGTTGTTGCATGAGGTACTGAGACAGACAAGTTGTGATTGTTAAGTACTAGTGCGAAGTGCGTGCTCATTTTGCCAGTAAATAATCAGCATTTCATCCATTCAGCATTGCCCTGATGGTTGCACAAAACAAAGCAGAAACCAGACGGGGGTTGCTTGAGTTCTAATTCAGAGAGGGTTGGTCCACACAGAAGCTGGATCAGTAACAAAAAAAATGGACGGGAATACGCCCTACTGTTGGAAACCTCGACGGTGCTCAGTTTTTATCGACCTCAGAAGGATGTAGGGCTGAGGCAGCCCTGCTAGGATTCACACCTGTTACGCTCAGACCTCGGCAGTGAGTGCTCAAACCACTCACCAAGCCCTGCCACAAATGGCAGAAAGCCGAGTTGAAATGTAAGAAACGCATGCCCCTAAAAATGACATGTAATTGGAGAAACTATTCAGCCACAAAGAGGCAGTCAGTCACACGAGGAAACAATGCTGAGCTGCCACACACCCGGCAGAGAAAGGCGACCAATAGTCCCGAGAGAAGTCACCAGATCCAACCGGCACCAGGGCCATGATTTTCAATGGTGCTGCAGGTGAAGTGGCGCTGGGGCTAAAAGTTGTCAGAACTCCTCTTAACACCAAATATTGCTATTATTTACTGCTAATTAAGCAGTCACAAGAGCAATTACCTTGCAGGCACAAGGGTTATGATTTCAATGGTGCAGCAGGTGCAGTGACACATGGGGCCAAATTTCTAGGAATCTCTTTAAAATTACAAATATTGCAATATTTTACTACTAAACAGGCAGTCACAAGCGCAGTTACCTTACAGGCAATAGGGTCTTGATTTGATTGGTGCAGCAGCTGCAGTGGCACCAGGGCCAAATGTGGTCATAACTCCTCTAAACACCAAATATTGCTATATTTTACTGCTAAACAGGCAGCCACAAATGCAGTTATCTTGCAGGCACTGGGGGCAGGATATGAATGGTGCAGCAGGTAGAGTGGCACCGGGCCCAAGATTTGTCAAAACTCCTCTAATCACATATTATTGCTATTACATCAATTCATTCCATTATTTCCCACTTTCATTTCATTTTTTTAAATGTTGCTATTACTTACCCATACTATACCACTAGTAACAGCACAATATATTGCCTTTTTGTACATAAACAAGCCATAACACTTTAACAGACTTTCTGTAACTTCTATTGTACAACTACTCAGCAAGCTACAACTTACAAAAAAATACGCTTATTATTAATCACACAGGCGAAACCTAATACATTTACCAATGCTTGTTTTAATTTACAGTGTTGGATCGGCAAATAAAAAAAATATGCAGCTCAAAAGCAGCTTTTATTTTCATGTGCGAGCAGGGGGAGCAACATGGAGACGTGGGTAGTGGGAAGTATTACAAAGGATGCATTTGAGGAAACACAGAGGGCATGGTGGGGGAACACAGAGGGCCTGGTGGGGGAACACAGAGGGCGTGGGTTGAGGGAAACACAGAGGGCGTGGTGGGGGAACACAGAGGGCGTTGGTTGAGGGAAACACTGAGGGCATGGGTGGGGAAGACAGATTGGGAGGTGGAAGCAACACAGAGAGGGGTGGGTGGATGGAGGCAACACGGAGTGCAGGGGTCAGAGAGAAGCTACGAGCGCGAGAGAGAGCAACATTGAGCAGGTGGGGCAGAAGCACCCAGGCAAAAAAGCTAAGTGTGGGGGGAGAAGTACATGAGAGCAAGTACAACATGGATTGGGTGGGGGAGAAGTGCATGGGTGACATACAGCAACATAGAGTGCAGGGCTGGGCTGGGAACAGAAACCGGCCCTGGCAAACTGCTCTGCTGCTGCCCCCCCAATTTTCCTGGGGTGAGGGGGAGTGCAGCCCAGCAGTTTGCGAGGGCCGGTTTCGGCCGATTTTGTTACAGGGGGCCGTGATTACCGCCCCCCGGTAACAAAAACGGCCCCCCATGGGCACAAAACCGGCCCCCACCCTAGCGGCCTACCGGGGAAACGCCCGGTGCCCGATATGGCCAGTCCGGCCCTGATCGAGTGCGGCCAAGGGAAAGAAGTACACAAGATAAGAGGAAAAGAGCTGGAAAACATGTCAACTGTCATGGAGTGCTTAACCCAAAAGATAGTATTTGAAAAGCAAACAGTGGAAGGGCACAAATAATGCTTCAGGGGAGGGACAAACACAGGAAGAGGAAGGACAGCCCACACAAGTTAACGGATGAAAATAATGCAAATGTGAGAGGCAGTTAAGCCAACCAATGGTAAGTAGTGGGCGGGCTGTAAGCCGACATTTGCAGGCACCTCGTGCTCTCTGGCAGGCTAAACGAGGAAAGTGGCTTTGTGTATCTGGCGACTTAAGAGAACAGAAGCTTGTTTCTGTCAGCGAAAAGTATTTCAATCAGTGGTGCGAGCGAGACACCCTGAGCTTACTCAAAGATACGACCACAAAGTTACACATGAAATGCCACAACTGCAATGGTATGGACGATTAAAAATGGCCAGCTAAGTGCAAACAACTACCAGAAATGTTGGACTGAATCTGGAATACACCCCGGGTCATCTTATCGTGACCCACTGCGACAGAAAGAAACTAGCCCGCAGCTGCGTCTGACTGGAGTGGACTTCATGAAAGCTCAAACCCTGGTGAAAGATGAATGAACAGGCACCAGGGTCCGTTACCAGAGGCTTTTGTGAAGAACCCACCACTAAATTGTGCCTCTTTAATAATGTTTTCTGCACCAGCTTGTTGGGGTAGAGACAGTGGGTGTAAAAAGAGTGAGCCTTGGTAAGGCCTGTACCAGCGCCTTGAGACCCACACAGGTGAGTGGCGCGCTCTACAAATGTATTGATTGATTGATTGATTACAGGTGCTCACCAGCCAGACGAGCTTCGGGCTTTAACATGGAAAGAGCAGACAGAGGGAGACAAAGAAACCCTGCAGTTGGTGCAACATACAGAACTTAGCATGCTTTGACATGGGATGAATGTTTTATACTGCAGCTGCTACTTGTGACTGGGGAGGGAGGGAGGGACCATTACAAAGATGTGTTTATGAGGTAGAGCACAGCTCTGCCCCATTACGGATCTCTACCGGACAAAGTTTGGGTACAATTTTGCTTGTGGGCAAATTACAGTTTATTGTAAACAAACAATGCTTGTCGTGGGTGACTTCTCCCCTCCCATTAATTTATTTATTCAGTGTTTTATATAACGCCAACATGACCTTTTTGGGTATCAGAGCGCTTCACAGAAATATAGTATTCACGTTAACACAGTTCGATAGCAGGCATTATACATGGAGAGCATAAAAAATGACTTTTGAGAGCAGCAAAGACCTTGACTCCTTCCCTGCCCTTACCTGGATAGGGACCCATCCATTGGTGTCCTTGAAGTACAGAGCTCGCTGGTCCTTCCGGAAGGCGACGGCGTTCTCCACGTTCAGACGCTCGAGCTCCTCACGAGTGGCCACCACGAAGATCTGTTGGGGAGGAGAGGCGTGAGGCATTGTGGGAGCCGCAGGCACGAGCAATGGTCCCCAGCCTTTTGCAATGCATGCAGAAGAGGACATCAGACAACACTGAACAACATCTCCTCATTGAAATACACCTCTATGCATGGGACTTTTCAAAATTTGAACCCTCTTCATCATTTTGTACTTATTTATACCTCTCTATGCCTTTGTGCACCTCTTCAAACTTCAGAGTCCTCCAGGCTTCTCTGTGCCTCTTTCTGTTTATACATCTCCAGAGATATTTGTTCTTGTAATTATATCTCGTTCTACTGCAACATAATTATTCATACATCAGTCTATCTATTTATTTAATCTTTCTGCATCTCCATGCATTTCAGGCATCTTTAAGGTGTACTACGCTTTACGCCTCTTTGCACACCTTCGCACCCCTCTACATCGCACTAATACGGGTTCTACTTAGTTTTACTTTTTCATGCCTTTGCATTTTCCTTTCTTGCTCTTCTTACGTTGTTTATAAGTCGTCCTTCCAAACCAATTATCAATTATCCCTATTTGCACCCAATGGCATAACTAGAGTGTTGAAGGCCCTAATAGAAGCATGGAAACTGGGTCACTTATACCAAACATTGTTAGTATTAAACAACCACTAGTTTGGGTGCAGAAAGCCCCTTAAGCTAAAGTGGCCCCGGTGCCACTACACCTGCTGCAAGGCTGAAAGCTATGCACCTGTTTACTATTTGAGCACAACAACTCAAGAATTGTAACACTTAATGGAGAATACTGAGCTCAGACATAACATAAGTGTGCTTAACGGTGTCAAATACCAACATATTTTAACAGAAAACTTCTAAAAAGCACTCACCACTGGCTCATGCGGCACACCCACACTACTTCCATGCCTCCCACTGCTTCTCCTGCTACCGGGTCCTCCTACTGCTACTAAAGCGGGTGCTTCGAAGTGGAAGAGACCATGCAGGAAGCTGACGAAAGCTACCGCAACTTTGCAGCGGAACAAACTTAGGCCCAGATTTAAGATTTTTTTCACGCAATGCAGCAAACACCTTACTGCGCTGGCTGAAACGGGCAGGGCAGGAATGAGCATTATCTACCACGATATGACGCATTCCTGGGCTCTCCTTGCATTGGTGCACTCAGTGCAGCTTAGCGCCAATGCCGGCACCCTTGTGCCGTGGTGCAAGGGTGCCTGAGTAACAGACAGGATTGTTTTGTAGGCAAGAAGGCACATCTTTCTGCACAAAAACAATTCTTAGAGGCATTTTTCTCTTTCTAAGTGTGCTGCAGAATGAGGAAACAACAAGGAGAAATATATTTCTCTTCATTGCACCTCTATCGGAAAGACATACGATTCTGACGCATTCCCAGGTCTAACAATCTTGGTAAATCTGGAAATACATCAGAATACATGGGTGGATGCGTGAGAATGAAAAGTTGCTTATCTCTAATCCTAGTTCTCTTCCAGGGGAATCCTCATCAAAGTCATAAGCACTAAATAGTCCCCCCTCCCCGAGGAGATCCGGAGGCATTCTTAATTATATTATATATACATATGAAATAAACTTTGTACGTAGTACCATACATATATATCTGTAGCCTAAAGATTACATTGAATTTTCATTTTGAAAAGAATCAAATTATATAGAAATATGTCACTGATAAAAAACGACAATAGAAAATCTTTCACAAACGTTTTTTAAAAGGAAAGGGAATATAAGACAATGTTAGCCAATAGGCTGCTATTCAAGGAATAGTAGAGAAAGATGGCACTGTGCCTTTAAGAACCTCACAGTAACCCCTGCATCCCGTCATGCCTCACAGGTGACAGTTAGGTCAGGTCATTGTTACGAAGATTAGGAATCCTGGGTAAAGTAGTTGTTGAGAGCTATAATAATTTCTGTCCAGGGTGGTGGGAGGGTTGCTAACGCCTCTGATAAGGATCCCCCTGGAAGAGAACTAGGATTACAGGTAAGCAATGTTTCCTTCTCTTCCAGGGGATCCTCATCAATAGGCATAAGCACTGAATAGAATAGTGAGCCCATCCCACTAAATTCTGACATAAAATAAAACTCGACCCGATAATCACCCAAAAAAAATTCTCAAGGGAGCCTGTCCTACTTGAGTATCTGATTTAGAGTCTGAATCTAGACAATAATTTCTAGTAAAGTTATGTACAGATCTCGATGTAGCACCTTTACATATTTCTGGAATGGGAACTGTAGGAAACAGGGCTTTTTGCAGGTTTCCCCCTATTGTTTACCCCCATTTTGACTACTAGCTGCTGGTTTTTTAGATCTGAGAGTTCACTGAGGCCTACTAACCAGACCCCAGTGCCAGTTTTCCTCACTCATTATGTTGACTTGGCTATCCACAATTGTCAAAAACTGACTTACTTATAAGTCCCTAGGGCACCAAGGGCACCAAGGGCACCAAGGTTTTGTAAGGGTGAGTGTCTACCCTGGGATGCAGCACTGTTTGTGCCACCCTGTGTGTAAAAGGTACAAAATAGCACCCAACCTTCCACTGCAGACTGGAAGGGCAGTTGTCACCCTGCCACTTTGACCTTGCCACTAACATTAAGGGCAAAGCCATCACTTCCCTTAATAATATATATATGTAGGCCTTCCGTAACGAAGGCCTATAGAGTCAAGGAGCGGTATATATATATATATATATTTTTAAAGTCCTAATCCAGCAATAAGATTTCTTAGAGTATGGAGATCGGAGGCCCCTTTATCTCATTTGGATCGGGTTTCAAAACGACCGCCTTCTATCTCTCTGGGGAAGCGGTTTGCCTTGTCCTCTGGGGCCCCCTTTTTTCCATAACTAGGTACACGATTTTTGGAAGTGTTAGTTTAACTATGCAGGCTTAGTCCAGAAATATCTTCTTATCTACTGTCCATCTTTGGGGGATGGGAGAGTTTATTAGCGTCAAGTTGAGCTTTACCGCGGAGTGATCTGAGAGATGTTCTGGTGTATGTTCTACTTTTTTATATGTTCAGTTAAACAACTGCTGACCAAGAAGAAGTCAATTCTGGAATCATGGCCTAATCTCTTATTTTTAAAGGTAAATTTATGTTGTTTATTCCCTTTTTCTTTCCAGATATCAACTATCCCTAAGTCCCTAATACAGATTCCAACCCACTCTCTCATTTTTGGTGTTGAAAGAGATTTTCCTATCGGATATCGATCTTCCTTTGGGTTTAGTAAAACATTAAAGTCACCTCCCAATATTATGGGTGAGTCAACTGTCAGTAAGTGAGAATACAGATTTTGAAGTGGTTCAGGGTCGTCCACATTTGGACCGTAGTAACCCACCACCGTGTACATGTTGTTATAAATTTTTGCTTTTAACCTCACCCATCTTCCCTTCTTATCTATTTCCGAATTTTCAATGACTGCTTTAAGGGATTTCTTGAAGATGACTGCCACCCCTTTTACATTACAAGTCTGGTTTGTGGGAATACAGTGTTCTATCCAGCTTAGGCTTTTGCATATAGGCTCCCATTCCTCCATAGTTAAGTGAGCTTCTTGAATTATTATTATCTGGCAATCAATGTTTTTCAGATACTCCAGGATTTTTGCTCTACGTTTTACTTATTCGCTGTCCATTTACATTCCAGGTTAGGACGTTAAGCGTTTTTCTGCCCCTCCTGAACTTGTATTAATCATCCTCGGTCCAATTTATACTTTTAGCTTGGCGACCTCTCAACTCCCCGTAGCTTGTTTTTAGGACTTTATTATTTTTTTCATTTTTTCCCCCAATTTGCTCCCCACCTTGTGACATACTTTCTCTTTTTCTTTTTTTTGCTTTTCCTTGGTGAGCATAATTGTGTTTAGCCCCCACCCTCCCCCCCCCCCCTGGAGAAGCCTCCCTCTTCTTTTCTCCTCTGGGCATACACTGCCCATTTTTGAGCTCCCTGACATAAAGTACAAAAATTGTGCACTTTCCTTTCCCACCTTTAAGTGTTTGCCGAGACCTGTCGACATATATTAATATTGTTTTAGATGTTAACTTGTAAATTATTAGTTATTGATTAGGAGTGAGAGTGGGTGTGAGAGTGGTCTTCCTGCTGGGTCTTGATTTAGTCTATGAGGTTTTCCACCTCTTTTGGATCTCTTATATTGAACATTTTATTGTTCCACATGATCCTTAATGAGGCCGGAAAACGCATTTGGACATTTGCACCTAATGCTTTTAGTTGTGGCATGTGTTGTTCCAGTTCCCACTGTCTGTCTTGAGTGGTTTTCAAAATGTCGGATCTAATCCTACAGGACCATCCATCTTTAGAGAATGAAACCGCCTTTAGGCCCTCACTTAGAATCCGTTCCTTTAGTGAGTAGGTCATAAAGTTAATCAGTATTTTCCGGGGTTTTTCCTTTGTTTGCCTTTTCTGAAAGGATCACGATGTATCCTTTGGATATCTTCGGTCAGATTGGTGGATTTGGTCCAGGGAATTAGTTCTTCTAGAAGCTGGACTGTGAAACCCTTTATATCTTCCCCTTCTAAGCCTTCAGGAATATTTAGTATTTTTAAGTTATTTCTTCTGGCATGGTTTTCCATAGACTCTAGCCTCTCGCTGAGCTCAATTCTTTAGTTTTAAGTTTATTTATCTCTTTATGATTTGCTTCCGTTTTCCTGTTCAGGGTTTATATTTCTCCTTCTACATGTGTAACTCTATCAATAGGAATATTTATTTTTTGGTCGAGTGTTTCACATGTTTCTTGAATCTTTGTCTGATTTTTTTCAGAGATTGCGAATTTGTCTCTTAGCTCTCTCGTCATTGCCCCCATCTCTCCCAGGATCGTTTCCGCCTGAGGCTCGTTAGAGGGATCTGCACTAGTGCTAGCAGGGGTACTGCTGTTGATACTGTTGCTACAATTTTTGGTGTGGGCTTTTTCTAAGCCATGGTCTTTTCGGGGTGGAGATGCTTGGTCTTGTGCGTTTCTGGTATCATTCATCTGCTCTACATGCTTGCCACCTCCTTCTAGTTCTTGATTTTCTACAGTGACCAGTGCTTGATATTTGTTGCTTGTTGGTATCCCAAAGCCTCCTATTTCAGGCTTCTCTGCCATTGTTATGACTTCACTTCTGTTTGGTTCTGTTTGGAGCTCTCTGGTCCTCTCTTTACTTGTACCTCTTTTTTCTTGTACCTTGAAAAAGGATCTGAGTGATGGTGTGATTTTTTTGGGTACTACACAGCCCAGGCTTTGCTAAACTGAGCCGGGTTGCCCTTGAAAGAGGAGCTGTACACTTTTTATTTCTTCTTTTTGTTTATTTGGGGGTAAGGTGTACCTTGCCTCTATTTTATCCCTTTCCTTGTCCTTGTTTTTGTCGCTATCTTTGGCTTGGTTAGGATCTCTAGATTCTTTAGGGGTTTTAGAGTCCTTAGTTACTCTTATACTTTCCAGCTCTTTGATGGATTTTGTATCCAAATGTCTATTCTTCGAGCTTCTCAGGCTATAACGACCTCCGATATACCTCTCTTCTGCCAAGCGTTTCCTTCCTAAAAGGGATCTTTCCAGTTTTCCTGTCTTGTAATTTCCACCTTCCACTTGTTCCCACTCTCTGTTCTTCGCTGCAGCTTCCTGAACTAATTTCAACGACCCACTAGTGTCCCCAGTCTCGCAAACTTTTGGGTAGGAAGAACAAAATATGTCTCTTACTGTGTCTTGCTGTTGGTCTCTTTCCGTCCCTCTTCTTTTCAATCTTCCTTTCAGTCTTTTAAAGGTGCAGTCATCAAATCTAGTGTTGTTAGATTTTATAGAATGGCCAGAGGTAGATATAGTGCTTCCCCTAAAGGAGACGCGATGAGCAATATTGGTATTTTTCTGATGTGCTCTGGCTGCTTCTGTCCACACTACCAACGAGCCCTGATCCACATGGCTTTAAAATTCGTGTGACTCCAGTGCTAAGCAGTTCACCCTTTTCTCCACTGGGTGTCAGCCTTGCCTCATTTGTCTTCACCAGCACTGCTTTCTTGTGGCTCCCCTTCTCTTCCCCGATCCCCTCGCAGCTCCTCAGCCCGAATACTTGAAAGCACTTAGCAGGCACGGAATGCTCAGGGGCCCGTTCGTCCCCCAACAAACCTTCTCCCGCTGCGGGGAAAACTGCCAATGCACCCGCCTCCAAGGTCCGGACACCGCAGGACACCGCCCAACAATCCACAGGGTATGCTCGAAATGGCTCTCACTCTCTTTTCCTTCGCTTCTCCTCTAGTTTACATTTCGCGTCTCATGTGGGCATGTTATTCTGTGGCGCTGTAACTCTCCGGCAGGGAGCTCGCGACCGAGCTTCTAGTCACCCGCCATCTTCTCCTCCCACCAATATATGATCCAAGGAGCGGTATATTATTAAGTACGACATATACTTTAAATGTGTCTTTGCAACAAAACCCCTAAAGTTGTTGTTTTGCTTTGGAAAAGTTAGTAGTCCCATTGGAAAACACGGCGTTGATCTTCTATTATTGGTCTGGACCTCCTATGATATTCGTTTCGCTTCTTAAGACCAACCGCCTTCAATGTTCATCTTTGTTTTCATTCTGGACCTCTTATCATCAGCATGAGACACAAAAAGAGCGTTTCCGGAAAACAGCTAATTTTAAATTTGGTGTTGTGTCTTTGGGTTAAGTCCAGTTAAGCTGAAGCAAGATTACCTACGAGCACAGAAACAATGACAATATCCATGGACTGCCCACCTTCATTCAAGATCTCTTGGAAATCTTGCATGGCCTCTATTCTGAGTTTCTCCGTAAAACTGTTTAACGAATCCCACAGAGACCTGTCATACCTTCCCAACAAAGCAGAAGCTCTGGCAACCTCCATTGTAGATCATGATGTTCCACACATCTCTTTTCCAAGAGCATCTATTTATCTGCTTTCTTTGCCCGGTGGCATGTAAGAAGAAAGAGCAACAGTGTGAGACTGTCCTGCTGGCGGTACAATGACCAAATCTTAAGGAGGGTTTGATCTGAGAAACAGTGAGTCCTGTTCAGGTGGTTTATATTTTTTGAGAAGACACAATGGAGAAGATTTCACTGATGTAGGTGTAAGGAATAGTTGCTTTGCCGGTACTAGTAAGTCAGGAACCAGAGGAAGTTGTGTAGCTGTTCTCTGAGGTAAAGTCCCAAAAATACCAGAAGACTATGCAGTAGCAGTAGGGATATCAATATTGAATTGTATTGCCTCCCTTATTTACACCTCGTAAAAGAAGGTCATCTGTAGGAGACACTCTTGTGGGAGGTGTATTCATCAGAGTAGGTGAGTAACCTCTGACTGATGAGTAGTAGTGTTTGACCAAGATGGAGATCTTCTTCTTCTTGTGTATAGATCTGGATCGTCTGCTTGATCTTCCAGATCTAGATATAGTTCTGGATTCATTTTAGATCCGGGGCAGTGACACAGTGGACTCCTAGATCTTTCTGGAGACTTATGAGGTGAAGCTGCAATCTGTGGACTACTTTTAGGCCCTGTTGGATACATTGGGAGCACAGACGGTGTACCTGGAGAAAATTGGGAGATGCAGCCCCCCTAGGAGATGGTGTACCGAGAATGTGGATTTCAGGGTGACCCGTGATGGTGACTAAGTACAACAGTACTCAGAGTCCGAAGTATGTGGCACAGGTTCATGCTGTAAACGTTGAAACCAGTGTGGAGAGATATTTAAAGCTGACTGGGATCTGGTCCTAGATGTAGAGCGAGGCCTAGATTTAGTTGTGGGTGTTAGCAAAGACTGTGGCGTGTTCTTCGATGTTCGATGTTTTCCCCTTGACGTCGACAGTGGCTTTGCCGATGGTTCCAACGTCGATACGTGTTTCAGCGTCGATGGGTGGTGGACTCCCGATGGTGACTTATGCCGATGTGAGTTCAATTATGAACGCCAAGAATGCTTTGATGTTGAGTGGTGGCTTGACCCTACTTTCAACTGCATTTTTGGCGGTTTACCTGTTGACGGCAACCGCTGCCAGTAGTTGTCCTGTCCTCGACGTCAGTAGACGTTAACTGGGAACGTCTATTTTTGTGGTGATAATTATGTCTCTCTCTGAAAATCCCTTTGCAAGAGTCCTTGGAGCAAGAGGAGAGTTTTTTGGAAGAAGACTGACGTTCCTCAAGCCCTTTTGATTAACCAAATTTAGTAACTTGCCTTCTTTATTTTCTCATCTTGGGGGATCTAAACCTCCACTTTGATGATTTAGAGTGTAGAGAGGCACAAGCTGTGGTTGCAGCACTGAAACCCCTGGGGGTCAATCTGCTATCTACAGCCCCCACGCACCAACTGGGCCACCTCTTGGACCATATTTTTGCTAATTGGGAGGGTATTAAGGTTTCATCTCCGATCCAAACGATTTGGTCGGACCATAGCATTATTCCGTTCGAAATTGATAATGTGTCCTCAGGAACTAAACATAGGATACCCCTACCCCAGAAGCGCAGGGAATGGAAGAAATTTACTCCAGAAACGTTTGAAAATGCCCTATTAGAACATCCCCTGCCACTAGGCAATACCTTACAGGAGGCATGGAGCAGCTATGAGAATTGGATGTCCAATGCTTTGGATGAGGTAGCGCCCTGGACACTTAAACCCCCGGCAAGGCAATCTAGAACTGCCCCCTGGTTGTCCGAAAAACTTAAATTAGCTAAAGCCAAATGTAAAACCATGGAACGGAGTTGGAGGAAAAACTATTCTCCATAACACAAATTATGTTATAGAACGGAATTAAAAAAATACCAGAAGCTAGTGAGATCAGAGAAAAGTATCTATCTTTAGAGCAGAATTGGGCTAGCGAACAATCCCACCAGAGAACTCTTTGTTATTTATAAGGAGCTCACAGTTCCATCTAGACTTGAAGCTCAAGATACTTACTCTAATGAGATACGTGACTCTGTAGCGGATTTCTTTGTAGACAAGGTCGACAAAATCCATGCCACCTTTAAAAATAGCGTCGATCTTTCATGTAACCATGTGGACGTAAGAGATAGCTCTAGCCCCATAAGGAAGTCCCATCTCACATGCTTTGAAACTCCTGAAAGACATGAACTACTATGTATCGTCAACAGCATACAATCTGGCTCCCCCTGTGATGCGTGCCTGCTGGCACGCTGTAACGGAGTCATGGAGAGCACGTTGATTGACCATATCAGTCACATGGTGACACTGTCCTTCCAGGAATGTCATGTACTCGACGTGTGGAAAACAGCTCAGGTTATTCCTCTAAAAAAGAAACTCAACATCCATATCTCTCAACTCCAAAATCTTTGTCCCATTTCCCTTCTTCCCTTCTGTTCAAAAATCGTAGAAAATGTGGTTAAAGGGCAGCTCATGGAATATCCTGAGGAGGAAGCCCTCCTCCATCCCTCACAATCAGGATTCAGATCTGGCTACTCGACTGAGTCAGCCGTTCTCTATTCCACTGAGTGCCTTAGACAGATAGTGGATGAAGGAGAGACCGCAGCGTTGGTTTTATTAGATCTGAGTGCAGCTTTTGACACCGTGCTGCACACAACGCTGCTGTCTCGTCTTTCTGATATGGGGGTGGCAGGATCAGCATTAGCCTGGATACGATCCTTCCTGGCCAATAGAAGCTTTCAGATGCACTGCCCACCCTTCAAATCTTCCCTCAGGAAGGTGAGCCATGGGGTTCCCCAGGGCTCGAGTTCGAGTCCTACCTTATTCAATATCTATATGGAACCCCTGGCTCACGTAGTGGAGGCATTCGGGGTGGGCATTGTTAGCTATGCTGATGACACCCAATTGATATTCAAGCTTACGCCCGACCACAGAGAAGATGCCACTAACTTTTCTAACTGTCTGTCATCAGTGGCATCATGGATGAACAACAACTGCCTGCGCCTTAATGGCGAAAAAACAGAACTGCTGGTGGTTGGGAAAGCAGCATCAGCTTGGTCTCACATGTGGTGGCCCACCGAATTGGGCAGTCCTCCCATTCCTGTGTTCTCGGTAAGAAATCTTGGCGTATTGCTTGACTCGGACCTCTCTTACAAGTCCCACGTCAGCAAGGTGACTGGTAGGTGCTTCAGCATACTGAGGGTCCTTCGGAAGGTCTTAGATCTCCTTCCTACTGGAGCCAGAAAGACTATTGTCCATGCTCTGGTGACCCCCCACCTCGACTATGGGAATGCTCTGCTTGTAGGTCTGAGTAAGAAAGGCCTTCACCAACTTCAGTGCGTTCAGAACGCCGCCGCACGCCTTGTGCTCGGGCTTCCTCGCAGAGCTTCTGGGAAGACCGCTTTGGCCAAGCTCCATTGGCTCCCAGTCAGGGAACGGATTAAATTTAAAGTCCTTTGTTTTGCGCACCGCATCGCCCAGGGCAAAGGCCCAGGTTATTTAAAGAACCTCCTCATTGCACATCGCCCTATCCGGAATCTGAGATCGTCCGGCACGATGCTGTTCAAACTTCCCCGTATCACCAGAGCCAGGATGGGTGGTCGTTCTTTTAGGTACCTGGCCTATAAACAGTGGAATGAACTCCCGCTCCACCTCCGAATGGAACCCTCCGAATCCAGATTTCGGGGAAACTCAAAACGTTTCTGTTTCCTACTACGTAAACCTTCCCTCTCTTTGGCTCTGTCAACATCTGCCTCCTGAAATCTAGCAGTAGTCAGCGTGGGGACACACTGTTCTTTTGTGTAACCAGGCGCTTAACAAATGGCTTATTATTTATTATTATTATTTATTGGAGACCATAGAGTCTGATCTTTTCTTTGTCATTTAAAGTACACTTGGAGAACTTCGGACAGTGACCCCATATCTCTGGATGATGAGACTCCGGAAGGCAAACAATAGAGGCAGAATAAGGTACTGTCTGAGCCTTTATCTTCCCACAGGAAGGACACTCCACAAAAAGTGAAGGCATTCTTGACATGGAAATAAACTATACATTTCTATCTGCACTCAAGGTGCTGAAGAATGTCAAATGACTTTCAAAATAAAAGGTTTTGAAAAGATTTTCTAGTGTTATTTTCTCCAAAAAGGCAGAGCTCAGTGCTCTATGATTCTCTCTCTAGGATCCGGAAAAATTAACTGACCTAGCTGTCACCTGTGAGGTGTGATGGTATACAGGGGGTACTGTGAGATTCTTAAAGGCACAGTGTCAGTATTCTTTACTATTCTTCGAATGGCAGCTTACTGGTTAAAAATGTCCCTTATTCCCTTTCCTTTTAAAAAAGTTTATGAAAGACTTTTATAGTAATTTTTTTATTAATCACATATTTTTATGTAATTGGATTATTTTTGAAAATGAAAATTCAATGTAATCTGCCTATTTTTAACCTTTCTTTAGACTGCAGATATATGTTCGGTATGACGTGCAAAGTTTATTACAGATCTATGCAGCATTTTTAAGAGTGCTCCAGAATCCCCGCTGGGGGGCAGCACTATTCAGCGCTTATGACTATTGATCAGGATCCCCTGGAATGGAACTTCCACGCTCCACCCAAGTATTACCAAGCTACACAGGGACCTGGTAAACCTCCTTCTAGGTTTTGCGTCGTCTTGGTGGCGCAAGGGCGACGTAAATATTTGAAAAATCTGATACTCAATGTCAAGCACATAACAAGCATTAACATGCATCAGCCTTGCATGCTTGCAATATGAATATTGACCTCATGGTGGCAGCAGAATGCTATGCATTTTATATTTATGAAATTGAATTTTACCAAGCTTTTTCATTGCTTAGTCCTGTGTAAAAATGTTAATCACGGCGACATAATTGCCGTGATTTTTGTAATTTCGTGTAATAAAATGTACACAAAATAACATATGTTATGCCATATCAAAAATTTAGGGAAGGAATTTTTACCCTACGTACCATGCAGATAATTTTTTAATGTAAGCGGTAGATTTATTTTACTATAGTGGATCATTCAGGTAATTTTTGAGACCAAAACTACAAAACCAGCTCCATCATCTTCTGAACATAAGGAAAAACTATCATAAAAGTCCCACAAAAAAACAATAAGCCCTCTGTCTCGTTCCTCTGAACATAAGATGAAGAAAAGAAGAAAGACCTTGAGTCATCTCAGTGACACCGCCAACCTCATCCCAACTCAAAAAGTCAAAATTGCTGCCAACTCAGTTGAGGAGCACCTCACCACTTCCACTGTTGACGAAGAAGAAATGCTCGTTGACGACCAGTCCTGCTATGACCACCATGTCGATGACCGCTCCATTGACAGCGGTCCCATAGATGAGGTACCAGGCAGAAGGCACGGCAAGGACAGTCCTGTGGACAGACACGCTCTTGAAGACTCAACCATCCATTCCTGTCTTGTCGAAGGTAGACGGTAGAGTTTGGAAAAGATCAGCCATACTCCCAGAGCGCACGCGCCCGAGCAAAGCTCCACTGCGAAACTGCTGGAAACTCAACCAGAGGAAGAATCTGACCCAGAAGACCCATTCGAGGCAGCGCATCGACCAGGACAGATCCAAGCGAGATGTCCAGACATGAAGGAAGAGCATGATTACTCCCTTACCTATAACCAAAAGCCACAGCAGGATTATCCTAATGATCCTTGTTTAGGCGAAAGGGAGAAATGATGGAGAAATATAGCCCACTACACCGTCACTATGACCCAAACGGAGCAAGGAAAACCAGGACCCTCCACCTGTACCAGTGGAACCACACAAAACCAACACAATATGAACCGCTGAACCTCAAACTCATCCTTCACATCCGCCACCATAAATGCCCAACCTCCATCACCAGCCATGCCTCAGCCTCAACCAGAACCTCTGTAACCACCTGAGGTTCCACAAACCTAGCCGGCCACCCCAAGTGCTTACGCTCAATCTTACCAGCACGCATCTCCAGAACCAGTTCAGGTTCATGCATCGGATGACGTGGTCACTACTCCGATGATATGGAGAAAGGGGAACTTCCTGGACCTCAAGGTAGTGAGTGAGATGGATACACATTACTGGTGGCAGAGCCAGCTACCCCTTCACCCATGGACTCGCCAGCAGATGACACCGACAAATTTCACACCCTCCTAGAAAAGACATCTAAGTTCGAACTCATAGGTATAAGTGAAGAAATAGCCTTCTTCCTATAGGACTTCTAAGAACCAGCCAGGAAGCCTGTTAGAGCGAAGCCAGCAGCAATATCTGCAATAATAGCAAGCCAGGACAAGTGATATAAAGTATAAAGGGCCAGATGACTCCCTGGTGTGTCTGGAAGGCACCCCAAAAAGGTGAATCTAAATTTATGACCACTGTTATTTAAAATAAACACTTATAATACTTTGTATCTCGTTCTCATTACAAGTAAAGTGACGGCTCCCACATCAGATGGTTAGGAGGGCACCGAGGTATTACTTTATAAAAAAAAGACTAAGAATTTGAAAAAAATCTAAACAACCGATTGTCAATAATGGGCTCTGCACAGCAGACAGATCCTTGCGGGGCAAATCTAAGGCTCATTCTCCCAGAGGCAAAGCAGCTACTGACGCCCTGATGAGGCTGCCACGGATGGGAGGCTACTGACGCCCTGATGAGGCTGCCGCCACTCGATCCCACTGTTTCCGGACGGGACAGAGAACCTCGTAATGGAGAAATGAAACACTTTACCTGGTCCGCTAGATTTGCACCATGGGTATTTCTCTCTTAGCCAGAGGGGCAGATTTATGTTGGGAATGCGCCACGTTTGCGTCACGCAACTGCGGCGTAAATGTGGCACATCCCTAAGACCCATTTACAACGTGACGCATCTAGGCAGATGCGTCACGTTGTAAAGCCCTGCGCCACTGGTGGGCGTTCCGGCGCAGGGTGAGCGTTCCGGGGCTGGTGCGCCTCGCAAAAGTGGCTGAGTGAAATCTATGAGATTGCACTCAGTCACTTTCAGGCCAATGCTGCGTCAAAACCCTGTGCCTGCTTGAAGCAGGCGTAGGTCTTGACGCAGCATTGTACAGATGGGGCACCCCCGAGCCTTGCTGGAGCTGCGTCGCGCTTGCGACTCAACTCCAGCAATGCGCCACCTTTACAGCACAGATGCGTCATGCATCTGTGCCGTTTTTGCCACATGGTGCGCCGCATTGTAAATGCGGCGCACCATGGGTGGCAGAGCAGCGGCGCAAAATAACTAGCGCATCCCTGGGGATGCGCCAGTTATCATAAATCTGCCCCTCTGTCTGCTCCCTGTTTACCAAAAATATATTAAGGAAATGTACTTGTGTAACATCTTTTCACCACTTTACCTTGCAGGGCATGAGGGGAAACTGGCACCTCCAGGTATTCTGAAAGACCCAGTGTCAGTTTTGAACTGCTTTTGCAGCCTGTTCTTGGACGTAGTTTTGTTTTATACATTTTTTTATATAGTGAAAGTGTGTTTTATTTAAATAGTACTTCATAACCGATTTGGATATAGGATGCGCAAAATAGAAAGTGTTGCCTTGCACAGGCTTACTTTCTTTATTATTATTTTTTTAATGATAAAATATTCTGTAAAAAGTGTGAATCTAACATGTGCATCGCACCGAGCAGACTATGAGGCCCCATGAAGCTCTTTCTGGCACAGTGGGGCGGCGCGTGGTATGAGGCTGCTTGTGACCCCTGGACAGCACATGACGTTGAGCTGTTTAGACGCGACAGGTCTATCTCTGACCCTTGGAGAGTGCATTACAGCAGGTTGATCATACCTTGATCGATCCTGCAGCCTATCTGAGATATCCGGACAATGGGTGATACCGGTGTATTTATGATGTTCAAAGGATATGCCAACAATATGAGACGCGGATAGTGCACGAATACAAAGCCCTCCACGACGAAGGAACAGCATACATCAACAAACGCATGACCTTCCACCCACCAACCAGACACTAGGATCCGCCTCCCTCTCCCTCGTAGACAAGCATCCCCGGATCCGACTAAGCAACAACGGAGGATGCTGCTTGTCACACCTGGTGGCCAAAGCTTGGAACGACCTCCCCTGCACCTCAGGACCGCCCCACTGCTCCGGGAATTTAGGAAAGGACTCGAGGCCTGGCCGATCAAATGAACAGATCACCAGGAGGCAGCTAGCAACTCTAGCGCCTTGAGACCCTCACGGGGGATTTGCTGCACTTTATGGATCCTGATTGATTCATTCATTGATTGATGATGCTGGGTTGCTTCCGACACTGGCTAGCACATGACACCAGCCTGTCTATAATGCTTCCGTAGCACGTCCTGGTCACTCTGTGACACTTAGTGCATGACGGAAGACCGCTTGAGACAGTTGGATCGTGTTTATGTGAAGTCTATCTCTGATATTTGTAGAAACAATCGCAATGGACCGCACACCGCTAGCCCCTCCTCTGGATCGCCCCTAGGGACTCTGGTACATGGAGTTCTTGAGTGGTTCACCCCAGTGGGTGCAAGTAGGTACTCTCTGATATTTGGACAGCGCCTGTGACTGAGCTGTTTTTCCACCTGTTTAGCACATGAAGTTACTTCCCTTCAGTAACACTCCTTCTGGAGAATACTCCGCCTACCTGCAGATTCCTCACCTTTAGAGTATCCCCAGTGTCCAGACTGGATCCGGAAGATTTTCCAACATAGCTCCTGTCCGACGGCAGGTGGAGTTGTGCGGCACTGCATCTACTCTGCTCTGCCCCAGAAGTGAGCCGCATATAGGCGCCACACTGATTTTAGGTCCTTTCTGGACATCGATCAGGCCATCAGAGCCCAAAAACGGGTGGTTTATCAGTCTACAGATCTCTAATTTGGGGCCTTTTTAAATGGAAAAGAGTCCATTCCACATAACGGGGAGGCGGGAGGGCTGTGAAGAATCTGCCGCAGGATAGAGTATCCACAAGAAGGAATGGTTTCTAACCTGTAAAACCTTTTCTTCTTTCTCTGGGATCTCCATTAATAGGTATAAGCATTGCCCACCCTCACCAAGAGCAGGGGAAAAGACAGAGGAACAACTAAACGACCAATCAAGAAAATACATTTCTCAGGGAAGCCTGTCCTACTTAAGCATCTGCCCAAGCATCTGAGTCCAAACAAGTGTTTGGTAAAAGTGTGAACAGATATCCATGTAGCTGCTTTGCACATTTCAGCTATGGGTACATTTCGCATCAAAGTGGCAGTAGCCGCTTTCCCCCTAGTAGAATGAGCCAATGGTCTAGCGGATAAAGTTTTATTGGCTTTTAGTAGCATTAAAGGACGAAAGACACTATTCAACAGGAGATGGAATGTTTGGAAGTGGCTAGATCTGTACGGCCCAGGCCGTAATTTACAAACAATTGGTCCGATGTACATAAGTCTTGTGTTTTGTCTGAATAAAACTTTAAGACTCACCTAATGTCTTGGGAATGGATAGTTCTTTTAGCCGGAGTGTAAGGGTGTTGAAAGAAAGTTGGTAAGTAAATTTTGATTAATGTGAAAATCTGAAATGACTTTTGGAAGGAATTTTGGGTGAGTCCTCATTACTATCTTATTAGAGAGGAAAACAGTGTAAGGTTCATGAGAGCACAACGCCTAGATTTTGCTAACCTTCCGTGCTGATGTTATTGCTACAAGGAAATCAGTTTTCCATGAGCGACCCAAGACCCTGTTTTCAGGCCGGGCCGCTCCCCCACTGCGTTAGCACACCCTGCTGGCGTGGTGTCCCCGAGCCTCGCTGGCGGGGTGTCCCCGAGCCTCGCTGCTGCTGCGAGTTCGAGGCCCTCCTCCACCCGCAGGCTCCTGCCTTTGCCCTATCCCTGGTGGCCTAGTGGTGGGCCTGTAAGTATTTCGTGTATCTTCACTGTTGTTTATTTTTTTGTTCGTTTTTATCTGTTACTGCTACTGTCTATACTTGTCCCTCTTCGTAGTCTCTTTCCTTTAATTTGCCCCCTGTCTCCGTTATCTGCTGCCTGTGTTTGCCACTGTTTCTGTCTGCCTTCTGTGCCCCTCTGTAGTTGTCACTGTGCTTTTGTTTGCCTTCTGTGCCCATTTCTTGTTTTCACCACCGCTATTCTGGACCGCTCCCCCCCCTCAAGTGCATCCTGCTCAACACCCGCTCCGTCCACAAGCACGCCGTAGAACTCTCGGCCCTCCTCGACACTACAGCTACGGACGTCGCCTTCCTCACGGAGACCTGGATGAACGCCTCCTCAGCCCTGGACATCGACATAGCCATCCCAGACGTCTACAAGATCACCCGGAAGGACCGCACCAACAAAACCGGAGGAGGAATCGCCATCATCCACAGGAACACCATCAGCGTCTCAACCAACACAGAGGAAACCCTCACCACCGCCGAACACCTACACTTCCAGATCAACACCAACCCTAAGACCACCCTCAGAGGAACCCTCATCTACAGACCCCCGGGCCCACGTACACAATTCAGCGAAGCCATCGCCGACTTCATCAGCCCGCTCTCCCTCGCCTCCGCAGACTACATCCTCCTAGGGGACCTGAACTTTCACCTGGAGAACCTCAACGATAGCAACACCACCACCCTGCTCGACAACCTAGCCAACCTCAGACTCAAATAAATGGTGACCACCCCCACCCACTATGCCAGACTCACGCTGGACCCCATCTTCTCCGCCAGCAACCACATCACATACAGCCACACCACTGGCCTCCACTGGACCAACCACAGCTGCATCCACCACCACCCGCAGCAGATCCCCCGCAGAAGCTGGAGAAAAATCACCACCGACCAGCTCACAACGGCACTAAGCCAGAACCCGCCATCGGACACCACCGACCCCAACGCCGCCACACGCAACCTCACACAGTGAATCAGCAACTGCGCCAACACCCTCGCACCACTGAAGAACCCCCCTGGCAAGCCCAGCAACAGGATAGCCACCTTGTTCACCGAGGAACTCAAGGACTCTAAGAAATCCTGCCGAACCCTCGAGAAGACCTGGCGCCGCGAACAGACGGCAGAAAACCATTCAGCTCTCAAGAACGCCACCCGCATACACCACCAACTGTTCCGCACCACCAAGAGGACTTCTTTCAAGGAGCGCCTAGACAACAACGTACACAACAGCAACGAGCTCTTCAGCATCGTGAAAGAACTATCCAACCCCAGCGCCAACTACAATGACATGCCACCATCTCAAGACCTCTGTGACGCCCCGCCACCTTCTTTCACCGCAAGATCGCTGACATACATGACAGCTTCAGCGCCCAGACTCTGCCATCAGCCACAGAACCATCACCCACCACCGCCACCCTCAACACCTGGTACCCCATCAGCATTGAAGACACCACCCACGTCATGAACACCACCCACTCCGTCTCACCGTCCGATCCATGCCCCCACCACATCTTCAACAAAGCAGATACCGTCATCGCACCCCACCTCTGGAACATCATCAACTACTCCTCCTCGACCGCCACCTTCCCAGAGAGCTGGAAAAAGACAGAGATCAACGCTCTACTGAAGAAACCCACAGCCGACCCTAAGGAACTCAAGAACTTCCAGCCCATCTCCCTGCTTCCCTTCCCGGTGAAAGTAATCGAGAAGACCGTCAACAAACAGCTGACCACCTTCCTCGAGGCAAATGGCTCCCTCGACCCATCCCAGTCCAGATTCTGCGCCAACCACAGCACCGAGACCGCCCTCATCGCAGCCACCAACGACATCGGGACCCTGCTCGACAACGGGGAAACAGCTGCCCTCATCCTCCTTGACCTCTCAGCCGCCTTCGACACCGTCTGCCACCGCACCCTAAGATCTCGCCTCCACAACACAGGGATCCAAGGAAGAGCCCTGGACTGGATCACATCATTCCTCTCCGGCAGAACCCAGAGAGTCCGCCTCCCTCCCTTTCCCTCCGCGTCCACCGAGATCATCTGCGGCGTACCCAAAGGCTCCTCGCTCAGCCCGACTCTCTTCAATGTCTACATGAGCCCCATCGCTGCCATCGTCCGCACACACAACCTCAACATCATCTCATACGCCGACGACACCCAGCTGATCCTCTCCCTCACCAAAGACCCAGCCACCGCCAAGACCAACCTCCAGGAAGGATGAACTGGATGGCAAGCCCAGCAACAGGATAGCCACCTGGTTCACCGAGGAACTCAAGGACTCTAAGAAATCCTGCCGAACCCTCGAGAAGACCTGGCGCCGCGAACAGACGGCAGAAAACCATTCAGCTCTCAAGAACGCCACCCGCATATACCACCAACTGTTCCGTACCACCAAGAGGACTTCTTTCAAGGAGCGCCTAGACAACAACGTACACAACAGCAAGGAGCTCTTCAGCATTGTGAAAGAACTCTCCAACCCAGGAAGGATGAACTGGATGAAGCTCAGCCGCCTGAAACTGAACTCGGACAAGATGGAAGTCCTCATCCTGGGACCATCCCAATCCGCCTGGAACGACTCCTGGTGGCCCAATGTGCTAGGGACCACACCGACACCCACGGACCATGCACGCAACCTGGGATTCATCTTGGACTCCACGCTCACATTGACCAAACAAGTCAAAGCCATCTCATCCTCATGCTTCAATACCTTGTGCATGCTCCGAAAGATATTCAGATGGATCCCCACCGAAACAAGAAGAACCGTCACCCAAACCCTAGTCACCAGCCGGTTGGACTATGGGAACACCCTCTACGCATGAACCACAGCAAAAGTTCAGAGAAGACTCCAGCGCATACAGAACGCTTCCGCTCGCCTCATCCTCGACATCCCTTGCCACAGCCACATATCAGCCCACCTGAGAGACCTGCACTGGCTCCCAGGCAGCAAGAAAATTACGTTCAGGCTCCTCACCCACGCACACAAGGCTCTCCACGACATAGGTCCCGACTACGTCAACAGACGCCTCACGTTCTACACTCCATCCCGCCAGCTCCGCTCCTCCATCCTCGCCCTCGCCACCATCCCACGGATTCGCAGAACCTCCACCGGAGGAAGATCGTTCTCCTTCCTGGCCACCAAGACCTCCCCCCCCCCCAGCGCATTGAGACCCTCGCGGGTGAGTAGCGCGCTTTACAAATGCTATGATTGATTGATTGATTGATAAGAGATGTTGCAGGGACGATTTGTGAATGGGTTCAAAGGGGTCCTGCATGAGGTGTGAGATGAATATGTTAAGCTCCCAGGGAGGAGAAGGACGCCAAATGGGAGGGAAAACCTTTTTCAACCCTTTAAAAAAAATCCCAAATCACTGGGATTTTGAAAAAAGAGTTTTGAGAAGGACATTTTCTGTAGGCAGAAAGAGCTGCCAAGTGAACCTTTATGTAAGAGAACTGCAAGCCATATTTTGCCAAATGAAGTAAGCATGGAAGAATGACACCTTCTTGGCAGGTTGTTGGGTCCACGTTCTTGTTAGAACACAAAATGCACAACCTCTTCCATTTGAAGGAATAGGCTGAATGAGTTGACGGGGTTTAGCCTCCTTGAGAATGTTCATGCAGTCTTGCAGAAGGTTCAGGTGTCCATACTAAACCAGCTCAGGAGCCATGCTGCCAAATTCAGGGAGGACAGTTTGGGGTGAAGCATCTGTCCTCCGAGTTTCATTAGAAGATATGATCTGCAAGGCAGCCTGAGTTGTGGACGCTCTGACTCGTAAAGATTGTCCATGAACCATCACTGGCATGGTCACTCCGCAGCTATCAAGATCATTTTGGCTCGTGAGTAGGACAGCTTGATGAAGACTCACGGGATTAGGGGCATTTGAGGAAAGGCATGGAGAAATGTGCTGCACCAGTCGATCCATAGGGCATTCCCCAGTGACCCTGGCTGGAAGAACCTTGAGGAGAAGCTTGGCCATTTTTTTGTTTTCTGCAGTGGCGAGCAAATCAATGTGTGGCGCGCCCACAGCCTGAATATGCTTTGTACCACGTCCTCATCAAGGACCCATTCATGGTTTTCCTGCAGGACTCCGTTGAGTGAGTCTGTCTGAATATTTTGCACACCTCGATTATGAGTTCTCGTAATGCGCAGGTCCCTGGCTATTAGCCACTTCCAGATTGTCTAGGCCTTGTGGGACTAAGGTCCGGACCTCGTTCCCGCCTGCTTGTTGAGGTAGTTTATGGCTGTTATGTTGTCCGTCTGAACAAACAAGGATTTCGTCTTGAATGATGGGAGAAAAGCTTTCAGCAACAGGTGAACTGTGTGGAGCTCGAAGAGATTGATGTGACATTTTATCTCTCTAGAAGACCATACGCCTTGGATTTGGAGATGATCCATGTGTGCTAACCATCCCAGTAACGAGGCATCTCTTACCATTGTCTGGTAAGGAACACACTGATGAAACGGCATTCCTTGAAACTGATTAGTTGGAGAGCATCACCATTTCAGAATCTGTGCTGCATATGGGGTGAGTGTGTTCCTGTCGTCCCACTTGTCCGTGAGTTGGTCCCACTAATCCTCGAGACATTCCTTTAGAGGACGCATGTGAAGGCAGGCATTCAGCGTTAGGAAGATACATGAATCCATCGAGCAGAGGAGAGATGACACTGTCCTCACTGTGGGGTGAGAGGCTTTCACGATAGAGGGACAATTTAGGACACTCTTTGCTTGACTGGTGTCGATGAAAGCCCCCAAATATTGCAGTGTCAAACAGGAGTAGATGTGGTTGATATGTAGCCCTAATCTTTGAAGAAGATCACTTGTCCATTGGTACTGAAGACTGGCTTCCTAAGGTGTCGACGTGTTGATGAGCCAATTATCTAGGTGGGGATAGACGAAGACTCAATGTTTCCTGATGTGGGCCGCTACCTCTGCCATGTACTTCGAGAAAGTTCTGCTGCAGACTTGATGCCAAACGGAAGCACCTTGTACAGATAATGATCTTGCCCCATGACAAACCTCAAGAATCTGCGATGCTTCATGGTTATTGGTATATGGAAGTACGCATTCTGGAGGACTATCGACCAGAGCCAGTCTCCCTGATGTTACTGGGGGTAGATCTGATGAAGTACCAGCATTCAAAACTTTTCTCGTCAAATGTATTTGTTGGCCTGTTTCAAGTTGAGAATGGGTTTACAATTGTTTCTGGGGCCTTTCTTTTTTACCAGAAAGTATCAGGAATAGATGCCAGTTCCCCGTTGTTTGAAGGGAATGGTGTCCACTGCATTCTTCTGCAGAAGGATGTTGACTTCTGATCGCACCGTCTGTAAATGGTGATTGGATGATTTCGGTGGTAGGTTGGTGGAGTACTTGTGAACATGAGACAGTATGCATTCCAAACAATATTTAATACCCAGGCACCTTTTGTAACAAAAGACCTCTGTTATTTAGTGCCAAGATACCCTGGGTGAACATGAGCTCTACAAACAAACATTATGTTATGTTGGGATGGTTTGCCACTCTGCCAGAAGAAAAACATAATATTTCCCCTCTACTGGAGTGGGTAAGGGAATAGAAAGAAGGAGAGATTCTTGGCTTGAAGCCCGCTGTAGGCTTGTTTCCCCTTCAGCAGGTTGATGGGTGGTTCTCCTTCGAGGCTGCCACCACTGTTGCTACTGGTAAGACCGCTGCTGTTGGGATTGCTGGAAACCTTGGTACCAGTGAGAGGTTTGAATGCTTTGAGGTAAAAAATGATTAAGGATCCTTTGTTGTGACTCATGGTTGAGGGCTGTGAGACGGAGCCATGAATGCCATCATAACGCCACCCATGACAGTACTCAAGTGCGGCTAGCAAGGAGGAATCAACTGCTGCACTGAGGATCTGGTTGGACACCATCATCGACTCACTGACAACCTCCAGAAAGTCTTCTGTTTTTTCTCAGGCAAGATCGTCGAAAACTATCTGTAAAGATTCCGAAAAGGCACTGTCTTACCTGCCCAGAAGAACCGATGCACTCGCTGCCTTCATTGCAGTCGCAGCTATACTGCATACTTTTCAGCACGCTGAATCCAGGTTCTTACTCTCCTAGTCTAATGGTACCGTAGACAAGTGGCATGATGTTTTTAGTAGCTGCTAAGATGACTACAGAATCTGGAAGTGGGTCGGAGTGGAAAAAGAGATGATCCTGCTCTGGAGGTGTGTATTTTTTCTGCAGCCTCAATGGAGCCGATATAACTGAGGTGCGGTCAAGCATAATTCTATCGCTGGTTCCAACAGACCCTGAACTAAAGGAAGGAGAGGTCTTGACGCTGAATGACGGTGAAGCGTCTCAAATATAATCAATGTAAAAGGAGTTGGAACTGACATCAGAATATTGAGCTTTCCAGCCCCTCTCACCAGGATCTCCGGGAAAGTAGAGACATTATCCACTGGAGTAACCCATGGTGGTGAAGACAGCATTGGAGAATATCTTCCTGCACTGGAAGAGGAGGTGGTGTAGTAGGAACGATGTCTGGAGCGTGTGCTTAATCTTGATCTAGACCTAGAGGCACGATGACTGTGAGCTCGTCTTGAGGATGGAGAAGAAGAGCACCTGGACCTGCTGCGATGATGGCGAGATCTCAAACGCGACCTCCGTGGAGAAACTCTAAGCCTCGGTGGAGGGGCCTCCACAGGTGGGAGAGTGAGAATTGGCGCTGGTGGGAGAGATGCCCGAGGAGGTGGCGGTAGAGGCAGCAGAGGTGGTGGTGGAGGAGGAAGCAGAGGAGATTGTGGAGGAGGAGAGTCTGGTAGCACTATTGGTGAAGAAGGAGCGTAAACTCTAGAATAGACAGAGTTGGGAGATGATGAAATGCATCTCTATTTCCTTCTTTCCACCTATCTTGAAGTTCTTGATGTTGACACCCTCCTCAAGGTTGTCTTTTCTCTCCGTCTCAACGTCAACACACTCCTTGACAATGCCTTTTCTCTCCATATTGACATTTACAGACTCCTTGACGTCAACTCCTTCTGTATGTTAACAGTGAAGTCGACTTTGACCTAATCTACCTTGACATACATGTTCAGCTCCCGTTTGACATCAACCGAGCCCTCAGTGGAGAATAAATTGGGGCTGTACCTTGTCTTGATGTCGATCCTCTCGACATCGACTGGGAACGATGCCATGTTTGTGCTGAGCTCCTCTTTTTGGACCTTCCAAGCCTGCGGTCCACAGAGAGACAGGTGTAAGACCTCTGGTAGAGGATTGACCCTCTCCTCACTCTGATGTCCCACCTTAAGACTGCCCCTGCTGCCTGCGTCACTCTTATATTTCATGGAGGCAAATCTTCCCCCTTTCCCTCAGGGTGCACCTTGTAAAGTTCCTACAGTGCTGGCACATGTCAGGAACATAGCTTTATGGAAGGCAGATGAAGCAGATGTTGTGATGGTCTGATTTGGCCTTTCTTCCAAAGCCAAGACCCTTGTCAAATAAAGATGGCATTTTAAATGACAAAATAATACACTTTTATGTCAGAAAAAGACAGAAAATTAAAGGGACAGTTGAAAACTGCTGAGTGAAGTAGTTGGCACCAAAACACACTTGTGATTTTTTAAGAGAAAAATTCTAAAAGGTGGAGCTCAGTGCTCCAAGATCCTGTCACAAGGAGCCAGTAAACCGAACTGAGGCAACTGCTACCTGCTGAGCAGGATTGGATACTTGTGGTCTCTGGGTCATTCAAGGCACAGACACCTTACACTCAGAGAATGGCAGCCTATGGGGATACCATTTCCTGCTATTGTTCATCTCTCTACTTTATAAAAAAAGGTTTGTGAATTTTTTTAATGATGAAGGACACTTTGCCACTGGATTCAAGCTAGCCTGGCTGATGATGGCTGATTAGCCAGAAACCAGTCCTAGGATGCTTGTTTCTGGTCCAGGGAAGATATGACTTGGCAGTTCAGGCTGGACTGTTCCCATGAGGCACAGGGTCAAGGCTGATTTGCATATGGCCATGGCTGAGTTGGGGTGGTGTGGAGTGCAAAAAAACGATGGATGTAGGCCCAGATCTCTGTACTGGTGTGAATGTATGACATTGTTCTGCATTATGGCCATCAACAGTGGCGTGAGCTAAAGAATAATGATGGATTAAACCCAGATCAGTTGACTGGGGGTGAGTGTTTGATTTTCTTAAATGCTCCGTCCATCATTCCCTTTGGTATCGCTTTGTTCGCCCTAAGTTGGCAGGGTATGCCCAGACGTGGGTCCCTTGCTCACTTTGCCACGGGATTCAAGCTAGCCTGGCTGATGACGGCTCATTAGCCAGAAACCGGTCCCAGGATGCTTGTTTCGGGTCCAGGGAAGACATGGCTTGGCAGTTCGGGCTGGACTGTTCCCATGAGGCACAGGGTCAGACTGATTTTAATATGGCCATGTCTGGACTGAGGTGGTGGAGTGAGCTAAAGAATGATGATGGAGTAAATCCAGATCAGTTGACTGAGGGTGAGTGTTTGATTTGCTCAAATGCTCCGTCCATCATTCCCTTTGGCTGATGCACTTACAACCCAGGATAATGGGCTCCGAAGGTTGTAGGGGTGCCCTGATCGTGCAGGGGCACCCTCACACTTGGAACCGAGCACCTTGCCTTCAGGATTGAAAGGCCAGCCTTAAAAGTGAATTTTAGTTTTTAAGTGCAGTGACCTCAGATATAGAGAAACCTGTATCAGTTGTAAGTGGTGCTAGCACCAGCTTACAAAGGCTGCAATAACAGGCCTGGAGTCACAATTCGAGTGGTCTCTCATGGGTGGCATAATTCATGCTTTAGCCCATGGGAGACCTCTGCTGAACCTATGCCCTTGGTAGCTCAGTACCATATACTAGGGACTTACAAGGGTACACCAGTAGCCAATCTGGGATGTACCTAAGTACTCACCATATCCAATTTCAGGGAGAAAGAACAGATGCTGGGGTCCTGATTAGCTGGATCCCACTCAGACTAGTCAGAAACAGCATAGCACCAGGTCAAAAGTGGGGGTAACCATAAAAGCAGATCCTACTTTCCTACAATAACTATACTTGCAAACGGTTGTAGAATGTATCCTTTAAGACTAAAGGTGCTTAGGGCCCAGCGTCCAAGAAACCACCAGTAGTTCGGATTGACTGTCCTGAAGTGTATGGGTGCAAAAGTGCTGCTTGCATTGGTAGCCTCGACCGCTACGCAGTTAAGTGTAAAAGGACCTGTGAAAATAACTGCAAGGGGGGACTTGGGGATAAGTCCGGCAGAACCCAACATGAGGATCTGCTCATGGGGACTCCTATTCCAAGGGGAGACAGTCAAAAGTTGTGTACTCGGGCTGTGGGGCTCAGGTGCAGAGGTGCTGACTGGTTGGCCACTTTGCGTTGGAGATTCTCAAGGTTCTTGGGGTACCTGCAGAGGAGGGAAAAGAAAGACAGAAGAGCCACTCTCGGTGTGGACTTCCTCTCTACTGAAATCCCTCGATGTGCAGGTGTTTGCAGCAGTGGTGGTCAGATTGAACACAAACAAGTCTTGGTGGGTGTAAGTGCCCCAGTAGTCAGGGTAGCTGGGTCAGTGGAATTGTCGAGGTTCCAGCAGTAAGACAGGGTTTGACTCCAAGTATTGGTAAAGTCCTTAGTTCTCGTAGTGACTGCTCTTCTTTGTCCTTCCTTTGGTTGCCAGTAGACATATCTGAGTCCTGGTGTCAGAGAACATTCTAAATACAGAATGTAGGGGATGTTAAGAGGAGAATAAGGTAGTAGCCAATGGACTACTTACCCCTGGGTTGACTACACCCCCATATTGCCACTTCCTGTGGAGAGTGGGCCTACACCTGACCCAGAGTTCCTAGTTTCACTAAAAACCCTTCTTTGAGTGTTCACTTCAGGTGGACCACCGTAGGGGTGTGCCTAGCCTTATAGTGGAACACGCCTACTGACGAGCTGATGTTCCCGCTTGCTCTGGTTCCCAATGGGCCCCCGGGCAGTGGGTGGCATGCTCCAGGTCTGGAGGAAGCTTGGGTTGTATATCAAAGGCGGCAGAGGCTTTGAAGCCTCTGGCTTTGATATGCTAAATCACTAGCCATCCTGCTGGAGAAGGTGTAAAAACCCTGCCAGAACACGTTTTGTTTCTGACCTCTGAGAGCGAGGGCTCTCCGGGGTAGGTTCCGAAACTCATCTGTGGTGGCAGGCTGGAAAAGTCCAGACAGTCAGCACACTAAATGGCTCATAGGTTTCAGGGGGTACCTCTGGGGTGCCCCCTGGGTGAATGTCATAATAAACCCAACACTGGTATCAGTGTGGATTTATTAAAACAAGGTGTTTGGTACCAAACACCAATATTGCCAGTAAAGCCATTATGTAGCTGGGTAACTCATAATGTCCAGTGCCCAGTACATTATGCTTAAGAAGGCTTCCTCATCACTTGCAATGTTGCGGCAATGGAACTAGACATCACAGGGGCATATTTGCCCATGCAGATATGTCCTCACATATAATATAATGCATCCTGCCATAGGGCTCTTAAGCCTACTGCAAGGGTAACTTACATATAGTATGTGCAGTGCACATGGGCATGGGATACAGGGAGTGTGCCATATAGTATTTTCACAAAGGTTTGCACAATTTCCTTCCTCCTGCAATGGCAGCCTGTATGCAGTTTTGATGTGAGCCCCTTTAAGTGCATAATACATGCTGCAGCCCATAGGGACTTTCCTTGGTGGCAATGGCCCTGGATACCAGAGGTACCATTTACTGGGTACTTACAGTGGTGTTAACTTTCGCGCCAATTGGGTTACAATTAGATATTCACCTGTTTTAAGGGAAAGAGCACTGGCACTGGGGACCTGGTTAGCAGTGACTCGGTGCACTTCCAGTCGAAAAGCATCCGTACTAGGGCATAAAGTGGCGATGACCACGTCAAAAAGTGTCACTTTCCTACACTCACACATCAACTTCTAAAGATATTCTACATGCGCCTGCTCAGCAACCATTTCAAAGCAGATCCCACACTATGTAAACTCCTGTACACAGCTGCTCACCTTATCTAAAGAGGTTGGGCTGACAAAAAACAGAGGGCCAAAGGGAGAAAACAATTGTGGATTCCCATAAGTCAGAATCTGCTTCCCCACAGTATGAACTGGACTGTTTTGATACTTGGATAGAACACTACCAGTTGACACTTGGACAGGTCATGCAACTGCCCAGGTAAGTGGGGCCTCCGATCTGTAGTGCCTTGAATGTGAGGAGTTTGAAATGAGTGAGTCTGTGTATCGGGAGCCGGTGGTGTTCCCTGAGGTGACATGAATGCTCGTGGCACTAGCATAGTTTGTTATAGGTCTCTCTATTGTGGATACTGGGATGGTGCGTCTCTGTGACAATTGGAAAGTACATGGCACTAGATGATTTTGGTCACTTACTTGAATAGCACATGATACAAGCCTGTTTAGAACACTTAGAAAGTGCATGTGCCAGCACTTTCTATTAATGATAGTCGGATAGCAGATCATCCAGCGCCATCAATCATGTGGTTAATTGGACAATATGGAATCCCATACTTTAGAAATTAAAAGTTCTTACCGCCGGAGCCTTGACAAAGCCGTGTCCAAGCAGTGGGTCGTCATAGATCGGGCCACCAGCTCCCGGGTGTGGCTTGCAGTAGCATCTTCCTGGAGGCCCTGGAATCCCTCGCTCTCCCTTTGGTCCCACAATTAGCTGCCCTACAAAAGATGATCACAAAGTGTCAAAAAGGACACTCAGAAAAAGAACCTGTGTGACAGGGCTATTACAGGTTTTTGGGGCACCCACGCAGTTATGTGATGAGGCCCTTCCCTTCTGGCCACAGTCCTGCCCCTTTTGGATGGTGTACCCCCACCCCCTTGCTCCAACACTTCCTCTCTGTCCCAGGCTGCTGCAGAACCCAGCCTCCACCAGGAGATGCATGCTATCACTATTTAAACAGCACACATTCTAAGCACTTTATGTATCAGGTGTTACTATTATTTATTTATTTTATTTTTTTGAGTTTTATATAGCGCTGACCTGACCCGGGGGTATCAGAGCGCTTTACAACAGTATTACATGATAGTTAAACATATTAGAACAGTCTTGAACATAAAGTTCGGCAGTCCAAGAGTGCTGAGGCTTCTTGAGGTAGTGGTAGAGTCCTATTAAATGATGAAATTCAGTTTACCAACCTCAGAAGGATTGAAGGCTGAGTCTGCCTTGTGGGGGTTCAAACTCATGGCCTGCAAATCACAGAGGCACGTGTTCACCTCACTGACCTTTCATACCAGCTGCCCCTGAGCTATCCTCTAAGTGCTCCATGGGGGTCTGCAGTCCCCATCCCTCTATGTTTTTTACCTCTATTTGTTTTCATAGCATGTCTGTAATTGTTACTCACCTGCTATAAGAACATGACTCTACCCCAATACCGACTTTATACTACTAATTGTTTACACTTGCAATGCCATGTCACAGTGCTTGTTACCAAAAGAGTGAAATAGCTCCCTTATCAAAACACAAACTACAACTTGCACTCAAAGAATGAAAAGAAAGAGAACCTTTTCATATGTGTCAATTTTTTCGTCCAAAGAAAATATGTTGCTCCTGACTCATAGGGAGAGATTAATACATGTTTAATCATTGTAGTACTGAAGTTTATTACAGGAGTACAGAAATGTAGCTACAAATTATTACATTCTATACAAATTGCTGACTGATAGTGAAAAATCTAAATATGTGTATACACATTTGAAACCAGAACACTCCTTCCATCCCACAGAGCAAGAACCCATAAATTTAACATGCACTGTCAAAGCCACCACGCTTGGAATGGGCAAGCATGCAATGGTTTTTATTTTTTATTTCCTATTTTCTTTGCAAATATATGCAAAACATTTTAAAGTTTAAAATTTTTAATAAAATCTAAAATGGTCCCAAATGAAGGTGGTAGGCATATATTTGCAAATACAATCACGGAACAGAGAGGCATAGGAGCGGGTGGACGGTTTGACTGTTTTACCATTCCAAGATGGCCTCCACTTTTGGCGCACATGGTGCCTGTCCTTGATATGTGCCAGGCTACGATGTGAGTATCAGTGTATATGTTATTATTATTTTTATTATTGTGTCATTTATAGAAGCGCGCAGCTACCCCAACGGGGTGTTCCGGCGCTGAAAGGAATGAGAAACAGTCTCTGTATACAGGAAGTTACTGGCAAAATAGGAAAGTTTTCAGAGATTTACGGAATTCGCGTTCAGAGTTACTCCTACGCAGCTCTAAAGGCAGTTTATTCCATCTTTGGGCGGCTCCCAGCTCAAAGGTTCTGCCCCGCGCACGAGCTGTTTTGAATCTTGGAGTGGCCAACAGGAGTTTGGAATTAGATCGAAGGGCTCTCGAGTTACAGTAGAGCCAGAGAGTAGAGCGTAGGTGGGCAGATCCAAGGCCCTTGGTGGATCGGTAGGCCAGTGTCAAGGCCTTGAACTCTATTTGTTTGCTCGTGGGTAACCAGTGCAATTCCCTCAAATAGGGTGTGATATGCTGCCTACGTGTGAGGCCTCCAATTAATCGCGCGGAGTCATTTTGTACCAGTTGAAGTTTCAGGCAGAGGCCTTTGGTCAGACCCAAATACAATCCATTGGCATAATCGAGATGAGAAATGATGAGGGCAAGAACAATGGTTTTTCTATTAGCGCTTGGGAGATAGTTTATTAATTTCTTTAGGGTTCTTATCTTAGAAAAACAGGCGGCTGAGACTGCATGGACCAGGTTTTCAAAGGATAATTTTTCGTCCCAACGCACTCCTAGGTTTCTAACAGAATCCTTAGGAGTGGGGGCTTGGCTCAGATCTTCCGGCCACCATAGGTTTGAGCTAAGTGGGGATGGCTGATTAAAAAAAGCACCTCAGTTTTACCTGCATTTAATCGTAAAAAATTAAGGTCCATCCATTTAGCAATGTCTCTCAGACAGGTTTTGAGGATTTCAAAGGCATTGAAAACCTGTCTGAGAGACATTGCTAAATGGATGGACCTTAATTTTTTACGATTAAATGCAGGTAAAACTGAGGTGCTCTTTTTTAATCAGCCATCCCCACTTAGCTCGAATTATGGTGGCAGGAAGATCTGAGCCAAGCCCCCACTCCTAAGGATTCTGTGAGAAACCTAGGAGTGCGTTGGGATGAAAAATTATCCTTTGAAAACCAGGTTAATAAAGCATTACTGCATTGACAGCCAAGTTTGAGGGGAAGGATATTTCACACACTTGGTCTGAGCCCACTCCACGGACCCTTCACCTAGGGATGCATTGGTGTGGTGTTTATTCAATGGTAAGGAATTTGCGATTAGAAGTAAGTTATGTACCTTTGGTAGGGCACTTTCTGGTGGATTCCTATCTAATTGCTGATTCCTCATTATCCTTCCTTCTCCCCGGTCTGAGAAGGGGCCTCTTTTTAACATCTAAAAAGGTTCAAAGTTAGTACCAAGCTCATTGTCTGCAAGAATTGTTCACTGTTAGACGGAGACCCGGAGGGTCGGCCGAGTACAGGGGGGAGAGGCCTCCGGTGAGGGCCGTCTCCGGCGATCGTACAGACAAGTAACTTCCCCCCCTCAGATGGACACCACACAAGGATGAAGTATACACACTTTATATAAGGTTCTTGAGGCAAGGTTATCAGCGATACAGTGGGGTCAGGACACGAGGGTCCTCCTAATTCTAGTCTCTGTAGGAAAAGGGGTAGCGGGACAGTCTTGGTACCGGTCTGGTATAGGGGGCACAAGAAGGAGCTCACAATCCTCGAGCTTAGGGGTCTGCAAGGTCGGGCCGCGGCAGCGCCAGCAGGCTAGGATGATAGTTCTCGGCAAGGAGGGCCGCGGCAGCGCCAGCAGGCCAGGACGAATGCTTTACGACGAGGAGGGCCGCGGCAGCGCCAGCAGGCTGGGATGATGGTTCACGTTGCAGAGGGGCCGCGGCAGCGCCAGCAGGCCAAGGTGGTGGTTCACAAGGATGGGCCGCGGCAGCGCCGGCAGGCCAAGACGAAGGTGCACGTTGCAGAGGGCCGCGGCAGCGCCAGCAGGCTTCAGAGGTGGTTCACAAGGCAGGGCTGTGGCAGTGCCAGCAGTCCGTCCAGGATGAGTTCTTCTCGGTGTCTCTCGACTCCCGGATACAACTGCCTTCCTGCTCTGCAGCTGCCCCAGTTATAGGTCTGGGCTCCTTTGATGTCCGGACCCTCGCACTTGGAGGTCGGGAGGTCCGGGATGAGGGAGTCCAGACACCCAGCAGGGGGGTGGGGCCAGCACCCGGGGATGCCGGGGGCGATCGACACCTGGCGGGGGAGAGCCATCGACACTCCTTCTCCCATTGACCTGCCAAGTGGTCTCTTCACCTCCTTGGTGGATGGTGGTGCCTCGATGTCGGGGCCTGGCCAGGCCCAGGGTTGGGGTTGAGTCGAGGCCACGTGGCCTCGTGATGCAGTGTCCAAAGATGGCGGCTGGGCCGGGGCCATGGTGCTGATGGGGGCCCGGGCTAGCCGATACTGGGGTTCTGTTGTGGACGGGTTGCGGGTTGCCTCGGTGGGTTGCCGGGATGGTTCTTGTCGAGAATACAGGGAGAGCAGGGTCCGGTCCCCATCAGGCGGGGAGGGAGCGGCCCTTCCACGAGGCCTGTCCAACATGCGTCCCCCCCAGCTGAAGGCAGGGAGAGTCACCCATCCTCTTGGGTACTCTCCTCGCCGAGGCGGAAAAAGCGTGACAGGCCGTCTGCGTTGGCGTGGTCCTGGCCTGGACGATGCTCCACAGTGAAGTCCATCCCTTGCAAGGAGATGGACCATCGCAACAGTTTTGGGTTCTCCCCTCGCATCTGCATCAGCCATTGCAGGGGGCGGTGATCTGTTTGCACCCGAAAGTGGGTACCGAAGAGGTAGGGCCGTAGCTTCTTGAGGGCCCATACCACGGCGAAGGCCTCGCGCTCGATGGTGCTCCAGCGCTGTTCCCGGGCCAGCAGGCGTCGGCTGATGAAGGCCATTGGCTGATCGACTCCCTCGGTGTTGAGTTGAGAGAGGACTGCCCCAACGCCATGATCTGAGGCGTCCGTCTGTACTATGAACTCCCGGCTGTAGTCGGGGGCCTGGAGCACGGGGGCGGTGCACATGGCGGTCTTCAACTTCTCGAAGGCCGCTTGACAGTCCGGAGTCCAGTTGACTGTTTTGGGGTTCTTCTTGGACGTGAGTTCTGTGAGGGGCCCCACAAGGCTGCCATAGTCCTTCACAAACCGCCGGTAGTACCCGGTGAGCCCCAGGAAGGCTCGGACCTCGGTTTGGGTGACAGGTGGTTGCCAGGACTGGATGGCAGCGATCTTGAGCTGAAGGGGGGCCACCAGACCGCTCCCCACTTGGTGTCCGAGGTAGGTCACAGACCCCTGGGCGATCTGGCATTTGCTGGCTTTGATGGTGAGGCCGGCCTGCCGGAGGGCGTGCAGGACTTCCCGGAGGTGGTGGAGGTGGTCTGCCCAGTGGCGACTGTACACAGCAATATCGTCCAGGTAGGCGGCGCTGAATTCTTCAAGGCCCACCAGTACCTGGTTCACGAGTCTCTGGAAGGTAGCTGGGGTGTTTTTCATGCCGAACGGCATCACCTTGAAGTGGTAGTGGCCATCCGGCGTAGAGAAGGCGGATCGCTCTTGGGCCCCTGGGGTGAGGCCGATTTGCCAGTAGCCCGCTGTCAGGTCGAAGATGTTCAGGTAGCGGGCGGCCCCCATGCGGTCAACTAGCTCATCCGCCCGGGGGATAGGGTGAGCGTCGGTTCTGGTAACGGCGTTCAGGGCCCGGTAGTCCACACAGAACAGGAGCTCGGGGGCAACGCCCGGGGCGGCAGCCTTGGGGACCAGTACGACTAGGCTGGCCCAGGGGCTGTCAGATGGCTCGATCACTCCCAGAGCCAGCATTTTGGTGACTTCGTTCTGGATGCAGGCGCGCACCCGATCTGGCACTCGGTAGACCCTGGGTCGAATAGGCGGACTATCCCCGGTGTCCACGTCGTGGAGGCACCAGGGGGTGACCCCGGGGGTGAGGGAGAACAGGTTCGCAAATTGTAGCAGGAGAGCCCTACAGTCTTGGCGTTGCTCCGGGGACAAGGCATCGGAGAGTCTGACCCCTTCCACGGAGCCATCTTGCTCACGGGTCCTCAGTAGGTCAGGGAGGGGCTCGGAGTCATCCTCTGTCCCACTATCGGTAGCCATCAGGAGGCTGAGCTCCGAGCGTACAAAGTGGGGTTTGAGTCTGTTGGCGTGGAGGACCCGTAGGGGATTCCGGGAGGACTCCATGTAGTCTAGGTAAGTGACGGGGCCCTTGCGCTCTATTACCTTGAAGGGTCCTGTCCATTTGTCCTGTAGGGCGCAGGGTTCGACCGGGGACATCACCCAGACTTGTTGTCCCGGCTCAAACTCGATGGAGGAGGCATGCTGATCATACCATTTCTTCATGTCCTCCTGGCTGGCTTCAAGGTTGGCTTTGGCGAGCTCCCTGAATCGCCGGGTCTGGTTGTGAAGGGTCAGGAGATACTTATATATATCTGGAGGAGTCTTCTGGGGGGCCATCTCCCATCCTTCCTTGACCAGGCTGAGGGGACCCCGGACGGGGTGTCCGTACAGGAGCTCAAATGGGCTGAAGCCCAGGGACTTCTGGGGGACTTCTCGATAGGCGAACAGGAGGCACGGGAGCAGCACGTCCCATTGGCGACGTAGGGGTTCTTCTAGGCCCATGATCATTCCTTTGAGAGTGCGGTTAAACCTCTCGACCAGTCCATTTCCTTGCGGGTGATAGGGGGTCGTGAATTTGTAGGTGACCCCGCACTGTTGCCAGAGAGACCTCATGTACTTCGAGATAAAATTCGTGCCCCTATCGCTGACGACTTCCCGGGGGAAGCCCACCCGAGAGAAGATCCCCATCAGGGCTCGGCCTACCACGGGCGCTGTCACAGTCCGAAGAGGAATGGCCTCGGGATAGCGGGTGGCGTGGTCCACCAGGACCAGGATGAACAGGTGCCCTTGTGCCGTTCGGGGGTCCAGGGGCCCCACAATGTCTATTCCCACCCGTTCAAACGGGGTGGTGACGACGAGAAAGGGTTGTAAGGGTGCTTTGGTCTTTCGGCCGCTCTTCCCGCTGGCCTGGCAGGTGGGGCAGGTCCGACAGTGGTTGGAGACATCATTTCGCATTTTGGGCCAGTAGAAGTGGGTCACCAGGCGGCTGTACGTTTTGTCCTGCCCCAGGTGTCCGGCGAGAGGCACATCGTGTGCCAAGTTTAAGAGGAAGTCTCTGAAGCGAAGGGGTACCACCAGCACCCGACTGGCCCCCAGCTCAGCAATCCTTTGCTCACTGTAGAGCAGGTCATTGTCCCAATAAATCCAGTGGGCCCCCGAGGTGTCTCCTGCGCTCTGGGCGAGGGCTTGCTGCCGGAGTCCCTCGAGGGAGGGACATGTCCTCTGCTCTTGTCGTAATTGTTCCTGGGTGGGTCCACCCTCTTGACGCCACTGGGCCAGTTCAGGACGGTCCCGGAGCCGATCGAGTCCTTCTGCGTTTTGTTCTGGAGGACTGGCTTCTAGGGTGGCTCCCTCTGGGACGATCAGGGGAGGAGGCTCTGGCCATTCGGGCTCTTCGGAACTGGGGATGGCGCGGGCGGCCATGGACCGGGTCGTTACGCAGGCCCATTCAGGGAGGCCCAGCATCCCCAGGTGCTCTCTTCTTTTGACGGCGGCCCAGGGGGAACTTTCGAGGTCGTTCCCCAGGAGGCAGTCCACGGGTGCATCATTGCGGACAGTTACTTTCAGCATTCCGGACACTCCTCCCCACTCGAAGGGGACGCAGGCCATCCGACACAGGCTTTCTGAGTTGTCGGCCGACCGTACTGGGCAAAGGATGTTTGGCAAGATCTGGTCCGGGGTCACCAGATGACAGCGGACTGCGGTCACACTGGCCCCGGTGTCGCGGAGGGCTTCAGCCCGGCGCCCATTAATGTTGACCCACTGGCTGTATTTCTGCGTGTTGGCGGGCAGGGGGGCCCGCGGAATCATGTCTCTTTCCCCTAGGCAGACCAGGGACATGGCGGCTGGTTCCCACTCGGGCTGGTTTGGCTCGTACTCTTCAGTATCTTCTTGGGTTTGCTCTTCTCCCAGGGCGGCGGCAGCGACCTGGCGGGGCATAGGGCTCTGGTTCTTTGGGCAGTTGGGATCATTGGCGTAGTGGCCGGGTCGCTGGCATCAGTGACAAGTAACATTGGCTCGGAAACCTGGACGCATCGGGGGGTTTCCCCTGCCGGCTGGGGGCGGGGCATTGCTGGCGGGAGCCACCGGGACGGTGTCCCTGCCCCGACCCTGGCCTCCTCCTCCCCCTCGGGGGCGATGGGGTCCTTGGGCGGCTCTGTTCTGGTCGCTGGGCCCGTTTCGGGTGACTCGGGTGCTTTCCCATCGGTCAGCGAGTTGCCAAGGTTCAGTCAGTTTACTGTTGAGGAGGTGCTGCCTGAGCTCGACGAAGCAGTTGTTAGAAAGGTGTTCCCACACAATAAGGTCGAAGAGTTGCTCATAAGTGGTCATTTTGCTGCCCTTGATCCACCCCTCGAAGGCTCTGCTAAAGAAGTTCACGTACTCCACCCAAGTCGTACCCGGGATCCGTTTGCAGTCGCGGAACCGCTGGCGGTACATCTCGGGCGTGAGTCCGTATCGAGTGAGGAGGGAGGCTTTCATGTGGTCGTAGGATGTCATTTGATGGTCCGGGAGTTGCAGCAGGGCGTCTCGCTCTTCGTTGACAAACCTCCCCCATAACCCGGCTCCCCAGTCGCTTCGGGGAATCCGGTGGGAGGTCATGGCTACCTCGTAGGCTTTGAACCATTGCTGGATATCATCGTTCCGGTAATACTCTCTGACGACATCCTTGGGGATGTGGACCTTTGGGTCTGTAGTGGCAGGAGTGTTCGGGCGCTCGGGGACCCCGAGATCTTTGTTCTGTTTCCGAATCTCTAGTTCCTTTAAGCCGCGCTCATGTTCGTAGGCTAGCTTTTTCTCTTCTAACTCTCTCTGTCTTTGTTTCTCTTCTCGCTCCTCTCGGAGCCGCAAGTGTTCCAACGTTATTTTTTGTTCCGCCAATTTAAGTTCTCCATCTAGACGAAGTCGAGCCAGTTCTAATTCATGGAGCCTGCTCTTTTCCCATTCTCGGACCTCCTCCGGGGAGAGACCCGATCTTCTTTCTTCCGTCGGAGTGGTGCTCGTTTCCGGTGCTTCAAGGCTTTGGTTTTGGGGTACGGCCGTACCCGTCTCCGCCCAAGATTCCAGGGCGTTTTTGAAGTCTTCTTTTGTGCTCAGTCCTGTGGTAGCAATGCCTAGTTCTATGCAGAATTGTTTTAGTTCTCTGTGGTTGTATTCTTCTAGTTTTTCCATCTGGAATTTACAAGACCACATTAACCTCCCAGGCCTATCTGGGGCATATAGAATTATATATGAACTGCCTATAAAGCGTCCAACGACTTATTTCAGTCGCATTAAATTGTGCTTCCTGTTGTTGTGTACCGTACTTTATACAAATAGAGACTTTCATTTGCCAACCCTAGGGTATGGTGTGATGAGGAAGCAGAGTGATCTTGGCTCCCCACTAGGAAAAGGCAACTTATACACTTTAGTTAACAGGGCTTGAAAAATCATAAAAATTGCACTAGACCTGCAGGTCTAGTACCGTGAAACATCTACTCGACCTAACTGAAATGCACTGTGGTCTTGTAACTTACTACAGATTCTTACTCCCTAATTAAACTACCACTAGATATACCATATATCGGTTACTTTCAACAATTTCAAACACAAACCACTTGGGTCCCCAAAATTAAACGTTTATTGCAAGATTTATTTTCTTGATATATTTAGCCTCATATACATGAGAAAGTGTGCAACAGACGGGAGTAGCATGAACACAAATCAACATGGGTTCCCTGGTGGTCTAGTGGTTAGGATTCAGTGCTCTTACCGCCGCGGCCCACGTTTGATTCCTGGTTAGGAAAGATGACTTTTGGGAGAGGTGTGGAGCAGCAGCCAGGGCGGCTGGCTCCGGAGTGCGTGGCTTACGGTTCGATCCCCAGCAGAGCGACAGATCAGTTCAGCATCATGTGACTCTGGGCAGTAGGTCACCTAAACTCCCCGACAGGCCCCAGGGCCTTGAGACCCTTACGGGTGATTAGTTTGCGCTTTACAAATACCGGGTTGTGTTTTTTTAACATGGATATCTCATCAATTAACAAGTATCAACTAAACAATAGCATACTGTGAATTCTGAGGTGACAAATCCATAGATGTGTGAAAATTATTGTCACCGAAGTTTCAACCTCACTAAAAGGCTTAGTGCCATTTCTCAGGACATGGGTCACTTGGATGTAGTTAATTATATGCCCGCCAGGAAACAATACAAACCTGCTTGTCCAAAGTTAGTCGACAAAGAGGATATTGTTGCAGTTTACTTAAAACATGTAATAGAGGTACTATTTGTTTCTCAGAATGTTGGCAAATGAATTTACCCAGATGTTATAGATTACAGGACGCTTCACCCAAACACTAGACAATGTGGCCACCGAGCAGTTGTCACAACCTGGTGCGCTGAAATGGTTCTCTTGAAGCCCATTGCTGCAGTTTGGATTTCATCACAACTCTCATATCTGGTGAACTGAAAAAGGCCCTGCAGCCCTCATAACCTGAGAATCCCACCTGCACAGTGGCCCAGACATTGAAGCTAAGAGTTCTTACCTGGCACTGCTGGACCAGGTGGGCCAGAAGGTCCAGGGCGGCCAGGAGGGCCCATGATGCCTGATGTTCCTGAGTCACCCTTTTCTCCCTAGGACAAAAAATACATTTATTTTTAAATTAGATGAACACATAAGCAAAGCCAACATTGTGATGGTTTACACCTTTGCACAATTATTTCAAAATAACAGCACTTTTCCTTGCTTTGCCCACATCCTTTTTTTTCCATCTCTTTATTAAGTTGTTCAATGAAGGGGGAATATGATAAAGAATAGAGAAGGAGCGATCCACCTCTTATAGCTGACTACTAATTTTACATCATCAGGACCCACACTGCATCATCCTCGCAGTAAGACATTCTGCACATCAACATTTTAAGTTCTTTCTACCAATTTATAATAAACACCACAGTGGACCTCGTCCTCCTGGTCCAACCAGAATCTGTAGTGATTAGGCATTTTGAATTGTGGCAGCCCCCAGCCAGGCTCATGCACAGCAATCTACAAGGTGAGAGAGAGAGAGTGTGTGTGAGACAGTTAGGAACAATAAGTAATGTGGTAAATATCTGTGGTGATTCAAATGAAATTGAAGACCTCTGAGGCGGAAGCCGGAGGTGGTGTAACTCGTGATTTTAAAACTGCTCATTTCTGATTATTTTACATTTGTTCAAACTTTGTGTCCATTGAGAAACCCACTCTGCATTTGTAAGCCCCTGCAAGCACTTACAGCGGATTTTAGCGCTGTTTCTTGCAGCGGACTTCACGGACGCCATCGCTAGCGTGAGGCCACGCCCACCCGTTAGGCCACGCCCACCCTCCCAGCCTATTAAAAGCGCTGAGTGCAAGCGCGCCTACTGAAATTGAAGACCTCTGAGGCGGAAGCCGGAGGTGGTGTAACTCGTGATTTTAAAACTGCTCATTTCTGATTATTTTACATTTGTTCAAACTTTGTGTCCATTGAGAAACCCACTCTGCATTTGTAAGCCCCTGCAAGCACTTACAGCGGATTTTAGCGCTGTTTCTTGCAGCGGACTTCACGGACGCCATTGCTAGCGCGAGGCCACGCCCACCCGTTAGGCCACGCCCACCCTCCTAGCCTATTAAAAGCGCTGAGTGCAAGCGTGCCTACTGAAATTGAAGACCTCTGAGGCAGAAGCCGGAGGTGGTGTAACTCGTGATTTTAAAACTGCTCATTTCTGATTATTTTACATTTGTTCAAACTTTGTGTCCATTGAGAAACCCACTCTGCATTTGTAAGCCCCTGCAAGCACTTACAGCGGATTTTAGCGCTGTTTCTTGCAGCGGACTTCACGGACGCCATCGCTAGCGCGAGGCCACGCCCACCCGTTAGGCCACGCCCACCCTTCCTCTCCTTAAATGTGCTTCCCACGCAAGCGCAGCGGGAGCGCCGTTTGCGCGCCGAAGGCACGCCTAAGGCAAGCCCGTCTGCGCCCGTCCGCGGTCGTACGCGGTCCAGGGCCACAACCCCTGCTCCTCCAGATGGCCACATACGGTGGAGCAAGCAGGAGCTACTGAACTCTTGCCGCAAAATCGACGATTCCTGCAAGCATAGTCTATGCGTGGAAAACGATATGGGTTGCGAACACTGTCACTTCTCATTCAACCATGGTAAGAATACAAACAATATGAACGATACCATACACTGCGGACTGCTTAACGTACGCTCACTGAGAAAACACAGGATTGACCTATACGATCTACTTACTGAGAACCAATGGGATCTTATGTTTCTAACAGAGACATGGATAGATAATGAGTCTACACCCTACGCCCTTGAGGCAACTCCAGGAGGGTATACTATACATAGACAGGACAGACCCACAGGCAGAGGAGGTGGCATCGCAATCATAGCTTGCGAAAACCTACGATGCCAGCTAGACAGCTCTCCCATCCTGGACAGTGAAGCAGGGAGCTTCAGTGTCAAAGTGAATAATAACTACACGCTAAAGGGCATATTAATTTACAGACCCCCAGGCCCCATAGCCAGGTTCGAGGAGAGTTTGGCTGAAGGAATCATGGAAACCGCACTATGCAATGACAAGTTTCTGGTACTCGGGGATCTCAATCTTCATCTTGATAACCCCTCAGACAACGTCAGTAAGAATTTTGGTCAGGCACTGAAAGCCCTCCAACTTACCCAACTTGTTAGAGGCCCTACCCATCAACAGGGTCATCTGCTGGACCCCATATTTGTCAACTGGGGGGAAGCGGAAGCTATGACCCCAATTCCCATTCCCTGGTCGGACCATTATTTGGTCCCTTTTTCCATACGAATCCCTGGAAGCAGACCCCCACAGCCACCAGTCATGTACCACCTCAAACGGAAATGGGCTACATTCTCTCAGTCCAAATTCTGTGCAGAACTAACGAAAGGAGGAAGCCCAGGAGGGAAGGATGCTGACACGGCCAATGCTAACCACTGCACACGCATTAATCAGGCACTAGACTGCACAGCCCCTTTGCTAAAAACCAAATCTGGGGGACGCATAAACAAAACTGCCCCGTGGTTCAACGCTGAACTTAGAGTTCAGAAAACCGCACTAAAAAGAACCGAAAGAGAATGGCGCAAGACTCTCTCTGAAGAAACCAGAAAGAATTATCTAACCGAGAGACGAACCTACCATGGACTACTCAGAAAGACTAAAACAGCATACTTTACGAATAGGATCAGTGAGGCTGGTAACTCGACGAAAGAGCTGTTTGCACTCTACAAAACTCTTTCAAGCGGAAACCCAGCTACTGCCCCCGATGACTGCTCGCCAGAATTGTGTGACAAAATCGCTGATTTTTTCTCAGATAAAATAACAAAAATCTACTCAGCATTCCCTACGCAGTCCAAAACCGGGGCAGACTTCGTTGAAAGCCCTAGGGAGAGGGGAGATAAACCTAGACTTACCAACTTTACTACCCCTCCCACGGAAGATCTTCTTAAAATCTGTAGGTCGGTGAAGTCGGGCTCTCCGAGAGACCCTACCACACCCAAGCGCCTGACGGATAGTCTAAGGGTACTAGAACCATACATTAGACATGTACTCGAGGTATCTTTTACCACCAAGACCTAGGGATTGGAAAAAGGCGGTTGTTCTACCTCTCAGGAAGAAACCCACCATCAGTTTTGATAAACTTGACAATCTCCGCCCAATCTCACTCTTGCCCTACCTAGCCAAGGTGGCTGAAAAAACGGTCAATAAACAACTAATGGACTTCGTGGAAAAGGCTGCCTTATTGCACGACACCCAATTCGGATTCCGCCCCCGCCACTCTACAGAGTCTGCACTGCTTACTGCAGTTGAGACCCTATGTCAGGGGGTAGATGAGGGACACACCATGGCCCTCATCCTATTGGACCTGAGTGCAGCGTTCGACACTGTGGCGCACGACAACCTGCTACAGTGTCTGAACAACGGAGGTATATCCGAAGCTGCACTCCAATGGTTACAATCCTTCCTGACAGGGAGAAGCTTCCAGGTTCGCCAGGGCGACCACTACTCGAGAGACAGAGGTTTGGGTCAGGGCGTCCCCCAGGGGTCGTCCCTGAGCCCAACCTTGTTTAATCTCTATGTCTCTCCAGTGGCTTCTATTGCCGTGAGTCACGGATTGAGCATTGTGTCATACGCCGATGACACGCAGCTGGCTATCTCCCTATCACGTGCACCCAGTCTTGCGATGGACAGTTTCAGGAACTGCATGCAAGAACTTGCAGCCTGGATGTCCACCAACTGCCTTAAGTTAAACGGCAACAAGACCGAGGTGCTCGTTGTGGGGGAGAACCCATCTGTTTGGTCATCGGCGTGGTGGCCTCCATGTCTGGATGAAGCTCCCATACCCCGCCAGGGAGTAAAAAACCTAGGCGTATGGCTCGACGCTGACCTATCTTTTGGACCCCAAATAGACTGAGTTGCAGGCGTCTGTTTTGGTGTCCTAAAAACCATAAGGAAGGTCTTTGACCTCCTTCCTATGTCAGCACGGAAAACACTGGTACACGCCCTTGTAACATCACGCCTAGACTACGGCAACCTACTTTACCTGGGCACCACCTGCAAAGCCATGAATCGCCTTCAGGTAATACAGAATGCGGCAGCCCGTCTCATCCTAAAAATCCCTAAACGATCAGACACCAAAGCCGCTCTCAAAACCCTCCACTGGTTGCCAGTAAAAAGCAGAGTGGAATTTAAAGCCCTTTGTACATGCCACCGCATCCTGGCTAAGAAATCTCCTATTCCTCACCAGAACTTAGTGACAAGGTATACACCTGCACGCGAGCTGCGCTCCTCATATGAGGGCCTACTTCAGGTTCCTAGGGTCAAAAGAGCCCGTATGGGCGGACGCTCCTTCCGCTACCTGGCTGCGAAAAGCTGGAATTCCCTCCCTCTCCATCTCCGTCTGGATCCATCCGAATCCAGTTTCCGCAAGAACCTAAAAACACACCTGTTCTCCAGATAGCGGATCACTGGTCGCCACTTCGCACAGAGCTCTTCAGTTGCAGCGCGGGGACACGCTTTGGCGTAACCAAGCGCTTTATAAGCTACCCTTATTATTATTATATTATATTCCTTGTTTTTGACTTATAGTTTTGGTTTTGTCCTGTATTGTGTTGTAGTATTTCTATAGAGCTTTCCTACCTCCGGCAAAGGTTCTAAAGCGCTTTGCTAATCGCATTTTTAAGGGTAATTGAGTCTACACTATGGGAAAAGCCAGGAAGTGATAGCCCTTGTGAAATGTAAGTGGTTCTTGACCTGATTTAGTTTGACAGTTTGGTTATGGTTTGCAAGTTTACAAAGAGAAGGAGCTCCCACCATGTTTGAGTTTTATGAAAGGTGGGGATTTTCAGTATCAGGACCATTCTTGTTCTGAGGACTCTCCTTTGGTTGAGTAGTCTAAGTTGCTATTGTAAGAAGCTAGCTCTCAGCCTGTTGATTGTCCAATGTGTGATGCAAATGGCTTTTCAGGATATCCTTATTGCAAAAGTGAAGTGGTTTCAGAGCAAGGTGTAACACGATCCCATCTGTTTAAGTGGAGGAATTATCTTCATGCAGTGTTTTCTATTTTTTGTAGTTTGCCTATTGATTTTCTGCTGGGTCCAAGGTTGAGTCCGTGGGGCACATGCATCAAAGGTTTTTGGTGAGCGCAAATGGTGCGATTCGCACAAATAGGCCATTTTCGCCCGCAAAATGCCGCAATAAAGTGTTAGGCACTCGCAATTAAAGAAATCACAATTTATTGTGATTTCTTAAATTGCAATTGCATTTAAGGAATCACAATTTGCGATTCCTTAAATGCAATGCTAGTAGCACGTAGAAATAGCGAATTCGCGATTTGGGACCACGAAATATAGAAAAATTACTCTGGTCTGTATTTTGCAAAAACTTTGAAAAATGCACTTTAGTGCATTTTTCAAGGTTTCAGGTTACACAGACTCATGCCCTTGGGGAAATTGTGTGCGCAACATGAGTGCACATCACAATTTCAGGGGTACAACAAGGTGTCATTTTGACACCTTTGCACCCTTGAAATTGATGCACAATTTGCGCATACCTATTGGTACGCGCAAATTGCCTGTAGGCCCATAGGAATAAATGGGAAGCCATTCCTTAATTGCGACTCGTAATTTGTGAGTCGCAATGTTTAGAAATCGCTATTTTAATAGCGCTTCCTACATGCATAGGCTTTTGAGAGCCCTTAATTGCGATTCCTTAATAATCGCAATTAAGGACTCGCAAACACTTTTCTTGATGCATGTGCCTGCATATGCATTATGCAGTACAGATATAACAAGCACAATAGGTACCTGTATCCTGAGTGAGATCTGATACAAGTACATGCACTGTAGGCTATTCATTATGTAGAAAGAATCTCTTGTCACTGTCTTGACTTGGAACAGAAAAGAGAGCACAGAGTCCATGATAACTCCAATGTGTTTCACTTTGGCCAAAGTGGTAGGTGGCTATCCCATTTCCTGAGGCCAAGAGGATATGGGGCTCCAGTTCTGCCCTAATTCACAGCAAGTATTTCAATATTTGTGGAGCTGAGTATGAGGTGATTCTTGAGCATCCACAATTCCACGGCTAATAGACATTCACATAGTCTTGAGGCTTTTGAATTGTGAAGGATGTTCAAGTTTTAGGATGATCTGGGTGTCATCAGCAAAGCTGTAGCAGGTGAGGTTAAAATAATTCACAAGATCAAGACGTTGAGGATTAAAGGTGCATAGTCAAGGCCTGGGGACACCTACTGAACTCAGGTATGATGCAGAATTGAATGGTAGTAGAGAGACAATTTGAAGCCTGTCCTTGAGCAAGGATGTTATCCAGGTGATTACTGACCCTGAATACTCTACTATCAAATGAACTTGTAATACTTTGGATTACATGTGACAGTGTGCTTTGCTTCTGTATTATTACTGAATTTAGGATTAAGAGCAGTTACTCTTGGGTCTTCATACACCCCATGGTAGCTGGGTGTACATACCATGTGAGCACCAAGTTACTTCAAACGATTACCTGCTAATACTCAAACCCCAAATTTATTGTTTTGGGTGTGAGATTTCTCAATGACAGCTACTATTCTATTATTTTGATGTCTAAGATACTGTCGACAGCAACATTTTCAGCGATCCTGACAACGAAGCAAATGGCAACGAGGGATGAACCCACCACGCCAATGACAATAACAACGTCAACAATGATAGCGTCGATGACGGGACAGTTGATGATCCTGTCAGTGGAGAGATAGTCGACAACACTAAAGTTCTCAACGGTTAAACCCCTGTCGACAATGGACTCACAAGGAGACCTTCAAATATTATCTTCATTTTAGACATATTGCCAAGTAAAGTGATCCCTTTCTCAGCGACACATTTATTAGGCTCAGAATTCTCTTACGATGAGGGTCTCTTTGGCGCTGGTTACAGCCCAATACAAATAAATATCAAATACCGATGGGGATGACTCAAGCATGTGAATCTAAGAAAGATCCAAAACTGGGGTATCTCAAGTTGGATAAAGTATCAATAAGGAACAGTGTTACCGAAGGCAAGTAACTTTTCCTTTTGATAGAGACTTCTAACCGCAGATTCCTCACCGCAGAACAGACACCAAAGCAGTACTTCCCCAGGATGGAGGGTATGTGGAGTCGACTTAGACCAAAATTATTGCAGAACTGAGCGAGCAGTGTCCTCCTGGCCAGCCCTGACTATGAAGGTACTGGTGATTTGTGGATGCCACAAACATCGCGGCCAGGCAGTTGTCCAGAACAAGCACTTTGCGCCAATGCAGATGTAGCCCTTTGCCCTGGCAGAATAGGCACACAGACCTTCCAAGGTCTGTGTCTTGCCCGGTGCATAGCAGATCTTAATGAAGAGGACTATCCACCTCGGCATTTACTCTTCTGCACAGCCGTCCCATTCCTCACTTCAGAGAACCCCATACAAAACTGATTATCCACACAATGATCATTAGTATGATCTATGTAAAAGCGTAAAGCCCCTTTGGAACCCAAACTGTAGAGCCTCTCCTTTTCTTTTGGGCATTACAGGGAGCAAAGTAGGCTGGCAGAGTGATGGGTTGCTCAAAGAGGAAGAAGTCATGACTTGATAGAAAGGCCACCCCTCTCCTCAGCAAATCTTGTAGATTTCACTCAGCCACGTTTGCAAGGCGTTCCTGCACTGGAACGCCCCCCTCCCCCCTGTGCTGGCATGCCCACATGTGCAGGGCTTTACACCGTGACGCATATCCTTAGATGCGTCACATTGTAAATACCCTGCAGCCTGGTGCTGGCTTTGCGCCGCCGCTGCGTCACAAAAGTGACGCAAAGGCGGCTCAAATGTGGCGTAAGGGGCTTGTAAATCTGCCCCATAGTGTCGGATAATGGCGCCAACAGTGCCTGTAGTTCACTAGCATAATGAGCTGAGGTGATAGCAATGAGAAAGACAGTCTTCAAAATCAGAAGACGCAGTAAGCAACTATGCACAGGCTTAAAGAGTATGCACTTGAGGAAGTTTTATGGGAAACGTGTGTCATACCTATATTAAATCTCATCATAATACGTGATTTGTACAATGATGGTCGGTCCTGCAAACATAGAAAGGCCGTAAGAGCCACCAAATAACCTCTCACAGTGCTCACTATAAGCCCTTGCTCAGTTAATGTCAAACGAAACAAAAGAACGTTGGACAATTTATGCCTGTAAGCTTTCAGTGTCTCGAGCACCACACCCAAGTGCCAAGCATAAATGGATTGTGTGACGGGGCATCCAGCGGCGAGAATGACATCCATCACTTCAGAAGGCAAATCAAACACAGTCTATTGCCATTGCTCAATCTCCATTCAAGAAGGTGTAGATTCCATGGATTAGAGTAGAGGACCCTGCCCTGTTTATGAGACAGGAGGTCCTTGCGAAGTGGTAGGATGATTGGAGGACAGATGCTCATGGCAGGATTTCCAGGTACCCCACTCTACTGGCCCAATCCAGAGCCACTATGATGACCTGTTCCCAATTGTTCTTGTACGCAGAGCAGGAGAGACTGTGGCGGGAAGGGTGTACAGGAGCTCCTTGTACCATTCGAGCAGCAAATTGTCGCTAAATAAGTGCTTGTGCAGAAACTCCAAAATGCAGAATTGCTGACATTGCATGTCCTGACAGTAGCAAAAATATCAAGCAAGAGACACCCCCACTCATGGCAGACAAGCGGTGCCACCTCAGGATGCAGATGCCACTCCTCATCTGCCAGGTGACGTCTACTCAGTTCATCTGGTCTGACATTTGGAGACCTCACCGGGTAATTGGCATCAAGGAAGACACTCGGACTCTCCACCTACTTGCAACGCCTCCTGACACTGGCCCCAGGACCTCCCTTCGTCCTGCTTGTTGCTGTATCACATGGCAGGGCTGGTGTCAGTGAGAACCTGTACCAGCCTCCCCTTGACAGATGACAGGAGGGCCTTCAGGGCCAGAAGAACAGTTCGCTGCTCCAGCAGATTGATATGGAGCTGCCCCTCCTTTGGAGAACAGGCTCTTTTGATCTCCACCTACCTCATGTGATGCACCCGCCCCCAAAGCAGCAGTGATGCATCCATCACCACCGCCAGGACTGGGCAGGGAAGATCACTGCACACCATTGCAGATCTAAAGCACTCACCTAGAGACCTGGATAGTGTTGCGTTGATGCTGGGCCCGGTGGAACCTCAAGTTTCACTGCAGAGTACGCATGCGCCACCTGGCATGGTCTACAAGGAGGAAGCATGAGGGAAGCATGAGGACTGAGAGTGGAGCATCACAGCTGGAATGAGGACTGAGAGTGAAGCATCTCAGCTGGAATGAGGACTGAGAGTGAAGCGTCACAGCTGGAATGAGGACTGAGAGTGAAGCGTCACAGCTGGAATGAGGACTAAGAGTGAAGCGTCACAGCTGGAATGGCCTGTACTCGCTGCTAGGGAGCAAAAGCACCGCACTCTGCTGTCTCGATGAAGGAAGCCTCTGTGAGGAGTCACGTGGGGCGTTGGCTCGTTTATAGTCAAACCCAACAATGGCAAGAGTTCCTGCGTCATCCAGAGGTGCTCCATGACTGACCGCGTGAGCAGGTCTTCACCAGCCAGTCATCAGGTTACAAGAATACAGGGATTCCCGACCTCCAAACCTGAGCATCGACCACCATCACTTTCATGAACACCCAAGGGGTGCTGGTGCGTCCGAAGGACAGACAGCAAATTGTTAATGCCCTTGGCCCGCATTGAACCACCGGGAGCGCACGTGGGACCGCAGGACGGGTACAAGAAAATACGGGTCCTCAAGTCAAAGGACACCCTCCAGTCGTCTCGGTCCAGAGCAGACAGGATCTGGGCCAGTGTGAGCACTCTGAATGTGTTCTTTTGTAACAAGGCATTCAGGGGTCGAAAGTCAGAATAGGCAGAGGCCCCAGTGCTTTTTTGGGACTAGGAAATAACGAGAGTAGCGCTGCCTTTCGTCGAGTTTGGCAGTCTCGCCATAGCACCCTTGGATAACAAGAGGTATACCTTCTGTAGCAGGATGGACAAATGCTTGTCCGAAACTCATTGTAACATGCGATGGGTATGGAATGGCAGGGAGAAAAAAGGCAGGACATAGCCTTTTTGAGCCATTTGCAAGACCCATCTGTTGAACATGATGCATGACCAACCCAGGAGGAAGCGCAGGATCCGGGCTGCGCATGCGCTGCTGACGGCAAACTGAACGCAAAGCACGATCAGCAGGGGATGGTTCTCTTCTGATTCTTTACGAGCGGACGTTCACCAGCATCTTTGACAGGGTGAACTGCGCAGAAGCCACGGCAGGAGTCATAGGTTATGAGAGCTAACAAATGACCGAACTATCGAACAGGATTGCCTGATGTCTGCCGATATCTTATCTCCCCGAGGCACTGACCGAGCAACGTAGGAGCAGTTAATCCCGCCTTCAGCTTGACCTGCGTCTTTGCTGATTACAGCCCGTGTTTTAAATCTGATTGCTGAGAAATTTGCCTTACATCGGAATACGATTTGAAGACTTGTCGAATCTGCGTCCTGTGGGACGAAGGCCTTTTTCGAATCTGCACGTGTCTGGAGGAGTCCCTGGCGTGAAATTTTGAATAGGTGTTTTCTTCAGGAGAACTGTGATCCTTCCAGTATTTACGGAGGATTCGCTTCACATAAACTACTACTCCCGGTTCTGTGCAGGAGGGAGGCTCTCTGGTGCTGCCACTCCTGCCTCTGTCCTGCATGTGAAGGAAGCTTGCTCATGTAGTCCCGGTTCTGTGCAGGAGGGAGGCTCTCTGGTGCTGCCACTCCTGCCTCTGTCCTGCATGTGAAGGAAGCTTGCTCATGTAGTCCCGGTTCTGTGCAGGAGAGAGGCTCTCTGGTGCTGCCACTCCTGCCTCTGTCCTGCATGTGAAGGAAGCTTGCTCATGTAGTCCCGGTTCTGTGCAGGAGAGAGGCTCTCTGGTGCTGCCACTCCTGCAGCGTCCTGCATGTGAAGGAAGCTTGCTCATGTAGTCCTGGTTCTGTGCAGGAGGGAGGCTCTCTGGTGCTGCCACTCCTGCCTCTGTCCTGCATGTGAAGGAAGCTTGCTCATGTAGTCCCAGTTCTGTGCAGGAGGGAGGCTCTCTGGTGCTGCCACTCCTGCCTCTGTCCTGCATGTGAAGGAAGCTTGCTCATGTAGTCCCGGTTCTGTGCAGGAGAGAGGCTCTCTGGTGCTGCCACTCCTGCAGCGTCCTGCATGTGAAGGAAGCTTGCTCATGTAGTCCTGGTTCTGTGCAGGAGGGAGGCTCTCTGGTGCTGCCACTCCTGCAGCGTCCTGCATGTGAAGGAAGCTTGCTCATGTAGTCCTGGTTCTGTGCAGGAGGGAGGCTCTCTGGTGCTGCCACTCCTGCCTCTGTCCTGCATGTGAAGGAAGCTTGCTCATGTAGTCCCGGTTCTGTGCAGGAGAGAGGCTCTCTGGTGCTGCCACTCCTGCAGCGTCCTGCATGTGAAGGAAGCTTGCTCATGTAGTCCCGGTTCTGTGCAGGAGGGAGGCTCTCTGGTGCTGCCACTCCTGCAGCGTCCTGCATGTGAAGGAAGCTTGCTCATGTAGTCCTGGTTCTGTGCAGGAGGGAGGCTCTCTGGTGCTGCCACTCCTGCAGCGTCCTGCATGTGAAGGAAGCTTGCTCATGTAGTCCCGGTTCTGTGCAGGAGGGAGGCTCTCTGGTGCTGCCACTCCTGCCTCTGTCCTGCATGTGAAGGAAGCTTGCTCATGTAGTCCCGGTTCTGTGCAGGAGGGAGGCTCTCTGGTGCTGCCACTCCTGCCTCTGTCCTGCATGTGAAGGAAGCTTGCTCATGTAGTCCCGGTTCTGTGCAGGAGAGAGGCTCTCTGGTGCTGCCACTCCTGCCTCTGTCCTGCATGTGAAGGAAGCTTGCTCATGTAGTCCCGGTTCTGTGCAGGAGAGAGGCTCTCTGGTGCTGCCACTCCTGCAGCGTCCTGCATGTGAAGGAAGCTTGCTCATGTAGTCCTGGTTCTGTGCAGGAGGGAGGCTCTCTGGTGCTGCCACTCCTGCCTCTGTCCTGCATGTGAAGGAAGCTTGCTCATGTAGTCCCAGTTCTGTGCAGGAGGGAGGCTCTCTGGTGCTGCCACTCCTGCCTCTGTCCTGCATGTGAAGGAAGCTTGCTCATGTAGTCCCGGTTCTGTGCAGGAGAGAGGCTCTCTGGTGCTGCCACTCCTGCAGCGTCCTGCATGTGAAGGAAGCTTGCTCATGTAGTCCCGGTTCTGTGCAGGAGGGAGGCTCTCTGGTGCTGCCACTCCTTCAGCGTCCTGCATGTGAAGGAAGCTTGCTCATGTAGTCCTGGTTCTGTGCAGGAGGGAGGCTCTCTGGTGCTGCCACTCCTGCAGCGTCCTGCATGTGAAGGAAGCTTGCTCATGTAGTCCTGGTTCTGTGCAGGAGGGAGGCTCTCTGGTGCTGCCACTCCTGCAGCGTCCTGCATGTGAAGGAAGCTTGCTCATGTAGTCCCGGTTCTGTGCAGGAGGGAGGCTCTCTGGTGCTGCCACTCCTGCCTCTGTCCTGCATGTGAAGGAAGCTTGCTCATGTAGTCCCGGTTCTGTGCAGGAGAGAGGCTCTCTGGTGCTGCCACTCCTGCAGCTGTCCTGCATGTGAAGGAAGCTTGCTCATGTAATCCCGGTTCTGTGCAGGAGGGAGGCTCTCTGGTGCTGCCACTCCTGCAGCGTCCTGCATGTGAAGGAAGCTTGCTCATGTAGTCCCGGTTCTGTGCAGGAGGGAGGCTCTCTGGTGCTGCCACTCCTGCAGCTGTCCTGCTATTGAAGGAAGCTTGCTCACGTAGTCCCGGTTCTGTGCAGGAGAGAGGCTCTCTGGTGCTGCCACTCCTGCAGCGTCCTGCATGTGAAGGAAGCTTGCTCATGTAGTCCCGGTTCTGTGCAGGAGGGAGGCTCCCTGGTGCTGCCACTCCTGCAGCTGTCCTGCATGTGAAGGAAGCTTGCTCATGTAGTCCCGGTTCTGTGCAGGAGAGAGGCTCTCTGGTGCTGCCACTCCTGCAGATGTCCTGTATGTGAAGGAAGCTTGCTCATGTAGTCCCGGTTCTGTGCAGGAGGGAGGCTCTCTGGTGCTGCCACTCCTGCCTCTGTCCTGCATGTGAAGGAAGCTTGCTCATGTAGTCCCGGTTCTGTGCAGGAGAGAGGCTCTCTGGTGCTGCCACTCCTGCAGCTTCCTGCATGTGAAGGAAGCTTGCTCATGTAGTCCCGGATCTGTGCAGGAGGGAGGCTCTCTGGTGCTGCCACTCCTGCAGCTGTCCTGCTATTGAAGGAAGCTTGCTCATGTAGTCCCGGTTCTGTGCAGGAAAGAGGCTCTCTGGTGCTGCCACTCCTGCAGCTGTCCTGCTATTGAAGGAAGCTTGCTCATGTAGTCCTGGTTCTGTGCAGGAGGGAGGCTCTCTGGTGCTGCCACTCCTGCAGCGTCCTGCATGTGAAGGAAGCTTGCTCATGTAGTCCCAGTTCTGTGCAGGAGGGAGGCTCTCTGGTGCTGCCACTCCTGCAGCTGTCCTGCTATTGAAGGAAGCTTGCTCATGTAGTCCCGGTTCTGTGCAGGAGAGAGGCTCTCTGGTGCTGCCACTCCTGCAGCTGTCCTGCTATTGAAGGAAGCTTGCTCATGTAGTCCCGGTTCTGTGCAGGAGGGAGGCTCTCTGGTGCTGCCACTCCTGCAGCGTCCTGCATGTGAAGGAAGCTTGCTCATGTAGTCCCGGTTCTGTGCAGGAGGGAGGCTCTCTGGTGCTGCCACTCCTGCAGCGTCCTGCATGTGAAGGAAGCTTGCTCATGTAGTCCCGGTTCTGTGCAGGAGGGAGGCTCTCTGGTGCTGCCACTCCTGCAGCTGTCCTGCATGTGAAGGAAGCTTGCTCCCCTGCATGCTCACCACCTCCTCTTTCAGATCCTCAGCATTGCCTGCACTGCCCTCAGCCCAGCCCCCTCTCATCTCGCTGAGTGCTCTCCCCGTGGTGATGAAGGGGCCTGGCCTCCAGAGTGCAGTGATTAGTTTAGTCTGCATTAGTAAAATAAATCAGCCCTAGAGCCGCAGGAGGGGGTGGGGGGTGATTCTATGCGCAGCTGCTGGGAGATGTCACTGGAACCAGACAAGGTGTCTGCAGCTCAGCTGCGGCTGGGCTCCCGTGGGTGGGGGTGGGTGGGGGGGGGCTCCTATTTCTGGACCTGCAGCCCCCAGAGAGTGTCAGTTATAAATGCGGTAATTGATTGTCTTCAGCTGATGATATTGGAAAAGAGATCAGGAAGCCTCATGGGGGTCATGAACGAGAAAAACTGCATACAAGGCTCTCCGGCTGGTGGTGTGAGACATCTCTCCTGCAGACGAGGCTCTGCAGCTGTCCAGTGTGCAGTACAAGAGACATCTCTCCTGCAAACAAGGCTCTCCAGCTGTCGAGTCTGCAGTACAAAAGACATCTCTCCAACAGACAAATCTCTCCAGCTGTCAGTGTACAGTAAAATAGGCATCTCTCCTGCAAACAAGGCTCTCCAGCTGTCGAGTCTACAGTACAAGAGACATCTCTCCAACAGACAAATCTCTCCAGCTGTCAGTGTACAGTAAAATAGGCATCTCTCCTGCAAACAAGGCTCTCCAGCTGTGCAGTGTGCAGTACAAGAGACATTTCTCCTGCAGACGAGGCTCTCCAGCTCTCGAATCTACAGTACAAGAGACATCTCTCCAACAGACAAATCTCTCCAGCTGTCAGTGTACAGTAAAATAGGCATCTCTCCTGCAGACAAGGCTCTCCAGCTGTCAGTGTGCAGTACAAGAGACATCTCTCCTGCAGACGAGGCTCTCCAGCTGTCTGTGTACAGTGCAAGAGACATCTCTGATGCAGACAAGGCTCTCCGGCTGTCAGTGTGCAGTACAAGAGACATCTCTCCTGCAAACAAGGCTCTCCAGCTGTCAGTGTACAGTAAAATAGGCATCTCTCCTGCAAACAAGGCTCTCCAGCTGTGCAGTGTGCAGAACAAGAGACATCTCTCCTGCAGACGAGGCTCTCCAGCTGTCAGTGTGCAGTACAGGAGACATCTCTTCTGCAGACGAGGCTCTCCAGCTGTCAGTGTGCAGTACAAGAGACATCTCTCCTGCAGACACGGCTCTCCAGCTGTCCAGCGTGCAGTACAAGAGACATCTTTCCTGCCGACAAGGCTCTCCAGCTGTCAGTGTGCAGTACAAGAGACATCTCTGATGCAGACAAGGGTCTCCAGCTGTTCAGTGTGCAGTACTATAGGCATCTCTCCTGCAGACGAGGCTCTCCAGCTGTCAGCGTGCAGTACAGGAGACATCTCTCCTGCAGACGAGGCTCTCCAGCTGTGCAGTGTGCAGTACAAGAGACATCTCTGATGCAGACAAGGCTCTCCAGCTGTCAGTGTGCAGTACAAGAGGCATCTCTCCTGCAGACGAGGCTCTCCAGCTGTCAGTGTGCAGTACAAGAGACATCTCTCCTGCAGACACGGCTCTCCAGCTGTCCAGTGTGCAGTACAAGAGACATCTCTCCTGAAGACGAGGCTCTCCAGCTGTCAGTGTGCAGTACAAGAGACATCTCTCCTGAAGACGAGGCTCTCCAGCTGTCCAGCGTGCAGTACAAGAGACATCTCTCCTGCAGACGAGGCTCTCCAGCTGTGCAGTGTGCAGTACAAGAGACATCTCTCCTGCATACAAGGCTCTTCAGCTGTCAGTGTGCAGCACAAGAGACATCTCTCCTGAAGACGAGGCTCTTCAGCTGTCAGCGTGCAGTACAAGAGGCATCTCTCCTGCATACAAGGCTCTTCAGCTGTCAGTGTGCAGTACAAGAGACATCTCTCCTGAAGACGAGGCTCTTCAGCTGTCAGCGTGCAGTACAAGAGGCATCTCTCCTGCAGACGAGGCTCTCCAGCTGTGCAGTGTGCAGTACAAGAGACATCTCTCCTGCAGACAAGGGTCTCCAGCTGTTCAGTGTGCAGTACAAGAGACATCTCTCCTGCATACAAGGCTCCCCAGCTGTCAGTGTGCAGTACAAGAGACATCTCTCCTGAAGACGAGGCTCTCCAGCTGTCAGCGTGCAGTACAGGAGACATCTCTCCTGCAGACAAGGCTCTTCAGCTGTCAGTGTGCAGCACAAGAGACATCTCTCCTACCGACAAGGCTCTCCTGCTGTCTAGTGTGCAGTACAAGAGACATCTCTCCTGAAGACGAGGCTCTCCAGCTGTCAGTGTGCAGTACAAGAGGCATCTCTCCTGCAGACGAGGGTCTCCAGCTGTGCAGTGTGCAGTACAAGAGACATCTCTCCTGCATACAAGGCTCCCCAGCTGTCAGTGTGCAGTACAAGAGACATCTCTCCTGAAGACGAGGCTCCCCAGCTGTCAGTGTGCAGTACAAGAGGCATCTCTCCTGCAGACGAGGCTCTCCAGCTGTGCAGTGTGCAGTACAAGAGACATCTCTCCTGCAGAGGAGGCTCTCCAGCTGTCCAGTGTGCAGTACAAGAGACATGTATCCTAGAGACAAGGCTCCCCAGCTGTCAGTGTGCAGTACAAGAGACATCTCTCCTGCAGACGAGGCTCTCCAGCTGTGCAGTGTGCAGTACAAGAGACATCTCTCCTGCAGAGGAGGCTCTCCAGCTGTCCAGTGTGCAGTACAAGAGACATGTATCCTAGAGACAAGGCTCCCCAGCTGTCAGTGTGCAGTACAAGAGACATCTCTCCTGAAGACGAGGCTCTCCAGCTGTCGAGTCTACAGTACAAGAGACATCTCTCCTGCAGACGAGGCTCTCCAACTGTCAGTGTGCAGTACAAGAGACATCTCTCCTGCAGACGAGGCTCTCCAGCTGTCCAGTGTGCAGTACAAGAGACATGTATCCTAGAGACAAGGCTCCCCAGCTGTCAGTGTGCAGTACAAGAGACATCTCTCCTGAAGACGAGGCTCTCCAGCTGTCGAGTCTACAGTACAAGAGACATCTCTCCTGCAGACGAGGCTCTCCAACTGTCAGTGTGCAGTACAAGAGACATCTCTCCTGCAGACGAGGCTCTCCAACTGTCAGTGTGCAGTACAAGAGACATCTCTCCTGCAGACGAGGCTCTTCAGCTGTCAGTGTGCAGTACAAGAGACATCTCTCCTGCAGACGAGGCTCTCCAACTGTCAGTGTGCAGTACAAGAGACATCTCTCCTGCAGAGGAGGCTCTCCAGCTGTCCAGTGTGCAGTACAAGAGACATCTCTCCTGCATACAAGGCTCTCCAGCTGTGCAGTGTGCAGTACAAGAGACATCTCTCCTGCAGAGGAGGCTCTCCAGCTGTCCAGTGTGCAGTACAAGAGACATGTATCCTAGAGACAAGGCTCCCCAGCTGTCAGTGTGCAGTACAAGAGACATCTCTCCTGAAGACGAGGCTCTCCAGCTGTCGAGTCTACAGTACAAGAGACATCTCTCCTGCAGACGAGGCTCTCCAACTGTCAGTGTGCAGTACAAGAGACATCTCTCCTGCAGACGAGGCTCTCCAGCTGTCCAGTGTGCAGTACAAGAGACATGTATCCTGGAGACAAGGCTCCCCAGCTGTCAGTGTGCAGTACAAGAGACATCTCTCCTGAAGACGAGGCTCTCCAGCTGTCGAGTCTACAGTACAAGAGACATCTCTCCTGCAGACGAGGCTCTCCAACTGTCAGTGTGCAGTACAAGAGACATCTCTCCTGCAGACGAGGCTCTCCAACTGTCAGTGTGCAGTACAAGAGACATCTCTCCTGCAGACGAGGCTCTTCGGCTGTCAGTGTGCAGTACAAGAGACATCTCTCCTGCAGACGAGGCTCTCCAACTGTCAGTGTGCAGTACAAGAGACATCTCTCCTGCAGAGGAGGCTCTCCAGCTGTCCAGTGTGCAGTACAAGAGACATCTCTCCTGCATACAAGGCTCTCCAGCTGTCAGTGTGCAGTACAAGAGACATCTCTCCTGCAGACGAGGCTCTTCAGCTGTCAGTGTGCAGTACAAGATGTGTATGCAGAAACTCATTTTCTAATAATAAATGCTGCAAAGAGTAAAATTATGTTTATTTCAGGCAGGAAAAAACATAAGTATGAGAGCTTTGTCTGGTCTGTGGGAGGTGACAAACTTGAGGTGGTAAAGAGTTATGTCTTCTTAGGAAAATTAATCTCAGACACTTTAAGTGATAAGCCCCATATCGATAATAATGCCCAGAAAGCCTTATCCCAAGGGAGAAGCTTAAATGCATTGTACTCGGCAATGGGGAAAAGACACTTCTCTTATTTATTGGAGGTCTTCAGGGCAAAAAATCCCTCTAACCTCCTGTACGGATTGGAACTGGTCGACCTAAGGCATTGGGATTTTTTAAATGTGGTAGAAGGAAAATTATTAAGAAGCATAACCTCCATTAATTCCGCTTGCTCAGTGGCCGCTTGCAGACTTGAGTTTGGCCTGCGCAGCAGTTGGGTGCAAGGCCTGGCAGCTGTAGTGCGTTGGGTCGCAAGCTTAGCCAGAGGAGAAGCGGGGACTATGAGAAACCTTATGAAGGCGGAATTATTGGGAAGTTTAAGAGAATACTCCCTAATTGTTAAAAACTTTAGAAAGGCTGTTTCGCTTCTGCAGTTGGAGGAGAGTACTCTCTTTTCCTTATCTGCAGCTCAGTTAAAGTCTCTCTTGAAACAGGCCTCCTGGGACCTTAGCTTCAGGCTGGACAGTGCCTCTATCCTTGATAAAAAAGGTGTTAATCCCCTCACCGACTCATTTGCAAGGAAATTTGTCCAACCCTATGTCGCCTGGAATTTGCCTCATGGCGTCCGGAGATTTTGGTTTCTCTTGAGGCAGAACTTGTTACCCCTAAATAATCTTTTGTCTAGATGGTACGGAGTTCCTGCAATCTGCGACCTTTGTCATTTGTCCACTCAAGATCCAATGCATGTACTTTTTATATGTCCAGTGCTGCGCCCATTTCGCCGTAAGTGGTTAAGGCAAAAATGCTTGCAAATGGGTATCTTAAATGCCAATTCTTTTATGCTTGCCTTACATAACCCCCCAAATGAAAGATTCTGTTTTAACTTTTTTAACTTTTTTAAATGTTTTTTATCTATTTATTGATGGCTTGCTTATGAAGTTTATATCAATGAATTATTCTGTATTGCGGTAAATTGTTGTAAATTGTCTTTTGGTATTGAATGGATTTCTGTATTGTGTATATTCTTTTATGTGGACCTCCACGGAGTTCCAAAACATAATAAAAATTTAACTTGAACTTGAACTTACAAGAGACATCTCTCCTGCAGATGAGGCTCTCCAGCTGTCAGTGTGCAGTACAAGAGACATCTCTCCTGCAGATGAGGCTCTCCAGCTGTCAGTGTGCAGTACAAGAGACATCTCTCCTGCAGACGAGGCTCTCCAGCTGTCAGTGTGCAGTACAAGAGACATCTCTCCTGCAGAAAAGGCTCTCCAGCTGTCAGTGTGCAGTACAAGAGACATCTCTCCTGCATACAAGGCTCTCCAGCTGTCAGTGTGCAGTACAAGAGACATCTCTCCTGCAAACAAGGCTCTCCAGCTCTCGAATCTACAGTACAAGAGACATCTCTCCTGCAGACAAGGCTCTCCAGCTGTCAGTGTGCAGTACAAGAGACATCTCTCCTGCAAACAAGGCTCGCCAGCTGTCGAGTCTGCAGTACAAGAGACATCTCTCCAACAGACAAATCTCTCCAGCTGTCAGTGTACAGTAAAATAGGCATCTCTCCTGCAGACAAGGCTCTCCAGCTGTGCAGTGTGCAGTACAAGAGACATCTCTCCTGCAGACGAGGCTCTCCAGCTGTCTGTGTACAGTGCAAGAGACATCTCTGATGCAGACAAGGCTCTCCGGCTGTGCAGTACAAGAGACATCTCTCTTGCAGACAAGGGTCTCCAGCTGTTCAGTGTGCAGTACAAGAGGCATCTCCCCTGCAGAAAAGGCTCTCCGGCTGTCCAGTGTGCAGTACAAGAGACATCTCTCCTGCATACAAGGCTCTCCAGCTGTCAGTGTACAGTGCAAGAGACATCTCTCCTGCAGACGAGGCTCTCCAGCTGTCAGTGTGCAGTACAAGAGACATCTCTCCTGCAGACGAGGCTCTCCAGCTGTCAGTGTGCAGTACAAGAGACATCTCTCCTGTAGACAAGGCTCTGCAGCTGTCCAGTGTGCAGTACAAGAGACATCTCTCCTGCAGACGAGGCTCTTCAGCTGTCCAGTGTGCAGTACAAGAGACATCTCTCCTGTAGACAAGGCTCTCCAGCTGTCAGTGTGCAGTACAAGAGACATCTCTCCTGAAGACGAGGCTCTCCAGCTGTCAGTGTGCAGTACAAGAGACATCTCTCCTGAAGACGAGGCTCTCCAGCTGTCAGTGTGCAGTACAAGAGACATCTCTCCTGCAGACGAGGCTCTCCAGCTATCAGTGTACGATACAAGAGACATCTCTCCTGCATACAAAGCTCTCCAGCTGTCAGTGTGCAGTACAAGAGACATCTCTCCTGCATACAAGGCTCTCCAGCTGTCAGTGTGCAGTACAAGAGGCATCTCTCCTGCAGACACGGCTCTCCAGCTGTGCAGTGTGCAGTACAAGAGACATCTCTCCTGCATACAAGGCTCTCCAGTTGTCAGTATGCAGTACAAGAGGCATCTCTCCTGCAGACGAGGCTCTGCAGCTGTCAGTGTGCAGTACAAGAGACATCTCTCCTGCATACAAAGCCCTCCAGCTGTGCAGTGTGCAGTACAAGAGACATCTCTCCTGCATACAAGGCTCTCCAGTTGTCAGTGTGCAGTACAAGAGACATCTCTTCTGCATACAAGGCTCTCCAGCTGTCCAGTGTGCAGTACAAGAGGCATCTCTCCTGCAGACGAGGCTCTGCAGCTGTCCAGTGTACAGTATAAGAGACATCTCTCCTGCATACAAGGCTCTCCAGCTGTCAGTGTTCAGTACAAGAGGCATCTCTACTGCAGACGAGGCTCTCCAGCTGTCAGTGTGCAGTACAAGAGACATCTCTCCTGCAGACGAGGCTCTCCAGCTGTCAGTGTGCAGTACAAGAGACATCTCTCCTGCAGACGAGGCTCTCCAGCTGTCAGTGTGCAGTACAAGAGACATCTCTCCTGCATACAAGGCTCTCCAGCTGTCAGTGTTCAGTACAAGAGGCATCTCTACTGCAGACGAGGCTCTCCAGCTGTCAGTGTGCAGTACAAGAGACATCTCTCCTGCAGACGAGGCTCTCCAGCTGTCAGTGTGCAGTACAAGAGACATGTCTCCTGCAGACGAGGCTCTGGAGCTGTCCAGTGTGCAGTACAAGAGACATCTCTGATGCAGACAAGGGTCTCCAGCTGTCAGTGTGCAGTACAAGAGACATCTCTCCTGCAGACGAGGCTCTCCAGCTGTCAGTGTGCAGTACAAGAGACATCTCTCCTGCAGACGAGGCTCTCCAGCTGTCAGTGTGCAGTACAAGAGACATGTCTCCTGCAGACGAGGCTCTGGAGCTGTCCAGTGTGCAGTACAAGAGACATCTCTGATGCAGACAAGGGTCTCCAGCTGTCAGTGTTCAGTACAAGAGGCATCTCTCCTGCATACAAGGCTCTCCAGCTGTCGGTGTGCAGTACAAGAGACATCTCTCCTGCAGACGAGGCTCTGGAGCTGTCCAGTGTGCAGTACAAGAGGCATCTCTCCTGCAGACGAGGCTCTGGAGCTGTCCAGTGTGCAGTACAAGAGACATCTCTCCTGCAGACACAGCTCTCCAGCTGTCCAGTGTGCAGTACAAGAGACATCTCTCCTGCATACTAGGCTCTCCAGCTGTGCAGTGTACAGTACAAGAGACATCTCTCCTGCAGACGAGGCTCTGCAGCTGTCCAGTGTACAGAGGCATACAGAAGCTTAAAGCGCAGGTGCATATCCGTAGTACTCTCATTTGGGCGAGGGGCGCTCCAGGAAATTCACGGAGGCGCGGGGCAGCGCGGGGGAAGTGAAGGTCCAGGCCCAAGACTTGTGGGGCTCTGACTTCAATGTCCTCTTTTTGTGGGACTTATCCGACCAAGAATGTAACCTCGATGATGACTGACAGGAATGAGTCCGAGTGGTGGCCCGGGGTCTTCCAGGGGACCAGGACGTCGGGCGGAGTCCTTCGAGGTCGAGTGACCAGGAATCTCAATGCCCTCTCCTGAACCACGGTGGTCAGGACAAGCATTGGGGTCATGGTCCAGCTCCAGCTCCAGGCACCACAAGCATACAAGGCGGGGCTCTGTTCCAGACATCTGCCTGTGGCAGGCCCCAAAGGGTTTGACCCGCAGGTTTCTTAGGGGCATCCTAGACACACTGGGAGGGAATGCTCAAAAAAGGTTCAACAAAAAGTTGAAAATAAGCAAATCAGAAATTCCGGATCTTTGCTGATGACGCGTAAAGAAAAGAACTGATGTCAGAGCGCTGAGGTGGCACCCATACGGACCCGCACACGTCAAATCCGGCACAGGCGAAGATATGCTCCAAAGAAGCATAAACTAGACTTTTTCGCTGGTATTTCTAGACACCTTACTGATTTGGCCAAGTATCCTTGATCACTGGGGAAACATGAACCCGACACCAGACCCGGTCCGTGATAAATTAGGGCATGCTGACATGCACAACAACGATTAAGCTCTGAGTTGTGACTTGCAAAATTATCATGTTCAGATAAATGAAGCCTACTCCACTCAACTGACAATAAATATACTTCTCTTTCCTGCCCCCCTAGCTTACGATCACATATCAACTATTGCTTGATGTAGGGACAGATTATGCAAGACACTGTATGATATTTTGGAGGGTGGTGTTATTGATTATACACCAATACAGTTTGGACCTGGGTTATAAAGCACCCCAAACACCCACAGTGGCAAATGTACGTCAAGAGAAGGCATACATTAGATCCCATATCCAAACGTATACACAGAGGAATGATGGCGCAAACAACTCTGCACAAACTCTGAGAGCAGTTACTAAAGCCACAAGGTAAGACTCTACAACTGCCAGGTAGCACTCCAAACAAGCATTGGCATAGCCAATAGGTCTCGCTTTTGGGACCTTATAAGTATTTTGTTATGCAGCAAAATATCCTTGGTGCAATAACATCAACTGTTGCATGGCCAATAATATCACATCTTTATCCTCCTTTGCTGCTCTATGATTGTTAGAATTGATCTGGAGAACTCCTCCGACGCCTCTGCCAAGAAGGGACGTATCATCATGGGAGAAAAAACAGAGCCAACCATCCACGGTAAGACCGTGAACGCAACACAAGGCGTGACCGACCGGGGATGCAGCCGGAATCCTAAACGCTTCATAGGAAGCATTGTGGGGGAGGGCAGGTCCTGTGTTAGGCTGAAGTAACTGAGAGCGAGCATGTGTGAAGCCGGGCTGGGAAGTGGATCCTGCTGAGGAGCACTGGCTCAACTACAGCCTCACAACGGTATTGCAGAATCCTGTGAGCTGATAAAATCAAGTATACAAGGCATAGCTCGGTTACCTTGCTCACGCAGACAGCGTGAACGAGCTATGGGGGTCAATCAGAGAAAAACAGAGCAAACCCAGTGGAACTTGGGAAATCGAGTCTTGTGTATAAAATGGCAGAACGAAGGCCACGAGAAATCAAAGGGCTAGTGAATTATAGAACAATGAGAATATGACATTGTCTCGCAACCCTGAAAAGCGAGCTGAGGATTGAAATAGAACAGCAAGTATGATCATTAAGGAATTGGAAAGAGCTTGGACAATTGAGCTTAATAAATGAACTGGAAAAGTGAAAGTAATCGCGAGCGAAGGATGCGAGTGGTGAGTGCGCGCGCGACGTGAAAAGTGCAAGCAGGCTGGCGAGTGGTGTGCGAGTGGTGTGCGATGTGCGCGCACCTTCACGAGAGAAGAAAGCCAGATGGCGCCTCTGCTCGTCATTATGCGCGTAACCCATGCTCTATGCCACCCGGTAGGACTTTTGAATTCCCACTCACTAAATGTCTCACCAGAGCAGCGCATGCGCTGGCTCACGAGAGACCTAAAAAGAACGGATGGAACTAGTGAGGTCTGTCAAAAAGGAATCATACAATACACTGACATCTCTTTCCTGGCTCCCAGCTGCTGCGGGAGACGGCAAGTGTTACCTCCACTATTCGGCAGAAATTGTGCTTGTCAAATTCAAGCAACAGTGTTAATTGTATGTGGAATAGGCTGGCAGACTCTTGGTTGCAAAACTAAACCAGAGTACATTTCTGATGTCTGTTGCTGCTGACCACGGAAGGGCTGCACACTCCTTTGACATAGCTTCCTAGGATTGGGAGCTCTACAGCTCTGTTTGGGAGGATGTAGTAATGCCAGGAGAGGATTTTGTACAGTTCTTACACACTTTGCCCAATGATGGTAGGGCCATACTGGAAGGTAAAATCAAATCGAGGAGATAGCTGATCCTATTTCTGATTAGGCCACTTGCAAATACTCTGATGAGGATGGCTTTCCAAGCGGAATTCTACATGACAGGCAAATCGCTCATATCCTCTTCACAACACTGTTCTTTTATTGAGACAGAGCTGGTGGGCTCACTTACCAATACAGCGACCATCGCACTAATGCCTAAAGAGGGAAAAGACCCCTAAATGGTCTAGGAGCTGCCTGATATCCTGCATTGGATACTGAGTAGGCACTTGACTGAGTCGGAGGGGCAATCGGGTTTTTAAGCCTGGAAAGAACAGGGCTTGGACAGAACCTCATTGCCAAAGTCCATTGGTTATATGACTCCTCCAAGGCTGACATCAACTTGGGACTTTGCTTAGGGGACTAGCAGAGTGAAGGTGGGGAACTCATTAGGGCTACCCTTTGTCTCCACTCCTGTTCCCTTTGATACTGGAGCTGCAAGCAGCTGTCACCCGTCGTTCTGATGAGACACGTGGGATAAATACATAGGCTGGACAGGTCGAAGCGTTTCCGAACACTGATGTTATCCTCCTTAAACTGTCCCCCCGGGCTAATCTATACCTGCGGCAATGCCACTTATCTACACTTTCTGCAGTTTTCTGAACATATGATTAATTGGAAAAAATACCTTCCTAGGATAGCCTTTGTGAATCTAACCTGTGATGGCTCCATCTTTGAAGACTGCTTCACCAGGGGATTGGAGAAACTGGTGGACGCGACCTGCTTCTCCCCGATGACCAAGGCTAAATCTTCGTTTATGTTCAGTATGCTACCAATTTTGATCCCTAAAAAGTTGATGACTCAGACTGACTCTGACATGAAGTCATATCTATGAAGCTACCTCTGGGGGCTCTGACTGCCTCCTATATCATCATATTCTGTGGAATTAGTTCCCTTTACACTTATCCCAACTGGTGTGATTCTCTCTGCACCTGCAAGACGTACCTGTGTGGGTTTTAACAGGCAACGACTTTTGTGTTCTGAGCATATGCATGTGACACAATACCACCTTCTGAACACAATACCATTATCCGGTTGACTGTAAATATGCTCATAAAGAGCTTAAAGTTCAGCATTTCTTTCATGAAAAGGCACCCCAGACGATTCACGGGAATACGTAGGATAGGATAGGATAACACTTGTAAAGCACACTAATACTTGAGGGTGTCAAGGCGCTATAACATGGTATGAGGGTGGATTGTGGTACCTGTACCAGCTACTCCTTGACGCGTCGCCCAGACGTCGTCAGTGAACATAACTTCAATCAAATTCACTGGATAATGCATTGCTTACAGTCATCATGAGGCACTGACTCCCCCATTCTGCAGTGTCTCGAGACATGGTCTCCCCCATGGAGTGTTCTCAGTACCGCGTTATCTATTACTGATCTTTTCTCAATGCCTAATCAATGGGCATTCAGACTCCACTGGAGGATCGTTACGCCGGGACCCCGGATGATTAGACATCCTTACTCAGGGACCATGAAATAGTCAGGGATGGCCTTCTTGATCATGCTAAGTTCTGGAGACACACCTTTGATGCAATCCTGTAGGACAGTCCAGCTTGCGCCATATTGAGGGCAGTCTTGACTAATATAAATGTATCTACCTATTAATTATTTTACCTGTTCTGCACACTTAAGCCATTCTAAATGAAATTGCTCGTTAAGTCCCTTGCGGCAGTCAAGCGTTGCAAATTGAGCCACAAAAGCTCTGTGCCCACGACGGAAGGTGGACTGCACGTCAGCGGACTATGCGCTGTGATAAATGTCTAGTATATATCTTGTATTATGTCTCTGGCTCTTTCCTCGCGACCCAAGATGACAACTGAGATCAAGATGCCTGATAGCAGGCCAGGGTACGACTCATACTACCTAGAGTTGCTGGTGGATGCCCGTCATGTGTTGCAGCCATTCTGTTTGACTCTCTACTTTGGGACCATCAGGGGTACAGGCAGGGGCGTGTTACTATATCCTATCCCGAGATGATTCCTAGAGGATCGAGGGTGATCGGCACCGCACTCTTAGTTCACTCTTACTATTGTTTAGCTTTTTTAAATGTTTGAGCTTCGTGTATGTACAGAGTCCTTCTCCACCCCCTCTGGGAACTTGCCAATGATGACAACCTTTTCTTCCAGTCCAATGTCAGCAACAAAGCTTCACATCACCAACAAGTAAAAGCAAAATCTCCACCGTAGAGCCCGCCTGTCCGCCATCAAACACAGGTGGCCATGAGCCTCCTCAAACCCAAGGGTTCGGCGTCAAGCCCCCCTTGTCCGCCATCAAACACAGGTGGCCATGAGCCTCCTCAAACCCAAGGGTTCGGCGTCAAGCCCCCCTTGTCCGCCATCAAACACAGGTGGCCATGAGCTTCCTCAAACCCAAGGGTTCTGCGTCAAACCCATATCTGCCATCAACCTCCCACTATTCAAAATCCCTGCAGCCATGTTCAGTAATCATTCCCAGCCTCAACAGTGCACATAACAGGAGAGTAGGGCTTGGAGACAACCAACCACAACGCGACCCTGCGCTTGCAGGATTGGATGCAAGTTTCTCATTGCAGGTGCCTGGACGGATGTATGTCACTACCACGCACACTGTTACAACGCGGTTGTAACAACGCAAGTCGTTACAACGACTTGCGTTGGGGGGGCGCAAATTTAAAAAATATAATTTACTATTCCAACACCAGTCCCCGTGGATAGTAGGGAAGGTGTTGGGATAGTAAATTAAATGATTTATTATCCTTGAGCGCCACCCAGCGCAATTCGTTGTAACAAATTTCGTTGTTATAACCGCGTGGTAATGGTACTTCGTTGTAACGCGCGCGTTGTAAACGTTGTATACCGCCTGGACTGATGTGATAAATGTAGAATATTCCCATCTGGGGACAGGAACCCCAGAACACTTCTTTTATTAATAAGTAAAAATCTTCATCCATATCTTGAATTGGAGGTAAAGAGCTGCCATTTTCCAACCAGCAGGTCCAGCCTCCATGGAAGAAACAGTACAGCAACTTGCACTTTCTTCTCTCTGGTAATAACCACACTTAAACAATACTAAAGGCAACATTATAGCATCTAGCAAAAGACTGTACTGCGGTGTTTATGTGACCTTCCAAACCCTTCATGACAGACAGAAAGGAGAAAGAACAGGGGCCTGTCAGGATAAAAGGGCAGAGAGTTAAAAACAAGCACTGCTCCTTCAGGGAGCCAGCAGGCTCCATCTCCCAGTCTGCTCTGTGCTGGCAGGCCAGCTTGCAGCCTCAGCCCTTTATGAAGAACATACACAAACGTTTACATTAATAGAAATGTCATTTGGTGTTGTAATAATTTACAACCGTAGAGGAGAGAGGGTTGTTCATGGCGTCAGTGGAGATACCTACATTGTAAAACTAGGAATATAAGTAACATTTCTTTGAGTGTTTCAGGCTCTTCACACAGCCCTTTTCCTTCATGGCTGCCTTTGTAATGCAGAGGTTTACAAGGTCAAATCTACACACTTCAGCAGTTTGTTTGCGAGGTGATGATCTGTTGCTTCTTGTATTGTGTAAATGTGATTATTATCAAAGAGAAAAGCTCAGAAGAAAGACTCCTGTTTCTTCCATTGAGTCAGCACCTGCGTTGGTAAAATCGCATCTTTCATCTTTAACTCAAGGTGTAGAGGGTGACTTTTACTTCATACAGAAGTGTTCCAGGGCCCCTCACAGGCACAAAGATTCACCTATCATGACTATCATTTACGATCCTACAATATAGAAGATTCATTCACACATTGAACACAGACACTGCATGTGCCTAACTTTGCAGCAGGCTCTTCATTCACAAACATTTTAAGAAATCTCCCAACTTGGCCTCTGTCTTGTAGACATTTGAAGTTTGCTTGCCTGGTTTAAAAATCAGTCTTTGCTTAAAAGTAGTGACCTTAGCATGTGATGGGGACATGATGTAGACAGACTCTTGAACCAATGCTGGCCTGCCACAGAAGTACCGCTCCCATCTCCTTACCTGCTTGCCTCGCTTCCCTGGACGGCCGGTCGGTCCCCTGTGGCCTGGGACTCCCTCCTCGCCCTTTGGACCCATCTCACCCTGAAAATCAAGTAGAAGACCCATGACTAGTACAACTGGTAGACCATCAGTTCATCCCATGTGCGCCGCGCCCATTCACACTTTGTTCTGAGCACCATCTCTTGCAGCGCACCTGACCAATCACACCTTTTTCTGGAAATCTGTAAGCAGGTTGTGCCCATGGTAGACTGTCGTATCACATTGGACGCATGCTATCCAATCACACCGTAATCTTGGAACGTAGGACAGAGTCACGTCCAATGATACTCATTGGTCGCTAACTGGTCCTGCATGAATCCTGCCCAAATGCACCTTTAACTGGGAATCCAGGATCCAGTCCAGGGGGGCCATTAATGGTCGACCATCTCACACTGGTTCAAGCAGGCAACCACAGATGGTTCTTGGTCTCTGGGACGGCGTTATACATGAAAGCATGGGTGGAACGCTGCCTCCTCTGCACCCTGGCCACACACACACACACGTGTCCGGGGCTCTGGGGCCAGACATTATCGAGTAATGAGGGCACAGCGCACATGACTGGTAAAGGAAAGGCTATATGTTGGCATATCATGTTAAAATATCCATTGAGGAATCAAACTGTAATGAACAGCGAGACGTGTTCTTTACTATATCCTTATAGCCCGCCGTAGCGGTCTATACCTGCTATTAAAGGCCCGAGCCGAAGGCCCGTGAGAATCTTTTTCAGTCCGTTCTATCTTTTCAATCAGGAGCATGCAGGGACAAGCAGTTCTGATATTCACATTAGAGGTTTGGATTTGCAAGTCCCAGCCTGCTATGAATGAAAAATCAGGACTAGACTAAAGTTATCCTTCTAGGATGGAGCCAGTTCAAAGCTATGCCAGACAGGCCAGGGACTCTGGAAGGCCAGCAGGTCTGGGGCACAGCCAGTCACTTGTCCTGGCATGTAAGTGATTCTGCTATGCCCTGGATTCCTGGGTGTCTTACGGTTTCCCTTCAAACCTTTCTAGCCCTGAGGTGAAAATATATAACAAAGGCATTTCTTAACTGGGCAACTTTAACAGGATAATATTCTAAATAAAATAGTTTAAACTCCGAATTAAAAAACAATTCCCCCCAGAAAATCATTTACTTTTCAGAAACGTTTTCCACATGAGAATCTCCCTGGGAACAGCCCAACAGCAACTAAAGAAAGTAAGTATCTCTGTTCAATAGATATCGATACTGGGATCCGCTGGCTGCAGACAAAGTCCAAGTCTGTGTCAACTTAGACCTCGCCTTCAAGGAACATCACTCACCGGCCCCTGATGCTTCAAAGGCGCCCATGTCCCGGTGAATTGAGCAACACACAGAAACAACAAGAGCATGAATCGATATTGACTGCACTATTGCAATACGGACTACACCAGTGGTTCTTAACCCGTTGACTTCTGTGGACCCAACTTAATCAATACAGGAACCCAGGGACCCCCACTGAACCAACATTGGAATCCGGTGACCCCCACTGAATAACAACTGGAAGCCAGGGACCCCGAAATTAGCATTATCAATGATTTGAACTGCAAAACAATGCAAAAGAATACGGAAACGAGCATGAACGAAACAACTGCACAAATGATGATCCAAGTGCTCTAGTCGGAGTGTATCAACCAACACATCTTGTAAGGTAGCTGGGCCCTTTGTCATAAAGAGCCTTAACCCCTTCGAAGCTCGTGACGGAACCCAGCCGCCATGAGCCCCGGGTGGCCTGTGCGCATGACGGCTGGGTTCCGTCGCGACCACGCCCACGATTGGAATGTCCAGCACCGGGCTGGAATTCCTGCCGCAGGCAAGATGTTAAAGAACATTACTAAGGTCTTAAACTGTATCCGCTCCCTCACTGGGAGCCAATGTAATGTTTTAAGATGCAGCGTCATATGGGACCTCGGTTTTAGGCGAAGAATTGCCCTAGCTGCAGCACCTAAAGACGTTGCAGGAGGGAGCCTGGCACCCCTCTAAGACACCTGTCTAAGTCACCCCTATGGCATGCCTATCAGGCATAGTGCAACATATTTCATGGGCAGTGTAGGTATTTTACATGTTCTGACAGATAAAAAAAAGCAAAACTGTCGTTTTTACTGTGGAAAATCTTGGTCGTCCAATTGGCGAGTACAGAGTTCCACGCTGACCCCTCAGCTGCGCTAACTCTGGAACGGTGCAACCAAAAGGGGTCATCCAAGGTGTCAAACAACTTGTGTCATTAAGCCCAACATGATTCTCAAGCTTAAATTAACGTAACAAGTTGCAGTGTGCAACTTCAGCAAAGTTACCACTTTCTTGCGGTTAGTCCCTTATCCCCATATCGGGTACATGCAGTCCTGTCACTGAGACAGCATTCTGTCCTACTGGAGAGACGTGCTAAAGATGCCAGGAGTGGATACAACAGGGTCCTGCTCTGGAAGCTGGTGTCACACTCCTCCTGCAGGAACCAACACAGGTGTTGGCCATAAAGGTGAGCTTCAAAGGAGAAGCCGCCTGAAGGGCAAATGGTTAACACTTAGGAGAGGGGCTGCTCCCTTGTTCAGGCAGACAGGCTGGCACTAGGGACAGGAGAGGGGAAACCAGTAGCCAAACTCGTTTTGCAGGAGCATGTGGCCCCCTTGGTAGCCATACCTCTCTGTTAGGCTGGAGAGTGGCACACGCCGGGAGACGAGTTCTGCCATATTGGAGGTGGGCATAATGGTGCTTCCTGGGATGCCCAGATGCCATACTTTGTAGGAACTGGTCATCAGGCAGGACGGAACTTGTTAGCCCATTGGCTACCAACTGCATCCTGCCTGCGGGCATTTTATGAGCATAAGTAGGGCGCCACTGGCACCCCGAACTAGGATCTCGGCTGGACTGGATGAAGGACTGAGGAAAGACTTCCCTGCTACACCGTAGAACCAGGAAAGAGAAGCTGCATCGGCATGGACCACAGCTGCCACACCTGGTGTCAAGCAAAGGAGATAGACTGTGCCTGCCGTGTCCTGCTCAAAGAGAAGCTGTCTCCAGAGCTGAGTCAAAGCCAAGAGACTCTAAAGGCCAGCTGACGGGCCTCCTGTTCGCAGCACAGGGACACATCAGGTGAAGACGCTTGCTGGGGCAAGTTGGTTGCCTAAGTCTTTAAACCGCCGCCAACCACCACTGTGCAGCATAAGCGACCAAGACCCGACGCACAAAGGTGCACCCGAGTTCGCTGAACCCAGGAGTGTTGTTGGAGCTCAGCTGGGACCAACAGAGGACAAATTGCAAACCCGGGAAGGATTGGCCTGTAGTTGTGATACTGGGAGATTAGTGGTCCAGTGGCGACTAGACGACTGCAGCACCAAGAGGACTTTGAGGAACCTTGCTGTGACTAGGACTACCTGACCATAAAGTAGTCACAGTAAGACCCCCATCGACTCCATTACATCCATAGAATCACTGAGCATCTTTAGCATCCTTCATCCCTTTCATCAGGACCACTTCCATAGGAAAGCCCTGCAACGGATAAGCCTGGAACTGACTAAAGACTGATTCTCCTGCTGAAGTAACTGTTTCTGAGGATCTTGCTGATCTCCCTGACTGGCTCCCTACTGGAGTTGGTTCCTTAAGGTGACTTCAAGTGACTGCGCTACATGTAGCCTAAACTTTTTAGTGAAAAGGTTTCTAAGTGTCAAAGTCAGTGACTTTTTCAGTGCTTGTTCGAGGTTAAGTGAAATGCTTTGATTTACAATACCTTGTAAATTTCATATCTCCAGAACTTCTGGTGGATATTTTTCATTGTGGCGTCTAAAAATACATAATCATACAGTCTGTTTTTATAAATTGGTGTTGGATTTCTTTGGCATCTTTTTAATTTCTTCTTTAATTGTTTTGGTGCTGTTTAAATGCTTTACACGTGTTCCTTTGTGTAAGCCTTGCTACTCAGAGCCACAGCTACCAAGGGTTGAGCTGAAGTTTTGACAAACAGAACCTAGGAGGCTAAAGGGGATGGTAAGTGTATTACACGGTGAGGTCACCCAACCACCCCATATAATGCATCCCTTTTCCTCACCTTGGTGCCTAGTCTGGGATCCAGAACTTGTGTTTAGCAGTACCATACAGTTATAAATGTTTTGACACTGAGAATCCACTATGTCAGTGGTCTCCAAACTGTGGGGACGCCCCCGAGGAGGGCATGGAGTCATTTGAAGGAGGAACGAGAGTCCGTGCGCCAAATGGAATTTGAATCCCACAACTTTGAAATGTAGGAGCGGGTTTGACAGATGCATTTCTTTATCCAGTTGTGGGTTTTCTGATTTATTTTTAAGAAGCGGGGCTTGTTATTCATTTGGTTCACTCTCTAAGGCTTGTTGCAGAAAAATCGATGGAAACTGAGCAAGGAAGGGAAGGTGGGCGGTGAGGCTGCAACATTGTGCTTTCTGTTGAATTTTCAGTCTGATTTTCAGTACTAAGACAGGTGATTAGAGTGGCAGACCCTGATGCAGAGGTGTAGCCCGTGACCAGGGTTCAATTCCCTGCCTCGGCGGATCTTGGGCTCAAAATTCCCCGGACCTGATAATTCTCCCCTCGGTGCCTATTCCAATCATGGAGTTCCACTCTGTAACTCTGGGCAATAGCTTGCTTAATCTCCACAACGGCCCCCACAACGCTAAGGATGCCTGGCCTCCACCTTGGGAGTGCCCAGGAGTGGACGCCTCACAGGGAGAGCCAGGATGGGTTCCACAGCGGTATTCGTACAAGCGCCTTGAGACCCTTGCGGGTGAGTAGTGCGCTATACAAGTATCAATTTACATTTTTTTTTACAATTACTGTGGAATTTGGGGATTGTGTCACTGTGTTAAAGTACTGATAGCTGCAGTCTGCATGGAATGAGAGGGAGGGTGGACTCTATGGAAGGTCCTTTAAGGGGAATTATCCTTGAAGTGGAATGCATGTACCTTTTTACTGGGGGATCTGGAGATGCATTGCAGCTCTGTGAAGTTTGCCAAATCTATGCATGATAACAGGTCAGTCCCATAGTAAAGGCACAAGGGGCCATTAAGCTAGTAAGGTGAATAATCCCTTCACTCCCAACAGCTGAGCTTGTAAATAAAGCAGCAATAATCTGAGTGTAATGGGCCCAGATGTCACCGCACCTGCTGCACCATTGACAACTACACCCCTGTAACTACTCCAAAGCTTTTTCTGTGCATTCTGTGATTGTAGCCATGTTTGGTTCACTATATAATCAGGACTATAAGTCTGAGAAGGCAAATGAGAAACCTGGATAGGAGCCAGCTGGTTTTGCATGGACCTTTGAAACTGGGCCTCCATGCTTTGAAATAAGGACACTTGCTATGGCTTTCAAGGAGAGGACTGGATAAGACTTTGTAACAGCAGGTGGGTGGAAATCTCAAGAGGGCATATAGATTACTCTTTCAGGACAGGATGGGCAGTTTTAAAGGGGGGCATGCATGTAAAGAGGGGAACTGAGCTTGTCTTTCAACAATAGGAGACGCACAGGTGTTTCCAAACTGAGTGGATGGGGATTTCCAGAAGGGAGAGAGGATGGAGACTTCAGGAGGGACTTTTAAGGAAGAGACTGACTAGCACCGCCCGCCTGTGGCATGGCCAAGCTGGGCACACAACCAGGCTGTCAATCTTCACAGGGGCACAAGAAGCAGTGTTTGGTATGACCTGCAAACAGAGACACCCCGCTCATGTTACTCCTGTTAGTCATTTGCTAGATGCTTGAGGCACCATTTTTAAACCCCATTCCTTCCCCCCACATCTCCCTCCCATCCTCTGCCTTCATACTCCAACAATCCATTCTCACCACCAACAACCTGACACCAGTGTGACAGAGCTGAACTGTGGCTGAGTAGGGGATTGAGTTGAAAAGTCTGTGTGTTAGAGGCCAGTCACTAATGTGAAGTAATCAGCGTGGGACTCACCTGTGAACATATTAGGGGTTCCCTGCTGCTCTGTTTCATTCATCAGCATCGGATGGCTTTTACAAGGCTGCTAACAAGAGATGTAGATGAGGTTTTGAAAAAGGGTTCTTGGTGAGGCATTAAAGAGGTGGCCTAAAGAGTGTGTTGTAGAGAGGTGCTTGGATGGACTTTGTAAACTATGTCTGAACAATGCTTTATATACATGGATCTGGCTAAGTCTTTGCATTTGGTGTCTGGGTGGAAGTGAGGTGGATTACAGAGGGTCAAGATGGGGCTTTGTAGAGGTTTCTAGGTGACAGCTTTGCAGTTTGAATGTGGGTGGAAATGTACACTTTAAGTACTGTCTTTTACCTCCCAAGCAAAGTATGTTGAACTCCAAAGGACTGTTTCCAAGGTTTGCAAAAACTTTTTCAAAGAGCTGGGAAAAGTTTGAGAGAATTGTGGCAAAGTTTCTTGCAAGTTCAAAAGGTTGTGAAAGTTTTTCAAAAGTTTTGAAAATGTTTCAGCAGCCACTTTTTGAGCAAGAGAATATGGAGCTCAACATGTCAAACCTGTCCTCCTTCAAGAGAGATGAGTTGAGGCCATTTTGCTGGGACAGGAAAATCACCACGGGGGGGCAGGGAAAATTAGCTGAACAAGGCCCTCAGAGCTTGGGAGGAAGCCCACAGGGTACCTTCAAAACTGGTGAACAAACTGGCCCAATGTTGTGGGGTAGAAGATAATGTGGAGGGCAACCACAGTATCGTGAGTGGAGCAAGCAAGGCAGGTTGAGACCTAACCCTATTTTCCCTCTGGTTCCCCAGAGCCAACAGCCAAGCAGGATCTATCACCAACCACAGATCCCTGCAAGAGAGCATTGCAGTCCTGGACCTGGAGACGAGAGTCATAGCCCTGACTGAGAGGAAATAAGGGCCGTACTGCAATTAGATCCCAGAGAAGATGGTGGCAAAAGAGTGGTAAGTGGAGGTGCTGACAGAGGTGCCCCGATGTAGATTGCCCAAAGGGATTGTTCCTAGTTATGCCCAGGGAATGACATAGACAAGTGGCTGGCCTCAAATGAGAGAGGTCTCGCTCAAGATGAGGTAGGTGGGTACCCAACACTGGGCACACTATTCTGGGAGTTAGTGCCAGTTGTTGATAGGGATAAACTGCTTGCTCAGCTGTACAGAGAGCTCCTCCGTAACCTGAACGATGATATCCCCTTCACTGGGCACCTGGGGCAGACCAGGATCTGGGTGAGGCTGGTCAACCACACCTACTGGCCCCAAATATCTGGGAAGATCAAGAAAGTCTGATATGCTTGCCCCACCTACCAAACCAGTTGCAAGGAGGGAGAAAAAAGAAAAGCCCCCCTGATACCACTACCTGCGATGGGGAGTCACATTGAAAGTGTGGGTATTGACATTGTTGGGCCCCTAGACCCCTCAACAGCCTCAGGCAGTATATTCAGCTTGATGGTGGTGGGCCATGCCACCAGATACCCAAAGCTATTCCCCCAAGGACAGTCACTGCCCCTTCAGTTGCTGGAGCTCTCCTTCAAATCTTCACCAGGGTTGGGTTCCCTAAGGAGGTAATCTAAGGCGGAGGCATGTATTTGTATGCTGTCTGAAAGCCATGTGGGATTAGTGCAGAGTGACTTTCTAGTTCACCACCCCCTACCATCCTCAAGGAAATGGTCTAGTTGAGGGGTTCAACAAGACCATGAAAGGCATGATTCTGGGGTTGCCTGAGAAATTTAGGGTGTGGGATGTCCTTCTACCATGCCTACTATTCACATACAGGGAGATACCCTAAAAGGAGTTGGCTTTAGTCCTTTGAGCTACTCTATGGACATCCTGTAAGAGGGCCTTTAAGATGGGTTATAAATTGTTGTGGGACTATGTGCTTGGCTTTTGCTCCAAGATGGCTGAGTACATGAAGAAGGCGAATAAGAACTTGTAGGCAAGCCAGGAGGTTGTGAAGCACTGGTAGGACCAGAACTCCTCTATGGCTGAAGACCAGCTAGGATAATTGGTATAGACTTTGGAGCCCTGCACTGCAGGACAAGTGGGCTGGGACATCTCCCATCACAGGGAAAAAGGAGGAAGTCACCTACTTGGTGGACATGGGTACTGCCAGGAGCCCTTACAGGGTCACCCATGTGAACAGGCTCAAGTTGCACCATGATAGGACAGACCAAGCAATGCTGATGGTGACAGATGGAGAGGGGAAGAAGAGAGTGAACCTCTCCTGACCTCTTATCCTCTAATACCAAGGATGGAAATGTGGAAGGAGTAGTGCTCACCTCCACCTTGACGGAACAACAACAAAGAGACTGCCATCAATTACTGAGGCTGTTTACTGGACTGTTCTCTTTGACCTCAAGTCTGACAATATGTTGTACCCATGATGTGGACACCAGTGACAGCTTACCTGTCAAGAGCAGAATATACAGACTGTCTGACCAAGTGACAGCCTGCATCAAAGCTGAGATTGCTGAGTTACTGGAGTTGGGGGTGATTGAGCCCTCCAGTAGTCCATGGGCCAGCTCTGTGGTACTGGCACCCAAGCCGTTCTGCGTGGACTGCAGGGGCCTCAATGCAGTCACCTAAGACTGATGTCCATCCCATACCAAGAGCTGATGAGTCCATAGATAGGTTGGGGACAGCAAAATACCTGAATACCTTTGACCAGACATCCGGTTATTGGCAGATAGCCCTCACCTCATGAGCCAAGGAGAGGTCTGCTTTTTTATACCTAAAGGTCACTTTCAATTCAAAGTGATTCCCCCTTGGTTTGGAAATGCACCTTCAAACTCCTAGAGGTTAGTGAATAGAGTACTTCCAGCTCTGGAGGGTTTCCGTGCAGCCCACGATGATCTCATAGTTGTATTTAGCTTCACCTGGGAGGATCACCTGGTCCACCTCAAGGAAATGCTTCAGGCACTGTGGCAGGCATTACTGTTAAGGCTAGTAAGTGCTAGATAAGGCAAGGCTCCATTGTGTACTTGGGCCACCAAGTTGGTGGAGGCTATGTACAAACTCTCCAACACAAGACTTTTACAGGCCTGGTCTGGGAAGCTCCTAAGACCCAGACCCAAGATAGAGACTTTTCCTGGCCCAACTGAATACTACAGGAGATCTGGAAAAAGGTTATGGCACCTTAGTGGAACCACTCACTGAGCTGACCTCCAGGAAACAGCCCAAAAATATGATCTGGACTAACTAGTGTCAGAAGACTTTGGACACACTGAAGGAAGCACTGTGCTCAGGACCTGTCCTGACGGCACCTGACTACAGTAGGGAGTTCTTCGTTCAGACAGATGCCTCTGAACATGGGATTGGGGCAGTGTTATCACAAGTGAATAATTCTGGCCAGGATCAGCCAGTTGCCTTCATTAGTAGGCGACTCCTCCCAGAGTGCATCATTGGAGTGCCATTGCGAGGGAAGCCTTTGCTGGGTTTTGGTCCCTGAGGAAGCTGAGTCCCTACCTGTTGGGACTCACTTCAGAGTTCAAACCGACCACGGACCTCTTAGATTGCTGATTCAGATAAGAGGAGAGGGCCCTAAGTTGTTGAGGTGGTGCATTTCCCTACAGGGTATGGACTACATAGTGCAACACAGACCTAGAACTGACCATGCCAATGCAGATGGCTTTTCCAGGTTCGTTCACCTAGATTAGGAGAACCACCAGAACAAGGAGGGCATGTAAAGAAATGATTCTTTTTGTATTATCACCCCTCATGCTTTGGGACTCATGCTGCTGTTTTTTCGACTGAGAGTACACTGAAGACTGATAGCCAGACTTCAGTGTCTGTGCCCTTGCACTTAAACAGTTATGTCAAATAGGCTTATACCCAATTTGCCAAGATAACTTACCAGTACATCCCTAGTAAATGGTACCCAGGGCATGTAAGTTAGAGGGTCCACCCCGGGGATTGATCCACTCATTGTGCCACTCTGGGTGTGACACAAGTGAAACGAGACTCCCAGCTCGTCATCTGCAGGCTGGAAGAGCAGTTTAAACTGCTAGCCAAATTTTGCCATTTAAAGTAATGGCAAAGCCAGATTTCCCCCTGGTCATGTGTAAATCAGCCAGATGGCAGGCCTATCGAGTCTACAGCAGGGTTCAACATATTTCATGGGCAGAACATGTATTACATGTTCTGATAGTAAAAAGACAAAACTGTACTGAGTTACACGCTGACCCCTCAGCTGAGCTAACTCTGGAATGGTGGAACCAAAGTGGGTCATCCAAGGGATCAAACAAATCGTCACATTAAGCCCAACTTGATTCTCATACTGAAATGAATGTAACAAGTTATAGTGGGCAACTTTAGCAAAGTTGCAACCTTTATGCCTTTATTCCCCTATGCCCTTACCAGTTGCACACACGGTCCCCGAGACAGCTTTCTGCCCTCCTGGGGAGACGTGTTAATGACTCCAAGAAAATAATACAATGGAGGTCTGCTCTGAAAGAAGGTGTCATCTCCCTCCTGCAGGAAACCACATGATTGTTGGCTCAAAAAGCAAGCTTCAAAGGAGAAGTCACCTTTGAAGGGGCAAATGGGCCACACTTGGGAGAAGGGCTCCTTCAATGCTCAGGCAGACAGGCAGAGACTAGGCACAGGAGAGGGGAAAACAATTCCCAAACTGGTTTTCAATGGGCGTGTAGCCCCCTTGGTAACCACACCCCGGGGTTGGGCTAGGGAGCCTGACACGGCTGGAGAGGAGTCCTGCCAGATTAGAAGTGCGCAGAATGGTGCATCCTGGGATGCCCAGATGCCACTCTTGGCAGGAAGGGGTCATCAGGTGGGAAAGTATCTGGAAGTCCATTGGCTACCTGCGCTGAGGGCATTTTCTTCGAATAAGTAGGGCACCCCTTGCTCCTCAAACTCAGGTCTTGATTGGACTGGAAGAAGGAAAGCGAAAGGACTGCCCTGTTGCACAGTGGAACCAGGAAAAATGAGGTTGCACCATCGTGGATGGCACCTGCTGCACCTGGTGGCTAGCTAGGGTGATAGACTGTGCCCGCCGTGACCTGCTCAAGTCATCACTAGAGATCAGCCAAAGCCAAGAGACTGTAAGGGCCAGCTAGCTGGCCTCCTATTTCCAGCACAGGGACACAACAGCTTAGGAAGCCTGCCGAGGCAAATTGGTAGCCTAAAGTCTTCAAGCAACTGCCAATCGCCGCCGTGCAGCACCAGGGACCAGGGCCCGATGCACAAAGCTGCATCAGAGCTCACAGAATCCGGGAATGTTTTCAGAGTGTACCTGGGACCTCCTGAGGGCAAGTAATCGACCCTGGAAGGATAGGCCTGCAACAGCAGTACTGGGTGATGGGTAGTGGTGACTGGACTTCTGCCAGCACTGAGAGGACTTCAAGGGTGTTTACCCTGTGACCAGGATAATCTACCCTGTGATTAGTACCATCTTACCCCCTTCGTGGACTGAGGAGTAGTCACAGAAAGACCCCTGTCGACCGCAACGCATCAACAGCATCTTCAGCATCCTTCATCCCTTGCATCAGGACCACTCCCATAGGAAAGCCACAGCAGAGAAAAGAGCCCAGAGCAGACTGAAGACTGCTTCACCTGCTGAAGTATCTGTTCCTCAAGATCTTGCTGTTCCCCTGATTGGCTCCCCATTGGAGTTGGTTTCGTAAGGTGGCTCCATGTGACAGTCTTATGTCTAGCCTAAACGTTTTAACCCCTTCGCTGCAGGAGTAATTCCCCCGCTGTGCTGGGGGCAGAGGGGCACGCACAGCGCCCGCATGCTCATGGCGAGCTCCGCTCATCATGAGGCACGGCGCTCCGGTAGCTAAGCTCGTCACAGGTGCACCGGCTCCCGTGGAACGCTCAGCACAGCAGGGGAATTATCCCCGCGTGCGAGAGTTTCACGGCTCATTACGAGCTGAGTTCATCATGAGCACCAAAGCACCGTGCCTCATGACGAGCTCAGCCCGTCATGAGCATGGAAAAGGTTAATGAAAACATTTCTAAGTTTCAATTTCATTGAATTTCCCAATTTGTTTTTGCAGTTGATTGAAATGCTTTGAATTACTATACCTTGTAAATTCCATATCTCTGGAACCCTCTGGTGGATCTTTTCCATCCTGGTGTCTAAAAATACATGCACATACTGTCTATTTTTATAAATTGGCGTCAGATTTCTTTGGCGTTGTGTTGATTTCTTCTTCAATTGTTTTGGTGCTGTTTAAATGCTTTACACCAGTTCTTTTGTGTAAGCCTTACTGCTCACAGCTACCCAGGGTTGAGTTGAAAGCTTTACAAACGAAACCTAAGGGTCCTAAAGGGATTCATAAGTGTATTACGCAGAGAGGCCATACAACCACACCATATAATATATCCCATTTCCATGCAAGGTTTCACTGGTGAAATCAAGCAGCTATCTGAGGGGCACAGACCACATCTGTGTTTATGAGGGAGCAGAGATTGCCTTCAAACATTATCAATGCATGCTCCCTGCAAACAGTCAATGCATGGCTCAGGGTGGGCTGTACCTACATTCATTAAAACCAAGTAGTCTATCTGACTGCATTTGTACCAGGTGGGGCTACAAGAGCCAGTGGTTTGCTCACAATAATCAGGTTCAAGTTATCAGTGCAGTGTTGGTTATTTTGATGGTTAAGTTGGCATTGTTATTATTCAGTTTAGCATTACTGAGAAGCGTGTTAAAGATCAGATTGATGGTAGACTGGCTTGGGGTGTTATCGAACAACTTGGTGAGAGTGATCGGCTTGACTCCTAGTCAGTTTGGTGCTGTTACTGATCAGTGTGGTCTCTGCGATCAGTTGTGTTTAGTTAATGATCTTTTTGGTAGTGGTTTTATGTAGTTGTTTGGTGTTATTAGTGTGGTTGTTCTTGTGCTGTCACTGATTATGTTGACTGATCAGCTTGGTGTTGCTAGTCATCAAATGGTATTATTGAGGAGGTCTCAGTTAGAGGTGGGTTTGGTTAAGTTCCCTTGGTGATCGTTCACAGTGATTCTTGCTCACCTACCTTCTGTCCTAGCATCCCAGGAAGGCCCATACTGCCCTGCAAAGAAGAAGAGGAGGTTACACAGAGTAGACATGCATGACCACAGTTGACAATCTGTCTCACTGACCGTCTGATAAGTTCCATGCGCAGTAGTATTTATCCACAGTAAGTCTGAAGCTTTAAATGGTCCCTCATTCTTCAAATCAGTGATTCTCAGACACAGCAACAGAAATCATTGGACATATATCATTACCATGAAAATATATTCCTAACTAACTTTGCTTTAATTTTACCTTTAAAACGCGTCAGGTGATTACACTGTAAAAGTTACCCAGGTGTCTTGGTTCCAAAACAAAACACTCAGCTACTAGGGCTCACTACCAAGCCAAGGTTTAGAGCACACTGAGGGAGAGCTTGGAATATTACTCTCAACACATCTTGGGTGTAACGCTACACTCAGGGGTAGAATCATGCTCTAAATCAGTGATACTCAAAGTACGGCTCAGGGGCCGCATGCGGCCGGCCCTGCTGACATTCACATGCGGTCCCCTGCTCGATGGCCGCACTGGGCTGCATTTACTCGAGAGCGAACTAGCATTAACTACTTCGATGCTGATGACGGAACCGCTCCGTCATCAGCTGCGGTTGGGCTGTGCTGATGACGGAGCGGTTCCGTCATGGCCCGGCCGCCGCGCCTGCGCGGCGCGTTCTATTAGGCGGGCGGGGCCATGACGGAACCACTCCGTCACAAGCACAGCCCAACCGCGGCTGGTGACGGAGCGGTTCTGTCACCAACATGCGGCTGCCGTGCGGCCGCCCTGCCCTCTTAGTGCTGCGGCGGAATAGCCGCCACAGCGATGGGGTTAAATAAATGGCGAAGCGTTTATTTACAAGCTAACTGAAGTAAAGGAGAAGAAGTGAATAATGTATGCTGCAGCCCATAACTTAAAAAAAACAGATTCATTTTTGTAAGACATCTTGCAGCAAACATTTAAACATCAGACAAAATCTCTTCGAAATGCTAAAAAGTGTATTTATTTAGCACGCATAAGTGTTTCATCTTAGTACATCAGATTGTAACAGTGCATTCAGAAGTAATTATTTAAAAGTGAAAGTTTTCAAAAATGAACAAAGAAACATAAATGTCTACTCCGCCCTACAACAATGCCAATAGTGAACTTAGAGGCTAGTCAGTCAGTCAAAAAGCTTTATTATCTGTTGAAAACTATAAAAGCGAAAGATACATAATTACATAGGACAACCATTAAATCATGAGTGAGCAGCGTTGCAAAGTGTACATAGTTAAACAATACACCTAAGACAATAAATAGCGTTTAAGACAAATAAAAACAAATAAAAACAGGCCACTCGCAGTAGTGTTAAAGTTCCCTAGTAAAATACAGCAAGGTACTAAACAGTTATAACAGCTTTCTCCTTAATGTTGGCTCCTCTAGTACACCACATAGAAAACAGGCATCTAGAGGTTGCAAACACAGTCAAAGGGGAAGAGTCATATTTCAACAATCTGAACACATCCCTGTAATCCCTGAAACCCCTGGACTTGCATAACTGTAGGATCCATTTGGCTCTAGCCTTGGAGTACGAACAGCAGAAGAGCAGATCGTGCTGATCCGTCTCTTCTGCATGTTCACACCCCGGACATAGGCTGGATGCATGGTGAGCCAATGACCACTTGTTTGTTACTGCCGTCACTGGGAGAGATCCATGTCTAAATTGGACATACAATTTCTTCGCCAGTCGGGGCTGAATGTCGTCCAAGAATTTCTCAAAATTATACCTATCCTTGGCCTCGAGAAAACTGCTGGTCTTAATGCCATCTGGTCCATTCGAAAATGGTTAAGTGCTTTGACCAGCATCCTCTTAGAAATCAAGGCAGAAGAGGGTACCGGGGCAAGCCACAAGTCTCCCTTCCCCAAGGCCTGACATAGGTGTTTAACATGCTTTAGTCAAGGGATTTTTCCCATACCCCTTAGCGTCAATAGGTGACTAAGGGCCAGATGTAGGTAAAATAGATTTACCGATTATTAATTACCGAAAATTACCGAATTTTACCAATTCGGTAATTAATAATCGGTAAATCTGAGGGGTGGATATGTAGGTATTCCAGATGTGCTGGAATAACGAATCGGAAACATTCCGTATTTACCGATTCAGTAAATACCGAATCGGTAATGCCCATTCATTCCTATGGGCTTTGAAGCCCATAGGAATGAATGAGCATTACCGATTCGGTATTTACCGAATCGGTAAATACCGATTTTCACAAGGTGCAGGGGGTGTCACTTTGACACCCTCTGGCACCCCCAAAACAGGCTCGGGTGCCATGTGGCAGGCATACATGCCCTAAGGGCAGGTCTGCCTGTCACACGGCATAGGTGTGCATGCACACATGTGCATGCACACCGGAATCGGTATTTTACCATCAAATTGGATTTGATGGTAAAATACCGATTCGGTAAGGCCTCTGGGACTCAGAAGAGTCCCACCTACATCTGGGTGCCTCAGAATCGGTAAATTTACCGATTTTTTATTTTACCGATTCGGTAAAATTACCGATTCGGTAATTTTACCGATTCGGTAAAAAAATGCCCCATACATACCTGTCACCCATTTACCGATCGGTAACGGCCAAAATCAGCCGTTACCGGTCGGTAAATGGCCTGAAACGGCCACCTACATCTGGCCCTAGGTTCCTCCCGATAGCTTGAAAGCTCAGGTGTGGACCAGAGTCTCCTCCAATACATTAAAGGACGATTAGGGATAACTTCATGTATGGGGACCAGACCCAAGTCAAGGCATAGCGGAATCAGGGGTGTACTCTGTGGGAGTCTCAGTAGGCGCCTGGTGAAGCTATTCTCAGTGATAGAGAGCAAGGAGGTGTTGGCGTGGCCCCATAGCTCTACACCATAAATCGCCCCACCTCTCGCCTCTGCTTTATAAATTTGTACTGGTGGTCCCAGGATTTTAGATGAGCACTCATTGTGTACCTTTAAGATGCCCTCGTAGCTTCGACCAGCTTCATATTTGCCTTGGCTATGTAGGCCCCCCATTCCATCTTATCATTCAATGTTACCCCTAAATATTCGAAAGTAGAGACTCTTTCAAGAACCGTGCCATCCATGTGAGGAAGGGGACAGTTGGACAGTTTAGAATTAAAAACCATAAATTTGGTTTTAGTAAGGTTGATCTCCAGGTTTCCTAATCTACAAAAGGAGCAAAAAGCCTCCAATGTTCGCTGTATGCCCGTTGAAGATTTTGATAACAAAAGGGTATAATCAGCAAACATCAGGGCTGGTATCTTTCGAGCTGCCAAGCTGGGGGAGTCCAGGTCCCGCGCGCCCCAAAGATGTTTGATCAACCGATTAAGGAAAAAAGAGATGAGAATGGGGGCTAACACGCACCCCTGCCTCACTCCCTTTTCCACCGGAAAAGCAGCGGAAAGCTCCCCATTCCTCCCATACCTCACTCTTGCAAAAGTGCCCTGGTGTAAGGATTTGAATAATTGGCACAGATAGGCTGGAACACCCATCTCCAACAAAATCGCCCATAGCTTCTCCCTCTGGACCAGGTCAATTGCAGATCAAAGGTCTACAAAGATCAAATACAAGCTACCGGCCCCCATAGGCACCGTCTTCCAGTATACCAACTGTAATCTGAACAGTTGGTCAATGGTGGAAACTTTAGCGCGAAAACCCGCTTGAAGGGAGGTCAGGATGTGATGATCGTCCATCCAACACTGCAACCTTGATAGAAGAATGCGGGCCATTAATTTCTGCAAGACCTCAATAAGACTAATGGGGCGGTAGTTGACCGGGTCCAGTGGGGAAGCCTTCCTATGGATGGGAATGATCTCAGCCCCCAGACAAGTTGGGGGGATTTCCATACCAAGGAGGATGGTGTTAAAATATAGACACATATAAGGGACCCAAACCTCCCGGTATACGATCCAGACCAGGGGCCTTCCCTGTAGCCAAGCTTTTGAGGGCTCCCTGAGTTTCCCGCAGGATAACTGGGTAGTAATCAGGGTCTGTAGTGACCTGTAGGGATCACTGACATAATATCGAATTCACAAATATAGAATTACCAAAATATCGAAGAAAAAATATAGAATGCAAAAATATCGAATTCCTATCTACAAACAGGTAAGTACAAAAATATTGAATCAAAAATATAGTTTTAAAAAATATAGGTAGTCAAAATATCGATTTTTTTTAAATGTCTTAAAAGTATTTTAAAATTAATGAAATGATAAATATAACATTTACTATTCCCACTCCAGAGAGTGTAACAGTAGGAAAAGCGTTGGATAGTGTAGGGGTAAAAATTACTATTCGATATTAAATTACCTACCTTCAATTCGATATTTTAAACCACTATATTCTGTCCATTCGATATTTTGTCCATTCTATATTTTGACTTCGATATTTTTGTAATTCTATATTTTGAATTCGATATTTTGTCTTGTTACCGACCTGTAGATCTGGAGCAGGTATAACTAAATCTGCTACGGACAAAGTATTGGTGTGGGCGAACAGGGGCTTAAAGTGCGCTATCCACACATCTTCACTCAAGTTAGGTGTTATAGCACACAACCCCTCAGGTGATCCTGATCTAACCAAGTTCCAGAACGCCCTATAATCGCGTCCATCAAGGGCGTCTTTTATGTTTTCCCGTCTTCGGGCCTCCCATTCCGACTTGGACTCTACGATAATGCTTTTATAGGTGAGTCCAGCCCCTCTTATACTCTCAACTGAACCAGTTTTAACCTCCCTAACAAGAGCGCGTTTAGCCTCCCTACAGGATTTATTAAACCACTGCTCCTGATTTCTTGGCCGGGCCCTCCTATAAGCTGAGGTATAAAAGTAATCAACTAGGGAGGTAATTAAATAAGTATGGATGAGCTAAAAACGCCCGAAAATAGGTGGAATCATAGGTTGCCGGAAGATAAAAAGCCTCTGCTAAGGACGAGGCAACTTGTTGATAAAGCTCCGTTACTTTGTCCAGTGCAAATACAAACTTAGCCCACTTAATACGTCTGCCTCCTGCCACAGTAATTAGGTTGGGGTTTGAATAGAGATAGTGTTCCCTCACTCCAAGTTGACTGCCCAGTGTAGAATGTAGTTCTAGAGACAGGAGGTTGTGGTCGCTGTCCACCCTGTCAATTACAGTGACGGTCTTAATTTGGGACCACAATTCGACATTGACCATAATGTAGTCAATGGTTGTAGTTTTCCCCGCTCTATTGTAGGTGAGCTTCCCTGGGACGTCGGGAGGAAGTCTGCCATTACAGGCTCTAAGGGAATGGGAGACTAAAAGCTTATTTATCTGCAGCGCCAGTGGAATCAAGCGCTTAGCTGGATACATGGAGCACTCCTGTATATGCCATATTGAATCCTCCTCCACAGTTACAGACGGGATCCCCGCTAGAGGTTCAAAATGGCAATTGAAGTCACCTCCCAATATTCTGTGTGTAGGAGCGGAATACAGTGAAAGGAGTTCGTCGAGAACCTCAATCAGAAATTGAGGTTGGATAATCCATAGCCACCAGGGAACCTTTCCTGTGGGTAAAAATACCCTAGGGGAAGAGGGATAATTGGGCCTTGTTGACGGGGGCCGCCCCATTCGAGTATGTGGTTAACCACACCAGGATCCCTAGAATTAATGATCACACAATCCCCTCCAATATCTTTAACTTTATTCCCTATCCAACTAACTCTTCTGGTAATAGGATTTCCCCTTGTCCCGAATTCATTAGTGGTCTGGATTTGTTCAGCCAGAATATGATTTTATTCTTTAGCTCGGGAAACCTTTCTCCTCGCTCTTCTGACAGCGGTGAAACTCCAGATAGTATACCAAAAAGGGGACACTGTTCCTAATGTAAGGTGCAAAAGTCACCTATGCAAGAGGGTGCAATGCGCATGTGTTGGGGAGCACCATCTCAAACTTTACGCGTGAGCAGCAAGTTTGATTTCCTGAGTATGCGCAGTTATATTCTTGCTCAGACGGGAACTCCGGAAAGGGGTAACGCCCAGCATACCTGACCCCAGTGATCCCTTTTTTTAACTAGTTGCCGTGACTTTCCATCTAACTCACTCAGCAGACGCATTGTAGGGGTTGGTGCAGAGGCATCAGCACGCAGGGAATACGTGAGTAGCTTTCGCTAAACGGAAACGGGCAACACGCCCGAATTGAAGCTTCACAATACTTATCCGGGTCCCCACTTCTAAACTCCTGCTGAATTTTGTTATTTTTACAGCCCGGCATACTGGTGGTGTACAATGCTTATGCCAGCGTTGGTTTCCTCGACATGACGAGGTAAGCGTGCATTATGGGGCTATACCTGAAGGGCACCCACCATTGCTGGAAACGTTTGTATATTAAGTTTATTAGCGCTCTTTAGTCCTGATTACAGATCAAGCAGAGGTGCAAGCATGTCCCTGGGTGACTCCGCATCTTGAAATAAAAAGAGTGACTCTCTTTTCTTAAGGGGCCTAAACACTTGCACTTAACTATGTCATGTTGGGGCAAGGATACTTTTCGGTACGCAGCTGTATGTGGTTGTGTCTCATGTGTCTGTTGTAGGTATGGGCGGAAAATCCGTTCCGCTCGCGGATTTTGCGGATTTTCGGGAAATTCGCAATCCGCGAGATTCGCGAATCTCCCGCAAAATCCGCAAATCCGCGAGCAGCGGATTTTGCTCGCACTGCTCGCACTGTTCGCGTGAGTTCGCGCCCCGCGAATAAGTGCAAAATTGCAGAAATACGATCTTAGCAAAACTGAAAGTAACTACTTACCAGGTTCAAAAGTTCAGGCTCATCATTAGTAGCCATTTCCTGTAGTGCTTCCTGAGGGGCCCCTCCAGAGTTCAGTTGCCAGTTGAAACTATTATGTGACCCTGCTATGAACCTCAGAATAGTTACACATATGCCACAAAGGTCCTGAATTACAGCTAAGGGAGACAAGCAGGAGCCAGGCTGGAAGTTAAAATCCATTAATCAGCCCCTAATTCATTATTGTCAGTTGGGGCAGGGCAGGTGTTGTAACTAATTTTGCAACAATGAAAGCACTTAGCAAGTGCAAAAGATCACTAATCAGGGCGCACTAAGGAAGCAGGTGCCAGCTAAAAAAATATTCTGTGACACATTAATCAGCCCCAAATTAATTCAGGTCACTTGAGGCAGGGAAGGTGTGCTTTGCTTTGCCGAAAATAATGTACACTGGACAACCAGAGGGTGTGGTGATGAAACAGAGGGTGGCATGGGTGGGCCAGAGGGTGGCATGAGTAGTCAGAGAGTGGCAGTGGTGACAGAGAGTGGCAGTGATGAAGAAGAGTGTCCCAAACAGGCTGGACACGTAGAAACAACAAGTTCGCAAAACTTGCGACCCGACAGGTAAGTTCGCAAATTGCGAAATTGTAAAAACCCTCGCGAACTGGCAGAAACACGGGCGAACACAAAAAAAAAAATCCGCAAATTCGCGGGAATTCGCGGATTTTGCGGATTGCCAGTTCGCAAATCCGCAAAATTCGCGAACGCGAGATCCGCAAAATTCGCCCATGCTTAGTCTGTTGTTCTTTATGTTTTAAGTATTGGATGTGCACACAATGGTGGCACACTATGTAGCGTCAAGGTGTTCCTGATGTTGAAACATGTGGCCTACCCTGTATTGTTTTTCTTTTCTAGGTACTGATCAGGAGCGGTTCCACCATGCAGTTGTAGCCAGAAGCTGGGCATACAGGTTACTGCGCCGCCCTGATTTATGTGAGGGTATTTTTTAGTTGTCTTTCCCGTGCACCTTACACACTATAGCTCTGGTCCTGAAGAAGCTCCAACTGTCCTTATGGCAATAGAGGCGCGAAACATGTTGACCTATGTCGTTCTACCCCCGGGCATAGTATGTCATTTGGGCTAGATTTTAATCAGCAGTTGAGTCTGCTCCGGGTACACCAGTTTACCTTCGCTGCATGGTGACCCTCATTTTTTATATCACACTTGCACGTCACTTTATTACCTTCAATTGAACACGATAAACCCATCCCCCACACACCCACATGCATCAACCGGCAGTCCTATAAAAAGATCTCCGATAAAGAGACCCTTCAGGGGACCCGTAGGGAATTGCAGCGCCGGCCCTACGAGGAGCAACTGCCCGATGATGAAGCATGATACCTTTCGGGGTGTGTGAGGGCAACAGAGGTCAACAATATGGTTTTCCTATCACTGGTGGGGGCTGTTACCTAGGATTTCTGTTCTTTTTCTTCTTTTCCCTGTTTTTATATGGGTGACTTTTTGCACCCTCTTGCATGGGTGACTTTTGCACCTTGCATTAGGAACAGTGTCTCCTTTTTGGTATACATTTATAATTAAGGAGCATGGACACTGGACCTTAAAAAAACTCCTTTCTCCCCCTCTCTTTTATTGAAGCAAACTCCAGATAGTACCACCACATAAGGGGAAGCCTCAGGGGGTAGCTGGATACAAGGTAATGGTTTTTTAGGAATATTGGCTGGCTGAGAGGGGGTAGGCTTATGAGGTACCATCCCTCGGTTTGGCAAGTGTTTGTTCCTCCCTGTTGAGATTGGTAACGGGATACGGGGGCAAGAACTCTCTATGTTTGGCTGCCCGCTTGGGGGAATAGCGGGACGGGAAGGGGTTGGACCAATAGGATGGTTAGTCATTGTTGATGGGCCCGGCCTTTGTGCCCGGTTATCTGGTCGAGGGCCTTCACCTTGACTTCGATCTAGGGTTATCTGTTTAGCATTACCTACAGCCGAAGTCATGGAAATATTCCTAGTCGGCGTAGTTGGCTGTACGCTTGCACCACGGGGAACATCCTTTACCACAAATCTTTAACAACGCGGTACCGTTACCACGCAGGTTTTACAACGACTTGCACTGGAGGGTGCTGTAGGATAGGGAATAGTTTAAGTTACTATCCAACACCTTCCCTACTATCCACGGGGACTGGAGTTGGAATAATAAATTAAACTATTCCACTATCCAGGGCCCCCCAACGCAAGTCGTTGTAACGGCTTGTGTTGTAAAGCCTGCGTTGTAACGGTACACGTGGTAATACCATGCGTTGTAACGACATACATCCTTGCACCACTCTTGGTATTTATCATGGAAACAACTTTGTCAATTCTACTCATTAGAGTTTTAAACTGAGATTTGATAAGTTGTTCCATATGAGCTTGAAAATCGATTATTAAGTGGGTGGCCCACAAAGGGGGAGCCAAAGTGGAAAAGGAGGGCCCTGCATCAACCTGTGGGATATCTGAGGCAGGTGTAGTAGGCCTAGCGTTTTTTTTGTGGTTTAGGCTTCTTTTTTCTAAGGCAATTCTTAGGTGCCTTGTTAACTACCTGGCAGACCAAAGAGGAGAAGGTTTGCTGCAAGGGCCAGCCTCTGACTCAATCTGTGTGCACGGAAGGTCCGCAAAGGAGGTTGCCAACAACGAATCAGGTGAATTAGCTGTGGCTAAAGAAGCGTTCCCAGGTGGCGTGTTAATGGGCATGGCAGGTGTCAACGAAAGACGTCTTTCGGTGTTTTCTATGGCCGAAGCTACCACCCCTATTGTCTTTTGAAGCATTTTATCAATTGCAGTTAGGCTCCGGAGTGGGGTTTTTAAAATGGCTGTTTGACGTGTAATGGGGCGTGTGGTTGGGGGATTGCTTTTGCCCATGGTACTATGCAAAGGATTCACACTGAATATAGTCAAATGAAACACTATAGACAATATATGAGGACTAATTAGATTACAAATGGGAAGTGCATACAAACATACTGTGAATCATCAATTTATAGTTGTCACATTAGGTAGTATTGACTGACTAATTCCTATAAAAATTACCAGAGTTCACAATGTCCAATTCGACCACCTCGGCCACTGCCTTGCCCAGCCAAGTGGGATGGCCCTGCCCAGCCTCCTTCGGCCACCGACGGCCATAAACGGGCCTGCCCTTTGCCCGGGCTTTGCGGGGGCCGCGAGCCGCTATGTGGTGGGAGAAGGCGGGGCTAGTGGTCCCGAGGGCGGCTGATCCCAGTAGTTCTTCCCCTCAGCAGCAAAGCACACAAATGGCCCCAAACACTGTCCGTGGCTTCGAACGGCTCCCGCAAAGCGGGGGCCGCGAGCCGCTATGTGGTGGGAGAAGGCAGGGCTAGAAGGTGCGCAGGTGCGCGTGGTCCCGAGGGCGGCTGGTCCCAGTAGTTCTTCCCCTCAGCAGCAAAGCACACAAATAGTCCCAAACACTGTTCGCGGCTTCGAGCAGCTCCCGCGAAGCGGGGGACGCGAGCCACTATGTGGTGGGAGAAGGCGGAGCTAGAGGTGCGCAGGTGCACGTGGTCCTGAGGGCGGCTGGTCCCAGTAGTTCTTCCCCTCAGCAGCAAAGCACACAAATGGCCCCAAACACTATCCGCGGCTTTGAGCGGCTCCCACGAAGCGGGGGCCATGAGCCGCTATGTGGTGGGAGAAGGCGGGGCTAGAGGTGCGCAGGTACGCGTGGTCCGAGGGCGGCTGGGCCCAGTAGTTCTTCCCCTCAGCAGCAAAGCACACAAATGGCCCCATGTAAGTCTGTAAGTACTGACCCCTCCTTTATTCTTCTGACAGCAGGCATTCCGGGCAGCAGGGAAAGTGTGAGTTTTTAGTGAGTTTGAGAAAAAGGGTGGGTTTGGTGAGTTTAGGGAAGGAGCTGCTATGTGGTGGGAGAAGGCGGGGCTAAAAGGTGCGCAGGTGCGCGTGGTCCCGAGGGCGGCTGGTCCCAGTAGTTCTTCCCCTCAGCAGCAAAGCACACAAATGGCCCCAAACACTGTCCGCGGCTAGTCAGTTGTTATGTCGATCTCTTTGGGTGCCTGGGTTGTTTTATACATGGACGGCGTTATAGTTTCTTAAATCAAACACAAGAGATGCTTTTATACAGCGCATATCCTGACCACATGTATTTGATGGTGCTCTTACATGTGATGATGAGAAGAGAGGAGGCAAAGTGAAATAAATAAAACAATTGCCAAGGATCACTCAGTTTGGCCAGGTGGGGAAGCCGGGATTGATTCTAGGAATTCTGGTTTCACATTGTGCAATTCAGTTTCATTCCAATCAATAATGAAGTTACTTCTTTTTCACACTTGACTCTCCCAAGGTATTACTAGCCACCAGAAAAGGCTTACCTTAAGGTGTGGTAGAGCGATAGCGATTCAGATATAGCATAACAAAGTATAGTCAAATCTATGACTTTTCTAAAGACTAAGGGCTTACTTTAGAGGGCAGTATGGAATGGAAACCTCAGAATGACTCATTGAATTATTGACAACACCATGTACATGCTTCACTTCCCCAACACCAACCTTGCCTTCCCCCCATGTCCCCTCAAGCAAAGCCCCACTCCCACCCTGCTGGCATCAATGCAGCCCTTGGACACACCAGACACCATACTTTGTAGCCTCAAGAAAAATATTTACAAGTACCATTCTCTAAATGGTCAGTGGAGTACACTTTTTCCTCTGATAATTGCACACTGGAATAGTGTGATTCTTCGGCTCTTCAGCCATTTCCTTCTCCCACTACATAACCCACATACTACATCTCTCTCCCTTTCTACTCCTGATTACTTGTGCCTAGGACTAGATAAGGTAGTATTCCCACCCTAGTGAAATGTTGCAGTCTTCATTGCCTGGCTTTGAAGGTGTATGGAAAGAGTCACTTACTTGCAACAACAGTAGTCCAGCTTTGGTATCTTTCATAGATTAACAAGCTGGGAGTCCCATGCCAATACTACCTCAGCAGTATAATGAGCAGTTTAATGTTAAACATAGCCGTACAGTAGTTTTTGGTAAATTAAAGCTGAACAAAATAGTAATATCTTTGGCCGCGGATATTTCGTGGCGGTTTTGCAATGATGCAGAATCCCAAAGAAGCATCTCATGGTGATATCACTGAGGCAGAATCCCAAAGAGGCATCTCACTGTGATATCACTGAGACAGACTCCGAAGGAAGCATCTCATGGTGATATCACTGAGACAGAATCCGAAGGAAGCATCTCACTGTGATATCACTGAGACAGACTCCGAAGGAAGCATCTCAAGGTGATATCACTGAGACAGAATCCGAAGGAAGCATCTCACTGTGATATCACTGAGACAGACTCCGAAGGAAGCATCTCAAGGTGATATCACTGAGGCAGCATCCCAAAGAAGCATATCTTCTTATCAAAAACAGTTAAACATAGCCTCCTACTTCCTGATGATAAAGCTTCTCAGAAGTTACCTGGTCTCCTTTTGCACCCGGGTCACCCCGTTCTCCCTTGATTCCCTAAAGAACAGCAAAAGAAACAAAATGTTAGTTCACAACACAAAAAAGTTGCTTTGCAGCACTGATTGAGGCGCTACTCACTCCTTCAATGCTGTAATGTCACAGGTGAGCCACTGGCTTTGAGGACTACATTAGAACAATGTACTTGTGCTTAGAAGCTGGGCACTAATGCTGCTTCACCGTGAATACCCCTTGATATACCCAGTACATTTTCAGCAGACTGACATCCGAGCCATAGATTTTACCTGGCGTTCACTGAATATGGAGAAAATGGTCTAAAGCCAACCATTAATTCCTAAAAATAGGTAGACAGCGGACAAGCCTATTGTGGGTCCATAGATATGGCAAAGAGAGTGACGTCTTTCAAGAAATAAAACATCCGACCAATGATCAACCCGCCAGAAACCGCTCCACAATGCACGCCTTAAAAATAGATCCCGCAAATCAAGGATGAACACAGGCACATGAGAAGCAGAAACACTTATAGCGCTTAAAAAGCTTGCAGCCAAGAAAAAACAAGTTACCTGTAACTGTGGTTCTCCAGCGTTGGTATCTTTCCTAAGTTCCAATCCGGCCCACCCTCTTCCCAGAATAGAGACTCATCCAAGCACTGCGTGTATCATTATATAGTTCCACTCTTGGTGTGAGGTAGAGAGCACATTTTCACCTCATTGGCTGGAGTTTGGTCCCTTTAGAATGAGGTGGATGTACTAACAAAGTGGCAAATTTCTATGGCCTTTCAGTTGTCAGAAGAAATTAGTTAGTCACCTGTAACTCCAGCTCTCCAACATGGATATCTTTGATATATTCACATGCTTGAATCATTTCCCGTCATCAGGCTTGGAACCCCCGGTATATTAAAACAGCAGTATACGGCATAAAATGGCCATAGGCCTCAAACGTCACTGTACATTTAACCCCTTCCAGGCTCATGACGAGCTGGGCTCGTCATGGTGTAGCCTCCTCGCACACTGATGACGAGCCCAGCTCGTCATGTAACATGGGTTTTTTTAAATCTCAGCATAGGTGCTGAATCCCACTAGCGCGCATGTGGTTAAAAGCACATCCACCTCATTTAAAAGCAACCAAACTTCAGCCAATGAGGTGGAAACTTAAGCACTGATACTCCCCCTAGAGACTACAATAGCACAGACTTCAAAGCGCAAGTGTGTGAATAATATTGGGTGACTCTGACTTGGGAGCATTAAGGGTTGCATCTAAATATCTAAAAGATATCAATGTTGTGGAACTGGAGTTACAGGTAAGTAACTAATTCCTTCTCCAACATCGGATCTTTTCAATATTCACATGCTTGAATTAGAATAGCAAGCAGCATACATTATAATACATAATAAAGCGGTAAGCAGGCTCACTTTTACCAAAACAGGTTTTCCTGGACTGCCTATCGCACAGATGCACACGCTTCTGCATCCATGTCTAGGCAGCAGTGCTTTGTGAATGTGGCCGGCTCTTCCAGGTAGCTGCACAGCATATGTCTTTCAAGGGCACCCGGCATAGCGTGACGCAGTTGATGCCATGCTCCTGGTGGAATGCACCCTCACTCTTCCCTGGAGTGGGCACGTGCCCGTGGCATGACAGAAGGAAATACAGGACGAGAGCCAACAAGCTAGCCCCTGCTTGGACAGGGGATGGCTTGGTCTGGGCTGTTCAAAAGACACAAACAACTGCTCGGAAGTATGGTTGTCCTTTGTTTTGTCTACATAGAACCAAAGGCATTTATGGCGCTCCCATGAATGTAACAATCATTCTGCTGACATAGATGGATTTGGGAAGAAAGACTGAAGAGTGACAGGTTCATTTAAATGGAAGTTAGTAGGAACTTTGGGTATCAACTTGAAGTTGGGTCTCAAGATTACATTGTCCTTTGGGAACCTAAGGAAAGTTTCCTTGGTAGTGAATGATAGAATCTCTCTCACTCTCTTGACAGTGAAGAAGCACTGTCTTCCATGAGACAAATTTCAAATGTGTCTTATGTATTAGTCTGAAAGGAGGCAGCATCAACTGACTGAGGACAGTATTAAATTCCCACGGAAGTGATGGATGACGAAATGCTCTAAAGAACCCATTCATAAATTGTTTCATGACTCTTTGGGAGAATAAAGAAGATACTAACTACTCAGTTCTCATACATTTAAAAATTGCAGCCAAATGGACCCGAACTGAGGAGTCTTTAAGTCTAATATTTACTAGATTCAACAAATATTGAACGATTTGATGAGGTTTTATTCTCCGTGGATGATGACCATTACCCCTGCACCATATGCAGAAACGCTTCCACTTGGCGGTGTAGGTCTTTGTGGTTGCTGGAGCTCGAGCTTGTGTCAAAATATTTCTTCAGACTTTAAGTGGATCTTAATGACCAAACTCTAGGTGGGTCGGTATCATGCTGTCAAGTTCCGCAATTTGGGATTGTGAAGAAAAATCTCTCCATGATGTCGAGAAAGAATCCCGGGATGCAATTTCAGAACAATGGCAGGACATGTTAATAACTACAGTAGTTTGCTGCACCAAGATTGGTGTGGCCACGTCAGAGCAATGAGGATAAGAGTGCAATGATTTATCTTTGCCTTCTTCAACACACTGGTGATCAGAGGAAATAGAGGAAAAGGATTAGCAAAGATTTTGGACCAACTGATCGAAAGTGCATTGGTCACTGTTCCTGGGTGCCAAAATCAGTTTCTAAATCACAGGCATTTGCTGTTGATCGGAGAGACGACCAGATCGATTGTGGCATGACCCCGCTAACAATTTGTCTCACCCACTTGTCCTATATTATTTGTTGCCACACTAAAGGAAAATTACCCCACCCAACCTTTGAGTGCAGGATGGAACAGGGGCAAAGATGGAGACCCAAGCTCTCTTCTGATTGTCATTGTTACGTACTTGTGAGGAATTTATCTTTCTCCCAGCAGATCTTACATAAGGTCGTCTTTGATTCTGATTGAAGAAGTATCCCTGACCGCATGTGATTTGTCTTTTGAGAGTAGCATGTGCGTCCCTGCCCTTCATATTGGTCAAATCCAACTCTGAAATTTTCATATCTTCAAGAGCCATGAAAAGTAGATGTTCCAAATCTATGGTATTGTAAAAGTCCCAATGCTTTTGCGGTGTTACGGTCAGTTTTAAGACTTTGTACAGCCTCATCAACATGCTAACCAAAAGGGCATGTCCAAAATCTTAGATGGGACCTCAGGATGAAAGGCTGTGCATTTTAACCAACCTTGCCTTTAAAGTGCAGTACCTCCTGGATGGTGGCTGAAACCTGTGTTTGAGACGGCCATCGCTGCATCAATAATGTAGGATGAGGTTAACTGTCCTTCTTTAACCCCTTCACTGCGGCGGCTATTCCGCCGCAGTGCTAAGGGGGCGGGGCGGCCGCGCGGCAGGGCCGTGCTGGTGACGGAACCGCTCCATCACCAGCGTCGGTTGCGCTGTGCTTATGACGGAGCGGTTCCGTCATGGCCCCGCCCGCTCAATAGAACACTCAGCGCAGGCGCGGAATTCGCGCCGCGCATGAGCGGCGGGCAGGCAATGACGGAACCGCTCCGTCATCAGCACAGCGCCACCGCAGCTGATGACGGAGCGGTTCCGTCATCAGCACTTAAGGGGTTAAAGATAACTCGTACCATTTTCTTCTTATCCTCAGGTTCAAGCTCTCATGAATGAGCAATGTCCTGACACATCTGGCAATCATAATGGCCTGAAATTGCCAGGGCATTTTAATTGAAGTTGCTGGCATAGATGAGACTCTCCTACCCAAATTATCAGTTCTTCTGCTGTCCTTGTCTGATAACCCAGATGATTGTGTAATTGGGGCCTTAGTTCTTTGCGCCGCTGATAAAATAACTGACTCTGTTTTAGTATGACCAGTGAGGCAAGCTGGAGTCAATTTTGAAACCCTATATTTCTTGTCCAGACGAGGCATTACAGCTGGAACCGTAGCCAATATCTTCATTAATTTTAGTCCAGCTGACCAATCTTAAATTGGTATATATTTTACAGATTTCCGTAGCTACTCTTTGAAGCCATACAGAAAACAGTTTTGATCTACAAACTCCATTGATAGGTTAAATATCTTGGCAGCTCTTTCCACTCGGGAATGGAATTTAAAAATATAATCTGACAAATCTTGCGTATTTGGCTTTTCATCCATTCCACTTGGGAGATCAAAGTTTAACCTAATATCATCTTGTCCTCCATTGTCCTGAGGAAGCTCACCTTCCTCTTCATCCATAGCTGAATTAATGGAATCCCCATCTCTACTCCTAGGTGTAAAAGAAGGTTCCTTTGGTGGTGAAGGATGAAGTGGTGGCAAAGGTTGCTTAGGTGGTGACACTAGTAAAGGAGGAGGGGGTGGTACAGTTGGTGCAGTCGGTAACTGTGAGGATTATTATTAGTCTGCTTTTGTGGTACCAACTAATTAAAAGTCTCCATCATCTGCAGCAAAATAGCCAAAAAGGCCACAGCCACTTGAATCACATCTGGTTCACTACACTGACAAGAGATGAATTTTATTGATGACTGTAATTTTATGATTATTCTTTTTCGCTTCTTTGTATTTTAATGAATTCCTTAAATTTTTTGTATGTCTTTATGTACTTCTCCTTTCTTAAAATTCAATAAAATTTTACTGAACTAAAAAAAAGTCTCCATCTTCTGCAGCAAAATAGCCAAAAAGGCCACAGGCACTTGAATCACATCTGGTTCACTACACGGACAAGAAGGTCTCTATCCCACAGAATGTCTAGGGAGTTGAGGCGGGTGTTGAATCTCGACCCCATACTTCTGAAGGTCCCAAGATGCTTGTTTCCAGTCCAGGGAAGACATGGCTTGGCATTTCGGGCTGGACTGTTCCCATGAGGCACAGGCTCAGCCTGATTTGCATATGGCCATGTCTCAACTGGGGTGGTGGAGTGAGCTAAAGAATGATGATGGATTAAACCCAGATCAGTTGACTGGGGGTGAGTGCTTGCAATGTTCAACACTCCGTCCATCATCCCCTTTGGTTTTGCTTCAGTCGGTACAGCAGCCTTCTATGTAGTCACTCTAAGAGGTGTAGGAGATCCATGACCCACCACTCCGGAGCATGGAGATTCATTCTGGCTTTCAAGCTTGAGGATCACTGTTGCCAGTAGGGGAATCAGAGGAAAGGCACAACAAAATGTGCTTGACCAGTCATTCCACGGGTCATTCCTCAGTGTGCCTGGCTCGAAAATTCTCAAGGCGAAACTTGGGGCGTTTCTTTTTTCTCCGTCTGCAAAAAGATCTATTTGAGGAAACACCCAGTTGCAAAAGATGTCATGAAGAATGGAGTAATTTCATACCCACTGGTGATTTTCTTGAAAGCTTCTGCTGAGTTTCTGCTTGAGCATTCTGGACTCCTGGTAGATGCACCACTGCAATCCTGAGATTCCTGAATATTAGCCATTTCCAGATTGTTCGTGCTTCCAGAGACAGAGGTGTGGATTTTGTTCCTCTCTGCTTGTTCGGATAATGTATTGAAGTATTGTCCATCTGAACAAGGAGACAATTCACCCTAAAAGATGGGAGAAAAGCTTTCAGGGCTAGATGTACAGCCCTGAGCTCCAGAAAGTTGGTGTGGTAAAACTGTTCCTTCTGAGATCACATGCCTTGAATTTGTAGATGGGCTATATGAGCACCTCAACCTGTAAGCGAGGCATCAGTCACTATCGTTTGGGTCATGAAGTCTTGATGGGAAATCATTCAATTGAGTAGATTTTCTGATAGGCACCACCAGCTGAGTGATTACTCGGTCCTCACATCTTCCTGAGAGCTGATCCTATTGATCTTCTAGGCACTGTGCTAGAGGCCACCTGTAAAGATGTGCATTCAGGTTCATAAAAATGCATGATGCCATTGATCCCCGGAGAGAGAGGAGTCTTGTTTTGGTGTTGGATGGGCTATTGGCTTCAGACTGTGAAATTTCTGAAGGAAACACTTTTGTGTGTACTGTATCGAGGACTCCACCCAGGTACTGTAGGGATTGAAATGGGGTCCAGATAGATTTGTTTTGATTCAGTCCCAGATGACTGAGTGATGACATCCAGATGATAATGTTGACTTGCTTGTTGATACAAAGATGCCTTGATGAGTCAATCATTTCATTTTTCAGAGGTGCGCTGCTATACCAGCCGTACATTTGGAGAAAGTCTGTAGTGCAGATTTGAGATTGAGTCAAAGGACCTTGTATTGGTAATGTATGTATGACGTTACAACGCATACTTTTACAACGCATACCTTTACAACGCATTTTTTACAACGCAACATCCATTACAACGCATTCCATTACAAAGCATGCCATTACAACAAATTTTTAAAAACTACCTTTACAACGCATTACCTCCTCGTCAGCCCTCCCCGTCCCAGTCCTAACTACATGAGCATAGCTCCTCCCACCAGAAACTCCCAAGCAACTTGAAACCCATCCCTTCCCTCCAGGCCACACCCATACCCTGAGGCATATAACCCTATGACCTGCCAATCAACAACCTGTTTGTTTTTTCTGCGGAATCACTTCCGAGCAGTCTTCGTCTAGGGGGGCACTGGATGTGACCTTTGGCCTGGCTGGTCAGGGTCTTAAGCCTTCTGGGGCTACCCTCAGCCGTTGGCTACGTTGGGCTGTGGGTGCTGCGTATGAGGCCTGTGGTGTGTTGGCTCCTGGGGCTGTTCGGCTAACGTCGACTCGGGGGGTGGCGGCTTCCTGGGCTTGTTTTCAGGGGGCTTCCATGGCTGAAATCTGCAGGGCTGCTACCTGGAGTTCTCCGCACACCTTTATGTCCCATTATCGTTTGGTGGTTGGGGGGACTGATTCTGCTGGGTTTGGGGACGCTGTGTTGCGTTCTACTCCGGTGGTGTGACTTTCTGTGCTTTAATAAAGTCTGTTTTTTGCTACTGAGTGAAGCCGATTATTGCTTTGGTATCTGCTCATGTAGTTAGGACTGGGACGGGGAGGGCTGACGAGGAGGTAATGACCGGTTACTCACCGGTAATATTCATTACTCCGAGTCGTAGCCCTCCCCGTCCCAGTCCAGGTTCCCATCCCTCCCTCCCTGTTTCGGCTTCTTGTGCTTGTTGGGTACAGGTTGTTGATTGGCAGGTCACAGTGTTATATGCCTCAGGGTATGGGTGTGGCCTGGAGGGAAGGGATGGGTTTCAAGTTGCTTGGGAGTTTCTGGTGGGAGGAGCTATGCTCATGTAGTTAGGACTGGGACGGGGAGGGCTACGACTCGGAGTAATGAATATTACCGGTGAGTAACCGGTCATTCCATTACATCGCATACTACTTTTACAACGCATACCATTACAACGCATAACATTACATTGCATGTAAGGTAAGTATTGGATAGTGTAGGGGTAACAATTACTATTCTAACTCCAGGGGGATGCAATAGTAGGGTAAGTGTTGTATAGTGTAGGGGTAAAAATTACTATTCTAACTCCAGGGGGTGCAACAGTAGGGTAAGTGTGGGATAGTGTAAGGGTACTATGTGTTTTAATGCTATGCGTTGTAATGGTATGCAATGTAATGACTGCGTTGTAATGACATGCGTTATAGTGGTATGCGTTGTAGTGTCATGTGTTGTAATGGTTGCGTTGTAATGGCATGCGTTGTAATGGATGCTGCGTTGTAAAAGTTTCATTGTAATGGTAGTGCGCTGTAATAGTTGCGTTGTAAAGGTTGTTTCCCATCGGTAATGGTCCCTTCTTACAGTGACCTTGGGAATTTTCAGTTTCTTGGCTTTCCGGATGTGAAAATAGGCAACTCATAGATCTATTGAACATAGCAAATCCCCCTAATGGAGTTGTGGGTAGATTAGATGAAGAGCCAACATTCAGAATTTTTCTTTGCAAACCCACTTGTTCAGCTTCTTGAGGACTAAAATGGGTCTGTACTTGTTTTTCAGTCCTTTCTTGTTCTACAGGAAGTAACGTGAATAAATTCCCATTTCTTTCAGGTGAGACAGGACCTTTTCCACCACATATTTCTGCAAGAAGATGGAGACTTCTTGTTGCAGTTTTTCCCAACGGAAGAGGGAGGGTTTCTTCGGTGGAATGGATGATGGAGGACACTTGAATCTGAGGCAGTATCCTTGTTCCACAATATTCAGAAACCATTGGTCCATGGCTATTTTTTGCCACTCTTGTAGATATGATGTTACACTTCAACCTACCACAGTTGTTAGTAGAGAAGGGCGAGGATAAGTCTCGTTGTTTGCCACTGCTTGGTTCAGTTGCTTGCTGCCCTTGACTGATGGCCTTGTTGCTGATGTCTTTGTGGCTGTTGAGATTGGTGTTATTTTCCTTGAAGTCAACGAGGGGTTTGAACCCACTGGTGGAATTATCCGCAGTCATAGGGCTTGTAGTAATGTCTACTATATTCACATCTTTTCTCAAATCCAACAACTTTCAGTGTGTCAAACTCGGATTTCATATGAGACATCTCATTGTCAGCATAAGAACAAAAATAAGGTGTTTCCTGAAAGTAGCAGGTTCATAGTTCGGTGCTGGGCTCCAGGGTCAAGCCTGTCTGTCCGAGCCAAGAAGAGCTTTGAAATGCTAGACCATGACAGCAGCCTTGCGGTGCTAGTGTGGAGGAATCAGTTGCAGAACTGATGATCTGATTCAACACCATCATGTCTTCATTTAAAATGTTTTGGAAATCCTAATGTTTATCTCTGGGAAGATCTTCCAGGAATTGTTTAACATAATCCCAGAAGAGTCCTATCATAACACCCTAGGAGAGCAGTTGTGCTAGCAGCTTTCATCAAAACAGCAAGGGTCCTGCCAACAGAATCACATTTTTTACTTTGCTTATCAGGAGAAACAGTAGATGATGAAGATGTGGCATGTAGTTTCCAAGCAGCTGAGACAGTGATGGAACCTGGTTTAGGATCTGAACGAAGAAAGGAGGGATTCTGATCCAAAGGTCTGTATTTTTTCTGCAGGCGCGATCTTGTAGCCTCATATCCATTGGTGTCAAAAAAAGTTCCATTGCTGGTTCTAAAAGACTTGGAATGATAGGAAGTAATTGCCTTGTTTCAGAGGTTTGATGGAGTGTTTCAAAAATTAACAACGTGAATGTTGTTGGAGTCGGTAAGTCAATATTTGATTCTTTATCAACTCTACTGAGAACCTCCTGGAAGGTGTTTGGATCATCCACAGGATATATTTCCGCTGGAGGTGAATCTATTAAAGTTGGTGAGTATTGTCCTGAAGAGGAAGTGGTATTTTGAGATAGTGAGAATTTTGAACTGGATGAAAACTATCTTCTCTGCCTTTAGCATGAACGTCTGGGAGATCTTGAGCGACGATGGTGGTGGGATCTCTATCTTGACCTTGAACTAGACCTATTGTTGCAAGGTTTAGTGTGACAGGCTCAACACCCAGGGTGTTTTGGTGTAGGTGTCACGGGTACATCGTACTGTGGTGGCAGAGAAGGAATGTCTGGCGGATCTGGCAAAAGAAGTACAGCTGGAATCGCTGGTTATGGAGGAGGAGGCGGAGAAGGAGGAGGCAGAGAAGATGAAGGTGGAGGAGAAGTGGATTCCATAAGAGCCTGAGGAAGTTTTGGTGAATCTGGAATGGTGAATGGAGAAGTTGGCCAGGATGGACAAAAGGCTTGTGAGTACTCTGAGCAAGATTCTGATGGAAGTCTATGCACCTTGATCGAAGAAAGCCACTCTGCTGTCTTGGTCAGAGAAGTTGTATGATGTCTGGACACTGAACCATGTCTCAAAGTCGTATGGTGTGTCGACGTTGAGGGACCTCTCGACATCGATGGTGCTCTCCTCTTCGATGTTGTGTATGTTATCAACGTCAAACCAGCTCTTGGAAGTGAGCACGTAGGTACTATACCTCTTCTCGACGTCGATGTGCTCAACGTCAAACAGGAGAATCGTTTTTTAACAGATCTTCTCCTTTTGGATCTCCCTCCGCGGGAGTACTCATAGCGTGACCTAGGGCCAAGGAAGAGAAAACAACATCTCTTCCCCTTTCAGAAGTCTCTGCAGCCATGGATTCTTATCTTCGGCGGTGCTTCACTTAGCAATGGAGGCAAATCTTCTCTCTCTCCCTGGGGAGGGTCTTGTAGTGCCGACACGTTTGGAGTCCTAACAGTCTGGCAAACAGAAGATACAAATCCTGTTTGGCTCTGTTTTTTGTCATTTTCCTATTACATTCTGGGCATTTCACAAAAAGAGATGGCATTTGGCGAAAACATTTATATATTTCCTGTCAGGAAATTATGAGAAAATACTTTATGCCCTAAAGGACGTCGAGTAAATCAATGTGAGAGAAAAGTGAGAACTCTCTGAAGAAAAAATCTTTTTAAAAAGCTGATCTCTACTCTAGGATCCTGTCAACAGGAGCCAGAAAAAAGAGCTGAGTAAACTGCTAACTGCAGGGCATGATGGGACACTTGAGGTCAAGGGGCCTTTAACGACACAGCGTCCTACTCTCATTGTTTTAAATGCTGCACCCTATACAGCTACATTTCCATTTATTTGGTATTTCCCTATCTCTCACTTTAAAAAGAAATAAAAAGAGTTTGTGAAAGAAGATTTTTTTTAAAAGTAACTGTTCAATTATTTCTAGTGACTTTGAAAGAGTTATGTCTTTTTTCTTCCAAATTTCAAAGTAATGCAATGTAATTGGCAATATAGTCTGTTTTTAAGACTGCAACATTTTACATTTGTGTCATATGTAATTCCTGGCCTTTCCAAAATAAGGCAAAGAAAATGTGACTTTGAAAGACCTGCTCCGGAATCTCCGTACATGGGTGGTACTATTCATTGCTTATGATTATCACTGGATATTCCCTAGGAGAGAATGTTCAGAGTTAATGTTCATTTAAAGGAGGACTCACTCACACAGGTAGTGCAATAGAAATCTGAGCTATAGCAGCTTCTGGGAGGAATAGGTGTGCTTAAGACTCCACCTCAATGGCAGCTGTTTGGGTGCTTTTAAATGAGGTGGATGTGCTACTAAATGTACAATGTTATTTCAGGCCTATGGTAGTTTTACACTGTAGACTGCAATTTTAATGTGACAGGGATTTCCAGTCTGATGACAGGGAATGATTCAAGCATGTGAATAGATATTAGATCAAAGGTTGGAGAAGGATAAATTGCTTACCTGAAATCATAGTTTTCTTCCAGGGAAATACCCATCAAAGTCATAAGGACAGAAAAGGCAAAACAATGCCCAAATTACATCAGGGTTTTCATTTAAAAAGCCCCATAACTACTCAACATTTCCGTAATACAGCAAATAAGACATTAAAGTGTAAGAACACAGCCTATATTTGAAAGGAACAAACAATGGAACGGAGGTCAGTGTTAACCAATAGGCTCCATTGTAAACAGAACATAGAATACTGGCACCGTGACTTCAAGACTTCACAGTACCCCCTGCATCCTATCATGCCCCACAGGTGACAGTTAGGTCAGGTCTTTATTTACAGTGACATGAACATTCAGAATATTAACAATATATTTGCGGTGGCTTTTTGTATTCATCCGGGGAGGAGGGAGGTTGCTCTGAGTTAGATGAGTATTCCCCGGAAGAGAACAAGGATTACAGGTTAGCAATTTATCCTTCTTTTCCAGGGGATACTCATCAATAGTCATAAGCACTGAATCAAGTAGCTAGCCCACCCCACACACATGCGGACGATTAGAATAATTTAATAGCAGTTCGAAAATAAATCATCCAAAGAGTTTTCTTTGAGCATCTGACTGAGTGTCAGAGTCAAGACAATAATGCTTAGCAAAAGTGTGTACCGATAGCCATGTTCCACCTTGCAAATTTCCATGATGGGTGCATTTCAGAGCAGCAGTAGCCACCTTGCCCCTCGTAGAGTGAGCTTTTGGTTTCGAAGGCAGGCACTTATTGGATAACTGTTAGGAAAGCACTATACAAGAGATTATCCACCTAGAGATGGGTTGCTCAGAAGAAGCTATACCAGTTCTCATTGGACCATAGTCGATAAACAGGAGGTTAAATTGTCTGATATCTTTTGTTTTGTTTAAGTAGAACTTAAGGACTCGCTTAAGATCTAATGAGTACAAAGCCCTCGCCACTGATGTGGAAGGGTTAGGGAAAAATGTTAAAAGAGAAAGGTCTGATTAATGTGGAAATCAGAAATCACCTCAGGAAGAAAACCTGGAAGTGTTCTCATGACGTCCTTGTTTGAATGAAATACCAGATGGGGCTCTTTAGCAAAGAGCCTGGATGTCACTGACTCTATGTGCTGAAGTAATAGCAAACAGAAAAGCTGTTTTTCAAGTAAGGTGATGTAAGGAAACAGTGTGTATTGGTTCAAATGGGGGGCGGGGGGTCATTAATTTTGAGAGCACCACATTGAGTTTCCACGGAGGGGGAGGTGATCTTACCGGGGATGGTATACCTTCTTTAAGCCCTTCAAGAAATCTTTGACCACAGGCATTTGAAATAAGGAAACCTGCGTGGGAGACTTTCTGTAGGCAGTAATGGCTGCAAGGTGTACCTTTATAGCTGAAAACTGGAGACCAGTCCTTGCTAAATGTAGAAGATAATGTAAGATTACACTTTCTCGGCCCAAAATTGGATTATGACCATTCTGGGCACACCACAAATAGAACCGTTTCCACTTGAATGCATATGATTTTCTGGTCTCAGTCCTGTGAAGGACCTAAGTGACCATACTGGAGGAACTTAAGAGCCGTGTTGTCAGGCGCAGTGAGGGCATGTTGGGCTGGAAAATCTGTCATCTGAACTTGCAAAGGAGATCCTGTCTGTATGGCAACCTCTTGACTGGTCTTTACAATAGGAGTAGCAGGTCTGGAAACCACCACTGGCAAGGCCTTTTCGGTGATATAAGAATTATTCTGGTCTTGGACCTGTAGAGCTTGTTGATCACTGTAGGAATCAATGGAATAGGGGGAAATGTGTAGAGAAATCTCCCTGACCAGTTTATCAAAAGGGTATTCCCCTTCGTTCCTGATTGGGAGAACCTTGATGTGTAGTCTTGGCATTTTTTGTTATTTTCCTCTGCAAACAAGTTGATTTGTGGTTGCCACCATTCCCAAAAGATGTCTTGTGCGACAATTTGTTTAGAAAGCATTCATGAGCTTCAGCAAAGTTGTGACCAATATAGTCTGCCTGGGTGTTTAGTGTGCCTGGCAGGGGGATGGCGGATATTGTCAAACCCTTCGCAATTAGCCACTTGCAGATGGAGTGTGCTTTGAGAGATAGTGGACAAGACCGAAGTCCTCCTTGTTTGTTCAATTAAGGCATGTGGTCAAGTTGTCTGTTTGAATCAGAAGAGAGCTTCTCTTCATGGATGGATAAAAAAAACTTGAGAGGTGGACTGTCCTCAGCTCTAGCATGTTGATGAGGTACAGCTGCTCATTGTCCAACCAAAGGTCTTGAGTTTGTAGAGTGCCCACGTGACCTCCCAAACCAGGAGGAAAGCATCCGTAATAAGAGTCTGTGTGGAAAGTTCCTAGTAAAAGGGAACTCCTACCATTAGTTGCTCAATCTGCATTCGCCACGTGAGGGACTGTCTGACATCTTGTGCGAGAGCGCCTTTGTCCTCCAAGAGGTCCGAAAACTGAGACTACTGATCTCCCAGAGTTTGTTGTAGCAGCCTCATGTTTAACTTAGCATTGGGGAAAATAAAGATGCAAGATGCCATCGACCCATGCAGACGCCACTTGTCTGCCCAATGGATGAGGAGTGTGGGGGAGAGTGTAACATTTCATACTGATTGAAGATAATCTCTCCTTCGGAGAATACACTCTTGCATGTTTTGGATATAGAGACGCTTCAAGGTAGTATATGTTTTAAGTCGGTACCCATAGACTTTTTGAAGTTGACTTGTAAGCCCAGATCATGTGGGTTTTCGAGGTAGATCTAAAAATGTTCCTGCGTTAGCGATGAGGAGTAACATTGAATCAGCCAGTCGTCTAAGTATGGGTAGACAAATATTTTCTTCCTCCGCAGATATGTTGCGACTACTGCCATGCATTGTGAGAATGTGCGAGGTGCTGATTAGAGCCCGAAGGGCAATATCGTGTACTGGTAGTGTTTGGATACTGGGAGGTCCAATGTTTCCTGGCAATCTAAATGTGAAAGTTGGTATCCTGAAGATCAATGGTGCACATCCGGTCACCCTGATTGAGTTGGGGTAGATCTATTGATGGGCAAGCATCCTGAACTTCTCCTTGAAGATGTACTTGTTCAAAAGTCTTAAGTCCAGAATGGGCCTGTACTCTCGATTGGGCCTTTTTTCTGGACCAGGAAGAATTGGGAGATATTCCCAGTCCCTTTTGAAAGAATGGTCACTTTATGGCTTCCATTTGGAGAAACATGTCTACTTCATTTTACAATAAGGCTTGTTGATGACAGGTTGTTTTCCTCAGTGGGATAGCAGGAGGGGACTTGAAGTGAGTAACCATTTTTAACAATATTCAAGACCCACTTTCACTTGTTATCTTGCAATCATCCAGGTGTTTGACAATACTTTCCCCATCGGGTCGGGGAACGGAGAAGGGGGAAGCAACCACTCATTGCTTGTGTCTTGGAACAGGATGTTGGTGGACGAGGAGCTCCTCTTCTTCGAGCTGGTCGGCGGGTATGGTAGCGTGACCAGCTTTGGTGTTGTTGTTGCAGTACCCAGTGAGGGGTTTGAACCCTCTGTTGGTAAGATCGTTGATCATAGGGCAGAACCCGCAGTGGGATTCTTTACTCTTCTCGAGGCCCACTGCCTTAAGTTCATCAAGTTCTGACTTCATTTTCGCCATCCCATCATCCACGTGTGTTCCGGGCAGAAAATTTTCTGTGAATGGTACACTTAGTAGTCTGTGTTGGGCCTCAGGTTGCAGGCCTGTAAGGCGGAGCAAGGAGGAGTGTCTTTAACAAATCCAATAAGAATATCTGTGAGATGCAAAGTCAGAAGCATCCGCAGCTGCACTGGTGACCTGGTTTGCAACCAGGCTGCCTCTTGAAGAAACTTCTGAAAATCTTGCCTGTCCTCTTTTGGCAACTTTTCTGTAAATCTGGACAGCAAGTCCCAGAGTGATCTGTCATACCTCCCTAATAATGCAGAGGCACTGGCAACCTTCATAATGGACGCAGACATACTGCACATCTTTTTGTCTAAAGAGTCGATTTGTTTGCTGTCCTTATCTGGGGGCACTGTCAATGATCCAGTAGGATGCGTTTTTCTTGCGGCCGCTACACTCACAGTATCTGTAAGAGGATCAGATCTCTGGAAAAGCGGGTTTTGGTTGGGAGCTTTGTATTTTTTAAGGATACGTGATGGTTTACCCCGTAGAGATGCTGGAGTCAGAAAAATGTGCATCTCAGGCTCCTATAGACCTGGAACCAGAGGTTGCAGAGGTGAGGTTTCAGAGGTGTGGATTGCGCTCTCTGTAATAGAGAGTCTCAAATATGACTGATGATGAAGTGACAGGTGCCAGAATGTCAATATTCAGCTTCGCTGCCCCTTTGATGAGTATATCATTGAACGTGGTGAGATCATCCACCAGAGAAACTCGCCGGGTTGAGCCCGATAATGTTGGTGAGTAATCTCTCACCAATGTGTGAGAGGTGGTGGACCAATAAGGAGTTCTGTACCTGTCTCGGCAAGATCTAGATCAGTGAGGTCGTCGCGATCTGGATGGTGACCTCTGTGTGGTGCCTAGGACTGGATGTCTGCCTCGGTGGGGTCGTGGACGGGGATCTTTGTCGTTGCGGGCTCTTAGATCCTTGTGGAGATCTTGTTTGTACCTGAGTAATTGAGGATGGAGCCTCAGGAGAAAATGTAGAAGGAGGAGCACGTTTCGGCAGAGGTGTATGTTTAGAGACCCTGGATGGTGAGTAGGTCTGAGAGTAGTCGGACCTGGACTCTGATGCAGGTCATTTTCTGAGACATTGTCGCCAACAGGGATATATATATATATATAAACTGAAGCATGTGCTGGGTGGACACTTTTGCTGACCTCACTGAAGAAAGTGATGGGTGGTATTGCTGCACTGGTGCCGGCCTCACTACAGAATGTGATGGGTGGTGTGAGAAGTTGGCCTGATATATAGTGCTCACTATTCTAGTGATCACTATGTATCAGTCCAAACGACCCTTATTGATGATTGGTTGTAAGTCAACCTTATAGACCAGCTATCCTAGCAGCATGGACAAGAGCAGTCTTTAGGCTAAACTCTAGAGGGCGTGTTAAGCCAGCTGTTATACCATCACATATACCCCTTGAACACCAAGTGAAAGGACACCACACAAGTTGTTATAAAAATAAAGTATATTTATTAATAACAAGTCTACCCTGAACTCTTTATGAGTCAGGGAGCTAAGCACAATACAAAACTCTTAAAAAAATACTGCAAGTTGCACAATTAAAACAAATGCCCGAGGGGCACAAAAAACCATATACTCTAAAAGTGGAATGCGAAATACTAGCAGGTAAGTAACACGATCCAGAGGCTTCAGGACCGCTAGGACTACCTTACTGGACCCTAAGGTTAGGAGCAGGAGGCCTAGGGAACTCGGGTGCAGAGTGTGAACTCTTACGCGGGATGCGGGACAAAGTCTATGGATGCTAGTAATTCTAAAGTTACTGTTTCCGGACGAATCCGACTAGGTAGACTAAAATCGAAAAAGGATCCGGACACTAGGATAGTGAACATACGCTGGAGCACTGAAATGCTCGGGTTACGTAACCCAGGGGCTGCGGCTGCATAGGGTTCAAATGACATCGGGGATCCTCGTTGTAGTCTATGGAGCCTGAAAGAAGATGTTGCTGGCAGGCGACCAGTGAAGATGTTCGGTGTGATCCAAGGCTGGATCGGTGATGGAGACGACCTGAAAGCAGAGGGGACTCAGTTCTCAATCACTAGCCAGTGATTGTATGGGCACCAGGATGGCACCGGATGAAGTCACCGCGATCAGGTGAGTGGGTGACGCTGGACTCTGCAGTCACACGGACCGGGAGGCGTTGTCGGCGACCAGGCTGGAGGTGTGAGCTGTCCCACGATGGTGTCGGCTGTCGGCGATGCTGGATCCAAGATTGGGGCAACAAGCCTTGGCAAAGGCAAGCCCACGCGGTGGAGTCAAAATGGCGTCTGGAGTGGACCAGGAGGGTCCAGGGCACTTCTTGTTGAACAAGGAGCAAGGGCCAGTCTAGAGGACCTATACCAGCGGTGAAAATGTTGTGGTACTTCGTCAGGAGAGCCACTAGCCAACGGGCAAGTGACCGGACAACTTGGCAAGCAGCCAAGAAGCAGAAGGGCCCCCACGCAGATCTCGTGGATGCTGGGGGGCTGGACTTCGGTGCTGGAGCTGCTCTGGGTTGGGGCTTCTCAAACCCCAGTGCACTCACTCGAGGATCCCTCGGCGGTCGTGCCGGTTAAGCGTCGTGCAGGTCTTCAAGATAGCCGGTCCCTCAGGTCTCGTCGCACCCATGAATGTCAGCTGGGCTGATGATGCAGGTAGAGGTCAGAGATGGCAGGGAATCCGGGTCTCGTCGAACTGGTCAGTCTTGATCCGGAGGATGGACGTGCAGCAAACCGCAACCGCTTAGGTGGTGCCTGCTGGTGCAGGGTGGCTACTCCTTAGCCACAAGGGAGAGTCTTCAGAGAATGTCAAGAGTTCCTTTCGTGGAAAGTAGTTCAAGATTCAAGATTATCCAATTTGGGAAGGGGGCCCGCTCCTACCTTTATCCTAAGAAAAGGGGCTGGCACGCGACTAGGTCCTGCTCATGGGTGGGACCAGGAGGGGGGTGGTTACACCCCTCTCCTTTGTCCGGTCTCTCCCAAGCTCAGGGGCTGGGGTGCCCCTGGAACTGGTTTGAGCCGGCATATGCACAATGAGCACCGGGGTGCCACTTGCAGTCACCTTCCTCTCAGCCCTGCCTACCTGGGATACACAAAATCCTGTCTGGGATGGTGCTGGCACCGCCCCTGACAGGGAACCCTTTGTCCGAGCCCTCCTTGCTGGAAGGAATCCCAGCAGGAGGAGGTCAGACTTGTGTCTGTGGTGGCAGCATCCAGTTTGTGATGCTGAGGCTCGAGTTAACTTTAACCGGGGTTCACAGTTACATACATGTCGTGTCCCTCTAGAAGGGTGGAATGCTAACCCCGTCGCCAGAATTGGCGAGGGGTTAGTATTCCAATAATGCTATGCCAAAGTTAGCATTTGACCGCGAGGTACATAATGCACTTAAGAGTATATGGTATAGAGTTATCATGGAACAGCTATTAGGACTTGGTTCCGCAAGCTGCAAATGGGCTCAGCTCATGCCAGAGCACCATCTCACATCATTCCAAGCACTCTGCCTTCAGGATTGATAAGGCCTGCCATAGGAGTGACTGATAGGAATATATGTGTCCATTTTAAGGTTAGATATAGGACTACTATATCTAAAGCAAAGGGTGATTACACCACCTTGCCCCAGCTGTCGTGCAGCCAGTTGTGTCAGATTTGGATGGCCAGCCAGGGGTGGCATAATACATGCTGCAGCCCCTGGTAGGCCCTGGGTACACCTATGCCGTGGGTACCTATAGTACACTGTACAGGGACTGATAAGGTGGCCCAGTATCCAATTAGATATGTACCTAAGGTACATGGAATCCATTTGACAGAGAGAGCAGTGGGCCTGGGGTCCTGAATAGCAGGGTCCCAGGTCAACTAAGTCGAAAAACCAGTACAACACCAGTCAAAAAGTTGGGGGCAACCATAGTCAGACATCCACCTTCCTATAGGTGGGTGCTGGCACTGACTTCAATGCACAATGTGATGGTGGACATTGGCACTGCTATCAATGCAGAATGAGATATAGAGGCCCTAGAAGTTATCGCATTGCAGAAAATGGTGGGTGGACTCAGGTGTTGACCTCACTGCAGAATGCAAGGGGTGGGCCCTCACCCATTGACCTCACCAAGGAATGTGATGGTGGGTCCTAGTGCTGACCTCACTGAAAAATGTGATAATTGGCACTAGCACTGAACTCACTGTGAGAGGTGATGTGTGGACCTGGCAGCTGACCTCACCGAAGATTGTGATGGGTGGGATCTTGAGCAGAATATGAGGGGTGGACTTTGGTGCTGACCTCACGGAAGAATGTGATGGGTGGGATCTTGAGCAGAATATGAGGGGTGGACTATGGTGCTGACCTCACTGAAGAATGTGATGGGTGGGATCTTGAGCAGAATATGAGGGGTGGACCATGGTGCTGACCTCACAGAAGAATGTGATGGGTGGGATCTTGAGCAGAATATGAGGGTTGGGGGGCGTAGCTATGGTGCCAGAGGAAATGGATGTAGTTCCGAGGAGCTCCGTCGGCTCGTAATCGCGACGGGAGACCTCCAAGTGCCCACACCGCCTTCCCGGACTGCAACGCCGCAGCTTTCAACGGCGGAGTACCTGCTGCCTTCATAGAGGTCTCTTTGGCCAAGCGGGGTGAGCGGTGTTTTATTCCGCTTTCTTGCCCTCTGCGGGTCGCACCAGAGACGCGACCACCATTTTAGATGCCTTGACGCCTGGTGAGCGCTGCGCACTCTTTGTCTCACGCTACCTTCAGACATCGCGCGTGTGATACTCCAACTTCACTTTAGGCTTGGAATGTATGCCCATATTGATGGATAAATGGGATAATGGAAGTTTCCTGCACTGACTGATTCTTTTGCTGTTATCAGCCTAAAGTTGCATTTTAACCGCCGTTTTGAGGTGTTTTATTCCTCACTGGCTTATAAGTTATGCTTCTCCTTATGCTACAAGCTCAATATGTTATTTTCCTCATAAATATGAACTCGTAGAAGGTGACTTTTTTGCATAAGTTGAGGAACTATTTATTTCTAGAATTGAAGAGTGAACACCTCTCTGCTCCATTACTGCTCCTCTAATGCACTGTTTATTTTAAACGTCATAACTCTGCTTGCCACAGTTTTTAGTCAGTGTTCATCAAATTTCGTAAATTTTTTATCCTCCAGTGGTAATACAGCTTTCATTTTTGTGGTAATGATGTTTTGACTGTGCCATTCACAAGCATTTTACTATAGCATTCTGCTTCTACGCTTGAGGAATTTTCAGCTTTAGCTTTTGAGCTTTGTTTCATTTCCATATCTAATCCTCAATGGCAATGCCTCGTTAGAAACGAAATTCTTATCAGCAAAGTAACGCTGCCAACATTCCTTTGGAGGACATTAACCCTTTTAGTGTTTTACAAGAGAATATGGAGGATACAACAAATGATACCCCCACCTTAAAGTGCTCCGCTCCTCATACTTCTCGTCAAAACGCCAACATTTCTCCCAAACTACCTTCACCCTCTACTTCTGCATCAGGGATACGAGTTAAAACAAATCCGCCATCTCCGACCAACACAGCCTCTTCTATCTCTAAGGAACTTCTGCTAGAGGAAATTTGTTCACTCGAACCCTACATGACGGAAATTAATTCTCGTCTTCAAAGTCTCGAAGATAACTGGTCGCACACTGAACAAAAGGTTGAACATCTTGAAAAGACAATTGCTTCAGTTCAGGTAATCACTAACCAGGTTCCCTGTATGCACAGAGAAATTCAAGATCCCAAACAACAAGTTGAAAATTTAGAAAATCGAAATAGGCGTAACAACCTACGCATTTACTGGCTTGCAGAAGGTCTTGAAGGATCAAATGCCATATCCTTCTTTCAGACCTTCTTACCTACGCTCCTTGGTCTTCCAAGCTCTCCAACTTTGAACATTCAGCGAGCACATCGTCTGGGTCCATCCTCTCGTTCATCTACTTCTTCTTCTTCTGCAGCAAAACCTAGAGGTGTTATCCTGTATTTTTTGGGGTATACCGATCTGCTCAGGGTTCTTCAGGCTGCCAAGCAGAAAGGGAAGATCACTTGGAATGGTTCTAATCTTTTATTTGCACTAGATTACGCCAAAATTACTGCAGATCATTGCAAGAAGTTTCTGGAGATGAGCCCTGTTCTTCGGTCCTTAAATGCTCGCTATGGCTTATTCCACCCATGCCTATTTAAAGTGACTTATAACAATAAAACGACAAATTATTAAGACCTGCGATGCTTCAACAATTTATTGACTCTTGTAGAAATGAATCAACTGACATCCATCAAGCATAATAGTGAACACATTTACTCTACCTATGGAGCGATGTTTCGTCATGATGTTCTCCCTTAACTCATACCCACTGTATCTTGTATTTTGTACTCTGTATTTTGTGCTCTGAGTTTTGTATTTTATTCTTACTTGACTTTGAGTTCTGATGTTAATATTATCTCTTTTTTGTTTCCTTTAGACGCGTTTTGTGATTCCTTCATCTATGTATCTTCACGTTTCACTTAGAGGTTTTTCTCCCCTTGCGCATTCTTACAGAGTCCTTGGTCCGGTGTGCTGCTTTCCTCATGTGGTTCCACCAGCCCCAGTCTCATCGTTTTCTTGTGGTATGTCTTTTTGTCGTCTTTTTTCATTGTCAATTGTTTAAATTGGATTACTTTCTTGTTCCTTGTTTCCTTGTCTCTTCGATGTTTTCTCCCTTGCTTTTTCCCTTTTCCTTTTATCTTCTTCATTTTTCTACATTCTATCATACTATTTATATCAGTACTTTTCTTTTACTTCTCTTTCTTATCTCCTTATTCCTGAGTCTCTTTCACAATCTTTTCTTTTTTATTGTCTCTCACCTAGGTAATAAGAATCTGAATTCTTATATGGTTCGCATATAGAATGTTCATGTTTTATGTCATGACTGCAATTCAACTGTTTTTATAATAACTGTGCATGTTTTCATTTTAATGGTTTACTTTTAGAGTTGTAACTTGTAATGTTAAAGGAGTTAATAACCCCATAAAAAGACAACGCGTCTTAACCCATTTAGCTAGATGGAATGTTGATGTTGCTTTCATACAGGAAACTCACCTATCAGAAGCTGAAGCATCTAAACTGAAAAGAGGTTGGCTGGGACATGTTTTCTCTTCACCAGCCTTAGGAAAGAAGAATGGTTCATCTATTTTGTGCCATAAAAACTTCAGTTTTCAGTTCTACATCAGGAAAATGATCTTGAGGGTCGTGGGTAGTTGTTAAATTTCTTATTGACCAAATACCCTTAGTGTTGTTTAATGTTTATGCACCAGTTAATATTGATAATACGTTTTGGACTCAGGTATCCGACAAACTTATTATGTTTAATGATGATAATTTTATTTTTGGAGGTGACTTCTAACCAGATTCTTGACCCCATATTAGATAGACATTCTTCTGTGAAATTCTCCAATACCAAGATGCACTCCCAATTCAACTCTGCCATGCGTTGTAAAGCTTTAACTGACATCTGAAGGCTTTGTAATCCAGATCTACAGGAATATACTTTCTATTCTTCCCCGCACAACTCACAATCCAGGCTAGACTATCTCTTCTTTAGTAAACCCTTATCTCAGCTTGTCTCTCACGCCAAGATTGGTTCTATCCTAAAATCAGATCATGCTCCAGTTTTTGTAGACTTTGATCTGTTACCTTTTTCCCCTCATGCTGGTAGATGGCGTTTTAATAACGCATTATTATCAGATCCTAATTTCACAAGCCAATTCACCTCTTTTGCTTCTGAATTCTTTTTTTTTTAACTCCATGCCAGATTCTTCTCCAGTAATGATTTGGGACTCTTTTAAAGCTACTGCTAGAGGGTTTATTATACATTTTGTTTCACGGAAATAAAGTTTTTGGAAGCCAAAAATACCCAGTTATTAGCCAAGATTAAACAACTTGAATATTCTTATTATTGCTCTAATTCTGAATCTTCGTTAAAAAATCTTATTGAGGCAAAAATCTCTTTTAATAAATCTTCTACTGAAGCCGCATCCTCTTATCTCTTAAAAAGTAGTGCCCGTTATTATGGTGGCCAAAATAAAATGGGCAAATTACTTGCAAATTATTTAAAGATTTGTCGTGAATGGACCGAAATAGAATCCATACGTAACAATTTAGGAGTTTCGCTATTTAAAGATAGTGGTAGATGAATTTGTGTCACTTTACAAAAATGTATACACACCAGAGCAACAACCGACTTCAGATGCACTTTCCTCTTCCTTCCAATCGATAAATTCTCCTCCCCCATGTGATACTGATTTTACCTCATTAAAATCAGCCATTACTTTGTCTGAAATTAAACATGCTGTTACAATACTGAAAAGGGAAAAGGCTCCGGGTCCTGACGGATTTACTATTGAATTTTATTCTCATTTTGCGTCCTTATTACCTCCTCATCTTTTATTACTTTATACGTTTTTGTTAAGGAAGGTTCTTCTTCAGGTTCTTTTCAAGAAGCTGTGATTTGTTTAATCCCCAAAGAGAACAAAGAACCCGCTTTTTGTCAAAATTATCGTCCGATCTCCTTGGTTAACTTAGACTATAAGATTTTCGCAAAGATCCTCGCTCTCCGTATTGATCCCATTTTGCCTAACCTTATTGGCCCGGAACAATCAGGTTTTGTTAAAGGCTATTTGTCCTCAGATAATTCCAGAGTTTTCTTTAACATTCTAAGTAAAGCCTCTTCTCTCGATTATCCCATCGCTGCAATAGCATTAGATGCTGAAAAAGCATTTGATAGGATCGGTTGGGATTTTATGTTTCAAGCACTTGAATGGATTGGGTTTCCGACTAAACTAATTTCTCTTATTTTTTTGTTATACTATGGCCCTAAAGCCTCTATTTTCGTTAATGGGAAAACCTCTGAGTATTTTCCTCTTTTTAGAGGAGTCCGTCAAAGCTGCCCCTTATCTCCTCTTTTATTTATAATTGCTTTAGAACCCTTTTTAACAAAAATTAGGTTAGATGATAGAATTACTGGTTTTGATCTTGACAGTAGTCAGTTTAAAATGTCTGTTTATGCAGATGACATCCTTCTATATTGTTCAAATCCCTCTACTTCCCTTCCAGCTTTTTTTTCCCAAGTTAATACTTTTTCCCAATTATACGGATATCGCCTTAACTCGGACAAATGTGAAGTTCTCCCATTGAACATTCTTTATCTAAAACAAGGTTTTATCTCTACTGGCTTTTCTTGGAAAACATCTAAAAAAAAGTACTTAGGTTTATGGTTTGCTCCTACTATCCCAGAAACCCTAAAAGAAAATGTTGATACTCTTTCCAAATCTTTATCTGTTAATATTGATCGGTGGCACGTGCTTTTTCTCTCCTGGTGGGGTCGCCTAGACACTCATAAGATGATGCTTTCACTGTTAATTCTCTACCTTTTGTCTATGATACCTGTTCATATTCCTGGCTTTTACTTTAAAAAAATGGATTCTCTATTAAACAAATTACTTTGGAAAAATAAACCACCGACTAGCTCTCAATGCTCTTAAAGCCGACAAAAACTCTGGTGGTCTCAAATTTCCAGATTTTAAATCGTATCATCATGCTTTGTCTCTCAGACAATTCTCGCTGGCTTTCTCCTGATCAATGTGTTCATCCTCCACTTTGATTGAATATAGAAAAACATTCTCCTTTTCACTTTAATGAATCTCTTACTTTTTCTAATAATATTTATTCTTTTCGTTTTCAAGTTATGTCCCATACACGTAAAATATTAATACCATTTCTTCCGTCCTCATATCCTTCATTTTCCTTGTTGAACCAGCAACCTATTTGGTACAATCACTTATTATGTATCAAAGGTCGTACAATTCATTGGAAATCTTGGAGACTTAAAGGTTTCATTTGGATTTCACAATTAGTTCTTAATAATTCTCCACTATCTTTCTCAGATCTTCAATTAAAATGTTCTTTACCCTCTTCTTGTAAACCTCAATATGACTTACTTCTACCTCCCCTCTTGCAATACCTTCTTTCCTTACCGCCAAGCCCTAGTATTCCTTCCAGATGTTCTAATCTTTTTCCTTTACTATCTATTGATACATCAGCCTCTTCTCTATATAGAAATGTGTTTTTCTCCTCGGACAGGACAAAGGGGAAGGCTGAATTGGCTTGGAAAAAGGATCTTGCAGAATGTTGGTCTATTCCATTTTGGGATAAAATATGGTTAACAATTCATAAAACATCAAGAGCGGCTAACACATCTCAGACTCTTTGTTTTATATACAAACGCCATCTTTTCACTCCAATAAAGTTAGTTTCTTTTTCTACGGATTTATTACCATCCTGTTGGTCATGCAAAGCTCCTTCTGCTGACTTAAAACACATGCTTTTTGAATGTCCCTCCATATCCCATTGTTGGTTTCTAGTTTAGTCCCAAATTAATACAATTTTCCACACCCTTATCTCTTTTTCTCTCTCTAACATCTTTTTGGGTTCCTTATCACCTTCATGGCGGCACTCAAACCCTAACCCCTCATTGATTGATTTGCTATTAGCAATAGCCCTTCATTTAATAACTTCTAATTGGAGACAAGCGGATAAAGTTTCTTTCAGAGCTTGGTGGAATGCGGTTTGTTTTCATCATAGACTGGATACAAGCAATGTTACACATATATCTTTATCCATTAAAAGAGACCTTTTATGGCTCCCTCTATCCATTTACCTAACGGATATAGCTTCAACTTCCGCTGTTATAGTTAATACTTCGGATGAAGTTAGGACACCTCCATAAATCATTTGTTGTCTTTTTAGCTTGGTTCCAGATAGATCATTTGGTATTACTCCTTTTCTGTAGTTTATTAATTTTGTATTTTAATCATTTAAGATTTCAGTATAATTCCTAATCTCCTGGTTTTATGTAATAGAGATTAAGGTTCTCGTAATACTTTCCCCTTCCCCCTCCTTTCTCCCTCTTTTTCCTTCCCCCTTTTTTCTTTTAACACTGATACATTTTCATTTATTTCATATTTATAATATTTTTACATTGTGATTTTTCTTATATGATGTTTTATTACTTTATTGTCACAATCTCTTCTTCAAAAAACTTTAAACTTAAAAAAAGAATATGAGGTGTGGACTATGGTGCTGACATCACCGAAGAATGTGAAGGTCGGACCCTGGCAGTGATCACACTGCAGAATGTGGTAGCATCACTGCAGAATATGATGGGTAAGCCCAGATTCTGACCTCAATGAAGAGTGTGATGGGTAAGTCCTGGCACTGACCTCACTGAAGAGTGTGATGGGTGAGTCCTGGCACTGACCTCACTGAAGAGTGTGATGGGTGAGTCCTGGCACTGACCTTTCCTCAGAATGTGATAGGTGGGTCCTGACATTGGGCTACCCCCAGATAGTAACATTTAAAGCTGGTTAGCTCCCATAAACATTTCTCAAACATACTCACCATAGGTAACTGCACAGTAGCTCAGCACTCACCTTTTCTGCCTTCGGTCCAGGAAATCCCTAAAATGAGTTAGAAATATGCTGTGAGTTTACTGTTGATGGCACCATGCCCTCCCAGTGAAGACAGAGGAACAAACCCAAATCAATCTGACATAACCACAGTCTGCTAGAAAACACAGTCAGCATCAAGCCCTCTGCCTGGTGGACTCTGCAGAGTGTGTGCTGCACATCAAGAGATTAAGGAGCTTCCAGCCTGGGTCTTGTGTTGACACCTTGCGTGCTGCACATGGTCCGATCTCTGGCCTCAGCTCACCATCCTACTCTGGAGAAACCCAAAGAGTCTGTGAGGCTAACACTCGTGTCCAGAGACCCAGCGAGTGCTGTACTATCAACACCAGACACTCAGAGTGCAATGTATTTTCCACACCAGCCTCTTGAGACTGTCAAAGTGAAGCGCCTTCAACACTACTGTCCTGAGACCCGAGAGAGTGCAGTATTTCCAAAACCCACCAGAGCCCAGAGACAGGGAGAGGTGTAATGTTAACAGTGGTGTCTAGAGGCCAAGAAAGGGCGATGCAGTTTACACTAGGGCCCAGAAACCCAGGAAGTGCTGTATTATCAATACCTGAACGCAAGATTGGGCTGTATGAAAAGCACCAGTGTCTTTACATGCAGAGTGCTGCGCTATCACAACCACTATTGTTCAGAGACCTAGAGTGCTGCACTATCAACACCAGTGTCTAGACACATAGAGAGCGCTGCACTATCAACACCAGTGTCTGGACACATAGAGAGCGCTGCACTATCAACACCAGTGTCTAGACACATAGAGAGCACTGCACTATCAACACAAGTGACTAGACACATAGAGAGCGCTGCACTATCGACACCAGTGTCTAGACACATAGAGAGTGCTGCACTATCAACACCAGTGTCTAGATACATAGAGAGCGCTGCACTATCAACAGCAGTGTCTAGACACATAGAGAGTGCTGCACTATCAACACCAGTGTCTAGACACATAGAGAGCACTGCACATAGAGAGCGCTGCGCTATCAACACCAGTGTCTAGACACATAGAGAGCACTGCACTATCAACACCAGCGTCTAGACTCATAGAGAGCGCTGCACTATCAACACCAGTGTCTACACACATAGAGAGCGCTGCACTATCAACACCAGTGTCTAGACACATAGAGAGAGCTGCACTATCAACACCAGTGTCTAGACACATAGAGAGCGCTGCACTATCAACACCAGTGTCTGGACACATAGAGAGCGCTGCACTATCAACACCAGTGTCTAGACACATAGAGAGTGCTGCACTATCAACACCAGTGTCTAGACACATAGAAAGCGCTGCACTATCAACACCAGTGTCTAGACACATAGAGAGCGCTGCACTATCAACACCAGTGTCTAGACACATAGAGAGTGCTGCACTATCAACACCAGTGTCTAGACACATAGAGAGCACTGCACATAGAGAGCGCTGCACTATCAACACCAGTGTCTAGACACATAGAGAGCGTGTCCAGACACATAGAGAGCACTGCACTATCAACACCAGTGTCTAGACACATAGAGAGCGTGTCTAGACACATAGAGAGCGCTGCACTATCAACAACCACTATTGTTCAGAGACCTAGAGTGCTGTACTATCAACACCAGTGTCTAGACACATAGGGCCCGATTCACAGAACTAGCTTAAGACAAAATCCTAAACTTACTACCTTTTTGGTATTCACAGAAGGCACTATGGACCCGATGTAGGTAGCCCTTTACCGATCCGAAACGGCCGAAAATACCGATTTTCGGCCGTTTCCGATCGGTAAAGGGCTACCGGGATGTAGGGGCACATTTTCGGTAATTTTACCGAATCGGTATCATTACCGAATCGGTAAATTTACCGATTCGGTAATATGTACCGAATCGGTAAAATAATTAACGATTCGGTAATATTTACCGATTCGGTAAAATTACCGAAAATGCAATGTAGGTAGGCAATGTACCTTCTGCACATGGCTTACAGAATCGGTATTTTACCATGGAATACAAATCCATGGTAAAATACCGATTCCGGTGTGCATGCACATGTGTGCATGCACACCTATGTCATGTGACAGGCAGACCTGCCCTTAGGGCAGGTATGCCTGCCACATGGCACCTGTGCCTGTTTTGGGGGTGCCAGAGGGTGTCAAAGTGACACCCCCTGCACCCTTGTGAATTCTTTAATTACCGATTCGGTAAATACCGAATCAGTAATGCCTAATCATTCCTATGGGCTTCAAAGCCCATAGGAATGAATGGGCATTACCGATTCGGTATTTACCGAATCGGTAATTAAAGAATTGCTAAGGATTCGGTAACGAATCCAGATGTTGGGACCTACATACCATTTACCGATTTTGAAATACCGAATCGGTAGGATTCGGTATTTCAAAATCGGTAAATGGAATTTACCTACATCGGGCCCTTACTCATTACGGTTCTCACAGAAGTTAGTAGTAAAGTTGGGACTTCTAACTTTAGGACTCCTAAACTGAGAAAAATCCAAACTTTAAGACTTTCGTTATTCACTGAAGGCATTTAGGAGTCCTAACTTCTGTAAATACCAAAATAGTAGTAAGTTTAGGATTTTGTCTTAAGTTAGTTCTGTGAATCGGGCCCTCTGTCACCCGCCCCCTAGCTGCAGCTAGGTCACACCTGCTGGGTCTCACTCTAGAATGAGACAGACACACTCCTGATGTTCTGTAGTTACAGGTTTCATATCAGGAGCCAGAGGAGACCAGGGCACCCTACAGGCGGGAGCCTCTGGGGGACTGGTCAAAGTGAGACAGAGTCACTCACCCGGCAGGCTCCGTGGTCCTTGTTTTGTTGAATGAAACAGCGCACGGAGTTGTATTTTTGTTTATTATGTTTCATTCATTGCAGGAGTTACCCCTGTTTGAGAGTTGAGCCTGCTTGGATCCCGCCTCCCTGAAAGGCTGTGCGTGACACACGTGTCCTGGACCTGTGGGGCCTTCCATGCCACCCCCTCCAGCCGCCCCCGAGCAGCTTTCTGTACTCCTGTAACACCGGCTCTAGCGCTGCAGTTTGGCATCGAGGCCCGGTGTAATTTTAGCGCTAGTAAACAATGGAAAGAGCGCAGGAATAGAAGCATCTGCTGCTAAATTCGGAGCCCTTTTCTCGACAGCAGCTTGGGTGGAGGCCAAAGGAAGCATCTGTCAGGAGGGATGGGGAATGGGGGGGGGTGCACGAGCGGGCGCGCGCCCTGGCCACTCACCTTGAAGCCGATTGGTCCTCGCGCGCCAGGCAGGCCTGGCAGGCCCGGGTCCCCCTTCTCGCCCTAGGGTATAAAAAGAGAAGACAGAGTATTGGGGTGTGCAGACGAGTTTCGGCTCCAAGACGCCCTTTAAAAACCAAGGGTTGGGTCAACTCAGAAAGACCCTTTACAAACCACAGGCAGGGCGAGCCACAGGACTAAACAAGGCCTTCCATTGTATGGGTCGAGTCTGCTATTAAATCCTAGCAAATACTGCCACCAAACAAGCATTGGCAAAGTCAACAGGTCTCTCCTATACAGGAGCCATTGGCTTTGCCAATATGTTTTAGCAATGTTGTACAACAGAGTGGCTGCTGTTCGGCATGGCTAAAAGTTAGTAGGGTAAAGGAGAGCGGCGTAGAGTGGAGTGTAATTAAGTGGACTGTTATGGACTGGCGTAGAGTGGCGTGAAGTGGCGTACAATAGACGTGTGGGGCGAGGAGAGGAGTGAAGTGGAGTATCATGGAGAAGCGTACAGTAATGTGAAGTGACATGGAGGGAGTAGTGTGTCATACAGCGGAAGGGCGTAGAGTTGAGCACAGGGTTGAGTAGACTCGGGAGTGGAGTGCCATGAGTGTCGTGGTGTGGTGTAGAGCAGAGTGGAGTGGCATAGAGGGTGTTGCAAGGAGAAAAGTGTTGTAGAGTCGAGTGGCATACAGTGGAGTAGATTGTCATAGAGTGGAATGTGAGGAGCGGAGTAGCGTGTCATAGAATAGAGTGGAATGGAGTGGCATAGAGAGAGTATTGTAGAGCTTCGTAGAGTGGAGTAGTGTCGTAGAATGGCATAGAGTGGAGTAGAGTGGAGCAGAGTGTCAGTGGAGCAGAGTTTTTGGAGTAGAGCACCATAGTGTGGGCTGTTGTAGAGTGGAGTGGAGTAGAGTGGCCTAGAGTGAAGTGGCGTAAAATACAGTGGTGCGGAATAGATTGGCATAGAGTGTAGTTGCGTAGAGTGCATTGGTTTTGAGTAAATTTGTGTAGAGTGCAGTGACGTGGAGTAGCGTAGAGTAGAGTGCAGTGGCATACTGTAGAGTGGTGCAGAGAAGACTGCAGTAGGGCAAAGTGCAGAGATTCAGAGTAGAGTGGTGCGGAGCGGAGTAGAGTAGCGCAGAATGAAGTGGCATTGAGTGGAGTGGAGCAGGGTATAGTGCAGTGGCATAGAGTGCAGTCATTCAGAGTAGAGTGTCAGAGTGCAGGGTGGTAGAGTGGTGCAGAGAGCAGTGATGTAGAGTACAGTGGTGCAGAGTCGAATAGAGTGGCGTAGTGTGCAGTGACATAGAACCCAAGGGTGTAGAGTGGCGTAGTGTGCAGTGACATAGAACCCAAGGGTGTAGAGTGGCGTAGTGTGCAGTGGTATAGAGCGCAGCATCTCAGAGTAGAATGCTGTAGAGTATAGTGGCGTAAAGTGCAGTGATGCAATGTAGTTAGCATAGGTGCAGTGGAGTAGAGTGCAGTGGTTTAGAGTACATTGGCGTAGCATAGAGAGCAGTGGCGTAGTGTGGCACAGCATAGAATCAAGTGGTGCAGAGTGGTGTAGAGTGCAGTGGCATACCGTGCAATAGCGTAGAGTAATTTCTTTCAGACTACAGTGTCATGTAGTGGAGAGGTGCAGAGTAAAGTGATGCAGATAAGAGTGCAAGGGCATAGAGTAGTGGTATATATTGTAGTGGCATACAGTAGAGTTGCCTAGAGTAGGGTGGCATTGGGTGCAGTGGTGAAGAGTGCAGTGGTGCATGGTAAAGTGGGGTAGAGTGCACTGGCATAGAGTAGAACGGTGCAAAGTATAGTAGAGCGGCACAGAGTGACGTTGCGTAGAGTGCAGTGTCAAAGTGCAGTGACACACCGTAGATGAGGGACATAGAGTCCATTGGTGTAGAGTGGTGCTGAACAGAGTGCAGTGGCATAGAGTAAAATGGAGCAGAGTAGAGTGGCGCGGAGTACAGCGGCGCAGAGTAGGGTGGCAAATAGTTCAGTGGCAGAGAGTGCTGTGCTGCAGAGCAGAGTGTCGTAGAGTGTAGTAGTGTAGAGTAGAGTGGCATAGAGCACGTTGGTGTAGAGGTTAGTGATATACAGTGCTGCAGAGTAAAATGACGAGTGCAATGGAATAGAGTTGAGTGTCATTGAGTGCAGTGGGGTAGAAGGCGTACAGTGCAGTGGTGCCCAGTAGATAAGCATAGAGTGCAATGGCATCGATTGTACTAGTTTTGAGTAAAGTGGAGTAGAGTGTTTTAGTGTAGAGTGCAGTGGCATGGTTTGGAGTGGCGTGGTGTGGAATGGCGCAGAGTGCAATAGAGTGACCAGACTGCAATGGCAGTGTAGATTGTTTCAGAGTAGAGTGAAGTGGCATAGAGTGCAGTGGTATACAGTAGCGTGTTGCAGAGTGCAGTGGTGCAGAGTGGCTTAGAGTGCAGTACCATAGAGTTCAGTGGTGTAGAGTTCAATTTGTAGAGAGCAGTGTTGCAGAGTATACTGTCGAAGAGTGCAGTGGTGTATAATAGGGTGGTGTGGAGTGCATTTCCACAGAGTAGAGTGGCATAGAGAGCAGTGGCGTAGAGTACTGTTGTGCAGAGTAGAATAAATTGGCCTAGAGTGAAGTGGTGTAGAATACAGTGGCGTAGAGTGATCAAGTGCAGAGTATATTGGCACAGAGTGCATTGGTTTTGAGTAAAATGGTGTAGAGTTCATTGGCATAGAGTGTAGTGGCATAGAGTACAGTGTTGCAGATTAGGGTGGCATAGATTGGAGTGGTGCGGAGTTGTACAGTGGCGAAGAGTGCAGTGGTGCATAGTAAAGTAGTGTGGGTGTACAGTGCATTGGCATAGAGTAGACACAGAGTTTTGCACAGTTGAGAGGATTAGAGTGGTGCAGATCAGAGTGCAGTGACGCAGTGTGGAGTGGCATAGTGTGGAGTGGTGAAAAATAGAGTGCAGTGGAGTGGAGTGGTGCAGAGTAGAGTGTAGTGGGGTAGAGTAGAGTATGCATGGTATGGTAGCGTATTGCCATTACAGACAACACTTCTTCAATTGAAATGACCATTACATTTGCACAGACATAGAATTTTACTGATAAAAGTATACAGCGCACAAACAATAATGTCTGCGAATGTCAACACCCAATGTATTGATTTGATCGTCAGCACAGATCATTTACAGACATTTACATTTTGTTGTGTGCTAGAAAAAAATAACATCTGTACAGCCATCCGCAAGCAGCCCCCCACTAGCCAGCATTATTGTCACGCAAGCCCTCTCACTTTGAAGTCAGGGAATGAAAAATGAACACCAAGCGCCCTGGATGACACAGCCTGATATTTGACCTTTGTCTTTGAATACCCAGCAATTGTGACAAGATAAAAACAGGATACAAGGTCTGCTTACAGAAAGCAATTTTGTAGAAGAATAGAGTAAACACGTTGTAGGGCAACATGAGTGATGAACTTGAGCTGGACAGCCTAAAGGAAATAAAGCCAGCAAACAGAAAGCCAGAAAATGTGAGTTACAAATCACAAAGCCAATGGCAAGCAACATTCTGAATGTGCCCAAGAATTCTTCAGAAAACTAGACAGCTGCGCTGTCTGGTAGGCTGTGACCTAAAAGGTACCCAGTCATCCCTGGGAAATCTTCCAAAAAAATCCCATAAAATACTACCCAATCCTTGGAAAAACAATCACCTCTCCATCTCTGGGAAAGCTCCTACCAAAGCAGGAGACACTGCAACATTTAAAAAACAAAAAGTTGTCACCACTCCAAAAAAAGTAGCAACCAACCCAGGAAAATCTGCCACCCATCAGAAATGCCTTCTTACCCATAGAAAAAAAACTGCCATCATCCCAAGTATAACTTTGTCGCCCAGGTAAACGATGTTACCCAACCCACGAATTACCAACATCCCAGGAGAGCTGCCATCATAAGACAGTACAAAAGGGGGTGGTGATGGACGGAGCATCTGAATCAATCAAACACTCACACCCAGTCAAAAGATCTGGGTTTAATCCATCACCGTTCTTTAGCCCACTCCACCACCCCAGTTCAGACATGGCTATATACTAATCAGTCTGACCCTGTGCCTCATGGAAACAGTCCAGCCCGAACTGCCAAGCCATGTCTTCCTTGGACCGGAAACAAGCTTCCGAGGACCGGTTTCTGGCATTCCAGCCGTCTTCAGCCCGCTTGCTTGAATCCAGTGGCAAAGTGAGCAAGGGACTCACGTCTGAGCATACCCTGCCACACTTATGGCGGCCAAAAGCAGTACAAAATGGGGTAGTGATGGACGGAGCATCAGAATCAATCAAACACTCACACCCAGTCAAAAGATCTGGGTTTAATCCATCACCGTTCTTTAGCCCACTCCGCCACCCCAGTTCAGACATGGCTATATGCAAATCAGTCTGACCCTGTGCCTCATGGGAACAGTCCAGCCCGAAATGCCAAGCCATGTCTTCCCTAGACCGGAAACAAGCTTCCGAGGACCGGTTTCTGGCATTCCAGCCGTCTTCAGCCCGGCTTGCTTGAATCCAGTGGCAAAGTGAGCAAGGGACTCACGTCTGAGCACACCCTGCCACACTTATGGCGGCTAAAAGCGGTACAAAAGGGGGTGGTGATGGACGGAGCATCTGAATCAATCAAGCACTCACACCCAGTCAAAAGATCTGGGTTTAATCCATCACCGTTATTTAGCCCACTCAGCCACCCCAGTTCAGACATGGCTATATGCAAATCAGTTTGACCCTGTGCCTCATGGGAACAGTCCAGCGCGAACTGCTAAGCCATGTCATGGGATTCAAGCAAGCCGGGCTGAAGACGGCTGGAATGCCAGAAACCGGTCCTCGGAAGCTTGTTTCCGGTCCAGGAAAGACATGGCTTGGCAGTTCGGGCTGGACTGTTCCCATGAGGCACAGGGTCAGACTGATTTGCATATGGCCATGCCAGAACTGGGGTGGCAGAGTGGGCAAAAGAACGGTGATGGATTAAACCCAGATCTTTTGACTGGGTGTGAGTGTTTGATTGATTCAGATGCTCTGTCCATCACCACCCCCTTTTGCACCGCTTTTGGCCGCCATAAGTGTGGCAGGGTATGCTCAGACGTGATTCCCTTGCTTACTTTGCCACTGGATTCAAGCAAGCCAGGCTGAAGACGGCTGGAATGCCAGAAACCGGTCCTCGGAAGCTTGTTTCGGGTCCAGGAAAGACATGGCTTGGCAGTTCGGGCTGAACTATTCCCATGAGGCACAGGGTCAGACTGATTTACATATAGCCATGTCTGAACTGGGGTGGCAGAGTGGGCTAAAGAACGGTGATGGATTAAACCCAGATCTTTTGACTGGGTGTGAGTGTTTGATTGATTCAGATGCTCCGTCCATCACCACCCCCTTTTGTACCGCTTTTGGCCGCCATAAGTGTGGCAGGGTATGCTCAGACGTGAGTCCCTTGCTCACTTTGCCACTGGATTCAAGCAAGCCGGGCTGGAGATGGCTGGAATGCCAATAACCGGTCCTCTGAAGCTTGTTTCCGGTCCAGGAAAGACATGGCTTGGCAGTTCGGGCTGGACTGTTCCCATGAGGCACAGGGTCAGACTGATTTGCATATAGCCATGTCTGAACTGGGGTGGCAGAGTGGGCTAAAGAACGGTGATGGATTAAACCCAGATCTATTGACTGGGTGTGAGTGTTTGATTGATTCAGATGCTCCGTCCATCACCACCCCCTTTTGTACCACTTTTGGCCGCCATAAGTGTGGCAGGGTATGCTCAGACGTGAGTCCCTTGCTCACTTTGCCACTGGATTCAAGCAAGCCGGGCTGAAGACGGCTGGAATGCCAGAAACCGGTCCTCGGAAGCTTGTTTCCGGTCCAGGAAAGACATGGCTTGGCAGTTCAGGCTGGACTGTTCCCATGAGGCACAGGGTCAGACTGATTTGCATATGGCCATGTCTGAACTGGGGTGGCAGAGTGGGCTAAAGAACGGTGATGGATTAAACCCAGATCTTTTGACTGGATGTGAGTGTTTGATTGATTCAGATGCTCCGTCCATCACCACTCCCTTTTGTACCGCTTTTGGACGCCATAAGTGTGGCAGGGTATGCTCAGACGTGAGTCCCTTGCTCACTTTGCCACTGGATTCAAGCAAGCCGGGCTGAAGACGGCTGGAATGCCAGAAACGGGTCCTCGGAAGCTTGTTCCGGGCCAGGAAAGACATGGCTTGGCAGTTCGGGCTGGACTGTTCTCATGAGACACAGGGTCAGACTGATTTGCATATAGCCATGTCTGAACTGGGGTGGCAGAGTGGGCTAAAGAACGGTGATGGATTAAACCCAGATCTTTTGACTGGGTGTGAGTGTTTGATTGATTCAGATGCTCCGTCCATCACCACCCCCTTTTGTACCGCCATCATAAGACAGGCTGGAACCAGCCACTGAAAAGTGGATACCAACAATTTAAATACTCCAATATCCCTCAACATGTGAACAACCCTTAACCCCAAACATAACTTACTATCCCATGTGGTATTGGCTAAATGGCTGAGCTCCTTCATGAATAATAGAACGCAGAGTTCAAATGGGGAGTTTTTCATCTAAACCAAAACTCATCAATTGTGGTGTTCCTCAAGGGGCATCCCTGAGCCCCACTCTCTTTAATGTCTATGTGTCATCTCTGGCAAAGATCAGTGAGAGGTGGGGCTTGGGTATCTGCTCCTATGCTGATGACACTCAGCTGCTGATATCCATCAAAGAAGAGCATGATAACACAAGACTAAAACTAAATAACTGTCTCTCGGAAATGGCAACCTGGATGGCAGAACATTGTCTCAAATTAAATGCTGGGAAATCGGAAATCTTACTCTTCGGAGGAGCAAAACTTGTCTGGAACGCCACTTGGTGGCCCCAGTCACTGGGGGATGCTCCAGCCCCAAAGCAATGCGCAAAAAATCTGGGGATCTTAATGGATAACACTCTATCCATGCAGGACCAAGTGCGGGCCCTGTGTGGAAGATGCTTTGCGATGCAGAAACTTCTAAGAAGGCTATTTCCCTGGATCCCGCAAGCTTGTAGAAGAACTGTCACACAGGCACTACTTACAAGAAAGCTGGATTATGGTAATGCACTATTTATGGGCATGGCAGGCCACCTCTTCACTCGACTGCAGGTGGTGCAGAATGTCACAGCAAAACTGGTATGCAACAAAGACAGACTCAGTTCATCGTCCGAGTGCCTCAAATTACTTCATTGGCTGCCAATGCACCAAAGAGCGAAATTTACGCTGCTCAGTTACACACACAAGGCCCTGCACCGACAGAGGCCTATTATTCTACAGAGGAAAGTTGAAATATTTGTACCCTTGAGGTGCCTGAGATCGTGGTCCCTAGCTCCAGCAAGGACAAAACGCATTAAGAAAACAAGAACAGGGGGTGGCAGCTTCTCATACCTGGCAGCTAAAGACTGGAATGACCTAACACAAGAACTACGCCTCACAGAGAACTATCTTATTTTCAGAAAAAAACTTAAAACTCATCTGTTCTCTGGAAAATAATACCGGCCATCCTCATGAATCATCCATAAACCACTCAGCCATTCACTAGAAGTCCTAGCATAGCGCCGTGATATCCTCTGGATGAATGTCGCGCTTTATAAATACAAATACAAATACAAATTGGTGCATTGAAGTGATAGCTTATTGCCATGAAAATAACCTGTCAAAGTAAATACATAATATGCAACACCATCTCAGCACAGCTGCAAATTCATGCAAAAGCATTTTAGAAACAAAACTATTGAAAAAGATACTATAGAAGCATAATAAAGAAGATAACCGCCATGTTTATGATACTGTATAAAGCATAAAAATAAAAAGGCATAGTAAGCCAGTAGAGGTCCCCATTGTACATATGCATGAGTGCATGCATGCATCCTCTAAGCACTTCTTGCATTTCATCCCAAATCAGGCTCCCCACCCTTCTCCTATCATAGTCAATATGAATAGACTTAAAAATATGGGAATCTTTACCTGATTTCCTTCTGGTCCCGGCCAACCGATTGGTCCAGGATTTCCCGGCACACCTGGGGGACCTGATCTGCCCTTGAAAGACAACAAAATGCCGAAAGATTCACATGAAACAGTGAGACTCATCCATTTTACCGACTACAGCAAAAGTTCTCAGTTCACACCCTCCTTTCTACCTTCATGCTCACACTCCAACTCCTTCTATGTTTTAGTGAGCTTTTCCTGGTGTTCCCCGCTATTACGTCAAGTGTTCTCCCAATGAAGGACCTACTTTATGTGTTCTCCTTGAATCCTTCTCACAGGACTTGTGATCTCTTACAATTCTCATTTTGTCTTTCAGCCCACCACAACATTCTCTTCCTTTGTTCTTGTCATAGGTCATGTAGTTCTTATCCTATCTTCATGCTCTTCTACAATTCTCTTGTTTTCCTAGGTTTTGCTCTCCATTCACTTTGATCTCCTTGAGCCACTATCCTCATTCTCTATGGTTTTTCTCTATGCCCTTGGTCTCCTAGGAATCTTGTCCTATCTGCTTGTTCTCGCATGCGTTTACTCCATGCTCTTCTTGAACCCTCTGCTTCTTTTCCTTCCTTCGTGTTCTCTCAGGCTTCTTCTCCGTGCCCTTTGTTCTACTATGGCCTATAATCATGTTCATCTAGGATTCTTTTCTGTGCCCTTCGTTTCCCAGGATTCTTATTCCATCTTCATTTTTTCATAAGATCCTACCTTCATGTTCTCCTAGAATTCTTCTACACACCCCTTGGTTTCCTAGGGTTCTTATCAAGTCGCGTTGTTCCGAAAGGCCTCTCCTTGAAAGCTATCACTGTCCCGTAGGATCCTCATCTATCCTCATGTCCTCTTAAGATTCTTTTCCACGTCTCCTTGGGTGCTTATCCTATCGTCATATTCTTTTATGATTCCTATCCCTGCCCTTTGGTTTCTTATCCTATCCTCATAATCTATTAGGATTCCTCTCCACATGTCTTGGTCTCGTAGGCTTCTTAACTTATTGCCATGTTCTTGTAGGATTCCCCTCCATGTTCCCGAGTCCCTAGGGTTGTATCCGATATTCATGCCCTCTTAGGATTCTTTTCCATGCCCTCTTAGGGCTCTTAGGGCTCTTATGCTACTATCACATTCTCTTAGGATTCTTGTCCATGCCCTTTGGCCTGCTAAGGTTTAATCATATTTTCATATTCTCTTAGGTTTATATTCCATTTCCCTTGGTCTGCTAGGTTCTTATCCCAGCGTCACGTTCTCTAAGGAACTGTCTATATGTCCCCATGGTCTCCTAGGTTTCTAGTCCAATCTTCCTGTTCTCTTGGAATTCTTTTCCATACTCCTTGGTGTCATTTGGTTCTTATCCTATCTTCTAGCTCTTTATGAATTCTTTGCAATGCCCCTTGATCTCCTTGGATTCTTATCTTCTCTTAATGCTCTCTTAGGATTCTTGTTCATGCCCCCTAGTGTTATTAGAGTCTTATCCTAGCTTCATGTTCTCTTAGGATTCTTCTCCATGCCCCAAAGAATTTGTATTTAATCTTCATGTTCTGTTAAGAGTCTCCACTGTACCCCCTTCTTTTTCTAGGCTTGTCCTCCATGCCCTTCTAAGATTCTCATCCTATCTTCATGTTCACTTGGAGTTCTCTCCTCTATCCCCCAAGGACTTTACATTCCATACTTTCCTCCTAAATATCTTCGCGCCCATTTTATCTCAAATTCCTGGTCAATTCAAGTGCTCACTGTGGGTTTTTCTTTATTCTGTCCTTACTGCCAGTTCACCTCCATGTCCCCCCTGTGTTCTTTTGAGTCAGTGTTTCTTGTTCTCCATGTTCACCCAAGTTCCAGTGGTAAAAGAGTGTTCTCTTTAGGGTTTCCTGCCTTTTGGATTGTTTTTACTCAATCTCCATGTTCTCCTTGACTGCCTCTACTACGTTTCCCAAGGGTTCACAGACTGTGAAAGACTAGATGTTGAGCATTGTGTTTGGAACTGGAACATCAGACTCACTCCTTTCACCCAACACAAACCCCAGGCATGTTGGCTGAGCATGCAGAAGTCAATAGCTCCTCAAACACACCCTCCATTCTGCCAGTACTGCTCTGGTCAGGCATAACTTTGGTTGAGTTACCACAGCTAACGTTCAGCTTTATGTTTCATTTGGATGAATGAAGGTAGGGTCTTACCTTCCGGCCAGGCCTGCCAATCTCACCCTGTGAAAGAGAGAACATTTTGTGGTTAGCACAGCTGATGAAGGTACAGCTAGCACTACACTAAAAAGAACACAACTAGACACATGAAGATCAGATATGGAGACAATGCAGGCCTGGTACAGTCTTCAGTTCATCCCCTGATGACTTCATTGGACCCAATATTGAAAACCCAGGCTGCCCCAATAACCTCTCAGTTAGAGATCAGCCAATCAGCACAGGTTTTGTTTTGCTTATAGTTAACCAGGAAGCCTCTGTGTTTTAGGGTAAACTTGAGAATGGCATTGACCTAACAAGGTTATTCCTTCACACCAAGCTCCAGCCCAGAGTTTTCCTCAATGGTTGAAATACACAACTTCAGTCCAAGTGGTAAAGATGAGGTGAACCAGGACTAAAACTCCCAGAATGCCACAGGATGTAAAATGGAAATTCATGACTGGAACATGGTGTCCATGATGATATGGGGGGGAAAGGAGGGCTACCCAAGGTAAGGGTACTCATGCAAAACAAGCTCCCCCCAGGATTTGTTTATATTGTATAAATACTGTTGAGGAGCAGAAGCCTCGTAAACAAGCAACCCCTTGCAATTCATGTTATTATTCAAAAAAATGTAAAAAAAATATATCAAAAAAGCATAGGGGACTGGGTTGAAGAGACAAACCATGAAATATTTATTCGATCATTCTCATCAAAGGTGTTTTGTATGGGTGGAGTTGAGTACTGAAAGCGCCGGGACACTCTTTGAGTAGCAGTGCGCTATACAAGACAAATATAACATAACATAACATAACATAACAGTACAGATTAAACCGTGATGAAAGGTGGACCATCAAAGATGCACCCATCATTAAAGACGAACAGTCTATTGTTTTATTTTTAATACTTTTTGGTGTTGGCAGTTTATTCGATGGCTATAACTGGAAGTCTACGCTTCTAGCAGGCGCTCTTATCAGCTCTGTAAGATTCTGCAAGCGAAGAAGTAGCTCAGGTGAGAGCTGGGAAGAGCATTGCAATGGCGTGGGCATCTCAGCAGAAGGAACCTGAACCTCGATGAAGCTCATAGTGACCTCATGACTTAGGGGAGCCTGGGGTTCGCTGTGTGTGTATTGTTATGTTATGTTATGTTAGCTGGTATTTATAGAGTGTGCGGCTACTCCTAGGAGTGTCCCGGCGGTAAGAAAAGACCGCGTAACACTGAACAGAGAGCACCCAAGCAGAAGCTGGCCAGGATCTAATGTTGAAAAAGCCATGGGGCATATTATCAAGACAGGCGATAAAATGATTGCTGCTTTAGTGGCAGAAAACTGCCGCTAAAGCGGCGATTATGGGCTTGATAATATGGTCTATGGAATTCTAATTGAAGCCCGTGTTAGATGTGAAGGACATCTAACATGAGCTTCAATTGGAATTTCATAGAGCATATTATCAAGCCCATTATCGCTGCTTTAGCTGCAGTCTTCTGCCACTAAAGCTGCGATAATTTTATCGCCTGTCTTGATAATATGCCCCATGTTTTTAATTTCCTCCTGAAGGGAAGGAGGTCCTGCATCTGTCTAAGAGAAAGAGGTAGGCTATTCCACAGGCAAGAGGCCACCACTTGAAAAGATCTGCCCCCTACCCGGGAAAGCAGGACCTTTGGAGTAGAGGTCAGAAGCGGAGGACGCCATGTTAGAAGATGTGACAGACAGGCAGGGGTTGCACTGTAGTTTATTTTAAAGACAATGATAAGTAGATTGTATTGTGCATTATTAACATGCTCCCTTTGGTGTGTCATGAACACCAAGGAAGGCTTCACGCCGAAACGCGTTTGTTTACTGGCTGCTGAAAATAAAGTTTACGAGAGCCCGCGTGAGTGCGGTAATTCTTTTGGTATTTGGAAGAATTTGAGCGCGAATATAGGGGTTGGTGCCTAGCCTCATATCAACTTAAAAAGAGGCAAACAATGGCAAACACCACTACAACCACTAAAGGAAAGGCTGGGACCTAACATCACCTCAGCGGGAAGAATGGGATTTAAGGAACGCCGTTGAGCAGCCTGCATGGCAACTGTGTCTGCCCGGGGATGGCCAATTAGACACACAGAAGTGTTTTCTGGTGCTTTGTATTTCTTGTCTATATGTTGAATTACTACTGCGAACTTTGGCTGCTGTTGTCATAAATTTTAATCCCCTTCCAAATGTCAATGGTCAATTATAGGAATCAACTTGATATTGGTTCCGGCAGGTTCTTTAAAACCAGAGAGAATACAATACATTTTTTTGCTGGCAACTCAAATCTGTTTGTCACTCTCCCTATTAAGTTCTGAACTCCACTAATATCATCTGGTGGAGATTCCACTACTGAGGGAGTGACATCTCCAGGTGTAGGAGCTACATAGTCATCTAATCTGGGCCTGAAGACAAAGGAGTAGTCATCAGCTGCCCTCCTTCCTGGTACACACCCATATCTGGCCCTGGTGGAGCAACAGAATGTGGTGCCAAAGGTGAATGGTGCGAGGACTGCTTGTAAGTGGAACATGCGCAGGTGTGCATGGTGTGGTTGGTCTTGTTTGTGGTCTGGAGCCTGCCATTGCTGCAGGTTTCAAAGGTTGTGTTTTGGGATGAGAAGAAGGCGGCCGAGGAAGCATCTATAGTAGTCTGACACCATGAGGCACAGATCATCGAGCACAGGCAAAGGCACCTGCATCATTTCCTCATTGCATGTTCAGAAGTGTCTAAGACATACTGCCATCCATCTGCATCATAATCCTGGTGTTGGGCAAAGGACTGATGAGGGTGCTTAGTGTCCAGAGTGACCATGTGACTGATCTGATGGAAATTCGGGTTCTCCATAATATTCTTCTTCTTCTGGGTCCTTGATTTTCACCTTCAGCAGAGTAGGACTGAAGGGTCCTTCCTCGTCTCAGTCTTGTACCAAAAAGACCCTATAGTGGACACTTCGCTTGGGGAAGTATGTTCAGGCATTGAAGTCATTGGGATACTCTTCTCAGAAACCAGGGTTATTTTTTTGTTCTTTCCTCATCAACTGTGTTGTCATTGTCAGTGCTGGGGTCGTCGCAGCCTTTGAAAATGTAGTTGAGAGTATGGTGTCTGAAACTGTCATCGACGGTAATCTTCATTGTTGATGCCGTTGTTGTCAACGCTGTCTTTGTTGATGGTGTAGTTGATTTCATCAACAGTGATGTCATAGAGGGTATGTTCAGCGGTGTTGAAAACGATATCTCCTTCAACGGTGCTCTAGTCGACGGTGATGTAGTTGATGGAGATGTTATTCTCATCAACATTCTTAAAATTTCTTTCTTGATTTTATCATAGAAAAACGGAAAGTAAGCAAAAAGCCAAAAAAGGAGTGAAGACCAAAGAGCATATAAATTCCAACATGTACATGACATTGTCAAAGAAAACCATGGTAGTGAACAGTCTGAAGGGAAACACAGTGGAGTCACCTTGAACCCTCAGTGTTTGAGCTCCGGGAGACTCTGTGGAGTAGCCGCGCGCTCTATAAGTACATATATACATTGCATAGAATGAACCAGAGTGTGATGACAAAGGCAGCCCCTGTATAGAGGGGTGTCCACTGTATTGGTTTATGACCTCAGCCCTTGGGCGAGCAGGGCCCGCAGCAGGCATACCGGGGGTACCCACCCACCTTCTCAGGCTGTGTGTACGTGTAATTGTGAGGGGAGCTGATGTCCCTACATGTGCTGACACCCTACAGTAAATCACCTGGCCGAGAGGTCTGACGCCAATTCCCTAAATGTTGCATCCCAGGAAATTGATTATCATCAACGTTGATGGTTGTTTCTTCTTCGATGATACTGTTGTAAACGCTGGCATGATGATGATTATCATCAACGTTGATGGTTGTTTCTTCATCGATGATACTGTTGTAAACAAGGACGTGATGATGATTATCATCTCTGGTAAAGAAGAGGAGTATTTTGATGACTTCAACTTCAGCTTTTTGTCTGGGACTTGATGGTGCAGAAGAGGTTTTCTGACGTTTTCTGATAGTATTTTTCCAGGGAAAACAATCAAATCTTGGTGGGGGGGGTTCTCTCTTCTTTTGTGGATTTTTTTAAGTCTTCTTCAGGTGGTTCTTCAGATTTTGCCTTTAAAGGACAGTCAGAGTGTGGTTGTGCTTTTTAAAGAGATTTTGCAAGACGTTTAGAAGAGCTCTCCTATTCCTACCCAGAAACTGGACATCCTCAGCGTATTACTTCTGAGGTCACAATAACAGCTTTGCCTCTCTGTCCCTGAGAGTTTTTGTTGATAATGTTCTACAGATTGTACAGTCTTGTGCAATATGAGTTCTATGCCATACATGCATTCTTTCTGTGGGTCCTTAGAGGCGAGCCTCTTTTTCCCACAGGTTCCACAAGGGCTCCAAAGACCTTCCTTGGAAGCTTGAAACATGTTCTGGTGTTTTTAAGCTTAATAAACAGTCACTTGTCTGACTGGTTGCGCAGAGCTGGAGGGGACTCACTTCACACAGGCTGTGCAGTAGAAATCTGATTTATGGTGGCCTGTGCGAGGAAAGGTGAATGATGTGCTTTGTTCTGATTGTCTGAGTTTTGAATATTTTATATTGATAAGAATAGGCTGCTGTTGTGACTGTTAAAAGATAAGATAAAGATAAAATATATTTGTAAAGCGCTCGATCGCCGCGGCGTCTTGGCACTAGTAAAAGTGTAAGTAGGGAGCTGCCCTGTTTGATCCTAGGCCTAGTTCGAAGGAAACAGCCAAGATTTAAGCACTTTCCTAAAAGATTGCCTGTTTGACTGCAACCTCATAGCCACTGGCATCTTATTCCACAGTTTGGCTGCACAATGTGATAAGGTCCTACCTCCCCATCTAGCTCTATGGACTTTGGGTACTTGCACAAGACCCACATTTGAGGATCTAAGATTTCTCGTAGGTACATTCCAAATGAACAGTTTCTGCATGTCCACAGCCCCACCTCCATATAGTGCCTTATGCACCAAACAAATGGCCTTAAATTGCACTCTCTGCTGATTCGGAAGCCAGTGCAGCGACCTAATACTAGCAGAGGTGGTGTGTCCTTTAGGCATGTTTAGTAGTAGTCGTGCTGTAGCATTTTGTAGGGACTGTAATTTTGTCATCCGCGCCTTATCGATACCCATAAAGAGTGCATTGCAATAATCTATTTTTGAAAGATATTCTGTGTATGTTTAACATGGTACTGCTCACTATGTTTACCATGGGACTCCCGGCTTGACGACAGGGAAGATTCAAGCGTGAATCACTAAAGATTCCATACTAGAGAATATACCCTTACTTAAGATTATGACTATTGTAAAGTCCATTGCACCCATGAAGACCAAAGCCTGGCATCCAATGGAAAAGTATGGAGTCGACAACTTTACTGCCTAGCACATTGTAGCTCAAGAGACACTGGACACCTACCATGGCCTAATACGACTAAGTAAAGAGGCTATAATCAAATGACACACCACACCACAGGAGGACAAACAACAAACAAATAACACAGAGAGACAATTCTAATACATTATACCACTACAATACAGAACGTAACATCACCCTTAGTAAAAAGCTGATACGTTAGTACCAAACTCCAAAGCATGGTGTAATATGAGACCAGCACCTCTACTAATCATCAGAGAAACACATCACCTACCAATGAGGTCACGCTATGACTTACAAATAATAAAAGAGAGGTTGTGACCCATCGCCATCACTCAGGAGAAGACCATGAGGTATCAGAACTGGCATCACCTGAGGGGGCAATGAACAAACACCACTACTAGAGTATGACGCAGGGCGTTAACTTACACCACCATCACTGTGGGCTATGATCAATACCACCACCAGAGGATAAACAATCAACAATGAGCAGGATATGTAGGAAACCAAAAGGACTCTAGAGGAGAAACAACTGGGGATCCCTACCGCCCCGGCGTGGAGTCGTTTCTGTTACCATAGGATGTCCTAGTGATCCAAACAGGCTTGACTACATAATAGGAGCCCCTACTCCTCAGGTTTTTACAAAAAGTGTACTGGCCACACTATCTGAAGATGCCTGTGTCATATGGAAAAGATGAGGAGTGAAAAGTAGGGAATCGGATTAATGCCTCCTCGCTCACGCGATGCGTTTATTCTGGTGACGAGTTGACAATGTTCAATAACACAGGGTGGGTGAGAGTTCAGTGTCCTTTAATCTGAATAGTCCGGTAGGATGGCTATCACTTGGCCACAAAAGGATAGAGAGTGAACAGACACCACTGAAGCACAGAGGTCAAAAACAATAACAAAACCCTACAACTACTCAGGCAAGCAGAACGTGACCTAGCATCATTAAAAGGCACACCAAGACCAAACATCACCACTCACAGGTGCAACAGTAAAGGGAATGCCATTGTCACTAGCATTGCATTTGTATACTGCTCTACTGCAGCAAGGGTGGCACTGCGGCATTGCTACTATGCCCTGGGGAAATAGCAGGGGCAAGTAGGTGTGGATAAACAGAGTGCGGCACCACTGCATGTAAAGGGATGGTGTTCCAATGCACTGGAGAACAGCTTCGGTGGTACTCTTAGTGGATGGATACGTATACATCAGAGTGTGACAGGTTTGGGAAGGGTGCTAGGGTGTGTGAGATGGAGGGAGTATGCAGTGGCTGTCAGGGTTCTTAGCATGGTCTCTGCACATCTGTGTATAAGAATGAGCTGCTGGTGGTGGAGGGATACACTCCAGGGTGAGTTCTGCACTCAACAAATACACATAACATAACAGAGCATAGCATAACGTAGCATAGCACAGCATAGCGTAATGTAACATAGCATAGTATAACAGAGAATAGCATAGCATAACAAAGTATCTTATAGCATAGAATAACGTAACGTTACATAGCATAGCATAAAATAGCATAACATTGCTAAACATATCAAGTGATATTGAGTGAGATACCTGTACCTGTGGGTAATGGTCATGAGGCTCAAAGAAGTGCTCCAGACATAGCAAAGCGGGAGCGGCTAAGTCAGGGATAGGTGTGCAATATGTACCTATCTATTAGTGTGCCAGTACCATCTTTCAAACGTGTCAATGCTGGACAGAACTAGGCATGAGCGGGAAATCCGTTACGCCCGCGGATTTTGCGGATTTTTGGGAAATCCGCAATCCGCGAATTTTGTGGATTTCCCGCAAAATCCGCAAAAAAAAATCCGCGAACGTAACGGGTTCAAAAGTTGAACCCCCACTCATGTAACTATTTTACAATGGCGCCAGCAAGCTGCCAGCGCCGTTGTAAAATAGTTACAAAGTTAGCTTGCACGGGAACCACTAGATAAAACGAAGCAGGTGCTGCTTTATTTTATCTAAGTGCTTCCTGTGCAAGCTAACTTTGTAACTATTTTACAACGGCGCTGGCAGCATGCTGGCGCCATTGTAAAATAGTTACATCATACATGCCAACATTTCAGAAGAGCAAAGTGGGAGATTTAAAAAAAAAATTGGGAAAATGGGGCCTTGAATCGGGTTACTGGCATGTACGGGCTTCAATGCGCGCAATGGCAGGCAGAGAGAGGGTGATGCAAGTGCTGTGCACCCCCCACCCGTGGGCTTTCCAGGGCGCACACACAGCCGGTCTGCTACATGAGTAGGCTGGGCACATTGTGTTCGCACGGGTTTCTGCAAGTTCGCGAGGGTTTTGTACAATTTCGCAATTTGCGAAATTGTACAAAACTCGCGAACTTGCAGAAACCCGTGCGAACACAAACAAAAAAAACGCGAGAATTCGCGGATTTTGCGGATTTTCGCAATCCGCAAATTCGCAAATCCGCAAATTCGCGGATTGCCAATCCGCAAAATCCGCCCATGCCTAGACACAACGCAGCCTGATGTACAACACATGACTGCAGGGATGTGATGTCACTATTAAAGTAATACCAGACGCATTGGTTAGCGTCACGGTCCAGCTTCACCATGGAAGCAAGGATAGAACATGGCCCAACATCACCTCCACCAATATACAGCACTTTAATGTCATTGATATTTATGTAGCACTTTCCACACCTCTTGAAAGGAGTAGAGCGCTTTCTCTGCTTTAAACAAAGTAATTACTCTGTAGGTATCATTTATATAGGGCTTTCTACTCTGGACTCTAGTGCTGCTATGCTCCAGACAACATGTTACACTGGATGTCTGGGGAACAAGCAAGACTAAGGAACCAACATAATCACCCACTAGAAGTCTGCAGTTGTATTCTCCAAAACGTGACTATACCAGAGGGGGCGCCTGCCAAGCATTGCCAAGCAACGCACTTTATTTTAAACATACCTGAGGAGAAAATATCAATAACTTAAACAAGTCCCTGAGCAGAAATCCATGCACTGAGAAATCAAATCTCCAGTTGTCCAGTGGTAAACGAATAAGCCAGAATTACCTTCTCTCCTTTTGGTCCCATCACACCTGGAAATCCCTGTGGACCCTGCGCGCAGAAAATAAAAAATAAAACAACTAAAATTATTTTGCAAGCCATATTTGTGAAGAACACGTAACTTACCTTCATATTTTGCTAGCCATATTTGTGAAGAACACGTAACTTACCTTCATATTTTGCTAGCCATATTTGTGAAGAACACGTAACTTACCTTCATATTTTGCTAGCTATATTTGTGAAGAACACGTAACTTACCTTCAGTAACACCTTATCTAGTAGAGAGGCTCTATCTAACTGCAGATTCGATACCCTAGAATAATCTCCAAGTGTCCAGACTGGATCTGGAAATATTTTTGTGAGCAATGTCCCTGTCCACCAGTAGGTAGCGTGGTTCGGCTCTGCATGGCGTCATCCGTGCCGAAGTGATGTGTGGTGTGCCAATATAGAAGCCACCCCATCGTGCTGATGTCAGTTTCATTTTGCAACTTTCCAAGCCAGAAGTGGGAATCAACGAAGACCACTGACCACTGGTGCGTGAAACTAGGGCCCTTAAAAGGGGGACAGTCCTTTACTCTGAAATCCGTTCACAGAGCGGGGTGGATGGGTAAGTCGGTAAGGAATATGTGGCTAGATATAGACTCAACCAGATAAGGAGTTACCGAAGGTAAGCAACTTGTTCATCTGCTAGAGGCTTCTAGCCACAGATTACTTACCTTAGAATAGATACTCAAGCAATATCTCACGGAGGGGGGATAGCGACATGGATTTTTACCAGAAAATCTTGTAGGACCGAAAGGGCATAGTGCCCGTCTTGCTGGACCTTACTGTCCAGGCAGTGATGCTTCGTAAACTTGTGCAGGGTGGCCCACGTTGCAGCCTGACAGGTACTCCATGAGCTAACACAGTGATTGCAGCCTTAGCTAGGTTGGATTGAGCACTCAATACTTCTAGAGGTTGCTTTTTGGCCAGTGCGTTGCAGATTGTGATGCAGAGCACTATCCATCATGAGATGGTCCTTACTTTCTTTGGCTCAAATGTACTCCACAAAGAGTTGATCATCCACCAAAAACTCTTTTGTGCAGTCAGGGTAGAACAGCGCTTTTTTGGGGTCCAGCCAAGGGAGTTTCTCCTCTTCTCTAGAGGGGTGAGGCAGAGCATAAAAGGTAGGCAGGGTGATGAACTGGCCTACATGGAAGAGAGTTACCAACTTTGGGAAGAAGGATGCTCTAGTCCGAAGGACCAGTTTATCTGGAAAGTGAGGTACGGCGGCTAAGATGACAAGGCCTGCAGCTCACTGACCCTCCAGCCAGATGTTACCATCAAAACGGCCTTCCTAGTTGCGATAAGAAGCCTGACAGGACAGCTGTGTAATGGGTCTAAAGGAGCACACATCAGGAATGTAGGGACTAAATAAAGCTCCCACTGTGGCATAATGAAGGGTGCAGGTGGGAACATGTGTTGGAGAACTTTCAAAAACCTATGTTCAATAGGGCACTTGACGAGGGATGGCTGATCTGTCAACAGTAGAAATGCCGAGACGGCAGAAAGATAGCCGTTCAAAGTGCCCAAAACGGAGATGTCCTGGGCTAAGGAAAGATTAAACAAAAGAACCTGAGAAAGGGGTGCAGAAAGAAGATCAACTTGTCTTTCTGTACACCATGCCACGATTTTGATCCAATGGCAGGCATGTGTTATTTTTGTGGAGGAGCGCCTGGCTGCCAAGATAGCATTGCAGATTTCAGGGGGAAAGTCAACAGCTGTCAACTGCTGGCACTCAGTCTCCACGCATGAAAGTGAAGTGTTTTCAGGCTCAGGTCCCGAACCCTGCTGCTGTGATGATAGAAGATGCTCAGGAAGAGGCCGCTTGATCAAAGAACCTGTGCTCATGCTCAACAGCTCGGGATACCAGACTCTCCATGCCCAATCAGGAGTCAAAAGGATTACTTGGGCCCGGTCTTTCTAGATCTTGTTGAGTTCTCTGGACAGGAGTGGTATTGGCGGAAAGGAGTACAGGAAGCCTGAGACCCACTGAAGACAAAATACATTTTTGAGAGAGAGCCACCTTGGAAACTCCAGCGGGCAAAACTGCTGACATTCCCCATTCTCAGCAGAGACAATCAGATCTCACCAAGGCTCTCCCAATTCTTGGAAGAGATATAGCTCCCTGGCAATCCGAGAGCCCACCAGGTGTTCAACCACCAGAGATATGCCCTGACGTTCCAGCCACGTCCAAAGGCACAGAGCCTCTTGATAACGGGTCCACAACTTCACACCGACCTGTGCAAAAGCACATGGGGGTGCTGTTGTTCATGAACAACTGCACAAGCCTTACAGTGACAGATGGAAGGAAAGTCTTCAATGACAGCCAGATCGCTCGAAGCTCCAGCAGGTTGATGTGGAGTCCGGATTTCACCGGAGACCAGAGTCCTCTGATCTTCACCTCTTCCAGAAGGCCACCTCATCCCAGAAGTGATGCATCTGTCACTACAGTCAGCTCCAGCTGTGGAAGGGAGAGGGGTTTGACAATGACCCAGTTGCGTTTTGTTAACCACCACTGCAGATCTTTACCCGGTTTCCTCCTAAATATGCACCAGGTTGGAGAGATTACCCTGATGCTGTCAACCGGGAACTTCGGGTCCCACTTCAGAGCCATCATGTGCCAGAGAGCGCGTATCACAAGAAGGATGGAGGAGGCGATGAGTCCCAACAGCCTCTGAGTCGGAAGCGTCATCATCCAGAATAGAGGCTGAAATATCGGTTCACCTAGTCTGAATATCCTGGACATTGCACTCTGGAGCAAAGGCTCCAAACTACACTGTGTCCAGAACAGCTCCGAAGAAAGGGAGCATCTGAGAAGGAGTTAGGTGTGACTCCGGCATGATGATAGTGAACCCCAGTGAGAGCAGAAGGCTCGCCGTAGTCTGAAGGTTGGAGACGACTGCCTGAGGCGACCCCGCCTTCAACAGGCAATTGAAGAGGTGGGGAAAGATTGGAATCCCTGACCTTCGCAAATGAGCTGCGACCACCGCCATCACTTGTGTGAACACCCGAGGGGCACTGGTAAGGCCAAAGGGGAGCACAGCAAACTGAAAGAGCTCTGACTGTAAACCGCAGGTAACGCCTGTGGGCTGGTAGGATATAAATGTGAAAATAAGCATGCTGTAAGTCCAGCAACAACATCTAGTTTCCTAGATCCAAGGCAGACAGGACTTGTGCAAGCATAAGTATTCTGATTTTTTCCTTTTTCAGGAAAAGATTGAGAAGGCATAGGTCTGTGATAGGACGAAAGCCTCTGTCCCTCTTGGGCACCAGAAAGTAGCGGGTGGCAGCAGACAATTGTCCTATGCACAGGAGCTCCAGGGAAGGGCTCGGATCAGGCCCCTAGTAAAGCATCTGTACGGGCTTCATTAAATGGAAGTAATGGTTCTGTGGGGGAAACGTCTGTTTGAAGCACCTCCATCAACACGTTTGTCTTGACTGCCACTGACGGCAGCAAAAGTTCAAGGACCACAGCCGCCCCCGGCACCACCACTGTGAAAGAGGCATCTTTCTCTGCAGCCACAGTAGGGGGCGAGACCAGGCCAGTGTCTGCTGTGGTGTCCATCCTTTGGTATCAACCAGATTCTAATACCAGTTGTCCTCTGTCTCTTCTAATAGGTACACATAAGGGTCTGCAGACCCCTCCCATTTGTCCCCAACCGAGGCCTATGATGTAAATTAGGCCCTGGCTCCATCATGAGGCTCAAGGAGTCTGCTTACATTAGGCGTGGGGGATGGCAATGGGCATGACGCCACTGTGGGGGTGTCGGCGTCAGCACTTAAGCAGCCGCTGGGGAAGGTTGAGGTGGCTCATCTAGCGCACTCTGAATCCATCGCACCTGGGGTGAAGCTGCAGGCGGGAAACCAGTAGGGACCACTTCCAAGCTCATGGGGCCCGAAAGTGCTCCAGTGGGGACAGGCCACTTAGTATGAGGTGCAAGGCATCATAAAGTTTGCTCCCGGAAACTCTGGGAGGTGTGGAGACGGCCCAGGCGCAGGCTCCACCACAGAGCTAGGCCTCGAGTGCCGGCGCTCCCTCTACTCATCAGATGGCTTCGACAGACGCGGTGAAGGCAAAGATCTCTTTGATGTCTTTCTCTTCTTGTGCTGTGGGACTTATCTGATTTTTCCGACGACCTCGACTGCGAACACTTGGAGCGACTCTGTGACCGATTTCGGGACCTTTGTTTAGACCTAGATCGTGAACGTCACACATCGAGCGGCGTGGAGCCTGAGGCAAGGGCGGCTGTAGGCTCATGGCGGCCCTGGGCAGGAAGCGTAGGTAGGGGGCCCCAGAAGAGGGGGTCCGGGCAGGGCGGAGCCCCCCGGAGCTCAGGATGGGGGGGGGGGGGTCAGGGTTTTAGGAAGTGGAACAGAGCCGGAGGCCGACAAATCCCTGCCAGGGGCCACCACGCAAATATGTACCCATCCTCAGAGGATTATTATATTAAGGATATATATTGGCTTGGAGGCCCCTGGGGTTTGGTGGCCCTGTGCAGGTGCACAGCTTGCACATGCCTAAGGCCGCCCCTGCTTGAGGGATCTCTCCCTTAATACCTTGGGGAGCACAGGGGGACAATCAATGCAGGTCTTGGCATCGTGGTCGCACTCCAAACACTGGAGATACACCGAATGAGGGTCTGTCACCGACATCTGTTGGTGGGAGGCACCAGAGGGCTTGAAACCAGCCATCCTAGTTGACCTCCTTGACTCACCAGGAGGCAAAGTCTCAAAAAAACTCTCGACACATTTTGTTTATAAAAGGTCAGTTAAAAAAGACTGGGGTAGCTTCTTTCCGGATCTGTGCTGACTGAAAAGAACTGACGTCAGTGCGCTGGGGTGGCACCTGTATAGGCACGGCGCACGTTCTTTCTGGTGAGGATGACGCCACAGAAGCCACGTGGAGTCGAACAACGCCACCTACCAGCAGGCAGGAGAACTGCTCACACAGAACATTCCGGATGCAGTCTGATGCCTAGGGATTATCCTAAAGTAAGGAATCTGCAGCTAGAAGTCTCTATCTGATTGGCTAGAACTAGGGTGGATGTATCTGTGTTCTTCAAATTCAATGTCTTGTGTCTATAGCCTTAGCCTGAAAAAAGCATAACCTGAGTTTTTGTTTCAGCTTTTGTAAAATGTGGAAAAATCTGGGGTCTAAAAGGCTAAGTGATGGAGACAAAGGAAGGCCCAGACTATGGGGTGACGAGATCCAGTAACTGTCAGAGGCACGTGCTGCACTGGACCATATGCAGCATACGTTGACAGTGCTGCAGTTTGGCCTGAGTGTCCTGGAGGGTGAATTCTTTTGCAGCAGTGCAGGCTGTCGCTCACAGCTTGAACAACCCTTCTCCCTCAAGTTTAGCCAGAGAGCCTATCAAAACGTCAGTTTCACTCTGTGCTGACTCAACCAGATAAAGATACTATTTGTGACACGATGATTCAGATAACAGAAAAAAAACACTTTAGTAAAGAATCCAGCATTTTACAAATGACCCGTTTCTAATGTGCTAGTTACAGACCGCAGTGCTTGACCACACACTTCAGCACAATCAGAATGAGAAGAAAACAATTAATGCAACATTTATGAGGATCATTCATTGTTTTGATCAAGTATGCTCATCACTTCTAAAGCTGCCGACTCAGCAAAATGTCTTCGGGGGGGGGAATATGTGATCAAATATTCAGACTGTACATGAATAACAATGTTTAACCTTCTTATACCCTACTGGGGAAATAGGAGTTTGATGGGGCGCTGTGAAAGAGATTGTACTGACCGCCCACTCCACCGTCTCTATCCACCACCTGATCTAGGGGCCTGGTATTGAGCAGACTTCGGTCGATGTAGGTTATACATGGTTCTGCCTACATTGGATCTCCCTGCGGGTAATGCTGTCCAGCATGTGCTGAACCAGTTGTGTTTTCTGTTTAGTGGGAAATAAAAGTGACTTTAATTTGACCCACTGAGGCAGGGTCTCCAAGCTTTCCTGTAACAAGAGCTACTTATGTTCATTGAAAATTATCCCGAACTACTAACGTCATCAGTTTTGTAATAGTGGCCGGGTCAGACAAGATGACATCCGTGGCCACCATATGCAAGAGTACCAACAGCAATCACCCCAGAGCACCAGCCGCCGTGGCTAGCAGCAATGTGAAAAGGAGGTACGTTGTTACAAAGCATGCTTTTTCCACGCATGCCTTTACCACGCAGGTTTTACAATGCAAGTCGTTACAACGACTTGTGTTGGGGGGCGCTGGATAGTGGAATAGTTTAATTTACTATTCCAACTCCAGTCCCCGTGGATAGTAGGGAAGGTTTTGGATAGTAAATTAAACTATTCCCTATCCTACAGCGCCCTCCAGCGAAAGTCGTTGTAACGACTTGCGTTGTAATACCTGCGTGGTAAAGGTACTGCGTTGTAAAAGTTGCGTGGTAAAGGATGTTCCTCATGTGGGAAAGGCTTTGTCTGCTTGGAATGCTTAATACGTAGGTGCAATGCTTATGGCACAAAATAAATAATCACACAATTTGGTAGCCGAGTGCACTCCTGTTTTATCCCATTTGTGTTGTCTTCGATTTTGTTTGGTTTTAGCGTGCGTCCCGGGTTCGTGGTTCGTCCTCCTACCACGTGGATTGATTAAACAACATTGAATAGTATTGCTACCGTCCCGGAAGCACTGCTTGTATTGCCCGCTGCAATGAATGTACCACAATTAAATTCGTTGAGTTTCTTTAAAGCAGGAACTATACATAATTCATCCTCCATAGTGAATAATTTCCAATGCATTTCGGGCCATGTTCTTGCCCTTCATCAGGGATTCACTACAAATGTAAATGGGAACATTAGACTATGTTTAAGCGGACATAAATGATACTGTCTCAAAAGTCACTCATTAGTTTACGAATAGGTGTTTTGAAAAAGGAGGGTGAATCATTTCACTTGAGTTTTATGGTGATTGGCTAGAGGGAAAGCGCAGAGTGTAGCATTTCCTAAAAAACAAACACATAATGAGTGACTTTCGAGGGTGAATTATGTATAGTGGCTGCTTTAGAAGAAAAAGGTCCGTATGGACACGTCTACTGCATTAGAATCATAAATACATATAATGTCTTTTCATGTGACAGAAGGAAATGAAGCAAAATATTTAAAACATTAGAATAATTTGAATAAAAGAAACACAAAATAAATAATGTTAGTAACACGTCTTCCCAAAGCCGCTTTATTTATCACTCAAATATCAGCTGAAAAATATATTGCAAATTCAACCATTTTCTCCAAGCATTATCTCACGAGTTCTGAAATACACCCATTTTCCGTTTGAATATACGCTTTTCCATTTTGGTGTAAATATATTAATTCAACCAAGCAAAAGCTTCAAATCTAGTAGACTGGGCTGCACATAGGAGAGAACCTCACAGGTCACTGGAGAGCCACTCATCGCAGAAGCCTGCTCTAAGGCTTTGATAATGTGCTCAATGCTTCACTTTGACCCAGTGGGGCACCAAACCGTCGGACTAGCATGTGGAGGGATTTACATTTTATGAAAAGACAACAAACCTGTGCTCCAGGGGGGCCTTCGGGACCCGGGGGTCCAGGAACACACACTGGTAGCGTTGTCTGGAGCTCCTGAGATAGATGGTTAGGGTCCAAACCTTCCATCTTAATGAAAAAAACAGAAATATGAATTAATGCAAAGCAATAATCAATAGAACCCAGTCTGGCCCTAATCACCCATCAGGAAAAAACAATGATCAGAACAGAAGGCTAATGCAACTGGTTGATGCTCTGAAGACGTTTAGAAACTACATCTTCCCTGCATCTGTTGCTGATCATGTCTTCCCTTCTCACTTCATTCCTCCCCAGGAAGCACATTTTCAATGTGACTTTTGGTTCCTTGATGTAACCCAAAACTGCCCTCTGCCCATGAGGGATAACCAGCCTTTCCTGGCCCTGGGTCCTTGAATGCAGTCTGCATGGAGGCGCGACGCCCCAACTCACCAGTTCACAGGAGCTGCAGGGAGCTTTCGTGGGCTGAGGCAGCTAGAACCAACGACTCTGTCAAAGATGGTCCCTCCGAACCACTCTGGTCAGCCACACTAACCCCCACCCCATTTTCTTAGTCTATCTTCCTCTCATGTGCACAGACCAGGTGAAAGGCTGGCTAGCTACAAGAGAATCCAGTGGCGCACATCAACCCATCCTCAGGGCTGAAAGCACATCAAATCAATGCCAAACAGAGACCCAAAGTCAGCCCTGGCAAACATGCTCAAATGAACCCTCACTGCTCCCCATCAGTGAGTGTGGCCTGCAAGCAGGGTCTCTTCAGAGGGATTTGGGAGAGTTTTCTCTCTTTGAAAATTTTGAAGAAATTACATCAAATTCTATGTTTTAAAACAGAATTTTTGTTAAGCTGCTAACAAGGCAAATAGATTTACAGGGTGAGCTAGAGAGAAAGGAAATGATACTCACCTGTAATCCTAGTTCTCTTTCAGGGCAATCCTCATCAAAGTCAGAAGGACTGAATAGTCCTGCCCACGTGCGGGATTCCCAGAGCACTTTAAAAAACTATACATATATGTGTAATAAGAGATTGTACCATAGTACTTTATATACGTTTGCTGAATAAAGTAGGCTAAAAATGACCAGATGTCATTGAAGTCTCATCCTAAAGAGAATCTACTTGCATAGACATGCATCACTAATAAAAGGTGACCATAGAAAAGCTTTCACAAACCTTTTTAAAATGAAAAAAGAGGAAATATGAGACATTGTTAGCCAAAAGGCTGTAATTCAAAGCATAGAATAGGAAACTGCCACGGTGCCTTTAAGAACCTCACAGTACCCCCTGTATCCTTCCATGCCTTACAGGGGACAGGTCTTTTTTACAAAAATCAGGGATCCTGGGTGAAGCAATTGTTGAGAGCTGTAAGGGATGCCTCTGTGACTGGAGTCTGAGCTGGGAGGTGCTGATGGAATGAGGCCTCTTTCATCAGATTTTCAAATTCGGTCCACCGTGGGGGTGATTGGATGGCCGATTGAGTTAGAGTCAGGTTCTTCTCCCAACTGTCCAAGGGCTGTTCCACTGTTTTCCAGACAAGAGGCCATCGATCACAACAGAGATGAAACCTGCCGAGCTGTTGGGTGAGGGCTTTGCAATAGAGCATACCACTTCCGTTGGATTAATTGAAAACATGGTTGTTTCCCATTCTGTAACTTTCCGCATTTGTTAGTTTCTTAATCGCTCTGACGGTTTCTGGTTGCGCTGGGACGCCTCGTCGCTGGGGCAGCCATGCGCATTATAAATCTTGTATAATAATAATAATAATAATTAATAACAGTCTCTCCTCTGAAAGATATGCTTTTTAGGACTGCGTATCTATCAACACTCCTAGATAATGAATGGTTTGATCAGGGAAGGTTGTTGATTTTTTAGGTTTGTGTGAAGTTCTAACTTGGTGAGAGTGTGGAAACATGTTTGAAAATGGCTCAGTGTTTCTGATGAGGATGTTTCTTTTATGAGCCAGTCGTCTAGGTAGGGGGTAGACAAATCTTTTGTGCTTCCTCAGATGTGCTGCAATGACAGCCATAATTTCACAAATGTTCGGGGAGCCGACTTCAGTACGAAGCGAAGGACTTCGCACTGCAAATGGCTTGAGCCTACTGTGAACCTTAAACACTTTTCAGGCAATTTTTATGATTGGAACCTGGAAGTAGACACCTTGAAGATCTATCGCACACATCCAATCCCATTGATGTACTTAAGGGTAGATCTGATGCAATGCAAGCATCCTGAATTTTAATTTTCTTATGTACTTATGTGGTACCTTGAGGTCAAGAATGGGTCTCAAATCCTGTTTTGGTCCTTTTTTCCTAACCAAAAAGTACTGGGATTGGACTCCCAGGCCTCTTTGGTATGATGGAACCTCCTCCACTAAATGTTTCTGTGGTAAAATATTCACATTCTTCTGTAAAAGATCTTGTTGATATGATGATGTTTTGGTTGGAGGAAGAGATGGAGATGGGGATTTGAAACGTAGAGAATAACGCTTCTGAACAATATTTCGAACCAATCCCTCTGTAGTTACCCTCAGCCACTCGGAAAAACGTGTTACAATCACTCTTCCCACTGGAGTGACTGATGGGTCCGCAGGAAGGCGTGACCCATAGTTTGGTGGGCGTTGTTCCTGCTGCTGATTGTGGATCTTGGCCTCCTCTTCCTCTGCATGATCTGGGTTGATGGTTTGCCTGTTTCTGCTGGTGTCGCTGCTGGTGATGCGACCAGGGAAGGGTTTGAACCCTCTGTGAATAGTAGAATCTCTCATAAGGCCTGTATCTCTTTCTAAACTCTTACTTCCTTTTCCAGGCCCACAGCTTTAAGTTGTCCAACTCACTGCTCGATCTTCATCCGTGATATTTTATAATCAGTGTGAGATCCAAGCAGCGTGTTTCTTGAGAATGGCGGATCCGTATTCTAGATGGCGCTGCTGGTATTAAACCCCTTGGTCTACGCCGTGAGGATCCCCTAGCAAAAATACCGTGGAACCGTGGAACTAACAGTGGACGGATGAATCTGGAACATCAGCAGCTGAACCAATGATATGTTTTGATAACAGCATTCCTTCTTATTGACCTCCGGAAAGTCTTGCCTGCCCTCCTTAGGAAGTTTATCTGTAACATTTTCCAAAGAGATCTATCATATCTCCCTAAAAAGGCCTGGCTGCTTTCATCGTCATGTAGGGGGCTAGAACCGCAACGTTTGCATACACCCAGTGGCCGCAGTACAGCTCAAAAAGGGGGGCTATTTAATATCTACTCCATTAATGGTACTTGCAGTACCAAACAGAACCACAAGTCTGTGCTAAACAGAACCACCGGTACTGTGCTAAACAGAACCACTGGTACTGTGCTAAACAGAACCACCAGCACTGTGCTAAACAGAACCACAAGTGCTGTGCTAAGCAGAACCACAAGTACTGTGCTAAGCAGAACCACCGGGACTGTGCTAAGCAGAGCCACAAGTACTGTGCTAAGCAGAACCACCGGCACTGTGCTAAGCAGAGCCACAAGTACTGTGCTAAGCAGAACCACCGGCACTGTGCTAAACAGAACCACTGGTACTGTGCTAAACAGAACCACCGGCACTGTGCTAAACAGAACCACCAGCACTGTGCTAAACAGAACCACCAACACTGTGCTAAGCAGAACCACCAGCACTGTGCTAAACAGAACCACAAGTGCTGTGCTAAGCAGAACCACAAGTACTGTGCTAAGCAGAACCACCAGCACTGTACTAAACAGAACTACAAGTGCTGTGCTAAGCAGAACCACAAGTACTGTGCTAAGCAGAGCCACAAGTACTGTGCTAAGCAGAACCACTGGCACTGTGCTAAGCAGAGCCACAAGTACTGTGCTAAGCAGAACCACCGGCACTGTGCTAAACAGAGCCACTGGTACTGTGCTAAACAGAACCACCGGCAATGTGCTAAACAGAACCACAAGTGCTATGCTAAACAGAACCACCGGCACTGTGCTAAACAGAACCACCAGCACTGTGCTAAACAGAACCACTGGCACCAGCACTGTGCTAAACAGAATCACTGGCACTGTGCTAAACAGAACCACCAGCACTGTGCTAAACAGAACCACCAGCGCTGTGCTAAACAGAACCACCAGCACTGTGCTAAACAGAACCACCAGCACTGTGCTAAACAGAACCACAAGTGCTGTGCTAAACAGAACCACCGGTACTGTGCTAAACAGAACCACCAGCACTGTGCTAAACAGAACCACAAGTGCTGTGCTAATCAGAACCACAAGTACTGTGCTAAGCAGAACCATCAGCACTGTGCTAAGCAGAGCCACAAGTACTGTGCTAAGCAGAACCACCGGCACTGTCCTAAGCAGAGCCACTCGTACTGTGCTAAGCAGAACCACCGGCACTGTGCTAAGCAGAACCACAAGTACTGTGCCAAACAGAACCACAAGTGCTGTGCTAAACAGAACCACCAGCACTGTGCTAAACAGAACCATCGGCACTGTGCTAAACAGAACCACCAGCACTGTGCCAAAAAGAACCACAAGTGCTGTGCTAAGCAGAACCACTGGCACTGTGCTAAACAGAAGCACCAGCACTGTGCTAAACAGAACCACCAGCACTGTGCTAAACAGAACCACAAGTGCTGTGCTAAGCAGAACCACTGGCACTGTGCTAAACAGAAGCACCAGCACCGTGCTAAACAGAACCACCAGCACTGCACTAAACAGAACCACCGGCACTGTGCTAAACAGAACCACAAGAGCTGTGCTAAGCAGAACCACTGGCACTGTGCTAAACAGAACCACCAGCACTGCGCTAAACAGAACCACCGGCACTGTGCTAAACAGAACCACCAGCACTGTGCTAAGCAGAACCACCAGCACTGTGCTAAACAGAACCACAAGTGCTGTGCTAAGCAGAACCACAAGTACTGTGCTAAGCAGAACCACCAGCACTGTACTAAACAGAACTACAAGTGCTGTGCTAAGCAGAACCACAAGTACTGTGCTAAGCAGAGCCACAAGTACTGTGCTAAGCAGAACCACTGGCACTGTGCTAAGCAGAGCCACAAGTACTGTGCTAAGCAGAACTACCGGCACTGTGCTAAACAGAGCCACTGGTACTGTGCTAAACAGAACCACCGGCAATGTGCTAAACAGAACCACAAGTGCTATGCTAAACAGAACCACCGGCACTGTGCTAAACAGAACCACCAGCACTGTGCTAAACAGAACCACTGGCACCAGCACTGTGCTAAACAGAATCACTGGCACTGTGCTAAACAGAACCACCAGCACTGTGCTAAACAGAACCACCAGCGCTGTGCTAAACAGAACCACCGGTACTGTGCTAAACAGAACCACCAGCACTGTGCTAAACAGAACCACAAGTGCTGTGCTAATCAGAACCACAAGTACTGTGCTAAGCAGAACCATCAGCACTGTGCTAAGCAGAGCCACAAGTACTGTGCTAAGCAGAACCACCGGCACTGTGCTAAGCAGAGCCACACGTACTGTGCTAAGCAGAACCACCGGCACTGTGCTAAGCAGAACCACAAGTACTGTGCCAAACAGAACCACAAGTACTGTGCTAAACAGGACCACAAGTACTGTGCCAAAGAGAACCACCAGTACTGTGCTAAACAGAACCACAGGCACTGTGCTAAACAGAACCACCAGCACTGTGCTAAATGGAACCACCAGCACTGTGCTAAACAGAACCACCAGCACTGTGCTAAACAGAACCACAAGTGCTGTGCTAAGCAGAACCACTGGCACTGTGCTAAACAGAACCACCAGCACTGTGCTAAACAGAACCACCGGCACTGTGCTAAACAGAACCACAAGTACTGTGCTAAACAGAACCACCAGCACTGTGCTAAACGGAACCACCAGCACTGTGCTAAACAGAACCACCAGCACTGTGCTAAACAGAACCACAAGTGCTGTGCTAAGCAGAACCACTGGCACTGTGCTAAACAGAACCACCAGCACTGTGCTAAACAGAACCATCGGCACTGAGAGAGCGCTAATTTGAATAAAAATTATGTATAGGCCATATTTAGGAGCATATCGTATAAACGTAGGAATGAAATGTATATCGAACATGAAGTTGACGCTTATGGTATAAAAGTCAACGGAAAGTGACAACATGGTATGGAAACGTATAACTGTATTCATTTTAGAATGCATTAGGTTTAGAAAGCTCGTATATGTAATGGGCTAATGTAGTAATGTGTAGAAATGCTTACGAACAGAAGAACGTGCAAAGTAGAGTTCATATACGTGTGTAACTTTAAATGCAGAAACGGCGAGAAATGTAACATGGAGAAATGTGCAAGGAGCATACACATAACGATGTAACCAATGAGAATATGAACTTTATATTCTATGTATTAAAATCATATTCTATGTAAAATTGTATTCGTTTAGAAGAAAGGTATACTAAAAGCGTTCATATATAAATGTATGTTAAAGGTTATACTGTGTAGAAGAAGTTTGTAGGAATGCTGGAAGGGTTTAGGTCATTTGTGATTATAACCTGACTAACCAAGGGTTCGCAGGAGCATAGTCCAATGTATGTAATTTAGTAGGCTCACAGGAGTCGTGAATAGTCTTCACTTGAAGATGCGAGCCGAAGAGTCTAGCATTTGTTAGATTTAAGGTGACAAATGTCGAACGAAGTTTATTGCCTAAACATGAGAGGAGGCGATTGGAATTTGAGCTTTGTTTTGAATGACCATTCACAGGATCTAGTAAGGTCAAAGAAACGGTTGTAGGTTAAAGTCTTGTTTAAGTTCATATGACTTTTGATCTGAAAGTGTCGATTAAAGTCACCAACGAGAAGATGAAGATGACATCTAAGGAGAAGGGTCAACCTAACGGACGACGCAAAGAGATGAAGCAAGGGAAAGAGCCAGAACTGACATCATCGGGGAAAGTCCGTGGTGGGCGTCAAGGGGCGTTCCACCCACACTGTGATTGTGTATTTTAGGGACAGCACCCCGGGGAGAAGATAGCAATTGAAGATTAGGAACAGCGAGGTGAATTGCTCAGAGCGAAGGCAAGGGTAGATGCCGTGAGCAGATGCGCTGAGAGAGATCAGAGCGCAAGGGAGCAGTAGGCCGAGGACCCTTAGAAGAGCGGACGGGTAGGCAGAGAGGGTACTGCTTCTTAAACTTAAGTTATCTTTAGAGGTTAAGAGAGTTTGAACTTCTTTGGAAGTCAAACTGCTGACACCTTTATAGGGAAGAAACTTGCGAAAAAGGGAAGTCACCTAGTATAGAGTAGGGACAGATTTAACTTGATTATTTTCTCTTTCTATAGATGACGCAAAGGAACCACTTTACATCGAAACTTTAAATTGCTGATTTTGGAACTGATTTGTATTCTTTGTATACTCTGAGATTTATCCTGAGAGGATTGTAAATTGCATTCAGATTTGACTTTTATATAAAACTTTTAAACTTTATCAGTTGTAAGTGGTTCTTCAGAGTGGCGTCATTTAATGGGGTTGAACTAAACCTGTGTGGGGGTGGTCTTTTACTCAATGACAGATATTAGCGGTCCAAAATTAACGAATGAGATAAATTATTAAATTGGTTATAAATTGATACCAAAATCTCATTCCCAGCAGTTGGTAGCAGAGTAATGATGGTTATCTTCTTGAGGAAGACGACCTAGGTCAGGGTTAGTTTACCCCAAGGTCCCTAGTCATCGACGACCAGAAGAAGAATCCCTACCGAAGAAGGTGCTGACGGTGCGTCGAGAGAAAAGCAGCAGAATCGGTCGAGAGTGAGTATAAGGGTCATGCGTTGTAAGATTGCGGTGTTTTATGTTGTTCCTGTATTGTAATGTCAAGCGGAGTTGAATGTCTGTAGTGTGATTGAGGGAAGGTTGTGAGCGCGCGCAACCGGATAAAATCTTACGTCCAGAGGGCTTAAGTGGTTCGGGTGTATCGAACACCCAGAGTAATTTGTCTACCATTTAAAGGGGGTCATGAGGTACCATTGATCGCCCGCAGACCGATGATAGGGGGAGCGTTTGAGTGAGTGTATGAGTAAACGCATGCTGGTCGTACGTTTACTGTGTGTAAGTAACCTATCAGTTGAGGCAAGCGTCCGACCGTAAGAGGAAAGACGTCTCGCCAGTTGAGGTAGCAATTACAGTTAGACTGTGGCCGTACAGTCAGAGAAAAGTGATCGCTTGGACGGAAGTAGTCATTTTTCGGCGTATGAATGAAACGCATGTGAAATCGCGAGACGAGTTGAGAAACGACGGAAACTGCTGTAGAGGGAACAAGTGACGTCAGCGTAGAGCCGCGCTGAGATTGGTCGGTCAGCGTAGAACAGCATTGGGATAGGCTGATTAGTGAGAATCGCACAGGGATTGGTGGTTGTCATCGGGACATAAACAAGGAAGAGAAATTAATAAGGAAACTCGTAGATTATCAAAAAAATGAAGTGTTTTAAGGGTTTAAGAAAAATCTTTAGGAGGAATAGAAGAAACTTATATGCTGGAGAAGAAGCTCCACCAGAAGGCACACCAGCTTATCATATGGCAGTAAATGTCGGCTTACACTCGATATTATGGATTTCCGAGTGGAATAGGCTAACTGAAGGGGAAAAGGAACTGACGTTTCCGAGATTCGGAACATTTAAACTAGACGTGTTGAACCAACTGAAAGCAGTAATGCTTGCGACAAGACCTCTACCGAGGCCAACACAATTCGAAGCTCTTAGTGCATGGTTTAGAGCAGCGCACGAGAAGAGTTTAAAGAGACGCCAAGAAAGAGTGAGACGATCAGTAAAGGCAGTGCAGGATGCCAAATGGGATGAGGAAGCTAAGAAGTGGAGAGTGCAAAAGATAGAAGCAGACAAACTGTTCACCATGATAGAAGCCACGGGAGAAAGGAAACCTCTAGAGGAGGAAGATGAGGAAAGCGAGACGGAGGAGGATGTGATAGAGAGGCTATTAACAGATAGACCACCTCCATATAGTGGCGAAACCGCAAGTCCCATATTACAGCAAGGGGACGGAGCTAGATGGGGGGAATATAAATCGATCCCAGTAACAGAGTGGGACTCTAACAAGATTGAGGAAATACCTCAAACTAGTTCCGAACAGAGAGTAGTGGGAAGATTCGTGGTCCAGAAGGTGCCAGAGACGCAATGTGCACGGTCGTACCAAATGCCAGACGCTTTACAAGTACCTGTCACCATAGGCCCTATTGTGTCAATCTACAACCCAGAGGGGGTCCAGCAGGAGGAACAGGCACGATGGGACAGGGAAAGGGCAGAGATGGAGAATAGGAATAACACGATGAATCCTCAAAGACAGAGATTAGCACCAGTGAGTCGGAGTACCCCATTAGATTCCGCGACGGGTCCCTGGATAGAACAAGGGGGTCAAAGAGGATCAATGGATTTGAGGGGACCAAAACCGAAATCCTATAAGGAATTAAGGGAATATCTGAAAGAGTGGGATACTGCCGAAGAGGCTCGGAATAAAAGTTTAGAAACAGGAGCAGAGTGGAGAGACCAGGATAACAAGATCCTCTCTCATTGTGGAGCTGGAGAAAGCAGCCCGGAGTGGGAGAGAGGGAGTCGAGAAAGTAGAAGAGATACGAGTCCTACCATTAGCGGCAATAGGCAAATGTGCGATGACAGGAGTGCAGGGTGTGGCGAAATGCCTCGCGTCACCTTTAGTGAAGGAGAACGAAGGACGCAGGAGTACCGGAATACCTTTAGGTGCACACACCATGCTCCGGATGAAAATGTGCAACATTGGAATCACGGGAACATGGAGAGTCGCGAAGGGTCTCGCCATGCGTCCGGTGATCTAGGACGGAGTTATGAGAATACAGGTAGTCGCGAAACGTCTCGCCATACATCCGGTGATCAAGAACGAGATCGCGGGAGCATGGAGAGCCATGAAGGACCCTATCGTTTGTTGAGCGATACCAGACAGCAAGCGAGTTACAGTGGTTTAGAACAACACGGAGGATCTTATCTTGTATCTGGAGAAACCGAATCGAAAAGACGGAATGTAGGGTTGAAGGATGGAGCATTGTTCCACCACACCCCAAGGGAAGACGGAAAGGCTTGGGATTTAGAGAGGTGGGAACAAAGAGATGGAAGAAAAATTCCTCATAACTCACCTGTGCTCAGGCGTAGGGCGCATAGTGGAGGAGAAAGGGATATGCAAGAACAACCTAGGACTGATGTACTGAAAGCTGAAATAAAGGCAAGACGCATAGATGTAATGAGTTTAAAATCAGACTTAGATGAAATAATTGACGGCACAGTGGCAATCGAGAGGTTAGAGCTGTACGCGCCAGATGAGATTCTGTTTTTGTCTAAAGATGTTACTCGGAAAGCGAGAGCAGCTCATGAAAAGCTATCTGAATTGGCAGAAAAGTACATGATAGACATATCGAGAACTAAGGCTTTGCAGGCAAATCATAGGCTGAATTGCACGGATCTAGACTTAGATGAGCGCAGAACGATTGGACTAAGAGTACACATAAGGGAATTGGTCATGTGTATTAGAATATGGAGAGATTTGGATAGATGGGAGGAAAAATGGTCCAAGAAGGGATCTGTCAGACGGAGTACACTTGTGAAATCTCAGAATACAGACCTAATGCGAATGGAAGCTTTTCCTTTGCGAGAAATCGCGAACGGAAACTACGTGCATGTACCGTGGAGTAGGGGGGATTTAGCGGCATTCACTAATTCCTTCCCGAAACTTAGAGAAAATCCCGTTGAGTGGTACAAGCAGGTAGAGAGATTCGTGAAGATCTCTAAGGTGCTGTGGATTGATCTGAACACATTGTTCGATATCGTGGTACCCGGAGATTTGTGGACGGCATGCAAACTTAGTATTGAATGGCCCACTTGTGAGCCTCAGAGAGATACCCAGACAGGTGGTCCATCAGACAGGGTCATGGAAAAATACGAAAGAGTAATAACATGGCTAAAAGAGAAAGTGCCGGTGCAAGACATAGACTGGGTTAAGATAGATCGAACAACTCAGGAGCCTAAAGAGACAGTTCACGAATTCTATGAGAGGTTACTGAAAGCATTCAAACAGTACAGTGGATTAGACGTAATGGATCCCAAAGACATAGGACAGTTTGTGTCAAAGTTTGTTCTCGGATTAAGACCAGACATAAGCCTAATGATTCAACAGCACTTGATCTGTTGGCAGAACAAACCTTTAGACGAAATTCTGAGGTATGCAAGATACTGTAGCGATGAGATAGACTCGAAGGCAAAAAAGCTCAAGGAAAAGCTGATGTTAGTACAGATGCAAGCAGCTGGAAAGGGTGGACAGCGACAGCAGGGAACAGGAACGCAGGCAAAGAAACAGAATAATCAGAGCAGAGATGAGGAAGAAAGACCGAAACCGAGAATGGATATCGCAGCACTGAAAAGGACAACTAGGTGTCATCAGTGTAACGAGGTGGGACATTGGAGACGCGAGTGTCCGTACAATATTGAGACAGGGGAATTAGAACAGGAGGAGGAAGAGGTACAGAATAACGTGGTTAAGGGAGCAACAGTCCCGAAGGGAAAGTTTATCAAAGGGGGGACTCAGACTCCTCGAGCCCCGTTTCCTCAACCGCCTCGAATTACAAATGGAGGGAAAACCTATAGACAAATGCCATTGTTCGTAGGAGGAGAAGAATGCTACTACGTTGATCCTCTTACAGGGCAACGAGTGATTAGGGAAGAAGACTGTACTTTAGGAGCAGCCCTAGAAGTAGATCAGAGAGGACCATACGTAGAAGCTGAAGTAGCTGGATGTCCTACAACCTTTTTGGTGGATACGGGAGCCACTAGATCCACGTTGAGATCAGCGGTAGTCCCAGGTCTGCCAATATCGGGAGAGATGATTCAGGTGGTAGGAGTCGCAAACAAGAGGATGACGAATCCTCTGACGGAACCAGTGTCAGTGAAGATAGGGAATTACAGTGACGAACATCAGTTCGTGATCTGTGATTCTAGCCCGGTGTGTTTGTTAGGAAGAGATCTGTTGTGTAAACTGAATTGCACAATACATTGCACGCCTGAAGGAGTAGAAGTGCAGACCAACGATGAAGATGCCGATTTCAAAGTTGTAAATTCGCAGGAATGTGTGGAATTATATCCTACCTTAACAGTGGAGGAGCTTCCACAGGACTTGAGGGAGAAAGTGTCAGCTGAGGTGTGGGATTTTACTGGAGAAGAAATAGGATTGATCAAAGGAGTAGAACCAGTAAAGATCTTGGTAAGACTCAATGCTGAATATCCAAGAACACCACAGTACAAGTTGACACCAGAGACGATTGCAGGAATAAAGCCTGTGATCGAATCCATGATTAAACAGGGAATATTGAAGGAGATCGTGGGTAGTCCATGTAACTCACCGATTATGGGTTTGCAGAAACCTAGTGGAAAATACAGAATAGTGCAGGATCTTCGAAAGATTAATAATATTGTTGTCTCATGTTGTCCAGTGGTACCGAATCCATCAGTGATATTGTTTCAGATACCGTTCCAAGCTGAATGGTTCACCGTGATAGATTTGTGCCAGGCTTTCTTTTCGATTCCTTTAGATGAAGAGAGCCAGTATCTTTTCGCTTTTAAGCTGGAAGATCGCGTTTTAACATGGTGTCGTATCCCTCAGGGGTATACAGAAAGCCCATCGATTTTTAACCAGCTTTTAAAGAGAAATCTTGAAAGTCTAGTGCTGCCCAAGAACTCAGTTCTAGTCCAGTACATAGACGACCTCCTAGTTGCGTCAGAAACAGAGGAAGCTTGCAGAGTAGACACCATCACCTTGTTAAATCACTTGGCCGAGAATGGACACAAGGTGTCACCAAGTAAATTGCAGTATTGTAAGACTGAAGTGCAATACTTGGGCCACAGGATTGAAAAGGGGAAACGGAAGGTGTCTCCAGACAGAATAGAGGTGATTATGAAAATGAACGCGCCTACAACACAAAGAGAGGTCAGGATGTTTCTAGGTATGGTCGGTTATTGTCGACAGTGGATAGCCAACTTCTCACTGAAGGCAAAACCGTTATTACAACTGACGCACAAAGGAGTGAGTGATCCGGTACCATGGGACAAAGACTGTTTGATGGCGTTTTTGCAGCTGAGGGAGGACTTATGTCGTGCCCCGGCTTTAGGAATGCCTGATTACACAAAACCATTTTTGCTTTACTGCTGCGAAAGAGAGGGATGCGCTTTAGCGGTTTTAGCTCAGATCCATGGAGATGCGCGTAGGCCAGTGGCGTACTTTTCGGCTACATTAGACCCAGTAGCCGCAGCGTTGCCCGGATGTCTCAAATCCGTAGCTGCAACGGGTGTCAGCATTGAAAGATCGGAAAGTGTGGTAATGGGACATCAGTTAGTGGTGTACGTACCGCATTCTGTGGAATTGTTAATGACCAGGACTAAGACTCAGCATCTGACGAATAGTAGGCTCACACGCTACGAGCAAGTCATACTGGCTGCCGAGAATGTGACCCTAAAAAGATGCTCCGTCTTGAATCCTGCTACGTTGATGCCACTTCCAAATGAGGTGGATGATGAAAATTGTACAGATCATGACTGCCTTGATGTGACTGAACTATGCACCAAACCGAGACCCGATATCGTAGATGAGCCATTGACTGACCCTGATGAAATTTTCTTTGTTGATGGTTCATGCGTAAGAGACGATATTGGTCAGCTGAGAGCAGCTTATGCAGTTTGCACGATTACCAGAGTTGTAGAAGCCGCTTGCCTGGAAGGAGTACACTCCGCACAGGTAGCTGAAATTGTTGCTTTGACTCGTGCTTGCTTAGCAGGCGACAAACTTCGAGTCACCATATACACCGATAGCCAGTATGGTTTCGGGGTAGTTCACGATTACGGGCAGTTATGGTCTCAAAGAGGTTACATGACCTCCTCGGGTTCTCCCATTAGGAATGGAGAATTTGTGAGATTATTGTTAGATGCATTGCAAGGACCGTCAGCTATTGCGGTGGTCAAATGTGCTGCGCACACGAAGAATGTAGACTTTGTGTCGCAGGGCAATCGTTATGCTGATGAAGTAGCGCGTTACTGCGCAGAGCAAGGATATTCTCACACTGATGTGAAAGTGGGGGGAGTACAGGAAAGAACTGAATTGACCATGTTGTTAGACACTGTAGACACGTGGGATGAGTTAAGGAGTGTTCAGGAGAATGCACCAGATGTTGAGAAAAAGGGCTGGGAAACAGCGGGTTGTGTGAAAGGCGAAATGAATTTTTGGGTCTCTGCCGATGGGAGAGCAGTTTTACCAAATGAACTTGTTAGTCCAATGGCAAGGAAATTGCATGGATCAGCACACATAGGAAGAGATGCCATGGTGAGAGTATTCAGACAAACGTGGTTTAATCCTAAGTTTAGAGTAGCGGCAGAAGCAGTATGTCAGCGATGTGCGATCTGTCAGCAACTAAACGTGGGAAAGAGAACACCAGTTACATTGAGTCACATTGGGAGGTCTGGGGGGCCTTTCAATAGAATGCAGCTTGATTTTATAGAAATGCCTCCATGTAACAGACTCAGATACGTTTTAGTGATTGTCTGCATATTTTCTAGATGGGTTGAGGCTTACCCTACACGTAGATGCGATACACTTACAGTAGCAAAATTGTTACTTAGAGAGTTAATACCGAGGTTTGGGGTGCCATCCTCTTTGGAATCGGACAGAGGAACTCATTTCAACAGCGAAATAGTGAAGATGTTGTGCTCAGCTTTGAGTATCGATCAGAAGCTCCATTGCAGTTATCGACCAGAAGCTTCAGGGATTGTAGAGCAAATAAACAGCACAATCAAGTCCAGACTGGCTAAAGTTTGTTCATCGACATCCCTGAATTGGCCAGACGCACTTCCAGTGGTTCTTATGAGCATACGTAGCACACCAGATAGAAAAACAGGTCTCTCTCCACATGAAGTGCTAATGGGGAGAGCTATGAGATTGCCATCGGTTCCGACTGCAGCGTTGTTGAACATCACAGACGACTTGATCTTGGACTACTGCAAGGGACTATCTGATGCCATTAATTCTGTGTCCCTCCAGGTCCAGGCTGCAGAGGTTCCATCAGCACAAGATTTGTGCCATGACCTGAGTCCGGGAGACTGGGTCCTGGTGAAGAAGCATGTCAGGAAGAACTGCTTAGACGTGCGTTGGCGAGGACCGTTTCAAGTCATACTTGTCACGAACACTGCGGTGAAGTGTGGAGGCCTGCCAAACTGGATACATGCCTCACACACCCGAAGAGTGCCAACACCTCTAGAAGAAACAGCTCCTCTCTCGGATGAGAATCCGGCGGAAAACGGAAAAGCCATAGAGGGGGAAAGCCAAGCTGTGGAGGTGATCGAAGGAACTGAAACTGTGTTGGAACAGGACGACAAAGGTCAGGACACTAGCGAGATCGAAGTCGCATCAGGAGAAGAAAGTAACTGGGAGACTGAATCGGATACCGAACAAACTGAGAGAGACCAAGAGACAGGTCCAAGAACAAGGAGCGGAAGAACAAGGAGTGACGAAGCCAGTTGGCCGGAGAGAAAGAAAAGGCCAAGTTCGGAAGAAAAGCAAGAAAGAACTCTTGTCCCGATCGCTGAAGAATCGGATCAGGAGGAAGAAACGACAGACTCAGGAACTGAGAGTCCACGAAGGTCGAGAAGGGTACGTGTGCCCTGCAGAAGGTACACCACCCCAGAGTGGACTTATCTAGCAGATGTCTTGGGGACAGAAATCTGGGAGAGTGAAGAGTGTGAAAGTAATCGATCTCGATCCATTTGTGGCAGTGGAGATATGGCTGTTGACGCCTGGACTCGAGACTGAGGGGTTACTGACTTTCACACTTCCCATACCCCCATACTTGAGTCGGATTAAGGATTTAGTGTTGAACAGATTACAATTTCCAACATTTAGTCATCAAATATCGGAGGAAGAAGACAAAATTATTCGTTTTGAGTTGTTGGAACTTGTTGCAAGAGCTGCAGGTGCAAGAATAATTGTTGATACATAAAGACTTTTGTACATAAGCTATAAAGAAGAAGATAACCTAGCGCCGAGTGGAAAGAAGAAAAAAAAAAATTAGGGTTTACATTTAGAGGACGGAGAAGGGTTAGGGTTGTCTGTTGTTAAAAATAAAGAGACATTGTGGCGAAAAAGAGACTTTGTAGATAAAAGAGCACTTTACAAACTGTGAAGAAAACAAAGCAAGCTAAGGACTGAACTGAAAAACTTTTTCGCAAAGGAAAAGAGTTGCGCTGTTTTGACAACATGGAGAACGGCAACCCAAACAGAAAAGCTAGATGCATAATAGGTACACTTATAGCAGTAGTGATATTTCTCATAATTACAGTAGTGACAATATCATACATAGTAGGACATGAAGCAGATAAAGAAATAACAGACGTTAAGCTTGTAACGACTTTGAAACCTGCTCTTGAGGGAAAGAAGGAGGAGAGCAATGTTATACATGAAAAGACGTTACTAACAGACGAAGTTCGTAGATTACATGTAGATGAGTCACAGGGAAACTTTAGGTCAAACGCATATGCTAAACTGTTATACGAATATATCGATGCCATGGAGGCCAAAGATTGCTACGTTTGTATGCAATTGCCGGCTTCTGTAGATGAGGGCATCCGATATCATCATCTTCCATTGACTTATGGGATAACATGTAGCTTACTGCTTAGTATATTTTATGGTAGAGAAGGATTTGAGTACTACTTTTCAAATTATGATTCGGTACTGCCTGAAGTTCCGAATTATAAGCAAATGAATAAGTGGGACTATTACAAAAAGGAGGATAGACTAGCCAAATTCTTTCTTCCTTGGGATACATTAGATACTTCATATGCACGCAGAAATAATTTGACTTGCAAAGTGTCAGAGATTGAGAAAAAGTTCATAGGACAAGTAGATGACCGATACAGAAGGCAGAAGATTCTAAAAATGTCAGGACAGTGGAAAACTGATTGGACCGAAGAAGAGAAGGCACATAAACAGAAAGGGAGCAATGGTCCAATAGCATTGGATAGAACGCAGAAAGGGAAGTTATGTTTAACTCGAAGCAAGACATATTATGAGAGTGAATTCGTAGGTGAAGTTAATTGTGAGCATGCTTTTAAGTTAGAGTTTTATACGAAAGATTTTATGAAAGGGATGCAGGCTATTCCTAATGTATATTTTGTATGTGGGAGAAGTGCCTATGTAAAACTGCCTGACAATTGGTATGGTTCGTGTTACTTGGCAATTGTCTTCCCCAAAATATATCATGCAAAGGATTTAGCGGTCATAGAAAGGAAGGCTTCGACAAGAACGAAAAGGGAAGTAGGAGATGCAGAAGTAGTAGGAGACATATTTGGAGCGATATTTCCTATGTTAGGTTTAATACTTAACGATGTTAAGATCAGGAGACTAGCTACAGTCGTAGATAGATTATCTTCAAGTACTGCAAGGTCATTAATGCTAATAGAAGGTGAGATGCAATCTATTAGAGCAATGGTTCTTCAGAATCGACTTGCTCTTGATGTAATATTAGCAAAAGAAGGCGGAGTTTGCAAGGCTTTGAAGGTTCAGGAATGTTGTACTTATATTCCTGATAATTCAAAACCACTTGAGAAGGTTATAAGAAACATTACACAGATTCATAAAGAAATCGAAGATTTGACAAAAATAAATGTTTGGGAAAAAGTAGGTAATGGAGTAGGAAAGGTTGGAAGTTGGTTTGCTAATCTTGGCAAAAGTATAGTGTGGTACATATTAAAACCTGTATTAATAGTATTAATTTGTATAATCACATTGTTAGGATTTGTGAAACTATATAAATGGTATAGGACGAACCGGTTACAAAGATCTATGAGAAAGCAGGAAAGGAGATTAGCTGCTTTACAAGATCAGCAGTATAAAAGCTTGAGAGCACTTGAAACGATGAAAAGAGGAAATGATGTAACTAGTTCGGTTTAAAGGTTATTCAAATTGCATTTAGTGATGACTCCTAAAAAGTCATCAAAGGGGGGACTGAGAGAGCGCAAATTTGAATAAAAATTATGTATAGGCCATATTTAGGAGCATATCGTATAAACGTAGGAATGAAATGTATATCGAACATGAAGTTGACGCTTATGGTATAAAAGTCAACGGAAAGTGACAACATGGTATGGAAACGTATAACTGTATTCATTTTAGAATGCATTAGGTTTAGAAAGCTCGTATATGTAATGGGCTAATGTAGTAATGTGTAGAAATGCTTACGAACAGAAGAACGTGCAAAGTAGAGTTCATATACGTGTGTAACTTTAAATGCAGAAACGGCGAGAAATGTAACATGGAGAAATGTGCAAGGAGCATACACATAACGATGTAACCAATGAGAATATGAACTTTATATTCTATGTATTAAAATCATATTCTATGTAAAATTGTATTCGTTTAGAAGAAAGGTATACTAAAAGCGTTCATATATAAATGTATGTTAAAGGTTATACTGTGTAGAAGAAGTTTGTAGGAATGCTGGAAGGGTTTAGGTCATTTGTGATTATAACCTGACTAACCAAGGGTTCGCAGGAGCATAGTCCAATGTATGTAATTTAGTAGGCTCACAGGAGTCGTGAATAGTCTTCACTTGAAGATGCGAGCCGAAGAGTCTAGCATTTGTTAGATTTAAGGTGACAAATGTCGAACGAAGTTTATTGCCTAAACATGAGAGGAGGCGATTGGAATTTGAGCTTTGTTTTGAATGACCATTCACAGGATCTAGTAAGGTCAAAGAAACGGTTGTAGGTTAAAGTCTTGTTTAAGTTCATATGACTTTTGATCTGAAAGTGTCGATTAAAGTCACCAACGAGAAGATGAAGATGACATCTAAGGAGAAGGGTCAACCTAACGGACGACGCAAAGAGATGAAGCAAGGGAAAGAGCCAGAACTGACATCATCGGGGAAAGTCCGTGGTGGGCGTCAAGGGGCGTTCCACCCACACTGTGATTGTGTATTTTAGGGACAGCACCCCGGGGAGAAGATAGCAATTGAAGATTAGGAACAGCGAGGTGAATTGCTCAGAGCGAAGGCAAGGGTAGATGCCGTGAGCAGATGCGCTGAGAGAGATCAGAGCGCAAGGGAGCAGTAGGCCGAGGACCCTTAGAAGAGCGGACGGGTAGGCAGAGAGGGTACTGCTTCTTAAACTTAAGTTATCTTTAGAGGTTAAGAGAGTTTGAACTTCTTTGGAAGTCAAACTGCTGACACCTTTTTAGGGAAGAAACTTGCGAAAAAGGGAAGTCACCTAGTATAGAGTAGGGACAGATTTAACTTGATTATTTTCTCTTTCTATAGATGACGCAAAGGAACCACTTTACATCGAAACTTTAAATTGCTGATTTTGGAACTGATTTGTATTCTTTGTATACTCTGAGATTTATCCTGAGAGGATTGTAAATTGCATTCAGATTTGACTTTTATATAAAACTTTTAAACTTTATCAGTTGTAAGTGGTTCTTCAGAGTGGCGTCATTTAATGGAGTTGAACTAAACCTGTGTGGGGGTGGTCTTTTACTCAATGACAGATATTAGCGGTCCAAAATTAACGAATGAGATAAATTATTAAATTGATTATAAATTGATACCAAAATCTCATTCCCAGCAGCACTGTGCTAAACAGAACCACCAGCACTGTGCCAAACAGAACCACAAGTGCTGTGCTAAGCAGAACCACTGGCACTGTGCTAAACAGAAGCACCAGCACTGTGCTAAACAGAACCACCAGCACTGTGCTAAACAGAACCACAAGTGCTGTGCTAAGCAGAACCACTGGCACTGTGCTAAACAGAAGCACCAGCACCGTGCTAAACAGAACCACCAGCACTGCACTAAACAGAACCAACGGCACTGTGCTAAACAGAACCACACAAGCTGTGCTAAGCAGAACCACTGGCACTGTGCTAAACAGAACCACCAGCACTGCGCTAAACAGAACCACCGGCACTGTGCTAAACAGAACCACCAGCACTGTGCTAAGCAGAACCACCAGCACTGTGCTAAACAGAACCACAAGTGCTGTGCTAAGCAGAACCACAAGTACTGTGCTAAGCAGAACCACCAGCACTGTGCTAAGCAGAACCACTGGCACTGTGCTAAGCAGAGCCACAAGTACTGTGCTAAGCAGAACCACCGGCACTGTGCTAAACAGAGCCACTGGTACTGTGCTAAACAGAACCACCGGCAATGTGCTAAACAGAACCACAAGTGCTATGCTAAACAGAACCACCGGCACTGTGCTAAACAGAACCACCAGCACTGTGCTAAACAGAACCACTGGCACCAGCACTGTGCTAAACAGAATCACTGGCACTGTGCTAAACAGAACCACCAGCACTGTGCTAAACAGAACCACCAGCGCTGTGCTAAACAGAACCACCAGCACTGTGCTAAACAGAACCACAAGTGCTGTGCTAAACAGAACCACCGGTACTGTGCTAAACAGAACCACCAGCACTGTGCTAAACAGAACCACAAGTGCTGTGCTAATCAGAACCACAAGTACTGTGCTAAGCAGAACCATCAGCACTGTGCTAAGCAGAGCCACAAGTACTGTGCTAAGCAGAACCACCGGCACTGTGCTAAGCAGAGCCACACGTACTGTGCTAAGCAGAACCACCGGCACTGTGCTAAGCAGAACCACAAGTACTGTGCCAAACAGAACCACAAGTACTGTGCTAAACAGGACCACAAGTACTGTGCCAAAGAGAACCACCAGTACTGTGCTAAACAGAACCACAGGCACTGTGCTAAACAGAACCACCAGCACTGTGCTAAATGGAACCACCAGCACTGTGCTAAACAGAACCACCAGCACTGTGCTAAACAGAACCACAAGTGCTGTGCTAAGCAGAACCACTGGCACTGTGCTAAACAGAACCACCAGCACTGTGCTAAACAGAACCACCGGCACTGTGCTAAACAGAACCACAAGTACTGTGCTAAACAGAACCACCAGCACTGTGCTAAACGGAACCACCAGCACTGTGCTAAACAGAACCACCAGCACTGTGCTAAACAGAACCACAAGTGCTGTGCTAAGCAGAACCACTGGCACTGTGCTAAACAGAACCACCAGCACTGTGCTAAACAGAACCATCGGCACTGTGCTAAACAGAACCACCAGCACTGTGCCAAACAGAACCACAAGTGCTGTGCTAAGCAGAACCACTGGCACTGTGCTAAACAGAAGCACCAGCACTGTGCTAAACAGAACCACCAGCACTGTGCTAAACAGAACCACAAGTGCTGTGCTAAGCAGAACCACTGGCACTGTGCTAAACAGAAGCACCAGCACCGTGCTAAACAGAACCACCAGCACTGTGCTAAACAGAACCACAAGTGCTGTGCTAAGCAGAACCACTGGCACTGTGCTAAACAGAAGCACCAGCACTGTGCTAAACAGAACCACCAGCACTGTGCTAAACAGAACCACAAGTGCTGTGCTAAGCAGAACCACTGGCACTGTGCTAAACAGAACCACCAGCACTGCACTAAAGAGAACCACCGGCACTGTGCTAAACAGAACCACAAGAGCTGTGCTAAGCAGAACCACTGGCACTGTGCTAAACAGAACCACCAGCACTGCGCTAAACAGAACCACCGGCACTGTGCTAAACAGAACCACCAGCATTGTGCTAAACAGAACCACAAGTGCTGTGCTAAGCAGAACCACCGGCACTGTGCTAAACAAAACCACCAGCACTGTGCTAAACAGAACCACAAGTGCTGTGCTAAGCAGAACCACTGGCACTGTGCTAAACAGAACCACCAGCACTGCGCTAAACAGAACCACCGGCACTGTGCTAAACAGAACCACAAGTGCTGTGCTAAGCAGAACCACTGGTACTGTGATAAACAGAAGCACCAGCACTGTGCTAAACAGAACCACCAGCACTGTGCTAAACAGAACCACCAGCACTGTGCTAAACAGAACCACCAGCACTGTGCTAAACAGAACCACAAGTGCTGTGCTAAGCAGAAACACTGGCACTGTGCTAAACAGAAGCACCAGCACTGTGCTAAACAGAACCACCAGCACTGTGCTAAACAGAACCACAAGTGCTGTGCTAAGCAGAACCACTGGCACTGTGCTAAACAGAAGCACCAGCACTGTGCTAAACAGAACCACCAGCACTGCGCTAAACAGAACCACCGGCACTGTGCTAAACAGAACCACAAGTGCTGTGCTAAGCAGAACCACTGGCACTGTGCTAAACAGAACCACCTGCACTGCGCTAAACAGAACCACCAGCACTGTGCTAAACAGAACCACAAGTGCTGTGCTAAGCAGAACCACTGGCACTGTGCTAAACAGAACCACCAGTACTGCGCTAAACAGAACCACCGGCACTGTGCTAAACAGTACCACAAGTGCTGTGCCAAACAGAACCACAAGCACTGTGCTAAACAGAACCACAAGTACTGTGCTAAGCAGAACCACCAGCACTGTGCTGCAAATAAAAGCTAGTGTAGAGAGAGACAAGGGTACCCCAATACGTGAACCTGGGGTGGTGAAGTGTTTTAGAAAAACGATGGTTCTGGTGTGGCCAAATGGTCCATACAAAAAGTGACCCTATGGGGTCACTATGTTTGAGAATAGGAAGTGAATTCCTCTAGACATCGCATTGACAACAATAGTAGAAACTTCTCCCCAAAAAATTACAGAATGTGAGGAGTTCATGTTGTAGATGGTCGTCGGCGTTTCAATCTCAATTGTTCGAGATCATCTTCAGGACATATAACAGGTGAGCAAGCTGAATTTGTGTAGTGTGGCGGTATGATTAGACGACAAGGAAAAGCGCCTATGGTCCGCTATAGTAGACTTCACGTTAGTGCGCGGTGAAGATGGGAAGGCTGAATGAATTAGCCAATATCTTGAGGAACAGCTGTGTTTTTAATAATAACGCAACACTGCGAGGCTTCTCATGGCCCTGCAGATATGTAGTAAAGCAAAGCAGCGCCAGCTGCCGCATTGCCTCACTGCGTCGGGGAGGCGCGCCCTGGGCATTGCAGTGGACGTTCCCACGCACCACCCATGGACTTTGACGCTGCCCCAGATTCACAATATCTCGTAAACGCGGGGCAGCGCCAAAACATTACGCCTCCGCAGCGCAGGTGTAACAAGGAGAAATGTTTAAATGCATCTTCATTTTTTCCTCTTTCCACTTGTGTTGCAATCTGCCTACCACATGGAACGTGGAAAACGCCTCTCGTGATTGTTTTTGTGCAGGAAGGTTTCCCTTCCTGCACAAAAAATAATCCTGCCAACAACACAGACACACTTGCACCCTGGTGCGAGGGTGCCTGCGCTGACGCACAGCTGCTCATTGGGCGCCAGCGCTGGCCGAAAGGACAGGAACGCCCTGTATCTTGTAAATATGGTGCATTCGTGCCCTTTCAAGTATGAGCAGGCCAGTGCTGCCAAATGACTCGGGGCGTTGCCCTATGCCAATTCTTTGTAGCTTTGCCCCTAGGGGGGTTATTTATGATAACCGTGCATCACTTCTGCACAACATAAAGGGGTATATGAAGGAGGCAGGGCTCTGAATCGGATTACTGAAGCCATGCAAAGCACCCTGCGTGGCTTTGATGGACTTATAAATCTTGAGGAAGGCGATGAGGTGCTAACCGCTGCGTCGCCGTACTCTGTGCTCTGGAGGCGTTCCGTGGGCGTTGCGGCGGGTGTTTCAACTCAACCCCATGGATTTTGACGCTGCACCAGATTTACAAAATCATGTAAACTTGGGGAAGTACCAGATCCTTGTGCCTCCTGAGGTGAGGCGTAACGAGGAGAAATATGTTTATTTCTCCTTCTTTCCTCTTTCTCTGTGCGCTGCATTCTGTGGCTCACGTAGAACAAGGAAAACGCTTCTTAGGATTGTTTCCGTGCAGGAAGGGGCCCTTTCCTGCACAAAAACAATCTTGCATGCAACGGGGGCGCCCTTCCACTATGGTGCATAGGTGACTATGTTAGCGCTAGGCTGCCGAATGGAGCCCGCGTAGGCGGAGAGGATAGGATGCACCGTACTGCCTAAATATGGTGCATTCCTGGCCTTTCTCTTTGGTGTAGGGCGAGACTCCCATAAATGAGGCACTGTGTGTGAAAGTAGAGGGGGAGGGTTTCAGAAAGATTTCAGGAGGACAAATGGGCACGAGGCTCACAAAGACAAGGTGGTGTGGGGAGAACAGGAGTGACTGAGGCCCTTCCAAGAGCACGACGCCTTCTACAGACCTCAGAAATGTTTATTTCACAGTCCCTGTTTTCACAATTGAAACATTTAAACTTCTAATTATTCACAACACAATGATTGTTATTCCTCATTCACCTCACATGCGTAGAGTGTCAGTGTTAGGGTGCGGATACAAACCCATCATGGAAGGGAGCTTCAAACGACCCCTGCAGCTTTCCACCACAGAGCTGTCATCTGCTCGTCTCCCCCAGTAGAGTCCTCAGGATGTCCAGTCCTGGTTTTGAAACCTGCCTCTTTCTGGTTACAGACAGATTGCAAGTATGGGACCATACTTGGCACCTCGCACCTTGATAAGAGCCACCGAGGGGAACTTAGGCGTATATGTAGAGGGATAACACATGCCACTGAAGGGGAGAGGTGTGGTGCAGTGGCCAGGGCAGCTAACTTCAGTGGATAGGGTTCACGGTACGATCCCCGGCTCCAGCGGCAGCTCAGCTCAGCTCAGCACCATGTGACTCTGGGCAATAGCTCACTTAATTTCCACGAACCCCCCCAGTGCCTTGAGACCCGTAAGGGTGAGTAGTTAGCGCTGTACAAATACGGAATTACATCTTATTTTATTTACTGAAGGCACCTCCTTGATCAGTGAGAAAGGGGTGTATGGGGCTGCTCTGATCATGGCCCGTATATCTCTGCAGTGGCCTCACTGAAGTGACAGGCAGCCACCGAGGGAATGACGGTCCCCTCCTCACGGTTTGCAGGGGGCCCGTCATTTTGAGCTCGCCGCATCTCACGTTCCTGTGACGGTATCCCTTTTGGCTGGGCCGCCTGGCATGCTGCCCTGGCAGGGAGCCCAGGGCTCTGCACAGACTGCTGAGGAGCCAAAGCAGCGCTGCAGTTAATGAAAGAGCAGGGAAGACTGAATCGATCCCATCCCAGGCACTCTTCAGAGAGACAAGAGTGCTGAGCCAGGAGGCTGCTCCCCCCCCCGAGAGATGGATCCCATCCTGAAAGCCTCTCACCGTGATTAAAGATGGGGCAATCACCCAGCCCACTGGCGCACGTTGGATCCCTGCAGCAGCCCGCCCCGCAACAACTATGATCACATCCACACCCTTAAGAGCCGAGACTATACAGACAACTCAAGCTTCCCATAAAAGAGAAAACTATCCCGCCAGGTGGTTTCTGAACATACCGGGACTTGTGTGAGTAGCTCATCCAGGTCTAGTGGTTTCCGAACATTCTGGAACTTGTGTGAGTAGCTCATCCAGGTCTAGTGGTTTCCGAACATTCTGGGACTTGTGTGAGTAGCTCATCCAGGTCTAGTGGTTTCCGAACATTCTGGAACTTGTGTGAGTAGCTCATCCAGGTCTAGTGGTTTCCGAACATTCTGGGACTTGTGTGAGTAGCTCATCCAGGTCTAGTGGTTTCTGAACATTCTGGAACTTGTGTGAGTAGCTCATCCAGGTCTAGTGGTTTCCGAACATTCTGGAACTTGTGTGAGTAGCTCATCCAGGTCTAGTGGTTTCTGAACATTCTGGGACTTGTGCGAGTAGCTCGTCCAGGCTGGGTAGTTCCTGAACATTCTGGGACTTGTGTGAGTAGCTCCTCCAGGCTGGGTGGTTTCTGAACATTCTGGGACTTGTGCGAGTAGCTCATCCAGGCTGGGTAGTTCCAGAACATTCTGGGACTTGTGTGAGTAGCTCCTCCAGGCTGGGTGGTTTCTGAACATTCTGGGACTTGTGCGAGTAGCTCCTCCAGGCTGGGTGGTTTCTGAACATTCTGGGACTTGTGTGAGTAGCTCCTCCAGGCTGGGTGGTTTCTGAACATTCTGGGACTTGTGCGAGTAGCTCATCCAGGCTGGGTAGTTCCTGAACATTCTGGGACTTGTGTGAGTAGCTCCTCCAGGCTGGGTGGTTTCTGAACATTCTGGGACTTGTGCGAGTAGCTCCTCCAGGCTGGGTGGTTTCTGAACATTCTGGGACTTGTGTGAGTAGCTCCTCCAGGCTGGGTGGTTTCTGAACATTCTGGGACTTGTATGAGTGGCTCATCCAGGTCTAGTGGTTTACGAACATTCTGTGACTTGTATGAGTGGCTCCTCCAGGCTGGGTGGTTTCTGAACATTCTGGGACTTGTGTGAGTAGCTCCTCCAGGCTGGGTGGTTTCTGAACATTCTGGGACTTGTGTGAGTAGCTCCTCCAGGCTGGGAGGTTTCTGAACATTCTGGGGCTTGTGGGAGTAGCTACTCCAGGCTGGGTGGTTTCTGAACATTCTGGGACTTGTGTGAGTAGCTCCTCCAGGCTGGGTGGTTTCTGAACATTCTGGGACTTGTATGAGTGGCTCATCCAGGTCTAGTGGTTTCCGAACATTCCGTGACTTGTATGAGTGGCTCATCCAGGTCTAGTGGTTTCTGAACATTCTGGGACTTGTATGAGTGGCTCATCCAGGTCTAGTGGTTTCCGAACATTCCAGGACTTGTGTGAGTAGCTCCTCCAGGTCTAGTGGTTTCTGAACATTCTGGGACTTGTATGAGTGGCTCATCCAGGTCTAGTGGTTTCCGAACATTCTGTGACTTGTATGAGTGGCTCATCCAGGTCTAGTGGTTTCCGAACATTCTAGGACTTGTGTGAGTAGCTCCTCCAGGCTGGGAGGTTTCTGAACATTCTGGGACTTGTGTGAGTAGCTCCTCCAGGCTGGGTGATTTCTGAACATTCTGGGACTTGTGTGAGTAGCTCCTCCAGGCTGGGTGGTTTCTGAACATCCTGGGACTTGTGTGAGTAGCTCCTCCAGGCTGGGTGGTTTCTGAACATTCTGGGACTTGTGGGAGTAGCTCCTCCAGGCTGGGTGGTTTCTGAACATTCCAGGACTTGCGTGAGTAGCTCGTCCAAGCTTGGAGGTTTCTTAAAATTCTGAGACTTGTGTAGGTGGCCCAAACAGGCAGTTTTTTACATTCTATTATTTGTATGCCTGATTTCCCAGATGGATATACAAGTCTACAAGTCACTTAATGTATAGAAATTAAATCAAATCAATCACTTTTTGTATAGTACAGCACTATCACCCCTAGGGATATCTGGGTGCTGGGGGTGCCGCTTCTCAGTCGGCCAGGGAAGGTGCTGTTCAGAGGTGATGGGGCAGTTTGTTCCAGGTCTTGGCAGCGATGTAGGAGAAGGAGCGACCCCCGCTGCGGCTGAAAAGGATGGGGGGGGATGTGCGAGGGCGAGAGAGAGGAGTGCAGGCAGGTGGAAGTTGAGTTGATGTTGTGTAGGGCTTTGTTTGCGTGCATGAGGATCTTGAACCGGCTACTCTTCTGGATGGGGCACCATTAGAGTTTCCTGAGATGGGGGGGGTGGATGCTGGTCAATTTAGGGAGGTCCAGGATGACTATGGCTGCAGTGTTCTATATGGTATGGACTCTTTTGAGAAAAAAATTGACTTAGTTTACTACTAAAATATGGGCCAGGAAAACTTGAGAATTCTGTTTGGTGGGATGCGAATGCCGCTTGTATGCTAAATGGGAATGTACCCCTCCCCGGCTGCATCTGACAGTAGTATTCTGATTTTGTTTGGGCCAGTACCCACACTAATCTAGCATGTGCAAAGAGGACTTGGCCTGTTAATAGTAACTGCAGTTCACTAGTAGCTGGGAGTACCACAGTACATAAAGAGCAGAGCAATGTTGAACATAGGCAGGAAAGCGTTGATATAGTCACAGAAATGCCTGTTTATATCATTCTCAAATAGCAGAAATTCAGAAAATCAGCACATAGCCGTCTTCAACCTTCCCTACACACATCACCACTGTCAGATTTCGTAACACAACATAACATACCATATTATAACATAACATGGGTGAGCCTACGGTGAGAAGGAGGGTGGGTTGCAGGTGAATCTATGAAAGATACCAATACTGGAGAACTACTGTTACAGGTAAGTAGCCTTTTCATTCTTCAATTTTGGATATTTCATAAGCAGCAAACGTACAGCACACAGTTGTTAGCGGATGGTAAGAGACAACTGCAGGAAACAAAAGGGGGCACACCTTATTGAAAGAGGTGACAAAGCACCGCCTGACACACAGCTGCATCTCTGTTAACCATCAGACCCAGACAGCAATGAGACAGCAATGTTGTATAAAGGTGTGTCTGTTCTTCCAAGTTGCTGCCTTGCAAATGTCTGTTATAAGCATGCCACCAAACAAGGGTGTGGATGTAGGCACACTTCTTGATCACACTTCTTGAGGAATGTGCTGTAACACTTCCTTGGAACGTAGTGGAAAGACCACTTAAATTATGATAAAATATCATGGCTGCAGACACCCAGTGAGATTATCCTTTCGAAGGATGACTACAGGATATAAAAAGCGGATCCGTTTATTGTAAAGGTTTTGGGCCTTATTTAGAGTTTAGCTGACACTTTACAATGACACAAACGTGTCTGCTATCCCGTCCCGCGTATTATAAGTAGGGGTCCCTTTTTTCCGTTTTTACAGATTTTTACAGATAAATACAGACAGAAAAACATTTATTTTCTTGTCTGTATTTATATTTAAATGTGGATAAAATTGGAAATTGGGTGCTTTTTGAGTGATTCTATTTTCACTTTGCCAGGCCTATAACGGTGTGGACTGATAGGCAAGGCAGTTATAAAATGTAGTTTTAGTGTAGAGGCTTAAACAGCAGTAGCTATGCACAAGCCTGATACTGAAATGTTCATATTTTCATAAAAGTGTATTGATTTATCGTCTGTGGGTGTTCATGTCACTGAAACCTGGCAGGTATTCAAGCGTGAGTGCTTATTTATTGGTTAAATAAATATAGAAACATACCAGTTTCCTTTACCTTTTTTCACAAAACCCCTAATAAATATGGATAAATACAGATAAAGTTGACAAAAAATAAATATGGATAAATACAGACCGAAATGTCAAACAAATAAATACCATAAAACCGGGAGCCCTAATTATAAGTGCCATAGGCTCTAATGCACTTGGAATAAGGCGAATGTGATATCCATTTGTGATAGAGTAACACATCCGCTAAACTCTAAATAATGCCAAAACCTCAAAGGAATTGTTTAGCAAGTCTACTAGGGCACAGTATTTCTGGCAGGCAGCCACCTTAACCCCTTGCCTGCTGGTGATGGCTCCCGTCCGTCATGGCACACAGTGCTTGTGTGCTGATGACGGCCGGGAGCTGTCACGACCACACCCGCGATCGGAATGTGCCGCACAGGAGCGGAATTCCGGCCGCGGGCAAGGGGTTAAACTACAGTGGGGGAATAACTGTCCTCTCATCACTGGGTGCAAATAGTTGTTGCCACACCAGTAACAGAATTGTTTCCATAATGCCTCATACATTTTATTTGTTATAAATGCTCCAGCCTTAAATAACGTGTCTCTGCAGTCCTCACAGATTTTTAGGTACTAACATTTGTTGTATTCAGGAGCTTGGCCAGCCAGCTCAGTGAGCCTGGATCCGGATGGAGACCATGGGCGCGGCATTGTGTACTAGTTTCGGCACTGCCTTCATCAAGGTTGTTCTGAGAGGAGAAATTGCTCTGTGGAAAGCACTGTCTGGGCCACTTAGAGCCTATCAGAAAGAGACAACACAACGCCCTCCTCATCTTTGTCAAGACCATGGGAATCATGGGAAGGGATGGACAAGAATGTACATAAGTTCCTGACGTAGGGTCTGATTCACAGAACTAACTTAAGACAAAATCTTAAACTTACTACTTTTGGTATTCACAGAAGTTAGGATTTTATCTTAAGACAGACTTAAGACACACTTAAGACAGACTTAAGACACACTTAAGACAGAATCCTAACTTAAGTCTGTCTTAAGACAAAATCCTAACTTCTGTGAATACCAAAAGTAGTAAGTTTAGGATTTTGTCTTAAGTTAGTTCTGTGAATCGAGCCCAGCGTGATTAGAAATAGATCACCCCCCCCCACACTGATCTGGGATGGGAGTACCTGCCGGCAGAATACCAGAACATCTGGTTCAGATTGGTTGTGGATACATTCAGATTCGTTTTTCCCTAGAAGAGGAAGATGTAGTTCAGTTGCATTTGATTCAATTCCCATTTGTAAAACTATTTTGGTGTTCTGCTGATGTTGTTGGCCCAAGTATTTTTTATACCTGGTACCATTCCCAGCCTTGGTTTGGATAAGGTTTTGAATGGCCTAGTCCCACATATGCTGTGCTTCCTTGGAAGCAGGTGGGAACTTGTTCCACCATGCTTGTTAATTTAGTTCATGCTTGATGTGTTGTCTGTCCGGACCAATACAGGGGAGTTTTTTATTCTTGGGAGAAGAGAATGTAGGCCTGGGACTTTGGCTCTCAATACCACCATGCTGATATGCTGTTGCGCTTCTTCGGGGGTCCACCTGAAACTAACGGCTAATTCTTGGAGGTGTGCATCCCAAACCTCTAGGGAGGAGTGTGTTGTCATAACAAATTGAGTGTTCTTCTGCAGAAAAGACAATTCAACATTGGTGTTGTTGTGTTGCACCCACAAAAGTAAGGCCGCCCTCATTTGGCTTGTCGCCTTTATAACATCGTCGAAAGATCCAGTCAAGGATCGGCACTGAGTCAGAAGCAGGATAGACTGACTGGTGAGCCCCATCTTTTCTGCTCTATAAGGATTCATTGTGGGCAGACATGCCTTATGCTTCTGCCCTGTATCGTATTGCATCGATATAGGTGCATTAATGGACTGGTAGGGCGTAAGACCAAAGGGCAGTGCTTGGTTGGAAGAATGTTAAATGGAAGTGTAGCCCATGTAGGAAGAGTTCTGCGAAGACCAAAGGGGTACCCTTGATTTCACACTGGTAGCTTACCTAGGCGTGTAGTTGAGCACAGCGGTGTGGGGAATAGTGTGCCTGCATCTTTCATTCATTTATTCTTGTGTCTAGTTGGTGGCTTTTGTGAGTGTTGAAGATGGCGGCCTTACAATTTCTCCTATTTTGTCCTTGCCAAAATGTAGAAAGTCATAGAACTGGTTCTCCTTTTATATAGCTGAGAAGTAGAAGTGTGGTATTTTGCTTCAGTTCACTTCCTCATAGCAGTGAACTCTTTGGAGTGACCCACAACTCGCCAATACGATGCGTTGTAAAACCTCCGCTCACAGCGCCGAGCGCCTCGAGGCCCTGGCGGGTGATTTGCCACGCTCTACAAATCCTGATTGATTGATTGATTGATTGATTGATTGATTGATTGATTGATTGATTGAGTGCTGGTAGTTGAAAATGTGACGTCCTTGAGCGTCTCCGAGATTACCTGGAGCACTCTTGGAAAAACCTTATAATGCTCAGTGGAAGACAGCATGGGACACAAACAAGAATGGATGCTGTAAGAGAAACGTATGTACAAAACAATTACCAAAAAACACGACTTACCGGGTTCCCATTCTCCCAGAAGAAAGGTGGGGGCGGAAACAATGGAGGAGGAGGTGGAGTTAATATGCAGCAGCCTCGGCCAGGGCTGCGCTTCTTCTGTCCAAAGGAAGGGAAGGCTGCCATAAGACAAGACAGAGAGTAAAGGGTAAGTACTGTAGCAGGGTAAAGGAAACACACAAGGCTGGCAGGGAATGCTGCTGAAAGATGGTCTTAGCACCCACCACAGCCTATCCAATAGGCTTCAAAAGCTCCTGATCAAACCCTACACTCCATTTAGCTAACAGCAGACCCACATATCAGACCCAAGCTGTGCTGATACCTGTGGTGTCCTCCTGGACATGTCATGCAGCAGCCCCCTCCTTGGGGGCAGTCCTAACACCCAGCCCACACCCATCCACCCATCCATCCATCCACCCATCCATCCATCCACCCATCCATCCATCCATCCATCCACCCATCCATCCACCCATCCACCCACCCCACACCCATCCACCCATCCACCCATCCATCCACCCATCCACCCACCCCACACCCATCCACCCATCCATCCACCCACCCATCCATCCACCCACCCATCCATCCATCCATCCATCCACCCATCCATCCACCCATCCACCCACCCCACACCCATCCACCCATCCACCCATCCATCCACCCATCCACCCACCCCACACCCATCCACCCATCCATCCACCCACCCATCCATCCACCCACCCATCCATCCATCCATCCACCCATCCATCCATCCACCCATCCACCCACCCCACACCCATCCACCCATCCACCCATCCATCCATCCACCCATCACAGGTGTCACCAGGTGGACCTGACAATGAAAGGGGGCTGATATAGCGTGACTGTGCTCTTAATTTGTAGGGGTGCATTATAATCGTGGGTAGTTCGCACCTACATATAATCCTTTGTTGTTATTGGGTATTAGAACGTGCAATGTAATAACCTGTAAAGTGAAGTAATAGAGATATTTCTGACTTGAAGAAATTAACATTATAAATGTAATTGTGATAGCATGATGAAGCTATAATGTGATTTCATAAGTGACTAATGAGAAATTAATTGTTATTTTGTAATGCACTGATTTAAATAAGCACAGTAATAATGCTCATGTATATGTGTGATTAATTAAATTTCATATTGCTTTTCATGTTAGCTGAATTTGTAGGCCTGATGTGTTTTCTCCTTGGCTCTTCAGACTAGCTGTTCATAGTGTTCGTGTGTAGCAGAATCTTTTCTTTCTCACGTTTCTGTTGCAGGTGGAGAAACTCATCTTTGATGGAGTTAGGATTTGGTAGGAGAGGATACATTTGAACAAGAGGTGCTGATGATGTGGGTCGGTGTACTTTCTCACTGAAGAAGGCCTCGGAATCAAGGTCATCGAGCCAGCGCTGGGAGCATCCAAATCGCATGGAAAGTTACCTACGAGGAGGTGTCTGGCTGGATGTGACATTGCGTGATGTGATGATGGGTGCATCTTATGATTTTGGTGTTAAGGTTAGGGACAGTGCCGGGGAACTTCTGGGGAGATCTGCAGAGAGGGAGGACCATCTTAGAACGAGCTCTGTAGCTTTACGCTATTTGACCCATTCATCGTGAGTGTACTTCTTAAGAAGTCGTCACTCGCTGACACCTTTCTTTTCCTGAATTTGCCTGGGAAACGCTATGTAGGGATGGCACGTTAGTGATAGTATAGGGACAGACTAATACTTTTTACTTACGAACCTCCAATTAAGAAGACTCTCGATGTAGGCAAAGTTATATTCTGCATCCTGCGCCAAGAGCTGGTTATCCTTTGTTTGCTTCATAGGCTAAATTTCACCCACAGGTTTGGCTTTGTATTAGTTCCAATGTATTTCTACACCCTCATTTTGAGGTGTCTGTATGTCCAGTTGTTCTTGGCTTTCTAATAAACTAACTAAACTTTAATCAGGAGTCTGTAATTCTTCTGAGTCATGGTTTATTAAATTTGTGATATATCATTGGTGAATTGTTCTTCTCCCCTCACACTTTCAAGCAGGCACCAACGGTCCATCGGCCTAGGGTTCCAGAGTAAGTCTAGAACATGGGCGGCGCACGTGCCCTCGGCCAGTTGCACCGACCACACAAATGTGTCTGTGTCATTAAATGCCTTTGTATGTGGCCTAAGGACCGCAACCTTACAATACCCTGTACATACAGCAATCACACCCCAGAAGGTCCATTAAGAGTTATATACAGGCATTATTAGGCCATAGATCATTAATACCAATGGGATATCCCAGTATCATGCAGAACCTGGGGAATAGTGACGGTACTCAGACAGAGGTTCTGCCATGAAAGAAACGATTGCTTTTCTACAAGGTTTGTCCACAGCGATTTAGGACTATCAATCAATTATACACCGAAGTACAATACTAACTATAAAGCATAAAACAAATAACCACACTGTTTACTGAAAAAGTGCGAAAGCTATATTAGAGAATCATATTGTATATGATGATACACATATCAATAATAAACGAATCTGCTACATAACATAAAAAAATAATTAAACATTTTATTACATACATATGTGCCTGATACATTACACAAATATTAGTAGTATAGACAATAGAGACACTTGACAAAAATTACATGTAGACAAAAGCTTGCTTGGGCGTCCATATACCATAGATGTCCCTAAAAGACATATGATTTACATTCTGACATGGATATGTCTAAGTGGGCAAGGAATGCGTGTTCAGTTTACGTCGACGTTTTAACCCCCAAAAAATTGAGTGTGGTTGGTCAACATCACCATGGGGTCTTCCTCAGGGCTATAAACACGATAGTGAACAGACTGCTACAGAAAGTTTCTCAGTGAGAAATGGGACTGTTGGGATCACGCACTCTCCTCTCAAATCAATCGAGACTTTAAAGAACGGATAAACCATTCCATCCAAGTCCAGTTTCAATAAGGAGCCGTTTGAGGGCTTCCTTTATGACAAAATTGCGTCGTATCACAATAAAAATATATCACCACTTAGTGGGTAATATCACCAGCCGTGGCCTCAAAATTATAGGAGGAACAGGTTGCTCTCCAGCGTGCTTGAAAGTCAGTACTGCTCAGTCACGCATCCCTGCAACAATGGAGTGGAAAAGCAATTGTTTCTTTCATGGCAGAACCTTTGTCTGTTTTAATGGGCCACAGGCACAACATATTATGGCCTAAGATGCTATGGATTTTCACATTTGATAGGCATACAGGACAGAGATTAGATCCACTGGGACAAGGGACATATTTCTAAGAGAATATATTACAAACTGTTCGATTGATATCACTGGTCACTTCACAGAAGGCATCACCGGTGACATTGATGGTTGAGTAAAGAGACGGCCCTCATAGCATCACCAGACGCCAACCGAATGATTCTTGATTACGAAGACACTGCAGACTTCCCCAGACTCATCCTCTCTGCAGCTTTCGACAGTCTCCCATCTCATCATGATCTGATGACTTCACGAGGCTGGCGTCCACGGCATGCCGCTCAGTGGATATGACTTCACGAGGCTGGCGTCCACGGCATGCCGCTCAGTGGATATGACTTCACAAGGCTGGCGTCCACGGCATGCCGCTCAGTGGATATGACTTCACGAGGCTGGCGTCCACGGCATGCCGCTCAGTGGATATGACTTCACGAGGCTGACGTCCACGGCATGCCGCCCAGTGGATATGACTTCACGAGGCTGGCGTCCACGGGCATGCCACTCAGTGGATATGACTTCACGAGGCTGGCGTCCACAGCATGCCGCTCAGTGGATATGACTTCACGAGGCTGGCGTCCACGGGCATGCCACTCAGTGGATATGACTTCACGAGGCTGGCGTCCACGGCGTGCCACCCATTGGATATGACTTCACGAGGCTGGCGTCCACGGGCATGCCACTTAGTGGATATGACTTCACGAGGCTGGCGTCCACGGGCATGCCACTCAGTGGATATGACTTCACGAGGCTGGCGTCCACGGACATGCCACTCAGTGGATATGACTTCACGAGGCTGGCGTCCACAGCATGCCGCTCAGTGGATATGACTTCACGAGGCTGGCGTCTACGGCATGCCGCTCAGTGGATATGACTTCACGAGGCTGGCGTCCACAGGCATGCCACTCAGTGGATATGACTTCACGAGGCTGGCGTCCACGGCATGCCGCCCAGTGGATATGACTTCACGAGGCTGGCGTCCACGGCATGCTGCCCAGTGGATATGACTTCACAAAGGCTGGCGTCCACGGGCATGCCACTCAGTGGATATGACTTCACGAGGCTGGAGTCCACGGCATGCCGCTCAGTGGATATGACTTCACGAGGCTGGCGTCCACGGCATGCCGCCCAGTGGATATACCTTCACGAGGCTGGCATCCACGGGCATGCCACTCAGTGAATATGACTTCACGAGGCTGGCATCCACGGCGTGCCGCCCAGTGGATATGGCTTCACGAGGCTGGCGTCCACGGGCATGCCACTCAGTGGATATGACTTCAAGAGGCTGGCGTCCACGGGCATGCCACTCAGTGGATATGACTTCACGAGGCTGGCGTCCACGGCGTGCCGCTCAGTGGATATGACTTCACGAGGCTGGCGTCCACGGCATGTCACTCAGTGGATAGGACTTCACGAGGCTGGCGCCCACGGCGTGCCGCTCAGTGGATATGACTTCACGAGGCTGGCGTCCACGGCATGCCACCCAGTGGATATGCACTTTTTTTACCGGAAGGACACAAACAGCCAACATGCACCCTTTCTCCTCAGAATCCCAGAAACTCATTTGCGGAGTCCCGCAGGGTTCCTCGCTTAGCCCAAACCTCTTCAACAACTACATGACGCTGCTGGCTGATGTCATTCGCACACACAAAATCGACCTACTCACCCATGTGGATGACACATAACTCATACTGTGTCACGGACACAACACCAGGAACAACTTCAACTCATGCACGACCAAAGTGGCCACCTGGATGAAGTTCAACTGACTCAAAATGAATAAGGACAAGATTGAAGTGATAATCTTCGGAAAGGATGCCTCTTCATGGGACTCCTCCTGATGTCCTATGTACCAGGACCCACCCTTACTCCGAGCACACAAGCAAGAAACTGCAGGATTATTATTGACAGCAATACCTTCACTATGGCCTTCTCCCACAGCCTGAGGATGCTGAAAAAGTTATTCAATTGGGTACCCAACAATACCAGTAAGACTGTCTCTCAAGCCCTCATCACCAGCAGACTGAACTACTAGGTAACACCATCTATGTAGTAATCGCCAACCAACTCCAAAAAAGGCTTCACACCATCTAGAACACAGCTGCCAGACTGGTCCTCAACCTCCCATGCCGATTTCATGTCACACCACAACTAAAGGAAGTATGCCGGCTCCCTATACATCAGCTCCTGGCCCACATATAAAATCCACTACACAACATGGGTCCCGCCTTCCTGAACAGCTGCAAACAGTTATAGGGAACTCCTTTCAGCTGGATTCTAACTAGCACGTGTACAAAGCATACGCAAAAGTAGAGCAAGAGGCTTCCACAAATCGCTCTGAAAGCATTGAACGACCTCCCACACCACATTAGAGCCTCCTCATTGCTTCTTGAATTTTGCATGAAGCTAAAGACCTGAGATTTCGAGTAAGGCCACTCGAGGCAAGATACATAGACACGCAAAGCGCCAGGATACCCTCATGGGTGATAGGACACTAAAACAATCAACATAACATAACTATGCTCTAAAGCGCATATATACATCCCCCAATGCCCAAGCACACATCTCAACGCACCCTCATTTTGGGGGGTGGCCGCGGCCTTGGGTTTATTTGCGGCCTTACCATTTCATTTGCTTTCTTTAGACTCCAAGGGGTCACCTGCCCCATAGCCATTCCATAATCTAAACAAAATGGCAAACATCCACTGACTTCAATGGGATCACCTACCACTTACACCTGACCTCACCCTCCTTTGGGGCTCAGTAGGTTTAGACAAAAGGACTGAGCAAAGGGTGCTTCTCACAGTTCTACATGCCCATGTCCTAGAAGGAGCTATGGCCCCAACCTACTACCAAAGAAAGAGCAAAGGTGCCTGGAGCTGTCCCCTGTGCTCAGCCTGTCTCAAGAGCAGATTGCTTACGTACCACTTCAGAAAGGGTGCAGCTCAGGAGATTTTGGTGGGAAGTCTCGTTTGAAGTGGGGTGAAAACTAATTTGCAGAGATTCCACTTCAATAAACAAAGTATTTCCAACCATGAACAGAATATAGAGACTGATGTATGTAGAATTGGTTGCAAAATACAAGTTGCAATTTGCAACCAGTGTGGAAATTTAAAAAGCGACTAATTTACTAATAGGTCGTTTTTAAAATTACTGATTTGTAGTGGGTCACAATTTGACCTACCTCATGAATATTAATGAGGTAGTTTGCATATTGTGAGCCACTAGGATTCGCAACCATCACAGGATGGTGGCCTGCTGAGGTCAGAAGATCACCATGTCTGTGACTGCTTTTAAATGTAACCCATTTTTCTTAGAGGAAAATTGGATGCATTTAAACAAAACATTTTAAAGTATAATTTTTATTTTTAAGAGTAGGAAGTGATCCACTTGGCCACTGCCTACTCTTAAAAAACAATTTTTCTTAACATACATAAATGTCGTATACTTGTAAAGCGCACAGCTGCCCCAGCAAAGGGGCGTCCCGGCGCTGTATACCGCTGGGGAACCCATCCTGGCTTTCCCTGTAAGATGGTCCCTCCTGGGCATCTCCAAGGTGAAGACAAGCATCCGCGGCGCTGATGGGGCCGTTAGTAGAGATTAAGCAAGCGATTGCCCAGAGTTGCTGAGTGGGACCCATGGTTGGAGTAGGCACTGAGGCGAGAATTATCGAGTCCGCTGACCATGGCCCAAGACCCTGCCACGTCGGGAATCGAACCCTGGTCCCGGGTCGACCTCTGCTTCTGGGTCTGCCGGCTCTAACCAGTGAGCCACACCACTAAAGGTGAAGGGGTCCCTTGAGGACCCCTTCCTGTTTGCAAATGGGTTACCACTCCTTTGAGGTGTTGGTAAAATATTCATGTTTTGAAACCGCATTTTGGTCGCAAAACTTTAATACATACCACTACGATTCAGAATTTGGAAGTGACTTCCCAAACACGCCCCTTTCAAATCTCGAATCGATATTTGGTTGCAAACTCAAATTGTGATTTGGTAACGAGCTAGTGAATCGCAATTTGGTGTCTGTACATTTATAAAATCTTTTTTTAGGTAGCAAACGGCCTGATTCGCAGAATCAAGCCATTTGAAACCGGAAAAAAATGTGTACATCCAGCCCCAAAAGACATACTTACAATAAACATATTGTCTGAGAAAATCAAGGTACCTTTAGTTGGTTCCCAGTTAGAACAGATATTATAATTTGAAACCAATTAACCATAAAAGGAGTAACACACCAAATGCAATTATTACCCTTTCCACATTATGACCCCCACCTCAACGTTCTCCTAGATCTCACCAAAGCCCTCAAAAATGGACCCCTGCTACCCATAATGCTCTTGCAGTAAGAAGTGTAGCCCAATTTAAATTGAAGTCAAAATTCAAAATCCCTTCTCCCTAGTAAGAGACTGAGGGCCAGATGCAGGAAGGCAAATACCGGTCGGTAACGGCCGATTTCGGCTGTTACCGACCGGTATTTGAAGTTTGGGATGTAGGGGCATGTCAAGAGACAGATTCGGTAAAATACCGATTCTGTAAAATTACCGAATCTGCATCTTGACATGTAGGTAGCACTGTAATCAGTGCTACAGGGGTTTAAGGATTCGTTATTTACCACCAACTAGAAGTTGGTGGTAAATAATGAAAACCCTTTAAAAAGCATTTTTTTTTCTTTTAAAACAGTGCCATGTTGCAGACATACATGCCCTAAGGGCATGTATGTCTGCAACATGTGCACCCATGCACAATTGAGGGGTGCAACAGGGTGTCAAAGTGACACCCTGCCACCCTTCTATGTTTCCCCCAATTACCGAATCAGTATTTGCCGATTCGGTAATTGACATTCATTCCTATGGGCCTCCAGGCCCATAGGAATGAATTGCAATTACCGAATCAGTAAATACCGATTCGGTAAAAATTGGTAAAATTACCTACATCCTGATTGCCAGTTCTTAAATACCGAATCGGTATGATTCGGTATTTAAGAATCGGTAATCTGGGATTACCTACATCGGACCCCGAGTCCTTGATGGCCCACTCTTAAGATCTTTCTTTTGGTTGACTCAGGGCCTGATTACGACCTTGGTGGATGGGACGCTCCATCACAAACGTGACGGATATCTCCTCCGCCGCACAATTCCGTAGGATATAATGGGCTTGTAATATGGTGGACGGGATGTCCGTCACGGCTGTGACCGAGTAACCCTTCCGCCGGGATCGTAATCCAGCCCGTAGGGCCAACTATGATTCTCTTCAGTGTTAGTCCCTAGTTATTTATTTAAGCACATCATTGGGCATTATTCGCTCCATCCTACTATGAGACTACCAAATGACCACAGCACCATCTGCAACAAGCAGTAGCAGCACAGACCTGACAGTTTTTAGGGGGTCACTCTGTACCTCACTTTTTAGGGGGTCACACTGTACCTGCAGTAGCCAGCCTATCAGTGAATAGGTCTAAAAAGGAGGTAAAAGGAGAGCCAAGACACATGCCTGTTGGGCTCCTTTGGCAGCTACATCGCTTCGCTCATTCGCCCGTGGACATACGTGACCCCAGGAAGAACATTCAGAATGCACAGACCGCAGGAGCCCCGCGGCCTGCAGCCCTCAAAACTGGCCAAAGCTGGGCTGAACCCACCAGATCGAAGTGGAGAGCAAACCAAGAGAAGCTGGGCGAAATGAACCCTTGCGAGCGACAAACTGATTGGCATCCATATACATGGCTTGCCCCAGTCTGAAATGACACCAATGTGTTAAAACAATCCCAAATCCACCCTACAAAGCTCGATTACTGAGGGGTGGGCAAGAATAGCAACAGAACGAGCTTCCCCACCTACACATGCTTGCATGCACACACCAGCAGACAGGACATGACGTACAAGTCACCAACAGAGCACGCTTCCCCACCGACACATGCTTCTATGCACACACCTGCAGACAGGACATGCACAACAAGTCACCAACACAGCAACCTTCCCCACCTACACATGCTTCCATGCACACACCTGCAGACAGGACATGCACAACAAGTCACCAACACAGCAACCTTCCCCACCTACACATGCTTCCATGCACACACCTGCAGACAGGACATGCACAACAAGTCACCAACACAGCAATCTTCCCCACCTACACATGCTTCCATGCACACACCTACAGACAGGACAGGCACTGCAAGTTACTAACAGAGCAACACTCCCCACCTACACATGCTTGCATGCACACACCTGCAGACAGGACATTAAATACAAGTCACCAAAAGAGCGAGCTTCCCCACCTACATATGCTTCCATGCACACACCTGCAGACAGGACATGCACTACAAGTCACCAACAGAGCAAGCTTCCCCACCTACACATGCTTCCATGCACACACCTGCAGACAGGACATGCACTACAAGTCACCAACACAGCAACCTTCCCCACCTACACATGCTCCCATGCACACACCTGCAGACAGGACATGCACAACAAGTCACCAACACAGCAATCTTCCCCACCTACACATGCTTCCATGCACACACCTACAGACAGGACAGGCACTGCAAGTTACTAACAGAGCAACACTCCCCACCTACACATGCTTGCATGCACACACCTGCAGACAGGACATTAAATACAAGTCACCAAAAGAGCGAGCTTCCCCACCTACATATGCTTCCATGCACACACCTGCAGACAGGACATGCACTACAAGTCACCAACAGAGCAAGCTTCCCCACCTACACATGCTCCCATGCACACACCTGCAGACAGGACATGCACTACAAGTCACCAACAGAGCAAGCTTCCCCACCTACACATGCTTCCATGCACACACCTGCAGACAGGACATGCACTACAAGTCACCAACAGAGCAGGCTTCCCCAGCTACACATGCTTCCATGCACACACCTGCAGACAGGACATGCACTACAAGTCACCAACAGAGCAGGCTTCCCCAGCTACACATGCTTCCATGCACACACCTGCAGACAGGACATGCACTACAAGTCACCAACAGACCAGGCTTCCCCAGCTACACATGCTTCCATGCACACACCTGCAGACAGGACATGCACAACAAGTCACCAACAGAGCAAGCTTCCCCACCTACACATGCTTCCATGCACACACCTACAGACAGGACATGCCCTACAAGTCACCAACAGAGCGAGCTTTCCCACCTACACATGCTTCCATGCACGCACCTGCGCACAGGACAGGCACTACAAGTCACCAACAGAGCACGCTTCCCCACCTACACATGCTTCCATGCACACACCTGCAGACAGGACATGCACTACAAGTCACCAGCAGAGCAAGCTTCCCCAGCTACACGTGCTTCTATGCACACACCTGCAGACAGGACATGCACTACAAGTCACCAACACAGCAACCTTCCCCACCTACACATGCTTCCATGCACACACCTGCAGACAGGACATGCACTACAAGTCACCAACAGAGCAAGCTTCCCCACCTACACATGCTTCCATGCACACACCTGCAGACAGGACATGCACTACAAGTCACCAACAGACCAGGCTTCCCCAGCTACACATGCTTCCATACACACACCTGCAGACAGGACATGCACAACAAGTCACCAACAGAGCAAGCTTCCCCACCTACACATGCTTCCATGCACACACCTGCAGACAGGACATGCACTACAAGTCACCAACAGAGCAAGCTTCCCCAGCTACACATGCTTCCATGCACACACCTGCAGACAGGACAGGCACTACAAGTCACCAACAGAGCACGCTTCCCCACCTACACATGCTTCCATGCACACACCTGCAGACAGGACATGCACAACAAGTCACCAACACAGCAACCTTCCGCACCTACACATGCTTCCATGCACACACCTGCAGACAGGACATGCCCTACAAGTCACCAACAGAGCAAGCTTCCCCAGCTACACATGCTTCCATGCACACACCTGCAGACAAAACAGGCACTACAAGTCACCAACAGTGCAAGCTTCCCCAGCTACACATGCTTCCATGCACACACCTGCAGACAGGACATAAAATACAAGTCACCAACAGAGCACGCTTCCCCACCTACACATGCTTCCATGCACACACCTGCAGACAGGACATAAAATACAAGTCACCAACAGAGCGAGCTTCCCCAGCTACACATGCTTCCATGCACACACCTGCAGACAGGACATGCACAACAAGTCACCAACACAGCAACCTTCCCCACCTACACATGCTTCCATGCACACACCTGCAGACAGGACATGCACAACAAGTCACCAACACAGCAATCTTCCCCACCTACACATGCTTCTATGCACACACTTGCAGACAGGACATAAACTACAAGTCACCACCAACAGAGCACGCTTCCCTACCGACACATGCTTCCATGCACACACCTGCAGACAAAACAGGCACTACAAGTCACCAACACAGAAACCTTCCCCACCTACACATGCTTCCATGCACACACCTACAGACAGGCCATGCCCTACAAGTCACCAACACAGCAACCTTCCCCACCTACACATGCTCCCATGCACACACCTGCAGACAGGACATGCACTACAAGTCACTAACACAGCAATCTTCCCCACCTACACATGCTTCCATGCACACACCTGCAGACAGGACATGCACAACAAGTCACCAACACAGCAACCTTCCCCACCTACACATGCTCCCATGCACACACCTGCAGACAGGACATGCACAACAAGTCACCAACACAGCAACCTTCCCCACCTACACATGCTCCCATGCACACACCTGCAGACAGGACATGCACAACAAGTCACCAACACAGCAACCTTCCCCACCTACACATGCTCCCATGCACACACCTACAGACAGGACAGGCACTGCAAGTTACTAACAGAGCAACACTCCCCACCTACACATGCTTGCATGCACACACCTGCAGACAGGACATTAAATACAAGTCACCAAAAGAGCGAGCTTCCCCACCTACATATGCTTCCATGCACACACCTGCAGACAGGACATGCACTACAAGTCACCAACAGAGCAAGCTTCCCCAGCTACACGTGCTTCTATGCACACACCTGCAGACAGGACATGCACTACAAGTCACCAACAGAGCAGGCTTCCCCAGCTACACATGCTTCCATGCACACACCTGCAGACAGGACATGCACTACAAGTCACCAACAGAGCAGGCTTCCCCAGCTACACATGCTTCCATGCACACACCTGCAGACAGGACATGCACTACAAGTCACCAACAGACCAGGCTTCCCCAGCTACACATGCTTCCATGCACACACCTGCAGACAGGACATGCACAACAAGTCACCAACAGAGCAAGCTTCCCCAGCTACACATGCTTCCATGCACACACCTGCAGACAGGACATGCACTACAAGTCACCAACAGAGCAAGCTTCCCCAGCTACACATGCTTCCATGCACACACCTGCAGACAGGACATGCACTACAAGTCACCAACAGAGCAAGCTTCCCCAGCTACACATGCTTCCATGCACACACCTGCAGACAGGACATGCACTACAAGTCACCAACAGAGCAAGCTTCCCCACCTACACATGCTTCCATGCACACACCTGCAGACAGGACATGCACTACAAGTCACCAACAGAGCAAGCTTCCCCACCTACACATGCTTCCATGCACACACCTGCAGACAGGACATGCACTACAAGTCACCAACAGAGCAAGCTTCCCCAGCTACACATGCTTCCATGCACACACCTGCAGACAGGACATGCACTACAAGTCACCAACAGAGCACGCTTCCCCACCTACACATGCTTCCATGCACGCACCTGCGCACAGGACAGGCACTACAAGTCACCAACAGAGCATGCTTCCCCACCTACACATGCTTCCATGCACACACCTGCAGACAGGACATGCACAACAAGTCACCAACACAGCAACCTTCCCCACCTACACATGCTTCCATGCACACACCTGCAGACAGGACATGCACTACAAGTCACCAACAGAGCAAGCTTCCCCACCTACACATGCTTCCATGCACACACCTGCAGACAGGACATGCACTACAAGTCACCAACAGAGCACGCTTCCCCACCTACACATGCTTCCATGCACACACCTGCAGACAGGACATGCACTACAAGTCACCAACAGAGCACGCTTCCCTACCTACACATGCTCCCATGCACACACCTGCAGACAGGACATGCACTACAAGTCACCAACAGAGCAAGCTTCCCCAGCTACACATGCTTCCATGCACACACCTGCAGACAGGACATGCACTACAAGTCACCAACAGAGCACGCTTCCCCACCTACACATGCTTCCATGCACACACCTGCAGACAGGACATGCCCTACAAGTCACCAACAGAGCACGCTTCCCCACCTACACATGCTTCCATGCACACACCTACAGACAGGACATGCACTACAAGTCACCAACAGAGCAAGCTTCCCCAGCTACACATGCTTCCATGCACACACCTGCAGACAGGACATGCACTACAAGTCACCAACAGAGCAAGCTTCCCCACCTACACATGCTTCCATGCACACATCTGCAGACAGGACATGCCCTACAAGTCACCAACAGAGCACGCTTCCCCACCTACACATGCTTCCATGCACACACCTGCAGACAGGACATGCACTACAAGTCACCAACACAGCAACCTTCCCCTCCTACACATGCTTCCATGCACACACCTGCAGACAGGACATGCAGTACAAGTCACCACCAACAGAGCAAGCTTCCCCACCTACACATGCTTCCATGCACACACCTGCAGACAGGACAGGCACTACAAGTCACCAACAGAGCACGCTTCCCCACCTACACATGCTTCCATGCACACACCTGCAGACAGGACATGCACAACAAGTCACTAACACAGCAACCTTCCCCACCTACACATGCTTCCATGCACACACCTGCAGACAGGACATGCACTACAAGTCACCAACAGAGCAAGCTTCCCCAGCTACACATGCTTCCATGCACACACCTGCAGACAGGACATGCACTACAAGTCACCAACAGAGCACGCTTCCCCACCTACACATGCTTCCATGCACACACCTGCAGACAGGACATGCCCTACAAGTCACCAACAGAGCACGCTTCCCCACCTACACATGCTCCCATGCACACACCTGCAGACAGGACATGCACTACAAGTCACCAACAGAGCAAGCTTCCCCACCTACACATGCTTCCATGCACACACCTGCAGACAGGACATGCACTACAAGTCACCAACAGAGCACGCTTCCCCACCTACACATGCTTCCATGCACACACCTGCAGAAAGGACATGCCCTACAAGTCACCAACAGAGCACGCTTCCCCAGCTACACATGCTTCCATGCACACACCTGCAGACAGGACATGCACTACAAGTCACCAACAGAGCAAGCTTCCCCAGCTACACATGCTTCCATGCACACACCTGCAGACAGGACATGCACAACAAGTCACCAACAGAGCAAGCTTCCCCACCTACACATGCTTCCATGCACACACCTGCAGACAGGACATGCACTACAAGTCACTAACACAGCAATCTTCCCCACCTACACATGCTTCCATGCACACACCTGCAGACAGGACATGCACAACAAGTCACCAACACAGCAACCTTCCCCACCTACACATGCTCCCATGCACACACCTGCAGACAGGACATGCACTACAAGTCACCAACAGAGCAAGCTTCCCCACCTACACATGCTTCCATGCACACACCTGCAGACAGGACAGGCACTACAAGTCACCAACAGAGCACGCTTCCCCACCTACACATGCTTCCATGCACACACCTGCAGACAGGACATGCCCTACAAGTCACCAACAGAGCAGAATTCGCTCTCACATACACACTGTCTCAGATGTTAACAAGCACACTCCTGTTACCACACAGGAAGCCCTCACACACAAGGAATCTGTACATCATTTCCCAAATATTTGAAAACGAATGCAGCACAGAAAGAAGGAAAGCAAGGTTCCTTCACACATAAAAAACACAGCACAGGCAGGCGCCCGACTCTCAAACACACACAGACACAGAACAGGCACAGCACAGGCTGCAGCATCCGAGGATTCCACTCACAGAAGCGAACTGAAGGGCAGAATCACTGCAAGCTTCCCTCACACACACAAGACAAACAAAGTAAAGACATCAGCAGAGCACTGGTCGCCCGAGGGCGCACAGCCAGCGCCAGGACAGCTCCACGGAGAGCAGGGCTTGGAGGGGCCAAGCTGGCAGACGAGTAAACGTCAGCGCCATCAACCCCGCGGCAGAGCTTCGCCAGGTATTGATCTGCAACAATGAAAATTAAAAGCCTGCAATCGAACAGAATCATTCAAGCGACCCAGTGAGACCTTCCAGCCGCAGACGCAGGAAATCAATATCCTGAGAACTGAGCCCGACCCTCTTACACGGATGTGTGTCTGCTGTGTGTGTGCGTGTGTGTGCGTGAGTTTGGCGGCGTGTGTGTATGGGTGTGTGGGTGGGTGTGTGGGGGTGTGTGTGGGTGTGTGTGTGGTGAGGTGTGGGGGGGGGGGTGGATTGGTGTGTGCGTGCGTGTGTGCATGTTGGTGGGCTGTGTCCTGTTGCAGCATGCATAGGCCCTTTCAAACTCTTTGCCACACTGGTGTAATTCTCACGCAATTTGTGTCATTTCTCAATACAATTGTTATGTTTATTGCAAATTCCCGACATTACAGCATTATGCCCAGCTGTTTCAAGTCTATTCGAGTACAAATCGTATTACTGGGGCACTAGAACAAATGCAAACGAACAATGCAAGCAGCTGCTGTTCATAGCACTCAGTGTAGCGCTATTTTTCTGGGGTGAAATGCGTCCTTGGAGATGAATTTCGTGCAAAACTCATCACTATTTGCCAGATTAGCATTTTGCAATAATTTCCCAAATTTGTCTGTGATTATGCAAACGGAAAATATGAAAATTTTGCACAACCATAGTCATTTATGCCTGGCCTACAACTAATGCCACTACATAGAACAGGCGTTAGCTCAATTGTAGAGACTGGGCAGATGGGACACCCTGCCATGATGCTGCCTGTAGTGTCGTATGATCACGTGCAGTAGGACCTTTGTGGTCCTAGGGTACTTCTTACAATCAGTTGGGAGGTATTTGGGTGTGGCTGGGCGTGGTTAATAATGTTGATGACGCAGCGCGTTCAGTTAACCGTAGAATAAAGACGCGTGTAGAAGAGCTCTGTGCATGGCGTAGTCATTTGCATGTTCTAGAGTGGGTGGATGCTACAACTGAAGACGGGTAGGGGGATACGTGCAGGACCAGGTTTAACGCCATCAAAAAAAAAGGTGTACACATGGGCTGCTTGTATGCGATTGTAAAGTCAAGGGTCATTCGTAGCGACCATAAGGCATAAGCACCAATACATGTCCTCCAAGGGACTTCGTTGAGTGCGTGTCTAGTCAGTTTCAGCACTGCTGCTGACATGGGACTAATGTCCATCAACTACAACTTCAAGGCACATTCTGAAATAAAAAGTCAATTCCCGTCGTAATTTCATGGACTAGGGAAACTTAAGACAATAAAGGTGCAACTTCACATTAATGAAGACATTCAACCTGTTGCTCAGCGACACCATTAGATTGCTTTTCATTTACAGGAGGCTGTTGAAAAAGAACTTGAAACTTAATTAAAGCATGACATTGATCGCTCTACTGGTCTAACACCATGGGTTTTGCCCATATTGGTAGTGTCAAAAAAGGACAGTGGAGGTGCAGTGCGCATTTATGTAGATTTGCGCCAGGCAACAAAGCAATTGAGATAGAAAGACATCCAGGTCCACACATAGCGGACATTATTACAAAGCTGAATGGTGCCAAAGTGTTCTCTCGTCTTGATTTGAACATAGGATACCATCAACTCGAGCTGGAAGAGAACTGTAGATACATTACTACTCTTTCAATCAATAAGGAGTTCGTAAAGCGCGACTACTCACCTGTGAGGGTCTCAAGGCACTTTTTCAACTAATGTTGGTTTGTTCAGATACAAAAGACTCAGTTTTGGTGTGTTGTCAGCTTTCAGGATGTAATTCGCCGAGTAATTCAACCTGTCACACATGCGCTGACCTACAGTGATGATATATTAGTGTTCGGGCACAAGAAAGGAACATGACAAAGCTCTTACAGAAGTATTCTGTTTTCTCGCCAATGCAGGTCTCCCGATAAATGCAGAAAAGTGTGAGTTTCACAAAACCCAACTGAAATTCTTTGGGCATATTTTCTCTGAAGGGGGAATGAATCCTGTACTGTAGAAAATAAGAAGTATTGATGTACATAAGCAACGTTCATTTCCCTTTTCCCACTCCCCTCCCTGCACGCACCATGAATATTGTAAAGCATTGACTGCATCCCTCAGCCCGCAAAGGCCTGTACCCATGTGTACATGATAGCCATTTTAGGCACCTTGGCCTCTTGCCCACTCATTAGAATCACTGGCTTCCCTCCTGCGCGCATTTGAGCACCCCCCCCTCTCCCACTCTCACATACATAGACCATGAAACCCAGCACTCTGCGCGACCCTGCTATGAAAGGCAACCCTCCTGCTTGACCCAGGCACCCCCCCCCCCATTTCCCTCTTGAAGAGGCATCCTTCGCCTCAGCTGACATAGCCCCCCAGTTGTATCTGACTGCCCCTGTTCTCTCATATACAGGTCATAAGATCTCTCTCTCTCTCTCTCTCTCTCTCTCTCTCTCTCTCTGCGCGACTCTGGCCCTGCATGCACCCTGACCCCCCCTCCTCCTCCTCATATGAGCAAGTCATAAACCCTCTTCTTTCGCAAAGCCCTGTCCTTGAGAGTCACGGCCGCGCCTGACCAGCACCTCCTTCCCTTCCATGAATGCCCCTCTATTGACGAGCCCTCCCTCCGCGCTCGATTGTCCACGCAGGCATGAATACCACTCCTTTGATGACCCCTTCCCCCGAGTTCGGCTGACCACACATGTCCGAGGCCATCGCCTAAGCCAGGAGATACCATTTACTGCCCTTATTGTATGCCTAGCCACCCCACCCCCTGGGCCATGATCAGGCGCACACATCCTACGACACACTCAGTTGCACGATCGCCCTTCCCTCTTATCAGCAGGTCAAGGGTCCCCATTGTGAACGTATGTGGAGTAGGATCATCACGAGGATTATAGGAATGTTTTCCTTTTGCGACACACTGACCTGATTGTATCATCAACTGTTCTGCAAATGTATAAAAGCCAGAGTCTCAAGCTCACTTGTTAGAGCACCTCCCGAAAGACACTGTGTTTCGTGTCCGAAATGACTGGCTCTCCTCATGAGAAATAAACTCCGTTCTTGATTCCTGCTCCCAGCGCCCGTCTCTTTATTTGGTAAATTATTCGGAATGGAAACTAAGAGGCGGTTTGCGCCAGCAGCCTGGGCATTGATAGAATTATGGGCTCACTTTCAACAATTGGCGTCCCAACGCGGGGTCCATCAGTGACATAGGGTTCGGTAAGAGAGATCCAGACGAAGAAGTGAACGTCTAAAATGATCGGAGTATACCTGCCTTGAGAGGGCCCTAGCCCGGCTGCCGATCGACAGAACTTCACCAATTCTGAACGGACCTCTCTTGAGTGACCTATTGTCCTGACTGGAATCCCACAGGAATGCTACATGGAGTAAGAGAACGATCGGGCGCTGGAGGAGGGAGTCGAAGAACTGTCCGTATGGTCCGGTCCGGGTAAGATTAAGTAGGGTGTTTTTACGCCTGATTGGTAGGGTGGTTCTATCCACCTGATTGATTGATTGATTGTATTGAAATCGGTATTTGTATACTGATATTGTATTGGTTGGTATTGGTTCATTTAGCCTTGAGGGCTACTTGACATATTAGTTCTCTTTTGAGAACGAGACATTCTCTGTTTGCAAACAGCGGCGAATAGGAACGTCGTCCCTCTTTGCAGATAGAGAAGGGTAGGTAATGCAGACTTTTGTCCCCGTTGTAATCCGTCATGCCTACTTTTCTCCCCACTGATTGTTTGAAGTCGATTAATAATCGATTGTTGCTCTTTGAGATCTTCCCTGTCTACAAACTGAGACGAATAGAAATATTCTGTCTTCCTTTTTGGATAGCGAAGGGCAGGTAATGCAGACATTTGTCCCCGTTGTAATCCGTCATGCCTGTTTTTCTCCCCACTGATTGGTTGGTTGCCTGGACATTGTTGTTCCAGGAATTGTTTCGTTTGAGGTATTTTCTATTTGCAAACAACGTGAAATAGAAACACTCTGTCTAGTCTTTGCAAGTAGAAAAGGGTAGGTTATGCCCCTTTGTGAATTCGTCAGTCCTACCCACTCCCCACTGGTTGGTTATTGTGGGGTAGCTCGCATGGTCCGCCCAGGAGACTACTCTTATGGAGGACATATGCTCTCTACTCATGGGCCATTTAATAGAAATAGACCGACTGGTCCGTCCAGGAGGCTACCCTAGTAAGTGGAAGTACATCGCTCGGTCTGTCCAGGATGATACCCTAATGAAGGAATATATGTTCCCCTTTTGATCGATAATCTCGTTCCACCCCGGACCATTTATTGGAGGGGACTCGTCTGGTCCGTCCAGATGTACCCCCCCCCCTTGTGAAAAGGACACATAAAAATATGAAGTGATCACCGTTCCCTACTAACAGAAAGCTTTAGCTCGAAACACGCTAAGGAAGAGAAAGAAAAATAAAAAGAAATCAGGCTAAGTCAGTAACCCCCTGATGAGCTTTTGACTTCACCAAAAATAAGAAACATTAGAAATAATTCGTAATAAGAAATGTAAAATGGCGAAAAGATTCGATATCAGAACATAGCCACGAGGTAGCTAGGCTTCACTGCCTGTTCCTGTTCCCAACATGTCTGCCTCATTGCCCGCCCCGCCCAAATAACGGTCACATGAAATAGAAACAACTCGATAGGCACCTACCCCCGTTCCGGAAGCTCCCGAAGTGCAACAGGTCCGCGGTTACGCCCATCCGGAAGGCGAGGCCTGGAGGCACGGGGGACTCGCCTGGCCACGGTCAGGAGGAGATGACGTTGGGCAGGCGGTCCAAAGGATGACAAGGACCTCTCCGTCTTCTCCCTTCTGCCGCCCTGCAGGCCGCGGGGAGAGAGGGGGCTGTCTTGCCTTGACCACCGACCACCCCTCTCTCTCACCCGATCCGGCTTTTGCCAAAGGCCGACGCCAAAGCGAGAACGGCGGCGAATCAAGTAGTCCCGCCACATTTCAAATTCGCCGCGTGCCATCGCCTGCTGGTCCAGAGCCGAAGCCAAGGCAAGAACGGCGGCAAATCAAATAGTCCCGCCAGATGCCAAATTCGCCGCCTGCCTGCATAGGTGCAGGCAGTCCCGCCACATTCCACGCTCCCTAGAGAGTTGAAGGTAGTCCCGCCACATGTCGCCAAGGGAAGGGGGGGGGGCTGTCTTGCCTCAACCGCCGACCACCCCCCCCCCCATCATCAATGGCTGGCACAGCCAATGTCGAAAACGATGGAGCCGGGGAACGGCGCGGGGTCGCTGGAAGGGGGAGGTGGCGCGAACGACCCTCCCCCACCTCCCTCCAGGTGGAGGCTTCCAGCGACACCCCAACACTCTTTGCTTAAAGAGGGTCAACATCAAAAAGCGGTCTTCTGCCCAGGACGGGCACACGCTCCATATCGTCTCTCCTCGACCTTGAAGATTCTATAAGAGCCGGGGGGCCCCCGACCCTCTGCATGGGTGCCCCCGCCCCCTTCACTGGGAACCACGACATCGGTGCTACTCCTGCCGGCACCAGACTCGGATCGGAAATGGCTAAGATGCCGCCACGGCACAGGCTTGTTCAGTTCCGGAGGAACACCAGAATGACCCGGTAGGAAAATTGTTGCCGCCCTTCCCACTCTTTGACTCATGGTCCATATTGTTAGACTGTTAACCACATAGCCCGAGACTTTTTGAACTGCCAACGGAAAGTCTGAGCCAACCATGTGAGACTAGAGACACTCTGACTGTGCTGGAACTTGCCTGACCCCACCCAAAATGGCGCCGACACAAAATGAGACGTTTTTAATGAACTTTGTTGCACCCTGATTGCGCAAGCTTTTTGCCCCGAGATATATATAACGTTTTGGATAATGAAAGTAGATATGAAGGATATTGAGCATGTGCTTGGACAATGAATTGACTTAGGGTGGGTACTGATTATGAGTTGGAAAATGAATTGGTGTAATTTAAGGTAATGAATGATCATTGGACGATGTATTTATGAATGTATTAAAGATGAATTACTGACATGCATCATGCTTGCTCTGTAGGGGAGTTTTAATATGATTTTATTGCACTGCCGCACTTTATGCAATGAACTGCCACCAGCTTCGTTCTTCCCATGTACAGTTCCAATCTGCTCCGTGGCTAGCCCACCGGGTTGTAGGCCTGTATTTATGTGTCAACCCTCTTTATTAAAGGTATTTTGGAAACGAAAGCATAGTTGTAGCGGATTGCATTAATGAGTTTTGAATGTATCACTACTATGAGCAACGAGAAAGTATGATGAAGGCTAAAGGTTAAAAAGGACCCGATATTTAGCAGCCACACTATGTGTGACAGGCAGCCGGAAAGGTGCTTTAGAAGCCCTAAAACGACACCACAGAAATGCCACCTGACCGCCACCCTTGTACCCGATCAAAAGGGGTTACGACCTAGTAGCTCATGTCGCACAGATCGTCAATGATTATCTGTCTGACCTTTCTGGTCCATCTGGGCTTAAACGCCGTGATGGTAGGGAAATGCACTACGTGAAAATAGGTCGAGTATGTGGTAGGTAAAGCATTTCCGGATTACTGCACGTTGATGAGGTTTTTGAATGTTGCCCCCCACCCCTTCTTTTTCCTCCCTTCTGCAGGTCATGTCGAAACACTGGCTGATGTATGGATGGACGACGACCGAACCGCCGATGAGAGGGGGAAAAGGGGAATGTGAGCATGGTCCTTAGGACAAATAAAAGTTTTTAAAAAGACGTAGACTTAAACATGACTGTTCCTCCTTAGAACATAGCAACGGGAGGATGGACTGACATAGAGACTGGACAAGTACTGAATGACAAAAAAAAAATTTGACTAGAAACGACGCGTTAAATAATGTAACTGGACGCTTTGACTAGGTAGGGAAAGGACAAAGAAAAATTGAACGGGTAAGGGTTGCCACGGCACCACCCGCCTAGGAAGTTAGAAATGTTGCCGATGTTCAAAATGCACTGCCCCCTTTCTCACACTCTTACAGATATAGCCAAGCTGTCCGACTGTTTTCCCGATCAATACTTGCCGTTACCTCAGCCTGGAGAACTTCCCACCAAAGGAGGGAACAGAAAAATGGTTTAAGATCCAACCATGGGTAACTAGCGCGACCAGGTTAATTTCCGATCAACCAACCGAGGTGTGAGTATTGGTAATTGGGAACGTTCGCAGGCGTGACAAACGAGAAGGAAAAGGGGGGAAGGGCAGAAAGAGCTAAGCACGTAGATAAATAGGATAGTAAAGATACGTAGGATATATATATAAAAACAGATGTTGTAGACTAACAATTGTTTTCTGTCTTGTTGTGAATGTCTTGTATATGTGTAATACATGTGCCGTCTTCCCTGTCTGAGTTTGTGTGTGTGTAACGTACGAATATATGTCTCCCCTCTGTCTATATCTGCATGATACCCGACCTTTGCTGTTCTGTGTTGTGAGCGCACTAAATGACCTATTTTCGTACACGTCTCTCTCTCTCTCCACCCTTTTTTCTCTCTCTCTACATGTCATACGTGTACCGAATGGCTCGTTTAGATTGCGGACGACTCTCACTCTCTATGAGAGTCTCCCTATTTTCTCTCCCTCTTTTTGGTAAAATTGTGCCCCACCGGCACCAGTCTGATTTGATACATATTGAACACGAAGGTGTTCAGCGAAATTGACCGAAACTAAAATGACTGTATCTCGCCATGTTACTGCCTCTCCTTTCTGCAAAATGAATGAACTTGAATTGGCTGAGAAGGAAAGGACAGGTAAGACGGCTAAGGTCCCCCAATTTGGCCTTTTATAGGGGAACTATATGTCAATGGCATCCTAATTTTTATTGTTAGAGACAAGCGCCAAGGTCCAGATTGACCCCCAATGCCCAGATTGCCCCACCCCTTTGCACCCAAGCACGAATGCCCGAAGCGTCCCCGCCCCACTTGATCGACCCCAGCTACTGTCCCTGATATATATATCTGATGACCATGAGTAACTGCCGCCCCTCGAGAAAAACATGTTTGACTCTGTCTTTCAATGATTGCACCCCCGCTTTGTTTTAAAGAGTTAGCCAGCTCTAAAGGGAAATGTAAGACTGTTAAGGCTCGAATTAGAAGGACGAGTCTCTCCTGAATGTTGTCAATCTTGGGGTTTTTGTTGAAATACGCAGGTGATAAGAGTCCGACCTCTGTCCATATATGTCATGAACGAACGCCGATTAGACCTGGTGCGAACGCAGTAGAAATACCCACCTACTTACTTCATGGTAATAGACTTCTGACTATGACCAATGAGCATAACGCCAGGTGCTAGGATTGCGAGTGGAATTCATATGTAAAAATCTCTTCTCCTGCCAGTTCTCTAAAACTTGTTTTTACCCATTTAAAGATACTCAATCACCGGAGGAGAAGGGCCGGACGTGACGCACAGCGTGGCTGCAGATCATGAGACACATGCGACCTCAACCAAAGGTGGAGCCGCAGGACAACAAGAAACGGGACGAGGCAGCACTCTCAAAGGCGGTAAAGGAAAGAATGAAGGGCTGTCCTGAAGCTCTCTGTCCGCCAACCCACGTGTGCCTGGAGCCTCCGTCCCTCTTTTCAAGCCCGATTGATGGGCCTGCTTGCTTGTTACCCATTGCTCCCTTGGTCCCTTTGGTGTGTCCCGGGAAAATCTGCCCCCACTCCGCCCTCTCACTCCCATCGACTAACGAAACCGCACACCCTCTTTTCCATGCGACTCTCTGCTGAAAGGAAGAACAGCATCTAGATGGAAATGGGGTTACGCCACGGAAATATAGGTGCCAAGCTTAAGGCGCCACTCAAAGGATTGGTTAGGGAACAGGACTGTGGTCTAACAGCAGAGGACTGACCGCACCCTGCAACGCGTAAGGATAGAACCGAGCTGGACCTATAGCTCCACCGCGGGTGCTCAACAGCGCCAACGAAAGGACACGGACTAGAGCCTACCAGTGATGGCTCACTGATAAAAGACACTGTGACGAAGAGATCTTGCGTATTGAACTGAATTCCTCCCTTGACTACTTGGTCAAAATGTTCATTGGTCACATTTTTAAGTCAGAAACATTTATGCTATGTAGTGATTTGAAATGATAGGAACTCGACAAATGCCATCCCCTATGTGCTGCGTTCTGCCAAACACATCAACTGTCCATGATTATATGCCCTATGTTAGTATTGACAAATGCAAATTCTTCGATCGCACCTGTTTATATGTACCTTCATCGACTGTAAAAATGAACTTTGCTATGTAAAAAGGGGCGACTGTAGAAAATAAGAAGTATTGATGTACATAAGCAACGTTCATTTCCCTTTTCCCACTCCCCTCCCTGCACGCACCATGAATATTGTAAAGCATTGACTGCATCCCTCAGCCCGCAAAGGCCTGTACCCATGTGTACATGATAGCCATTTTAGGCACCTTGGCCTCTTGCCCACTCATTAGAATCACTGGCTTCCCTCCTGCGCGCATTTGAGCACACCCCCCCCTCTCCCACTCTCACATACATAGACCATGAAACCCAGCACTCTGCGCGACCCTGCTATGAAAGGCAACCCTCCTGCTTGACCCAGGCACCCCCCCCCCCATTTCCCTCTTGAAGAGGCATCCTTCGCCTCAGCTGACATAGCCCCCCCCAGTTGTATCTGACTGCCCCTGTTCTCTCATGTACAGGTCATAAGATCTCTCTCTCTCTCTCTCTCTCTCTCTGCGCGACTCTGGCCCTGCATGCACCCTGACCCCCCCTCCTCCTCCTCATATGAGCAAGTCATAAACCCTCTTCTTTCGCAAAGCCCTGTCCTTGAGAGTCACGGCCGCGCCTGACCAGCACCTCCTTCCCTTCCATGAATGCCCCTCTATTGACGAGCCCTCCCTCCGCGCTCGATTGTCCACGCAGGCATGAATACCACTCCTTTGATGACCCCTTCCCCCGAGTTCGGCTGACCACACATGTCCGAGGCCATCGCCTAAGCCAGGAGATACCATTTACTGCCCTTATTGTATGCCTAGCCACCCCACCCCCTGGGCCATGATCAGGCGCACACATCCTACGACACACTCAGTTGCACGATCGCCCTTCCCTCTTATCAGCAGGTCAAGGGTCCCCATTGTGAACGTATGTGGAGTAGGATCATCACGAGGATTATAGGAATGTTTTCCTTTTGCGACACACTGACCTGATTGTATCATCAACTGTTCTGCAAATGTATAAAAGCCAGAGTCTCAAGCTCACTTGTTAGAGCACCTCCCGAAAGACACTGTGTTTCGTGTCCGAAATGACTGGCTCTCCTCATGAGAAATAAACTCCGTTCTTGATTCCTGCTCCCAGCGCCCGTCTCTTTATTTGGTAAATTATTCGGAATGGAAACTAAGAGGCGGTTTGCGCCAGCAGCCTGGGCATTGATAGAATTATGGGCTCACTTTCAACAGTACCTGAAGAAAGTACAAGCATTGTCGTCCACGTGTCCCTCTCAAGACGGAACCATGCTGCGATCCTTTCATTACGTCTATAATAGAAACGTTGTCCCTTAGGCGGTCTAGCCTCTCCATATTTCTGGAGATACTAATTAAATATGCAGAGCAACATGTAATTCAAAATCAGCGACTCTCCAAAATTAAAGGGAAAGTATCCTCCTGCGCTTTAGGAAACAACGCTCCAGGGGAAGTGGATATTATTAGCACAGACAAATCTGTTCCCGGGTGTAAGTTACTCTTAATATAGACTAAATGATACGAGTCCCTATTACTGCAGTAAGCAATGGTAAATGGAAAATCATGCAGGTGGAAAGAGATTAACAGCAGTAGCGGCTCCTCGAGGGAGTGTTGCGGGGCGGTGAGGTGGGGCAGGGTGGGGGGTAGTAAACTACGGCATACGACCACACGGAGATAAGTAACTAAATAAATAAATAAAATGAATTACATGGCGTTGAAGCGCGCGCAATATAATTAGTTTTATTTATTTAGTTTGACAGATATAGAGGATTTGTACTGTACGCTGTGGAATACTATCATTTAATGATTTGAACATGTATCGATAGAAGGATCGATACTGTGTATGGCAGGGGGGTTGTTCCCCTCGATGTTCTTTTGTACTGACATCAAAGTTAAATACAAAAACAGGTATATATGTTCCCCAGGTGCAGTATAGAATGAGAAAATGTGCATCAAGGCCAAGTAGAAACCCTTAAAAAATAAAAGTAGGTTTTAAGAAGAATTTAGTACCTACAGAATCTAGAAGGAAAGTTAATAGAGTTAAAATTTGAAATATTACTGTAATTAATCATGTGACGCATATCTCTCCCAAATTAAATCTCTGTAAATGTATGATGCATGATCTAAAGTCTTACACCTCAGGTCTCAATTCAGACAAAGGAGAAGAAGGAGACAGGCACTCCTGGAGGCATACAATGCAGAGGCCCGAGTCAAAGGAATACATTCTTTGGCAACTATTAAAGAAAATGGTAAAAGTGCTATTGATCAATCTGGAATAAAATGGATTCAAAATAATTTTGCCACCCAAACCATGTATTTGGAAAGGAAAGATAACAGCTGCAGCGATATGGCTCAAAGGCTCTCTTTACAAGTCAAGTAGAATTGTTTACCTGAGCGGGGTATCGCTCTGCTGATCACGCAAATGGCGTTGCAGCTAGCGCAATGTAATTTGTTTTATTTATTTATTTATGTACTTACCTCCGGTCGGACGTATGCTGGAGTATACTACACCCAACCCGGCCCCTCCCCCGCCGCACCCCTCTGCCCCGCAACGCTCCCACTACGAGCCGCTACTACAAACAACTATTTTGTCTCTGGGCAGGACAAAGTTTTACACCATCACATTCAGCTTACACTAGCGAAGTTGTTTTTTCAAGTAACCTAGGCATCACATTTTAACTGCTAAAATCAATCACAGACACTAACTGTCAATACATCATAACAGAATTGTACCTGGAAGGTAAACATGTCAGACCAGTCAACAACTATGGCCCGCATATTGAAGATCCAGAATTTTTCCATGAACTATGAGGCAAAATACACAACTTGACACCAAGGTCCAAAATTTGTGGCAGCGGTTTTAATGCAACACTTGACTCAAATATAGACCGATCACATACGGAAACACACCTACACTCATTAGCTACAAAAGACGTATGTCTATTTGCTAGCACCTTGACTGCAGGGCCAATATGAGGCGGCAGTTACTAAACGTATCCTTCCCACCCCGAAGAGGTTCTTTCCATTCACAGCTACGTGGTCCTGATGAGATTTCCCCACATCTAGGGGTTATCGAATCGCGTAGACCCTCTCCAGATAGCATTAGGAATGTTGTGTTAAAATTAAGACACTGTATAAAGGTTGAAACAGTCTTTCCAATGCTAAGTTGTTATATAGAAAAAAATAATTGAAAATATTTGAAGTATCAACTGATGTAAAGTTTGTTTATATATTTGTGCGTAGTATTGTTGGTATGAGTGTTTGAATGAGAGAATTTGGATGAGAGAATTGTTTTTGTACGTTTAATGTGGAGTGAAATAAGCAATGTTTTCCAATTAATATGAAGTATTTTTTCATTCCGATGTTTTGAAAATTTGATTAAAAATCATCGGATTCATTCCGGACAAATAAGTGTCCTGAGAGTTACTGTTTAGGTCAGGAATTCGAGTGGCCAGTCTAGACCCAAGTATAACTAGTTGGCAATAGTGGTGCTTATCCTGAATACAGCATGTCTCGAAGACAACGCGCAAGCGCTGCCTAGGCGAGACCTAAAAAAGCACAGTCAACTGGATGTAGCCAATAGTATTTGAGAAATAGCTAATACTAAAGATACCGGAGCAAAACAGTAACCTTGTTGCAGCTTATAATACCCGCATCACAGCAAACCATAGGCAGCATGTGGCAGACAGGAACCACATTGCAGCTAGTACTAAATGTGCCGAGCTGTAGCAAATGGTCAAGGCACCATACACGTAGTAAATGGAGTGCAGAAAATGTCCCATAGGTAGCTGATAAGGACGTGTTCTACATAATAAACATCACAGAAAGTTGTAAACGACTGCAACAAATAATACACAACATTGCAAATTGTTGTGCAAATAGTAAGCACAACTTTCCCGATATTTAGGAGGGTGCAACTGTGAAATACGTGGTGTAGTTTATAGTATGCTTCAAGGAAAGGATCAAATGTTAAAAATACCACTGTGAACCTTAAAAGGGACGCAGCATGTACCAAATACACCAACACACGAGGCAGCAAACAATAGACGCAGCGTGTGGTGAAGTGGTAGAGCTGCCAGGGGCACGGGGTGAGGTGGGATCAAACACAGGAATAGGGAAGGGCTGCCACTGGTGAAGTGGTACAGCTGCCAGAGGCACGGGGTGAGGTGGGATCAAACACAGGAGTAGGGAAGGGCTGCCACTGGTGAAGTGGTACAGCTGCCAGAGGCACGGGGTGAGGTGGGATCAAACACAGGAGTAGGGAAGGGCTGCCACTGGTGAAGTGGTACAGCTGCCAGAGGCACGGGGTGAGGTGGGATCAAACACAGGAGTAGGGAAGGGCTGGCACTGGTGAAGTGGTACAGCTGCCAGGGGCACGGGGGAGGTGAGATCAAACAAAGGAGTAGGGAAGGGCTGGCACTGGTGAAGTGGTACAGCTGCCTGGGGCACGGGGGGAGGTGGGATCAAATACAGGAGTAGGGAAGGGCTGCCACTGGTGAAGTGGTCGAGATGCTGAGGGTGGGTGGGTTCAAACACAGGAATAGGGAAGGGCTGCCACTGGTGAAGTGGTACAGCTGCCAGGGGCATGGGGGGCAGGTGGGATCAAACACAGGAGTAGGGAAGGGCTGGCACTGCTAAGGGACCTTGAAATGCAGAGTGCAGCTAAAGGGAGCCCCTGGTGAGTTGGTGGCAGGACACAGAGGTTCATAATGGGTGGCAAAGTCCAGTGCTGGGGGCAGTGTCTGCTGATAAAGTCTTAGAACTGCCATCTTAAATGTGGTCAGTGGGTTGAGTACGTGTAAGAGGCAGTGCAGCAGGGTGGTGAAACTGTAGGACTGGCATTAAAATGCTGCCGGTAGACAAAAAGAGTATTACCCCAAGTGAAAAGATCTGGGTTAAATCCATCCTTCTTTTGCCCACTAAGCCACCCCAGTTTGGACCCAGCCATATGCAAATCAGCCTTGACCCTGTGCCCCGTGGGAACAGTGGTTTCAGGGTATGTCACCCTTCTTCAGCCAGGCTAGCTTCAATTCAGTGGCACAGTGAGCAAGGGACCCACGTCTGGGCATACCCATCCCACTTAGGGCTAAAAATGTCACCGCAAACAAATGATGGACGGAATGCTGACAATGCAAACATTCTCCGCCAGTCAAAAGATCTGGGTTAAATCCATCGTTCTTTTGCCCACTACGCCACCCCAGTTCAGACATGGCCATATGCAAATTAGTCTTGACCCTGTGCCCCATGGGAACAGTCCAGAACGAACTGACAAAACGAGGTACTTTACACGATGTGGTGAGATAGTTCACCTTAAAACGGCTGCCTACCTCATGAAGACACTACACAACCTCACTACCTTAATCTCTACTTCGAGTTCTTCACTCCCCCACCCCCGTCCCCACCACCCCTCACCCGCTCCCCACACAGCTCATAGATAAATGGTAAGGACTTCTCTGCTCTACACCACGCGCGGTGTCCTCATCATAGGGACATGGTGCCCCCCCCCACCCACCCACACACACACACCCCCTCCCCCACACCCACACTAGTCTAGTATCTAATCTGTGGCATTCCCTCTGCTGGCGCTCACAAGCAGGGCACGCTTTGGACTCGCATCAAAACTTTGTCAAAGAAATCTCAAACTAACGTCCCTGGAAGACCTCCAAGGCACAGGGGACCCCGCAGCTGCTTCGCGGCGCTAAACACCCAAACAGCATCTGCTGGGAAAAATGAAATTGGAAACACTTTCCCCAGCTACAGACGAAAACATGCTGAAAAGAATGAATGAGAGCGGGAGCCACAGTCTGCCGTCGGCGACTTTAATGGGTCTCATAAAAAGTTTTTTTCCTGAGTTTAGGGAGGGTGAAGATTTTTTAATGTCTGGTGCGGGGCTGGGGCACCGCCGCCTAGTTTAGATTTTTTTAAACCAGGTTGCATTAAAAAGGACGCAGTGGAGGAACATAAAGGGCAGACTGGTACATATTTACTGATTTTAAATTTCAAGAACTGGGGGCAGTGCCATAAATAGGTGCATGCATGGGAGGGTGTTTTAAAAGAAGCCAGTGTAGCCAGAAAGGATGGTTTTGGGACAAGAGAAAGAAAAGTGCACCGGGAACCAGTAAGGCTGCCTGGCTTTGAACGGCTTTTTGCAATAAGGGTTGAGACCCACCGTAGAATAAAGAGTTACTATAGTTGTAGAAGTGAGACTCACGACAGAAGAAGGTACGTTAAATTCTTTTATTTCTCACATCCGCCTCCACAACCATTAACGCTAACCGACACATGGGATGTCGGCAGCTCGCGAGGCCGGCGCGTGGCGGGAAAGAAGGGAGGACCCATTAAGGAGGGAAAGGTGGGACAAGGGACAAAAGGACATTACAACAGATCTCCCTCCTAACAAAACAGGATAAAACAAGGTAAAATTGGCAAGGCAGAGGGTGCCCAGAATTCAACCAGCCATCCTATGGTGCCTGCAAAAGAAACTGACAGGAACCGCCTACTAATGGCAACAGTACATGCAATGCAAGAGGACAGATCAATGCGCAGTCGCAAATCACCCCTTCACGGAATTATTCACCAGTAGAACAATAGGTGAACAGTCCTGAGAAGAAAAGGGGGGAATTTAACAACAAAAATCCCTAAAGACAGGAAACTGCTACTTAATGTAGAACATATTCACTGTGCCACCCCGGAGCTCTGTGAGGTCTTGTACTCTTACGTTCATGAATAAACCTAGAATCACTTATTGGGAACCGCACGTGCTTCTCTTTGAGTGCAGAATGATGACACACAGACAGCCCTTCCATGCTCCATGTACGACCATCATTTAAGGTAAGCACATTCTTGTCCACCGCATCCACTTTCATAGGCCCTGAGAACTTACTACCTCCACTTTGACACAGCAAGGTAATTTGACAAGAACAGTGTCACCCACCTTCCATCTCTCTGCAATGGTACTATGCTTTGCATTATACTTCCTTTTGTAGGAATCTTGGTGAAGTTCTTTCAGCCGAGTCATCACATCCCTTCTCACCCATTTGGGCTCCCCACCACCCAACCAGTTAGGTGACCACTTTGTTCCTGGTAATCTCCCTTTTAGTACCAGGAGATAGGCTGGTAATCAAATTAGGTGTTGTGTGATAGGACCACAACATGCATTGGAGAGCCCAGTCTGCAGGGTTACCTGACACCAGGGACGACTGCAAGCATCCTTAATCATTCGATTAACCCATTCAACCAGCCTATTTGCCTTGGGGCAATATAAAGCTGTCTTGAAGTGGTAATGGACAAATTCTTCAGGAACTCACAAATCTCATTGGAAGTAAACTACTCCCCATGGTCAGTGATGAGGGTGCCAGGAATCCCTTCCAACGTGAACATTTCCTTGAGAAAACCAATGAGGGACTTTGTGTTGATACAATTCACCACCTTCGTCATTATCCAATGGGAATGATAATCTACTAAAACTAGCATAACTGTCCCCTCCCACATGGGTACTTTGAGGGGCCCAATTATATCTAAACCCGGCTTATCTCTCGGTTTGGAAGGGACAACAACATGGGACGTGTGCTTTTTTTTCGAGTGCACCTCGATTTGTCACTAAGGGCACAAGTTAAACAGTCTCTGACTGTCTCCTCCACAACTGAATCCATTCTGTGGAACCAATAGGTAGCTCTGACCCTGGTCTTAGTAATGCTTCTGCCCAAATGCCCCTTGTGGGCAATCGCTGCAATCCTACCTCACAATTTCTCAGGAGGAACCAACATGTCCCCTCTCATGACCTTATTGTTGAGAATACTTCATTTATGTCGCACAACCCAAAAATCTTTGAGACCATCACTTAAAGTACCAGGTTTGACAGGCCAACTCTGAATAATTTTACTCTTGACTTGTTTCAAGGTCTCATCTTCTTCCATTTCCACCAGCGCAATGATTTCACTATCCCCAGAATTGACAACACCCTCACTTTCTTTGCAGGGCAATCTTGAGAGACAATCCGCTACCCAGTTCCCTTTTACCAGGCATGTATTCCATGGTAAACTTAAACCCTTCTAGACCCAGAAGCCACTTGGCAACTCTAGGAGTCGTGGCGATTCTTCCTTTGATTGAAAACATGAACCTCAAAGGCATGTGGTGAGTGCGCACCATAAAAGGAAGTCCCCAAAAGAAACATTTTAAATGACCAATAGCCCAAGCACAAGCCATAGATTTCCTCTCTTCTGTAGAGTAGTTACGCTTATCCTCCTTCATAGCCCTGAACGCAAACGCCATGACCATTTCTCTGCCATCAACCATTTGCGACAACGGCGCTCCAACACCAATCCCACTAGCATCAGTGGTCAAAATCGTTTTACGCCGGGTTTCAAAACTGCCCAAATAAGGGGCATTCACAATAGCTTCCTTAATAGCTACAACAGAATGTTGACAACCTTCACCCAGAGAAAAGGAACCCCTTTTTTTTAACAGATTCCTCAATGGAGCTGTTACGTCTGCAAAATTCTTGACAAACTTGGTCATATATGCTGCCAATCCCAAAAAGGACCTTAACTCATCCTTATTACCTGGAGGAGGAGCTTCCCTCACAGCTTTGACCAGATCCAACTTGGGTTTAACACCATGCTTGGAAATTGTATGACCTACGTAGTCCACAGAGTCAACCCAAATCCTGCACTTATCCTTGCTCACTGTGAACCCAGCCTCCTTGAGTGCTTCCAGTACCTCCCTTGAAGTAGTAGTATGATGTTCAGAAATTCCACAAATCAGAATATCATTCTGGAGACATAGGATGCTGGCAATCTTTCCTAAAATGCTTTGCATCACAGGCTGAAAAACAGCAGCCGCAGAAGCCAGGCCAAATGGCATGCGACAAAACCTGTACGCTCCAAATGGTGTAATGAGGGATGTGAGTGATCGAGAATCTGGGTGTAGTTCAATTTGGTGGTACGAGGATGATAGATCAATCACACTAAATATCTCCACCTTGCCAATCATGCTGATCATTTTGTTGATGGGTGGGAGGGGAAACCTATCTACCCAAATGTTTGCATTTAAGTCTCTAAGGTCCACACAGAGACGCAACCCTCTGCTACCTGATTTCTATGCGAAGACAATCGGGACAAGCCACAGGGAACTTTCAATAGGCTCAAAAATTCCTTGAGACACTAACTTGTCTAACTCTTCCCTCAATGGTGCTTGCATGAAGTTTGGAATGGGACGTACTTTGTGCATTACCGGAACCACATTGCTTTTCACTTTAATTCTATTCTGAAAACTTTTAAAATGACCCTGTTCTTCACTGAATATTAAAGGGAATTCCTTCACAAATGGCTTTGAGCATCTGGTTGCATTCATCTACAGCAAACACTTGCTCAACTTTTTGGGGACAAACAGGATCCCTTTTACGTCAAATAAACCATTCCATGCGTAGATTTATCCTTGAACTTAATTTTCATAGATAGCATGCCTTTCAGGGGAATGGGATCCTCACTGTATCCACCTGGTCCTACCCTGGAATTTTTTTTTTAAAACATCGTAAACAATTAGCGTATAGGGAGAGCAGGAGTCAACTCTTATCCTCCGAAAATTTCCTACCCAGAGGTTCACCACCCTTTTTATTTAAGCAACTCTCCCATTCAACCGAATCAGGGTCTGGTTTGCTCTTGACTACCTGCATAGTTTCGCCCCCATTGCTTTGTTTCATTTCTTTAATACATTCAGCCGTATGTTCAATACCTTTAGCAATTTCAACAGCAACTTTTTAATCGGGGTTCCCTAATAACTTCTCTTGAATTTTCAGGTTATTTGTGCAGCGAACGAGCTGACCTCTAATGAGAGTCACCTAAAGCACCAAAATCACACAAATTCGCAAGGCCTCTCAACACAGCTATGTATGACATAACTTTTTCCATTTTTCCTTGCACTTTGCAAAAAGAATTATGTCTTTCTAATACCACATTCACTTTTTGTCCAAAGTGTCTCTCGAGCTTCCGTAGAGTTGCGTTGTAGACATCATGAGAGTCTTTACCAACTGATTCACTATCAGAATCCGATACATTCTCATGAACTTTCCTGCCCTGAAAGCCAATATTATGTAGGTGGATATGTTGTTTCCTTAAAGGGGAGAAATCCTCCCCCCTCCCCCCCGATTGCGTTGAGATAGGAGACAAATAGTTTTCCCTAGTCCTTCCAGGCTAAAATAGGTTCCCCCTTCATCTAGAAAGGGGGTGGTGGGAATGATTCATAATAGATGTTGCCATGATGAATGGAAGGAAGAACACGCCGTTGGAAGGGTCTGCGTACCGCCTCTAAAAAAAACTGTAGCACATGGTACTGGTACAGTGCTGGTTTCTTGTCAACAACTGAAGAGCACAGACTACAGAGCTGATGATTCCACCAAGGCCTCTACGAAAGAGTCCCACAAAGGTGTTGATGTAGTACCGTCAGGATATACACCGTAAAGTATTCATTAAGCTGTGCCTGTCAGCGAAACAGGCTTTAAGGGAGGACACAGCATCATGTGGCCTGTCTGGAGGTGCACCTTCCAGGATATCTTTTAAGCTGTGCCTGTCAGCGAAACAGGCTTTAAGGGAGGACACAGCATCATGTGGCCTGCCTGGATGTGCACCTTCCAGGATATTTTTTAAGTTGTGCCTGTCAGCGAAACAGGCTCTAAGGGAAAACACAGCATCATGTGGCCTGTCTGGATGTGCACCTTCCAGGATATCTTTTAAGTTATGCCTGTCAGCAAAGCCGACTCTAAAGATGCAACACATGTAGCACCGTCTTGGAAAGATGCAGGGGAAGGCGCGGTAGCACCTCAAGTTGTTACCACAGTAACTAGTTCCCGTAGACATTTAAGGGGCCAATTGCTATACCCATAAGCGTCAATTCCTGACGCAACACAGCATAACATAATGTATTCAACTGTGCATGAGGGTCATTTATCCCGAGCAGCACTTTCAATCTTAATACATTACAACAACAGTCCAGTCTCGCTCCGAGTAACGCTGGTGTCCAGAGTAAGCAAAAGGAAATGGGGTGCATTTTCCGCCAGTAAAAGGTACAGGTCGAGTTTACAGAGAACAGTCGACTAGACATAGTCAATCCTGAGTCTAGAAACATCTCCAGACTTAAGAAGCGAAGTTAGCTACCCCAGTAAGCAGCAAGAAGACCTGCACAGTAGCACACTTGGACACAAAAGTGATCAGACAACGTCACACCTGGAGCAGAGAAGCTAAGTGCACAGAGGAGCGAATAAAGATTTCCGCCTGTGTGCACAAAGGATAGAAGAGCACCCATGACACAGAGGGCTGCAGAAAAAGGCTCATTTCAAGGCCCTCCGACAATCTGGACCCTCCCACTTCTCAGGCTCGTGAATATGAACTGCAGACTCTCTCCTCCCCTTACAACTCAGCATGAGTTGAACCCTCCCTTCCTTCACGATCCTACGCCCCCTCGCCTGCAAGAGGTGCCCTTAATACCAATGCTTACACGCAGACAGGGAGAGATTGACGTTTGCAGCTTCTCTGCGTTACACGGTCCTCAAAAATGTCAGCTATTATTACAAAATATTGTGTTTTCTCTAATTTAGTAACCCTACCAATCTGCTTTCCTCTCCCTTTCCAGCATTATACAGAACAAACAGGCCAGAAGTACCAGCTACAACTCGGTGACTCAGAGAGATCACTGAATATATTGAGCAGGCATCCCATGGGTCCTGGACTGTTCCCCAGAGGCCCACAGTACAGCCTGGCAGCATGAGAAAAGGAAAGATAAGTGTCCTATCGAAGCAAATGGTCATCTCCATTTCCACTGCCCCTTCAGACCCTCTCAAGCGCCCTGCTGGTGGTACAATGTATTTCAGCATTATATAGTTGGGGAATCTGAAGCTCACACGTCTGTGTGTGTGTGAAAATGAGTCAATACGAATGCATTGCGTGGCGAAGGCATGTGTGGTAAAACTCTGAGAGTTATTACAACGCTTTGAAAAGTTCAACTTGTTGTAATATTCATATCCAAAAGCCATGTGAGGAAAAGCAATGCGTGCCAATGCCCGATATTCTCCTGAAGAAGTACCTAGATGGAACCAAACGTACCCGCTGTACGAATATTTTCTATGTCTGGAATAATGAATAAAGAATGAACAAATGGATTGGAACTGCAGCATCTCTGTGATTAGTTTGGACTCACTCAATTCATTTTTCAATACATTATACACTACTTTTTTCTGAATGTGCACTGCTGATTTATGTTGTGTATCTAACATGTAGTCTTAGCCTAGCTGTACAAGTAGTGGATTTTGTTAGTAGCTGTTCTCATAGAGTTTTCACCAGATGTTTCACCAGATATTAAAAAATATCAATGGGGGGAGTGAAGAGGTGGTGCTCAGCGGCACCGTGGTGGGCCCATCCTCCTCTCCTGAAAGTATAATTAATCAACAAAGGTCCACCTCACGTAGAGTTGGTATGTATCCTGATGTTCATGGAATACACACTCTGTGTTAAAATACCCCTCACACACCAAAAGGGCCCTTGTTGTCATGCTTCATCATCGGGGTCTTCCCGCCCTGCTGCGGGACGGGGCAGTGCTGCGACAAGTGACTACGCTGGAGCACCTTTTTATTGTGGGTGCTATGTGAGTGAATGGGAGTGAGTGTCAGTAGGGTCAGTGGTGAGATGTAGATAGGTGGTGTTAAAAAATACCTGGCCTAGTGGTAGAAAAAACTATTCAATAGACACTGGCTGGTATTGTTAAATAAGTGATTCGGAGAGATAAAGCAAGTTAATGGGCTTACTCTCCTGTGCGGGTCAACATGTTTCGGGGCGCTATTCCCCTTCGTCAGGACCAGGGTCAGATCCCCCTGTCACTCACTCATGTTATTCCACAACATTTTAGGGTGTATGTACAAAGAAAAGTGATGATATACTATTTATCAATGTGTAAAAATAATTTATATTTACACGTGTCCCTAGCTCTATCAGTAATTCTGATGTAATAAGCTTAGGAAGATGGGAATCAGTGCCTCATGAGCCAAGTCTGGACAAAGGGTAATGGAGGTCTATTCAACCCCCAGCACGTCGGTGCTTCCTCCTTCGTCCGTGGCTTCCGTGGTTGTCAACTTTTTTTTTTTTGGTGACACATTTAAATTGATGTGTTAATATGCTGTAAAATTGCATTGTATTATTTCCAGGTTAACAATAAATATGTAATATTAACCTTGCATTTATATTATACATTAACATATGTGTATTGATTTTTTAAAGAATAATGATCTTTAATAAGTTTAATCATTTTCCCACAAGGAGATTTCCAGTCACTGCTAGTAATTTTACACTTGTAATTTCTATTGTAGGAGACTCCACCGCCCACTTGAGGGGGTCAAGGCACGCACGTCTGTCCCTAGGTGTAAACCTCCACTCAGAAAGGGTGAACAGCAAAAGAGTAGAGAGTTACACTAAGGTATAGGAGTAAATATACTCGTGTATATTTATCTTTGCAAATCATGCCCACTGTGTGGGGCATTAGGAAATAATGGTCCTGCATGTTATTTTTCATAGATCGCTGGACGGTCAGCCTGATGTGGGTTGGTCTACGTTGAGCTGGTTCCAGTTCATCACTGAATAGATCTGTTTTCACAGTTTTGTGAATTGAAAAACAGTGGGTTCTTAGCTCAGCACTGACTTCATAACATTTCAGAGCTTGCTTTGGTCCCTGGATTTCGTATGGTCTGCTGCGACGCATCAGCCATTTAGATCTCTGTGTGATGGTTATGTGAGAGTCTTTCTCGTTCCCCCGCTATTTATTCTTAGATAAGGAGTATATAACTCAGATGAAGAAACACATTAAAGAATCTCTCGAGATAAATATAGATATTGCATCACCGATAATAGTGTGGGATACACTTAAATCTAGTCTTAGGGGGTTCTCACAACAATAGATCTTGAAACAGAATGGGAAACTTAAGAAGGAAAGAGAAAAGACAATCTTAAATATCCTTAGGGTAGAGAACCAGCAAGTAGAAGCACTTCTCACGGGCTCATTAAGAGCAGAAGAATTCGGGTATAAGTTAATTGATTTGAAATCCGCACTGAAACAGAAACTTAGGGATAAAAGTATAGCTAAATTAAAAAAATACAAACTATCTCAATACGAGGGTGGAGAAAAAATAGGGAAGATCTTAGCATTTAGGGTCGCAAATGATAAAGCTAAGTCTATCATAAAAGCAATCCGAGGGCCTGATAATGTGGTTTATGAAAATTCTAATCAGATATTGGAGCAATTTGCTAACTAATATTTGAAATTATACACTCCAGAGAATCGAACGGATTTGGCTGATATAGATAGTTATTTACAATCTAACTCAGTTAAAAGAATGGGAGACAAAGCTTCTGACTCATTATTGGCAGATGTGACATTGACAGAGATTAAGGTGGCTATTGATACTCTGCCTTTAGGTAAAGCTTCAGGAGAAGATTCGATACCTCTCGAATTGTACAGAATTTGTAAGGATGAACTTCTCCCACTTTTTAATCAAGGAATCAGGAAGGTAGTGCCCCTGTCTCATGGAATATTACACAGATTGTTTTTTTAAAGAAAAAAAATAAACCAGCGATAGAATGTGGTTCATATAGGCCAATATCGCTTATAGCTACCGTCATTAAAACTTTTGCTAAAATATTGGCGAGTAGGCTTGCTTTAATTATGCCTGATTCGGTGTCTCCTCAACAACATGGCTTTATTCAGGGTAGAGACACTACCGCTCACGTAAATATGGCAGTAACAGCGTTCGATGTTGCAAGGACAAAGTCCACCCCACTCGGTATGATCCTACTTGATGCTGAGAAAGCTTTTGACCGAGTGGGGTGGGATTTTCTCTGGGCTACATTGTCTGCTTTTGGTATTAAGGGAAGGTTTAGGAAATGGGTCAGAGCTCTATATGATCACCCTACTGCAAAAATTATATATGCTGGCTTGCAATCTGCTTCTTTTCCAATCTCACGTGGCACCCGTCAGGGGTGTCCTCTATCACTTCTGCTGTTTGCTCTATCAATAGAGACATTCATTCTTGCTTTGCAAAATCAGTCCCGAATAAGCCCGTTTATAAATGGTCTCAAAGTCACAGCGTATGCAGATGACATTGCTGTATATTCTGTTGACGCTGCTGAAGCTTTGAAAGGGAAAGGCGATGAGGCTGATAAGTTTGGCACAATCTCTGGCTATAAATTAAATACGAACAAAACCCAAGTCATAATAAATTATAAATCTGCAACTCCAATACAGGGAATTTGCAGTGTTGCTACCTATTTGGGAGTCAGAGTTTCAGCTAAAACACAGAATATCGTAACATTAAATTATGAGACATTATTGAAAGAAACTGTTATATCACTCAAGAATAGGCACAAAGTACCAATGGGCATTATCGGACGAATAAATAGAATAAAAATGAAAATCCTCCCTACATTTTTATATCTATTTAGATCCATTCCCCTACGACTGAATAATCTTTTTTTTAAACGATTGGATGGAGTCTGTAGTAGTTTTATATGGGGGTATAAGAAAGCGAGACGAGCTATTGATCTTATAAAGCTTCCATTTAATCAAGGTGGGCTCGATCTTCCTGATTTCAAATTATACTTTTGGGCAGCATTTCTGTATCGTCTTCGTAGCTTAATTAACCCTATGGGTAGTACTTTCTTTTTTCATAAATTTATGTTAGAAGAGCATAATATGTTTCTTTTTAGAACAAATGACCTGAATTTCTACAAGCGAGTCAAATTCAAGACTGCTCGCGACAGTGTGATTATTTGGCGGGCAATTATGGCTTAATGCAATACATCTTTTTGTCATACCAAACTCCCTCTATGGAATAATCACTGTTTTCCAGAAATATTTCATGGGGGGGCTGCAAGACGATGGGCCAACAGTGGGATTAAGTGCTTAGGAGATTTGTACGGTCATAATGACTTCATCACATTTGAAAACTTGAAGGTGTTATATAATATTTCAGAAAATATGCGATTCCAGTATTATCAAATCCGAGATTACTTCATACATACTTTGAAATTGTCTAACGTGTTGGATTCTGATATATGGAATTGTTTTTATGGGGCTAATTGTACATTTTTGATTAGCACAGGTTACAAAAGTTTTAACACCTATAAAGTAGATGACTGTGCTAGACTTTCAGACCATTGGAGCCAAAGTATGGGGATACCAATCTCAGCTGATCCTATCTCACAGGCTCTAGGCAGCATTAGTAGGTCCGTACATTCGTCTAGTTTGCAGCCTCAACAGTATAAAATGATATGCTTACTATATTATACTCCTGAAAGAATATCCAAATGGGCATCTAACAACTTGCTTGCGATCGAACAAAATGCCCTAAGTGTGAACTAGAAGCAGCAGATTCAAAACATATGTTTTTCTTATGTCCTAAGTTATCAGCATTTTGGCAAAAGGTGTGTCAAATAATGTCTCAGAAATTAGGGAGTTTAATAAAGTTATCAGTAATTGATGTCATGATGAGTGGACAGAATATAAGATCTAGCCAAGTGGACTTAATTACTATTTTAATAGTCTGTGCTAGGCTTACTATAGCTCGGCTTTGGATTTCACGTGACTCTCCGTCAGCTTTAGATTGGTGGGAACTAGTCAAAGAAATATATGATATGGAACATGCTTTAACTAAAGGGAGAGGTATTCGTTCAGTTGGAAAATTTAATACAATTTACGGGTCATTGTTTCAAGACTCAAGGTACATTGCTGTATAATTCTGTACAAAATGTATTATACTCTGTTACTTCCGTTATTGTTTAACTAATTCCTCTGTCGCTCACAAAAGAAAATAACTATTTATTTTTTTCCTTTTGATGTATACTCATGTTGGTAAATAAAAAAAAAAAAAATAAAGATGGTTATGTGAGAGTCTGCTGAGCTGACAGCACTGCCTCATATGTAGTCAGATTACCTTTGATCTTTCTTTGATAGCAAGCAAGTGCAGTGTTTTCAAAGTGCTTAAAGGATCAAGATGTCTTCGTTGGTAGCTTAGCAGGGCCACCAGGCTTCGTGATCCCTTGAGTTTAACAAGATCCTTTTTAGGTACTTTTGTGTAAATGTTGTTTCAGTATCACAGCTATGTGGGAACTACTGCAAAAGTGAAGCCTATTTTGTGAGGACAAAATGTGGCCAGGATTCCTAGACACAATAGCCAATGGAACACAATGTTGGAGATTGCATTTACTTTTGGTTGTGATGGAGAGCTCATTCTCAACATTCTCACATTGTGTGTTTTGTCTTGGCCTAAAGGTGAACAGAGAGGTTGGCCGCAGGGAAGAGAAGTGAGAGTGGTCCATTGAGGCCAGAGACGGAATCTGAGAGTGGTCCATTGAGACCAGAGACGGAATCTGAGAGTGGTCCATTGAGACCAGAGACGGAATCTGAGAGTGGTCTATTGAGACCAGAGACGGAATCTGAGAGTGGTCCATTGAGACCAGAGACGGAATCTGAGAGTGGTCCATTGAGACCAGAGACGGAATCTGAGAGTGGTCCATTGAGACCAGAGACGGAATCTGAGAGTGGTCCATTGAGACCAGAGACGGAATCTGAGAGTGGTCCATTGAGACCAGAGACGGAATCTGAGAGTGGTCCATTGAGACCAGAGACGGAATCTGAGAGTGGTCCATTGAGACCAGAGACGGAATCTGAGAGTGGTCCATTGAGGCCAGAGACGGAATCTGAGAGTGGTCCATTGAGGCCAGAGACGGAATCTGAGAGTGGTCCATTGAGGCCAGAGACGGAATCTGAGAGTGGTCCATTGAGACCAGAGACGGAATCTGAGAGTGGTCCATTGAGACCAGAGACGGAATCTGAGAGTGGTCCATTGAGACCAGAGACGGAATCTGAGAGTGGTCCATTGAGACCAGAGACGGAATCTGAGAGTGGTCCATTGAGACCAGAGACAGAATCTGAGAGTGGTCCATTGAGGCCAGAGACGGAATCTGAGAGTGGTCCATTGAGACCAGAGACGGAATCTGAGAGTGGTCCATTGAGACCAGAGACGGAATCTGAGAGTGGTCTATTGAGGCCAGAGACAGAGTCTCTGTTCTATGGCCGCGGAGGCAGAGCCAACTAGCTTCAGTGAATGCTGGATATCTTTCAAGCAATGACCCTCTGCATCCCCTTGATGGGTTTCCAAGGTACAACATGCTCTGGAGCAGGCTTGGATCCAAGCAGAGGAGTCTGGATTTCTTTTTAACTAGGGTCTTCAAAAGACCGTCACCGTGTGTCTATCTGCCCGTTCTGCAAACTTACTAGCCATTATAAGATGGTGTTTTAATACAAATGAAGTAAGCCAAGACTGCAACTCCCAAAAGGCATAAGGTTGATAAATAAAACCCTGGGACTGGAAAGCTAAGTAAGACATAGACAACGCCATCTGATAATGCTATAAGTGCTTTCACATGTAAACATTTATAGACACAGCGTAGACCGTAAAAGTGTTATGAGAGGCCGGACAGTCTGTCGGCCTTGGCAGGGATGGAAAAGATTCCCATTGCTTCCTTCCGGTTACTAGATGATCTGCATATTTCTGAATGGCTTGGAGAAGAGAAACTTGATACTTAGAAAATGCCAAATATAGGGGCGTGAGTAATTCAATCGGAGGAGGCTACTACAGGGCGGTTATGCATCTGACTTAAGTGGGAATGACTCGCACTGCCCAAGAGCGTCCTCTCTGTGTAAAGCCTGATGGGAAGGACAAAGGCATACAGCACAAGTCTTACCCCAGGCCACTGAGCAAATTCACAGGCAAGACAGAGGGAAACAGGTGTCAGCCCACAACAAGCCAAGCAGACCAACTAATGACATTTGCTCACAGTATAGAGAGAACACAGCTACATCCCATAGCAACCCACCCAGTCCAATACAGGGCAATCAGAGCAAGCCGATAAGGTAGCCGGCCACAACCTATAATACCAATGTCACCCAAACCATCATAGAAAAATCAAAGCCCATCAAGAAGGAAACCAGCTATACCCCTAACCTCACCAGATCAGAATATTATAGCCCGAGCAGACCAGAAGTAACTAGCTACAACGCAGTGACTCAGGGAAATCACTGAATAACTTGGGTGGAAATACCATAGGTACTGTAGTATTCACCCAATGGGCAAACAGTATTGCCTCACACGAGAAAAAGAAAAGATAAGTGTTCTATCGAAGCAAATGGTCATCACCTGAGATTTTTACTGATGCGCACCAGACATCAACTTGTTCCCAAGATCCTTCTGAAGGTGTGCCCTCAAACCGGTCTGGTCCATCCCCATCGCCTGCAGAACCCAACTCTTTTCATCCTAGCACTGAGGCAGACTTGGTCTTGTTACCTTGTGTGGAGGCCAGGCTCGAACTCATTGCCTCGTGTGCCTCCATGCAGACACACCAATGTTGACTTCCTGCCATCTATGCACTGCTGTGTCACTGGGTCATATAGAGTCTAGCGGGTGGCCTGATAGGTCAGCAGAGACTCTGGCCGCCACTTACCGTTGAAATAACCATCTGCTATATGTAGAGAATGTCCTCTCCTTCAAGCTGCTCTCTAACCCTTCAGTACCAACCCCACAGCTCCGAAGACGAAGAGTCTGATTTAGATCTCGGCGAACGGGTTACTCTGTTACAACGCTGAAGGATATTCCGTCCGCTGAAATATAAATCCCAATATATCCAATGGGATATCCGTCACCATTGTGGACTCCAATTAGAACCACCGTGCTGGCCATCTTGGAATGGCAAAACAATGATACACTATGGGCAACAGCATTCCATAATGGTCTCCTGGTTTAGAGGAAGTGGCCACGTGGGATGTTGTGTAATGCAGATGAAATGAGCAGCAAGCTAGGGACCTATTGGCGCTGCCTGGCAAGCTCTAGTATCCTGTTAAGAAACATTAAAATAAAAAGAGGAGAAGCAAAGAAACAAAAAGGGAACTATAAAAGGAGAAAATTGAAAACAAAAGGACTGGCCAACCAGCCAAGACACTGAGGGGTACTTATTTAGGTGGATGTATACATGTGATCAGAAAATGCCACTGTTCACAGGACAAGAAAACAAACTAATGACTGATGTGAGCTGAATCATTAACCCATGCAGTACACTGTCAGGGATGGAAGCAGATTGTAAATGACACTCAGACAGACCAATGGCAGAACAAAGCAGATGCTAAGGCCACCAATGTACGTTTATGGGCACAACGCAGATATCATACACGTGTTTTGGTCATGCTCAGATGCAGCTGTAGAGACTGAAGTCATGAATACACTGACAAGTCATGCTGACCTCCACACCTTGGAGGGAGCACTACTGGGGCCAATCAGGTGCAAAAAAAAAAAAATTTAACCAACCAATTCATAGGCTTGGTGATGCTCATCGCTCGTCGTACCAGTGCGATGCACTAGAAAGCCACCACACTCCCGACAATACAGCACTGTTGCGCAGCGACACTCAAATGGGACAGGGCCGAGGCGGTTGTGTTGTGTAGGGAAGAGGCTAGGGGTCTCGGTAGGGTTCCTATTGCTGAATATTGGAAGACAATGTTACAAGAACTACAGGACACACAGGATGCTCCCCCGGACACACAGGATGCTCCCCAGGATGGGTAATGGTTATTAAAGGTTGGCTTCCCCTGAACTACACCTAGTGACCTCATAGGGTATGGCAAATTCAGCGAGGTAGTACTACTGTCCTGCTATTCTTACGTTAGATGCACTCTGTCTCCAGTTCCTGACAGGGGGGTGAGGGAGAGCGCTGGAATCAAACCTTGAAGTATGTTAATACTGTTTATGTTGTTTATACTGGATATCACGCACACCATGATCCGACTGTAAGATATAATGTATGCGGACATTATCAATATTTAGCCTGTACATGTGATCTGCTATCTAGTTTAGTTTGTTTGATATTGAATTTATTTCATATTGAAACATGTACTCTTGTCATGGACTGATATTCAGTGCATCGGACGTCCCGTACTAGCGTCCTTCTTTGATGGCATAGTATGATGGCCATATTGTGACCAAAAAATCAATAAACATTGGTTAAAAAAAATTAATGTACCGATATGGATTTGTTTCACAGTGGAAGCTGCCACTGTGTAGTTAGATGTGTCAGAGTTTCCATAGGAAGAGATTTTTTTATTTTGCTAAGAACGTTGGCGCACTTTGACAAATACTAACAAATCTTTCCAAAAAAGGTTCATCCACCTCAACTCCTTCAAGAAAAAGGGGGACATCCCAAAACACTACCCTCCCCCCATGCACTTTCCATGGGGGAACTTAGACAATGATACAGGAATAGAATTAAAACAAATTTGCCAGGGTAAACAGACCTAATATCGATTCAAAAATATCGACTGGATATAATATTGAGGTAAAAATATAGACTAGACAAAATATCGACCAGACATAATATAGACTACAAAAATATCGAGTAATAGCGATATTAATAGCCAAAATATCGAATCAAAAATATAGACTAGACATAATATCGACTAGATAGAATATAGACAACAAAAATATCGAAAATAAGGTACGTTTTTAATAAATCTGTAATATAAATCTGTAGCGGGTTGTGGGTTTATAGGGTAATAGGGTGGGAAGTAATTTAAATATTATTAATTAAATCTGTAATAAAATTGTAATTGTTAATTAATTATTAATTGTTAATTAATTAAAATATAGTTGGTAATTAATAATAATTGATTAATTGATCAATAATTAATTTTTAGTAAATGACTTTATGTAGCGGGTTGTGGGTTTTTAGGGTAATAGGGTGGGAAGTAATTTAAATATAATTAATTAAATCTGTAATATAAATGTAATTGTTAATTAATTATTAATTGTTAATTACAGATCGACAGACAACTCCTGAGGCGGAAAGCCGGGAGCACGAACTTTTGCTAACATTGCTTATTTTAAAAATTGAGAGTCACTTATTTCTGTGCTTTTAAATCACTCACCCTCTGCTCTTCAAACCTGCCGCTTGCAGACTTCAGCTTTTCCCAGACCACACGTGCAGCGGACCTAGCGCTCCACGGCTGTCAGTTACCGGGACACTCTTGGCGCCATTTCCGGCGCTTGCCGCGGCCACGCCCCCTTTTGAGGCCACGCCCCCTTCCTTGCCTTAAAAGGCGCTGATTACAAGCGCCAGGCAGATCGACAGACAACTCCTGAGGCGGAAAGCCGGGAGCACGAACTTTTGCTAACATTGCTTATTTAAAAAATTGAGAGTCACTTATTTCTGTGCTTTTAAAACACTCACCCTCTGCTCTTCAAACCTGCCGCTTGCAGACTTCAGCTTTTCCCAGACAACACGTGCAGCGGACCTAGCGCTCCACGGCTGTCGGTTACCGGGACACTCTTGGCGCCATTTCCGGCGCTTGCCTCGGCCACGCCCCCTTTTGAGACCACGCCCCCTTCCTTGCCTTAAAAGGCGCTGATTACAAGCGCCAGGCAGATCGACAGACAACTCCTGAGGCGGAAAGCCGGGAGCACGAACTTTTGCTAACATTGCTTATTTTAAAAATTGAGAGTCACTTATTTCTGTGCTTTTAAATCACTCACCCTCTGCTCTTCAAACCTGCCGCTTGCAGACTTCAGCTTTTCCCAGACCACACGTGCAGCGGACCTAGCGCTCCACGGCTCTCGGTACCGGGACACTCTTGGCGCCATTTCCGGCGCTTGCCGCGGCCACGCCCCCTTTTGAGGCCACGCCCCCCCCCGCCCCTCTCACGGACCCATAAATCATGTGTAGATTTCGGACGCGCAGCGGACGAGCGCAGCGGGCGCGTCGACTGCGCGCCGAAGGGGCGCCTAAGGCAAGCCCGTCTGCGCCTGTCCGCGGCCGACCGGGGCTAGGGGCACGCAACTCTGCTCAAATAATCTCTTACTCTGCTATACAACTCCGCAGTCTCCAGGGCCCCTGGCCTGTCCCTGTCTCTACCCGCTCTCTCATATCTACATATGACCTTCAACCTACCCCTTCATCTCCCAACCCTCCCACTCCCCTCACCCCCTCCCACCTTCCCAGAAAGCAAAATAGCTCAGCTTCACTTAAAACTCTTTCGGCCTATTACCTCAACACCCGGTCAGCAGTAGCCCACTCACACGAATTGTCGGTGCTGCTAGACCTCCACGCACCCGATCTCCTCTTTCTAACAGAGACTTGGTTCTGCGAGGATTCTCTCCCCACCCTACTGGCCACTCTTCCACTCCCATACTATGCTCTCCGAGCAGACCGTTCCGGTGGCAGGAGTGGAGGCGGATTAGCAGTGATCGCTCGGTCTGACCTTCCCTTCCAAACTCTATCCCTGCCAGATATTGCTACAACCGAGTACCTAGCTATCCGCACTACCTCTATCACTCCTCCTCTCACTTGCATACTTACCTACCGGCCCCCTCAATCACCCTTATCCTTCCTCCCCGACTTTCAGGAAGTACTATCTACACTGACGGTCAACAACTCCTCCATTCTACTACTGGGAGACTTTAACTTCTGGCCTTCAGACCCTGCGGAATGCCCTTCCTCTAGGGAATTCTCAGATACTCTCCTATCCCTCAATTTTGTATCTCATGTCCATTCGCCCACTCACGTCAAAGGACACATTCTGGACCAGATCTGGTCCATGAACTGCCCCATAGACTCTCTGACCATCTCGCCATGCACTTGGTCAGACCATCACTTGATCTCGTTTACCCTTCCTATCAATCCCTCTACCAGGCCCCCATTTCCAAAGAACATCTGGGTCCGCTCATGGAACAGTGTGGTTCCGGAGAACCTTTGTGCGGCATTAGCTTCTTCCTACCCTACCCTACAAGGCCTTTCCACCCTTTCCCAGGCCGTTGCGATTGAAGATTGGCTCTCTTCTAGTTGCAACTCAATCGCCCCGCTGAAGCGGGTATCCTCTAAACGGGAGAAAGATGCCAACTTATGGTTTAATGAGGACCTCAAAACCACCAAGCTTGCAGTACGCCGCGCCAAGCGCGCCTGGAGGAGGAATTACTCCCCCTTACTTAGAATTGAGTTTACTACTCTCCTCGCTCAATATAAAAACGCCATCCTGGCTGCAAAAACGGCATATTTCTCTGCAAAGATCCAGGCAGCGGATAATAAACCGAGGGAAATCTTCTCGATTGTCCACAACTTGGCTTTTTCCGACAGGACTTCTCTCAAACCCTCCCCGTCCCAGGACCTTTGCCATTCCTTGAATAACTTCTTTATCGAGAAGATTGCTACTATTAAAACCAATATTCCCTTACCCTCCCCGACCTTTGTTGACCCTCAGCACCCCCCACCCAAAGGACAACTTGATGCCTTTCCCCCCTTGACTAAAGATTCATTAGCTTTAATTATTCCTCTTGTTAAATCCGGATCCCCACAGGACACTTGTCCTGCACACATCCTTCGCCACATCTATACCACTTGTCCAGACCCCCCCCTCCACTTCCTTAACAGTTCACTTTCTCAGGGGGTTGTTCCCAACCCACTGAAAACTGCTGTTATTGTCCCCATTTTAAAAAAACCTGGCGCGGATCCTTCGATCCCCGCTAATTATCGCCCTATCTCCCTCCTACCATTCCTGGCGAAGGTGCTCGAACGCCATGTCACCAGGTCCCTGAGCACCTTTGTGGAGGAGTATGGGATCCTCGCCCCCTGCCAGGCCGGTTTCCGCCCCGCACACTCTACGGAGTCCGTAGTTCTCTCGGTCCTAGACAACCTCAGGGAAGGAATGGATACCAACCGGACCCAGGCCTTGGTTCTCCTCGATCTATCAGCCGCCTTTGACACGGTTGATCATACCATCTTACTCTCCCGTGTCAGGGCGGCGGGGATCGGAGGCTCCGCTCTGGTATGGCTATCCTCCTTCCTGAGGGACCGCACCCAGGCTGTTCGACTGGGTGAGTTTTCTGCGGACTTCCTGAAAGTTCAGTGCGGGGTCCCCCAAGGTTCCTCCCTCTCACCCCTTCTGTTTAACCTTTATATCGCCCCTCTTATTTTTTCACTACAACAAATGGACGTCAGCATATACAATTATGCTGACGACCTCCAACTTGTTTTCAATCTGTCTTCCTCCCCTACCTCCATCTCTAATTTCCAGTCTATTATGATTTTCATCCAGGACTGGATGAATTACAACCACCTGAAACTTAATCCGGATAAGACCGAGCTGGTATTAACAGGTGGTTGCTCCAGTCCCTGGTCTTCACTTTTCTGGCCCCCTTCCCTAGGCTCCCCCCCGGTTCCCTCCTCCTCAGTTAAAACCCTAGGTATCAAACTCAATTCTCAGCTCACCCTTCACTCCCAGGTTAGCTCCGTGGTATCCTCCTCCTTCCTGTCTCTTCGCACCATCCGCAAGGTATCTCGCTTCTTTACCTTTGATGCCTTGAAACTGATCATTTTGGCAATGGTTATATCCCGCCTGGATTACGGCAATGCCCTATATGCGGAGATTCCCGCATATAGTTTACGGCGGTTGCAATTAGTCCAGAACCAGGCGGCACGACTAGTGTTCAATATCCCGAAATCCCATCATGTAACTCCCCTTCTCAGATCCCTACATTGGCTCCCTGTCCGTGAACGCGTCCAGTTTAAACTTGCCTCCATCATCTTTCAAGCACGACTGGGTGCGACTCCGGCCTTCATAACAACTGAAATTGTTCCCTATGTCCCAACCAGAGAATTGCGCTCCTCCTCACAACTCCTGTTATCTGCCCCCCGTTTCCGGAGAAAGAAATGGGGAGGATCAAAGTTTGCCACTCTTGCCCCACTTCTGTGGAACTCCCTTCCATTTGAGCTCAGATCTACAACTCTGTACCCTCAATTTCGGAAGAAACTCAAAGCTCACCTATTTACCAAATGTTTTTAACTAATCCACTTGAAGCTCCCCCCCCCCTCTTCTGCTCCCCTACTCCTACCTTGGAGATCTGTCTATTGCAGCGCCATGAAACCGCTGGTGAAAGAGCGCTATACAAATATTTTAAACTCAAACTCAAACTTAATTAAAATATAATTTGTAATTAATAATAATTGATTAATTGATCAATAATTAATTTTTAGTAAATGATTTTCTGTAGCGGGTTGTGGGTTTATAGGGGAATAGGGTGGGAAGTAATTTAAATATAATTAAATAATTATGTAAAATATTTATAATTGTTAATTAATTAATATTTGGTAATTTATAAATAAAATAAGTTGTAAATAATAATAATTGATTAATTGATAAATAATTAATTTTTAGTAAAATATTTTCTGTAGCGGGTTGTGGGTTTATAGGGGAATAGGGTGGGAAGTAATTTAATTATATTTAATTAATTATGTAAATTAATAATAATTGTAAAATAATTATTAATTGGTAAATAATTAAAATATAATTGGTAATTAATTATAAATATTTTATTGATAAATAATTAATATTTAGTAAATTATTTTCAGTAGTGGGTTGTGAGTTTATAGGGGGATGGGGTGGGAAGTAATTTAATAATAATTAATTAATAATGTAAATTAAATAACATTGTTAATCAATTAAGAATTGTCCATTAAATAAAAAATAATTGGTAAATAAAAGTAATTGGTATTGGAAATTACATTTAATTGGTAATAATATTCCTATTAATTATAATTATTTATGAAGTGTTTAGTTTTTCTACTGTTGTACTCACTGGAGTGGGAATAGTAATTGTTACCCCTACGCTATCCAACGCTTTCCCTACTGTTGCACCCACTGGAGTGGGAATAGTAATTTTTACCCCAACGCTATCCAGCGCTTTCCCTACTGCTGCACCCACTGGAGTGGGAATAGTAATTTTAACCCTTACACTATCCATTGCTTTCCCTACTGTTGCACCCACTGGAGTGGGAATAGTAATTGTAACCCCTATGCTATCCAACGCTTTCCCTACTGTAGCACCCACTGGAGTGGGAATAGTGATTTTAACCCCTACGCTATCCAACGCTTTCCCTACTGTTGCACCCACTGGAGTGGGAATAGTAATCTTTACCCCTACGCTATCCAGCGCTTTCCCTACTGTTTTACCCACTGGAGTGGGAATAGTAATTTTAACCCCTACGCTATCCAACGCTTTCCCTACTGTTGCACCCACTGGAGTGGAAATAGTAATTTTAACCATTACACTATCCAACGCTTTCCCTACTGTAGCACCCACTGGAGTGGGAATAGTAATTTTAACCCCTACGCTATCCAACGCTTTCCCTACTGTTGCACCCACTGGAGTGGGAATAGTAATTTTAACCCCTACGCTATCCACCGCTTTCCCTACTGTAGCACCCACTGCAGTGGGAATAGTAATTTTAACCCCTACGCTATCCAACGCTTTCCCTTCTGTTGCACCCACTGGAGTGGGAATAGTAATTGTAACCCCTATGCTATCCAACGCTTTCCCTACTGTAGCACCCACTGGAGTGGGAATAGTGATTTTAACCCCTACGCTATCCAACGCTTTCCCTACTGTTGCACCCACTGGAGTGGGAATAGTAATCTTTACCCCTACGCTATCCAGCGCTTTCCCTACTGTTTTACCCACTGGAGTGGGAATAGTAATTTTAACCCCTACGCTATCCAACGCTTTCCCTACTGTTGCACCCACTGGAGTGGAAATAGTAATTTTAACCATTACACTATCCAACGCTTTCCCTACTGTAGCACCCACTGGAGTGGGAATAGTAATTTTAACCCCTACGCTATCCAACGCTTTCCCTACTGTTGCACCCACTGGAGTGGGAATAGTAATTTTAACCCCTACACTATCCACCGCTTTCCCTACTGTAGCACCCACTGCAGTGGGAATAGTAATTTTAACCCCTACGCTATCCAACGCTTTCCCTACTGTTGCACCCACTGGAGTGGGAATAGTAATCTTTACCCCTACGCTATCCAACGCTTTCCCTACTGTAGCGCCCACTGGAGTGGGAATAGTAATTGTAACCCCTACGCTATCCAGCGCTTTCCCTACTGTTGCACTCTCTGGAGTGGGAATAGTAATTGTTACCCCTACGCTATCCAACGCTTTCCCTACTGTTGCACTCTCTGGAGTGGGAATAGTAATTTTTACCCCTACGCTATCCAGCGCTTTCCCTACTGTTGCACCCACTGGAGTGGGAATAGTAATTTTTACCCCTACGCTATCCAGCGCTTTCCCTACTGTAGCACCCACTGGAGTGGGAATAGCAAATTTTACCCCTACGCTATCCAACGCTTTTGCTACTGTTGAATTCACTAGAGTTGTTACAATACATTTTAACCATTATGCTATGCTACGTTAAAAATATTATATATGTTTATTTAATAATATGTTTATACAGTGAGCAAGGGCGTTCACGCCCGAATCGCGTCTGGTCGACGTTCCTTTTCTTTACCCCCTGCACATGAAATAGATGGAATAAACTAAAAACAACGTAAAGACTGGCTTCGACTTTGATTTGTGTGTCTGCGCACTGGGGATAGTGCTTGAGGCGTTCCATGGCACGATAACCGGTTGGAGGAGCATATATATATATATATATATGTATTATTTTTGTTATATTTTTTTTAATTTACAATAATTATTTATTAATATAAAATTTATTTAATAATTTTAAGTACGTTTATATTAAATATATTAATTATTACATTTGTTTTAACTTAATTTAAAGACATTTTAAAAAAACGATATTTTGACAGTCTATATTTTTGTAACTCGATATTTTAGAGTCGATATTTTAGTACTTACCAGTTTGAAGATAGCCAGTCGATATTTTGTCCATCGATATTTTATCAACGATAATAATGTATCTTGATATTTTGGTGGTCGATATAATTTCAGTGATCCATTTGCCAGAAAGCTTGATCTTTACTCGGAAAGCATGATATGGTGTAATTCTGTGTAGCCATTTTAGAGAAATTACAGTTCAAAACGTGTAAATGTTATTTTGCGGGACTTCTGCAAGAAAAAAATATATATATGTTCTGATCTGTAGAGCCCACAGGACCGAGCAATCTGATTGGCAGCCTCAACATGAAGAAAAATGTAATCGCCAACATTTCAGGACTCTGGGACTTATGGCCAAATGTATCAACATCCTCATTTGCGATTCTCAAATAGCGATGTTTTAGAAATCGCTATTTGAGAATTGCAAAAAGGGATGTATGTAAAAAATCGCAATTTTTTAGCGATTTCCTAATATTCCTTAATTGCGATTAGCAAATTGTGAATCGCAATTAAGAAATATTTTACCATTCATTTCTATGGGCCAGGAGGCCCATAGGAATGAATGGGAAGTTATTCTCAATTTGCGATTCGCAATTTGAGAATCGCAAATTGAGAATAATTTCAAGGATGCAAGGGTGTCATAAGGACATCCTGATGCACCCCTGAAATTTACATGTGTGCACATATGGCGCACATACATGCTCTAAGGGCATGTATGTGCGCCACAGGGCACCTTTACAAATGCCAAAAAGTGCATTTGTGAAAGAAATCGCAAATTACCACCAACTTGAAGTTGGTGGTAATTTGCGATTTCTTAATTAGAAATCGTAGAACTTGGGAGCTTCATTCATAGCATTTAAGGAATCGCATTTTGCGATTCCTTAAATGCTGACGCAAAATTAACGAATCGAAATGTTGTGATTCCTTAATTTTGTGATGTGATTTTAATCATACATCGCATTTTCTGAATTTTTTGTCTCAAACGCTGCCTTTTTGCGAATCGCAGCGTTTGCGACAAAAAAAATGGATGATACATATGCCCCTTAGTCCCCAAGTCCTAAAAACATATTTAAAAGGGTATAAAAGGACACAGGGTAGGGATAGCTACCCTGACTCCCTTGGTCTTGTGTGAGAGCCCAGGTGCAATGGTGCCAAGAAGAAAAAAAACACAATTTATGTGCCCTTAAGAGACCTGCACGACACCAAAAAAAACTGGGACATAAAAAGAAAATGTCAGCAAACCAACAACCCACACGTGCAGTCAAGCCCCCCTCTCGCTGCACACGGCCGAAGGATATATGAGGCGAGGTGTTGGGTGCAAGGCCTCTGCACAGCGAGGGACTAGATGCAAACATATCATATTAACAAATTACATTTAAAAAAACATAGAAATTCACTGAAGAAAACAAAGGTTAAAGTGGAGTTAGATCTGCACAGCTAAGAAGTACTGCTTGTGACCTCACATATTACGTCACTGATGATATATGGAATCTATGGGATGCAAGTTACACTTAAGTCAATTACATTTAACTAGTAAATTTGCCATTTTTGGTTAGCCATTTTTCTGTGAGTTTCTTTAAAAAAATTAACATAAGTTAAAATCTTACTATCGTCCTCACATGTAACTCCACTTTAACCTCAGTTTCACTGAAATTTTTTATAAATATATGCATGTGTTATTTATTTATTTTTTTATGACAAGCTCCTGGTAGACCACTAATATTCTCTTGCAAGAATTATATAAGTGCACATCTTCTACCCCTAGGGCTTGTCAGAGGTGGTAACCAACACCGAAATACTCCCCTACAAAAGTAATTCGTGAAATGTCATGTTACAAATTACCTTTAATACACAGTAACAAGAATCCATCCTTAAATGCCTATTGACTTTAGTCTTTGATTTTCTCAATCAACATGTCAGGCCTACTGTCATTATCATAACTTTTCATAATGAACAGATCAGACCTACGGCATTGGAAATATTTTTCCTAGTGAACTAATCAGGTCTCTAGCTGCTTTCATTGGTTCACAAGGAGGACTCTTGTGCTGACTTTAAGCTTTCCCACATGGCAACCATCAGGTATACAGTCACAAAATAATATAATATACAACTTACAAAGCAAAATACTATCTCTTGTAGGGGGGGCGCAACAAGGGTGTTGACAGTACAAACCTATGCCCACGGTTTGTTAGATGGGGAACCATCAGCAAAACCTTGCCTACTACCTTCAACTGTGACATTACAACTAACACAATGTCAGGTTTTAATACAGAGTCCTAACAATGACTCTTAAATGCCTATTGACTTTAGCCTATGCTTTCAAAATCAGTTTGACAGGCCTACTGCCTTTACTGTGATTCTTCATGTATGAGGCCTATAGCCTTTATCATTGGCGAATCACCATAAGCAGCGCAGGTCTACTGTGTTGGTGATAAGACTTCCCAGAAAGCAACCATCAGGTATTTTGTATTAAAATACAAATCTGTACAAAGTACAGTTGTCAAAACATTTTTTTAAAAATCCCTACTAATATAGGCTAACAAGGATAACCATTGTGCAAATCATTGGTCCCCATGGTTTGTTGGCGTGGCTCACCAACACCCAAACCCTTGCCTACCACGGTAAACTATGAGATTCCATATAACAAAGCCCTACCTACAGGCTTTAGCACATTGTAATTAGAAAATATCTTCAAAAGCCTATTACCTTTAACACATGATTTTCACAATGCCTGTTTCTTTGAAATTTACACAAATCACACCTAAAAAGTCGGACATAACTTTTTCCAAGGAACCGATAGGGCGTCTAGCCTTTACCAACGACTTGACACTTAATACAACACAGAGCTACAGAAGTGTGCTTAAGCTGGCAACCACCAGGAATATATTTATAAAATTTACAAATATGTACAGAATTACAGTTGGCAAAAAGTCTTACAATAATCATCACAGTCAAATTCTACTCCCAGGGTTTGTCAGAGTGGGTGACCAACACAACTACCCTTGCCTATGATGGCATTGTGTCATACTGCACGTAAACAACTATCTTTCTACAGCCTGTATCATAATGTGCAACAATCCATTGTTAGTGGCCTGTTGACTTAACCATATGCCTTTCAATATCAATATGCCAGGCCTGCAGCCTTTGTAATATCTTTTCATAATAAACAGACCAGACCTATGTGTTTTGGCGAAACATTTCAATGCACAAACATCTCAAATATATGGCTCTTTATCAATGGCTTGTCATCATAACCAATTCAGGCAGACTGTACTGAGAATAAGCCTTCACACAAAGCAATCAGGAAGCAAAATAATATGGCTCCTAAGTGAGCATAACAAGGAATATTGCAGTGCATCTCTTCTATCCCCACGGTCTGTTCAGGCAGATCATCAGTTCTACAACCCTTGCCTACTACGGTCATTGTGAGATTCATGTAACATAATACCTGCCTTCAGCCACGGTGTAACAACTTTCCATCCTTACAAGTCTGTTGTCCTTAACACATGATTTGCATGATGAGTAGGTCAGGCCTCCTGGCTTTGTCATAACGTTTCATAATATATAGGTCAAATCTATTACATCTGGTGTGACTTTTCCAAATGAAGCCTCTGCTCTTTACCATTGGCTTTACACCTTACCCAGCAACGGTCTATTCAAGTGCGCGTACGCGGACAGTCATCATGCATACAGTTATAGAATTACGAATGTTTAGAAAAATTACAGCGTGCATAACAATATACAACCCCTCTCAACAGGGCATAACAAGAAGCGTCACAGTAAGACCCCTCAGGGTTTCTTAGAGTGGGTGGTTAACGACAAACAACTTGCCTACTATGGCAATTTGTGAGATTACATGTAACAAAATATCTGTCCGTAGCCTGTCACATAGTCCGAGAACATCCAAATGTGAAAAGTTTTTGGGCTTTAACAAATGTGTTCACAATAGAAAAGCCATCCCAATTGCCTTTGTCGTAATGTTTCATAATAAGCAGACCAGGCCTATGGCATCTGATATAACATTTCCAATGCACCAATCAGGCCTTTAGCTTGCCATCATAACCAGCTGTGCACCAATCAGGCCTTTAGCTTGCCATCATAACCAGCTGTGCACCAATCAGGCCTTTAGCTTGCCATCATAACCAGCTGTGCACCAATCAGGCCTTCAGCTTGCCATCATAACCAGCTGTGCACCAATCAGGTCTTTAGCTTGCCATCATACCCAGCTGTGCACCAATCAGGCCTTTAGCTTGCCATCATAACCAGATGTGCACCAATCAGGCCTTTAGCTTGCCATCATAACCAGCTGTGCACCAACCAGGCCTTTAGCTTGACATCATAACCAGCTGTGTACCAATCAGGCCATTAGCTTGCCATCATAACCAGCTGTGCAGCAATCAGGCCTTTAGCTTGCCATCATAACCAGCTGTGCACCAATCAGGCCTTCAGCTTGCCATCATAACCTGCTGTGCACCAATCAGGCCTTTAGCTTGCCATCATAACCAGCTGTGCACCAATCAGGCCTTTTAGCTTGACATCATAACCAGCTCTGCACCAATCAGGCCTTTAGCTTGCCATCATAACCAGCTGTGCACCAATCAGGCCTTTAGCTTGACATCATAACCAGCTGTGCACCAATCAGGCCTTTAGCTTGACATCATAACCAGCTGTGCACCAATCAGGCATTTAGCTTGCCATTATAACCAGTTGTGCACCAATCAGGCCTTTAGCTTGCCATCATAACCAGCTGTGCACCAATCAGGCCTTTAGCTTGCCATCATAACCAGCTGTGCACCAATCAGGCCTTTAGCTTGACATCATAACCAGCGGTGCACCAATCAGGCCTTTAGCTTGCCATCATAACCAGCTGTGCACCAATCAGGCCTTTAGCTTGACATCATAACCAGCTCAGGCCTACCGTTTTGAGTGCACGCTTTTCCACATGGAAACCATCAGACACACAGTCACATAATTAGAAAGGTCTTAAAAATGACAGATGGCTAACCAAAATACTATCACCCCTAAGAGGCCCTAACAAGGATTCTCACTAAACTAACCTATTTCCATGGTTTGTCACATGGTGAAACTGAAAACAAAACCCTTGGATACTATAATCTTTGAGATTACAAGCAACAAAGCACCTATCAGTAGGCTTTGATATAGAGTACTAACAACCCACCCTTAAATGCCTATTGACGTTAACATATGCTTTTTACGAGGTTACCAGCCACCCTTGCTTCTGCCAGGAGAAGATGGTGCTCTTGAGGCTCTAGGCTCCGTCTGACAAGAACACAGATGCGGGGCGCTGGTGAGTGCTCTAGACTCCCTCTGACAGGAGCACAGATGAGGGGCGCTGGTGGGTGCTCTGGGCCCCCTCTGACAAGAACACAGATGGGGGCTATGGTGGGTGCTATGGGCCCCCTCTGACAAGAGCACAGATGCGGGGCCCTGGCGGGTTCTATGGGCCCCCTCTGACAGGAGCACAGATGCTGGGCCCTGGCGGGTGCTCCTGGCTCCCTCTGACAGAAGCACAGAAGCGGGGCCCTGGCGGGTGCTCTGGGCTCCCTCTGAAAGGAGCACAGATGCGGGGCCCTGGTGGATGCTATGGGCCCCCTCTGACTGGAGCACAGATGCGGGGCCCTGGAGGATGCTATGGGCCCCCTCTGACTGGAGCACAGATGCAAGGCCCTGGCGGGTGCTCTGGGCTCCCTCTGAAAGGAGCACAGATGCGGGGCCCTGGTGGATGCTATGGGCCCCCTCTGACAGGAGCACAGATGCTGGGCCCTGGTGGGTGCTCTGGGCTCCCTCTGACAAGAGCACATATGCGGGCCCTGGTGGGTGCTATGGGCCCCCTCTGACAAGAACACAGATGTGGGGCCCTGGTGGGTGCTCTGGGCCCCCTCTGACAAGAACACAGATGCGGGGCCCTGGTGGGTGCTATGGGCCCCCTCTGACAAGAACACAGATGCAGGGCCCTGGCGGGTTCTATGGGCCCCCTCTGACAGGAGCACAGATGCGGGGCCCTGGCGGGTTCTATGGGCCCCCTCTGACAGGAGCACAGATGCTGGGCCCTGGTGGGTGCTATGGGCTCACTCTGACAGAAGCACAGAAGCGGGGCCCTGGCGGGTGCTCTGGGCTCCCTCTGAAAGGAGCACAGATGCGGGGCCCTGGTGGATGCTATGGGCCCCCTCTGACTGGAGCACAGATGCAAGGCCCTGGCGGGTGCTCTGGGCTCCCACTGAAAGGAGCACAGATGCGGGGCCCTGGTGGATGCTATGGGCCCCCTCTGACAGGAGCACAGATGCTGGGCCCTGGTGGGTGCTCTGGGCTCCCTCTGACAAGAGCACATATGCGGGCCCTGGTGGGTGCTATGGGCCCCCTCTGACAAGAACACAGATGTGGGGCCCTGGTGGGTGCTCTGGGCCCCCTCTGACAAGAACACAGATGCGGGGCCCTGGTGGGTGCTATGGGCCCCCTCTGACAAGAACACAGATGCAGGGCCCTGGCGGGTTCTATGGGCACCCTCTGACAGGAGCACAGATGCGGGGCCCTGGCGGGTGCTCTGGGCTCCCTCTGACAAGAACACAGATGCAGCGCCCTGGTGGGTGCTATGGGCCCCCTCTGACAGGAGCACAGATGCGGGGCCCTGGTGGGTGCTCTAGACTCCTTCTGTCAGGAGCACAGATGCGGGGCCCTGGCGGGTGTTCTAGACTCCCTCTGACAGGAGCACAGATGCTGGGCCCTGGCGGGTGCTATAAACTCCTTCTGACAGGAGCACAGATGTGGGGCCCCAGTGGGAGCTCAGGGCTCCCTCTGTTAGGAGCACAGATGCGGGGCCCTGGCGGTGTTCTAGACTCCCGCTGACAGGAGCACAGATGCGGGGCCCTGGTGGGTGCTCTGGGCTCGCTCCTACAGGAGCACAGATGTGGGGCTCTGGTGGGTGCTCCGGGCTCCTCTGCCAGGAGCACAGATGCGGGGCCCTGGTGGGTGCTCTAGACTCCCTCTGACAGGAGCACAGATGTGGGGCCCTGGTGGGTGCTCTGGACTCCCTCTGACAGGAGCACAGATGCGGGGCCCTGGGGGGTGCTCTTGACTCCCTCTGACAGGAGCACAGATGCGGGGCCCTGGCGGGTGCTCTAGACTCCCTCTGACAGGAGCACAGATGCTGGGCCCTGGCGGGTGCTATAAACTCCTTCTGACAGGAGCACAGATGTGGGGCCCAGTGGGAGCTCAGGGCTCCCTCTGTTAGGAGCACAGATGCGGGGCCCTGGCGGGTGTTCTAGACTCCCGCTGACAGGAGCACAGATGCGGGGCCCTGGTGGGTGCTCTGGGCTCGCTCCTACAGGAGCACAGATGTGGGGCTCTGGTGGGCGCTCTGGGCTCCTCTGACAGGAGCACAGATGCGGGGCCCTGGTGGGTGCTCTAGACTCCCTCTGACAGGAGCACAGGTGCGGGGCCCTGGTGGGTGCTCTGGACTCCCTCTGACAAGAACACAGAAGCGGGGCCTTGGTGGGTGCTCTAGACTCCCTCTGACAGGAGTACAAATGTGGGGCCCCGGTGGGAGCTCAGGGCTCCCTCTGTCAGGAGCACAGATGCGGGGCCCTGGCGGGTGCTCTAGACTCCTTCTGACAGGAGCTCAGATGCGGGGCCCTGGCGGGTGCTCTAGACTCCTTCTGACAGGAGCACAGATGCGGGGTCCTGGTGGGTGCTCTAGACTCCTTCTGACCGGAGCTCAGATGCGGGGCCCTGGAGGGTGCTCTTGGCTCCCTCTGACAGGAGCACAGATGCGGGGCCCTGGCAGGTGCTCTTGGCTCCCTCTGACTGGAGCACAGATGCGGGGCCCTGGCGGGTGCTCTTGGCTCCCTCTGACAGGAGCACAGATGCGGGGCCTTGGTGGTTGCTCTTGCCTCCCTCTGACAGGGGCACAGATGCGGGGCCCTAGCGGGTGCTCTGGGCTCCCGCTGATAGGAGCACAGATGTGGGGCTCTGGTGGGTGCTCTGGGCTCCTCTGCCAGGAGCACAGATGCGGGGCCCTGGTGGGTGCTCTAGACTCCCTCTGACAGGAGCACAGATGCGGGGCCCTGGTGGGTGCTCTGGACTCGCTCTGACAGGATCACAGAAGCGGGGTCCTGGTGGGTGCTCTGGACTCCCTCTGACAAGAACATAGAAGCGGGAGCTGGTGGGTGCTCTAGATTCCTTCTGACAGGAGTACAGATGTGGGGCCCCGGTGGGAGCTTAGGGCTCCCTCTGTCAGGAGCACAGATGCGGGGCTCTGGTGGGTGCTCTAGTCTCCCTCTAACAGGAGCACAGATGCGGGGCCCTGGCGGGTGCTCTAGACTCCTTCTGACAGGAGCACAGATGCGGGGCCCTGGGGGGTGCTCTAGACTCCCTCTGACAGGAGCACAGATGCGGGGCCCTTGTGGGTGCTCTGGACTCCCTCTGACAGGAGTACAGATGCGGGGCCCTGGCAGGTGCTCTGGACTACCTCTGACAAGAACACAGAAGCGGGGCCCTGGTGGGTGCTCTAGACTCCTTCTGACAGGAGTACAGATGTGGGGCCCTGGGGGGCGCTCTTGGCTCCCTCTAACAGGAGCTCATATGCGGGGCCCTGGCGGGTGCTCTAGACTCCTTCTCACAGGAGAACAGATGCGGGGCCCTGGTGGGTGCCCTGGACTCCCTCTAACAGAGCACAGATGCTGGGCCCTGGCGAGTGCTCTGGACTTCCTCTGACAAGAACACAGAAGCGGGGCCCTGGTGGGTGCTCTAGACTCCTTCTGACAGGAGTACAAATGTGGGGCCCAGGTGGGAGCTCAGGGCTCCCTCTGTCAGGATCACAGATAGGGGCCCTGGCGGGTGCTCTAGACTTCCTCTAACAGGAGCACAGATATGGGGCCCTGGTGGGTGCTCTAGATCCTTCTGACAGGAGCACAGATGTGGGGCCCTGGCGGGTGCTCTAGACTCCTTCTCACAGGAGGTCAGATGTGGGGCCCTGGTGGGTGCTCTAGACTCCTGAACGGAGCACAGATGCGGGGCCCTGGCGGGTGCTTTAGACTCCTTCTGACAGGAGCACAGATGCAGGGCCCTGGAGTGTGCTATGGGCTCCCTCTGACAGGGGCACAGATGTGGGGCTCTGGAGGGTGCTCTGGACTCCCTCTGACAAGAACACAGAAGCGGGGCCCTGGTCGGTGCTCTAGGCTCCCTCTGACTGGAGCACAGATGCGGGGCCATGGCAGGTGCTCTCGGCTCCCTCTGACTGGAGCACAGATGCGGGGCCCTGGCGGGTGCTCCTGGCTCCCTCTGACTGGAGCACAGATGCGGGGCCCTGGCAGGTGCTCTTGGCTCCCTCTGACGGGAGCACAGATGTGGGGCCCTGGCGGGTGCTCTTGGCTTCCTCTGACTGGAGCACAGATGCGGGGCCCTGGCGGGTGCTCTTGGCTCCCTCTGACAGGAGCACAGATGCGGGGCCTTGGTGGGTGCTCTTGCCTCCCTCTGACAGGGGCACAGATGCGGGGCCCTGGCGGGTGCTCTTGGCTCCCTCTGACAGGAGCACAGATGCGGGGCCTTGGTGGGTGCTCTTGCCTACCTCTGACAGGAGCACAGATGCAGGGCCCTGGTGGGTGCTCTAGGCTCCCTCTGACTGGAGCACAGATGCGGGGCCCTGGCAGGTGCTCTTGGCTCCCTCTGACTGGAGCACAGATGCGGGGCCCTGGCAGGTGCTCTTGGCTCCCTCTGACTGGCGCACAGATGCGGGGCCCTGGCGGGTGCTCTTGGCTCCCTCTGACTGGAGCACAGATGCAAGGCCCTGGCGGGTGCTCTTGGCTCCCTCTGACTGGAGCACAGATGTGGGGCTTTGGTGGGTGGTCTAGGCCCCCTCTGACTGGCGCACAGATGCGGGGCCCTGGTGGGTGCTCTTGGCTCCCTCTAACTGGAGCACAGATGCAAGGCCCTGGCAGGTGCTCTTGGCTCCCTCTGACTGGAGCACAGATGCAAGGCCCTGGCGGGTGCTCTTGGCTCCCTCTGACTGGAGCACAGATGCGGGGCCCTGGCGGGTGCTATTGGCTCCCTCTGACAGGAGCACAGATGCGGGGCCCTGGCGGGTGCTCTTGGCTCCCTCTGACTGGAGCACAGATGCGGGGCCCTGGCGGGTGCTCTTGGCTTCCTCTGACTGGAGCACAGATGCGGGGCCCTGGCGGGTGCTCTTGGCTCCCTCTGACAGGAGCACAGATGCGGGGCCTTGGTGGGTGCTCTTGCCTCCCTCTGACAGGGGCACAGATGCGGGGCCCTGGTGGGTGCTCTTAGCTCCCTCTGACAGGAGCACAGATGCGGGGCCTTGGTGGGTGCTCTTGCCTACCTCTGACAGGAGCACAGATGCGGGGCCCTGGTGGGTGCTCTAGGCTCCCTCTGACTGGAGCACAGATGCGGGGCCCTGGCAGGTGCTCTTGGCTCCCTCTGACTGGCGCACAGATGCGGGGCCCTGCGGGTGCTCTTGGTTCCCTCTGACTGGAGCACAGATGCAAGGCCCTGGCGGGTGCTCTTGACTCCCTCTGACTGGAGCACAGATGCGGGGCTTTGGTGGGTGGTCTAGGCCCCCTCTGACTGGCGCACAGATGCGGGGCCCTGGCGGGTGCTCTTGGCTCCCTCTGACTGGAGCACAGATGCGGGGCCTTGGTGGGTGCTCTTGGCTCCCTCTGACTGGAGCACAGATGCGGGGCTTTGGTGGGTGGTCTAGGCCCCCTCTGACTGGCGCACAGATGCGGGGCCCTGGCGGGTGCTCTTGGCTCCCTCTGACTGGAGCACAGATGCGGGCCCTGGCGGGTGCTCTTGGCTCCCTCTGACTGGAGCACAGATGCGGGGCCCTGGCGGGTGCTCTTGGCTCCCTCTGACAGGAGCACAGATGCGGGGCCTTGGTGGGTGCTCTTGCCTCCCTCTGACAGGGGCACAGATGCGGGGCCCTGGCGGGTGCTCTTGGCTCCCTCTGACTGGAGCACAGATGCGGGGCCCTGGTGGGTGCTCTTGGCTCCCTCTGACTGGAGCACAGATGCGGGGCCTTGGTGGGTGCTCTTGTCTCCCTCTGACACGGGCACACAAGCGGACCCTGGAGGGTTCTCTGGGATCTCTCTGATCCGGACAGATGCGGAGCCCTGGTGGGTGCTCTAGGTTCCCCCTGGCAGGAACACAATAGCGGGGTTCCAGTCGGTGCTCTGGGCGTCCTCTGACACTGGCACACAAGGGTGACCCTGGTGGGTGCTCTGGGCCTCCTCTGACACAGGCACAGATGTGGCACCATTGTGGGTTCCCTGGGCCCCCACTGACACTGGCACAGATGCGGCATCATGGTGGGTGCTGTAGTGTGGCTCGACAGGAACCACTATGGCTCAGCGCCAGACAAAATTGAACGGGACACTAGACACACAGTATGCTACATTGAGCCGGAAGTCACGAGCGACCACCGCCCGTTTATTTAGAATCTCTGGCAATGCCTGGCCAGCAGAGTAATACAATGGGCGCAGGCCCTTCCGGGCCAAGGGTCTTTGAGGGAATCACAGTTGGCATCTAGACCGCTACATCCCATCCCAAGTTAGTGTTCAAAGTAAACAAAAAGAGTCAGCACACAAAGTCTGTGAGTCTTTGACTTGGTCTTGGATTGGGCCTTAGTTCGTACCTCTGGTGGCGGCCTCCTCGACCCGCCTGAAGGCTGTCAGGTGACGAGGTATCGGTGCTCGTAGTCGTCTCCTCATCTGCGGCCATAGATCAAGGTGGGCTCAGCACCGTTTGATCTTCATCTGGACCTGGTAGCAGGTCCGGATGAAGGGATGGGCTGAGGGGATGGTGTCCCGTTGGGGTCTGGATAGCATCTTGGACCAGGGTGACCTCTATGTCGTGCAGTGTAGAGTACTCCCGTAGGAACCTGTGCAGCACTACCTCCGGGTCGGCCTGCTCGGAGACTGCAATCCGTAGGACCTTGTTGAGGGTTTGCATGAAGCGTTCTCCTTCTCCGTTGGCCTGTGGCCATTGTGGAGTGATGTGGTGGTGGTGGACTCCCAGCAATGATAACCATGTTTTTGATTTCTGCTCCCTGAAAAGGGGGCCCATTGTCGGTTTTGACGTCATGAGGCAATCCAAATAGTGAGAACGTCTTTTCCAAGACCGGTTGTAGGTGGGCGAAGGATGTGGACACAATAACCTCTACAATGGGGTATTTTGTGTAGCTGTCGATGAGAACTGCAGTCACCCTGCCATCTGGAAAATTCCTGAAGTCTATACTTATTCTCGACCACGGGGCCGTTGCTGGGGCAGGGTGTTCTTGGATACTCGTGAGCTGACACAGTCTGGAGTTTCTTACCATGGCATCCACTGCAGCTTTGAGCCCAGGGAACCATTCCTTTTCTCTCATGCAAGACTTCACCTGCATTGTTCCTTGGTGCTCTTTGTGGGCTAGGGAGGTGGCTTGTTCTGATCATTATGCGAGAGCCTCTCAGTATCACTACATCTGCTGTGGCGCTCAGCTCATCTTGCACCTTCCAGAACTTTCCTAGCCGGTCTCTGTCAGTTTCGTTCCATCAATCAATCAATCAGTGACACTTGTAAAGCGCGCTACATACCCGTAGGGTCTCAAGGCGCTGGGGGGGGGGGGGAGGGGGGGGGGTGCCGCTACTGCTCGAACAGCCAGGTCTTCAGCTTCTTCCTGAAGGAGAGGTGGTCTTGGGTCAGGCGCAGGTCGGTCGGGAGGGAGTTCCAGGTCTTGGCGGCCAGGTAGGAGAAGGACCTTCCTCCTGTAGTCGCTCTTCGGATGTGGGGGACGACGGCGAGGGCGTGGTTGGCTGATCGGAGGTGGCGTTTGGGAGCGTAGAAGTTGACTCGGCTGTTGAGGTAGCTCGGGCCTTGGTCGTGTAGGGCTTTGTGTGCGTGGGTGAGGAGGCGGAAGGTGATTCTTTTGTTGACGGGGAGCCAGTGAAGGTCTCTCAGATGTCCGGAGATGTGGCTGGTTCGTGGGATGTCGAGGATGAGTCTGGCTGAGGCGTTCTGGATCCGCTGGAGTCTCTTCTGGAGCTTGGCGGTGGTACCGGCGTAGAGGGCGTTGCCGTAGTCCAGTCGGCTGGTGACGAGGGCCTGGGTGACGGTCTTCCTGGTCTCGGTGGGGATCCACCAGAAGATCTTCCGTAGCATGCGTAGGATGTTGAAGCACGCCGAGGAGACGTTGTTGACTTGCCTGGTCATGGAGAGGGAGGAGTCCAGGAGGAAGCCCAGGTTGCGTGCATGGTCTGTCGGTTTGGGTGCGGTGCCCAGGGCGGGAGGCCACCAGGAGTCGTCCCAGGCGGAGGGTGAGGAGCCCAGGATGAGGACCTCCGTCTTGTCCGAGTTCAGTTTCAGGCGGCTGGTCGTCATCCACTCAGCTACCTCTTTCATCCCTTCGTGCAGGTTGGATCTGGCGGCGGCGGGGTCGTTGGTCAGGGAGAGGATCAGTTGGGTGTCGTCGGCGTAGGAGAATATGCTGAGGTTGTGTTTGCGTACGATGGCCGCGAGGGGGCTCATGTAGACGTTGAAGAGGGTGGGGCTCAGAGATGATCCTTGAGGGACGCCGCAGGTGACTTCGGAGGCCTCTGACTTGTACGGTGGTAGGCGGACTCTCTGTGTTCTTCCGTCGAGGAAGGAGATGATCCAGTCCAGCGCCTTGTCCTGGATTCCGATGTTGCTGAGGCGCCGTACTAGGGTGCGGTGGCAGACCGTGTCGAATGCCGCAGAGAGGTCTAGGAGGATGAGGGCCGCTGTTTCTCCATTGTCCATCAGGGCTCGGATGTCATCGGTGGCGGCAATGAGGGCGGTCTCGGTGCTGTGATTGGCTCGGAAGCCGGGCTGTGAGGGGTCGAGGGATCCGTTCGTCTCGAGGAAGGCGGCCATCTGCTTGTTGACGGTCTTCTCGATGACTTTGGCTGGAAACGGGAGGAGCGAGATGGGGCGGTAATTCTTGAGGTCCATCCGTTCGCCTTGTGCAGAAAATCTTCACAGGATCCTCTTTGGAGTGATCTCAGCACCTTCATCAGTACGGCATCTGTGCCGATCTCAGCTTTGATCTCCTCCAGAGTAAGGGCTCACGGAGAGGCCCACTGAGATATCATATCTCCGTATTCTTCGGTCTTGAGCTCTTGATCGCCTTCGTCCCCAGCCACTTCTGGCGGGTGTCGTGACATCTTTGTGGTTCCGTCTCCTGGGTCAGGAGAGCTCCTAGTCTGAAGGGGCTGGTATCCACCAGGAGTTCTGTCATTTGAGTGGTGTCAAAGTATGCCATGGTGGTTTTTCCTAACAGCGTCATTTTAATCTTCTGGAGCGCGTCGTCTTCTTCTCGGTCCCACTTCCAGGCCACATCATTCTTCATCAGGGCGCGCAGTGGTTCTGCTAGCATGGCCAGGTTCGGTATAAACCGCCCGAAGTTGGTGGCCATCCCGAGGAAGCTCCGGGCTCTTGTCGGGGCAGGGGCTTGTTGCATGGCCTGCAACTTCCTCTGGTCTACTCTGACTCCATCCTGGCTAAACATGTAGCCGAAGAAATCAATGCACTGGACGAACGAACACTTGCCCCTGTGAAGGGTGACTCCATGCTCAGCAAGACATTGGAGTGTGGCCTTGAGATGGCAATGATGTTCTTCTATGGTTGCTGAGTGTATCAGGATTCGTCGCTGAGATTTAGTACTCCCTGGAGTCCTGTAGCACCTCACAGATGGCATTCTGAAAGATTTTTGCCGCTACTGAGATCCTGAAATTCAATCACTTGTAGCGGCGTAGGCCTATGTGGGTCGAGAAGGTCGTGATGTATCGGCTCTCCTCAGCTAGCCTCAACTGGGGGTATCCTGCGTTGAGGTCACGGTGAGGTCAAGCTTGGAGAACCAGCGAGACCCGTTCAGATCAGCCAGGATGTCATCTAAGGTAGGTGTCAAATGCCTTTCCCCCTTACTCGCCTGATTGGGTAGGCGCATATCGATGCATAGCTGGATCTTGCCGGGTTGCTTTGCTTCTCTGCAAACACCATAGGCAAGACTCAGGGTGTCAGGTCGGTGACCTTCTCGATGACTCCTAATCGTTTCAGCTCCTGGAGTTCTTTCTCGACGAGTGGCCTGTTGTGGAAGGGTACCAACTTGTGTCTTAATGCAACTGGCTTCACGGCCTTGTCTATATGTAGTTCGATTGGGGCTTTCTTTATCCATCCTAGTCCTTTGAATAGTTGCTGGAACAGTTCCAAAACATCCTCGATCTGTAGGGTCTTGACCGCGTTGGCACACATGACTAGGCCAAGGTCCTGTGTGGCTCCCCACCAGACTATCGACTTCTCTGTCAACTATATGGAAGGTGTTGATTAACTTGTGTCCTTCCGCCTTCACTTGGACGGTCATTTTCCCTTTTAGCGGCAGTGGCATTTGACTGCCATACGCGAGGATCCTGAAATGCGACAGGAATAATACGGGTCTTGGGTTAAGTCGATTGTATTGTTGGCACCCCATTACATTCACGGATGCTCCTGTGTCGATCAGCGCTGTGGCCTAGGATCCAGCAATTTCTAGGGCGCATGTGGGCTGTGGGTGCCTTTTTCGTTTGAGGTCACTCGTGAATGAGCTGAAGTAGCATTCGCCTTCCTCGTCTGTTGATGAGTCTTTTAGGTAATGCCTCTGTTGTATGGGTGTCCTTGCTGACTTTGGACTTCCAGAGTCTTCGAGCGACAGGTGTTTTACCGTTTTTGATGGTGGTCGTCGTCCTTGGGCTCCTCGATTCCACAGACCTCCTCGACACGCCACCGCAAAGTGGTTGGGGGTGCCCCACTTTGAACATGTTCGCCCTTGTGCCAGATATTCTTCCTATGGGTGCTGTTCCCTACTGCAGTACCCGCAGAGTGATCCTTGTGTGCTTCTTCCTGGCCACCGTACACGGGCGCTTCCGTTTTGGGTGCGAACTGCATCCGTTCTTTCTGTTTTGATGGCCACAGGTTTCTTCCCTGGTTGTGTAATAGCAATGCCCATTGCCGTCGCTCTGGCGTCAGATAGGTCATGCAACCTGGCCATGATGAGGATGTCTTCTAGGGTAATACATAGTTGTCCGGTGGTTCATGTTCCAGCAACCTTGAATCACTTGGGCCCTCAGCTCCTTGTTCTGGTCGTTATCTATACACGTGCTTGCTAGCTCTCTCAGCCGTGTATGGAACGCATTCATAGTCTCCCCTTCCCTCAGGTGCGTTTGGCGCAGTTTAAACCGTTCATAATCGGGGTTCATTTAGTGATCGAAGTGCGAGTTCAGAGCTCCGACCGCTGCATTGTAGTCGTTAGGCGCCCTGGTGTTAGGTAAACGCACAAATAGTTTGTACATTTTGTCGCCCACAAATGTAATGGTAGGGACTTCTTCACTGCATCATCCGTTTACTGCGTCGCTGTAAAATAGTTGTCCATCCTGCTGATCCAGAGTGTCCATCTGGGAGATGCTGTGGCCGAGTCGATGAGCTAGCTGAACGGGGGCAACGCACTGATCTGGGAGTGCTGTGACGTTGGTTGTATAGCTGGAGGCCCAGCTTGTTGGGCAAGTGGCAGGTGTTGTGGCGCTACATGGACCACCGGGTATGACATTCTCTCATGTGTGTTGTGTGTCTGATGTTGTATCTGCTGCATTGTGGCACTGTAACAGCAGTGGTTGGAGATGCTGGGCAGATATTCTTCCCCCTCTCTTGGTTGTATGGTCCTGTAGCAGGATGTGCCCTGGACACTGCTGCCACCGGTTGTCTCACAGGTGTGTGAGGGCCATGCACGCTGGGGCAGTCTGCCAGGGAGGATGGCCAGAGCCACATGCGCGCTGGTGTCGGTGGGCTGTACTGGCCACGGAGTTAGAGTCCAGCAGGGGACCGCGTTATTGAGAGTGGGCGTCCCAGTGCACACAGCCACCAGTCTTGAGAAGGTCTGCCTAGTGGGTATTCGGGCGCTCTGGGCCTCACGCATCCGTGTGGGCTTCAAGTGGGGGCAGACAACACTCTGTACCTCTTTCTGGCTTCTCACAGGCCTCGCAGCAGACACGTGAGGATCCAGGTGGGGCAGGCAGCCATCCACAGTCCGTGGGGCTGTCGAGACACGGGCCCCGGGCAGGCCGTCCTGACGTCACTGGATTCCTCCGCTGGCTCTGCTTTGACGCCGGCACTCCCCGATTCTTGAGGCTTGATGTTGCGGCTGGGGCAGGTGGGCGCGTGGGCGTAGTGCGCGGACTTCGCGCTGGTCATGACAGCGCCTTTTTCACGCCGCAGGGCAGACAGGCAGGAAGCAGATGCTGGATCGCCAGTGGGTCTGCACGGCACGGGGACGATTTACGTCCACCCTCGTCGCCAGTGTAGTGCGGCTCAATAAAAACCACTATGGCCTAGCGCCGGAGAAATGAATGGGATACCAGACACACAAAGTCAGATCTGGTCGTTGGGTCAAGGGTGTGTGTAAGTTCCGTGGCCCTTTCCAAATTAAAGATGTCCACCAATGGCACGTTGTTTTGACCAATGGAGAAAAGTGGAATCTACGCAGAGTAGCCAAGTACTGCTCACGAGACAATCCACCCAGGTCTAGTGTGAGAAGAGATTCTTGTTCAGGATATATGTTGGCGCATGATCACCAATTATTGAACAGTTCTCGTTATTGTGCAGAGATGAGAGCACACGGTCCCAGTGGTGACAAATTGGGTGTACACCAGAGTCACAGTGATGAAAATCAAAATGTACATCTTTCTCAGACCACTCAACGTTGTCAAAGACCCTTACGGTTCAAGGGGCCCCCCACCACTTGCAGGATTTCCTGGCGGGTTAGCTCTTCCTCTTCCTTTTCAGCACTTCATCACTATCTCCGTTTCTCTTTGTTCAACGCTCCTTGGCCCCCACCTATCCCTGCACTCTCACATTCTCTCCTGTACCGCCATCTTCTCCTCCGCTTCTGCCATCTCTTACACTTACCGCTCTTTCTTTGCCATCTGTTCTTCAGTGTTTGATTCTTCCTGCGCGTAGAAGAAAGGGGGGTATGTTGTGATTTCTCATGGTTGAGGCCGCACGCCTCTTTAGAATCTCGCTGCCTTAACGTTCTATTGTTACGTGGCGGTCCTCGCGACCTTGGCAGTTTTGTCAGTTGCTGCTGGCTGAGGCGTGAGGGACGCTGCGACTATGTGCTTGTACGAATAAACCTACTGAGATCGTCATCAGCCTTTTTGTCATTCATGCCTACAAGAGGTACCCCCGTCTGATAGCCACCTCGGCCCTTACTCATGGCGTGGACACCCCGTCTGATAGCCACCCTGATGCCGGCCTCACTCTCTGTGCCCCCACCGTAACTGCTAAGCTCTTGTTGTAGGGTCACCCAGGGCTTTATGTGGGCCGGGTCTCCCCGGTGCTGAGCACCGGCAGTTTTTTAAAGGGGGGTCGAAACGGGTCTCTATCGGGCTCTGTTTTGTGCCCTGGCACAGGCGGTCCCTGCAGTGACAGCAGGCACATCCATGTGCGCTGCGCACACTGCTCACTTCTCACTAGTGGAGAGGTCACAGCATGACGTCATGCCAGGTGAGCGTTGTGGGGGAAGGGAAATCCTTTAAAGACTAATTTTCTCTCTGGATTTCACTGCTCTTTTTGAAACTCAGGAGCAGCAACATTGTCGTGGTGTCACCAGGGCTTTAAGTGGAAGCTGTTTATTTATCTTATGCAATTAACAACCATTGACAACGCCAATAGTCATGACTTGCTGTAGGTGTGATGTTACTTGTTGTATCATATATCTGGATGCAATGACAGAAACAGCAAAATACAAGTCGGGCGGCACACTATGCTAAGCACAGATTTTTAGCTTATGTGTTTTAAGTCACGCCCTTAATTACATTAACCACGCCCGTTTGCGGGACCCCCCCCCCTACAACAACAGACAAGACAACGCCCTTAGCGCTCACTCCCACCGCCCGGTCCTCTTGGCGCTGGATGAATCGAGGTGCAGCAGAGGCGGCTTCCCTGGCAGCCTCGGTGACACGACCTCGCAGCTGCTCCAGGCCCCGGGAGCCTCCCGGGACTATTAATAAAGAAAGCAGGAAATAGCAGCAGGGGAGGTCAGACGGCTCAAGTCCAAGCACAGGCGGCGAGCGTAGCGCCCTGATGCGCCTCTCGCTTCTAAGCGCTCTGATGACGCCCTCGCTTCTAAGCGCTCTGGTGACACCCTCACTGTAAGGCCTGCTTTCATCTGTGCCGACCTCCTGTTCTGATCGTTGCTCCACTAAATATTAATCTCCGTGACCTTCACCCTTTTTTCAGACGCACCGCGTGGCCTCGACGCCTCTGGGGCGCCTTCAAAGACGCCCCTGAACTACAGCTCCTTAGAATCCCACCCGCAGTGCATTAACGGTCCCCTGCTGCGCGCTGCACCGCACTCACCCCGTGCGAGCCCTTTGATCTCCTCCTGGTGGGACTGTCCCAGCTGATGGGGTGCATTACAAACGGATGGGAACTGGGATCCTAACTCCAATGGGGCGGGGTCAAAGCCGTGACTAAAAGGAACATTGGGGCAGATTTATGAGGCCGTTGCGCCTCTTTGCGGCGCAATTGCGTCACTTTATTTGACGCAACTGCGGCGCAAACAATGCGCCCTATTTACAACGTGACGCATCTAGGAGATGCGTCACGTTGTAAAGCACTGCACCATAAGGAGGCGTTCCTGTGCAGGGGGGGGGGGGGCGTTCCTGCGCAGGAACGCCTCCTGAAAGTGGCTGAGTGAAATCTATGAGATTTCACTCAGTCACTTTCAGGGCAATGCTGCGTCAAAACCCTGCGCCTGCTTGAAGCAGGCGTAGGTCTTGACGCAGCATTGTGCAGATGGTGTACCCCCGAGGTGCGTTGCTCTTGCGACTCAACTCCAGCAATGCGCCACATTTCCGGTACAGATGCGTCACGCATCTGTGCCGTTTTTGCACCATGGTGCGCCGCATTATAAATGCGGCGCACCATGTGTGGCGGAGCTGTGGCGCACTGTGGCGCACGTTTACTGGCGCATCCCTGGGGATGCGCCAGTTAACATAAATCTGCCCCAATGTATCTAGTAACTACTTTGCCTTTCACCTTCAAGTAACTGCTTATAAAATAACACCCACCTTAAATTAGTAAAGTTAAATGAAACTTTATTCGGTTTGATGTGTTAAAAACCATAAAAGATCACATAATGTGTAGATAAAACATTCTTCATAAACTATAAGAAATGAGATAATGACCCAGACTAAATGTAAAGAACAAGGTGCAAGCGACACGAAGGACAAGGCCAAGTAAACAAGGCTTGGTCAAAAATAACAAGTAATTACATCCAGTAAAAACAATTATTAGACAGGAAAGAATGCAAAGCATTACAAAGTGCATGGTGCGATAAATAATATGTTAAAAACACACTCATCAATCACAACTAGAGCTGAGCCTGACTGGAGATTAAAAAACATTAAGAACGTAAAAGACTGTGCTACCCGTGAGCATTTGTAAAAAACAAATAAGCAGGGCGCACTGGCCTAAAATTGGCCTTTTGCAAGATCGAGATAATGAAGGACTTTCAGGGAGAGCCATGAAAGCGACAGAACAACAAAAAGTGAAGCGTGTCCTGTGGAGACTCTCCGTCGCAGCCACCGGGCAGCACACTCTGTCCCTTACGAAGCCCCGTGGTTGGGCACGGAGAAGATAAAAGAGGTCCAACCGAAACCTGGTCAATAAGAAACGATTGTAGGAGTTGACGAACCCTAATAGGTACGGTTCAGTCATCCGCGTAGTTCTTAACATGATGAAGCGACGTACGCTAGGCTTCATGTGCTCTGCTATGTTCCCTGGCAATTGACCGCTGTTTGAGGAAGGCCGCTGTTATAATCTACTGCTGCATTTCCCTTGCCTATGGTTCTCTTCTCTACTGCTCAGCCAGTGTGAGTGTTGGTGTGCCTGAAGATGTCTAGAATGTTGGATGTATGATGATGTCATGGAATGTTGGGTGCTTGGTGATCTGTGGAGTGTCAGTTGGTGTGTGCAGGCTGAGCAGGGCAGAGGCTGCTCCTAGTGGGGCATCATATGGACTTACCATCTTCCTATGGATTTTGATGTTATTATCTTATCAATAAATCTAAGAATATATCTACTCATCATCTGGTCTCTGAGGACTATCTTATTTACAATAGCCGCCTTGATGTCAACTAAGTCCTTCTTGTTGCTCCATTCAGGGTTAGCAAAGAGGTCTCCTCTCCCCAGACCCATGAAGCACTCCTTGGTATATTTGAGCCACGGGACGTGGGAGGCACGGTCAAGGGCCATACAGTCTCTTAGGATCATTTTGTTTAATGATGACCCCTTGCCGGTCCAACTTTTTGGCCATAATGACCCCGGGTGGTAGGCTGACAGAACGGTGAAGTAGCTCATACCGAACTCCTCATGCACCTTACAGGTGGGACCAGAGAGCCACAGAATTTACTTATTTAGGGGGATAGTGAGTGTGTTAGCAGCAGTTCTTTATATCATTAGGCTGAATCCTTGCTCATATAATTAGAATCAAACGTCCATTTTGTATAGAAAGATGCTCTTTATTCATTTAGGTAAAAGACATGAACAGCCGACACGTGTTTCGCCCCCTGTTGCGATTCGCGCCAGGGCTTTTTCAAGGCTGTAAAAGATCAGAGGTACATGTGTGAAACGAGTGGCCTGAAAGCTAGCCTTTGACCCCAATACCAGTGAGTAAAAAAATGAAAGAAAAATTATTGAAATGAAACAGAAAACACCAATTTCCTTCTAAAGTGAAGTTTCTGATTAGTGATCAGTGTAGAGGAGAGCCTCGGTGACAGTTTAGAACATAAGAAAAGGTGAATACCAAGCAAAGAAAGAACATTCACCTATGTGATTTGATAATACGTAAGTGTTGTGGAGGTTTGTATATAAAGAAAAAGTGTAGTTAGTTTGACTATCAACCAGAAAAGGGTTCAAAAGAATCAAATAATCAGATTAAAATCGAGCAGATCAGTATAGTTCCAAGTGATCAATTTAACATGCCAGAGGGATGTGAAGCAAAGAAAGAGGCTTTACAGTTAGTGCTGCATACCTATTTATGTAACAATTTGTTCTTTTCAGTTCTTCATCATAATGTGTATTATTTTTCAACCAAAAATCCGGTTTTTCAAAGTAAAGATCTGTTAATACATTATTTACATTTAGAGACAGGTTTGTCCACTATATTCATAACAGTACATTTAAAACGTTTTTCCTTAACAAGCAAAAATTCACTTTATGAAATGTGAGCTATTCCTAAACAATCTAATTGCCTTCTGTTGGAGCCTGGGATGTCAGGTCACCTAGGGTAGCCTGGCCTAGAGTAAGACATAGATACTAGAGGCACAAGTGTGAAGGTTGCAAACCACCCAGCAGTAAATTCACGCAATAACACACAAAAATAACACTACACCAAAGTATGGAAAAATATGAGCTGTTTTATAAAAATAAGATTCTCTTTGTTTTAGCTCTTAGTATTCACAATTGAAATTTTACACATAGATCAGGAGAAATAATAACGCTTTTCTGTCTGTGGAAAGAAAATTACAACTCAATACATTCAGATGTCATGAAGTCAGAAATGCTACTTCCAGAAATACTAACTTATCTCAGTAGAATTATTTCCAGCAGTGTTATCTTGCAGTAATGCTCAACAACAATAGAACATTTCAGTACATTAACCTCCCAATTCCACTGGCTTTGACTTCACTACAGTGTTTAAATCTTTTACTCCCTTATCTGTACCTTTATACACAAAGTGAGAGCATACCCAGTGAGAAGCGTAGGAAATACCCCAGTTTTATGTTGACACCAATAAGCTTTAAGAGGAATTTATACTTTCCTCAAATCATTAGTACTTTCAGCACTCTCTTTGCAGGTCGATTCCTCAGTCTACTCCCCACCTCACTAATCACAGTTGAGGAAGAACGACCAAAGTCTAAGTCATCACCTCGCAGGCTCTAGCGCCACCTTCCCCCTTCAGATCACCTCCTTATTTGTGGACGAATTGTCAGGTGAAGCCTTGCAAAGCCAGACGGTGGGGAAGTTCACTCGGCAGGTCAAAAGTGCCCAGCGCTGGCAAGACTCATCAGCCTCTCAGGCCCCTCCGCTCTCCCCACCCCGCTCGAGCTAGCTCCTTTGTGTGGCGCTCGAGCGGACAAGGGCTGTTATTACTGAACTCCCAAGCCGCTGTTGGTTTCCACCGGTCTCTCCTCCCGCACTCGCCGGCTACCGTGTGGCGCTCAAGCCGGGGCGCGGAAATAGAAGCAGCTTGCGAGCTGCTGTTGGCTCCTGACGCTCCTCCTCAGCGTCGGACGGACGAGAACACTACCTCCTCAGTCATGCGCGGTACTCCCACGCTGGCGCCGCCTCTAACTTGAGCCTCCGGGCACTTCCTCCAGGCCCGCCCTCACTGCGCAACCACCGCGGGGAGACGCCTCTCCCTCACTCAGAAGCGGCACAGTGACACTACCGCTCGTTGGCCTCACGAAGCCTTCCACAGCCTCAAACTGGCGTCGCACACCACGCACCAACACAGGGGCGGAACAGCCCGACTTCTCTCGGCCTCCGCTCCCTCAGCGACCGCCGCTCTCCTCAAACAGCGCTCAGCCACCAATCCAGCCCGGCTCACCAGGCGCTGGCCTGGGGGGGGTTTAGACAGGCTCCGCTTCACCCCGCTTACACCCCTTCCAAGGTTGGCTCCTCTCCACAACAGGTAAGGGTTGACTCTCTGTGGGATTGTGTAACTGAGGAAAGTCACAGCAACCAGGGGCAGGATTCAGTTGATGACTGAACAAGGGGGACCACAATGTTAGCCCTATTCCCTCTCAGCTCTTGTTCAATAAAGCCTCACAAGTCTCTCTACTGGGCAGAGGACTGCGCTCCGCAGCACTGCAGTCTCCTTCTCCTTCTCACACCCCCTTTATTTCTAGACTAGGGGTTGGTCAGGCGCCCAGGGTCTCCAGCCATCCAAATCAGCGGGGTCAGGTCAGATAGCCCAAGGGAGGAAGGGTGGTGAATCAATAGGTCAACCCTCTGACTATCCTACCCCCACCTTCAACTACAGCCTGTCCTCCAGCTGACTCTCTCCAGTGAGACAAAATGGCTGTCCAGCATTCCGCCTTTTATAGGCTGACCCTCAGGAGTCCAGAAGGGACCAGAAGGTTCTGGAACGCCCTATACTACTCTATGGGACTGGTTCTGGGTTTGGCAGTTAGGGCAGTTGGTAGCCACCATTTTGTGACTCCAACTATTCCTGTCAGAACAGGCCTCTGGGCCTGAGGTGAAAAACTATGAGGGGGGAAAGAACACCTATCTCCTTGACCAACACCTAAAAAAACTAGTGGACACAAAAATTAATAAAGGTATGAGGGGCAAAAAGGGGACAAAATAAATAATGAATTGGAGGGACTACGCAAAAAGCCAGACAGGTCTAACACCTTCTCTCTACGAAACTGGTAAGAAAACCATTATCTATATTATAGTGTATTTGACTTCTTTGCATCAGGTTTAATTGAGAGGCAGTGCACAGCGATATTTATTGTTGTGTCAAAGGGAGTGGAATTCGGTAACTTAAGTCATCTTTAATTTTACACTCAAAAAGTGTGGTACTTGAAAAGGGGGACGCTATTGTTTAAAACTAATTAGAAAGACCAATTAGTAATTGGGAATAGTTTTAATAGTTTGGCATGTGGGTTCAGGTATGGAATTTCGGCAAAGTATTACGCTAACAAGATTGTTAAATAACTCACTATCCCCCTAAAGACTTTATTGTTCAAAACTCAAGAGGTCCAGAGTTTTTTTGAGTGTGTTCTCTCTACAAAAACCATGTGAAAACTGATATGGACTTGGATTCTTCCTTGGACCACTCTCCCTTTCTAGAAACAGAATTGACTTCTGTTGGTTCAGTGGGAATAGTGACGTGTATTTTAGTGTTACGCGGTCACAGCCTGTGACAGAAACCGTTGTGAATATGTACGTCCTTCTTTTAAACTTGCATTAGACACAGTATAAGATGGGCTGTTACAAAGTGCATGAGAGACTTAGGTTCAAGATAAAAGAAAGTGCTTCCAAAGTATAGATCTGGGTAATATGCAGACTGTACCTAGTGCAAACATTTTTTGTAACTGTCCATTAAAAGCACGAGCTCCACAGCTCATCACATCACCTGACAAGACCTCTTAAAAAGAACACTCTTCAGTGACTCCATCAATTAATACCGGCTTCCAAGCAGCCTTCACATTGGCAGATTAACCAAATGCACACATTTACATTTCTTTCGAGCAGCAGACACCCTGGCAGGAAGGCGTGTCTCTTCTTCAGCTGTCTGCCTTTCATTGGCTTCACAGCACAGGAGGCTCCTCCCCTCCGCTTCAGCTCAGGCATTACAAAGGCCAGAATTAACCGCCCCGGGAAGGTTGACTTTAACATAAATTAGGGGAATGTTTTTGTCAAATAAAAAAAGTATAGGCATGTGGTGCTTCTAAGATCCCGCCCACTTCGACCTCTGGGTCTCTCCGATAACCAGGGTCCACCCATCTGTATCCACGGTACTCCACCCTCGACCTACATCATTGGCTACCTCACCTAGAGGTGTCTGTACTGTAAAGTGTCCGCTCGACAATGAATCCCTGAGTACCACTAATGTACCCACCCTCAAACCTTTTTGTTGGGTAAATCTACTCAACTCAGTGGTATAACAATAGCCCCCACAGCCCCTCCTCTGCGGGGAGCCCCTGAGCTCCAGGGGTTCCCCTCCAGCACGGCACGCGGTTGGGCTCATGAGCTCCTGACTGGGTACGTAGCATGGGTTGGGGGGGCCCTCCATGAACTTTCCACAGGGCACCCTCAAGTATCGTAACAGCACTGACTACTAGGGCCTAGTGCCCCTCCTCCAAACTTTTCTTGGGTAACTCTACTGTAGCTAGAGTGGGCCTACTGTACTCAGTGGCGTAACTATTGGACCCACAGCCCCTAAGGTGAGGCCCCCCCCCGCACTGTGCATGGGTGGGCCTGAGAGAACCTGACAGTGGGGGGCGCATCCATGAACTTTGCAAGGGGGTCCCCTCAAGTGTTGTCACCCCACTGACTCGACCAGAGCCTGGTTCCCATCCTCCAAACTTGTCTTGGGTAACTTTACTGTAGCCGGAGTGCACGTACTCTACTACGAACTAATGCCTGGGAATATCCTCCTCGGGTTGAGGCCACAACTTAACAGGGAGAGCCCAGTCAAAGGTCTGGCTTGGTTCTAAGAGCCCAGGCAGGACAAAAGCCCCGAGAATGTGTGGCACATAAACTATGCAACAAAAAACATATTAAATATGATAAAGACTCACGCTCAAAAAAGTGCATTTCTTTAACATACAGAAGCGTTTCATCTTAGTACATCAGAGTATATCACTGCATTGAGGCATTTATTGCAGTTTTTAAAGACAAACTTAAAAACATTCCTGTCCACCCCATTCCCTGTTGTGACAATACGATTAGTGAATTAAGAGTCAACTCAGTTGTCATGTGCACCCTGTATATGGCCTGGATTCTCACGTAGAGCAACATTAAAGTTAGGACTCCTGGTTTTATGGTATTTCTTTTTTGACATTTCTGTCTGTATTTATCCATATTTATTTTTTGCTACTTTTATCTGCATTTATATATATTTATTGTGGGTTTTTTGAAAAATGAAGCTGAAATTAGTATATTTCCACATTTATTTTAACTGATAAATGGGTACTCCTGCTCGAATGCCTGCCAGATGTCAATGCTATGAACAAGCGCAGAAGATAAATCAAGGCACTTATATAAAAATATGCAAATTTCAGTATCGACATATCTACTGCTGTTTAAGCCTCTTTACTAAAAATATTTTCTTTTTTCGCCCTCTTTCCTATCAATCCACACATCTATTGGCCTTGCAGTCATGGCAGACCACTCGAAAAGCAACCCAAGTTCTGGTTTTATCCACATTTAAAAATAAATCAAGACGAAAATAAATGTTTTTCTGTCTCTATTAATCTGTAAAAATCAGTAAAAATGGAAAACAGGGAGGCTTCATTTTAGTCTATTTAAATCAGACACAAGAGAGACGCATGTATGGCATAAAGTCTGAACTCATATTTTAAAGAGCTCTCTAAGGCAAAAAGAAGCCTGGTGAAATAAAACACGCCTAAGATTACACAGCTTGGTCAAGCGGGGAAGCTGTGATGAGTATCTAGTTCCCTCTCTCGTTTTCAATCAAAGGTCACGATTTCATCTTTAATTCTTTGTGCATTTGGTTAGAGCGAGGGTGGCAGGTAAAAGCCACAATAAAGCTCGGCTCGTTTTGGGCTCGAGGGTCCGAGAGGTCCTCGAGCTGATTCAGAGCCTGGCACCTGGCTGGAGCCCCCAGTGGCTTGCCCACCAATAGTGTCAAGGGGCATCGCAACTGAGCCCAGGGACGGGTACCCCATCCTTTGTCCAGAGGTAGGCCTACTGTACCCATTGGTGTCCATACTGTACAGAGAACCTGTTGTTTTCTGTCCTGGGGTACCCAGACTCTACCCAGGGTTCTCCCTCATGAACCAAAGGGCATCACATTTAAACTCGTGGCCAGTGGTGTTCCTATTGCACGTTAGTTATTAATGTACACATATACATGCCAAGAGCATCTGGGGATTAACTACCCTTTACTCTTTTGTTCTGCTTGTATATCCATGAATGCACATTGCTAAAGCTCGACTGCTCCCGATTCACCACTCACCCGAATTAATTATTTCTGTTTCTGTGCCTGACGGACTGCAGCACTCCCACCGGACCGCCCACCTCGGAACTCCTCGGCGCTCGACGCTCGGCTTCCGGTTGACCGAGCAGGCGCATTGCCAGGAACGAACGCCTTGAACGCCTGCTGAATCACCGGCCGCCGCAACCGCCGCCTGTCACACCCTCTGCCGCAGCTACGAATCGGCAACAAAACCCCCATTAGTACCAAGCGGCAAATACTGAATTGTACAGTAGGGTACAGAGGGGGCGTGGCGCGGCGCCCGCACCCCCCACCGGGGGGCCCACAGACCTTGGTCCCGGTGCGCCGACTGAGGCTAAGCACAGCAAGCGCCAAGGGAAGTGTCATTAACGTGGGGAAGAGAGTGGACAAATTAAATTGATTTCGAATCAGCCCCTTAAGAGCACACAATCAAGAGGAAGTTGGTGGCTGAAGAAAAGACTGAAGAAACGATTCAAATGACCAGAAGAGGAGAACTCTGATATTGAAGTTGCTGAGGTGCCTGGATTTCGTATGGTGAGGTGAGGAGGGAGTGTGGGCTCACAGAAACAGAGGTAAGTGAAAGAGGCAATTCTTCTTAAAACCTGAATATTTTGCCCTATATTAAATAATTAAGGGAAGCTATCCGGGGGAGAGGGTAGCTGCTCATACATAAGCCTTCCAGTGCAATAAAGAAGAATACGCAGTAAAGAAGAATTTGGAGAACAAATGGCCTTAGGGAAGACAAAAACACGTAAGGCCCTGAAAAACCCTAAAAAAGCAGGAAACAAATCCGGAATGGTGGATGTGACCAATGCATCAAAAAGCCTGGAGAACGTAAATAAAGACATGGCAACACCAACCGGCAGCAGAGTAATGACTAATGGAGTAACTTCACCCCCGAGATCAACTCCTCTGCCAGCACCCGCATCCTCTAGGTCAGCTGGCGCAAATGGGGGGTCGGCGGTATCAAAAACCATTAAGGATTTTATTGGGAAACATTTTAAAGGGAGAGAGTCAGTATGTAAGGAGACAAGTGTATCAGAGACCCCGCAAACCATCGAAGACTCGGCAGACTCTAGCTTGGAACCCCTGAACCAGTCAGACTTCAACATTGCTGAGATTCCACTGGAACCTCGACTGTCCTCCTCACCAAGGATGTGGCAGTCTCCATTCACCCAGGTCACGGGAGCAGAGGTGGTGAACGAGGATAAAATAGACAGGAGTAACCACTTGGGTGAAGAGAACCCTGCGGAGCGGGAAAATAGTTTCAATGGACAACAAAGACTAAAGAGCCCAACTATTATTGGTCTAAATGCTACAGATGTGCCCTTATGCAATTTGGAGGTGACTGGATCTACCAGCTTATCCATGCTTGAGGTTATGTTAATGCTCCAAAAGACCTTGCAGGGCATTTTAGAAGTTTCAGTCTTAACCCCTTAAGTGCGGGGAACGTTCAGCGGTCGTCGCGTGCACTACCTCGCTAGTGCTGCGCACGTTCGCTGAACGTTCCATTCCCGTTAGCGCAATCGAACGTCCGCACTGGGGCGGAATTTTCGGCGCGCTTAACGGGTTAAATAACGACATTATAAAAAGACAAGGTGACCAATACAAGGTTATAATCGGTGAATTGGTACAGATCAAAAACTTGATGCCTGCCTTAGTAAGACCAGTAGAAGACCAGGTAGAGATTATAGTGGATAGTGGGGATGTAGTGAGAAGGGAGAGTAGTCATTCAGAGGAGGCACCCACAGAATATATATCCTATCGCCCAATGATAATAAAAAGGTATGGGGGAAAGAGATATAGAAAGCAAATAACAACAAAGCAAAGGAGGGGAAAAAAGGCCCCAGATAACTGCAACCCCGGAAAGCATCAGGAGTTAGGGAGGGGGGCCTCCCCAGTCCAGAAGATAAAGGATAAGAAACTAAGGCAAGGAATTAAGAAACTAAACTTTGCTGAAACAGGAGCAAGTAGCACTAGTTCAGACGATCCAAGCAGGAGGATAATAAGGAATAGGTTGGGAAAGGGTGAAAAGGCTACCAGGAGGACCCAACCGGGGGTAAAGGAGAGTGTAGCAGTAGGTTGGGGGATGGACACTCCAGTAGATGGGGGACCTACAATCCTAAGCCAGATGAAGGGGGTTAGAGCCAGAGACAAAGAAGAAGTAAGCAGGCATAATAGGGGAGAGATGTCGGATGGAATACTACAACACCGACAGCCAGAACTCCCAACAGATAACTGGGTGTTCGTAGAGCCATTAGGACAGGAAAAGGGGGGGAAAAGAAAAAGGAAATTAAACCCTTTAAATCGTTCACAGCTCCTAACATCTTTTGCAATGTGTCCCAGCCTAAGATATGTCAGTACTGCAGATTTAAAAGAAGTTGGGTTTATGGCGAATAGTAAGGGGGAGGAAATAACCAAGGTTTTACTCCACTCAGCCCTAATAAAAGATGCAATAGAAAAGGCAGAGTCCGAGATGCTTTGGGAAGGAATCAGAATAGTAAAAAGGGAAGAGGTGTTACTGAATAAGACAGGGAACTCTTTCCTTAGGAACCATGCAGCACTAGATGAAAGACAAATAAAGATGATTAGCCTGGGGAGAGGCAAGAAAGATGCCCTTGAAGTTACGATAAAACCAAAAGATCAGAGGTGGGACGTGGAAGATGTCCTTGCTGGGAATAGATATAGAGATCTGGCCTACATGAATGGTGAGGAAGACAGCTATATGAGTAACATTGATTAGGAAGATGGGTCGTTGCACAGCCTTGCCATTCTGTCCTGGAATGTAAATGGATACAATAGAATAAAGTCACAGGAAGATTTCAAAAACATCTTGAAGAAAAATGATATTGTATGCCTCCAGGAAACTTGGCTGTGCGACGAAACCCCTGTTACGGAAGGCTTCACCCATCACGTAAAACCAGCAAAAAAGAACCAATCAGGTAGACCCTCCGGTGGCCAGATGACGCTGATCTCAACTAGGATAGCCAAAGATTTGGAACCTCTCAAACTCAAGTGCAAATGGGCGTTGGGTAGTAGAGTGTGTACCGTAAATAATATGCTGGGGGGTGAAAACTTATGCATTATAAATGTGTACATTCAGAAAGGGAAATCAAACGAATATAAGACTGATCTAGAATGTTTAAAATCAGACCTGGAGTACCTATGTGATTGCTATCCAAGGGATGTGCTATTGATATTGGGGGACTTCAATCATAGATTAAATCCTATTAAAACGGACCCCTGGTTGAGGGATATGCTGGGAGTATATAAAATAGAGCTCGCACTTTTTCCCCGCTGTGAGATTTCAAATCAAGACGATGAGCTTGGGCAATTGCTGGGGGCCATAGGGATGGTCTGCGTAAATGGAAGGAAGGATGCAGACCGGCCCGCGAATCGTACCTTTAAGATAGGACAACAAATGTGCCCAATAGATTATGCATTCATTCAGACGTGGAACTTCTATCTAATTAAACAATTTGAAATCCTTAGGCTTGAGGGTAGTGATCACTACCCTCTACAGGTAGAACTCCAGGTACGCAGTTCCCCTCATAGACAAAAAGTGCTTCCAGTAGAGGTGGAATACCCTAAACGACTAACCACGAGAATTACCGATGAATATATAAAAAAACTGAGTGCACACCAGTTGTCCGTGAATTTAGATAGCCTAGCACCAGCGGAGGGCATAATATGGTATGAGGACACAATAAGGGATATGGTGGAATGCCTCAGGACAAAATTAAAACTCGGTAACCGAAAAGTAGTAAATAATGTGAAACCATACCCCAGTAGCAGCTCTCATTGGTTCGATGATGAATGTCGGAAGGTCAAGGCCAGCATCAGAAAACAGGAGAGACACCTAAGAGCATGTTATAGTGATGAAGCGGTAAATGAACTTAAGAAACTAAAAATAAAATATAAGGTCACTATTAGAGATAAAAAAAGGACATTTAAGGACAAATGTTGGGGGAATTTACTTGAGACAATTGAAGAAAAGAATGTGAGAGGCTTTTGGAAGTTAATTCAGGAATGTACGGGCAAAGCCTCAGGAACCCTACACTGCTCGGTGCCAGAGGTCAAGTGGGTGACATATCTGAAAGAAATCTATGGTACATGGCCAGATAGGGAGGGAACAACGACCAAGGATTGGCCTAGAATAAGGGAAGAAATTAAAGCATACTTCTCCCCAGATGCCATTAGAGGTATAATAAAAAGACTAAATCTAACACGGGCTGCTGGACCTGATAATCTACCTGCAATTATAATAAAAACGAATATAGATTGGTGGGCGGAGTTTTTTTCTAATATGTTTCAAGAGATCCTAAATTCAGGCAAGTTCCCAGATAATTGGAAAGGGGCAATTGTCAGGCCAATACATAAGAAAGGTGATGTAAACTCCCCAAAAAATTATCGCCTAATAAACCTATTAGATATAGGCGAAAAGGTCTTTTCAAAAGTAATTTTGGGTATACTAAAGGACTGGGTGGACAACAAACAAATAGTACCGCCAGAACAAGGAGGGTTCAAAGAAGGCCACTCAACTGTTGACCACTGTTTTGCCCTTTGGTCCATTGCACGGAAGTCAATCGATCGGGGGGAAAATTATTCGCCTGTTTCGTGGATTTCCGTGCAGCTTTCGATCTGGTGGACCGGGATCAGCTGTGGTCATCATTGGTTGGTTATGAAATACAGGGTGACCTGCTTGCACTAATCCAAGAACTGCATACAGAAAACTGGGCACAGATAATCCTGGATAAGGAGGGAGGATTGACAAAGAGAATTCCAATTGGGAACGGACTAAGGCAGGGTTGTGTACTTGCCCCCCTATTATTCTCCCTGTTCTTAGCAGACCTGCCCCAAAAGTTGAGAGAGGTTAGAGGGGCTAACCCAAAACTGGGAGGAAACCAGATATCATGCCTTCTCTATGCTGATGATCTGGTAATTATGGATCAGACGGAGATTGGGCTCCAGAGAAAATTAAATCGATTCAAAGAATACTGTACCACCAAAAAACTAGTAGTAAATATGGAGAAAACAAAAATTGTCTGTTTTGGCAGGAAGAAAACAAAGTTCTCTTGGTACCTGGGCACAGTATTACTCGAGAGGGTAGCGGACTATAGATATCTGGGGATGTGGTTCTCTGGTACCCTGAAATGGCATACTCATGTACAAGCACTAAAAATGAGGGCATTGGCGTCCGTGAAAGGTTTAAAAAGATTTAACAATACATACGGAGAAATGTCAGACAGACCGGTCTTGAAAGCCTATCAAGCAATGGTGCCCCCTCAATTCCTGTATGGAGCCGAAGTTATTTACTTAAGCTGTAAGACCTCCTGGGATAGAGAGGAGGGAAATATATTAAAAAGCCTATTTGGACTGCCCAAATCTTCTATGGTACAAGCGGCCAGACTTGAGTTGGGAACTACCTCGTGGGCGATAACCGCCTGTATGGCCCTTGTACGATTCTGGCAGCGATTGGGAACTGATGAGCTCCTCAAAATCTCTCAGTGGGCCAAAGTGGAAATTACAAGGAGCGACCTACCCTGGGCAAAAGAGGCTAGAGCATCAATAAGGAATGCATACAGGGTGCTCGATCTGAAGGTCTGCCCGCTACTAGATCATATAATAATAGGTAAGAGAGAACTAAGGCTCCAAGGCACCGAGATGTCCCGGACTTATGACCGGGAGTACCTCACACAAAAAATCTCGGTAGCCCACATGACATCTGCCTGGGAGCTTGACCAGCACTTTCCATATGTGGACCGGCTACCAAGTCATAACTTAAGGCGGGAAGTCCTAAAAATGAGAATCGGAATAAACCCATGTTACGCGAATAATGGAGCCCGAAATCAAATGATAAGTTGTAACGGGTTCTGCACTTGCACTTTAGGCACTACCTGTAATATTATACACATTTTATTAGATTGTATGTGGTTTTTAGATTTGCGGAAGGAGATTTTATGTCCGATTTTTAAAAATTATAATATTACAAATAGGATGCAAGCCGCAAAATTGTTGATGGAAATGGAGAACTTAGACATAGCCTGTGCCTTGGGGAAATATATGAAAAAAGTTAAGGTATTCCTCAGTTGTACAGAGTAAGATCTAATAATATAGGTCCCTGACATCAAATATGTGAAACAATTAGTTTTTAAAATAGCGCTGTATGATTAAGAAGAGGATGTATAGATGTGAATTAAGTGTTTTTTAAATTAATTGTGATAACATCTCGATTTTAAAAATGATAGTTATGTATATGTATATTAAGATGTAATATGTTGATTGATACCGCCGTGCTATGTATTTCTGTTGCTATTACTTTCCCTGTTTAGTAAGACAAGATGCAAATTGTACTTTTATGGTTGTAACAAACCAAATAAAGTTTGTTTTGACTGACTGACTGACTGCTCCCTATCAGGGTGGCCTGGGATTCACTGCCCAGAGACTCCACACAATGCCCAGGCCTCTCCTGTGCCCAGAAGCCTCCATGGTGGAGCCTGGTTCACCCATCCGGTGCCCAGGGGGGGTCTGCTTTACTGAGGGCCCTCCTTAGTATACCCAGAGTCTTCCATCTGTACCCTGGACCAGCTCTGTGCACCCCCCCACCTTCTCAGTGCAGCCCCCATTGTTCAAGTGCAGCCACAACCTACATGCCTATGCAACGCAGCCCTTCTGATGTTTGTTGTCATATTTGGGGTTTATCTCCTGTAACCCAGCACCAGTGCTCGCCTGCTGTCGTATGCTCTGTGGTTTCCCTCCCACTCTCGAGACTTCTGACATGCTATTTTTAGATCCGGCTAGGGAGAGCTGAAGCTTCCTCTTGCCAGGCCTTCTGACAACATGAAATAAATCAGTAAATATTACACTAGACAGTGAGCGAAATAATATAAGCAACATCATTAGTTGCCATGGTGACAGCTGACTTGTCGGATGCTGAACATGTGGCGCCCCTTGGAGTGTGAGCCTGCGCCGCAGGCACTGAGACAAAACTGTGAAATGTTGACACAGGATTGATCAGCTGCACAGTGGCTCGGGGGATCCTTTCCTTAACCCACATGAAAACCGACACCACAGGCGTGACGTCTGGAAAGCAGCTGCTGGCTGCAGGACTAAAGCAGAAGGTTTGCACCCTTCAACACAAGCAAGTGCCTGTTGTAAGGAAATGCCTCCTTTGCATGGTCACCCCAGGTTTTTGGACTGAGGCTGCTGGTTTTTCGACTCCGAGAGCCCACTGAGGCCTGCTAATCAGACTTCAGAGCCCGTGCCCTGACCCTGTAACATGTATGTCGAATTGGCTTATACCAGATGGGCCTAAGCGAACTTACTTGTAAGCCTGGAGTATATGGTACCCATGGTACCAAGGGCATACAACTTAGAGGGTTACTGTAGATGGCTGGCTTAGGATATGATGCCCAATTCACTATTCCAGAGAACCCTTATGGTGATGTTAGTGGTCTGAGACAACCATAGAAAGCTCTCTAAGTGGTCGCTGTGGAGAGCAGCCTTCGTGCGTAGCCCATCGGGAGTGTAAAGCAGCTTGTTTTGCTAGATCTAATCATGTAGTGTACATTAAATGGAAAAGAACCATACAGGGTATTTATAAAAATAGGTACTTTTATTATACACACACACTAACACATTGGTATAGCTCTTACCCAGAGATATCATCACAAATACACACAATACTTCCATTGTAAACAGGTAAGTAAGCACAAAATACGGGGTTCTCCAGGGTGAGACCAAACCATATACTAAGAAAGTGGAATGCGAACTGCGACCAAAGTCGAAACTTGGACCAGGAGACTCAGAAGAGCCGAGTACCCAGGAACTCCACAGAGGCTGTGTGCAGAGTGGAAACCCAGCTGTGCACTCAATAGACGTCAACGGGAAAGTTGCTGTTGCAGTTTTGAAGAAGAAGAACCTTTCCCAGTAGACCCTGAAGAAACCCCGAGTCAGACAGACGATTGGAGAGTCACCCCACCCGTTGATACCCCAGGAACCAGGATACCTACACCAGGGAAGCTGGGTGCATAGGTGCGAAGTGATATCGGAAACCACCACAGGCCACAACGGATGTCTTCAGTAAAGATTCCGCTGGCAAAGACTGTGCAAGAGTCCAGTGGAATCAAAGGGTGGATTGGTGAAGAGACAACCTGCAAGCAGATGGAACAGAGTCTATGCCACTCTGCGGTGACCACAAGGCACGGAAGAGCAATGACCACAGATGACGGACGATGCAGGAGTGATGACGGTGACCTTGTCACTGCAGCTGTAGAGACCAGGCAAAGCAGAGGAAACCAGGAGCCGTTCACGAGCTGTCCCACGTCAGTAGTCGAGAGCTAGGGGGTCAGTATCCGGCAGGAGCACCAACAAGCCTTGGCAGCAGCAACAGACGTGGAAAATAATGAAGGAGCAACGTAGGGACTCAGCAAGTGCAAGAGAGACAGATCAGGCCCTGAGCAAGTAGGGAAGTCCATTGAAGGAAGAGAAGACCCTCTAGAAGGCTCACAGGGCAAATGAGTCGCAAGAGGACCTCAAGCAGCTCACCAAAGATGAAGGCCCACAGTGCAGAGGATGCAGTGTGGATGAAGATCTTGGCAGGAAGAGATGCTGGAGGCTTGAGCTTCTTGTAGCCTGAAGATCTCTGGAGTGCAGAGCTAACAAGCCTTGGCAACAGCAAGTTAACACGCTGAAGTTAGAGTTTAAACATTGCTGTCTGCCCACAGAGTATACAGTGCACCTTGCCTGCCTCTACTTCTTTCAAAGTCCTGAATAAAAGAGATTTATTTAACATTTGTTTTTCAAAGAAATGCTTAATGTGAGTCTTACCTAGCATAGTTAGATTTTTCTACGGCCTACAAATATTGTACTCTTCATAAAACATCTGCCTGCTCTCCCTACTGTCTTCCCAAGCAGAAACATTTGGTTTTTAAAGCAGCAACTGTCCCTTTAACAGAATCCAGTCCATCTTTTGTGCTTACTGTGCCACCTCGGATATGAACTAGCCATATGCAAATCAGCCTTGATCCTGCTCCAATAGGAACAGTCCAGACTAAAATGCCCAACCAAGGGTCCTCTGATTGGGAATTCAAGTGACCCCAGACCAGTTTGAGCCTACTTTGGCCTCATCAGTAGGGTGCAGCCTGAGTCCTAAGGTACAGTGAGCACTGAGCCCAAGTCTAGCAATACCGGATGCATTTAGGGAGTCACACGAAGGAAACCAACAAGTGATGGGTGGAATGCTTGATTTAATCTCATTCACTGGTCATTGTTCTGGGCCAGAATCCAGTCCATTGTTTTTTCCCACCATGCAAGGAAAATAAACATGGTGTGGATGCAGCCCAGAGAAATTGCCTGTGACTGAGCTTAATTCAAGGAATCCACCCATCACTTTGTTGTTTTCCACCATAAGTACAAAGGTTCCATCCCAAACAGTATTCCCATTCGCAAATCAGTCAATGTGTAAATTATAAATCCATGATTTGTGAACAGGAGCGACACGTCTGGCCCTGCGTTATAAAGGGTCTGCTCCCTGGATATCGAATCGATAATACTGATGGGACACATTATCAAGGACAGAATATCGAAAATAAAATATTGACAGGTAAGTAAGTCTAGATTTTTTTTGCCTAACTCCACATATATGTATCTACAAGGCACATACATCTTCAGGGTACATAGATATGGAGTTAGAAACAGTACATCTCTACTTCCCTATCTGCATTTATCTTTCAATGATTCTTCCTTCAATATTAGCACGCTACTGTTTGGGTGTGGCTATTGAGTAGTGCAATTGTTTTCATGTGTTTTTTTCTGATCATCTAGGTGAGTGTTTGTTGTGTTTATTGTGTTACAAATTGTTCTTCTGTATGATTCTGTATGATTCTATAGATGTGATCTCGAACTGCAGGTACAACTGCCACATTTTGTCTTAGCGCCAGGATGCCCGTAGGGTGATAGTAGCGCTATACAAAAACACAATACAATACAATACAATACAATGTGTGATGTGAATTTTAAAAAAAGGGTCACTAACTAACTCCATATTTTGGAAATATCAACTTTCCAGCCACCGGCTTTGGGATTTACCACCTCATTGTATTTTCGTTTTGGCTTCGTTTTACTGAACATTTTTGGACTGCCAGACCTGAAAACAACAATTTGTACAAAGAAAGTTTAGGACTCGAAAAGGTATGTTCTTGTGACACGAGGTCTAGTGACAAAGCTGCCAATTACTGCATCATGCGTGGTAGAAACTCTTTTCACATGGCAGACACGTGTATATGCCACAGGACAAGTATGCCTGATAGACCTTGCACCCATGGGAACCTACCTATGATATATCATCTAACAGAAGAGATAGCAGCAGGTGAACCACTCTGCTAGCAGACATAAAACTCTTGACAGGTCTTGTGCCAGTTAACGTTTCATTAGCAGAATAAGGTAGCTTCAGTATGGGATCCTTCATTTGCAAGGGTGCTGCCAAACTATATATCTGGGGGATTGAAAGCACAGCTCCTTGCCACGAGCCTCAAGAGTGAATCCGTGATTTGATAACGTTTCTGGACCCACAACATCTGGACTCATACACACACACACACCCAGACACACACACACCCAATTATTTTAGTACAAGTTGTTAAATGTATAAAAATGAATTGTCAAAATCATTGCAGCTTATTATTCATCAGGTATAAATCAGCAGTGCTGGGGTGCATAGAGGTGATTAGGACTTGTCTGACTTTGCCCTGACTCTATCGCCCTTTCACTTGCATGACTGACATATGACTGGTTCTGATGGATACATCTTACAGCAGATACCCAACAACAGCCCTCCAGTGCTGCAAGGTGGCATCATGGGGCCTCAGCCACCACTCTTCCCACCCCGCATGCGATGACATCAGAGTATATAAGGCACTAAGTGGCACCCTCGATAAGTTCCTGTTTTTAGGCGCCTCATCGACAAGGGTCTGGAGCTCTCTGTGCTTCACCTACAAGATTCCCCAGCTTTCAACAGCAACTGGGTCAAATGTCTCTTCCTGGCATTTATGTGTTTAAAGCCAGTTATAGATGCCCTATGAAGGAGTCCTACTGTAGTGTCTGGCTTCAGAACATGCCTGCTCTTCCTGTGGCTCATGGTCATTGATACTTCTGCTGGCCATCAGAGAGTGGAGGCCAAGATATTCAGTGGGCGAGGCTGAAGTTTATTTTCTGACGAGTAATGGTCTCCCAAGAGGTCTTCCTACAAAAAATACCATGGGAAGGGGAAATCCTATTCTTTCTCAAGTAAACGGTCCTGCTCCTGAGACCATATGGAGACCCAACACCGGTCCCCAACGCCAGGCTCTTCATCACTGTCGGAGCCAACTATGTTAGAAAAAGATGACACTAGAATTACCACCTCGATCAACTGCACCTGGACAAGTTAAGGGCTACCTGCAGGCCATCCTAGAGCTCGTCAGGACGGCTCTGCTACTGTCTCGGCCAATCTTCAATGGGTGGGCCCACTACAGCGGGTTTGGTGTTACCAGCACCTCTTCTGGCAACCACATCTGGCTTCTTGTGCCTACATGCTCCAGCCTTCCTGTTACTTCCAACTAAGCCAGTGCCAAGATGCTTGCAAATGATTCTCTTTCCCCATTGTACCTTCCCCCCGATGCTGCTTTCTGTGTTATGTGCCATTAACAATGTCAACGGTCAGCTGCTCTAAGGACTTCCTAGCGCTTTTCCAAACCTTCATTGCCGTTGCTGCAGGAGCAGCCTTCCTCTGCCAAACCTGCCGGAGACCCTGTGAGAGGAGACGCGAGGCCGCAGCGGAGGTGAGAGGCGCGGCCCGGGGACTGCGAGGGACAGCGTCAGCAACATCAGCTGTTCCCTCTTCCCGCGTGAGCCGCGCCCCCTCCCAGTGCCCCGCCCCCTACAGGCTGTTTAAAACCTCTCGCTCGCCAGAGAGACTTGCTGCTCTAAGGACTTCCTAGCGCTTTTCCAAACCTTCATTGCCGTTGCTGCAGGAGCAGCCTTCCTCTGCCAAACCTGCCGGAGACCCTGTGAGAGGAGACGCGAGGCCGCAGCGGAGGTGAGAGGCGCGGCCCGGGGACTGTGAGGGACAGCGTCAGCAACATCAGCTGTTCCCTCTTCCCGCGTGAGCCGCGCCCCCTCCCAGTGCCCCGCCCCCTACAGGCTGTTTAAAACCTCTCGCTCGCCAGAGAGACTTGCTGCTCTAAGGACTTCCTAGCGCTTTTCCAAACCTTCATTGCCGTTGCTGCAGGAGCAGCCTTCCTCTGCCAAACCTGCCGGAGACCCTGTGAGAGGAGACGCGAGGCCGCAGCGGAGGTGAGAGGCGCGGCCCGGGGACTGCGAGGGACAGCGTCAGCAACATCAGCTGTTCCCTCTTCCCGCGTGAGCCGCGCCCCCTCCCAGTGCCCCGCCCCCTACAGGCTGTTTAAAACCTCTCGCTCGCCAGAGAGACTTGCTGCTCTAAGGACTTCCTAGCGCTTTTCCAAACCTTCATTGCCGTTGCTGCAGGAGCAGCCTTCCTCTGCCAAACCTGCCGGAGACCCTGTGAGAGGAGACGCGAGGCCGCAGCGGAGGTGAGAGGCGCGGCCCGGGGACTGCGAGGGACAGCGTCAGCAACATCAGCTGTTCCCTCTTCCCGCGTGAGCCGCGCCCCCTCCCAGTGCCCCGCCCCTTCCCTACACCTCACTTACTTAAACAGGGCCTATCACGCGCATCGAGGGACGCGCGTGGGCGAAGCCCGGGCCAAGGGCGGGCCCGTTGTTGCCCGTTAGTGCCCGATAGAGACCGGACCGGGCCATCCCTCTTTCATCGACGACCCATCAACAAACAAGCATGCCGCCAAAAACCAGAAGTGCCTCCAAACCCAAATCCAAACATGCACAGGAGGTAGCACAAGTAACTGGCCAAATCGACCTTTTCATATCACGGGTTAACGAAACGATAAACCAAAGCATAGCTTTAATGGAAAAGAGAGTCTCAATGGATCTTATGAGCGCAAATGCCAAGCGCTCATCACTTGGTGCCATAGCGAACGCTGCATCCCCAATTAATCTGACCTCCCAAAACAGCTCACTTCCAGTGCCTCTTCCAATCACAGAACTTAACACCGTCCCTTCAGTAGTCGATCTGTCAGTCACGCATTCTGAGTCGGATCCCTCAATAACATCAGAAGACCTGGAAGCAACCCCCGACCTAGCTGGTTGTCAAACCCAAGGAGATATCCAAACCATCGACAACCTGCCCCAGCATGGCGAGAGGGAAAGGGCAACATCGGAAACTCGATTATCAATCAGTGAAAAAACACAAAGCTCACCCAAGACCCATTCAAACTCCCCATGCTCCAATAGCATTTTGCATATTCCTGACTCCACTCTTCCACATAAGGCAATCTCCAATAATAACACATCTGAGCAATGTAAGACCTGCAGAATCACATCACAAGTGCTCACCACTACCAAAGATCTACTCTACCAATACCTAAAGCCTATCCAGCTGAGCATTAGAAATCTTGAAGCTCAACTGACAATAATATCGGCCACTCTCCTAGACACAAACACTAGGATAGACGTAAAGGGCCAGCGAAACACCTCACACCCACCAAAAAAGCAAAACCAAAAACACATACAGAAAACAGTCAATTCTTCAAACGCAACATCCGCAGCACAGAAGAATCCAAACCCACCGTCTATCACACCTAAACTAAAGGTAAATACGCCTCATCCCCAGCAGGAGAAACCACCACAACAAAAAGCACAGCAGGCAACTACCAAAGGCAAGACCACGGCCCACACCCCATGTCCAGCACAAAACCCAGACTCTAGTAGAATGTCAACGATATGCCTACATACGCTGTTCTGATGCCAATTTCTTTTTTTGTGTTTGCAACATGTAAACAGAATAATAAAGTTTTTAAAAAACGAAGCCAGTGCCCTTCAAAGAGCTGATCTTCATGTCCTGGTTGCCTCCTAGGATGCTGACACCCCTGCGCCTTTGGGTCGATTTCAGCAGTGCCTCCAAAACGTTTGAAGTTGGCTGAGAGTATCTGAGTGGAAGGAAAAGTTTTTGCTTGTTTTGATAAAAAACATTCAGCACAACCCTTCCCAAGGGCACAGAGTTTTACTCAAATTGTGTAACTTTTTAGATCTGGCACCAATGCTCTTGTTCTACCCGACGAAGATTATGGCTGTACAAAGGATGATGAATGAGGAGAGAGGATGTGGGCTAAGCTAGAGCGGTCGACCTCGAAGCTGGGGAACCAGGTTCGAGTCTTGGAAGGGACGCTCAACATCCTGGAAACATCCTGAGATTCTTGGCAACTCGCTTAATCTCACTGTGCCTACCAAAAATGAATGTGTACACTGCCACACAACTGGTGCTATGTAAAGCGCTCTGATACCTTCAGGTCGAGTATGCGCTATATAAAACTCCCCGAAAAAATGATGACTCGGAGACTGACAAGTTCCTCCCCTCTTACAACACAGATGCTGGCCTATTACTGGCCTTACAAAATGCAAGTGGCCACGACACATAAGTGGACAGACATTATTCCTGTGGGCTTCCTTCTAAGGAAGTCTCTTTTTTTGCTTCATTGGTACGAAAAACAGTAATGTCGCGCAGTGCCTGCTGGGAAAATATGTTAATGCCAGGTGGGAGTTGGCAAAATTGAATTTCGCTTTGATCCATCTGGCCCTGTGACTAGATTAAGGGTTTTTTGTGGAAATACATTTGGTGAATTTCAGGGGCTCTCGGCCCAGCCACGCTTCACTTTTTTCTGCCCTGATAAACTAGCTGTTCGAAGCAGGACTTCTTTCCTACAGAAATGGCATCGCTTTGGTACTTATGAACAAGGCGAGAAAAGTATAACATAACGTGTATTTGTAAAGCGCACATTCACCTAAGGGTACCTTGGCGCTGTAAAACAGATGTTTGTTGTTACCCAACTTAATGGTACTCATGTTATCGACCCCTGAAGGATGAAAGGTTGAGTAGACCCTCCGGGCTTTGAACCTGTAACCATGAGGTCAAACAGAGGCCCCTACAGTGGAGTATTAGTTCACTAAACCACCACAAGTATTTATAAGAAGAAAAAGTAACCAACCTTTGGCACCAGTAAATCCAGCAGATTTCTCACTGCTCTCCCTCCTCCCCTGTGAGAAAAGGCCTTAATTAACAAGATCCATAATTTGCAAACAAACTGTGCACTCTGTGTTCCTCTCTTCACACCTTGATAGGGAGTGGAATAAGTATCAAAAACTGACACCAGCGCGCTAGTTTGCAATGTATATACTCTGGTCGTATCAGCAGTGTTGCAGCAGAGGTCTCATGGCACCATCTGGCGGGGCTGGAGAAAGGTCCAGATCCAGCCTGGCATCTGCAGGACATGCATATGGTGAGAAAGCTGTGGGAAAATGAAGTATTCACTTGAAATATTGTTTTGAAAGTCAGTCACTTTGGGCCTGATTTAGATCTTGGTGAACGGGCTACTACTTCACAACGGTAACGGATATCCCATCAGCTGAAATATAAATCCCATAGGATATAATAGGATATACATTTCGACTGACGGGATATCCGTCATCGTTGTAACATGTCTGCAGAGATCTAAATCAGGCCCTAAGTCTTCTGCCACAGCCTTTCCAGAGGGGCTTCTGAAATGACACTGACTATGTTCACCACTAATCTTTGAGGGCCTGATTCACAAAGGGCCTCTGCACTCGTGGTGGAGGCCCCGCAGTTGTAGGGAAGTCTCCCCACTCGGGGCGAAATCTGCCCAATGAGTCGTGGGCGAGTCTCCGCACTCGGGCGGAATCTCCACAATGAGTCGTGGGCGAGTCTCCGCACTCGGGGAAGAATCTCCACAATGAGTCGTGGGCGAGTCTCGGCACTCGGGCGGAATCTCCACAATGAGTCGTGGGCGAGTCTCCGCACTCGGGCGGAATCTCCACAATGAGTCGTGGGCGAGTCTCCGCACTCGGGCCGAATCTCCACAATGAGTCGTGGGTGAGTCTCCGCACTCTAAGAAGAATCTCCAAATGAGTCGTGGGCGAGTTTCCGCACTCTGGACGGGATCTCCATAATGAGTCGTGGGCGAGTCTCCCCACTCAGGCAGAATCTCCACAATGAGTCGTGGGCGAGTCTCCGCACTCAGGACGGAATCTCTACAAAAAGTTGTGAGCGAGTCTCCGCACTCGGGGTGGAATCGCCACAAAAAGTCATGGGCGAGTCTCCGCACTCGGGTGGAATCTCCGCAATGAGTCGTGGCAGAGTCTCGGCACTCGGGGTGGAATCTCGACAATGAGTCGTGGGCGAGTCTCCGCACTCGGGCGGAATCTCCACAATGAGTCGTGAGCACGTCTCTGCACTCGGGCGGAATCTCCACAATGAGTTGTGGGCGAGTCTCCGCACTCGGGGAAGAATCTCCACAATACGTCGTGGGCGAGTCTCCGCACTCGGGACGGAATCTCCATAATGAGTCGTGGGGGAGTCTCCGCACTCGGGCGGAATCTCCACAATGAGTCATGGGCGAGTATCCGCACCCGGGCAGAATCTCCACAATAAGTTGTGGGCGAGTCTCCACACTCGGGCAGGATCTCCACAATGAGAAATCTCATTGCAGAGCTTCTGCCCGAGTGTGGAGACTCCCCCATGACTGCGGGCCTTCACCACGAGTGCGGGGCTTTCATCACGAGTGCGGAGACCCTTTGCGAATCAGGCCCTAGTCACTAGTATGACAAATGACTGACTCTGAACCAGCTCTTAAGGGGCAAATCTTTCATATGATTAAGAAGATCTCAGCACGACTGACTATCATACATGAGTTAACTCAGAGCCCCCTATTCCAAGTCTACTCACTAGTATGTACTGGAAAGTGATTTAAAGTGACAAACGCACAGATCTCTCACTCTGACCTCGAGTATACTACAGCCTCAAGACAATTGATTTTTTTTTAATGTGGGGTTTTACATTTTAGTGAGGTGCATTCAAGCATGCTGCATTGAAAAAATTATTTCAAAGTTTTAAGTCCAAAGATGTAAGTCAAAAGCATGTTTATCCCGATTTCTATTCAAACTCCCTTGGATAACCCCCTCCCTATCCTCCTGTCATCCTTCTCATAGATGCATTACATTATTTCCCTACGCCCCTACCTCCCCAATCCCTCGGTTCCCTCCCAAGTCATTCACAGTTCTTCCCCACCTCACACCCAGCCAACAAACTATCGGAAAGTCCAAACAGGCAAGCTGCCCCTGACTGAATTTCAAGCTAAAAGCGCCGAGACGCTCTTTGGAGCAGCTGAGCGCTCTACAAAACAAATAGTAACATAACATAACATAACATAAAAGCCACCTATCATCCCTGGGCTCTTCACTTGAGCCTCAGGGGAAGGCTGACGTTGAAATACTTTAAACCTTATTTAAAGATATGATGTAACTATCCGAATATGCCCAGCCGTTTATGTGTGAAGTGAGAATATCCAGCCATTCCTGAGAGAAGTGAGTATGTCCAGCCATTCAGAGATGAAGTGAGTATGTCCAGCCATTCAGAGATGAAGTGAGTATGTCCAGCCATTCATGAGAGAAGTGAGTATGTGCATCCATTCATGGGAGGAATGAATATGTCCAGCCATTCATGGGAAGAGTGAGTATGTCCAGCCATTCATGAGAGACGCGAGTATGTTCCGCCATTCATGGGAGGAGTGAGTATGTCCAGCCATCCATGAGAAACGCAAGTATGTCCAGCCATTCATGAGAGACGCAAGTATGTTCCGCCATTCATGGGAGGAGTGAGTATGTCCAGCCATCCATGAGAAACGCAAGTATGTCCAGACATTCATGAGAGACGCAAGTATGTTCCGCCATTCATGGGAAGAGTGAGTATGTCCAGCCATTCATGAGAGACGCGAGTATGTTCCGCCATTCATGGGAGGAGTGAGTATGTCCAGCCATCCATGAGAAACGCAAGTATGTCCAGCCATTCATGAGAGACGCAAGTGTGTTCAGCCATTCATGGGAGAAGTGAGTATGTGCATCCATTCATGAGAGAATTGAGGATGTGCATCCATTCATGGGAGAAGTGAGTATGTCCAGCCATTCATGAGAGACGCGAGTATGTTCCGCCATTCATGGGAGAAGTGAGTATGTGCATCTATTCATGAGAGAAGTGAGTATGTGCATCCATTCATGGGAGAAGTGAGTATGTCCAGCCATTCATGAGAGACGCAAGTATGTTCAGCCATTCATGGGAGAAGTGAGTATGTGCATCCATCCATGAGAGAATTGAGGATGTCGATTGTAGGAGAGTAGGGTCTGCTATCCTATGGTCACCCCAATTTTTGCTTTTTGCTTCACTGGTTTTCGACTTACTGAGGCTGTGGGCCTGCCAATCAGACCCCCAGCCTGCTGTTCTCTCTCTAAATTTATAATACATGTGCTATAGGTACATACCACAATTGGAAATGGACTCCTTGTCAGCCCCTGTACCATGCACTATAGGTACTCAGGGCATAGGTGCCACCAAGGCCTACCAGGGGCTGAAGCATAGCTTTTGCCACCCCTGGCTGGTTCTTAAATTGACACAACTGGCTGATCACTCAGCTGGGGCAAGTGGGTGTAATCACCCCTTGCTTAGATATAGTATACCTATATCTAAACCTATATCTGGACACATATATAGCCTGTGAGCCACTCCTATGGAAGGCCTCATCAATCCTGGAGGCAGAGTGCGTGGTTTTATGTGAGATGGAGCTCTGGCATGAGCTGAGCCTGTCTGCAGCTGTCGGGAACAACTCCCTAAGCTGATCCGGGATAATGCCATACCATATACTCTTAAGCGCCTTATAATCCTCGCGGTTATATAGCAACTTTGGTTTGGCTTTATCAAAACATGTCGTGTAAGGTGTCATACGAATTGGAATACTACCCCCTCGCCAGTTCTGGCGACGGGGGTAGCATTCCACCCTTCTAGAGGGATAAGACATGTTACTTTACTGAAACGCGGTTGATTTAAAATGAGCCTCAGATCCACAAAATGGATGCCCCTGCCACAGACACGGGTCTGGCCTCCTGCTGCTGACCGAAACTCAGCATATGGTGGCCTGGACAAAGGGTTTCCTGTCGCAGGGCGGTGTCAAACCACCCCAGACAGGAGATAGTGGATTGTAGTAGGGAGGTTTCAAAGAAACCAGACACTGCCTGGGGAGCACAAGGCTGCCCCTTGCATAATCCGGCCAAACCGGTTCTGGGGCCTCCCAGCCCCTGTCCCAGCGCGGCCAGGATCAAAGGAAAGGGGTGTAACCACCCCCTTCCTGGGTCCCACCCATAGGAGGGGACCTAGCAGGATGTCCAACCCCCCAGATTCGAATAAGAGGGGGAGCGGTGCCAATGCAACTCAGATCATCCTGAAGAAACATAAGAAACGAATTCTGGACCCTTCGACTTTCTACACGACGTGAGAAGACTGAAGAATCTCCCTTGTGGTCAAGGAGTGACCACCCTGTGCAAACAGGTACCATCCAGCCCTCGACCCTTGCTTTGTTGCAGTCCCCGCCGGGACTCGAGCAACAGAGATTGACGAGATCAAGCTTGCCTGCCTTCTCCCTGCCCGATCCACAGTCCCTGCAGAGCTGAGACCAGTGGAGGCGACCGGAAGCGTGGGGCACGCCATCTTGAAAAGGCCACGAGACGCTGATCGTGCAGCCCACGAGTGATCCTCGAAGCTGTGCACCGGGGTTTGAGAAGCCCCAACCCCGAGCTCCACTTGCACCAAAGCTCACCCCTCCACACTTGACGAGTGCTGCGTGGGGCCCTTCTGCTTGTGTGCGCTCGACGCGTTGGCCCGGTCACTTGCCAGCTGGCTTGTGGCCCCTGTGCCGACGAAACTTGAAATACGACTTGCTTTTCTGGTTGCTCCAGATCTGCGCCAGCTCCTGTGAAAAGGAGCCCCCACTCTGACCCTCCTGGTTCGAGTGATAAGCAATCTCCCGGTTCTGCGTGGATTGCTTTTGCCAAGTGCTGTTTGCTGCAATCTTGAAGCCGACGGTGCTGACGGCGAGAGCCTACGTGGGACAGATCGTGACCTGCTCCTGGACGTCGCAGATGCCCCAGAGCCCACGTGACAGCGGAGAGAAGCCTATCGACAACCACCTGATTGCGCCCGACATTGCCTGGTTCCGTCCTGGTTCCACCCTGGTCACTGCTGAGTGACCCAGACTCTGTCCCCTCTGCTTTCAGGTACTTTTCAACTTCGATCCACCCTTGGATCGCACCGGACACTTCTGCTTCACAGCGCCTGCAGCTGCAACAGCTTCAAGCACCAAGAACCTGCGTGACAGAACCCGACGCCACTTCGACCCTGTGCACCCACGGCCTGTGGGTGAGGTAACTTTGCAACGCCGGTGTTCTTACACTGGTACACACCTCTAGGGTCTGTGTCTAAAGTTTTGTTCCTCTAGGTTCAGCGGAAGTATCTTTTAATTCACTTTATCCAACTTTTACGCACCATTGACTTTGCATTGGTGCGAGCCGCACTTTCCGTGCTGCAACCGTCTCCTGTGGGCTACTCCCGACTTCAGCATTGCTAGTCCAGACTGCTCCCAGCGAATCTCTAGGCCCTAGGCCTAACCATTGTTCGATAAGTGTTCCTTATACCACTTTTTTAGTATATGGTTTGAGTGGCCACCCGCCCTCATCCATAATTGTGCAACTTTATATGTTTCACTGTGCTTTTGATTTAACGCTTGTGCCCCTTTCCTCATAAAGAGTACTGGGGAGTAATTTAGAAATAAATACATATATTTTTACAATATATACTTGTGTGGTGTCCTTTCATTTGATTACAGGATTGTATGTGGTAAAACAGCTCGCTTAACACGACCTCTCAAGTTTAGCCTTTAAGGCTGCTTAGTCCATGCTACCACTAGGATAGCTTGTCTAACAAGGTTGACTTACAACCTGACATCTTTGGGGTTTGTTTGGACTGATACCCAGTGGTTCCAGAATTGGAAACACTACATATCAGGCCAACTTCTCACATTGGTGGGCAGCGGTGCGGATTTGAGCTTGCTGTTTGTTTTACCATTGCAATCTTTATCAAATTGAAAGATCACATCAAGTACCTCTAGGTACGTATAAATCAAAAGCTTAGCATATTAAGTTCTACTGAACTTAGTAGTTGTAGATTAAAGGGATTAGCACACCCTGACTACAACTCACTAGCAAGGTACAGTAGGAAAACACTTAGTGTAGGTAAGTGCATCACTTACACCTCACTAGCAGTCATGTCTGATACAGATAGAGCCTCCGGCTCTGCTCCTGTAGTAGTTGATCCTATAGGGACAACATCCAGATATGACAACCTTAGCCACAAAGACCTGAGTGCCTTGTGCACAGCCAGGGGGCTAAAAAAGGGCAGAGGCCCTACCATTCCTTCCCTAGTAGCACTCCTAGAAAAGGATTACTTAGATAAGGTGAGTCAGGCTCCCTTAGAAACAGGTAAAGGGATAAACTCCCCTGAGAATGAGGATCTTCCTGAAGATGTAGTAGAGGAGGAGGAAGAGGAAGAGGAAGGCTCTGATTTAGAAGAGCCTGAAGATCAGGATCAGAGGGGAAACCAGGTACAGGTGGCCAGGCTTAACCAGGCCAATCTAGACCTACATGAGAATGGAGGGGGCCAGCACCACTCCAGATCTCATAACCAAATTCGCCCAGGTAACAGGAGGGTGAGATCTCCATCAGGGGACTCTCATCTTTCTAGTGCCTCAAGAGAATCTCAAAGAGGGATGACTCCCTCCCAGAGAAAAGAGCATAGGGCCAGGATGAGGGCTGTCCAACTCCAAATAGAAAGGGAAGAGGTAGCCTTGGCTCAAGCTAAACTTGCTTTAGCAAGAGAAAGAAAATTGTGTGGCTTAGATGCCACTGGTGGCAGCAAAGTTCCTAAAGAAAAAGACAGGGCCTATGACAATAGAAACCTGACAAAAATTGTGCCCCCTACAAGGAAGGGGATGATATCCACAAATGGATGACTGCTCTTGAGAGGGCCTGCATGGTACAGCAGGTCCCTGAGGATCAGTGGGCAGCAATTTTATGGTACTCCTTTTCTGAGAAAGGGAGGGACAGGCTCCTCACTGTTAGACCTGAGGATGCCAAAAACTACTCTGTTCTGAAGAGTGCTCTTATTGAAGGGTTTGGCCTAACCACTGAGCAATACAGGTTGTTGTTCAGAGATACCCAAAAAGCACAGACTCAGGACTGGACTGATTTTGTAGATTGTGCCACTAAGGCTCTGGAGGGTTGGCTGCAGGGAAGTAAAGTTTCAGACTATACAGGATTATACAATCTTATGATGAGAGAGCAGATCCTTAATAACTGTCAGAACCAGCTGTTGCATCAATACCTTGTTGACTCTGATTTGACCTCTCCCCAAGAATTGGGAAAGAAGGCAGACAAATGGGTCAGAACAAGGATTAAGCAGAAAAACCAGAACCAAGGTGACCAGAAGAAAACAGACCAGAAGGGTGGGAATCAGAAAGATAAAGAAAAGGACCAGAAGTCTTCAGGCCCCCAAACTAGCAATAAGGAGGGGGGTTCCCAAAATGGAAACAAGAAAAAGAAGAATGATGGCCCAAAGAAACCTTGGTGTAATACCTGCAAATCAGTTTCACACTGGGGCAGTGAATGCACTAAGAAAAATCCAGTCCCCACCACTGCAGCTCCTAAAGCACCTGCACCCCCTAGTACAGTTAGCAGTGGTGGTACACAGCCAAAGGGTTTAGTAGGGTTGACCCTGGGTACTGAGGTGGAATCTGGCCTAGTCAGAATCCCCACACAGGCAGTTCTCCTATATGATGTGGACTTATCTTTGACCACTGCAGTAAGCCCCAGTAACCTGGGCAAATATAGGCAGACTCCCTTAATCAATGAGAAACTGGCTCAGGCCTACAGGGACACTTGTGCCAGTGTCACTATGGTGACACCTGACTTTGTGGACCCTGGTCAGATTGTACTAGGTGAAAGTTACCTAGTGACCAATGCAAGCAACTCCACTACTTCACATAGTGTGGCTGTTGTGAACTTCTCCTGGGGAGGGGTAGATGGCCTAAAGAAAGTTGTTGTGAGTGCAGACCTCCCAGTAGACTGTCTGTTAGGCAATGATCTTGAAAGCTCAGTTTGGTCAGAAGTGGAGTACAGGACTCATGCAGAAATGCTAGGGATTTCAGCTCATGTCCTTGCAGTGACAAGGTCTCAGGCTAAGAAGTGCCTTCCTGAACCAGTGGTGGATCTTGAAACAATAGACCAACCACAACCCAAGAGAAGGAGCAAGAGGGTTAAGGCTGTGCCTTCCCACTTGCCCCAGGTTGAGGATCAAGTTTCACAGGAAACTGATTCTGCAGTCCAAGAGGAGACTGTCTCAGATGAGCTTGAACCTGAACAGGTTGAGTTTCTGGGGACAGGGGGACCCTCAAGGGCAGACCTGGGGCAGGCCCAATTAGATTGCCCTTCACTTGAACCCCTCAGACAGCAAGCTGCTGCTGAGGCTGCAGGGAATGCTCAAGGTACCCATAAGGTGTATTGGGATGAAGGACTCCTTTATTCAGAGGCTAGAGACCCCAAGCCTGGCACAACCAGGAGGTTGGTCATACCTTTGAAGTTTAGGGGCTTCCTTCTTACCTTGGCCCATGATATTCCCCTTGCAGGACACTTAGGCCAGAATAAGACTTGGGACAGGCTTGTTCCACACTTTCACTGGCCTCACATGTCAGAAAATGTCAAGGAGTTTTGTCGCTCCTGTGTCACTTGCCAAGCCAGTGGTAAGTCAGGTGGCACAACAAAGGCCCCCCTGATACCACTACCTGTGGTGGGGGTACCCTTTGAAAGAGTTGGAATAGACATTGTGGGTCCCATGGATCCTCAAACAGCATCTGGGCACAGATTTATACTGGTGGTAGTGGATCATGCCACCAGGTACCCAGAGGCAATTCCCCTGAGGACCACCACAGCTCCTGTGGTGGCAAAAGCCCTCATTGCAGTTTTCTCAAGAGTGGGCTTTCCAAAGGAGGTTCTTTCAGACAGAGGTACCAACTTCATGTCTGGATACTTAAAAGCAATGTGGAAAGAGTGTGGAGTAAACTACAAGTTTACCACACCCTACCATCCACAGTGCAATGGGCTTGTGGAAAGGTTCAACAAGACCCTAAAGGGAATGATAAAAGGTTTACCAGAGAAGCTTAGGCGGAAATGGGACATCCTTTTACCCTGCTTGCTCTTTGCTTACAGAGAGGTCCCACAGAAGGGGGTTGGCTACAGCCCTTTTGAACTTTTGTTTGGCCACCCTGTGAGGGGTCCATTGAGTTTGGTGAAGGAAGGATGGGAGTTACCTCTCAAAAAGCCTAAACTAGACATTGTGGACTATGTACTTGGTCTCCGCTCCAGGATGGCTGAATACATGGAGAGAGCATCCAAAAACCTTGAGGCCAGTCAAGAATTACAGAAAGCTTGGCATGACCAAAAGGCTGTTCTGGTTGAGTTCCAGCCAGGGCAGAAGGTGTGGGTGTTGGACCCAGTGGGGCCAGCAGCTCTCCAGGACAAATGGACTGGACCCTACCCTATCATTGAAAAGAAGGGAGAAGTCACCTACATGGTTGACTTTGGCACCCCTAGGAGCCCCCACAGGGTGCTCCATGTAAACAGATTGAAAGCATTTGTTGACAGGGAGGACATGAGTCTCCTCATGGCCACAAATGGGGAACAGGAGGAAGAGAGTGACCCTCTCCCAGACCTGCTTTCCCAGAACCCTGATGATGGTTCAGTTGATGGAGTAGCCTTGGCAGGCAGCCTCACTGAGCAGCAACAGGTGGACTGCAGACAGGTGTTGCAGGCCCACAGACATATGTTTTCTCTCACACCCAGCCAGACTAATTGGTGCACCCATGAGGTGGACACTGGTGACAGTCTGCCTGTGAAGAATAAGATCTACAGGCAACCTGACCATGTCAGGGATTGTATAAAGGCTGAGGTGCAAAAGATGTTGGAGCTTGGAGTGATTGAGCCATCAGAGAGCCCATGGGCTAGCCCAGTGGTCCTTGTGCCAAAACCTCATACCAAAGATGGGAAGAGAGAAATGAGGTTTTGTGTGGACTACAGAGGTCTCAATGCTGTCACTAGGACAGATGCTCATCCCATTCCAAGAGCAGATGAGCTCATTGATAAATTGGCTTCTGCCAAGTTTCTGAGCACATTTGATTTGACAGCTGGCTACTGGCAAATCAGACTAGCTGAAGAGTCAAAAGCCAAAACAGCATTCTCTACCCCTAGTGGACATTATCAATTTGTGGTAATGCCCTTTGGTTTGAAGAATGCACCTGCCACCTTCCAAAGGTTGGTGAATCAAGTCCTTGCTGGGTTGGATGACTTTTGTGCAGCATATCTAGATGATATTGCTGTCTTTAGCTCCACCTGGGAGGATCACCTGATCCACCTGAAGAAGGTTCTGGAGGCCCTGCAAAAGGCAGGCCTGAATATCAAGGCTACTAAGTGCCAGATAGGGCAGAGCAAGGTTGTGTACTTGGGCCACCTAGTAGGTGGGGGTCAAGTACAACCACTGGAGAGCAAGATCCAGACCATACAGGACTGGGCTCCTCCAACTACCCAGACACAAGTCAGAGCCTTCTTGGGCCTGACTGGGTATTACAGAAAATTTGTAAAGAATTATGGGTCCATTGTGACACCATTGAATGACTTGACATCCAAGAAGATGCCCAAAAAGGTTCAGTGGACAGTTAGCTGTCAAAAGGCATTTGATGACCTGAAGAAGGCCATGTGCTCTGCACCTATCCTGAAGAGTCCTGACTACTCCAAACAGTTCATTGTACAGACAGATGCTTCTGAGTTGGGGGTGGGAGCTGTGCTTTCACAACTTAATCAAGATGGTCAAGACCAGCCCATTGCTTTTATTAGCAGAAGGCTGACCCCCAGGGAGAAACGTTGGTCAGCTATTGAGAGGGAGGCCTTTGCTGTGGTTTGGGCCCTGAAGAAGTTGAGGCCATACTTGTTTGGTACTCACTTCCTAATTCAGACAGACCATAAGCCCCTCTTGTGGCTAAATCAGATGAAGGGTGAAAATCCCAAACTGCTCAGGTGGTCCATTTCCCTACAGGGGATGGACTTTACAGTGGAGCACCGCCCAGGGACTGACCATGGTAATGCAGATGGTCTCTCCAGGTACTTCCACTTAGAACATGAAGACTTATCTGGTCAAGGTTAAGTTTAATGTCCCTGCGTTTGGGGGGGGGGGTTATGTAGGAGAGTAGGGTCTGCTATCCTAGGGTCACCCCAATTTTTGCTTTTTGCTTCACTGGTTTTCGACTTACTGAGGCTGTGGGCCTGCCAATCAGACCCCCAGCCTGCTGTTCTCTCTCTAAATTTATAATACATGTGCTATAGGTACATACCACAATTGGAAATGGACTCCTTGTCAGCCCCTGTACCATGCACTATAGGTGCTCAGGGCATAGGTGCCACCAAGGCCTACCAGGGGCTGAAGCATAGCTTTTGCCACCCCTGGCTGGTTCTTAAATTGACACAACTGGCTGATCACTCAGCTGGGGCAAGTGGGTGTAATCACCCCTTGCTTAGATATAGTATACCTATATCTAAACCTATATCTGGACACATATATAGCCTGTGAGCCACTCCTATGGAAGGCCTCATCAATCCTGGAGGCAGAGTGCGTGGTTTTATGTGAGATGGAGCTCTGGCATGAGCTGAGCCTGTCTGCAGCTGTCGGGAACAACTCCCTAAGCTGATCCGGGATAATGCCATACCATATACTCTTAAGCGCCTTATAATCCTCGCGGTTATATAGCAACTTTGGTTTGGCTTTATCAAAACATGTCGTGTAAGGTGTCATACGAATTGGAATACTACCCCCTCGCCAGTTCTGGCGACGGGGGTAGCATTCCACCCTTCTAGAGGGATAAGACATGTTACTTTACTGAAACGCGGTTGATTTAAAATGAGCCTCAGATCCACAAAATTGATGCCCCTGCCACAGACACGGGTCTGGCCTCCTGCTGCTGACCGAAACTCAGCATATGGTGGCCTGGACAAAGGGTTTCCTGTCGCAGGGCGGTGTCAAACCACCCCAGACAGGAGATAGTGGATTGTAGTAGGGAGGTTTCAAAGAAACCAGACACTGCCTGGGGAGCACAAGGCTGCCCCTTGCATAATCCGGCCAAACCGGTTCTGGGGCCTCCCAGCCCCTGTCCCAGCGCGGCCAGGATCAAAGGAAAGGGGTGTAACCACCCCCTTCCTGGGTCCCACCCATAGGAGGGGACCTAGCAGGATGTCCAACCCCCCAGATTCGAATAAGAGGGGGAGCAGTGCCAATGCAACTCAGATCATCCTGAAGAAACATAAGAAACGAATTCTGGACCCTTCGACTTTCTACACGACGTGAGAAGACTGAAGAATCTCCCTTGTGGTCAAGGAGTGACCAACCTGTGCAAACAGGTACCATCCAGCCCTCGACCCTTGCTTTGTTGCAGTCCCCGCCGGGACTCGAGCAACAGAGATCGACGAGATCAAGCTTGCCTGCCTTCTCCCTGCCCGATCCACAGTCCCTGCAGAGCTGAGACCAGTGGAGGCGACCGGAAGCGTGGGGCACGCCATCTTGAAAAGGCCACGAGACGCTGACCGTGCAGCCCACGAGTGATCCTCGAAGCTGTGCACCGGGGTTTGAGAAGCCCCAACCCCGAGCTCCACTTGCACCAAAGCTCACCCCTCCACACTCGACGAGTGCTGCGTGGGGCCCTTCTGCTTGTGTGCGCTTGACGCGTTGGCCCGGTCACTTGCCAGCTGGCTTGTGGCCCCTGTGCCGACGAAACTTGAAATACGACTTGCTTTTCTGGTTGCTCCAGATCTGCGCCAGCTCCTGTGAAAAGGAGCCCCCACTCTGACCCTCCTGGTTCGAGTGATAAGCAATCTCCCGGTTCTGCGTGGATTGCTTTTGCCAAGTGCTGTTTGCTGCAATCTTGAAGCCGACGGTGCTGACGGCGAGAGCCTACGTGGGACAGATCGTGACCTGCTCCTGGACTTCGCAGATGCCCCAGAGCCCACGTGACAGCGGAGAGAAGCCTATCGACAACCACCTGATTGTGCCCGACATTGCCTGGTTCCGTCCTGGTTCCACCCTGGTCACTGCTGAGTGACCCAGACTCTGTCCCCTCTGCTTTCAGGTACTTTTCAACTTCGATCCACCCTTGGATCGCACCGGACACTTCTGCTTCACAGCGCCTGCAGCTGCAACAGCTTCAAGCACCAAGAACCTGCGTGACAGAACCCGACGCCACTTCGACCCTGTGCACCCACGGCCTGTGGGTGAGGTAACTTTGCAACGCCGGTGTTCTTACACTGGTACACACCTCTAGGGTCTGTGTCTAAAGTTTTGTTCCTCTAGGTTCAGCGGAAGTATCTTTTAATTCACTTTATCCAACTTTTACGCACCATTGACTTTGCATTGGTGCGAGCCGCACTTTCCGTGCTGCACCCGTCTCCTGTGGGCTACTCCCGACTTCAGCATTGCTAGTCCAGACTGCTCCCAGCGAATCTCTAGGCCCTAGGCCTAACCATTGTTCGATAAGTGTTCCTTATACCACTTTTTTAGTATATGGTTTGAGTGGCCACCCGCCCTCATCCATAATTGTGCAACTTTATATGTTTCACTGTGCTTTTGATTTAACGCTTGTGCCCCTTTCCTCATAAAGAGTACTGGGGAGTAATTTAGAAATAAATACATATATTTTTACAATATATACTTGTGTGGTGTCCTTTCATTTGATTACAGGATTGTATGTGGTAAAACAGCTCGCTTAACACGACCTCTCAAGTTTAGCCTTTAAGGCTGCTTAGTCCATGCTACCACTAGGATAGCTTGTCTAACAAGGTTGACTTACAACCTGACATCTTTGGGGTTTGTTTGGACTGATACCCAGTGGTTCCAGAATTGGAAACACTACATATCAGGCCAACTTCTCACATCGATCCATTCATGGGAGAAGTGAGTATGTCCAGCCATTCATGAGAGACGCGAGTATGTTCCGCCATTCATGGGAGAAGTGAGTATGTGCATCTATTCATGAGAGAAGTGAGTATGTGCATCCATTCATGGGAGAAGTGAGTATGTCCAGCCATTCATGAGAGACGCGAGTATGTTCAGCCATTCATGGGAGAAGTGAGTATGTGCATCCATTCATGAGAGAAGTGAGTATGTCCAGCCATTCATGAGAGACGCGAGTATGTCCAGCCATTCATGAGAGACGCGAGTATGTCCAGCCATTCATGAGAGAAGTGAGTATGTGCATCCATTCATGAGAGAAGTGAGTATGTGCATCCATTCATCAGAGAAGTGAGTATGTCCAGCCATTCATGAGAAACGCGAGTATGTCCAGCCATTCATGAGAGAAGTGAGTATGTCCAGCCATTCATGGGAGAAGTGAGTCTGTGCATCCATTCAGGAGAGTAGTGAGTATGTGCATCCATTCATGAGAGACGTGAGTATGTGCATCCATTCATGAGAGAGGTGAGCATGTGCATCCATTCATGAGACAAGTGAGTATGTGCATCCATTCATGAGAGACGCAAGTATGTCCAGCCATTCATGAGAGACGCGAGTATGTTTAGCCATTCATGGGAGGAGTGAGTATGTCCAGCCATTCATGAGAGATGCAAGTATGTTCAGCCATTCATTGGAGGAGTGAGTATGTCCAGCCATTCATGAGAGATGTGAGTATGTCCAGCCATTCATGAGAGACGCGAGTATGTTCAGCCATGCATGGGAGAAGTGAGTATGTGCATCTATTCATGAGAGAAGTGAGTATGTGCATCCATTCATCAGAGAAGTGAGTATGTCCAGCCATTCATGAGAAACGCGAGTATGTCCAGCCATTCATGAGAGAAGTGAGTATATGCATCCATTCATGAGAGAAGTTAGTATGTCCAGCCATTCATGGAAGAAGTGAGTCTGTGCATCCATTCATGAGAGTAAGGAGTATGTGCATCCATTCATGAGAGAAGTGAATATGTGCATCCATTTATGAGAGAGGTGAGTATGTGCATCCATTCATGAGACAAGTGCGTATGTGCATCCATTCATGAGAGACGCAAGTATGTCCAGCCATTCATGAGAGATGCGAGTATGTTCAGCCATTCATGGGAGGAGTGAGTATGTCCAGCCATTCTTGAGAGACGCGAGTATGTCCAGCCATTCATGAGAGACGCGAGTATGTTCCGCCATTCATGGGAGGAGTGAGTATGTCCAGCCATTCATGAGAGATGCGAGTATGTCCAGCCATTCATGAGAGACGCGAGTATGTTCAGCCATTCATGGGAGAAGTGAGTATGTGCATCCATTCATGAGAGAAGTGAGTATGTGCATCCATTCATGAGAGAAGTGAGTATGTCCAGCCATTCATGAGAGACGCGAGTATGTCCAGCCATTCATGAGAGACGCGAGTATGATCAGCCATTCATGGGAGGAGTGAGTATGTCCAGCCATTCATGAGAGACGCGAGTATGTCCAGCCATTCATGAATTGAATTGAATTGAATTGAATTGAAAGGATTCTTGTATAGCGCATGGCTACCCGGAGGCATCCCAGCGCTTGCAGCTACGGAAAGAGGGGGGTGAAGAGGGACAGGGTCAGGTATCATTATTTTGTAGGGAAGAGCCAGGTTTTTAATTTCTTATGGAGGGAAAGATAGTTGGGCTCCTGTCGAAGAGGGAGGGGCATGGAGTTCCACAACCTTGAAAAGTTGTAGGAGAAGAGGCGACCACCCGTACGAGCCTTATTGATTCTGCTGATTTGTGCCAGGTTAAGCTCATTGGAATGGAGATTTCTGGGGGTTCTGTGTGGCTTAATCAGATTGGCAAGAATGGGGGGGCCTTTACCCTGAAGATTTTTATGGGCTATGCAGAGGGCCTTGAAGTGTACCCGTTCCTGTATGGGTAACCAGTGGAGGAATTTCAACGCTGGTTTGGCTGAGGAGCGGTGGTTAGTGCTCGTCAGCAGTCTAGCGGCGGCATTTTGTACCACCTGTAATTTCTGAATTACAGAGACTGGGGCTCCCAGGTAGAGCGCATTCCCGTAGTCCAGCCTCGACAAGATCATGGTTTGGACCAGGATTTTTTTAGCTCTGTCGGGCAGTTGAGGGAGGATTTTACGGATGGATTTGAGCAAGCAGAAGTAGGTGGCCGCAGTTTTTCTGGCTTGTACTTTGAAGGTAAGATCGTTGTCTAGCCAAAAACCCAAACTTTTGATCACGCTTTTGGGAGTTGGGCTAGCGCCCATAGAGGATGGCCATAGCGTGGGAGAGTTGAAAGATGCATTCCTGCCTAATAACATCAATTCGGTCTTTTGCTTATTGAGTTTTAGCTGGGACAAGCCCATCCACTTTGATACCTCCTCCAGGCAGTCACTCAGACTCGTGTGGGATAATTCTGCCTGATTCAGAGAGACCACAAGCTGAGTGTCGTCACTGTAGCTGACCAATTCAATTCCGTAGGGGGCCACTATCTTAGCTAAAGGGGACATGTACACATTAAAAAGTGTGGGGCTAAGGGAGGAGCCCTGCGGCACCCCACACTGCAGAGGTAATGGCGCAGAGTGGCAGTCTCCTTCAAATACTTTAAAATATCTCTCAGAGAGGAAGGATTCCAGCCATGAAAGAGCTCTTCCCGAGACTCCGATTTCGTTTAGGCGGGCTAGAAGGATACGGTGACTTACCGTATCAAAGGCGGCGCTGAGGTCTAGGAGGATGATGGCCACATTGCCACCTGTGTCCAGGATCCTCCTAGACTCCTCCACCACCTTAAGGAGTGCCGTCTCCGTCCCTTGTCCCGGGCGGAAGCCTGTTTGGGAGGGATGGAGTAAATTGGAGGCCTCCAGGAATGAGGACAGTTGCTGGTTAATGAATTTTTCTGCCAATTTACTAATGCCCGGAAGAAGGGAGATGGGACGGTAGTTGGATAGGTCTCCAGGGTCCAGGTTAGGTTTTTTCAATAGCGGTTTAACCATGGCCATTTTCCAGTCCCGTGGGACAGTTCCTGTTTCGATCGAGGTGTTAATCAGGTTAATAACTGGTGCTTCCATGATAGGCTGGACTAGCTTGAGGGTGTTGATTGGGACGGGGTCAAGGGGAGAGCCACTTTTGATTGAATTAAGAAGGCGGGGAATGCTTCCTTGGTGAGAGGGGCAAAGGAGGAAAGTTCGGGAATGGAGCCTTGATAGGGGGGTTTGGGTAGCGGCGGAGGATCAGAGGTGGTGATGGGTGGGAGGGCCAGGAGAATATTTTGAATTTTATTATAAAAGAAGAGTGCCAATTCTTCACAGCGAGGACCAGTGAGGGTATGTTCAGCCATTCATGGGAGGAGTGAGTATGTGCATTCATTCATGAGAGAAGTGAGTATGTGCATCCATTCATGAGAGAAGTGAGTATGTCCAGCCATTCATGGGAGAAGTGAGTATGTGCATCCATTCATGAGAGAAGTGAGTATGTTCAGCCATTCAGAGATGAAGTGAGTATGTTCAGCCATTCATGGCAGAAGTGAGTATGTGCATCCATTCATGAGAGAAGTGAGTATGTTCAGCCATTCAGAGATGAAGTGAGTATGTTCAACCATTCATGAGAGGAGTGCATACTGGGGGATTTTAACCTCAGGGATGATGGGAATTCAGGGTCTCATCTCGCAGATTCAATACATAACTGTGAGAGTATTAACCAGACCCTCCAGGATTTCGCGATTTGCAAAATAATCGCGAAATCGGCACTTTTGTAAAAAGGCCGCGCTTTTCACAAAAGTGGCTGCGAAATCAGGTGTTGCAAGCTCCTCGGGGGTCTGATTAGTCTTAATCGGCGTCAACTGTTAACACCTCTCAGACAGAGAGCCTCCAGGTCACATCAGAGACAGAGCGCTGTGAAAGGAAGACCCGCCGGAGTCACCGGGAGCAGGAAGGATTTACATGTTGTTATGTTTAACTGTTCTTAAATGGCACGTGGCAGTGTGGCACAGTATGGGGCCCCTCCTGACCTTTTAAAAGTCTAGTTGGATGCTGCTTTCATTATATTCCGAGAAGATAAAGTGGCGTTTTTCTAGGAAGGGTTTTTTTTGCTTCTTGCCTTGTGTCTGTTTTCATTGTGGCAGTGTTTACAGAAATCTGTGTTTAGCAGCGCAGTGATTTAAAGCACCGAAAGCTTGGTGTGTGCACTGAGATGAAGATACTCCCTTCCTTTTGGCAGAGGACGTGTTGTTGCCCAGTGGAGTGCTTCTGCCTCTGTTACGATCTTGAAAGTTTATGGCCCCAACATTTCAAGTTAGCAAAGTATGGACCTTAATTATGTTTAGTTAAGTATTATTAGGGATTGTTCATTTTTCACTTTTCTGCAGGTGTACTTTCAATTGTGGTTGCGTTTTGGACATTTTACTCTTTCGGTACGGAATTATTTGAAGGACTGGTGAGTTCTCATAGCAATTATCTCTCGCAGAATAATGTATGATTTTGTTGACCCGTTGACCTCCTTTACAACTTTATATAATTTTAATCAGTTTTCCTTCGTGTTTCCTTTCATACAGTGTCTATCTCCATTGCCTTAAATCAGTCTGCTCTCATGCTTTCTACATGTTCACCGGCTTTTTTCCGGCACAGTTATTACGAATAATAGGCATCTGGGATATTTCTACATATGTCAGACATTATAGACAATTTAACCCCACCGAAGTGCCGTATGTCATTATAGTTCCCTTCAAGAGTGGCGATCTTGTTGGTGAGTCTTTTTTTCAGCTTTGAATAACTGTATTTAGTCTGCCCTCTCATATTTTGTCCTGTTTATGTTCACAGGCATTCTGCCGGTGTCCCGCAATCCATTACAGTGGGCATTTGGAACATTACCACACATCTCTATGAAGTGAATTATATCCACTAGGTAACTTATTAGCCAGCAGCTCGCTTATGCAAGGCCACTCTTAGTGTTTCTGAACACACAAGTGCACTTGGCACAACATGGGCGTGGTCCCTTTACTGCTGATTGTCTCTTTCAATCGTAATCTGTATTATGGTTGGGCTACTCCTCCTTATCAGTGTATAAGAGCTTTATTTAACTCCATTTGTTTCCATCTCCACAAGGCCCTCCTACTATCACTAGGATTGCCACTAGTGTTCACTCCCTATCATACTTGGTGATCCCAGCTTAGATAGAGTCTTTCACTATTTTACGGTGCATTGAACCCACTGCAGTTGCCGATCAGGAGCTGAAGAGCACTGAGATAGGGTAAAGGTGCCAATGAGGTGCAGCGCTGTGCTGTGATGCATGGCTATGCGTCAATCTGCCTCGGTTCTGGTGAAACCCTGAGATCAGCCGGGAGAAGTATACTCTGACTCCAGTCAAGGGTCCAGGACCTTGACAACACCTCTTTGGGGGGTGGGGGGGGGGGGGGGGGGGGCAGGACTCAGTCCCACAGACGCAGCAAGATGACCAGCAACCCTCTGCTATTGATTGTGCTTGGCTAAACCTATGCTCAAAAATATACCAAAAAGGAGAATATGGCAAGCAAACCCTCTCAGACACTTTAAACATGCCTATTTCAAAGTGGAATACTCTGCTAAAACAGCGCCATTGATTTATGGCTGAAAAGGTATGGATAGGAGTGAAATAAAGTGCCGCAATAATGCCGCTAAATTTCCATTTTTGTGCCGCTAAATTTCTATTTTTGTGCCGCTAAATTTGCAAATCTATGCCGCAATATCCTGGGGGGTCTGATTAACCTGCACCAACTTGTGCATCAGCCAACTCACCAGGGAGGACATACTCTGGATTTCCTGTTTGCAAACTATAGGGAGACAGAGGTGATTGAGGTATTACATCAACATTGGACTGATCATTTTCTAATTCATTTTAAGATCAGACTGCCTAGTCCAGCCAATAGTAGTAATAAGGCAACAACGTATCAGAACGGTAAAGAATGGACCAAATTACTGAGAAATAGAACATACCCGACCTTCCCAGTACAGAATCTCTTTGCTCCAACCAACTCGCACAAAGGAAAATTATCAAAACAATTGTAATCATATAAATAGCACACTAGACCAGGTTAGTCCCATTAAAAAATTGAAGAATAGGAAGAAACCCTCGGCCCCTTGGTACAGCGAGGAGCTAAGATTATTGCGGAAAGATCGCAAAGAAGCGCAGAGGAAATGGAGGAGGTCATATGCAGAAGCGGATAAAAGAGAACTAAAACTGTTACAGGCCTTGTATAAGGAATCCATCTCCAATTCCAAAGCAGAATATTATGCAAAAACTATTGCACAAGCACCTAATAGTACAAGAATACTATTTGGTAGGATAAAGGACTTAGCCAACCTGCTTGTATGGGCAATAAGGTAATTGCAACACAGAAACTTTGTGTTGATATTTCCGCTCATTTTGAGGATAAAATTAAAAAGATGGTTGGGGGCTTGACTGTAGATAACAACAGTGGTCTGGAGGAGAAAAAGGGGCCTTCTGAGACATCCGCTGTGGAGCAACAAATAGAGACACTGTCTGGCTGCCAGTCGAGGGCCTTAGAGTGTTTTCAAACTCTGACTGAGGACACATTTAATGGCCTTGCCCATGGTGTGTCCTCAGGCTCCCCTCTAGACCCTCACCCACATGGGATTTGGAAAGAGTTTCAGCTGGAACTATTCCCGTGGCTGCGACAGATTTGCTGTCTGTCACTGGAAAGTGGAACTGTCCCTGAAGCCTGGAAACTGGCAGTGGTTACTCCACTACTTAAGAAGCCATCTCTGGACCCTACAAGCCCTTTGAGCTTTAGACCAATATCTCTTCTACCTTACCCAGTAAAAATTCTGGAGAGGGCTGTTAGTAAATCCTTGTCCTTATTTTTAGAGGAAAACCATCTACTTGACAAGGATTAATTCGGATTCCGACCAGGACACAGAACTGAGACGGCTTTGAGGACTGTGTTGGGCAACTTGAGAATGTGTGCCGACAATGGTAATTCATCTGTACTAGTACTGCTAGACTTGTCAGCCGCATTTGACACAGTGAACCATAAGACACTGCTTGAGAGACTAGAGAACATAGGAGTAAGAGGGCAGGCGCTGAAGTGGCTGCAATCATATTTGATAGGCAGACAACAGGCAGTGACTATGCCTCCGTTTACATCCTCCAAGACTATTGTGTGCCATGGGGTGCCTCAGGGCTCAGCAATAAGCCCCATTCTTTTCAACGTCTATCTGCAGACCCTGATTCCCATTATTAAATCTTTTGGAATAGATACGGTCAACTATGCAGATGACACACAATTGGTGTTCTCTATGGAAGGTAATCAAGCAGTGTCGTTAGATACGTTCCAGGAGTGCACGCGACAGACTTCCAACTGGCTCAGGACAAACTCCCTACAATTTAATGGTGGAAAAACGGAGGTTATACACTGCGCCACGGCTAAAGTGCTGCGGCCTCTGCCATCTGAGTTTAGCTTTACCCCAATGGATGCACCACTGGTTCCAGTGTAATCTGGGAGTTCTAATGGACGACAATCTCTAAATGGAGTCACAAGCTAACAAGATAATCAGCACCTGCTTCTTCTTGTTAAGAGCCTTGCAACAGATTCTCCCACTATTACCTAGTGCGACAAGACCTTTAGTAGTGAAGGGTATTATTTTAAGTAGGCTGGACTACTGCAACTCGTAATTTTTAGGAGCATCGCACTCAGTGCTACTGAAATTGCAGAGGATCCAGTCTATAGCAGCCAAATTGTCCTTGAATAGGCAGTGTAGGTCTTCATCAAGGGCAGCACTAAAGGATCTTCATTGGCTGCCCGTTAAGGAGAGAATGCTGTTCAAATCTCTCTGTACTGAGTTTCAAGCAGTTCATGGTCTAGGCCCAACAGCCATGCAGGAGAAATTCACCTGGTATAAGCCGGGGCGAAATCTCCGTTCCTCCAATGCATGCCTGGTAACTTTTGCCAGGTTTAAGAAGTCTAGGGTGGGCGAAAGAACATTTAGGATAGTCGTATCACGAATGTGGAACACTCTCCCTCTGCATATTAGACAGACCAAGCTGTTACTCCCATTCAGAAAAAGTCTAAAGACATGGCTCTTCCTGAGGGATGAGTAATTTGAGCTCCTGGAAATTGCATACAGGATATCTGTTTTGCCTAGTGTTATCAGAGCAAGGTGCAGCGTCAGGATACCCGCAGGGTGACAGCCGCGCTATATAAGTCCATATACAATAAAATACAATACAATATGTTCAGCCAATCATGTGAGCCGTATGTTCAGCCATTCATGGGACACATGAGTATGTTCAGCCATTCTTGGGAGAAGTTTATCCAGCCATTCAAGGGAGAAGTTTATATGTTCAGCCAATCATGCGAGAAGTATGTTCAGCACATGAGTATATCCAGCCAATCATGGCAGACGCGAGTATGTCCAGCCAATTGCCACATGAGTATGTGCAGCCAATCATGGGAGATGCGAGTATGTCCAGCCATTCAGAGATGCAGTGAGTATGTTCAGGAATTCAAAGAATGAGGCCTCAGAGTATGTCTAGCAATTCATAGATCAATGATTATGCCCAGCAGATTCACCAGACCAGCATGGGAGCCAGCAGCATCCTTGGCAATAATGCCTTTATCAGCCCCACATTGCACTGAGCAAATGAGTATGGTAAGCAAACCCAGCATTTTGCAATTTTTTAAACACATCGGTAAGAAAGCCATATATCTGACAGGAAATTCTGAAGGAAAAATAGTGCATAATTCCAATAGTTCGGGGGCAGCCACATTTATTTATTTATGTGTTTGGCATGAGCATGCTCGAAGATAAACACTATACATAAGAGAAATAGCATCATTTTTGAGAGATGATAAGCAAAAACATCACATAGATAGGTTACGTTGTACATCACCCAAGAGCGCTCCCTCTCCATATCAGCGAATCAGGCACGTGCCCTAAGCAAGATCTGGATGCTCGATACAATATACTACGTCCATGCAGGCAAATATGCTTGCGCCACAGAAACAGCAGTACCTTAACTAATTATACCTCATTTGAAAGTCTTTAAACAAATGTGGGCCAGGCCTACTGGTTGCAAAGTCTGCAAATTAGCCGCTAGACAACACAACAATATTAGATTTTAATACATTACAATTCTTCCATGTGTGGACCAATAATTATCACTTCAAAGTTAAACCCAATACATATATTCCCAACACATCTGAGACATGACTTGCAAAATGCACTGATATCCCATGAACAAAGCTCTAACAATATGACTCTAACTATCCTGCCTGGTTCTTTGGAACTGCAACATTTGAAAAGTTCTTACAAAATAGTACTGATTTGTACCTCAGTATTGGCACCAGAGTTCTCACAATGTGCCTCAATCCTGGTTTGAACCACACACTCACTAAAATACCAGTACCGAAACATCCTAAAACTACTCACAGTGCCCTCTAGTACCAGTGCACTTTGACATTCAAACCTCTCTTGTGACTGGCCTCTATCCTTCCTTGCCTGACTACCTACTCCCTTAGTACTAAGCAGTCACATTTCACCGCTATCCAGGTTTGCACAATACACTGCTATTTCAGGGCTGATATGTCCACAGTCAAAGCTCCTTGCAGAGAGGTTTCTCAGCAACAATCTTCTTCTTGCTGGAATCCTACAGGAACCTTGGGTGCAACAGTCCTCTTGGGGAAAGAGATGTTCATGATTAACTTTAACCCATAGGAAGGGGCCTTTTCTTGTGATCCTTGCACCTAGGCTTGCAATGGTATCCTCCTTCCAGCAACAAGAACTGTTGGGAAGGTGAAGGGAGGCATTTACCTTCTCAAATCATCTTCTTATGTTGACATGGCTGGCAGGCCATACCCAGCTGATTGCTTAGACATCGCTGTTGTGAGGAGGAGAGCAGTGAAGGAGTCTTTTTAAGTTGCCAAGGACATTTAGAAAGAGAGGTCAGCTTTTCTCCTGTGACATGTCTCCTGAGGGATTTGTAGTCAGCTCTTTAATAGAGCTGCAGTGCTTTTGTTTCACTGTCCCAGGAAAAATTATAATACAACAGTAAGAGTGCTCAAAACTCAGTATTAAATAGGAACAGTGGTAGGAAGCAAGTAAACCTTACAGAATCTTTTAATCCCTTTTTATCAAGGATGGGCTCTTTCATAGGGGCCAAAGAACCAGTATTAAGCGGATATGTGATGAAGGAATAACAGGTAAGTAGTTTGTGTGTTCTACAGTGACCATCCCTCCTCAGTGGCGGAGGTTTGACAGCTCCCAAAGTCCCCTCCCTCCTTTTTTCCTCCAAGGATGCTCTAACCAAGCAGTGGTGGCAAAGGGGCAGGTTCTCCATAGGATAGTTCTGCACTCCTTCCAACCCAAAGGACTCCTGCTTGCAGCACTACAGTGGTATTCGTCAGTGCTTAATTTGTGGGGGAAAAAATACGTGCCGGGGCTCTCGTCAAGAGGCCGCTGCAGTTTGCACCACCCATTGCCCCTGCCAGCGCTGCCAATAATAATAGAAACACAACTACTAATCATCACACTCCTACAATTGTGACAATTAGGACTATTTCAGGCCTCCAAAGCTATAAGAATGACTTGGGAGGAAGGTAATAGTCATTTTTGTTATGTATGTTGAATTAATAAGTGACTGTTGTTGTGGTAATCTTTAAATTAGCCAGACAGCAGCACCTTGTGGAAGACTTTCAAAGCATCAGTGTTGACAATTATGTGCTGGTGCCAAGCACTGGAAAACACCAGCTCAAATTAAGCACTTGTCGTAGCAAGAAATGGGAAGGATACCTTTCTGTTCTGGAATCTTCCATGCCATTTGGCTTTACAGACCACACACATCAGAGAAACTTCTCACAGGACCTGGGGGAGCAGGGGTCTGTTGTCAGGTGGAGACCGCAGACAGGCTATTCACACTTTTTTGCTGTAGATTTCAAACTGACACCCTGGCAATCAACCATCATCTATCTAAACTGTGCCAATTGAACCTATAATGCACACATTACCACAGGGCTGAAGTATCTTATTTACCTCAGAGATGGCAACCTGTAAAAACACCCTGTTGTCACTGTAATAAGCTAACCCTTATATCTAAACCTACTTCTGTTAACACTTCACTGTAGTACGACCCACTACTCATTGCATCCCGTGAACCTAGTGTAAGGTGCCAGTCATGGCTGTGCAACAGGACAAAGGCGCCCCGTAGCTGTGACGAGTCAAGAACAATGAAAACCATTACGGTATATGTTAATGGCCATTAAAGCAGACTGTAGGTGTGGGTGTCAATTAGTGGTACCCAAGAGCAGCATCAGCTACAGCTTGACTTGCCCTTTGCTACCACTGGCACAGCCCTATCTATGCTTGGTCTCATGGATCAGAAAATTAGCAGCAGCAAAAGAAAGTGAACTGTTCTGCATTAGTCTTATTTACTACTTGAAGTTTCCACTCCTTTCCCTGCACCTAAACCCTCAGAAGTAAATAAATGTTGTTGAGGGGGCTCACTTGGGACAAGGTATCAGCCTTGTGATCAAGGGTCAAGAGTATATGCTGTTGTTTTTGGAACTCTTGGCATTTATTCATTCCCGAAGGCTGTGTATTCTTGAGTGTGTCAGAAGAATACTGGATTCCTGCAGCTTTTCAAAAACTATATGTTGTTTATCACATTATGGGGAAGAAGGGATTTATGTTTTTTTTCAGCAAGTACAATAGTTCCATGGGATAATGTAATTCCATTAGAGGTCTGTGAGCGTCTTGCAAGTCAAAAGTCTAAATCCTTGCAGGCCACATCAGGGCATCATCCTTCTAATTTCTATAAAATAACTACCCTTGATTTGTGTAACAATGACCTGAGCACAACAAAGTTGGCAGGAGTATTGCTAGCTAACCATCCTCTCACACTCCAGGGATTGGATCACCCTCTTTGCTATTAAGAATCCAAATATAGCTGCAGGGCCACTAGAAATATACAATTATGCAGCCACCATTTTTTTGCATAGTTATAAATTTGTCGCATTTGCCACATAATTCATCATCTGCTGCATAATCTGCAGTTTCAACCAAAAAATTGTTTCTAGCTCAAACGTTTGAAAGGTTACTAAAAATGCAGTGAAATGTATTGCTGTGCAGTGGAAGGACCATTGTGAAGGTTGACTGGTCCCTTTCTGTTGCGTTTTTGCTAGATTTGGGTGTTAAACTGGTACTAATGAGGTACAAACAATGTCCACAAAGTTAAAAATTACAAAACAATGAAGTAATACTATCACAAAATGCACCGCAGTGTGCCACATAATTTGCCTTTTCTTGATGCATAATTTTCGCAACCGTGCAGCAAACATTTGGCCTATTCCTGCCACATTAATTCCAGTGGCCCTTTATACATGTAGGTGGCTGTGCCACTTACGGTATTAATATATGTACAAATGAGCTGCTGTGTGTCATTTACACAAATATTAAGATTTCAAAATTTGTAAAGTGGTTTACATCTGTAAAACACCTCCCACCTACGTGTAGTCTTTATTAAGTAAACGAGGAGAGTTAATTGCAGTACCAGGTTTAAGTATGAAACTGTTCATGTTCTGATGGGCAGAGTGAGGCTAGGATTTTGGAAGGTCGCCCTGTCCTATCACAGTTAAATTATCTTTTGATTCAGCTCCATGAATAGTTAAAGACATTATTATTTTAGTAATATATGCCAGCAGCAGCTTAACAGACACCTGCCTTGCACAAAGGTTGCATTGCACACACTAGTGTAGCCACCAGTTTTTTTGCTTATTTTTACCGGCAATACCAGTAGGGCTCGAGTCGGGGTCCCACGCGGGTGGACGGCGTCTCCCCACTTATTTTACCGGGTGGACACCGTCCCCCCTGCCAAATAGCTGGACTTCACTCTTTGGCCTCTCTGGGACGAGATTGGAGTTCACAGCACACTGCTCACGCGCTGACTTCTCAGATGCAATCGCATCTAAGCGGGGAGGCAATGAGCCCGATGGTGCAAGACACCTTTCGTGACATCACTTCCTGTCGTGACATCACGTCCGGTGACAGGGTCCCCCCACTTTTTTTAGGAGTTGTGCCCTGAATACCAGTATTTGACTGTTGTTACAAAAATGTAATAAAGCCGTTATTTTTCCCTTTATCTGTACATACTTTAAATGGTAAAAATAGGAAGAAAGCTCTAAATACTGTAAAATGTGTTCTAGGCCTGCCTTAATGATCCCTATTGTGGATAGTGACACTTAATAAAGAATGAAAGGCCGGTCATTACGCACGATAGATTTTATATTAAAGCTCTGTTTAGGTAGTACATCCGGGCCCTGCAGACTCTTAAAACATAAACACAACAATAGGACTTTTACTCTGGGCAAAGGTGCCTACCAAGGGCCACGTGCGCGGCGTCCCGCGCGCGCTACACGTTCACGCTATGACGTGCCCCGCGCGGCCGCCGCTCTCGGCGTGTGACGCGTCTTTCCCCAGCGCGAGGTAAAAATAAACATGGCGGCCCCCCTGCGCGGCCGGGCGCCGCGTGGCGGCAGGAGGGACAGCCGGTATTTATAGCGCCGCAGCATGCCTGGGCGCCCTGGAAACCCATCACAAACACACGGCTATTCCGGGGGCGGCGGGTCAGGGGGGGTCGCAAGGTGGTCACCAGGAATCCGAGCTGAACAACAGGTATGGAAAATGTGGACAGAGATAGCTGCGGTGAGGAGGGGAGAGGGGGGATCACCCCCCCCCCCCCTCTGCCGCTCACAAATATAAACAGAGCACAGGCACGACCAGCAGCATCCCTGGCCTGCATGCTTCGGCCTGGAGCAGACTCCAGACCAACAGTCCCACTGACATGATAGTGCATGAAATCTGCATGTCATTGCTTCAGCCTATAACCCAAAAATGAATTTAGTCTACTTTGATTTGAATTAAAAGATCTGCACAGGGCCACTAGAATTATGCCCCGGGGGAGCACAAATTATGCGCCCGGGGTTTACTATGTTCTGTTGCAAGACATTCTAAATTATGTGTCATGATGCGCTGCACATTGTTTGACATTATTACTTAATACGTTTGTCATTTTTCCCATGGTAATAGGGGCTGGGCAAAGATTTCACCTCATTAGTAAAAACTTAACCAAATAAAGAAATAAACAACTGACAGGTGACAAGTTAACCTTTTGTGAAGGTTCTTCTACAGCGCGTAAACACATTGCACAACGATTTTAGTAACTTTTACTACATCCCAAGCAGAAACCTAACACCCTCAGCAGATCTACTCATGCAACAGAGTAGAATAAAAAGAGCCAGATGGGGAGGTAGATGCTACACGCACTTGGTCCCCATAATATGGAACACCCTGCCCAGGGATGTACGCATGATAACCAACAAACTAGCGATCAGGAAGAGACTTTTTCCTTAAACTCCCACGCTTTCGGAATGTCAGGTCAGGATCGCTGTATGTTATGTTTCTCCTAGCACTGGGAAGCCCATGGCTAGCTCTGCGCTCTTCAAATCCATAAACATATCTTTTTAACTGTTGGAGCTAGAAGCATTTTTTGTCTGAAATCTTCTGCACCTTATGTAGCAGATAATGGATGATGAGGCAAATGCAGAAAATTATTAATTATGCTAAAAACATTCACGGCCGCAGAATCGCATAATTCCTGTGGCCCTGGATATACACCACCTGACACACTGTGACACATCCTTTGCAAGAGTACATAAAAATTATAAAGCTATTTAAATACAGGAAATCAGGTGGGTGCTGCCCACTAAAAATGCTTTAAATTACATGTGATAATGTACATTTGCACACATTTAGGCAGGTACAAGAAAAAGTGGTAATTGTGCATTTGTACATTTTATGCTCTGGAGAACTACTGGAATCTACAACTACTATAGACCCTCTGGCTTACTTCTGGAATTCCTAAATAGTCAGAAATCTGCTCTTAATATAAGAGCAAGTATAAAGGAGCAGACGTTTTTGCAAATTCAGCCTCTCTATCTGAATGTCTAAGTTAACTGAAGTAGGGTCCCACTATATCGTACCCCACACAAATAACCTCTGGACACATCCATGCTTTAGATATACACCAGGTACATCATGCCATGCAGCAATTCTAAAGAGATGGGAACCTCACAGTCGTGTCAACACTTGTTTACAGACCTAGATGGCCTCACTTTGGCCGTTCCTATTCAAAGGACATCATTAATCACAACAGCTTGGAGGTGGAGGGGAATGCAAAGACGCTGGAGGGTGGGTATGTACCTTTGACCTCATATTCTCTCTTTTGATTGGTAATATGTCTCTTAACACTGAGTGTGCGGAAGTCACTGGGTACTACTGAATAGTTAAAAAAATAATACCAAACTTCAAGTTCCAAGAAATAATTCAATTAATGAAATACGCAATAAAGATTGCTTCCCCTCTATCGTGAAGCTCCTCAGCATAATTGTGCAGACAAATTGCTGGTGTAAGGCAAAGCCACAGGTAATGGAGAATATGTCACACAATTAGCAAAATTCTTTAATGGACGAGTGACTGGAAGACGACCAATTGGCTCAACCTAAAGGCTATCAGATCAAGGTATGCTGGTTGGGACAAAGCATTTTCTAATCAAATTACATCCTGGGTTTATAAGTATATTAAGGAACTGACCTATTCTATACAAAAATTGAAAAATGTGTAGTTCCATGTCAGATCACACACTGGTAAGTATACACGAATACAAAAATCCAAAACCAGTTGCTACTGTCTCAGACTGTGCCATCAGAAGCCTCAATTTCTGAAAAAATATTTGGTATTCGTTGTATTAATGGGCACCAACAACTAGTGAAACTTCCACATGCCATTAGTCTTCTGTAACCATCAAATTTCCTTTTTTCAAATTGCACAAAACAAAGATTCAAGTAAAGGCACCAAAGACAAAAAATGGACCCGAGACACAAAAACATTAGCCAAATATAAAAATTTGGCTTGAGATACAAGAACAGTCACTAAGGTCAACAACTGAAAGAAAGCCACAAGAACAGTCACCAGACAAAAACTAAACATAAGATGCAAAAACCGTCAGTAAAGCAAGCTACTGAACATAAACCACAAGTACAGCTACCAAAGTCAAAAACTAAACACCAGCCACCAAGCCAAAAACTGAACTATGGTGCAAGAACAATCATCAAAGCCAAAAACTGAACCAAAGAATCACTACGGCAAAGCCCTCTATGTAGAAATTGCTGCACACCTCCTACAGAAACTTCAGAACATACAGAACGCCCCTGCCAGACTCATCCACAGCATTTCCCTATGAACCCACATCACACCCTACCTCAGGCAACTCCACTGGCTCCCCTTACAGCCAATTCAACTGCTGACCCACGCACACAAGGCTCTAAACAACCAAGGACCCTCCTACATTAACCATCACCTGAACTTCCACCTGTGAGAAGTTGGCCTGATATATGATGTTTCGAATTCTGGAACCACCTTGTATCAGTCCAAACAACCCTTATGATGATTGGTTGTAAGTCAACCTTATAGACCAGTTATCCTAGTGGTAACGTGGACAAAGCAGTCTTAGGCTAAACTCTGAAAGGCATGTGAAGCCAGCTGTATTACCATACACAACCCCCTTGAATACCAAATGAAAGGACACCACACAGATATATATTGAAAATATATATATATTTATTAACTACAAATATCCCCTGAACTCTTTATGAGCACAGAAGCACAAGCGTTAAACAAAACACAGTTTAAAATATACAAAAGTTGCACAATATGGATGAGCCCTAGGGGACACCTAAACCATATAATAAGAAAGTGGTATGAGAGATACCAATCTAAAAGGAAACAGGCCTAGGGCCTTGGGAATTGCTGGAGCTGTTCGGGACTAGCAGTGACTAAGTCGGGAAAGGCCCGCGGGACTCGGGTGCAGTGTTTAAAGTGCACGCACTCACCAATGCAAAGTCTATGGTGCGTAAAAGTTAGAAAGTTAGTTAGTTCGGAACCTTCCGAGTGACCTAGAAAGCTGAAACTTGAGACACAGGCCCTAGAGGTGTGTACCAGTGTAGGAACACCGGCGTTGCTGATTTACCTCACCCACAGGAAGCGGGTGCACAGGGTCGAAGTAGTGTCGGGTTTCGTCACGCTGGTCGATGGTGCTTGGAGCTGAAGATGCTGCAGGTGGCTCGATGTGAAGAGTTCCGGTGGATCCAAGGGTGGATCTGAAGATGTGAAGACCTGAAAGCAGAGGGGACAATGTTCAAAGTCACTAGCCAGTGACTACCGTGGAACCAGATTGGAACCAGGCGATGTCGGGTGCAAACAGGCGTTGAGGTGTAGCTTCTCTCTGCAGCCACGTGGACACCGGGGGTCGAGGACGTCCAGGAGTCGGTCACGAGCTGTCCCACACAGGCTTCTCGCTGTTGGCGGTGTCGGCAACTTGATTGAAGCAAACAGGCCTTGGCTAATGCAAGCCACGCAGGAGTCGAAAAAGGCTTGTTACTCGGACCAGCAAGGTCAGAGCGGGTGCTTTTTTTTACAGGAGTTAGGGCAAGTCTGGAGCAACCAGACCCGCAGTGTAGTTCTTCGGTTTCGTCGCCAAGATGGCCGTTGTGGCCGGGTTGGCGCGTCGAGTGGCACAATGCAAAAGGGCCCCACGCAGATCGTGGAGATGCTGGGGGGCTGATCTTCGGTGCAAGGGCTGCTCGGTGGTGGGGGTTCTCAGTCCCCAAAGCACAACGTCGAGGGTGCCTCTGATGCTCGCAGTCAGCTCTTCGGGTGTCTTCCAAGATGTCCGGTCCCACGTCTCTTGGTGCCTCCACGGGTCCCTTCTTTGCAGGGACTGTGGATCGGGCTGTGAGAGGTCTGGGAGTCTGGGTCTTGTCAGGCTCTGGGCTCCGGCGGGAGGCGGGAGGCGGCGGCAAAGCAGACGTCGATTCGCTGGTTGGTACCTGTGTTCACAGGGTGGCCACTCCTAGGCCACAAGGGAAATGCTCTTCAGTCTTCTGTGCAGCAGAATGTCGAAGTCCAGTCGTCTTCTTAGTTTCAAGTTGATTCAGGATGATCTGCTGTGCAATGGCACTGCTCCCACTCTTATTCCCAATCTGAGGGGTGTATCACCTACTAGGTCCCTCCTCTGGGTGGGACCAGGAAGGGGGGCGGTTACACCCCCTTTCCTTTGTCCAGCTCCTCGCCAGGCCTGGGTCTGGAAAGTCCCAGGACCGGTTTGGACTGGCTTATGCACGGGGACACCTTGTGTGCCCCGGGCATGTCTCAATCTATTCAGCCTTGTCCTACCCAATACACAAAATCCTGTTTGGGGTGGTGCTCGCACCTCCCAAGGCAGGAAACCCTTTGTCCAAGCCTTCCTCGCTGGAAGGACTCCCAGCAGCAGGAGGTCAGACTTGTGTCTTTGGTGGCAGCATCCATTTTGTGATGCTGAGGCTCAGGTTAACTTTAACCGGGGTTAAGGCTACGCACATGTCGTGTCCCTCTAGAAGGGTGGAATGCTATCCCCGTCAACAGAACTGTTGAGGGGATAGTATTCCAAATCGTATGACACCTTACTCGACATGTTTTGATAAAGCCAAACCAAAGTTAGCATATAACCGCGAGGATTATAATACACTTAAGAGTATATGGTATGGCAATATCCCGGAACAGCTAAGGGAGTGGTTCCCGACAGCTGCAGACAGGCTCAGCTCATGCTAGAGCACCATGTCACATATTTCCAAGCACTCTGCCTCCAGGATTGAAGAGGCCTTCCATAGGAGTGGCTGATAGGAACATATGTGTCCAGTTTAAGGTTAGATATAGGGATACTACACCTAAGCAAGTGGTGATTACACCAACTTGCCCCAGCTGAGTGATCAGCCAGTTGTGTCAAATATGGAGGCCAGGCCAGGGGTGGCACAATACATGCTGCAGCCCCTGGTAGGCCTTGGAAACACCTATGCCCTGGGTACCTAGGGTACACTGTTACAGGGGCCAATAAGGTGAACCAGTTCCAATTGTGTATGCACCTAAGGCACATGGAGTCCATTTTAAGGAGAGAGCAATCAGCCTGGGGCCCTGAATAGCAGGATCCCAGGCCAACTATGTCAAAAACGAGCTAAACACCAGGCAAAAAGTTTGGGGGTAACCATAGTCAGATATCCACCTTCCTACACCACCAACCGTCGAGAAGACTACGCTCCACCTTCCCTTCACTTGCCCATACTCCCCACATCTACCAAAGCAGAAGTGGAGGACGCGCCTTCTCTCATATTTCAGTAAAGACCTGGAACAGTCCCCTGTGCGCCACCAGACCATCACCCCACTTGCGGAATTCCAAATGGTCCTCAAGACCTAGCTGTTTGAACAAGCCTCCGGCACCTGCAAGAGCCTGGATACCCTATTGGTTGATTAGCTGTGCTTCATAAATGCTGATTGATTGGTTGATTGATTGGAGCATTGACGCATGTGATTTCCACCATCTGGGTCATGCTGAGCCGCTGGCGAAAGTAATCTGACAATGCCGGTTCACACACAGGCGTGGGCGTACAGGCATCATGGTACTATATACCAGAAGCAGCTGGCAAGGCCATGTGATGACTTTAGGACCAAGTGGGCGCGGTGTCTATAATATAGGACAGCTGACAAATAATGGGTAGCGGCTAAGAGATACACCAAGTAGGTCTCTTGCAATTCTAGACTTAAGTTACTGCAGTTCAACTACCTACACCAAAGTTACTTGTCCCCAAGACGCATTGCCCAAATGTTTACGGGCTCGTCGGACGCTTGTCTCAGACTTAAAAGAGTGGAAGCTTGAATTCCTGTTACAATTCAGTATTGTCAGTACAGATTTAAGATATTGAGATTGAAGCTCTTGCAGACATATGACAGGTGGGCTGAAAGCCATAAGGCGGGCTGAAAGCTATAATGCTGCCATTCATCAACACATGAATCTTCTTTGCTGACTATGAGTCTTTCCATGAATCTAACATATTTACATTTTAAATGTGTGAGTTTCATGTAGCACACTGATACACCATCAGGTTTCCTAGCATTAGATTGGCAGGAGAAAACTGCTCCATTAGAATCACTTTCCTCCAAAAAAACAAAGAGGGTTGAAGATGACGTCAAGTTTTCAGTTGTTTATCTTAATACAATTTTAACTGATATATGCGTATATCGCTGGTAGAAGGATCTGCCCCTGATTGGGGGCCATGGAAGAGAAAGATCTGCCTCCTATTCTGATTTTATTGTCCTTTGGTCTTGGTGTTCGCAGTGGATTGATTGACTTAGATCTCAGAGTTGGATGTGGCAGGGAACACATCACTGTGGCTTGAATACAGGGTAGTGGTTGGGGATAGATTGGTTTTATTTTCATAAAAAAAGATAGTGTCTATAGTCAACATCTGGGCTTGAACGGCCTATGAACTATAGACAGGTGTAGTTTATGAAGTTCGAAGGTATTCGTTGACCTGGGGGGAGTGAGACGCACTTAGAGAAATGAGAAACTATAAATGTCAAATAGATGATGACATTCTCTACATATGTTGGCAAAGGATATGGATAGAACGTGTTGTTTTTTATTCAGATTAAATTGTTTTAGTGATTTGTTTTTTTTAAAGAGTTTTATATAGCGCGAACTTGACCCCAATCGGGTATCAGAGCGCTTTGCATAGCACCAGTTACGTTACATGGGGGGACACATTCATTTTTGTTAGGCACGGGGAGATTAAGTGATTTGCCCAGAATCACAGAATGTTTTGACGCCGTTACCGAGACTCAAACCCAGTTCCCCAGGTCCGAGGTCGAGCGCCCTGTGCCGTTAACAGTAGTACATTAGAATATTGTATAGAAAAATATATTCTGAATTAAAAACTATGCCCTAAATATAATTTCCAAGTACTTTGTTCCACTGGGTGAGAGTTTCTATTATTATTTTTTTGTAAGTGATATAGACCACATGGTATTTCTGTTCACAGTATTCTGACACCATACCTTACAAAGAAGCAGATGTCCTTGCTCAAGGTTCGAGCGTGGGAATTTGTGGTTTGACACGTGTTTCTCTTTGGCTCCATGAGCCCTAAAGCTTTCCCAAGGCCTTCACAGCAATCTGAAAGGTGTTCAGGAAGTACCAAATGTCAAACAGGAAAAACAATATGGATGACATTGCACAAGTTTGTATACTTCCCTTTGGTTACTGTAATGAGCAGTTCTTGTCTATGGCATGTCCAGGTGGGTGCAGCCTAGTTCACCCGGGCACCAAGCTGATGGTCACAAGTCTGCTTTGGTTATTTACAGACCTACAAAGAGGCATTGTATAGTGCAAGCTTCTCAAACGAGTAGCTCGTGAGCAACCTACCTGTACACAGCTCTCCTGGGTGCAGCCTAGTCAAGTCAATTAGAAGCTCGTGCTTTGTTGAATGAATATATCTATACCAAAAATGATAAGCAGGTATTAGAGACTAAAGGGTGTGTATTTTCAGATCTCAGAAGCTAATGTTAGGAGAAAAATGGCTGGATTTCCAAAATATATTTAATGCTGATATTTAAGCGATAAAAGCAAAGGGTGTTGGGGAGACTTATTACTAATATTATTACCTTGGTTCTAGGGGCATGGCAGCTGTGGCTGCTACGTACTACCCATATAGTGGCATTACACATTAGGAAAGCGTTTTTACATTACTGCTGGCATCTGTGTCTGGTGTATTGAAGGAATTACTTTGCATATGCTGGTCACTAATCTAATCTTGTCTGATGTGGCAATCATTACATCTCTAATAATATTAGTAGCCCTGGAGGCTTTTCATAGAAGATAAGTCGCTTTTAATACAGAAAAGGTTGGAGACCCCTGGTACAGCGTGTGGTCTGTGGTAAAGAAGTATATAACCTACACGGAGGCAATGTACAGCGGGTGCTCTGCAGTGTGGGAGTATATAATCTACAGGGAGGCAATGTACAGCGTGTGCCCTGCAGTATGGGAGTATATAACTCACAGAGGCAATGTACAGCGTGTGCTCTTCAGTATAGCAGTATATACCCTACACAGAGGCAATGTACAGCGTGTGCTCTGCAGTATAGGGGTATATACCCTACAGAGAGACCATGTACCTTGTGTGCTCTGCAGTATAGCAGTATATACTCTACACAGAGGCAATGTACAGCGTGTGCTCTTCAGTATAGCAGTATATACCCTACACAGAGGCAATGTACAGCGTGTGCTCTGCAGTATAGGGGTATATATATATAGCCTACACATTGGCGATGTACAGCGTGTGCTTTACAGTATATACTTTACACAGAGGCGATGTACTGCGTGTTCTCTGCAGTGTAGGAGTATATAATCTACCCAGAGGCAATGTACAGCGTGTGCTCTGCAGTATAGCAGTATATACCCTACACAGAGGCAATGTACAGCGTGTGCTCTGCAGTATAGGGGTATATACCCTACAGAGAGACCATGTACCTTGTGTGCTCTGCAGTATAGCAGTATATACTCTACACAGAGGCAATGTACAGCGTGTGCTCTGCAGTATAGCAGTATATACCCTACACAGAGGCAATGTACAGCGTGTGCTCTGCAGTATAGGGGTATATAGCCTACACATTGGCGATGTACAGCGTGTGCTTTACAGTATATACTTTACACAGAGGCGATGTACTGCGTGTTCTCTGCAGTGTAGGAGTATATAATCTACCCAGAGGCAATGTACAGCGTGTGCTCTGCAGTATAGCAGTATATACCCTACACAGAGGCAATGTACAGCGTGTGCTCTGCAGTATAGGGGTATATACCCTACAGAGAGACAATGTACATTGTGTGCTCTGCAGTATAGCAGTATATACCCTACACAGAGGCAATGTACAGCGTGTGCTCTGCAGTATAGCAGTATATACCCTACACAGAGGCAATGTACAGCGTGTGCTCTGCAGTATAGGGGTATATAGCCTACACATTGGCGATGTACAGCGTGTGCTTTACAGTATATACTTTACACAGAGGCGATGTACTGCGTGTTCTCTGCAGTGTAGGAGTATATAATCTACCCAGAGGCAATGTACAGCGTGTGCTCTGCAGTATAGCGGTATATACCCTACACAGAGGCAATGTACAGCGTGTGCTCTGCAGTAAAGGGGTATATACCCTACAGAGAGACAATGTACATTGTGTGCTCTGAAGTATAGCAGTACATACACCGTACACAGAGGCGATGTACAACGTGTGCTCTGCAGTGTAGGAGTATATTACCTACACAGAGGCAATGTACAGCGTGTGCTCTGCAGTATAGCAGTATATACCCTACACAGAGGCAATGTACAGCGTGTGCTCTGCAGTATAGCAGTATATACCCTACACAGAAGCAATGTACATCGTGTGCTCTGCAGTGTAGGAGTATATTACCTACACAGAGGCAATGTACAGTGTGTGCGCTGCAGTATAGTAGTATATACCCCACACAGAGGCAATATACAGCGTGTGCTCTGCAGTATATACCCCACACAGAGGCAATGTACAGCATGTGCTCTGCACTATTGGATAGATACCCTACACAGAGGCAATGTAAAGCGTGTGCTCTGAAGTATATACCCCACACAGAGGCAATGTACAGCGTGTTCTCTACAGTATAGCAGTATTTACCCCACACAGAGGCAATGTACAGCATGTGCTCTTCAGTATGTACCCTACACAGAGGCAATGTACAGCGTGTGCTCTGCAGTATGTACCGTACATAGAGGTAATGTACAGCGTGTGCTCTGCATTATAGCAGTATATACCCCACACAGAGGCAATGTACAGCGTGTGCTCTGCAGTATAGCAGTGTATACATTACACAGAGGTGATGTATGATATGATATGATAAAAGTCATTTATAGAGTGCGCGTTCATCAACGGTTTCTTGGCGCTAGTTTGGATATGCGTGGACATGTGCAGTGATCAGATAGTCAGTTAGAAAGCCAGGGAGAAAAGCCATGTCTTAAGAGCCTTCCTGAACAGAGAGTAGGACTGGATTTGGCGTAGCTCGGGAGGGAGGGTGTTCCAGAGCTGGGGTGCCAGGGAGGCAAACCGTAGACCACCATATTTTTTCCGCTTAAATAAAATAAAATTATATAGTGGGAGGGGGGGTGCAGACTGCAGACAGAATGTAGCGTGGTGGGGGGGGCGCCCTGCTGGGGGAGGGGCATATTAATAGAACATGGACATTGCAGAACAACCCCAGTCATATTTTAGACCCCCACCCCCTTTACTTTTACTGGCATTAAATCCTGTTGCTCAAAATAGACAGGTGGGGGCACTGGGGGCCCTCTTCGTCACTGGAGCAGACAGGCCACATCCGAAATTATTTGCGGGAGCATTAAAAATACCGCGGCGCCGTCGGAGTGACGTTTGTACGCGCGGACCCCTAAATACAGAAATCACAGGGTAGAGGCCAGCAGGTGCACCCAGGGGCCCCTCCATCCGGCTGAGGCCTGCACCCTGAAGTCTTAGCAGAATCCTTCAGAGGCGCACAGTGTGCTGTGGCGCTGTCCGTCGGTGTGGCACCGCTAGAAGAAACCCGGAGCTACACATAAAAGAGGCGTGCAGAGCACCTCTGTCACAGGATCCCCACATCCATGTGCTCTGACATGCATTCATCTGCTGTGGTAATATAAGAACTGCACACATCCATCTGCAGTGACATGCATACACCTGCTGTAGCTCTGTATGAGTTCATGCATACATCTGCTGTGGTCATATTTGAACAGCACTCATCCGTCTGCTGTGATACTGTACGAGTTCCATGCATACTTCTGCTGTGGTAATATATGAACCGCACACCCCCGTCTGCTGTGGCATGCATACACCTGCTGTGGCATCATACGACCACACACATCTGCTGTGACACACTGTTATGTTATGTTAAAATTGTTTATACAGCGCAACGTACACCGGGTAGGTTTCTTGGCGCTTGAGGGGCAGATGGCTACAGGAAGGGGTAAATGTAAATGTAAATGCCAGCATTTGTAGTGCGCACAGCTACCTCCAACAGAAGTGTCCCGGCGCTGTCCGTATACCGCTTAGGAACCCTTCCTGGCTTTTCCCTGTGAAATGTCCACTCCTGGGCACCCCCAAGGTGAAGCCAGGCATCCCAGCGCTGTTGAGGCCGTTGTGGAGATTAAGCAAGCTATTGCCCAGAGTTACAGAGTGGGACCCATAATTAGAATAGGCACTGAGGCGAGAATTATCAGGTCCGAGGAAATTGAGCCCAAGACCCGCCGAGTTGGGTATTGAACCCTGGTCCCGGGCCAGACCTCTGCATCAGGGTCTGCCGCTTTAACCATTGAGCCACACTTCTCCACACCAGGGGTTAGTTAGTTGGAATAGGCAGACGAGAATAGCCAAGTTTTAAGCTGTTTCCTGAATTGAAGATGATTGTCGATGAGTCGTATAAAAAGAGGGAGAGAGTTCTAAAATTGGGGAGCCAACGTTGAGAATCGCAACCCGCCATATTTGTTTCGTTTGAATCTTGGAATGCTGAAAAGATGTTGGCCGGATGACCAGAGGATGCGGGAGGGATTATATTTTCTGATCTTAATAGATATGAACTCCGGGCCGGTGTCCTGCAGAGCTTTGTGTACAATGCAGCCTAATTTGAATGCGCTACGTTGGCTCACAGGGAGCCAGTGGAGTTGTTGCAGCAGGGGTTTGACATGATGGCGGGTGGAAAGTAGAAAAATAAGCCTAGCCGCGTGGTTCTGTATCAATTGCAGGCGTTGCACCTGGTAGGCTGGGATACCGGCGTAAAGTGAGTTTGCGTAACCAAGTCCGGAAATAATTAACGCCTGGACCACCAAGATATATGCTTCCTTTGAGAGAAATCTTTTTATCTTCTTTATTTTCCCTAACATAAAGAAGCAAACAGAAACCACTGAGTTGATTTGTGGATTTATAGATAAGTCCTTACTTATCGTTATCCCCAAGCTCTTCGCCGTTGCTGCAGGAACAGGCGGAGGTCCCAGGGAGGTGGGCCAAAAATTGGAGTTCCAGGGGTTGGTGTTGCCGCCTGTCAGGATCAGCTCAGTTTTGTTTGGGTTTAATTTGAGCTGGTTCAAGTTCATCCAATTGCTGATGTAGGTCATAGTATCACACAAGTTGGTTTCTGATGAACTGGTAGAATGTAGGTTGAAGATCAATTGCAGGTCGTCTGCATAATTAAACACCAAAACATTCATCTCCCTCAGAGCAGTGATCAAAGGTTGCATGTAAAGATTGAAAAGGAGGGGGGATAAGGAAGAACCTTGTGGAACTCCACAGGGGAGCCTGCCTTTCGTCGAGCAATAATGGCCCAGATGGACGGATTGAAACCTGTCAGTCAAGAACAACTGAAGCCAATTCAGTGCTCGGCCCCCAACACCTGCACTGCGGACACGGTTGACCAAGATGTTGTGGTCGACCGTGTCAAATGCGGCCAACAGGTCAAGAAGGATTAGAGCCTGAGCAGTATTTTGATCTGCTCCTTTATGAAGTTCATCCATGACCGACAGAATGACTGTTTCGGTCGAATGAGCAGGTCGAAAGCCGGCCTGGTTGGTGTCTAGGTAAGAGGATGCTTCAACAAAGGAGCTCAGACATCCTGCTACATGAGCCTCCAAGATCTTGCTAAGATATGGTAGGAGGGAAATTGGACGGTAATTGCTCATTACCTGAGGGTTTGCGCCAGGTTTCTTCAGAATAGCAAAGATCTCTGCAGCTTTAAAGGACTTTAAGACCGAGCCACTGCTAAGTGAAGAGTTGAGAAGGGATATAGGGGGTTCCGGGCAGGCTGTGAAAGCTTCACGCAGAATGTGGGGGGGACCGCTGTCGAGGGGAGAGCCTGACTTGACTTTGATCATTAGTTCAGAAAAGGAGTGCAAGGTGATAGGAGAAAATTGGTTGAGAGCCACTGGGGTTTGGCAGGTTGGAAGGTGTGTAATGGGAATGTTCGGTTGAGGGATGCTCACTTTTATTACAGAATTTTTTTCAAAAAAGTAGTGATTTAATGAGTCACAGAGCTGCTGAGATTGCTCAAGCTGTGCAAACACTCTAGCCGACCCTGTGAGTTCCTCTACAATTGAGAAGATCTCTTTTGATTTATTGGCTGAGTTCGTTATTTTTGCGGAGATGTACTCAGTTTTGCATGAGAGAATAGAAGATTTATATTCTCTGAGGAGAAGTAGGTACGTTAGTTTAAGTGCAGGATTGTAGTGTCTTCTCCATTTCCGTTCGGCTTGTCGGAGTTTTAATTTAGTTTCTTTCAGCTCTGGGTAAAACCATTTTTGGGCATCATGAGGTCTTCGTGATTCGATATTTTTTAGAGTGGCGACTATGTCGCATGCATTCTCTAGCCATAAGGTGGGGTTTATAGATTGGCTGGAGTTTGAGCAATCATGGGTCTGGAGCACTGTGTTGGCTAATATAGTGTGACATTTTTCAATGTTTGCTTGATTCCAGTTCCTGGCTTTCATACTGCCAGGCTTGGAAGTGACAACTGCGGTGGCACCCAGAATCGTAAATGTGATCAAATAATGGTCGGACCACACGCAAGGAAGGATTGTTATGGGTGAGATAACTAGATTCTGAGTCCACACTTGATCTAAGATGTGTCCCTTGTTATGCGTGGCTGTATGTATGTGCTGAGTGCAATTTAGGCTGACCAGAGTTTCCGTAAATTCCCGAGATCTAGAGTCTTCCTTGCTGTCCTCCGGCCAATAATTAAAGTCGCCGACTATCAAGACCCTAGTGTGGTTAATCACGAGTTGCGCAGTCAGATCCCCAAATACTTGGAGAAATGAGGGCATGGATTGAGGTGGGGGGGTACACAACCTTGCATACTAAAGAAAACTGGTATGATTCCAGTTTTATTGTTAGAATTTCAATGAAGTGAACTGATACTTTTTATTGATGATTGCCGCGACCCCCCTCCCATTTTGCCCGTTTCTCTATCCACCTGCAGTATGTAATAAGGATCAGGGATGGCCGCTACGATATCCGGAATGGATTCAGGGGTCAGCCATGTTTCTGTCTAAAATAAAATGTCCGGTCTGTTTATGTCCAGTAAGGAGAATAGCTCTAACTGGTGTTTGCACAGGGAGCGAATGTTAAGGTGATAAATTAACAATTCGCTACTCTTGAGAGTGGCGAAGGGTGATTTAATACCAGTTTTAACATAAGTGTGGGGGTGGGCCGGCTCAGTAGTTTGAGACCAGGATTGACCTGTATGGGTCTGTGGGGACCAGCAGCCAATAGTCCTTGTTGCTCCAAGGTACGCCTGAGGGTATTATCTATCTTGTAATCACCTTGGGGGTATTCTAGTTGACCTGTAGAGTACACACTCACACTATGAGTTGCATGCACATATCTGCTGTTATGTGAACCAATGTATACATAAGAGCAAGGGGCAACCCAGTAACCCTGGGATCCGGGTCATCAAGTCATAAAGACAAACAGGGGCCCCTCAAGGAGGAAGTGTGAACCTCGACTTCCTTGGAAAACGCATAGATCGCTATTTTCAATGAGATCCCTGCCTACAAGTGCTGCTGTGCTAACACACGAACCTCACGCATGCACCTGCTGTGACGTATGAGTCCCATGCACACATCTGCTGTGCCCCCCCCCACCTTTGACAGGAGGGGGAAGAAGGTCACCATCCTTCACCCCCTTCTCCATTGCCCCTCCTTCCCTTTACCTGCCGGGATGGGGCACCCCCAGCTATCCCCTGTTTCTATGAACATCTCGCCAGCCCTCACCTGCTGGGGCGCCGGAGCCCCTCATTCCTACCCCCCAGGTTTGTGAGGCTCGCCCCCACGGTCGCCCCACTGCTGCCCCCGCCTCGTCCCTGCTCCCAGACTGGGTAAACCCGCTGGGGCGAAGCGGACGGGGGCCAGACACTCTCACCCTTCCCTCCATCCCTCATTACCCACCAGGACTGGCACGGCCTCACCCCGCGCATTGTATCCTCTTCCCCCCTATTCCTTGCCTGATAGGGCACCCCCTCGCTTCCCGCTACCCTACCTCCCACGAAGGGGGTGCCCTCGCCCCTTCCTTTGCCCCACACTCCTCACCTTTTAGGCTGGGGATGCATTCACCCCTTCCTATCCCCTAATTTCATACATTCTAAAATGGGGTTCCCTCGCCCCTTCTATTGTCTCCTCTGCTTGTTACCTCACAGGAAGGGGGTGCCCTCACCCTTTCCTTGTCCCCCTCATTCATTCATTATCTTCTAGGCGGGGTGTGCATGCCCTCACCCTTTCCCACTCCCATATTACACCCTCATTCCTTGCAGGATTGGTGTGGGGGGCCACACCACACTCTACTCTTTATCTGCTTGGATGGGGTGCTCTCACCCCTTTCATTTCCGTCTCACACCCTCATTCCTTTCCTGCTTGGATGGGGTGCCCTCAGTGTCCTCACCCCCTCCACTGCCATCGCACACCATTCCTTACCTGCTTGGTTGGGAGGGGTGACTTCACCCCCTCCATTACCCCCCCCCTCTCCATTACCCCATCCCCTAATTCCTTACTTTCAGAAAAATGGGCTCCTCCGCCCCTTCCACTTCTCCCTCGCCCCCTAATTCCTTATCTTCTATAAAGGGGGTGCCCTTGCCCCTTCACTACCCACCGCTCCTCATTCCTTACCTCCGAGGAAAGGGGTGGCATCACCCCTCCAATCCTACCTCAGTCCTTATCGCTTAGATTGGGGGTGCTCTCAACCCTCTCCCCCTCCTCGTTCCTCACTGCATAGGATTGGGACCCCCACCCTTTCCAGTGCCCCACTCTCAGTCCTCAGCCCCTAGGATGGAGGTGCCCCCCCCCCCTTTCAGGTGTTCTCTTTGCCCCTCATTCCTTAACGCATCCCCCCTCCATGTGTGCATCTGCTCCTTATTCCATATCCAGTAGAATGGGGGTGCCCCCTCCCATTGCCCCCACATGTCTTCATTCCAAGTATGGGGTGGCCTCCCCCTCCATTGCCCTGATGCCCCCCCCATTCCCCCTTTCCTTACCTCCTGGCAGCGGGAAGAAACCCTCCATGAAGGGGCTTTGTGCGAGCACCAGGCACAGGAAGAGCTGGAGGTAAAATCCGGTGGCCACGGGGCTGGGGGCCACCATCCTGGGGCCGGGCGCGGGGTGTCGGGGGGCCCGGGGTGCGCTGGCAGGGCCTCGGGTCCTCGGCTGGCACAGGCTGTCTGTCGGTGCTCCTGTCCAGACCCTTCCCTAGTGGGCTCTGGGAGGGAGAGAGTGAGTGAGTGACCGCGCTCAGTCCCCTCTCCCTCCTGCGGGGAAAGCGCCAGGCACCGGCTTAACCCTTCCGGGCCCGGGCGGGAGCGAGCACAGCAGGCAAGGGACCCCCAGCGGGCCCGGAGACGCCTCTCTCCCCTCGCCCTGAGTACATGAGAAATGAAGGGTGGACAGACAGACGTACACCGAGAATCGTACGGAGAGACGGTGACAGAAGTAGACACAGAGAAGGCCAGAGAGACAGACAGTCACAGGGAGAGCAACACAGAGAGAGAGGCAGACGGCCAGAAGAGGTGGCCACAGAGGGACAGCATAAGAAAACGCGGGCAAGTTAACTCGATAGAGAGGAGACACAGACAGGTAAACGGATATGTGGCCAAAGACCGAGGTGGAGAGATAAAGGCAGAAAGACAGATAGACAAAACATGGTCAGGTTAGACAGACAGAGAGGGAATACAGACAGGCACGGATAGAGATACAGGGAAAAACCGAGAGATATTCAGAGATGGGTAGAGAGAGCCATTGCACGCCGGGACAGATGGAGAGGAAGACAGATAAACAGACGTAGCGAGGTACAGATACAGTGAGTTGTAGACAAAGCAAGGACAGATTTACACCTCACTGCACATTCATCCCACATGAGTGCGTCTGCTTAATTCAGTACAGAGGCAGAATCTGCCTGAACACCTGCCTGTGGGCAGCCTGAAGAGGTCATGGTTAGATAGAGTCACAGAGAGATAGTGACAGAGACAGAGGGGACACATACACACAGATCGATACAGACAGAGGGGTACCTGCTCCAGACAAAGAGCGCCTTGAGGCAGAAAGGATCCTGCAAGCCAGTCTAGCCCGCCCACCATCATCCCTGCTTGCGGTAACCACAGGCCCGGCTCCAGGAATTTTTATTTGGGTGGGCTAATGGTACATTTGGGTGGGCCACTACCGTCCGAATTTGTCACTTCTGGAGGTAGTTTACAAGCCATAGATTACATCTTATCTACTTGCCAACAGTCGCTATGATACAAGGATTGCTTCTGTGTGTATACAGAACATGTGGAGAGTTATTTACTGGCGCCCCACCACTGACCTCTTTCTCTGTAGATACCTTTACTACAACCCTCCAACAGTGCACTCCATCTCTTCGTAGCCCCTCCCCCTCATGACCTCCTCCTCAGACTCCCTCGCTACCACCCTCCTCCAGTGCCCTTCATCTCTCAGTATCTCCCACCCTCCCCCTATGACCTCCTCCTTAGATTCACTCATTGCCACCCTCCACCAGTGCCCCTCATCGCTTCCTAACCCAGCCCCCCCATGGCCATCTCATTGGATTCTCTCACTGCCACCCTCCAACAGTGTCCTTCATCTCTCCAAAGCCCCTCTCCCTCATGACTTCGTCCTTGGATTCCCTCACTACCACCTTCCAACAGCGCCCCTCCTCTCTCCAAAGGCCCTCCTCCTCATGACCTCCTCCTAGGATTCCCTCAATGCCACCCTCCACCAGTGCCCCTCATCGCTCCATAACCCAGCCTCTCCATTACCTCCTCCTTGGATTCCCTCAATGCCACCCTCCACCAGTGCCCCTCATCTCTCCAAAGGCCCTCCTCCCCATGACCTCCTCCTTGGATTCCCTCAATGCCACCCTCCACCAGTGCCCCTCATCTCTCCAAAGGCCCTCCTCCCCATGACCTCCTCCTTGGCTTCCCTCATTGCCACCCTCCACCAGTGCCCCTCATCGCTCCATAACCCAGCCTCTCCATTACCTCCTCCTTGGATTCCCTCAATGCCACCCTCCACCAGTGCCCCTCATCTCTCCAAAGGCCCTCCTCCCCATGGCCTCCTCCTTGGATTCACTCATTGCCACCCTTCACCAGTGCCCCTCATCGCTGCATAGCCCAGCCCACCCATGGCATCCTCCTTGGATTCCCTCATTGCCACCCTCCACCAGTGCCCCTCATCGCTGCATAGCCCCGCCCCCCCATGGCCTCCTCCTTGGATTCACTCATTGCCACCCTCCACCAGTGCCCCTCATCGCTGCATAGCCCCGCCCCCCATGGCCTTCTCCTTGGATTCACTCATTGCCACCCTCCACCAGTGCCCCTCATCGCTGCATAGCCCCGCCCCCCCATGGCCTCCTCCTTGGATTCCATCATTGCCACCCTCCACCAGTGCCCCTCATCGCTCCATAACCCAGCCTCTCCATTACCTCCTCCTTGGATTCCCTCAATGCCACCCTCCACCAGTGCCCCTCATCTCTCCAAAGGCCCTCCTCCCCATGACCTCCTCCTTGGCTTCCCTCATTGCCACCCTCCACCAGTGCCCCTCATCGCTCCATAACCCAGCCTCTCCATTACCTCCTCCTTGGCTTCCCTCATTGCCACCCTCCACCAGTGCCCCTCATAACTCCATAGCCCAGCCCCCCATGACCTCCTCCTTGGATTCACTCATTGCCACCCTCCACCAGTGCCCCTCATCGCTGCATAGCCCGCCCCCCCATGGCCTCCTCCTTGGATTCCCTCATTGCCACTCTCCACCAGTGCCCCTCATAACTCCATAGCCCAGCCCCCCATGACCTCCTCCTTGGATTCACTCATTGCCACCCTTCACCAGTGCCCCTCATCGCTGCATAGCCCGCCCCCCCCATGGCCTCCTCCTTGGATTCCCTCATTGCCACTCTCCACCAGTGCCCCTCATAACTCCATAGCCCAGCCCCCCATGACCTCCTCCTTGAATTCACTCATTGCCACCCTCCACCAGTGCCCCTCATCGCTTCCTAACCCAGCCCCCCCCCCCCCATGGCCATCTCCTTGGATTCTCTCACTGCCACCCTCCAACAGTGCCCCTCATTGCTCCATAGCCCCTCTCCCTCATGACCTTGTCCTCAGATTCCATCACTACCACCTTCCAACAGCGTCCCTCCTCTCTCCAAAGGCCCACCTTCTTGGATTCCCTCATTGCCACCCTCCACCAGTGCCCCTCATCGCTGCATAGCCCTGCCCCCCCATGACCTCCTCCTTGAATTCCCTCATTGCCACCCTTCACCAGTGCCCCTCATCGCTGCATAGCCCCGCCCACCTATGGCATCCTCCTTGGATTCCCTCATTGCCACCCTCCACCAGTGCCCCTCATCGCTGCATAGCCCCGCCCCCCATGGCCTCCTCCTTGGATTCCATCATTGCCACCCTCCACCAGTGCCCCCCATCGCTGCATAGCCCCGCCCCCCCCCCCATGGCCTCCTCCTTGGATTCACTCATTGCCACCCTTCACCAGTGCCCCTCATCGCTGCATAGCCCAGCCCCCCCATGGCCTCCTCCTTGGATTCACTCATTGCCACCTTTCACCAGTGCCCCTCATCACTGCATAGCCCGCCCCCCCCCATGGCCTCCTCCTTGGATTCACTCATTGCCACCCTCCACCAGTGCCCCTCATCGCTGCATAGCCCAGCCCCCCCATGGCCTCCTCCTTGGATTCCATCATTGCCACCCTTTACCAGTGCCCCTCATCGCTGCATAGCCCCGCCCCCCCATGGCCTCCTCCTTGGATTCCATCATTGCCACCCTCCACCAGTGCCCCTCATCGCTGCATAGCCCCGCCCCCCCATGGCCTCCTCCTTGGATTCCATCATTGCCACCCTCCACCAGTGCCCCTCATCGCTGCATAGCCCCGCCCCCCCATGGCCTCCTCCTTGGATTCCATCATTGCCACCCTCCACCAGTGCCCCTCATCGCTGCATAGCCCAGCCCCCCCATGGCCTCCGCTTTGGCTTCCCTCACTGCCACCCTCTAACAGTGTCATTCATCTCTCCGTAGCCCCTCTCTCATATTCGATTTTGTTTGTTGTATAGCGCTACTCATAGTCTAGGGTGTCATAGTACTTTACATCAAGCACACATTATGTAGAGACAATGAATCATACACGAATGTAAATCAGCCTATAAGGCATGTCAAATAAGCAAATGGGTATTGCAATATGTAGGAATCACATGTCATCCATACTGGTGGGCAGCATGTTTTAAGAGGGTTTGGTCTGGAGAAGCACAAACACAGGATTGAAAGCATACCCCAGTGTTTGCGGGGTCTTTACTGATTAAAATGCATATCTGCCAAAACAAACTCTTTATAGCAACATTAGAGTAATGAAAGAGTAGGGAAATTCTAACTATATTGAAACACACAAAAAAAGTTCTAAGTATACCATTCAGGTTTGTATGTAGCTCTTTGATGTCAGTTTATAGGTCACTGTCCCATTTTAGCATTGTAACTTCTTGTAGGAGAGTAGGGTCTGCTATCCTATGGTCACCCCAATGTTAGCTTTTTGCTTCACTGGTTTTCGACTTACTGAGGCTGTGGGCCTGCTAATCAGACCCCCAGCCTGCTGTTCTCTCTCGAAATTCACAGACATATACTATAGGTACATAACCCAATTGGAAATGGACTCCTTGTCAGCCCCTGTACCATGCACTATAGGTGCTCAGGGCATAGGTGCCACCAAGGCCTACCAGGGGCTGAAGCATAGCTTTTGCCACCCCTGGCTGGTTCTTAAATTGACACAACTGGCTGATCACTCAGCTGGGGCAAGTGGGTGTAATCACCCCTTGCTTAGATATAGTTTACCTATATCTAAACCTATATCTGGACACAAATAAACCTGTGAGCCACTCCTATGGAAGGCCTCATCAATCATGGAGGCAGAGTGCGTGGTTTAATGTAAGATGGTGCTCTGGCATGAGCTGAGCCTGTCTGCAGCTGTCGGGAACAACTCCCTAAGCTGATCCGGGATAATGCCATACCATATACTATTAAGTGCCTTATAATCCTCGCGGTTATATAGCAACTTTGGTTTGGCTTTATCAAAACATGTTGTGTAAGGTGTCATACGATTTGGAATACTATCCCCTCAACAGTTCTGTCGACGGGGATAGCATTCCACCCCTCTAGAGGGAGAAGACATGTTACTTTACTGAAAAGCGGTTGATTTTTAAAAGAGCCTCAGATCCACAAAATGGATGCTTCTGCCACAGACACAAGTCTGACCTCCTGCTGCTGACCGAAACTCAGCAGAGGAGGACTGGACAAAGGCTTTCCTGTCGCAGGGAGGTGTTACACCACCCCAGACAGGAGATAGTGGATTGTAGCAGGGAGGTTTGAAAGAAACCAGACACTGCCTGGGGAGCACACGGCTGCCCCTTGCATAATCCGACCAAACCGGTTCTGGGGCACACCAGCCCCAGTCCCAGCACGGCCTGGATCAAAGGCAAGGGGTGTATCCACCCCCTTCCTGGGTCCCACCCGTAGGAGGGGACCTAGCAGGTAATCCAGCCCCCTAGATTGGTATAAGAATGGGAGCAGTGCCAACGCACTCAGATTATCCTGATGAAACATTTGAAACGAAACTCTGGACCCTTCGACATCCTACTCAACGTAAAAGACTGAAGAATCTCCCTTGTGGTCAAGGAGTGACCACCCTGTGCAAACAGGCACCATCCAGCACCTCAACGTCTGCTTTGTTGCAGTTCCCGCCGGAACTCGAGCGACAGAGACCGACGAGATCAAGCTTGCATGCCTGAGGTAGTGTGGCTCACTGGTTCGAGGCGGCAGACCCGAGAGCAGAGGACGGCCCGGGACCAGGGTTCGATTCCCAGCGCGGCAGGTTCCTGGACCAGGGTCAGCTGACTTGATAATTCTCTCGCCTCGGTGCCCACTCTGATCAGCGATCACACTCGGCAACTCTGGGCATTAGCTTGCCTCATCCTCACTAACGGTCCCACCAGACCGCCGGGGATGCCTGGTCTCACCCTGGAGATACCCATTAAGGGACCATCTCTCAGGGAAGCCAGGAAGGGTTTCGCAGCGGTCGAAGCGCCTTGGGACCCTCCGGGTAAGTAGTGCGCTATATAAATGCCTATACATTTACATTTACATACATTCTTACAGCCCGATCCACAGTCCCTGCAGAGCTGAGACCCGTGGAGGCGACCGAAAGTGTGGGGCACGCCATCTTGAAAAGACCACGAGACGCTGACCGTGCAGCCCACGAGTGACCCTCGAAGCTGTACACCGGGGTTTGAGAAGCCCCAACCCTGAGCCACTTTTGCACCGAAGCTCACCCCTCTACACTCGACGAGTGCTGCGTGGGGCCCTTCTGCTTTCTTTGGCTCGACGCGTTGGCCCGGTCACTTGCCAGCTGGCTTGTGGCTCCTGTGCCGGCGAAAACCTAAACCCGACTTGTGATTCTGGTTGCTCCAGACTTGCACCCGCTCCTCTGAAAAGGAGCACCCGCTCCTCGCTTTCGGCCGCTCTGACCCTCCAGGTGCGAGTGAGAAGCAATCTTCCAATCCCACGTGGATTGCTCTTGCCAAGTGTTGTTTGCTCCGATCTTGAAGCCGACAGCGCCGACGGTGAGAGCCTGCGTGGGACAGCTCGCGACCCGCTCCTGGATGTCGCAGATGCCCCAGAGCCCACGTGGCAGCGGAGAGAAGCTCCTCGACAACCACGTGATTGCGCCCGACATTGCCTGGTTCCGTCCTGGTTCCACCCTGGTCACTGCTGAGTGACCCAGACTCTGTCCCCTTCTGCTTTCAGGTACTTTTCTACTCTGATCCACCCTTGGATCACACCGGGCACTTCTCCTTCACATCGCCTGCAGCATCTTCAGCTTCAAGCACCAACAACCTGCGTGACGAAACCCGACGCCACTTCGATTCTATGCACCCGCTTCCTGTGGGTGAGGTAACTCAGCAACGCCGGTGTTCCCACACTGGTACACACCTCTAGGGTCTGTGTCTAAAGTTTTGTCCATCTAGGTTCAGCGGAAGTATCCTTAAACTCTATTTGTGTAACTTTTTTTTATCAAACAGATTTTATTGTTTTCCACATCAAAAGACTCAAGGCACAATCCGCCAACAAGCCCACGCAGGGGCCCTTTGAAATACTGAGCTCATCATATACAACATAGGCAAGTGGAAGGGTCGATGCTTCCCAAGGTCGTAAATTACCTCTGGACTGTCCGCCATAAGTTCATAAAGTTCAGCGCCTATTTGTGTAACTTTTACGCACCATTGACTTTGCATTGATGCATGCGTGTACTTTAAACACTGCACCCGAATCCCGCGGGCTTTTCCCGACTTCAGCATTGCTTGTCGAAACTGCTCCCAGCGATTCCCTAGGCCCTAGGCCTAACCACTGTTCGATTGGTATCTCTTATACCACTTCCTTAATATATGGTTTAAGTGGCCACCCGCCCTCATCCATAATTGTGCAACTTTCATATGTTATACTGTGCTTTTGATTTAACACTTGTGCCTCTTTGCTCATAAAGAGTACTGGGGATTATTTTAGAAATAAACACTTATATTTTTATAATATATACTTGTGTGGTGTCCTTTCATTTGATATTACAGGATTGTGACTGGTAAAACAGCTCGCTTAACACGACCTCTTGAGTTTAGCCTTTAAGGCTGCTTAGTCTATGCTACCATTAAGATAGCTTGTCTATAAGGTTGACGTACAACCAGACACCATAAGGGATTGTTTGGACTGATACAAGGTGGTTCCAGAATTGGAAACATCATAGATTAGGCCAACTTCTCACACTTCTGTACTGCAAGTAACCCATTGAGCTATCCACATCCACATAAAATACAGTTTATCTGCATTTAAAAATTATGAACAGACAAAATATTGCTTTTAAGTTGTTGTGTCTTGCATCCGTCATGATAACGATACAATATAAATTAAATATACACAGCATACACGAAGTATGTGTCTTGCTGGACCCTTACAGACTTTTAGAATATTAACTAATATACACACATCCTCGAAGCATACACAAAGGATATATCTAGCTGGGCCTTCACAGATAAAAAAAAACGGAACAATAGCCACACATTCTCTTACCTGCTCTGATCAAACTGTGCCACAGCCGGATCTTATATACAGCTGAAGGGGTCAGCCTGACGTCACTGCGAGGGCCAAGGTTCATGTTTGGGCGGGCCAGGCTCATGTTTGGGTGGGCCTGGCCCACCCGGCCCACCCTCTAGAACCGGACCTGGGTAACCAGGGCCGAACTATGAACCAAACAGACCCGGACTGGGAACAGAAACCGCCCCAGGCAAACTGCTCAGCTGGCCCCCCTTGGAGTGAGGGAGAGTGCAGCTGAGCAGTTTGCGAGGGCCGGTTTCGGCCGAATTTGTTGGGACGATATTGCCGACCCCTGGTAACACAACCGGCCTCCCAGGGACCCAAAACCGGCCCCCACCCTAGCAGCCTACCTGGGAACGCACGGTGCCCGCTATGGCCAGTCCAGCCCTGAAACCACAACGGCCCTGGCAAAGTGCTCGGCCAACACCCCACCCCCTCACCGCCCCCCCCCCCGCTCTCAAGGTGTTGGGGTGCTGCCGAGCTGTTTGCCAGGGCCAGTTTCGGACGATTTTGTTACAGGGACCGATATTGCAGCTATGCTCCAAAAACGGCCCTGTAACAAAAACGCCCCCCCATGGGCCCAAAACAACCCCCACCCTGGTGGCCCAAAACAGCCCCCACCCTGGTGGCCCACCAGGGAAATGCCCGGTGCCCGCTATGGCCAGTACAGCCCTGCCGGTAACTCCTGGGAACTGATTCCTTGCTGTGGGGTAAGCTCTGATCCCTTCCCAAACAGGCGCTTGTGCAGGGATCACAAACAGGTTATGCCAGGAAAAACACAGCAAACACAAGGAGACGATTGACAGAACGCTGACATTTTTCAGTCACTCACTCCCAGTCACCGATCTGGGTTGAATCCATCATCATTTTTAGCTCACTTTGCCACCCCAGTTCAGACCCAGCCATATGCAAATCAGTCTGATCTTGTTCCTCATGGGAACAGTCCGGTCCAAACTGCCAAGCCAGGTCTTCCCTGGACTGGAAACAAGGATCCTTGGACTGGTTTCGGGGTAACACCCCTCATCAGCCAGGCTATCTTGAATCCAGTGGCAAAGTGAGCCAGGGACCCACGTCCGGGCATACCCTGCCAACTTAGAGCAAACAAAGCAAACAAAAGGAGATGATGGACAGAGCGCTGAAACCTTTCAGACACTCACCCCCAGTCACACATCTGAGTTGGACAGGTATGCCCAGACGTAGGTCTGGTGCTCACCATCCCACTGGAGTCAAGTAGCCTGGAAAGGCATGGGGAGCAAAAAAAACAATGGATTTAGGCCCAGATCTCTGTACTGGGGTGAATGCATGACATTGTTCTGCATTCAGTCCATCAATTGTTCTTTTTGCTTTTGTCACCCGAGTGGGACAAGTATGCCCAGAAGTGGATCCTGTGCTCTCCATGCCATTGGAGTCAAGCTAGCCTGGCTGATGAAGGCTGATATCCCAAAACCGGTCCTAGGATGCTTGTTACTATTCCAGGGAGGACCTGACCTGGCATTTTGGGCTGGACTGTTCCCATGGGGAACAGGGTGAAGACTGATTTGCATATGGATGGGTCTAATCTGGAATGGCATGGTGAGCAAAACAACGATGGCTTTAGGCCCACATCTCTTTACTGGGGTGAATACATCACATTGTTCAGCATTTTGCTCATCAATTGTTCTTTTTGCAGGAAAAACACAGCCGCCTTTATTGGGCGTAAAATGGACGGAAAACAGGCAAAGAATTTGGAATTCAGTGCAATAAAGAACCATTCCACATGGTATGCCTTATTCACCCCTGGAAAATGCAGGAGTTATTTATTGGATCCAGTAAATATCTCACCCTAGGTTAATGGTACTTACTTGGCTCAAGAAACACCACTCCATACTCCCCACAACTCTAAATAAAGGCCTTTGACACTATTTATATCAAATTCCAGAGTGCCCTCAAATCCAGATTGGGAGTTACCGCCTGCATAGGATTCAGTATTTGCGAAAATGACAACACAACTTAAATTTTTACCAGACACATTTTGCCAGGAAAAATCTGGTGAAATGTATCTAAGAAAAAGGTGGAAATGAGAAAAAAGATGCTCTAATTGGATGAACAAAATCCAATAGCACATGCAATACCTAAGTTTAACCTTCAAAACGATATGACACTTCCACACCACCACGTTTAATGAGTGTGGTGTTACCACACTGAATAGTGAGGCACTCGGAATATCCTGGTCTTTTTTAGCTTTCGCTTTTGGTTCTAGTTTCAAGTGGACATAATTGGGTGAGGTATCTACCACAGCCTGTATATGCTAATACTCTTGGTGAGGGTCAGTTGTCACATTTGTAACGCCGTTACAAGTGCGACAGATGTCTTACCCACCATTCTACAAGTGCATTATAGCTGATGGCACTTGTAATACGATGGACAGGATATCCGTCACATTTGTGACAAAGTATCACATTTGCTGACTCTAAATAAGGCCCGAAGTCTCTTCAACAATCCTAAAGGCCATCTACAATTTTTCTCATAAATAAACCCTTCGCTGCGGGGGGTAATTCTCCTGCTGTGCTGGGGGGCGCGCACAGCGCCCCCATGCTCATGACGAGCTCAGTTTGTCATGAGGCACGGCGCTCCGGTGTTCATGACGAGCTGAGCTCGTCACAGGTGCACCGGTTCCCGTGGAACGCTCTGCACAGCAGGGGAATTATCCCCGCGTGTGAGCGTTCCACGGCTCATGATGAGCTGAACTCGTCATGAGCACTGGAGTGTGCCTCATGACGAGCTCAGCTCATCATGAGCATCGATGGTGTTAAGTCCACAGTTCAATGAGCTCACAACCTTGTTCTCAGAAACAGCATTTAGAAGTAGTGGTGTCAGGGAAATGCAGTGGGCAGTGCGGGCGGGGGTGAGGTATGCTTGGGGGGTGACTGTAACACACAAAACAATAAAAAAAACTTCTGCTTGACGGTCTTCTGCTATCTCCCAGCCTCCCCTACAGCAAATCCAGACATTGTTCTCATATCCATGAGCGTACTGTCGGGATTAAGTAGAGCAGACTTGTTTTGTGCTCCATCTTTAGCTGGGAGACTGTGCCTCAGCTGGCTTGGAGAGATGCCAGTGTGCATGACGGTTTGGCCGTCCTAAGATGGCCGGCCAAACCTTCATGCGCATTGATAGCAGTGCGCACCACTCCTTGCCCCTGCTGTAGTTGTGTCCCCTCCTCCCCTCCCAAGACTCTGCCACGGGCCGATAAATAAAATGATCTGCATTTTATTTTCGTTTGATTCTGCGGGCAGTGGGGCAACACTTCTCCGCCACAGTGAAGGAGCCGCCACTGGCATTTAAGATGACATCTTAAATCAGAGTACACCAATCAGAGCAGGGCTTTGATTGATGTACACTGGATCCACAAGGTGATAAGGGGAGTCCATGTAGTGGTCTGTTTCAACAAATTAGAAGCCAGGCATCCGAAATAGTGCTTTAGAAGCCACCCGTGATGCAAGGTGTAGCTGAGATAACCTTACTTCAGCAGACTCTACCTCAGTCTCAAGAGACATTTTTAAGTCAGCCACGATTTCACTACTTTGTAAAAAAAAAAAATAGTGTGATAGCAGCCTTATGATATACTGTGACTGCTGAATGCCAAAACTGCCTAGTCTAGATTTTGCCTCACACATCTTTCTTTCACCACCCTACACATCCTATATCTTTCCCTCTCTCTTACAGGCTCCTTTTCATTCCTGCTGTCTTCCTTTGTCACCCTTTTCCTATTTTTCTCTTCCTCCTTCTTAATCAATTGTCTGCTTTTCTCTCTCTTGCTCCGGGTCAAAGTCAAATGAGGAAGAGTAAGTCTCAGTCCCGAAACAGAGTCCCCATTGTTTTGGCCTTTACCCAGGTTTTAGTCATTTATTGGTTTTCAGATTCCTAATTTTGGCATTCGCAGACCTTTGTAAACTGGCACGTTTGTTGGCACCTCTCGAGGGATTCATGGACCTCGTATCAGGTCGCACTGTACATCCGATAACCATACAGACCCCTTTGATGTGGGTTTGCAGACCACTGACTTGGGTTCGCAGGCCCCGGGGCAGCTGGGGGCGGGGACACAATGGTGAACCATGAACCCAACCTCCAGGATCTGTGAACCCAGTGGGAAAATCTGCATTTTTTTATGTTAATCCTTTAGACCACCACCACAGCCTGAGATCAGTGGACACTCTCATAATGGCAGCCACATTTTTAGGTCTCGCCTGGCTAAAGCAGCGCACCCGCTGCTCTCGCTATTGGGGGTACCTTTTGTAATCGGTTCTGGCGAGGGCTTTCGTGCACGCGTCTGCATCGACAAACATGGCAGCTCTTGCCATTTGTCCATAGCAGACAGCATGCGGGGGGGCCGTACGGACTGTGGACAGTCCGACGCCATCTTGCGAAGAAGCTTTCCTTGTCATAGCAACGAAAATGCCGCTTCCTGTTCACAACTTGTTGCTTCTGCTTTCCTAGCCAATTATCTGTGCAATCGAACTAGTGTACACATACGCCGACGACGGCCAAGATTTTCTGTGTCTGAGTTCCTGTGTGTCTCAAGTGTGTTTTTGTCCGGTTGGACTCTGCCATTAGAGTATTTCAGGATAGAGTATCTCAGAATACACAGTGAGTTTTGTGCTTGATACAACATTTTTTTTCTCTGTGGGAGCTATTGGGTTTTCGGTGGAATGTTGTGACTGGCTTCAGGGCCCAAGCGATAATGGAATACGAGGAGGGAGGGATCGTGACTGTGCAATCTTCAAGGATCCTTATAGCAAATCGCCCCGCCTTTGAACCGGTCTAACATCTAAAGCCTCTATCTATTCCCATACAGCTTGATGTCATCATTGCGTTTTTCTTTACTGAAACACAACATTTAGCTCATAAGAATTGTCTTTTAGACGATTATCGTGTTCTGTGGTGCCAGCCATGCGGCGCTAGTAACAGATTTTGTGTAGTATTGAACTTAAGTAAGGACACGCGCACCCAGCTCCCTTTTATTAACCGGACACAGTGGAGGAGAGATGGGTGCAGGCAAGTGTAGGGGATAAGTCTTTTTGGAGATTGGGTTGCACAGTGATGTGTCCTGATGATCCCACGAAGACACCACTACGATAGATGTGGACACCTGGACAGCGGATGATGGCTGCAGAAGGACGTAATTGCTTGTGTTCATAGTTTAACCTGAAGGTAAGTCAGTGTGCGGAAAAGTATACAGACTAGATCAGGAGCATATATGACAAGCCTTTGAGAGTTCGCATTTGGTCAATCTTGCTTAAGCTTATGATTATTAATAGTCGTTGTCCAAGAGATTAGACTATGTTTTAGGTTGCCAAAGTCATGTTGCTTGTGATGCTTTACCTCTGAAGATAGTCCTTTGCCTAGTCACTTACGACTCTAGGGTCCTTCATTAGAGCACCTCAGAGTCCATCTCTCAGCTGAATGTGTTGCTATTTGACTGTGTGTATGGTGTCTTGGAGTTTCATATGTGTGTTGCTGCAAGAATACCAATGGGCTGCTTCTAAGGCTCTTGGGAGCATCAGGACCCACACCAAATCCACTAACTCCAAACAGAGCTCCAACACTAACCACCTGAAATGCATCCTACTCAACACCTGTTTGGTCCACAGACACGCCGTTGACCTTTGGAACCTACTCGACACCACATCGCCGGACGTCACCTTCCTTACAGAAACCTGGATAAACGCCTCCTCAGCTCCAGACATCGCCATAGCCATCCCGGACAGCTACAAGATCATCCGAAAGGACCGCACCAACCAAACAGGAGGAGGCATCGCCATCGTCCATAAGAACACCATCCGCATCACGACCAGTTCCGACGACAACCTCACAACCGCCGAACACCTTCACTTCCAGATCCACACGGACCCCAAGACCACACTTAGAGGCACCCTCATCTACAGGCCACCAGGACCCCGCTCACAATTCAGCGAAGACATCACTGACTTCATCAGCCCACACGCCCTCCCCTCCAAGGACTACATTCTACTTGGAGACCTCAACTTCCACCTTGAAAAGAAAAACAACAGCAACACCACCACCCTCCTGGACAACCTGGCCAACCTCGGACTCGAACAACTTGTTGATACCCCCACCCACTATGCCGGACACACACTCGACCCAATCTTCACCTCCAGCAAGCACATCTCCTTCAACCACACCACAGCTCTCCATTGGACAGACCACAGCTGCGTTCACTTCAACTACAAAAAGTCCACAACCCACAACCTCCCACAACCAGTTCCCCGAAGAAACTGGAACAAAATTACCACCGACCAGCTCTTCACATCGCTCCACCAAAACCCTCCTGCCAAATCATTGGACCCAAACCAAGCTGCCACCAACCTCACACAATGGATCTCCCTCAGCGCCGACGAACTAGCACCCTTGTAAACCCATCAATTCAAGCAAGGTAGCAAAAAAGCCCCCTGGTTCAACGATGACCTTAAGAAATCCAAGAAGTTCTGTCGCACCCTCGAGATAGCCTGGAGAAAAAACCCAACCACTGACAACCTGACCACCTTCAAGAACGGCACCCGCAAATACCACCAACTGATCCGATCCACCAAGAAATCAGCATTCAAGGATCGACTTGACAACAACGCCCACAACAGCAAGGAACTATTCAACATCGTCAAAGAATTTACCAACCCCACCGCCGGCACCAACTACATCACTTCCTCCCAAGACCTCTGCGACTCCCTAGCCTCATTCTGTGGAGGAGTGTGGCTCACTGATTAGAGCGGCAGACCCTGTTGCAGAGGTCTGGCCCGGGACCAGGGTTCAATTCCCGACGCGGCAGGGTCCTGAGCCCAAAAATGTCCATGGACTCGATAATTCTCGCCTCGGTGCCTACTTAATCATGGGGTCCCGCGCTGCAACTCTGGGCAATAGCTTGCTTAATCTCCACTACGGCGGCCCGCACGCTGCGGGATGCCTGGCTTTCACCTTGGGGATGCCCAGTAGGGGTTATCTCACAGGGAAAAGCCAGGACGGGTTCCCAAGGCAAGCGCCTTGATGCCTTCGGGTGATACGTGCGCTATATAAGTCGCAATACATCGCAATACATACAACAAAATCGCCGACATACATAACAGCTTTGAAAACCAGCCCGGAGACCAGTCCGCTCCACCCACCTCCGAACCAAAACCCCCCTCTAACAACCTTTGCGCTTGGAACCCAATCACCACTGAAGACACCATCCTCCTGATGAACTCCATCCACTCAGGATCGCCAACCGACCCATGTCCCCACCACATCTTCAACAAAGCAGACTCCATCATCGCACCCCATCTCTGAGACGTCATCAACTGCTCCCTCAACTCCGCCACCTTCCCGGAAAGCTGGAAACATGCCGAACTCAGCGCCCTTCTGAAGAAACCCACTGCAGACCCCACTGAACTTAAGAACTACCGCCCCATCTTGCTCCTCCCATTCCCTGCCAAAGTCATTGAGAAAGCCGTCAACAGTCAGATCGCCTCCTTCCTCGAATCCAACAAATCCCTCGACCCCTCACAGTCCGGCTTCCGAGCCAAACACAGCACCGAAACCGCCCTCATCGCAGCAACAGACGACATTCGAACACTACTGGACAACGGAGAAACAGTTGCCCTCATCCTACTTGACCTCTCCGCAGCCTTTGACACAGTCTGTCATAGCACACTCACACAACGACTCAGCAACGTCGGAATACAAGGAAAAGCATTGGACTGGATCATCTCGTTCCTCGCCGGAAGAACCCAGAGAGTCCGCCTCCCCCTTTTAGATCAGAGGCCACCAAAGTCATCTGCGGCGTACCACAAGGATCATCACTCAGTCCCACCCTCTTCAACGTATACATGAGTCCCCTCGCATCCATCGCGCGCCAACACAACCTCAACATCATCTCCTACGCTGACGACACCCAGCTGATCCTCTCCCTCACCAAAGACCCAAACACAGCCAAAACCAACTTACACGAAGGAATGAAAGATGTAGCCGAGTGGATGAAGAACAGCCGTTTAAAACTGAACTCGGACAAAACAAAGTCCTCATCTTAGGCTCATCCCCCTCTGCTTGGGACGACTCATGGTGGCCACCGGCCCTGGGAACCGCACCCATACCAACGGACCACGCACGTAACCTGGGCTTCCAAGGTGACGGTGTTTGTGTCGATCCCAGTACATTTCCTTTACCAGAATACTTAACAAACTGCAACACAATGCCTACCGTTTCCTAAATCCGTCTCACTCTGTGGGCGGTGGCTGTAGTATTTGAGCTTTGTGTCATTGGGCACCTCTGGAACCCTACGAGTCCTAGGCCTTTCTGAGCACTAGAGACCCAGGGTGTTTGTCGTGGATTTTGTTGATCCCAGGATGTTTTCGTATACAGAATGCTCTATAGATGGCATCATTATGCCACAAAAATGTTACCTCGTAGTTTCTAAGAGGGGTTTGGGGTGGCTGCAACACAGGTAGGTAGGGCCTGTGATTGGCCGGGACAAAGAAAAAATGCAGCCCCAGAAATTTTTGAAAACCACTTGGGGGATTCCAGGATCGTGAGGCCTGCATGGATCTTACCACTTTTTCTTACCCAGAATGCTCTATAAATGTCAACGTATGTGCCAAAAATGTCCTCATATATATGTGACAAAACGTTTTGTAACTTGCATCCAACAGCAAAAGTCCATTATACCCACACTTCTCCTAATGAAAACAGCAGGCCACACTTGTTCATGGCCTGTCGCACTAGAAAGGAACCAGTAAAATCTTGGCCTGCGTGAGTCAGTGAAGAAATATTAGTTTTTTCCATTATTTTTAGACAGGTGATATTTATACTTTACGCCTGTAAAAGAGTTTAGTAAATTGGCTTCTTATTAGTACAAAATATTCCTGTAATATGGTTTTAATTATTTTATGTGTCAAAAATAAAAACACATTTGATCAGCAATTCGTTTTGTTCTAGGGTCATTTATGAAAACAAACAATGTTGCTGGTCCATCACTGGTAGAGGCATCTGTATTTTAAATGTTATTATTGTAGTGCACACCCTTACAGACAGTAATCATCTAGGTAAAATTAAACAACCAGTGGTTGTGTTATTTTTCCTTAAGTTAAATCCTAACTTCATGGCGACTAAAGAAACATGTGACCCAATGAGGTTGGGGGAAGACATTCTCACTTGAGATATGTTTTATGAAAAACTGCAGGATATGATTGAGTGTTGTGTGAACCATTTACTAGAACATATAGGTGTACTGGAAGGGGAAATCTCGAAATGAGTTGCATCACCAGTTATTATCCCCACTAAAGGTTTTTAATGCATCCCGACCCCGCTACATGTGTTACTCTGACTCGCCGTTAGCCAATTTTCCCTTAGTGCAGGAGAAAGTTATATATCCTCAGCCCTTTGGCACTACAAACGTTATTGAGCAAGAGGTGAATGACCGAAAAATAATTAGTCGGCCTAACACCTGTAGTGTAACTAGGCCTTGATGCACTTCCTGGAATGGTAACTACCACCAGATAACTCCATCTTCCTGTTTCAATATGACCCTGAAGCTTGCCCTTATATGAGTATTATGGTTGACCTTACAGTGCTAACATCGAAGAATGTTGAATCCACCAAACAGTTAAAGAATAAGGCGTGTCAGCGGCTTACCAAACACGCGGATTTTACCTTCGCCCAGTATGAGAACATTCTGTTTGCGAAGAGGGTGGCTAAGGTCGGGCCATCATGCAAAGACCTTAGGGGTATGTATGTTCCAGACTTTGAACTTTGCACTGGATAGAAGTATATTTTTACAAGAACCTTTTGAGCCTTGTTCGAGTGAAGGCTTTAGCTTACTACTCATGGGCTTTTTCTACAGTCATCTGAGGTGTAGCAACACACCCCAATGCCATGATTATTGAGCTTTGCCTCTTCTGTCACTGATAACCTGAGAGCTGTACAAAACCACTTTCAGCCTCTCTCTGACCTGAAAGAATTGGATTGACAGAAAAGGGTTGTAGATATAAAGAAAGGGGGTGTTTCTTCTCTCCACAGATAGGGTTGCTCTGGATCAGAACAACCCTAATGAGGCTGCAACCTGTTTGTCATTTGTTAACATTATTTGTTGGAACATATCTTGCATTGCTTCCAAAGTATCTGATGAGGATTTGTTCACTCATAAAATAACTTTGATATAATTATGTGGCAGGCACTTGGGTCACTGATTAAAATTACATGGGAAGGAGTTTTTACCTATTCTTTGTCTGCCTCTCAATCCCTCTCTAGTAGAGCTGGTTTAGACCTTACTCTCTTTAGGGTCTCCTTTGAATTTAAGATTATTTCTGTACCCTTCTCTCATCATATTATCCAAATTTTGGGGTAATCTGTTCAAGATGTTTTATTGTTAGTATTGATTTCTATTACGTTAATACAAAGGATAAACTGGTTAGTGTTGACACATTCTTTATTTTACTAGAAGTGTTACGGTGTAGATCTAACCTAACTTTGAAGTGTTTTAATGTCTTTCTTGGGGGTGATTCCAGTGCAAAATTTTGATTTTGAGTTAATTCTGCTTTTTTGGACCCTTACCTAGCTGAGGCAACCATGCCCCTCAGCCCTAAAATTGATGGTGGGGGTCTTGTGCTTTAAACATCTATAGCTTGTAAATGAACAGTTCAAATACTTCAAAATATATTTTAGTAGTTATGAAAGCACTTTTTTGTATTTGTTTTATAATTCTGTGTGATTTTAAAAAGCTTTTTAAAAGGGTGAAAACATATCATAACACTTTAATTGGCGATTTGCAAATGATAAACATGTTTGCTGAAACCCAATTTCCACAGATTAATGTTAGTGGGAAAGTTTGTGACCATTCAATTAGAAAATATGCTGTTTGTAAATGGCAGTATGCTACCAAATTATGCTTTAGTAATCCATTTATTAAAAGTGAGTTTTTAAACATGACCTGTGAAACATTCCGGCTTCCGGTCTGACGACAATGCTTTTAGTGAACTAAAAGGCAGGTTAAGGGTTATTTGTACCCTAAATGTGGGTGTGATTCTTATGATACAGGGAGCAAAAGTTTAGTATATTAAATCAAGCAAAATAGTTTTTTTGCTGAGCTTGCATATTTGACTCATGTTATAATGAAGAAAAATGCGGATTTGTAAAATAAAATATGTGCTAGGATCACACAGATTATGGATGAAGTACACTATAGTTAGGTTGAGTAGATTATACAAGTCACTAGACCTGCTGGTCTAGTATCCAGACCTGTCTTTTTTATGGTGTGAAAATTGTGTTGGGGATGTTATATGCCCCACTCAGCCCTGCCTTGGAAGAAAGTAAAGGAACCCTAAGTCCATGAAGTGAGCTGACATGTGTGAACTGAATGTGAGAGACAGGTTATTATAGCCCCGGAGGACCCCACCCAATACATAGTTGAAGTGGTGTTAGTGCTTTTGGGTTGGTAAAAGCCCTTAAACAAGGCTTCAGGGATGCAGTGGTAGTTTGAGAAGCCTAATTTCGTTGCACTCAAACTGCACTAAGGAGAAGAAACTTTAACTAAAAGGTGTGTATTTCAACTGTTTCATTGTGATGCTTAGTACATCTAAAATAACCACACACAATATTTTTAAAACAGCACAAATGCATGTTGCAAATTACAAGAATAAAATAATAATTCCTACCAAAGTTAAAATGTCATCTAGCAACCTAATATTCCAAAACCTACTTCTATGCATTACACTCGGACAGCATGGAGTAGTATACGTATTTGGACATAATAATGGATTAATAATATCGAGTTACAGAAATATCAATTTTTTTAATATTGTGACACAATACTTTGATGCAGAAATATTGTGGATATAAATATTGAGTTTAAGTAATATCGGCTACAAGAATATCGATGTTTTTAATATTGTTGTAAAAAAATGTTTTTTACTTATTTGTGTGTGTTTTACTTCATACTTTAGTTGTATATGTTATACCTTGTTTGTATTATTGTTAGTAATCATTTTCAATTATAGTTTTTAATTTTAAGTCATTTATAATTTGCTTATTTATAGTGTTGTAGTAGATTGCATGGGTACAGGGTGGGAAGTTAGATAAGTATAATTATTTAATAATGCATTCTTAAATAATATTAATTATTTTGTTGATAGTTAAATATATAAGTTGTGTAAGTATATTTTTTAAGTGATATTTTAGGTGTGGATTGGTTTGTTTGTTGGGGTATAGGGTAGGGAGTTAATTACATAGTAATTGAATATTTATTATTAATTAGTCAATTGGTAATTAATTATGTAAATTATTAAATTAGATTTTGGGGGTTTGTAGGGGTATAGGGTGGGAAATTAATAATGCATTTATTATTAATTAATTGTTTATTATTAATTAGTTAACTGATAATTAAAATGCAAATTATGTAATTATTAAATATTGTTAGTGATATTTTTGGTGTGTGTTTTTGAGTTGGTGAAGTAATAGGGTGTGAAGTTAATTAAATAATGTTTTAATTATTAATTTAATACTAAATAATTCATTTTTATTGTTTTTTTAAATATATATATATTTATATGAAATGTTTATATTAATAGTTTTATATTTTTGTTCAGTTAATATAGTTATTAAAATATGTTATGTGTTTGAATTTAAATACTTTTTTTATACAGTTGCGCAGACTGAAGTGGGAATAGTAAATTGCACCCCTCTGGAGTCCACTCTTTCCCTACTTTTCCACAGACTGCAGTTAGGATAGTTCATTTTATCCCTCTAGAGTCCAACGCATTCCCTACTGTTGCACAGATTGGAGTGGGTATAGTACGTTTTATCCCTCCGACGTCCTATGTTTTCCCTTCTGTTGCTCAGACTGAAGTGGCAATAGTCAATTTCACCCCTTTGGAGTCCAACACTTTCCCTATTGTTGCACTGATAGGAGTAGAAATAGTTCGTTTATTTTTTGCAGAGGTTTGTATTTCTTTATTAATAATGAAATATATATAATATTATTTTTAAATGTATTTTTTGTATATATGTGTATACATTTGTTAGGTAGGAAGTGGACAGAGGCATTGTATGTATTGTATGGCACACAAATCATTGTCTTACAGCCTAACTGCTGAAAAAGTTTAAGAAATGTCGGCATGGACACAAAGACTGGTCGGCTAATTATTGGATTGTGAAATGAAGGGTAGTACCCACAGTCAGAAAAGGATGAGATTGGTGGAATGATGACTGGCACAGACAAACTTGCTAGAGAAGACATGTTTGTTAAAAATATATAGGGCAACCGCCCGAAACGCGTCGTCTGCCACGCTGCTGTAACCTTCATGAAATAAAGTACCTTTTGCCAGCATTCCTGGGATTCGTTGGTCTTTTCCTCGTGAGGTTGCCGAGACATTGGTGATTCAGGGGTGACCTTTGTTGCTGATATATATATATATATATATATATATATATATATATATATATATATATATATATATATATATATATATATATATATATATATATGTGTGTGTGTGTATATATGCGAAAGCAAACGGAGTACCACCGAGCACTAGGTTAACATCAAAACACCGGTTCCAGGTTCTTTAAGCCAAAATAACGAGGTTTATTAACGTATATATATACTGAACTTTGGCACTTGGATTGCTGGGAAACACTGGCGCGGATTGGCGCTACCCTCCTCGGATATGGTACAGCAGTGCACATTGAAGCGCAATATTGCCTCGCCTTTTGGGATCACCGCAATAGTGCATGCTGGGATGTTGAGACCGGATCACCATGGACAACAGCTGCAAGCAATAAAGTGCGGAGAGACTGTTTTACTGTATGATTCACGAGCCCAGCCTGGGCGCGTGTTACAGAGGACCCGCCTCTCAAGTGACCAGCAAAAAGTTAAGGCAACGTGGCAAATCGGCATCAAGGTATTGATGATTTGCTGGTCCACCACGGAGCTGCGCGGGCGAGAAGGCTGCTGCTGCATGCAGTCTGTCATTGACAGAGGTGCTGTGCTCATTGAGCATTTCGTCACGGCCCTTCCTGCAAACAGCGCCTGAGGTTGAGACGTCTGGGGGACCCAAGGTGAACTTTGGCACTTGGATTGCTGGAAAACACTGGTGCAGATTGGCGCTACCCTCCTCGGATATGGTACAGCAGCTCGCATTGCAAGCAATAAAGGGCGGAGCTGGCTACGCTGCAACTATTTGAAGCACCATATGATGTTTCTGGGGAGGGACTGTGATTTTCAGAACAGTGAAAGGCATCTGAGGAAGGCGGTCAGTATGCCGAAATGCATTATGCCTGAACTGTGGTGAATTAAAAGGATTACCTGGTACCCCTGCTGTGTCCTCTGTGTCTTTTCGACGAAGAGACTGTTTTCCTATATATATATATGTGTATACATTTGTATGTCTTTAATTATTTTTAGTAAATGTGTTTTTATAATGTTTTTATTTGTTTTCATTTCTTAATTGTTTAATGTTTTATGTATGTTTGTGTATATGTATATATATATATATATACTTTTTATATTAGGAAATTTTAAAAAACACAAAAGAATTATATATTGTAAAATATATATTTAATATTTAATATTAGTTGTTATTGAGATGTGTATATATAAACATACACACATCCGTTTTATGAGTGTATATTTACATAAGTATATATATATATTTAACTCCATATTGAATATTTTTATAAAGTTTTTAATATGAGATGTTTACATAACCTATGCGTCATATTGCACATACTAATTTTAGGCATTCATGCTGTTATCATTATATACAAAGGAATACTGCGCTTAAATGTAATGATGCAAAGATAATGAAAACGAGAATTAAGTCTCTATACATACATATATTTTTTTGTTATTTGTTGCGCAATGTTGCACATTGTTATATAATGCATTTATGCAGTAATATGTATACAACATCATAAACCAGAACCTATCCAATGTTTCAGCTGGTCGCTATTGATATATAAGGACATAACGTCAACAGAAGTATTTTTTCACTGTTTGTCATCACATGACTGAAATGTTTGAAAAAAGGAGTATTTAAGAATGTAACAAGCTGCAGTGTCACTATGTGATCAAGGTTACTGGTTAACCGAAACGCGTCATGCCTGGAATACCATTTTTGAGAGCAAATAAATCTTCCCACTGAGAACTTACCTGCTGCTTGGGGTCCTTATTTCTGTTTGGTGTGGAATCGCCGAGGAAACAGGAATTGCTACGATATCAATTACAGAGGTCTTGGCTGCCTCTGTTTGTTGGACCCCGCCCTGGAAGTTGGTGTCCACCCTCAGCCAAGACTGTCTGCGAATCCGATGGGAAAATGATGGCTGGTTGAACCCCCTGCTAGCGAGCTGAAGCAACACATCGAGCCGAGTATCGAGGACGCGGAAGCTTGAGTCGGAGGACCCGCGGAAGCTGTTCTCGTGTACCCGGTGAGTGGAGTAAGCACATAGCTATTTGCAGGACGGGGAATAAGCGGCAGTGAATGGAAAGGAAGTTCTGCTCTTGTTAAAAGCCAAAGTGCATACACAACGTGCCGGCGTAATTAGCAGCTTACAGCTGCGGGAAAGGCAAAACAGTACAAGAAAGAGAGGCGAACGCGGACGCGTTCTTTGACAATGTCAACAAAGCGAGCACTTCGAGTAAAAACATGATTGAACCAAACGAGGGAGGTGTAGGAAACTTAAATACCCTATTAAAGAACTTGGAGAAAAAAATGAGGGCTGAGATCACCAAGTGGTGGGAACATAAATCCCTCACTAAATATGCCGAGGCAGGAAGGGTCCCACGTGGACTGAGAATACTCCTGGCCCCGAGCTTTGAAAAGCCTAATCCGGCAATGCTGCGAGAATGGGGAGAAGTAAATTTACAAGCATCAATGAACCTTATTCACCTTCTGATCAAATACGCAGACATAGACCGACTGGCTTTAATAGCGGAAATTGAGAAGATTGAAACAGAATTATGCAAATCTGATAAACACGACTGGATAACGTCAAAGAGAATTGAAAGAAAAGAGCGCCTAAAAAACATGAGGACAAGATCATAGCAAGGAAGGTACATAAATTCGCAAGAGACCAAGAGGACTATCAAAGAGAGAGAATATATACTTTCTCAAAAAAATACGACAATCTTCATAAGGTGAAGGGAAAAGGAAGCGTAAAACCTAATACGCTACAAGCCGGCGCTTCCAATGTAACTGAAAATGACGTTACAACTGACCCTGAATCACTGTCTAGTGGCTCTAGTGAGGATGGAAGTGAAAACAGCAGCAGAGACACAGACAGTATGTTCTTCAGTCTAGAAGAAGAAGTCGATTTTTCGGTGGAAGCGAGGTTAAAAACCCTGAGACCTCGCAACGTCAGAAATCATGTCGGAAAAGACGCAACACAGTCATGCGCTCAAGCAGGAGGAAACGCAGTCGGGAAGCCCAAAAAGAAGAACTATTGGCGCAAAAAGCATTAATCGACAAACAAACCGTAGTAAACCTCACAACCATGACTCTAACGAAAGCTGAAGAGCAGTTGTTAGCATTGGGCCTGAACTTTTGTCCGAATACAGATTTCAACTACGCAACCACTCGGATAGACATTTTCAAATTTATAAGGAAACTAAATTTAAAAAAATTTTTTGCCATGAAAAGTGTTTGGGAGGACAAAAAAACAAATACACGAACTGTGGCTGGGTCACACTTGCAAGCCTCTGAGGTACCTACACTATGGGCATTACATGAGCTAAATAATGAAGAGGAAAATAATTCCCAAACATCAACCCAATCACAACTAAGAGAACTGGATTTGCTCCAGAAGGGTGCGGGAGAAAGCCCCTTCAAGCCCAGATCAACATCTGTCCCTCTTATGCCGAAGGATGCAATAGACGTTTTTCATGATCGCATCACTGAGGAAATAAAAAAACTTCATTGCCAAACCAATCGTGAGAAATATGGTTCAAATCAGCATCAAGTTCAATACAACAATCTGACGGAAAAAATTAGGAAAAACCCGAATGTCATAATAAAAAAATCGGACAAGGGCGGCAATATTGTGCTGTGGAGCAAAATAGACTATGAGGCTGAAGCCAAGCGGCAACTGGAAAATGTTGACTGTTATGAGAAGACGACACTAAAAGCATACAATAAGGCAAAGGAAAATAACAAAAAAGAACTACAAAAATGGAAAACAGATGGCTTATTAACAAATGAGGAATTTAAATTCTTATATAATGCCCACCCTGTGATGCTTTTTCTATATTTGCTACCTAAATTGCACAAAGAAAAAGTCCCAATACCTGGCAGACCCATAATATCAGCCATCAAAAGCATGACAGAGCATATTGGCCAATACATAGACTATTTTCTACATGAATTGGTAAAAGAGATGCCGTCATACTTAAAAGATACTGGAGACTTTTTATCTCGGATTGACAATTTTGATTGGACAGAGGACATGATGTTGTTGACTCTAGACATAGAGTCTTTATATACAAGCATTAAACCACGAACAAGGTTTGAAAGGAGTTGAACATTTTCTTAAAACTCGTCCTGCTGAATATGTGTTACACAATAAAATGATAATGTCATTAATCAAATGGTGTCTTGATAATAATTATTTTGCCTTCGGTAATGAATACTACAGACAGAAAAGAAGAGTGGCTATGGGGGCCTGCTTTTCCCCGAGCTATGCGTGCTTGCACGTAGGGTTCTGGGAGAGGCAGGTCCTCATGGGCCAACATCAATATGAGATGGAGAACAGGAATTGTTTATGGTTGCGTTTCATAGACGATGTTTTTGTTATCTGGAGAGAAGACAGCCTGAGTGCCATGGAATTTGTAGAAAAAATTAATGTAAATGACTTCAATCTATTCTTTACGCATCAGAGTACCAGTAAAATGGAGTTTCTTGATGTCCAGGTAATGGTAACTAATAACAAACTGGCAACAACTGCATATAGAAAACCTCGAGCAGGAAATGCAATTCTCCATGCGTCTAGCGCACACCCCAAGCATCTGATAGCGAGCATACCTTATGGCGAGGTATTGCGACTTAAGCGGATTTGTAGTTCCCCCGAAGAGTATGAGAAGTGTAGAGATGAAAGCATAGAAAGACTCGGTGCCAGAGGATACACAGAAGAAACACTCAATATAGCCATTAGTAGAGCTGACAATAAATCAAGAGCAGAATTATTGCCTACACATAGAAGATCCGAGGGCGGTATAGAATCAGATAAAGACACAGATGCGCCGAGATTGATAACTACATTCAGCAGGCAAGAGCGCAAAATAAGAGCCATATTAAACAAAAATTGACCAATTGTGCTGACAGACAGCATCCTGAAAGAAGATCTCCCTAATAAACCACAGGTGACCTTCAGGAGATGTAAGAACATGGCTGTTCAGCTGACACAACCACTAGGGGCATGGGCAGCTGCTCCCACTTGGATGTCAGTCAAACAAGGATTCTTTAAATGCTCCACATGTCGAGCATGTACCTTTGGTGTAAATACCAGCAAATACAGTACACCCTTTAGTAAGAATGAGCTAAAAATAAAGGGGAACTATGACTGCTGCACAGAATTTGCTGTGTATATTCGCACGTGCACCTGCGGCCTCAGGTACGTGGGCAGCACCATAAAGCCGGTGCACGTGAGAATATTACAACATATTAGAGCAATCATCAATAGCGACCCCACCTACCCGGTAGCTAGACACTTTAAGGCGAGACATGACAAAAACATTAAGTGTCTATCTTACTATGTTATTGATGCAGTACCAACTCCGAAAAGAGGTGGGGATAAAGAGAACCTGTTAAGGCAGTTTGAGACTAAATACATACTTAACCTTAACAGCAAGTCTCCCAATGGATTAAACACCACCGAGGACATGCATACGTTTCTGTAGTAGATCTCAAATAAAATAGGAATCATAACTTAACCTGAAATCGTTTTAAAAATATTGTGTAAAAAATGTCATTAACTAGCTTCTAATTTCTAATTTTAAAAATTCACGTATTTTTTCATTTTGCACAGCACTATGCACTTTCTGTTGACTCAATGAGTTTTAATATCTTATGAGCTTTTAGGGGGCGTGGTTTTTGGAAATCCAGGCTTGGATTTTTAATACCATGTAACCCAATTTTAGCTCATAGGGAATGATTATTACAGTTTACATTGAGAATACGGTTCTGATAAAAATGATTTGTTAGTTACTAATTTAATCAGCTGCAGCAATTGCACAGAAACATGATTTGGACTAAAAAGCGTAATTTTGCACATATTGGTTTTATAGGCATTCATGCCGATATGTTTTAACTCCATATTGAATATTTTTATAAAGTTTTTAATATGAGATGTTTACATAACCTATGCGTCATATTGCACATACTAATTTTAGGCATTCATGCTGTTATTATCATTATATACAAAGGAATACTGCGCTTAAATGTAATGATGCAAAGATAATGAAAACGAGAATTAAGTCTCTATACATACATATATTTTTTAGTTATTTATTGCGCAATGTTGCACATTGTTATATAATGCATTTATGCAGTAATATATATACAACATCATAAACCAGTACCTATCCAATGTTTAAGCTGGTCGCTATTGATATATAAGGACATAGCGTCAACAGAAGTATTTTTTCACTGTTTGTCATCACATGACTGAAATGTTTGAAAAAATAAGTATTTAAGAATGTAACAAGCTGCAGTGTCGCTATGTCATCAAGGTTAATGCCTGGAATACCATTTTTTGAGAGCAAATAAATCTTCCCACTGAGAACTTACCTGCTGCTTGGGGTCCTTCTTTCTGTTTGGTGTGGAATCGCCGAGGAAACAGGAATTGCTACGATATATATATATATATATATATATGCAAAAAAAGAAGGAGAGAACTCTGGGTAGTTCTCAAGTATAGGTGGAAAGCAGCTCCTGTTAGAGCACCCTCAACACCAGCGACACTCTAGAACTACCCAGAGTTCTCTCCTTTTTTGCATAATTTATGCGTCACTCTATGCCTGAAAGGGTTTTGTTTTGACTTATACTGGGTGCTCCCTTGTGTCTGGACAAAGCTATACCTCTCTAAACAGCGAAACACTGTGTCAGGGGTTGCTTCTACTCATTTCAGGTTGGCTTGAGTTGGTATTTTACCAGTTCAAAGCTGTAATACAGTGCCTGGAGTGATAAATGGCTTTGGTCATTTTACAGCTCGGCAAGGACAGCACTGTGCTATTCCTATGCTTAAAGACTTTGCTGTAGAAATGGCAAAAGACGTTGTCCTTTTCTATCTCGGCGTGGATGGCTCTGTGCTAATCCTATGCTTATTGATTTTGATATAAAAACAGACATTTGAGGAGAGCAGATCTAGAGTGTCGCTGATGTTGAGAGTTCTCTAACAGGAGCTGCTTTCCACCTAAACTTGAGAACTACCCAGAGTTCTCTTCTTTTTTGCATAATCTATGCGTCACTCTATGGCTGAAAGGGTTTTATTTTGAGATATATATATATATATATATATATATATATATATATATATATATATATATATATATATAAAAAAGGATTTGCCACAAGTACAAGCAACAACTGCTCTATTCCATGCAGGAAAAGACGAAAAGCGGTACCCAAGGTTCTTTGTGCAATATCAAGTGGTTTATTTAAGTATATATATATATGTGTTTGTATTTTTATCATTACATTTTACTTAATTTTGTGTAATATATGTTATATTATAGTCATATATTGAAATGGTTACGTTTTAGTATGTTAAACTGTATGTATACAAAAAACAATATTTTTGTCATATTTTTAACATTGGTTTAAACAATATTTTATATTTGATATTTTTGTACATACCTTTATAAGTATGGAAACATGATATTTAAGTCTATGATATTTTTGACACGATATTTGTGTCACGATATTTTTGTACTCGATATTCTGTCACTGATCCTTATTTTAACTAGCATCTAGAGTTTGTTAGGGAGAATCAACACACTGCATCCCTGTTTATAGCAAAAATGCTGTAGTTATCAGCAGTCTGGAGCCAGTGTTTCCATGAGAGGGAAACACTCAGCAGCTGTAGCTTCTCTCCTCTCAGACTTCGTTCGGTATCAGCTTTAAGCATAGAATGAGATGTGGCAGCATTGCAGCAGTCTGGTAGTCGAGATCTTCTCTGACAGTAATCTGGGGTGAAGGATCTCTCCTCCAACAGGTGGATCGGAGAGCCTTTTATATAATACCTTGTCTGAGATTGGAATTTCTGACATAACCTTAGGAGTATCTGCTATAACCCATGTGCATTGATATGCCAGTCTTATACGCATCCTTTTGAACAAATGGGGTAAAAACATATCAAGTCAGACTACACTGTTTATGTTGTTATTATAATCTGACCTTGATATAGAGATAACAAGGCACATGTCCCAGACTGATCTCCCATCAGGTGTTCTAGCAAGATGATTGTCTGTGCATCAAGTGTCTTATCAGTGCCATTGTCTGAATGAATTGACACTTTCCAAGGTTCTTGGAAAGATAAGGACAGACGACATCCGCGTCACCGCAGCAGACATGTCAATGATTCTTCATAAATAGAGAAAATTGAGTCTTAGCCTACTCAAGATGGAGTCTGGCATTATAGACTTTACATAACCATGAGTCCCCTCTGAGGTGCCTCCATTGGGCTGACAAACGCTTCCTGAGCTCATTTCAGCGAGCCATATCCATGGAGTATACTAGTGATGCCAAAGGACATCAAACGTTATGCGTAAATCATGGTTGCAGCCCTATTTTTTTCTTGTTCATTTTTCGTTTAAGAGAGCTCTCGTCTGTACCTGGCTCGCTCAAATACTGGCACAGGTCGAACCACAGAAAGAATTTATGCTGGTCATTGACTGGGTCTCAGTCAATGAATTGCCACCAAATTCTATTGAAGTTCAGGCTTTGTCGCTGCCCTCACCCAGTGATATGTTCGACTGGTATGAAAATATTTCTCAAGATTGTTTTGGATTCCATTCCAGGTTAAAAGGTTCTTAGTGAGCACTTGCAGAGTTCACACCACAGACAAGGCAAAAACTGTCATCTATGTGTTGGTCTAGGAAAAAATAAATTCTCTATAGTCACTGCCACAGAGCACACCCATCTAACTCTAGAGTGGAAAATATGTCTACTTCAAGGCAGGCACAAAATGTACCACATTTAAAGTGAGCATTTCCTCCAAAGAACATAGGACTATCAATAGTATTTTTTCACTTAGGTAAGGGACCAAGTGGGTGTCTAATCAAAGAGACACCCACTGCTCTGTTTCATAGGGAGTGAAGCGAGCGCCTCTTGCAGAAGGCAAGCAGTGCACTATCAGATAGTGCTTAAAGCAGAGAAGTTATGTTCTGTAGACCACTGCTTTTTTGTCAGCGCTATAGCCTGCAGATTTATAGGAGTAATCCTGCTGCTTGCTTTTGAAGAACTTGTGGCATTAACCTTTAACCAGGCAAATCCTAGGTCCTTGAGCATGAAGAGAATTGCAGAGAAACCTTTGGGGTTATTTGAATTGCATGCCTTGTAGCCGATGCAGGAGTTACTCACTGACACTGTGTTAGAGTGGTTAAGGCTGACCAAAGTGATCCCAATTCAGTGTTTCATGTCTTATTCTATTATATATATATAAAAACGAATGTATGTCTGTCCTTTATGCATTACTACACCATTCATCCGATAGGCATGAAACTTTGGGAAGTTGTTGAGTACACTCCCGCGAAGGTTTCTGGCAAAAAAAAAAAAAGTTAAATATCGGCCCCCAGGGCCTTCATAATCTTTCCTATACTGAGCGTTTACAGTTTCCGGTGCGACTCGCTTTTGCAATGACCATCAACAAAGCACAAGGACAATCGCTGCAAGTGTGTGGACTAGATTTGGAGAATCCGTGCTTCTCATGGACAACTGTATGTGGCCAGCTCACGTGTTGGAAAACCTTCTGATTTATTCGTGTACGCACCAGACGGAAAAACAAAAAATACCGTGTATCCACAAGCACTCGAATAAATAGACAGAATTAAAACAACACTTTAAAATGTTTTCCATATTAAAATGAATACGTTTCAATAAAAATGACACAATGTAAATTGAATGTTATCATAACAAGTTTTCTTAAATTTCCTTTCTTCTGAGATCACAGCAACGCGACGCAACGCGACGGGTAAGCTAGTCATTTATATTTCATGGTGTCAGCAGGGTCAACAGCAACACAGCCTTTTCCTCTTTTTTTTGATCCAAGCAATACTGGTCCCTTGTGAGACCAGCAGGTCAGAGTTATGTTTCCGTGCTGCACAGGAAATACAGCATCACAATAACAACAAACACTCACAGAGGTTCAAATCATACAGATCAGGTTTTATGTGAGCAGAACGATCTGCGTGGCCAGTATCTAAGCTTCCGCCATCTCCTTGTGCACAAAAGCCACCTTTAATATTCATGTGAAGGACAACCTTCTCCATCCTTCCTACTACGGGTTTCTACTTAATATGTCCGTTCCTATTTATGGGTTATGTGGAGCAGAACTTTCAACCCTATTAGGAAATGCCTTAGATCTGCAGAGGCTGCAAGACTTCCATAATTGTATCAGTGTTGTCCTTCAATGACCGAGAGCAGTCCTGCCTTTACTGTGTATCTAGCTAGGGTCTATTTATTTCAGCAGATTCTCTTTTTTCTTGTCTGATTTAATGCCCTGGGTTTATAAAGAGGGAGTGCTTTTCAGGCTGAGTTCACAGCTGATACTTGACCTGGTGACCATTGCAATATCTGGTACACTAAGACTTTCCTTGCGCAGTTGCTCATGCACAGTACTTCATATGAATTTGCTGTTACAATTGTCACTCAGAAACTTGCCGATAAAATTGAAATTAGTGGTAAACATGGGGAGGATGTCATCTGTCTGGTTTGTATGGCACATTTACGTATGGCCTTTCCACATGCGAGAGCCCATTTTACACATGCAGCCACAGATCGCTATTACATCTCATGCAATTTCTGATAACCTTATAATCATGCTAATTGGATGTTTTGACATTTTTAGACAGACTGTTGCAAAGTATGTGCCAGTAGTCTCTGTTCCTACTTCTGTTCCTTCTCAGGGAGTAACTGTGTAGCATGAACGTTTCAGCCAGTGCAGATCTTTAACGTTTTCAAAATTCTTAGGAGTGACACTCATCAACACTTCTGATGAAGTTATGTCATGTGATCTCTTATGTAGACATCATTGGCACAAAAAATACACAAAGTGCTCAAAATAAATTTTAAATAAATCAAATAATACCAAACATCATATAGGCCCTGTTAGAAATTGGGTTGTTGACTGACTGGGGTATGAGCCCTAGTCAAGCAGCAGCCACCATCCTCCTCCGGGGAAGAAGCAGCCAAACCCTAAATTAACTTGTGCTCACCCTCTGGTAGCTTGGCCCAGAGTAGTCAGTAACTTTAGATGCAGTGTGTAAAGTGACTAATACTTCAAACAGTTGAAACAGTGAAATCACCACGCAAAAATATTTCACACCAGGTTAGAAAACTAGATTTTCATGTATTAAATGAAACCAGACTAAACGACAAAAATACAATAAGTAGAACATGAGATATTGAATTTAAATGTTTTTATGAAAAAATAGTGCCAAGAAGCAAACCAACTCTATTTGGGATATCTGGTCTTCCCGGACCAGGACAAAGTCAAAAGTTCAGGCTGACCGCGATGGAGCGCAGTCTGGTTACAGGGACCCAGTTAGGCCTGCTGAACCAAAATACCTTAATCCTGGTTGCAGGGCGTTGTGTGGATCTGTGTCGTAGGTGCGCCACAAGCCAAGGCTATGCGTCGGTTCCCATGTGTAGCGAAGTCCTAATGCATCAAGGCTTTCGATGCAAAGTACGGTATCGAGGATGCAAGCCGCAGCAGAGGCAATGCGTCAGTTCCGATGACCTGTGAAGCTGTGATACGGAGATCCAGTGTTGTCGTTGAGGCTGCCATCGACGAGGGGTCTGATGAGCTTGCACTGGGTAGAGTGGCATGCAGCCGTGGTTCTGAAGCTGATGCATCGGTCCCAGATGCAGGAGGCTGCAGCGATGCGAGTCTTTTGCGACTGGTCCAATCCACGCAACAGCCGATATGTGTTAGTTCTGTTTGAAGATGTGTTACTCAGCTGTGGAGATGCTTCTGATCTGCCACGGGATGCCTTGCTCAGCAGAGGATGCATTGATTCCCATGGAGATACACCTTAGGCCCACTTTCAAAAGTCCAGTTGTGTGGCTCCGCTTGGTAAGGCAGACTCGCAGATGGTAGCGTTTAGGTGCAGTAGCAGGTTGGTTGGAAGTTTTTTATATCCAAGACTTCAAATTAAGAGGCCAGCCAGCTAGCCTTTGGACTATCTCTGGGTTCACATGATGCAGGTATAGTCCCCTTGCCCAGGCAAAGAGGGCACAGGCAGCAAGGCAGGAGTTCAGAAAAACAGCAGACCAGTACAGTGGTAGTCCTTTCAGCAGCACAGCAGTCCTTCTTCCTGGCAGAGCCTTCACAGGTCCATAAGTGTACCGAAGTGGTGGTGTCGGTCCAGTACTTATACCTAGTTGTGACTTTGAGGTGGGGGGGGGGGGATTCAAAGATATTCTTTTGAAGTGCACAGAGGCCCTCCCTTCCTGCCCTGGCTCCAGACTAATTATAGGGGACAGGACACGTCTATTCAGGTGTAAGTGAAACGGGATCCAGCTCCTCCCTCCCATCCTGCAATGATGGCTCATCAACTCACACCTGAGCTCCCATTGTGTGTGGCTATCTAGGAGGAATATATAAAGACAAGCTGTCACCCACCCCAGAAATGTGATCAGAGACAGGTAGCAGGCACCAAATGGCTTAAGTAAGAAGATGCCAGCTTTATTAAAAATGGCATTTTCGGAATTGCAATTTAAAATCTGATTCACCATAAGTTTGGATTCACTGCCAATGACACCACAAACACAACTCCTACAAGTGTGAAAATTCAGACTATTCCAGGCCCCCAATGCAGTAGTAATACTTAGGACGCAGATAATAGTCATTTTTAATGTATTTTGTATTAATAAACAACTGTTGTGCTTATCTGTAAATTAGACATACAGCTCCACCATGTGACAGACTGTCGTAAGTGTCGGTGTTTATGTTTATGTTTAGATGCTTGTAAAGCGATCGAATGCAGAGGCGTCTTGGTGCTGAGGTGTGAAGGTAGAGAAAAAGAAAAGTGGGAGCATAGCCTATGTAGTTGTAAGGAGCCAGGTTTTTAGGTTCTTTCTGAAACACTGGAGGTTCGGCTGATGTCTCAGGGACAGAGGCAGTTTGTTCCAGAGCTTGACCGCGCAGTATGTTATGGCTCGGCCACCCCATCTGGCTTGTTTGCACTTCACGGTTTCTATAAAACCTTGGCTGGCCGACCTGAGGTCCCGTGAGGGGAAATATGGTGTGAACAATTTTTGAAGGTCCACGGCGCTCCCTCGGTTTATTGCCTTATATACTAAGGTTAAAGATTTAAATTCAATGCACTGTCTAATAGGCAGCCAGTGAAGTGATCTAATTCCTGCTGAGGTTGGCTGTCATCTGTGTAACCCCAGGAGGAGTCTAGCTGCCGTGTTTTGCAAGGACTGCAGTTTTTGCAGTTGGAATTTGTCAATTCCTAGAAACAGTGCATTCGAGTAGTCCAGTTTTGACAGGAGTAAAGCTACCATCACGGTTTTTTTAAGCTCTTTGGGTAAAAATTGGAAACATTTTCTCAGAATCTTTAAAAGGAGAAAACATGAGGAGATGAGATTGTTCACCTGCACACCAAAATTCAACTTGTTGTCGAACATGATCCCTAGATTTATGACCTTTTCCACAGGACGGGGGCATTCTCTGGCCTCAGATGGCCATCAGGTCTGGTTCCATAGAGGTGAGCCTGGCCCAAATTCCATCACCTCTGTCTTCTCTGTATTGATTTTTAGATAGCTCTGACACATCCAGGGCATGATGTTGGTAAGGCAGGCGTGGAACCTAATTGCTGTGGTCTCTGGTTGATTGGTGATGGAAATGATGAGCTGAGAGTCATCAGCATACGAGACCAGTCCAAAGCCAAGTCTCCTTACTACTTTGGCCAGTGGGGTGACATACAAATTAAATAGGGTAGGAGATAACGCAGATCCCTGCGGAACTCCACGGGGAAGATGAACACTTTTAGACTGCATGCTGTTCCAGAACAGCTGCTGCTCCCTTACCTTCTAAAAGGAGGACAGTAGGAACAGGGCGGTCCCTTCGACTTCTATATCCCTCAGCCTCTATACCAAAACCGCATGGTTAATGGTATCAAAAGTGGCTGATAAGTCAAGGAGTACGAGGATCGCCCTTCCCCCTGCGTCTGCAGTTCTGCGGATCTCTTCAACAGCGACAATTAATGACGATTCCGTCGAGTGGCGCGGACGAAAACCATGCTGTGATGGATCCAGCAGATTGTTTTCGTCGAGGTATTCTGTAAGCACTCTGTTAAGTAGTGTTTCTAGTACTTTTGCAGTGATAGGGAGACCGGCTATGGGGCGGTAGTTCTTAGGTTCACTGGGATCTGAATTTGTTTTTTTTTAGAACCGGCGTAATCTCTGCATTTTCCAGGTTGCGGGGTAGCGGCCTGTGGCTAGAACTTGATTCATAATAGGAGTCAGATTTTTGCAGATCTTATGAGCTGCTTGATGCATGATAGAGGGGCGACAGGGATGAGTGGGTGCACCTGACTTTATAGATAGTAAGAGTTTTTCGACCACTTCGTTGTTAATTGGCTGAAAACAGGTCAATTTGCATTAAGGACTAATGTCGGGCGATATCGGGTCCAATGATCTGACAGGGCTGGAAAAAATGTTATATATTTCTTTCACCTTCTTTTGGAAGTAGTTCGCCACTTTGTTACATAGAAATTAATCTGGTTTACACACTTTATCTTGCTGTGGTTTAGCTAACATGTTAACTGTTTTAAACAGTTCCCTGGTGGAATTGCCCGCCTACTTTATTTTTACCGTAAAAAACTGTTTTTTTGTGGCAGTGATAGCTTCTTTATATGTTAGAATGGTGTGGTTGTAGAGGGCTTTCATGTCACTATCACAGTTTTGCCGCCATTGGCGCTCTGCTCTCCTACAGTTGACTTTCAAACTTTTAAGTTCAGGGGTGTACTAAGGCGATGATATTTTGACTCTTTTTACTGTCGCTAACTTCTTAGGCGCGACTTTGTCCGCTGCTGATGTTAGCCAGTCGTTAAACTGCTGAGCTGCCTTGTTATCAGAGTCTAAGATTTTCTGGGAGGGGTTTAACGCTGACTCAAAGTCTCTATCCTTAGTTTTGTCCCATCGCCTAATAAATGCCTTTGAGACTTTGGCTTGGGCTCCTGGTTGTGTCTGGGTGAGTTTAAGTTTAAAATAAATGGCCTTATGGTCTGTCCATGGTAAGGTTTAGGTCTCGCCTGTCGATGCGCATGCGCATCGAGCAAGGCGAGAGTATTGCGAGTTATCCACTCTTTATCCACACTGCAAGGAATCGTGGCGATTCCTTGCAGTGCCCGTGACTTTTAAGGTCAATGCGCATGCGCATTAAGCTTATGCGCATGCGCATTGACCTTAAAAGTCACGGGCGCGTGCATGTCCGTCTTTGTTTACCCGCTCCGCCCCCTCCCGCCGTGTCGCCTTGCCTACTCTCTTCCACAGCCTCCCCCAGCTCCGCCCCCTCACTACTTGATTGCACGGCCGCTAGGCCGTGCCTCCCCTACTCTCCTCCCCCCTCCTCCTCTCCTCCCCTGCCTGCCTGCCGCTAGGCCGTGCCTCACCTACTCTCCTCCCCCCTCCTCCTCCTACTCTCCTCCCCTGCCTGCCGTGTCGCACCTCTCCCCTCTCCGCCCCCTCCCCTGCCCGCCCCCTCCCCTGCCCGCCGTGTTACGGTGAAAGGCTTGTTTCCGTTTGTCTCTCTCCTTTCAGGTATTCCCTTCCTGTATTCTTTTTCCTCGTTTTTTAGGCGATGCACGGTGCTAGGAGTAGATTGTCACATCCTGTGGATCGCCTCGCCCCCGGACATCATGGCCCAGCCTTGCTCTGCACAAATCTTTCCCAGCACCAGTCCCAGCATCTCTCAGCAGCTCCGCTCTTCCTGCACTGCTAGAACGCAGAGTCTCCCACCACTGAGGGTAAGACAAGGAAGCGATCCCTGAAGACTGCGTCCAAGGGCCTCCAAGGCAGCCTGCCCCCAGCCATTTGGTTTCCGCACTGGTCTCTGCTCACAGAGGGGGTGCAGCTTCCAGGGCAGAAGGATCTGTGGCTTCCGCGTTGTCCTAACATGAGTGGCATCCAACACGACGAGGCCCCGGTCGCCGTACCCACCTCAGAGCCTACGTGCAGCCTCACGGAAGCGAAATCACCACCGCTGGTCGGTTCCGCCTCACCTCAGACCCTGGTCTTTGCAGACTGATCCAATCTGCTCCAGGGGACAGCAGGGCCAGGCTTGAATATGCCACTTTTTCGTTTGAGTTTTGAGTTTCACTATATATTTAAAATAATCATACTTTTAAAGATATAACCGTAATTTTGACTGAAGTCTAAATTGATTATAAAGCTACGAATCCAGGTCATCCTTCAGTCTCACAGATTGCTTGGTATGTTATTAATCACAGTGATAAACCTTCTACTGCATGCCCTTTTCAACGTTGTTTGAGAGCAGGTTTGAAATGTTCGCTATAGCCCACTAATGAGCTATTGCTTGTGGCCTAGGTTTCTTGGAAGCAGATTATATAATTATATATGATATGTGGTTCAGTGCTTCTGAAGTTAAGGTGATTCTTGTAATACCCCTGATGTTTCATGAAAAGATTATCATTGAGTGGTCTTGAAATGCTCTTTTGCTACGAGTAGTGATTTGATTACACTAATTCCTAGCTCTGTTCTTTATCTGGGTTTACACTTTTCTTTCGTGTTTTGGCCTTTTATATTTTATTCATTTTGTTTCAAAATTGCCATCACATTCCAGAGCTCAATTTAAAAGGGAGACTATATTATTATTGGTTCGCAACTGCAGTAATTGTGGGGCCAGATTACATTCAGATAAATGAATATATCTGACCGGTTCCCGGAACAGGATCCTCCTTCACCAATTAAGGGGATGTTGTTTGATTTAAAGTTTCGTTCCTCGCAAGCGTAACGGTGGTGAGTTTGCTTTGCACTCCAAACTTTAATGGTTTAAAAGTTATTGCCATGGTGTCTTTAAATTCCTTACCTTAAAGTGCTAGCAAAACCGCTAGGCGCCCTATAATATTGCCATGATTCCGAATTTCGCTACCGAGATTTGTATTCTGGTTGAGAGAGCTGCTTAATGTTTTCACTCATTATTTCTTCTCTATAGTGGCAAAGGAGGGAATTTCATGCTTAATATGTCAAGGAGCCAGCAGTCTCTGCCTCGCGCCCGCCATTGCCCCCTCCCCTTCAAGGGGACTGAGCACGTGCTCTCATTATCTCACCTCCCTTTATAATTAATTTACGGTCTTTGCAACTCCCCAGCCATATGTTGCTTTGTTTTCGCTGCTTCTTTGTTGTTGTGTCGCCACACATCCGCCTCTCACCGCACCGACGCCACTCACCCTCACTCACCCTCAACCCCTCACCCTCACTCACCCTCACCCTCACTCACCCTCACTCACCCTCAACCCCTCAAACTCACCCTCACTCACCCTCACTCACCCTCAACCCCTCACCCCCTCACCCCCTCACCCTCACTCACCCTCACCCACCCTCACCCTCACCCTCACTCACCCTCACTCACCCTCACCCTCACTCACCCTCACCCTCACTCACTCTCACCCTCACTCTCACTCACCCTCACTCACCCTCACTCACCCTCACTCTCACTCACCCTCAACGCCTCACCCTCACTCACCCTCAACCCCTCACTCACCCTCACTCACCCTCACTCACCCTCAACCCCTCACCCTCACACAGTGCAATAGGTCTCGGAGCATTTGAGTTAGAGCTTTTAGAAATGTTTATGGCTTTTTTTTTTAATTCTTTAGCATTGGCTACAGGAAACAAAAATGCTAAAGATTTACAAAAAAAACCATAAACAATTCTAAAAGCACTAACTCTAATGCTGCGAGACCTATTGCATTTCCAATGCTTGTTTAAATTAGAAACCGTGATGTCAGGGTCACTTGTGAAAATCCCATCCAGCGAGTGACCTGCCAGATGGGTAGATCCACTTATCATTTGTCTGAGGTTGAAAGCCTCAAGATTATCTAACAGAATCTACCTTGCTGTTTACTTCTAGGTGATAGTAAAAATCACCGAGATTCGTGAGAGGGAGCGGGTCAGTGTAGAGTTCCAAGAGCGTCAGGAGAGCTTGAGAGAAAGCTGCTCTGGTTCCAGGCGGACGATAAATCAATATCCCTTGGAAAGTCTGAAAGTTGTTCAGTTTAATGCGGAAATCCATTGCTTCCGCAGGGAGGGTGGAAATCGTTTTAAGCTGTATTTTGAAGTGGTCACGATAAATGATCGCTATCCCTCCTCCTTTGCCCGTCGCTCTGTCCTGAGAGAGGTGGCATAGCCCTCTGGGACAGCAATGTTCCAGTCAGGGACTGAGGTGCTGTTTGTCCATGTTTCGGTTAGAAAGACTAGATCTAATTGAGAAAGTTGAATAAGGTCTTCCAGCTCATATTTGTGTTTGGCTACCGAACGGACATTAACTAGCAGGCATTTACTATGTTCTGTCAGTAGGTCATTAAAACCCCAGTTGCTATTTTTAGTGGACTCTTTCTTCTCCCCTCCTTGCCTGGGGCCGTGGGGATTTACCCCAATGTTAACCAGAGGTTTAAACGTGCAATTTGAGCAGTGGCCTACTGATTTACTATCGGACTGTGATGATATGTTTTGGGAACCACATTTATTAGCTCTCAGGTCTAACAAGAATTGCCTATCATAGACTTCTGGGGCAGTTTGGCCAGGGGTTCTGGCGTTGGTCGCATTCCGGGCGCTGACGGGCACAGATGGGCTCGGCGCGCCCGCTGCGCGGACGCTCCAGCAATTGTGATATAGTGGTGGGTTCAAAAAGACTAGAGCGCCAACCCCGGTGTTGACAATTAAATGCAGATGCCAAGCACCGGAAACCACCGTCTCCAATTAAGTACTAGTTAGGAGACAACCTGTCTAGAGACTTTGGAGGATCGGTGGCTGGAGCAGAAAAGCTGGGTCTTTTGGGATGTGAAAGACAGAGGACCAATCATCATAGCCTATGAAGCCTTAGGGTTGGTTCCGTCTAAAGCAAGATAAGTAGCGGCAGCAGGAATGGACGGAGGCCCTCAAAACGTATTCTTTGTGGTTAGGGTCTTGCTACTGTGAGTTCACCCACCCCAAGCGTCCCTGTCCCTTTATTGTTTTGCTTTCCCCTCCCTCCTTTGACCCTTTCTCTGTTTCAAAACGACTGTGTGTGGTTTGAAGTCCTCCACCCTGCTGACTCCTGCTGTCACCAGCACTGGGGCAGTCTCCGGGACTCTCCCCGCTCTTGGGGAAGGGTATTCCCTTAGTACCTTGGAGTCTATGAGGTAAGATGCCATCCTGAAAGCGAATACTCTGTCAATGCCCACCTGTCTGAGCCCCCTGTCAGGCTGCGAGGAGGCCCAGCTGGGACAGCAGCCCCTCCACACTCTATGCTTTTCTCCTGTTTGACCCTATTCTCCTCTGGGAAGGCCAGGGTGTGATGGGGGTTTCGAGCCTGCTTCCCTGGGTTAGGCCTCACAGTGTGAAGGTTGGCAGTCCAGCGTCTGAATCTTTTCCACTCTCACAAAACCCATCTAGCCAAGTCCTGGCAAAAGATGACCTCCTTAAATGCACTCATTTACTAAGCACCCCCCTTTAATCCTTAGTTTCATTCTCCAGTGGTATCTCCCACTGATGACATCATGAATACCATACAAGAGAGACAATGTGTCCCAGAAATCAGGGGGTTCCAGATATGTCTTTCAATCTTTATGTTTCATTAATTTCATACTCAGAAGCACTTTCGTAACAAGGAGGCGCGCACCCCCCAAAAGTGTCCCCTGGGCTGCAAGAGCCAGCGGAAGTCACGCGGCACCTGCTGACTCCACCCCAGCCCCACCGTATCTAGGGATGTCAGACATTCAGCCCCTGGCGAGGGGCCCCATGCCTCTGCATCCCGGCTGGAGTGCCCGGATCAGCCCCCTGGCGAGGGGCCCCGTGGCTCTGCATCCCGGAGGGGAGGGCCCGGCTCAGCCCCCTGGGGAGGGGCCCCGTGTCTATGCATCCCGGCGGGAGGGCTCGGCTCAGCTCCCCTGGGGAGGGACCCCGTGGATCTGGGTCCCGGCGCAGCCCCCTCCCGGTATCGATCGGAGAGCGCCCGCCCGCCCGCAGGCAGATTAATGGAGCGGTCTCTTGTGCACTGGAATGAATCCACGCAGCCGTCCCCTCCCCTCCCATCCACTTAGCGGCTGTCAGCCCAGGCGGGGAGGCGGAGTGCGCTGCGCCAGCACAAGCTTAATTAAAGAGCCGAGGGAGCCGGGGGCCGCGCGCATCGGAGTGCAGGCCCCGGGGCGGGAATCCATAGATCCAGGCCTCTGATTTATGGCACCGCGGGCACGAGCGCGGGAGGCCGGGCCGCGCGCTCGGTGCACGGGTGGACCTGCTGCACGCGCAGGATAAGGATGTAATGCACACACAGGGCGGCTCGGGATGCAGTGCACACACAGGATACAATGCACATACTGGGCGGCTCGGGATGCAATGCACACACTGGCTCATGGTCCAGTGCACACACAGGCCCAGGGTGGAGTGCACACACAGGCTCAGGGTGCAGTGCCCACACAAGCCCAGGATGCAGTGCACACACAGGCTCAGGATGCAGTGCACACACAGGGCGGCTCAGGATGCAGTGCACACACAGGATACAATGCACACACAGGCTCAGGATGCAATGCACACACAGGGCGGCTCAGGATGCAATGCACACACAGGGCGGCTCAGGATGCAATGCACACACAGTCCCAGGGTGCAATGCACACACAGGGCGGCTCAGGATGCAGTGCACACACTGGCCCAGGATGCAGTGCTCACACAGGGCGGCTCAGGATGCAGTGCACACACAGGCCCAGGGTGCAATGCACACACAGGCCTAGGATGCAATGCACACACAGGCCCAGGGTGCAGTGCACACACAGGGCGGCTCAGGATGCAATGCACACACAGGGCGGCTCAGGATGCAATGCACACACAGTCCCAGGGTGCAATGCACACACAGGGCGGCTCAGGATGCAGTGCACACACTGGCCCAGGATGCAGTGCACACACAGGGCGGCTCAGGATGCAGTGCACACACAGGCCCAGGGTGAAATGCACACACAGGCCTAGGATGCAATGCACACACAGGCCCAGGGTGCAATGCACACACAGGGCGGCTCAGGATGCAATGCACACACAGGCTCAGGATGCAATGCACACACAGGGCGGCTCAGGATGCAGTGCACACACAGGATACAATGCACACACAGGCTCAGGATGCAATGCACACACAGGGCGGCTCAGGATGCAATGCACACACAGGGCGGCTCAGGATGCAATGCACACACAGTCCCAGGGTGCAATGCACACACAGGGCGGCTCAGGATGCAGTGCACACACTAACCCAGGATGCAGTGCACACACAGGGCGGCTCAGGATGCAGTGCACACACAGGCCCAGGGTGCAATGCACACCCAGGCCTAGGATGCAATGCACACACAGGCCCAGGGTGCAGTGCACACACAGGGCGGCTCAGGATGCAATGCACACACAGGGCGGCTCAGGATGCAATGCACACACAGGCCCAGGGTGCAATGCACACACAGGGCGGCTCAGGATGCAGTGCACACACAGACCCAGGATGCAGTGCACACACAGACCCAGGATGCAGTGCACACACAGGCTCAGGATGCAATGCACACACAGGGCGGCTCAGGATGCCATGCACACACAGGCTCAGGATCCAATGCATACACAGGCCCAGGGTGAAATGCACACACAGGCCTAGGATGCAATGCACACACAGGCCCAGGGTGCAATGCACACACAGGGCGGCTCAGGATGCAATGCACACACAGGCTCAGGATGCAATGCACACACAGGGCGGCTCAGGATGCAGTGCACACACAGGATACAATGCACACACAGGCTCAGGATGCAATGCACACACAGGGCGGCTCAGGATGCAATGCACACACAGGGCGGCTCAGGATGCAATGCACACACAGTCCCAGGGTGCAATGCACACACAGGGCGGCTCAGGATGCAGTGCACACACTAACCCAGGATGCAGTGCACACACAGGGCGGCTCAGGATGCAGTGCACACACAGGCCCAGGGTGCAATGCACACCCAGGCCTAGGATGCAATGCACACACAGGCCCAGGGTGCAGTGCACACACAGGGCGGCTCAGGATGCAATGCACACACAGGGCGGCTCAGGATGCAATGCACACACAGGCCCAGGGTGCAATGCACACACAGGGCGGCTCAGGATGCAGTGCACACACAGACCCAGGATGCAGTGCACACACAGACCCAGGATGCAGTGCACACACAGGCTCAGGATGCAATGCACACACAGGGCGGCTCAGGATGCAGTGCACACACAGACCCAGGATGCAGTGCACACACAGACCCAGGATGCAGTGCACACACAGACCCAGGATGCAGTGCACACACAGGGCGGCTCAGGATGCAGTGCACACACAGACCCAGGATGCAGTGCACACACAGGCTCAGGATGCAATGCCAACACAGGGCGGCTCAGGATGCAGTGCACACACAGTCCCAGGATGCAGTGCACACACAGGGCGGCTCAGGATGCAGTGCACACACAGGCCCAGGGTGCAATGCCAACACAGGGCGGCTCAGGATGCAGTGCACACACAGTCCCAGGATGCAGTGCACACACAGGACGGCTCAGGATGCAGTGCACACACAGGCCCAGGGTGCAGTGCACACACAGGCCCAGGATGCAATGCACATACAGTCCCAGGATGCAATGCACAAACAGGCCCAGAGAGGACCAGGCTGCGCGCACTTAGACACATGGATGGACTGGCTACACGCGCATGATGAGGATGTAATGCACTCACACAGGCTCAGGATACAGTGTCCATCACAGGCTCAGGATGCAATGCACACACAGGCTCAGGATACAATGTACACACACAGGGCAGCTCAGGATGCAGTGCACACACAGACCCAGGATGCAGTGCACACACAGGGCGGCTCAGGATGCAGTGCACACACAGACCCAGGATGCAGTGCACACACAGGCTCAGGATACAGTGTCCATCACAGGCTCAGGATGCAATGCACACACAGGCTCAGGATACAATGTACACACACAGGGCAGCTCAGGATGCAGTGCACACACAGGGCGGCTCAGGATGCCATGCACACACAGGCTCAGGATCCAATGCATACACATGGCGGTTCAGGATGCAGTGCACACACAGGGCGGCTCAGGATGCCATGCACACACAGGCTCAGGATCCAATGCATACACATGGCGGTTCAGGATGCAATGCACACACAGGGCGGCTCAGGATGCCATGCACACACAGGCTCAGGATCCAATGCATACACATGGCGGTTCAGGATGCAATGCACACACAGGGCGGCTCAGGATGCCATGCACACACAGGCTCAGGATTCAATGCACACACAAGGCGGCTCAGGATGCAATGCACACACAGGGCGGCTCAGGATGCAATGCACACACAGGCTCAGGGTGCAATGCACACACAGGCTCTTGATCCAATGCACACCCAGGCTCAGGATAAAATGCACACACAGGGCGGCTCAGGATGCAGTGCACACACTGCGCGGCTCGGGATACAGTGCACACACAGGCTCAGGGTGCAGTGCACACACAGGGCGGCTCAGGATGCCATGCACACACAGGCTCAGGATTCAATGCACACACAGGGCGGCTCAGGATGCAATGCACACACAGGCTCAGGGTGCAATGCACACACAGGCTCTTGATCCAATGCACACACAGGCTCATGATAAAATGCACACACAGGGCGGCTCAGGATGCAGTGCACACACTGCGCGGCTCGGGATACAGTGCACACACAGGCTCAGGGTGCAATGCACACACAGGGCGGCTCAGGATGCCATGCACACACAGGCTCAGGATTCAATGCATACACAGGGCGGCTCAGGATGCAATGCACACACAGGCTCAGGGTGCAATGCACACACAGGGCGGCTCAGGATGCAGTGCACACACTGTGCGGCTCGGGATACAGTGCACACACAGGCTCAGGATGCAATGCACACACAGGCTCAGGATGCAATGCACACACAGCGTGGCTCAGGATGCAATGCACACACAGACCCAGGATGCAGTGCACACACAGGGCGGCTCAGGATACAGTGCACACACAGGCTCAGGTTACAATACACACGCTCAGGGTGCAATGCACACACAGGGCGGCTCAGGATACAGTGCACACACAGGCTCAGGATGCAATGCACACACAGGCTCAGGATGCAGTGCACACACAGGTCCAGGATGCAGTGCACACACAGGCTCAGGATGCCTGCCTTCAAACACAAAGACGTTGTCTCCCGTGAACACCGGATTTGTTCACCTGCAACCGCACACACAGGCTCACGGTCCAGTGCACACACAGGCCCAGGGTGCAGTGCACACACAGGCTCAGGATGCAGTGCACACACAGGCTCAGGATGCAGTGCACACACAGGTCCAGGATGCAGTGCACACACAGGCTCAGGATGCAGTGCACACACAGGCCCAGGGTGCAGTGCACACACAGGCCCAGGATGCAGTGCACACACAGGCTCAGGATGCCTGCCTTCAAACACAAAGACGTTGTCTCCCGTGAACACCGGATTTGTTCACCTGCAACCTCTGGCTAAGGCCAGACACTGCACATCCGCCCCACTCTGCACCCGCCATCCATGTCCCAAGCTCGAGTGGGCAAACACCATGAGGAGGTCCCCCCAGCAATCGTGACCCGTGATCCAGCGACACCTGACCTGCCTCAAGCCTCCAGCCGACGCATGCAGTCTAAATTCAGAAGGCCCCCCTAACAGCGACCAGGAGCTGGTAAGAAGATCCGACCCCAAAAGGCACCCCTGCACCCCACAGCCTTGAGTGCTCAAACCTACGGTGCCTAACCAACCCCTAACTTCCGAACTTACCTCTTGAAGTGGTGGGCGCACCCAGAAGACCTTCATCTGCCTGCCTGCAGTGCTTTTGCAAACCAGAGGTTCTCCATTGAAACCAACAGGGCATCCGACGTCTAAACAGCACCCTGCACCCGGCCGCCATAGTGCTGCTAAGGGTGCACCTTTGGTGCTACTTTGTTTCCCCATTTGCCCTGAGCTAAAGTCCAGGAGCTTTGCTATCACAACCCAGTGGCCTGCTCGCCAGCAGCCAAGAACCAGAGGCCCCCTATCCCCCATTGGATAACATTGGTCCTCAGCACTCTGCAACCTGCCGCCCTAGTGCTACTGAGGGTGTAACAAGAGTGCATCCTCAACCTTGGGGGACCCTCTGAGTCTACCCCAGAACCTCAGCTCCCACTACCAAATACTTACCTCAAAACCGATAACACTATTTTCCTCTATAGGAAAACATTGACTGTTTTTCTGTGAAAAGTTTCTAAGTGTGGAACTTGAGAAACTAAAGAAATTCTTTAAAATTGCATAATCTAACAAACAAGATTTTACTTACCTGTTTCCAGGAAATGTCCCAGAGTAGTATCTAGGTATACTACTCTGTGTAAGCCTAGTAATCTCAAAAGTGACTTACCTGCTATTTTACTGAAAAGCCCATTCAGGTCTATGCACTGCATTTACAAAGTTTTATATTTCTCTGCATCCATACTGTAAATCATATCAAAATGCATATACAATTATCATTCAAATTGTATTTCCACTGCATTACTACTGTAAATTACGTATTGCTTACCTGTGCCAGGCTTGCTTGGTTCTACAAAATAAAATAACTAAAAGAATATTTTTATACAAAATCAATTGGTCTGAAGTTCAGTCTTTGAGTGTGTAAATTTATTGGATGACTGAGTGTGTACAACAAATTCTTAACACTGCCCTCTGATACTGCCTTATTGCTCGACCACAGTACCACAAATAAAGAGTAAGATTCTATCTAACTTTACCTCTGCTTACCTTTGTGGTTCCACTGGACTCTGTGCACACTATACCTCACTTTGGTATAGTATATACAGAGCCAGCTTCTTACACCACCCCACTGTACTCACATCTCTAACATTTAGCCATGCTGAACTGCGACCGCGCTGGTGTACACCATGGCTAAAACACATTGGCAAAGTCAGTAGCGCTTGCATAAGTAAAACCTATTGGCTTTGCCACTGCTTGTTAAATTTGGAGCTCAGACTTTTATTATGGATGTTTTTATCCAGCAAGGTATTCGCTCATGCCGCCAGGCCATCCATTATTGTCTGCAAGGTGATCATCCCCAGGCTGTAACTCGATTTTTCAAATTTATGGACGCTCCAGACATGCTGCTAGCGAGGAAATTACCGGAAAGACCCGCCACTTACAAGGAAAGGTGGTAGCAATGTTATCATCCATGGTCTCTCCCCACCCCTCTGCTATCCTGTCTGCAGGAAGTTATAAACTTGTAAGAACGGTTGTCCAAATATTGAACTCTACTGGTTATATGCACTTCCAAAATGGCTGATAATCACAGGATTTGTTGTCCAATTAATGAACTCTAACTGGCTCTATGCACTTTAGATTACTGACAAAATGTAAAAGATAGAGTTTACAAATGGCAGATTATGATTTATAATTCTATTTTTATGTATTTTAGATAATTCATTCATGTTATGCTTTTAATTGTGCTCATCTAAGTTACGCTATTACGTTTTCACATATGAATAATAGGCTGCACATCGGTACGAATGTTATGATTTTATTTCGTATTTGCATTAATGTATGTGGTTTTAATCAATCAAAATAAAATTACTTCGTACTATTTAAATTAAAGACTTATAGCCCTCCTTAGCAGCCTATACGGGCCATTAAATGCCCACTCCAGCGTGATAGGCTCGACCTGCAGGCGAGGACTTTTAACAAGGAAGTGGGACTTTAATTGGCCGGCCTAGCCCTCTATGGCAGGCTATAACACTATTAGAACATTTCGTCCCATGAGGGATGGGCCTCAAGGTATAACCTCTGACCAAGCCCTGTGGCCATCCCTGCTCCTTTGCTACTCTCAGTGAGGTTGTTACCGCAAACGTGCCATAATATAATGTTACTTTTCATTAAATAAAAAAACATAGAAATCCACTGGAAAAATAACAAGGGTTATAGTTCAGTTATACCTGAGGAAGGTATTAAGAATGACATAAGTAGAACTTGCACCGTTGTGATGCTCTGCTTAGGATCTCACATATTACAACCCTGATGAGATCCGAAATCTACGGCTCTGCAAGATATGCTTATGTCACTTATGTATAACCAAGGCCGGACTGGCCGTACAGGGCACCGGGCTTTTCCCCGGTGGGTTTCCAGGGTGAGGGCCTGTTTTGGACCCTTTGGGGGCCGTTTTTGTTACCGGGCCGATTTTATCAGCCCCCTGTAACAAAAGCAGCTGCACCCCCACCGCCCCACCCACAGCCAGTCCGACTCAATTACCAGGACCAGTTTGCATTCCCAGTCTCACCCTGTGTATAACTGGTGAATTTTTCAGTACATTTCTTAGGTTTTTTTAGCGTAAGTTATAATCTCACTAACCTCCTTTGGTAGAGCTGGATTTATCCTTTTTTAAATTATATATGAATATATATATATATATATATATATATATATATATATATATATATATATATATATATATATATATATATATATATTCCAACAGCCTCTCCACACGAGAGAGAAAATGAGTCGCAACCTATCCGGTTTAAAAATGCTTTTATTTTTCTTTTCAAAAGGCGGCATAGTTCTGCTTGGCTCCAATGCATTTCGCTCACCACTGTGAGCTTCGTCAGGGAGGAGGCGCCGCAGGTTCAGGTAATTGCAGCACAACCACACGACCAGAGTATATCGGTGCTTCCGTTTTTTAACCCCTTGTTGGGTCCCCCTTTCAGCTGTTCTTTGAATGCTGCATGCTGGGTCATGTGGTTTACTGCAGCCTTCCGTGCGTGCTGGGATCAAGTTTGCGCCTTCAAATGCCGTCCGGAAAACCCTGAGAATGTCCTTTAAAACATCATCTGGGACCCAACTATAGTCCAGTCTATGGGAGCACCTCACGCCCTTCGTGCTTCACACGGTCTGCAAGACGGTCCAAGTTCGGGTGTGAATGGCGCTCTTTATGGGCGGTGCGTTTCTCTTGGGCCGGACCTTGGCCACATATTTATTCCAACAGCCTCTCCACACGAGAGAGAAAATGAGTCGCAACCTATCCGGTTTAAAAATGCTTTTATTTTTCTTTTCAAAAGGCGGCATAGTTCTGCTTGGCTCCAATGCATTTCGCTCACCACTGTGAGCTTCGTCAGGGAGCAGGCGCCGCAGGTTCAGGTAATTACAGCACAACCACACGACCAGAGTATATCGGTGCTTCCGTTTTTTAACCCCTTGTTGGGTCCCCATTTCAGCTGTTCTTTGAATACTGCATGCTGGGTCATGTGGTTTACTGCAGCCTTCCGTGCGTGCTGGGATCAAGTTTGCGCCTTCAAATGCCGTCCGGAAAACCCGGAGAATGTCCTTTAAAACATCATCTGGGACCCAACCATAGTCCAGTCTATGGGAGCACCTCACGCCCTTCGTGCTACACACGGTCTGCAAGACGGTCCAAGTTTGGGTGTGAATGGCGCTCTTTATGGGCGGTGCGTTTCTCTTGGGCCGGACCTTGGCCACATATTTATTCCAACAGCCTCTCCACACGAGAGAGAAAATGAGTCGCAACCTATCCGGTTTAAAAATGCTTTTATTTTTCTTTTCAAAAGGCGGCATAGTTCTGCTTGGCTCCAATGCATTTCGCTCACCACTGTGAGCTTCGTCAGGGAGGAGGCGCCGCAGGTTCAGGTAATTGCAGCACAACCACACGACCAGAGTATATCGGTGCTTCCGTTTTTTAACCCCTTGTTGGGTCCCCATTTCAGCTGTTCTTTGAATGCTGCATGCTGGGTCATGTGGTTTACTGCAGCCTTCCGTGCGTGCTGGGATCAAGTTTGCGCCTTCAAATGCCGTCCGGAAAACCCTGAGAATGTCCTTTAAATATATATATATATATATTTATATATATATATATATATAATGGATGTTTCTTTAGATTGGCAAGATGTTCATGTACTTACAGTGCCTCGGGTCATTATTAGATGTTGCTATAGTTAGGGGGCTAGACACATATGTTAGTGCTTTATGACAGGGAACTCTGGGATGATTTATTGTCAGAAATGGGTTTGAGAGAGAGTCATAAGCTACACCTATCTGGGTAAAAATGTACGTTTTTGACTTAGTCACTAAAGAGGGAAGCTTAGACTATGGTATACCCTTGTAGAGTTAGAAGACATTCACTCTAGGCAAAAAAAGAATTATGTGAATGACGTGGATTCACCTGCTTCTGATTACAAATTTGTATTTTTTACTAGCCTGGCCCCTTTCTTCTGCAGGGCGACTACCTCCCTCTGCGCCTTCAATACTGTAGCTTCATTACAGGTAGACACTATTTTGAGCACAACTGCGGACTACATGTTGTTGTGAAAGTAGATTGTTACTCTTGGGAAATCAGTTTCTAAACTGCCAAAGCATCCATCTTCTTTTGACCTCTAATGGTAGTTAGATCTCTGATGTAGTGTGAGCCTCCCTTATGGAGTCTCGCCTGCTGTAAACTCTCTTAAACTTGAATTTTCTGCTGTTAATATAAGGCCACTGCTGATGTATATTTATCTGAAAGGGCTGCAGGAGGCATGTCTAGAAAGTGCTTTTTTACTGTGCATGTTTCATATATGGATTAAGGTAAGCAGGGAGTGCGACTGTTGAGCTTTACTATATGGGCGAAAGGTCTCCATTTTGGATATCCTGTGTGTGAATAGTGAAAGGAGAGAGATGCCCCATTAACGTGTAGGGATAGACCTTACCCCTTTCCGGACTGATTCTTCCCCAGGGGTGTTGCTGCAGGCATTTTTCCATATTACCCGAGTGAGGGGGCCTCTGTGTTTGCTGCTTTTGCCTCAAAATCCACTGCCAGGACACGCCCAACTCCACCTCCCTTTATTGACCAGTTCGAGTGGCAGACGACTTGGGGCCTCAGTTGATGCGTGATGGACAGTTCTCTGTCCATCAGGGAGGAGCAGGACATTTAGTGCCTGATTTAGATCTCAGTGGATCATTTACACCATCACAATCGTCCGACAAAATGTAAATCCCATAAGATATCATGGGATTTATATTTCGGAGGACGGAATATCCGCCACCATTGTGACGGAGTAACCTGTCCGGCGAGACCTAAATCAGGCCGTAAATCTACCAACCTGACAACTACAGCCTGTCAAGTTTAGAGATGCCCGCCGCCCAGCAGTCATCACTGTACATTGAAAGAAACCACTTTCACTGCACTTCCTTGCAACGTACTAAACGTTTGGTGGACGGCCACCGCCGGGTTTGACTGGTGTTCACCAAATCTTTCCAGTTTTTCTTTGAGTCAGAGTTTGTTTTTGAAAACAAAAAACTAATGACCCCGCACCCTAGGAAATTTCCCTCAGGGTTCATTATTTTTATTATCTGTGCCTCACTGCCAGATTGTTCCTGGCGTTGATGGGCAGAAAAAAATACATTACGCCATCCACCCTAAATAGGGTGTAATGTACTTCCTCCGACGGGCCCTACTCTGATGGGCCGTTGGAGGACTTTTCCATGGACTGAGCCAACTGGGTCTACATCGACTAAAAACGCACGGTCCACCGATCTCTAAATGATGTGTCTGCTGTCCGCCAAAATCTAAATCAAGCCTTTGAGCCTCACCATTGTTGGCCTAAGAAACAAAATGTAGGGAACTGCAACCAGTTGCAGGGAAGGAACCCGCAGCTATGTCTGTAAAACTAGAAACAATACTCAGTGGATACCCTGGTGAGTGTGTCCAGACAATTCAGAAGTGCACCAACATTCGAGGCACAGTTCTCGGACATGTCCCATGCCCAGGTAATTGCCGGTGTTGTTTGCACTTTTATATTGGATCAGTTTGCATCCGTGGTCACCGCCATCCGTATAGGGTAGAATACCGATGTGTCTATTAAGTTCCTTAGTGTCAGCAAAATGCCATCGGCATATAGTGAGATAATCTCTCGCTTGCCTCCCATCATGATCCCAGCATCCCCATGCCTAAGACATATAAGTTAAGCCAACTGCTAAGTAACCATGCAAATATCAATGGCGAGGAGGCACCGTTGACAGGTCCCTCTCTCTACTAACCAACTGTCTCAGGATCAGGGGCCCACCTTCACTCTCGCCCTGCTGTCTGTATGCAGCAGTTTCACCCATCTCAAAAAATTCTGCCCCAAGGCAAACTGGTGGAGCACATGGTGCATAAACGTCTAGTTGACGTGTCGAAGGCCTTGTGAGCAACCAACCTGGCGATCGCGCAGGGCTCCTCCCCCTCATATTCTTTTCCATTATATGAAATACCCTCTGGATATTAGTGGTGGTGGTACAGCCTCCCACAAACCCAGATTGATCTGTATGTATGACCCCCTCTGCAAAGTACAAGAGCCGTTGTGCCAGTATGTTCCCCAGAATTTTTGTGTCTACGTTTATCATTGATAAATGGTTGTAAGATTCACAGTCTGTGGGGTATCTGCCTGGATTAGAAAGGACTAAAAAATTAGCCTTCCTTAACGATGTCGGTAGCACATCGTCTCAAAGGCTCCCGTGTACATGGCCAACAGAGGTGCCCACAGTAGGTCCACATATGTCTGGTAAAACTCAACCCTAAGCCCATCAATACCTGACGTCTTTCCTGTGTTCATATGTTTGATGGCCCACCTTATATCCGTTCCATTGAGCCCTTTCATCGAGCGGTGTGTTCAGTATAGCTCTCGCCGCCTCTATTCTAGGGCGGTGTGGCTCGTCTAGAATGGTTGCTGTGCCTGCCTCATCGTCCTGACCTGTTTGCGCATAGAGTTCCGTGTAAAATTCCGCAAATCGGGCCAGAATATCCTCTTGAGTAATCAGATTATCCGTTTGGGTCTTTAATAGACACTGCAGCATTCCTGCCCTTCTTCCTGTTAACTAACCAAGCCAAGAATTGACCTGGGCGGTCTCTCTGGCAATGTTGAATTTCTTTGTACAGTTTGTAATCATGTTTCCCAAGGGTGTCCCGGGCCTCAACTAGTTCCCCCTGAAAACTGTGTTGAGTTCCCCATACCTCAGCAGTGTGCGGTGCTTGCCTGTCAATATCTGCTACTTGCTGTTCCAATTGTGTAACTGTGCCCCAGGGATATATGTATCCCGTAGGTCGTAGCCATGCATTTCCCATGCACAGTTACCTTGAAGGCTTCCAAGAGCACCCAGTCAATGCTACTCTCTCTGTGTTTATGGCAAAGAATGCCCGCACCACCTCCCTAATTCCCAGAACACTTGAGCTAATAATGCCTTAGGTTGTATACGCCACTGCTTCACTGGGGCCATATAGTCCTGGTCTTGCAATTTCACCGCAATTGTCGCATGGTCCGATAGGGTTCGGTCCTGGTACTGGGCTGAATTACGCAATTTGTTCTGAGTGGGTATATATGTAATATGTTCTAAAAAAGGTCCTGTGTTGGGAAGAATAAAAAGAGTAACCCTTTGTTGTGCCGTGCTGAGTCCTCCATAGTTCCAGGAGGTTGAGCGTGTCCATACTCTCCAGTAGTGCCCTACAGGATTTGCCAAGTGGTCTAAAGGTAGGCCTGGAACTGTCTAGGTGCCTATCTGGCGCACAATTGAGTTCAGTGTGCACCTTAAGAGGAACACCAGCATCCACCCATATCAATACTCCACACGCTGCAGAGGTAAATCTATACCTTCATGTTGAGTTTGCGCTATATAAAAGTAACAAAAAAGATTCTACGTACTGGAGGTAGCGGTAAGGAATAGTTCCCGGGTTGGAATGCCCTTTTGAGTCTGTGCAATCCTACTAACTTGCATCTTCTATGGGTTTTCATCAGCTCGTCGCTTATATTTTCCCCATACAGAGAATAAGGTTGGAATTTACTTCTGATAAGGCCAGAAGTAAAGCTTCTTCCGGAGTTGGGGGAAAAAGTGGTTGTTGGGAATGTGAACTTGTAACTGCTCCACAGATGTTTGCATTGAGCAAATGTACACATGCATATTTGCTCTTGCAAAATGCAATCCACAAATATTTTCTAGGGGTACGATTTCCTGACCTACTTGTGTATATTCTTGTGAATTTATGAAACCAGTAAATCTGCACTAATGCAAGGACATATACCATGGGTGCACTTTTGTGACTTTCTTTAAGGATTGGGGGCCCCTATTTAGATCTGGCATTGACCAAGTCCTTTTGCTTTTATTAAAATTCTATCTCTCTCTCTATCTACCCATTTGCTTCACTGTGAGTGATAGCATTCTCCTCTTTCAGAAGGAGCATATTGGCGTGCAAAGTAGTTTTGTTCAGTGCCAGGAACTAACTACTGTGGAAATGTGTTTTTTAGACCAAAAATATTTTTGCTTTTGCTAGTGTTCATTGTAATCATGAGGGCCTGTCAGCCCCACAACAATATCATTTTACAAAAACCATGTCAAAACAAGACACCCATTGACAAAACCAAAAGTCTGACCATTAATGTCATACCTGTTGGCTTTGCCAATGCTTGTTTATTATCATGTTTCCTATAATTTTGTTGAAACTGGTTACACTGATTTTCCATTATGAATATTTTTGGAAAATACTAGCATGCATCAACACATTTTACTAAATGATGCTTCAAAGAAATGGGACGTACAATTTTACTGTAGTTTAGCAAAACATTTGTTTCCTAGTTGCATTTTTTTAATGAACATTTTATTTTGAAAGCAAAGGAGCATCAATCTTGCTTTCAAGCTTTTGCATGTATTTGCATCTAATCAGAGAGCTTCCTGGAAGCATTAAACAAAGCCTCATATTATTAAACTTTGCAAACGTGTTTACACATTATCAAACTGGAACCACTGTCAGTAGTGCAGACTGAACTTACAATATTTCCTTAGGGCGCTCGCCCTAATAATAAAGGCTTTGTTTTAATGAACCGTAAATACAAGTTCAAACAGCATTTACTTTTGGGCACAAATATTACCTTAACTGCAGACAATGCCCTTCACTGATCCATAATGTGCTACGGTAATCTGACAGCCAAACAATTTGTGCTGCGGGGGGTTGGGCCTACCTGTCCCAAGGATAAAATAAACATGAAACCTTTTTTCCATGTCCTGAGCATTGCTGTGTTTCCTGTAACATCATTATCTGTGTGCATAAGGCTAGATATTCTGTCTTTTAATAGGGTCTTTTATCCCCTTAACGTTCCCGGATAGCTTCGTCCCCCCAGTGGGTGTACATCACTTGCATGTCGTAGCTTGACAATGGCAGCATGTCGCTGCAGTGTGTGTAGGCCTCTCTCTCCATTAACTGTGAACAAGCCCCTCCCACCCTATGGCCCACCCCAACACGGCTCCACAATCGACACGCATGATGACATCCCAAACCCCCAGCAAACAACAATCAAGCTTTCCTCTCCTAGAGCAGTGCCACTGCGGTGCCCATTAGAGGGGCGCCTCAGTAGTTATGCGTCTAGGTTCCACGCACACTGGAGAATGGTAGTGTACTTATATACCTCCTCAGTCACAACCGCCTTACATAACATTCCCAATCCTCAGTAAAGCACCCACCCTCTGGCTTAAACAGACTACTGTTGTTATCCCCCACTCAGTTATCATTAAACTGTGTCCATAGGTGGGCGGCCCCCTTGGAGTTACCAGTTATTCTTGATGAACTGCATAGTGTCCTCGGCATGATCAAAAAGTGTCTCTTGCCCTGTAGATCCACCAGTAGGCACGCTGGCGGCAGTAGCGGGTAGTCCAGACCTCAGTCCCTAAGTTTCTGCTTCACCTCCATGAATGACCTCCGTCTCTTTAGGGTTACTACACCGTAGTCTGGGTAGAAGGCGATCCGGTTCCCATTGTACTCCAAGTCGCCCTGTTGTTGTGCCACTGCATAATATGCCATATTATCTTAGTATCTCAGGATCCGGGCTACCAGCATGCATGGTGGGGTCCCTGGCTTATGATTGCCATCTGGGGTTCGGTGTGTCTTGACCACTGGCAACTCCCCTCGCCGCCCAACCCAGGCAACACTGTGCGCAGCCAAGATTCTAGAAACTGTTCCTCTGGGGTGGCCTCCGTCCCATCAGGCAAGCCAAGTATGCACACATTGTCGCGTTGATCTGCCAGATTGGCCTCCTGTGCCTGCAGACGCCTCTCCTGATCAGCCAGCTGGCTGATATGTGCCCCCAGTATCTCATCTACGCCATCAGCTCCAGTTCCCAAGTCCTTCACACGCTCTTTCATCTTGTCCATATTTTGGCGTAGTAACACCATTGTGGTAGCCACCCCATCTTTTTTCTCTGTGATAGCCTAATTGCCTTCCAGGATTAGATTGTTTTGTTTAAACTTCTTTTTATTAAACATCTTACTTCGTATTTCTTTGACATATGGTCGTTTGTAAAACAGTGAACAGTTCCAGCAGATTCCCTGCTCAATACACCCCCAGTCAACCACCCCCAGGATAAGATTTTTGATATCCAGATTCGATGGGGGTGTGGGTTCCCCCAGATTAGGCTCCTCGTTAGAGGCCGCACAGTGTGCCATTGTAGACCGTCCCTCCTCGATAGGGTGGCGAGCCTTAGAGGCTGTGCCCGGGCCTCCCTTGGGTTGCAGCAGCATCTGGCAGTGGGTTGCTATCAGGGCTGGGACCCGGGGCGTACGCCATAAATCTAGTCTGCGTTAATCATCATTTGGGGGTCGAGATTGACTCAGGCTTTTTAGGTCTCGCCTACGCAGTGCGCATATGCTGCATAGGCAAAAATACCTTTTGCCGTTGCATTGGGTTTTGCCATTGAAGGCAATGGAACGCGTGCACATGTGGCGATTCACTTGCGGGATCGCGCAGCGCCATATGGGAGCAATTATCGCTCCTGGCGCTGCACGCTCCAGCAAGTGAAACGCTTTCACTAACTCGCCCCCTCCTCTCGCTCCTCCCCCTGCTGCCTCCTTTAAGCGCGAGGTACGCGCTTGTTCTTTCTTTTGAATGACATGTGAGTTGGCATGTTGGGAGTTGCCATGAGCAGAGTGCCTGGAAGGGTGAGGATGTGCCTCTCAGCGCTCCCTGTCTGTTCACCCAACCCCACCCCAGTGACTGATCTTCATGTGCACGCGCCCTGGGGTTATCAGTGTGTATGAACTAACGCCTGTCTCCTCTCTTTCCACAGGATAAGTAGTATGGTCATTAGCACTTTTTTTTCTGAACATTTACCTATGGAAGTTCAGGGCTACCGGGAAAGAAAGTTCGATGTGCTAGACACCTTTAGGGAATCCTGATCCTGCGCCCACCTTGTCCAAAAACACTTGAGTTAAGGTAAGTCCCTACGCATGCACCTAGCCCTGAAAAACCGAGTGAGGTGTGAGCCGGAGAAGGTGCTTTCGAGTGCACCAGGCGCAGAGGCACTGGGGCCCGGCACTTTGACTCTTGCACTGCCTCGCATTTCCATGGCTAACCCATCAGGTCACAACGCTTTTCACGCAGGAACCCCTGTCCCGACTTGAGTAGCGCACCTGCTGGCCCGCACCCCCAACCGTTCACAACCTTAACACTGACTCACCGTGAGACACGCGGAAAGGCAAAATCCGTCCACGCCAGAGTGATTGCATCACCCCCCACCCCCATCACACCCTGAAGTATTTCCTCTAATGACATGACAGATTAAACCCCCCCCTATCCCGCAATGCACCGACAGGCGGAGGCAGAGCTCCCACTCCATTCACTTTGATGCCGGGTGCTAATTACCACACATCCTGCGTAATCCGGGCTGACCTTTAACTACAGTGACAATCATCAGTACCTGCCCACTGAATGCAATGGGTACCATTAAACACCCCCGTGTATTACACCCCATACACAGCTGTAGACTTCACTGCCATGGATGGGATCGTTAATCCTCCCCAAGCGGCTAGTACCGCACCTGGGGATGGGGCGGGGGGTGGGGAGAATGCTTGGTGCAGTGCGATGACTCGATAGTCCTGCAGCGCGTCATGTTTTAATACTTCGGGAGAAGGGCCTGTCTCTTACACCTCTAAAACGCACATGCACTATGTTAAAGCTGGCCAGAGGGAGACTTTGAGAAAGTATTTTGAACATAAATTCATGGGGGTAAGGGTGCATTTTTGCCTCATTGACGTCCGATTTACAGCACTCTGACACCTTCGGGTAATGTCCGCGCTTTATAAAAATACTCTAAATAAATCAAATTGTAACTCATGAAATTGGGGGCCTTGAGTATTGACGGCTAATGTTTGCTGTCGGTAGCGGCAGCAGAATGAGGCCTGTGTGAATGATGGTTGGAGGATTTTCTTTTGTATTCTCTTTCCCAACCATTACTTTAATTTATCGTGAATGGACCCTGGCTTCCCGCATGTTAACAATACCTGGTCCATGGTATTGTGTTCTGTGCGGAAGCATTGCCATAGGCTATTGGCTCCTGTTTCAGCCAATGGCAGTCTCCTGCTGCTACTGTGTGAAAGGTCATCCCATTGTCTCTTGTTTTCAAAAGGGACCAGCCCAACCTCCTCGAATTTCTCCTCTCTCAGTTTAGTAACCGGAGCAGTCAATAAGAAGAACAGTTTTTTTAAAGCAGCAAATGGGAGGACAACCTGATGCGCACAGACTATCCTATTCACAGGAGTAGCCAATCCGGGGGCAATCGGCCCGATAGCAGACTGCAACGCATCTATTCATTTATTTATTTATAAAGTTTTATATAGCGCAAACAAGATCCCGAAGGATATCAGATATTCAAAGCTTACTCCTAGCTGAGCCTTTTGGTCACATCCGGTGTTCTAGTGTTAAAACTAAACTAACAGCGACCTTTTTGGCAGGGTAGCTCTACACAAATGCCACACATACTATTAAATGCGAAGAATTAACTTCTCAACCAGGCACCATGAAGTTTCAAAGTTTGATATGATAGGATATTCACCTAATTTCGCTGACAAATTGAATATCTGTAGCACCTTGAGAAACTCACTATCCAGTGTCTTTAATCCATCCGTCTGTATCACCAGTTCTTGGTCGCGAGTCTCAGACCCCAAACTGCATCACCCCTGCCTCGTTTCCCAGGTCTGTGCGTGGTCTGCTGCTCAAAGTGTGAACTCCAGTCCAGGTTTTTCACTTCAATGCTGGGACTTGTAGTCGCGTTTTATACTGGAGTCAACAAGACTTCACGTCCGCAAATGGAACAAGCATTTGCAATGCAATAGGTCTCGCAGTTACCCAAGTTTAACCCCTTCGCTGCGTCGGCTATTCCGCTGAAGCGCTAAGGGGCTGGGGGGGCCGCGCGGCTCGCCCATGCTGGTGACGGAACCGCTCCGTCACCAGCCTTGGTTGAGCTGTGCTCATGACGGAGCGGTTCCGTCATGGCCCCGCCCGCTCAATAGAACGCACCGCGCAGGCGCGAAATCAGCGCCGCGCAGGCGCGTCGAGCGGGCCATGACGGGACCGCTCCGTCATCAGCACAGCGCTGCCGCAGCTGATGACGGAGGGGTTCCGTCATCAGCGCGGAAGCGGTTAAGCTATTGACATTGTAAAGGACAATGCCTTTTATTTATGTTTTTAAAACGAAAACGAAAATAAAAGGCATTGTTATTTGCAATGTCAATAGCTCAAACTCGCGTAAATGCGAGACCTATTGCATTGCAAATGCTTGTTACTTTCGAGTTGGGTGCAGTTGACGCAACTATTATAGGTGCAGAGTTGTAGCTTATGGATTGTTTGTGAGGCTTATAGAATTTATTAATAGAAGTTCAATTTGATCAAAAGAGGTTTAAGATGCTCTTTGCCATCCTGGAAAGATATTGCAGAACTGTGCCATGCAGTGGAATAATTACAAAATGTGTACTCTCTAGCGCAAGCATGTTCTTGTTAACTCTCCCAAAAGGGACATTTGGGCATTGCACTTTCTGTGCAGCAACTTTTAGCACCTCTGATGCCCTTTATGCTTCTTCAACTCGATATGCAATATGGCAGAGGTACAAAGACAAAGGCATTTCCTCAGTTGCATGAGGCCACACCCCTATGCAAATGAGAGAACACCCAATCCGCACAGTGCAGATGCAGAATGGGAGTTCAAGCATTGGGTATTCCAGGAGGGGGCACACACACTTCTGCAGAATGATCCAGAGCACAACAAGTGGGTGTAAGTATCTCATGGATACTTCTAACTGCAGATGTTTCACCATGTGAATATATCCCAGTTGTCAGACTCGAGCCAGAAACTTCAAAGCAGTACTCCTGCGTGCCAGTAGGTGGCATTGTGTGGCTATGCACAGACGTCTTGTCGTTCCAGGGGACGGGGTTGTAGGATATAGGGTCCTGTGGATTGGCATATGGAGCATTAAGAGGGAATAGAAGGGAGACCATCAAATTGTGTGCTCCAAACCCCACTAACGCCTGTGACAGCACAAGCCAGACCTGCTATCTGTATGGGCTTGTGCCTATTGTACATTCTGTAGCATGTGGCTATCAACAACTCCAGGGTCTGTGGCCATTCTACATTCTGGGGCCATTGTTGGCCGTTGTCCACTTTGCGCCTGTGGCTGTTCTTAGCCGTGTGGTCAACAGATATTGTGCAACCCAGCTACTCAGTGCTTCAGGGCCTGAGCCTACTCCCCACTTCAGGCCCATGGGGTCTTCTGTGTTCCAGGACCCGTGTCTCTTCTTCTGTTGCTCATTCTAATAATGGCCTGTGCTTTGTGGCTAGCACTGGGCCTTTAGCTCTGGCCGAGGGCCAGTGGCCACTCTACGCACCAGACACTTTGCTCCTCCAAGTCCTGTACTCTTGTCCTGTGGATACTCTGCACTCTTGCCCTGGTTCCTGTTCTGTACTCTGGGTGCTATGGCTATGCTCCACTAGAAGACCGGTTTCTGTTTTCTGGTTTGGGGCATGTGGCCAATCTGTGGAGTGACTATCCAAGGCTCTGGGACAGGTGACTATCCTAGGCTCTGGGACGGGTGACTATCCTAGGCTGTGGGGCGGGTGACTATCCTAGGCTCTTGGACGGGTGACTATCCTAGGCTCTTGGACGGGTGATTATCCTAGGCTCTGGGACAGGTGACTTTACTCCAGTATTGGAACTTTCATAGATTCCCATTGCTTGTATCATTCCCCTTCGTCGGAATGGGAGCCTCTGTAATTATATATATATATATATATATATATATATATATATATATATATATATACCTAGGTAAATACACCCTAATAGGTGCAAAAAAGTAAAAATTAGGCCTAGGCCTCATTACATTTTGTAGCTTATAGGTCCCCTTATGTAAAAAGACCCAAACTTACACTAGCAACCAATCAGATTAGCCTAACCCTGTGGAACCTTCCTGAGAAAGCTCAGAGCCTCAGATTTTCTACCGCATCGTTGGTGACAGGGAGTCTCCTTAGAGCTCAGCTCTAACTTCTACTTTGAGGTACTTTTTAAGCAGTTTTCTGTAAGGATTTGTTTAAAATTCAACTATGGCTGATAAGGAAAAGAAGAGCCTGTTCAGGCCTTGTGCCAGTTGTGGTAAAAAACGACTTTATGTCGAAGACAAACACAAGGACTGTATATATTGTTTATACCCTGACCAAAAGGCAGAAGAGTGTAAAATATGCAGGATGATGTCTGTTAAGACCCTCCGGTATCGTGAGGGAAGATTACTAATTTGGCTCAGGAAGTTGGAAAAGAAAGATGTTGTGGTATCAAGTGATGAGGAGGATGCCAGGTCATCATCTTCCAAGACATCTCTAAAGAGGGGTAGATCATCTGTGGAGGTATCATCTGAACCCCCCTCTAAGGCTGTGCGTGGGACCTCTGATAGGTCTGGCAAGCCCGAGTCTGTCGAATCTCCTCACGGAAGTATAAAGGAGAGGGAAAGGCAAGCACCTCAGGTGCAGAAGGCAAAACTTGATGAGGGCTCGGCTGGGCCTTCACATCAAGAGAAAGTTTCTAAGTCCTTCAAGAAACCAACTGTAGAGGCTTCAACATTGGTTAAGAAAGGCTCCAAGGCCTCTTCAGTGACTTTGTCTCCTCATCCGTCGACGAGCCATCCCGCGACGACGAAGACGTCGATGCCGTTGACGAAGACTGGGTTGACGACGGCGGCGACGACGATAACTACGTCGACGGTTAACACCTCGTCGACGAAGACAATCCCGTCGACGACGACAATTCCGTCGACGGTGACAATCGCGTCGACGATGTCTAGCCCGTCGACGATGACGATTCCGTCGACGATCCCGTCGATGATGACGAACCAGTCGACGACGAAGATAATCTCGTCGACGGCCCCGTCGACGATGGCACCGGATATGGTGGACACATTTATGACGCCGTCGACGGCAGGTCCAAAGGAAGGCACCAGGAGGAGGAGGATAACACCTGACATGACATCACCTAGAAAGGTGACTCCATTACCCCCAGCCCTGTTATTGGATGAACAGGACTACTCTGAGGAGGAGAATGAGATGTATGGAGATGCATATAGTCCATCACAGTTGCATCTTAAATACCATGATTCTGATGAAGAAGATGGGTATTATTACCAGCAAGAACAGCGACAGCAAGATCAAGTCGCATATCAGGAAACCCAGGCACAGCAGGGCATGGTTACTATGCCCATGAGTCTTTTGACGGACTTAAGGGCAATGCTGGAGGAATATAGGAGCAGACAAGGGTCGCGACCAGTGGAAAGTCAGGCGCAAGTTCAGCCACAGGTGGTGGCAACTCAATCGGTGCCCCAGGCACAACATGTGGAAGAAGAGGGGGAATATCCTCGGCAGACACCAGACCAGGATGACACCTCGGATGAGAATGGAGCAGGTGACAACCGTGATCAAAACCCGGATAGTGAATGGAACCAGTATATTATTCCGGATTCGGCTTCTCCGTTGCCTGACCCGATAGACTCATCTCTGGGGGATGTGGGAGGTTTCTTCAGCTTAATGGAGAGAGCCACGGCACGCTTTAAACTGGCCATGCCTACAACATCTACGGATTGTTTTTTGTATGATTTTAAAGAGGATTACCGTAAGGCAGTGCGTTCGATTCCCATTGTAGAACATATATGGGAAGAAGGAAAGAAGGTAATGCAGGCCCCGGCGACGGTCATTCCACCCTACCGCGCCTAGAAAAGAAGTATAAAGCTCCCGATGACAGTCCCGCCTGCTTGACTGGACAACCAAGACCGGACTCAGTCATATCGCAAGCAGCGCAGAAAAAAATCGCGAAATCCTTCGGCCACCCTCACATCTCCACCAGACAAGGAGGGTAGAAGGTTAGACAACGCTGGGAAGCATTTTTCATCAATGGCGAGCTTGCTGGTCCGGGCGGCCAATGCCTTGGCTATTCTAGCGAGGTACGACCGTCAGATGTGGAGTGATGTCGCAGCCTATATAGACCTACTGGCGGATGACCCTAAGGCTGAAGCACTGAAACTTCTGGAAGAGGGACAACGTTCTTCTTCGGAAATGATTGACTGCGCAATGGACATCGCAACCACTTTGTTCCATGCTCTGGGTAGCGCGGCTGTCCTTAGACGGCAGGGTTGGCTGCGAGCGACTTACTTCCGGCCGGAAGTTCAAAATAAGATTCATGACTTACCCTTTGATGGGGACATGTTATTTGGGAAACATGTCGATGACACCCTGCAGGGGATAAAAAAGGACACAGAGACGGCTAGGGCTCTTGGTACCCTACAATATAGGAAAACACTGTTCCGTGGGGCAAGAGGAAGAGGCTTCACTTCGCCAAGAGGTGGCTATCAACAGCAACGGTACTCGCAGCAGTCGCAGTCGTACAGACCTCAGTACGGCAATCAGTATTATCAGAGGCAGTCACAATCTCAGTCTTTCTCTCGTCAGAGCTCTCGTGGACGTCAAGGGCGTCAGGGCAAAGACGCTGGCAAGCATCATTAGCGGCCTCCTAAGTCTGCCGACTGTTCCTCCGCTCCATGGGTCTCCAGTGGGCAGCAGGATAACTCAACATCTGAGCAGCTGGGAAGAAATAACATCGGATCAGTGGGTATTGAACATCATCCAACATGGGCATACGCTAGAATTCCAGGAATTTCCACCTACAAGAGCTCCCCACGCCACTACTTCGAAACATCTAAACCTTCTGCAATTAGAAGCTCAACAAATGCTTCAGAAAGGGGCGATCCAACGTGTTCCCCTATCACAAAGAGGAGAAGGTTTCTATTCAAGATTTTTTCTGATCCGCAAAACAAAGGACAAGTGGCGTCCAATCCTGGATTTAAGGGAGCTCAACACCTATCTCGTGAAACTGTCGTTTCGGATGATTTCACTCCAGGATATATTGCGCCTCTTGAATCCAGGCGACTTCATGGCTACGTTAGACCTGGAAGATGCCTATTTTCATATCCCGATCCACCCAGCTCACAGACGTTTCCTTCGCTTCACAGTAGGCAAGAGTCACTTCCAGTTCATGGTGCTCCCATTTGGATTAAAATCCGCACCCCGGATATTCACAAAGGTGCTGGCCCCGGTAGCAGCTTTTCTGAGAAGGCAGTCGCTGGAGGTATTCCCGTACTTAGACGACTGGCTACTGAAGGCACCAAGTTTCCAAGCGGCAACAGAAGCAGTGGAAACATGTTTGAATCTCTTCACTCATCTGGGTTTACAGCTCAACAGGGAAAAATCGGTTCTTCGGCCAGCAAGTTCAGTGAAGTTCCTGGGAGCAATACTCGATACTCAGGTGTGCAAAGCCTTCCCATCGGAAGAGAGACAAATGAAGCTCATGTCTTCAGCAGCTCGATTGCAAAAGAAAAGTTGGATGACAGTCAGGATGTACAAATCTCTTCTAGGGTCGATTTCATCCTGTATTCAATTGATTCCGCACTGCAGGCTGCGAATGCGCCCCTTGCAAGAGGAACTAGACCTTCAGTGGAAACAGGTGGAAGGGTCTTTCAACGACAGGGTAACTGTCACCCAGCAGATGAAGCAGACAGTTTCATGGTGGATGAAAAAATCTCACCTATCGGTGGGTCTCAGTTTCAGAGCGGCTCCGGCTCCTCGCGTCATTACAACAAACGCCTCCCTTCAGGGTTGGGGAGCGGTCATGCAAGATCTCCAAGTCAGTGGACACTGGACGCCAAAAGAACGTCGCTTACATATCAATGTTCTGGAGCTGAGAGCTATTCGATTGGCAATGTTGGCTTTCCTTCCAAGGATTTCAAATTCTGCCATTCTAGTGCGTACGGACAACACCACCGCAATGCATTACATCAACAAGCAGGGAGGCACAAGATCGCCACTGCTTTCTCAGGAAGCCCAGCTGTTATGGGAATGGGCAATCTCACAGAACATCAGGCTTGTGGCGGAACACCTTCCAGGAGTATGCAACACGAAAGCGGATACGCTAAGCCGCCTGAGGGCAGTCTCACTCGAGTGGGAATTGGACGACGCAGTGGTCAAGGACATCTTCTCCCGCTGGGGAATCCCAGCGATCGACGTGTTTGCCACTCCGATGAACAAGAAATGCCGGTGTTACGCAAGCAGGGAACACCATCGAGGATCGCTGGGGAATGCCCTTTTGATGTCTTGGTCCGGCGCATTTGTTTACGCCTTTCCACCATTTCCCCTGATTCCTCGAGTCCTCAAGAAGCTCAAGATGGACAAGTGCAGGATGATACTGATTGCGCCCGCCTGGGCTTGCCAGTTCTGGTTCACGGAGTTGCTTCTTCTGTCGGAGGAACAACCCATTCAACTTCACTCCAACAGGACTCTTCTATCAATGTACAACGGCCAAGTTCTCCACCCGAACCCGAGCTCGCTTTAATTGACAGCATGGCTCCTGAACACAGGGAGTTTAAGGATCTAGACATTCCGGAGGAATGCAGGAACATCTTGGCACAAGCACGAGCTCCTAGCACGAATAAAACATATAGAGCGAAATGGAAAAGGTTTTATTTATGGTGCCAGAGAGAAGGAGTGCATCCATTCTCATCAGCTCCGAATCAACTCTTACCATACATTCTATCCTTGGCGCAGGCAGGTCTGGCTCATGCATCCATCAAGGTTCACTTGGCGGCTATTTCCAGATATAGACGAACAAGATCTGTGTTTCCGCCAGTTCGGCCTCCACCTCCGATTTGGCATCTGAATGTGGTCCTGTCTCAACTGATGAGATCGCCATTTGAGCCAATACATAAGGCAGACTTAAAGTTCCTGTCATGGAAAGTGGTGCTTCTTCTGGCACTCACCTCGGCAAGGAGAGTTGAAGAACTTCAGGCTTTGACTATCAAGGAACCTTACTTGCAGTTCAAAAACGATACCTTGATCCTCCGGATGAACCCCAAATTCATTCCGAAGGTACCGACAGACTTTCATCTTAATGAACCAGTGGTTCTGAATTCCTTTTTTCCTCGGCCCTCAACCCAGGCTGAGAGGACACTTCATTCTTTGGACGTTCAGAGATGTTTGAAATTCTATCTTCAACGCACAGCTGGATTTCGGAAGACGCCCCAGCTGTTTGTGGCTTTTGGAGCCCCAAGGAAAGGATTTCCTTTGTCAAAACAGGGAATTTCTAGATGGATATCGAGTGCGATCCGGTTCTGCCACCAAGCGGCAGGCAAACCGTTGAAAGGACAGGTGAAGGCGCCACTCCACAAGATCGATTTCTTCGTCTACAGCACTGTTTACAGGAGTATCGATAAAGGATATTTACAGAGCGGCCACATGGAGCAGTACTCACTCATTCACGAGACACTACTGCCTGGACGCGGCTGCAGAGGGGGATTCGGCTGTTGGTCAAGCTGTCCTGAGAAATCTCTTCCTGTAAGAGGTGAGCTTTCCTCTCTTCCCTCCTTCCTGTTTTTTCTCACATTTCGTTTATTATGCTATGGTTACTGATTTATGTTTATGATGATATGTTGTATCATTGGTGGATGATAGTTTGTAACTATGAACAAAATGTTTGAGGCAGGCTAACTGCTATCTACTCTGATACAAGCAATGGGAATCTATGAAAGTTCCAATACTGGAGTAAGAAACAAGTTACTTACCTGTAACTTTAGTTCTCCAGTATTGGTAACTTTCATAGATTCCCATGCGCCCACCCACCTCCCCTGGGAAAGCTCACTTCGGGTCTAGGTGATTATGTGGCAAAGCAACGGCTCGAAAAATCTGAGGCTCTGAGCTTTCTCAGGACGGTTCCACAGGGTGAGGCTAATCTGATTGGTTGCTAGTGTAAGTTTGGGTCTTTTTACATAAGGAGACCTATAGGCTACAAAATGTAATGAGGCCTAGGCCTAATTTTTACTTTTTTGCACCGATTAGGGTTTTATTTACCTAGGTATATATATATATATATATATATATATATATATATATATATATATATATATATATATATATATCTGGAAACCCTCAAACCATTTCCTGAATTCTCCCAACGGCAGTCAGGCGAGGAAAGAGACACAGACCTCCGAGGTTTTCAAGTGGGCAGTGATTTTATTAAGTGACCCAGTCTATATAGAGTATATATAATTACCGAGGCTCCCATTCCGACGACGGGGAATGATACAAGCAATGGGAATCTATGAAAGTTACCAATACTGGAGAACTAAAGTTACAGGTAAGTAACTTGTTTCATCCTAGGCTCTGGGACGGGTGACTATCCTAGGCTCTCTGACGGGTGACTATCCTAGGCTCTGGGACGGGTGACTCTCCTAGGCTCTGGGACAAGTGACTATCCTAGGCTCTGGGACGGGTGACTCTCCTAGGCTCTGGGACAAGTGACTATCCTAGGCTCTGGCAGGGGTGACTATCCTAGGCTCTGGGACGGGTGACTATCCTAGGCTCTGGGACGGGTAACTATCCTAGGCTGTGGGACGGGTGACTATCCTAGGCTGTGGGACAGGTGAAATGGCGACCGCGCGGACGTGCAGCGGGCGCGCCGATTGTGCGCCGAAGGTAAGCCCGTCTGCGCCTGGACCGCGCCCAGCGCCAGGACCCCTGGCCCCCACCGACGATGCAAGACGACCCGAAAGACCTACGCCGCCGCCGCCCTCAACGCACTCAATGCCGGCCGGAACCCCGCCTGCTGCCGAGCCGCCCCGAAACGCTTCCACTGACCCTTCACCTGCACAACCTGCAAGTTCACCTGCCTCCGAACATGCACCGCGCCCGCAAAGCCAAACCCCAGCCGCGACCTCAAGTGCATCCTGCTCAACACCCGCTCCGTCCACAGACACGCCGTCGAACTCTGGAACCTGCTCGACACAACATAACCAGACGTCGCGTTCCTCACTGAAACATGGATGAACGCCTCCTCAGCCCCCGACATCGCCATCGCTATCCCGGATGGATACAAGATCATCTGGAGGGACCGCGTCAACCAGACCGGAGGAGGCATCATCATCGTCCACAAGAACACCATCCGCATCACGGCCGACGACACCTTCACCACCGCCGAACACCTCCACTTCCAGATTCACACCGACCCAAAGACGACCCTCAGAGGCACCCTCATCTACAGACCCCCAGGACCACGCACACAATTCAGCGAAGACATCACGGACTTCATCAGCCCACACGCCCTCCCCTTCGCCGACTACATCCTCCTAGGGGACCTCAACTTCCACCTGTAGAACAACAAGGACCGCAACACTGTCACCCTGCTGGACAACCTCGCCAACCTCGGACTCAAGCAACTGGTGTGTCCCCACCCACTACGCCGGCCACACGCTTGACCCCGTCTTCTGATCCAGCAAGCACATCGCCTTCAGCCACTCCACCGGACTTCACTGGACCGACCACAGCTGCGTCCACTTCAGCTTCAGAAAAAACACTACCCACCACCACCCGCAACAGGTTCCTCACAGAAGCTGGAGCAAGATCACCACCGACGAGCTCACCACCTCCCTCAGCCAGAACCCACCTGCCAGCACTCCGGACCCCAACGAAGCAGCCCGCAACTTCACGCAGTGGCTGACAGCCTGCGCCGACGACCTCGCACCACTGAAGAACCCTCCCAGCAAACCCAGAAGCATGAAGGCCCCCTGGTTCACCGACGAACTCAAGAACTCCAAAAAGACCTGCCGCACCCTCGAGAAAGCCTGGCTCCTCGACCGGACCACTGACAACATGACCGCCCTCAAACACGCGACCCGCAAGCACCACCAGCTCATCCGCACCACCAAGAAGAAATCACTGAAGGATCGACTGGACAACAACGCCCACGACAGCAAGGAACTCTTCAGCATCGTCAAGGAGTTCTCCAACCCCAGCACTGGCAACAATGACATCACCCCTTCACAAGATCTCTGCGACTCCCTCGCCTCGTTCTTCCACCGCAAGATTGCCGAAATCCACAACAGCTTCGGCACACCATCCTCGCGCCCAACTGTCGAACCAACGCACCCCACCACGACCCTCTGCACCTGGACCGCAGTGACCACCGAAGACACAGCCCGCACGATGAACACCATCCACTCTGGATCTCCGACTGACCCCTGCCCCCACCACGTCTTCAACAAGGCCGACTCCACCATCGCACCCCAACTCCGAGACGTCCTCAACACCTCCTTCAACACCGCCACCTTCCCGGAGAGCTGGAAGCATACAGAGCTCAGCGCCCTACTGAAGAAACCAACAGCGAACCCCACCGACCTCAAAAACTTCCGCCCCATCTCGCTCCTCCCTTTTCCTGCCAAAGTCATCGAGAAGATCGCCAACAGACAGCTTGCCGCCTTCCTCGAGACAAATGGATCCCTCGACCCCTCGCAGTCCGGTTTCAGAGCCAACCACAGCACCGAGAACCCCCTTATCGCAGCCACCGACGACATTCGAGCCCTTCTCGACAACGGGGAAACAGCAGCACTCATCCTCCTGGACCTCTCCGCCGCGTTCGACACTGTCTGCCACCGCACCCTAGTCCAACGCCTCAGCAACACCGGCATCCAAGAGAAGGCATTGAAGTGGATCATCTCGTTCCTCGCTGGAAGAACACAGAGAGTCCGCCTCCGCCGTTTCGTTCCGAGGCCACCAAAGTCATCTGCGGCGTCCCGCAAGGATCATCACTCAGCCCCACCCTCTTCAACGTCTACATAAGACCTCTTGCAGCCATCGCACGCCAACACAACCTCAACATCATCTCCTATGCCGACGACACCCAGCTGATCCTCTCCCTCACCAGAGACCCCGACACCGCCAGAACCAGCCTCCACGAAGGGATGAAAGACGTCGCCGAGTGGATGAAGAACAGCCGCTTGAAACTGAACTCAGACAAGACGGAAGTCCTCATCCTTGGACCATCACCCTCCGCCTGAGACGACTCCTGGTGGCCCCCAGCCCTGGGCACCGCCCCCAAGCCGACAGACCACGCACGCAACCTGGGCTTCATCCTGGACTCCTCCCTCTCGATGACCAGACAAGTCAACGCCGTCTCCTCTTCATGCTTTCACACCCTCCGCATGCTCCGCAAGATCTTCCGATGGATCCCGATCGAAACCAGGAAGACGGTCACCCAGGCCCTCGTCACCAGCCGGCTGGACTACGGAAACACCCTCTACGCCGGAACCACAGCCAAGCTACAGAAAAGACTACAACGCATCCAGAACGCCTCCGCCCGACTCATCCTGGACATCCTTCGACGCAGCCACATCTCCGGCCACCTGAGGAACCTGCACTGGCTCCCCGTCAACAAGAGGATCACGTTCAGGCTCCTCACCCACGCACACCAGTCTCTCCACAACCTGGGCCCCAAGTTCCTCAACGACCGCCTGACCTTCCACACGCCCACCAGCCAGCTACGGTCCGCTAGCCTCGCACTCGCCGCCGTACCGCGCATCCGAAGAGCCACCGCCGGAGGCAGATCCTTCTCCTACCTGGCGGCCAAGACATGGAACTCCCTCCCCATCCACCTTCGGCTGATCCAGGACCACCTCGCCTTCAGGAGACAACTCAAGACCTGGCTGTTCGAGCAGTAGCAGCCCCCTTCCCCCAAGCGCCTTGAGACCCTTCCGGGTGAGTAGCGCACTATACAAGTGTTATGATTGATTGATTGACTATCCTAGGCTCTGGGACGGGTGACTCTCCTAGGCTCTGGGACGGGTGACTATCCTAGGCTCTTGGAAGGGTGACTATCCTAGGCTCTTGGACGAGTGATTATCCTAGTCTCAGGGACAGGTGACTATCCTAGGCTCTGGGACAGGTGACTATCCTAGGCTCTGGGATGGGTGACTCTCCTAGGCTCTGGGACAAGTGACTATCCTAGGCTCTGCGACGGGTAACTATCCTAGGCTCTGGGAGGGGTGACTATCCTAGGCTGTGGGACGGGTGACTATCCTAGGCTCTGGGACAGGTGACTATCTTAGGCTCTGGGATGGGTGACTCTCCTAGGCTCTGGGACAAGTGACTATCCTAGGCTCTGGGACGGGTGACTATCCTAGGCTCTGAGATGGGTGACTATCCTAGGCTGTGGGACGGTGACTATCCTAGGCTCTGGGACGGGTGACTATCCGAGGCTCTGGGACAGGTGACTCTCCTAGCTCTGGGACAGGTGACTATCCTAGGCTCTGGGACAAGTGACTATCCTAGACTCTGGGAAGGGTGACTATCCTAGGCTCTGGGACGGGTGACTATCCTCGGCTCTGGGACATGTGACTATCCTTGGCTCTGGGACAGGTGACTATCCTAGGCTCCGGGACGGATGACTATCCTAGGCTCTGGGACGGGTGACTATCCTAGGCTCCGGGACGGGTGACTATCCTAGGCTCTGGGACGGGTGACTATCCTAGGCTCTGGGACGGGTGACTATCCTAGGCTCTGGGACGGGTGACTATCCTAGGCTCTGGGACGGGTGACTATCCTAGGCTCAGGGACGGGTGACTATCCTCAGCTCTGGGACGGGTGACTATCCTCGGCTCTCGGACGGGTGACTATCCTCGGCTCTGGGACATATGACTATCCTTAGCTCTGGGATGGGTGACTATCCTAGGCTCTGGGACGGGTGACGATCCTAGGCTCTGGGACAGGTGACTATCCTAGGCTCTGGGACAGGTGACTATCCCTGGCGCTGAGACATGTGACTATCCTAGGCTCTGGGACGGGTGACTATCCTAGGCTCTGGGACGGGTGACTATGCGAGGTTCTGGGACGGGTGACTATCCTAGGCTGTGGGACGGGTGACTATCCTAGGCTCTGGGACGGGTGACTATCCTAGGCTCTGGGACAGGTGACTATCATAGGCTCTTGTACAGGTGACTATCCTAGGCTCTGGGACGGGTGACTATCCTCGGCTCTGGGACGGGTGACTTTCCTCGGCTCTGGGACGGGTGACTATCCTGGGCTCTGGGACGGGTGACTATCCTCGGCTCAAGGAAAGGGTGACTATCCTTGGCTCTGGGACGGGTGACTATCCTCGGCTCTGGGACGGGTGACTATCCTAGGCTCTGGGACGGGTGACTATCCTAGGCTCTGGGACGGGTTACTATCCTAGGCTCTGGGACGCGTGACTATCCTAGGCTCTGGGACAGGTGACTATCCTAGGCTCTGGAACAGGTGACTATCCTAGGCTCTGGGACGGGTAACTATCCTAGGCTCTGGGACGGGTGACTATGTGAGGCTCTGGGACGGGTGACTATCCTAGGCTGTGGGACGGGTGACTATCCTAGGCTCTGGGACGGGTGACTATCCTAGGCTCTGGGACGGGTGACTATCCTAGGCTCTGGCTAGGCTCTGGGACAGGTGACTATCCTAGGCTCTGGGACAGGTGACTATCATAGGCTCTTGGACAGGTGACTATCCTAGGCTCTGGGACGGGTGACTATCCTCGGCTCTGGGACGGGTGACTATCCTCGGCTCTGGGACGGGTGACTATCCTCGGCTCTGGAACGGGTGACTATCCTCGGCTCTGGGACATGTGACTATCCTTGGCTCTGGGACGGGTGACTATCCTTGGCTCTGAGACGGGTGACTATCCTAGGCTGTGGGACGGGTGACTATCCTAGGCTCTGGGACGGGTGACTATCCTAGGCTCTGGGACGGGTGACTATCCTAGGCTCTGGGACGGGTGACTATCCTAGGCTCTGGGACAGGTGACTATCCTAGGCTCTGGGACGGGTGACTATCCTAGGCTCTGGGACGGGTGACTATCCTAGGCTGTGGGACGGGTGACTATCCTAGGCTCTGGGACGGGTGACTATCCTAGGCTCTGGGACAGGTGACTATCATAGGCTCTTGGAAGGGTGACTATCCTAGGCTCTAGGACGGGTGACTATCCTCGGCTCTGGGACGGGTGACTATCCTCGGCTCTGGGACGGGTGACTATCCTCGGCTCTGGGACGGGTGACTATCCTCGGCTTTGGGACGGGTGACTATCCTCGGCTCAGGGACGGGTGACTATCCTCGGCTCAAGGAAGGGGTGACTATCCTTGGCTCTGGGACGGGTGACTATCCTCGGCTCTGGGACGGGTGACTATCCTAGGCTCTGGGACGGGTGACTATCCTAGGCTCTGGGACGGGTGACTATCCTAGGCTCTGGGACAGGTGACTATCCTAGGCTCTGGGACGGGTGACTATCCTAGGCTCTGGGACGGGTGACTATGCGAGGCTCTGGGACGGGTGACTATCCTAGGCAGTGGGACGGGTGACTATCCTAGGCTCTGGGACGGGTGACTATCCTAGGCCCTGGGACGGGTGACTATCCTAGGCTCTGGGACGGGTGACTATCCTAGGCTCTGGGACGTGTGACTATCCTAGGCTCTGGGACGGATGACTATCCTAGGCTCTGGGACGGGTGGCTGTTCTACACTCTGGGGTCTCTGGCAATTTTCCACTCCAGGATCCGTGACTTTTCTATGAATCAGGTTCTTTGGCTCATCTATCCTCCAGCCTCCAGTGTGGCTAGTCTGTGCTCTGGGGCATTGGGCATTTATTCCATGCTCCTACCCTGTGGCTATGCACTCATACGCATTGAGATTATTATATGGGCCTGTTGCTACTTTCTTATTCATTCCTGTAGCTGACCCATGCAGTGGTGCTCACGGCGACTCCATGGTCTGGGATCTGTGGCAACGGAGTGCTCCAAGGCCTGTGGCTGTTCTGTGAGGCCTGTGGCTATTGGCTGCTGGGAGGCCAGTGTCTACTTCCCCGCTCCATTGTTATGTGGCTGCTCCACCCTCCTGGGGCTTTCCATGAACTGTGCCTTTGGCTGTTCCCCTTGGGACTTCACCAGCAGCATCAAAATTCACCAATACACCAGTTCTACTCGAAAGGTTTCATTCCAGACATTCAACGCCTCAAACGCTGCCTGTGCCTCACCAAGAACTGGATGGCCACCACCTACTTATATTTTAACCACACTAACACAAAATTCATACTTGCTGAATCTAAAATATCCCCTTCCTGACTCTGGAAAGTGTGAACCTCTGCCTTGCGTTTCCCCTAGCAAGTGATTTATGTTTTTTTTTTTTGGGGGGCGGGGGCTCTTTGCAAATGACAATCATGCAAGTGCGCTGCATGTCCATTATTGCATGGGCTGTGATCCAAAGTTGTGCTGTGTGGTCTGGAGGCAAAAGACACAATTGATGGACGGAATGCAGATCAAATCTAAACACTCACCCCCAGTCAAGAGATCTGGGTTAAATCCATCATTCTTTTGCTCAACATGCCACCCCAGTTAAGACCCAGCCATATGCAAATCAGCCATCAGCCTTGACCCTGTGCCTCATGGGAACAGTCCAGCAGAACTGCCAAGCCAGGTCCTCCCTGGACCCTCCCTGGTATGCTCAGACGTGAGTCCTGTGCTCTCCATGCTACTGTAATCAAGCTATCCTGGCTGAAGAGGGGTGAAACCCCGAAACCGGTCCCAGGATTCTTGTTTCTAGTCCAGGGAGTACTTGGCCTGGCAGTTCGGGCTGGACTGTCCCATTGGATGCAGGGTCAAGACTGATTTGCATGTGGCTTTCTGTCCATCAATGGTTCTATTTGCGTGTGGTCTGGAGGGGCACACCGTATGGACTCTCCGCCGTCTGTGCACGACTGTCGTCAGCTCACCTGGCTGTGGACGAATGATGGTGATGACAGCGACAGATTGTATTCGGAGGAGAAGCAGGTGAGAGGCATGTCTCCTGCCGTGGAGGGTTTTGTATCTGCCTCTCTGGCTTTAAAATCAGTCTCTCCCCACAACTCATTAACTCCCCTCATGTGGGACAAGATTGCTGCATGTATTGTTACCCTATGCATGTGCAGTGGGATGGGCTTGTAGTGTATATGTTGGGTGTGACCATGGCAGCCTGGAATCCATTTTGATTCCCTGTCCAAGAGTGGTAAATAGGATGGAGTTTAGTGAGGGCCTGTCAGACAGGTGTGTGTTGGACGTGGCCCTTCTGGCAGGTCCACCCCTGAAGTTTTGTGCTTGTTATGTGTGACCTGGGACTGGTGATCCCCCTTCTGAGTGTGTGTGTGGTGAGAGAGACCTGCCTCCCATAGGAATGCATGGGGAATGTATGTGGCTCTGGTAGTTCCTGATGCGTGGGGCGTGCCGGGTCGAGTCTGGTATGTGTGCGCTCGTGAGGTTGAATGCTACAAGATGATGTATGCGGCATGTGTGTGACTAGAAGGGAAGTGCCACTTCTAGACCTTGGTGCGTGTGTGCAGTAGGTGTGCTGGCGCATGATTGGCTGAAGCCGGCTGGGCCTTCCCCCACCAGGCTGGCCCCACCCCCCTGGGGTGCGTCCAGTGTCCCTAGCCTGGCCAGTAACAAGAAATTCCTTATAACCAGTTCTAGCTGGTTCTCTCCCTGCCTGCCCCTTTGGAGACAAAGGAAGCTCATGTATAAAAGGAGGGTGGGCCCTCTTCTCTCTCTCTTCTTCCTCTTCTTCTTCCTGCTTGGAACCCTGCCAGGGGCGTGCTGCTGCTTGGGCTCAGGGAAGGGCTTGCCTCCCTGAGCCCTGCACTGCTCCTGAACTGCTGACTTCCTGGACTTCCGCTGGACTCTGCTATCTATGGCCCTAGCGCTTGGAAGCGCTTTCCTGCTCTCCTAGCGCCTTGGGGCGCTGCATCCCGGCTTCTAGCGCTTTCCTGTTATCCTAGCGCCCTGGGGGCGCTCATGCGTGTTTCTAGCGCTGGGAGCGCTATCCTCCATAAGCAGGTGCCCACCCGGCATTTGCCCCGTTCGTGGGAGGGGCCCGAGCCCCCAGCGAGTGCCTACCTCGCTTGCCCCCGCTGTATTTATCGAGGGAGCCCACTCCTCGTTAATCCCCCCGGTGTTCACCGCCGCCGCCCGGGACCCCTCGTGAGGCCGGCCCCCGGGCCGCGCTCTGATTGGCTGTCGGCCCGGGCTGGGCTGATGACGTTTTCCCGGGCCGCGCTCTGATTGGCCGGCGGCCCGGGGAACGGTGGAGGCGGAAGGGAGAGAGCCGAACAATGCAGGGGGCAGCGGGAGCTGACTCCGCGCCCCTGCGTCCACCCAGCAGAAGTAACGCTTCCCACCTGGGGCCCCCAGGAGCGAGCGGGAGCCCCGGAGAGCGAGGAGAGACCAGCGCGTCTGCCGCCGACCGGTGAGTGCTGCAGGAGGGGAGGCGGGGCGTCGGAGCACATTGTCGGTGCTCGCCCCTCCCCTCCAGCGCGAGCACACATGTGCATAGAGGCCCGCGGGGCCGCCAGTGATACCGGGTCCCCCGGGGAGGGACCCCACCTGCCCGCAACTTCATCCCTGAGCCCCGCGAGGCTCCGTCACGGCCCCCGGGGCCCCCATTGATGCCGGGCCCCCCGAGGGGGATCCCGCCTGGCCATCCCTTGTCCCCCGAGCCCCGAGAGGCTCCATCTGCACCCTATCCCCCGAGCCCCGAGGAGGCTCCAACGTGCCCTGCTTATCCTGAGCCTGCGAGAGGCTCCACCATTGCCCCCCTGTCCCCCCGAGCCTGCAAGGCTACATCCAAGCCCCTCAGCGGCCCAGCACTTCGTGGGCCGCTGCCACATTTAGGTTTGCCCCGGGCCCCTTGCAGCCCACTCTGGACATCGAGACTCTAAGGCGCCCTTGCCCCAGGAAGGCCATCTGGCCTATGGGGTGCTACTGACTAATATCAAAGTGATTCTGAGAATTATTATGTGTTGCCCTGCTGATGGGGGCCTCTGTTGTGTTATGTACCTTGTCCCTTCCCTCCTGACTACCCGATGTCCCATGTATGTGATCCCTGGTCAGAGTGAGTTCTACTGCTAGTTCTAGGAAGCTCCCAGTGGATATGTGTTCTAATGCCAGTTCCATCATGTGCATACCCCTGGCAGGGGCCCCTTGGCCCTGCCCTGTACCTCCTTCCTTGTAACCCCGGCCTGTGCCTCGGGCCCTTCGTACAATGTGTGTTCCTATGTGTCCTTCTTAATACAAAGACTATTTTCATATATATTTGGTGTGGAGTCCTTTTGTGGGAGGCCCTGGATGTGTTGTTGGTGGGTGCGTGCGCAAATGCTTCACACATGTCCCCCGAGGTAGGCCTGACTGCCCACGCCGCGTTACCTAGAGGGTGAGCAGGGGTCGACTTTACATAGGGGTGGCGGTCTCTGACTGGCTGTGGCGCAAGCCCTGGCCGGCCGGGGGTCCCATTGCCTACACTGGTGGCTAGCAGTGGGATCCGGACTTGTGTTTGCGCAGTACCAAAATGATAACTGGCCTCCCTACAAAACTCTGGATTGAAAATGATCGCAAAGAAAGGAGATTATTTCTTTTAAGAGGTTACTTAAATGTCCGTTCTGTGAAAGATGTGTTCTGGGTAGGTGGCCCTAGCTAAGGAGGGTAGATCAACTCCCTAGTACAATGTGTTTTCTGGATTCACCAGAAGGGTGGGATCCAGTGGTGGCAGCGTAATTGTGTTCAATGTGTATGGTCCCTGTCCCTTCCCTGGAGTAATGATACCTGTGCCACATGGGGTCAGGTCAGGTTGCTAAAAATGTCTGTTCTGTGGAAATGTTTTAGATTAATGGAAATACCCGTTCGGTGGAAAGTTTTTAAAGGTTACGTAAATGTCCGTTCTGTGGAAAAATGTGTGCCTATACTATGAGTTAGGTGTCCCTAGCTTGGGAGGGTAAATCATCTCCCTAGTGCAATATGGTTTTCTGGATTCACCAGAAGGGTGGGATCCAGTGGTGGTTGCGTAATTGTATTCAAATGTGTATGGTCCTTGTCCCTTCCCTAGAGTTATGGTACCTGTGCCACAAGGGTCAGGTTGAGGAATCGGGGGCGGTGGAAAACTGTCTTACCAATCTAGGGGACGGTGTGTGGATGAATGTTGAGGTGCGCTGAGTAATGGAGTGTAAGTTCTCTGGGATGGGGAGCTTGCTGAATCAACGATAATCCTGTCCTTCCTTACCCCGCTGAATGTGTTGGATGCATCATGTGTTCCGTACACCGCTGAATGTGTTTGATGCGTCAGGTGTCCCCCCTTTTCCCCGCTAAATGTGTTTGACGCATCATATGTTCCGTACCCCGCTGAATGTGTTTTAGGCGTCAGGTGTCGCCCTGGCTGAATTTATGTTAAGTTGTATCCCGGACAAGGAAGACCTGCTGGCGCTGCCGCGGCTTGCCTTGGGGAGAGCTGAACCTTGAGACCTGCTGGTGCTGCCGCGGCTCGTTTTGTTGAAGTTATGGTAGTTGTATCCCGGACAAGGAAGACCTGCTGGCTCGGCCGCGGCTTGCCTTGGGGAGAGCTGAACCTTGAGACCTGCTGGCGCTGCCGCGGCTCGTTTTGTTGAATTTATGTTAGTTGTATCCCGGACAAGGAAGACCTGCTGGCTCGGCCGCGGCTTGCCTTGGGGAGAGCTGAACCTTGAGACCTGCTGGCGCTGCCGCGGCTCGTTTTGTTGAATTTATGTTAGTTGTATCCCGGACAAGGAAGACCTGCTGGCTCGGCCGCGGCTTGCCTTGGGGAGAGCTGAACGCTTAGTTCCCAGGTGGAAGACCAGTGGAGGGAGGAAGTTCCAAGACTGGTAGGAAAGTGTGTTCTGAGGGTGTTTCTCCTGGGAGAACGCGGAACCTCAGAAGTAGAGGTAGGGTGGGGCAACAGCCCCAGAGTTGGACTTGTGGATTCTGCAAACTGACCATACAGCCTGCAGCTGAAAGTAGCAGTCATTGTGCCAAGGTTTGCCATCAGTCAGAATCCTGGGTCTCAGAGCAGTAGAGCCCGAGACACTCATCTGTGCGGCAGGGTTGAGGGCTGCTGGCATCTCTTTGTGAGGCTTGGATACCGGGAACTGTCAGTTCTGCAACTTGCCAGGAGAAGAGCTGCCTTAAGCATGCCTCGAGGGAAGGAGCAGTCAGACTACAGATGAAGGGTGGAGAAGGTATCCTTTTATGAGGAAGAGGCTGCATAGAAAGAGGGGACTGTGAGGAGCTTGACAGGAAGAACTGAGAGCAGCCTGCTGTTACCCAGGGAAGGATCTGACCAGCCATACCCTGTGGTAGGCCTTGGAATCCTGTTGCATGCCAAGGAGTAGAAGCGCGTGTGACCGCCCGCTTGGCCTTCACAGAAATTGGAACCTCGTCCAGTGGTTTTCTCCAAAGAAAACAAAGCACCTGTGAAATCAGAAGAAATCAAAAGCGCAGTGGGAAGAATGGGGCTAATCCCAGGGTGCACTTCACAGTTGATGGTTCCTGCACCATGCTTGGTTCACCGCTGTGCTCTAGCGTAGGTTCTTCACTTTCCTTCGGTGGTGGGTTTGTATTTGGGCTGAAGGAAGAACATCAGACCGTGATCAGAGCATGGTCTTACTTCTTCAACCAAAGCTGCGCATGTGTGCACCACATGTGAATATCGGAGACCGTGGCAGCCGAGCAAGGGCAGATCTAGTGGGGTCCCTTTCTATGATCAGGATTGGACAACACACCACCAGGAGCAGCACAGTCCCTTCCTTCAGCCAGCAGTTGCAGGACCTGCAGAGGACCAAAGAGAGGGAATGTACAGTGGAAGGGTGAAACCTCACTGAGAGAACTTTAACCTTGGATAGTTCCGCTCTGCCTAGCCACAGTCCGCTAGGATTAGATGGAAAACCCAGAGGGTCGCCACAAGAACATTACCCACCTTTTTTCCCCAGTAGAGCAATGTGGCCTAAAATGCAGTGACTTTATTTACATGATATCCCCCTATTTTTATTTATTTTATTTTTATTTAATGCGATTTTATATAGTGCGAACATTACCCGAAGGTGTCAGAGCGCTTTACAAAAGAACCAGTTGCGTTACATAAGGACTTTGGATTACATGAGTTACATAAGAGATATAAACAGGAAAAAAATGCAAATGTACAAGTGGAGCAAAAGGAGGGAAAATTGCAAATGTACAAGTTGTAAAGTCACGCAAGGAAGAGATGCAAACAGATAAACTCTAAAATCACATAAGAATGCTAGTAAGTACAAAGGTCTACTACATATACTAGTGGTTAGAGATAAATATATATGCAAATTGCAAATACACTCGATTACATTCTAACAGCGATTAGGCTTGGACAATTATATATTACACATTTACTGAGCAGGAAATTCTTGCCATTATTCTGCCAGGTGTTCAGGTGGTGTTGCACTCACGGGTGGTGGTCTTAGGTCTGGAGGCAGCATTGACTGCAGCCCCACACAGTTAATATTTCTCTGATAACTGTGCCCTTTGACCTTTATGTACAGTATTTTGTGTCGAGAGAAAAGTACTTGTTCGAGGCATGTGGGCTACTGAATTCATATCTGTGCATAGATCGCCGCCTAGTGTTGGGTCCGGATGATTGCACATTGTTGTCCTGGAAGAGTCTTCGAAGTATCACGAGATAGGTGGCTCCTCCCCTGGACTACAGTGCGCATGGGCATCGACTCCATCCTCAGATTGTTTTTTTTCCGCCATTGGGTTCGGATGTCTTTGAATTCCCTCTTGTGGGAATCGATAGAAAACTTTCTTGAGACCAAAAGGTCTTTAATCTAATACGTCGGTATAGTCTTGCGTTCGGTCTTAGTTCTTCCAACTCGGTTCCGAGCCGAATTCTCTACACCTGCGTGCTTTCGGCGCGGAAGGCCCAGTCGACGCTCCAGACCTATCGACCGTCCATCATGGATCGAAGTCCATTCAAGAGATGTCCCGTCTGCAACTCGAAGTATCCCCACATCGACGTCCACCCGGTGTGCAACAAGTTTCTGTCGCCGGACCACGATGAAGACAAGTGTATGGCTTGTTCACGCTTCAGGTCCAAGAAGACGCTTAAGATTCGACGAGCTGCGCGCCAGGAGGCCCAGCATGCTGCACCGGCGCCTGTGGACATCTTCGATGCAGGGGATGTCGAGGACGAATCTATCCAGGACATTTCTGAATCGAACCCCGCGTCGGACGTAAACTACGACTACGATGTGGATGCAGAGATGTTCGAGGCTGAAGAAGTCGTCGACGAGGTAAGGGACGACTACGACGGGGCCCTCAGGGCCATGGAGGATAGCTCGGATAAGGAGCTTTCTCAAACTGACTCTGGGGCCGTGCCAATTTATAAGGCTCAGGTCGAGGGATCGCCTTCGGGCCTTACCCAAGATCTCACTATGGGTTCTACGGCCCCGCCTTCGGGCTCGGCCACGGACATTGCTGTCGAGCCACTCCCTGGAAAAACGAAACCGAAAGCGAAACCTACGGTCTCGACTCCAGATACTGCGCAGGTGCCGTCCTCGAAACCGAAAGTGCGCATCGCTTTGGTCGGCTCCAAGGCCTCGGAGACCTCGGCGCCGAAGAAGCCGAAGGTGGCTGTCGAGCCGAAGGCTCAAGTCAAGGGCGTCGAGACGAAGTCTGCCGCGCCGAAGACTAAAGTGAAGGTGGTCGAGCCGAGCGCGTCTGCGCCGAAGACGGTCGACGCCGGTAAAAGCCTCAGCGATCCAAAGAAGGCTGTCGGCGAACCGAAGAAAATTCTCGGTGACCCGAAGAAGCGGCTGGATGAGCCGAAGGTTCTCGCGACTCCGCGTCAGCAGGACAAGGCCAAGGGCACCGCGCCCCGAGAGTCGACTCCAGGTGTGACCTCGAGGGATTCCATTGAACCGGCGCGCCCATCCGCCGCGTTCACCAAGAAGGTGACGGACTCCCTGCAGCGCATCAGGGACGGGACCACGTCAGTCGGTCCAAAGGATCCTCCGCCTACGAAACCGGTGGAGAAGCCACTTAAGGCGTCCACGCCCATCCATTTCACGTTAACGCCGAAGACGGCGCCGAAGGCTTTCGCTTCTAAGGCAGTCGCTGGCGTGCCCGAAAATGTCTCCTCAGCGCCGAAGTTGTCAGCGGTGGTCCCCGGCCCGCGACCTCGACGACCTTCAGTGGACGAGCATCAGGAACACTTCATCGATGCTGAAACGGGCAGGCTTTCCCTCCACAAGCGGAAAATCGCCCCAGAACGCCCAATGGAGTCTTACAAGATCCCTCTCAAGAAAAAGGACTCTGTTTTCACTCCAGCCTTGGTGGAACCACTTTCCCCACAGACTCATAATGTTTCGCCCACTTACTCGGATGTGGACGCTGGAGAGGGGGATGATGAGGATGAGTACAGTTATCCTGTCTATACAGACCCTGAGGATACCAACGAACCCTGGGCAGCTGGTGGTGACCCAGGGGATCCTCAATCAGGACAAGACCCTCAACTTTTTTCTACAAAAACCTCCCCTACAGAAGACTCTGCAGCTTTCAATGCCCTCATTGAGCGGGCAGCTAACAATCACAACGTACAGCTCCATGCTGACCCTGTGGATGTCGATTTCCTTTTTGATACCTTCTCAGTATCAGAAAAAACTGTTAAAACTCTGCCTATGCTGAAAGGTGTTTTAAAGCATGCTGCTGAGATCTTTAAAGAACCTACCAGGGCGAGGGGGATAAACCCTAGGGTTGAGAAGAAATACAAGTCAGCGCCTACTGATCCTACCTACATCAAAGGACAGTTGCCTCTGGACTCTCTTGTTGTCTCGAATGCCCGGAAGAGGGCTAATTCTCAGACTACGGGTGATGCTCTTTCCCCAGACAAAAAATCCAAGGTCTTTGAGGCATCGGGGAAGAGGGTAGCAGCACAGGCAGCCAACATCTGGCGCATTTCTAACACACAAGCGCTTCTGGCGCGCTATGACAGGGCACACTACGACACACTGGAGACCCTGTTGCAGCACCTGCCTGATGAATACAAGGAGGCGGCTGAGATGCTGATTCAGGAAGGGAAGTTAATCTCTAACGCTTCAATTAAGTGCGCTCTGGACGCAGCTGATACCGCTGCCAGAGCTATAAACACTAGTGTTATGCTACGGCGACATGCCTGGCTGAGAATCTCTGGATTTAAGCCAGAAATCCAAACCACCATCCTTAACCAAACAGTCAACCCAGATCACCTGTTTGGCCCGGAGGTTGACACCACCCTAGAAAAGATAAAAAAGGACACGGAGACTGCGAAATCCATGGGTGCCTAACAGTCCCAGCAGTTTCGGGGTGGGTCTTTTCGTCGCTCAAGCACTAGAGGCGTTTCCAGGGGCCAGCTCTCCCAGTCCACGCAGTACTACAAGGGCAACACTCAGTCCACATACACCAACAAGAGTCGAGGTGGACATTGTGGTAACAGCGCCAAGGGCAGAGGTCGTGGAAACAACAGCTCCAGATCTTCTGCCACCAGCAAACAGTGACGCCTTGTCACTGCCCCCCGACCATACAACACCGTTTGGGGTGAGACTCCAGCAGTTCCTGCCTGTCTCGAAGTCCATCACCACACACAGGTGGGTCAGGAAACTTATCCAATACGGTTATTGTCTGGAGTTAACATCCACTCCACCCAACATGCCCCCAAGAAACCGTCCTATGTCGGCTGTGCATTTGCACTTATTGCAGCAGGAAGTCACCCTTATGTTGCAAAAAGGGGCAATAGAGCTCGTTCCTATCCAAGAAAGAGGCACAGGGGTGTACTCCCTGTACTTCTTAATACCAAAGAAGGACGGGTCCCTCAGGCCCATTCTGGACCTCAGGCCACTCAACCATTACATCCTGTCGGAGCACTTCCATATGCTGACCCTGCAGTAAGTGCTCCCGTTGCTCAGTCAGGGGGATTTTCTTGCAACTTTGGACCTAAAAGATGCGTACCTTCACATTCCACTGCACCCTTCACACAGGAAATACCTCCGGTTCACCATACAAAACCAGCACTACCAGTTCAAGGTTTTGCCTTTCGGTGTCACCACGGCACCCAGAGTGTTCACAAAGTGCCTGGCGACAGTGAGACGGAACATCCACGTCTACCCTTATCTGGACGACTGGCTCATCCAGGCAAAGTCAGCCCAGCAGTGTGCCGCCCACATGTCCCACACCATTCACCTCCTGCACGATCTGGGATTCTCACTGAATTACCCAAAATCCCACCTCCAACCCGCCCACATACGGCAGTATCTGGGTGCGACCATAAACACTCTGGCAGCCACAGCACAGCCAAATTCAGTGAGGGTCAGCAGCATTTAATCGCTGATACAGAAGTTCAGACCTCAACACTCGCTTCCAGCAAGAGTGTTCATGCAGTTGATAGGCATGATGGCCTCCTGCATTTCCATAGTCCCGCACGCGAGACTACAAATGCGCCCGCTTCTGGAGTGCTTAGCACGTCAGTGGACTCAGGCTCACGGGCAGTTGAAAGACCTAGTGTTGGTGAGCGGTCGGGCATACAACTCTCTGCATTGGTGGAATCCACGAAACCTTTGCAAGGGCCGACCGTTCCAAGAGCCTGTGCCACAGATCATCCTGACAACGGACGCCTCTCTCCAGGGATGGGGAGCTCATGTACTCCATTACACAGTGCAGGGACTATGGACGCAACAGCAACAGAAGATGCACATCAATGTTCTCGAACTAATGGCGATCTTCATGGCACTCAAAGCCTTCAAAGTACATCTGTGCAACAAGGTCGTGTTGATCCGGACAGACAACATGACAGCCATGTACTACATTCAAAAGCAGGGAGTAACACACTCTCCGCAGCTGTCTCATCTGGCTCAGAGCATGTGGAAGTGGGCCATTCAGAGGAACATCTTCCTCATGGCAGAACACCTCCCGGGCAAGGACAATCAGATGGCGGACCTGCTCAGCAGGCACAGCCACCAAATGCACGAGTGGGAGATACATCCATCAGTCCTCCACCCGTACTTCCAAAGGTGGGGTCATCCAGAGATAGACCTGTTCGCCACAAGGGAGAACGCAAAATGCCAAAGCTTCGCCGCCAGGTTCCCACACCCACAGTCGCAGGGCAATGCGATATGGATGAACTGGTCAGGCAAATTTGCGTACGCTTTTCCCCCAGCACCTCTGATACCGCTGGTGGCACGCAAGCTCAGGCAGCACTCGATGACTCTCATCCTGGTTGCTCCAACGTGGGCTCGCCAACCATGGTACACCACGTTTCTAGAACTGTCCGTGGTACCGCATCAGAGGCTACGTCTCACGCCCAGCCTTCTGACGCAGAGCCATGGCGACATTCAGCATCCAGATCCGCAACAGCTCAACCTGGCGATCTGGCTCCTGAAGTCTTAGAGTTTGGCTACCTGCACTTGCCTTCTGACTGTATGGACATCATTCGGGAGGCAAGGAAGCCCACCACCAGAGCATGCTATGCGGCAAAATGGAAGCGGTTTGTCGTTTATTGTGCAGACCACAACATTAACCCGCTAGATGTGTCTATTCAGAATATCATCTGTTACCTTTTCCATCTGTACAAATATAATCTGGCCTATGCTTCCATTCGCATACATCTATCTGCGATGGCCGCTTATCTCCAGAACAGGCAGCACCTCTCACTCTTCAGAGTGCCTGCCATTAAGGCCTTTCTAGAAGGACTCAAACGAGTCATTCCTCCGCGGACTCGACCAGCTCCGGAGTGGAACCTCAATGTGGTCCTCACCCGGCTGATGGGTCCTCCCTTTGAACCACTGCATTCCTGCGAGATTCAATTCTTGACGTGGAAAGTGGCTTTCCTCATAGTGATTACGTCGCTACGGCGAGTTAGTGAACTGCAAGCCCTAACTAGCCATTTATTCAAATTCATTCTAACAGGGTAGTGCTTCGCACTAACCCTAAATTCCTTCCTAAGGTCGTGTCTCAATTCCATATCAACCAGACTATTGAATTGCCTGTTTTCTTCCAAAATCCTGAGTCATTGGCGGAGAGAATGCTCCACACCCTTGACGTCAAAAGGGCCCTGATGTATTACATCAATAGGACCAAGGATTTTAGGAAGACTAAGCAACTCTTTGTAGCCTTTGCACCACACCACAAAGATAACCCCATTTCCAAGGCTGGTATTGCTAGGTGGATTGTTAAATGTATCCAGATCTGCTATCTGAAAGCCAAACGTACTCTCACAATTCCACCAAGGGCCCACTCCATCAGAAAGTTGGGGGCCTCTATGGCATTCCTTGGAAATATTCCTTTGGAAGACATGTAGAACAGCCACATGGTCTACCACACACACATTTACAAAGCATTATTGTGTTGATGTGCACTCCAAACAGCAGGCAGCTGTAGGGCAGGCTGTTGTCAAAACACTTTTCCAAACTGCTGCAGCTGGCACGGGCGGCCGCCGTTAATGGAGGGACTGCTATGTATTCTATGCACAGATATGAATTCAGCAGCCCACATGCCTCGAACCAAATAAGCTACTTACCAGTATGCATCTGTTCTTGGCATGTAGGGCTGCTGACATTCATATCGCCCGCCCTCCTCCCCGGTGCCCGTAGCAGCTGCAGAATTCACACATACTTCTAGCATGGTCATCATTCCCTTAGTTTCACTCCATCTTGGCCACAATGGCTAAAAACAATCTGAGGATGGAGTCGATGCCCATGCGCACTGTAGTCCAGGGGAGGAGCCACCTATCTCGTGATACTTCGAAGACTCTTCCAGGACAACAATGTGCAATCATCCGGACCCAACACTAGGCGGCAATCTATGCACAGATATGAATGTCAGCAGCCCTACATGCCAAGAACAGATGCATACTGGTAAGTAGCATATTCATTTAATTGTATGCACTGGCCAGTCAATGATTTATTGACTCGTATTGTATGAGTCTTTCAGTTCTGAGTTTCTACCACACACCATCTCCTTAAGAAAGCCTAGGATTGCTCTACTTCATTGCATAGGGGGGGGTGCTAAAGGAGTGCAGAGGATGCTGAATTTTAAGATCAGTAGTAAGGTAAAGCCCCCTGACATCAGGAAACCCCTTGTTGCCCTGGGATTCCTAGAAACATTCCACATTCACCAAGAACTACAAGCAGCAACTAAGTGCCATCTTTCTTGCATAGTATGCCCCCACTTTTTGCTGAATTGCTGATGTGCTTTGACTGAGTGTGCCTTGGGCTACTGCCAATCAGGTGCCCAAGGCCTATGTTCCTTCCCTAAAACTGTATTGAAGCTAAAACTAATTGGCATCTCTGGCCACATGTCAGCCCCTGGTAAATGGTACCATAGGTAACCAGGGCATTGTAACCAGAGAAGAGCCCTAAGGGCTGCAGCACTTAGGGGTCCTGCACCCTGACACCTACACCTTGCCTCTGCAGGCTGAGTGACCTGGTGCAGAACTAAACAAAGAGTCGACATGGCACACATCCCTGTGTGCCATGCCCAAAAACCCACTGCCCTGCCATACATCAGTCACCCCTCAGGCTCGGTGCCCTATGCCAGTGGTGTGGGCACAGGTGCATGAGCCCTGTGCCCCTACAGTACCCAGGGCCATTCCTGGGCACTGTAAGGGAAGTGATGCCATTAAGAGTATATGGTTCTGGGAGGTTGTCAGTACGAACTCCACAGTACCATAATGGCTACACTGAAGACTGAAAAGTTTGATATCAAACTTCTCAGCACATTAAACCCACACTGATGCTAGTGTGGGATTTAATGTAAAATGCACTACAGAGAACATCTTAGAGATGCCCCCTGAAACCTAAACCTACAATCCACGTCTTGTCTTACAGGCTGCCTAGGCTGCCACACAGCAGACATGTTGCTGGAACCCTAAGTGGAGAGCCCCCTGTTCTCCTGGGCCTGCAACAATGCACACCCTGGGCGAGGTGATAGGTCTCCTCCCCCAGGATGGGCAGGGGGAAACCTCAAAGGCCGCCTTTGTGAGCTTCTCCAGGCCCCTTGCTGTACTCAGCAACAGGCCCCCTCCAGTTCTGACCCACACTCTAGCGGGAAAACTGCCGGGAAACCCTACGTCAGGAAAGGGGGTGTGCCAGCCTATGACAACCCCACCCCTCAGGTGGGAGAGTTGAGGTGAAGCACGACCCCGGGCTACCGCCATCTTGAGGATGGGGAGCCATACCCACTCATAGCTAGGCACCTGCCCCCTCCCACAGGAGAGGAGCAGGATAGGGGGTGTACCCACCCCACGACAGGGACCCATTGGTCCCTGCCCTCACCCTACCTGTAATGCCCCTAAGTTTAGTACTTAGGGGCACCCTGAATCTTCCTTCCTCAGATACCGATTACAAAACAAGACAAAAGACCAAGAAGAAGAAGAACTGCTGTGCAGCTGCTAACAAAAGAACAACACCAACTGACTTTGCCCCAGCCCTACATGTCTTTTTATCCTTGAACCTGCTCCTGCTAAATCCCGAGGTTGCGTTGGACAGCAACCTCGAGAAACCCGGAGGACCTGCCTGCCTTGACCCTCTTAGAGACTGGGACTCCCATGAGTAGTGGCTCTGCTCAAACAGCAATACCTCTGGTGCCAGCCAGGAACCGCGTATCCAGCACACTCTGCACCCGCCGAGCCCAGCCTGTGCCTGAGTGAACCAAGTCCACAAGAACGTCCCCCCGGTGACTGGGACCTGAAGTCCAGTGCCCAAAGACCCTCCTCGATGAACCAGACGCCGCCTGCAGCCTCAGAACCAGGGACCCCCCCCCAACCGCGACCAGCAGAGGGTAATATTTCCCGAAGCCAAAAGACACCTGCACCCGGTGCCCCCCGGCCCCTGGTGCCCAACTCCTGGATGCTTACCTACCCTCCAAGATCCCAACTTATCCCTCCATGATCCCAACTTATCCCTCGAAGTGTTCGTAGCTCCAGACGACCCTTCGTCCCTGAGCCTTCTGCCTTTTTTCCCATTGCAAAAACCACAGTTGATGGACAGAATGCAGAACAATGTCATACATTCACCCCAGTCCAGAGATCTGGGCCTAAATCCATCGTTTTTTTGCACTCCAAACCACCCCAGTTCAGACATGGCCATATGCAAATCAGTCTGACCCTGTGCCTCATAGGAACAGTCCAGCCCGAACTGCCAAGCCATGCCTTCCCTGGACCGGAAACAAGCTTCCGAGGACCGGTTTCTGGCATTCCAGCTGTCTTCAGCCCGGCTTGCTTGAATCCAGTTGTGTGGAGAGCATGGGACTCACGTCTGAGCATACCCATCCCACTCGGGGTGACAAATGCAAAAACCACAGTTGATGGACAGAATGCAGAACAATGTCATAGTATCGCCTTTTTTCCCATTGCAAGATCTCCATTGAATAACATTGAGCGCCCGACGGCTCAAAAGCACCCTGCACCCAGCCGCCCGAGTGCCCCTGGCAGTGCAACCTTTGTCCTACCCTACTTCCCCATTTGCCCTGAGCAAGTGACCAGGAACCCAGCTACCACAGTCACGTGGCCTGCTAGCCAGCAGCCACCAACCACCAACCGAAGGCCCCCTGCCTACCATTGGATAACATTGGGCCTAACTACCTGTGCACCCAGCTGCCCCTGTGCTGCTGAGGGTGCACCAACTGTACCTACCTGACCCTGGGAGACCCCTGAGTCTATGCCCAGAACCTTAACTCTCCCAGTCGAGTACTTACCCAAAAGCTAATAACTCACTTTACTTCCATAGGCTAACATTGACTGGTTTCAATTGGAAATCTTTTTAAGTGTGGAGTTTTGGAACTTTAAAATATTCACCTAAAATCACCGAACAACGAATTCCGATTTACTCACCTGTTTTCAGGAGAGACCTCAGTGCTGCATCTTTCAGCCCAGCACAAACCCTGAAAAGTAATTTTAACCGTACTTACCAGTAACCTGAATTTTCTTCCATAGGAAACCTTTAACTGTTTTTCTGTGAAATTTCTTCTAAGTGTCGATTTTTGCAAACTACAAATATTCTTAAAAAATCATACCAACTACCAAAACGTAATTATTTACCTGTTTTAGATAGAGGTCCCAGTGCCGAACCTAGGAGTTCAGCACTGGATTACAAAAGTAACGTGAACCCACCACTTTACCTACAACTTGTATTTCCTTCCATAGTAAAACATTGGTCATTTCACCTGGAAAAGTTTCTACGTGTCAAGTTTTAAAATACAATAACATTCCTTAAAAATCACTACTGTAAACAAAACGCTTTTACTTAGCTGTTTTCAAGACCTGTCCCAGGACTGATTCTAGGATCCAGTCTTGAGGTTAGAAAAGTAATCTTCAAAGTAATTAATTGCTTATAACTAGAAATTCCCATTGAGCTCAATGTTGCATTGTGTTTGAAATTGTGTTGTCTATTGCAACAAACTGTAACTATTGCATTCAAAAAGTCAATTCCTATTTGAAAAGTATTTAACTAAAGTAACCCATCCTGAGAAAATATATTTTGATACCTTGTTGGTTCTAAAATAAAACAACTATATCTTTTGATACAAAACAATTGGCCTAGAGTTCAGTTCTTGAGTGTGAGAGACCATTTGCTGACGGAGTATGTACAACAAATGCTTTACACTGTCCTCTACCTTACTGCTCGACCAAGCTACCACTTTAGAGAGTAAGGTTATATCTAACTTTAGCCTCTGCCAAACCTCTGGGGACTGTGGACTCTATACACACTGTACCTTCTTTTGGTCCAGTATATATAGAGCCACTTTCCTACACTAATCCAAACAACAAGAATAGGGACACTTTGAATCCCAGCTTACGCCAAGTGCAAGTCACCGGGATACACCCTGAACACCGACCTCACCCTTAAGGAACCCATTGCCAAGAAGAACCAAGATGGCCTGGTACCAACATTTCTACAAAATAGTGAAACCATTTCTCCCAAAAGCGACTTCAGGACTCCTGTTCAAATTGTTGTACTTTTGCATCTGTATGGTGGTGACACCCTCCTCCAAGGCCTCCTGGACTCAACACTGGCCTCTTTTAAGGTCACCTTCAAGCTACAACATGCCTCCTCAAAGGTATAAAAAACACGACCACATAACCCTGACTCTAGGTGAGCTCCACTGGCTCCGCTTAACAGGCGGCACAAAGTTCAAAACCCGCTGCATCATCTGTGAAGCCATGCCGACCACCAACCTGCCTATCTGCTGATAAGCTCACCCCCTCTGCTGGCTCTTGGTTTACTCACAGTACAAACGAGGCAACAGGGCTTCTCCATCTATAAAAACAGGATGTGCAACAACATCCCCCTATTTATTAGGACCGCCCCAAACCTGCTCCAATTTAAGACATCCATGGGCAACAAGGTCAAGACTGATTCGCATAGGGCTGGGTCTAAACTTGAATGGCGTGGCATGCAAAAAAACGATGGATTTAACCCAGATCTGTGACTGGGAGTGAATGTTTGATTATTTCAGCATTCAATCCATCATCTGTTCTTTTTGCATTTGTCTCCCTAAGAGGGATGGGTATGCCCAGATGTGGGTCCTGTGCTCGCTACGCCACCAGATTCAAGCTAGCCTGGCTGATGAGATTTGTTATCCCGAAACCGGTTCCAAGATGCTTGTTTCTGGTCTGGGGAAGACCTGGCCTGGCAGTTTGGGCTGGACTGTTCCCATGGGATCAGGGTTAAGACTGATTTGCATAGGGCTGAATTGTAACAGAACTGGAATGGTGTGCAAAAGGATGTATTTAACCCAGATCTGTGACTGGGGTGAATGTTTTATTAATTCAGCATTCCGTTCATCATCTGTTCTTTTTCAAATTTAAGAAACAGATGAATATACACCTCTTAAGGAACACTAAATCCAGACAATGTAACAGTCTACCCTGTACTCTCCAAACCCAGTGTCCCCGCTAATTACCTTTGACCCTATGCTTCACAGTTCTGCCTTTTAGGTAGGATGCGCTATTCCGAAACCACATACACATATACATATTACAGTGTCTGGGGCCTGGGGCTGTTCTGGGTCCTGGGCCTATACTCACTTCTGGAGTTTGAGAGTAAGCTAATACTGGGCTTGTCCAAATTAAAGCATGGTAGGTTGCGGAAGAGGAATAATATCAAGTAAAAGCCAAGCACATCATTTTTAAAAAAACTTTATTTTTGATGTTTTATTACAATAAAAGAATTGCAGAAAACCTTGATGTATAATCATTAAGTGCACAATAATTAGAAGTTCCTTGGTTTACATTTTGTGCTTCCACGATATTGCAATTGACAATGAGGGGCATTAAATAGGCATTCACATTATAATCAGTAATGAAGAAGGCGAGCACCCATTCTAAGCTACATGTTCCCTCTACTCTTCCTATTCATTCTCATCTGTCTCCGTTTGACCCTCACTAGGTTCATTATCATTCTGCGCAGTCTCCGATATCTCTGGGTTAAGGGCAGTATTGCACAGTCCGCGCCAGTCCAGAAGATCTATCTGGAGCTTGTCATCTTTCCTATGTAGTTTCATAAGTGTTTCTTTCTCAAGGGCCCACTCCCTTATGTCTCTGAGCCATGTTGGTAGGTCCAGGCTTCTCTGCCCCATCCAAGTTATGGCCACCCTGCGTCTGGCCAAGACTATCATCAGCTGCAGCAGTTTATATGCTATTATCCGATTCTTGGGCTTACGTGTGTGTCCAAGAGACATTGGATTGGCTCCTCCCTCATGGAGAGACCAGTGCTTTTACGGACCTTGTATATATCTGGTGACCAAAACTGTCTTAGCTCAGGACAGGCCCAGGCAAGGTGCATAGTGCCCACACCGCCATACGCTCCCGCCCGTTAGTACTATACACAATTACAATTTCCACCCAAAAGAAACTCAATAGACTTATTGTGGGAAAGAACTGCTGCAGGTTTATTTCATACAACACAGGTATGACGTTTATGGTGGGTCATCTTACGGGCGATCCAAAGCAGGCAGCCCCTCGCTGTCCCGCATGCCTAAGGAGCCATCTTGCAAGGCGAGTCGATGCTCTGACGGTGCAGCACATTACCATCTTCGTTATACTCCCGCCCCCCCTGTCAAGGCGGAGCGGTTTGGCACACCCCCGATCGGTTCAGGCCCCCCGACCGCCCGAAGGACTAACGGGGCGCCGTTGCGGTTTCCCCGAACCTCCTTCGGCTCCTGGTCCTTGGCTCAGGCACCCTTACTGTGCCAGGCAGAGGTACCCTTACTGTACCCTTCTGCCGCAGAGGTACCCTTACTGTACCCGTCTGCTTCCAGATCGCCCTGTTACTCCGCCTGCAACACAAAGAAGACCATTACAACATTCTAAAACTACTTTGCTCCGCAGCTCTAGCCGCTGGGTCAGGGTGGGAACAGCGCAGAGCCGCGGGTAAAACCTGGAAGGAGAGAGGCCGAGCTACGGCCGCCGGGGTATAAGTAGCGGGGTCGCCCCTCCCACAGGTGAGCCCTCCCCCTGGCCGGTGAGAGGTGGACGCGGGGAAGCGCGCCCCATAGGTTGGCTCCGCTAGCCGGGTGGGACTAAAGCGCTGCCCCGCCCATGTTCCCCTGTGGGTCACGCGGTCAGCGGCAGAAAATCTGTCTCCCCCATCCCACACCTGGGCACCTGTCAACGTTGTGGTGTGAAATATGTTGGCGCTGCAACTGTGTGAGATATGTGCGATGTAAGAAATTGTAGTAAATCAGTTAAACCTTGCATTACAGGAAACTGTGTGCGTGAGCGTGCACACGTTCGCCCAATCCTTTTCCGCTATGTGTATATTAAGGTCTATCTCCCACGCTGCTCTGGAGCACGGCCAAACACATCATTATTTCCAAATGAATACCATGATCTATGAACAATAATTCACAATCTGTACAAAATTTCTTTAGCACATTTTATTTTATACATGTTATGTGTATTTGTATAGCGCACAACTCACCCCGGAGGGTATCCTGATGCTGAACATGGACTTGTGTGTGCTGAGCCAGGGTGGGACCCACTCAAGAGGCAGGTCTTCAGCTTCTTGCGGAATTTGGGAACTGAGGCGGAGGTTCTGATGTGCAGGGCAGGTCATTCCAGGCTTTAGGAGTGAGGTGAGAGACAGCACAACCATTGTATCTGGTTTTGCATATGAAGGGGTGCGTGTGCGAGAAGTAGTCTTGGTTAGCAGAGGTGTCTGGTTTGCGTGTATGCAAATTACATATCCTATTGTTTTAGTAAATGATTTCCTCCAGAGATCACATAAAATACATACAAACACAATTCATACTAGTAATCTAAAGAACCTCTTTCATCCTGTCAATCACACCCATCTACATCTTTCATACAAATCCACAACATGCAGTTAAAAGTTGTTCTCATTAATACATCCAATAACTGACTGATTCTCTAACATATAGAGATATAGCTTTGAATACACAGGGAGTCAGTGTGAACACGGAAGGCACATCTGTCGTCATGTGTTTCGGTATTATGCTAATTAGAAAACACCTTCCTCAGGACCAACATCATAATGCAATTACAGTATGGAGGGGCAGGCAGGCAATATCTATAAAGGACAAAATTCATCATATTACTAAGCTATCGAGCATAGATTGTGCTTCATCATGATTTACATCAACCTTTATCATGTGGTTGTCTGCATGTGAACCCAAAACTGTCACCAAGTGCAATGCTAACTAAAATACAAAAGAAAAGTGATCACCCAATGTGACACCTTTCCACCGTGTATTAACCCACATGCATGCCTTACACCAATTAGAGAATAAAACCATGGTCTATAATTCCTTCCCCTATGATCAGGTTATTTCCTTTCTGTATTCGTCGTTTCCTTTTCAAAATACATGCCAAAGCCCATAAATTTGGCTTTGATAATTCCCCAAAGCACCAGAAATATCTAGAACAACTTTTTGGCTCTTATTTATAAGAAAATGAAATGGACCATATTCTAGACCTGATCTAATGAAAATACCTCCATGGCAATATTATGAGTATTATTCTGCCTTAGAAAAAAGAATTGTCACTAGCCTCCTGTAAGAATCTGTCATGCTCTACATTATTCTGGCAACTTGAGAAAAACAATCCCAGGCTAAGATGACTTCCCTAAACCAATATACTTTGTATAAAATGTGTATGGAATGTATCTAGCTAAGGCTTTGTTTATGGAACAGATCAAATAATTCTTCCTCAATAGTTATTGTCACAATAGCCTTACTATTCCAACTAAAGTAAAGGAACAAATATTCCCAGTCTCTCTCTGTTACTAAGGCCTGTCTGTCTAGTTAGATCATTGTTTGTGGGGAGAATTCAACAGTATTCCCTCCATTGTTGTTATTTCAGCATAATTTCTATTCCTGCTAAGTACCAGCCGCATAATCACCCAGTTACTCTCTATTATTTAAGACATATCAGACCCGCAACTGTTCTCTGCTTTGTGACTTGTGAATCTTCGCTGGCCAAGAGCCCTTGGTTGGGTATCCGCTGGAAGGTCAGTAATACCAAGAACACTGCATGCTTCAGTCAAAGTTCTGAGTTGATACAGCTTGCCATTGTGGCGTAATATCATCTGAAAGGGGTGACCCCATGAATATAATATGCTGGCGTCTCCACGATGGGCAGTGACAGGGCAAAAATCCTGGCATTTCTCAAGAGTAAGAGCTGCCAATGCCTGATACATTACGGCATGCGCTCTCGGAATTGGAGTGGGTGGGCCTCTCATGCATTGCGGAGAATAGTCTTTTTAGTTGAACATTGTTCACACAGACCAGAATATCCGAAGGAGGATCTTTATCTGGTTTTATTATACCAACGCGGTGGACTCTGTCCATTTTAAGTTCAACTTCGTCCAGGGAACCTAGGACGTGCCGGAACAGGACCTCAACATACCCTCTCGAGTCAATGTCTTCCAAATGGGTCGTAATCCCTTTCATGCAAATATTATTTCACAGTGAGTGATTTTCTAGATCATTGGCATGGGCCTGTATGTCAAGGTGTTAGTCTTTCACTTGGAGAACTTTTTGTTGAAGTCACTCCACCTCATCACGTCCCGAATCTCACTTCTCCAGAGCAAACATCCTGTCTCCGACCTCCTTCAGGTCCCTGCAAACTTTGCGTAGGTCAGCCAATAGAATTTTTTTACTGCTTGCAAGTCATCCTGAAGCGATACAAAAAGACTTCAAAAATAATTTCGTCCCTAGGCCATCTGGACTATCTGACTCAGTGTGAATACTCTTAGCAGGTGTAGATGTCTTGTCCCCCATTTCACTTCCGGCAGGCATTGTGAGCATGTCTTTGAGGGAGCCGTCCTTCTTCATCCTGGTCGAGGTCATGGCGGGAATCCTCCACTCCGAGAGAGAGAGGCAACTAGGTGGTGTACTTCTGCACTTCAGCGCAGACCGTAGTGACAGTTTCAAAGCAGCGGCCCGCAGCATCCCCAAATTAGACAGCTGGAGTGCAGGAGGCTCGCTGGGCAAATTCTGTTATATCAGGGGGTTATATATTGCAAGGTCTCCAAGTAGGAGCTCTTATATGCCCTACTAACTGCGGCTGCGAGGACAAAGGAGCGTCCAGTTCGTAACTACATTCATGGGGAAGTAGGAGACGAAGATCCCCTGTTATGGACCGGTGTTCCTACTTAAATGCGGTGCCAGCACAACAGTGGCAATTAAGGCATTATGGCCCTGTTGTCTGCGCCCATAGAGTTCGCAAATCAGGTGCTCTAGGATCAGGAGTTAGTGCTAGGTGTGAGGCAGGCCCGGGACAGCAGAGAACAGCAGCGGCAGCCATGCAGGGGGCCAGGCAGGTCACTGCAAGGCAAGCAGGCGAGATTCACAAGCCCGGCCCGCAATCTGATAGCATGCAGAATAGCGATGTAGACCTTGGGGGGATCCACAGAAGAGGATACCACCAATGCCATCAGGTGTATGGGAAGGCGGGACCCCGGGTTCCTCGGAATGTCAAGAAATTCCCAGCAAGCCCCCACATCCGCTGCTGCCCGGAGGGTGGGCGCTGAGGGCGTGCAGGCCTCTGCCCAGAACCTCTCCTGGGATGCAGAGGAAGAATCCTGTGGAAGCAGGACTGCAGAAGCAATGCTGTGGTAGTGTGAACTCCTTATGTGTATGGGGACCAGGGAGAGACAGAAACAGGTCCTCATTACCTCCCGTCCGCCGTAATGTTGCTACCAGCGCGGTCACTGCAAGGTATGTAAAAAGTGGCAAGTTCCTTTGACTCAGCATCGCCTCCTGCTCCAACCTTCAGGGGCTTACCACTACAACTGATCAGGAACAACAGTGAGGGGGGTAGCACAGTCGATGTCCATCCTCGGTGTAAGTGGGAAATTGTGTGTAGGCCACTAGGGCCTTCCACGGTTTGCCCACCACTTCCCCTTCGGCAGCGCTGGGACACATCGGCGAATGACGCCGGCTCATCTCCCTGCTGTGACGGTTGGCCCTGCCCCTATATATTTGTTTTATTTATTTATGAAGTTTTATATAGTGCGAACTTGATCCCGAAGGATATCGGAGCGCTTTACAATTTGAGGCAAAGGTAACAAATCAAAAACACGAGTCTAACATGGGGAATCTAATTGGCATTGAATCGATTAGTACAAACATAACAGCTCAAATATAACCTGAGTGCACGAGTAGGAATAGGCTATGCGATGGAGAATAGAGAGATGAGGGGAGTATGTATAATAATCATATACAGGAATAATAACCAGTACCCAGAACAAGAGTCAAATGGGGAGTCTAAAAGGCATTGAATCAAATGTTGAACATCTAACAAATCATTAATACGCCTAGGTGAACGAAGAATGTGCTAGACGACGGAACATAAAGACTTAAGGGGAATAATATTCAATAATCATGTACAGGAATAATAACCAAACAAAATAATGATCATATACAAGAATAATAACAGATACTATAGTATACCAATGTGCCTAGAGCTAAACATAGAACAATACATAAAATACTACAGCATTATTAACTTAATCTTGAATTAATTCTTTAATTAATTAATGAATTACTAACAATAAAAGTGATGTAAAGAAGTACTTAAAAGGAATTTAATTATATTTTTAATAACAATGTTACATTAATCTATAAATTCAAGAAAGATTGATACATATTTTATAATCAGATAGTACATGTTTTATTTTTAGATTTTTCAACATTAAATTATATTTATTAATATTTTTAACTATTTAAAATAATTGAATTTACCAATATATTTCGTACAGGGTTTTATTTTAAGTCCTTACCTTAATTATTTTCTATGGGAAGGTATTGCAGTACCAGCGATCGGCCATGTGTGGTGCTGGACTTTAGCTCTGAGCTGGAGATATTTACGACTGTTTTGAGTTCCTTTTTGACTGTGCTAAGTGCCGTTTCTCAATAACAGTGGGATTACTCTTTTATGGGTGGGTTTGTGTCCCTCCTTAAAACTCTCCCTAACCCTTCTAAAACCCCCCCCTTGCTCCTCATGAAACTCCTCCCATTTAGTAGTAAATATACCCCTTTTTTCGTCACCTACCCCTGTCCCTCCCACATTTACTACCAAGTGGTAAACATGCATGTGTGAGTATCTCCCCATAGAAAAAAGATAGTGGAGGTGGAGATTTACACTTGTAGATTTGTGAATTTCATTTTAGTACTACAAAATGTGGTTTATGAGTAGGCCCCATAGAGCGGATGAGGCTGTAACCTGGGCTGAGCTGTAGCCTGGTTGCCCACAGGGCATGTAGCTGGACGTACGGGCGCAAGCTGAGTGAACACCACCAAGATCTGGGCACCTGTTACTTATCTGCTGCTTAGGCATGCGCAGTAGGCCCGCACAGTAAGCCCGCACAGTAAGCCCGCGCAGTAAGCCCGCGCAGTAAGCCCGCGCAGTAGGCCCGCACAGTAGGCCCGCACAGTAGGCCCGCACAGTAAGCCCGCACAGTAGGCCCGCACAGTAAGCCCGCACAGTAGGCCCGCGCAGTAAGCGCGCACAGTAAGCCCGCACAGTAAGCCCGCGCAGTAAGCCCGCGCAGTAGGCCCGCACAGTAGGCCCGCACAGTAGGCCCGCACAGTAAGCCCGCACAGTAGGCCCGCACAGTAAGCCCGCACAGTAGGCCTGCACAGTTTGGTTGTCTCCTTTCATATCCCTATCTGCCTGCACTGCTGCGGTCTGAGTGAGCTCAGCTAAGGGAGAGAGACCGATGGGTCGGACCATCTTCTACTAACTTAGTGACGAGCCTCTCAAGAAGACAGCATAGCTTGCTTCTTAACTACAGTACACACCAGTCCATTATTCAGGTTGAGCATTAGCTGTAATGTATTTCTTCTTTACTACCCTGAAGAAGCCCCATTGGAATGGAAGCTCTATTAGCCCCATCAGAGGCTTCCGCCATGTTATACCTGTGTCGGATACAGGGCCCTCCTATCCCCGCCCGGTGCTGACTCCATCTATGCCCCACGCAGCAGAGGAGCAGATGGGCAGCCTCCCCTGCCTGTTGTGCTCCCAGGCCCCTTCTTCTTGGCTTGAAGGGCAGTAATGTTTCCTGCCCTCCCTGCAGTGAACAAGGAGGAAGGGGTGATGGGCTACAGTGGAGAACTCTCTGCTCCCCTCTGCAGGGTCTCAGGCGCTTACCTTCAGTCAGCACAGAGGAGGTGGAGCTTTGGGAAGACCCTGATAGGAAGCATTGCTAGCCTATCCACCTGTAAGCAGACCTGAAAATTTACCTTGAGTCATCAGGTTGCTATTGCCGGCATGGCATAGAGCAACTATGCAGGTTTGGGAGCAAATTGCTAAGAGGGTTCAGTAGGAAAACAAAGTATTGGCCAATTCCAGAGAAGGGTTCCTACTAATAGGAGGCAGAGGATTGAGTGATGTAGCGCTCGTTGGAATCCAACTGTCCTATGGTAAAATCCCAGTACCATAGCTCAGCAGGTTAATGCTCCTGCTGCAGCAATGTGTACTGCCTGTAATTCACCAGCTACTACCTTTGAAAAATAGCTTTCAGCATCATGTTCCTTGTCTATTTTGTGCCTTTCTTATCTCCCTCTCTTCTCAGCCTACCATTGTTTGCCTCTTTACCTTGCCTTCTTCTCTCCCTTCCACGGCTCCTTTTCTCCTGGACATGTTCCGTTCATCTTTCAATGTTCCATTCCTTACATCTTGTTTTCTGTCTCTCTTTCTGGCCTTCTCTTTTCCTTCCTCGTCCCTTTACTAGATTGCTTGTCAGTGCTTCTTTATCTCCTCTCTGATTTCCCAGTCTCCTCTTATCTCATTTTCTTAAGTCTGGGTTTTAAATGCACAGTTTTCAAGATGATCTGTTGCTAACAATATACATAGAATAGGCTTTGGGCCCTTCCATTTCAACCTGCATTTATTTTCTCTGCTCTTCCACAAGCAGTTGCAAGTGATACCTGCATAGTGTGATTGCATGTGTGGGTGAATGGTTGGTTGTCAATCAATCAATCAATCAAACATGTGTAAAGCGCTGCAAATCACCTGTGAGGGTCTTGAGGCGCTGGAGATGTTGGTTGCTGCGCGGTGGGTAGATAATTCGAACATCCAACATCTTGAGTTCTCTCCTGAATTGTTGGAGTGACAGTGCAGTCCAGAGGTGCACAAAAAGGTTGTGGGTTGTAGGCCTTTTTCAATAGCAACCTATTGGGTATTTTGTCCTGTTATCTTTGTGCTTGTTTCTGATAAGGTTTCTTGAAATTTGTGGTGCCAAATGCACCCTTTGAAACTGTGGTTTTCAATATGTTCTTGCAGAGAGAGCCCCCCCCTCACCTACAACCTTTTTTTCTCTTCAGGCTTGCTTACGCGATTATTGAATTGAGATCTCAACTTTGTACTCCATCACTTTCAAAATCCAATATCCACGTCCGGAGGAGACACCCTGTCCCTCCATGATGTTATGGCGACTGCCGGATGTTATGGTGGCCATACAAGGGGTCTGCACCGTGCTGGAAGTGTGCATAGACTTGGTCACGACAGAGGGCTCATTGATGGGGCGGACCTCTGCAACATAGGACAAGAGTAAAAGAGGTGGAGGACTCGCCGGCAACCTTTCTCCAGGACACTTAAGCCCTTAAAGGTCTGATTGGCAAACTGCATGCAGCTAATAAGACCATAAAACTGAGATTTGAAGACTATGAGGGCAGATCCAGATGCAATAATGTCCTCATGTTTGGGGTGCCTGACTGGCAGAAAAGCCAGCCGCAGATCTCTATGTGGAGGACCTTAGCCTCAAGCACCTCCAGCCCTGGGGTCTCTCGAAGTTCTTCTAGGTTGAAAGGAGCCCACAGACTGCCGGGCGGAAGACCCTGTCCAGGTCCCCACTGCAACCCATCCTTGCCCCACCCTTAAACTTTCGAGACCGGGATGTGGTGCTCCAGACAGCCCACACTTCTCCGCCAGTGACTTATGATAATACAAACATTACCTTTATCCCTGATTTTACCCTGAAGGTACTGAGGCAGAGGCGTAGCTTTCTGGAAGTTAAGAAGGTGCTAAGGGAAAAGGCAGTGAGTTATTCAATGCTTTTCCGGGCTAAGTTGTGTATTGAGTCAGAGGGCAAGGAATGTTTTTTTTCTGCGCTGGTGGAGGCCTGGGAGTGGCTTGAGGGATGGCGATGGTTGGTGGTCTAACTTTGGAGCACGTAAGGGGAGATGAAGGAGGCGGTGCACGGCGTCTGGTGGGCACTCTACAGGAGGTGCTTCTCAAATGGAGGAGATATCCATGCATCAACAGAAGAACTAATTATAGAGGCCCGCTCCAGCTATATGGGGGAAATATCCTATCGAGGAAGCTGAGAAACAGTAGTGACACTATTTTGTGGCCTCTGGGAGGGAGGCCCTGAGGGGGCCTGAGCGGTAGGGTGGGGGTCCTTACTGTACTTAGACAGTTATTGGTTCCTTTTGTTTGGTGTTAGCTGTTGCTAAAGGTAAATGAGGCTTGTTCATCTCTTGAAACCACAGTATTACCCTAACTGGTCTATTGGCATGACAGTTCTATCAATGCTGGGGAGGGGGTGGGTTACTAGGGAGTTCCACGATCTCCTGAGTTCAATATGTTGGGTTGGGATGACAGGCGCTCTGCTGAGTTGGGGGGCAGGCAGTTCTGGGTCAGTCAGGCAGGGATGCGGGGAGGTGGTCTGTTTTAGGGTGAGGGGCAAATGCAAGTTAAGAGGACTTCACTGTGTTTATTCTAATTTCTTTTGTTTGAAATTCTGACCCGAGACAGAGAGTTGCCATTCACCACTTTTATCCACTCAACATGGCCAAGGACGTTCGGGCAGCTTCAGCGTGCCATGAGGGGGCATTTAGCTGGCGCGAAGCGGGGGAAACAATTTACAGTTCTATACAGCCACAGTCCGTCCCTGAACTCTGATTAATGTCATGGAATGTAAACGGGCTGGGGTATAAAGTCAAACGTGGTCTAGTGCTCCAGTATATCAAAAGAAACTCCCCAGACATTATCCTTTTGCAGGAAACTCACCTCATGAGTAATGCTTGCAGAGCCCTAGACTGTTGGGGATTCAAAATGGTGGTACATGCAGGCTACACATCCAATTCCAGACATAAGGGGATAGTCCTTTAAAACAGTTTTCCCTCGCCATAGGATATGGTCAGACAAATTAGACAGGTACGAAGCCCTCTCAGGTACCTGGGAGGGAGAAACAATCAACATTCTGTCAGTATATGTCCTGCCGACCCTACATGTTGCACCTTTCCGGCCCTTGGTTGCCCTTCTGCTTCAATATCCGGTGGAGATGCTCTTGTTGGGGGGAGATTTTAATATGGCATTATGTGACAATAAAGACCGTCTGCCGCCAAGGTGGCCGCTCCCCTTGCAGACCCAACTGACAGAATTCATATCGGCATTGGGCCTGATTAAAATTTGGAGAACCCTCAACCCTACCACACAGCACTACACATTTAAGTCTGGGGCGCACAGGAGTCTCTCTCGCATTGATTTCCTCATATCAGTGGCTTCACACTGATCGCATTTTAGGGATCTACGATCATCTCCCAATATGGGCACAGTATAGCGTGGGCATTCCACGCACCAATAGGACAGTCTCAATAAACCCCTGGTATATTAAAGTCCCAGGAATCGGAAAAGGGCTTGTTTAAGCCATAGACCAATACTTTAGAGAAAATGAGCACTCGCTTACCTTGGCTGTACCATTCTGGGAGGCTTATAAGATGGTAGTCAGGGGGCAGGCCCTCTCCTCAATAGTGGGACACAAGCGAGACAAGAGGGCAAGGGTATAGGTACTGGAGAAACCATCTTCGACTTGGGGACACAACTGGTCAAGCTACAACACACGTCACTTTTGAAACCTTAAGCAACAGGAATTCAAGGCTCAGGTGACGGAATTGGGTAGGTCCGCAAATAGGGCTGCCCAGCACCAGGTGTATGAGATGGGGACAAAGCTGAAAAATGTATTGCATGGCTAGATAATCAAGAGAGAGCAAATTGGTGGGTTGCAACCATATGCTCTTACACCAGCGAGGATCTCCATGACCCGAAATCAATCACTGACGCATTTGCAACCTATTACTCACGTATCTATACCTCGAAGGGTGCGGCCACTGAACAAGACTCTCTTGACCGTCTGGTGGATCAGTCGCTCCTATCTCTTGCACCTGAGGATGTGCAACTCCTAGATAGCGAACATACAGAGGATGAAGTGAAGCAAGCGATTAGAGCCGTGGCTTCGGCAGGGCACGGGACCGAATGGTCTAGCGATAGAATTATATAAACTCACAGCATCCTCCACCGCACCACATTTACTGAATATGTTCAAGGAGAGCAGGCGAACTGACCTGCTTCCCAAGGATCAGATGCTCGCCTCAATAGTGGTGATACATAAGGAAGGAAGAGCGGTGGAACGTTGTGCCTTCTACAGGCCTATCTCATTGCTAAATACTGAGGCTAAGATTCTCGCTAAACTCTTGGCACTGCAACTCATTCCACTCGTTACTAAGTTGGTTCACCCAGATCAATCTGGATTCATGGCAGGTCATAACACTGCCCTTAATTTGCGTTGTCTCCACTGAGTTTGGGGACGCAAACATAGGATCCAGGAGAATGGGATGGTTTTGTCCCTTGATGCACACTTGGCATTTGACGTCGAGTGGCCAAACCTCTTCGCTGTGCTCAAGTACATGGGCCATGGGCTGCCATTCTTGTCCTGGCTTCAACTTCTTTATTCCGAGCCTTTGGCACAGGTTGTGGTAAATGGTAGAGTGTCCCGAGTCTTTCCCCCATAGCAAGGGACCAGGCAGGACAGCCCCTAATTGACATTCATATTTGCCTTAATACTCGAACCCTTGGCAGCCTGGGCCCAAGGTGACGTGCTGATGTGCGGCCTCCGCTGGACGGAGGACTGGGAAGATAGAATATCCTTGTATGCTGATGACATCCTCCTCTATGTAGTGGCTACACAGTCCTCTATTCCCAGAACATTTCACGCTTTTCATGCTCAAAATAGTCACTAGTGCACAAAAACGAAGTGTAAAACTAGGTTCCAAGCTACACCATGACAATCTGAACCAAGTCACAGCTGGTAGCGCTGCCAACTAATAGTCATATGCACCATCAGATATTGCCTCTAGAGAGACAAGCTCATGGCCCAACTGGTCATGCCAGGAATCCAATGAGAATTTACTTTTCACTAGTTTTTCCAAGCACCCCTTAACGCAAACCTCTCCACCCGGCTACCAGGATCATTTTTGCAAGCAAGATGTTCAGTCAGAGGACCCCAATCCTAGACTTCTTGGATTTGCTATCTCTGGAAGCATCTATGCTTCAATCAACTATAAGGCACTACATTCGGGAACTCAGAATACCTGACACACAAACTCACCTTGTCCGGTGGAAAGAGAGACTAAAAAATAAAGCTTTTCTCTATTTTCAAATCTTTATGATCATGAAAAAATGCACTCTCAAGCTGGTGGTCTTAGGTAACACCTCTACGTTCTGGAACTCTCTTCCAACCCATGTCCAATTTGAATTCACCATAAAAGATCTCAAGGTGAGTCAAAGGAGCTGTTTGCTCACTATCAATGATAGCTTCTATGACATCAGAAGTCACCCCAAACTATCTCAAGACGAGTCAAACGAGACCTCTGCTTACTCCTGAGGATAGCTTTGATGACATCAGACGTCACCCTATAAGATCTCAAAACAAGTCAAACGAGCCACCTTGTCACTACTGGGGATGGTTTGATGACATCAGAAGGCACTGCAAACGACGCCAAGACAAGTCGAAAGAGCCATGTACCCACTGCCGAGGTCTGCTTAAATGACTTCAGAAGTCACCCTAAAAGATCTCAACTTGAATAGAACAATCCACCTGCTCACTACTGCGGATGGCTTTGATGACATCACAAGTCACCCTAAAAGACCTCAAAACTAGTTCAAGGTGCAGCTTGCTCACTGTCATATAAAGTTTCCATGACAGAAGTCACCCTAAAAGATCTCAAGACGAGTCAAGGAAACTACGTGCTCACCGCTGGGAATAGCTTTGATAAAATCAGAAGTCACCCTAAAAGATCTCAAACGAATCAAGGAAGCTCCCATCTCACTACCGGGATAGCTTTGATGACATGAGAAGTCACCGTAAAGGATCTAAAGACGAGTCAAATGACCCACCTGCTCACTAACCGGGATCACAAGTTGAACCATCCACCTACTCTCTGCCAGGGACGGCTTTGATGACATCAGAAGTATCCTTAAAAGCGCTCAACAAGAGTTGAACGAGCCAGCTGCTCACTGCCCGGGATTGCTTCATTGAAGTCAGAAGTCACCCTAAAGGATCTCAAGACGAGTCAAGGAAGCTACCTGCTCACTGCTGGGGATAGCTTCAATGAAATCAGATGTCACCCTTAAAGTGCCCTACAAGAGTCGAACGAACCAGCTGCTCCGCTGCCTGGGATAGCTTCAATGAAATCAGAAGTCACCGTGAAAGACCTCATGATCAGTCAAGGAAGCTAACTGCTCACCGCTGGGGATAGCTTCAATGAAATCAGAAGTCACCCTAAAAGATCTCAAGATGAGTCAAGGAAGCTACTTGCTCACTACTGGGGATAGCTTTGATAACATGAGAAGTTACCCTAAAGGATCCCAAGACGAGCCGAATGACCCTCCTGCTCACGGACGGGGATCGCAAGTTGAACCATCCACCTACTCTCTGCCAGGAACGGTTTTGATGACATCAGAAGTCTCCCTAAAAGAGATCAACAAGAGTTGAACCAGCCAGCTGCTCACTGCCGGGGATAGTTTCGATGACATAGGAAGTCACCCTTAAAGTGCTCAATAAGAGTTGAATGAACCAGCTACTCACTGCCGGGGATATCTTTGATGAAATTAAAAGTCACCCTAAAAGTGCTAAACAACAGTTGGAGGAGCCACCTGCTCACTGTTAGGGATCGATGACATCAGACGTCAACCAAAAAGATCTCAAGACGAGTCAAACGACCCAGCTGCTCACTGTCGAGGACAGCTTTGATGCCATCAGAAGTCACCCTAACATAGCTTTGATGAAGTTGGAAGTCACTCTAAAAGATCTCGTGACGAGCCGAACGAGCCACCTGCTTGCTCCCAAGGAGATGGCTTTGATGACATCAGAAGTCACCTGTGAGAAGCTGGCCTGGTTTATGATGCCCACTAATGTAAGTGGCCATCTTGCACGGTCCAGACAACCCGTATGGTGATTTAAGAGGTCTTAGACAGCCTTAGAAAGCTCTCTAAGTGGTAGCTGTGGAGAGCAGCCTTCGGGCTTAGTCCAGAAGGAGTGTAAAGCAGCTTGTTTATTATAGATTAAGTGAAAAAGAACCACACAAAGTATTTATAAAAATATGTATTTATTATATAGTACTCTCTAATACGTATAGATATCTCCTAATCGGAGATAATCACAATGCACACAGTACTTTGCAAAGAAACACAGTAAATAGCAGAGTACACAGTGGACCCCAGGGTGGGACCAAACCTTATACTAAGAAAGTGGTATAAGAACCACGACTCTGGTCAAGACAATGTCGAGAGGACGTAGAAGTGCTTCGAACTCAAGAAACCATCCAAGGTGAGTGCCTAGGAACCCCATGGAGA